>NC_136063.1:666469714-668969714 GCF_964261635.1 Lissotriton helveticus
GCATGAAATGCTGGATGGCACGAGAGAACGTTGCGTGCCCTTCCAAAAGCTCAACGGCTCTTGCTGAAACAATATATATATATATATATATATATATATATCGCGCTCCAAATCCTCTCAATTTTGCAAAGAAGACAACAGCACTCGGGGCTACTTTTTCAACACTGCAGGTTTATTTTGCGCAGGCACTCTCCACAAACGCGTTTCGGCGTGTCGCCTTCGTCAGTGTGGTAACAGTGGTCTTTTACTGTCGGGTGGATTAAATACACCATTTTCACTTACTATTCTTTCATGCATTGAAATAGACAGAGGACAACCCCACTGTGGTCGCTCTGGGCGCCATCTTAGAATGTCAGTGTAGGTAACCTAGTAGTGATCACAGGTTAGTACAATGAGGCCCCTAGATGGGCTAATCCATACAGTTAGTGGGTATAAACATTAAATATAAGTTTCTGAGATAAACAACAGAATCAAGCCGTGGATCGGCTAGGGTCCTCTATCTAATGGGTAGCATAATGATCCACCACTACCTGCGGGCATTCAACATTTCTTGTTACCGAATAAGTCGCAAAGCAATGCGATACATCCCACATGGTTTCGAATCTCAGTACATCAACATTCTTAAAAAGGAACAAAAGAAAGAGTTCTAAGGTCCTTAGAACAAAGCATTATTGCATATCAAATCATACACATTCTGGACAAGAGGAAAAACTCTAGTAAAATGGTCAAATACCTTAGACATGTTGATGTGTATCCATCTAGTGAGTGTCATGCATGCTAAGCGACAATAGGCCCTGGAAGGTAGATGCTCAATAAACAGTTATCAGTACCTTCACAAGGTATGCTCCCAGCCACTCAACTGAAACTCAGATTCTACATCACGTCACAACAATATTAAGACCACAATCACCTGTACTATTCTCTCAGTTCCTGCAGAAATGGAAGTGTTTTGGATGTACTAAAAGGGTGTTTTAGATGTTACACAGCCTTCACGGGATTACAAAATCCTATTTTGTCTTATATGTTTTGTATTTTATTTCCCCAAATGAAAGGCCAACTCCTCCCCAGCATTCAGGCCCCTAGGGGACTTCGTAGAAAGGTCGATAATTAACCTAGATTCAAGTCTACGGAGTCGTCTGAGGCGATCTCCGCCTCTCACATTGGATGGTACAGTGTCAAGGCCGAAGTATTGCAGTAGATTTCGGTCTCGCCCATGGACCTCCGCAAAGTGGCGGGCCACTGGGTAGCTGGGGTCTGCCTTGTCGATGGCTCTCAAATGTTCCAAAACCCTTAGCTTCAGTTCTTTAATAGTGCTGCCTATGTAGCGGAGGCCGCATGGGCAGTGCAAACAGTAAACAGCATATTGTGTACTGCAGGTGATGAACTTTTTAATTGGAATAGTCATTCCTGTATCTGGAATAGTGTACGACAGAACTCTTCTACTACTCGCACACAATTTACATCTCCCGCAAGGGAAGAACCCTTTTTGGTCTTTCAAGGTGTTCGTCTTTGGGGGAGGTTTTTCCAGATGACTCCTAACGAGCATATCACCAACAGACCTTGCTTTACTGAATGTGACTAACGGGTTTGGGGGAAGGTCATCTTTTAATACACTATCCGTTTGCAGGATGTGCCAGTTCTTTCTTAGCATTTTTTTCAGGTCATTGGCTCCAGTTGAATAAGGAGTGATCAACCGAAATTTGTTGGTGGTGGTGGTTCTGTTTTTATCACGGCCTGATCCATCTGGTCTGGCAGTGAGCAAACTCCCTCTCGGTATCTTTTTTACCCTCCTCAGCGTATCTTGTAGTAGAGCTTCGCCATATCCCCTTACCTTAAAGCGGGATATACATTCCGAGGCAGCCGCCTCGAAATCCAAATCTCTAGAACAATTTCTGCGAATTCTCAGCAGCTCTCCGTAGGGGATGCTGTTGATTAGTTGTGGTGGGTGGCTACTGCTGGCAAAGAGTGTAGAATTGCCAGCAGTCTTCTTCCTAAATAGGCTCGTGTGTAGTTGCCCATCCTCAACAAACATCCTCAGGTCCAAATACTCCGCTGCCACAGGAGAGATGGAACCCGAGAAGTGTAGGTTGAGGTTGTTGTTATTGAGCAACTTGATGTACTCAGTGGCTGTTGTAACGCTACCATTCCACACGATGAAGAGGTCATCGATATAACGATGCCAGCACACGATGGTACCCACCTCCTGCCCGACCTTGCAGCTCCTGGGTACTTGCTCCTCCCACCAGCCCACGAAAAGATTTGCGTAGCTGGGAGCGAAGCAAGTACCCATCGCCGTCCCTGACTTCTGTAAGTACATTTGTTCTTCAAACAGGAATACATTATGGGTTAGGCAGAATTCAATGAATTCGAGTATCATGAGATTATGCCTGGCGAAGCGCATCTGGCGCTGTTCTAGGGCATGTCTTATTGCATTCAGGCCCTGTTGGTGCTCAATGATTGTGTACAAACTTGTGATGTCAAGCACCACAAGTAGGTATCCCGGGTTCCACTGTAGATCTTGAATTTTCTCCAGGAAGTCCTTTGTATCCTTAACATATGATTGTAAATTGGACACCAAAGGGAAAAGAATATTGTCTATGAAGCGTGACATGTTCTCTGTTAAGCTGCCAATTGAAGAGATGATGGGACGTCCAGGTGGACTCTCTTTGCTCTTGTGCAGCTTGGGTAAATGGTAAAAGGTTGGAATCATAGGGCAGTTGTTACGTAGGAATAAGTGTTCATCCTTACCCAGCATCTGTAAATCGTACCATTTCTTGATGAGGGTATCGTACTCTTTGATGCTCTGTTGGTACGTGTTCATATTACACTTGATATAGAAGTTGTCGTCAGAGAGCTGTCTCAATGCTTCAGTTATGTAGTCATTCCTACTCATTAAAACAACGTTCCCACCCTTATCGGATGGTTTCACCACGATGTTGTTGTCTTTTTTTATGTTCATCAGTGCTTCATATTGTTGTTCAGTGATGTTGAAATTGTGACTGGTATGGTTAGACTTGCGATATCTCCTGAGATCATTTATCATTGCTTCGTTAAATGCATCAACTGCGTCCCACGGGGACTGTGGAACAAATACGGATGGAGGTTTAAAATTACTCTCCTCCCTCTCTTGATCGATCTTCCTTGATCGTCCGGACACGGATTTCCTGGTACCTGCCCTGGTTGAAGGAGTGAAAAAGCAAGTGAGGTATTGTTCCTCTGTTGGACAATTTGCATCGCGCATCTTAGTCCCTGCCTTCTTGACTCTTGAAGCTGGAGACTGTGGCAGTAAAGGGGGCTCAAGGGGAGACCAAAGTGGGAGGATTCTGCAGATGGTGTCAACGTGCCTGCCAGCTTTTGGGAACCGCGCAAAACAACTTACCTTCATCCCCATTATTTTCACCAACCAACTTCGCTGCTACATGGCATTGTGGGAGTTACAGTTCCAAGATGGGAAAAAACTGCAACAGGTGAATGCGATCATCAAGGGGGAGGAGCAGACCTGTTGGAACTATTCTTTAACGGCAGCAGGACATCAATGGTGATTGTTGGATCCGGTGCAGGGCGCTGAAGAAGGAAAACGTCCGAAATGCATTTGCCGCCATTGGAGCAGAATTTTGTTTATTAAAGTTTCCTCTACCCGTCCCCCTGGGTTCCTGCTTCTTCCTTTCCAGGCATAATTTACTTGCACATATTCCTGCGTTTGCCAGCAGCGCAGTTCAGGTACCCCTGCCATGCGTTTGGGTCCAGGCTTCTACTGGCACGCCTCACGGCTTCCTTGATCGTCCGGACACGGATTTCCTGGTACCTGCCCTGGTTGAAGGAGTGAAAAAGCAAGTGAGGTATTGTTCCTCTGTTGGACAATTTGCATTGCGCATCTTAGTCCCTGCCTTCTTGACTCTTGAAGCTGGAGACTGTGGCAGTAAAGGGGACTCAAGGGGAGACCAAAGTGGGAGGATTCTGCAGATGGTGTCAACGTGCCTGCCAGCTTTTGGGAACCACGCAAAACAACTTACCTTCCATCCCCGTTATTTTCACCAACCAACTTTGCTGCTACACGGCATTGTGGGAGTTGCAGTTCCAAGATGGGAAAAAACTGCAACAGGTGAATGCGATCATCAAGGGGGAGGAGCGGACCTGTTGGAACTATTCTTTAATGGCAGCAGGACACTCACGGTGATTCTTGGATCCGGTGCAGGGCGCTGAAGAAGGAAAATGTCCGAAATGCATTCGCCGCCACTGGAGCAGAATTTTGTTTATTAAAGTTTCCTCTACCCGTCCCCCTGGGTTCCTGCTACTTCCTTTCCAGGCAGAATGTACTTGCACATATTCCTGCGTTCGCCAGCAGCGCAGTTCAGGAACCCCTGCCATGCGTTTGGGTCCAGGCTTCTACTGGCACGCCTCATGGCTTCCTTGATTGTCCGGACACGGATGTCCTGGTCCCCGCCCTGGTTGAAGGAGTGAAAAAGCAGTTGAGGTATTGTACCTCTGTTGGACAATTTGCATTGCACATCTTAGTCCCTTCCTCATTGACTCTTGAAGTTGGAGGCTGTGGCAGAAAAGGGGACTCGAGGGGAGACCAAAGTGGGAGGATTCTGCAGATGGTGTCAACATGCCTGCCAGCTCTTGGGAACCACGCAAAACAACTTACCTTCCATCCCCGTTATTTTCACCAACCAACTTTGCTGCTACACGGCATTGTGGGAGTTGCAGTTCCAAGATGGGAAAAAAGTGCAACAGGTGAATGCGATCATCAAGGGGGAGGAGCGGACCCGTTGGAACTATGCTTTAATGGCAGCAGGACACTCACGGTGATTCTTGGATCCGGTGCAGGGCACTGAAGAAGGAAAATGTCCGAAATGCATTCGCCGCCACTGGAGCAGAATTTTGTTCATTAAAGTTTCCTCTACCCGTCCCCCTGAGTTCCTGCTTCTTCCTTTCCAGGCACAATTTACTTGCACATATTCCTGCGTTCGCCAGCAGCGCAGTTCAGGATACCCCTGCCACGCGTTTGGGTCCAGGCTTCTACTGACACTTCTCACGGCTTCCTTGCTTGTCCGGACATGGATTTCCTGGTACCCGCCCTGGTTGAAAGAGTGAAAAGAGCAGTTGAGGTATTGTACCTCTGTTGGACAATTTGCATTGCGCATCTTAGTCCCTGCCCCATTGACTCTTGAAGCTGGAGGCTGTGGCAGTAAAGGGGACTCGAGGGGAGACCAAAGTGGGAGGATTCTGCAGATGGTGTCAACGTGCCTGCCAGCTTTTGGGAACCGCGCAAAACAACTTACCTTCCATCCCCGTTATTTTCACCAACCAACTTTGCTGCCACACGGCATTGGGCATTGTGGGAGTTGCAGTTCCAAGATGGGAAAAAACTGCAACATGTGAATGCGATCATCAAGTGGGAGGAGCGGACCCGTTGGAACTATTCTTTAACGGCAGCAGGACACTCACGGTGATTCTTGGATCCGGTGCAGGGCGCTGAAGAAGGAAAATGTCCGAAATGCATTCGCCGCCACTGGAACAGAATTTTGTTCATTAAAGTTTCCTCTACCCGTCCCCCTGGGTTCCTGCTTCTTCCTTTCCAGGCAGAATTTACTTGCACATATTCATGCGTTCACCAGCAGCACAGTTCAGGATACCCCTGCCACGCGTTTGGGTCGAGGCTTCTACTGGCACGCCTCACGGCTTCCTTGCTTGTCCGTAGACGGATTTCCTGGTACCCGCCCTGGTTGAAGGAGTGAAAAAGCAGTTGAGGTATTGTACCTCAGTTGGACAATTGCCATTGCGCATCTTAGTCCCTGCCCCATTGACTCTTGAAGCTGGAGGCTGTGGCAGTAAAGGGGACTCGAGGGGAGACCAAAGTGGGAGGATTCTGCAGATGGTGTCAACGTGCCAGCCAGCTTTTGGGAACCGCGCAAAACAACTTACCTTCCATCCCCGTTATTTTCACCAACCAACTTTGCTGCTACACGGCATTGTGGGAGTTGCAGTTCCAAGATGGGAAAAAACTGCAACAGGTGAATGCGATAATCAAGTGGGAGGAGCGGACCCATTGGAACTATTCTTTAACGGCAGCAGGACACTCACGGTGATTCTTGGATCCGGTGCAGGGCGCTGAAGAAGGAAAATGTCCGAAATGCATTCGCCGCCACTTTAGAGGCAGAATTTACTTGCTTATATATATATATATATATATATATATATATATTACCTACTGGCGGTCGCCAGTAGGTATATATAGTTAGGATTTTTTCTCTATGGGTTTTTTGAAAATTCTATGTCTAATAACTTTGGCGTTTGTGGACGGAATTGGCTGAAATTTTCAGGAAAATGGCACATTTTGTTTCTGAGCAGCCCTTGAAAATTTGGGGGGGGTTCGTCAAGGGGGGGCCGAGAAAAAAGGGGGGTCCCAAAACGTGTTTTTAACATTGAGTTTTCCATAGGGCGGTTGGCCTCACTTTTAGCCCGAACGGCTGAATGGATTTGCACGAAACTTGGCAAAATTGTAGGGACTGGTAGCCCGATGTGCCTTTTGTAGGTCTCAATATATGTGCTCCAGTGGATTTTGAGAAATTAACGTTTAAAAAAAGATATATATCTGTAACAGCGGACCGGTTAGCGCTCTGGTTCGCGGACTTTTCGCGCAACGGAGCTTTGTGAAGCGAAGCTGATTGGTTCTCCGGCGTCTGTCAACATTCCAAACAGTCCGTAGCGGCCGCCATCTTGTCTCTCGGTAGGATCGAGAGACAAGAGGAGGTCAAAACAAAGGGGGAAATAACTATAAGGGGGCATAGTAGATCCTCGCTGACCCCCTAGGTTTGATGTGGAGGTTTTAAAAGGGCCCCGCGGGGCAAAAAAAAATAATAAAAATAATAATTGAACGGCTGAATGGATTTGCACGAAACTTGGCAAAATATTAGGGACTGGTAGCCCGATGTGCCTTTGCTAGGTCTCAATATATGTGCTCCAGTGGATTTTGAGAAATTAACGTTCAAAAAAAGATATATATCTGTAACAGCGCTCCGCTTCGCGTAACGGAGGTTTGCGAAGCTGATTGGTCATTCTGTCACTGGGCTATAGTTGGGCTACATCTGGCTGATATTTGGGCTACATTTGTTTTTTTGTGTGTCTGGCGGCCATCTTTGGGCTACATTGGGCTACATTGGGCTTCATTGGGCTACATTCGGCTAATTAGCAAATAGCTCATCGCAAACTAGGAATGGTAAAGAATCGCTATTTATTCCTTAAAGTTCGCTATTTAGGAAATGCAAATAACTTTGATGATACATATGGCGGTTCATCTCTAACAAGATAAGAAGCATAGGGATAGATTTATGATGACTGGCGCATCACCAGGGATGTGTTAGTCATTCTGTGCCGCTGTTCCGTCACCTATGGTGTGCTGCATTTACAATGCGGCGCATCACGGGGCAAAAACAGCACAGATGCGTGATGTATCTGTGCCGTAAAGGTGGCGCATTGCTGGAGTTGTATCGCAAGTGTGATGAAGCTCCAGCAAGGGTCGGGGGTGCCCCTGTCGCAGGGTTTCTGTTCTCACACAGAACTGTGGACAGAGGATTGGAACCTCGGCGAATTAGGGTGTCCCAAAACTCACGTTAGTAATCAAAAACTATTTAGCAAGCTAGGTACAGTGTCACATTGGATATAACAAACTCTCAATGTTTAGACAATCCAGAATATGAACTTATAGTACCTCAGGATACGTGGAACTCATGAACAGTCGGTCGTTATATATTTCTTAGAAACCAGAACATGGAGTTAAGAAGAACACATGTGTATTTGAAATGTTTATTTACTAATGCCGTCTTCTCAGGCGTAGTACCTTAGATAATAAAAGTACACATATTATCAGTAGCAAAATTACCAGCATAGTTACTAGTACATAAAAAGTGAATGGTGATAGTATGTTAACATGCTGTAAATGAATAAGAGTTAGCAACACTTATAAGCAGCCGCGGGCCGTGGAGGGAGTTACGGTGAGGCATGGAGGCGGGGAGGGGGAGAAGCAGGGTGGAGAATACAAGTACACATATTATCAGTAGCAAAATTACCAGCATAGTTACTAGTACATAAAAAGCGAATGGTGACAGTATGTTAACATGCTGTAAATGAATAAGAGTTAGCAACACTTATAAGCAGCCGCGGGCCGTGGAGGGAGTTACGGTGGGGCAGGGAGGCGGGGAGGGGGAGGGGCAAGGTAGAGAGGGCTCCACCCTGCTTCTCCCCCTCCCCGCCTCCCTGCCTCACCGTAACTCCCTCCACGGCCCGCGGCTGCTTATATCTCACCCTCCCTAATACACATATTATATTATTTGCTAAGAAGGTCTCTTTGTGTTGGTTTAGGGCGTGCCCATACTTTAGTGTCTTAGATTTGAAGGAATCACATCAGCATACACCAGCTCTCTCTTCATGTGAACCGCATCAACTGTTGTGTATGTGTGTTCGGCAAAGCAATATAAAACCCGCCTCATGCCCAGAATTGGCAGAAGTTGCACTTATGTTATGAGTATGAAGTCGTGGAGATCAGACCTCATAACAATTCTGTATCGTGTTGTTCTTGAAACTTTAGCACTCGCTGTACAGATATAGTTTAACAAGCAAAGCAGATAGTAGAGCAATAACATATTATTCTCATGTAAACCACGATGAACTACTAGGTGGAAAGCTAAAGCAACAACTAAATGTCGTGTGCAGAAGTTGCAAAAAAGGAAAAATGGCGTTTAAACCGGTAATGAGCCCATGCTAACTTAACACGGTGTAAAGATATCCAGGACCTAGATGACACCTCCTCATGATCCGGAAACGAACTGAATAAGATAATAGAAGTGCCATCTCATGAGAGCAGATTGCAAGTTTATATGTGGACGGTCCGCAAGGTAAAGCATTAAAAACTAGGAAAATTCAATGCTAAAGAAAAATAAAACAGCCAAGTACTTTATCGAGTCTTAAGCCAATAGGCAAGGTAAATAATAAAAACTTGACAATTAAGTCAATGAATTGTCAATGAAATGCTAGTACTCAGCATATGAAACATGAAAAAGGTCTATGACATAACTGTGTATGCAAAATAAGCTGCAACAGCCTCCAACAGGAAGTCACCGTCTTCATCCGAAAACAGTTCAGCCATCCAATTTAAAAGCGGAAAAGAACATACGTGCTCTCCCAGCACCGGATCCTCTATCACCATCAGAGGACAGCTCGGTGGGTTTTCAAGAAAGCTGTGTTCCAAGAAAGACTGTGCTGCCGCCAGTAAATTCCAGGGACCAAGTAGTCCATGCATCAATGCCACAGCCATAATCCTTTCGCCAGGACAAATCAACTCGTGAGTAATGATAGGAGTCATCAGCTGATTAAAGTCGACGTCAGGAGAAACCGGTCCGCAGAGACACAAATCAATGGCCCAATCGAAATCACAGGTCAGGCAGTGAAATACAGGCTGGACACAGGTGAAGTAGGAGAACCGAAAAGATAATCCATATGCCGTGCTTAATATCGCCAACGGCATTGTGCCATAATATTCTAGCATGCGATTGCGGAACAGTGTCAGCAGCTGCAGGGTCGGAGGTTGCATAGGAGGGACATCCATATTTAAAAATGTAAAAAAGTACAAGAGCGTCCGCTGGTAATGCAAGTAAAAATGCAATCCACGAACCAGAGTGGAGAAAATGGAATGAAAGGGAGTAGGGATGACTCCAAAGATTTTCTCAAATGAAGTCACGAGACCACTGGTAACAACTTTAAAAAAGTGTGCCAGGGATTTTGTGGAGGATGCGTTAAAGATAGTCGGAAACATGTTGCTGAAATTGAAAGGCAAACCTGTGTACGGGTGTTCGCTATGTGAAGTACGAAAGTTTCACGGGCCGAACTCAAGGCCACCTCTCTCTGAGACAAAAGAGCTCTTATTCTTGTCATGCTGTTGAAACGTGTCCCAAGGTTGGTATTTGTGGCCAGATTGAAAACTCCCTATGTTCATGTGTGGGAGGAAATAGAACATTTCTGCAGCAAATAACCCGTTCACTTACTGTTACGATAAAAGGAATACTTTTAATTAACTCAGAACAATCTTCATTATTGAGCATCAAATAACTACCATTTTCCAACAACTTGAACGTGGGGATGATAGCAGGAACTGGCGTGCCTTGCATCACGCAAGCCATATTTGGTCGCTGTTTGTTGCATGAATCGTGTAACTGTATGTGCCTACACATTAGTGAATGATCTGGCGTCTCAGTGCATTCCTCTCCATTCAGATAAACTTCTTGATCATCTTTGAAACATCTGTATGTGTATGGAAGCGACCAGACCTCATGAACAAAAGCACTACCTAAAGGTTCATAAAGACCTATTGGTATATATTTCATACAATTTGAAAACTTATATAAAGCAAAAGGCAGCGTTATTAAACCGTCGATAAGGCATGTTGCCAAAAAACCCGCAATCCTCTGCTGATGATGTCACTGAGCATGTCATGAATGATGTAATATGTGACATCATCAGTAGTGGATTATGGGTAATAGTATCTCTAGTTTACTCCCCTATAGCTGTCTTTCTTTTAACATAAGTGTGTGTTTCCTTCCCTTATACTTACTGTTTTTGGTTCGCTTCCAGTTCGCGTACCAGCGAGCGAACTAGGAAGCGAACTAAGAGAAATAGAGGTTGGCACAGTTCCAAATATTGTACCAATTTTTTAATAACGGGGAGGTAGTTCTGAAAAGAACTTTTTTTTTATTTTGCTGAACATTTTTTTACTGTAAGGTTCCCGATTCGCGAAGCGGGAACGAAGAAAAAAAAATATTAAAAAAAATAATTATTCATAAACATATAAAATATATTTTTGGATTTAAAGAAGAATAAATTTTACAGCTACAGATATTAGCTGTTAAAAAACCAATGAAATTCACTGAAAAAACCATAGGTTATAGACCATATATAGTTAGGAATTAGCATTTACAAAACCTTGAAAATTCACTGAAAAAACCATAGGTTATAGACCATATATAGTTAGGAATTAGCATTTACTAAACCTTATTTTACTCACACAAAACCATTGAAATTCCATATATAGTTAGTTGCACTAACTATATATCGCGCACCCGCAATCCACTGCTGATGATGTCACATATTACATCATTCATGACATGGTCAGTGACATCACTGATGACATCACTGATGACATCTCAAATGACATCACTGATGACATCATCCAGTGTCTGTGTGTTTTTGTAAAGTTTAAATACGTTTTACATATTGAAGAATGACTGGATGTATGGAAGACTGAGTGTGTGTGTGGCTGGCTGGGAGGTGTGTGACTCTGTGCATATCAATGTGTACTTGTATCAGTGATTGTATAAGAGAGTAAGTATGTGTTAGTATATGTGTGAAAAGTATGGTGTTCTGTGTTTAACTATAGATGAGGAAATCGAAGTGTGATTGATTCTTCACAGGACTGACTAGGTGTATGAGTGCATATGATAGTGTTCTAATAATAACTGACTGTATGTATGAGTAATTGTATGGGTGAATGAGTGAATGTGTGTGTAGACGTACGAATCAGTGAGTGCGTATGTAGTAACTGGTATTGGTGTGTCATGATGTCATCAGTGATGTCATTTGAGATGTCATCAGTGATGTCATTTCAGATGTCATTAGTGATGTCATCAGTGATGTCACTGAAGTATGGTGTTCTGTGTTTAACTGTATAGATGAAGAAATGGAAGTGTGATTGATTCTTTACAGGACTGACTTGGTGTGTGAGTAACTCCATGGATGAGTGGCAGTGTGTGACTGTCTGCATAGGTGTATGAGTGCATATGATAGTGTTGTAATAATAAGTGACTGTATGTATGAGTTATTGTATGGGTGAATGAGTGAATGTGTGTGTAGACGTAGGAATCAGTGAGTGCGTATGTAGTAACTGGTATTGGTGTGTCATGATGTCATCAGTGATGTCATTTGAGATGTCATCAGTGATGTCATCAGTGATGTCATTTGAGATGTCATCAGTGATGTCATCAGTGATGTCACTGACCATGTCATGAATGATGTAATATGTGACATCATCAGCAGTGGATTGCGGGTGCGCGATATATAGTTAGTGCAACTAACTATATATGGAATTTCAATGGTTTTGTGTGAGTAAAATAAGGTTTAGTAAATGCTAATTCCTAACTATATATGGTCTATAACCTATGGTTTTTTCAGTGAATATATATATATATATATATATATATATATATATATATATATATATATATATATATATATCGCGCTCCAAATCCTCTCAATTTTGCAAAGAAGACAACAGCACTCGGGGCTACTTTTTCAACACTGCAGGTTTATTTTGCGCAGGCACTCTCCACAAACGCGTTTCGGCGTGTCGCCTTCGTCAGTGTGGTAACAGTGGTCTTTTACTGTCGGGTGGATTAAATACACCATTTTCACTTACTATTCTTTCATGCATTGAAATAGACAGAGGACAACCCCACTGTGGTCGCTCTGGGCGCCATCTTAGAATGTCAGTGTAGGTAACCTAGTAGTGATCACAGGTTAGTACAATGAGGCCCCTAGATGGGCTAATCCATACAGTTAGTGGGTATAAACATTAAATATAAGTTTCTGAGATAAACAACAGAATCAAGCCGTGGATCGGCTAGGGTCCTCTATCTAATGGGTAGCATAATGATCCACCACTACCTGCGGGCATTCAACATTTCTTGTTACCGAATAAGTCGCAAAGCAATGCGATACATCCCACATGGTTTCGAATCTCAGTACATCAACATTCTTAAAAAGGAACAAAAGAAAGAGTTCTTAGGTCCTTAGAACAAAGCATTATTGCATATCAAATCATACACATTCTGGACAAGAGGAAAAACTCTAGTAAAATGGTCAAATACATTAGACATGTTGATGTGTATCCATCTAGTGAGTGTCATGCATGCTAAGCGACAATAGGCCCTGGAAGGTAGATGCTCAATAAACAGTTATCATTACCTTCACAAGGTATGCTCCCAGCCACTCAACTGAAACTCAGATTCTACATCACGTCACAACAATATTAAGACCACAATCACCTGTACTATTCTCTCAGTTCCTGCAGAAATGGAAGTGTTTTGGATGTACTAAAAGGGTGTTTTAGATGTTACACAGCCTTCACAGGATTACAAAATCCTATTTTGTCTTATATGTTTTGTATTTTATTTCCCCAAATGAAAGGCCAACTCCTCCCCAGCATTCAGGCCCCTAGGGGACTTCGTAGAAAGGTCGATAATGAACCTAGATTCAAGTCTACGGAGTCGTCTGAGGCGATCTCCGCCTCTCACATTGGATGGTACAGTGTCAAGGCCGAAGTATTGCAGTAGATTTCGGTCTCGCCCATGGACCTCCGCAAAGTGGCGGGCCACTGGGTAGCTGGTGTCTGCCTTGTCGATGGCTCTCAAATGTTCCAAAACCCTTAGCTTCAGTTCTTTAATAGTGCTGCCTATGTAGCGGAGGCCGCATGGGCAGTGCAAACAGTAAACAGCATATTGTGTACTGCAGGTGATGAACTTTTTAATTGGAATAGTCATTCCTGTATCTGGAATAGTGTACGACAGAACTCTTCTACTACTCGCACACGCTTTACATCTCCCGCAAGGGAAGAACCCTTTTTGGTCTTTCCAGGTGTTCGTCTTTGGGGGAGGTTTTTCCAGATGACTCCTAACGAGCATATCACCAACAGACCTTGCTTTACTGAATGTGACTAACGGGTTTGGGGGAAGGTCATCTTTTAATACACTATCCGTTTGCAGGATGTGCCAGTTCTTTCTTAGCATTTTTTTCAGGTCATTGGCTCCAGTTGAATAAGGAGTGATCAACCGAAATTTGTTGGTGGTGGTGGTTCTGTTTTTATCACGGCCTGATCCATCTGGTCTGGCAGTGAGCAAACTCCCTCTCGGTATCTTTTTTACCCTCCTCAGCGTATCCTGTAGTAGAGCTTCGCCATATCCCCTTACCTTAAAGCGGGATATACATTCCGAGGCAGCCGCCTCGAAATCCAAATCTCTAGAACAATTTCTGCGAATTCTCAGCAGCTCTCCGTAGGGGATGCTGTTGATTAGTTGTGGTGGGTGGCTACTGCTGGCAAAGAGTGTAGAATTGCCAGCAGTCTTCTTCCTAAATAGGCTCGTGTGTAGTTGCCCATCCTCAACAAACACCCTCAGGTCCAAATACTCCGCTGCCACAGGAGAGATGGAACCCGAGAAGTGTAGGTTGAGGTTGTTGTTATTGAGCAACTTGATGTACTCAGTGGCTGTTGTAACGCTACCATTCCACACGATGAAGAGGTCATCGATATAACGATGCCAGCACACGATGGTACCCACCTCCTGCCCGACCTTGCAGCTCCTGGGTACTTGCTCCTCCCACCAGCCCACGAAAAGATTTGCGTAGCTGGGAGCGAAGCAAGTACCCATCGCCGTCCCTGACTTCTGTAAGTACATTTGTTCTTCAAACAGGAATACATTATGGGTTAGGCAGAATTCAATGAATTCGAGTATCATGAGATTATGTCTGGCGAAGCGCATCTGGCGCTGTTCTAGGGCATGTCTTATTGCATTCAGGCCCTGTTGGTGCTCAATGATTGTGTACAAACTTGTGATGTCAAGCACCACAAGTAGGTATCCCGGGTTCCACTGTAGATCTTGAATTTTCTCCAGGAAGTCCTTTGTATCCTTAACATACGATTGTAAATTGGACCCCAAAGGGAAAAGAATATTGTCTATGAAGCGTGACATGTTCTCTGTTAAGCTGCCAATTGAAGAGATGATGGGACGTCCAGGTGGACTCTCTTTGCTCTTGTGCAGCTTGGGTAAATGGTAAAAGGTTGGAATCATAGGGCAGTTGTTACGTAGGAATAAGTGTTCATCCTTACCCAGCATCTGTAAATCGTACCATTTCTTGATGAGGGTATCGTACTCTTTGATGCTCTGTTGGTACGTGTTCATATTACACTTGATATAGAAGTTGTCGTCAGAGAGCTGTCTCAATGCTTCAGTTATGTAGTCATTCCTACTCATTAAAACAACGTTCCCACCCTTATCGGATGGTTTCACCACGATGTTGTTGTCTTTTTTTATGTTCATCGGTGCTTCATATTGTTGTTCAGTGATGTTGAAATTGTGACTGGTATGGTTAGACTTGCGATATCTCCTGAGATCATTTATCATTGCTTCGCTAAATGCATCAACTGCGTCCCACGGGGACTGTGGAACAAATACGGATGGAGGTTTAAAATTACTCTCCTCCCTCTCTTGATCGATCTTCCTTGATCGTCCGGACACGGATTTCCTGGTACCTGCCCTGGTTGAAGGAGTGAAAAAGCAAGTGAGGTATTGTTCCTCTGTTGGACAATTTGCATCGCGCATCTTAGTCCCTGCCTTCTTGACTCTTGAAGCTGGAGACTGTGGCAGTAAAGGGGGCTCAAGGGGAGACCAAAGTGGGAGGATTCTGCAGATGGTGTCAACGTGCCTGCCAGCTTTTGGGAACCACGCAAAACAACTTACCTTCCATCCCCGTTATTTTCACCAACCAACTTTGCTGCTACACGGCATTGTGGGAGTTGCAGTTCCAAGATGGGAAAAAACTGCAACAGGTGAATGCGATCATCAAGGGGGAGGAGCGGACCCGTTGGAACTATGCTTTAATGGCAGCAGGACACTCACGGTGATTCTTGGATCCGGTGCAGGGCACTGAAGAAGGAAAATGTCCGAAATGCATTCGCCGCCACTGGAGCAGAATTTTGTTCATTAAAGTTTCCTCTACCCGTCCCCCTGAGTTCCTGCTTCTTCCTTTCCAGGCACAATTTACTTGCACATATTCCTGCGTTCGCCAGCAGCGCAGTTCAGGATACCCCTGCCACGCGTTTGGGTCCAGGCTTCTACTGGCACGCCTCACGGCTTCCTTGCTTGTCCGGAGACGGATTTCCTGGTACCCGCCCTGGTTGAAGGAGTGAAAAAGCAGTTGAGGTATTGTACCTCAGTTGGACAATTGCCATTGCGCATCTTAGTCCCTGCCCCATTGACTCTTGAAGCTGGAGGCTGTGGCAGTAAAGGGGACTCGAGGGGAGACCAAAGTGGGAGGATTCTGCAGATGGTGTCAACGTGCCTGCCAGCTTTTGGGAACCGCGCAAAACAACTTACCTTCCATCCCCGTTATTTTCACCAACCAACTTTGCTGCTACACGGCATTGTGGGAGTTGCAGTTCCAAGATGGGAAAAAACTGCAACAGGTGAATGCGATCATCAAGTGGGAGGAACGGACCCATTGGAACTATTCTTTAACGGCAGCAGGACACTCACGGTGATTCTTGGATCCGGTGCACGGCGCTCAATAAGGAAAATGTCCGTAATGCATTCGCCGCCACTTTAGAGGCAGAATTTACTTGCTTATATATATATATATATATATATATATATATATATATATATATATATACAAGCTCCAAACTGTCCCAAAAACATACCCAGCCGGGTTATTTAAGACAATAAGCACTCCAAAGCACGACAGTTGCTTAAGCAGGGGTAGGTTTTATTTTCGCTAGACGCGTTTCAGGAGATAGCACTCACTTCGTCAGTATCTATTACAATGCGAACAAACGCTGAATCCTTATCTATGTTTACACCTAAATCATAGGCATAGACGACGGACCAAACATAGACGCCCTATGCGCGCCATATTGTAATGTTCAAATACATAAATAATCAAAACATTGCTTATACAAATGTCACACCATATTCCAAGCCGTGTATCGGCAAGTTCATCATCCTGGATTTTATCCGCATAATTTAAAGACAGACATCTAATCAATGCCTGAATTGCAGCACCAAGATGACTCTAGTTTTTTATCAGTCCATCACATTATTCAACATTGACAGACGCATATCAAGAAAATCTTGCCGTGGATCGGCCTTGGCAGCCCAAAAGGACTGCCCACTATAGGTGGGACCCAGTACCAAGCAATACATTCTGCAAATATTAACAGTAGTTAATAATAGCGGCATCACACACTCCAAACCTCAACTTGATTTCTTTAAAAACCATCAGACAATAGATCAATTATCATTACATCAAACACTGATGCAAATTCATTTCATAATTTCATAATTCACTTCTCACATGACCATCAACCCAAATGTGAGGCCAATTCTTCTCCCATGTTCAACCCCTTAGGTGCCTTTGTTTCTAAGTCTATGATGTAACGCGACTCAAGTCTTCTTAGGGCAAGCAATCTGTTACCCCCTCTAGGATTTACTTCTACCCTGTCCAAACAGAAATACCTCAGAAGGTTTCTGTCGCTGTTATGTTTAATTGAGAAATGGCGTGCCACGGGATAGGTAAAATCCTTGTTGGCTATTGCCCGCATATGCTCCAATATTCTCAATTTTACAGGATTGATGGTACTTCCCACATACCTCAGCATGCAAGGACATACTAGGCAATAGACCGCATGGTCCGAATGACAAGACATGAATTTATTGATCTTTTTCCCTCCACTCTGTCCTGGGACTTCATAATTCAAAGTTCTTTTGCTTGCGAAACAGGCCTTGCACTTCCCACATGGAAAGAAGCCCTGGGCCTCCTTTAGTGTACCTTGTCGTTTCTCGATGGGTTTCAGATAACTATGGACCACTTGGTCACGTATTGACCTAGCCTTCCTGTATGTTAGTAATGGGACGTTGGGCATATCAGGTCCAATAATTGGGTCCGATTTTAGGATATGCCAATGTTTAGCTAACGTCTCACGCAATTTATGAGAGTCCAAAGAGTATGAGGTAATCATGCGGAATTTGCCTTCCATGCTAGGGACTGATTTCTTGGTGAAAAGATTAGACCGGGGAACACTTCTGACTTTCTTCGGGGTCTTTTTCAGTACATTGGGACTGTAGCCTCTTACCACAAATCTCTATATACATTCTTTGGCTGCTTCCTCAAAAGAATCATCCTGGCTGCAATTGCGTTTCAACCGCAAAAGTTCCCCATATGGGATGTTGTTGATCAGTTTATCTGGGTGGCTACTGGACGCGTGTAAAACGCTATTCCCAGCTGTCGGTTTACGGTACAAATTGGTGCAAATGTGCCCATCCCTGATGCTCACCTCCAGGTCCAGATAATTAACCCTTTCCTTATTGATGTCACCAGTAAACTTCAGATGAAAATCGTTATCATTGAGCATTTCAATATACTGCTTTGCTTCTTCAATAGTACCATCCCATACCAGGAACAGGTCATCGATATACCTGCTCCATAGTACCACCTTTGAACTCCAGGAGGACAGTCTGGGGGCCCAGGCTACCTGCTCCTCCCACCAGCCCACGAATAAATTCGCGTAGCTGGGGGCGAAGCAGGAACCCATCGCCGTACCAGTCAATTGACGATAGATGACATTCTGAAAAAGAAAAATGTTATTGCGTAAACAAAATGCTGTTAACTCTAACAGCATCTTATTATGCATTGCAAATTTCAATTCCCTCTTGTTGAGAAAGTACTCTAAGGCACGAAGACCCTGGTCATGCTCTATACAAGTATACAAACTTGTTATGTCCAGGGTGATCAATGTATAAGATGGTTGCCAGTTCAAATGTTCCACCTTCTCTATGAAGTCCGAAGTGTCCCTGATGTATGATTTCAGAGACAGCACAGAACTAAACAGATGGTGGTCTAAGAATTTTGAGAGATTCTCCGTCAATCCTCCTATCGAAGAGATTATGGGTCTCCCAGGAGGATTTTTAATATCCTTATGGACCTTGGGAAGGTGGTAAAAACAAGGTAACACAGGATTGGTGGTTTTGAGGAAAAGATATTCATCCAAATCAAGCATCTGTTTGTCATGCCATTTTTTGAGTAAAACATAAAGATCGTTCATACTGGATTGATAATCTGATTTCTTTATTACTCCATAACAGGAAACATCCTGCAGTTGCCGCATGGCCTCTGCCACATATTTACTTCTGGACATGACAACAATGTTGCCTCCTTTATCGGAGGGTTTGCACACTATAGTCTCATCGTCCATAATGGACTTAATGGCTGTCTGTTGCTCCTTAGTAGTGTTGAATCTTGTTTTTCTTTTCTCTGGAGTAGTTCTCATAGTCATCAGATCCCTGGTGACTATGTCGGAAAAAATATCAATCGAATCTACTGCAGTTTGTGGAACAAATTTTGAAGCCAACTTAAATTTACTTTTGGGCGCTGTTTGTTCAATGTCAACATTGGCCAGTCTCTGAGTAAGTGTATTATCCGTTGTTTCCGTTTCCATGTTACATTCCAGTCTCAGGTTGTTTAATACTTCACAGGCAGTGAGATCATTGACAGTTAGGAGATCTTTGTCCTTTTTATTCTGTCTCAGATGCTTTGCTTCTTGAGCTGTAGGTTTTACCTTATGAAACTTGTGCAGTTTAATTTTACGCACGAATTTGAACAGGTCGATCCGTGTCTGTGTATACTCCATGTTTTTACTTGGGCAGAAAGTCAATCCTAACTTGAGAACAGACTCCTCTGCTGGAGTTAATTGTCTATCCGAAAGGTTCACTATGGTGAGTTGTTCCGACGGGTTCACCATTTTCCCCTTCTCTGGCTCCTGGTAACCCTCGGAATTGGCTTGCTCTTGGCGTTGTTGTTGCCTCTTCCTCTTCCCCTTCCAGCCCCCTCGTCGGGTCTGTCTCCTGCTTCTGGTGGTTTGTTCTTGCCATCCCTTAGCCAGCTTTCTCGGATGACCTTGAACTCCTGCTGAAAAGGGGTTTTCTTAGTTGGAGGCGCGGGGGCAGTAGTTGTTCCTGTAGTTTCATCCCCGGATTGCTCACTGGCAGTCATGTCAGAGTCCGAAGTTTCCACTCTCGCTGCTTCCGCATCCTCAGGCATCTGATCTTTTCTTGCAACCTCTTTCCGTGGTTGGTCGTATTTTCTAGAAAAAGTTAATACTCTTCCCATGGCGTAATCCCTTTCGTCCCGGTCGAATTTTTCCTGCTTCCTTAATTTGATTTTTGTTTCATATTTTTGAAGTCTCTTCTTCATATTAGCTCTCAGGAGATCTTGTTCCTCTTTATCGGTGTTTTGTGAGATTAAACCTTCCAGTTGCTCAATTTCTTTGATAGTCTTATCGTGGTCACTCCACGCAAATTGGACCAAAATCTCCAACATGCCTTTACAAGAGTTGGCTATATGATTGGCCCAAGTTTCCAGCAGTAGGGGGTCCGGATTCTCATAGGCAGGGACTGTAAAGATTCTCAGTCCTCGAGGCACCCTCTGTACCTCGATATAGCCCTGCAATGAAGTGCCCTCCCACCACTTACGAAGTTCACGTTCGTATAATTTTTCCAATTTATGAAATTGGGCAATTAAAGGATTAGTAGTTGTCATGGTGGTTGTATTCAAAGGTGGCTTGGATATATCCGGGTGTTTGTTTTTAAAGATGCCCACAGCAGCATCCCGTCGCTCAGATATATTAAACATAGTTCAGTAGTTGGAAAGGGTCTGTCCTCCCGAAATCCAACTCTCACCCCTGCTTATGTAGGCAACTGTCGGCTATCGCTGAGCCGCTTTACAATGATTTTCTAACGGAAGGTCGTGTAATGAAAAAGCAGGCTTACCGCTTTCAGCGCTGGCCAACACAACGCGATCCTTCAGTTTTTCAACTTCCTTTCGCCGGTTATACTCCGTTCAACAGCGGCGGTGCACTCGTAAAATTGTTCATGTGAGCTCCCTTTCACACCAAAGAAACGAGTCACTCTTTTCAGCGGGTGCTTTCAACCGCGTTGGTGTCCGCAGTAAAATAGACAAGCTCCAAACTGTCCCAAAAACATACCCAGCCGGGTTATTTAAGACAATAAGCACTCCAAAGCACGACAGTTGCTTAAGCAGGGGTAGGTTTTATTTTCGCTAGACGCGTTTCAGGAGATAGCACTCCCTTCGTCAGTATCTATTACAATGCGAACAAACGCTGAATCCTTATCTATGTTTACACCTAAATCATAGGCATAGACGACGGACCAAACATAGACGCCCTATGCGCGCCATATTGTAATGTTCAAATACATAAATAATCAAAACATTGCTTATACAAATGTCTATGCCTATGATTTAGGTGTAAACATAGATAAGGATTCAGCGTTTGTTCGCATTGTAATAGATACTGACGAAGGGAGTGCTATCTCCTGAAACGCGTCTAGCGAAAATAAAACCTACCCCTGCTTAAGCAACTGTCGTGCTTTGGAGTGCTTATTGTCTTAAATAACCCGGCTGGGTATGTTTTTGGGACAGTTTGGAGCTTGTCTATTTTACCGCGGACACCAACGCGGTTGAAAGCACCCGCTGAAAAGAGTGACTCGTTTCTTTGGTGTGAAAGGGAGCTCACATGAACAATTTTACGAGTGCACCGCCGCTGTTGAACGGAGTATAACCGGCGAAAGGAAGTTGAAAAACTGAAGGATCGCGTTGTGTTGGCCAGCGCTGAAAGCGGTAAGCCTGCTTTTTCATTACACGACCTTCCGTTAGAAAATCATTGTAAAGCGGCTCAGCGATAGCCGACAGTTGCCTACATAAGCAGGGGTGAGAGTTGGATTTCGGGAGGACAGACCCTTTCCAACTACTGAACTATGTTTAATATATCTGAGCGACGGGATGCTGCTGTGGGCATCTTTAAAAACAAACACCCGGATATATCCAAGCCACCTTTGAATACAACCACCATGACAACTACTAATCCTTTAATTGCCCAATTTCATAAATTGGAAAAATTATACGAACGTGAACTTCGTAAGTGGTGGGAGGGCACTTCATTGCAGGGCTATATCGAGGTACAGAGGGTGCCTCGAGGACTGAGAATCTTTACAGTCCCTGCCTATGAGAATCCGGACCCCCTACTGCTGGAAACTTGGGCCAATCATATAGCCAACTCTTGTAAAGGCATGTTGGAGATTTTGGTCCAATTTGCGTGGAGTGACCACGATAAGACTATCAAAGAAATTGAGCAACTGGAAGGTTTAATCTCACAAAACACCGATAAAGAGGAACAAGATCTCCTGAGAGCTAATATGAAGAAGAGACTTCAAAAATATGAAACAAAAATCAAATTAAGGAAGCAGGAAAAATTCGACCGGGACGAAAGGGATTACGCCATGGGAAGAGTATTAACTTTTTCTAGAAAATACGACCAACCACGGAAAGAGGTTGCAAGAAAAGATCAGATGCCTGAGGATGCGGAAGCAGCGAGAGTGGAAACTTCGGACTCTGACATGACTGCCAGTGAGCAATCCGGGGATGAAACTACAGGAACAACTACTGCCCCCGCGCCTCCAACTAAGAAAACCCCTTTTCAGCAGGAGTTCAAGGTCATCCGAGAAAGCTGGCTAAGGGATGGCAAGAACAAACCACCAGAAGCAGGAGACAGACCCGACGAGGGGGCTGGAAGGGGAAGAGGAAGAGGCAACAACAACGCCAAGAGCAAGCCAATTCCGAGGGTTACCAGGAGCCAGAGAAGGGGAAAATGGTGAACCCGTCGGAACAACTCACCATAGTGAACCTTTCGGATAGACAATTAACTCCAGCAGAGGAGTCTGTTCTCAAGTTAGGATTGACTTTCTGCCCAAGTAAAAACATGGAGTATACACAGACACGGATCGACCTGTTCAAATTCGTGCGTAAAATTAAACTGCACAAGTTTCATAAGGTAAAACCTACAGCTCAAGAAGCAAAGCATCTGAGACAGAATAAAAAGGACACAGATCTCCTAACTGTCAATGATCTCACTGCCTGTGAAGTATTAAACAACCTGAGACTGGAATGTAACATGGAAACGGAAACAACGGATAATACACTTACTCAGAGACTGGCCAATGTTGACATTGAACAAACAGCGCCCAAAAGTAAATTTAAGTTGGCTTCAAAATTTGTTCCACAAACTGCAGTAGATTCGATTGATATTTTTTCCGACATAGTCACCAGGGATCTGATGACTATGAGAACTACTCCAGAGAAAAGAAAAACAAGATTCAACACTACTAAGGAGCAACAGACAGCCATTAAGTCCATTATGGACGATGAGACTATAGTGTGCAAACCCTCCGATAAAGGAGGCAACATTGTTGTCATGTCCAGAAGTAAATATGTGGCAGAGGCCATGCGGCAACTGCAGGATGTTTCCTGTTATGGAGTAATAAAGAAATCAGATTATCAATCCAGTATGAACGATCTTTATGTTTTACTCAAAAAATGGCATGACAAACAGATGCTTGATTTGGATGAATATCTTTTCCTCAAAACCACCAATCCTGTGTTACCTTGTTTTTACCACCTTCCCAAGGTCCATAAGGATATTAAAAATCCTCCTGGGAGACCCATAATCTCTTCGATAGGAGGGTTGACGGAGAATCTCTCAAAATTCTTAGACCACCATCTGTTTAGTTCTGTGCTGTCTCTGAAATCATACATCAGGGACACTTCGGACTTCATAGAGAAGGTGGAACGTTTGAACTGGCAACCATCTTATACATTGATCACCCTGGACATAACAAGTTTGTATACTTGTATAGAGCATGACCAGGGTCTTCGTGCCTTAGAGTACTTTCTCAACAAGAGGGAATTGAAATTTGCAATGCATAATAAGATGCTGTTAGAGTTAACAGCATTTTGTTTACGCAATAACATTTTTCTTTTTCAGAATGTCATCTATCGTCAATTGACTGGTACCGCGATGGGTTCCTGCTTCGCCCCCAGCTACGCGAATTTATTCGTGGGCTGGTGGGAGGAGCAGGTAGCCTGGGCCCCCAGACTGTCCTCCTGGAGTTCAAAGGTGGTACTATGGAGCAGGTATATCGATGACCTGTTCCTGGTATGGGATGGTACTATTGAAGAAGCAAAGCAGTATATTGAAATGCTCAATGATAACGATTTTCATCTGAAGTTTACTGGTGACATCAATAAGGAAAGGGTTAATTATCTGGACCTGGAGGTGAGCATCAGGGATGGGCACATTTGTACCAATTTGTACCGTAAACCGACAGCTGGGAATAGCGTTTTACACGCGTCCAGTAGCCACCCAGATAAACTGATCAACAACATCCCATATGGGGAACTTTTGCGGTTGAAACGCAATTGCAGCCAGGATGATTCTTTTGAGGAAGCAGCCAAAGAATGTATAGAGAGATTTGTGGTAAGAGGCTACAGTCCCAATGTACTGAAAAAGACCCTGAAGAAAGTCAGAAGTGTTCCCCGGTCTAATCTTTTCACCAAGAAATCAGTCCCTAGCATGGAAGGCAAATTCCGCATGATTACCTCATACTCTGTGGACTCTCATAAATTGCGTGAGACGTTAGCTAAACATTGGCATATCCTAAAATCGGACCCAATTATTGGACCTGATATGCCCAACGTCCCATTACTAACATACAGGAAGGCTAGGTCAATACGTGACCAAGTGGTCCATAGTTATCTGAAACCCATCGAGAAACGACAAGGTACACTAAAGGAAGCCCAGGGCTTCTTTCCATGTGGGAAGTGCAAGGCCTGTTTCGCAAGCAAAAGAACTTTGAATTATGAAGTCCCAGGACAGAGTGGAGGGAAAAAGATCAATAAATTCATGTCTTGTCATTCGGACCATGCGGTCTATTGCCTAGTATGTCCTTGCATGCTGAGGTATGTGGGAAGTACCATCAATCCTGTAAAATTGAGAATATTGGAGCATATGCGGGCAATAGCCAACAAGGATTTTACCTATCCCGTGGCACGCCATTTCTCAATTAAACATAACAGCGACAGAAACCTTCTGAGGTATTTCTGTTTGGACAGGGTAGAAGTAAATCCTAGAGGGGGTAACAGATTGCTTGCCCTAAGAAGACTTGAGTCGCGTTACATCATAGACTTAGAAACAAAGGCACCTAAGGGGTTGAACATGGGAGAAGAATTGGCCTCACATTTGGGTTGATGATCATGTGAGAAGTGAATTATGAAATTATGAAATGAATTTGCATCAGTGTTTGATGTAATGATAATTGATCTATTGTCTGATGGTTTTTAAAGAAATCAAGTTGAGGTTTGGAGTGTGTGATGCCGCTATTATTAACTACTGTTAATATTTGCAGAATGTATTGCTTGGTACTGGGTCCCACCTATAGTGGGCAGTCCTTTTGGGCTGCCAAGGCCGATCCACGGCAAGATTTTCTTGATATGCGTCTGTCAATGTTGAATAATGTGATGGACTGATAAAAAACTAGAGTCATCTTGGTGCTTCAATTCAGGCATTGATTAGATGTCTGTCTTTAAATTATGCGGATAAAATCCAGGATGATGAACTTGCCGATACACGGCTTGGAATATGGTGTGACATTTGTATAAGCAATGTTTTGATTATTTATGTATTTGAACATTACAATATGGCGCGCGTAGGGCGTCTATGTTTGGTCCGTCGTCTATGCCTATGATTTAGGTGTAAACATAGATAAGGATTCAGCGTTTGTTCGCATTGTAATAGATACTGACGAAGGGAGTGCTATCTCCTGAAACGCGTCTAGCGAAAATAAAACCTACCCCTGCTTAAGCAACTGTCGTGCTTTGGAGTGCTTATTGTCTTAAATAACCCGGCTGGGTATGTTTTTGGGACAGTTTGGAGCTTGTCTATTTTACCGCGGACACCAACGCGGTTGAAAGCACCCGCTGAAAAGAGTGACTCGTTTCTTTGGTGTGAAAGGGAGCTCACATATATATATATATATATATATATTTACTCTGAAAAAACCAAAGGTTACAGGGACGTTATAATTATGGTCAGATATCACTCGGATAAGTTATATATGTGATGATTTCTGAAAAAGTCCCTTTAAATATCCCATTTTTCTCCATCATTGATTTATCATCTGAACATAACAAAGGACATTGAATAATGATTTGGGGTATGTGCTACTCTGCCACCAATGTGTATACATTCCACCCTGCAGTTTTCCAAAATTTGTATGCCTATCACGAATTGTTTCTGAAAAACAGACTGGCCTACATGCACATTTACAAAGGAGTAAAACATCATGAGATATGTCACTTTTAACATGAGTGAAATAGTATTTTTGGATCTAAACACATATGGGTTATGCTTTGGATAACAAATAAAGGCTCCTCCGAAATGGAATATGCAGCGTAGCTGGAATAAAGTTAATGCCAGAGATTTGATGGCTTTCTTTTCCAGCCATGCCCCACTCAAGAGTAGTACTCTGGATATGGAAAGTGCCGCCGTCATGCAAGCACTCAATGAGGCGGTGGAGACCGTAGCGCCCGTGCGCAAGGTTAGAGTAGCCGATAAGAACAAAGCGGCCCCTTGGTATAACGAGGCGCTGCGGCAGCATAAACAAACCATCTTCTTGAACCCAAGCATGCGGGTTTCAGACCTCACTTTAGCACGGAATTAGTTATGCTTTCCGTATTGGATGAGATGAGAATGAGAGCGGATAGGAAGGCGCCATGTGCTCTGGTCCTGCTGGATCTATCCGCAGCATTTGATACGGTGAATCATAGTCAACTTATGTCGCGGATTGCTGATCTGGGGATCCAGGGCACAGCCAGCACCTGGTTAGCTTCTTTCCTTAGAGACCGCTCCCAAAGAGTCCAACTAACAGACCTGCTATCTCAACCCGGGACCTTAACATGTGGAGTACATAAGGGTCAGCTCTGTCCCCTTTGCTCTTCAATGTTTATCTGCAGACTTTAATTGCCGCGCTAAATCAACTGGATTGTAAGGTATATAATTATGCCGACGACACCCACATTTTGATCCAAATAGATCAGTCACCTACATCGCAGGCAAAAATGCAGGATATCCTGAAATTTACGGTGAATTGGATGTCGGCAACTCGCTGAAACTAAACCCGGATAAAACGGAGGTGCTGGCAGTCACAACGGTAGAAAACCCCTGGAATGAGCTGTTCTGGCCTGATGAATTGGGACTGCCTCCTGTACCAGGGTTCGTAGTAAAAAGTTTAGGGATAAAAATTCATGTTATGTTATCAATGTCCCAACAAGTCGCAGCAGTGGTAGGAATCTGCATAGGACTGCTGCGACAACTCCGGAAACTGTCATCACTGCTATTCTTCTCTACTATCCGGACTGCGGTCTCAGCTTTGATCCTGGCCCGTTTGGATTATGGTAACTCCCTCTATGGGGGGCTACCAAAAAAATCCTTGGCCAGGCTTCAAGGCGTTATGAATGATGCAGCCAGGCTGATATTCAAAAAACCCAGGAGGACACATGTCACTCCGCTGTTGCAGGACTTACACTGGCTACCAATACCTCAGCGAGTGAAGTTCAAAAGTCTCTGTATCAGTCACAAAGCCATTTATGGCTCGGCCCCGAACTTCATCAAGGACAAATTGACCCTTTATGTCCACAGCAGGAGGCTGCGGTCTTCAGAAGCTTGTCTTCTGGCATGTCCACGTTTTAAGCGTTCTATGTTGGGGGGGGAAGCCTTTTCAACTACGATGCCACCATTATGGAATAGACTCCCGGAAAGCTTGCGCAAAGAGACCAACTTGCTCACCTTCAGGAAGAGATTAAAAACTGTTCTCTTCCTGGAAGCCTGGAGCCCTATGTAAAGCACTCCTGACTCTCTGCCTCTCTCTTTGGGCCCCTCTCTGACAGCGCTTAGAGACCTCTTCGGTGATAATGCGCTATATAAATGCCCCATAACAGATATAAATGCCCCATAACATAAAGGTAATAAACAAAAGAAAGTGCCAGTGCTGATATGAGTAAAATTCATGCAACAAATGACCAAAACAGGACTTGACAAAAATCAAGAACGGGGATAACTATTTAATAGTTTTTTTATTTTAGCAGTGTTTTGGAAAAAAGAAGAAAGAAGGCTTCTCTATTTTTCATTTACAATTTTTCATTTACACGAGGACGTGTTTGCAAAAGGACACATACAAATTAGAGAAGTAGTTGTGGTTAATCAATCAGACAGTATTCCAGACATATCACAGACATTCAACACACATTCATACCACTCACTAACGGGGATATAGGGGGTTTACAATTCTTAAAATATGTACACAATATACTACAAAATGAGCAAGATGTATACTACAAGGTAAACAAAGGAACAGGCCACCGTCTGCGCATAAAATGTACAGAAATTGAAAAAACAATTAGTTTTTTACTGTACAATCCTAACTGAATCAGCAAAC
Source organism: Lissotriton helveticus (assembly GCF_964261635.1). Lineage (NCBI taxonomy): Eukaryota > Metazoa > Chordata > Amphibia > Caudata > Salamandridae > Lissotriton > Lissotriton helveticus. Next base: position 666,497,935 of record NC_136063.1, read on the forward strand.
CACAAGTTTTTTAAATAGGACAACTAGGTATTGTACTAGCGACTAAGAGAGGACAACTGTGGACTTTTGCCGCTCTTGCAGACTCCGTGTGGCAAGGGCCTACGCGTTTCGAATCCCGCTGATTTTCCTGGGATTCTCTTCAGGGCCTTATGTAGTATCTGGATGGTAAAAAAGAAAATGAAACAAAGGAAAGCCGTGTTAAGGACACGAATAAGTAAAGAACTGTTAAAGAAGTTACTTAAAAATTGGAGAGACCAACCATCAGCAAACTTAACAAAGTGAAAAACCATAACTCTGGAGTCTTGCCAGTGGCACAAAGTTTCATTTAAGGTGGAAGGGGGGGCACACAATACTGTCATTAAGTACACGAGGCATCGTTGGAATTGACCTTCAAGTATAAAGAGCATTTTCCTTGCCTGATGTTCATGCTGTAGAAGCCTTCATGTTTAAGAAGTGCAGTCAATGGGCGCGCAAGGGGAAACACCGAGTTTCTACCTGTAAGAAGGATCGGCCCTTTAAATTCTACTCTTATATTAGCGAATCTAGTGAAGGATCGGGGTGAAGAGTGGTGCTTACCCGTGGCACTTGGTAACAGGAATTCCAGGCGGCGTGCCGTTTTAGGTAATTTGAGACAGGGTTCTACGAAGTCAAAAAGAAGTGAAGAAAAACCAGGGTTAACAAGACGCTTAATATAGAGCGTGTAGGATGTCGAACGACTAGTGACTCGCTATTACCTCAATTGGTCTAGAAATTTACTATAGACCGGTTAGGGGGATTTTTAGGTGATGCAAAGGTTCTGCAGATTAAAAAGAAGAAAAAAAGAAAGAAGAAAGAAAAAAACAACGGAGTCGGTAAAAATTATTTGGAAATTCAAACTATTCTATCCTAAGATCGCTAAAGAGTTATACTTACAGCTGTATTTAACTTGCATGTAAACGAGTCAAAAGTCCGGAGTTCAATGGGCTGATGCCTAGGAGAATGGAAGATGGTATGAGTCCGGGTACAATTAGTAGCCATGATCTAAGGGAATGTATAAGAGAGGACGCTTACCGCCTGGTTCGTGCGCAGACGCTTTGTCAGACTGGAAGGTATACGCTGGGGGGACTTGATTTAAATTCAAGCTAGAATGCAAGTAAAGAACGCCTAATTAGAGACCCGAACGTGGAAACAACAAGGGATAAAGGGGTAAAAAAGTTCTTAGCTTACTTGTAAAGCCTACCGGCAGCCTGTTCTCTTCCTGGAAGCCTGGAGCCCTATGTAAAGCACTCCTGACTCTCTGCCTCTCTCTTTGGGCCTCTCTCTGACAGCGCTTAGAGACCTCTTCGGTGATAATGCGCTATATAAATGCCCCATAACAGATATAAATGCCCCATAACATAAAGGGGCATATTACCAACAACGGGCGCTAAATATCGCTATGCGCGAGTAGCGCGATTTTAATTATCGCCGGCTATCGCAGGGTTTTATCGCCCGTGTAGCACATTATTAACAATGCTTATCACCCAGGTGATAAAAATCCAGCCATAGCCGGCGAAATGCAGGAATATCGCTGGAAATCCAGCAATATTCCTGCAGCGATAGGCAATCACTTGTAAATAGTCATGGTGGTTGTAGCCTGAGATTCCACCCCATAACACATATAGCTAAGTCTGAATTTCAGCAGACGTTAGCTTTCAGCGATAACCGTGGTTAGCGCGGGTTTTCACATCGATATGTGTGTCAGGGCAGACCTAGTAAATACCGCGATGTGCAGTTAGCAACTTATTCCCTGTGGTTTTGCTCGGGAACGCCTACTTTGCATCTGAATGGAGATGCGATGCAATCACTATCCTTGAGTGTATCACACCACACACAAGCATTGATATTAACACCACACTTGCACGTAAAGAGACACAGTGGATTCTGAAATTAGGGACCGTAATCCCTGGGGGTCTCAATGACCATTACGAACTTTTATGCTACCTATAAGTATTATTCATAAGGTTTTGAGAATGTGAGGGGCATTTTACATACTTCATTACGAAATCTACACTCTATCAGGTTATTATAATTTTTTTTTTTTTTATTCTTATTCTTAGTCACTTTCAATTCTTTAATTTTTAGTTCTTACTTCTTTTCACTATTTGCATGGTATTTCATAGAGGGTCTGTTTTTTAAGAGTCATTGGTTCCTTTCAGCGTGTTTATTCGCACACTATATTTAGATTGCGAGCGCCATTTTGGATAGGGAGAGGTTAGAGTCCCTCGTTGATATCAATGGTAGTAGGCGGGCGGAGCTCCGTCTTGCTGACATAACGTGTAACTAAGCTGGCGACTTTTCACGAAGAAACATGAGAAGCAATGAGACTGTTTCCATAACAGCGCCACTTGAGCAGGGACAGGAACTATCACATTCTGTTTAGACTCGGGTTACTTAGATTTGCAATTGGGAGACTCTCAAGTCTATCTGAATCATTATACGGTCTGTTTTTCAGGGTAAAGCAGGGGGAGACCACGAACTGTTTACGAGTTGGGACGGAGTGCTTGATCTCAGTGCTCACGTTTTACATTAATGTGAGTATTGGTTGTTTTGATCAAACAGATCATCATTGTTTATTAACCTAACCATGGAGACATGACAATAGCACGCTATTAATAATTGCAGAAAGAAGCACTACAGGTTGGACCTCATAGAACATATCTTTTTGGCAGCTTCAGCATCTAAGGTAATTTATAAGCACAGGTCATGGAGGTGATACACGGGGCGACATCTAGTTTAGTTTTCTGATACCGGTGATTAGGTCAAGCTGTTACCTTCATATATTTTGGACCTTTTGGTTTCTTGTCTTTTTTAACTTTTTTTAACTCATTGGCTAAGTGGGTCCTATTGCTGATTTTCCTATTGCACCTTTTTTACTCACCCTTTTTATTTACTATTTTCCTTTTTGTGGCACCTTAATGTTTTGCGGTATGGAAAACCCACAGTATCATATGAGCATTGTAACTGAGAACGTCGCATCTTTGACATTGTAACTGAATTAATCAAATTTCTTTTGTTGTAGATTCGCTTTCTGACTGACTCCGAGGAATTTACATTACATATATGTGGATATTTGTAAATATGCTTTTCCCCTGATGAAGGGTTCAGATTGAACCCGAAATGCATTGGGCTGTTGAACAGTGTCTAATGTACTGATTTGTGACATGTATTTTTCAAGTCAGATTAATTAATTAGGTTTCTGAAATGTATCAACATTTGAGTTTGCATTTACACATTGAATTGCATTTAAGATTTAAGAGTACATTTCAGTGAATAAATGTGCTAATTAACCGTGAAAATATTTTTGTGAAATTTTGTTTAAAACATTTTGTCTAAAAATATTAGGCCTTAGTGCCTTTGTAGCTGTGCACTGCTTCAGTCTCGAGTTTCCTCTAGACTCATTTATAAGCAATTCCCCGGGGGACAGGTGCCTTCTCCCACTAGCACTGCACGCAAAAACATAGAATAATTTTACGCTAACTAATTTTACTAAAGTTTGAGTAATAGGTGTGCAGACCCACCCAAGTTAACATATTCTTAGCTTTTGGTACCACTTTGTGGCTCTAGCACCCAAAAAAATGTGGCAAGACATATCAAATCTAACAACTAATCAGGCAGAAACAAAAGCGTACTCCAATGAAGAAGCTGACTCTATATATGCCTTGGTTAAGGAAGTTCGGGAGTTCAGTACAGCGACCGGATCTACTACTAATCAACTGAGACAGTTGGAATATCTTATGAAAAAGGAAATAAACCAGCGGTTACATGCGACTACACTTATAGAGTATCACACGGTCAGGAGGATACCCCGAGGACTGCGGATTGCCCTACGTCCTATGCTATTCAAATTTGATAAGACTTTCATGTCACGATGGTACGCCATTCTGAACAAGTGTTCATTGGACTTGATTTTATTACTGGTGGAGGAGATTTCAAATGCACTAAAGGAACTAACACAGGATATCAATAGACTCAAGGATGAGTTTTCAAATAAAATGGAAGGGGAGGACTGGACAAAAACTTTGGAGGATATCAATAGAAATCTAGATCTCCATGCCCGTGAAGTACATGAACGTAAGACCCGAAAATTCAGACGGGACACTATTGACTATAAACTAGACGAAGTCTATACATGGGCTGACAACTACGCCCAAAGGAGAGTTTTCAAGAAACCAGGCACGGCCTCATCTGAAGAGAGTGTTGTTACAGACCAAGATTTAACGATGCAAAGACCAAGTGCGGCGTCAGTATCTCAAACCTTGTCAAAAACTAGAGAGGACACACCAACTACCTCATCAACAGGGGAGCCTTTTTTAGAGGTAGGCCAAATGGACAAAATACCTCCGGACAAAACAACCTCTGGAGACGCAGGACACGTAGGGGACAAAACAAAAAAGGTTGCAACAGTAGATACGGGCAGACCCAGACGAGAACTGAAGAAGTAACCAATGAGGAATCTTTGGTAATCAATATTTCACGAAAAAAGTTCAACCAAAAGGAATTAAGACTATTAAATAAGGGATTGTCATATGTACCTTCTTATACTTCAAATGCCTTTGAGACCGAAGTCTCCTTATTTAAATTCATGAGGAAATTGAGACTCAGGTGGTTCTTTTCAAGTGGAATGACCAAGGACACACAAAGCTCGGAAACTCAGTTCAAACCTAAAAGTAAATTTGTCTCACCTATATCCCACAAGACCTTGGACAATTTTGAAACTTTGGTGAGAAAAGATTTGGAACAAGTGAAATATTCTACATCGTCCTACTCTAACCTCACTCGTGAAGATCGGAGGATCTTAAATAACATGCAAAATGATTGCTCGACTACTTTTCTACCAGCAGATAAGGGAGGAGCTATGGTGGTTTTAGATACGGATTTTTACGAGAGAAGTGTAGACATCCATGTCAATAATGAAGACACTTACTTTGCATTAGAAATAGATCCCATTAAAGAATTACAACAGGTCTTATGTACTATTTTGAACAAAGGAGTGGAGACGGGTGTCATCACAGAGAAAGAAAAACAGTTCCTATACAATCAATACCCCAGAACCCCATCGATCTATATGTTACCTAAGGTGCATAAAGATAGAAATACACCACCCTTCCGTCCTATTGTGGCGGGTTGCGGGTCCATACACGAAGCATTGGGGTTCTTTTTGGATTTCTACTTACAACCACTTGTCCACAGTTGGACAACATATGTGAAAGACACAACAGATTGTTTGCTAAGACTTGATTCCATTAAAGACATTTTCACTCAAGATATACTGCTCTGCACTATTGATGTAGTGGCATTATATACGTCTATTGCTCATGAAGAAGGACTGGAAGCCACAGAATGGAGACTCCTTAATTCAGATGTGCCTCATGAGAGAAGTGTGTTTTTACTAAAACTATTACATTTTGCACTGTTCCACAGCTATTTTTGTTGGCAGGATCGATTCTATGTACAAAGGACAGGAACCTCCATGGGTTTTCCGGGGGCACCTGCGTATGCGAATACGTTTATGGCACACTTTGAAGAGAAACACATACTTCACCACCCTGACTGGCAACAAAATGCCAATATGCTCATTCGATATATCAATGACATTCTAGTTATCTGGAAAGGTTCTCGCATGACACTGGATAAATGTCTTGAAGAATTGAATTCTTTCAACAGTCGGATACAGTTCACACATGAGATCAGTGACAACAAAATACACTTTCTGGATATCGAAATCTTAAAAACTCACACGGGACTGGTGACCAGAGTTTACAAAAAACCCACTGATGTGAACAGTACACTTCACTTCTCGAGTGCCCATCCTTTCTCCTTAAAAAAACATCTACCGGTTTCACAGCTAATGAGGATCAAAAGAATAACATCCACACCGGAAGATTGTGAACAACTGATGAAAGACCAAGTGGAGCGATACAGATCAAGAGGGTATCCTGATTCGACTCTAGCGGAAGCTAAAAAGACAGTATCCAACAAAACAAGAGAAGATCTTCTACAGAAACAAAACAAATCCAGTACAAAAAAGGAAGTGTTTGTTTTGAAATATTCCACCCAAGCTCCTCAGATTAGAAAGATCATACACAAGAGATGGGAATTAATTGCAAATGAACCAGACTTTCACGGAGTGATAGAGGGGACACCGTTATTTGCTCACACTCGGGCCCAGAATTTTCGAGAATTGTTGAAAACCCCGAAGGTTAACAAATGCAAAGAACACAAGGGCATGAGGAAATGCTACAACTGTGGCCAATGTGGTAACGTGATGATGGGCAAAGAATTTCGACATCCACAAACGGGAAAAACAATTTCATTAAAACACACTTCTGACTGCACGACAGAGAATGTCATATATGCAATAAAGTGCCCTTGCGGATTGGTTTATGTGGGGAGAACCAGCAGAAAAATAAAAACACGGATAGTGGAGCACAAGAGTCGTATTCGCCAATAAAAACATGAACTCTGCACTCGCAGCGCACTGGATTAAGGCAGGACACACCATTCCACAACTGAGATTCACTATCCTTGAGTGTATCACACCACACACAAGCATTGATATTAACACCACACTTGCACGTAAAGAGACACAGTGGATTCTGAAATTAGGGACCGTAATCCCTGGGGGTCTCAATAACCATTACGAACTTTTATGCTACCTATAAGTATTATTCATAAGGTTTTGAGAATGTGAGGGGCATTTTACATACTTCATTACGAAATCTACACACTATCAGGTTATTATAATTTTTATTTATTTTTTTATTCTTATTCTTAGTCACTTTCAATTCTTTAATTTTTGGTTCTTACTTCTTTTCACTATTTGCATGGTATTTCATAGAGGGTCTGTTTTTTAAGAGTCATTGGTTCCTTTCAGCGTGTTTATTGGCACACTATATTTAGATTGCGAGCGCCATTTTGGATAGGGAGAGGTTAGAGTCCCTCGTTGATATCATTGGTAGTAGGCGGGCGGAGCTCCGTCTTGCTGACATAACGTGTAACTAAGCTGGCGACTTTTCACGAAGAAACATGAGAAGCAATGAGACCGTTTCCATAACAGTGCCACTTGAGCAGGTACAGAAACTATCACATTCTGTTTAGACTCGGGTTACTTAGATTTGCAATTGGGAGACTCTCGAGTCTATCTGAATCATTATACGGTCTGTTTTTCAGGGTAAAGCAGGGGGAGACCACGAACTGTTTACGAGTTGGGACGGAGTGCTTGATCTCAGTGCTCACGTTTTACATTAATGTGAGTATTGGTTGTTTTGATCAAACAGATCATCATTGTTAACCTAACCATGGAGACATGACAATAGCACGCTATTAATAATTGCAGAAAGAAGCACTACAGGTTGGACCTCATAGAACATATCTTTTTGGCAGCTTCAGCATCTAAGGTAATTTATAAGCACAGGTCATGGAGGTGATACACGGGGCGACATCTAGTTTAGTTTTCTGATACCGGTGTTAGAAGGTGGTTCTGACACTAGGGCCGCCCGGATTTTTCGCTTTTTGAGCACCTAATTATGGAGCTTTTACTGTGGGGGAGACTCATAATCTGGGACTCATCCACAGTGAACTCATAATGGAGGAGACTGCATGGAGATTTTACTGGTGTCCGCCTGGCTTGACTAGGCCGCTGCGCAGCAGCTGGAGTATGGGACACCGTGCTGGTTACATGCAGACACGGGTGTACAGGCGTGTGCACACGTGTAGGAGCTGCGCAGGAGAGATTCCTAGCGTGCGCAGTCCAGGAGCAGCTACAGAGTGAATGGTGTGGCAGGACTTATGCAGAATTGGGTGGTGACATGGAATAGGCTTTATACTCTGGGAAGGAACATGCCAGGGAAAGTCAGTGCGTTTTACTGTGTTTTCACTTCATTATTCCCCAATGGGGATGTGGGGCCCATGGCTAAAATGACTTCCACAAAGCCTACAGATTCCAGACATGCACTAAAGTCCATTGTAGAGTAGGTGAAAATAAGTATTCTGCAGAGTCTAAATTCATATATGTACTGCTTTTGGGTCATACAGAACTGTCATATTTCTCTGAGCCAGCCATGACCAGACCCAGGCTGAGGGTTGACCTCAGCTGGATGGATTGATAACCTTTCTTCCACAAGCTAAGGCCTCCTCTCCACAAAGAAGAAGATGGGTGGGGCTACAGGCTCATCCATTAGCAGCTGTCACTGGGTGCCAGGCACCAGTTTGCACCCAGGAGAAAAGGCAGTGAAGGGGGGAAGGAGTTGGGTTTCAGAGGCCATGTGGCCAAAGACACTGGAGGACTCCATTTTGAACAAACCCAGAGGCTGGACAAGAAGGAGGGAGCAGGGGCAGGGAAGTGATGTGTCGCTGTTTGATAGGACCCACAGAGACTTTCTGCCAGCCCCCTACTCAACTTTTAAAAAGTACTTGCACAGGAAGAGAAGCTCTCTCTGGGGTGTGGTCTGCTGAGGTGGAAGGTGCTGGAGCCTGGCAATGGGCAGTTGGAAGGGGAGACCCCCTGACTGTCACCCAGGCCCCTAACAGCACCAGAAGAAGCGCCCAGGACCGGTGCGCAGAAGCAGGGGCCTCTGCGCAGGGAGAAGAGAGGCGCAGGAGGAGAGCCAGGCGAAAGGCTGACGCAGGGAGCCAGTGCAGACCGCTCCCTGCAGAGTGCACCCTCTTGGAGACCGGGAGAGCAAAGGAGAGTGCTCCCAGTGGCTGGGGGCGCCGCCAGGAGCAAGAAGATGCGAAAATGGGGCAGATCGGACCTCCAGGGGCTGAGATATGGCCCCCAGAAGGTGAGCGACCTTGGACCTGTGGCCCCCTGTCGGTGAAGCGCGTGAGGCTCTGACGCTGGTCCAGGAAAGGCCCCCGGGGTGGGTCAGGTCCCGGGGACTGCCCTCCAACGTGGAGAGCCTGCGGGGGTCCTGGGTGGGACCGGGGCCCCGAACAAGGAAGGAGGAGCCAGGCCCCCGACCAAAGCGTGGAGCGGCTGGGGTGGGCTCCCTGCGCCGCATACCCTTACCCGGGGGTCCGGGTGGGACCGTGCCCCCCACCGAGGCCCCAGAAAGCGGCAGGAGCTTGAAGCGCCCCATGATGCCTTGCAAGGCAAGAGGAATGGATTGTTTTTGGCGTTTTGGTGGCCCCCAGAGGAGAGGGGTCACCCTTGAGTGTGAAAAGGTGCTGGGGAGAGCTGCTGGAGCAGCGCTGTCTCGCCCCCAGCACAAAGCTAAGTCCCACCCTAAGTTTCTTGAGGATTTAAAAAGAATAACCCCTCAACTCTCAGCGAAGATTGCATCACCTCCTAGGCTGGAACTTTTGTTCTACAGCTGGGGGTTCATTGAGAAGTGCATCAAAGATTGAAGGGCTGAGTTGGAGATGTCTCGAGAAGGGCATCCCCTGGAGGGGAAATGGCGTAATTGCACTGAAATGCATTTATTAATGGTTATTTCGTTTAGAGGGACTGATGTTCAATGTGAAGTACTGGTGTAAGGTGATGTCACAAGCAAAGTGGATTTAAGTGGCTAGACACTCCTGCTAGGGTGTCTGACGGTATTTACAACTTAATCCTGTGATCATCTGTGATGCCTTTAGGGGCTGTAATTGCAATGCATTTTTAATGATATCCAAATGTGCTGAGTACTGTCATTCTAAAGTGTGCGTAAACATGTAGTCTTGCTGCTGCGCTTAGGTGAAGACCCCAGACTGTTAGCCCTTAAGATGTAGAGGTGTATACTTTAGGATCAGTAGAAGATGCTTGGTCAGGGTCATGTGTCACCAAGGCAGGTGTATCCCCGTTTAATGCTTGTTGAGGTAATAAGAGGAGGACGCCACTGGGATGGTGCCAGTGCGCAGGGCCCTCGCTCCAGGATAGGTTCAACTAATTGCATTGGGGGCAAGATGATGCGCATACATGGGAGTGGTGGTACTAGACCCCACCCCCCCTGCGGGAGGGGTGGAGATGTTATGCAATGTCACAAAGTAATTCCAACCGCTTATGTATATTTGTAAATTGGTGTATAGTATTGAGTGGTGTGTATGTTTAATAAATGTACTCTTACTTTTATAAAGCAAAGTACAGACTGGACAATTAATTATTGAGTGTTATTTTTGCGCACCTGCAAATGGCGATTACTAGCCCACACCACCTCCCTTGAGTAAGCCTCAGACTGCTCTGCAACGCTACCCTCTGAGAGTCAGGCGCTGCCCTAGGGTGTTTGGTTCCCAGTGAAGGACAAATGTGTCATGTTATTTGTGCAGGCCTCACAGATGCTGCCTCGTTTTCCAACAACCGGTGATTAGGTCAAGCTGTTAACTTCATATATTTTGGACCTTTTGGTTTCTTGTCTTTTTTAACTTTTTTTAACTCATTGGCTAAGTGGGTTCTATTGCTGATTTTCCTATTTCACCTTTTTTACTCACCCTTTTTATTTACTATTTTCCTTTTTGTGGCACCTTAATGTTTTGCGGTATGGAAAACCCACAGTATCATATGAGCATTGTAACTGAGAACGTCGCATCTTTGACATTGTAACTGAATTCATCAAATTTCTTTTGTTGTAGATTCGCTTTCTGACTGACTCCGAGGAATTTACATTACATATATGTGGATATTTGTAAATATGCTTTTCCCCTGATGAAGGGTTCAGATTGAACCCGAAATGCATTGGGCTGTTGAACAGTGTCTAATGTACTGATTTGTGACATGTATTTTTCAAGTCAGATTAATTAATTATGGTCTGAAATGTATCAACATTTGAGTTTGCATTTACACATTGAATTGCATTTAAGATTTAAGAGTACATTTGAGTGAATAAATGTGCTAATTAACCGCGAAAATATTTTTGTGAAATTTTGTTTAAAACATTTTGTCTAAAAATATTAGGCCTTAGTGCCTTTGTAGCTGTGCACTGCTTCAGTCTCGAGTTTCCTCTAGACTCATTTATAGGTAAGTACAATCTGTCATAATATTGTTAGGTTAATTTAAAGTGCAATGAGCTAAAATTGTGTTACATTTTTTTGCTCATTTCATTTTTTTTCCATATAGGGGGCTCAGCTTCTCCTAACTGACCATGGTTGTTAGCACTGCTGAGGAATCCAACTATGCGAGGGGAAGTCCAATTCAATGAGGACCATCGAAGAACACAGAGGCCAGTGGAGTGGGCTTTTAAGCTCCTAAAAGCCAGATTTCAATATATGAACAAGACTGGTGAAACCCTCCTTTACTCACCTGATAAGTTGTACAAAATCACCATGGCATGCTGCATGTTACACAACATAGCAGAGCGATGGAACATCCCATACATTGTAAATGAAGAAGGCCATGGAGAGCCCCTGGGTGAGGATGTTGATATGCCAAATTAAGATGATAGTGGTGAAAAGGAAGGAATTGACTTGTTGTGTCAAGATACCAGAGACAACTTTTTCACGTGAGTGTAAGTATATATTAACATTTTATTACGTGAAATGTTAAAACAACTTGTAATGTGATGAGGATAAAAGTCTATGCTGGGCATGTTTTTAGAAAGACAAAGTTAAGTGAAATTCAAGGCAAAGATGTTTGTTGATCAAAGTTTTAACACATTGAATACTGTGTTCATTTAAATGGTTTATCTTTGATTATTCCTAGAAAAATTGTCCTCTAAATTATTCACTTGTAAGGTGTCTGTTTCACAGTGTAATTCAATTATTCTTTTTGTTTTATCTGTTTAAGAACACTTCTCTAAGTAATCTTCATTTGGACATCTCATAGTTATAACGTTTGCAGTCATAAGCTGCTGTTGCAAAGTACAAAGGGTACATAGATTGATCCTGTGAAAGATACTCACACACTTTAAGTGTGCATATCTGGAACAAAAGCAACTTTCACAGTTATTGATCTGACGTTATTAAGATTGCAGTAGAACTGTTTTCTGATGAATGGTGCCACCATGCCAAGATGTGCTGCTTAAATTGCTCTAACCACATGTGATATTCGACCCAAAGCAAACTAATCTCCCTTCAAGTTGGCTAAACCCTCATCTTCTGTTAAGTGCTGTTGATGTGTGTCTCATCATTGTGGAAAGTACTTCTTGTATCACACCACTTAATGTTGGTTTTAACCGCATGCTTGCGGCGGCTTTTTTCGTGCTGCGCGGCTTTTTTTAAAAAGCCGCGTTACATGACGAGCTCAGCTCGTCATCAGCGTGCGAGCGGCACAACTCATGACCAGCTCAGCTCGTCATGAGCGGGGAAGGGGTTAACATTGCACCAGATACCGGTACAATGTCTTGGAATGATCCTGTGGCCACAAAATGGAGTAAGCCAGGATATTCACTGGCTAATGACAGAAATCAATGATAGTTTACCTATTGAATCAGTTTTTTGGATTACATCACAGTCATCCAGGGTTGCAATGTCTGGAACCGTAAATGTTAAAATGGCACTGATGAATTGGAGTATGCATGGGTTCAATTGTTTTTTTGGAAACTATGACAAACATTTCCTTCTAACAATTTAATAACATACATCAGTTAGGTTTGTGCAATTTGTTTTTTCTTTGGTCATTTTTAGAGATTGTGAACGTAGGAAAGTCATCCTTTTGCCCTGTTCACCCCCATTTTTGCTGACTGATACTGGTGGTAACGGACTCTGATTGTACCCTGGGCTCTGCTAACCAGGCCCAGGGCCAGTGTTATGTTTTAGAAAAGGTACATGCAATAGGTTACACTTACAATTAGCAATGACAGACCCTATAAGTCCCTAGTAGAGGATGTATGACTTTACAACGCTTGCTTTTACCACGCATGCTGTTACAACGCAAGTATTACAACGCAAACCTTTACAACGCATTACACTTGGGGGTGCTGGATAGTGAATAGTTTAATTTACTATTCCAACTCCAGTCCCCGTGGACACTAGGGAAGGTGTTGGATAGTAAATCAAACTATTCCCTATCCTAGAGCGCCCCCCAGTGTAATGCGTTGTAAAGGTTTTCGTTGTAATACTTGCATTGTAACAGCACTGCGTGGTAAAAGTTTTGTTGCAAAGGATGTTTCCCCTAGTAGATAGGAGGGCCAGGAGGTGCAATCTATCTATAAGTCCCTAGTATATAATAGGGCATGGAGCTTTAGTGGCCCAGCAGATTTCCTGCGCTTGCATGTGTGCGCTTCTGAGTGCCTGCTTTCCTTGTAAAGGCAGACCTGCCTTGCAGATTGTCTTTAAAAGTAAATTCTCACAATTGGTATTGACAGACCCTATTAATATATAATAGGGCTGGGGGTTCAAACTACCTATAAGTCCCTAGTATATAATTGGGCATGGTAGTTTAGAGGCCTGGCAGATTTCCTGCACTTACGTGTGTCCACTGCCTGCTGTCATTTTAAAGGTAGGTTGGCTTTGCAGATTGTGTTTAAAAGTAAATTCTATGCCAACTAGACTTCGGTGGTCTGGGCACTTTAAAAGGAATAATCTACCTTATTGAACATATTAGGCACCACCAAGTTCTCCCCTAGGTGTATCAGGGGCGGGGGGGGGGCTATGTAACTGTAAACCAGAACTTAGAAAAGGTGTTTTATAGCCCTGGTGAGGAAATAATTGTCCATTTCATTTTTCCCCACTGTAGATACTTAGCTACATAGGCTAACATTAAAACATGTATTTAGGTATAACTATTGTTAGGAAAATAGTAAAATGTCTTTCAAAGACTCAGAACATTGGTATGGACAAAGCCAACAACTTGCCACTGTGGAATATATAATAACTAGGCCTGGACAGAGTTTGTGGAGTTCCGCTACGCAGAACTCCGCAAATCAATTAAAAAACATTCCCCCAAGCTACAAAGTGGCAGAGTGTGTTACATCAAACCGTTTGCACTAATTTTTAGCACCGGGTGTTTGACCCAAGCTATAAAATAAGTGTGAACCGCACTATGAGCAACTCAAGAGGGTGCTGCTTCTTTCTGCAGCTCTCGTAGATATTGTACTCGAGCAGCAGCTTCTTCAACACAAACGGAAGGTTTCTCAATGTACGCAGTAGCGACCATCTGCGTCCGCGTGCACTGAGAAATGTCACCGGTTGGTAGTCTGGAGTAAGATTTTCCTTGCTCGAGCTCTCCAACTTAACGTTGGCGAATGCAGAAAATCTCAGCTTTGCCAAGTTTTGGGAACTCTGCGCTCTATGCAAAGTGGTAAAAACTCCGCGAGCTGAGCATCTTTTCATGCCCAGGCCTAATCATAACTAGTACAGAAGAAAAGTTATAGAACTTTCTCTTTTGTAAGCAAAAATCCAGCCTTCTAGTGACTTTTGCTGATTGGTCGCCTTAACAGGCTTAGCCAGGTTGCTTTGAGTGGGTTAAAAGTGGTCTGGCCCTATCTGGGGTTATCTGATGGAGAGAGCTCTGAAGCTGAGGAGCATGGTTCATACTGATGGGGCTGGGTAAATCAAACTGAGCTCCGAGAGAGAAAAGATCAGTAAGGAATTCCAGGCGCATCTACCCCCCACATCGAATTTTCAGAGGTCAAGGGGAGTAGAGCTAATAGAAATAAGCCACACTATGGGTTGGATTAGCCAGCCCTTAATCCTCTGGAAAGAAGTCATCCATTTTGGATTTTGGAAGTGCAGTACTTCATAGGACAAGAAGATGCCACACTTTCGACGAAGTAGTCATGCTTTTTGGCAGCACCCAGCAACTTATTGGAAGAAGGCGCCCCCTTGCTTGTTGCGCCAGAACAATTAATAAATATGTGAGAGCTGAATAGTATCTCAGATCTGCTGCCTGCGACTGCAAGGTGAAGAAGGATTGCCCTTCTGGAATCTGGATCTGCACCCAAATGTCTGCACTCTGAATGACTGCGCCTGCTGTGTAATCTGGTACTGCAGCTCTGAGGACTCTACCTTCCTTCAAGAAGGATTAAGGAGTACACACCCTGCAAGCTACAGGTCAACAGCACCCACCTGTATCATCTCCATCAAGAGTCCCCATCCTGCAATGTGTCCTTTGGAATTTTGAGAGTTTGGCCAGGTTCGTTGTGGGAATTGTAGTACAGACATCCCAGAGACCATCTAGGAGATTTCAAACCTTTAGATTGGTATTTTGGGCATTTGGAAACTAGAAGGATACCTTCAGGAAGTACCTCCTGAAGTTTGGAGGACTTTTGTGAAAAAGCTCCAAAGAGGTGACTGACCCAACGTAGAGAGTCAGGCCGACTAACTTCATTTGCAACCCGGCCTGGACTTCAGGTTGGCACCTCTGAAAGCTCCGGAGCTCCAGACATCCAGGATTTGATCGTGAACTTGCAGAAAGTCAAGCCGGCAAACCCTCACTGAATCCAGCTTGCTGTGAAGGTAAAGATTTGACCAGGACCACCCACTTAATGTATCCGACCACAACTCCATTTTAGTTATCCTCAAACTTTGACTTTGTCCTGGTCAAGCACAATCAGATGTCCCAAATAGTAGCTACAGGTTTATATGCACCATAAACTGGTTAATCTTTTAAAATTCATGTCTCAGGTTCCATAAATTGGATATTTGTTGTCTATTTGTTCATAAAAACATTTATAAATTAGTGTGGGTATTTTTCGGATGTTGGGTCTTACTTATGTCGGGTATTGGTGTTTTTAAATGCTTTTATACTCCTGTCTCCTAAGTTAGGTCTGACTGTTCATTGTCAGCTACCAAGGGTTGAGCAAGGGGTAATTTACTCAATAACCCACTTTCAGACAATGAGAAACATTAGTTACATGTCATTTATTTATGAATAAGCAATCATTTTATTTTTTACATTTTAATATGTGTGATGGAAGGAGACAATTGATAAAGAAACTGATAAATAAATACAACAGCAGTGTTTGACTATGTTAGTTTTGCTTTTATTGACCAACACACATAGACTAAACCAGGATGTAAGCAAAACAAAACTAACAAAAGTCATAAAAATCAATCCTGGTGAATTAAACTAATATTAACCACTTGGATGCTAAGGTGTTTTATGGCTTTGAATGTAATTTCCATTGAAGTCAATGGAAACTCCATGACGAGCTGGGCTCGTCATGAGCGTCGAAGGGGTTAAAGAGCCAAAAATGTTTGAAATTCAAGATTCAAAATACCACTGGCATCAGAAAGATAAATGTGTTCAGAAAATAGTCCACTGAGTGAATGGTAGTCATACACTAGAGGACTAGAGGTTCTGCATCTCTTGGTGGTGGTGGTCCTGCCATCCTCTCCTGGTGATCTGGATGAACGTGTGCTCATGCAGTGGGCTAGTGGATCCAGAGTTGCAGGGAGTGAGGTGGGTGCAAGTATTGCCTCTTGTGGTAGGGCCTCCCTTTCTGTGGCTGAGGCAGATGTAGTTGGACCAGATGTTGTTAGACCACAGAAAGGGGATGATATTGCTGGAAAAACCCTGCACCAAAGGGTGTAAATGTCTTGCAGCACCACAGTCAGGGAGCCCAAATTGGAGTTCAGATTCTACATTCGTACATTATGCTTCCCCTCCAACTGCTTCATTTCCTGGAGCTCTGTAAGGACGTGGCCCATCCTGTCTTGCGACTGATGGGGGGGATCTCATGACTTGAGCGATAGTAGCCTGGGTGAGACTGAACCCAGTGGCCTTACTTTGCTGGGTCATGGATTCCCTCCTACAACCCCTACCCCCACAAACCTGGGTCCTTGACCCAGTGTGCCCCATCCCACTGATTCCTGGCTAAACTGGAGGTGGTGGTGGTGTTTGTTGAACTGCAGCCAGGACTGGGGGGCACAAGATTGGGGTGATGTTGTTTTGGAAACAGGTAGTGGCGGTATCCATAGGGTGAAGGGTGGTAGCAGCTGGGGTGGGAGGTGTAGGTTTTGGCTGAGTGTGACTCACTAGAGCTGCCTGCCGAGGCAACCAGATGGACCAGGCTGCTCCTCGCCATCTGGACTTTCATGAGTGGAGTCATCACTGAAGACTTGTTTCTGTTCTTAAGAGGATGTTTTCTCAGTTACAGATTGTTGTCCACATACTCTGGGTGTTGGCCCCATAACGAATGTTAAAAAAATAAGACAGTTGAAAAAGTCTGGATTATACATCAAATGCGGTTGAAGCTAAAATGAAGAAGAATCAAAGGAAAAAAGTTCATTAATATACTGAATATACCTTGTGGTGATATTCTGATAAATTGTATAAACAGTTGAAATTGCACTCACAACAACTTCAAAATAGCAGGTAAAAAGATGCCCTGAAATGAAAAAAGAATTGAAGTATACATAAGATATACCAATGATTCAACACAAAACAGTAGCGAGGTGCAATGTCACATGACTCCAAGATCCAGCAGGCAAAAATTCTGATAGTTACATAACTTAGAAGAATAAATAGCATTATTCATCATATAAACATTGCAGAGTCCATTTATTTAAAAAAAGGTTGATGAAGATCAAATGATGAAGCATGACACCTGGCTGGCTGGATGTGTGAGGGCCCTAGTTCCTAAGGGAAGAATTCCCCACCGGGCCCATATTATCGGTTCTGGATGTCAATAAAAACTGTCCATTAGACACTCATTCATATGTCTCCATCTTCTCTTATCGTGTTAACCCTTGAGGAACAGCATATCTCTTTTTGGTTTAATCTTTGTTGAAGAAAACATGCGATTTTCTCACACTCCCTGTAAGACAGCTCAAACATGATTTATATGGTTTTGTTTATTCTTGGAATAAATCAGTGCCATTGATATATGCAATTAGGCTTATATCCAAAATTCCACGAGGGCTTTATTGATAAAGACCTAAAAGACAGTTGTGCATTGCACATGCCAAAAGGCACAATGAAGTACTCAAATAATCTGTATTTTGTGCAAAAATAAGTCATACACTTGTCTCCTTCATCAGATTAAATAGTAAGCCCCACACAAGTCTAATTTAGTGTAAGTGGTGGAATCATTTACTTGATCCAAGAGGACCGAATCAGAGGCAAGGTGCACCTATTTTTTATCTTCACCTTGTTTAGGGCCCAATAATCTATGCAGGCTTTGAATGTCCTTTTTTCATGGTCACAAAGAACAAGGGGGAAGAGACAGGTGAGGTGGATAAACCCACAAGCTAAAAGTTCATTGAGGTTCTCTTTAAGATGTTGGGTTTCAGGTTCAGAAGATGCGTACTCATGACTGCAGGATGGGGTGGCTACTGGAGTTACATCTACAGGGCAATTAAAACTCCTATGAAGAGGTAGGGGGCATTGCCTTTTCTTTATCAAAAACATCTTGAAAATCCTTATACTCATTCTGGTGGGAGTCTTTAAATGGCTCGATATTGAATGCTCAAGTTAAATGCACAGATCAATCCATAGCCAATTTGTAGCAAGACTGCAGGAAAAAGTTTGAGTTTAAAGTCACCTTTTGGTGGGTCCAATCAAGTCTAGAGTACTGTAATTGCAACCACGGCACTCCCAAAATAGCACTGCTATTTTAGGCCTGGGCGTAGTTACAAAAAAACTCAGCGAAGTTCTGCAAGTGGCAGTGCGAACTGCAGTTTGTGCTCGTATTGCTGCCGCTTGGGTAGCTCAGGCTTGCAAACTTAGTTTTAGCGATCGCAAACTTAACGATCGCGTGAGGGGAAAAAACTCTGCTGCACATCGCGAAGCGGAGTTTTCTGCACTCCACAAGCTCCGCGGAGTGCAGAAATCTCCACAAACTCCACAGACCAAAGTTCACCGCACAGTCCTAGTATTGATGAGATCAAAATTCTGAGTTTCTGTATGTCCATTATCAGAAATCATTTGAAGGTGTTTGGTATGGAAAGTAACTATACTCTGGATGGTTGAGCTATATTTGTTTGATCTCATCATATCGAGAGATCAGTTGAATAGCTCTAGAGAATGTGGGATACACACCCAAGTATATCAGTGTGATCCTGGCATCTCTTGGATATTTTTGTAGGATCATGACCCACAAGTACAACCTGTGGCATGCTTCATCATCGAATCCTCAACCACTACAGCTAGTGTGAGTGGGTGGTCTAACCGAAATTTCTCCGCAGAGCTCTTAAACTAAGGACAAGGGATTCTGATTTCTGAGTGAGTTAAAATTGAATTCTGGACCCTAACTTTCTTTACTGTATAGGTCTTTGGCCAGGTTAAAAACGTGGGATGTCTATGGGTCTGATAGCTCAGGACATCAGTGGGTCAACATGTTTCAGCCTATAAAATGCACAAGGGGTCAGTAGGCTTTCTTCAAGACCAGGAAATGTATTCAATCTCTATGTTGCATGGCTAGTAGTTCCAACCGTGAGACTTATGCAGTCAAATAAACATAATGGTGCATGCACACAAACATATAACGCATAATGGACCTTTTCCTCTTTGTGATCTTGTGGAAAAGTAAATTTTGCCATGTTCTGTGTCCCTACGTGTTCCCCATGTTATGTTATATGTGCATGATTAATATGCATATGTATTCCCCATGATCGATTAAAGACGCAATTACAGTTGTGTCCATCTCCAGTATGCCAGTTTCCAGTTCTCGTGAAAGCTACGAGTATTAGGCCTATGTAAAGTTATGTTGCCACGTTTTACAGTGTGCACGTATAATTCATTGTAAAGTCCCCGTTTCTAGGCCTCAAAAGGGCCCGGACTCAGATTCAGCTCCTGTCTCCTGTCTCCTGAACCCTCGCTGAGGAGCGATACAGCCCCCACCTGTATCCCTGACCCTTCACTTACTTCCTGCCTCACAGTGCCCGGCTCGTCCTGGCTCTGCCTGCCAGTCTGCCAAGAGTATGTTATGATTCCAGTTATCAGTCCAGCTCTCCTTCTCTGCATTCCTAAGCTACTGAATCGCATCAATAGTTTCAGTCATCGTCTAGCCTTTACGTCTCCATGTAAGAGAAATACTGTATTTATGGTCATTTAATATTCCTCAACACACACTACATGCAGAATAATGCATGCACCAGTCTTAGTGTCTGTTAGCCTTTGCCCTGATAACTTTTGGATTCTATCAACATGTTCTCTAAACATCAGATACTAGATAGTGTTTAGGTACATGTCGCTCTGACTCTCCAGACTTTCGTCTCTCCTTCTAGCTCAGAAGTCATAGCCCCCAGCTTCTCCCTAGTTACACGTCATTGCCAGCTTGCGCGCACCACTAGGTTAGAGGTCCCGGCTCCTCAGGTAGCCCCCTCCATGTTTCCGCCCCATTTATGACATATTCTGTTACGTCTACATCACATGTCTATGTACACGCCTCTTGTTACACCTACTTTCACCCTTATCTTTCGCGACTGTTACAGGCCCCACCCACTGTTCCGCCTATTGTATGTACTGTAATGCAATTGTTTTAGTATATATACTTGTGTATTGTTATTAAAAGCTAGCGCGCTCATTCCAGCTCCTGCCCGACAGCTGTCAGGGCCCCCCTGTTGGCTAGCCATCCCAGATCTTGCCCGCGCAGGTTGTCCTGTTCCTGTCCTTTATGCTGTATTAAACCTGCAAACTCCTACTACCTCGAATCTTGACTCTTATTTATTGAGCTATCTGTTATTGTTATGTCCAGTCAAAAATAGAGGTATTATTTATTTATTTACCACATAATGGCGCCCGAATAGGGACTTGCCCTTTCCCCACGCGCCGGTGAAGCCACGCAAGCCCCCTGATCCTCTGCAGCCGTGACGGAACCATACCGTGCACGTGCAGATATTTCTGCTTCAAGTATCCCTCAGGCCCACGGAGGAGACGGAGGTTGCGGTCCAGCATCCAGACGAGGCGGTGGAGGAACGCGGCGAGTCCCGACCAGAGCCCAAGCCGAGAGTCCAAGGTCCGAGGTATCCGGAGGCCCACCCGTAACAGAAGTCCGAAGTTCGTCCGTCCGGCGTCGAAGCAGTCCAGTCCAGTCCGAGGCCTTCCGTTCTTGCTGCCCGGTGAGTACCGTTGCTGGGGTAGTATCTAGACAGGGTCAATTGCATTGTCTCTGGTCCGTGGGTTTGGGGTACACAGATTCAACACGAAGTGTCCACTTAGGTGGATGCGGGTCCTGACGTGTCTCTTTATGAGACCGGTAAGTTTCGTACTGTTTTAGCAGTGCATCTAGTTTCTGTTCTAGTCTGTTCTGTTCTCGAGAAATTCATGTATTCTGTTTTCAGTATTCCAGGTAGTATTTTGTCAAAACTGTTATTTTAAATGTCGTTCATGTATTTCAATGTCGTGGTATGAAAGTGGTGTAATCATCGTGTTCATTGTGTATTGTATTGTGTCTAGACTACAGTTCAGTCATGCCTTTGTTTTACAAATTACGTCAGTTAAAAACTAGGAAAGGTCTGTTAGAAGAAGCAGTTCCTGTCCCGCCTAGGGACAGTCCAGGTCATTTTATGTATCAAAAGCATGGCATAAGTGCCATATTGTATCTAGATTTATGGGTGGAGTACACCAAACAGTTAGAAGAAAAGTACAGATGGCCCGTATCGGGTACATGGGATGCCGAGTGCATCATGCGAGTAGAAGAAGTATTATGGAAAAAGAAAGCCAGACAGTCACAGAAAGATGCCATCGAGTTATGGCGCAAAGAATCTCATAAAAGAACCGAAAAAGAAATCAGAAAGTCTGAATTAAGTAGAGAATCCTTAGAAAAATCCCAAGAAAGGGAATTAATCGAAATAGGTGAACGAGTTAAAATCGAACAGTCAGACAGACAGAGGAATGCCCTTATTAAGGGTATGTATCCTCTTCTTGCCGAGGGCTTGCCAAAAGCAACCCCGGAAGCATCCAGTAATTTTCCGCCACCCTTAGTTCCGACCAAGCTACGTCACAAACCGACCGCAGCTGATATTTTTCTCTCGTCCTATTTGGACGACACAGTACCAGAATATGCAAATCCTGTTCCGCCAGCTCCAGTAAATAATGTAATTCATGGTCCTCCAGCCACCGGGGCACCTGTTACAACACCTGTTACGGTACCCCCGGTCCAGCCCGTAGTACAAATTCCCGCTACTTCAGTCACTCTGCCAGCTCGAAGAGTATCAGTCGACGATTCCAGTTTAGGGGCCGCGGGAGGAGGTCCTCCTGGTACCCCGCCGCCAAATAGACGTTTAGGAGCAGTCGAGTTACATGAACGTGCGTTACAGCGTACGCCCAAATATAAGACTATTGCAGAAATCAGGCGACTTCTTACTGAATGCTGTTATGATCCAGTCCCAGGCGAGGATAGTATGGTTATATATTCCGTACGTATAAGGCAGGTGTCCGAGTATTTGGTCACCCTACCGAATATGAAAGAAGATCTAGACAGAATGTATCGTTTCATTCGTACAGGACAAGATCCAGAAAGTATTGCTGAAGTCATGTCTCTCAGAAAATCTGAGATCCAGTTCATGTTATTAAAGTTTCTGATCAATTGTTTAATACGGGAACAAGATTCCCCGACTAAAGATCCGACCGAAATGAAAATTCTGACAAAGTGGAGTGATAATATAGCCGAGGGTAAGCACAAGACACTCAATAGTATAGAGAGTATGTACAAGAAAATACGTAAAGAAATAATAAGGTTACACGAACAACGCAAAGAAGCACAAGTAAGCGAGAAAGAAAATGACTCTTCTAGTGAAGAGGTAAACGACGAGAATACCGCCAGAATAGCGTATGTAGGTAAATCTAGACTTCCAGACCGAGATTCACGCCTAGAACACAAGAAAACTGTTCATCTTCCAGCACCAGAACAAGGTTCTCTAGAACAAGTATTTCAAGCTACCGATCAAATTCTGAAATCACGAATCGGTTATAGTGAATTAAGTACCATGCATGAACAAGAACTAGCCCGATCAGCAGTCCGATGGATTACTGATTCTACCACTTTTCCAGACGAAATAGTGGCACAAATGTTTCTGAAACTGCCCCCAGCCGAGCAGCGACTGGTGGGTATGTATATGATCCAACACCTCATTACACTGTATGAGGGTCAACATTCTGATCCAGGTCCGTTACATGATATCCTGAACGAGTTACTCCAGTATAGATGGAAAGGTTTAGGTACCGATTTAATTAGTGTCATTCTAGAACAGCGCCACAAATATAGAACGTTTTTGAACCCGCATTTTGTTCATGTCTCACCTCCAGAAAGTAAACCGTTTTACATAGATAGACAGCATCCGTTACGAGAAGTACACCCAGTTAGGACACCAGATGGTGAAATGCAACGAGTATTTGTTTACACCCCAGTTACCAAGATGGAACTCTTAGAGATGAA
Source organism: Lissotriton helveticus (assembly GCF_964261635.1). Lineage (NCBI taxonomy): Eukaryota > Metazoa > Chordata > Amphibia > Caudata > Salamandridae > Lissotriton > Lissotriton helveticus. The sequence continues at coordinate 666,521,130 of NC_136063.1, forward strand.
GAAATTAATTCCCTGTCACGACAAAGATCCAGCAGGGTTCCACCGAGAATTAAAAGACATGCTCCGTATGGGAGAATACACGTATCCAGATATTATTAAAATGTTAAAAGTCCTGTTGCCTGCGGGCATATATGAAAAACTCAAGGAAAAGGATTGGGAGGTGGGAGAGAAAAAGATCGATTGGACAGCTCTAGAAGCTGAAGATAAGATACGAGTACCAGGTACCGGTCTTGGAGATAAATGTAAAGAATTACCAGAATTATTAATACAAGTTTTACCTAGATTATTAGCCACTAAAAAGGAAGACTGGGATGCAATCTTAGCCTGTAAACAGAAACAAGACGAAGATACTAGTGATTTTTATTCTAGATTTGAGAAATGTTTTAGCATCAACAGTGGTTTGAAGACGAGTAGTGAGTCATACCCTCATCTTTTTGTTACTAAATTAGTCGAGAATTCAAGTCCACAAGTTAAGAATCGAGTTTTGAAAGTCGAAAGTACATGGCAAGCTAGTACCCCGTCCCAGATGCTCCAGATGCTCCAGTACCACAGAATAGAATCAGAGAAGAGCAAGAACACGAGAGAAGACGTATGAAAGACACGAAAATGAAAGTACTAGTTGCACAATCTGTTCCTCAAGACAGTCAGAAGAGGGGTCCGAATCAAGCCAGTCATCCTGCAGCTCCCGTTAAAGGGACATGCAATTATTGTAAACAGCCAGGTCATTTTATAAACGAGTGTGCAGTTCTGAAACACAACATAGCCACTGGTAAAACTAAAGAAAGACCACGTCCGCCTAGACAAGAACAAGTTTCACAGACTTCTCAGCCACAGAATGCACAACAGACAGTTCCAGCACCGCAGCCTATCGCTGCAACACAGCATGTTACACAGCAAATGTACCAGTATGCACAGACAGAGTATCCGGAGTATCAAGCGTATTCATGAAACAGCCTAGAGAGGGAGGTAGGCTTGCCTCTCATCGAGATTCCTGTAGATCAAGAAGGTCCCTATGTACATAGTCAAGTATTAGGGAAAGACAGAAAGTTTCTGATTGATACAGGGGCAAGTAGGACGACTATTAGTCACGACGAGGTTCCAGGGGCTCCGCTCTCAGGCTCTAGAAATGTTTCCCTTGGATTTTCAGGAAAGCCTATTGTAAACGAGATATCAAAGCCAGTTACTCTAGAAGTAGGTCCATTGTCCCGAACTACTGATCTATTACTTACGAAGTCATGTCCAGAAAATTTGTTAGGTATTAAGACACTGAAAGAATTAGGTGCAGTTATTTGCTGTTCCCCAGAGGGAATACGTTTGTTTTTACGTGACTTCAAGGGTCACTATGTATTACGAGATTTTGATCCGAGATTGTCTAATGTTCCGCAGCATCTATGGGCACAAGGTCCAACTGATGTTGGCTTCATGCAAATCACACCCCATCGTGTGACTCTCAAGCAAGGTGTAGTGTTACCACGAATCAGACAGTACAGATTGCCACCTGAGGCTGTAGCAGCCTTATCCAAAATTATTGACGAGCTTATGGCTCAAGGAGTAGTTGTAGAAACTGACTCCAATGTATGTAATTCTCCTATCATTCCAGTCATGAAACGTACTGATCCAAATGCACCCCCAGTATATCGATTAGTGATTGATCTTCGAGAACTCAATAAATGTATCATTCCCCAGTACCCAGTTGTTCCAGATATCTCATCTCTATTGACAGCCATTGATTCTGAGGCTACATTTTTCACAGTCATAGACCTCAAAAACGCATTTTTCAGTGTCCCCATTCATCCAGACAGCCAGTACCTTTTCGGTTTTTGTTTAAATGGAAGGAGCTATAAATTCACACGAGCTCCTCAAGGTTTCACAGAAAGTCCTAGTATTTACAGTCAAGCACTTAAGAGACAACTAGACAATATTCACATGCCAACTGACACTGCCCTGCTCCAATATGTCGATGATCTACTGATCACAGCCCGTTCTGAACGTGCTTGCGAGCGAGCATCACTTACAGTTCTGTACTTCCTAGCCGAGATGGGGCACAAGGTGTCCCCTTCAAAGCTTCGAATCTGTGTCCAGCAAGTGATCTACTTAGGCCACTTACTGTCCAAGTGGGGTAGGCAGTTGACACCTGACCGTATCCAGTTAATAGCGAGTCTTCCTCAGCCCAAGACCCAGAAGGAGGTACGTGCTTTTATCGGCCTTACTTCCTATTGCAGACAATGGATTCCTCAGTATGCATTTCTAGCCAAGCCACTGATACAGTTAACGACACAGGAGGCAGCCGTATCGACTGTCCTCCCTTGGACATCTGAACATACACTTAGTTTCAATGAATTAAAGAAAGCCTTATGCCAAGCTCCTGTCCTAGCTACACCGAACTACAATAAGCCTTTTACACTTTTTGTCACAGAACGTAATGGTACAGCATTATCTGTTCTCACACAAGATCAAGCCGGACAATACAAGCCCTGTGCTTATTTTTCGAGCACATTAGATCCAGTAGCCCAGGCTCTGCCTGCGTGCCTCAAGTCAGTTGCAGCCACAGCACTAGCTATCAGACAAAGTGATTCCATAGTATTGGGACACTCCCTGACAGTACAAGTTCCACACTCCGTGGAAGTTCTTTTAAACCGAACACAGACTCAGCACTTGACAATTGCACGTTTGACAGGTTATGAACTGACACTGTTCCAGCCACACATAGAAATCAGACGCTGCAACGTTCTAAATCCTGCTACACTGTTACCGTCAGTTACTTCAAATCCTGCCACACATGACTGTGTGGAAGTTGTTAACACTATGACTAAGCCAAGACAAGATCTGACAGATATTCCATTACCAGATCCTGACCTGACACTTTATGTGGATGGTTCATGTATGAGAACGAGTACAGGAGAACTAGTAGCCGCGTATGCAGTGACTACTGACACTGAAGTTATTGAAACACACCGTATTGACACCCTGTCTGCTCAAGCAGCAGAGCTAGTTGCTCTGACTCAAGCCTGCATACACGCCAAGAACCTGACAGTTAATATTTACACAGATTCACGCTACGCATTCGGAGTTGTACACGACTTTGGAGTGCTCTGGCAGGAGAGAGGTTTCATGACTTCTCATGGAACCAAGATTCAGCATGGTCTCCTTATTCAAGCTCTGTTAGATGCAATACATTTACCAACAGCTATCGCTATCATGAAATGCAAAGCACATACGAAAGTTACTGACATTATTTCCCAAGGTAATGATCTAGTAGATCGAACAGCCAAGCTTACAGCACAGACACCAGACATACCAGTTAACAAGACACCGACATCCACTATAGAACAGACTACTTGTATGACAGTTAAGGACCCTACTCAAGATGTCATAGATATCCAGTTACATGCTACTCCTGAAGAAATCAAGAAATGGTCCGAACAAGGAGGGGTCCAGACAGATCAGGGATGGGTGACGAAGGGTAGAGCCACATGGTTTCTCCCCGACTCAATGGTTCAAGTCATTATTAATACCGCACATAGTCCTGCACACCTAGGAGAAAAAGCCATGTTAGACAGTATCCAGAACATTTGGTTTAACAAGCATTTACGAGCTGCAGCCAAGCAGAAAGTCCGTACCTGTATGATATGTTGTCAATTCAATCCAGGTAAAAGTGTCCCGGTGGAACAAGGTGGATTCCAGCCCCCTGACCACCCTTTTGAAGTCCTCCAGATGGATTATATTCAGATGGAGCGATGTCGAGGTTTCAAGTATGTCCTTGTAGTTGTATGCGCTTTGTCCAGGTGGACAGAAGCATATCCAGTCCCAGATTACACAGCCGCGACCACTGCCAAGCAGTTGGTTCGTGAATATTTCCCCCGTTATGGACTCCCAAGGGTCGTATATTCTGATAACGGCCAGCCATTCTCATCTGAACTCATGAAGCACGTTTCCCTTTTACTAGGGTACCAGTGGAAGTTCCATTGTGTACGCCATCCAGAAGCAGCCGGTCTTGTAGAGAGACATAATCAAACCCTGAAAATCCGTATTGCCAAAGTATGCAAAGAGAAAGGTGTAGACTGGTTAGTAGCCCTGCCAGTTGCCCTGTTTTATATGCGCATGGTCGCACATTCCAGATCAGGTCTGTCCCCTTATGAGGTCGTATTCGGCCGCCCCCCAAATATGTGGGGTACACCTAGACCCCGAAGTATTACAGATGTTTCCAGTAATATGCTGACAGATTACCTAGCTTCCTTGATGTCTGCCCTACACTCTTGTCGTTCACAGGTTGCCGCCGCATTTCCAGACAATACCGAGGTGAAACCGCACGAAATCGTTCCAGGAAGCTTGGTTCTCGTCCGGAATTTTGATCGTTCAAGTCCGCTGGAGCCTCGCTGGAAGGAGCCGAAGTTAGTCCTCCTGGCCACCCGTACTGCCGTCAAGTTGGAAGGCAGGAAGGGGTGGGTGCACCTGTCACACGTCAAGAAATTTCACGGACTAAAAACTGTTTCCAAGAACTTTTCCAAGGATTGTCAAGATTTTAAAGACTGCCAAGAAACTATTCTTAAGGACTGTCCCGCAAATGACATTGATACCAAGCCTCCCCTGTTAGAGAAAACTCCACAGCAGGAGTATAAAAGTAAGCTCCGGTCTAGTAAAATAAGTCAGCCAGTTTAATTGTCTAAGTCCTCCCCTAGGTGAAACGGTTAGACAGGTATCTGACATGTATGAAATAGACCCCCATAGTGAGAGAGTTAGTCAAAACTCAATCCGATGTATCGTTTTTCTAAGTTTTATATTGTTTTTAAGCTTAATGGTTACCTGCACGAGTTATGCATTTCATTTATGTTTTCCAATTTCTCATGTAAATAAGTCTTCTAATGCTACAGTAGAGCACACGTTTAGTGATCTGCCTCCTCACGAACTATCCTATCGTCTTGCTATGCGCAACAATTCATTCATCCGTATGTTACATTATTCACACCAGACCAGCAATGCCACTAATTGTTGGGTGTGTGGTCGACTCCCCCCTTTCCAGACACCGAAGGGAGTTCTGCCACTCTTTCCTTATCCATTTTCACATAACGGTTCATGTGGAGCCTGGTCCATGTTAACGTCATCTTCAAATGTTATGTCCCTTCTGAACAGTACATGTTTTCCAGACAAACAAGGTCTTCCCCACAGAACAGGGTTAGATCTAGAAAATGAAGTTTATAATTTAGGTAATTATTCTTCGAAATTCATGGTCCTGAATGTTCAGTCTGATCCTACTCCAGACTTACCCGCTATTTCAGTACTACCAGTCAAAGGCGAATTATGTGTCAGAAATAATGGTTCCGTACATGTAGGACATAGTGATTGTACTACTATTGTCGAGTATAGTGACAGTGGGAAATCTATTTTCAAAGCTTCACGTCATTCTTATTTTGTTTGTGGTCAGACCGCATATGTTCGTCTGCCCCTCGATTGGGAGGGAACCTGTTACATTGCCTTCCTACTGCCACCAGTTTTCCTAGCCCCATCTGATTATCATAGAAACACACATCTAGTACACATTAGACATAGAAGGGAGATCGAGTCCCCGATTGTCGATCAAACTGAAACTGCTCTAGAACAGTATACAGATTTCAATAGAGGATTCTTCTTCTTTATAGGACCTATCCAGAATAGTAAGTTAATCCGTAGATTAACCAGAACCCTTGAGGCAGTAGTGAATGAGACTGCTTCTGCTCTAGGTAACTTAACCGAAGAGCAATCTGCTATGAGATTTGTCGTGCTCCAAAATCGTCTCGTTCTTGACGTCATACTGGCCGATAGAGGAGGAGCATGTAGAGTCATCGGATCTAGTTGCTGCATTTTCATTAGGAATGACTAATAACGCGCCGTCTGTTTATTCAGCTATAACCAGACTTCATAAAATTGCCCATCAGTTACACCAGAATCCAGGCACCTGGACATGGTCCGGTTGGTTTTGGAGTATAGTTTCTGCCTGGGGATGGAAAGTATTGTCATTTCTAGGTATTGCAGTAGCGATCATATTCAGTTGCTGCCTCTGTATACAATGTGGCCCTGCAATTTGTGGCATTTGTGCTACCTCTTGTATTCCTAGTCCCAAGTCCCGTCCTAAATCCCGTTCCAAGAAAATTCGAGACGAACAAATGATACTGTATGAAATGATAGATGGTATCATGAATATTGATGTTTCCTGATGGAAACGTAGTGACAAGGAGGGAATGTGGAAAAGTAAATTTTGCCATGTTCTGTGTCCCTACGTGTTCCCCATGTTATGTTATATGTGCATGATTAATATGCATATGTATTCCCCATGATCGATTAAAGACGCAATTACAGTTGTGTCCATCTCCAGTATGCCAGTTTCCAGTTCTCGTGAAAGCTACGAGTATTAGGCCTATGTAAAGTTATGTTGCCACGTTTTACAGTGTGCACGTATAATTCATTGTAAAGTCCCCGTTTCTAGGCCTCAAAAGGGCCCGGACTCAGATTCAGCTCCTGTCTCCTGTCTCCTGAACCCTCGCTGAGGAGCGATACAGCCCCCACCTGTATCCCTGACCCTTCACTTACTTCCTGCCTCACAGTGCCCGGCTCGTCCTGGCTCTGCCTGCCAGTCTGCCAAGAGTATGTTATGATTCCAGTTATCAGTCCAGCTCTCCTTCTCTGCATTCCTAAGCTACTGAATCGCATCAATAGTTTCAGTCATCGTCTAGCCTTTACGTCTCCATGTAAGAGAAATACTGTATTTATGGTCATTTAATATTCCTCAACACACACTACATGCAGAATAATGCATGCACCAGTCTTAGTGTCTGTTAGCCTTTGCCCTGATAACTTTTGGATTCTATCAACATGTTCTCTAAACATCAGATACTAGATAGTGTTTAGGTACATGTCGCTCTGACTCTCCAGACTTTCGTCTCTCCTTCTAGCTCAGAAGTCATAGCCCCCAGCTTCTCCCTAGTTACACGTCATTGCCAGCTTGCGCGCACCACTAGGTTAGAGGTCCCGGCTCCTCAGGTAGCCCCCTCCATGTTTCCGCCCCATTTATGACATATTCTGTTACGTCTACATCACATGTCTATGTACACGCCTCTTGTTACACCTACTTTCACCCTTATCTTTCGCGACTGTTACAGGCCCCACCCACTGTTCCGCCTATTGTATGTACTGTAATGCAATTGTTTTAGTATATATACTTGTGTATTGTTATTAAAAGCTAGCGCGCTCATTCCAGCTCCTGCCCGACAGCTGTCAGGGCCCCCCTGTTGGCTAGCCATCCCAGATCTTGCCCGCGCAGGTTGTCCTGTTCCTGTCCTTTATGCTGTATTAAACCTGCAAACTCCTACTACCTCGAATCTTGACTCTTATTTATTGAGCTATCTGTTATTGTTATGTCCAGTCAAAAATAGAGGTATTATTTATTTATTTACCACAATCTAGGTCCTACGTATTAGTTAGGCAACATGAGGTAGTGGGGGTGGGATATCCCTGTAGTCACACATTCATCAAGGGACATCTTCCATGAAATTACCTACTTGGCTTCCCGCACACCTTGCATCTTACTTAGAAAATAATCAACCCAGAAGACAGTCTGGTCCCATCAACTGCACGAACAGGCTTTAGAATAGTTTGCAAAATATGGGTAAACCCAAAGTCTTGGAACGGGAAATGTCAAAAGGTTTTCCTTTGCACCTGAATCAATCATGATAGGCAGGGCTTTTCAGAGCTGAGTAGAAATGATCACGGTAATGCTTACTGTCAAATCTTTTGGAACATCAGTCACAGGATTGGCTAGTGATTGGCAGACCGGATTGACTACATTGCTTGGATGATAGGTCTCTCTAACCTCTGTGCCTTTTTGTTTCCCAAATTGGGAAGAGACAAACTACTGGAGACTATATCCACCTTTTTAGATGCCAAGGCCTTAGAGAGACACAGAGAGTCCGCCTCCCCCCGTTCAGATCAGAAGCCACCGAAGTCATCTGCGGCGTTCCTCAAGGCTACTCGCTCAGCCCAACCCTCTTCAATGTCTACATGAGTCCCCTCGCAGCCATCGCACGCCAGCACAACCTCAACATCATCTCCTATGCCGACGACACCCAGCTGATCCTCTCCCTCACCAACGACCCCGCCACCGCCAGAGCCAACCTACACGAAGGGATGAAAGAGGTAGCCGAATGGATGAAGAACAGCCGCCTGAAACTGACAAGACGGAAGTCCTCATCTTGGGATCCTCACCCTCCGCCTGGGACGACTCCTGGTGGCCCCCCGCCCTAGGCAGCGCACCCAAACCAACAGACCACGCACGCAACCTGGGCTTCATCCTGGACTCCTCCCTCTCCATGACCAGACAAGTCAACGCCGTCTCCTCATCGTGCTTCAATATCCTACGCATGCTACGCAAGATCTTCCGGTGGATCCCCACCGAGACCAGGAAGACGGTCACCCAGGCCCTCGTCACCAGCCGACTGGACTACGGCAACTCCCTCTACGCCGGAACCACCGCCAAACTCCGGAAGAGACTCCAGCGGATCCAGAACGCCTCAGCACGACTCATCCTGGACATCCCCCGCCGCAGCCACATCTCCGGACACCTGAGAGACCTGCACTGGCTCCCGGTCAACAAGCGAATCACCTTCCGTCTCCTCACCCACGCACACAAAGCCCTGCACAACCAAGGCCCAGGATACCTCAACAGCCGCCTCAACTTCTACGCTCCCAAACGCCAGCTTCGATCGACCAGCCACGCCCTCGCTGCCGTCCCCCGCATCCGAAGAGCCACCACAGGGGGAAGGTCCTTCTCCTACCTCGCCGCCAAGACTTGGAACTCCCTCCCGACCCACATCCGCCTGACCCAGGACCACCTCGCCTTCAGGAAGCAGCTCAAGACCTGGCTGTTCGAGCAGTAGCGGACCCCCTCTCCCCTAGCGCCTTGAGACCCTCCGGGTGAGTAGTGCGCTATACAAATGCTTTGATTGATTGATTGATTGAGTTTGATGCACAGTCCTGGGAAAAATTACCCCCTAACCACAGTACAGACATAAATGTACAGCTTTTCTCTTTTTGCTTTGGATTGAGGGCCCTACACACCCTAATCTGCACGGGTTCAGCCCTGTCTGGGTCCTACTTTCTGGGTCCCTTTCCTCACCCCGGCCTTCAATACGGTTTTCTTCAGATCAGGGCTTTTCGCCTGTATGTTTAGCCAAACAGTAGTCAGTCTTAACTACAAGATCCATGCAGTCTAAGCAGACACTGGAGGGTCAATTATTTGAGACAAAACGTCTTTTAAATACAGTGGAAAACAGTGAGGTCCTTATGTCCTCCAGCTAATTAGTTCCTGACACAAGTTGGTTAAAGTTGGAAATGTAAGTAAAAAAAAAAAAGAAAATCCCTGCTGCAGGTTAAGCAGTTCATTGTCACTCGGTTGCACAATTTCCTCATAGTGTCTTTAAAGGCTTTTAAGTTGTAAAGAAGGGTTCATCACTCTCTACAAGGGTAAGTGACTATATTTCAAAATTCTGTATTAAAAAGGAGATTTAAAAAGTTACTTTTGAAGCATCATCTGGAAAGGCTACAGGCCTACAAAGAAACTAAAGCTAACATTGATCCATAAAGATTGCATATTTTGAGATACATCTTGAGAAGAGTTAGGGGGATGCTAGCGGTACAGGTGTTGGAGACATTATTGCAAAATTCATGGAGTGGACCACAGAAGTTTTGGCAAGGGTCTCCCCTGGCAGGTGGGTATTGTTTCATTGATTTGAGAACACAGGTGGTGGGTTCCTGGAACTAGCTCCCAAACCTTCCCCACAATGGTTCACTTGGGGATTTATATTTTTGCAGTTGGGTTTTTAGGGTCCAATTTTCTTCTCTAAGGACCCTATTATGAGCTTACGGTCCAATAGACCACCAAAACCATGGTGGTGATCAGCCCACCGCATTAGAACTATGGCCGTTCGACTGCCACAGGACCGCTGCTGACACCAGAGATCCAAGATACCTGGCAGTGGCAGAGTGGTCTGTGGCCCCTAATATGCTACCAGTGCCGCTGTGGCATCACCACACATATTAGTAGTTTCCTCACCAACTCACTTTCATGGCAGAGCGCAGCCATAAAAAGGGTAGCATGAGGAAACAAAGGGAGGGCCCCCTTGTGCCTCTACACCGTGGGGTACATGCAGCGGGGCACATGGTTTGCCCCCTGTCTGCATGCATCCCTGTGTTCCTGCACGGGATGAAATGCATAACATTGTGCATTTTGGTCCATGGAGGAACATGCTTTGATGTTCCCATTGCAGTGCCTATTTCAAAAGCACCAACTGAATGCCAATACTGTTATCTTTTTACTCCATTATTTGTGGAAGGGACACATAAACCAACTTAATGTGACATCAACAATCACTTGATTTTTTTAAAATTTGATTATTTGAATTCATTATTTCATTCATATATCAAAACAAGTTTCAACAATCTATATAATATTCACAAACCACACCCACCATTTTTACAATTTACAATTAACACAAAAAATACACATAAACATGACCTAAGAACAACATATTTTGTAACGAAAGACATACAAATACATTTATATACACAAACCACACAAACACCTTTTGACATATTTAAATTAAACTTAATGAATATTACATTTATACCCAACAGTACATTGTTCTTAATGCACCCACTAAACGTCAAGCGTCACAGTATATTCCTTTGAACTTTAAATAAACAGATTAACTTTTATGCTTGAATGTGACTGGGTTAATTTTTGTTTTCGCTGTACTTGTTGAAACAAGAGTTCTAAACACTGTCCTCATCCTGCTATCTCCAGATGGACCTAATCTAAACTTTAATCGGAGGTCTTCACTAGAGCTCACGATGAGTCAGGACCTTGATCGTGGTCAACCACGATTGGCAAAAAAACTGAAAAATGCAATCACTGTAACTATATAGCACTTGAGTTAGTGCTTCTGTTTTCTACCATACAGTCCCACTGTGAGAAATGTTATTATTGGTTGACTGAGGTCTGAGCCCTGGTAAATCAACAGCTGCAAGCCTTTGCAGGCTGAACCACAAAAAGTCACTAAATTAACCATGCTTAACCCTGGGTAGCTTGGCACAAAAAGTGCCTGGCTTAATGTATAGGCAATGTGTATAGAATTTAGGCAGCACACAAACAGTAATAATGTGAAAACACACCACAAGAAAAATCCCATAGCAGTGTATAAAAATAGAATAAGTTTGAATAAATTGTTTGACTCAAAATAACGAAAATCCAATCAATATTTATTTTTATTTTGAAGGTTTTATATAGCGCGGACCAGACCCTTGTGGAAATCAGAGCGCTTTACAACAAATACAGGAAAAAGGGGAAATAGACAGAGGAAATAGGAAATAGACATATACATACGAAAATAATATTGCTTATAATAGGTCTAACAAACAGTAACTGTTCCAACATAGCACATATCTACCATCCTTCATCAAATAGATCAAGTGAATGTTATAAGGAGAATCAATTTAACTTCCTTTTTAAAGGATGCCGCGTGAGGGTTCTGTCTTGTTTTTAGGGGTAAGGCATTCCAAATCCTAAGGGTCATTCCTGAGAAGGAGCGGTTATACGTTTTCTTATTTTTTAAAGCGTTGTAGTTTCAAAAGAAGGTTATTTGCACTCCTGTTAGTTCTGTCGCCGCCCGATGGTACTAGTTTTTCAGCAAGGTATCGTGGTGTTTTGTTATGCAATGCCTTCTGTGTCATACAGGCGATTTTCAAATGGATTCTGGCCTCAAAGGGTAGACAGTTAAGGGCATGCAAGTCTGGGGAGATGAGACAGTGTCTTTTGGAACCTGTGATTAGTCTGGCGGCTGCATTGATTGATGCTCTTAGTGGGGCTGTTGTTGTTCTGGGAAGGCCGCAGAGAGCGACACTCCCATATTCCATTCTGGGGATTACTAGAGTTTGGACTGCCTGTTTAAAGTCATTTGTGTGTATGAAGGGTTTCAGTCTTGTTAGGATGTTCATTTAGAAAGTTGTTCCTTTTGTTGCTGCACTGATGTGTTTCTGCATATTTAGCTTATTGCCCAGAGTTATACCTAGCGATTTGGCAGAATCGATCGTGAGCGGTTGGCCGTCTAGTGCTGTTAGGTGCTTCATCCATTCCATGGTGGTTGTTTGGTTGGGTGGCGCTATTAGGAGGAATTCTGTTTTTAGGGTATTTAATTTTAAATGGTGTTTGCCAGACATGTCTGCGTTTTTTGGAGCGTAGAGTTGAGGGACTGATGTCCTCTAGTGAGTGTACCTTAATGTAGAGTTGTGTGTCATCTGCGCACTTGCGATATTGGACCCTTGCAGAATTGAGAAGCTCTGTGAGTGGTTCCATAAACAAGTTGAAGATTGTCGGGGAGAAGGAGGAACCTTGTCGTACTCCTAAAGTGACAGGCCTAGGTTTGGATAAAGATTGATTGGTCTTGAAACTTTGGGGCACATTAGGATGGCGGGCAAAACGGGGCCGCCCGCGACCTGAGCGGCGGTCCCACAATGCAAATTCAGATGCGCCCGCCACACTGTCGGGCACATCATGCATTTGTAACATTGCGGCGGGCGGTGTTTACACTAGCACCCGCCGCAAAGTTACAAATGCATGTTGTGCATTGGCATACACAAAGCGGCAGGCACCACGCGGTGCCTGCTGCATTGTGTATGCAAATGCAGGGGGGTACCACAGGTACCCCCCATGTGCACCCTCCATCTCCCCTTCACCATGGGGGCCTGCAACAGGCCCCCAAAGTAAAGACGGCATGCCGTCGTGGATAAGCATCGGACCGCCCTCATTCTAATATGGTTGGCGGTGTCTCACAGACACCACCACCATATAAAAGCACTTTTTCCGCCGGTCGACTTCGCGACCGGAGGAAATGCGGTGGACGGACATTCCGTCCGCTGAAGACCCCCCAGCCATCCTAATGTGGTGGGGGTCATTTTGTTGAGGATGGCGGGCGGATTGCCCCCACCGGGCCGGCGGTAGCTACCGGTGGGGGCAATCCACCCGCCATCCTAATGGGCCCCTTTGTGTTCTGTTTTGAAGGAAGGAAGTGAACCAGTTGAGAACCGTTTCCGAAAACCCCATTCTATGTTTCAGGAGGTCTAAAAGACTGTCATGTTTGACGGTGTCAAAGGCGGAGGACAGGTCCAGTAGGATTAGTAGGCAAGCTTTGTTTTGGTCCAGTATTTTTAATGCATCACCTAATATGTGGGCCATGGCCGATTCGGTACTGTGCCCTGATTGAAAGCCCAAGTGCTCAATGTAGTGGGTAAGTTGTGTGTGAACACATTTTTCAAGTGGTTTTGCCAGGGTAGGGATGTTGCATATGGGGGCGATAGTTCTTTAGATTGTGTCATCAGATAATTTCTTTAAAATGGGAGAGACCTGACAAGCTTTGAGGATATCTGGGATGGCCCCTTGAAGCAGAGAGGTGTTTATAATCGTGGTCCAAAGCGGCACTAACGTCGGCATGAAGCCTTTTAGGAGGGAAGCTGGGAGTGGGTCGGCCAAGTGATTGGAGAAATTTATGGCCGTAAGCATTTTCAGTTTGGAATTTTTGAAGTTTTAAGTAAAAACTAGCACCTAAACGATGGGACCACCAACTATGGACATCTAGTAATGCGTGACCGTGTCAAATTTAAAAAAAACATGATGGAGCACTGTTCGGATACAGGAAGTGGTTTTAGCCTGGTCAGTGCTTACCTTAGGACTTAGAGAGAGTTTTGTGTAAAATGTTCTAAGAAGGTAACTTTCAGTGCAGCAAGGCTGAAGGCTGTGTCCAAGGAAGGAGTGTGGTCATTGGGGAGCTTTAGGTTGTAGCACAGTGAATATTTTTACGTTTGGACTTAGTCCTAGCCTTAATTTTTGAAAGTCAAAAATCTCCAGCGGGATGAAGCCGGTTTCTGAAGCCGAAGACAATTCCAGGGGCTCAGATACACCTTTTGCGAAGGAGAACTTAACAGGACTTGCCACTGCTGAGAAGAACGTAGTGGGAGAAGCTGCCAAGTCACCGGCTATGCACCTTGGGCGGATAGGGGAGCTGGCAGGCCCCGGTCTCCTCTCGGTTTTCAGAGCAGTTTTTGGCAAAAATTGTTCTGTCTTCAGTTTTGGATTTCGACCAGCTGGCCACCTTTAGCACCACAACTAAGGGTCCATGACTGGTGGGGTTTGGGACTCATTCAACCTGGGTCCAGGTGTCGATTCAACATGGTGGGAGCCTTCTATGTCCCTGTGGCTCTGAGCAGTAGGCTAGCAAACTAGCCCTAGGAGTCACTCTGGTAGTCCTGGTTTCATTTGAAGATACATGGCTCAACAGTAGGGTTGGCCTTTGAGGGTTTGAGGCAGGTTCCAGGCAGCAAAGCTGTTTTGCAGAATGCAAAGCAGGTCACAGAAGCAAGCAGTCCTCTGAGAGTCCTTCCACAGGTCCAGGAATGAACTTAAGGTTGGGCCCAAGGGTCATATTTGTAAACCTTGTTCCTTTTATCTGGAGGGTGGGAGAAGCTTACAGAAAGGTTCTCTGAAGTGCATGGACTTTCCTGACTCCCCTGTCTTGGCTTAGGGATGGCTGTAGTGACAATGTGCAGGTGATACATCATTTGTGTGAAGGCATAGAACATCCCATTCAATTGAAAGTGGATCTGTGGTCAGTTACCCCCACCCTGCCAGCTGATGGCCCATTCAGGTAAACTTAATCCCTATATTGTGTGACAGTCTGGGAGTAATTCACAAAGGCTTTCAGTTACACCCAGTCATGTGACCCAAGACAGAGTGCAAGCACCAAAGGACAGGAAAATACCAACTTTGTAATTTAAAATCCAGCATACAATTTCAGAGATACCAAATATGCAGTGGGTACCAGGTCCCAATCAAATGTTAAGACTTAATAAATGTACAAGACAATGCAATGTTATTCCATGGGGCTGTTAGGCCACACGGTTGTGAAACATTGTTTTTTCACTACCAGGACATGCAAACATTAAATGTACATGTCCAACTTTTTTTCATTACAATGCACCCTGTGCAGGGTGCATTATAATTAAACCTAGGATCTACCTTAGGGATGACATATGCAATAAAAGAGGCATGGGGTTATATTGCCAAGCTGAGTTGGAAGTTCAAATTTCATTCAGGCTGCAATGGCAGACCGGGAATATTTATTTTAAGGTGATACTTAGTGGGTGGCACAATAAGTGCGGCAGGCCCACTAATAGCATTTAATTTACTAACCTAGGTGAACTCCACAATGGACTTATAAGTAAATTAAATATGCCAATTAGGGTAAGCCAGTTTAACCATTTTGAAGGAAGTGAGCATGAGCACCTTAGCACTGGTTAGCAGTGGTAAAGTGCACAGAGCCTTAGAGCCAACAAAAATGAATATCAGCATAAAAAGGGAGGTAAGTAGGCAAAAGGTTTGGGGAAGACAACCGTAAGGCTGATGGCTCTAACACTCACCTTTCACTTCCAGTGTCTCCCTGGTATAACCATGCCCTAAAACAGTCTAAATCACATTGCAAAATGCTGGAATGGTACTTGTGTGTCGCCTCTGCCCCTCCAGTAAGTCTGAACTTCAAGAGGAACATAGTTCATAGAAGCGTTTTGTCCAGACCACTAAGGGCAAAATCTCCAACCATCACAATTCCAGAGAGAAGTCTTTACTATTGTTCATTCTTTATTGGATAACGCTAACCCACCTCTTCTCATTGATCTCGTTCCGCTGTCATTAATGCACATTGAAGAACTTGTCAATTTCTGCTGTCTATCCGCTGATGACTAGTCCCCCCAACGTCATGCATGAATGTTCTCTTTTGGTGGCCCAGGCTTTACAGACCATCTACAATAAATGTATCCGTACTGTTTCTGTTGTCCCCTCCTGGCAACATGCACTGGGGATCCCCCTTACAAAACCACCTGCTTATTTCTCCTATCCATTTAAATGTTTTGCCACAAAACTCTGTCTACATAATTACAAAAAAAAAGCCATCAGGAGATAGATTTCTCAATTTCTCGCATCTAGCAATGTCTTGAATGCTGCCTAAACTGGCTTTTGGCCATCACACAGCATCTGCCAGTGGACCAAGGAGAAGCCCCCATCCTGAACTTTTGAACCTGTTCACTATATTCAATGCGGTCTTGCATGATCATTGTTTCGATCTTCTAATCAGGTAAGATATTCAAGGTAATGCTTTTGCATGGATCAAGCCGTATTTCTCAAATCATGCACAAGCTGTGTACCTTTCTTCTGTTAGTTCAGAGCATAAAGTGCTCTGTCATGGTGTCCACGACCCCAAATCTTTTTCATCTATTCATGTGTATTGCTTATTCAATTTATACACTTGGCTGATCTCAGGTTCATGTATTATGCAGACGACACAGATTATCGTCCTTCATGACAGCTCTGAAGGAGCCACCCTTTATTTCCAAAATTGAGCAGCAATTGCTTCAACATTGACATGCATAAGACTGGATCTTATTAGTCTCATGTTACAACATTCCTAGAGACTTGCATGTTTCCCTTTTTCCCTTTCAGATGAGTTCTACACTAGTTCTGGTCCTTTCGATGATCTAGATATGTATCCCAAATAGGAAATTTCTTTATTTTGACATGTAAAAAAACTTTACACTTTCTGTTTGTTCTCTTGAAACTCTTGTAGAAATAACAACCATGTTACCTTGAACCATGATGAATAGTTCTTTAATACACTATACCCAGCTATTTTGAATAGTGCAATTGCTGCTGAAAAATGCTGACCACCTCTGGTATTTGATGACCCATGTCTGAGAGAAAACTGCTTTCTCTCATGATTTTTTCGTAGAGGATTTGGCAGGCATTTCAGAAGTTAAAATAGCAGCACAATTCCAAAATGTTCACAACATCTTCCTCAGACATGCAAGAATAACATCTGCTATTCTGAGTAAAACATGCACTCCCAACAGAAGAGAAAGCCTAGAGTACTACCATTCTTTATTTATGAAAAAAACATCTAGATGGAATTAAAGCAGTAAAACATAAAGCATTTCCGTTAGAAATGAACAAAATGTGGCAGTTGATTTTGTCATAGAAATTATGGTTAGTGCCCCAGAAATCTAAAACGAGGACAATGATTCTATGAGCTCTAAAATTTCTTCCTCATCCATGTTAATAACACATTTTAGCATGCAGAATGAAACATACTTTCATCACCAACAGCAGTCTTTTACAGTGTTTACACAGAATATAAAAAAAAAATATTGGGAAGGGACAATATCGGCGCGGAAATATTGCTGTGTTAAAAATATTGTGGACCTAATTATTGAATATTGATTGTAAATGTATGCTTTTAATATTGTATTTAAAATTTCTGTAAAATATATAAAAAATGTCTGTATATAATGTTGTTTTTCACAATATCTTTCTAAAAATGTTAGTGTAGTTATAACATTTATTTTATGATTTTCATTTTAAAATAATTAGATCTGATGTAGATCAATGTCAAAACTTAGGGTATGATTAGGATGTTGGAGGAACCGCCAGAGACAGGCGTTGGTCGGACCTCATAGGTCGGAGGGACTGATCGACAGTACCAATGGGCTCAAAGGACCCATAGGACTGTTGGTCAGATCGTAGTACCTGCAATAGGGGCGGTGCCGTAGAGATTATGATGTTCCTGTCTTACAGCCTTTCCATGGTTGTCCAACCGCCATAGAAAGGCTGTCAGAAAAGGACTTTGAGGGCCCCTATCAGAGTCCCAGTTACCCCTGGGCCTCGGTTATGAGGCCTGGGGGGGGGCAAGTGTGGTGTCCCCAAGCATCCATGCCCTGTGTGTCAAGCACCATGTGCTGCCTGGCACACAGGACAGGGATGTTTGTAAACATGACTTTTGCCATTTGAGCTTGTGCTGTGGCCCTTTTCTGAGGTGGCCAGTCATGCAACAATGGAGGTCGGATGATCATCCGACCACCATCATAATCAGCCCCTCATTGTGAAGGTTAATATTTTTAATGTCATTTATTTGATCATTTTTAATTACAAAGCTGTGTTTAATAACAGTTTTAGGAGTGGGATGCTAGGTTTCTTGGGGAAAAGTGTGGTAATATATTTAAATTATGTTTTGGTGAAAAAATTTATTACAATTTTTTTAATTTAACATTTTTATTTAGTAATTTAAACATTTATATATATATATATGTAGGCACAAAAGGGTTCTACCGGGATCGTCGCTCCCGAGTCAGGTGGCGTCCAAGTTCGGTGAACCACAAGCCGAAAATCCAATTAGATCCACAGGTTGCTTACAAAGCATAAAGGACGCACTCAGGAAATTGCAGAAAAGCGGATTTATTTATCCAGCAACACGCTACGCGTTTCGACAACTGATTTGTCTTGATCACACGTGAAAACCCCCTACATTTCGATCATGTAAACACAGACAACGGACATACAAACAGTTCCACTAAAGTAATGTAGTAAAACGACCGCCATATTGAACTGGTGAAAAGTGACCATAGTATCTCATACTCGGACAGTGCCTGAGAACAAGGAATTAATGCAGCGCAAGTTACTGCAACAAAATAAACATTTGAGGACAAGTGCCCTCATTAGACTTTAAAATTTGTTCAAATGAAAAATACAAGTAAGTATTACTAATGTATCTCGTAGTAGGACAGTACCTACAAAACAAATTCATATTACCATGCAAACTATTGTCATGCAACATTTTAAAGAAGAATGAGGACTAGTGCCCTTCCAACTGAAACAGCTATTCAGTCGTGGATGTGAATATAAGCCAGATTCACTAGGTACATTGGTTACGGCGGTCTGGAACAATAATCAAAACATGGACTCGTCAATTGACATGTCTAGCCATGTACCAGAAAAGTCTTGCAAACAAAACGAATATGTATACATCGGACAGCAGGGAGAGTGCAAAGAAATCAAAAAAGTGAAAATTCTACTTTCATTCTTGTGGTAGTGTCATTCATCCAAAGTTCCATATGATAGAGGACCGTGACAATAAATGTGACAGGATTGAACACAGGAATTCTCCATCATATCCTGAAAAATACACATAAAACATACAGTTAAAATCAAATAAAATCAATGTAAACCTGCAAAGGAAAACATGAATGATTATATCTTTTTAACTTATTCATTTTACACAGCTTGTTCTGAAGCTAACATTAATATTGTTCATAGAACTAAGGGATCCTAGGAAAAGGGGGGGTGGGGGGGGGGTTGTTGGGGGGGTTTTTAGGTGTACGAGGGAGGTGAGGGAGTAATTTATCCCTCGTGTAAATGAGTGGCAAGCTCCTCATCCCAGTTATGCCCTCCCGGAAATTTAGTCTCGAGGTCCATGATCCAGCGTGATTCCTTCTTCCTCAACGCCAGTTCACGGTTACCCCCTCTTCTTCCAACATTTACCTGTTCTACCACAAAGAACCTGAGCAGAGAATTGTCTGAGTTGTGGAATTCTCTAAAGTGCCTTGCAATAGGATAGTGACTGTCAACATGAGTGATGGCCCTGAGATGTTCCATTACTCTCTTTTTGGCTGTGCATGTGGTGCTACCCACATACCTTTTGTTACATGGGCATTCGAGTATATAAACAACGTACGTGGTGGAACAGGTGAGGAATTGCTGAATAGATTTATGTTCCTTCTTCCCTGGTATGTTGATATACTTCACCATGGTACTGTTGGAGCACGCCTTACAATGCCCACAGGGGTAAAACCCTCTAAGACCTTGAGTGCGTTTTATGTTGTCAGTTATGTCACTTTTAATGAGCATATCTCTCAGATTCCTGCCTCGTCGGTAAGTAATTTGGGGTCTAACAGTGAGGAGGGGACCTACGATATTGTCACTGCGTAAGATTTTCCAATTACTGGCAAGTATTTTCCGTACTTTATCGGATTCCTGATTAAAGGTGGTTATAACTCTCACGTTATTCTGGGTATCACTACCTATGTCTGAGGGTGTTGGGTTGAGAGCTTTCGTTCTATCCACACTCCCGACTTTTTGGACAGCTTTGTTCAGTACACCTTCGGGGTATCCTCTCTCTCTAAATCTGTTCAACATGCAATCTTTTTCAGCTAAAAAGGTGAACTCATCGCTACAATTTCTCTTTGCTCTGAGTAGCTCACCATACGGAATGCTACATACTGCGAGAGATTCTCATTGACACTACCTAGGCAAGAGATGATGGGTCTGCCCGGGGGGTTGAGAGCATTTTTATGGACCTTGGGGAGCAGGTAGAATATGGGGAGCTTGGGATAATCTTTCTTCAAGAAGTGGGAGGAAGAAATCAGATCGGACATTGACCTCAAAAAATACTTTGATAAAGTCACTACCTGGATACGTTATATCGACGATCTGTTCGTCGTTTGGCAAGGTACACGTGAAGAAGCTGTCACGTTTATTGATACATTGAATCGGAATTCCTATAATATACATCTCACTCATAACATTAGTGAGAAATGTGTGGAATTCCTTGACACAGAAATAGAAGTCACCAATGGGCATCTCACGTCTAAACTGCATAGAAAGGACACCGCAGGGAACACCCTCCTCCATGCCCTCAGCGCTCACCCGGACCCTCTTAAATGGAGCATTCCGTATGGTGAGCTACTCAGAGCAAAGAGAAATTGTAGCGATGAGTTCACCTTTTTAGCTGAAAAAGATTGCATGTTGAACAGATTTAGAGAGAGAGGATACCCCGAAGGTGTACTGAACAAAGCTGTCCAAAAAGTCGGGAGTGTGGATAGAACGAAAGCTCTCAACCCAACACCCTCAGACATAGGTAGTGATACCCAGAATAACGTGAGAGTTATAACCACCTTTAATCAGGAATCCGATAAAGTACGGAAAATACTTGCCAGTAATTGGAAAATCTTACGCAGTGACAATATCGTAGGTCCCCTCCTCACTGTTAGACCCCAAATTACTTACCGACGAGGCAGGAATCTGAGAGATATGCTCATTAAAAGTGACATAACTGACAACATAAAACGCACTCAAGGTCTTAGAGGGTTTTACCCCTGTGGGCATTGTAAGGCGTGCTCCAACAGTACCATGGTGAAGTATATCAACATACCAGGGAAGAAGGAACATAAATCTATTCAGCAATTCCTCACCTTTTCCACCACGTACGTTGTTTATATACTCGAATGCCCATGTAACAAAAGGTATGTGGGTAGCACCACATGCACAGCCAAAAAGAGAGTAATGGAACATCTCAGGGCCATCACTCATGTTGACAGTCACTATCCTATTGCAGGGCACTTTAGAGAATTCCACAACTCAGACAATTCTCTGCTCAGGTTCTTTGTGGTAGAACAGGTAAATGTTGGAAGAAGAGGGGGTAACCGTGAACTGGCGTTGAGGAAGAAGGAATCACGCTGGATCATGGACCTCGAGACTAAATTTCCGGGAGGGCATAACTGGGATGAGGAGCTTGCCACTCATTTACACGAGGGATAAATTACTCCCTCACCTCCCTCGTACACCTAAAAACCCCCCCAACAAACCCCCCCCCGCCCCCCCTTTTCCTAGGATCCCTTAGTTCTATGAACAATATTAATGTTAGCTTCAGAACAAGCTGTGTAAAATGAATAAGTTAAAAAGATATAATCATTCATGTTTTCCTTTGCAGGTTTACATTGATTTTATTTGATTTTAACTGTATGTTTTATGTGTATTTTTCAGGATATGATGGAGAATTCCTGTGTTCAATCCTGTCACATTTATTGTCACGGTCCTCTATCATATGGAACTTTGGATGAATGACACTACCACAAGAATGAAAGTAGAATTTTCACTTTTTTGATTTCTTTGCACTCTCCCTGCTGTCCGATGTATACATATTCGTTTTGTTTGCAAGACTTTTCTGGTACATGGCTAGACATGTCAATTGACGAGTCCATGTTTTGATTATTGTTCCAGACCGCCGTAACCAATGTACCTAGTGAATCTGGCTTATATTCACATCCACGACTGAATAGCTGTTTCAGTTGGAAGGGCACTAGTCCTCATTCTTCTTTAAAATGTTGCATGACAATAGTTTGCATGGTAATATGAATTTGTTTTGTAGGTACTGTCCTACTACGAGATACATTAGTAATACTTACTTGTATTTTTCATTTGAACAAATTTTAAAGTCTAATGAGGGCACTTGTCCTCAAATGTTTATTTTGTTGCAGTAACTTGCGCTGCATTAATTCCTTGTTCTCAGGCACTGTCCGAGTATGAGATACTATGGTCACTTTTCACCAGTTCAATATGGCGGTCGTTTTACTACATTACTTTAGTGGAACTGTTTGTATGTCCGTTGTCTGTGTTTACATGATCGAAATGTATAACTCATTGTCACCACCAGGGGGTTTTCACGTGTGATCAAGACAAATCAGTTGTCGAAACGCGTAGCGTGTTGCTGGATAAATAAATCCGCTTTTCTGCAATTTCCTGAGTGCGTCCTTTATGCTTTGTAAGCAACCTGTGGATCTAAATATATATATATATATATATATATATATATTCCACAAAGTTTCTCCCCCTCGAGTCAGAAAACATGGAGTCGCACTCAAAAACAATTCCAGCACAGCGCAGCAATTAAGTTTCCTTCATGATTTTATTCATCCATGGGGTCAGAAAAACAAAAAACCAACGCGTTTCGACAGCGTCCGCTGTCTTGTTCACGGTCAGTGTGTGGGTGTGACTCACATTGTTTTGTAACATTTCCTCTTACTGCAGGTACCGCCCCTTTTGGGTGTATCCCAACAAGCATTGTGGGAATTGTAGTTTTTGGGATTTAACAATGTTTAAGGCTTCTCCAAGATTAAATAAGTGCTAGTCTTCCCCTTATTTACAATTCTCCATTTCATGATTGGCAATATTTACACAATTTAACAATTTTTCTAAAGTAACGTCCCGCCCTCCAGTGGGCTAACAATCTACCTTATATTGTCGGCATTGTGGAATTGGTTATGGGATATATTTGGTCACTACATGGCCTTTATGGGCGTCCCGCACTCCGATGGGATGAGTTACAATTTACTTCCATTGCCCTGTGTGAGTTACTATACCAAAAAGGGTGAGGGAGGGTGGTGTGCAGGGAAAATAATCTAAAACAAGATTTTAAAATTTAACTGGATAAGCGAGAGGAGGCAGAGCATTTATAGCATAGAAATTATGTACTTTTCAGTCCGTTTACAAGTGAATATAAAGTTCTTCCGACTGATTGAGGCCCAGTGGTGCCATCGTTCTGAAAGAAAGAATGTGTCTGAATTCTTTGCGTCTCAAAAGTTTTTCCATATGGCCACCTCTGTCTGAGAGAGTCATTGTTTCCAGACCCCAGAAGCGCAATTGCTTCCAGTCTCCATTATGTTGAGCCTCCATGTGTTTAGCAACAGCGTTGCTTCTGTCCTTGTGAACTGTTGCTCGTACGTGTTCTAGAATTCTTTTCTTTAATTCACAAATGGTGCTGCCAATATATCTTAAATTGCAAGGGCACTCAATCATATATATTGTATACTTGCTATTGCAGGTTATGCATTCTTGAATTTTCCAAATTTTTTTTTGTTTGGCATTGTTAGTTCTGTGGTTGGTTTTGCGATCTCGCATACCTTGCAATTATAGCACTTGACGAAGCCCCGCGTTTGTAGCCAGTTTTTCTTTTTCTTGGTAGGTTGGAAATGACTGTGGACCAACTGGTCCTGTAGGTTTTTTGCTCTCCTGTACGTGATTACTGGATGGTTGCCCATTTTGTGACCGATTGTTTGGTCTAGTTGAAGAATTTTCCAGTTCTTTCTCAATATACGGTTTATTTGATTTGCTTCCAGACTGTAATCCAAGATTAGTCTGATAGGTTCCTCCTCAGTATTGGCCTGTTTTTGTTTCTTTTTCAAGCACTCTGTTCGTTTGGTTTGGTTGGCCCTTTCCCAACATCTTTGTACAGTTTTTTTATTGTATTTTCTTTTTTGAAAACGTTGTATGCATTTGGAGCTTTGATCTTGCCATTCTGTGTTTTCGCTACAGATTCTTCTCAGTCTGAGAAATTCCCCATAAGGGATGCTTGAGATCAATGATTGCTGGTGAAAGCTGGTTGCTTCCAGTGTGGCGTTGGTTGCTGTATCTTTTCGATGGAGTGTGGTTTGTATCTGGTTGTTGTTAATATACACTTCTGTATCCAGGAAAACAGCTCGGTTGTGGCTTATGGTATGGGTGAATTTTATGCAGGTTGTACTATTGTTAAGGATGGTGAAGTATTCCATGAAACTTTCTTCCCCTCCATCCCATACGATAAACAGGTCATCAATAAACCTTTTCCAAGTGATGATATGCTTGGTGAATCTTTCATGTTTTTCATGCCAGGCTGTTTTCTCCTCCCACCACCCCATGGCAGTGCAAGCGTAGTTCGGGCTAAAGGAGAAGCCCATCGCGGCTCCGTTCTTCTGTCGGTACAATTTGTCCCCAAACATAAATATGTTGTTGGTTAGCACACTTTTTATCATTGTCAGGAGCATCTCATTGTGCCTGTGATAGTGAATATTCCGTTCTTTGAGAAAGTGCTCACATGCCTGTAGCCCTAAGTTGTTATCTATGTTGGTATATAGGGCAATCACATCCATGGTGATCATGATGTAATGAGGTTGCCAGGTCAATTGTTCCAACACACCAAGAAAGTCGGTTGTGTCCTTGATATATGAACGCAGCAGTTTGACTTGCGGACTCAAATAAAAGTCAATAAAGTTCGACCAGGGTTCCAACAATGATCCATTGGCTGACACAATAGGTCTCCCTGGCGGTTTAGTGGCATTCTTATGTATCTTCGGCAGAAAATACAAGGTTGATGTTTTTGGAAAATCCACTGTTAAGTATTTTCTTTCCTCGGCATCTAGTAGACCCTCATTCTCCCATTGAATCAGACTTTTGTCCAAATCCCTTTTTATTTGGTCTTGTGGGTTCAAATGAAGACTTTCATAGTATGTGGAATTATTCAGTTGTTCCATGGCTTCTTCCACATATAAGTTTTTATTCCATAGGACTATATTTCCCCCTTTGTCCGCTGCTTTTATTTCGAAGGATTGGTCATTCTTTAGGGAGGTCAGGGCTTCTCTTTCTTCTTTGGATAGGTTATCTTTTCCAAACACTTTGGTTAGTTTGTACAGGTCGTGAATGACAGCCTCTTGAAAGATATCTATCTTGTTGCCAGGTGCTAACTGGGGATAGAATTTGGATTTAGGTTTTAAATTGCTTGTTCCAGCTCCTAGTTGGGTTATGGCATTGTCTAGGCTGATTTCCTGACCTTCCTCTGCATTGAGGTTTAGCACTGTCATATATGCCTCCGCTTGTCTCACTTGTAGAGTTGAAGTAGGTTTTGTTTGTATCTTCGGTATCTTAGGTTTGTTTTTACGTTCCTCGAAGAATTTCGCCAGTTTGATTTTCCGTATGTATAGGTATAGGTCAATCCGTGTTTGTGCCATGTCCATCCGTTGGGTTGGGCAATAATTAATTCCCTTCTTAAGTAACGATGTTTCAGCTGCTGTGATGGGTCTTCCCGAAAGATTGACTATTTGTAAGTCCCCATCTATTTCGCCTTCTTCTGTCTCATTAGTCGAGTTTCTGTGCCCAATTTTTCGGATGTACTTCCTCCTGCGGCTTCTTCTTGTTGCTGGTTTGCAAACTTTGGTCTGGGTTGCCATGTTCTTCCTCTTCCTCTTGCTCTGCCACGTTGATTTCTCTGCGCCCCATGGTTGTGTTCCCACTGCCTTTGTGATAGAACCAGGCGCATGTCTCCTAAAAAAACCCTCTGTTGTGGATCAAGGTTTGAATCGTCCTCACTGAAGTCTAATGATGTTAAGGATGTTATACTTGATGAAGAGCTTGCAACTTTGGTTTTTGGCGGTTTAAAAGGATCATATTTTCGTGCAAACGTAAAAATGCGTCCTTGCGCATAATCGTTTGCGTCTCTTTCAAATTTCGTTTGCTTTCTTATCCTAACCTCCTCCTCATGTCTTTCAATTTGTTTAGACAAGTCGTCCTTGAATTTGGTCATTTCAGGGTTAAGCTTCAGACTATCCAGTTCCTTTTCCACTGTTCGCAATTGGTCTTTGATCTTTTCGAGAGCAATGTCGATATGTTTTACAAGTATTTTTATTAATCCCAAAGAAGAGTTCAGAATGTATTCACCCCATTCTTGTAGTCACTGGAAAGCTCCTCAAGAGTTAATGCGAGGCACCACCATCAGAGGCATAAAAACGGACTACACCTCCCATAATTCTACGTGACAATGCTCATACAGAGCGGACCAATAAGGACCCACGATAGGAGAAATGAATAGAAGGTGTGGCCGTGAGTGTGCCTGTAACTGCAGTCTCCCTTTGAAAAAGAGAAAACTCTCGAAACGCGTCAGGGTTGCAGTTTGCTGCTTGAATTAACGGACCAGCGCGATTGTTTTTACCTGATTAAAAGCTGATGGGGAAAAGCTACTCCGTGTTTGTGTGCTGCCTGACTGTTGGACATTCCCTTGGAGCTGAATATATTTGCGGCCGTCCTGCCACAGGGCTTGCACTACCTTGACAATTAACAGAGGGCCACGAAGCTCCCAAGCCAACGGGGCTCTCAGTGTGGGGCACGGATGAGGATTCAGAGCAACACGCTGTCCGGGGCTCTTGAGGAGCTTTCCAGTGACAGTTAATGCGAGGCACCACCATCAGAGGCATAAAAACGGACTACACCTCCCATAATTCTACGTGACAATGCTCATACAGAGCGGACCAATAAGGACCCACGATAGGAGAAATGAATAGAAGGTGTGGCCGTGAGTGTGCCTGTAACTGCAGTCTCCCTTTGAAAAAGAGAAAACTCTCGAAACGCGTCAGGGTTGCAGTTTGCTGCTTGAATTAACGGACCAGCGCGATTGTTTTTACCTGATTAAAAGCTGATGGGGAAAAGCTACTCCGTGTTTGTGTGCTGCCTGACTGTTGGACATTCCCTTGGAGCTGAATATATTTGCGGCCGTCCTGCCGCAGGGCTTGCACTACCTCGACAATTAACAGAGGGCCACGAAGCTCCCAAGCCAACGGGGCTCTCAGTGTGGGGCACGGATGAGGATTCAGAGCAACACGCTGTCCGGGGCTCTTGAGGAGCTTTCCAGTGACAGTTAATGCGAGGCACCACCATCAGAGGCATAAAAACGGACTACACCTCCCATAATTCTACGTGACAATGCTCATACAGAGCGGACCAATAAGGACCCACGATAGGAGAAATGAATAGAAGGTGTGGCCGTGAGTGTGCCTGTAACTGCAGTCTCCCTTTGAAAAAGAGAAAACTCTCGAAACGCGTCAGGGTTGCAGTTTGCTGCTTGAATTAACGGACCAGCGCGATTGTTTTTACCTGATTAAAAGCTGATGGGGAAAAGCAACTCCGTGTTTGTGTGCTGCCTGACTGTTGGACATTCCCTTGGAGCTGAATATATTTGCGGCCGTCCTGCTGCAGGGCTTGCACTACCTCGACAATTAACAGAGGGCCACGAAGCTCCCAAGCCAACGGGGCTCTCAGTGTGGGGCACGGATGAGGATTCAGAGCAACACGCTGTCCGGGGCTCTTGAGGAGCTTTCCAGTGACAGTTAATGCGAGGCACCACCATCAGAGGCATAAAAACGGACTACACCTCCCATAATTCTACGTGACAATGCTCATACAGAGCGGACCAATAAGGACCCACGATAGGAGAAATGAATAGAAGGTGTGGCCGTGAGTGTGCCTGTAACTGCAGTCTCCCTTTGAAAAAGAGAAAACTCTCGAAACGCGTCAGGGTTGCAGTTTGCTGCTTGAATTAACGGACCAGCGCGATTGTTTTTACCTGATTAAAAGCTGATGGGGAAAAGCTACTCCGTGTTTGGAGCTGAATATATATATATATATATATATACGAAGTGAAAAACAGCACTCCACAAGCCCACTGTTCAGGTAAATACAGTTGTTTATTTCTGCATGACAATAAGACGCTTTTCAACCACGTCCTTGGTCTTGGTCATCTGACCCCAACCTGGTTCTGACCCTATTAAATAATAATGACATGGTGATTTTACAGCATCACGTGACTAGTGATAGACATAAAAGAAATATTTACAAGTGGTGATGGTTTGCAAATCAAGTTTACTAAAATAAAGATTATGTTGGAACAAAATTAGTATTAGTGGTAGAATGCTCAGTGTTATAGGGGTGAAAACGTGTAAATTGCCAGTTACTGGACGTAGCAACATGATTCTTGGGGACTAGTGATCTTGCGACTCGTTGACAAAAAAGTGTCAGTCCATACCCCTAGAGCCCTCAAACAAAACCAAGAGGGTCAACAGGAAAGAGCAGGACTTCCCATCCCAGCACCCCGAACAGTTCACGGGTAACCACGGCTCAGTATCGTAGTATCACTGTTCATGACCATACCATGTTGTAAAAATCTGCACGGTCGACTCCGCATCGAGGGTATGCAGGAGTGGGGCATAGGCCCGCTCAGCATAGGGAAATTGGTGAGAGGTATGTAAAGTAGAAGTAATAGGATTGAACAAGTCACAATCTAGAGGAGGTCGTAAGTTCTCAGGGGCCATCGGGGCATCCTGCCAGTCTTCATCCTCTACGGGTCCCACCCAACTCTCACAATGGGTTCTGAGGTAGTCAAGTGAGCTAGGGGAACTGACAACAAGTGTGCATTAGACCTACGATATTCTGCTGCGGCCTAGGCTGCCCATGAATAGCTTGGCTTCCAGGGGGCTGACATTTGGGAGTGTATCAGTGGGCAAGGAATGCACTTGGAGAGAGTGTCTGAGTTGAAAATATTTGTAAAATTGGCCATGTGTAAGGTTATAGTGTTGCCAAAGCTCTTGGAAGGAGTGTTTGTGCATCCTGGACCATATAGCCCCATGCTGTGTGATACCAATAAGATCCCAGGAATGGAAACCGTGGAGCGAGGCTACTTCTTTCAACCAGGTGCAATCAAAGAGCGGTGTCTGTTGCATGAAACTGGCTTCCCATCGTACACATTGAAGCACAGTGTGCCATGTGAGAAACACCAACCAAGTTACCAGGGGCCGGGAGAGAGAAACAGGAGACCCATAGATCATATCCTGTAACATCAATTAAAGCTCAAAGTGGTAGGCAGGATCAGGCAATCCCCCATTGAACCAATCATGGAGGACGAGGATGTGGGAAGCTAGGTAGTGGAGGTGGAGATTGGGCATTCTCAAGCCACCATTGTCTACCCTCTGCTGCCAGTGTGTGCCAAATATGTCCAAAAACCCACCATAGGAATATCTTGATTGAGCCATTCACAGCGGAAAACCACATTCAAGACAAGTGGATCGGTAGTTTCTGAAAGACATAGAGAAAACGTGGGAGGATCATCATCTTGAAGAGGGCAATACTTTGAGAGAGAGAGCCCCGCCACTTGACAAGGTCTGACTTGGTTTTTTGAACCAGGGGTTGGAGCTTGAGAGCCAAAGTAAGCTCTGGGTGTAGAGAGACCAGGATCACTGACATAATATCGACTACAAAAATATCGAAGTCCTATCTACAAACAGGTAAGTACAAAAATATTGAATCAAAATTATCGTTTAAAAATATGTACTTTGTAAAAATATCGAATTTATTAAAATTAATGTAATATTTAAAAAATATTACAAATAAATAACTAAAATATACTTAAAAATACTTAAATAACCTTAAAATTATTAAATATTTAATTTAAGTTATAAAAAAATAATACAATTTTATTTGTTAAAACCTATAAATATATTAACATAATATTATTACAAAATATACAATATTATTACCGTAGCATAGCAAGTGTGTTAAAATTACTATTCCCACTCCAATGAGTGCAACAGTAGGGAAAGCGTTGGATAGCATAGGGGTAAAAATTACTATTCCCACTCCAGTGAGTGCAACAGTAGGGAAAGCGTTGGATAGCGTAGGGGTAAAAATTACTATTCCCACTCCAGTGAGTGCAACAGTAGGGAAGGCGTTGGATAGTGTAGGGCTAGAAATTACTATTCCCACTCCAAAGAGTGCAACAGTAGGGAAAGTGTTGGATAGCGTAGGGGTTAAAATTACTATTCCCACTCCAAAGAGTGCAACAGTAGGGAAAGAGTTGGATAGCGTAAGGGTAAAAATTACTATTCCCACTCCAGTGGGTGCAACAGTAGGGAAAGCTTTGGATAGCGTAGGGGTAAAAATTACTATTCCCACTCCAGTGAGTGCAACAGTAGGGAAAGCGTTGGAAAGCGTAGGGGTAAAAATTACTATTCCCACTCGAAAGAGTGCAACAGTAGGGAAAGCGTTGGATAGCGTAGGGGTTAAAATTACTATTCCCACTCCAAAGAGTGCAACAGTAGGTAAAGCATTGGATAGCGTAGGGGTTAAAATTACTATTCCCACTCCAAAGAGTGCAACAGTAGGGAAAGCGTTGGATAGCATAGGGGTAAAAAGTACTATTCCCACTCCAGTGGGTGCAACAGTAGGGAAAGCGTTGGATAGCGTAGGGGTAAAAATTACTATTCCCACTCCAGTGAGTGCAACAGTAGGGAAAGCGTTGGATAGCGTAGAGGTAAAAATTACTATTCCAAATCCAGTGTGTGCAACAGTAGGGAAAGCGTTGGATAGCGTAGGGTTTAAAATTACTATTCCCACTCCAAAGAGTGCAACAGTAGGGAAAGCGTTGGGTAGCGTAGGGGTTAAAATTACTATTCCCACTCCAAAGAGTGCAACAGTAGGGAAAGAGTTGGATAGCGTAGGGGTAAAAATTACTATTCCCACTCCAGTGGGTGCAACAGTAGGGAAAGCGTTGGATAGCGTTGGGGTAAAAAGTACTATTCCCACTCCAGTGAGTGCAACAGTAGGGAAAGCGTTGGAAAGCGTAGGGGTAAAAATTACTATTCCCACTCCAAAGAGTGCAACAGTAGGGAAAGCGTTGGATAGCTTGGGGGTTAAAATTACTATTCC
Organism: Lissotriton helveticus; assembly: GCF_964261635.1. NCBI lineage: Eukaryota > Metazoa > Chordata > Amphibia > Caudata > Salamandridae > Lissotriton > Lissotriton helveticus. The sequence continues at coordinate 666,552,142 of NC_136063.1, forward strand.
CACTCCAAAGAGTGCAACAGTAGGTAAAGCATTGGATAGCGTAGGGGTTAAAATTACTATTCCCACTCCAAAGAGTGCAACAGTAGGGAAAGCGTTGGATAGCATAGGGGTAAAAAGTACTATTCCCACTCCAGTGGGTGCAACAGTAGGGAAAGCGTTGGATAGCGTAGGGGTAAAAATTACTATTCCCACTCCAGTGAGTGCAACAGTAGGGAAAGCGTTGGATAGCGTAGAGGTAAAAATTACTATTCTCACTCCAGTGGGTGCAACAGTAGGGAAAGCGTTGGATAGCGTAGGGTTTAAAATTACTATTCCCACTCCAGAGGGCGCAACAGTAGGGAAAGTAAATACTTCATATATTATTTAAAAATATATAAATTAATATCTGTAAAAAATTAATTAAAAGTAATTACCAATTTAATATAAAATAATAATTAATCAATTAAAATTACAAATTAAAATTAATTATTACAATTAGTTACCTATTAATACAAATTACTTGCAAATTAACAAATAATTAATTAGCAATTAAAAATTAATTAACAATTAATTCAAATTAAATACATTTAAATACATTGATTTATTTAATTAATTATAAATAAATTACTTCCCACCCTATTCCCCTATAAACCCACAACCCACTACAGAAAATAAATTAGTAAATTTAACATAATTAGCAATTAATCAATTAATTAAAATTAATTGGAAATTAAAATTTAATTAATTACCCATAAAAAAGTTAACAATTAATTCTAAATAAATACCAATAAATAATTTTACATATTTAATTAATTATAAATAAATTACTTCCCACCCAATTCCCCTACAAACCCACAACCCGCTTCCGAAAATAAATTAGTAAAATTAACATAATTAGCAATTAATCAATTAATTAAAATTAATTGCCAATTAAAATTGAATTAATTACCAAATATAAATGAATTAACAATTAATTAAACATGAATAACAATAAATAAATTTACATATTTAATTAAAATTAAATAACTTCCCACCCTATTCCCCTATAAACCCACAACCCGCTACAGAATTAAATTACGCAAAAATTAAAAAAACTAAATTCATTATTTAAAATAAATTATAACACGAATACACACTTTTCACACATATAACATAAAAAACACTATAAAAAATTCGATATTATTAAAAATTCGATAATTTTAATAACCTATATTATATACTTCGATATTTTAACTTTCTATATTTTTAACATTCGATATTACATTACTTACCTTAAAAACGATATTTTTGATGTCTTTATTCTGTCCATTCGATATTTCGTCCATTCTATATTTTAAACTCGATATTATGTCCATTCGATATTTTTTAGTCGATATTTTGACTGTTTACCGAGAGACCCATATACCTAAGTACTTAAAAATGAGGGGGCTGAGAGAGATGTTTCTGTACCAGTCAAACCAGTCTCTGGCAGCGCCAGGGGGACCAATACTGACTTAGAAGGGTTTATCTGCAGGTCCGATATTTTTCTGAGTTGTTCCAACAGCTGGAGACATCTGGGCCCACTCACCGCCAGGCATACAAGATAGAGCAGTACATCGTCTGCATATAATGCTATACTGTCTTCACACCCCCTTTCCCAGGCCCACCCTGTGTATTGGGGGTCTGTGTGTATAAGTTGGGCTAGGGGTTCTATTGCTAAGGCGAAGAGGTGGGGAGACAGGAGGCAACCCTGCGAGTCCCTCACTCTATGGCAAAGGTGCCAGAGGGGACACCGTTGATGCAGACTTGAGCAGTGAGGCTGGAGCAGAGGACTCAGACCATGCTCCAGAACTTTGTCCCAAGGCCAGCATGAGTCAGCACCAACTGGAGGTCATCACAGACCACCGCATTGAAAGCCTTCTCAAAGTCGATAAGAAGTAGGGATAGATCATACGGCAGCCAATAACGTTGGGCCAGGGCCACATGGAGCCAGCAGATACAGTGTCTCATGTTTCGGGATGGCATAAAGCTGCATTGGTCTGGATGCACCAGGTCATGTAGGATTCATTTGAACCTGTTGGCTAATACAGATGCGAAGATTTTAACCTCAAACTGGAGAAAGGGACGAAAGGCTGGGCTCATTGTGGATAGAGAGTGCATCCTAGGTATTATGACTATGGTGGCTGAAGCCAGTTCCAGTGGGAAAAACCTATTGTGGCAAGCCTCCTTGTATAACGGCAAAAGTTAAGGAATGAGGGTCTCCCAGAACGCAGTATAGTATTCCATGGGATAACCATCCTGGCCCGGGGTGTTACTGGTTCATCTGCCGAAAGTGGTTCATCTAGCAGACAAGTGTGATGCTAGCAGCCTGGGAAAGGAGATCGAGTCAAGAAATGCTCTAGAAACAATTACACACCTAGCCACTGGTCGGGCACACAGTGTACGATAATAGTGGACAAAGACTTGGGCTATCTCAACCAGGGTATCCTGTTGATGTGTTGACAGGAGACAAACCAGTAGAGGAATTGCTCCCCAGCCGTAAATCTGAGCCGTTGTGGCCTGCAAGAGGTGCTTTGCTGCCTTGAGAGAATGCATCCAAATGTCTTGACGTACAAAATTTAACTGCTGAGAGACCCATGCTTGAGTATTGACGCCAATTGTTATTCCAGACGAAATGCCTAGGCCTCCAATCAAGTGATGAGAGTGGAACGTACGTGCTACAGGTGGTGCCTCATAGGGTTGCCTTCGTTGCGGCCCAGAGGGTTCATGTGTGTGTAACTAAGCCCTCATGATTGCAAAAATAATCCAGACGCTCAAGCCCAAGGAAGTGGACACAATTTGTGTCCTGGAGGAACAAGGCATTCAAACGCCACATGGCACGCTGTCCCGGAGGTGGGTGCCCACGTTGGAGTAGCAAAGGGGTGTGGCCTGAGATTTTGCACAGAAAAATTTGAATCGGGGTCCTTAACTGACACTCGAGGGTTGGTAGGAAAGCAAGATCTATCCAGGAATGGGTTTGGTAAGCAATTGATGTGTGTGTGAATTGCTGCTCCCAGGGGTGCCATTCAGTGAGATGCCGGGCATTATCCCGGTTGGACCCCGAGGGAGTTCCTGTGCCTTCCAAGTCAGGGTCTGGCATCACGATGAAATTGCCTGCTATTATCGTGAGCCTCTGTGCAAGGCCCGAAAGAAGGCGCAAGAGACACCCCAGCCCAGAGATAGATAAACGCATATCAGTGAGACTTCCCAACACTACAATGTACCCTTCAGGGCATCAAAACGTCTATGCGTATCATGCATTACCCACGTAAATATACCAGGGGACAAGAGTGGCGCAGGAGGATAGCAACTGCCCTAGCCCCCGAGAATACCCAGTGTGGAAGACTCTATCATAACCGTAACATACTAGTAAGGGGCAGTACTCCCCACGGAGGTGGGTCTCCTGTAGCAGCAGAACCTTAGGACGATGTCGCTGAGCAAGGTAAAATCTGCTGCTTGCTTCACCGGGTCCAATAGGCCATTGACATTCCGGGACAAAATCTGAAAAGTTATGTGTGTGGGCGGTGGAGACTAGTGTGAAGTGCAGATGAAGAGCCCACCAATGGGGTCCGCCCAGGTTGGCGGGTCAAAGAGAGTTGTACTAGTGGTAGTTTGTGAGATATTGCCACACCGGGACTTCTTGCAGGAATAAAACAGGCAAGCTTGCCAATATCTAACCAGGACGCTAAAGGGTTAACAAAAATAAAGAACCACATCATGCAAATACAACACCACCCCCCAACTCTCAACCCTCCCCACACTTCTACCCTAGAAGTATCTGTCACCCTGTCGGAAGAACCTTTGGAGAAAAATTAGATGCATGACCTCATGATCATTATAAAAGAAGCATGAGAAAAGAGGGAAACAAACAAAAAGGGAAACAAATACCATAATTACAGGAGAGATTGTTAAATCAAAACAAGACATCGTAGCAAGTGTGAAGCCCTTGAGTTGAAAGCAAGCCGAGGAGGTGAAGTAATAGGTAGATGAAACAACATACAGAAGCAGCAAAGAAGCCTGCAGTATGAACCAGGAGCAGTACAAGTGTTAGAGTTAAGCTATGTTCAGTTACAGAGCAGCAAAAAGAGTGAGCAGTCAATGGATATTGACCTCGGTCAGATGGTGGGACCATGGGACCAGTCAGTGCCCATGTGAAGAGTGGCTGGATTGGGGAGCATGTTGGCCATCAGTCCCTCCCTCACCATCTTCTGCTTCAGAAGAAGGGTTCAAGGCCTGTTTGGACGTGAACTGCAACCTCTCTCCGTGGAAACTCTGTGGGCAACATCAATCAACGTGGCTTTGAAAGTGCCTGGGACTCCAGGTTATTTAGTGCCTGCCTCTGCTCTGAGGGGACGGAGGAGGTTCCACACAGTGGGTGATTTTCTGTCAGCCATTGCAAGACGGAGTCTCAAAGAAATTAGACTCGTTGAGGTGGATGACGCAGTGCCGTGTGGAGAATAGCAAGTGGTACTGAAGTCCCATTGCCCACAGCTTTCGTTTCACTTCCACGTAGGAGCTCCTGCATTGCTGGACGTCAGGGGTGTAGTCCGGGAAAACAATTACTGTTGTGTCTCTGCACTGGAGTGCAGGATGCTACCATGACTACTTGAGAATGGTGTCTCTGCCATGGTAGTTGAGAATGTGAGCTATTATAGGCCTGGGTGAAGCCCGGGGTGGCAACACGGGGGTCAGGGCCCAGTGCACGCTTTCAATGGTGAACCATTGAGGACAAATGGGTGGCTGGCATCCAGGATTTGATCAGTGATCCACATACTCCACCATCTGCTGTGGATCGGCTCCCTCCACTCATTCAGGGACTCCAATCAGGCAGACATTGTTACTCCAAGAGCGGATATCCACATCTTCAACGCACCTTTGATGTTCTGCCATTCGAAGTGAGCAGGGTGGAGACCTGGCTTTTAATGGTCAAGATGTCGTCTTCAGTTGAGGAGATCTGGGATTCAGTTTCCGTGACTCAGGCCATAGCTTTGCAGAGATCTTGACTCAGATGTAAAACATCCTTTTTCACTTTGACGATCTTGGTCTCTACAGCTGACAGCTGCCTACGAAGTCTGGATGCCCTGCAGTATCACCCTGAGATCACTGGTGGAGGAGGATAACCTGTCACCATCCAGGTGTTCCACAGCATCACCAGACAAGCCGGTCATGTACTGGTCCATTTTGGTCTGGGTGTGCGCAGTGTGGGCTGTTCCATCCAACCCCATAATGGCAGGGCAGGAGCAGCATGACGAGCATAGAGGCAGGATGACAAGCCACAGTCAGGTAAGAGCTGGGGTGGGCCGCAACGTGTTAACAGAGTGTTCCGTTGGAGTAAAGGAGGTATCAGCGGGGGAGGTATCTCTTGATCAGGGGTGATGAACAATCTCTGCAGAGTGCTGGTAGAGGTGCCATCTTTGTGAGGAATGGTAGTCCCAAAGTCCCAGAGTCTCAGAAATCCAGAACTCCACCCCTAAAGGACGAGGAAAAAAAATGAATCGAGGGTCCCCCAGTGGGCCCAGCTGTGCCAGTGCAGCCGCACACCACAGGTTGTGCCGCAGGGCTTCATAACACACAGGGTACAGGCTTCCTAAAGGCTCAAGGTCACAGTCCCAACTCATTGCAGGGCGGTGCGCCACAAAGAGTCTTGACCTCCGGGTTGTAAGTGATGAATGCAGGGAGATCACCACTTCGGTGTCTAAAAATAGACCAGCGCTGCTCAAGCAAGGCTGAGCCCCCCGTCCATGGATCCACGGATGCCAGTAGGGCTCCTGGTAGGGGGCCGGGTCAGGAGACTATGCTGGAACATGGGGTGCAGTACCTTGCCAGTCTCCAGTTCCATACATAGGGCCACACAGGAACATGCAGGCCGGTAAACTTGGTCTCAGGCGCAAGGCTTCCTGCAGGGAGGTCTCTCTCACTGGCAGAGAGCGCAAGCAGGCAGCAGCACAGCAGATCCCTTACTGATCAGGTCCTTTTCAATCCTGGGTTGTAGTCAATGTGGCAATAGTGCAGATTGTCACACTGGTAACCAGGCCTCTCCAATCCCAGCCAACTCCTAGCCACAACTTGAGCAGGCATTCCAACCTCCTCAGCAAGCCCTCACCGGTGGCACAGGTTTGGGGGAGTCCATGGGTTACGATGTCCCACCCCTCATGGCAGTGTGGCAGGGGTGCACCCTACTGGCTCCATGGTCCACACGGGTGCTGTACAGAAATGGCCGGGCCAACAACCAGGCAAATAGCCATGAGCGGTTAACTCTCCCATGCTAGTGGGGGATGGCAAACTGGCGGTAGCATGGCGAGGCCTTCACCTCATGGCCCTTGCCAGCCTCAGGGTGTTGCTGCATTGGTGGCAGTCTGGGATGCTTTGGTGGAGTCTGGCCCCTTTCCACCTCAGGTGCTCCTCCCAGGTCCCTTCCGGCATTGGTTTCAGTCAAGGACGCCGACCTCAGCTATGGGAGCTTCCCCAGGTGGCCCCAGGAAAGTATAAAGTTAGGTGAGTTTATACACCGCAGTGGACAATGACGGCCCTCCTCAGGCTGCACAGCTCCACCAGCAGCTGAGATCCAGTTCGAGAGGCCACAGGGAGCAGGAGGGGTGATAGTGCTGCAGTCCGGGTCCCACAGTAAGGCAGGAGACGATGAATGGCTGCCACAGACTCAGGTAAGCAACGGAATAAGGGGTTAGTGGCGGATCAGTGCTAAAGTGCTATTGCCATGTTGGCCTACTTGGCCATGCCCCATAAGTAATATTTATTTGATTTTGATTGCTAACTATGATTTTGAAAAATATTGCATTGTCTTTGCAACACCTTCCCCAGACAGGTTTGGAGTCGGAATTGTACATTTAACCCTTGTAGTGTCCAATACTTTCCCCAAACTGGATTAGATTAGATTGGTAACAGTAAAATTAAACCTGTTCTTCCCTAAACTGATTTAAATTGGAGTGGGAATAACATATGTGATCCCTTTAGTCTTCAGCACTTCCCACAAAATGGTTTAGACTGAGTTTGGAAAAGTAAATGTGAACCTTTTCGTGCCCAACAGCATCCCCAAAACAATTTAGATGGTGTTGAAATAGTAAATGTAATTCCTTTAGTGCCCAACACCTACCCCAAAGTGGTTTAGTCTGGAGTGTGAATGTTACATTTTAATCCTTTAGCAGATAACACCTTCCCCAAAATAGTTTAAATTGGAGTTGGAGCTGTTAATTTAACTCCCTTAGTGGTTATACAAGTCGATTAGATTGGATTAATAATAGCAAAATGTAACCCCTTCAGTGCCCAACACTTTTCTAAAAATAGTTTATAGTGTAGGGGAATACTAAATCTAACCCCTTTAGACTCCACCACCTTCTTCAAACATTGTTTATAATGGAGTGGGAATATTATATTTATTCCCTTTAGTGTTCAACAGCTTCCAGAAATAGTTTAGATTTGAGTGGGAATAGTATATCTAACCTCTTTAGAGGCTAATGCCTTCCTTAAAATTGTTTAGATTGGAGTGGGAATATCAAATTGAACACCTTTAGTGTGCATCTCCTTCTGTAAAATGGCTTAGATTGTAGTGGGAATGGTAACTTTAGCCCCTTTAGTGTCCAACCCTTTCAGCAACATGGTTTAGAATTGAATGGGAATAGCAAATTTACCCCTATAGTGGGAAACACCTGAAAATATTTATATTTGAGTTGGAATAGAAACTACTGTACTTTTTGTGTCCATCACCTTCCCCAAATTGGTTAGTTTAGAGTGGGGATAGTACATTTTGGCCCTTTGGTGTCCAATACCTTTGCCAAAAGGGCTTCTGCTGCAGTGGGGATAGTAAATCTAATCTCTTTAGTGCCCAACACCATCCGCAAAATTGTTTAGATTGTAGTGGAAATAGCAAACCTTACCTTTTTAGTGTTCAACACCTAAAAAAATGGTTTTCCTTGAAGTGGGAATAGTAAATCTAAGACAGTTAGTGTCCGACTCCTTCCCTGAAACTGTTTAAATTGGAGTTGGAATAGTAAATGTTCCACTTTTAATGTCAAACACCAACCCAAAAATAATTAGTAGTGTCGCTTTTTTTACTTAATAACCAATTAATGTCAAATATTTAGAGTATTATGGTGTTAGGTTTTGTTCTATTTTAGTCGTGTGTTTATTTGTAGGTATGTTGTCTATAATAGTTATTTAGGGCCTGATTAAGAGTTTTGGTGGTCCTAAAGCAGGAGGCATGCCCCCACTCTGCACCCGGACTGCCAAAACTCACTCATATTGTGGTTTGGAAGGCAGGTGGTGTGGGGGTCCAGCGATGGTGCTGTTTAAAGTCTCATTATGAGCCTTAAACAGCACCGTCAACTGTACCGCCAGTGTATGTTCCTGCACAGGAAGGAATGCACCATGTTGTGCATTCCTTGCCGTGCAGGAACAGGGGGGCACCCTTGCATGCACCCCTGTGCACAGGGGCAAAAGGGCCTCTTTATTTCCTCATTGTCACCGTTTCAATGGCAGTGCCACTGCCATGAAAAGAGAGAGGTGGAAAGGCAGCTGAAAATATGCTCAGGGGTACCGTTGCAGCACTGCCAGCATATTTTGGCCTCAAATCTGCAGAGGTAGCAGCGGTTCACTGGTGGTCCGACGGCCACTCTTATAATAATGCGGGCAGTCCCACAGTGTAGCAGTGGTAGGACCCCCACCACAACTATGGCTGAGCTATGGACTACCATAGTCGCAATAAGGCCTTTAGCTACCAATTCTAGTTAATCTACTCCTATGTTAATAAAAATGTGAAATTTGCCATTTCATACAATTCCCTGCTTTATTTTGTTGTTTTTTGGTTTGATTTAGTTGTTGGTAGCTTTTTTCATTTTGAATGGCTTCTTGTAGATTGTGGGTTGGGTTCAGCCTAATGTGGCTTGGAAGGCATTGCAACCTCCTTCCAATATGTTGCTAGTTTTGGCTTGTTGTGTCCAGAGTGGCCCATTAGATGTTATAGTTATGAACTGTCTTTTACAGGTACATATGCTAGGGCTGGTAACATTTTAATTTCAAAAGTATACTGGCTGTTTGGTGCATGTTCTGCAGTTGGTGCAGACTTTTGCAGGTCTTTCCAAATGCTTTGGTTAAAGTGGTAATAGCACCCTTATATGATTGTGTTTGAGCAAAGTTTTAAGGCCTGATAAAGGTTTTGGCAGTCTAACTGCACTACCGCCATGGCCTCAGTCATTAGATCAGTTCATCACTGGTGGTCTTACAAATGGAGTATTATGAGTTGACCAAGGGGCCGTCAGTGTGCTGGCGGAAATCTTGTGGAGGTGGCATGCTTCGTCTCATTGAGTGAGACTGAAGCCAATGCTGCTTCACGACAGCACCTGCACTGTTATGCACGTACTGAAGCCATGCACCATGTAGTACATGGAACACAGTGCTCACATGACAGTGCAGGCATGGGGGCACAACAAACGCCCCCAGCCACACTTTCCAATCAGCTACAATGCTCAAGGGCCCTACTTAGGGCCTCCTCCTTGCCTTTCTACCAGCATTTTCTTGGCAGGATCCCCACTATGTGAAAGGCTGTCGGAAAGGCAACTCGTAATAGGCACAGCAGTGCAGTGAACGGCACTGCCTCCATTTCTAACTGCTTCACACACTGCAGCGGGATTCTGGATCCTGGTGGTGGTGGTCTTGTATTTGGCTGGTTGCGGTCTGACTGCTGCACGTGTAATACAGTGGCCTGACCGCTGAGGAGGCAGCAATCGGACTGCCGCCACATGTTTGTCTGTCTTGGGACCACCCAACTCATAATCGGGCCCTAATTATTGTTTGTGTTATAGCTTGTTTAATGTCTCTTATAATTTTAGTGGAGAGTAGTTGTTAGATTTTACTTTGATGTGGTCCATAGTAGGTTCCACTTGTTTATCAGACAGCAGTGCATAAATAAGGGGTATGATAACATTATGATATTCAGCATTTATGGTTTATAACTGTGTGAATGGTGGAGGGCACATTTTAAAAGTTATGTCAGTCATCCACGTTTTACATTGGCTTAGTCTAAGGATGTTATTTTCCGTTGAAAATATGATTCTATTGTTATTCTGGTTGTTGTGCAGGAGGATGAGTTATTTTTTATGTGTAGTGGTTAGGTGTTCTAGAATGTACTGCCTTGGAATCTTCTAGGGATAGCAGGGGTTTGACCTGTGGCTTTTTTAGTATGTGATGTTAGTCATTTTAAAGTAGGAATTGCTTGTAGCTGACCTCTAATGTGCTCAGGAAATTAAGGAGTATGTTTTTTTAAGTGGGTGCTTGGGAACTAATGCTTGCCTCATTCAGATCGTAAAGTAGTGCCTTACATCTAGCTCTGTTATAACTGTGGTGTTTGATGTTAATTGAAATATTGTTTATTGTTGTAGGCCTCCCATAACAACCACTTACATATTCTTTACTACATTCCAATTCACATTTTGGTGCTTTTGCCTTCCTGGCTGTATGTGTATCCTATTTGCAAGAGGAATTGATAACCTTTCTTTGATGTGGTATATGTGGTTCTTACTGACAATCTTTCAGAAAAGAGCAGTATTTTTAAAAGTAAATATAGTGTTAAAACTGTTATTTTTCTTACTAATATAATTTAAACGTGTTTGAAAAAATGTAACATTCTACAATTACATATGTGCTGTTGCTTTAAGTTGCACTTGATTTTCTTCCATCTCTTTTTGATGCCATCGGATTTCGGGTTAGGTGTTTTTTTTTCTGATGGTGAGAACATGTTGAAAACACCGGTTTGGATAGTTTTGGGGGGTAGTTGGGTCATAGTGTTAAGTTTAACCTATAGGAGTTGCCCTATTTTTATAACTGTATATATTGCACCTACTTTGACAGTTCCATGGTCCTCGTTTTTGAGTGTGGAGTTGAATTTATTCGTGTGAAGTTCTATGTTTTCGCTGAAGTGCTTCTTTAGTATATAAGAATTAATATGCATAAGAGAGAGTTTATTGATACATTTATAGATTTGTGTTTTTAAATTATGCCATTCTATATTGTTCTTCATTTAATTTGTAAGATTATTTGTGATGGTGTAGCTTCAAGGGGTGTGTTTGGGGTGTGTAATTTCGTTCTAGGCTTGGTAGTTGGGTCTGAGGACCCAGTGATGGTTCAGCTATGTCTGTCTGTTTTTTCTGCAACAAAATAAAAAAGTCAAAACAGTGAGCTTTGATGTAAAACAAGAGAGAAAGATATACACATCTCGTGGCTGAATTTTAAACTGTGAAACTAGTTAGACTGAAATTAATACTGGCTTCCCTGCTTGTCCAAATATGTGATTCTAGGTAAACTATCACATAGGTGAGCCCAATTCAATACTTTATTTCAGGATGTACACTGTACAAGCACCTCTTATAATTTAATTGACAATAATATTGCTCTATCTATAATAAGAATCATGGCCACGTTTAGGGTTTACATGATTACTGACTTAACTCCTAGTTCACTAATGCATTGTCATTGGGAGGCAAGCCATTAAAGTTTTGGTAATGCATGTCTATGCATTTCATTTGGCCTTATGTACTAAAGTGAAAGGCTTCAGGAATGTTAAAGAAATGCATTTTTTTATTTTAAAAGGACTGAATAAAATTTTTACAATGTTTCTTGCACAATATATGTTACAAACTTGTTCATGGCTTTGCTCGTGCATGGACTTTTAGAGCCAAGCCAGACCCTTGGCTCGGCTTGCCCTACTAATTTGCTGGCATGCTCTCCTCTATTTGCAATTCGGACTTTGTACATGGGGCCATCGGCCACTTGATAAAACAATTTATAAAAGTCGATGACGGAAACATTGATCCCTGCCGAAAAGCACCATTTTGATAACTCAACCATAAAGGCTTCCAGCAACAGAGTCAAAGAAGGGTGTGTACCATGAAAATACATTAAAATTAAGTGATCCAATGTCAGGATCTCCAGGTCATTGTGTTGTACATGACCGTAGGCATTAGTGAGAGCTATCAGGCCCAGGCAAGACGGGTGGGGTGGCAATAGGGGCATTTTTGGCTTGGTATATGGGGGCCCTGAGTTGGGTCTGCTATATCTATGTCAGGTTCTCCCACTGCTTTCATTTCACTAAGAACTTTTAACTTGTTCATTTTTTGGAGTGGAAACACAAATATATATAGTGACTGGTTTACCCAAAAATCTACACTCTTATAAGTAATCCTTGAATGGGTGCAAATGTAATTTTGGAATCCACATACAATGGCAGTAGTTGACTTGGAAAGTTGTTCCAGTCTCCTTTTTCCAGGCAATGTACAGGAAATCAGACATCCAAAAGTTGATTGGATCAATGCCTGAAAATAGTCTAACCAATGACAATCACTCAGGATAGCATTCCAATACATCGTTTTTCAACCATTGTGACACTCTAGACAGAGGCCCACCTAATGCAAATATGTATTTATGCTGTTCCTCATGGAAAACGTTCATCTAAAACCTAAGTCATGCCATCCCCTCACCCTGCAGCAGACTGCTTTTTAGTTAGGAACTTTGAGGCGCACACCCTCTGAATCACACTGACTAGGCGACCCCCCTGCTTCTGGCTTTTCTTCGTGCAGTCTGGCAAAGCTTTGTTTTCTTTCCGTTGTTATGTTTTGTTTGTGAAAAATAGTGGTGTTTTGTGCTATATTTATAGGGTTCACTTAATTTTGTTTATATTTTCATTGGTTAGTTTGCTTTAAGGTACATTTGATTGGCTACTGTGTGTGTTGTTTGAATTTTGTTTTTCAGTTATGACCTTTTTGGTGGACTCTAATTAGTGTTTCTGTTTTAGTTTTAAATATATGCATTTGTTGGATTGTTTTTATAATAATATATTTTGAATGTTAAATAATTTTATTCAGTTTTAATGTGTGCATTTATATTTCTTTTCTTGTTTTTTTTAATGTGTTTATTTTTAATGGTAAAAGTATGGTAAAACAGATATAGTTATACAGCCAAAATATTTTAATATATTTTTAATTGTTTGCATGGTTTGTCGATTTATTGGTATATTTTAAATATATCGTATTTAATTTAAAAGCAGTTAATTTATTTTTGTCTTATTTTTTGAGATTTTAATCTAGTTGATGATGTGTTTCAATATTTTTTATCTTGTTTATGTATATAATTAGTAAACAATATTTTGTTTTTCGATAATTGTTTTTTTGACATTGTTAAATTGAGATATTTGTGACAATAATATTTTTGTCATTGATACTTGTCAATTTCTAATTAAGTATAGGATGGGAGTAGTTTGTAATAAATATGATTTTGACGATATTTTGGTGAGTCAAATTTGTTTTCCCATTATTATGTCATGGAACCATCTGTCATTTAGCTCCCTAGTGAAAAACTGCAGCATCACCGCTGAGTTGAAATGAACAACTCAAGTGCTAACATTGTTTATAACAAAACATGGCACACCTGAAAGCTCATTTAATGTTATAAAGACATACGGCCACATGCATCAACGTTTCCGTTTGCGATTCCTAAATTGCAAAAATTAAGGAATCGCAATTTAGAAATAGCAAACGGCAGTGCATGAAAAAATCTCAACTTTTTTTGCGATTCCTTAGTTTTCCTTAATTGCGATTCACAATTTGCGAATCGCAATTAAGGAAAACCTTCCAATTGATTCCTATGGGCCAAAAGGCCCATAGGAATGAATGGGAAGGCATTCACATTTTGCGATTTTCAATTTGCGAATTCGCAAAATGTGAATGCAATTTCAAGGGTGCTGGGAGGGTCCAAAGAACCCCTTCCTGCACCCCTGAAATTTAACTTTAAATGCATTTTACACACACACATGCCCCAAGGACATGTGTGTGTGTGTACAATAAAACTTTCAAATATGTAACTTGTGCATGTTTGAAAGTTCTCTGTAAATTAGCATAAAGTTCAACTTCATGCTAATTTACCCCTTCCAATTTGCGAATTCGCAATTTAAAAATTATCATGCATTGCAGTTAAGAAATCTCAAATTGCGATTTCTTAAATGCAAACGCAATTTTAGAAATCGCAACATGGTTGCGATTCCTAAAATTGCGAAAAGCATGATGCATCCAAAATTTGAGAATTGCATTTCGCAAACGGCCGAAAATTGCGAATCGCACCGTTTGCGAATGAAATTCTCAATGATGCATGTGGGCATATACAACTTAAAACATTGGGACTGCAATAAAGGAGCAAAATGATGAGGTTCTTTTTGTTATAGAAATTATGGTTATTGATCTAGAAAGCTAAAATGAGGACACATTTTCTATATGTACTTAAATATCTTCCTCACCCATGTCCCATGTACTTCCAATGCCAGCATAAGTATGTCAGTTAAGTCCCTAGTGAGCCACTGCAGCTTTTTCATACATTTCTAATGAACGATTACACTGTTAACATTTTTAATTCATGATAACAATGTGGCACAGGCGTTTGGAATCTTCATGAATCAAAGCTGTAAAACTAAAAGCAATTTTCGATAGCCAGGCAGTGTGCTCTGAGCCATAGGCCTGCACCCAGCCTGCCCTGCTTTCACCCATTATGGCCCGGGTAGTGAGTGGTGCATGTACCAAGGCTTTGTGTGGGGCCTCTTGAATTTAAACATCATTGAGGGCATGGATGGCATTGGATTGTGGTGATTTTTCTGTGTTTCTTGACTTTTTGGGGTGTTTAACTGATGTTCCTCTGGCTTCCTTTGCTTTTAGGTGCACAAGAGAACCACCAGTTCCAGGAAAAAGTCCTGCAGCGGTGTGTGCAGCACAACGTCACGTGACGTCACGTGTGGCCACAGACAAGACAACTCTGCAACTCATGCAACTGCGGCCTGCTGTTCTGACATCTGAAGAATAGGATATTTATCCACAACAGGGGGTCCTTGTTTTTGTCAAAACTGACATCTGAAGAATCCATTATCGTTCTTTAGCTCACTTAGCCACCTCAATTCAGACCCAGCTAAATGCAAATCAGTCTTGACCCTGTGCCTCATGGGAACAGTCCAGCTCAAACTGCTAAGCCAGGTCTTCCCTGAACTGGAAACAAGCAACCTGTGAACCGATTTCTTGGTAACACCCCTGATTAGCCAGGCTAGCTTGAATCCGATGGCAAAGTAAGCAAGGAACCCACGTCTGGGCATACCTTGCCAACTTAGGGCAAACAAAGCAAAAACAAGGAGATGATGGATGGAGCACTGAAACTTTTCAGACACTCACCCCCAGTCACAGATCTGGGTTGAATCTATGCGTGGGCGTTAAATCCGTTTCGTTCGCGGAATTTGGGGATTTTTGGCAATTTCACGGTCTGCGAATCCCGCGAATTTGCCCCAAAATCCGTAAATTCGCAAGCTTGCAGATTTTTTTGCTTGGTCGCGTTTGAAAAATATAATATCGCGCGCGCAGCGTTGACTTACCGTGATTCTGAGTCAGTCGAGTTGTTTTTCTCCCGGTTTCCGTGTACTGCGCCATTTTGGATCTTGCTGCGTGATCGCGCAAGGGTTTTTCGACCGCAATTACGTCATCGCGGTCCGCCATCTTGCACAGCGAGAGTTTGATAACGCGAGTACGTCATAAGGGCCCGCGATCACGCATCGCGGGAGTAAACAATGCCAAACACGTAGATGTGGCGCGCAGCTGACTTCCGGCGGGAGATTTGAACAACTCGCTTTCCCGAACTTGCAAAAATTGCAATTCTGCACAAGAAATCCACCGCAGGCAGCATAAACCTTCTGAAAATCACTTTTTTTGTGCAAGGAGTCCATTTTTGAGGGGGGTGGGAGGAAGGAAGTACCCCAGAGTCTCCAACTTCCTGTTCCTGTCCAGCAGGCTCCTCCCAGTGCTTTGTCCATCTCCTGGTCACTTTTCATTTGGATCTGGAGCTGGAAGGATTACTTTTTGTGGCTGCTGCTGGATATTTGTAGTTGAGGACTTTTTGGACTTTGGAGTTTTTGGATCACTTTTGGATTTAAGATTTTACAAGTAAGTTGGTGTTGTTTGTTTGGGGCATTGCAGTTTCTGCAACTACAATTTTAAAACTTTTTCACAACTTAAAAAAAAATATATTGTGGGTAGCCACAGTATCCTGTAGGCCCAGGGTTAGTCTTGGGTGCATGATACAACTGTTTCTGTGAGTTTTGTTGAACTTAAATCTCATTTATGTCATTGAATTTTAGCTCACTATATGTGGAATTATTATTTTTTATTTCGGGGTGCCTGTAAATCCACACTAGCCAGAAGGCCCAGGGGTAGTGAGTGGTGCGTGGACCAGGTCTTTTTGTGGGGTGCCTTGAATTTAAACATCATTGAGGGGATGGATGGCATTGGATTGTGGTGATTTTTGTGTGTTTTTCGACTTTTTGGGGTGGTGTTGGGACCTGGCCATGTGGGTGGGGGCCATTTTGATGCCTGGTCCAGGCAGGGCCTGGCCATGTTGCTGGGGATCAAGGGGCCATTTTAAAGCCAGGCAGTGTGCTCAGGCCTGCACCCAGTTTGCCTTGCTTTTATCCATTAAGCCCAGGGGTACTCAGTGGTGCATGGACCAAGTCTTTCTGTGGGGTGTCTTGAATTTAAACATCATTGAGGGCATGGATGGCACTGCATTGTGGTGATTTTTGTGAAGTTTTTTTACTTTGTGGGGTGTTGTTGAGGCCTGGCCATGTGGGTGGGGGCCATGTTGAGGCCTGGTCCAGGCAGGGCGTGGCCATGTTCCTGGGGACAAGGGGCCATTTTGAAGCCAGGCAGTGTGCTCTGAGCCATAGGCCTGCACCCAGCCTGCCCTGCTTTCACCCATTATGCCCAGGGGTAGTGAGTGGTGCATGGACTGTAGTGTAGTTCCTATCTTCCCAATAGGCTCTGCGCATTGGAATAATACCTACAGCAGTAAAGGCCTAGGCCAGACGTTAACTAGGTCTACTACTGTCGATACTAGACTTAAGTTTTGGGTTTGCCAGCGTAGCTCAGAGTTCGCTAGAAACTTTCTCGAATGTTCAGGAAAGAATTAACTCCCCTGATTAGACAAGAAGGGATTTAGTTTCTGACAACCATAGAACATGACAACTTTGCTCTCCCCTAATCAAGAGTGTATCTCCAGAGTCGTGTGAGCACAAGGCAATTATTTTACTCAGTCAGTACGTGCATTCTTAGTCTCATCAGATTGTAGAGAAAAGGAAGAGACGGGCGTGTTCAATAAAAAGGTGTTATTTATTGATCAGTCTCTTTTCTCGTACAAGAGAAATGGATCGATATTATTGCAATACTTATAGTTAAGTAAAGTGCATACATTAAAAGCAATAGTATAAAATAATACTGTAAAAACATTGATATGGTTTCTGAGCCATATGATGTTTAAATGATTAAAATATATTTACATACACATATACATTTGACTAAACATACTCAACTGGTGTTTCTAAATACGCCTACCCCGTGTACCTGACCTAAGTCTAATGCGTGGGCGGGAATAGAAAGTTACAGTTTAAGTTAAGTTTGTTTTTGCCAAGTGAATAACTAAAGAATTCTCTGGGAGGGGTTATTCAGTTCTGTACCTGGAAGTTAGAATGAATGAGGAATGGTATCTCTTTCTCTGCTCTCGATATTCCAGGCTGCCTGCGAGGGCTGCCCGAAAGCGCTGGTGCTGGGTCTCTCGGCAGGAGATAGCAGCGCGTCTCTCAGCGCGTCAGGAAGGCGGGGCTGCTGCCAGCGGGGTCTGCTCTGCTTCTGGGCTTCGGCAAGTATGGCTGCTCCGTCTCGTCACCACGCGTGTGTTTGAATAGGGCAAGATCGGCAATATTTATACCTTAAAGGTGCCGAGATTGACGTAAGGATGGACATAGATACGTCAATAAAGATGTCATACGACTTGCTCGTTAGCACATTCTTTTACTGAAGTTCTCTGTGAAATCAAAACAATGGCCGCACGGATTTTCCAGGTTGTCATAGGTTTGATTTGTTATGAGAACGTCGTATGCCTTATCAGGGGCTGGAGGAATGTCGCTTGTCTAATTAGATCTCAAGCGTTATGACCTAATCAGATAACACGTTCCTGTGCTGTAGTGTGACTGCGTCAGATAACGGTATCTGCATCATGGGGGCTTTTCTTGCCTCATGGGCTGACTGTTAGTTAACTTGATAGTTAGTTTAACCAGAATAGGGTCAGGAATAGGGGGATCGATTCAGAACCTATAGGAATACATGACACCCACTCCACGCTAACTATGGTCATATTTACTAATTTATGCATAGTATAACATAGTACAACATACTATAGAGTATAGTGTAAATGCATTTTGAAATTTTCAAATATACTGAAAAATTGCAGTCATATATATTGTATGCACTTAAGCTATGAATTAAACGCTAAAGTAAACACGCATTTGTAAACATTATTGCTTATTTGGTATATGAGAAATACACATGAAATGGCTCTTAATATGGCTATACAGAAAGAAAGTTCGAGACCATTTCATCACATAATAAAATATTTGTGAACATACCAGCGGGCAACTAAAGTTTATAAAGTATCTAAAAATAGAAATCTTAGTTCTCTAGGAATAGTTTCTTACTTTAAGCAGAAGATAAGTGTCCCGAAAATTTTTTAAAAAAATAATTTGGGGCTGCTAAAAAATTGCTGTCCGTGAACTGGTGGGAAAAATTGTTCATGTGACTTTATTTTTAAAGTTGAAGGCCGAATTCAGGGAACGCCGTGTGCGAGCTTGCTCAAAAGTCTCTATTTCTGTTCTGGAGAGAACATCATATCATTAAGGCTTTCGAAAAAACTGTCAACAGCTTCATGGGAAAGTTCCACTAAGTCGGAAATAGGTGTAACCATGCACTCGTGCGCATGATTGTCTCCATTGACATTCTGATTCGCATTGCTGACAGAAGGTCGTACCTGATCGATGCTGCTTTCATCTTGAACTTCACTACTCTTCAATCGTAGTGGTGAAGATTCCACGAATGCCGTCATCAGGATTGGCAGCCTTTGAGGGCAGCACAAAGCGTGAACCTTGGTAGGAACCAACAATGTATCTGCATCCACTGGCGCATCCGATTGTAGCGTCAGACAGGTGTCTAACACGCATTCTTCTCCGCATAGCAGACACCTCAATACAGGTAAAACACATCTTTGCCACATTGGTCGAAATGATAGAAACCAAGTCATGTTCAGGTCTCTAAGCCGGGAGAGTCCCAGGATTTTTGATATCCGGTCCCGGTATCCAATGGCTAGGATTGATTCTTCCATTGTCGCGAGAGTTTGATCTGTGACATGGGTTGCCATAACGAAAAATAAGGACTAAGAATAGGATTCCTGCAATTAGTCCCAGGATCAGGGGAAGTCCGCCAAAAATCGAATGGACAAAATCTGGAAAAATACCCAGTATGGCTTTGAATGGTGTTAATGCCATCGAAAATACTGTCTTAAATACCTTTGAGACCCCAGTGGTATCAGAAATATTTAAGATTTCGCTCAGGATTTCCGCGAAATGTATGGGGGAATTAGTTGATAATAATGTATGTATCTCTGCAGTCGTCCTTGCGACTTGTAGATCATACGTTTCTTTTGATGACGTGAGCCTTGTAGGCGTCTGAAGAAGCACTGTTTTCATTCTGCTTAAAGTATCTATTCGAATAGAAGTAATTTTCAAACTGGGCCATGCCCTTGCCTCCCTGTCTGGAAAGGAGCTGGGGAACAAAGAACGTCCACAGCACTTGACCTTCGCAGTCGTGGTGACTAGATAAGGAGTCCCGGGCATAAGACTACAACATTTGCGGTCTACAATAAGAATGTAACTCCCATTATAGAGTCTTTGAAAGAATGGTTCTATTTCAGTTGCAGGTGCGCCTTGCTGGTGACATGAAAGGTTGTATGAATTCCCTTCACAGGCTCCATGCAAACTAATTCCGTTACACAGAAGCGTGCCGCTTAGTTACATGGCACAATTGTTGCCACTAAGAAACACTTTCTGTCCTTTATTACTGACACATGCATGTGAATAGGGCAGGTTCCAAGTTGTTTTAAGGTACCCCTTCCCCAATTTCTCGTACATGCCAGCCTGTATATATTTTTGGCAGTATTGAAACCTGAAGGTTGAGATTGGAATATTTATGATTCCGTGGATTATCCATTCACTGACAGGTCGTTCTGACATTGTCATTGGTAATCTTTCTAGTTTTTCAATGACCAAGATTGTATAATCAGCACCCTTTTGCGCCATACCGATTTGTCTATCAGTAAGGTTAAAGATTTGGAATAGTGACGTTGTGTTGATTAAACGCCAAGGCACATAGCCTGAACGTAGATTTTGTAACGTCCAGCCAAGCTGTACAATAGAACGCAATTGTGACTGACCATGTTGTAATAACAGTAAGTCTTGCGATAATATATCGATTGCTTAAGACACAATGCTGTCCAATGAAAAAATTCTGGAGGACAGAGTCATTAACCCATTGTCCACTACAGAAAGTGATTTTTCCAAATTAATACGGTCAATTTCCCGTATTCTCTCTGCTGTTTCAATTTGATTAACCTTCCAGGCCTCATTGTATGCTGCATAAACAGAGGCTGCTATGAAACGCTTTTGACGCTGTTTGCGTGGTCCCATTATGAAATCACGCAAGTCAGCACCATCAGTAAGTAAAGTTAGGTGTTGCTTAATTTCAGGCAGTGTGGAAGTTTGTAGCCATCGAAGGCATAATTTGCCCACACTGTAGGTTGTTATTATCCCTGGGTGATGTCTTTGGGGATATCTAGGGTCTGGCCTGGTCATTTTGAACCCCTGTGTTTTATTCAGGATTCTGTCTTGACAGTTATTTGTATCTGTGGGCCAGATCAACCATTGTTTCCAATCAGGATGTGTTCTGTGTTGGTTTAATATATGGTTTACGTCTATCTCTTCATCCGTATCAGAGCTATTGCTAAACATTGTTGGCTTTGGAATAGACGGTTTATTTAAATCTTTGATTTTGGCTAGGCCAAGACAGGTGGTTTGTTGAACAGTGTCATTTAAAAATATCATTTGTTCTGGGATCATGCAAGCTCTAAACAAAGCTTCTAAACCCTGTACTTGCCATTCTTTTGTACCCCAAACACTTTTCAAATCAACATTTTTGTCCCAATAATCAAATCCAAAAGTATTCATTTCTTCGAAGAATGAATCTGAATATATCAACTTTGTGTTGGTTATCATGGTTTTCATCCCTGTCTTGTTTGACAATTTAAAATAAAATGTTTCAGCATTACTTGTGTTAAAACCTGAAAAATATGAATATTTGTCGTAAACGGTTCTTGAGCTCCCTTTTGGAGGTGTTGCACAATGTTCCCATTGATTATAATTTAAAACATTTCTAGGTTGTGCAGATTTATGTAAAAAGTGATTACCATAGTGGTTATAGCAATACATACTGTCATAATTTGTA
This sequence comes from Lissotriton helveticus, assembly GCF_964261635.1. Lineage (NCBI taxonomy): Eukaryota > Metazoa > Chordata > Amphibia > Caudata > Salamandridae > Lissotriton > Lissotriton helveticus. The sequence goes on from NC_136063.1 coordinate 666,573,546, forward strand.
GAACCTTGCAAATAATCATGTTTTGTAAATTTAGCAGACATTACTAAGTCAGACATCATGTTATTAATGCTTTCGAAGTCCCAATCATCAGCAAATGAGTTTGGTTTTGCAAAGTCACTCAAGGAGATCTTGATTTGGTGTGGATATTTCAGGATCTCGACCGGACCATAAATTTCATAGTCAGTGTTGTCCCAGGCTACCCCACCAGGTATAGGATTGGCTGTGAAGTTGGCTGAAGAAAGTTCTCTTTTCTCGACGTGTGAAGATGTGTGTGGTTTGAGGACCAAGTTGATGTTCTGACTTGCTGTGTCCATTTTAGCATATTTTCCCTCAATGAAGCGTCCCAAAGTTAATACCATGATGAGCCAAAGTATGAGGATAAATGCACCAAAACCCACCCAAAATTCAATCCATGGAGAAATCAGATATGTTTCTTTCAGTTGGTTCAAAAGTTCATTAGCTTTTTCTTTAAAGGTTTTTGATGATGGCTGTGTCTTTGATTCACTGAGGCTTTCAGAGGAATCATCGAAGTTTATGAAGTAGCCGGATGCAGTTCTGTCAATTGTTCCAATTGCTTCAGGATTTTTGTTGCTTGCATTTTCACTTGGTACTTCATTATAGATTGGTGTGTCTCTGCTAAATGTTTTTATTTGGGTTTTCAGAGGTCTGAGTTCTATTGCATTGTTGCATAGTCCTTGTTGTTCTTCTGTAGGCGTTTCGAATGTGATGAGCCTCTTTGTTAGGACCTCTGTACTGGTAGCAAACCTTGGTGTTCTGCTACTTATTGGGAGTCCACTTGGCCTACTGTTTGTTATCGGCCACATGTTGTGGTTTTACCAGGTCGATGGATACAACTCGGTTCTCCTTTTTACCAGCAAGTGGCGGTAGTACAACTGATCTTGTCCCATTGACAGACAAGACAGGAACTGCTTTTCTGTAAGAAGGCCCAAATTCCTTCTTTACCGCGATCTTCTCCCTGACTAGATCCCCGACTTTTGGAATCCAGACAGGTCTTGCTGGGACAGGTGGTGATTCTTCAGTGGTTGTTGGCTGTTGTTTCAACTGTATGTTGCTCAGGTCTTTTCTTGTTTTGTTTAAGTCCTGCAAAATAGTCAAACGGTCTTTGACATCAAAGCTTTTTTCTTTAACCACTGAAGTCTGACTGTCGAGGTCAGAGATAATCATTCTAGTTCCAAATAATAATTCGTACAGACTGAATCCCTTCAGAGAATTTCTTGGCAAGTTATTTAGACTACGTTGGACACTTATTAGATGTTTGACCCACCCAGCTCCCGAACCTAATTTCCTTTCCGCTATAGATTGCTTTATGCCTTGGTTTTTTCTTTACACCATCCCGTACCCTCAGGAAGGAAGTGAGAAGATTCCCGCTGGACTGTGCTCATTCGGCCATGTTTCCCCCCAGGCTGGTGGGCTTGAGTGAAAACAATGGTCGAACGTAGCATGCTCTTAGCGTATATGCCATTTAGACTCGCAAATCTTTGTATAACAGTCCGGACGTCAGCCGAGTGCTGGTGATCTACATTATAAGTGGAAACTAGCCTGTATATGTTAATCGCAAGCCCTGCTTTTTATTGGTCATATTATCTGCCTTGATACGGAGAGGTATTAAACTGTTTCTCTCCCCACTGCGATCTCTGTTGCAGTTTGGGCAGTTTTTTACAAACATGGTGGGTTGCAGGCTCATGCCTGGCCACCAGTACCGTGATTGTAATTCTTCCAGAGAATCTTTCAGTTTGAGGTGTCCAAGACCCTCACCCATGTGTGCATCTGCGATTAACAAGCTTCTCCTGTCCATGTTTGGAATCACTCTATCCCCCACTCCAGGGATTCGAGCAAAAGGGACGGAGTTTGCATCGATTATGTATGTATAATTGAGTGGATAGTTGATCGGTAACGCTGAGCAGTCGCCTTTTGATGACGTTTTCACTGCCAGCACTGTTTCACCGTCAATGTTTTTTAATGTACGCTTTTTTCGAACTACGGGAGCCGATTTAGTGGCTGCCGCTGTGGCTGTTTCAGCCAATGAATTCCCTACAACGTGAACGCCATCACGCTGATGACTCAGTGAGTGTGTCACGTGAGTCCTTGGTAGTTCTTTTTGTAAAAGAGCTATTTGTTCCCAGAGCAATTTCTGCTTTATTGGTGCATCTGTGTCATCTTTGTAACCGTTCTGAATCCATGTCTGCAAATCCTTGTTATATGATTTGACGCAGTAATATGAATCTGACACTATAAGTGTCGGGAATTCGCGATCCGCATTATCTAGCGCCATTTTCAATGCTATTATTTCAGTTTGTTGTTCTGAATTAGTTTCTACTGAGTGTGTTTTTGTTAATAGAGGTTTTAGTTTACCTCCGCGCCACACTTCTTTCGTAATCTCACATGTGGGGTTGTATGCTTGTTCTCCCCAAACGGAAGGTTGAGCATGTCCGTCTGTATAGATTACACAGGCGTAATGTCGTAGAGGCAGAATGTCGATTGGCAGAGGATACGTCTTTTCATATTTTAGATTTTATAATTCTTCTAGTTCTTTAGAAAATTGTCAACCAGGCTATACTTGATAATTCATATCCTACGTATAAGACCGTTAAATGGGCAATTCTGGATTTTTTAAAGTTGAATTTGTAACCCTCTGCTGCGAACCCAAGTATTATGGTGTTCACTCTTTTCAAGTGAGTATCCAAGTCATCGTCTGTTAAGTAAATGTCATCGACATAAGATAATGCTTCATCATCATATAGTTGCAGTAATTCTGTTACTCTCGCTGAGAATACCCCCGGGCTGTTCTTGTACCCCTGGGCTAACCGACAGAGTTGCTTTTGAGTGCCATTTACTGAGAATGCAGTTAAATATCTGCTCTCTGGTGCTATGTTTTGACAAAAGAATCCATTGGAGATGTCCAAGGTTGTTTTGTATTTTTTGCGCACTATGTTATTCATTAGTGCAGCACTGTGTGAGTTTTGCACTGCAAAGGTTTTGCAACATGTGTTAAGGTGTCGGTAATCCAAAACTAGACGATATGAATTGTCTGGTTTGGAGACCGGAAACAAAGGATTGTTCATTTGTGAGGTGCAAGTTTCAATCACCCCCTGGTATTCTAGCTGATCTAGTATTTCATTTACCTGTTTTTTAGCTTCTTGCTTAATTGGGTACTGCCTTTGTGCAGTAGGTTGTGATTTTAACTGGATTTTGTGAGGAGGAGAATCCTCATCCCATCCTACATGATTTTTATATAAAGCAGGTGCTAAGGCCACTGCCCACTTTCTAGCAAGTGTGTATTTTTTATGAATCGTGATTTGATTCGAGAAGGCAGGCATAATTACTTCTTCGCCATGAGGGCACTCCCTGACAAACTCTGGTGGCCAGTCTTTTTCAGCTAGAAGGATGTCATAACCCTTGGAGAGGTTATCCCAAAATAGTCCCCTTATTTTCCTAGTCTTATCTCCCTCTATACGTAATGTTATCTCATATATCTTGTGGGGTTTGCTAACTCTGGTGTCTGCAGTTTCCACTTGAAGATATTCATTCGTGTCCACTGTCTCCAGATGATTCATAAGGACTTTGCGAGCTATGCTCACTTCTGCTGCGCTGTCTAGCATTGTCTGAGCCCACTCTCCGTTTTTCAGTTGTGTCCTCAGTATTCTCGGCATTGTTAACTACCTTGATACTGGCTACCTTCTTTTTTGGAAATTGTAATTTCTTTTTTTGTTGAGCAGGTTCCTTGTCTTTGGACTTGGCGTGCTCTTCTCTTTGTTCTGATCGTCCTCTTCTTTCCGATTTCTGCGAGGAAGTCTGAAAAGATTGAGAGGGACGTGTATCAATGTCTTGATATCTATCAGGTTTTTTAATATTATCCCTATTTCTAAGGTTATATCTTTTCCCAGAGGGGTCACTCTGGGGTGACCTGTGTCTCTGGTTCGGAGATTTCTCCCTTCGCCTAGGAGACCTTCCTCGGGACTGGAATTTCTTTTCTTTTGGATTGGATTGTTTGTTTCCATCCCAGTTCTTTTTTGGTGAATTATTATTAAAAAATATTTTTTCTGGACTTTCAGTCAGTTGCGGTTTTACTGGTATTCCACCTAAACTATCTCTACCTAGTTCTTCATAGGATTTTTCTATGATTCTGGCAATTTCAGCTGGTTGGTCTGCTATATCTGTCTCTTTTAACCTCTGGCGGATCGCCACGTTTGCTGCTTCACCTTTTATATTGGCTAATAATATAGCCGAGACCTGCTTGAAGTCTTTCAGTAATTTCATACCAAGAGTTAAAGCTGGTTCTGGACCGTATTCATCTTGAATTTGTTTTAGCACATCTGGTATTACCGAAATGGATGGAACACCGTGCGTTTTTGTGTAGATTGAAGCAAAGACTGTACCCCAAGTGTCACAGTCCTCTATGTGTGGTGCGATTCCCATTGGGAGACATATAGTCAGAATCCTGTGTTTTTCTAGCGGGGTGGTGTCAGGAAACACCGCCTCTATTTGGGTGATTTTCTGTGCCAACCAGAATGGTATCTGTTCCCGTTTAGCCGGAACTTTACCTAGGCAGGATTGGAAGTTCTGTGGTGTTATTTTATTTGTGTTCCCCTGGTGAGGGGTCAGCTGTGGAAGTTTAATCGCTGGCTGAATTGTTGAAGTCCGCATTACATACTGGACTAATTGTCTATGAATTTTTAGTAATTGTTTTAGCTGTATTAACAGCTCTCCTGTAGACATTCCTTCGATGTCTGGGTGTGGTGTGTATCCGGCTAAGACCGGCCACGTTGCTCCTGGTCTACCTAAAGGACCGAGCCTGGTGATGTGATTATTATGTATTAGGGCGCCATCAAATAAGAGCAAATGCTCTTGGAATTTGAGTGGTACTTCCACCTCCTCGAAAGGAGTGTAAATGTCGGGTGGAACCTCTATTTTGTAATAGTGGAAGTACTTTGTTACAGCATTTGCTGCTGGAAAATGTATCCATGTATAGTATACCTCTGTCTGCCGATATTCGTGTGCCTCAATTACGAATATGACTGTGCCACCTCTAGGTGTCAGTCCATTTTCTATAAGTTTTAAGGTTATAGATTTCCTTTTGGCGACCGGGATGAGTATTATATCCCCGTCCGCATCTAGTGCTGCAGTATCAGCTGCTGCTATTTCAGCTGCTAATCTAACTGCCTCTCTTTCTTCATCACTGTCTCCCATTTTACCGACAGGATGGTATTATGTTTGTTTGCAGATCAGGTTTCTTATGGAACAAAGATTAGATGCACAATATTTTGGAACTGTTTATCCTTCAACGTTGACTATACCAAGAACCTCACATAGGAGTTCCCTCCTGCGAGGTTTTGGAGGATATTACCTTTCACCCACTCCAGACGTCTTTGGAGTATTTGGGAAAAGGGGTCTGAGTGAGAAAGCACGACTGAGTTACTCTAAATGTCTTACGTTAGTTTTATCGCCCTTTCCAAACGCGTTGGGCGCCATGTAGTGTAGTTCCTATCTTCCCAATAGGCTCTGCGCATTGGAATAATACCTACAGCAGTAAAGGCCTAGGCCAGACGTTAACTAGGTCTACTACTGTCGATACTAGACTTAAGTTTTGGGTTTGCCAGCGTAGCTCAGAGTTCGCTAGAAACTTTCTCGAATGTTCAGGAAAGAATTAACTCCCCTGATTAGACAAGAAGGGATTTAGTTTCTGACAACCATAGAACATGACAACTTTGCTCTCCCCTAATCAAGAGTGTATCTCCAGAGTCGTGTGAGCACAAGGCAATTATTTTACTCAGTCAGTACGTGCATTCTTAGTCTCATCAGATTGTAGAGAAAAGGAAGAGACGGGCGTGTTCAATAAAAAGGTGTTATTTATTGATCAGTCTCTTTTCTCGTACAAGAGAAATGGATCGATATTATTGCAATACTTATAGTTAAGTAAAGTGCATACATTAAAAGCAATAGTATAAAATAATACTGTAAAAACATTGATATGGTTTCTGAGCCATATGATGTTTAAATGATTAAAATATATTTACATACACATATACATTTGACTAAACGTACTCAACTGGTGTTTCTAAATACGCCTACCCCGTGTACCTGACCTAAGTCTAATGCGTGGGCGGGAATAGAAAGTTACAGTTTAGGTTAAGTTTGTTTTTGCCAAGTGAATAACTAAAGAATTCTCTGGGAGGGGTTATTCAGTTCTGTACCTGGAAGTTAGGATGAATGAGGAATGGTATCTCTTTCTCTGCTCTCGATATTCCAGGCTGCCTGCGAGGGCTGCCCGAAAGCGCCGGTGCTGGGTCTCTCGGCAGGAGATAGCAGCGCGTCTCTCAGCGCGTCAGGAAGGCGGGGCTGCTGCCAGCGGGGTCTGCTCTGCTTCTGGGCTTCGGCAAGTATGGCTGCTCCGTCTCGTCACCACGCGTGGGTTTGCATAGGGCAAGATCGGCAATATTTATACCTTAAAGGTGCCGAGATTGACGTAAGGATGGACATAGATACGTCAATAAAGATGTCATACGACTTGCTCGTTAGCACATTCTTTTACTGAAGTTCTCTGTGAAATCAAAACAATGGCCGCACGGATTTTCCAGGTTGTCATAGGTTTGATTTGTTATGAGAACGTCGTATGCCTTATCAGGGGCTGGAGGAATGTCGCTTGTCTAATTAGATCTCAAGCGTTATGACCTAATCAGATAACACGTTCCTGTGCCGTAGTGTGACTGCGTCAGATAACGGTATCTGCATCATGGGGGCTTTTCTTGCCTCATGGGCTGACTGTTAGTTAACTTGATAGTTAGTTTAACCAGAATAGGGTCAGGAATAGGGGGATCGATTCAGAACCTATAGGAATACATGACAGGACCAAGTCTTTCTGTGGGGTGTCTTGAATTTAAACATCACTGAGGGCATTGATGGCATTGGATTGTGTTGATTTGTCTGTGTTTTTCGACTTTGTGGGGTGTTGTTGGGGCCTGGCCATGTGGGTGAGGGCCATTTTGAGGCCTGGTCCAGGCAGGGCCTGGCCATGTGGCTGGGGGCAAGGGGCCATTTTGAAGCCAGGCAGTGTGCTCTGAGCCATAGGCCTGCACCCAGCCTGCCCTGCTTTCACCCATTATGCCCAGGGGTAGTGAGTGGTGCATGAGCCAAGGCTTTGTGTGGGGCCTCTTGAATTTAAACATCATTGAGGGCATGGATGGCATTGGATTGTGGTGATTTTTCTGTGTTTTTTTACTTTTTGGGGTGTTTAACTGATGTTCCTCTGGCTTCCTTTGCTTTTAGGTGCACAAGAGAACCACCAGTGCCAGGAAAAAGTCCTGCAGCGGTGTGTGCAGCACAACGTCACGTGACGTCATGTGTGGCCACAGACAAGACAACTCTGCAACTCATGCAACTGCGGCCTGCTGTTCTGACATCTGAAGAAGATGGGCCCAAAGAAAGGTGGGCGTAGCGCCTCAGCGAAAAAAGTTGCCACTGCAAGTAAGAATGGAGCAGAAGAAGCAAGTGGCACCACCTACCAAGGAGACTGGTGTGCCCACCGAAACCTTTTTTGGGGAAAAAAACTACGCCTGCAGCAGCAGCGGTGTCGGCCGGTGACCAAGCTGGAAGCAGCACCTCCCCTTCATTAGGCTCAGTGCCACCACGCCAAGTTAGGTCCAAGACCATGAGTGCTGCTGAGGCAGCCACTTTAGTTTCTCAATCACCATCGACCAGTGATGTTGGCTCATCACAAGAAAGTACCATCCAATCAACGCCGGGTGTAACTCAGCTGATGAGTGTTCAACAACCACAGCTGCAACGACAACCACAGGCGCAACTAGTACAAGCGTAAGTACATGGGCAAGGAGAGGCGCAAGTACATGCGCAAGGAGAGGCGCAAGTACATGCGCAAGTAGAGGCGCAAGTAGAGGTGCAAGTAGAGGCGCATGGAGAGGTGCATGGAGAGGTGCAACTAGAGGTTCATGGAGCGGCACAACTGCCTACAACGCTTGTTCCTCCAGAAGTAGGGGCACATCAGGAAATTGAGATTCAAGCAGAGGTATCATCCGAGAAAGCCACTCCTCCTGATGATGATCCATTGTCTTACAAATCCCCAGCAAGAAAAAGGTCAAGGAGGGCTACTACTACTACAAGTTCTTCTTCAAGCCCCCTTCATTCTGATGACCTTGATGTTGATTGGAACCCAGCAATGCAGTCTGAGAGTGAGGCACGCCATGAGCCAACAAAGGTAGCTAAGCCTAAAAGGAAGGTTTCCGCAAGGCTTCGACTTATGGGTGATGACGACGAACAAGAAGTGGTGTCTTCTGCTGCTGATGAACAGTCTGACGACGACCCAGTCATCACGGACGTCACTCCAGCCCCAGCGGGCATGCACCAGACAGACATTTTCACCCTATCCTGAATGGCTGCTGAGCAGGATATGGGTGGCGTGGCACTGGTACCACCACCAATGCAGTTAACTACAACACCAACACGACCTACAGCTTCCATATTTTTTAGTCAGAAGGGCCGGCAGGGACCTCCATCCAGCTCGACCTCCATTACCTCAAGTAGTGGTGCTGTAAGTGAACAACAGAAACAAATTCAGCCACGCCCATCCTTCACTTCATCTGGCATTAAAACTCAAAGTAGCACCTCCGACACCAGCAGACTTCTCCAGTCCCCAGATTGGGACTTCTTTACTGTTAGCCAAAAGGCAGAAAACATGGTCATTTGTTCGATTTGTAGACAAGCAGTTAGTCGGAGTAAGCTTGGTACCAACTATGGCACCGGAGGCCAGTGAGGTCATCTAAAAAAACACAACACTATCGAGTGGGAGGCGCACCTTAAGACGATCCAGGAAGCCAAAAGAAAAACAAATCCAAATGTATCCATTGATATTGCATCTGATGATGACGAGGGGCTGATCATGCAGGGGGGAAGTCAAGAACCGACCAACATTTTTTCCGGTACACCCAGTACCCCGGGCAGGAGCACTGCAGTGGTAGCGCCCACACCCTCTGCCCCGGCAACATGTATGAGGCACACTAAGAGTCTGGGAGAGACACCAATGCGAAAAAGTATATCAATGAGCCTAACTGGTTTGAAGAAGTTTTCATCATCATCATCACGTAAAACGGTCCAGCCCACCATTAGAAGCATGTTTTGGTCGGATGCGCCATTTGAATGCAACCACCCAACAGCACGTCTGTATAACGCAAAGCTGGCTAAAATGCTAGCGCTGGACCTTCTCCCTTTTTCTTTCATGGAAGGGGTGGGTTTTCTAGAATTTGTGGCAACAGTCTGCCCTAAATGGAAGGTTCCTTGCCGGTCCTATTTTGCCAGAGTTGCTGTTCCAGCACTACATCAAGATGTGCTGGAGGTGATTGGGGCAGCTTTGCAGAAGAGTGCTGTTCACACTATCTACCTGACAACAGACATGTGGACCAGTTGCCAAGCCCTTGATTAAATGTGCATCACTGCACATTGGGTCTCTTTTGCAGGAGTTAAGACCAGGTAAAAGCAGGTGTTGACACGGACACAGTTTTTCAAGCTACTCGGAAACATGCAACAGTAGCCATGTTTGCTATAGAGAAAACTCATACTGCACCTAACCTTTTGGAGGAGTTTGATAGGAAGGTCTATGAATGGCTGCATCAAAGAAATCGCATAGTTGGTTATGTTTCCATGGATAATGGCAGTAATATAGTTAAGGCCATGCATCAAGGTGGCTTTTTCAGAGTGCCGTGTTTAGCGCACAGTATTAACATTGTGGTGCAAGATTTCTTGAAAAAAGAAAACACAGTCAGCAAGTTACTGACCACCTGCCGAAGAATCTGCACACATTTCAGCTGTTCTTTTAAGGCCCGGAAGCAGCTGAGGGGCATTCAACATGAACGTAGACTGCCAGTCAAAGGACTCATCCAGAAGGTGGCAACACGTTGGAACTCAACCTTTTACATGCTTGAGCGTCTGTCTGAGTAGTGGGGGGTAATACATGATTATGTCTATAAACTGGGTTCTACTATGAAAGAAATGAGGCTAAAGTTGGAGGAATGGAAGCTAGTTGCAAACCTGACAGACATGCTTCGTCCTTTTGAGGTCTTCACGCATGAAGTCAGCAGGGAGGACTGTTCTTTGGGCAAAGCTATCCCATTGTTGGTCATGCTAGAGCACCAACTGAAGGCGGTGTCTTCAACGTTCCAAGATGATGCTGAAAAGCAAGACGCATATCAGTTGGCGGAGAGGTTAATAAGCCGCCTAGTTGACAATGAAAGGCTTAAAAACATACATACAGAACAACATTACATTTGTGCCACTATTCTGGATCCACGGTACAAAAAGGCAGTGGCCAGCAAAGCATTCATTCCTTTTGATGAAGCAGATGTTTCAAAGTACAGACATTGGCTAGCTGTGTCAGCCACTCGGTTTGAAAAAGAGCGGAAGAAAATTCAAGGAGCCGGCAGAAGTACAACTGACTCAGCAGGCCATCCGGTGGCAAGTTCCACTTCTGAATCTTTGTCCCGAAGGGAGTCAATTTCCCTCACAGCCGTTAACGACACCAGCAACCGTATCATCATCCTCATCTGCACCAGGCTCAGCCATAATATTGTCGGAAGCGGATTGGCTAACTCATCAAGGGTTTGCTCGTTCCAGTGATGCAAAGGCCACAGATGCTACGCAAAGTGGAGCAACCCTGAAGAACCTTGAGTCGATGGTGCAGGCCTATCTGGATGACCCAACAGAGGTCTTTGTTAATCAGAACCCATTGCTGTATTGGTATAGGAAAAGGCCTCTATGGCCACTGATCACCAACCTGGCTCTAAATTATTTGTCTTGCTCACTTGCAAGTGTGTCTTCTGAACGTGTTTTCAGTGCTGCTGGTGCCATTGTAACTTTAAAAAGGACCCGCCTCTCGCCCAAAAATGTGGAGAGGTTAACACTGATCAAGATGAATCAGCACTTCATTCCACCAGATTACAAAATACGTGAATGCGCGCAGGAAGAAGAGGACACCGACTTAGGTGACGGAAGTTCTTCTCTGTTAGCTGACCTACTCCCGTCTCAATTCATAGAGTTTGAGGACAAGCTCTACTTCCCTGACACCGAGGCATGAAAATGACTTCCTTTTTTTTGTCCTTATTCACTTTTATTCCTGTGTGTCTTTCTTTGTTTTGCAACTTTTACCACAACAAAACTCTAATCACCTAGGCCCAGATGTAGGTAAATAGATTTACCGATTTTTAATTACCGAATCCTACCGATTCGGTAATTAAAAATCGGTAAATCTAAGGGGTGGATATGTAGGAACATCCAGATGTTCCTTTTACCGAATCGGTAAATATCTGTATTTACCGATTCGGTAAATACCGACCGGTAATGCCCCATTCATTCCTATGGGCTTTGAAGCCCATAGGAATGAATGGGGCATTACCGGTCGGTATTTACCGAATCGGTAAATACCGATTTTGACAAGGGTGCAGGGGGTGTCACTTTGACACCCTCTAGCACCCCCAAAAAAGATTCGGGGGCCATGTGGCAGGCATACCTGCCCTAAGGGCAGGTCTGCCTGTCATATGGCACAGGTGTGCATGCACACATGTGCATGCACACCGGAATCGTTTTTTTACCATGAAGTTGGATTTCATGGTAAAATATCGATTCTGTAAGGCTTGTGGGACTCAGAAGAGTCCCACCTACATATCAAAAATACCGAATAGGTATAAATACCGATTCGGTATTTTACAGATTCGGTAAATTTACCGATCGGTAAATTTACCGAATCTGTAAAATTCTGGGCCCTACATACCATTTACTAAATACCGGTCGGTAACGGCCGAAAATACCGATTTTCGGCCGTTACCGACCGACCTACATCGGGCCCCTAATCACAAGTCCATCAGCAGCACTGTCTTCATCTTATTTTCCTTAATGATTTGAAGGTGCCGCAGTCTGCATTCCTGAGGTTCACAAGTTCACAACTCAATCATGCTCCTCTATCCTCCTCCTCCAGACTCCCCCTATCCATTTCCCTCAAGGCAGATGGATGGATTACGAAGAATAAAGAAACTTTGTCTTCATAGACGAGTCCCCTCAAGTGGGACTTAAATTACTGATTGACTACATGCTTGCTGATTGCTGACAGAGTTACTTCTGAAATTGACAGGAGAGGCTGCCCTGTGGGCCCTCACTTTCCGAAGAAGATGCAGACAAAGAGTAGAACAGGTAATGAATAATGAGAAGATGGCATGAGGTGGACAGCAATAGCGGTCTGTCTCTGATTAATCCAATTGCTGGTTTTTTGTGCATGAAATGAATCATATGTCTTGTCTTAGTTATTATTTAATCTTTTAAATCAGTAATTGTAACTCATGTCTACTACTCTGTTTTTTTTACTTTGTTTAATTCAAATTGTACTTCAACTTCAGGGGCCACTATGTTGCATTTTCCAATATGCAAAATGTCCTTGGAGTGGACTCACTTGCCAATATACCATGATGATTGATTAAATTATATATATTTTTTCTTTACAGTCACTCACTGGGATGGACGGATCATCAGCATCGGTTTACGGAAGAACTATGGCCAATTCGTGAGTGGCAAACAGGTAAACCAGTCTATAACAACTACTACAGCAGAACTACATGTCCGTCTATTCGTGGTATGTAGTGGTCGAGGGCGAGGTAGTGTACTGTTGTTGTTATGCCAGATAGAGTCCTCTCCACTCCAGACAGCAGTTCATGTAAAATTGGGGCTGTGTGGCTTGCTGCATACAATTAGATATGCTTTGACTGTCTGACAAAGAGCCTAGGTATGCTACATAAGGTTGCTTCATTCAGTGGTGCCTGCCTTGACCATCTGCATGGCCCTGCCTCAAGCTTGGGCCAAACATAAGTTATGTTTGCGAAACTTGCTGTTTTCCAGTTTTTCGCAAAATTACCGAAAATTCGCAAAATCTTGAGCGGAACGGATTATTGGCCCATGCTTGCGGCAGGGCCATGCAGACGGTGAAGGCAGGCACCGCTGAGTGAAGCATCCTGATGTAGCATACCTAGGGTCTTTGACACAGACAGACAAAGCATATCTAGGGTTTAGGGTTCAGTGCGATTTACTAGAGTTTTGGGGTTTAAGTTGGTAGGGTTCCTGCTGAGTCTAGGGCTGAGGGCCCGATGCAGGCCCGTTCATAATGATGTTGGCAAGGTTTAGGGGGGGTTTGGCATTCTTTGGTCCAGAATTGGCAGAATTTTGGCCTCTTTTGGTGTTTTGCGGGCGCGTGTGTTTGGGTGAAAAGTGAAAACTAGTCGTAGACTTTCTTCTTCTTCTTCTTCTTCTTCTTTAAAGGGCGCAGTGGTTCGATTTTGTCCTGCCTTTCTGAGATTCTTGGGAATCGCTGGAACAAGTGTCCAGGTAAGTTTCAAGAGGATCAAAGTAGTGGCAGTGCTGAAAACAGCAATTTTTTGTGAACAGCGCAATTTGCCATATTTTGGATATACCGGTAATGCATGTTTTTGGTTTTTTTTTTGGGGGTGTTCTAGATTTGTGGGGGTGGTTCGGGGGGTCTTGAAGCACTGCTGGGAAGGTCTGATTTTGATTGCAAGTGGTTTGAAGAAAATCCAAGGTGGAAAAGGGGGGTTTGGGCCTAGTTGCAGACAGCGTTTTGGCACAATTTAAACTGAGGCCTAGCAGTTTTGCATGTTTTTGGGGGTCTGTTTGGGGGGGTTCTAGGTTTTTGGGGGTGGGTTGGGGGTCTGGGAGCACTGCTGGGAAAGTTTAAATTTGATTGCAAGTGGTTTGAAGAAAATCTATGGTGGAAAAGGGGGGTTTGGGCCTAGTTGCAGACAGTGGTTTGGCACAATTTAAACTGAGGCCTAGCAGTATTGCATGTTTTGGGGGGCTGCTTGGGGGGGGTTTAGATTTTTGGGGATGGGTTGGGGGGTCTGGGAGCACTGCTGGGAAAGTCTAATTTTGATTGCAAGTCATTTGAAGAAAATCCATGGTGGAAAAGGGGAGTTAGGGCCTATCTGCAGAGCGTGTTTTGGGTGATTTTGACTGGTAGGCCGCAAATTTTCTAAGTGTTGGATTTTCCATTTTTGCTTTTGGCCTGTTTGGGGGTGTTCTACTTTTTTGCGGGTGGGATGAGGGGTCTGGGGGCAATGCTGGGAAGGTCTAATATCGATGCAAGTTGTTTGGTGAAAATCCATGGTGATTTGTTTTCCTTTTTAGCTCACTTGCGTGTTTTTGTGGGGCTGTTTGGGGGTTCTAGGTTTTTTGGGGTGGCTTGGGGGTCTGGAAGCACTGCTGGGAAAGTCTAATTTTGATTGCAAGTGGTTTGAAGAAAATCCATGGTGGAAAAGGGGAGTTAGGGCCTAGCTGCAGAGCGCTCTTGAGGTGATTTTGACTGGTAGGCCGCAAATTTTCTAAGTGTGGGATTTTCCATTTTTGCTTTTGGCCTGTTTGGGGGTGTTCTACTTTTTTGCGGGTGGGTTGAGGGTTCTGGGGGCAATGCTGGGAAGGTCTAATATCGATGCAAGTTGTTTGGAGAAAATCCATGTGATTTTATTTCCTTTTTAGCTCACTTGCGTTTTTTTGGGGGGCTGTTTGGGGGGGTTCTAGGTTTTTGGGGGTGGCTTGGGGGGTCTGGAAGCACTGCTGGGAAAGTCTAATTTTGATTGCAAGTCATTTGAAGAAAATCCATGGTGGAAAAAGGGGAGTTAGGGCCTATCTGCAGAGCGTGTTTGGGGTGATTTTGACTGGTAGGCCGCACATTTTCTAAGTGTTGGATTTTCCATTTTTGCTTTTGGCCTGTTTGGGGGTGTTCTACTTTTTTGCGGGTGGGATGAGGGGTCTGGGGGCAATGCTGGGAAGGTCTAATATCGATGCAAGTTGTTTGGAGAAAATCCATGGTGATTTGTTTTCCTTTTTAGCTCACTTGCGTGTTTTTGTGGGGCTGTTTGGGGGGGTTTAGGTTTTTTGGGGTGGCTTGGGGGTCTGGAAGCACTGCTGGGAAAGTCTAATTTTGATTGCAAGTGGTTTGAAGAAAATCCATGGTGGAAAAGGGGAGTTAGGGCCTAGCTGCAGAGCGCTCTTGAGGTGATTTTGACTGGTAGGCCGCAAATTTTTTAAGTGTGGGATTTTCCATTTTTGCTTTTGGCCTGTTTGGGGGTGTTCTACTTTTTTGCGGGTGGGTTGAGGGTTCTGGGGGCAATGCTGGGAAGGTCTAATATCGATGCAAGTTGTTTGGAGAAAATCCATGGTGACATTTTATTTCCTTTTTAGCTCACTTGCGTTTTTTTGGGGGGCTGTTTGGGGGGGTTCTAGGTTTTTGGGGGTGGCTAGGGGGGTCTGGAAGCACTGCTGGGAAAGTCTAATTTTGATTGCAAGTGGTTTGAAGAAAATCCATGGTGGAAAAGGGGAGTTAGGGCCTAGCTGCAGAGCGCTCTTGAGGTGATTTTGACTGGTAGGCCACAAATTTTCTAAGTGTGGGATTTTCCATTTTTGCTTTTGGCCTGTTTGGGGGTGTTCTACTTTTTTGCGGGTGGGTTTAGGGTTCTGGGGGCAATGCTGGGTAGGTCTAATATCGATGCAAGTTGTTTGGAGAAAATCCATGGTGACATTTTATTTCCTTTTTAGCTCACTTGCGTTTTTTTGGGGGGCTGTTTGGGGGGGTTCTAGGTTTTTGGGGGTGGCTTGGGGGGTCTGGAAGCACTGCTGGGAAAGTCTAATTTTGATTGAAAGTGGTTTGAAGAAAATCCATGGTGGAAAAGGGGAGTTAGGGCCTAGCTGCAGAGCGCGTTTGGGGTGATTTTGACTGGTAGGAAGCAAATTTTCTAAGTGTGGGATTTTCCATTTTTGCTTTTGGCCTGTTTGGGGGGTGTTCTACTTTTTTGCGGGTGGGTTGAGGGGTCTGGGGCAATACTGGGAAGGTCTAATATTGATGCAAGTTGTTTGGAGAAAATCCATGGTGACATTTTATTTCCTTTTTAGCTCACTTCCTTTTTTTGGGGGGGCTGTTTGGGGGGTTCTAGGTTTTTGGGGGTGGCTAGGGGGGTCTGGAAGCACTGCTGGGAAAGTCTAATTTTGATTGCAAGTGGTTTGAAGAAAATCCATGGTGGAAAAGGGGAGCTAGGGCCTAGCTGCAGAGCGCGTTTGGAGTGATTTTGACTGGTAGGCCGCAAATTTTTTAAGTGTGGGATTTTCCATCTTTGCTTTTGGCCTGTTTGGGGGTGTTCTTCTTTTTTGCGGGTGGGTTGAGGGGTCTGGGGGCAATGCTGGGAAGGTCTAATATCGGATGCAAGTGGTTTGGAGAAAATCCATGGTGGAAAAGGGGCGTTTGGGCCTAGCCCTAGTTGCAGAGAGTGTTTTGGCACGGTTGAAAGTTAGGCCTAGTAGTATTGCATGTTTTTGGGGGGCTGCTTGGGGTTCTAGATGTTTCGGGGTGGGTTGAGGGGTCTGCGAGCAGTGTTGGGAAGGTCCAATTTTGTTCAAAAATCGCAGTTTACACTTTACACCTAGCTTGAGGGGAAAGATCCGCAAATTTCGCCCACACAAGTTGTTTATCCTTGAAAAGGAGGCTCAGAGTACGCACTTTCGAAATGATGCTTGTATGTATTCTAATACTGTCAACTCCGAAACTGAAAGTGTTATTTTTGCACTACACAGCGTACCTTATATTTTTTTCTCCGAGGTGTTTTAATATCACTTCCTGTTTTTCCATCAACAATTACAGGCCGGCTTTTACCCTGTGCAATGGCAAAAAGGATGAACTCAGGCTTACTATTAGCGACCCGCAATTCAGCATCCGCCAGGCAGGCAGTGGACAAGGTGTCTTCTGGTCCCCAACATTGATCGACGGAGCGACAGATGGAATGGAGGAGTAACGCGAAAAAAAGGAATGGCTGGATGCATTCAACTTCCCAAATTCAACAGGACAACTACAACAACATACAGTTACAGTATCCATCTTCACTTCTACTTATCTTTTAAGTAATGTTATTGCTGTGAACTTCTATGAGTGTGACTCTGTGCATTTGTTTGCTCTCTGCTTCAATTCATCCTTCGAGCCATCGTATACTTTTTTCTTTGCTATTTTTGAAACTAATTTAATGTACTGAGTGGTTCTTCTCTCTGAGGGCAGATAGGCAAGTAAAATTGCGTAATTACTGCAGCCCTGTACTGTCACATTGTTTCTTCATAGTTAGTACATTGTAGAAAGTACTAATGTAACCTATACATTTAGCAAACAACTTCATGCATGCAGTAGGGCATGCACTTCCTTTATGTCCCTTAAAAGATTTATAGATAGCTTTGTATCCAAAGATTTGTTCATTTTCATTTGTTGTTTGGCCATGCTGTGTTTTTTTTTTCCTCTCTCCACAAAACTTTCCCCACAAACCCCATTCCCATCCAAGTTTCAAACCCTAACCCTCTTCCCCCAGGCTGTGTGGTTTTTATTGAGGTGTGAGTAAATTACAATAATAATTCCACACACTTGCTGGGGAGGACAAGGTGCAAGCAACCTCCTCAAATCAATTTTAAGGCGGCTAGATGAATCCTAGGATATTGTAATTCTGGTTAAAAAAACAACAATGAGTATTTTAAAATAAATTCTGAATTTCATGCCCATCATCGATTGGATCCATCGTCAACATCATCCTCCTTCATGTCAAGAAGACTTGTTGTTACGCTGCTGTGTCACTGTTCTTGTTGTAGCCATACTCATCCATGCAATTCTTTTTTACCCATACTTATCTTCAGCATTGCTTAGGCTACTGTACCTTCTAATACTCCTCGCAGGCCACTCAATGTCTCATTTTTTTACTTTGTTTTTCATATGCTGCTACTGCTAGTGTGGTACACCCACCACAACAACGGAATTTCGGTCCGGGATGGCGTAATCGCCATTTGCCATGCAGCCAGCGCTGTGCCTAGCTCTATTCTCAAACACGAATCACAGGTAAGATAAGCATTTTGGGGAGGTAGAATAATGGGCTAGGACTCGGAGGAGAGACTGACAGTAGTACTAGTAAAGTACTAGTAGGCCAATTGAATTCACTAACTCTGTTAGTGGCACTTTTGAACATTTTTGGACGTTATAGATAATTCATGCTGGTAAGTTTGATGAAACCAAACGTGCCGTAACAACCGCCCACCACCCCACAAAATAAGATCAATGCATACACTATGTTGAAGTATGTAAAAAGAATAATGATATATTTCCCCTAACAAAAATAAACTAGTCCCACCCCTCCCTAACCCAAACAATCGTCCATTTCGAATAGTCCACTAGTCCTAAATAATCCCCAACTCCCGATTCCCACCCCTCCAACAGTCTTTAAAAAAGGGGCAAGGGACACAGTCACTTCCGGTGGTGTTAGGACAGGCGGTCCCGCCGCTCCTTGCCGAGGTCCCGGAGTTGTTTTTCAAGGTCGTCCACCTTGCGCTCCAGGTAGTCCACTCTTAGGCTTAGGCGGCGCATGGGTGCCTTCCAGGCTCTGGGGGGCCAGCTGCTGATGTTCTTGCAGCTGAGCGGCGGCGGGGGGCTGTACGAGCACGGTGCCCTGCTGGAGGCTGCTGGCTGGTGGACACGGGCGCAGAGCTGGAGGAGGTTGTTGAAGCCGCCTCCTCCTGTTCCCGAGCCCACAACCGGCAATATTCCACCCGAATGACCTCCAGCTTCGGACAGCCATCTCCCTTCTGGTGAGCTTTTTGGGAGCATCTATATGAAGAAAGAAAGAAAAATAATGTAACCAATACTCTTTAACAATAACACAAAATAATTCAACAGAAAGTTGTCTCACAGTCACACTAGCAATTTGCAAGCACAGTATAACATTTTGGCATGTATCTTTCTGCCGTCTTTGTAGGCCTGTAACAGTGGGAGTTTCAGGAATTCTACTACCAGGCAGCACTATGGACTCAATACATAGTCAGAGAGTCAGAGAGTACACCAGTATTCTTCTTTTTTTCTCTAGTTTTGCGAAAGAAATTACTTGTACGTGAACTTGTGGTAGCCGGCATAATGCCAGCTCAGTCAGCTTGCACCCAACAAAAAGAGACACAAGCCATGATGACGCAGACTTGCATGCATTACTTTAAGCAGTACATGCAGGTGGGGATAAGGAAGCTCTTACTTTTGTATAGGGGTGGCACTGGCCATACTCGGTTACACCAAGGGCTACTGCTCAATGTAATTTATATTTCGCACTGCCCCCCTGGGCCTTTAGTACTACAAAAGGAAAATGAAGATTATTCATTTCTGATCATGTTTCCAGCCGATCAAATGATCTCTTTGCTTATATGATGGATGAGTTTAGGTGCTTTGGTGTGATAGTTTGAGTGAACAACAGCGATAGTCCACCCATGATTAACACAGCAGAAGGAAAATTATGAACATAGGGAGTGAGTGTGGTAACCATAATTGCCGGAGGAAGGGACTTGACTTGATATAATTGTCAACTATACAATACATACACAATATATGCTGTGCTTGCAAAGTAAACTACTGTACTGTTATTTTAGGCATGGGAGAGTTTCTGAGCAATCACAACTTGTAGTATTTGGATTTCCTCTGCTTTGCTACTCTGACATGGACATGCTGTTCGAAAAAAGTAACACTCTTCATGCACT
Organism: Lissotriton helveticus; assembly: GCF_964261635.1. Lineage (NCBI taxonomy): Eukaryota > Metazoa > Chordata > Amphibia > Caudata > Salamandridae > Lissotriton > Lissotriton helveticus. The sequence goes on from NC_136063.1 coordinate 666,593,154, forward strand.
GAGCGTCTGCTCTACACATACACCTCTGCTATGTATGAGGAAGAAGATACCGTCCATGCTTCCAAAGTAAACGTCTATCATTCTTCTTAATGTCTCAATTGTAACAACTTTACGTTTTCTCAACAACCAAATAACACCCTTTTCATTTTATTTGGTAAACCACCGTCTTGACTTGCATTTGAGTTTCACCCGAATGATATATTGCAATGCACACCACACATGAATTTTCTGATTGACCCACACAGGCTGTCATTTTTTCTTTCTCCCCCAACCATCCTTGCTTCAAGCAGCCATGCATCTGATTCCTTCCTATCAGCCACCTCTGCCTGCATTCAAAAACACATATCTCTCTTTACAGTCATAAATGTTACGACTCGCTCGTCCTTCCATTGACCCTAAATTCTTTCCCTTTTCGTTCATCACATCCCTCAAGTTCATCTGATATGACTTGGCTTCATGATAAACGTTTCCCAGCTGATTTGAAGTCAAATAGAGGGGGCCATTGCTTACTCGAGAACTACCACCGCTAATGCTATTGCTAAGTCAAGGGTGACTGTCTTCTCCGTGATTGGCTAAAAAATTTAGTTATAAATCAGTAACTGTTCTTAACAGTACAGTGTACTTGTAGTATTGTACTGTCTACTGTACAGTACATCATACACTCCTGGAATTGACAGCAAGGGCAACCCAGAGGACTGCACTGAGTGCCTCTAGAGCTATTGCTGGATCAGAGTTTTGTTTAATACCGTTTGCCGACTGGGCAAGCTTAGCTACCTGCACAGACTAACTCAGAAATAATAGTAAATAGTAGTAACACAGAGAGTGATGGTAAAGAGGCAGGATAAGAAAGTAGAAACAATCTACAAGAAGATCAAAGACTATTTTGTAAAAAATAGAATTAGGAAACAGTTTGGAATGAATAGGAGCTGTAAAAGTTAGGGAAGTATAATTATATTAACAACAGAACAACTTACTGGGGCCAGCAGAAGAGCCTGCACAGGACCGTTCCTGCCCACTCTGTTCCACCGGAGTCTGGGGTGTTGCTGTCTTCTTGCCCCTGGGAGGTGTTGATGATCATGAAATAAACACAAACATGGATGATTGTTTTTGGGAAATATTTGATTTCTTTGACCACAATCTAAAATTATCTCGGGGAAACAAATTAGCAACAATTGCACTACATGTATTGACCTATCTGATCTGGTCAACCAGGAGGATACTTACTAGTACAGTATTGCTGGATTCGCAGACCGTCTACTTGGAAAGTTATGTAAATCACTAACTAAACCAACAACAAAAAGGTTCTACTACGACTGCCAGCACGAGCACACGACGTGACAGACACAGTCCATCATCATGATTGCAGACCACTAAAAAATATCCTACTACTTATAACAAGTCATAATAAACTCAACCTATCAATCCATCACTATCTCTTCTTCTTAGTGGCAGCAGGAGTACAGAGTACAAAGGAAGGACTAGACTTGAGTCTCTAGTCTCTCTAGCATTATGCAGTTCTGTAAAGTACTACACTCATACATATTCTCAGGCCAAATGAGCACAAAGTTGCAAACAAGTAAGCATAGTAGCAACGCCACTGAGAAGGCGAGCACCTGCAATCACAGAAGCTATTTAAACACTATTTTGCCTTCAATGTAATCGAATAGGCAGCATTCTTGCTCTTCGGGAAAAACATATATTAGCAATATAACACAGAAATGAAATGAAATGAAATGAAAATGGGATTTGTAAAGCGCTACAGTTGCCCTGAGGCGTCCAGGCGCTGAGACTAAACAGAAGATGCCCTCAGGAGGTTACTAATTACTGGAACAAAAAGGTTTTGAGCTGTTTTCGGAAACTAGTTAAGTTGGAATTATCTCGCATCTGCAAAGGGAGAGTGTTCCACAGTTTAGACACGTGGTACGAGAGCGAACGCCCTCCTGCTCTGGCTCTAAAGATTCTGGGAATTTTAGCTAGTGATGCGGTTAAGGAGCGAAGTGCCTTGTTGGGCAGATAAGGAGAAATCAGCGAACGGTTGATTTCTGGGCCCATTTTCCAGAAGGTCTGGTGGGCGATGCATAGAGCCTTAAACTTTATTCTGTCCCTAACAGGCAACCAGTGTAGAGTTCTGAGTCCGGTTTTTATTGAGGTCCTCCCGTGGGACTCCCAATAGCGCACGGGCAGCACAATTTTGAGTGCGTTGAAGTTTTTGTAGGGTGTAATCTGGTGCTCCAAGATAGAGGGCATTATTGAAGTCCAGACGGGATTGGACCAAGCCCTGTATGATTATTTGTCTGGCCTCAAATGGAAGAAGGGGAAGAATTTTTTTAATCACCCTAAGGAGGCCAAAACAAGTGGCCGACACCTTAGTGGCCCGTGTGTTAAGGCTCAGCGACTTATCGAGCCATACCCCCAGACTTTTGATGTTATCTCTCGGGGGTGGGGCCGCACCCATGTGTATGGGCCATATCAGCTCCAGAGTAGAAGGAGCCGCCGGGCCCAGGAGCATGAGCTCAGTTTTGTCGTCGTTGAGCTTCAGGCATGAACTTCTCATCCAGTTCTTTACATCCTCCAGGCAAGCCGCGAGATTGGGCTGTGATTGGAGGCCGCTCTTCTGTGCAAGGGAGACCACCAACTGGGTGTCGTCCGCATAGGAGATGATGTTAACACCATGCGGACGAACAATCCCAGCCAGTGGCCTCATGTATGCGTTGAAGAGCGTAGGGCTCAAGGATGAACCCTGCGGGACTCCGCACCTCAAAGGCCTGCTTGATGACACGAATGTGCCGTCAAAGACCTGGAAGGTTCTATCCGATAGAAAAGACTCGAACCAGACCAGGACTCCTCCGGACACTCCTAGGTCGGCGAGGCGGTTCAACAGAATTTTATGATGTACCGTGTCAAACGCGGCACTAAGATCGAGGAGGATCACTGCCACTGACCCCCCCGATCCAGGATCTGTCTCGCCTCCTCAGTTACGGCCAGTAGAGCGGTCTCTGTCCCATGTTTTGGGCGAAAGCCCGTCTGGGAGGCATCGAGGAGATGGTTTTCCTCGAAGAATTTCGTCAGAGTGGTATTGACGTGCTTCTCCAGGATCTTAGATACCCATGGGAGCAGAGAAATCGGGCGGTAGTTGCCTGGGTTAGCTGGGTCGAGGGAAGTTTTTTTTAATAAGGCCCGTACCATTGCATGTTTCCAAGTTACTGGTACCATCCCACTCAATATGGAAGAGTTCAACAATTCCAGGAGGGTAGGGAGAATGGTTTTGTTGACCAGCCCCAATGAGCCCGGTGGAGCAGGGTCACATGGAGAGCCAGTTTTTACAAGTTGTGCCAGACTCTCCAATGTTTCCAATTTCAACAGAGGAAGGGACTCCAGCTTATTGTCCCTGTCCAGGACTGAGTCCAAGCGTTGAGAGGGTGAATCAGTGGATGGATTTGGAAAGGAGAGGTAGATTTTGTTCACTTTTTGAAAAAAGAAATCCACCAACTCATTGCATTTGGAAGGTGAACTACTATTATCTGTGGCAGGCGGGGAAGGTTTTATCAGGGAGGTTACTATACGATATATTTCTTTCGGCTTAGATTTAGCCGTTGTTATTTTAATGTTATAGTAGGCTGCTTGCGAAGTTTTTATGGCCATTTTATAGTTCCTAATAGTTTCCCTGTAGGTAGTTTTATCAGCAGGATTGTAGGTCATGCGCCATTTCCTCTCTTGTCTCTTACAGAGACACTTTTGATTTCTAAGGGCTTCTGTGTACCACGGGGCTGATTTACTTTGCCTCTTTGACCTAGATGGGTATGAAGGGAGAACCAAATCAAGAGAGGTGGTTATCCACTCGTTATATTTAGTGTTATTTGCCATTGGGTCATGGGAGAGTATAGGTCTAGTAGTGTTGAGAGCCTTCATCCAATTGTCGATCAGAAGTTTGGACCAATTTCGAGTTTTCCGAGATGTAAAAGAGGATGAGGAGGGTTTACTCGTGGTCCAGGTGAAGGCTATCAGGAAATGGTCCGACCATGGAAGACTACTAATGCTACCCACTTTAAGCTGGTCGTTGTTGCTAAAGATCGGGGCTAGAAGATGACCTTTTTCATGCGTGGCAGAGGGGACTAATTGCTCCAGTTGAATGGCAGCCAGGCTTGACATCATTTCTAGTACCATGGAGTCCAACAGGTTGTCGAAATGTATGTTGAAATCTCCCAATAAGGTGAAGTTGGAGGGAGAGACAACCAGTTGGGATGCCACCGATAGAAGAGAGGTGTTAAATTGTCCGATAGAACCAGGGGGCCGGTAGATGAGAATACCAGTGAAGCTGGAATTAGGAGAGAACTCAATAGCAAAAGAGAGATTTTCGCAGTCCTCAATCTCCTCTGACAGACAGCGGCAGACATAACTCTCCTTGTAAATAATCGCAAGGCCGCCGCCTCTGCCCAGCGGTCGATTAGCCCGCGCAATCTGATATCCCGGAGTAATGGCCTGTGCCAGATCCGGCTGAGAGTCTTGATTTAACCAAGTCTCGGTCAAAAAGATCACGTCCGGTGAGTGTTCGTCTAGTAGTAGGGAGATTTCTAAGCAGTGTTTCACTAGAGACCTGCAATTAAGCAGAAACATAGAATAGTCCTATACCTCAGGTCTGGCAGTGGTGGTTTTAGTAATTAGCTCAGATTTACACTGCATGCAGCAGCGAGGGATCTCCAAGGGGTGTCTAGGAAGGCCACAACTGGGTGCGACCGGTGGGCGCAGCTGGTGTAAAAGACTTGAGCTGTATACATATCTTTCACCCCCAAAAGAGCCAAGGGACATGGCCCCTGGGCCCGGCCGGGCGCGGACGAGCGCAGACGAGCTTGCCTTAAGCGCGCCTTTGGCGCGCCTTCGTCGCGCCCGCTGCGCTCGTCCGCTGCACTTCCGATAACTGAGCATATTTTTATACAGGCGGAGAGGATGAGGGGAGGGGGCGTGGCCGGCATGAGTGGGCGTGTCCGCTGGTCTGAGGTGGCGGCGAAATAAACAACCTACTCGCCTGCAGCAGCGTTCACTCGGCTGTGCAGGGTGTTTGTTAGGCGCCTATTGAATGCCTTTGGCTCGTTTATGGAGCAACTAGATCTTAAAATAAACGTAGCCAAGTCACATACTATGGTGGTGGGTCTAGAGTGTTGCAGGAAGAGAAACAAAACATTCACATGCAGGGGGGACATGGTCTCTAGGGTTTCCACATTCCCATATTTAGGTGTACTGTTCGACCAGAAAGGGTCCTGGGGTCCGCAGGTTAGAGCTAAGAGGTTGGCTGTTATTAGATCATCATCACCACTTCTGAGCTTTGCTGGTAGGCTAGGGGCCAGGCCAATGGAAGCCATACTAAAAATCTATAATAGTAAATCTGTGGCTATTGCATTATATGGTTCCGCATTGTGGGGATACACAAACGTGGAACCAATCCAGAGAGCGGAGAATGGATTCATCAGAACCCTACTCTCTGTACCCCAGTCGACCCCAACGTATTCTATTCATAAAGAAGTTGGTTTACAGTTCCTTTCTGATAAGTTGAGTATGGCCCCTTTGATTTTTTGGTTAAAAACGTGGATGAATGAAGATCTCTCATTAAATCACAAGATCATGTCCGATGTTCTGTCCCTTGATAAATCCAACAAGATACCTTGGCTGGCCTATTTGGCCAGGGCTTTTTTAGACCTAGGCCGCCCGGAGCTTTTCACCTCCCCTAAGAATATTAGGATCCAAGATCTTGCCCTTGTAAAAAATTCTTTCATGGGAAGGAAGGAAGCCTGCCGCGAAGAACGTGAACTAGTAAAACCGGCAGTGAGGGATCATTGCTTGTTGGTCAGCTCGCCATCACTCGCACCTTATCTTGGTTTCGTTACAATCCCCTTCCACAGGTTTCTTTTAACCAAATTTAGATTTAATTTGCTGCATTTTTACTTAGGTTCTTTTAACAATTGACAGAAGCCAGAACTAGCCCCGCCCTGTAGCTGTGACCAGTTTTCTGTGCAAGATACAATGCATTTTGTTATGTTTTGTGGGTTGTACTTAGAGCCAAGGAAAAAGTTTTTGTTGCCTATTCTTAAAGAAGCCGGCTTCACTCAGGTGAGACCGGCTTTGCTCTTCTTACAATTACTGCCTAATCCCCACATTACTTTCTGCATTGCTAAATTTCTGGTAGCCGCCTCTAGGGCGAAAGCTGTCTGTCAAGATTAGTTATCTATGTCAAACAACTCTTTTTTAACTGTCTGTCACAATTTTAAAATTTGTTGTTAATATTCAATATTATGTGTATCATGGAAAAAGTTTGTGTGAAATGTATTTTATCCTTTTTCTCTTTGTATGGTTTTTAAATAAACCGAATAAAGATATTTTGACTGAGGTGACGTAGTGAATGCCCAGAGAGGGTAAGTGGAATAAAAAGTCACAAACTCATCTATTTAGCAAGTTACATACAATTTTAAAAACACAATTTAGCTCCCGGCTTTTCGCCTCAGGAGGGGTTCTGGAAAAGCTGCGCTATCATCTTGGCGCGCTTTTTAAGCGTCAGGGGGAGGGGGCGTGGCCGGCACGAGTGGGCGTGTCTGCTGGTCCGGGGTGGCGGCAAAATAAACAACCTACTTGCCTGCAACAGCGTTCACTCGGCTGTGCAGGGTGTTTGTTAGGTGACGTAGTGAATGCCTAGAGAGGGTAAGTGGAATAAAAAGTCACAAAATCAGCTATTTAGCAAGTTACATACAATTTTAACAACACAATTTAGCATCCAGCTTTTCACCTCAGGAGGGGTTCTGGAAAAGCACAGAGCAGAAGAATACAAAGTAGTTATTAAATAGCTACTCACCGAGGCCAGGGATCTCCACACCTAGCAGCGGGAGCAGGTTCTGCTCCCCGGTCGAGGACGTCGGCCCACCGGTGTGTGGCTTGGTCATAGGTGCGCCGGACCACCGACACCCTCCGCATGGCCCGGCACACCTTATCCCACTGCTGCTGATGCTCCCAGAGGCATTACCCTTGACCGGGAGTGCCCCCTGCTGCCATGGTCTTAGGGAGGTGGCGCTGAACAAAAAATATAAAGGCGGCCACCTCCACCGCGGTAAAAACCTCCCTGGCCACTACATCCACTCCCCTCAATCGCCTGCAAGGGAGCTGGCTACGGGGTGCGGGACCCTTCCCCTTTGACTTGTCGGCTTCCTTTGCCATGGTGCTGGCCGAAAGAAGAAAAAAATAGGGGGAAAAAATGAATAAAATAAAAGAGAGAGCAAAACAAAAAAATTAGTTATTAAAGTAACAAAAAGTTGAAAAAACCCACAAAATATAGATCTAGACAAATAGAGAGATAGATAATGAGCAAAAAAAGTTCAAAGAAACAAAGGATTGCAAAGATTAAAATAGGATGGAAAAGCCAAGCCCAGAACCATAGCAATGAATGAAAAACAAGATGGCCGCGCCCATCAAGGACCGCGTGGGTAAGTTCGCGTGATATTTCCCCGGCGAGCACGCAAAAACACACGCAAACTCGTAATAGCGCACCGTACACAACACGAGATTGCCAATAGCGCCCGGAAACAGAAATACGCAAAGCGCACAAGATGGCCGCACCCATGTACGACCACATGGGTAACTTTGAGGTCGGTGCGCTGCAAGCGGCCTGCGAATATGCAAAAAACCCCACGAACACGCAAAAAAATAAAAAATCCGCACATTCGCACGAATTCGTGGATTATGCGGATCGCAAATTTGATTTTGCGAGAATTAGCGGACCGCGAATTCACAAATTTCGCCCACACTTAGTTGAATCCATCATCGTTCTTTAGCTCACTTCGCCACCTCAGTTCAGACCCAGCTATATGCAAATCAGTCTTGACCTTGTGCCTCATGGGAATAGTCCAGCCCGAACTGCCAATCCAGGTCTTCCCTGAACTGGAACCCGGTGTTACCCAGTTACCCAGTGGACTGGGTAGTTATAATTAGGACCATGTTTCCAAAGAAAAGTGATTTTGTTTTGATAAATCTTCACACAACAAAAAGAGTCTATACCAATTCAGATCTTTTCTGGGAAGTTTTAGGGTGATCCATCAAGTGGTGGCTGAGAAAAAAGGGGGAATCCCAAATGTGTTATATCCATTCATTTTTCTATAGGAAATTTGAACAGTAATACCGCAGAATCAGCTGAACGGAATTGCACCAAATTTGGAGGAAAGCTAGAACTTAGTGCAGAAACTTGCTTTTTGTCATTTGTTTGTTTTAGTAGTTTTTGAAAATTACGGTTCAAAATATATTGATATTTCAAGCTTCATCATCAAAATCCAATTTCTATATGTCCCTAGGAAACTTGGGGTTATTCCTACATGGCTAAACTTTCATGTAATTTGGTATAGCACAGAAAAATAGCATTTGGCCATTTGTCCAGGATTGTATTTAATCACAAAAGACACATTTAAAGTAAGTCCTCACAAGGTTGAAAATCATGTTCAAGTCTCCATAATTATGGTTTTGTGTGTGTGATGAAATAAAGCTATACTTGCAAATTTGAAGATGAGCCTGTATCTTGATTTTTTTTCTTAGCAATTTTCTGTAATGCAGGGAGCCAGCAGGGGCCTTGGGGCTCCCCTTGCTACCCTCAATAAGGAGATGAAGGGTGCCCTCAGTGGTCAGCCCCAGGTAATGGAGTCCCTGGCCTGAAATCAGCTTGCAGAGGGGTCTACATGGACCCCCTGTAATTATTGACTGGGCCTGTGGGATGGGGTCTCTGGGGACGATATCAACCTTGGAAGCGTGGCTGCGTGCCCTCTCTTCAATTTAAAAGGTGCCAGACCACAGGGGACGAGGTCCCTGGGCCAGATATCAGCCTGGGGAGGGGGACTGTGTGCCCCTTCCCCATTTTCTAATTAGCTGGGCCCCAGAGAATAGGGCCCTTGAGGCTAATATTGGCCCGGGAAGGTGGGCTGGAGACCGCCCTCCCCTTAACAAAAGGTGCTGGAATCAAGGGGATGGACCCCCTTGGACAAAATTGTGCATTTACAGTATGGCTTGGCCCTGTTAGATGGGGTCCCTGAGTTCAAAATCGGCCCTCGGAGGGACGTCATTTACCCCCTCACCTCAAATAAATATGCAAGGGTCCGAGGGATAGGGGACCTGGGACCAAAAAATCGGCCCAGGCAGGAGGACACATGCCACCCTCCTCCCAAAAATATGCCATGCCCTGGGGGATAGAGTCCCAGGGAGGGGGTCAGTGTGGATTGGCTCCATGCAAAGGGTTAGTTGCAGGGCCTGGCTAAAGTACAGGCCTTGCATCTACCCCCACTGTGCACGGCGAAAGGCGGTATGTGGCTTGGGGTCGACTGCATGTGGGAGGTGGCTGCAGGGCCTGGCTGCATTCCAGTCCCTGCGGCCAACGCATACCATGCATGGCTGAAGGGTGTGCATGGTTTGGGGTTGTCTGCATGCTTGAGGTTGATGCAGAACCTGCCCACAGGCCAGGCCCTGCAGCTGAAGCCCTGTTGCGTATGGCCAAAGGCCATGTGCGGTAGCAGTTGGATTAACATATGGTAATTAAATATTACTTTACGTTAAAAAATCTAAAAATTTACTGAAAATCTAAAGGTTACAGGGACATTACAGTTAGTAAATAGAATTTTTCTTCAAATGAGAGAATTTCATTGAAGAAACAAAAGCTTACAGGGACGTTATAGTTAGGAAATAGAATTAAAACCTTCAAAATTCAATAAAAAATGCAAAGGTTACATGAACATCATAGTTAGGTTTAGATTTTACAAAGAAAACCATAGAATTTCAGCAGTTACAATGGGAGTTATCGCTAGTAACAATAACTCGTGCCCTACGGTAGCTATACCTTGCACACCCTCACCAAGCACTGCTAATTACTTCACATATTACATCATTCATAACATCTTTTATGATATCATTGATAATATCACTGCAACATTTGTTGTAGAAATATTTTCCTTAAGCAAAGCAAGCATACAATTATTTATATCCTATGAAACTGAGATGAAACTTCAGTCAAAAAGAAGGGATCCAAGTGGAGCACAACCACATAATCACAGAAAGAAAGAAAGAAAGGGCTCCTTCAACAAGAGAGCACCCAGCTCCCCCAGAAGCCTGGTAGAAGTGATGGCCACAAGAAATAACACTTTCATAGTCAGGAACTTAACATCCACAGTTTATAGAAACTCAAAAGGATGGGAGATCAAAGCCTTCAAGACAAAAGGCAAGTCCAATAAGGGGTACAATGGCCAAACAAAAGTCCTAGAGCTGGAGAAGTTCCTTAACAAACAAGCCACCAGATAGTCAGAATCAGCATGATTATCCCAAGGAGCTTGGGAAGCCCACACAAATGGCAGACCATTGAGCCTGCAAAGCAGAAACTGATAATTTCTTCTCAAAACTATCCCAAAAGAACTGAAGACTATAATTCAAAGGACAGTCTAGAGTGTAAAGGTGTAAACGTGTGTACCAACCGAAGGAGGGCCCATAGGGTCAGCAATGCTTAGGGGGAGACTTTGCCTTCTTCTGCCCTCCTCTTCTTTGGATAAACATTGCTTTAATCTCATGCATGCTCATGACGGTTCCACGCCGCCATGATCCCCGTGCAGCATGTGCTCATGACAGCGTGGAGCCGTTATGCAACTGCGGCGCGCCCATGCAGCACTAATTCCCCGCCTGTGCGGGCGAGTTAGTTAGTGGGCAGGATCATGATGGCTCCACGCCGTCATGAGCACACGCCACCCGTGACTCATGACTGTGTGGAGCCGTCATGAGCGCTCAAGGACCGTGCTCAGCCCCCGCGCTGTGGCGGGAATTCACGCCGCGGCAAAGGGGTTAAGGGATACATTGCTGTTGTTGTTGACACTGAGAAGGCTGGTGAGAAGCAGGCCACTTTTATACCTCAAATTTGTCTCCTTCAGATTATTTTAAGGAGCTTCACCTCCAATTCCATGTCATGCAACTATGACCCCTGGAAAGGTAACTTTAAAGCTGAAGATTTTTGAGCAGCATCAGTGCGCCTGTCTTTCAAGTCCAAAGTACACTTTGTCAGTATACAAGCCCTATCAGTCTAAGCTGAAGCACAAGCCACAACAAAAATAATGTCGGGCATGAATTCAATGTAGTTTTTTAATTTGATCCAGCAAAGAGGAACTATATTGCCTCATACTGTTTTTTATGTTTGAAAGCAAAGACTTGGGGAAAAGGAGCCATAAATCCCAGCTCTCAAAGCTAAAAGAGAACCAGAATAAACTTTTCAGTCTTTTTTATCAATTGTTTCCTTGACAAATACCATCCTCAGTCAAGGAGGTGCTTCCCAACAGACTTGCAGCAAAAGAGTCATTAGGAATGGAATCAGGCAAATTCATATGCAAGTCTTTCAGAGGATATAAATTCACCATGAATTGGAACAAGGAACAAAGTGATTCTGATTCAAATCCCTCTTAAGCACATCTACAAGGAAGAGATGCACAGAAAGATAGAGCTCTGCAGCACTTTGGAATTGGCACAAAAGACCATAAGAAGACATTTCTGGGACTACTTTTTAGTGGAAGCCCATATTATCCTTGACATGCCCCAACAGGGCAGGCAAATTGTTCTTTCAAATGTGCTTGCCCGATGCTCCTTCTAAGCCTGAACCTCTTCATCTGACCCAGAAGAGACAGGAGAATGAACTCTGAAATACTAATGCCCCTCTTTTTTCACAGGGGTTAACTTCATCAGAGCCTCTCTAAAGAGAAACTTCAATCATTCCTCCAAAACCCCAGAAGGGTGTTTAGCCCGAGGAAAGGAAGAAGAAGAAGAGGAGTCAGATGAAGAGGAGACCTCCCTCCTCCTCTTGTTAGAATGCTTGCCTGTATTGAAAGGAAACCCTCATTTTTGTCAGAAAACCAACCAGGAACAAACATCAATGACAGAAGATACCACCATGTGGATCCACGTGCCTCTAGCATTTTTAACTCCTCACCCGATAAAAAGAGAAAGAAGACACACTGCTGAGAACTGGGTGAACAGCATCTAGTGTGCCAGCACAGAAAACCACCCCAGAAGGACTCTCAAGATGCTGCAACAACAAAGACACAGAACATGCCTTACTCTCCTATGCACATCTAAATTTCCTGCACCTCTGGCAACAAGCCCGGCAAATCAAGAGAGGGGCCCGACTCCCTTCCAGTTCCACCCTGCTGAACAGGATGAAATAACACCTTGCATGTTTGCGAACCAAGCCCAGCAGGGTCCATCTCCTCCTTGGCCCTATCCGCCCAGAGAGACTGAAAAAAGAACAGGAGGAATGCTGGGTAAGTATAGCCTTTATAGGCACCAGCCTTATGGGAGGGGCATATACTTACAACATTATTGTTGTTCCTTTTCTGTCTTATTAGATGGGATCACCTCATTGGTGAGGAATGGTAATAGGATAAGAGTGACCAGGGAGTAATACATTGTGGTCTTCTTTCAAACTTCATTTTTTTTTTCAAATCTTTTTTTACATTTCCTAACTTTCCCTTTATCTTCAGTCAGTCTTGCACAACTCCTTATGCTTCCTGATTACATACCATTCTGTTTCTTCCTGTTGGCTTGGTATTTCCCTTTCTTTCTTTCCTTCCGTCTCCTCTTTTATCTGTAGCATCATCAACTTCTCATCACCATCCAATCTCCTTCCTTTAATCATTTTTTCCTGATCCTTTCTCAGCCTATTCTCCAATACTAAAACTTTATAGCTTTCCATTTTTGAGTATTTTGATTTTTAAAATATAGAGTAATACCATTCCAAGTAATTCTTGACTGTCAATATACTTAGAAATGTTAGGTATTTTTTTACTTGTGTAAAATATAGAAGATAGTAGTGACATTACTAAATAATTTCCTTACTTTCTAGACCCTGCCAAAGCAGTTATTGTGATATTGAGGAGGGCCAGGAACTTCATGAGGAAGAGGAGCAAGTGGCTGCTAGAACGAGTGATACATCAAGGTCTGACACCCCTCTCAATAGCAACTGCTGCATTAGTTGCCTTTTTTTAAGGAATGCCTTTCCTTCCTTTCTCCTTCCGATCCCACAGTCTCCAATCCTTTTTATGTTATCTATCTTCCTATGTTTCTGTCTCTGTTGCTTGGCCATTTAAATTAAGGGAAGAAGAACAGATGTGTTTACGTTGCTCTTGCTAAGTGCCCAAGGCCCATTCCAGACCATACCTACCTCTGTCCATCTCGTCCCATTCCTGACTCTGGTCCCAAATTCTCCCTCAACTGCTTCCTCAGATTTTTCCTGTACACCATACTAGTCTATCTTCCCTTAACTAATCAACCTGTCCATAGCCCTACCAAAACTCAGCCCTAGCCCGGCTGAAAACCTCAACCTTACCCAACATTCACTTGCTCCCTAACGCAGGAATAATATTCGTTTTACTGGTAATGGGGTAGGGCTAAGGGTTTCGTGCGAGAAGTAACATTTGGGGCAGGACTCATGAATAGAAGTATGGAGTACTAAGAGCCACTGGAATTAATGTTTTGTGCCAGTACCTGTCCGAAATTCCGGCTGCCCACCAGGTTACCTCCATTAATGTTGCATGATATAGTCAAATATTTTGTGCAGCAGACATTTACAGCACCAACATTTTCAATGCCAACACTTATAACTTTGCAGTTGTTTTAACACACACATTACTGAGGTGCCCAGTGAAAGAAAGTGTCACCCCATGAAATCATTTACTTAAACTTTTCAATGTTGCTTTTCCCTCTCTTTGAGCAAAAAATAATGTTAATTATACAGTTGCTTGTGGTAAATTATTCAAAGCAAAGTACATCAATTAGTACTAGTTATGTGAATAACATGTCTGTCACAGGGACACAGAATAACTAAAACAATTCCTGTGACCCTGGAAAACCAGCATTGCAGGGTGCATGAGTGACTATACAAATGTGCCTGCAATGGGTGCTAGAATTCATAATATTTTCTTTTTTTTCCATAAAGGATCCTGCTGTTCCCACCGGAGGCCCATCCCTGAGCCCCAGCAGTACCACCAAGGATGATGGGCACCAGTAAGAGGAAGCTGCTCTGCTGCAACTCTAACTAATTGAGATAATTGTGGTAGAGTACTGCTAACTATTAATATTGGAGGAAGAGGCGGCTGCACTAGAAGTACCTCTGACTGGAACTGAGTGCAAGGCATTGTTGCCCCGGCTACCCCAGGTAACAGAGTGGATTCTTGTCCCTCTCAGTAACCATCTCCTCTCCCAATCTGTGGAAGTTCTCCCCTAAAATTGCCTCAAAGGAATTCAAGAAATTAGAAGAGCTAGAGGGAAATTAAAAAAAGACTCCACCATTTTTAGAGGCATCAGCATGGAAAGTTGAGGGCCTCTTGTGTGTGTATGAGTGGGGACAGTTGGGGTAAGGGTAAATGTATTAGATTTGGTATAATTTCGTTTTTTGGGTTTTGGGGGGGCTTTTTAGGGTCAAGGGTAGGCTTGCTGTGAGTGCTGTGAATGGAACAACTGGGGAAGTGGATGAATAAATTAGTTTTAGAATAGAGGTAGGTCTGTGTCAGGTGGAGGGTATAGTTATAAATTGTTTTAATATTAAACACTTTTTTTACTTATACGTTTTAAAAATGTATTATGATTACTATTATTATTATGGTTATTATTAGTTGTATTATTTTGTTGATTGCACATATTACTGTAAGATCCATAAACAAAGATGGTCTACCTACCTACTGTTAGCATAACTGCTAAGTCTCTAACCTGGCCAATCACCAGGAAATTGGGCAATTGTCCATTCTCTTCACTCTCTCTCTAGTCTATTCTCAACCTGATGCCATCTCCCTTACCTCCAGGCTAAATTAAATGTATGCCTCCAATCACCCTCCTGCAATCACTGTTAAAAGTTTATAGATTGTTGACCGTTATGGACAAAAAAGGCTTTGAACATATCCAATTCAACTATGGGCCCCTGGCTGGGAGAACTGGAGATACACTCATATTAAACACTGCCCCCCCCTTTAGATCCAGCACAAAGTCAGTATGCCACTCACAACATTTGAGAAATGGTTAATCTTAAAGGCTGATGATAAGCAACTACTCTAACACATCTATAGTTTTTTGAATAAGGCTCCTGAATCCAGCAAGCCTCTGACCCAAGAGTGATGGGAGGCAGAACTGAAGTGCTCCTTTACCCCTAAAGAATGGTCAGACATACTCTATAGAACCGTACCTCCTCCTTCAGTGCAGTGTGGAAAAATAAATCTCTACTGCAGTTACATCCCTGATAGGATGATGAAATGGAACCTGGCATAGTGACTCATCTTGTTCGGTGATGTCCCAAGCTCAAAAGATACTGGGAGGAGGTGTTCAAGGACATAAGTGACATTTCTAACACAGTGAACCCATGCTTTTCAACCAATGTCTTACTTGGACTCACAAATGAGCTGACCTTTTCTCTACTTACCTAGAGAGGGAAAGCACTGGCACTAGCTTTATGTTCAGCCAAGCAAGTCCTCACATCCAAGTGCGGTATGAACATGACACGGAACATGCAGAATGGTTGCCAAGGTTTTGAGACTTTATTGGAATGGCGAAACATGCTACATCACTGGAGAGAAACTACCACAATTTGACAAACCATTGGGAACATGAATACAATTCCTTGCATAAGAATTCAGAGAACTCACATGCCCTGACTATCTGTGTGTGCTGCCGCTCACCATGAGCGAGGTTCTGGCCTTTTATCTCTGGGGGATTATGACCTTGTCAGATTGAGCCTTATAAAAAAAACTATTCCTATGTAGTGCCTCAGGGCCTTTGGTGGGCACTGTTCATTTTCCTGACCACCCTATGCTTTCTTTGTTACTTCCTTCCCTCCCTACCCCCATTCGCCTCTGCACCTGGTAGCCCACTGCTTTACCCCTGTTGCGCCTCACTGGACAATGTAGGTGAGTGTTTGTGTTATGTGCTGAAAATAATACATAGATTTGAACTATCTCCCCTTCATGAATTGAAGTCACCTGAAAGCACCAATCCTTCCATCAGTCAGTAGTAGTAGTATCTGTGCATTATGCTACTGACATCGCCTAGTAAACACTCACCAGTAAAGTGGAATGTCACTTACAGTAGCCAAAACAATATACGATGTCTGTTTATATTATGCATATTTCAAGATCCTGTACCAACCCCAAACACAACCACTACCTCCATTCATTTCTTACCTGAGCAGAAATGTGTTACCTACCACATCTCCCAAGATTTGCTGATGATTCATGGCATTTACCAAAATAATTAATAGCTGATAGGTCTAACATACTCAAGCAGTTAAAACATCATGGGAAAAAAGGCTCTTCTTATGTTGAATGGAGCAGGCAAGCAGGCACAGAAGGATTATCACTCTGCAACATGAAACAAAAAGAGTGAGTGATAAATCCAAGACAAAAACTAGCTCATATCTAACAACACAGTGTCAAGGAGAAGTCTCATTCACCAAGGTAAGCATAGTGAATATTTATTTCACAGAAGGAGTTTAGCTTTGGTAGAATTATCAGGTGCGTTGATTGTTTGTGGGACGTACCTCGTAGAAGAATCAGTGCACATTATCTATTGTTCCATTGATAAAAATGTTATTCTGCACTGTGATGTCCCTTTCTGGCATAGATAATGGGGGGGTGTTATGAGCAAATTAGCATTTTGTGCAACCACCCGATAACAATTTAACAATGCTTGCACCACATCTGCCCCAGCAAGTATGAGATCTGTTGATGATGGAAATAGATAAGTTAAAAGAAATAGAAAAATTGGAGGAAGAGGGTTAGGGTGTTGATGATTGAATGGGTAGAGGGAATTAGGTAAAACTTTAGAGAGACAAATACAGCATTCAGCACATTCATGAGTGTGGCACATGGAAGGAAGATGACAGTTAAGTTAACCTGCTCAGAATTGTAGCAGCCAACATATTCCCAAGTTCATCTTTTTATTTAGGCTGAAGACTAAAATGGTAAAGATGCACACTTTTTAAATATTTGTAACACAAGTTCAGAAAAGTGATACTGTTTTTTAATAATGCAACTGATTTTTTCTGACATTCTCTATCTTAGGAGCAGGGTGAACAACAAAGAAGTATTGTCAAGGAGGCTCTACTTTGCAGAAGAGAAGCTCTGTAAAGTGAGAAAAGAACATTAAAATATTTGAGAGTCAAGGTAAACATGGGGCATGAGGAGGAATCAGAGTGTGGAAAATAACCTAACATACAAATAACTAAGGCCAATCTATTGTCACAGATTCCAGCAAATTAACTGCAAGTACCCTGATTGAATGATCATCCAAACAATAAAAATGTTTAGCTCTGCCTATCGTCATCAATGTCCCCCACAAGTTGACACTTACATAGGATTATTTTCCACTCAAGATAACAGTCTGCATTCCTGTAAATTACTCACCCCTTTCTAGTTCTAGTCCACAGGGTTAGGCCTCTTTGAGTGAACAAGACAATAAAAAGAGCTTTACAGGCACATGCATCAACCTTTTTCGCGTGCACAAACAGTACGATTTGCAAAAATCGTCTGTTTGCGCCCGCAAAAAGGGTTTTTGCGATGCATCAAGGTGTAAGGCACTCGCAATTTAAGAAATCGCAATTAATTGCGATTTTTTAAATTGCAATTGCATTTAAGGAATCGCAATTTGTGATTCCTTAAATGCAATGCAAGAACCACTTTTAAATAGCGATTTCGCTATTTGGGGCTGCTAATTACCGTACAATTGAACTGGTTGGTAATTTGCAAAAACTTTGAAAAATGCACTAAAGAAAAAACGTGTTTTGAATAGAAACGAGGTCCTAACTATAACTACCTACTGGCGACCGCCAGTGGGTAATATATTTAGTTAGGACCTAGTTTCCATAGGAAAAGCGTTTTATGTTTTGCCAATAACAAATCTTCACAACATTTTCAAAACTATTAGTGCAGTCACTTCTGCGGAGCTGATTCATCAAGTGGGAGCAGAGAAAAAGGGGGGTCCCTAAATGCCTTTTCTCTTTTTCTCTGGTTAATTTGCATAGGATAATTTAGACATGGCTACAGCCCGAACTGCTGAGTCGAATTGCACCAACTTCAGCAGTAAGGTAGCGCTTAGTTCAGAAGCTCTCTTTGTGCTAAGTGGTGTAAATCCATTAAGTGGTTTCTGAGAAATTTAAAGATTTCTTAGATATACAATTGTCGCAGCGGTGGATTTGCGACCCCTGCCATTCTCGTGTCTGAGATCTGATTAGATGCCACCACTTAAAACCAGGCAGCCATCTTGTTACTCCGTTGAACCGAGTCACAAGAAAAAAGATTTTAAAAAAACAGAAAAAGGAACACCCTGACACCTTAGGCCAATTTTTTTTAAATCAGCAGGAGTCAGGGTGGATCCACGAATCGCTGTGAATAAAAAAAATCTCAAAGTATTCGGGTGGGCCAGGTCCAGAGGGCAATTAAAAACAATAATGTGGGGCTCACACAAAAGTAATACCACCTCCGGGGGCAACTGTTTACTAAATCATATTCGGGGTCCACACGTCCCACACAGCCCCAGGACCAGCACCTCCCCAGTGCTTCATTTTTGCTGGAAGGGGCTGCGCTGCCTCCCTCATTTAGCCATAAATGGCCCAGTGGACCGTCACACCCCCCCCCCCCCCCAGCTGGCTTGAGCAATATCCTGGGGTGCCCATCCGCGGGAAATTGCAATTATGTATGTCTTGCCAGGAGCAACGCAAACTCTGCTCTGGTTCATGGTGGCGAGAGCAGTAAACATGCTTTCACTTCTATGAAGCAGAGCAGAATTGCTTTTAGAGAGAGGGAGCTGCTGCATGTTTGCAGCTCCCTCTGTCTGAAATGAATCGATCATGTCAACAAGTGATGGAATTATGACACTTCATATCCACTGGGATCATTGGCACACTCTCATTAGAATATGCGTGTACATGAGAACACAGCAAGTATTAGGAGAGGTTCAAATCATCTTTGTTCTGATCTAAAACTTGCAGGAAAGTAATGTCCTCATAGAACAAGTATTTACTACGGGATGTACGACATTACAACGCATGCTTTTACATCGCATGCTTTTACAACGCGAGTTTTACAACGCATACCATTACAACGCATAATGTTTTAGGCGCTGGATAGTGAATTGTTTAATTTACTATTCCAACTCCAGTCCCCGTGGATAGTAGGGAAGGTGTTGTATAGTACATTAAACACATTCCCTATCCTAGAGCGCCCCCCAGCGCAATGCGTTGTAATGGTTTGCGTTGTAAAAGTTGCATCGTAAAGGCACTGCGTGGTAAAAGTTGCGTTGTAAGTGATGTTTCCCATCCAACCAAAATAACCTTAGATCAAAGAGGACTTATCAGAACCAAAGGGGAATCCCATTGCTCAAGTCTATGGCTATGGCCATGGGGAGGAGAATAAGCTGCATCACAATGATGTCCTTGAGGTGTGGTGGTTTGACAGGAATCAACATGAGTGCTAAGGGTCTGGAATTATACAACTATTGCATGCTAAGAGCTTTGCAATGTTCCTAAACTACAGAGGACACAAAGGCTACATTTTTACTCACAATGTTATCTGGGGTTCCACAATGTGGAATTAAGGACCGGAGGTGTGAAAAAATAATGAGTCAAAAAAACAAGGTGGGCAATGCACTGCGTTGTTACGTGAAAGTATTTTGAATGTGTTCACGACAAGTACTTGTTTTTTAAAGGTGCTCCAACTGGTGGCGTAACCGTCCGTTTACGCCAAAATATAAGCTATGAGTATGTGTGAACAAATCAATAAGCACATCCCAGTATTTGGGCACTCCCTCTGGTTCAAAGATATAGACTCCGATGAATTTCAAAAATTTATTTAAATTGAATTGATTTTCATGTTTTCATAAACTTTTTCATTAATGGATTATTTGCATCCAGTTAATTAGGCTCTACACAAAATCAACATTGCTCCAATGCATTTCGGGTCGATTACCCTTTTTCAAGGAGCTCTGTAAGAAATGAGAACGATCTACATTTGTATCAGCGTAGCATTAACAAATAATTGTGTACAAAACAAACAATTCCCAATGGTGAATATGAACAAACAGAAGTCTGTGCGCAAAAGATGCAGAGGTAACGTCACACATAAGATATACTGTCAAGATGGCTCAAATGTGCAAGAAAATAGTAGGCGCACCCAGAAGGGAGAAACAAAGTCTGTGAGCGGGTAGCGAGTGGCAACAATAGGGAAAACAAGTGAAAAAATGCTCACGTGTATGTCGGGCTGAAATGCGGTGCTGGACGGATCAAAAAGTGAAAAGAAAATAGTTAGGGAAACGCTCGAGGAGCGGGTACAAGTAAGTTTAAGGCTCACTGCCAAGCGCTATCGGGGCTTACCAAAGCGGGATTCTGTGGGGGGACTGTCAAAGTCTCCGGGTCAGTAAGTTGCAACGTGAAGTCGCCGGGTTGAAGTGAAGAGTCTCTGATGAAGCTGACTCTATGTAAACGCGGGGCGAGGAGGGTAATCGTGAAAATCAAGGAAGGACTAACGTGTGGTGACTGTGGGCGCCATGTTGGAACGGGTAATGAAGCGTGTGTGTAAAGTAGGTGGGGAAAATGTGAGAGGAGCTAACAGACTCTTCAAAAAAAAAAAAAAAAAAAAAAATTTTTAAAAAAATAAAAAAAAATAATAAGAGGTGTAATGTCATAGAGGAGTGAAAGAAACATATCAAGGAACAGGTAAAATGGCAATGTAAACAATAGATGCATGAACATCTCAGTGAACTCGCACAATTGTGAATGTGTCCTTATATACCCAGCGGGGTATTTATAGAAAGCAGCTTAGTTCGATACGGTCATTAAGACCAAAAGGTTTATAAGATTGTAAACGATAAATCCATGAGGTTTCTCTTTGGAGGAGGAACTTGTTATTGTCTCTTCCTTCTTTTTTATCCACAGTTTCAAGGACCATGAATTTGAGCTGTGCCACAGTATGATGATTTTCCATAAAATGTGCAGCCACACTTGATTTCGTTTGTTTTGTCCTGATATTAGATTTATGTTCATTCAATCTGACTTTGATTTTTCGCTCAGTTTTTCCTATATAGATCTTTCCACAAGGGCATTTGAGGAGATAAATCAGGTTGGATGAATCGCACGTTGCATTAACTTTCAACTTGATTTCTGTGCCTCTCATTGGGTGATTGATTTTATTGCCAATAATGATGTTGTTGCAGTTGTTGCAATTAAGGCACGGTTTTGTGCCTCTGTGGGTGGGTTGAACAGGTGTTTCTTTCGACAGGATCTCCTTGAGGTTGTTTGCTCGAGTGTATGCGAAGATCGGCGGGTTTTTGAACATTTCTTTAAAATCTGGTTCCAATGCCAGAATTCTCCAATGTTGTAGGATAATCTTCTTGTATCTTCCACTCAATGTGGAATATTTAGAAACGACTACCATCCGATTTGTCTCTTTTTTGGTTGTCTTCTTTAGAGCAGTTTCGCGTTCAATCCCAGATACTTTTCTCCTTGCTTCCTCTGTAGTTTTTTCTGGGTAACCTCTGGCAAGGAATCTTAGACTCATTTCATCGATCCTTTGAACATATGTATCCGGATTGGAGCAACGTTGATTTTGTGTAGAGCCTAATTAACTGGATGCAAATAATCCATTAATGAAAAAGTTTATGAAAACATGAAAATCAATTCAATTTAAATACATTTTTGAAATTCATCGGAGTCTATATCTTTGAACCAGAGGGAGTGCCCAAATACTGGGATGTGCGCATTGATTTGTTCACACATACTCATAAAAAATAATGAGTCACAAGCCAGTCCCAAACTGGTTAGTGTCTATTATGGGCTGATTTACAAATTTTCATTAATGGTGCATTACATAAGATAGCACACAGGAATCAATATTAAGTGATTGCGTATTTTTGCAATAGAAAATACTGAATCACTAAATTTGATCATTAAATAGTGAATCTCTATTTTAATGTACAAAGGATTCACAATATTTAATAAACCACAACATTTTGCACAATAGAAATACCATCAATTGGAATCAAGTGCTAACCAGGTACAAAGTACAAAAAGGGTGCACATAATGAATTGCAGATTTTCACAATGGCTGCACTCAATGCTACAGTGAGGAGGATGTGGATTCTTGCTGCTCAACAAAGAAAAATGAGGAGGCGAGAAAGGATTTTCAGACAGAGCTGGCTCTATTTGAAAAATCAGATGAAGAGGTTTGTTTTAGGTGCAAGTTTAACAAAGTGGCTATTCTTAATTTAATTATTGATTTGGACCCTGTATTAAGCAGGCCTACATAATGCAGTGATGCTATTCCTATACACGTTCAAGCTTTGTGTAGCTTACACCATTTAACCTCTAGTAGCTACAAGGACATAGTTACAGTAGAGCTATCATAGAGTGTCTTATGCAGACTTTTTATGAGTTTTTATGCATTGTTGACTATAATGATATCATACATAGCATTTCCAAGTACCCCTGAGTTTGAAGCTACAAAACTCCAATCCTACGCAATACCACTAGTTCTCAAGTGATTAGATGTTTAGACAATACACATGGTCTAATTAGTCTACCATCTGAAATACTGTGTGTATTTCAAAACTCTTTTACTCCAGCTCTTATATTTTAACATACAGATTTTACTCAAACATTTCTTATTTCAGGTACATATTTCAGACATGGCCGTAGGAGCCCTATTGCCTCAAAGACATCAAACAAATGGACAATTGCATCTAGGAGTTTTTACTCACCTAAACTATTGGACTCAGAGAAACATGATGCCATTTTTGACAGAAAATTGAGGACCGTAAAAACAGCCTTTAAGAAGGTGTCACTATCTTGTGAGTGCTCATTACTCAGTTACTGTTTGCTAAGATCGGAGAAATTGTCAACTCCTCAGCAGTTGAGGTGGTCCAACTTTTTTCCTGATTATAATTTTGTCATAAGTTTTGAGCTGTGGCATAATAATGGTATAATTGAAATGCTACCAAGACAAACCAATTTAGATGATCAACCACCTAGAATTGTAAATTTGGAAAAAAAATACTTATTTGACCCTCTGATTTTGTTTCTGGGACTTGTGTCAGTATTAACACTAAAGAAATAAGGGGTACCCAGTTAATGCATGCCTACCTTGAAACTCAGGGATCGCTATTACAAAATCCAGATCAACACAAAAAAGGTTTATTATATTAGGTTAAAGTGATGTTTTTGCCCGCTGTCAGACTCTGTTTGGCTAAAGGTCAGACTGTGGCTACTGAGCCACAACCATGGTGGTTGAGATTGTTTGCCACTGGTTTTGTGGTGTCCATTTTACTATGGTTCTGCAAACTGGGGCAAGTACATCACCTTTACACTTTTGACTCTCAGCATAGTACGTGCAAGCAGTCTCAGGTCTTCCCAGAGAGCAAGTGTGGGTGAAATGAGCACATAACTAAACTGTTAAGAGAATGTGATGTGCAGCCCAGTGCTTGTCTTAATAATAAAGAGCGTTTATACTTGCGGCAAAACTAAATAATACATAATCTAATTAGCACATCACTCATACTTTGCATAGGTTGTGCATAATAGGAGGCACTACACTCCCTCTTTCTTCCTGATAATTACATGCTCTCCCCCTATAGTCAAGATCATGCAATTACTATTCCCTCTATTCTATGGGTGTAGGCGAAGATTAGGCTCAGGTGGAGATATCTCAAAAAGTCTCACAAGCTAGTATGTCAACTCAGTTCAATATCCATAGTGGCTTTTAGGCTAAACATTCCAAACAACTGTGGCACATCTTACCAATGCATCTCAGTCTCTTTTACCCCAAGGTACAATTTAGTAACACGGTCACCTGTTGATATTCAGTGTCTGATTGGATGTTGTGGCAAGCGAGACTGAAGCGCCCACACTTGTGGGGTGAACTCTTTTGTTTCAATTTACTACAGATGCAATAAAAAAGATACACTTTGCGACTTTGTGAAGGTGGTCACATTGTAATACAATTGGCGGGACTGCAGACAGCAAGTTGGGCGGTCCCATCTCCGATATGATGGCGGTAGGTCATAAGTCCAACCGCCATCATAATGAGGCCCATAGCGTCAGATAGATGACGTGACGGAGTTTAATACACATGGCTAAACAGAGGTAGGAAATCTAGTTACAGAGGCAAATATAAGCGCAATCAACAAGGCAGAGAAATATGTAGCCTTTACAGAGAAGGTCGCAGGGAGAGCAATCCTCAATCCCTGGGTTAGGAATTTGGCAAGTATCAGTGCGGTGTTGCAAAGACAGAAGCCTGCGACTGCAACTGTGGGTCACTGTACTACCTTGATTTACTACCTCTGTTTGGCCACGTGCATTAAACAATGTCATGTCATCCATCAGATGCTATGAGACATGCTGTGAATTATACATAAGATGACATATATTCTTTGCCCATCAATAAATGTAATCAGTCCTGATAATGATCCTGCATTTATCAATGATCGAAACTTCGTCGACCTTAAACACTCTGACCCTTCAAATATGTGTATAAGTCTTCTGGATGCAGTAGTGTTCTCCTTGACGTAAATAAGTGACCCCTATTGTGAATACAGCTGATGGTCATTTAATGTCTCATGCCTATTTGTTTTCATGTTTTTAACACCCTTTGAGGATAACCCCAGTGGGGTTAATCTTCCAAATGTGTATGTTTGATTAAATGTGTACTACTCATCCATTTTGATTACTACTGGACATTACTCTTGCCTCCAGAGCATTGTTATGTATTCATTGATGTAGGGACCTTTGTTCCTGAAAATACTTACTACCCTTGGTCCCTATCGATTCTTGGGTTCCCTTGTATTTATTAACCTCAATATCAGAAACTGGCACATCTTGTGGACAATGTTAGCATGTGCAACAAATCATGGCTGGAGAGTATTACCGATATGGTAGGACAGGATGCATGTTTAAAACATTAACAGATTTTACTGTAAAAGGCACCCAAGTTTTCTTCTTTTCTGGAATTATCAAAATATGCTGTGCATGTCTGTGTCCAGTACTTTGATGCTCAACCCTTATGTCCACTTTTCCACACCCATAATGAACTTACAAATTACTAATCTAGACTGGCACTTCCTACATATTCTACATATATCATATTCTAATAGAAATAAATTCCACATCAATTTGCAGAATTTACTCACCTCTGGTTTTTGCTGATGTGCATCTGTTCATCTATTTCAAAGCAAGTTAACTATTTGGTGTGAGCCGCAAAAATGTTGGAAATGTACTTTAGTAGGACTAATCCTAAACCAGGAAATATTTTTTTTCCTTTTTTAGAATCTCACCAAGGATTTCAGGAATACTCCTGGGAACCTGTAATAGTTCTGTGTTCCTAGGAAAAGATCAGGATTTTTTTAAATCACATTCAAGCTCCTCGTATGGGAAAGCATTTTCACACATATAATCACAGGTATATATTTACACATGCATACATATTTTGAAAAAGTCAATTTGCACCCCCCAAATTCTTTTTCTCCATGCAGAAATACTTACAGGAAACAATTTGAGAATTTGGCCCTGTGGGCATAAATTTACATTTTGAATATTCAAACATAAATTTACAGTTGGAACATGAGCAATGTGCACAATTATGTTGAACTGTACTTCTCAAATGAGTTTGAGAATTAGATTTTTGTGACTGAGCTCATAATACAATCTAGTATTCTCTGCTGTACATTATAGGGATATTGTAAAGTCACTGAGGAGTTCTGTCGCCATATTGAGGACTGGGGATAAATACTTAGGGCCATATTTATGAACTGGATTGAGCTCTTGCATCACATAACATGTGCAAGAGCAATGCAAACCTTAAGTCATATATTTAAATCCACGCAAAGCCACTTTGCATGGGTTAAAAAATATGGAGTAATTCAACACAGCGCGAAATGCTACGTTGCAATAGTATGTGGCAAAGAGTTTTCCATGGTTTACGTGGGTGTTCCCACACAACTCCCTTGCTTTTTAATGCATTCTCATTTTTACTAAACCTAGTAAACCTGGGATTGTGTTAAAATGATACGCCCCCCCCCCCAGAGAGGCGTAACAAGGAGAAATATCTTTATTTCTCTTCATTTTCTATCTTACTATGTGTGCTGCAACCTGCAGTTCACATAGCAAGAGGCAAAAGCCTCTTAGTATTGTTTTTGTGCTGCAAAGTGTCCTTTTCTGCAACAAAACAATCCTACCTACAACACAGGTGTCCTTGAATCATTGTGCAAGGGTGCCTGCGTTGGCGCTAGGGTGCCAAAACATCGCCAGCGCAAAGGAAGAGGACAAGAATGTTTGTATTGGATCAATATGGTGCATTCCTTCCAATTCCTTGCCCTGCACCACAATTTCCATAAACATACCTCTTAGTTAGCTGCTTTAAAAGCCAACTGAATTCCTAGGTAAATGGCAATGTTCTTTTAGCTGGAATATTATTTCCTATAATTCAAGGTCCCACTTTCCTCAATTCTCTTACATTTTAAGACTGTTGCTCCTTTATAGAAAAGGGGCAGTATGTGTAGCACAAATGCACAGCTGTACTGTGAAAATAAAATGCCCCATATTAGACTACAACTAGTGACAGAAACATATTTAAACAATTTGATGTGAGACACTTTCAAAACTGACTGTGCAAAGCGGTCCATGGTTTGAATAATAACCTGAATTATTTCAAATCTATGACAATACCACACATGTCCCCTTATCCCTTAATGACAATATGTTTCATGGAAACAAATCAGACAATAAAGAATAAAATAAACTATTATTTTCCTTGTAATTACAATAAATTAGCCAAATAGTGTTTTTATTACAGTTGACTAGTGATGTCATAAGTAGACAGGGACACGTTTTTAAGTGTTTATGTCAGGTTTCAGTGTATTATACATTCATTAGGAGTTTTTTTTTATTATTGGACGTAAACGTTAACTTTTTTCGAGAGAATTTCGTCAGTTTAAAATACTCATTCCATAAGTGTCTGTCACTCTTGCTGTGAAGGTTCACTCAGCTCTGAAAAACAATTTCTCTCATGACTCCAGAGGCTTGCAGAATGCAGCCATGCTTATAATGGGTCTGCAATTGAAACACCCGTCAGTTGTTAAAGTGACATAATGAACGTCATGGAAATAATGGACTCACTTTGAGCCTTAAAGTAACTGATCCACGGAAACAATATAATTGAACTTTTGCTTCTTTTTAAATTAACACTTGCCATTACATTGTTTTACATTGTTTTATTTGATCCGGGAGGAGGTTTTACTCTTTGCTGGAATTTGCATTTTCCACTGAACCTGATGAATAGTAAGGTTTACTATAGGGTTTTGAAAGGAGAATCGGTATTTTTAAGGGGATTCCTCCTATTCAACATACTATTTACTGAATGCGTTAATTTGAACACCATTGTCTGAAGGAAATAAAGGTAATTATACTTTTATTATATAATTTTGAAAAAAAAGAAAAGATATTGCGGCCCATTAAATCTCTAATCTCTTGAATTTAGTTGCAAAAACTTGTGGGGTTTTCACTGTGATATTAATATCGCACAAATGCTTGTGGGTCTTGTGGTGTTTCCAAACCTGAGCACGAACTTGTGTTGCAACTGGGTGGTCTGGGCCATTTTCAGGAATTATGACATGCAGGGGTAGGCCTGATATTAGCAGATCGGTATAGTACTCTTCTATCAAGTGAGAGGCACGAGGCATTTTGAAACTGATCATCTGTCTTCCGCTTCATAGGAATACCATGCAGGACGTTATGCCCATAGTGTGGTTTCTGATATAGTCACAAGTGCACGACTTTATTTTCTATGATGAGGAAACATGTCTTCTGGGTTTCATAACCTCTAGTGAGCCCTTTCTAACAGTCCTTTTAAACATTTACTTGTATAACTTGCTATACATTTTTTTAATTCTTTAAAAAGTCTACTAAGCACAGCATCCAACACTTCACCTATCCTAAACATTTCCCATGTTCAGCAAGAATGGTTATATACATAAATACATATTTTATTTTGTTTTATTAATAGTATTTGTAAAATTGGGAAGGAAGAATACAACTGCTGCATGCATATAAAAAGCAACAGGAAAAGATATCTACGTTCCAAAAAACACGAAAACCTAGTAAAATCTGACCGATGTGCAAACTCCAGCATATACCTCCTGTAAGACATTGGGTCATTAATTGAGAGGTGTATAAGCCCCAGTCAAATAAGAAACAAAATCCTTGTCAGGATAAAACACAAAAGTCACTAAATAAACCTGCTAGAACTGGCTATTTCTGGTAGGCTAAGGCTGACGCCAAAGCCAGGCAGAAACCACCATTCTAGTCACGGCGAGGGAGTCACACGTCAAGATAACCCCCGCTCACCCCCTTGGTAGCTTGGCACGAGCAGTGAGGCTAAACTTGGAGGCAATGTGTAAAGCATTTGCGCCAGCACACAACAGCAACAACATCCAAGGCACACCACAAAAGGAACTCCACACAAGGTTATATAAAAATAACCTCTGTATTGTCAAAACCACATCAGATAGATATCACACATGTACATTGTGCCAAATGGCACTGGCAATATTCATAAGGGATTATTTACAGGACAGGGCCACATGGGCCACTGTCAGTATCAACACTTTTAGAAATAGAAATACTGTCAGAAATTAGAATAAAATGAGATAAAATAACAGTTATAAATCACAACCAGTATCTACTGGTAACAGGTAAGTACCACCTACGCTACCCTAACCACCTTAGGAGAATTTCACGCAGGGGACCAGGGCCTCACTTGGACCACCTGTATCAAAAAGAACAACCACCTAAGTATCACACAGCATTTAGGGGTCTAGGAAAGAACACATTACCCATGATGCATAAATATACATTCAGAGGAGTAGTAAAGGGAAACACATGATGCATAAACCTACACATTCAGCGGTGTTAAGAACAAAGCACATGATGCAATAAAAATACATTCAGAGGTACCAGAACAATACAATAGCGCAAAAATCACATGATGCCTAAAAACATTCAGAGGTGCAGGAATAACACATGATGTAAGAAAACACATTCAGAGGTGCAATAACCCTACAATTGCGCAAAGCTTACATAAGCCACCACCTGTGGCAGTCCCTAGGCCAACTGGCCTTGTTGGGGCTAGGACGCCCTGTGTCTCAATGTCAGGGGCCTAAACGGTGCAGGTGCCCACTACTTGCTGGGCACCTGGGAACATCCCAAAACCTAAACGGTGCAGCTGCCCACTAATTGCTGGGCAGCTGGGAGTTATCAAAGAAACTGTGACAGGGTCCTCACTGACCCTTGGGCGCAAACTGCACCCACTGTGGGAGCCACACAGGCTCTGAACAAATTCCTCACAGGCAGGAGGGGGCGGGCACCGGCAATGTGCCCCGACGCCCCCTCTAACTAAAAATGGCCAAACGCTGGAGCTCTCAGGCTCTGGCACAAAGTATGCCCTCAGGGAGCCTCTCGCCAGCTCGTAAATACAACTGCCCTCAAGAGCCTCACTGGGCTCTAAATAACGATGTGCCCCCTACAGCCTCCGTGGCTCTAAACACAATCTGGGCCCGGAGCCTCGCTGGGCTCGTAAATCAGAATGGCACCCTGAGCCTCTCAGGCTCCGAAGAAATATGCACCGTCGTTGGGGCCTCTCAGGGCTCAAAACAAACAATGGCCCCTCGAGCCTCGCTGGCTCGTAAATTCAAATGCCCACGGGGCCCTCGGGGGCCAAACAAGAATTTGGTGGGGCGGCCCACTGCCATCCGGGGCCGCCCTGACTCAAGTGCCTCCAACCGGCACCGCACGGAGCTTCCCCCTGGCCCGACATCACTCACCGGGCTCCTCTGGACGCAGCAGCGCTTCCCCTGCAGCTCTCCTTCGCCGGCGCCCTCTCTCTCTCCGGGGCTCCCTCCTCTGCACGGGAGCCCCGCAAACACTGGTGCGGCGTTGCTGGCGGCCCCGGGGCTCTCCCTCACTCCTGGGAGCCCCGGACCGCGGGAGGCCACGACTTGGCTGGCTTCTCCACGGCGGGCAGCATCTCCGGTCTCCCTCACGACACGGGAGACCGGCAAGGCGGCAAAGGCTTCCCCCAGGCAGGGGGAAGCGGAAGAACCATGTACTTCCGGCCCCGCCCACAGCCAGGCGGCGGGCCGGACATCCTCTTCCGGTATTTCCTCCGGGCAGCGGCGGTGATTCTCGAGGCCATAACGAGGGGTGGGCACCCTCGAAATCCAAAATAAAAGTAGAAACGGGGTGAGCACCCGTTAGGCAATTAAATAAATGGGGTGGCACCCATCTACAAAAAAATGATTAATATGCGGGGCATAACGCAGGGCGGCACCTGCAATTCCCCACGCAAAATGCGGGGCGGAGAAACGCTCCCACAAAGCAAAAAGCGCTCCCAAGCGCTAGGAAGGACAAATCAAGCGCTCCCCAGCGCCAAAACAAAGAAAAAGCACTTCCAGGTGCCCAGGGGAGCAGAAAGTCCAGCAAAGTCCTTCAGGGGTCCAGGACCTCAGTAGTCCAGGACATAAGGTGCAGCCCAGCAGCTCCCAGGACAGGAAAGTCCATCAGATGTCCAGGGGCTGGGCAGGGCCCAGGGATTCCCCTGAGCCCAAGCAGTGCACGCCCCTGGCAGATTCAAGTCCAAAAACAAGAACATTTTGGAGGGGGACACAGCCCCTTCTTATACACAGAAAAGTCTTTGAAGTCTTTGTTCAGGCAGTGTGAGAACCAGCTAGAACTGGTTATAGGGAAGTCCTGTCAGTATCAGGGACAGAGGTGACAGTCGCCCAGCGGGGGGGTGGAGCCAGCATTGTGGCAGGCAGGCACAGCCTCACTCATTATCAGGTGCGATCTCCACCCACTTCCCTGGCAGCAGATGCTGCCTTTCATCCACGGGCTGACTCAGACAACCTCCTGGGGGCTCTGCAGCCCCTGTCCCACTCAAACCAGACAGTCAATCCACAAGCAGGCCCAGGCACTCTGGGCCAGGCTCACCAGCCAATCACAAGCCAGGCACAAATTACACAAATATGCCAACTTCTCAAAGTAGCACTTCTAGACTAGACACAATCATGCCGCATACACCATTACGCAACATTCAATCTCACGAGTTTGCACATATCAAACTCGACCCTGCAATCCCCACACATCAGGAACTACCATGGGCATACATATTCCCCATTCATTCCTATGGGAGGGCAGGTCACTCACCATACATACACAGAGAGCTCACGCACTTTACACTGTACCACAGTGAAAAAGTGCGCATAGGCCTAAAACCATTAACACTAGGTTCCAGAAACAGGCTAGAAAAAAGCAAAACGTTTCGGGGTGAACCTGCCAAAAAGGGCCAGGTCCAACACAACCCCCTTCCAGCCAAAGCGCAGGGTAGACCAATCACTCCACTGATGGGCTTCACTGCTTTGGGCGACAAAACACGGACACGGGCCCGCACGGCAGGGACACCCTCCAGTTTTGCGCCACTCTGAACCCACATGGTTTCCTCCAAACAATAACTCTCTGACCACTTCACAGAGTGGGGGGCAGTAACCCCTGGCACACAATAGCCATTCTCCACTCTCCCTCTCAGTGTAGCTACAACTACCACTGATCCTTCAACCCAAGGACCACCCCCTCAGGCTGACCAGAGGTCACGGGCAAGCATGCCCCATCCTACCTCTACTTCTGGGTTTCCGCACCCTCACAGGGAAGCACTCACCAGAACACAATTCTCCTACCAGATCAGGACCTCACTCCATCACTGGTCTACCACCTGGAAACTATTTCACTCCTGAGGTACAAAGCACACAGCACAGTCCCTCTTCAAGCAGGTGGGGGGACACAGCACACAGCAAAGCCCCCTTTCCTCTACCTTAGTGGAAACAACAACTGCAGGTGGATCCCAGATCACACAGCAAGGGCGGCCCCCTCAGTCTCTTCAGCTGATCCACTTTGGAAAAGATTCCTCTTGACCTGGAAGTTTCCTACTCTCCCAACCTAGGATCTAAACCCCCAGGTTGCACCGGGGTCAGAAGTACACCGTCCCTCTGCACCCCCTTCCAGAGTTCTGCACCCTCCAATTAGGAGCGGTACCTCGGGAAGCCAAACACCAGGACCGCCGGAGTTCTGGTTACAGAAACTCCCCGTCCTCTAGACACAGGAAGATCCTCCTCAAATGACCTGTAAGTACAGCCTAGGCCCCTGACCTGGCGCTCCCGGGGGAACCCTCCAGGCCCAGAGACAGGGTTTCGGGCCAACATGGGACACACCGTCCCACACTCACTCCGCCTCCACTGAGACAGGACGTGAGCCCCTACACCCCTACCATCCTAATGGGACCTAGCTGGGCTACACATGAACCTCTTCACCTACACAGGATCATCAGATACACAAGCCACTACTTTTAGAATCACTCCCTAATGTCTCTGCAAGACATCTAGCATACCACCAGAAATCCACCTTCTTATCCAGTGCCTCTGCAGGACCTCCTGAACACCACCAGAGGTACAACTCCTGTGCAAGCTCCTTTAAAAAAAACTCACACCAACTCCTCCAGTTCAACACACCACTCATCCGCACACTCCCCCTCCAGACTGGTGAGACAGTTCCTCACTGCCCCTGGCTCTCAACCTGTACCCTCTTACTGAGCACCAGGCACCATACTCTGGGAACTGGGAATGGGACTTCACGCACTGGACACATTTTAGCTGCCACCACTGGATCCTACCATACTGGGGAATCCAGACACACACACTAAACCCAGTGAATAACCACCCTCCTGAGCTAGTCATTTCTCCTCCACACTCTCTCTCTTCCATCTACCCACACAGGGACAGGAATTGGACACTGGACCCAGCAAGGGATTCCTAATCTATGGGAACCTCCCCCGCCTGTCATTTTCTCTCATCTGCCACTAAACATAAAGCGCAGGAACACCATCTGAAAATGACACTCTTGAGGAAAAACAAAATCATAAACAATAATCCCAAACATGTGACTATCTGAAAAAAATGCAGAGTTTTGTAATGTAGCCAGCTGTCGCTGTGGCACTGCGCAAACACAAGTCCAAATCCGCACCGCTGACCAACAATGTTAGAACTGGCTATTTCTGGTAGGCTAAGGCTGACGCCAAAGCCAGGCAGAAACCACCATTCTAGTCAGGGCAAGGGAGTCACACGCCAAGATAACCCCAGCTCACCCCCTTGGTAGCTTGGCACGAGCAGTGAGGCTAAACTCGGAGGCAATGTGTAAAGCATTTGCGCCAGCACACAACAGCAACAACATCCAAGGCACACCACTGAAGGAACTCCACACAAGGTTATATAACAATAACTTCTGTATTGTCAAAACCACATCAGATAGAAATCACACATGTACATTGTGCCAACTGGCACGGGCAATATTCATAAGGGATTATTTACAGGACAGGGCCACATGGGCCACTGTCAGAATCAACACTTTTAGAAATAGAAATACTGTCAGAAATTAGAATAAAATGATATAAAATAACAGTTATAAATCACAACCAGTATCTACTGGTAACAGATAAGTACCACCTACGCAACCCTAACCACCTTAGGAGAATGTCACGCAGGGGACCAGGACCTCACTAGGACCACCTGTATCAAAAAGAACAACCACCTAAGTATCACACAGCATTTAGGGGTCTAGGAAAGAACACATTACCCATGATGCATAAATATACATTCAGAGGAGTAGTAAAGGGAAACACATGATGCATAAACCTACACATTCAGCGGTGTTAAGAACAAAGCACATGATGCAATAAAAATACATTCAGAGGTACCAGAACAATACAATAGTGCAAAAATCACATGATGCCTAAAAACATTCAGAGGTGCAATAACCCTACAATTGCGCAAAGCTTACATAAGCCACCACCTGTGGCAGTCCCTAGGCCAACTGGCCTTGTTGGGGCTAGGACGCCCTGTGTCTCAATGTCAGGGGCCTAAACGGTGCAGGTGCCCACTACTTGCTGGGCACCTGGGAACATCCCAAAACCTAAACGGTGCAGCTGCCCACTAATTGCTAAGCAGCTGGGAGTTATCAAAGAAACTGTGACAGGGTCCTCACTGACCCTTGGGCGCAAACTGCACCCACTGTGGGAGCCACACAGGCTCTGAACAAATTCCTCACAGGCAGGAGGGGGCGGGCACCGGCAATGTGCCCCGACGCCCCTCTAACTAAAAATGGCCAAACGCTGGAGCTCTCAGGCTCTGGCACAAAGTATGCCCTCAGGGAGCCTCTCGCCAGCTCGTAAATACAACTGCCCTCAAGAGCCTCACTGGGCTCTAAATAACGATGTGCCCCCTACAGCCTCCGTGGCTCTAAACACAATCTGGGCCCGGAGCCTCGCTGGGCTCGTAAATCAGAATGGCACCCTGAGCCTCTCAGGCTCCGAAGAAATATGCACCGTCGTTGGGGCCTCTCAGGGCTCAAAACAAACAATGGCCCCTCGAGCCTCGCTGGCTCGTAAATTCAAATGCCCACGGGGCCCTCGGGGGCCAAACAAGAATTCGGTGGGGCAGCCCACTGCCATCCGGGGCCGCCCTGACTCAAGTGCCTCCAACCGGCACCGCACGGAGCTTCCCCCCGGCCCGACATCACTCACCGGGCTCCTCTGGACGCAGCAGCGCTTCCCCTGCAGCTCTCCTTCGCCGGCGCCCTCTCTCTCTCCGGGGCTCCCTCCTCTGCACGGGAGCCCCGCAAACACTGGTGCGGCGTTGCTGGCGGCCCCGGGGCTCTCCCTCACTCCTGGGAGCCCCGGACCGCGGGAGGCCACGACTTGGCTGGCTTCTCCACGGCGGGCAGCATCTCCGGTCTCCCTCACGACACGGGAGACCGGCAAGGCGGCAAAGGCTTCCCCCAGGCAGGGGGAAGCGGAAGAACCACGTACTTCCGGCCCCGCCCACAGCCAGGCGGCGGGCCGGACATCCTCTTCCGGTATTTCCTCCGGGCAGCGGCGGTGATTCCCGAGGCCATAACGAGGGGTGGGCACCCTCGAAATCCAAAATAAAAGTAGAAACGGGGTGAGCACCCGTTAGGCAATTAAATAAATGGGGTGGCACCCATCTACAAAAAAATGATTAATATGCGGGGCATAACGCAGGGCGGCACCTGCAATTCCCCACGCAAAATGCGGGGCGGAGAAACGCTCCCACAAAGCAAAAAGCGCTCCCAAGCGCTAGGAAGGACAAATCAAGCGCTCCCCAGCGCCACAACAAAGAAAAAGCACTTCC
The DNA here is from genome assembly GCF_964261635.1 of Lissotriton helveticus. Classification (NCBI taxonomy): domain Eukaryota; kingdom Metazoa; phylum Chordata; class Amphibia; order Caudata; family Salamandridae; genus Lissotriton; species Lissotriton helveticus. The sequence continues at coordinate 666,628,464 of NC_136063.1, forward strand.
AGGTGCCCAGGGGAGCAGAAAGTCCAGCAAAGTCCTTCAGGGGTCCAGGACCTCAGTAGTCCAGGACATAAGGTGCAGCCCAGCAGCTCCCAGGACAGGAAAGTCCATCAGATGTCCAGGGGCTGGGCAGGGCCAAGGGATTCCCCTGAGCCCAAGCAGTGCACGCCCCTGGCAGATTCAAGTCCAAAAACAAGAACATTTTGGAGGGGGACACAGCCCCTTCTTATACACAGAAAAGTCTTTGAAGTCTTTGTTCAGGCAGTGTGAGAACCAGCTAGAACTGGTTATAGGGAAGTCCTGTCAGTATCAGGGACAGAGGTGACAGTCGCCCAGCGGGGGGGTGGAGCCAGCATTGTGGCAGGCAGGCACAGCCTCACTCATTATCAGGTGCGATCTCCACCCACTTCCCTGGCAGCAGATGCTGCCTTTCATCCACGGGCTGACTCAGACAACCTCCTGGGGGCTCTGCAGCCCCTGTCCCACTCAAACCAGACAGTCAATCCACAAGCAGGCCCAGGCACTCTGGGCCAGGCTCACCAGCCAATCACAAGCCAGGCACAAATTACACAAATATGCCAACTTCTCAAAGTAGCACTTCTAGACTAGACACAATCATGCCGCATACACCATTACGCAACATTCAATCTCACGAGTTTGCACATATCAAACTCGACCCTGCACTCCCCACACATCAGGAACTACCATGGGCATACATATTCCCCATTCATTCCTATGGGAGGGCAGGTCACTCACCATACATACACAGAGAGCTCACGCACTTTACACTGTACCACAGTGAAAAAGTGCGCATAGGCCTAAAACCATTAACACTAGGTTCCAGAAACAGGCTAGAAAAAAGCAAAACGTTTCGGGGTGAACCTGCCAAAAAGGGCCAGGTCCAACACAACCCCCTTCCAGCCAAAGCGCAGGGTAGACCAATCACTCCACTGATGGGCTTCACTGCTTTGGGCGACAAAACACGGACACGGGCCCGCACGGCAGGGACACCCTCCAGTTTTGCGCCACTCTGAACCCACATGGTTTCCTCCAAACAATAACTCTCTGACCACTTCACAGAGTGGGGGGCAGTAACCCCTGGCACACAATAGCCATTCTCCACTCTCCCTCTCAGTGTAGCTACAACTACCACTGATCCTTCAACCCAGGGACCACCCCCTCAGGCTGACCAGAGGTCACGGGCAAGCATGCCCCATCCTACCTCTACTTCTGGGTTTCCGCACCCTCACAGGGAAGCACTCACCAGAACACAATTCTCCTACCAGATCAGGACCTCACTCCATCACTGGTCTACCACCTGGAAACTATTTCACTCCTGAGGTACAAAGCACACAGCACAGTCCCTCTTCAAGCAGGTGGGGGGACACAGCACACAGCAAAGCCCCCTTTCCTCTACCTTAGTGGAAACAACAACTGCAGGTGGATCCCAGATCACACAGCAAGGGCGGCCCCCTCAGTCTCTTCAGCTGATCCACTTTGGAAAAGATTCCTCTTGACCTGGAAGTTTCCTACTCTCCCAACCTAGGATCTAAACCCCCAGGTTGCACCGGGGTCAGAAGTACACCGTCCCTCTGCACCCCCTTCCAGAGTTCTGCACCCTCCAATTAGGAGCGGTACCTCGGGAAGCCAAACACCAGGACCGCCGGAGTTCTGGTTACAGAAACTCCCCGTCCTCTAGACACAGGAAGATCCTCCTCAAATGACCTGTAAGTACAGCCTAGGCCCCTGACCTGGCGCTCCCGGGGGAACCCTCCAGGCCCAGAGACAGGGTTTCGGGCCAACATGGGACACACCGTCCCACACTCACTCCGCCTCCACTGAGACAGGACGTGAGCCCCTACACCCCTACCATCCTAATGGGACCTAGCTGGGCTACACATGAACCTCTTCACCTACACAGGATCATCAGATACACAAGCCACTACTTTTAGAATCACTCCCTAATGTCTCTGCAAGACATCTAGCATACCACCAGAAATCCACCTTCTTATCCAGTGCCTCTGCAGGACCTCCTGAACACCACCAGAGGTACAACTCCTGTGCAAGCTCCTTTAAAAAAAACTCACACCAACTCCTCCAGTTCAACACACCACTCATCCGCACACTCCCCCTCCAGACTGGTGAGACAGTTCCTCACTGCCCCTGGCTCTCAACCTGTACCCTCTTACTGAGCACCAGGCACCATACTCTGGGAACTGGGAATGGGACTTCACGCACTGGACACATTTTAGCTGCCACCACTGGATCCTACCATACTGGGGAATCCAGACACACACACTAAACCCAGGGAATAACCACCCTCCTGAGCTAGTCATTTTTCCTCCACACTCTCTCTCTTCCATCTACCCACACAGGGACAGGAATTGGACACTGGACCCAGCAAGGGATTCCTAATCTATGGGAACCTCCCCCGCCTGTCATTTTCTCTCATCTGCCACTAAACATAAAGCGCAGGAACACCATCTGAAAATGACACTCTTGAGGAAAAACAAAATCATAAACAATAATCCCAAACATGTGACTATCTGAAAAAAATGCAGAGTTTTGTAATGTAGCCAGCTGTCGCTGTGGCACTGCGCAAACACAAGTCCAAATCCGCACCGCTGACCAACAATGTTAGAACTGGCTATTTCTGGTAGGCTAAGGCTGACGCCAAAGCCAGGCAGAAACCACCATTCTAGTCAGGGCAAGGGAGTCACACGCCAAGATAACCCCTGCTCACCCCCTTGGTAGCTTGGCACGAGCAGTGAGGCTAAACTCGGAGGCAATGTGTAAAGCATTTGCGCCAGCACACAACAGCAACAACATCCAAGGCACACCACTGAAGGAACTCCACACAAGGTTATATAACAATAACTTCTGTATTGTCAAAACCACATCAGATAGAAATCACACATGTACATTGTGCCAACTGGCACGGGCAATATTCATAAGGGATTATTTACAGGACAGGGCCACATGGGCCACTGTCAGAATCAACACTTTTAGAAATAGAAATACTGTCAGAAATTAGAATAAAATGATATAAAATAACAGTTATAAATCACAACCAGTATCTACTGGTAACAGATAAGTACCACCTACGCAACCCTAACCACCTTAGGAGAATGTCACGCAGGGGACCAGGACCTCACTAGGACCACCTGTATCAAAAAGAACAACCACCTAAGTATCACACAGCATTTAGGGGTCTAGGAAAGAACACATTACCCATGATGCATAAATATACATTCAGAGGAGTAGTAAAGGGAAACACATGATGCATAAACCTACACATTCAGCGGTGTTAAGAACAAAGCACATGATGCAATAAAAATACATTCAGAGGTACCAGAACAATACAATAGCGCAAAAATCACATGATGCCTAAAAACATTCAGAGGTGCAGGAATAACACATGATGTAAGAAAACACATTCAGAGGTGCAATAACCCTACAATTGCGCAAAGCTTACATAAGCCACCACCTGTGGCAGTCCCTAGGCCAACTGGCCTTGTTGGGGCTAGGACGCCCTGTGTCTCAATGTCAGGGGCCTAAACGGTGCAGGTGCCCACTACTTGCTGGGCACCTGGGAACATCCCAAAACCTAAACGGTGCAGCTGCCCACTAATTGCTGAGCATCTGGGAGTTATCAAAGAAACTGTGACAGGGTCCTCACTGACCCTTGGGCGCAAACTGCACCCACTGTGGGAGCCACACAGGCTCTGAACAAATTCCTCACAGGCAGGAGGGGGCGGGCACCGGCAATGTGCCCCGACGCCCCCTCTAACTAAAAATGGCCAAACGCTGGAGCTCTCAGGCTCTGGCACAAAGTATGCCCTCAGGGAGCCTCTCGCCAGCTCGTAAATACAACTGCCCTCAAGAGCCTCACTGGGCTCTAAATAACGATGTGCCCCCTACAGCCTCCGTGGCTCTAAACACAATCTGGGCCCGGAGCCTCGCTGGGCTCGTAAATCAGAATGGCACCCTGAGCCTCTCAGGCTCCGAAGAAATATGCACCGTCGTTGGGGCCTCTCAGGGCTCAAAACAAACAATGGCCCCTCGAGCCTCGCTGGCTCGTAAATTCAAATGCCCACGGGGCCCTCGGGGGCCAAACAAGAATTCGGTGGGGCAGCCCACTGCCATCCGGGGCCGCCCTGACTCAAGTGCCTCCAACCGGCACCGCACGGAGCTTCCCCCCGGCCCGACATCACTCACCGGGCTCCTCTGGACGCAGCAGCGCTTCCCCTGCAGCTCTCCTTTGCCGGCGCCCTCTCTCTCTCCGGGGCTCCCTCCTCTGCACCGGAGCCCCGCAAACACTGGTGCGGCGTTGCTGGCGGCCCCGGGGCTCTCCCTCACTCCTGGGAGCCCCGGACCGCGGGAGGCCACGACTTGGCTGGCTTCTCCACGGCGGGCAGCATCTCCGGTCTCCCTCACGACACGGGAGACCGGCAAGGCGGCAAAGGCTTCCCCCAGGCAGGGGGAAGCGGAAGAACCACGTACTTCCGGCCCCGCCCACAGCCAGGCGGCGGGCCGGACATCCTCTTCCGGTATTTCCTCCGGGCAGCGGCGGTGATTCTCGAGGCCATAACGAGGGGTGGGCACCCTCGAAATCCAAAATAAAAGTAGAAACGGGGTGAGCACCCGTTAGGCAATTAAATAAATGGGGTGGCACCCATCTACAAAAAAATGATTAATATGCGGGGCATAACGCAGGGCGGCACCTGCAATTCCCCACGCAAAATGCGGGGCGGAGAAACGCTCCCACAAAGCAAAAAGCGCTCCCAAGCGCTAGGAAGGACAAATCAAGCGCTCCCCAGCGCCACAACAAAGAAAAAGCACTTCCAGGTGCCCAGGGGAGCAGAAAGTCCAGCAAAGTCCTTCAGGGGTCCAGGACCTCAGTAGTCCAGGACATAAGGTGCAGCCCAGCAGCTCCCAGGACAGGAAAGTCCATCAGATGTCCAGGGGCTGGGCAGGGCCCAGGGATTCCCCTGAGCCCAAGCAGTGCACGCCCCTGGCAGATTCAAGTCCAAAAACAAGAACATTTTGGAGGGGGACACAGCCCCTTCTTATACACAGAAAAGTCTTTGAAGTCTTTGTTCAGGCAGTGTGAGAACCAGCTAGAACTGGTTATAGGGAAGTCCTGTCAGTATCAGGGACAGAGGTGACAGTCGCCCAGCGGGGGGGTGGAGCCAGCATTGTGGCAGGCAGGCACAGCCTCACTCATTATCAGGTGCGATCTCCACCCACTTCCCTGGCAGCAGATGCTGCCTTTCATCCACGGGCTGACTCAGACAACCTCCTGGGGGCTCTGCAGCCCCTGTCCCACTCAAACCAGACAGTCAATCCACAAGCAGGCCCAGGCACTCTGGGCCAGGCTCACCAGCCAATCACAAGCCAGGCACAAATTACACAAATATGCCAACTTCTCAAAGTAGCACTTCTAGACTAGACACAATCATGCCGCATACACCATTACGCAACATTCAATCTCACGAGTTTGCACATATCAAACTCGACCCTGCACTCCCCACACATCAGGAACTACCATGGGCATACATATTCCCCATTCATTCCTATGGGAGGGCAGGTCACTCACCATACATACACAGAGAGCTCACGCACTTTACACTGTACCACAGTGAAAAAGTGCGCATAGGCCTAAAACCATTAACACTAGGTTCCAGAAACAGGCTAGAAAAAAGCAAAACGTTTCGGGGTGAACCTGCCAAAAAGGGCCAGGTCCAACACAACCCCCTTCCAGCCAAAGCGCAGGGTAGACCAATCACTCCACTGATGGGCTTCACTGCTTTGGGCGACAAAACACGGACACGGGCCCGCACGGCAGGGACACCCTCCAGTTTTGCGCCACTCTGAACCCACATGGTTTCCTCCAAACAATAACTCTCTGACCACTTCACAGAGTGGGGGGCAGTAACCCCTGGCACACAATAGCCATTCTCCACTCTCCCTCTCAGTGTAGCTACAACTACCACTGATCCTTCAACCCAGGGACCACCCCCTCAGGCTGACCAGAGGTCACGGGCAAGCATGCCCCATCCTACCTCTACTTCTGGGTTTCCGCACCCTCACAGGGAAGCACTCACCAGAACACAATTCTCCTACCAGATCAGGACCTCACTCCATCACTGGTCTACCACCTGGAAACTATTTCACTCCTGAGGTACAAAGCACACAGCACAGTCCCTCTTCAAGCAGGTGGGGGGACACAGCACACAGCAAAGCCCCCTTTCCTCTACCTTAGTAGAAACAACAACTGCAGGTGGATCCCAGATCACACAGCAAGGGCGGCCCCCTCAGTCTCTTCAGCTGATCCACTTTGGAAAAGATTCCTCTTGACCTGGAAGTTTCCTACTCTCCCAACCTAGGATCTAAACCCCCAGGTTGCACCGGGGTCAGAAGTACACCGTCCCTCTGCACCCCCTTCCAGAGTTCTGCACCCTCCAATTAGGAGCGGTACCTCGGGAAGCCAAACACCAGGACCGCCGGAGTTCTGGTTACAGAAACTCCCCGTCCTCTAGACACAGGAAGATCCTCCTCAAATGACCTGTAAGTACAGCCTAGGCCCCTGACCTGGCGCTCCCGGGGGAACCCTCCAGGCCCAGAGACAGGGTTTCGGGCCAACATGGGACACACCGTCCCACACTCACTCCGCCTCCACTGAGACAGGACGTGAGCCCCTACACCCCTACCATCCTAATGGGACCTAGCTGGGCTACACATGAACCTCTTCACCTACACAGGATCATCAGATACACAAGCCACTACTTTTAGAATCACTCCCTAATGTCTCTGCAAGACATCTAGCATACCACCAGAAATCCACCTTCTTATCCAGTGCCTCTGCAGGACCTCCTGAACACCACCAGAGGTACAACTCCTGTGCAAGCTCCTTTAAAAAAAACTCACACCAACTCCTCCAGTTCAACACACCACTCATCCGCACACTCCCCCTCCAGACTGGTGAGACAGTTCCTCACTGCCCCTGGCTCTCAACCTGTACCCTCTTACTGAGCACCAGGCACCATACTCTGGGAACTGGGAATGGGACTTCACGCACTGGACACATTTTAGCTGCCACCACTGGATCCTACCATACTGGGGAATCCAGACACACACACTAAACCCAGGGAATAACCACCCTCCTGAGCTAGTCATTTCTCCTCCACACTCTCTCTCTTCCATCTACCCACACAGGGACAGGAATTGGACACTGGACCCAGCAAGGGATTCCTAATCTATGGGAACCTCCCCCGCCTGTCATTTTCTCTCATCTGCCACTAAACATAAAGCGCAGGAACACCATCTGAAAATGACACTCTTGAGGAAAAACAAAATCATAAACAATAATCCCAAACATGTGACTATCTGAAAAAAATGCAGAGTTTTGTAATGTAGCCAGCTGTCGCTGTGGCACTGCGCAAACACAAGTCCAAATCCGCACCGCTGACCAACAATGTTAGAACTGGCTATTTCTGGTAGGCTAAGGCTGACGCCAAAGCCAGGCAGAAACCACCATTCTAGTCAGGGCAAGGGAGTCACACGCCAAGATAACCCCTGCTCACCCCCTTGGTAGCTTGGCACGAGCAGTGAGGCTAAACTCGGAGGCAATGTGTAAAGCATTTGCACCAGCACACAACAGCAACAACATCCAAGGCACACCACTGAAGGAACTCCACACAAGGTTATATAACAATAACTTCTGTATTGTCAAAACCACATCAGATAGAAATCACACATGTACATTGTGCCAACTGGCACGGGCAATATTCATAAGGGATTATTTACAGGACAGGGCCACATGGGCCACTGTCAGAATCAACACTTTTAGAAATAGAAATACTGTCAGAAATTAGAATAAAATGATATAAAATAACAGTTATAAATCACAACCAGTATCTACTGGTAACAGATAAGTACCACCTACGCAACCCTAACCACCTTAGGAGAATGTCACGCAGGGGACCAGGACCTCACTAGGACCACCTGTATCAAAAAGAACAACCACCTAAGTATCACACAGCATTTAGGGGTCTAGGAAAGAACACATTACCCATGATGCATAAATATACATTCAGAGGAGTAGTAAAGGGAAACACATGATGCATAAACCTACACATTCAGCGGTGTTAAGAACAAAGCACATGATGCAATAAAAATACATTCAGAGGTACCAGAACAATACAATAGCGCAAAAATCACATGATGCCTAAAAACATTCAGAGGTGCAGGAATAACACATGATGTAAGAAAACACATTCAGAGGTGCAATAACCCTACAATTGCGCAAAGCTTACATAAGCCACCACCTGTGGCAGTCCCTAGGCCAACTGGCCTTGTTGGGGCTAGGACGCCCTGTGTCTCAATGTTAGGGGCCTAAACGGTGCAGGTGCCCACTACTTGCTGGGCACCTGGGAACATCCCAAAACCTAAATGGTGCAGCTGCCCACTAATTGCTGGGCAGCTAGGAGTTATCAAAGAAACTGCGACAGGGTCCTCACTGACCCTTGGGCGCAAACTGCACCCACTGTGGGAGCCACACAGGCTCTGAACAAATTCCTCGCAGGCAGGAGGGGGCGGGCACCGGCAATGTGCCCCGATGCCCCCTCTAACTAAAAATGGCCAAACGCTAGAGCTCTCAGGCTCTGGCACAAAATATGCCCTCAGGGAGCCTCTCGCCAGCTCGTAAATACAACTGCCCTCAAGAGCCTCACTGGGCTCTAAATAACGATGTGCCCCCTAGAGCCTCCGTGGCTCTAAACACAATCTGGGTCCGGAGCCTCGCTGGGCTCGTAAATCAGAATGGCACCCTGAGCCTCTCAGGCTCTGAAGAAATATGCGCCGTCGTTGGGGCCTCTCAGGGCTCAAAACATACAATGGCCCCTCGAGCCTCGCTGGCTCGTAAATTCAAATGCCCCCGGGGCCCTCGGGGGCCAAACAAGAATGCGGTGGGGCGGCCAACTGCCATCCGGGGCCGCCCTGACTCAAGTGCCTCCAACTGGCACCGCACGGAGCTTCCCCCCGGCCCGACATCACTCACCGGGCTCCTCTGGACGCAGCAGCGCTTCCCCTGCGGGGCTCTCCTTCGCCGGCGCCCTCTCTCTCTCCGGGGCTCCCTCCTCTGCACCGGAGCCCCACAAACACTGGTGCGGCGTTGCTGGCAGCCCCGGGGCTCTCCCTCACTCCTGGGAGCCCCGGGACGCGGGAGGCCACGATTTGGCCGGCTTCTCCACGGCGGGCAGCATCTCCGGTCTCCCTCACGACACGGGAAACCGGCAAGGCGGCAAAGGCTTCCCCCAGGCAGGGGGAAGCGTAAGAACCACGTCCTTCCGGCCCCGCCCACAACCAGGCGGCGGGCCGGACATCCTCTTCTGGTATTTCCTCCGGGCAGCTGCGGTGATTCTCGAGGCCATAACGAGCGGTGGGCACCCTCGAAATCCAAAATAAAAGTAGAAACGGGGTGAGCATCGTTAGGCAACTAAATAAATGGGGTGGCACCCATCTACAAAAAAATAATTAATATGCGGGGCATAACGCAGGGCGGCACCTGCAATTCCCCACGCAAAATGCGGGGGCGGAGAAACGCTCCCACAAAGCAAAAAGCGCTCCCAAGCGCTAGGAAGGACAAATCAAGCGCTCCCCAGCGCCACAACAAAGAAAGAGCACTTCCAGGTGCCCAGGGGAGCAGAAAGTCCAGCAAAGTCCTTCAGGGGTCCAGGACCTCAGTAGTCCAGGACATAAGGTGGAGCCCAGTAGCTCCCAGGACAGGAAAGTCCATTAGATGTCCAGGGGCTGGGCAGGGCCCAGGGATTCCCCTGAGCCCAAGCAGCAGCACGCCCCTGGCAGATTCAAGTCCAAAAATAAGAACATTTTGGAAGGGGACACAGCCCCTTCTTATACACAGAAAAGTCTTTGAAGTCTTTGTGCAGGCAGTGTGAGAACCAGCTAGAACTGGTTATAGGGAAGTCCTGTCAGTATCAGGGACAGAGGTGACAGTCGCCCAGCGGGGGGGTGGAGCCAGCATTGTGGCAGGCAGGCACAGCCTCACTCACTATCAGGTGCGATCCCCACCCACTTCCCTGGCAGCAGATGCTGCCTTTCATCCACGGGCTGACTCAGACAACCTCCTGGGGGCTCTGGAGTCCCTGTCACACTCAAACCAAACAGTCAATCCACAAGCAGGCCCAGGGACTCTGGGCCAGGCTCACCAGCCAATCACACGCCAGGCACAAATTACACAAATATGCCAACTTCTCAAAGTAGCACTTCTAGACTAGACACAATCATGCCGCATACACCATTACGCAGCATTCAATGTCACGAGTTTGCACATATCAAACTCGACCCTACACTCCCCACACATCAGGAACTACCATGGGCATACATATTCCCCATTCATTCCTATGGGAGGGCAGGTCACTCACCATACATACACAGAGAGCTCACGCACTTTACACTGTACCACAGTGAAAAAGTACGCAAAGGCCTAAAACCATTAACACCAGGTTCCAGAAACAGGCTAGGAAAAAGCAAAAAGTTTCGGGGTGAACCTGCCAAAAAGGGCCAGGTCCAACAAAAGCTTTGCTTAATCCTCTGGTAGCTTAGCCCAGCAGCAGTCAAGTTTAACTTTGAGGCAATGATTAAAATAATTATGCAGCACTCAAACAGTAATAAAGTGAAAACACAACAGAAGAAAAATCCCAAACCAGCTTAGAAAAATTGGGTTAATTAACAAAAATCAAATGACACCAGAGCAGCAAAAGCCCAATAAGTGGAACTGGAGAAATGATGTTTGAAAGTTTTTTAGTAGCTCTAGCAACTAACAGCACAAAGCACCCATAGCGGTTTTAGGGTCACACTAGGGGGCAGGTTAATGTCAAAAGTTCAGTTCAACATTGATGAAGCGTGTCAGGTAGATGGACCAGGTTTGTCATGGTGTAAAATTGATATTTTTACTTTTAGTTCAGTTTTCTTATGAGAATCAATCATTGACGAGCAGACTGGTTACTCTTCTTTTTGGTACAAAGTGACCAGAACCTCAGTTTCATTTAGCTGTAGTCAAGTTCTTGCAGTTTTAACACCAGCCGTGTTTCCAGGACCAATGGGGCATCTTTTGAGGGGGTCAATTGTCACTTCATCAGAGACCAGCATCAGGGTTCAGGCAGGACCAACTGAAACTGGTCAGCAGGGCAGTTGAAGGTAAGGCCTCTGAGAGATTTCTGTGTCTCTGTCAAACAGGAGGTCAGCCAACTGACCCTTAGAGTCACTTCAAGGTTTTTGGGGTCAAAACAAGCAAGTCCAGATCCACAACTACAAATCATTAGACAGCAGGGTGAAGGGATGAAAATACAAGGAGTACTCCAACCATGAGAAGATGGAAACCTGTACGTGCAGTTTATTTTTTTTATCGGGCACTTGTTTATAATCCAATAAATGTCATAGGTGTCTGGTCGGTTGATGGAAAGTCATGCATGTGTTGATGTATGCTAGTCCTTTGTCATGCAGGGCTTTGTGTGCGTGAATCAGCATCTTGAACTGGCATCTCTTCTGGATGTGGAGCCAGTGTAGTTTCTTGAGATGTGGTGTGATATGGTTCAGTCTGGGGGGATCAAAGATAAGTCTTGGCACTGAGTTTTGTTTTGTCTGTAGTCTTTTTAGAAGGCGTGCAATGATTCCTACTTAGAGTGGGTTCCCACAGTAGAGCCTGCTGTGGATGAGGGCATGCGTGAAGTTCTTTCTGGTGTTGGTGGGAGCCATCTGAAGATCTTTCTGAGCATGCATAGGGTGCGGACGCAGGTGGGTGTGACTGTGCTTACCTGTTTCTTCATAGATAGCTTGCTGTCGAGGATAATGCTGTAGTTTTCAGCATGGTCTGTCTGGGAATGGGCCGAGTTCAGCAGGACACGATGCATTGTTCGATAGGGAGAAGTTGTTTACAAAGATGAGAACTTATGTTTTGCCCATGTTGAGCATGAGACAGGTGTTCTTCATCCAATTGGTAATGTTCATCATACATCCGTGGAAGTTGACACTGGTGGTGGTGTTGAAATGTAAAATCTGAATTCTCTAGTTTTTTAACTTAACCGCGGGCGAATTCCCCATCTGTGCGGGGGGAGGGGGCCCGCGCGGCGCCGCGGTGCTCATGACATGCCCAGCTTGTCATGAGGCACACTGCAGCTGTGCTCATACCGAGCTGGGCTTGTTATGACTCCGCCCACTCCCATAGAACGTCCGCACAGGTGTGGAATTCACCTCGCGGGGGAGTGTGCCTCACACCTTAACTAACCCCTTGCCTGCTTTCAGCCTGGCTCTATCCTTGACACCACACCTGCATACACATTGGTAAAGAATCTAGATTGGGACATTGTAAGCTGCATAAACATGCAAAGTCAGCACAAAAGAACAGCTAGCAAACTAATTGAGGGTTTTCAGGCAATGGTTAATCCTCAAATAAAGTCTACTCAGATAGCCTATCTTGTTATTCTTAGGACGTAGAAATTGCACAAAACACTGTGACTGTCAAATCTTGTCTTGTTTCATTTGTGTGTTTTTCCCAAAAGCTCTATTTACCTCTGGACGTCCCTTGTTTGTGATCTCTTGCTATAAAAACCTATGTAACCCAGGGAGACGCGCGAGTGCGTCAACCAAGATGGCCGCCACCACCGGAGCTCCGTGAATACTACGGGCCGTAATTTCCTTTTGACGAGTAGACGCGCGAGCGCGTCAACCAAGATGGCCGCCACCACCGGAGCTCCGTGAATACTACGGCCCGTAATTTCCTTTTGACGACGATTTTTGTGTCAAAAAGTCGGCGAAAACAGCGACGCCTGCCTCTATGTACCATTCCCTACCTGTGGAGTGTTTTCTGGACGAATTCCCTCTGCGGAAGTGCTTTTTCTGGCTCCATGGTTCCTGCTCCCAGCTTCACTTGCAGGTACTACCGGCTTTGAGTGCCTGGGGGCGGAGTAATATCTATGACAGAGCCTGGCTTGGGCCTAGCCACGCCTACAATCCAATTTAGCTGCTTCACCTGTATTTTTGAAGAGATTTTTGGTGTTTTTGTCGCTATTTACATCATTTCTCTCACATTTTGAGGTGGTTTTCTTCATTTTATTATTCCTATGTATTATTGACTATTTTTTCACCTCAGAATGGATTCCAAAAATTCAACTACTAATAAAAGGAAGCAGCAGGTTTCTCCTCCTCCAACCAAATCTAAGGTGGTTGAATCCTCAGAACCTTCTCTTACGCTAATTTTGGAGGAGCTTAAAGCATTGCGTCTAAATACTGACACTATTGCCTCAGAAATCAAAATGTCCGCAAAGACATGGCTTCTAATTCAATGATGGTTTCTGACAATGTCATTAAAATTCAGGATAACAAAACTAGACTGGACGCCTTCACACCTTTAATGGCCAAAATTGTTCCAATGCATACTCAACTGCTGGACATGGAAAATCGCAATAGGCAATATAATCTTCGTATTTTTAATTTGCCTGAAGATGTTGAAGGGACAAATTGTCAACTATATCTAGAATCTCTTCTGCCTGGTCTTCTGAATATCAAATTCTCAGAAAAATTTGAGATTGACAAAGCCCATAGAGACCCATCACATCAGAATGCTAGACATACTAAACCCAGGCAAATGATATTCAAGGTACTGCATCATCATCATTTGGTTCTCATTCGAAAAGCTGTGAGAGAAATTCCATCACTGTTGGTGAATGGAACCAAAATCTTTATTCACCAGGATTTTGCTAAAAAAACTGTGGCTATTCGTAGAGAGTTTTCTTCCCTTCGTCCGCAGCTGAGGAGCCTTGGTTTTAAATATGGTCTTTTTGATCCTTCTACGATGCGTGTGTGGAAAGACAATGTCTCCAAGTCTTTTCAACGTCCAGAGGATCTTCGGCTTTTCCTTGAACAGCAAGCTCCTCCATCCATGGATACTCAGGATCCTAATACTTGAGGTGGTCTCGTCTGACTTCACTTGTCACATTTTTGCATAATCTTTATTCATGGGCTTCAACGGTTGCGGGCCATGCTTGTGGAACGGGTGCGCGTTTCCTTGTATCTATTCATGTTTCTTGTTTGTCCGTTCTTCTCTCTTTTTTGTTTCCTCCTTTCATATTTTCCACATAGAGTTACTCCTTTAACTTGGCTATTTCTTCCTTCTTCTTGTTCTGTTTCCTTTCTTTCCTTCCTTCTCACTCTTAATGGCTAATAATTATAATATTACAGTTGTCTCTCTTAATGTAAAGGGTTTAAGACACCCAATAAAATGTACGAAAATTCTAGATTATCTAGGAAGTTGTAAAGCTGATATTTGTTTTGTTCAAGAAATGCATGTTGAAGATAAGGTCTTACACTACATGAATAAAAAATGGGTAGATTCTATTGTCTCCTCGCCTGCTAAAGGTAAGAAAAATGCAGTTGCTATTTTCTTTGCTAAGAGATTGAATTGTCAAATTCTTACTAAGATTTCAGATTCTGAAGGGAGATACATTATAGTTAAAATAAAAATTCATGACTCTATTTTCTTTTTGTTTAATATTTACGGCCCTACAGCAGATGATCCTGTGTTTTGGGCTACAGTTACTACCGAAGTCTTAAAGTTGGGAAATGTTCCTTTAATTGTTGGGGGGGATTTTAATGTTGTTGCTGATCCCTTACTAGATAGATTATCTACCTCTAGCTTTCGGCCATCCAAGATTTTCCATGCCTTTAAAACTTTTCTTCATACCACCAAGTTAGCTGACATTTGGAGACTACACCATCCCACTGGTAAAGATTTTTCTTTTTTCTCCAACCCTCATAATTCTCATTCCAGATTGATTTTTTTTTACTTTCCCCCTCTCTTATTCAATCTGCAAATAATCCTACCATTGGTACTATTGATATATCAGACCATGCCATGATTTCTTTTGTTTTGAATGTCTCGTCCTCTTTTGCTAAACAATCCATATGGCGTATGAATACTGACATTGTTCTCAATGACACTCACAAACCCAAATTGTTACAGGCGATTCAGGATTATTTTATATTCAATCCGGAAGACTCCACATCTATTATTAATCGGTGGGATGCGTTTAAAGCTTATATTAGAGGTTCCACAATTTCTATTATGGCACATGAGAATAAGAAATTTAATTCTGACATCAAACTTCTAGAGAAACAAATAGCCCAATTTGAACGTTTATTTATTACCTCCAATAATCATCAATATAAAATTAAATTACAAAAACTTAGATATGAATTTAATGCTATCCTTAGTACTAGGGCTGGGATCCAGCTCTCTAAATCCAATGCTAGATTTCGCTTTAATTCCAATCGGTCTGGCAAACTCCTCGCCAACTACTTGCGTATTAAAAGGGATAAAACACAGATTACTTCCATTCAAACCCCTCAAGGTAAAATTGCACTTTCCCATACTGATATTGTTCAAAAATTTCTACATTTTTACTCCTCCTTATATAATAAACTAGATGTTTGTGATGATTCTATAATTGATGCCTTTTTAATTACTTCAAATTTACCTCATATTTCTCCTTCTGACAGACTTGGGTTAGATTCACCAATTACTTCTGATGAAATCTCGAATGCCATCAAATCACTCCCAAAAAATAAATCTCCTGGTCCTGACGGCATCCCTGCTGAATTTTATAAAGAATTTCAGTCTAATCTATTACCTCATTTGTACCAGATTTTTTCTCACTTCAGTTCCTCAGGTACCATTTCGGGCTCTTTTTCAGAAGCCTTAATTGTTGTACTCCCCAAACCTGATAAAGACCCCACCCTTGTATCTAATTACCGTCCTATTTCTTTGATTAATCAAGACTGTAAATTATATGCTAAAATCCTTGCCTCTAGATTAGCTCCTGTCCTCCATTCTATTATCCACCCTGATCAATCTGGTTTTATGAAAAATAGGTACTCTGCTAACAATACTAGAATGTTATTGCATGTCATTGAACAAAGCTCCACACTCCTTGTACCTGCTGGTGTTATGGCTTTAGATGCAGAAAAGGCCTTTGATAAAATCCATTGGCAATTTTTAGTTATAACTTTATTATCCTTTAATTTTGGACCCTCCTTTATTCGTATGGTTTCGGTTTATATTATGCCCCCACTGCTCGATTGTTTATCAACGGTCAAATTTCTAATCAATCCTCCCTTTTTAGAGGTACACGTCAGGGATGTCCCCTCTCCCCTCTTTTATTTTTATTGGGAATAGAACCTTCACTTAATTCCATTCGTAAATGTGAGGATATCCACGGTATCACCATCAAAGATGTTACTGTTAAAACTTTGGCATATGCTGATGATGTGTTATTGTTTATTAGTAACCCCATTTCGTCTGTACCATTTTTGCTTGATATTATTTCCAAATATTCAACTGTGTCAGGATATAAATTGAATGTTAGTAAAACGGAATTTTTCCCTTTAAATATGCTTTGCACTCCTGATATGTTACCTTCACCTGATATTGTGTGGCAAAAATGCAAGTTGAAATATCTTGGTATATTATTTTCATCGTCCTTGCATGCTACCTTGACATTCAATTGTGATTTTATACTTGATTATGTTAAACAGAAAACTTCCAAATGGTCTTCCCACTCAATTCCCACTCAAATTTTATAAAGATATTGATAAACTTTTGTCTAAAATTCTTTGGAATAATAAACCTCCTCGGATTGCTTATAAAAAATTGAAGATTCCTAAAAGTCAAGTTGGTTTTGCCCTACCGGATTTTTATCTATACCATAAGGCTTTCATCTTAAAACAGAGCTCGTTGTGGTTTAATATTTCACCTCTCATTAATCCTCCTATCTGGTTTCATATTGAAAACTCCCTTACAAAGCCTTTTCCGTTACCCTCCTTGTTAACTATGTCTCACACCTCTAAGGTTATACATTCCTCGTCCATAATCAAATCTTCAAGATTGATTTTTAATCATTTGGACTCTAATTTTGCTTCGCCTTTACTTTCTACGTTGCATTTGCCATTATGGCATAGCGCTTTAATAAAATTAAATAGAAATGTTTCTTTTTGGTCTTCATGGATTGACAAGGGCATTTTCTATCTTAAGGATGTCTTCTTAGATGGTGCATTTATTTCATTTGCTCAACTCCAATTAAAATTCAATTTACCAAAGTCTGATTTGTTGAAATATCAATGTTTATGTAATTCCATCTTAGACTCCTTCCCAACTGGTATTCCATCTATATCCTCCGCTGATTTTTTAATTTACCTGAATACTGTTTCTGTATCTTCTAAAGCAGTTTCTGTATTTTATAAAAAACTTACCTTTTCATTAGGCTCCAACGTTCATGTAATTTCTACTTTTTGGAAAAATTAACTTTCCACTTCCCTGTCAACTGACTCATGGTCATTAATTTGGACCAATAATATTTCTGGATGGTTACCAGTTTCACTTTATCAAACCAATGCTTACATTATGTTTAATTCTTTATGGACTCCACTACGTTTATTTCAAGCTAAATTATTGCCATCCAATCTATGTTGGCATTGTAATTTACATCCTGGATCTCTACGTCACATGTTATTTGATTGTCCTATTATTATGAAATTTTGGTCTGAAGTTTGGAATGTTATATTGAAAATGTTGCCTATTTCTGATATGCTTTCTTATGAATTGTTAATTTGTAAATCAGTTGTTTTGATTCCTCCTCTTGATGATGCTAAAGCAAAGTTATTTAATTTTTTGGTTTCAGCTGCGTTGAAATCAATTACTTTTTGTTGGAAGGATGCTACTTCTCTTTCAGTTCATGCTTGGTGGTCTTGGATTATCTTTACAAGAAGAGGTGCTCAATTATCTTTACGAGGTGTTCATGATAATTCAATGCATTTTCAATCTTTTTGGTTTCCTATTGATTCATATTCAAAGTTATGATTCATGTTTTTTCACTGCTACTGTTTAATTTATTGATTATTATACTCTTTTTTTAACTTATTATTAGTAACTCTATTTATTTAATTTATTCTGCTATGAAATGTATATCTCCCCCGATCCCTTCTTCCCTCCCCTCCTTCCTTCCCTTCCTGTTTTTGGTTCTCCTTTGATTGACGATTGTATTTTGCGTGGTACCTTTTCATACCTGCTTATTTATGATTATTCTTATTCTCATGCATGTAATTTAATGATATAACTTGTACTTTTTCTGTATGTATTTTTGTGTATTTTCTCTGCTAAACTTCAATAAAATCATTTTGAAAAAAAAAAAACCTATGTAACCCATCGTTCAGTGTGCTCTCTCCTTGAGTATCTCTATGGTGCTTGTTGGACGGAGTCCCATTAATGAACGCTTGATAAATGACCTATGGTTTGTACTTTGCTCCACTGTCCTGCTTACTTGTTTAGCACCCATGGACAAAGTGTTGACCCTGCACCGGTGGATTATTAATAATCCACTTCCACAAATTGGTGCCGGAATGTGGGTCCCCATCAAGGGCTTTCAGTTGGACCAGAGGAGAAGATCGGGTCGGTAAGACAAACTTCGCTGACGGGCGCCCCACCTGAAGATACTTGTGTTGCTCATGGTCCAAGGTGATTTTTCAGCTCTCCGACTCTGATCTTCCTGGTGGTTGCTGGCCTTGCCTGGGGCCTTCGGACAGTCATTTTTTGGATCAGGGAGGATTGACAGGTGGGAATTGAAGACTGCACAAAAGGTAAATCTGTATTGAACTGGTTCATTTGGTTAGAAGTTGTCTTGGTATTTGGAATCTGTTTTCGATTTGGTATTTGGAAAGTGTTTTGAAGCTTGCTGTTTGTTTTGACTAAATATTTTTTCCTTACAGGTAAGGTGAGAATATTTTTTATTTCTCTCTGAATATACGTTTTTTTACATCTTATATAACATACCTGTACTGCTGCGACGATAAGCAGAGCATTTTGGAAGCAAGTTAGCCGGCACCAGCACAAGGTACGCCGAATTCCGAGATGTACATCAAATATGATATGTGTCCCATCATGTATAATACCTTGTGGAACAAATATACAAAAGGGGATCCCCAGTTGCAATGGCCATCAGAGCGGACCATGGAGCCTCACAAACTTGAGTATCTAGAGAAACAATTGTTTTTAAAGAAAGTTAGGCCAGCTATGTTTGACAGTTTGCGTATGTGGAGGAAAGAAGTAAAGGAGCGGCAGCTCAAGCAGATAAAGTACAAAAGAAGCAAGAAAGGAAGACAGAGTATCAGAAGTATAAGGAATTGAAGATAGGGAAGTTCATGAGAAAAAGGAATGTTTAGATAGAGAGCATAGATTATTAATATCTAAGGAATATATAGTTAGACAGACAGTAGCCGTTTAAGTCCACCAAGAAGATGTGGATTCAGATATTGATGGATTAATGATTTTATGACCCCCATATGTACCTTTGACACCCCTTCCCCTGGACCACCAAATGTCGTGTTCCCCCTGTACTCCAGGCCCACCTCTTTTGGCCACAGTTGCCCAGGTCCCTATTTTCCAACCAGTACCGGTACATCCCTTACCCCCCATCTCAGGCCACTGCACCCCCATCCCAGGCTACTGCACCTGAAATGACTGATGATCCTGTACTTCCAGAATCTATCTCCACCTCTCAAATTCTTTATTCTACTGTACCTTAGTTTCATCATCATACAATAAGGTTGATAGTACTGAAGTGGTTAAGTGATTTAGAAATGGAAGTAGAAGAAATGATAGATCAGATACAGGATTTTTCAGAGAGCGAACTTCTTTGTCAGATAAATAAGCTTTCTCATCAACGTATAGTCCAATGGGAGATGACTACAGGACAGAATGGCTCAGATGATGTTAGGGTTATTATTAGACAGTGTCAGATAGGAGCCTTCCCTGTAAGTAGAATTAACATTGCCATAGCAACGATAATTGGTTATCGTAATGAACTCTCTTCCTCTCCTCGAATAAGGCCTATGAGGGAAGCTGCGCAACAGTTCATTCCTGGAAGAGGGAATGCAGATAATGATGACCCTAATAGTCCTGATGCTAGAGCCCCTTTTTTGTATAATTTGATATATATACACC
The DNA here is from genome assembly GCF_964261635.1 of Lissotriton helveticus. NCBI lineage: Eukaryota > Metazoa > Chordata > Amphibia > Caudata > Salamandridae > Lissotriton > Lissotriton helveticus. The sequence continues at coordinate 666,648,532 of NC_136063.1, forward strand.
CTGGAAAAGGACGGATGTACTCACTTTAAAGTCCTCCTTACCTGACATACGGAAAAACCCTAGAGGATTTTATGATGATGTACAGGCAGTCATTGATTCCTGTATCATGACTTTAGCAGATATTGATATGTTTTTTAGTATGATCCTGCCACCAGATATGTGGCGACTTAACTCGGAAAAAGGATCATGCTGTTGGTTTTGGGAGGAGACTGGGTTGCCATAGTAGCAGCTGATAGTGATAGGAAACATGGTCAGAAACCTAATCAGCTCATCCTGGATCTGCCAGGTAACATGCTTACTTATAGAGAAATTATGGTTCTGGCAAGGAAAATATATTGGACGCACCTTACTGCTTGTAAGCAAAGACAGGGCGAGTCCGTCCCTGATTTCTTTACTCGGTTTGAGGAAGTTTCCTCTAATGTATGGAATAGCCCTATTCTTCCTGTCCTTAAAAGAGGGAATGGAATACAGGATAAAAGTTTATCGATTTGTGATTGATTTGAGAGGAAGTAACAAGATAGTAGTCCCTTAATATCCTGTTATTTCTCAGGTAAATGTAATACAGCTGTGGGATTTTCTGGCATGTCTGTTCAAAGTCCTATTTCACAAGAACTGAATGTTAGTACAAGGGCCTTCAACAATTTCTGTAACAAAAGTTACTAGTGATGAAAAAGTGACCACCCCATCCAAGAGTGTCAGTAATGATCACATTAGTGCATTAGCCAGGGGTTTTAGCAGTAATTAAAAAAAAGGCTTTGACAATTTGAACAGAAATATTACATGGGTACTAGATACAAACAATAGCTGCATTACTCCCTTGCGCCAAGATATAATTATGAGTAATACATATCTCCAACTGAAATAATAGCCGTAAGTACATTTTCAAAATGTCAACTATTTTTTCTGTAGACATCAGTTTATGAGTTGTGAAAATACAAAATAAATGTTTACTTGAATGCATGAGTTTTGTTTTTAAAAATACAGGTTGGACTGCACACAGGAGAGCTACTCACAGGTACCTGGTAATCTACTGGTAGCTCACGAGCCACTCATTGGAAACATAACAATGCAGCAGAAGGTTGCAAACAGACTACAGTGAAATGATTGCATCACTTAGCCTCCTTGGGACAAAGTATCTCTTTTCCAATTACAGTCTTGTCAACAGAAGGTTACCTATGTATGTGTCCTCCTGTCAAAGGGGGTAAGACGCTACACCAACATAGGGTATATTTGGGGCAGAATTTGCAGAAATCACTGACTCAATCTAATATCTGTACGTTTATTACCAGATGTTTCACTCATTGCAAAACCCCTGCTTGCTTTAACATTAAAACACATATGCATTCTGCTTCCTTGGACTAATCAGTGTGAAGCTGGCTTTTTGTAATTGAAAAATGCTTTATGTAATGTTCCTGCTTTCGGTAAAACCTGATTATCACAAATGTGTGCATGCAAAAGATGGTTGCAGCTTGGCACGGTCCCATGTAGGAAGAAATAGGTCATGCGCATATTTCTCCTCCACATTGGACCCCACTGCGATAAAGCAATCTGAAATGTATTTATAAGGTCACAATTTGAAAGTTATGGTCCCACTTTTAGTGGATATCTAAAAAAAATAATTCAGACCCAGCACCTGACCAGTGCGATATTAACAGGGTATGAGTTGGCACTTTTTGCTCCAAACATCACTCTGAAATGCTGTAACATTTTCAATGCAGCCACTGTACTGAACGTTTCTGAGTCCCAACAAGATGAGAAGCATGATTGCATATTTATTTCTGAGAAGGAGACTAAGGAACTGGTAGACCTGACACCTATATCGGACCCACTAGGGGAACTGTCCGTGGATGGTTCATGTTACAAACTAACTGATGGCTTTAGTACAGCAGCCCATACAGTTACTCCATTGAAATCTGTGGTTGAGTTATGTAAAATACAACAAATGTCACAGCAATCTGTGGAGCTGACAGCTTTGACTAGAGCCTGTGAATGAAGTAAAGATTTGACTGTAAATATCAATGTATATGTCTTTGGAGTTGCCCACTCATTCGGATGACTCTGGAAAAAAGGGGCTTTTTTTTTACATTGTATGGTGATAAGATACAGTATGGGGAATGATCAGTAAAGTACTGGATACCTTGATGTTACCAAAAAGAGTTTCTACTGTTAAATGTTATGTCCACAAGAAAATTATAGAAGAGGTAATACAGGAAAATACTTTTGCCAATGAAACAGCTAAACAAACAGCCTATTTAGAGTAGAGTTTAATGTATATGACAGTTAGATGGACATCAGAAGTGCCTATGTTTAATCAGACTCTACATTGCATTAGAAAAGTATGGGAAGAAGCTACGGAAGAAGAGAGGGAACAGTGTAAAAGATATGGATGTCACGATGTGACAAGATGTTGGAGAGATATGTCAGTTGAAGTGGTTATGGTGAGGCCAGCAAATGTATGAGGTGTACCAAGATCAAGGACAATCTGACATTGAATTTACCTTTCTTGTTGATTACTGTGTTTACTAAAGATTTGCATTTGATCCATTTACAGGTGAAGGCCAATCTCTCCCCCAGTCTTAAAGGTCCAGGTCACAAGCTGAGGCCTGAAGACTGCATCCTTACCCAACAGTTTCAGAGGCCAGTGCAAGTTCTCTTCGCCACTCAGACTGCTGTTAAGTGCACAGGGCACAGACACTGGGTCCATGCCAGTGATGTGGAGAAAGCAAGCACCACTCTCTTTGCCATATGATCAGTGGATAACAAGAGGAATACCTGATTTTGAATATGATCAGATCTCTCAACAAGTGCCTTTTTGGGGATTGTGATTTGTCATTGGAACAATAACTTGCTGCCATCATGCCTGACCCAGATGAACAGATTCTGTTTGAACATCCTGACATTGTTCAGCCCTGATAAAAAATGCAGCCAGGAGCTGAAAAGAACTATAGACTTTGATTGAAGAAACTATCTCTGGAGAGGTAGCAACCCATGCCAGTGGTCAAGACTGCCAATGTCCGGACCAGTACGTAAGCTTGCCAGTGAGGCTTTGAAGCAAAAGACACGTGGTACTTAATGCTCTCTGATAATGTAGTGAGGGAATTTTGGGAGAATTGAGATTACATTTCTCTGTTTCTGGCTGATGGTTAGCCTACTCTTTGTTACCTTGGCAATCAAACAACAAATATCACAGTAAGAGGAAGGAAGGTTAAGAAACATACAGGTTGAATATAAAAGATCAGTATAGGGAACAGTGTTAGGTGTTCTTCTGAAATAGGTATTTGTATATAGATTAGGTTGAAATGGATAGAGTGGTCGATGTGCCATTAATGCCCTTTGGGAAGGTGCTTTTTGACCTATTAGAAGGAATAGAAGTAATTGCCCTGAATCCCCAGCTAAAAGCTGTCAGTTTTGGATCAAAAGGAGAAAAATAGGGATATTTGTATGTTTTCTATTGTTAGTATTGGGAGTGTTGGGACTATTTTGGAGGCTTGAAACATATTACCCTGTTCATAGCCTATTGTCCCCTACTCCTATCGCCTCTGAACATTATCACTTCACCTCGTCCTCTCTTAAGGTTTCACATTACCAAATACATAAGCACAATACATGTGTTCAATATTTACATAAAAACGCCCTTAATGTTAATTGAGCAACACAAAAGCTTCACCAAATAATTGCAGAAATACACCAGGAAAAAGGAGCATGGACTTGGTCAGAATGGTTTTGGGGTATTGTTTCTGCTTGGGGCTGGAAATGATTAACTGGGATAGTAATTATAGGAGCCATCTTTCTCACTTTCTGTTGCTGCATTCAGCGTGTCCTTGTGATATGTATCAAGCCTTCCCCAATTAATGTTCATGAATTAAATTGGGAAATGATGCAAACTGAAATTTACAAACTTATGAATATTGACATCAGAAATTAATACATGTACGTTTTAAAATGGAATCATCATAGATGAAAAGGAAGGACTGTTAAAATGTAAAATCTGAATTCTCTTGTTTTTTCTTAAGCTGTGCCTCATCCATTTTTTTCACCCCACCCCTGCCCTCCTTTCAGCCTGGCTCTATCCTTGACACCGCACCTGCATACACATTGGTAAAGAATCTAGTTTGGGACATTGCAGGCTGCATAAACATGCAAAGTCAGCACAAAAGAACAGCTGGCAATCTGCTCGAGGGTTTTTAGGCAATAGCTAATCCTCAAGTAAAGTCTACTCAGATAACATATCTAGTTATTCCATCTCAGGACGTAGTAATTGTCTTACCTCATTAGTGTGTTTTTCACAAATGCTCTATTTATCTCTGGGCGTCCCTTGTTTCTGATCTTTTGCTATAAAAATCCATGTAAACCATTGCTCAGTTTGCTCTCTCCTTGAGTATCTCTATGGTGCCATTCATGAATGCTTAATAAATGACCTATGGTTTGTACTTCGCTCCTATGGTTTGTACGTCGCTCCACTGTTGATTTCTCCTTACTTTTTAAGAACCCGTGGACAAAGTGGTGACCCTGCACCGGTGGATCTTCTGACAGTGAGAGGATGAGCTGTGGGTTGTAGGCATAGGAGATGATGTTGAGTCAATGCAATCTCATGGTGTTGGCCAGGGGAGTCAAGTAAGTGCTGAAGAGGGTGGGGCTGAGGGATGATCCTTGAGGGACTCTGCAGTTGATCATCTTGGGTTCTGAGGTAAATGGTAGGAGACGGATTCTCTGGGTTCTTCCAGTGAGGTATGAGACAATCCATTTGAGTGTGTCTCCCTGGATTCTGATGTGGTGGTTCCTGTTGATTAAGATGTTATGGAAGATGGTGTTGATGGATGCTGACAGATCCATGAGGATGAGGGTTGCCATTTCATGAGGGGCAAGGAGGGCCCTAATGGTGGCTGTGATCACGGCTATCAGTGCTGTGGTTGGCTCCGAATCTCTAGTAGGAGGGGTCCAGGAGGTTGTTGTGTTCGAGGGATAAACAGCGTTTACAACGCCACTTTTACCACGCACTACCGTTACCACGCAACTTTTACAATGCAATTCGTTACAAGGAATTGCCTGGGGGCGCTGTAGGATAGGTAATAGTTTAATTTACTATCCAACACCTGCCCTACTATCCACGGGGTCTGGAGTTGGAATAGTAAATTAAACTATTTACTATCCAGCACCCCCAACGCAAGTCGTTGTAACGACTTGCGTTGTAAAACCTGCGTTGTAAAGGCATGCGTAGAAAAAGCATGCGTTGTAACAACATACATCCGTTCGAGGTGATTGGTAAGTGGGTGGTTGATTGCCTTCTTTCTTGACAACCTTCACTGAAAAAGGGAGCAGGGAGATGGGCTGGTAGTTCTTCGGTTCTGCGGGGTCAGCAGATGGTTTCTTCAGGAGTGGCCTCACTTCCGCGTATTTCCAGTTTTAAGGGAAGGAGGCCAAGGCGATGGAGGTGTTCTGGACTTTCTTTAGCTTCTCGTAAATCGTCTTGCTCCCGAGGTTGACGATGTGGTGGAAACAGGGATCCATAGGTGCTAATGAGCGCGCAGAGTTAATGATGGCAATCGTGGCTTGAGTTGGGAGAGCAGGTGTTCTAGGTTTGTGATTGTTGGTGTGAGCAGGCAGATGCTACCAACTGTGGGGGATTGGGGTATGAAGTTTTCATATCTGGCTGAAATCTTGTCGTTGAAGAAGTCCGCCAGATTCTGTCATGGAGTAAAAAAAGTCCAACAGCAAAACTGAGAAAATGTACCGTGTTTTTGGGGAAATAGTAACCATGACCTTTTCTAGTAATGTGACTGGAAACTAGGCATGTATGAAATGTGTGTGAAATGATTTTTCATAACTATGCAACATTCCGTAGAAATTGTGCAAAGTTACATGAAATGCAAAACTGGCATCTAGCGATACATTTTAAATAAAATGCGTATTTGCTTCCACTTTGAATTTCATGTGCAAAAACAAAAATTCCATAAACAACAGTTGCTTGCATTCTCACCTTTCATGTTCTTCTTGAGCAAAACTTTTAGTGCTATCATGCCACTGGGCATAATGGTGTAATTTGGGGAATTTCATGTAACAAGCATGACAATACATTTGCAAAATTACATGAGATTACACCAGTTTAACAGGAATTTAGCATTGTACTCCTGGAAACCTACGACTGGCACTTCTTTCCAAGACTTCCACTGCCAATGCTTGTGAATTGCAAAAAATAATAAATCTGCACCTATTCATAGAAGTACTTCAAGAGATGCAGAATTACTACTTTCTTTGTAAATTAGTCACCATAAATCTTTAAGTTCCTGATACACAAAATGAACAAGTAAATCCTCTTCTCTTACTAAAATCGGAGTAAAGTACACTTTAAAATATGAAAGGCTTATTTGCATCACACCTGGATCAAGACCCACCGACCCAACTACCAAGTCAAGAATGCATTTTTTGCTGGATTTCACACCCCAATCACCTCCCCTGAAGCTACGCACCTGCCTTGCACAATGGTGCAAGGGAATCGATGTGATGTCAGCATAGGTTTTGTACTTGAGCGTTAAATTCCCGGTAGAAAATATTATGTTGATGTACTTTATAATTTTTGCCGCTTTGTATGTATGCTGGACATTGCAGAACACATGCAAATGTTGAAAAGGTTGAAAACATTTAAACAATGCTGCAAGTTTATGACTACCTCATATTTTTGTTGTAAATCCTTTCTATCAAGGTTAGTAGATATGGTTTCGTGTCGAAACCCATTGTATTATTGACCATGAACTCCCAGGTACCACCCATAAGACCCCCCCATGACACCAATTGTAAGTAAATATGAAGAAAAATGTACTTCTCGCAGAGCACAGAATTGAATTTATGTGTCTGTGCGCCATCTCTGAATCTGATGGGAGACTGGACACGCCATTGAATCTGCACAGTGATCTCGCCTCTTCATGGAGAGAGAAGTTCAAAGCTCTGCATAGCACCAACAGACTCATCCTGCACACAACAAGCCTTACGGAAATGAGGACAGATTTTTATTATGAATGGTATACAAATTGTTGGTTTTCAAATAGGTATAATTCTTTTTTATTTGGACGAGGATTATTTTTCTGTCAATGCTGCTTTGCTAGCAAACTGCTATTCCTTTGGGTTGAAGTGACGTCTTGTAATGTCACGTGTGACAATTTCAGCCAGACCAGTCATTTTTCCTAATAAACTGTTGCAATCTGGAACCTGTAGTGCCAGTGGTGGCTCGCAAAGGGAGTGCTGCGGGCGGTGGGGGCTGCGGGGGAGGGGCACGGTGGGTGGGGTAGTGGAGTCGGATATACGACGGCCAGGAGTAAAGTAAGTAAATAAATACATAAAACTATTTACCTTTCGCTCGCTGCATCGCCGAGGGCGATGCAGTGAGCGCAGGGTGAATAGTTTTAGTTATTTATTTACTTACTTTACTCCTGGCCGTCATATGTCCGACTCCACTACCCCACCCACCTTGCCCCTCCCCTACCCATGCCACTGCCAGCAGCACTCCCTCTGCAATCCGCCACTGTGTAGAGCAGATTTTAACAAAGAAAAGTGATATTGCCTAAAAACCAGTGTCTGCTGAAGGTGCCACATTTGACACATATTTTTCAGGAAGGGAGAAATGCAAAAAGAGTGCATTCTTATGGATCTATGTAGTCTGGTAACCAATAATTCTGACACTTTATACAATTAATTATATGAAAGAAGGACAGATCACACAAGTCTATGCAGTTGTTTAATCTTGGGATGTTCTTCATTTTCTATAGCTTTTCAATCCATAGGATTTCTTCCAGCTAACAGGTGTCACAACCTGTTGAGCATGCAACCCAAGGGCTTTCCAAAGGCTGCAAAGATTTAATCAGAGAAGAATAAGATTATATGCACATAGCTTTCCAAACACATCTTACGTACTCGCGTCAAATCACAGCACACATTTTTAGACAGCAATATTCTCTTACGTTTAGTGAATGTCTTGAAGAAAACTTTAAATGATAAGAAAAAAAGGCATATTGAAGGGTTAAGACACAAATTTAAAGAATATTGTAAATTCATGCAGTGGTGAAAAGGTAGGTTTAAACGTGGGTCATTAGTTATGGACCTCGTTATCATTATACGAGAGACTGTGGTCCAGATGTACAACCCTTTTTTGTCCTAGCAAATGGGAAATCGGCCCATTGGCGACTGCAAAAAATGGTAATGGCATCTACAAACACTATTTTGCGAGTCACTGACTCGCAAAATAGCCTTTGGGAATCTCGCTATTAGGAAGGTCGTCCCTTCCTATTAGCGAGACTCATTACTATGTACTATTATTTTGCGACCGCATTTGCGGCTGTAAAACACTTGCAGTTTACCATCTACTTCAAGTAGGTGGGAAACCACTTGCATACATGAGGCACATGGTCAGACTGATTTGCATATGGCCATATCTGAACTTGGGTGGTGGAGTGAGCTAAAGAATGATGATTATACCCAGATCAGTTGACTGGGGTGAGTGTTTGATTTTCTCAAACGCTCCGTCCATCATCTCCTTTGGTATCGCTTTGTTCACCCCAAGTTGGCAGGGTATGCCCAGACGTGTGTCCCTTGCTCACTCTGCCACTGGATTCAAGATAGCCTGGCCGATGAGGGTTATGAACCCGCAACCGGTCCCAGTATGCATGTTTACGGTCCAGGGAAGACATGGTTTGGCAGTTCGGGCTGGACTATTTCAATGAGGCACGGGGTCAGACTGATTTGCATATGGCCATGTCTGAACTGGGATAGTGGAGTGTGTCAATGAATGATGATGGATTAAACGCAGATCGGTTAACTGGGCGCAAGTGTTTGATTTGCTCAAACGCTCCGTCCATCATCTCCTTTGGTATCGCTTTGTTCGCCCCAAGTTGACAGGGTATGCCCAGATGTACGTCCCTTGCTCACTCTGCCACTGGATTCAAGATAGCCTGGCTGATGAGGGTTATGAACTAGAAATCAGTCCCAGGATGCTTGTTTCCGGTCCAGGGAAGACATGGCTTGGCAGTTCGGGTGGACTGTTCCCATGAGGCACAGGGTCGGACTGATTTGCATATGGCCATATCTGAACTGGGGTGGTGGAGTGAGCTAAAGAATGATGATGGTTTAAACTCCCAGATCAGTTGACTGGGGGTGAGTGTTTGATTTGCTCAAACGCTCCGTCCATCATCTCCTTTGGTATCGCTTTGTTCGCCTCAAGTTGGCAGAGTGTGCCCAGATGTATGTTCCTTGCTCACTCTGCCACTGGATTCAAGATAGCCTGGCTGATGAGGGTTATGAACTAGAAATCAGTCCAAGGATGCTTGTTTCCGGTCCAGGGAAGACAAGGCTTGGCAGAGAGGTCTGGTCTGTTCCCATGAGGCACATGGTCAGACTGATTTGCATATGGCCATATCTGAACTGGGGTGGTGGAGTGAGCTAAAGAATGATGATGGATTATACCCAGATCAGTTGACTGGGGTGAGTGTTTGATTTGCTCAAACGCTCAGTCCATCATCTCCTTTGGTATTGCTTTGATCGCCCCAAGTTGGCAGGGCATGCCCAGACGTGTGTCCCTTGCTCACTCTGCCACTGGATTCAAGATAGCCTGGCTAATGAGGGTTATGAACCCGCAACCGGTCCCAGTATGCTTGTTTACAGTCCAGGGAAGACATGGTTTGGCATTTCGGGCTGGACTATTTCAATGAGGCACGGGGTCAGACTGATTTGCATATGGCCATGTCTAAACTGGGATAGTGGAGTGTGTCAATGAATGATGATGGATTAAACGCAGATCGGTTAACTGGGCGCAAGTGTTTGATTTGCTCAAACGCTCCGTCCATCATCTCCTTTGGTATCGCATTGTTCGCCCCAGATGTACGTCCTTTGCTCACTCTGCCACTGGATTCAAGATAGCCTGGCTGATGAGGGTTATGAACTAGAAATCTGTCCCAGGATGCTTGTTTCCGGTCCAGGGAAGACATGGCTTGGCAGTTCGGGCTGGACTGTTCCCATGAGACACAGGGTTGGACTGATTTGCATATGGCCATATCTGAACTGGAGTGAGGGAAGGAATGATGATGGATTAAACACCCAGATTAGTTGACTGGGGGTGAGTGTTTGATTTGCTCAAACGCTCCGTCCATCATCTCCTTTGGTATTGCTTTGTTTGCCTCAAGTTGGCAGGGTATGCCCAGATGTAGGTCCCTTGCTCACTCTGCCACTGGATTCAAGATAGCCTGACTGATGAGGGTTATGAACTAGAAATCAGTCCCAGGATGCTTGTTTCCGGTCCAGGGAAGACATGGCTTGGCAGTTCGGGCTGGACTGTTCCCATGAGACACAGGGTTGGACTGATTTGCATATCGCCATATCTGAACTGGAGTGAGGGAAGGAATGATGATGGATTAAACACCCAGATTAGTTGACTGGGGGTGAGTGTTCGATTTGCTCAAACGCTCCGTCCATCATCTCCTTTGGTATCGCTTTGTTCGCCTCAAGTTGGCAGGGTATGCCCAGATGTAGGTCCCTTGCTCACTCTGCCACTGTATTCAAGATAGCCTGACTGATGAGGGTTATGAACTAGAAATCAGTCCCAGGATGCTTGTTTCCGGTCCAGGGAAGACATGGCTTGGCAGTTCGGGCTGGACTGTTCCCATGAGACACAGGGTTGGACTGATTTGGATATGGCCATATCTGAACTGGAGTAAGGGAAGGAATGATGATGGATTAACCACCTAGATTAGTTGACTGGGGGTGAGTGTTTGATTTGCTCAAGCGCTCCGTCCATCATCTCCTTTGGTATCGCTTTGTTTGCACCAAGTTGGCAGGGTATGGCCAGACGTGGGTCCCTTGCTCACTCTGCCACTGTATTCAAGATAGCCTGGCTGATGAGGGTTATGTACCCGAAACCGGTCCCAGGATGCTTGTTTACAGTCCAGGGAAGACATGGTTTGGCAGTTCGGGCTGGACTGTTTCAATGAGGCACAGGGTCCGATTGATTTGCATATGGCCATGTCTGAACTGGGATATTGGAGTGTGCCAAAGAATGATGATGTATTAAATGCAGATCGGTTAACTGGGGGTGAGTGTTTGATTTGCTCAAACGCTCCGTCCATCATCTCCTTTGGTATCGCTTTGTTCGCCCCAAGTTTGCAGGGTATGCCCAAACGTGGGTCCCTTGCTCACTCTGCCACTGGATTCAAGATAGCCTGGCTGATGAGGGTAATGAACTCGAAAGCAGTCCCAGGATGCTTGTTTCTGGTCCAGGTAAGACATGGCTTGGCAGTTCGGGCTGGACTGTTCCCATGAGGACAGGGTCAGACTGATTTACATATGGCCATGTCTGAACTGGGGGGGAGAATGAGCCAAAGAATGATGATGGATTACACCCAGATCAGTTGACTGGGGGTGAGTGTTTGATTTGCTCAAAAGCTCCATCCATCATCTCCTTTGGTATCACTTTGTTCGCCCCAAGTTGGCAGGGCATGCCCAGACGTGTGTCCCTTGCTCACTCTGCCACTGGATTCAAGATAGCCTGGCTAATGAGGGTTATGAACCCGCAACCGGTCCCAGTATGCTTGTTTACAGTCCAGGGAAGACATGGTTTGGCATTTCGGGCTGGACTATTTCAATGAGGCACGGGGTCAGACTGATTTGCATATGGCCATGTCTAAACTGGGATAGTGGAGTGTGTCAATGAATGATGATGGATTAAACGCAGATCGGTTAACTGGGCGCAAGTGTTTGATTTGCTCAAACGCTCCGTCCATCATCTCCTTTGGTATCGCATTGTTCGCCCCAGATGTACGTCCTTTGCTCACTCTGCCACTGGATTCAAGATAGCCTGGCTGATGAGGGTTATGAACTAGAAATCTGTCCCAGGATGCTTGTTTCCGGTCCAGGGAAGACATGGCTTGGCAGTTCGGGCTGGACTGTTCCCATGAGACACAGGGTTGGACTGATTTGCATATGGCCATATCTGAACTGGAGTGAGGGAAGGAATGATGATGGATTAAACACCCAGATTAGTTGACTGGGGGTGAGTGTTTGATTTGCTCAAACGCTCCGTCCATCATCTCCTTTGGTATTGCTTTGTTTGCCTCAAGTTGGCAGGGTATGCCCAGATGTAGGTCCCTTGCTCACTCTGCCACTGGATTCAAGATAGCCTGACTGATGAGGGTTATGAACTAGAAATCAGTCCCAGGATGCTTGTTTCCGGTCCAGGGAAGACATGGCTTGGCAGTTCGGGCTGGACTGTTCCCATGAGACACAGGGTTGGACTGATTTGCATATCGCCATATCTGAACTGGAGTGAGGGAAGGAATGATGATGGATTAAACACCCAGATTAGTTGACTGGGGGTGAGTGTTCGATTTGCTCAAACGCTCCGTCCATCATCTCCTTTGGTATCGCTTTGTTCGCCTCAAGTTGGCAGGGTATGCCCAGATGTAGGTCCCTTGCTCACTCTGCCACTGTATTCAAGATAGCCTGACTGATGAGGGTTATGAACTAGAAATCAGTCCCAGGATGCTTGTTTCCGGTCCAGGGAAGACATGGCTTGGCAGTTCGGGCTGGACTGTTCCCATGAGACACAGGGTTGGACTGATTTGGATATGGCCATATCTGAACTGGAGTAAGGGAAAGAATGATGATGGATTAACCACCTAGATTAGTTGACTGGGGGTGAGTGTTTGATTTGCTCAAGCGCTCCGTCCATCATCTCCTTTGGTATCGCTTTGTTTGCACCAAGTTGGCAGGGTATGGCCAGACGTGGGTCCCTTGCTCACTCTGCCACTGTATTCAAGATAGCCTGGCTGATGAGGGTTATGTACCCGAAACCGGTCCCAGGATGCTTGTTTACAGTCCAGGGAAGACATGGTTTGGCAGTTCGGGCTGGACTGTTTCAATGAGGCACAGGGTCCGATTGATTTGCATATGGCCATGTCTGAACTGGGATATTGGAGTGTGCCAAAGAATGATGATGTATTAAATGCAGATCGGTTAACTGGGGGTGAGTGTTTGATTTGCTCAAACGCTCCGTCCATCATCTCCTTTGGTATCGCTTTGTTCGCCCCAAGTTTGCAGGGTATGCCCAAACGTGGGTCCCTTGCTCACTCTGCCACTGGATTCAAGATAGCCTGGCTGATGAGGGTAATGAACTCGAAAGCAGTCCCAGGATGCTTGTTTCTGGTCCAGGTAAGACATGGCTTGGCAGTTCGGGCTGGACTGTTCCCATGAGGACAGGGTCAGACTGATTTACATATGGCCATGTCTGAACTGGGGGGGAGAATGAGCCAAAGAATGATGATGGATTACACCCAGATCAGTTGACTGGGGGTGAGTGTTTGATTTGCTCAAAAGCTCCATCCATCATCTCCTTTGGTATCACTTTGTTCGCCCCAAGTTGGCAGGGTATGCCCAGACATGGGTCCCTTGCTCACTCTGCCACTGGATTCAAGATAGCCTAGCTGATGAGGTTATGAGCCCGAAACCGGTCCCAGGATGCTTGTTTCGGTCCAGGTAGGACATGGCTTGACAGTTCGGGCTGGACTGTTCCCATGAGGCACAGGGTCAGACTAATTTGCATATGGCCATGTCTGAACTGGGGGGGTGGAGTGAGCTAAAGAATGATGATGGATAAAAACCAAGATCAGTTCACTAGGGGTGAGTGTTTGATTTGCTCAAACGGTCCGTTCATCATCTCCTTTGGTATCGCCTTGTTCACCCCAAGTTGGCGGGGTATGCCCAGATGTGGTAACCTTGCTCACTCTGCAACTGGATTCAAGATAGCCTGCCTGATGAGGGTTATGACCCCGAAACCGGTCCCAGGGTGCTTCTTTACGGTCCAGGGAAGACATGGCTTGGCACTTCTGTCTGGACTGGTCCCATGTGGCACAGGGTCAGACTGATTTTCATATGGCCATGTCTGAACTGGTTGGGGGGGGGAAGGAGTGAGCTAAAGAAAGTTGATGGATTAAACCCAGATCAGTTGACTGGGGCTGAGTGTTTGATTTGCTCAAACGCTCCGTCCATCATCTCCTTTGGTATCGCTTTGTTCGCCCCAAGTTGGCAGGGTATGCCCAGACGTGGGTCCCTTGCTCACTCTGCCACTGTATTCAAGATAGCCTGGCTGATGAGGGTTATGTACCCGAAACCGGTCCCAGGATGCTTGTTTACGGTCCAGGGAAGACATGGTTTGGCAGTTCGGGCTGGACTGTTTCAATGAGGCACAGGGTCCGATTGATTTGCATATGGCCATGTCTGAACTGGGATATTGGAGTGTGCCAAAGAATGATGATGTATTAAATGCAGATCGGTTAACTGGGGGTGAGTGTTTGATTTGCTCAAACGCTCCGTCCATCATCTCCTTTGGTATCGCTTTGTTCGCCCCAAGTTTGCAGGGTATGCCCAAACGTGGGTCCCTTGCTCACTCTGCCACTGGATTCAAGATAGCCTGGCTGATGAGGGTAATGAACTCGAAAGCAGTCCCAGGATGCTTGTTTCTGGTCCAGGTAAGACATGGCTTGGCAGTTCGGGCTGGACTGTTCCCATGAGGACAGGGTCAGACTGATTTACATATGGCCATGTCTGAACTGGGGGGGAGAATGAGCCAAAGAATGATGATGGATTACACCCAGATCAGTTGACTGGGGGTGAGTGTTTGATTTGCTCAAAAGCTCCATCCATCATCTCCTTTGGTATCACTTTGTTCGCCCCAAGTTGGCAGGGTATGCCCAGACATGGGTCCCTTGCTAACTCTGCCACTGGATTCAAGATAGCCTAGCTGATGAGGGTTATGAGCCCGAAACCGGTCCCAGGATGCTTGTTTCGGTCCAGGTAGGACATGGCTTGACAGTTCGGGCTGGACTGTTCCCATGAGGCACAGGGTCAGACTAATTTGCATATGGCCATGTCTGAACTGGGGGGGTGGAGTGAGCTAAAGAATGATGATGGATAAAAACCAAGATCAGTTCACTAGGGGTGAGTGTTTGATTTGCTCAAACGGTCCGTTCATCATCTCCTTTGGTATCGCCTTGTTCACCCCAAGTTGGCGGGGTATGCCCAGATGTGGTAACCTTGCTCACTCTGCAACTGGATTCAAGATAGCCTGCCTGATGAGGGTTATGACCCCGAAACCGGTCCCAGGGTGCTTCTTTACGGTCCAGGGAAGACATGGCTTGGCACTTCTGTCTGGACTGGTCCCATGTGGCACAGGGTCAGACTGATTTTCATATGGCCATGTCTGAACTGGTTGGGGGGGGGGAAGGAGTGAGCTAAAGAAAGTTGATGGATTAAACCCAGATCAGTTGACTGGGGCTGAGTGTTTGATTTGCTCAAACGCTCCGTCCATCATCTCCTTTGGTATCGCTTTGTTCGCCCCAAGTTGGCAGGGTATGCCCAGACGTGGGTCCCTTGCTCACTCTGCCACTGGTTTCAAGATAGCCTGACTGATGAGGGTTATGAACCCGAAATTGGTCCCAGGTTGCTTGTTTCCGGTCCAGGTAAGACATGGCTTGGCATTATGGGCTGGACTGTTCCCATGACGCAAGGGGTCAGATTGATTTGCATATGGCCATGTCTGAACTGGGGTGGTGGACTGAGCTAAAGAATGATGATGGACTAAACCTAGATCCGTTGACTGGGGGTGATTGTTTGATTTGCTCAAATGCTCCGTCTATCATCTCCTTTGGTATCGCTTTGTTCGCCCAAAGTTGGCAGGGTGTGCCCAGATGTGGGTCCCTTGCTCACTCTGCCACTGGATTCAAGATAGCCTGGCTGATTACGGTTATGAACCCGAAACCATTCCCAGGAAGCTTGTTTCCGGTCCAGGGAAGACATGGCAGTTCGGGCTGGACTGTTCCCATAAGGCACAGGGTCCGACTCATTTGCATATGGCCATGTCTGAACTGGGGTGGTGGAGTGAGCTAAAGAATGATGATGGATTAAACCCAGATCAGTTGACTGGGGGTGAGTGTTTGATTGGCTCAAACGCTCCGTCCATCATCTCCTTTGGTATCGCAAACTCCACGTACATGAAGGCACACAAACAGGGTCAAATAACAATGATATTGTCACTGAAGACCTTTTTTTACCTAGGGAAAAGCACATTAAACGTCTTAGTAGGTTCAGGCAATGCAAAAATGCCATTTTGGTTAGGCCTGGGTATAATTTTCATTGTGCGAGCATTTTTATGGTGTAATCTCATGAATAGCTTATTGTGTAAATTTGGTGAATGCCTGAGATTTGGTCATTAACCCACCTTGAGTAAATAAGATGTCCTTCTGGCGAAAAAAACTATTGGGGGAACAGAGTAACAATGACTTATACAAGCAGCAACAATTCAGTTTGCCAGAACATGCATAACATTTCATTAACTTGAAAAGTAAATTGCTGTTAACCTTTTCATGGAAGTGACCATTATGATAACTGTTGAGTGCAAAATGCCTTTTTTTATAAATGTAATATTTATTTGTTGGTTTCAACAGAGGGAGTGCTATAGAGAGTGAGGCTACTATACATACAGTATCAGCGTCCTCTACCTGTCCTGAAGACTCCTCCCCATGCTCTGTGCACACTTTGGTCATTTTGGATTTGGATTTAGGATGGGAAGCATCACTCGTCCTTTGTCTGCAATCTCTGCTGCTGCCCCCACCCTTGTAAGTTGGAATCCTCATGCTTCTTGGAAAATTAAGTGAGGTCAGTTCAGTTCTTTGCAAAATGTTTCTGTTGGTAAGCACCACTGTTTTGTTTCTTTTTGATTTTCTTTCCCTTTTTGTTTGTTTGTTGCTGATGGCCTGGAGTTTAAGTTAGGAAAGATGCAAATAGGCCTTTGTGAGATTGGGATGATGGATATTTTTGGAAGGCCGAGGGCTGGAGATAATATCATTTGTTCATTGTCCTTGTATTTTTGTGAATTTTGTACAGATTTGTCTTCATACTGTGGAGAGTCTTACTTTTTGGGGGCTAATCTGCTGTAGGCTTTGGGTGTATCTTTTATTATAACTTTTCACATTCCCACTGTTTGTGTTCTAAACATATTTGTATTACTTTATGGCTTGTGGATGGCCCTGCATTCGTACCAAATGTAGTTTTCTTTATCTGCATATGCCTGCTGGTGGCTAGGACTGGGGTGGGTCCTTAGATGTAGGCCCATACAGTCAGACATATGTCATTGTTCTTCCCCATATTCTTGCCCACCATTTTGTGTGTGTGTGTGGGAGTGTGTATGTGTGTGTGTTTGGGACTTTGGATTTGTTATGCTGTATGAATGTGCTTACAGTAGACTTATATAACCAAGATGAGCTGTGTGTTTTTTTAACTCATTAACAATTTACATATTCTATTTTTTATGCAAGCAATTCTGTTTTTAAAATTTTATAACATTTGTATTTGAGTCTGTGGTGTACACAGCTTTTAGATCATTTTTCAACATGATTTTTTTTCATTCATTTTTAATGGATTTTGTATACTTTTAAAATATGATTTATAATTGTTTCTGCAATTAATACAACTATATAACTTTTTCTGCAATAATTATGTGCTAGTTATTTTTTCAGTGTGTTGTTTACATTTTTACAATATGATGCATATTTGTGTATGCAACATCTTAAGCTTTTTGGCCGTTTTCCCCTTCAAATTATTTTATATTTTTTATGTGTAGGTATTTATGTTAGTGTTGATGTTATTTTCAGCCTACGTTTGATTCTCTTGTAGAACCTGTGACTGGCCATCTGTTGTGAATGACTTACTCCACAGTTTGATTAGAACAGATCTGAACCTGTTTGGGCTGTAGTACAACGGATGAGGATGTGGTTGTAACTTTTCTGAATTGCAGCTGAATTACCTTTTCGTGTGTTTTGTTATATTTGCATATCTCCTCATATGTCCCACCTCAAAAATGTTAAATGCATTTAACACAAACATAAATATTAAAAACATTTTTACCTGAAAAAAATGTCTTTTTATTTTATATATACTTTAAATGTAGAACACAATTAAACAATTCTACAGAGCTACTAAATTATTTTGAATTAAATCTGAATTTTCCAATTAAAAATGTAATTACAAACTAAATATCTGTTTAATATGTATTAATAATTATTAAAAGGGATGTATAGACTTAAAATTAATGCAATTAATATTAAAATCTAAATAATTCACAATGTTAAATTTAAAAATAGTGTATATACTTTATAATTAAATAATACATATGTACTATATTTATACTAATTGAAAATGTATAATAATTTATACTTTTAAATATGTTAAAAAATTTAATTTAGTTTAACATTATTTCCTTTGGGGTTTTATTTTAAGTCCCGATTTGTATTATTTTTTATAGAAGTGTGTTTCAGTACCAGTGACTGGCCATGAGTAGTGCTGGGCCTATTACAAAGTGTAAGATACTATGGGCCTCATTACAATAAGACTCGGAAAGTCTTGTTGCGGTTTCAAATTGCACAATTTATTGTAACTTGAAAAAGTGACTTTGGTTATTGATGGAGCACTTTTTCAGTTTATATTCATTCTCTTGCCCTTTTAATATAATTTTTTTACTGATATGGTGGAAAGCAAAGCACCCATGCAGGACTTTGAATCTGCAATATTCCCTTGGTCCCAGGGAATATAAATGGTGTGCCAGCTCGATGAATTAAGGCGAATCTGTCTTCCTGGACACAGCTAAAATGAAAGGATTAAAATAACTCTTTCCAAAGATGTTGAATACCATGTGAATAGCTTTTTCAAAAATCTTCCTGTAAAACTATTCCCACCGAGAACGATTTCATAAGCATTTTCAAAATAAAATCGAGACACATCTCAGCTACCATCAGGGGGGATTCGTTATTGATTTATCTAGTCAAGTAAACTAGCTATCACACTAGATTTTTTCGATGAAATCTGTCTTTCTATTGAAAAGGTGAGGGCCTTGATTACAAATTCCCCAGGGCTCGACATTTATCGGTATAATAAATTGTAAGGGGCAGATTTACAAGTCCCTTGCTTCATTTTTGCTCCGCTGTTGCTCACTTTTTGTGACGCATCAGGTGTAAACAATGAGCCCATTTACAACATGACACATCTAGGGAGATGTGTCACCTTGTAAAGCCCTGCGGCACGTATTACCCGCGTCAGATATAATATATGCAGGGTAGGGGTTCCCATGCAGGAAAGCCTCATAGAAGTGACACAGTGAAATCTACAAGATTTCACTGCACCACTTCTAGGACGCAACTGCAGCAAAACCTTACGCCTGCTTGGAGCAGGCCAAGGAGTGACACAGTACAATAAGTATAGGCCTCCACATGCATTTTTGTAGTTTCGTCGTGCTTGCAACACAACTCCAGCAATGTGTGACTTTTGCGCCAACAGATGCGTCATAATTTCTGACACATCTGTCAATGCTTGAGCCATGGTGCGCAGTATTGTAAATACTGCGCATACATGGTGGCGCAAGGATTTCGCATGGAGGCGCAGGGAAACTGACGCATCTCTACAGATGCATCAGTTTTTTGTAAATCTGCCCCAAATTCTTTTGAGTTTTGCACTAAAAAAGAAATATAGCATGCTTGTTGCGATGCTTTCCACACCCAAAAATCAAAATGTACTTGTTTCCACCAGGATCCGAATTATCTGGTCTACTTGCAGTCAGAGTGTTAGTAGAGGGGGAGTAAATAAGGCAGCTGGGCAGAACTTAAAATTTTTCTTATCTTCATTTTAAAGTTAAATATAGGAGTGTTATCGGATACACGTGCCACGCGAACTAAATAGGTGCATACTAGATACAAATTGGACGTATGAATTTCTATGACACTTCAGCATTCTTTTTTGCGCTCAAACAAACTGATCATTTCAGCACCTCAACCTTGAGTTCAGCACTCGCCCCCCTATAGAGAAAGCCGTCCACTGCTGTTGCTATTTACTCGCGTACGGTGCACTGAAGATGCATTGTAGAAGTCATTGTGTGAGGGTTGGGACACATTGTCATGGGTATGCGCCTCTACTGCCGCCGGGCATTTCGCCCCTTGCACTGCACCACATAGATAATAATGTGGCAGATGCAGGTGGCAAAATGGCTGTAGGGAGAGGTGTGGCGCCGCGGCCAAGGCGACTGACGCTGGAATCTGGGGACCACGGTTCGATCCCCGGCTCCGGCGGCAGGTTAGCCCAGCACCATGTGACTCTGGGCAATAGCTCGCTTAATCTTCCCGACGGCCCCCAGCGCCTAGAGACCCTTACGGGTGATTGTGCGCTTTACAAATGTGGACTTTACTTTACTTTACTTTTTACTTTACTGTCAGCAGGGTTGGAAGGGGGAGCCAGGGTGCGAGGGGCCCTCGTAAACAAAAAATAACATGGCGCAACAACCACGGGGCAAACATCCTTGGCTAGACTGTGTCAGTGTTTCCATCATGGTGAAATATCTGGAAATCATTGTCAAGTATCTTTAGGTTTTTCTCTCATATTGTTTTTAGCACATATTCCTGATTGGTATATTTTGATATAAGTATTTGATCAGGGGTCTGTCGCGAGACTTTTGTGTGCGCTTTGACTGAAGGGAACATTCTGGGGTTATCTGTAGCTGCAGCGTGACTGTGATGACATCATACAACGATGAGTCCTAACTGAAACATGCCAAGTGACAGACAGCCCTATGTTCAGAGGGAGGCTCGAATGATGAAACTGTGTCCCTTGATAGCCTTAATAACCTTCATAGGATTAACTCCCAGAGTACGTTTTGCACAATGAACGTTCCCGGGCTATCCTCACATTATATATGAGAGAGACCCCACGCTTTAAATCTTTGACCTGGTTCAGAAATACGTGCCCATTATGCAAGGCCAGCTTTAAGGCGGGAGACTAGTGCAACCAAACCTGCCGCTGAATTTTGGGGGTGCTGCGTTCAGGAATAATGGATTTTAAATCACTGAAGTGTTCCTTGTGTGTCGGGCAGTTTTTAATCAACAATAACAATGTCAAGATATCTTGGTGATTAATGTTCATGCTGGAAATAGACAGGAGATATCTCTAGTGGCAAGTTTGGCTAATCAAAAAGGAGCGCAGAGGGTGTAGTGTAGTTCCTATATTCCCAATAGGCTCTGCGCATTGGAATAACATAAACAATAGTTTGGACGTAGGACTGAGGTCGACTAGGTCTCTAATGAATATCTTAGACTTAATTATGAATGCCAGCTAGCTCAGAGGTCACTAGAAACTTTCTCGAGTGAACAGGAAGGAGTTAACTTTCCTGAATAGACAAGAAGGGATTAGTTTCTGACAACCGCATAAACATGACAACTTTGCTCCCTCCAGAATAAGGAGTATATCTCCAGAGTCGCGGAAACAATAGACAGCTATTTCACTCAGTCAATCGTGCATGCTTAGTTTCACCAGGAGTGCAGAGAAATAGAGAGACGGCGTTTTCAATAAAAGTGGTTATTTATTGAGCAGTCCTCTTTCTCATGCAAGAGAAGTGAATTGCCACAATTGCAATACTTGTCATAAAGTAAAGTGCGTACAGTAAAAGGAGTATTATAAAATAATACTATAAAAGCATTTATATGGTTTCTAAGCCATAAGATACTTAAAACGGATAAAATACATACAATGATAAAAGCTGACTAAACGTGCTCAACTGGTGTTTCTAAAATACGCCTACCCCGGTGTACCTAACCTAAGCCTAGTACGTGGGAAGGAGTAAGTGAGATATAGTTTTAGTTAAGATAGTTTTGCCAAGAATCTGAATCAAGCATTCTCTAAGGATCTAATCAGCTCCGTACCTTGGTTATAGAATGAAGGAGGTCTTGTATCTCTTTCTCAGGGCTCAATCTCCCAGCAACCCGCAAGGGTGACTGGAAACACTGAAGCTGGATTTCTCGGCAGGAGAAAAGACAGCGTCTCTCTCAGTGCGTCAATGGGAGAGTCGGATTCCTTCAGAACTCGTTTCCAGCAGGGCGTCGGGTAAGTAGATAGCCGATCTGCTCCAAACCACTGTGTGTTTGCTAAGGCAGATGCTGGTATATTTATACCTGGAAGGTGCCGAGTTTGACGTAAGGTTGGACATAAGACGTCACTAAGAACTCGCAGTTCTTTTAGGACTCCAGGAGTTCTTGGACAAATCAAAACAGAAGCAGGGGGAATTTCCGGGCTGCTGAAGGCTTGGTTTGTTTAAAGAACGCTTTGTACTTTCTAGGAGTCTATGGGAGTAGCCTTGCCGTATTTGGACTGCATTGGCTCCGACTAAATATGGATATGATTCTTATGCCTTAATAAGGATATGATTTGTTATAACCTTATAAGGGCATGAATCGGGAATATTAATATAGGGTCCTAGATACGTTCACAACAAGGGTTTGTGCCTGCCACAAAGAACGAGTACCATGCAGATCACAGAACTATGGGGCATATTATCAAGAAACAGAGTTAAGATTGTCACCGCTTTAGCGGCAGGAAACTGCCGCTAAAACTGCGATAATGGGCTTGATAATATGCCCTTGTGAATTCCCATAGAAGCCCATGTTCTGGTGTGAACATGGGCTTCTCTGGGAATTCTCTTTGGCATATTATCAAGCCCATTATCCCCACTTTAGCTGCTGTTTCCTGGCGCTAAAGCAGTGATAATCTAAACTCTGTTCTTGATAATATGCCCCTATATTTTTAGTGGATAGCTCAGTTGGTCACTGCTATTGTCACATGGATCCATTTGTTCCTTGGAGTTCGTAAGTTACAGCACTTAAAGGGTTCAGTGACCAATCAGCTGTGTTCGAAGAGCTGCATGAAAACTGCATGACATACATTAGAACTTCCCCCTTTCGTTCTTTATCCTATTTTTTCTAAAAAGGGTTTGTTTGCACAGAAATACATTCTTACTACTAAAGCCAACCCCAACTACTGTGCTATATTTTATATTTGGAGTCTGTGCTTCCCGGACCAAACACTCTTAAAATATTGTACCTACTAGTATGGATGACGCGATTCCAAAACCTTGTAATCTTCATTATTTATGTATAATTTCCTATAGACTGATTTACACTATAATTAATTGTCTTTTTATAATGTTTGTGTGATGTAAAGTGCTCTGACACCCAACACCGGTAGGAGTTGCATTGCAAAACAAATTAAATGCAAGGGGGAAAGAGGTTATGGAGTGATGAGGGGCATTGTTGGAAGTTGGTAGTTAGGGAATGTTTATGTTTATGTTTGCATGCCCGTTAGCTGCCCGTGAGCGTCCCAGCGCTAGTGATAGAGCAGATGAAGTTGAAGAGGGAGATAATTAGGGGAACAGCCACGTTTTCAAAAGTTTGCGAAACGAAAGGAGATTGGGCTGAGCCCGAATGTCTAATGGCAGTGCGTTCCACAATTTTGAGGCGTTATACAAAAAGAGACGGCCTCCAGATCTGGCCCTCTTAATCCTGGGTATTGACGTCAGGTGGAGGTGTGTGGAGCGAAGAGTTCTATTAGTTTTATAGGGAATGACGAGATCCTTTAGGATGGGGGGGACCTTGCCGTGCAAACTTTTATGGGTAGTGCAGAGGGCCTTGAAATGCACCCTTTCCCGTATGGGCAGCCAATGGAGAGATTTAAGGGCTGGTTTGGCTGAGCAACGGTTGTTTGTGCCCGTGAGAAGCCGGGCAGCAGTGTTTTGCACAACCTTAAGCTTTGCCATCACTTTGTTGGGGGCCCCGAGGTATAGGGCATTGCCGTAATCCAAACGGGACAGTACAAGGCCTTGAATCAGAAGCTTTTGAGATTGAGTAGGAAGCAGGGGTAACATTTTTCGGGAGGTACGTAAGAGGCCGTAACAGGTTCCGGCGGTTTTTCTGGCTTGGGTGGTAAGTGTAAGGCCTTCATCCAGCCATATCCCCAGGCTTTTAATTTTAGACTTTGGAATTGGAGGAGGACCCATACAGGAAGGCCACAAGGTCTCCGGGCGAAAATCCGTGGAGAAAGAGGTAATTGAGGGGTGCCAAAAAAGACTGTCACACTGGGTGCCTCCAGTGCTAAACTGGCCCTGCCTTTACATCTGTGTAAAGCTGAGGGTTGGAGAAGGACCCTGCAATTGCTGAACCATAGGTGAATCATCCGGATGCCAAATAAGTTGTCACATGCCTCTTCGCAAGTTGGGAGGAGGTAGGTGTAAAAGTGTGAGTGAAGGAGTTTATGTTCCCTATTGCTGTCTTATGTAGTTGGTATCTCAATAGAGAGTTTGCTAGAGTTTTTCTCTCACAGTTATATTGCTCAGAGAGAAAAGTTGCAAGGTTTGGCTGCATCTTTCCTGGAGGAGTGCACCCATGCCACTTTAAAGAGCACCATTACAAATTCCCTTGGCTAGGCCTCATTTCAGATGTTGTTACACCAATAATAGCCCCCCTTCTTACTAAATTAAATAGACAATCGAACGCGAGTCAGCTAAATGGCAAGCACTAATATTGCAGTCTTAACCTGCAGACGCTTTTCGGCCAGGAGAATATTTTGATCTCGGAAAAAAACCCGACGTGCCTTGAAGTCAATCAGAACGTCAGTAACTAAGAATATGAGATAAGAACAGTTCAACTATAATTGAGGTAGAAAACATACACATATGTAGCAAGAGTGAAATCATTGCTCAGAAGTGCGGAGTACATCAATATCTGAATATAGGGGGGGCGTTGTAAAGAAGGAATGTCAAGTTACTGAGTAATTCCAAAACAGCTCTCCAAATACCACGCATAAATATATACTGAAATGCATAATGGGCTGCATTAACTGGATGGGATAAATTGTTTGGGGCGTTCCCAGAGGAGGGAGGGGCCTGGAGACATATTGTGAAAATAATTAACACCAAACAGAAGAAATTGCAAAATTTAATGAGCTAAAAGCAAGCGATGTAAAATAAAGGAAATGTATATTGAGGGTTGAATGTGAATATTGGAGGAGACTGACACATGCGACAGACTACTATCGCACAATTAAAAGGCATCAATCAATTTAGAGTTAAAAGCTGAATAGGCGCAGGCAAGAGAAGCGCAATTACCGGAGGGTAATTGGCAACAACATAATTATTCACGTAAAAAGTTTCAGCAGTAGTGAGGCATTTAATGAAGAGTAATTGACAATAATGTGAATAATTAGTGCATGGAAGTCTAGATTAACAGAGTTGAAAAGGTTTAGGTAAGGGGTGAGCAAGGATTGGAAATGTTCATTGTTGCAAGGTAAAATTACTTAAACAAATGATAAAATAAAACAGAACCTTGGAAGCAAACAGACTGTCGATGCAAACAATGTGCACTGTTATAATAGATTACAGATGTCCAAAATTAGTAAATTAGAAATGGGGAAATGCATAGTGGTTTTTCTATTAAAGAAGCAGATCCTATATTTTTCTCTGCTGTCTTTAAATGGAGCTAACTTGTAGCAATATGCTAAAGTATCCTTTGCCGCCATGCGCTTCACACAGTCTGCAATAACATTATACACTTAGAGGATTTGGCAGTTTTATTGTAATATGCAGTCGATATGTTTCAGCAAGCATTGAAACTAAAAAACTACAAAGGTTGACATGCTGATGATATTTTCCTAAAATCTGACATGCAGGATATGGATAACACATAGTTTGTGGTTCAAATCTATTTTATTGTATTTCAGTAGTGCAATACAACATGAGACAACACAACTATGGGCAGTTAATTCCGGTGAAGGTGCTGCACCATAAACAATAACAAAAGTAATCAAACCCATCCTTAACCAGCCCCCCCCCATAAGCCCAAGATGCTCACCCCAAAAAAGCTAAAGAAAGGTGCCTAGGTAGAATAGAAGTCCTCCTTGTCAGCTAATCTACTCCCCCATCCCGCACCGCTGAGTCAGTTGTCCTTGAGCTCAGTAAGAAAAGGTACCGGGGGCAGGTCAATTCCTTAAGAGCCGAGAGGAGTACTATAAATGGTTGCCACAGCTCTCTGTAGGAGTTTATATGAGGAGTCAATGTAAGGGACAGTTGTGGCATACCAAGAATGCCCCACAGCCTATGGAGCCATGCTGTGTGTGTTGGGAGTTTCTCTGTGCCCCAAAAGGAAAGAATGTTTTGGAGTACTGCTCCCACCGCTATCTAAATATGAAGCCCCTTGTGTGGTTTAAGCAGGAATGTCAGTGCGTCGGGAAGGCCTAAAATAACATAAGCTGGGAAGAGGGACATCTGTGTGTCAAAATATTGATCGATGTCAGCTAGGATTCTGTCCTAATAGCATGTACGTTTAGGACAGTCCCAGAGAAGGTAAAGTAGGGTCTGAGGAAATCCACAGCCTTTCCAGAAACCCACACTGTAATTCCGGTTGCCTCTGCGAAGTCTCACAGGTGTGAGGCACCAATATGTAGCAATTTTATTGGCAGTTTAAATGCCTACAGTGTTGCGTGTGGTATGTTGTGCGTATGATAGATCTTCTCCCATTCCTTGTGTGACATTGTGTGCCCCAACTCACGTTCCCATCTTTTTTGCTCCGAGGTTTTAGCTGCAGGTTAGGACTGCAATAACAGGGTGTATAGTTCAGTGATTAGGCAGCGATCATCATTCTTGGGGAAAAGCCATTTTTCAAAGAGCGTGGGTAGGCGATGCACACCTTTCTGAGTAGCTGGGTCAGTAACCCAGTGACGATGTTGCAGGTAGCAGATCCTCTTTTGTTCTGGTAACCCGAAGTAAGCTTTGAGGTGCTCAAAAGAGATGGGGCCTGTGGCATCCATCGTATGCCATATAGAGAGGTGGCCGGCCGCCTGCCAAGCCGCGAAGGTGGTACGATGTAGCCCTGAGATAAACTCTGTGTAACTTAAAATAGGTATTACTGGGACTGGAATGTCAATGCCTTTCAGGTGGCCACTTGGTCCCATACGCCAAGGGTAGCCCTGGTGATAGGGGATGAATGCAGTCCCAGGCTCTCTGTAGTCATTTAAAAAAGGGGAGCTTCTAGAAATGGTCACCCGCTAAAGTTCTGTGCATGAAACACGAGTGCTTTTTGGACACTTCACAAGTACATTCCACCAGGAAGCGAAGTTGTGCCATCTGGTAGTAAGGTAAAAGGTTTGGAATCGCTAAACTCCCTCATGGACCAGGTAGTAAGTCAGGTTGCAGGCTCATATGGGGGTCTGCCCCCTGCCCAGACAAAGCAGTAAAGTTCCCCTTGCAAATATTGGAGCATGCCTATTGGTGGCTCCAGGGGAAGAGCTTGGAACAGAAATAGAGCCTGTGGGAGGATAATATTTTTCAGTGCTGCAAGCCTTCAGAGCAATGAGAGCCGATAGTGCTTCCAGGGAGTAAGGTCCACCAGCATTTATCGTAACAAAGCTTGATAATTGGGGTCTGATGTCTCTCTCACCATTGAAAATGTGAAGATAAAGTAGGACACTGATGAGGTTGCCCACTTTACTGAATATTGAGCAGCCAGCTTCGACCACATGGGGTTACCACTGAGAGGTTAAGAGCCTAGGACCTCTGTATATTGACGCGAAAGCTAGCTACCTCCGTGAACCTCTCCAGTTTTTCCAGAATGGTCGGTCGTGCCCACAGCAGGTCGTAAAGTGCAAAAATCACATCATCAGCATAAAGGCACATGATATGCTTCTTCCCCAAAGCACATCGCAGGAATGCAAGGGTTATCATGCACACCCAAGAGCAGAAACTATTACCAATGCCTTAAAAGTGGAGTGTTGTTTTCAGATAGGGCCAGTGCACCTAATCAAATGCCTTCTCAGCATCTATGGCAAAGAGCATGATTTCCCTCTGCAACCATTCAGCTTTTTCTACAAGTGGAGGATCCGTTCCGTATTATCGCCACACTGGCGATAGGGCACAAAGCCTGCCAGATATGGGCCCACTAAGCGTGCCTTATTTGGCCCCAACCACACTACTAAGATATGGTGAGTATTTTAACATCCACATTTATGAGTGAGAGGGGTCAATAAGAACCACGTTGCCTCTTATCTTTATGGGAATAACAGTGAAAGAAGCCTTGAGCAACACCAACCGGTCTCCCAGATTAAACACACCAACAGGTAACTGGGGTACAGATTGTGCACAGTGAGCTAGCCAGGACTAAGGCAGCATATCCTAATGTTGTGTGTGGAATCAGTCTTGCACAGTTTTGACGTTTATGTTGTCCAACAAAGGCACAGTTTTAATGAGAATCTATGACCCGTATGACATGGTGCAATCAATATTCTAGCTTGGGTACTTCTTTAAAACCACTTGGATGCTAAGCTTGTGCATGGACATTTAATGTAATTTCCATTGAAATGAATGGGCACTCCATGACGAGTTACCCTTGTCATTAGCATCCAAGTGGTGGTCTTCTGAGTAGTTTTTCTTTTGTGTGCTCAAAGGCCCCTATTCATCTAATAACCAGAGATGTCATTGGCATTAGGAAATAATCCTCCTCAGCTAAGTAGGGAGCCCCTGTTTTCTGGCTGTATATTGTTAAAACTTGAACCTTTATAAGGATCACCCCACAGATGTTCCTTCTCTTAATTCAAGTAATAGTCCCACCAGCACACTCAGTTTGCTCTAAATATTCAGTTCCAGCGTGCTCTAGGGTGCACCCTCCGTGCTGGAGTGCATCAAAATCAAAGTACAGTAGAGTGTCCCATCTGGGAGACGTCCCCTAGTCACAGCTCATACAACCCCTGCAGGGTGTTCTCAATTGTTGATGAATTCCAATTAATCACAATGTTTGTTTAGTTCGTATTTATTTAATTTTCTTATTTTCAAGAATTTCTTAATTCTCATGAAATTCATTTTCAATTTCAAACGAATTCAATTGATTAGCATCCTCACATTACGAACAAGAAGTTGAAGCTCACTTAAATGACAAAGCCATTTATCTACCGTTGGATGATAACCCCACTGAATTGTTTTCTAAACACCTTGAAACATTGATCAACAAGGCATATGAAAACGGTGTAATAAATGAAAGAACGAAAAAGTTTTTGATCACCTGCCATCCAAGGAGCCCTACAATATACATGCTACCAAAAATTCATAAGTCTTTAGAAAAACCACCTTTTCGACCTATCGTCTCAACTGTGGATAGTATTCATCAACCTATTGGACAACTTTTAGATAGGTATCTACAGCCCTGTGTGATGGGAATGAGGACTTATGTCAGAGACACGACCCACTTTTTAAACATTCTCGAGCAGGTGAATATCTCTTCGGAAGAACAAATAGTGATGTGTAGTATGGATGTCAAATCCTTATATACATCCATACCTCACCAAAAAGGCATAGAAGCCGTTGAACAGGCCCTCTTGGAAACCGAACTTGATGAACAATTGAAGGTGTTTCTCATGGAACTTCTTTATTTCACCCTATACCACAGGTATTTTTGCTGGAAGAATCAATTTTATCTCCAACAGACAGGAACTGCTATGGGAAATTCGGCAGCCCCGGGGTATGCTAATATCTTTATGAAATCCTTTGAGGAGGAACATATCTTGAACCAAGAACCATGGAAATCTCAAGCCAGACTGATATTACGATACATTGATGACATGTTCATCATTTGGACTGGCTCGGAAGAGTCATTATTGGATGCTATCTTCACTTTGAATTCCCGAGACGAACAAATTCAATTTACCTCGGAGATAAATAGAAAGAAAATCACATTTCTAGATGTACAAGTATCCAGAACAAATTCTGGGTTTGAAACTGATATCTACAGAAAAGCTACTGACCGCAATAACCTTCTGCATTATAAGAGTTTTCACCAGGATTCTCTTAAAAAACACTTGCCGTATTCTCAAATGCTTAGAGTCAAGCGCATTGTTTCTTCCGTGGATAAGTCTGCATTAAGAATTCAGGAAATGGAAACGAGATTCAAGGAGAGAGAATACCCTATCAAAATTTTGGAAGAAGCACGAACACGTTGTACAGCAAAAAATAGAACAGAACTCTTACAAAAAACTCAAAAGAGTAAAGAAACCACTAGAATGGTAATGGTGTCAAAATACACCACTAAAAGCAACATTTTTAAAAAAATTGTCAAAAAACTTCGGATACTGCTTTCGCAAGAACCGGATTTCAATAACATATTCAATGAATTACCACTTTTTGCTTATCAACGATCTCCAAATTTAGGGAGTTTAACTAAGGCTAAGGACTTGAGTGAAAATCAGATTTTCAAAGGAACATTACCTTGTTATAATTGCAGCCATTGCAATTGTATAATCAAAGGAAACGTTACGACACATCCAAGCAAGGGTTATAATATCAAACTGAAAGTCAATGCTACATGCGATAGTACTAACATTATTTATCTACTAAAATGTCCTTGTGGACAAGGATACGTGGGTAAAACTGAGCGCAAAATGAAGGTTCGCTTGAATTAGCACGAATCCAATATTCGCAACAAATCAACAAAATCTACAGTTGCTATCCATTTTCAGGAAGCTGCACATAATATCAGCCAATTGAGATTTTTGATTTTGGAGACAGTTTCTAAACATGAAGGAGTTGATAATAACAAATTGCTTTTGAAACGTGAAAACTTTTGGATTTACAAATTAGACACTTTGAAGCCAAATGGGATGAATGACAGGGTTGAATTCAGTTGTTACCTGTAGTATCTTTCAAATAACTTTATTGACAATGTACTTGCTAGACATACCTATTATTGACCGCCATTGAAAAGTTTTTTCAATTTTCTGAGATTATTTATTATTTTTCATATTGTTACACTTTTTACATTATTCATTTTTGATCACATAATATGGTTGTACCATTTGAATGAAATGTGTGTTACTTATTTACAAACTATCAATGATTTCTTACATTGTTCCAATATGGAACCTAGGTTTTCTTTAGCTGTTTATATCGTTCCAATATGGCACCTATCCTTACAGCTAGAATGTTAGTCCTTCCTTTATGTTACAGTATTAACTTCTAACTGCGAGTTCTAACGCCGACTGACTTTACACTTGAGCTACGGATACTTGATACGTTACTGCTCCTTACTTATGTAAGTTAACTACTAAGAACTTGATGCTAGGATTGTAGGAACAGTTTGTTTCCTTCCTTTTTTTATCATATTTGCCTTTGTTTAAATAACTCTACATACCTTGAGTGATAATTGCCATGGCGCGTAATTTACTTTTGAAACGCTTGAACATGAGAAGAGCGCGTAAATACTAAACTTGAACTTGATAACCATCTAGTTGTTGTTATATCCTTAGATATTCTATATATTTCTCACAGGATTAGAATTTGCGATTATTTTCGAATCATTTTCCAATTGTATGTACTGTTCCGTTATCATGTCACTGGTGACCCAGTTTTGATGCTCATTTGCATATTTTGTGTGATGATTACTATGGCGTGATATTAACTTTTGCAACGCTTGAACATGAAATGAGCGCGTAATTATTATACCTGAACTGAATAACCATTAGGCTGTTGTTATATCTTTAGACATTCAAATATTATCCATAGGATAGGAATTTGTGATTATTTTCGATTGGTATGCGCTGTTCCTTTATCATGTCACGGGTGTATTAATTTTTACTCATTAGGTTTATATTATTTTGATGTTCATTACTGGGGGAGTTGGCCTTTTCACTATTTCCGTATTTAATTAATAGATAGCTCTCAATTTGGAAATTCATCATATGTGGAATTTATGGTTTCTGTCACCTCATGTATTATATCTTTTTGATTATAGACATATATCCCTGATGAAGGCTCAATAGCAGCCTTCTCTTAATTCAACATATTCAAATGGCTAATGAAGCACCAGTTAACAAACCAGTAAACTGCAGGCATGTAGTTACACAGATGCTGCAACAATGTGGGCTTGTCCTTATAGGAGTAGATGTTACCTTTATACATTTCAAGAACACTAAAATTGGTTTGAAGGTGCCCTGCCACATAAAAGACACAATGTTAGACTGGGTCCCCTCAGTAATGAGGGAGCAACATGGCCAGTCCTAGCTAGTTATGCACCTTACACTGATATAGGAAATCTTAATGCACCAGAGCTACGTTCACTGTACACCAGTCTGGTCAGAATACACAGATGTTTGACACAATACGTGGTGCGAACAATTACAATAAACCCCTCAAGGACTGCACAACCACAATTGGCAATGCCTGGAATGAGTTCAGTGACAATTATTTCAATAAAGTTCCCATTAGGAGGTAAACGATTCCTTTCTGGATTGTTAAAAAAACAAATCAGCTTGTAGCAGTGTTTCTCCATACAGGACCCCAAGAACAGCATGGAATTCTCACAATATCCTGCCGATGGGAATGCCTCCCCAGTGGAATCATGCGTCACTTGGACCACAGTGTTTGCTGCATAATATACTAGAACACATGGTAGACCTGCATTAGCTGTTTTGCTTGAGTGGTTTAAACAGTCCCAAATTGAAGACGAGCCACCCCTGCTCTGGATATAGGGATGAAAGGGATGGGCAATTTTGCAGCGGTGTCTTAAATCGTGTTAAGTAATATAAAAAGGTAAGAAGAAGCATTGGCTATATGCCATTGGCTCACACAGGTTAATCCAGGAGATCCAGGAGCACAAACTTCCTAAACTTTTTGAAGAAACCTATACATCATTAGGCAGAGATAATTTGGGAGCCGGACTTAATAAACTACAAATTAATCTCAAGAGCGCTATAATTTGGGTAACTGTGATTTACTTAAATAGCCTGATAGGTATAAGGATACTGATTCATTTGTTTCTTGTTCCTTTCAGGGCTCATCCATAAAAATGCTCAGAGAGAGGAGGACTATCAGCGCTCAGATCAGAGAAGTACATGAAACAGGAGAAGGACTCACAACTTCTGACTACATAATAAAAAGGAAGACAAGCCTCATAGTCAAAGCTTCAATTTAAAAAGAAGAAAAAGTAGGGATTAAAGCCAAACAACATGCCACAGATATTGAGGATATGGCTTCTGAATGGGGGGTGAGCTCTGGTAGAAGTAACAATAGTTTGATGGCATCTTATGGAGTGTCTGGTGGCAGTAGCAATGAGTGACTACATCCAGGTAGACACACTGGACCAGACACTGGATGTCTCTAGTCAATTATATGAATTGCAACTCCAGATGAAGAAGTATATGTAATGTACTTTCAATGTTCTCATTCGGGAGAACTTTTCATTCAGCTACAACATTCTCTTAGCGGAAAAAGATTGGCCACCAGAGTTTGTTAGGGATTGCCCACAAGGAGAAACGGTAATTTTTTCAGCTTTTGTCATCCTTGTTTCAGAATCAGTAAAACACACATTCGCCAAGAAGTGGGCATTAGCACAAGCTCTGCCATCATACCGTAACCACATGGGTTGGAATGATGGATCTCCTCACCACATTGTACAAGTGAAGTCCACTCTACAACCACAAAGACAATATCATATTAAACATGAGGCTAAAAACAAGTTAGAGAGATCCTGACACAACTTGAATATCAGTGTGTAATAGAAATGTGCACCTCACCAATGAATAATCCCTTGTTTCCAAATATGAAACCAGACCATTCTTATCACTTGTTCTTAGATTACAGACACTTGAACTCTGTTACATGCACATTTGCTGTACACAATGTGCATAGTGTGGCACTAATGAACACTATTGTGCACAAAAAATCAAAAAACACAATAAATAATTGCAAAAGGATATTTCTGCCAAAATGTAATGTCTGAAAGCAAGCACTTTACTGCGTTCTTTGCTCTTGATTCTGAAACACAGTTTTGTTGATTGCCTCATGGGTATAAGAATAGCCCTGGGCTGTGTTCATCCCGGGTCAGAGTACTATTACAAGATTTTAATGATGAAGCTTTGTCCTCTGTCAATGACATATACCCGACGATGATGACTTAACCATGCACTTGACTAGAGTAGATGACATAATTTTGGGTTTTGCTCATATGGCCTACAAATTTAATTTAAAAAAAAATTGAAATGTTTCTTGGGATATGATCTGTTAAGTGAAGGCAAAAGCCTGGTGACACATTACTGAGAGAAGTTTGCACATCTTCTACCTCCAAATACATTGAAAGAGCACCAATCAATATTGGGTTTTCTAAACTTTGGCAGAACATACATACCAGATCATGTACAAAGGGTAAACAATTTTACGACTTGATTTATCCAGACTTTTCAAGCACACATTGGGCATCTGAACACACAGATTTAACGTTCAGTACAAACTGACATTTTAGCTTCAAAACACTTACATACATGTGAAAACACCACAAATTTGGGGATCCATTTAATTTCAGGTACATCAGGATACACCGTTGTCACATTCAATGAAGGAGACACTGTACCGATTGCATATAAATCACATTTATACACAAATACAGTGATGCATTTTGCATGACAGAAAACATACTGATAGCAGTACAGACAGCTGTAGTGAAGGAAAGACCATTCCAGCCTTAGAGGCTGTCACAAAGGCCAGTGTTCCAAATGTGAAAGCTTTCCATCCGAGATAGATAGAATGGGCCAACTCATAGAAAAGATGTACATTACATATTCAGATCTACAGTACAAACATAAGCATACCTACAATATGAACACAAATATCCTCTGCCCAATGAAAGAATGCCTCTTGATCAGCATGATTTTATAATCTACACTGATGGTTCTGCCCAGTCTGCAATAGGGACAAAACATCAATACTCTTCAGCTTGCGCAGTGGTAAAGACTGATATGAGGAGTGGAGAATTCTAACCTCATAAAACCTACATGGAGTCACTTGGTGATTGCACAGTGCAGCTGGCTGAAATGGAAGCTCTAATTGTGCTGCTGGAAAGTACAGATCCAGAATTCCCCAACTGTGTGATTCGTATTATTGTGTCCAGTCTTACAATGAATATTTACACTACTGGAGCAATAATGGATTCAGAAATTCCAAAGGGTACATGATCAAGCATAAGATGCTTTGGGGACAAGCTTTAAGCTAGCTTGCCACATGCTCATGTCATTCACTTACTGAGCCACGAACATGTGAGGATACATATTGCAGGGAATTCAAAGGGTGACGAAGCCACAAAAGCAACAGTGCACACTGCTTCAGTCGCTGCAATAACTCATTCAAGTATGAGGAAAGATGGAGACATCATCACAACTTTCAATGCTGAGTGCAATGGCACCAACTTACCAAAAGGTTTTCAATTAACATAATCCTACCATTTAAGCGTGCAAAACATTCAATTTGCTCAAATTTCCCAAGTGGGTGATAGAGTAATACCAAATTCAGATCACAGGTTAGGACGAATGCTAGCAGCACATGAGGGTCTAGCATCTGTTCACGCAGGGGTGGCGGCTACACTTTCACTATTCCAGCAATCCAAAGGGTGGCCAGGTCTTAACAAACAGGCCAAATACTATGTCCTTAAATGTGGCATTTGCTAGCAATTTAAAGTGTCCACCACAGCTCGTCCACACAAGGCACCTAGTTTGATCGAAACATGACTGTGGCCTGTGTTTATCTAGACCACAGTGGTCCCTTACAATCTGATGGGTCTTATAAAAACATCATGTTAGCAGTGTATTCCTGGTCTCAATTCTCACAGGTATGTCCACAGTGATGGGCTGACGCTTGAACTGTTTTACAGGAATTGCAAGACTTTATTGGCACTTATGTTGTATTCACATTGAATTAGGACCAGGGTCTGGCATTCACCTCTTGGGTGTACTGCGACACCATGGGAAAATTTGTTGTGAAAGATTCCAGAAATAAATGTGGTAGTGGAGAGGAAGAACCATGACTTAAAACAGTCTTTAACAGCTAGCGTTTTAGGTTTAGGTCGCAGTTGGGTCCACCACGTATGCAGGGACCTGACAGCCCTCAATAGTCCACCTAGAAAATTCCTGAGTCGTCATAATACCTATGAAATACTTTTTGGAGTTGAGATTAGGCCTGGGTGTGAAATTCTGCTCCCCCTGCAGAGTTTGCAGACGTAGAGCTTGGGGGAGTTGCCAAAAACTCAGTGGGGCAGAGTTTTGTCCTCACTCATGATCACCAACGTTAAGTTGGCTGGTACGAGCGAGAACAATTCTTACTCCAGACCATCTTCTAGTGAGAATTCTCAATGTATGCAGTCGCATATGGTCGCTACAGCTTGCATTGAGAAACCTTCTGTTTGCGTAGAGGAAGCTGCAACTTGAGTAGAACCTTTACTCAAGCAGTAGAAAGCAGCAGCACCCTCTTGCACTGCACATAGTGCCATTTTGGTGATTTTACAGTGTGGGACAAACACCCATTGCTAAAATTCAGCATTAACGGTGTGACGTAATACACTCCGCTGCTTGGGGAACTCTGTGTACCGAGGCAAAGTTTTTAATCACTTTACGGAACTCTGCGAACTCCGTCCAGGCCTAGTTAAGATGTTGGTTCCAGACCTTGACAGTCCAAGTACAGTGGCGACGGAAACACCTATGAAATCAGTGAAGGTTTGGATGTCTTACAGGTACTGAATAGCTTCTGAGAAGCTCAGAGCAACGTCCAGCAGAAACATTCTGCTACTAGTGAAGTGGAGGAAGCTCCAGCAACTCACAGTTGGATTTCAATGATTAGGGATCTAGTCCAGGAGAAAATAATTGACAATAATGAATTGAGGCCATCTTATAGAGCAACTGTGCCTGTCCTCGCTGTTGTGGGTACCATAACTGTACTTTTACTGCCACTTGCTGGTAGCAAACACACATGATTTGTTTATATTAATTTCATCAAACACATCATGTGGCCAGTTCTACATAGTAGGCCCGAGGGCTTCTGGGTAGTTAGCTGCCTCCTCTCACTACCTTACGTGAAGTCCAGTGGCAGGCTTTGACAGGCAATGAAGCTTCTTCCTCCCCGCCAGAAACAGCTAACACTGAAGTATTACTACTTATCATTACATTGTCAAATATGACTAAACAGATTTCATCTCTGCAAGCAGACAATGATGGTATTTACAAGCACCATCATTGGAGTCAACTACCAATTCTACACAGCTTCACAAGCCTCCAAAGTTTATAAAAACACCCTCCTGCTATTTTGTCGACTTTGATGACTTCTTTCCTGATCTGCCAGGCCCACCTCTATAAAGAGGACCACATGAACTTTTCATTTTGGCTCAAAAAGACATTATTTATTCCTCCATGGATGTATATTGGGATTACAATTTCATTACTTTTCCTCTTCATTTGGATTTGTTTTGAGACTATCTTTTTCCTGCTTCTGAATGAACACTCTCTCCCAGAATACTCTGCTGTTGAGCTTTGTAAACAAGGTTTTGAAGCCTCATTCTTCAACACACATAGTGTGAAGAGACCTTTCCCTAGAGAATATTTCAGTTGTGCCAGTTCCTGATGGAAATGTTTGGGATAAGGTATCCTATGATATATTTGGACTGACAGAATTTCTATAAATCTCATACATATTTCGTATTTCCTTAAATTATATTATCACTATTATATTATCACTACTGGTACTATCTCTGATGATTGGGACATTAAAACAGTGTATAAAATGCTTGCTGATTTAGTGCATTACATCTTTTTGATAGTGAAGGAATGTATGATTGTACATCTAATTATGAGGAAATGTTCTGTTTTATCATTCTGGCCACCATTATTTACATAAAGCACGTACTCCACGTTCAGTATTTAATTACACCCAATGGGAACACTGCCTAACACCACCAGAGGGTAGCTATAAAATATTTGCATATTTTTCAGGTCATGATTTAGCAGACCTGGAGTCTTATCATTATAAACTTATACCATCTCTGGCAAAGTAAATATGCTCACTGGCAAAAAGTTGATTTATACTGCTGCTTTCATTTCCCAGTTGTTGACACAATGGTATGACTTTCAGAAAAACAATATTGATGTAAAATCAATATGGGGAACAAGAGATTGGTAGGATCAGTGGAATGATGCTTTATTTAGAGGATGCCTTATACCACACCAACTGATTTTCCTGAATAAAACTGTGCAGCAGACATTCTGTTTCAGCTTTGCTGAGATAAAAGATCTAAATAATGAAACATTCCCACCTTTGAATGCTGTGCGAATTGCCAATAATTCACAAATTGCACAGAGAATGTGTTTGAAAACTTGCTTAGAAATGGAACATACAATTCTTCACATTCCCAGAGGGAAGGTTAGTGTGGCCATTAGATACTAAAGGATGTCAGGCACATTTTCATGACACCATGAAGGGGTTTAGCATAACTCAGATAGACCCATGTTACGTGTAGACAGAACACGCAGGAGTGGTCACAACATACAGCATTGGAAAGTTGTGCCTGTAGTGGCTAAAATATTCAACGTTTGTCTGAGGTGAAACCCCACATTTCTTTTCTTTCCGATGATATGTCCCCACAGGATTTTTTGTTAGGACCTCAAAAGCCACATCAAATGCACTTTCTGTCTCCAATATACAATGAAGTATGTAAGGTTTCTCAGCTGGAAGCTGCTAAAGACGTCAGGAAATTGACAGACTAAAATTAGAAAAGACTCTAGCAGTAGTTGGCAATGGTATGACTACATTAGCTACTAGGACATATTCTCTTGGTAACATTGTGTTGTTTGCTACTGACATCATACACAGTGACATGTCCTCTTTGCAACATTGGCAATCACAAATTAGGTCTATTATGGCGCTAAGTTGAACTCTAAAGACACTCTGCTCTGATTGCATTCCATGAAAACACCTGGATGTTATAAGTCTGTTCTTACCATACAATTTAACATAAGCACATACCATTATGGCTAAGGAAGATGTGACACACACTTTGTTACATATAAAAATATTAGAGAATTTAGCATTTAATGTTGTGGAGGTATCAAGTGCAGATTGGATAATACATGGACTTATTTCTCTGCCAATTTCCATTTTTCACTTCAAATACTTCTTGCAGTATCATCAGGTAGGGATATATGAAGTGCTAGGAGAAGGGTTTGTGCATGAGTCATGGATCCTAACTTTCACTTATCATTGTAGGAATGGTGCAACTGGGGTTTTACTTCATGGAGCATGCAATGCGTCCAAGGCGAACTCGTCATGTTAACTGAGAGGTTGCCCGGTTGCTATGATTCATCCAGCATTCAGATTGATCTCTAATGGAAATTATTTGAAATTGAATAATTAAGGTTGCTTCAGGATGAAACCGGAATACCTTATCTAGTGATGGTTTCTGGTGTCACGACCTGTTATACACAAGTATTGTTTCTACCTGCCTGTACAGTTTGTGATGTGACAATTTGGCCTTCAATGACAATTTTGAATGAGAACTTTGATGCTTTAAGCAGACTGAAAGCCTTACTGTTTCAGAGGAAAGTAGCCTTATCATCTGCAAAAGAGATGTTTTATCTTCAATTTGCAAGGTCTTCCTCCGAGGTACACTTGCTGCTTCACACAAATCTCCCACACCATTTTGGGGAACTAGTGCACTGCATTTTTAACCTTTCCAATACTATAGGGATATCCCAGTTTCTAAAACCAATTGGTTCTGGGTTGGTTAGTACCTCCAGATGGTCTTCTTAGTTTTTCCATCTTTTATTCACTCTGTGCTGGGAAGCATTTTTAGAGGCTTCTTAGCTGTTGGAACACTGATTATATTCTATTTGCGCTGCAATGACTGTTCCATCATGTGACCAAATGAGGATGGCACTATCACATGTGCTACTGTGTCATGAGAGAATGATGCATGCCTTTGGCGCACCCTTGCTTCAAGAACTAAATACAACTGGTTCTTGTCCTTTCGGCCTATCTGGATACACTGCGTGCAGCCCATATTCTGCTGTCAGCTGTGCACTTTCAATTCTGGTCTGGATATATGCTTGGTGATGCAACCGGTTCAATATACGGACATTACACTGCAGGGGGTTCCATAAAGACTTCTTTGTACAGGTGCCCTGCACAATCGCCATTACTTATTAAAACTCATATTATGAGCCTTCCTGGGATGTTTTAGCTCCTGGTGACTTGGTTCCAGGATTATCCTCTGTGGATGCACTACTGGCCATCACTTCTTCAGCAAATGCTGAGGGGGTTGTATTTGAACATCTTTGTTCCCTGA
Source organism: Lissotriton helveticus (assembly GCF_964261635.1). NCBI lineage: Eukaryota > Metazoa > Chordata > Amphibia > Caudata > Salamandridae > Lissotriton > Lissotriton helveticus. Next base: position 666,688,554 of record NC_136063.1, read on the forward strand.
AGCTGGCAAGAGGGGTGCCAATGTAACAATCAAGTGTGGATTCTGAGAACAGCAATCTTTCATCCACTCCTTGGAACATTTAAACAATATGGCAGTTTTGAGCAGTAGAGATTTTTCAATATGGCTATATTTTATTTTGTTAAAGTGCTTTAAGAATTAAGTCTTTTTAGTTAGCTTTTTTCAATTGCGCATTTTAAATACAATTTGGCTTTCTGTAGGCTTTTAATATTAAGGAAGCACAATGCTTTCATGATTTTAGGTTTTATATTAAATCTATATTCTTATCATATATTTTAAGAAGCTTTTTAGTTGCCAAACATCCATGGAGTGTGTGTCATGTGGCCACATTATGTCCGGGCAGAAACACCACCATCTTATTTGCTTGCGTTTACAGTTGACAGTTTTTCTTGAACGTTGACATTTGACACTCAATTTGCTCATGTGCTTGTATGGATAATGTTCCATGATATAACTTTGCTTACATTTACACATCTTCGTAGGCATACTATCAGAGCCTTGAGTATTCTGTACAAAAGCTAAATTTCACTGCATAAAATGATGTTGTTTAATATTGTTTCCTTGATGACAGCTTTGTCAGGCTAGAATCAATAATGACAGCCTGACTGGGACTTCGGCATGGCAATAAGTGTGAAGTTTATTATATAAATGACATCACTGATTTGCCTAATTAGAGGAGCATTTCACAGACACTGTCAAGGGTGCCCCATGCCAGATTTCCAGCCCAGCTGAATCATATTTATCTCCTGAGAAACATGGTGCCAAGCTCTACACCAAGACTTGCTCCCAGATTAAACATACCCACAGGTAACTGGGGAATTAGTTCACCCTACAGGGACTCTGCCAGATTCACCCACCATAGGCACAGTAGAATAGGGAGCCCTTGGTAGGAGCACAAATATTATTGTACTGTTATGCAAGCGTATATTCCATGTAACAGCTCAAAGGTTGAAGTGTTAAGTTTCTTTACTGTTCTTATGATGCTGATTACTCTGTTCTGTTTCCTTCAATTGATTATTGCAGCATACGTATTTAGCACAATAATCTTATTTCTTCAATACATATTGAAATGCCAATTCAAGTATTTCTTGTGTCTACCTTTGGACATGCATAAGCTACCAAACAAAAGGATTCTACATCTGTTTTCAAGATTTACTTGGGAAGTCAGGGTTGTCATGTTCTGAGGTTGCACCTGTTGCCTTGCCAAGTTAGGGGTACAGATGGTGCACCATGAGCTAGCCAGGACTGAGGCCAACACATCCTGATGGTGTGCGTTAAATCAGTCTTGCACAGTTGTTATGTTTTTGTTGTCCAACAAATGCACAGTTTTAATGAGACAGTATGAACCACAAAGCATTTCCATCAGGATAGAGGGTGTCATCTACCCTCTCGGCCTTCAGCTTGGTCAGAGCTTGTTAGCCAACAACCTGGTGCATATTTTCTCCCCTACATAGAAAGAATGCTGTAGTCAGGGCTATGCTTATTCAACCCTGTTTAAATGTAGGCTACCCAGCTGTCACCAGATCCTGTGGCCCCTGTACGTTTATGGATGAAGTCAAGCTCCTTCACCTTTCCCTCTAAGGCCTCATGTTTCTCTCGGCAGAGTTCATTGTCAGCCATGCAGATAGTAATAAGTTCACCTAAAATTACTACTTTTAACTTCTTGCATAGTGTGGGTTTAGAGGTTTCAGCTGTGTCATTAAGGGCTAAGGAGTCTGTGATGGCTGAAGATGTTAAGCGTGTTTCCTGTAGGAGGCAGACATGGCCTCCGGCCTGTTCCAGGTATGGCAAAATCACCTTGGGTTAGACCAGGCTGTTAAGCCTTTTCATGTTCAAGGGCACAATTTTCAGGACATCAAGGGGAACTTTGAGGTTTGGATAAAGCGGCTCTATAGGGTTAGAGGTGGTCGCAATCACTCTGCCACTCAAGGACTTTGTACATGGTGGTAGATGGGGTCGAGAAAAGCAACATTGGACATATAAACATAAAGAAAACAAGGAGTGTGTACCCTCCCAACATAAACTCCAACCAAGAAATAAGAAAAAATCTAACCACAAAAAGTTCATGTTGCGGGCGAATGTCTGACAAAATATAGAAAGACATAATATCAAGGTACAAAAATATTAGAGCATTAATATCAATGTCAACAGTATCGACATCCTATCTATAACAAGCGTAGTACAAAAATATCGAGAAAAAAATATCGATGTCAAAAATATCGTTTTAAAAATATATCATTTTTTTAAATTAAAAAATATGTAAAATAAATTAAATAATACTTAAAAATATAATAAACATAGGTACAAATATTTTATAATATTCAAAATTAATAAGTAATATACATGCTTCAATAAAAAAATAATTAAACATTTACGTATAATATATCATATATATACTTACTTAATAATCATTTCTAATTATTATTTTAATAAAGTATGAATAATAAAAAATATTATTAATTACAAATTCATCTATACACATAAAATATTAACATACATAAAAATTAAATAGTTATGCAAAACAAATTAAATAAATTAAGCCTACTTTTAATATTTTTTAAATTAATTATATATAGGGCTCCCGGTTTTCCGTTTAAACGGATTTTTACATATAAATACAGACGGAAAACAATGTTTCCTTTGTCTGTATTTATATGTAAAAACGGTAAAGTACTAGAAAATTTTGCGGGGCTGCCGTGCTCGGATCCAGTTATCTCTCCACGCTCCCATTGAGGTCGAAGGGGGAGGGGGAGGGCGGGAGCAAACAAACACTACACAGCAGACTTGCACTCCAGCGTCCCCTGTGCCACCTCTGCCATAACGCCTGCACCACTACTACAGCTGAGCAACCCCTGTGCCACAGCTAAACTAACAAGATCCCCACCTGCTGTACTACACCATCAGCGCTGTCTGGCCGACTCGCCGTCTCAGTGCTTTCTACCTCTCGGGCCTTCCTTAGTGCACATGTCTAACCTCTGGCGCCGAGGGCAGCCTGGCCTGTTCTTCATCTCTCGGGCCTGCCCAGCTCCTCCGATGTCTCGCTACTGGGCTGCCTGCACACCTGACTCGTCCTCTGGGCAAGGGGCCGAACACAGGTTAGAGGGGGGGGCGTCTAGCGGGTTTCTCTCAGGCCCCATTCAGCCTGCTTCCTCCATCACTAGCGGCCATAATCAATGTTAGAGGCCGCATAGGACGGCCAGGATCAGTTGGACGACCGCTGGTGGTGCAGGCGCAGAGTCTGTTCTGTTCTGGCCTCTCGGTTGCATTGTGTAGAGAATGCCACCCTCATGAAGTGGGTCGAAATGGAAAGCGCCAGAAGGGTCCCCAGTTCGTCAGAGCATTTCTATTTGATTTACAAAGGTAGTGTGCTATACATGGAGAACTTAGCTGAGGGGAAAAGGTGTTTGTATACGGTTTAAGAAATGTTGGAATTTCGTACTCCCCAAGCGCGCAACAAGCATGGGATTCAAAGGGCTTCAGCCCCCCTCCCACACCTTTGTGTGTGTCAGCCCGGGCGGAGACAGCTTTCCAGGCTCACACACAGCCGCACCCGAGTACTTCACAGGTCTTTAGAAGACCATTTACATATTAACAAGGCTTTGTTTTTTCTTTCACCCCTTCTTAGAGCCCCTGCATTTTCGCTCTGCCAATTGCTGGAACAATCAGCACCACCACCCGAAATGTTGATTAGCCCTTCCTGAAATTTTACTCTATTTTTAAATTTTACTCTAGTTGCGCCTCTGGTACTCCCCACGGGATACATGAATGTTTTGACTGCAGAGTTGATTTTAGAGGCATTGTCTATCGAAAGAAATTGGGAAATAAAGATGTTACTAAAAGAGAATACTGATATCATTATATATAAATATTATACTAATTTTCTTCGTCACAGTATTTCCCCATTCTATCATTTTCATTGGCCTCGGTTGCTTGTGGCCAGCACCTTAGTTCCAGACCACACGAAATCTTCTGCATGCCCATTCATCCCTGTGGCCTCTTACTTATCGTGCAGTCAAACAGCTATTTGAAATGTTGCCTTACTTTAATCTTTCATGGGCCCCCTGATAGAGCCAGCTCTGTTCTGGAGTCGTGCCCTAATGACCTTGAATATGTCTTTAAAAGAGTGCTTAACTACAGTTTTTAAGTAATTTCCTTTTAATATGGAACCAGCATGGGTTTCAGCTTTTTGTGACCTCTCTTGCCAGGTTATTAGAGCGCACAGAAACACTCCTTCAAATTCTAAATGTGTTTACATTGATTATTCTGGAATAGTGAGGTGTGTTTTTAATATTTTTGTAACACAGCAGCATTTATTTATATATATTACTGAAAATAATCATGCATTGTCACTTTAAATAAATATGGAAAAATACTAGCTGTAGCGTCGTCTTTTGTGTGTGGCAAAAATAAATGTGGATAAATACAGAAAAAATGCCCAAAAAATAAATATGGATAAATACAGACGGAAATGGCAAAAAAATAAATACCATAAAACTGGGAGCCCTAATTATATACTACATTAGCTTAAACTATACAAAATATATTAAATAACAGAGGGAATAAAATACTATTATAACTCCCAAAAAAACAACAGCAAGTAAAATGTTGGATAGCTTAGAGGTAAAAATTATTATTCCCACTCCAAAGAGTGCAACAGTAGGGAAAGTGTTGGATAGCGTAGGGGTAAACATTACTATTCCCACTCCAAAGAGTGCAACAGTAGGGAAAGTGTTGGATAGCGTTGGGGGTAAAAATTACTATTCCCACTCCAGAGAGTGCAACAGTAGGGAAAGTGTTGGATAGTGTAGGGGAAAAAATTACTATTCCCACTCCGGAGAGTGCAACAGTAGGGAAAGTGTTGGATAGCGTAGGCGTAAAAATGACTATTCCCACTCCGGAGAGTGCAACAGTAGGGAAAGTGTTGGATAGCGTAGGCGTAAAAATTACTATTCCCACTCCAAAGCGTGCAACAGTAGGGAAAGTGTTGGATAGCGTTGGGGGTAAAAATTACTATTCCCACTCCAGAGAGTGCAACAGTAGAGAAAGTGTTGGATAGTGTAGGGGAAAAAAATACTATTCCCACTCCGGAGAGTGCAACAGTAGGGAAAGTGTTGGATAGCGTAGGCGTAAAAATTACTATTCCCACTCCGGAGAGTGCAACAGTAGGGAAAGTGATGGATAGCGTAGGGGGTAAAAATTACTATTGCCACTCCAGAGAGTGCAACAGTAGGGAAAGTGTTGGATAGTGTAGGGGTAAAAATTACTATTCCCATCAAGGGAGTGCAACAGTAGAGAAAGTGTTGGATGGCATAGGGGTAAAAATTTGTATTCCAACTCCAGAGAGTGCAACAGTAGGGAAAGTGTTGGATTGCGTAGGGGTAAAAATTACTATTCCCACTCCAGAGACTGCAACAGTAGGAAGAGTGTTGGATAGCGTAGGGGTAAAAATTGCTATTCCCACTCCAGAGAGTGCAACAGTAGGGAAAGTGTTGGATAGCGTAGGGGTAAAAATTACTATTCCAACTCTAGAGAGTGCAACAGTAGGGATAATGTTGGATAGCGTAGGGGTAAAAATTACTATTCCCACTCCAAAGAGTGCAACAGTAGGGAAAGTGTTGGATAGCGTAGAAGTTAAAAATACCATACTTATAAATAAATTCATATTTTAAAAAATTTAAAAAATTAATTATTAAATAACTCCAACAAAAACAACAGTAAGTAAAATGTTGGATAGCGTAGAGGTAAAAATGACTATTCCCACTCCAAAGAGTGCAACAGTAGGAAAAGTATTGGATAGCGAAGGGGTAAAAATTACTATTCCCACTCCAAAGAGTGCAACAGTAGGGAAACTGTTGGATAGCGTAGGGGTAAAAATTACTATTTACACTCTAGAGAGTGCAACTGTAGGGAAAGTGTTGGATAGCGTAGGGGTAAAAATTACTATTTCCACTCCAGAGAGTGCAACTGTAGGGAAAGTGTTGGATAGCATAGGGGTAAAAATTACTATTTCCACTCCAGAGAGTGCAACAGTAGGGAAAGTGTTGGATAGCGTAGAAGTTAAAAATAACATACTTATAAATAAATTAATATTTTAAAATAATTAAAAAATATATATATTAAATTAATCTAAACTATTTACAAATACCAATACATAATTATTAAAAACATAATTACCAATGAATAATTAAGTAAAAATAAATTAATAATAAATAACAAATAATAATAATTAATTACCAATTATTAATTAATCACCAATAATATAATTAACAAAAACAATTAATTAAAATAAATTATTACTTAATTACATTTAAATTACTTCCCACCCTACTCCCCTATAAACTGATAACCCACTACAGAACATAATTATCAATTAATCAAGTAATAAAAAATAATTACCAATTAATAATTAATTAACAATAATATAATTATCAAAAACAATTAATTGAATAAATTATGACTTAATTACATATAAATTACTTCTCACCCTATTCCCCTATAAACCCATAAACCGCTCCAGAAGATAATTACCAATTAATCAATTAATTTTAATTAATTACCAATTAATAAAAATGAATTACAAATTAATTCAAATTAATTAATAATTAAATCAGTCTAATTAAATTACTTCCCACCCTATTCTCCTATAAACCCACAACACGCTACGGTACTAAAATAAAAAAATTAATTAAATTACATTAAAAAACACATATTAAATACAAAAGTAATATACATAAAAATCACATAAAAATCGATATTAGTAACATCGATATTACTAACATCGATATTAACAAAATCGATATTACTTACTTCGTAATTCTGTCCCATCGATATTAAAAATATCGATATTACTTACCTTCTATATTCTGTTCCTTCGATATTTAAAAATCAACGTTATTGTATGTCGATATTTAAAAATCGATATTTTGTCTGCCTACTGTTGCGGGCATTAGCTGGGTAAGTCCCTTGAATGTCCTCAAGTGGGAGTCAGTCAGTCAAAATACACTTTATTCGATTTTTGTTAAAATCATAAAAGGACAAGATACAGTACAGTACAATGTTTTTTTCTTTTTTAAAACATCAATAAATTTGATTACTAAATTTATGACATAAGTTATTATTTAATTATTCCACAAAATTGCAATGATTAAAATTTTAGATAAAACCAAATTTAAAAATAGGTTAAAAATAAGCTTTCCTAGATATTTTTTTCCTCCTTAATCTGAAGGCGGCTGTTAAATAACATGCAACGCTGAAGATGGTATGGGTTTCCGCTAGTGATTGGAGGAAAATTAAGGCTGGCCTTACTTGGATGAAGCCAGTAGCTTTTAGAACAGGAAGTAAATCAATTTACCCTCTCCCTAGTATACAGGCCACAAAAAATGTAAAATGAAGAGTGTCCTGAATTGAGAACTGATCACAATCACAGGGTGGTCCGTCTTCAGGTTTTGACCACACGGGGAAATTACCAAGTGAGTAATGGATTAGATTCAGCCTAAATTTTGTTAGCAAGAGTCTGTGGAGTGGGTTAGTAACAATTTTTAAGTACGGTTCAAGAGAGGGAGTGGTAATTAAAACTATGTGGGCTCTTACTGAGGGTTTCCTCAGTTCTAACTCCTCTCTCTCCATACGAGCCCTCTCCAGAAACCCCTGCTTGATCCATCTGATGTCTTCCCTCCTGATGTTAGTTGGATCGGCAAAGAGTTCTAGTCTCCCAAGCATGGCGAAAGTAGATCTAATATATTTCAGCCAGGGAATTCTCATAGCATTGTCCCTCGAGATAACGTCTTTAAGAATGGCATGATTTAATGTTAGCTCAGAATTCAACCATGTTTTAGTCCAGAAAAGAAGTGGGGCTAACCTCAATTTGTCCACAATATAAGGCAAGCCCATTTCCTCATGGATCGTAAAGGTGGGAGTGGAATTGGGGACAGATAAAAATTTCCTGATGAGTCCATTTTCCACCCTCTGGATTCTATCCAAGTTTGCATATCCCCACATAGCAGACCCATACATGGCAATTGGGATACACTTACTATTATATACCTTTATCACTGCCTCCATTGGTTTAGCGCCTAATCTTTTTGTGAAGGCCAACAGGGCTGATGTAGATCGAGCTAAACTAATGCTCTTTGCCTTAATCTGGGAGACCCAGGAGCCTCTCTGGTCAAAGAGGACCCCCAAATACGGAAAGACGGGAACCCTAGAGAGAACTTCCCCCTTGCAAGTAAAAGATTTTGTGTGCAACATATTTCCTTTTCGGCCTATAATCATGGTATGTGACTTTGTTACATTTATTTTTAAATCAAGATTCTCCATAAAGGAGCCAAAGCGATTCAAAAGGGCCTGTAGACCAATGCCAGTTCGAGCAATTAACACGGCATCATCCGCGTATAGGAGGGCTGGTATCTGTTCTCCTCCTATGCGCGGCACATCAGCCATTCCCGCATCTAAATATTTCCCCAGCCCATTTATATAAATGGTAAAGAGAAGGGGGGCCAGGATACAGCCCTGGCGCACCCCTTTCTCAGATTTAAAACTGTCCGTGCACCTTCCGTCTCTAGTGACCCTTATTTTAGCAGACGGGTCCTGATGTAGGCTAGCAATAAGACCTACTAGGTGTTCCTCTATGCCCATCTCGAGTAGGAGGGACCATAGCTTGGTCCTGTTCACCAAGTCGAAGGCCGAGGAGAGGTCCATGAAGGCCAGCTATACTGACCCCTCCCCGGCCACCGTATATTTGGAGACCAAAAGGTGCAGATTGGAACATTGTTCAAGTGTCCCCCGTTTTTCTCGGAATCCGTATTGAATGTTTGAGAGCCCCCCACACCGTTCTAAATTTTCCCTCAATTTAGTCAGTAAGACTCTGCCCTAGATCTTAAAAGCAGAGTCAATGAGGGAAATGGGGCGATAACACCCTGGGTCCTCCCGATTTCCCTTCTTAAAAATTGGTACAATGATGGATGTTGCCCATGTTTCGGGGAAGATACCTTCGTTTATTGCCCCAAAGACTCTGACTAATACTTTGGACCAAAGTGTCGGACAGTATTTAAAAAAGTCCGCCGGGACACCATCAGGGCCAGGGGCCTTATTTTTTGTAGACTCCATTATAGCTTTGTGGACCTCCTCCTCAGTAAACTCTAATGTAGCTAAGTTATGGTCCATCCACATTGTGCCTACTATTTCATTACGCTTACCTCCATATACCTTGCTAAAATGCTGCACCCACTTCTCGTCAGGAATCACACAGTCTGTGACCATATTATCATCCCCCTAAAAGAAGGAATGATTTACAATGTCCCAAAATCGTTTACTGTCTCTAAGGACATCTATGGTGAGGAGATCATTCCATGCATTGTTTTTAATCTCATTTTTCCTTGCCTTAATATTTGCTTTATAGTCACGCCTCAAGTTTGAAATTTCATCCTTGTCTCTTGCCTTGGCCTTTAAGGCCTGTTTCAGGGCTCTATAGGACCGTGAGCATTTGGTATCAAACCATTTGTGAGGCTTTGTAGGGAATTTTGATAAAGGTTTTGTGAGATCCCTAGCAGTTTGTGCACAGATCGAATCAAAAGCTGCTATAATTTGGGGGTTTGGAGTGGTATGATCCATACAAATTTCCACTGATCCCTCAATTTTAGGCAATAAAATGTCCATTAATGTTTCCTCCACAACCCTACCCCATTTAAGACGTCTGCCCTGGTCACTGGGCACCGCCATGGTACAAACTCGAAGTTGTCCCACTTGTTTGCGCCATAAGTCACTCCAGTGTAACTTCACCGACAGAGGATTGTGATCGCTATGGGGTGAGGCAAATGCCTTATAATCTTTCACCTTTGAAATAAGGCCTGGAGAAATGAATATGTAGTCAATAACCGACCCATTTGTTGAGCCTTTGTAGGTGGGTACCAGCTCATTCATTCCTGTGTTAAAAGGTTCATATAAGTTAAAACTAGCTAGCATTAGTTCAAGTGCCTCCCCTGTTTTGGTGTGTTCAAAGTGAGGAATATCTGCTCCATTAGGAGACTCTGAAACATCTGAGTGGCACAGTTGTTTACATTGGTGACTGTTAAAATCTCCCATCAAAAGGATATCAAAAGGAGTATGTGTATTTTGACTATAGTTATTCATGAAGTTCCCCAAGTGCTCCACGTGTTCTGTTTCTGTTAGTCCTCCCCATGCATTATAAAAATTAATTACAAGTAGGGTGCACCCTGGGGAAACTAACCATTCTATTATCAGGATATTTGGCGAACCTGAGTCCAACTGATTAAAAGACCCCGCTAGCTCTAAGGAGAAGAGTAGAGTAAGCCCCCCTTTTGCTCTCCCTGCACTACTTGGGGTTGCTGGAACTGTGAAACTTGAGAAACCATCAAATAAAAAGGTTGGTGAGGTATCCCAGGTTTCTTGAAATGCTATCACCTGGTGTCTAGAGATATAATTAACCCAAGTTGGATCTGACCTTTTAGCTCTCGTCCCTGCGACGTTCCAGGTCAGGAATGTACATAGGGATGGAGCCGCCACCTCGGGGGGTACTGATGTTGAGATCACTATTGAGACTGGTTGTCAGTCGTTAATGTTTAAATCGGCTAATCGTTCAAAGCGATTAGCTAGAACCAGGTTTAAGCCTTCACTATTGGGTGTAGATCTATTTTGACTTACATTACTAGGTACTGTATGCCACCCATCTCCCGCTGTCCCTGTATTGGGGATTGTGTTCGCATGTGTGTTTGGTCGGATATACCCTCTTAGCGGGGGATAAAAGAACCCTAAGGGGACTGCTCTAAGGGTGTCGTTTTCTCGTATATCTGACCCATCCCAGAACAAGCTATTCGGGCAATGAGCGTTATCAAAATTTATCACCACACAGTCACCTTTCACGGTTTTAGCTCGTTTCCCCACCCAACCCACCCTTCTCGCTAGAATAATACTGGAGGAAGTGTTTGATTCTCCACTACTGGAGTCATCACACCATTTTTTTGCCTTCCTCATAAGAGTAGCGATAGATTCAGCCTCTCCTTTTCTTAGCGGGGGAACCCCTATAAAAACTGCAACAAAAGGTGCTACTGCTGGGGGCAGATTTAGATGAATCTTACATTACCTCCTCGTCCTGTCTCCCCGTCCCATTCCTGATGAAGTGAGCAGCTAGTCTGCTCTACAGAACCCCTACCTAGCTGAGCTGTTGGCACTTCCCCCTAGGATGATGTCACCATCACGTGACTACAAAAGGGGGAAGTGCCGGAAGAAACATCCTGTTTTTTTCTTTCTGCAGTCTACGACCGCGTTCCTGGCTGTGCTGTTGGAGTCTTCCTGTGGTCTGGTAAGTCTCCATGCTGTTTTATTTTGTTTTTACGGCGGCCTGCTCTAGCGGCCGCCTGTGCTTTGTGCGCTGCCGTTTCCCCCGCGCTGGCTCCGTTTTGGGGCTTCTTTGATTCACGCAGCTCGCGTTAGCGTCCGTCTCTGTTTTAGGGGCACTATTTTGCTCGCGTTAGCGGCCGTTTCTGTTGTTTGTGCTTGCTGGTGCTCACCTGGCTTGGGTTGGCCTGCTCCAGCGGCCGTTCCTGGGCATTCTCCGGTCCGTTTTTCATCCCTGCTCTAGCGGGCAAGGGCTTTTCTAAGGAGTTTGGTGTCCTGCATCCTTTAGGGGGCGATTTTGGCGGCTGGCTGGGCTTCTTATACCGGCCCAGTTTTTTTCTCCTCCCACAGGTGTTCGGGTCCTCGGCTATATCTGGGGTCCTTGTTGGGATGTTTTTTGTCCTTGTTTTTGCCTGTTGGGTGTGTTGTTTGGACTTTTTGCTTCCGCCATGGATTCGGATGCTTCTTCTTCTGCAACCCCTCTGGATGCCCTGCGCCTCATTATTAATGAGGCTGTGGCTGCTGCTTTCCTGGCTAGGGACGCGGCTGGGCCTCCTCCCAAGGTGCCTCGTGTTTCTTTGGATGCGCAGGCTGGTCCTGTGGAGGACTTTGGTCCTGATGAGGATGAGGGTGTCCGTGGTCGTTTTGTTCAGGGTGCTGAGCTCGCTGAACTGTTTGCCCATGTGAGGTCCAACTTGGGTTTTTCTCCTCCTGCGGATGCTGTTGTTGAGGATGACTTTTTTACGCAGTATGTCCAGCCTGCTCAAGGATTCTTTGCCTTTGCATAGTGCTGTGCGCAATGTGCTGTCTCACGAATGGAAGGAGGTGGACAAGTCTTCTTTTCCTCGTTTCCTGTCCAGACGTTACCCTCTTGAGGGTTTTACTGATGAGTTCCCTCAGGCTGTGAAAGTGGACAATTTAATGGCTGGCCTTTCCTCTCAGGGTTTGGTTGTTTCTGAGGACGCCCTTCCTGCGGACGCTGTGGATAGGCGTGTTGAAGGGGCGGTGAAGCGTTCCTATGCTGCTTCTAATTTCTTTGTCCGGGCGACTGCGTATTCCAACTATATGGTTCAGTCGCTCCTTAAGGACTTCCAGTCTCTTTCTGTTCTGCTGAATGACGGCGAGGATGCCACGCCTCTTCTGTCTTTGTTGGAGTTGCAGGTGCGTTACCTGTCGGACATTTCCTTCGACAATTTGGGGGCGGCGGCCGCTACCTCTGGTGCGTCCATTGCTGCCCGTCGTCATATTTGGATGCGTTCCTGGAAGGCGGACTCTTCCCAGAAGTCGGTTCTCCTTAAGTTGCCTTTTGAGGGTTCAAAGGTGTTCGGTCCTCAGCTGGAGGGCATGGTCAAGCAGTCGGCGGAGAACCACAAGCTGGTAGCCCCGGTCCGTCCTCCTTCTCGGGGCGTGGATTTGGTTATCGTCGCGCTTTTGGGCCTCCTGCTCGTGGCGCTTCTCAGCCCTTTCGTGGCAGGGGTCGTGGCCGGGGAGCCCCTGGAAGTGCCAAGCCCCGGGCCGCTGCCGGTGTCGCCGCCCCTGCTTCCTCCTCTTCTCAATGACTGTCTGCCCTTGCCGGTTGGTGGTCGCCTCCAGTCCTTCCGCGCCCAGTGTTTGTCGGTTCCGGATGCCTGGGCGGTTCAGACTGTTTCGGAAGGTTGCCGGATCGAGTTTTCCTCTCCTTCTCCTCCGGGTTTTGTTCAGACTCCCCTGCCGCGTCTTCCTTTGCAAAGAGATGCTTTGTTGGCAGGTGTGCAGCTCCTGTTGGCGAAGCGGGCTATTGTGGTGGTTCCTCCGCTGGAGAGGGGCCAGGGTTGCTATTCAATTCTCTTTCTGGTCTCCAAGAAGGACACTTCGGATCTTCGTCCTGTTTTGGATCTGAAGCGGGTCAATCGCTTCGTTGTCCATCGTCCGTTCAAGATGGTGACGCTCCAGTCCATCCTGCCTCTGGTCCTGCCGGGGGGTTTCCTGGCATCCCTGGATCTCATGGATGCCTATCTACACATTCCTGTGCATCCGGAAGACCAGCGTTTTCTCCGTTTTGCTGTGGGGACCCTTCACTATCAGTTCCGGGTGCTCCCTTTTGGCCTTTCCTCGGCGCCCAGGGTGTTCACCAAGCTCTTGGCCCCTCTGGTGGGTATCCTTCATTCCAGGGGTCTTCTGGTTTTTCCATACCTGGATGATTGGTTGATTGTCTCTCCTTCTTTTTCGCAGGCTCTGTCGGATGTGGACCAGGTGTGTCTTCTGCTGGGGTCCTTTGGATTCCTTGTCAACCACAGGAAGTCCTCCCTGGTGCCCTCCCAGTCCCTGAAGTTCCTGGGGGCTCTCTTCCGCATGGACTTGGACATGGTTTTTCTCTCGCAGGAGTGCCAGTTGACTTTGTTTCGTCACCTTTCCTGGCTTCTGTCCCAGTCCCGGGTGTCTGCCCGTCTCTGGCTGCGGAGTCAGGGGGAGATGGCTTCCACTCTGCATCTCCTTCCTTGGTCCAGGATCCATCTGTACCCTCTGTTGCATCATGTCCTGTCGCACTGGGATCCTGCCTCCTTGGACTACGAGACTCTGATCCCTGTCACTCCGGGGATTCGGGCGGATCTCCAGTGGTGGTTGTCCCCTCTCTCTCTTTCCCGGGGGTTCGTTCTCCTTCCTCCTCAGTCTGTGGTCGTTTTGTCCACGGATGCCAGTGCTCTGGGGTGGGGTGCCGTTCTGGGTGCCTCCAAGGCTCAGGGTCGGTGGTCCAGCTTCGAGTCCCTCCAGTCGTCGAACTGGAAGGAGTTGAGGGCGGTTTGGTTGGCTCTTCTTTGGTTCGCTCCTCTCCTTCGGAGTCAGGCGGTCTCTGTGCAGACCGACAATCAGGTGGTTCGTGCTTATGTGAATCACCAGGGGGGCATGTGTCATGCCCTGTTTCTCCTTTCCCGGAAGATCGGCCTGTGGGCCGAGTCGAGTCTCTTGTCTCTGACAGCGGTCTATCTTCCGGGGAAGGAGAATGGGCCTGCGGACTCTTTGAGCCGGGTGTTCCCGTCCTCGGTGTTCAACTGTCTGTCCCCGGATCTGTTCGATCTGTTTGTCCTCCGGTTCGGCCTTCCTTGGCTGGATCTTTTTGCCTTGGAGGAATCCGCCCTTCTTCCTCGGTTTTGCAGCATCGTTCCCTCTCCGCTGGCATGGGCCACCGATGCTTTCTCGATTCCTTGGTCGAGGGGTCTGCTGTTTGCCTTCCCTCCGTTTGCCTTAATTCCGGGGTCCTCCGGAAGATTCGTTGGGATCGGGCGGAGGTTCTCCTGGTTGTTCCAGAGTGGTCTCGGCGGTCTTGGTACCCCCTTCTGCTGACCTTTTCTGTTCGCCCTCATTGGTGGTTTCCCCTGTGTCCCTCCCCTCTGCGGGTTCCTCTTCTCGGCCTTGCCTCCCTGCGTCGCCTCCGGCTGGGGGTTTTGCACTTGAGAGGTTGAGTTTGCTGGGTTTGGGTTGCTCGTTGTAGGTTGCCCAGTGTCTTCAGCTTTCCAGGCGTCCTTCCACCTTGCGTTCTTATGCCCGTCACTGGAAGAGTTTTTCCTCTTGGTGTCTGGGGAAGGGTCTCTCTCCTGTCTCCAGTGTGGCCGTTAAGGTGCTGGACTTCTTACGGGATGGTTTCGTCCTGGGGCTTGCGGTTTCTTCCCTGCGGGCACAGTGGGCTGCCATTCTTGCCTTTCGGGGTTCCTCTGTTTCCTCTGTCTCCCCGTTGGTGGCTCGCCTTCTGCGGAGTTTCTTGCTTCAGCGTCCTGTTTCCCATTCGCCTGTGCCTCCTTGGGATCTTCCCTTGGTTCTGCGGGCTTTGACGGGTCCTCCTTTCGAGCCTTTGGACTCCGTGGCCCTGAAGTTCCTTTCTGCGAAGGTTATTTTCCTGGTGGCCATTACTTCTGGGCGGACGGTTGGTGAGATTGGTGCGCTGATGGCTTCTCCCCCCTTCTTGCGCTTCTGCGCTGACAAGGTCATTCTCCGTCCCAGTCAGTTCTTTCTTCCTAAGGTGGTTTCTTCCTTTCACTGTCAGGAGGATATTGTTCTCCCTGTGTTTTTTCGGGTTCCTTCTTCTCCTGAGGAGGTGCTCCTCCATTCGTTGGATGTGCTGAGGGCTCTCAGCATCCACTTGGAGCGTACGGCTGGTTTTCGTAAAGTGGATTCCCTGTTCGTCACCTATGGCCTGTCGGGTATGGGGCTTCGCCCTTCTCTGTCCACCTTGTCTCGTTGGGTCAAGGGCGCTGTGGTTTCTGCTTACGATTCTGCCCACTGTCCCCTGCCTTCTTCTGTTCAGGGTCGGTCGACTCGGAGTGTTTCTTCCTCCTGGGCCATGTTCAAGGGGGCCTCGTTGAGGGACATTTGCAATGCTGCCACATGGGCTTCTCCCCACACTTTTGTTGCCCATTATCGTCTGGAGTTGGGGTTAGCGGCCTCTGCTGCTTTTGGGGCTTCTGTCCTGTTTGCTGTACATGATTTGTGATCTGTACTTATTTTTGTGGATTAAAACTGGACCTGTTTCTTGCATTATTCTGGTCTGTTTTGTTCTTACAATCACTGTGTGCTTGGGTATGGGCTCACTTCATCAGGAATGGGACGGGGAGACAGGACGAGGAGGTAATGCCCGGTTACTCACCGGTAATACCCATTACTCCGAGTCCTGGTCTCCCCATCCCATTCCTGAGCCCTTCCCTCCCTCCCTGGTTTGGGGTGTCTGTGGGTGATTATATGTGTTTCGTTCTGTTGTCTTTGGTATTTCAGGATGTTTCTTCCGGCACTTCCCCCTTTTGTAGTCACGTGATGGTGACATCATCCTAGGGGGAAGTGCCAACAGCTCAGCTAGGTAGGGGTTCTGTAGAGCAGACTAGCTGCTCACTTCATCAGGAATGGGACGGGGAGACCAGGACTCGGAGTAATGGGTATTACCGGTGAGTAATTGGGCATTCTGAATGCGTATGCTCCCTTGCTGAAAAAGGAGGAACGCCCTGAGAGAGATTGGATATAGGTGGTTGGGGTTTCTCATTCATATCTGGCCCAACGCTATTTACTACCATGATGTTATTGATGGGCAGTGGTAACAATGATTTTGGCCGCAAATTTGTATGGCATTCAGATCCCAGTGTGTGACCTTTGTGGGCGCTATCAAATTTTTTAACTAAATCGTCTATCAAGACACACATTTTTAATAGTCCTTCAAGGCATGTATTCATGGTGTCGACAATGTCCTTCGCAATACCCACTAATAAAGGTTCAATCCGTTCCTCAAAAAGAGCATCAAGATGATCCTTTAAAGTGTCCTCCACCACTTTTCTGACTTCGGGATCCCCCTCTCCTTTCTTCCTCTTTTTTGATGTCGATTTTGAAGTTACAGGTGGGTCCAGGGTCACTATAGGTTGCAGTACTTGTGGAGTACGTACTTGTTTCGTACTTGAGGCAGAAGTGGGATTTGTTATTGTGACATGAGGCTCTAAAGGGATGCCTTGCACTGTAGCTAGTTCTATTGTGGTAGGAGAAACGGCTACTAAGCCCAGTTCTTGCTGTGCCGTAGCGATTTCTTTTGACAAAGCCCCAACCGCAGTAGTAAGGTAAGACATAATAGAGTCAGACTGTTTAGTGACTTTTGCCTTTTTCCCCCCTTCATCCACAGTCGCACCATTTTTGCGCTTACCCATCTTGTCAGCGAATGTACGATGGGTGGCCCAGCCCTGCCTAGTCCTGCCGTGGACTGCCGTAGACTGTCCCGCCCTTGTCCCGGGCTTCTCCCGGACAGCTCCCGCGCGCGACTCGTGGTGCGAGAGTAGCCTCTGCCTTATGTAGCGCCTCCAGGCGTGCTGGTCTCGTGGCAGGTGTGCAGGGTGGCCGGGGTTGCTGGGAAATGTAGTTCCCCATTGGAACTACTGCCGTTGCCCTCACGGCTCTCTTGGGTGTCTGGCCGTTCCCCTCACGGCGTTCAGGTGAGAGTGAAGCTGTCCCCTGAGATATCCCCCAAGTGTGAGGTCATCAAGAGTCGCCTCCATTACTGTAAGATTAGGCCATCCGACCCCGCCGCCCATGCCCCAGGAGCCGAGCAGTGTACCCCTCCATAGTAGTGAGAGCAGGTTGATTCCAGGCCTTGGTGGCTCTTAGGGCAACTCCTGCCTCTTTGAATCACCAGCCAAAATGTCCAAGACTGTTTGTCTCACCATGGTTTCTTGTTCCCGGGGCAGGGTTTTTGGAGAAGTTGGGACCTTGTGCCAGTGAGCGTGTTGGTGCTCCATTGCTGCAGCTGTGGCTGCGCTGAGAACTTACCCTCCTTCTCAGGGATGTTTAGAAGATGGTAGGCCCATACAAGAAGGGATTTCAGCGAATGATGTTTCCTGTACCAACAGAAGATGAGGCAAAGTGGATGGCCCCAATTTAGGATATCCCCTGGTTTCTGAGCAGGTCATCACAAGCCACAAGTCCCTGTGTTTCTGAAGAGTTTGTGCACAGAGATAGTGATACAATTCCACCATGTGCCATCGGAACTATATGGGGTGAGTATTTCTCACTTTCCGTAATATAGTCTCTTTTAGTTGGAAGTCATGGACACAAGGTGGAAGGCCTTCATCAATCCTCTCTGAACTCTGCCTAATTGCAGCTCCATGTTTGCTGGTGTGTCCAAGATCTTGAGGAAGAGAGCCCTCACCAAGGCCCCAATACATGTGCTTTCTGCCTTAACCAGTACCCCTCGGATGCGGATGTTGTACTTATGGGAACAATTTTCGAGGTCTTCTGCATGGCCTGCAAGGAGATCTGCTGGTTACACAAACACACTGCTTCTGTTGTAGCTTCTCAAACACCTCATCCTGACCAGATTCATGATCTTCGAAACCGACACTCTGTCCCCCACCTTTCAATCACAATAAAAATCTTTCATGTCCTGGGTTAGCTCCCACTTCACTGCTTGAATTTCCTCATGTGAGGATGTCAATCATTTGTAAATCAATCAATCATTTGCAAAGCGCGCTACTCAGCCGTGAGAGTCTCAAGGCGCTGTGGGGGTGGGGGGGAGCATGGAGGGAGAGAGGGGGGAAAACTTCCATACAGGAACTAGTGACCAGACCCTCCTCGTCACAAAACCTGGCTTCTGAGGCTGTGCCTTTTCCTCAGATTGAGCTGTGACAGACCAGATGAGCATCCTTTGAGTGACCTTTCTTTCTTCCCCCTCGCCATGACTAGTGGTGGATGATGTCTTCTGTCAGCAGCTCGCAGGAGTCCTCTCACAGGGTCCTGCCAGGCAGAGCATGCCTCATCTGTACAGTTCTGCAATGCAACCCAGAGCCACACCCAACATGTGCTGATAACAACAGCTCTCTCTCATTATGACTGGATGGCCAGCCAGGCTGCCCCATCGAGCCTAGTGCAACAAAGGCCCCTTGTTGAGGCAGGAAGTGGAAGGGTCATGGCAGCAGTTTGTATAACACAGGGGAGTAATAAAGACATGCTAACTCCATCTCAAGGCATATCCAATTAGCATAGGTGCACCATCCGCCTCCTGTAACCTGGCAGCTCGACGAGGCTTAGCAAAGCTGTTGCATTGTGGAAGGTAACCAGAAGCACTGACTGCCTTTGCAACCTGTAGGCCTAAGCTATTCCGGATCTTTAGTGAGATTTGGGGTTGCCTAAATTGTTTTTCTAATGTGGGCGGTTGCGAGTGGTCACGGTCAGAGGGATGCCTCTCAAGTTGGTTTGCTGCCACTTGGGTGGATTTTCTACTCAAGTGGCATGGTGCATTTTGAGCTGATTTTTCAGTGCTTCTCGTATTATGGGTACTAAAGCGCAGCAGGAGGAGATGAATATTTTCCACCCGTTGTCAGAACTCTGTGAAATCTCGCAGAGTTATGTAACTCCATGTAATTTTGCAGTGCGAAACTCTGCGAGTTCCGTCCACTCTTAACAAAAATGGCTGTTTATGAATGGTGCCAAGTATGTAGCCCAGAGGTTACCAGACTAAGCATAAGCATTTTAAGAATCATTTGGGCAAGGATTGAGATTTGTCCAGTATTAAAGTGGCCTACTGCAGACTTGAAAATTATGAAAGTCTTTTCATCTAATGAATTCACACTGTAAAGGAGTCCTGTGTTCGTAGGACAGTCATAAGGAGAAGGGGTTCTCCCACTTTAGTGCTGAATTTGTTGCCGGTGGTGGCCACAAAACTTATTTTTGGGGACAGACACTTATTTTTGCATATCAGTTCATCTCAGAGAGGGGAAAAAACACACATATAGGAAAGACGGTGGATGAGAAAGACAGCATAACTGCCAGACGGAGAGAAAGCAAGAACCTACAAGAGTGAGAAAAGGACGCAGGGAATGTCTAGTAGTGGATTAAAGAGGCATGGGGTGGATGTAATCTTACCAACTTTGGCATTGACTATGCTGACGTTTAATTACACAGGCCACCGAGGTTTGGACACCATTACTCTTACTTTTGCAAATTAAGTACTACCCTCTTATAAATGTAAATGTGGGATACTTGTAAAGCGCACTGTTACTCTACCCGAGTGTCCTGGCGCTGTAGACCGCTGGGGAACCTGTCCTGGGTTTCCCTGTGAGATGGTCCCTTTCTGGGTATCTCCAGGGTGAAACCAGGAATCCCCGGCGTCTGTGGGGGGCCGTTGTAGAGATGAGGCAAGCTTAATGCCCAGAGTTACCGAGTGTGTTCCCTGGTTAGAGTAGGCACCGAGGCGAGAATTATCGAGCCCGTTGACTCTGTCCCAAGACCCTGCCGCGTCGGGAATTGAACCCTGGTCTCGGGCCGTTCTCTGCTTACAGGTCTGCCGCCTCTAACCAGTGAGCCACACCTCTCCACAATACATCTTGGTCTTGCAGAGATTGCTTATCCGATGGCTAAATATTTATGAACCATTATTACAACATTGTACATAGGTCTTTTGAATAAAATGCCCAGCCACCAATGTTAAAACTTGCAGTATTCATACTGCATGAAGCCCATTAGCCATTTGCTGACACACATTGCATGCTTTTTTTATGGCTATAATCTGTGCAGTTGCTTTGGAGCGGTCATGGGCCCCAATGCAATCAATGAAACTAGCCCCCAGCCAGAGGTAAACTACTTCTATAAATGAGATGCATGGTGCCTGTCACACCCCGGGAACTCAGTGTCAATGCACCTGCTCAACCAATGTAATTTACAGGTCTCCAAGCTCCTAAGTTTGCTTAATCATCTTTCCTTTTTGCCTTCCTATAGCCTCCCTCCTGTCTTTTGATCTAATTTACCTATTTATTGCTCTCCTATGTATCCCCTTCCTTAGTCTCTTTCTTCCCTCTCTTTTCTCTTTCAATCATCTTCATCGTCTACTTCCCTTCTCTCTTTAGTTATGGTTCCTATCTCATCCTTTTCCCTTGCCCACTTTGCTCATCCTTTTCTCCTTTCTCACTTAACCTTATATCCTTCTGCCATTCAGTCACCCTTTCCTGCCCTCCTCTATGTACTTTCACCCTATCCTTTTCTTTCTTCCCTTACCCCTCTCTTCTTTTTACCCCTTATCCTCCACACCCTCTGCACCCCGCCCCCTAATAAGTAAACACAGCCAAACCCCTGGCATGTACTGTCAGAACAGGCAGCCTCTGAAATACCATCAGCTTGTGCAGGTCAGCCTGGGCCCTCATTCACCTCTAGGCACGTGCATTGCACTTGACCCAATGGTAGCCAGGTCATTGGCTGTAATCACCCGAGGGGTTTTCAGGACGTAATGACAAACCCTCGCTCATAACAACCCCTTCCTTGATGGTACATTGCCCCAAACAAAACATACCAGTGACATCATTAGGGAACCTTGACATGTTGGTAAAGTCCAGCTGAGATCATTGAACTGCAGTCAATTACTAGTTCTCCTAGACACCTTGAACACCACTGAACATAGAATGCTTACGGAATGGTTTGATAAACTGAAGGGATGGATCACAAGATCCCGGCAGAGAAAATATCTACTTGACTGTGAGAACTCAGCAAGCAAAGATTCTGGTCCTTGATAGCAAGGATTAATTGGTCATTCCAAGTCAGACAATCATGAGCATCACCTATGTCAAAAACTGAAAAATCAAAAAGAACTCTTGGATCCCTGAGCTTAATTTTGGTTACCGCCGTCAAGCAACCTTGGTTATTTAGTAGCGTCCCATACATCCCCACTAGAGGACCATGATCTATTAGTGGGAAATAGTGTCAACTGTCTCCTCAGCTATGTTAGCGCACCCTGTGATTTTTTTAGAAAAGTCTAGAATCTTCCATCCTGTGGTGATCCAGAATGGCAACAGCAGGGCTAGAAAGAAGACCTGGGTCTCCATCACTTCGACACTGAAATCACTCCAATAACGGTGTCATCCAAACTATTCAATAATTATTACCTGAGACGCTCTAAAAGGCAAACCTACATTCCGTGTTGACGTCTGCCATCAACCCGAGAATATTTACTCTGGATCCACAAGAACATGCTTTCGCTTGAAGAACGGGAGATGAATTGGAGTCTCAGGACACTAACATTCACATCGATCCCGATGAACACCGGTACCCATGCAGCCACTTAGCCTTCAGAAAAACATCTAAACCCTCAGCTTGAGTGACTTGAAGCAATTTAATGTATTTGTACAACATTGCTTTAAAAGACTGAAAGAAATACATTCATTGAGTCATTTACTAATGCAACTGTTTGACTATTCATTCATCCACCTAACAGCCATAACATTGTCAATTTACTCTCCATTTGTTCATTCATTGATTCATTCATGAATAAATGCACCATATCATATATTTGTGCTACCTAGCTAGTAATATTTGCATTATTTATTGGTCGATAACTAATCTGAAGTTCTGGTTTCATGCTGCCTAAAAGCATACATGCAGTGAGGAGACACAACACGGGCACATACAACCATTCACAAGGTTTTCTATTTTTGTACTGTACAAAATACCAATAAAAATATTTTTTGAAATGAACACTTTACAAGGCTCCAAAATCATTCCTTTCTGGTAGTTAGGGGCCAAGAGCAGCCTCTTCTGCAGGTAACCAGTCATCATAATGTTGAATTAACGCTGTGCACAAGAACATTTTCCTGTGAAAATGACTCCTACAGTGATAGAGATAAAACCGATCTGATCCCAGCATCCTCCCCTGGAAAAGATTGATGCTACTGGCCGCTCGCTGCTCGCAAATAAAACAAGAACGAATTTATTTCTGGGCGCAGCCATCCAAAGCAGCAATTCTTACCGAAAGGTTCGACCATTCACTGATTTGTAACCAATGTGAAAATTGAAAATCAGTGTCTTCACTGCAGAGCTGTACAACCGCAGGAGAAGCTTTATAATCAGCCCTGGCAAGAAACACTGCGTGCTCCCTTCAAGGTATTGGAAATGCCCACTGCTTACAAATCAAGGCCTCATTAAAATTGTACCAGATTGTTTCTTGGAGGTCTCTAAAGATTGTTCGTCACTTTAAAGTAAGACCAACTACCGAGAAACATTTGTTTCCAAAGACTTGCATTTTAAATGTAGCATTGCTTTGTCAAGCGTTTATAACTTTTTCAGTGAACACGTGTCAATGAGTTTACATACGCGCTGTTTTTTTTTTGTCAAACTGGATGCACGACATTTTCATATATTCCTCACGTGAAATTTAGAATAACAGTTTGATAAATGAACAATGAGGAATTCTTTAGATTTTTGGATTTAGAAAAACTTTGATATTAAGAAACAAAAGAAACCTATTCGTCATATTACACATTATATAAACACCACGCACATCCATGAGTAGCCATATCTATGAACGCAACGACATAGTAATAGTATGTGTTCTGAAAATATGCTACAAATACTGCTCATATAGGAGATTCCATAGGGGTGGAGCACTAAAATGGGGGAATAGTTTCTCAAAAATGGCTGTGGTTAAAAGACAAATAAGTGGGAGGGGCAAGAAGTGCATTGCAAAGCATCAGATACACACACACACACAAATGAAAAAGTGTATCAGTCACCAAGACCAGCACAGCTGGATGCTAGTTGACTAGAGATGTGGTAGCCTGATGGATATCAGAACATGAACCAGCATATGTGATTTTTTCACCTCCCTAGTACCCTAGCCAGGCTAAAATAGTTGTTTTTCTCCTCTTACTCGTGATACTATTCTGCTGTCTGAAATCTACCCTAAATGCTGGGGAATATGTTACCCTTTCTGGTACTGAACCCTGCCCTAACCCCCAGTAGCTGCTCTGTCTTTAGAGGGTCGGAAGGCTGTGGGAATCTACCTTTTGAAGATGCTATGTCAGTGTCTGCAAACAAACGTTCTGTCGATGGCACATCATGCAGCATTTTGTTGGGTTTCAGGTATTCCTGTAAATACTGAGTCCATCTCCCACCTCAATGCCACACTGATGTGACAGTTGGCTCTACAAGATTGATTACGGATTTCAGCAAATTTCAATGAGTGAGTCCATGAATAGGTCTTGAATTCAAGAAAAACAAAATGCTCTACAGGTTGCCTGAGGGAAAATCCCTGATTCTTGACATACTGGGCCAGGTTTATCAAACTTTCATACAAATCAACATAGTAAGACACCTTGCTGTGCTGTTCTGCATGAAAGGGACAGATGTAAAAGTGGTGTAATGCGGGGACAAATTTGCATGTCGTTAGTTTAAATGAGTACACTAATTAACCCATTCACTGCGGGGCCGGATTCCTCCGCTGTGCTGGAGGGCAGGGGGGGGTGGCGTGCACAGCGCCCCGGTGCTCATGACGAGCACAGCTCGTCATGAGCCACGGCGCCCGTGTGCTAATGACGAACTAAGCACGTCATGACCACGCCCGTTCCATAGAACGCCCAGCACAGCAGGGGAATTAGCCCCACGTGCGAGCGTTCTAACGGTCATGACGAGCTCAGCTCATCATGAGCACATGGGAACCGTGGCTCATGACGAGCTGAGCTCGTCATGAGCGTGGGCGGGGTTAATCACTGGGGCTATCCGCACGAATTCTGCAACAATTTATTTAGACATTTCTGTTAAGCTTATAATCGTTCACTCCAGTACCTGGGTTCTCCAGTGTTCTCAAACATATTAAACATACACAAATAAACAAAATAAACAAAACATGTATAAGGAACAATCAACACACAATTTTGCACATACATAAAATATATATCGAAAATCAAAAGCTTCAACACCAAATGCACCAACTAGGAAATCATTTTCTTCAGTCTTCCAATTGCTTTTATGGAAAATGGCTGTGTTCTTTGCGTTTTGCAAGTCCACAATGGAAATAGTCTGTGGATAGTACCCATGTGAGGAAAAGTTTAGCCCTCTATATTCTTGGATGTGTATCTACATATTTTTGAGGATTGAATTAAAATTATAGAGACTCCACCATTAGAAGTGTCGATGGGTTTTGGCCTGGAAATTGCAGGCCTCTTCAGGACAGAAGAAATACGAAGTACCTACATTGGAGGATATAAATATATATATACAGTCATCCTAGTGCATCTAAATATAAACAATGGAGCATCGGCAGATAGCGCGCAGGAGAGTGTAATTAATAAAACTGGACCACCAGAGCCAGATATGGTGAAACATTGTCAAAGTTAATATTATTCTCCTTTAATCATATGCAGCGTAAGTGCTATTGGATCATGCTTTCGTGTACTGTATAGCTTCTATATAACAATGTGTGTTATTAGGGCATGTACCGGTAATTAATAAGGGTAATCATTGGATAACTAACAACCGGCAAATTTGTTCCTGCAGTACAACACTTTTTCATTTGTATATTATTTAGCCCAGGTTATGCGGGGGCTATAGGGCCAAACACTATAATTTGCTGTTGCATGAAAGGAACACTGCAGGAATGCATCATATTTAACATTATATGGCATATTCCTGTCCTCTGCCTGCACTGGCACACTGAGTGCAGTCTAAGGGCAATGCGGACATCCTTGCTCAATGGTGCAAGGATGTTTGCGTTTTAGGCAGGAGTGCAGCACACTTAGAAAGGGGAAATAACAAGGAGAAATGAAGATATTTCACCTCATTGTACCCCTATCAGAAAGATGTAGCATTTTGATGCATTCCCAGGTTTACCCGTCTTGGTAAATCTGAGAATGCACCGAAAGCCATGGATGGATGCATGGGAACACCTGTGCTTCACTCATGGAACTTCTTCCCAGGACAGAGTAATGCAAGCCAGAGACACAAAACCTTGATAAATGTGGCCCCCTATGCTTAAGTAACTTCCTAAAAAAATCTGCCATCAGCAGGAAAATGCCCAGCATCTCATGAAGACATCTTAGACTGATGCAGGTTGATCCAAGAACGTTCAATCCAGAAAACATCCATTGCATTTACAATTGTAAAAAGCACAAACTCAGTAAAAATGAAATAAAGAAACAGTACAGTCATCAGTAGGTGTTTCTGAAAACATCCCCAGACCAAAGTGAATAACAGCACTACCAAATGTACATCAGGCACACTTCTGCTAAGTGACTTCTAAATACAAATAGCCTGACTACATAAACTTCATATCTTCTAAGCACTACATACATATCCATATAGTATGAATATATATGTGAGTGGGGATTTCTGTAATACAAACTTACCTATAATGCACAAAGTGCTAGTCAAAAATAGCAGAAGGTAGAAGTAAACCTTACAATGTGCCTACAGCCCTTCTGAAATGTATAAACAATTATAAAAACGTCCCAAGATACTAGGGGATACACATAAAATAATGAATGTCACTTCAGGCGTCCTTGGCTCTTATAATCTTGTGCTTGAAAATATTGATAAAGATAATGTAATGTAATATAAGGTAGAATTATAAAGCATGACTAATGCCCACAGAATGGACTTCTAGGCTCTGAAAATATAGAAAAACGCTCACACTCAACTGTTATTTTGAAGGTTTATCAATTTAACTATGGGAAAGTTCCCATGTTCTATTGGCTATCCTTGATTTTAAACATGACACGTCACTGTCTCTGGCTCAGCTTACTGTGAGGGGACAACATGCACTAAAGTTCTTTGGGTACTTCCCCTACCTCCAGAATTGGAACCAACCTGACTAGATGGGTCTTTAGGAAAAAAAGTTTCCCTTCTTCAGGTCTTTACCTACAACTATGAATGAGCAGGCCTCGCCTCTGTCACTTTCAGGTTAACCAAATTCCTGTGTCAACACTAGCTGGTCTGCCTGCAAGGGAAAGAAAAACATGTGCCCACACTCAGGCCATTGTTCTTGGTCTAGAAGTGGTTGTCACACCTCATTAAGGCCCAGCATTGGCATTCCAGCTATCATAGGCTAAGGCTAAGTAGCCAACTGTAAGGTCAGGCAGATAAAGGGTAACTTCTGAAAGTTGCGTTTCCTAAATAGTTATTAATAATCAGACTTTACCATTAGATGACATTTTAATAAATATTAAAAATAGTCCCAGAACGTCTTTTGTATCTGTTTCCTGTCAAAACATTCAGATTAAAGATTATAATCTGTACCTTGGTATTTCCTAGTAGTCAGCTTCAACCTTGTCAGTGGAAAATTCTTTTGAGGCCTAGTCACTAGAGAAACATGGTAATTTTAATTTCACACATGTTCCACTTTTAAATTTCAGGCACTCTATCTTGTGGGCAAGAAAATGTGTTCTTACGGGTGACTTCTTCATATTTAAAAGCCGGTTTGTCACCTGTCAAAAAGGGGTATTTTTAGAAATTTAAGAGCAGACCTTAGGCTTTTGCAGTCAGGCTAAAGAGTAGTTTTCAAGCAAAATTTCCAGGCCAATCCTGTTGATGGTACAAAGGATGCTGCTTTTCATGGGTGTCAATTTACTTCTAGCTCTGGGGACATTTCCTACCCTAAATATTAAGGTCTCATAGGCAAGTTAAGTATGTTAATCAGGAGTATACCAATTCTCCATGTTTAAATGGGAAAGCACAGGTATAAGTGAACAGATTAAAAAGAATTGCAAAAATAGTGTCCAGAAAAGGCGAAAAATCTGTGGTGACCATGCAGAAAAGGCCGATTTACTATAGATATATTGTTTGGACGACCTCAAAGGTGAGGGAAAAGCAGGCTTTTTTAGGTGACCCTGATTTGACAGAGGCTACCAGATAGGCCAGTTTTTTCCCTTTTAAGTTAGCTAAAAGCGGACCATTTCACGCATTTCCATGTGGGTTATATCAGTAAACAATCTATTTTCTTGTATGTTTTGACTAAGATTTACCCTAGTGCAAATAGACTGTGTTTTATTACTAAATAAGTACGCTATCTAAAAGAAACTTTGGGATTTAGGAATGACACAAGAAATATGCTGGGGGCTAAGAAAGTAAGGGTAACTGCCAAAAGGTGTTTTGGGCCTTGATGGTGTGCCAAATGAAAAAATGAACTTTGATGACCTTCATTTGTTACATTTGATTTATTACCTATACACACTGAACACAATGACTTCCATCTACACTCCACTTGGATATGTGCAACTTGAGTTATGACAGTGGGACAAATGAAGTTGTGCCCCCACTTGTACGCATTTTGTTATAATGCAGTATCCAAGACAGGAGCCACAAAACATTTGAAGTGTGTAAATTTATAGTTATGGGTCTCTAGACAGACCTGAGCAAGATTGATTAGGTAATAGACCCAGAAAATAGTAATATTTCTATTTCCTGAAAAAATCACACACATAAGTGCCTCCACAATGTGGAATTCCTTTTTAACCACAGGTGCATCCTATGAGAAGGACCATGGAGTGAGGATAATGGCTACACCCTCATCACAACCAAAAGAGAGGTTTTGAATATCCTTGTTTTCAATAAGGTTCCCTTTTTGAGGATATAAAAAAGGTAGTTTGGACAATTTTATCAAAGGTTTGATTTAATTTGCGTATCAAGCAAGCGAGGAAGTTCATTCTTTCTGCTTATCTGGTAGGATCATTATAGTTTTAGGGATGAACCCTTAGTTACTTGAATTAGTGTGTGGCATTTGTGTTGCACAAAAAAAACAAAAGGCAGCAGTGAATTGTATATGGTCAAAGGCAAAGAAACAGTCACCAAATGAATGAAGAAATAGCTTGGTTCTGAGGGCAAAAGTAGGCTGTTACTACATCGTGATGTAATGTTCTTTAAAAGGTACATCTTCAGCTCTTTTCTAAATTAGAGTAGGGTTGGACTGGTCTTAATGAATACAAGGATGTTATTCCAGATGTGAGATGCATAGATGGAGAAGGCCTATTGCCTTGTTATCAGTATGTCGGGAAAATAAAAGTAAATCTTAGGTTTTCTACAGAGTCTAATGAAGTGGTCAGCAGTTTTTTCTTTAAATAGTCTATCCCTACTATGCAGTTGACAACATAGAACGTCATTGGATTTTACTGAAGGATTCTTAGTGCCATAAGTAAATCACATTTGGTTGTGGATTTTTGCTATACAGCCACTATCAGTAACTATGAATGACTAACCACCTTCCCACAGCAAAGAATGGATAGCAAAATAACAACTTTTCTCAAGATTACAACTATACACAGGATAGGACACTATTACAATGTTGCTCCTTAGTAATCAAATTACAATATTTAAATATGTTTAAGCAGGGAAAAAGTAGGAGCACACTACATAATAAATAGCACTTAGCACTAGAAGACCATGTTGCAAGGATAGATAGTTCTTTTCTGAAAGCATATTTAGTCCTCATATAATGATAACACTACAGGTGACTGAGATTAAAACATCGCAATGTATAGAGGCTGACACATTTATGCTGAAGGCAAGTTAAAACACTCTACAACAAAGTTCATTTGTGTAAAAATGATTTTAAAAAATCCGACAATTCTAAATTTGTAATATTTCCGTAAACTGATAAAATAAAATAAAAAGTCAGAGTTTAAAATTATTATTTCGCATATATTGTAATTTGCAGACTTTCAGATGCACCAAACAACAAGAAAATGAGTACCCTTGCTAAAAGAGCTGAAAATGGCCCGACCAAACTGAATAAGTGTAGGCTAAAGTAGTATGGCTAATAAGCCTGTCTTCTAACAAAAGCAGCTTATGACACCTAGATGGCACTATCTTCTGCTACTTCCACATTTAAATTTCCGTCAGATTGACCAATTTCTGTTGATCCTGTTCACTTCAGAAATGTTGGGAGATTCATGGTACAAATGTAATGTTGGGAGATTCATGGTACAAATGTGTTTATTTCATGCACTTGTCCATTGCATGAAATAAACAGTGCTTGCCATTTCATGTTTGCAAGTGGCAAAATAACTATTGAAAACATCACACACACACAAGACGCTGTCCTTCACCATGTTAAAAGATTTGCATACCAAGGGGGGCATTTTTGGGGCAGTGCTTAGTTACCATACAAGAATTGCCAAATTTAAATGATTGGGGCTGGAAGCAGATTGATGGAGTAATGGTACCATATTGGACAACCATTGTGGAGGCATCTATGGCATGCAAACAACTTTTTTGTGGGTGCAAAAAGGTGTGCTGCAATCAAAGCAAATGCTCAAAAGCAAGCCTCCTGTGCACAGACCTTTGGTTTTGCACGGGAGCCTGCTATCAAGATTTGGACAGTAAACAAACTTGATCCATCATTGTTTCATAGAAATTGAATCACAGTTTAATTTAGTCTTGTTTTGTTTAATTATAATGGAAATATTATACACATGTTCCTAGTATGTGTTGTAAAGATACAAATGATGCAAATTCTAAGTTTACTTTTGCCTCAGTGTGTGTTACTTATTCCTGACATCCTTATTGGTTGCCATTTAGGATTTATATTGATGACGTACAGTCTAGATCTAACATGGACATGCACTGACATGTACACATTAACTTTTTGCCAAATTATACGAAAATCGGAAGAATTAAAATGATTTTATGATATATGTCAGCCATCTTGGATTTCAATTATACTCTATGACGTTATAGGCAAGATCCACTTGGGGTATTGCTCTTATATGATTACTATTATAAAGAAGAATGTCTGTCCCAACTTTAAGCTTTCTATCACAAGGTGAACAATTTTTCCATCTAAGAGCTATACTAAAGTTGTGGCTTGTAGAGTAAGGCTCGCTCCGAGAAGAGCCTGGCTGCTAAATTCTGTAGAGTTGCCACTATTCCTAAAAGTGCAGCCAATTTGCCAAAACACTTGTCTTAATCATGGTCAACGAGCTCCATATCATCTGCCTATCCGACCTTTGTCCCTTCCAGCAGAAACAAAGTAACAAAATGAACTCTGAACTCTCTCAGCTCGTCTTTGCTTAGTTTAGTGGTTTACCAGATGTTAGCTGAAAATTGAGTAGTGCTCTAATTCATGGTGCATGCAATAAGTAGAAACATGCTACAAGCAGATCAACCATATACCACAACCTGCATATGTAACCACCCCTCCTTCCAACCTTGCTATCTTATGATATTGCCTTCATTTGCTGAGATGTTCTAGCACACACACATACACACATGTAAACAGAAAGCATACACTGAAATAAGCATGTGTGAGCAGTCAGCCACATATGTGTATGTCCATACATGTAAGCAGGCTCTCATGACGTCTCGAGATCATTTGGGAATGGTGTTTGAAAGTTGAAGGTTGGTGAGAACTGCATAACATGCAAATAACTATTAATTAGCTGTTTTTGTGTGGACCCCCCGAGTATTCCTCTTTGAGACCCTACAAGTGAGAATGTGTTGCTTGGTGTGGTTAATGGCTTTAGAATTTAAATTCCAGGCATACTTGAGATAGGGATGTTGATTGTCGAAAGTCAAATAGTGCTTCATATAGATTTCATTGGGTCAAATCCCCCCAAAAATGGCAGCATTTTCTGCTGTGACCTCCAAGCCATGAGCAACAGCTCGGAACATTTAACCACCAATTCGCTCCAAGATGCACTAGTACTAGAAGTTGTTTTTATCCTATGGGCTAGCAATATCGCTTTGTTGTGAAACTTATTTCAGATCACAGCTGTCCTTTGAAAAATATTGCTTCTCACCTAGAGTATTCATATGTAGCAATTCGTGGCAGTAATTTCGAATATCTTAATTCCTCTCAAATTAAGACCCAAAACAACCCTCATATTGAACCTCCTGATAATTAATACCCTTTGACTCTTTAAATCTGTCTTAAAAGCATCTGGAAAGCATCTCCTTCAATTTAAGAACTTCCAGCACTCATCACTAACTCCCAACATACACATTCTACTCCTTGTCCATTAGAAATTGCACATACATTGTTTTAGTCATAACTTTAATGTATTACTGCGTTTCTAGCATCATCCTCGTTATTTATCAACTTTTTTGATCTCTTGCATTACTATAAAAACATGTAACATTTTTTTAGAATTATTTATTATATCAATCTTTGGCCGGATTCTTAACGCTCTCATATGAAAATTCAATGTTTGCAGTTCTCAGATTTAAACTTGCTGTATAAATGAATGTCTGTCCTTCTTGGATATCTCAAAGAATTCCGGGAGTGCGTCTTGAATTTGGCGATGTTCGCAGAAACTGAGGAGTGATCACATATGGAAACAGTTGAGAATAAATACATTTTGTGAATATTATTTTATGCATGAAAAATGACATGTAAAAGAGCAGTTACTAATGTTTTTCTTATACCATGAGGGAATTCTTTTTCGCTGTGGAGAAATCTGTATCTCTTCAACTCCAACAATATTGGAGCTGTTCATTCCCATATGTGGACTCAGGGTACAACTTGACTCCTGCCCTTGACAGGATTCATTCTCAAGCCAAAGGTCTGTGCCTGCCAAAATGTTATCCCTACCCACCTACTGTGATAGTAGATGGGTAACCCCACTCTGGAGCTCCAACAGCCCACCCCAGTAAGCCATTTAACTAATTTCTTCTTGTTTTTATGTCTTAAATGTGAGCAGCACACATGCAAAGAAACAAATACCCTAAAGCAGAGTTTTTGTACAAGAAGGGACCCCTTCCTGCACAAACACTACACGTACTACAATGCCGATGCCCTTGCACTATGGTGCAAGGGGGTCTGCATTTGAACCAGGGCCGGACTGACGGTAGCGGGCAACGGGCAATCCCCCGGTGCGCTGCACGGGTGGGGGGGCCGGTTTGGGGCCCCTGGGGGCCATTTTTGTTACAGGGACGTTTTTGGAGCATAGCTGCAAAATCGGCCCTGTAACAAAATCGTCCGTAGACCGGCCCTGGCAAAGAGCTCAGGGGCACCTCCAACAACCCCAAGTGGGGAGGGGGGGGGGTCCGGCCAAGCACTTTGCCAGGGCCGGTTTTGGTTCCCAGTCCGGCCCTGATTTGAACAAAGCAGCCTAAAGTGCACCAGCCCAGGGAAAGAGCATAACAGTACCACATCTTGGTAGATACGGGGCTGTTCTGCTCTTGTCCATTCATGCAGCGCAACAACTGTTATGTGCTGGCTGCAGTGAGTGATTTCTTTGTAAATCTGAGCCTCTGTCTATATTCGTTTATTTGAGTTGCTGTTGGGCTGGTCAGGCTGTAGCGAGCACTGGGCATTTTCCCAGTGGGCCAGAAGGGTAGGGGTCGGTTTTTGGCCGTGGGGGCAGATTTTGTTACTGAAGGCTGGTTTTGCAGCAGTGCTGCATTATCGCCCCCCTGTAACAAAAGTGGCAACGGTTCAGCAGTTCTTGACTCTAGCAAAAAGGGGGCGGGGGTTCTCAGTAGCATAACGCCCCCAAACTCCACCCCTTCCTCATCCCACCTCCCTCGAGCGGAGTTGCTAGGGCTGGTTTCTGTTTCCAGTCCAGCCGTGAATGGTAATGGATTTAGGCAGAAAAAATACGAATACAGTTTCATCAAAGAAAGGTGTGAATTTTAGAATGAAATTGAACCTCTAAAATAATTTATTTGAAAAGTGGGATTGCCTTTGTTTGTGTCATTATGATGGCTTGTGCGTGCTCAATTGATATATTCTCAAATCTTTCATCTGATTAGTAACTGTAGCATTAGAGATGGGCATGTTATGTTGTTTTCCCGAGGTTTACTTGATGCTCAAAATTTAGGACTAACGTGTTTGTGCTTCCAAATATGTCTAATGAATGAAATATAGGTCCTGGAAGATGAATTAGTATGTTACATATCACTTAGTTTGGGCAAGAGGCGAACTGCTATTATAATTTAAATTTCTTGGTTCCATATCTAACATTAGATTTTCTAAACATTATTTTCAACATCAAAACTCTTTAAAGATATTTCAAATCATTTTCTACTGAAGCATGTTGACCAGCCTTAGTGCGTTAAAATTGCTTCAGAGTTAAGAAAATGATTACCGGTAATAAATAGGTTTTTAGAGTTGTCCCGGGAAAGTGCACAGTCTGAAATTAAATTATAAAAATTGGAAAAATGTTTTAAAAAACTGAGTCCCTTGTCGCAAATAGACACACGGGGCGACAGGACAAACAACCGTGCACCACAAACTGCAGCTCTACAGTAATTACGGACAGGATGCCTTGGGCTCATACCTGGTTGGGAGGAAGGAAATTGTTCTGGATTGAGGAGGCTGAGTCAAAGATATGGCTTCGCTTGGACGTGATAGCTTTACCATGTTCGTGTTATAAATATCTTTTGGAAAAACGTGCTCCCGTCGGCTATATCTGTCAGATAACAAATGAAGGCAAGCCGTTTATTAGGGCTTCCAAATTCGCCTGAAGTCAAAACTTGTCAGAAAAAACTTTAATTGCAGTGATAACATATGAAAACAAATGCTGTTTCGTAGGAGCTCAAAGCAGAAGGTTAAACAAGATTAAGCAAGGAGCCCCAAAATGAAAACAAAGCATAAACATTGAGAAAACGTACTGCCAGTCAAAGGCTCACCGAGGGTGACATGGGCCCTGATACAGGAAAGGACATGTGATATTTTACAGCTGGTTAAATTGTGAAATATAGCAATAATCTGGGTGCTGAGGGTCCCTCATATCTCTCAGCCATGGTGCCGCTGCTCCTACTGCATCATTGATAGCTATGGCACTGCTCCATTGGGCAATGACCACAATGTTTAGGTCTCTGATCCTTGCGAATCTTAAGCAGAAAAGAATTGTTTGTGTTCATGTGCCAAGAGACAACAAGGGTATTTAACTCTTGACGTAATCATAGTGATTTGTCGTGCATGATATGATATGATAAATGGGACTTGTAGGGAGCACGTTCACCAGTGGTTTCTTGGCGCTAGAGTGGCAGGGCTGAGTGGTACAGGCAGGAATGTACCTGCCTTCATGGTTTCTTGGTATGTTGAAATCTGTTGTAACTTTCAAAACATATTGATCTAGTGACAACACCTCTTTTGCGCCCAATACTGATGAGAACTATGCGATGCAAAACGCTGGTGCAAAGCCCTTGAATGTCGTTGCTGGTAATCGTCCTGCTCCAGTGGCAGCTGGCATCTACCGGGAAGGTGAGACAGGGGCGCGTGTGAGGAAAATCATTTTAAAAATATGTATCTTTCCTAACTTGACAAGACGTCCTCACTCCGTACCTCTCTGTCATTGCAACCAGATGCTAGACCTCCCTTGGCCAATCCGGGCGCTGCTCGCATGTAGCATGTGAGCATCGCCAATTTGGTGGGAGCGGCCTCATTCGAAGAACTGTCTCTCAACCCAGCACTCTTAAGACAGCTGGGTTGAGAGGTTTAAAGTGTGCATGTGTGGCTGGCCGTCTTAAGACGGCCAGCCAAAAAGACATGCACACTTAAAACAGCGCACAGCCAGCCCACCCTCCTCCATGCTAAGTAAAATGTGGCTGTCACTCAGCAGCGGCCCTGTCCCTGTCCTGATGCACGGCACAAGAACGAGGGATGAAAAATAAAATGGTCATTAATCACCATTTTATTTTTCATCTTTGTGGGGATTTTTAAGTGGGGTAGCTCTCCTCTGCTCTAACTGAGAAGCCGCCCCATACCCACTCAGAGAGTAACTCATATGTAGATTAGCTATTAAATACTACCAGCATCTCATGAGGGTGTCACATATTTGATAGTATGTCATCAAAATTGAGCCCTCTGGCAATTCTTTCCACAGCATTTTAGCCACTGTAAAGAATCTCATGCACCTTCTGCGTGTAGCAGCTCTGTCCAGCCCTCACCAGAGCTGTCTTCCAATTGATCAACATTTACAGGATGGGTTTGGCGCCCAGAACGTTTTTTAAAGTCCACCACAAGCTCTTCCAATTATACTCCTCTATCATCTGAATTGGTTGCTTGATACTCGGTCTGTAGCCAGTGGGGAGGGGGGGGGGGGTCAGCGGGGCCCAGCACCCCAATGCTGCTGTTGCCCCCCCCCCTAAATGTTCCTGGCAGCAGGCAGATGACAAGGAGATTTTTAAAGAAATGCTCTGTCCTATCCAGGCATTTATTTGCCTCAGGAGAAATACAGTATCAAAGCTAAATAGTGCTTTTGTTATGAATAAACATGTCTTTAGCTAAAAGCTGAGCATTCTTTTCATGAGATGAATGAATATGTTTTCCACTTTCAATTAAACACTCAGATTTCATACCGTGATGATGTGTGCTCCAGAAATTGGCAGAGAAGTGTACAATTCGCAAGCATAATACATGGAATTTGGACCAGAGTAAGAGCTCGAAATTAAAATGCAGGAGTACTTAAAATGTAAGCGGGACCTAAGAATCCCTTTCAGCAATGCATGAACTAAAGATTGTCTGAAAATCGCACTGCTCTAGGGGCATGGTAAATTAAAGCATAACAACAGTCAGGGTCTGGGACACAATGTGAGAATTTATAAAATATAGATTGGATTTTGAAAAACATTTGCTTTTAATTGTACTGTTGTTAATGTAGCATTGAGCCTGTGAATCGCAAGGCCTTAAATCACGGTCCTGGCTGGTCTGGTTTCATTATTTATATACTGCTTCATACCAGTGATTTCTATCAAATGCTAGTGTGGCTTTCAGGGTGCATAGTTGAAAGGGTTGTTGTATAGTTTAACCTTTATTGGGCATGTTAGGTAAAGAGTGTGAGGATCAAGAGCTCATCCACAACTGGTTTATGGGCGCAGTAGAAACATGCCTCCCTCTTTCGATAAATCGCTTGAGTCGCTGCTTGCCCCCAGCGCCCTGGTTTACAGAAACGCCAAAATGTGAAAAAACGAATTGCAAAACTTTGAAAAGGGGATGGAGGAAACACCATAGTGAAGAAACTACAATTGCTCGTAAGTAAGATTTTACTGGCTCAAAACTGCGCCAAAACTCTCTTCAACATACTAAAGAAACTATCTGGCACAGGGAAATCGACAACTTCTCCTGCCCTCTCTCAAAGTCAATGTGAAGAACTCACTCTTTTCTTTACTGAAGAAATTCAGAACATACATTCCCAGCTACTAAGCAAAATCTCACAGAATGCCTTGCTAGAGGTAGCAGACTAACTAACAGTAGTCAGAATCTGTATGCAGCCAATTCCACAAACAGTATCAGCTCCTCTCTTAAACTGGACACCTCGACAGTTTTGGACTTTACTTCCTTCAATCTCATTCTCCACAACCACAAAGCAGGTTCTCCCCTCAATCACCTACCTCCACATATCTTGAGGCAGCTGGATCCTTCCATACTATTAATGGTAATGGAGCCTCTAAATGCCTCTCTGAAGGAGGGTTTATTTCCCCAAAGATGGAAACATGCAATAGTCTTCCCTCTCCTAAAGAAAGCAAATTCTAATCCCTGCATTCCATCCAACTTTCCCTCTATCTCTTAGCTCCCCATTTTTTTATTTAAATTATGGAGAAGCATATTAATGGACAACTAGCTCCTTTGTTGAAATCCAGAATTTCCTTCATTCCTCCCAAACGAGATTCAGAGCTGGTTTCTCTACCTAAACCACCCTTTTGGGGGTTACAGAAAATGTCAAGACACCGTTTAGATGAGGGTGAATCTGCTGCACTCATCCTGTTGGATCTCAGCACCGCCTTCGACATTCTCTCTTATTTTTGGCAGCAGTATATACTGCTACATTGCCCAGACAGTTAATCAATGTGATTATGAATGACTGAGCATTTTTTCTCATGTAATTTGAGGATCACTGAAATAATATCGAGGGACAGAATATCGACCAACAAAAATATCGTTGACAAAATATCGAGAGACAAAATATCGAGTTTCTATCTACAAACAGGTAAGTACAAAAATATTGAGTTAAAAATATCGTTTACAAAAATATAGTTGTAAAAAATATCGACTTTAATAAAAACAATGTTTAATTACATTAATATAAAAAATTAATTACTAAAATATACTTAACAATACTTAAAATAACTTTTAATAATTAAATAATTAATGAAAGTAAAAAAATAATATTTTTTTAATCATATTTCTTAAAACATATATATATATAGTAACAAAATGTAATTAAATAATAGCCAATATTATTAACGTACAAATACAAAAGAGTAAACTATTCCCACTCCAAAGAGTGCAACAGTGGATATATGACGTTACAACTCAACTTTTACAACGCACTACCATTACAACGTAAGTATTGGTAAGTATATAATAATTTTTATAATTTAAATTATTTAAAATTAATTTAATATAATTTAATTTAATTTCATTTCATTAAATTAAATTAATGTAAATTTAATTTTACTTTATTTTGACACTGTACCCCTGTACCCCAAAAACCCAAAACTGACCCTGAACCCTAAAAAAACCCTTTACCCAAAAACCCAAAACTGACCCTGAACCCTAAAAATACCCCTTTACCCAAAAACTAAAAACTGACCCTGAACCCTAAAAATACCCCTTTACCCAAAAACCCAAAACTGACCCTGAACCCTAAAAATACCCCTTTACCCAAAAACTAAAAACTGACCCAGAACCCTAAAAATACCCCTTTACCCAAAAACTAAAAACTGACCCTGAACCCTAAAAATACCCCTTTACCCGAAAACTAAAAACTGACCCTGAACTCTAAAAATACCCCTTTACCCAAAAACTAAAAACTGACCCTGAACCCTAAAAATACCCCTTTACCCAAAAACTAAAAACTGACCCTGAACCCAAAAAATACCCCTTTACCCAAAAACTAAAAACTGACCCTGAACCCTAAAAATACCCCTTTACCCAAAAACCAAAAACTGACCCTGAACCCTAAAAATACCCCTTTAATTTAACATAATTAGGAATTAATCAATTAAATTAAATTAATTACCAATTACATTTTAATTAATTAACAAATATTTTTTAATTAACAATTAATTAAATATTACTACCAATTATTAAATTTACATATTTAATTAATTATAATTAAATTACTTCCCACCCTATTCCCCTATAGACCCACAACCCGCTACAGGAAATAAATTATTTAAATTTACACAATTAGCAATTGATCAATTAAATTAAATTAATTACCAATTAAATTTTAAATAATTAACAAATATTATTTAATTACCAATTAATTAAATATTACTACCAATTAATACATTTACATATTTAATTAATTATAATTAAATTACTTCCCACCCTATTCCCCTATAAACCCACAACCCGTTACAGGAAATAAATTATTTTAATTTACATAATTAGCAATTAATCAATTAAATTAAATTAATTACCAATTAAATTTTAAATAATTAACAAATATTATTTAATTACCAATTAATTAATCATTACTACCAAATAATATATTTACATATTTAATTAATTATAATTAAATTACTTCCCACCCTATTCCCCTATAAACCCACAACCCGATACAGAATAAAATTACACAATAATTTTAAAAAAATCATTAA
Organism: Lissotriton helveticus; assembly: GCF_964261635.1. Taxonomy (NCBI): domain Eukaryota; kingdom Metazoa; phylum Chordata; class Amphibia; order Caudata; family Salamandridae; genus Lissotriton; species Lissotriton helveticus. Next base: position 666,727,668 of record NC_136063.1, read on the forward strand.
TTAAAAATAATTATAACATAAAATGACACTTTTCACACATATTATAACATAAAAACACTATAAAGAATTAAATATTATTTAAAAAACGATATTTTTTACTATCTAGATTATATACTTGGATATTTTCACTTTCTATATTATTTACAGTCGATATTACTTCACTTACCTTAAAAACGATATTTTGGCTGTCGATATTCTGTCCTGTCGATATTTTGTCCAAACGATATTTAAAACTCGATATTCTGTCCAAACGATATTTTGGAGTCGATATTATGTCTGTGCACCGTAATTTGATATATATTGTTTCCATTTTTTAATAACTTGTCTTGCTGGAAAATCGTTTATGTAGGTTTTACCTATTTTATATTCTTAGTACATTGTTTGTACTTTTATGGCTCTGGTGGCCAAAATAAAGTGATTTGAAGTGAAAGCAGTTTACCTTTGTAGTGGCAGTTCACAATCGTAACACTTACTTAAAGTCAATAAAGTATATGTCCTTTGTCAAAACGTATAAATGAATTCTGTGCTAAAGTAGCTTAGCAATGTAACACATACTATGTAGATACCTAAGCTGTTGAAGACAGTCAAAAACTAGTATTTGGGTGTATTGACAACTGGCATAAGTAAATATATAGCCCTTGAAACATTTCTAATTCACTTCAGTACAGACCAAAAACATTTTCACATTGGACTCCTAAATACCTCTAGTTATTTGAAGTTTGTTATAGCCATAGCCGGACTCCAATTCCCGCTTGGTAGGACTCTCTCAGATCCTCCTCGCCACCAAACTACACATCCCAGCAGCCTCCACTGCTAAGAAGAGAGCTTGGATTGGCTCCTGCTGGTTCTGCCCCTACCCCTCTGGCCTCATAACCAGACTTCCAATCCTGCTTCACTGTACTCTTTCAGACCATCCTTGCCACTGAACTGCACCTCCCGGCAGCCTCCGCTGTTAGCAAGAGAACCTGGATTGGCTCCTGCTGGTCTTGCCCCTGCCCCTTCGGCCTCAAAGCCAGACTCCGACTCCCACTCGATACTCTCTTAGACCCTCCTTGCTGCTGAAATACTCCTCCCAGAAGCCTCCACTGCTAGGAAGAGAGCCCAGATTGGGTCCTGCTGGTTCTGTCCCTGCCCCTCTAGCCTCAAAGCCGGACTCCGACTCCCGCTCCTCAAGACTCTCTCAGACCCTCCTTGATCATAAACTACTCCTCACAGCAGCTCCCACTGATAGTTAGAGAGCCCGGATTGGCTCTGGCTGGTCTAGCCCTTGCCCCTCCGACCTAGCCGGACTTCGAATCCTGCTTCGCTAGACTCTCTCAGACCCTCATCGCCATTGAACTGCACCTCCCAGCAGCCTCCGTTGTTAGCAAGAGAGCTTGGTTTGACCCCTACTGGTACTGCCAGCTGGCCTCATAGCTGGACTCCAATTCATGCTCCTCAAGACTCTCTCAGACCCTCCTTGCTGCCGGACTACACCTCCCAGCAGTCCCAGCTGCAAGGAACAGAGCCTTGTTTGATTCTGTCTGGTCCTGCCCCTGCCCCCCTGGCGGAATGCCTAGGCACCCATCGGAACCCAGAGGAGGCTGGGCTGGTCCACTCCTCTTCTGCTTGATCCTGAAGTTAAGGTACACTACCGCCTGCCCTTGACCCAATGCTGCCTTCTGCTCCTCTCGCTGCACTACATGCTGTCCCTGCACCTGTGCTGCCTGCGCCCCTGCACTACCTGCTGTCCCTGCACTGCTCACTGTCCCCGCCTCTGCGCTGCCTTCTGCCCCTGTGCTGCCTGCTGTTCCCTCCCTTCACTGGTCAATATCCCTTCCCCAGCATTGCCTGTGGACCCTGCACTGCCTGCTGGCCCTGCCTTTGCACTGCCCGCAGTACCTGCAATGCCTGCTGCCCCTGCGCTGTCTGCTATCCCTGCCCTGCTCGCTATCCCTGCACTGCCTGCTGCCCTGGGTTGCTTGCACTAGGATCTCCTACCAGGATGACTAACAGAGGCTGCCACATCATCACCCGATGACAGGCCCTCTGGCCCTCCGGCCTCCCAACGGTACAACTCAAAGGAACTGCTGGACCTGGATCCAGGATGCCAAAACAACAATTGTGTCTCCTCCTCCCAACGATCCTGCAAAGGAACCTTTTCCTGCCGCTCTTGTCTGATTCTAAATTCCCTATTTGGAAGGTCAGGCATCCACCATTTTAGAAGATCAACATAGTGTATTTGTGACTGTTAAGTGCATCACCATCACTAAAAATGGGGGTAGTTTGTTTGCATATTCAAACTTCGATAGACACTCATTCTTTTAAAAATACACATTTATATGTAGTGCGTTACTGTTCTGAAAAGTGATATCAGCTCAGTTCTGCTTGCTCCTCCGTTGACAATATTTTGGAAGGAAAATAAAAGAAAAAAGTGTAAATAATACATTTGAAATGTATTATTTACTCACTTAAAAATACATATCTTAGGATATAAATGTAATTTGTGAAGAATAAAGGGCAAAAAGCTAATCTCTTATTAAAATAGTCGACTAAACCATATATTGATTTTTTTATTTTTTATTTTTGAAGTTTTGTATAGTGCTAGCTGGACCCAGGGGTATCAGAGCGCTTCACAGCAGATACAGTTATGAGCAATTTTTGGCAAAGACAAACATCTGCAAGTTACCAACTTACGGGCATTCACAAACAAAGTTACAATTTAGATCTTCAGGCTGAGGAGTATCAGCAAAAGGAGTTAGTTGTCTTTCCTAGAGTCAATTGTGTAATTCACGTTGCGGTCAAGAGCGCTTAAGGAAGAGTGCTTTGAGAAGGATCTTGAATTTTGGGAAGAAGGTGGTTGATCTGATGTGGGGGGGGGGATGGAGTTCCAGATCTTAGGTGCATTTCCCGCAAAGGATTTGTTTGTGGTTTTGAGTTTCCGTGATTTCATTGGGATGAGTAGAAGTGTATTGGAGCTTCTGAGGTTTCTGGACTGGCCAGCCCTTTTGAGTTTGGTGGCCATGTATTCTGGTTTACCAGTGTGCAGGGCTTTGTGGGTGAGACAGGCTGTACGGAAGCTTGCTCGTTGGTCAATAGGGAGCCACTTCAGTTCCTTGAGTGCCGGAGAAATGTGTTCGAATTTCTTAGTTCCTGTGACCATTCTTGCTGCGGCATTGAGTGTTGTGGTCAGGGGACCTAGGTGGGATTTTGCTGTCCCGGTCAGTGCTGCGATTCCGTAATCAATTCTGGAGAGCACCAGTGCCTGGGTGGCTTGTTTAAGATCTTTCGGGGGGAGGAAGGGTTTTATTTTGTATAGTAGTTTCAGATTTAGAAATGCACTTTTGGCGGCTTTTGAAATGTGTTTTTTCATGTCCAGTTTGGGGTCAAGGGTAAAACCAGGGGATTTCACTGAGTCCTTTGGCGCAAGGGCCCCATTGAGGGCATTAATGGCTTTGAGCCATTCTTTGATTTGGGGGTTATCGTCTCTATTAGAAATGAGGAGAACTTCTGTTTTCTCTTGGTTGAGTTTGAGGCGGTTCGCTGAAAGCCAATGTTGGATCTCTTTGAGGGTGACATTTAGTCTGTGTATGTCTTTGATCGTGGTGGTTTCCAGATAAAGTTGTGTGTCGTCTACCTAGAGGTGGAAGGGGATGCTAGAGTTCCTTAGAAGAGTGGTGAGGGGTTCCATGTAGATGTTGAAAAGTTGGGGAGAGAGTACTGACCCTTGGGGAACTCCTCTGTTGACGGGAAGGGGGTTAGACTCAGCGTTATTGATTTTGATTCTTTGCGTGCGGTTGAGAAGAAAGGAGGAGAACCAGTTTAAGACTGTCAGTTCAATGCCCGCTCTTTCCTGGAGGACTTTGAGGAGCAGGTTGTGATCGACTGTGTCGAACGCGGCCGATAAGTTAAGGTGAATGAGAAGGCTGCATTGGTCTGAGTCAAGTGATTTGTGGAGATCGTTTAAGATGTTTAAGATTGCGGTCCCGGTACTGCATCCCTTTCTGAATCCTTATTAAGGAGGGTCTAATCGCTTGATATTCTCTAGGTGTTGGGTTAGCTGTGGAAGAACACATCTTTCATGAGTTTTGGATAAAAAAGGAAGGTTCGATATCCGTCTGAAGTTGTTCATGTCCTCCGAGTCTAGCCCGGGTTTTTTCAGTAGCGGCATGACTTGGCCTATTTTGAGGCAGTCTGGAATGATTCCCGAGCTCAGTGAGCTATTGATGATTTTGCACCAAATTGGGGCAAGGGTAAGCTTTAGGTCTTTAGCCAGGCTCAAGGGCAGCTGGACTAGGGAGTGAGATGAGGGTTTGGCAGAGGCGATCAGATTGACTATCTCTTCTACCTGGATGGGGCGGAAGGCAGACCAGGCAGCGGGTGTGTTCACTGGGATGTTGCCGTGTGTGGTTGGCCTCAAGTTCTCCATGGGAGTGGTGGGTAGTGTGCTGAGAGGGAGGTCAATTTTGGCGATTATTTCGCTGAAAAAGTTAGCAAAATTGTTGCAGTGATCTTTGGACGCCACTATTTTAGTAGCTGTCGGTTTGGCTGTTTGGTTCCTAATGATGTTAAAGAGTTCTTTGGGGCGTTTATTTGCATTGTCTAAGGCGGAGCAAAAGAAAGTTGTCTTGTTGTTCCTAATGTGTTTGTTGTAGTTTCTACGTGCTTCCTTGAGTTGTTCGCCGTGGAGGGAGGAGGGCTTGTTCCTCCACATTCTTTCTAATAATCTGAGGTGTCTTCTTTCATCATTGATCTCTGTGGTGAACCAGGACCTGGAGGGGGTATTTCTGGGTCTTTTTAGTTTCAAGGGCGCCAGAAGGTCCAAGGTGAGCGTCATGTTGGATTGGTAGAGAGAGGTGAGTTTGGTGGGTGAGAGGAGTTTCCTCTTGCTTGGGAGGAGCGTGCTAAGCCCTTCTTCCATAGCCGCGCGGGGGACTCGAGCTGTGTTCCTGACCCATTTGGGAGGGGCCTGCATAGGGGGTTGAGATATGGCCGGTTGGTTGATGTGGAAAAGAATAGTGTGGTGGTCTGACCAGTCCACGGGAATGATGTAATCCATAGTGATTGTGGTTCTGTCCGAGATGATTGCTTCTAGGATCTCTCCTCTATGGTGTGTTCCTTCTGAGCAGTGCTGGGTCAAATCATTATCCAGCAGGAGATTGTTGAGAGATTGGATGAGCGGGTTTTTTGTTTTGTTGCAACGTAAGTTGAGGTCGCCCAGAATTATACTATTGTCGTCGCTGAGTGCACATTGGGTGATGAGATCAGAGAACTGAGTTCCAAATTCGTTGGCACTGCCAGGAGGATGGTACAGGAGATGGCAACGAAGCGATCTGCTCGTGAGTGATTTGATGTTGACCGACAGGCATTCAAAGGTTTTAAAAAGGCCAGAGGGGCATTCTGAGATGGAGAGATCACTTCTGTGAATGATAGCTAAGCCCCCGCCTCTATGTTCATGTCTGTCTTTGTAGATAATTGAGAACCCGGGTGGCACCAGCATGGCCATGCTGGGGTACGACAGGGTGTTGAGCCACGTTTCTGTGATGAAAGCTACATCTAGGTCGTGGGAGAGGATGGCTTCTGCTATTTCAGTTGCATGTTTAGACGCAGATCTACTGTTGATGGGCATGCAATTATTCAAAGGTTCTTTTTCGAGTTTCGAATTGCTGGGCTGGGCTCTAGGTATGGAGGATAGGTGCGCTGGGGGTCTGGTATCTCTCCGTGGGTGGTGGTCCCTACCCACTTCAGTGATGACTTGGATCGAGGATTTAGGGGTAGAGTTCAACGGCGGGGCCTGTGCTGGGATGGGTGGAGTTGCATCCTGTGAGCGGAGTGCACACTTAGGGTGTGGGTGTTTGGGATCGTTGTATGATGCGGCGAGTGTGGTCGCTTCTTGGAGGGAGAGGTTGGGATCAGATCTTCTAGGCCTATCTGCTCTTGACTCAATCCACGCTTTGGAGGGTGGCAAGCGAGATCTTTGGGGGGAGAGGTTCTTTTGTGGGGTGGTGTTTCAATCTTACTAGGTTGAGATGAGGAGGGGGTATCTACGGACTGTTGGGTGGGCAGACGGATTTTTGGTAGGGAGGATTGGGTTTCCTTCAGGCCACAAACCAGGATATTGAGTTGCGCTTCCATAAGGTTGAGGCATTGCTTCATGTTGATAGCAGGGGAGAGGAAGGGAGGCTGGGAGGAGCTGGACTTTGGAGGGGAGCGGCTGCTCGATATAATGCTACTAGAGGTGTTCCGGGGAAGCGGGGTTGCTGACTCCGGATTAATGTCCCTCCACGATATGACTGAAGGAGGGGGGTTGTGTTCCTGTTGAGATTGGGAGTGGTGTTCTTCTCTGGGCGGGTGGCCTTGTTCTAGTTGCATTAGGGTTGACGGTGAGGGGGGGTGACTTTATTAAATATGTTGCTGTGGAAAATGTGACAAATGTTCAAATGTTTTACCAATGCAGACATATGAAGCTTGGGAGAGTGAAGAGATGACAGCCTCAGGTGTTCCGCCCATTTCCAGACCCTGCTACAAAAGAAGAAAGAATATAATCAAGAAGTTTAGATTGAATAGGCAAACTATACTGGATTTATGTCATCAGCTAGAGATGATTTTCAGCCTCAAAACAGAAATCCCACATCTATTACAGCAATTGTCAAACACGTGGACATCATTTTGTGGCCATAGGATCCTTCCAATACACTGTGGCAGTATTTGGATAAATGAATCAACTTTCAGTGGCATGCCACAAGGAGTTCTAACTTCAATGATTAGACTCATCAACACCTTCATCCAGTTTCCACGGCAGCAGGATTTTGTCAACGTGAAAAGAAACTTTTAAGGGTTGGGTTGCCTACCAAATGTAGTTGGAGCAATTGATGGCACACATATTCCCTTAGTGCCACCACACGCCAGAGAACAGGTATATTGTAATCAGAAACACTGCCATTCAATCAGCGTGCAAGTTGTTTGCTTACAGGATTTGTATATCACAAGCATCTTTGCCCATTTCCCCAGCTCTGCCCATGATTCCTTTGTACTATGGAAAAGCCTGATATTCCTGCAAATGTCACAACGTGGACCTGAGAGAGCCTGGTTTGTTGGTAAGTACAATCTGTCATGTTATTGCTTGGGTAATTTCTAGTTGAATAATCTGGAATTGTGTTACATTTTTGGCACTTTTTAGGAGGCTCCGCTAATACCAACCGACAATGGTTGTTGTCACCACTAGGGAATCCAACAATGCCAGAGGAAGCCCGCTTCAATGAGCCCATGGTAGAACACAGCGACAGGTGGATTGGGCTCTCAGGCTCTTAAAGACAAGATTTTGTTGTCTGGACAAATCTGATGGAGTCCTCCTCTACTCACTCGATAAGGTGTGCCTAATCACAGTGGCCTGCTGCATTCTCTACAACATTGCCCTGTGACGGAACATCCCTTATATTGTGGAGGATGGAGACCCTGAAGAGTCACTGGATGAAGATCCTGAAATGCCAAATGAATATGATAGTGGAGAAGAGGAAGGAGATGACTTCCGCCAAGATGTCATTAACAACTTCTCATGAGTGTAAGCATATCTTTACATGTTTTCACTTACACTGTTACACCAACTATTGATGCCATGGTGAGAGACATATGTGGTTGTAATTTGTTTGGAAGGTCAAGTTCAGGGAAATTTAGACTAAAGGTGTTTGTTGGTCAAAGTTTGAATACTGTGTTCAGTTACATTGTTTATCTCTGATTGTTTTGTGAAACTGTGCCCTACAAAAGTTGGCTTTGTAATGTGTCTGTTATGTAACGTTTGATTGTTAATCTTTTTGTTTTGATCTGTTTTAGGTTCCTTCATTGTGCCATCTTCAATTAAAAGTTGTGACATTTGCAGGTGTATGGTGCTGTTTCAAAGTTCAAAGGTAATATCGGTTGATCCTGTGAAAGACAGACACAGAATTTGAGTGTACAAAACTTGCACCAAGGCAATTTACGCTTTGATTAAATGGAAGATTTGAAAAATGCATTGTACTTGTTCTGTATTGTGTGATAGCACTGTGGCAATATGTCTGCTCAAACCACATGTGCTAGCAAATCCAAATCATGCTAATCTCTCTTCAAATTGGCAAAATCCTCATTGTGTGTAAAGTGTATGTAGCTGTTGATGTATCTCATCATTGTAGGACATACTTCTTGTGGCACACCGTGGAAACTTGGTTGTGACATTCTACCAGCTACTGGAACAGTGGAATGGAATGATACTGTGTCTACAAAATGTAGTATTGCCATGTTTTTGTCATTATTGATGTGGGATTCCTTATGTGAGCCAGAACATCTGGCTACAGCTGATGCCACAAGTCTATGATAATTTGCCTAATCAATCTGATTGTTTTGGATATATTCTCTTCTTTCATGTTGGCAAAGTTGTGAACTAGAAGTGTGAAAACTGGCACTGAGTATTAGTGTCCTGAATGGATTGTTATGATAGTGAAAATGTTGACAGACAATATTTGGTCAAATGGAATAAACATGGTAGAAGATGATTAATGGTATATTTCTTTGGAAGTAATGGTTGTGAACTTGAGAAAAACATTACCTACTAGAAAACTATCTATGTTTATGCAATACTTTGATTTTTGTTGAGAGATACAACACCAGTCTATGAGTTTTTGAGTTGTGAATTTATTGACCTAAACAGGAAGAAATGAAACAGGGTGAAAATGATAAAGCATGCTAAAAAGTGAAGAAGTCTGTTGTGGTGAATGAAACCATAGTTGAAGAGCCAAAATTGTTTGAAGTCCAATGTCTAAAATACGACTGGCATCAGAAAGGTAAATTAGTCCAAAAATAGTCCATAAAGTGAATGCTAGTCACACACTGAAGGAAATAGTTATTTTTTTGTTTGTAATAGATGATGACTTGCCATCCCCACCTCCTGTTAATTTGGGTAGGCATCCCCTCCTGCAGGTGAGGGATACACAGTTGCAGGGCCTGGGGTAGCTGCAGGTAATTCTTCCAGTGGCAGGGCCTCCCTTTCCGTGCCTGTGGTAGATTCAGATGGCCCAGATGTTATAGGGCTACAAGAAGAGGTAGATTGTCCTGGGAAAGCACTGCCCTTATGGGTGTAAATGTCCTACAGCACCCATATTGGAGTTGTGAGCCTTCATCTGATAATTGAGCATCCTCTGCAACTGCTTCATCTCCTGGAGCTTGGTGAGTATCTGGCCCATCATGTCTTGGGACTGATGATAGGCCCTCAAGACTTGGTTAATGGTGGTCTGAGTGAGAGTGATCATAGTGGCCTCACTATGCTGTCCCACAGAATCACAGAATCCATCCTATGACCTCTAACACCACTATTCTGTGCCTATGACGCAGTGTGTCCCATCCGACTAGATCCTTGGTGTGCTTGAGCTGGTGGTACTATGGTCTTAACATTACCCAGGACTGGGTGGCACACAGCAGGTGTTAAAGTGGTAGGAACACAGGAAGTGAAAGCTTTGGTTAGCTAAGGCAGTATAGCTAGGGTGGGAGGTGTTGATGTGGAGCCAGTGAGACTCACTGGAGCCATTTGCCCATGCTGACCAATGGACCAGATTCCTCATCATCATCCAGATTACCAGGACTGTTGTCCTTACTGAAGGTTGATCCTGGGCTGTAAATGAGTTCTTCTATGTAGCAGGTTCCTCGTCACATGCTCAGGCAGTTGGACATATTGAGAAACTGAGAAAAAATGTTGTTGGTAAAAGTGTGTATTATACATCGAAAGATTCTGGGGCAAACAATGTAGACACGTAGAAGTAAAAAATGTAGGGATTATTATGATAGCTCTCAGTGGTACAGAACATATTACCCTAACATTTAGCAATTTCAAACAGCACAAATTCAAGTAAGCAGGTAATAGGATGTCCGGAAATGTTTATGAAGTGGTTGGGAAATATAGCTAACATCTCCCAACCATTTAACCAAACACAGTGGAGAGGTGAAATGTCTAATTGGCATTTCCAAGGCCTAGCTCATTTCTAAACAGACATATACACAACTCGAATGGATGTTTGCCATCACCTGAACAGTGCAGGGTCAATTTTTGCTAGTAACACTTACATTCAGTATCGTAATTTTCATACTAATGATATTTGAGTCAACTCAGTTTGATTTATGAAACTCATTACATCAGTTCTATTGGGTAAGAACAACAGGACAATATTCAGTAAACAACACAAACATTTTTCAGAAGAGAGCATAGAATAGGTATTGATCACTACATAACACTTTACCATATGTTGAAATCTGTTAGACTAGAGAGAATGAGCAATATGAAAAAACAATATTCTTTTGATAAAACAGAAACAGTGCATCATGGTAGTTGTAGTCATTTCATAGACAACTTCCCACACAAAATGGTTAGTGGAGCATACATGTGGAAATTATGCAGTTGAAATGGTACAGACACAATCACACACATATGGATAATGGGTTATTCTGTGTTATAACACATACAGGCACAATATCATCATGTGACATGTAATGGAGATTGCAAAAGAACAATTGATGGACAGAATGCTTTCTTTGCACGTCATGGAGATTGACACTTGTGATCTTAAATGCAACACAATACATTTACACACACAATCCAAATGATCTGATACTATTAGTTTGGTATTTCTATGCTATGAAAATATGCGAAGGACACATTGTCAGCAGCTGAGTTTAGAACAAACAGAACATGTTGGTTTAGTGAGAGAGTGTAATGTGTAACTTCCAAGACTGCACTCCAAGAAGTATTCCTGTCACGCCTTCAGGATGTAGGATCTGCAAGACCTTCTCTTCTGAGGGCTTGAGTTGTAAGGGAGGCCTGGGAGAACCACCACCAGTCCTTGGGCCACCATGTGCAGCTTGGAGGCCTCAGAACTAACTCTCCCCCACAGGTCAGTCTACCTCTTCCTAATTTTCTTCTGTGTGCTCAGGTTATGAGCTACCGCAATCACTGTGTCGACAATTCTGGCCAATGTTTGCCTTTTCAGTGATTGGGATGCATTTTGGACTTGGGCTCCAAACAAGTATGGCTCTACTCTAATGATTTCATCCACCATGACTGACAATTCTCATCAGTAAAACTGTTTTTTCTGGGGGCCTGGCATCGTGCAAAGGAATATGATTAAATATTTTTTTTTACCACAAGGTAATAAATGAAAGAAGATATAGGGAGAAGAAATAGGGAAAAGGAACAATATAACTTCAATTAAATGGCAAAAACTCTGCCAGAAAACTGAAATGTCATGGTGCAGTGGAATGGCAAATGATCATGGTCTGAAATGAAGTGTTTTTATAGTTTGGTATTCAGGTGTTTCCATTTGGCCTATTTACATCAGGTGTACTCTTCTAGCACCCATCCAATGGCCGCAGTAATGGTGCACTTTCGAGCATCTACAGCGACGGACCCCTTCCATCAGGGACTCACTGCCAGGAGACCGCCAGCAAAACTGTGAAATCTAAATCTGCTCAGCAGAAACTGGCACCACTGTCGGCAATGGAGTATTATTCACCAGCATTGGAGTCCCCTGCTATGACAGTGGTGTGCCGCAATTGCGGTTGAAAACACACTGTTGACGCAGACAGCGAGTCAGTCTGCATTAGTCTAAATACATTGGGTGAAAGACTCTCGAATTGGCAGAGTACTTTGAATCTCTGCCACGGTTTGATGGAGGTAAGACCATCGTGATCTAAATCAGGCCCTATGTCCGAACTTAGAAATCTTCAATGTAACTTTGTCCAGTGGTTTCTCGATAACAATGCCTCCTCCTCGGACACTGCCATCTGTCTTCTTCCGCTCAGCTTTACCTGCTCAGATAGTTTTCTTAAAAATGTCTTTAAAGTCTAAAGGTAAGCAGAAACCAAGCCCAATCTAGTTTATGTACCTGAACTGAGCTTCATTGCAGTCTGCCTAAAGTTTCATATTTGCCCTGGTCTCACGCAACTAGATGTCCCCGATTGACACTTTTATCTTTTATGTGCTATTTTTCAATTTACAATTTAAAAGTTTATAACTCTGGTTCTACTAATTGGTTGTTTTTCAATTTGGTCTCAAATAATTTATTAAAGTGTATTTTTTGTTGCTAACTTGGTGTAGGATTTTTCCTGTGTTTTGTTTTCACTTTCTTACTGTTTGAATGCTGCATTAATACTTTACACATTGCCTCTAAGTTAAGCCTGACTGCTTTTGTGCCAAGTTACAAGAGGGTAAAGTACAGTTTGATTTAGTGACTTTTGGGGTTCACCCTGATAAGGGTTGTGACTGTTGCTTGAGAAGGGCCCACGGCTCCTCAATCAACAACTCAATTTCTTACAATTGCTTTCCTATTCTATAATCTTTTCTCACTCATTTCTGGTTTTCTTCAGTTCAATTTAGTTTTCCTTGCATTGTACCAAGAACCAATTTATTGACTGAAATTGCATTCTCTATTGTATTGTGCAAAGCACACTAACACTCTTGTTCAGGAAGAGCTACACTGATTACTCAAGTAAACAAAGAAATTGGCCAAAGTTTATTCCTCCGCCAATGAATATTGTGTCTGAGACTCAAAGAGTGACCATAAAACTACTCCAACTTGATCTACAGTGACGTTTTGTATTAGAACATATATCCTAGTAAAATGTTTCTATTCCTTTTAGTCAAGGGGACATTTTAATAATTGTTCTCAGATTGTGAGAAGACACCTGCAAAAGGAACTCCAGAAAACTTCAGATCATGGCTGAATATCACATTCTACTGCTACAGCTACTCAACGTAACCTTCATTCACAGCAAACCCAAATGAAAAAGAAAATCAAACTAAATGTGGACAATTGAAAATAGATAAGGATACTAGAGAAAGGAATAAATTAAGAAACAAAATAAATAGTGGATCCCAGTGGAGCAACAGATTTCTTACCACTTGATATTGTTTGCTAATTTGAATGTTCATCACTTAATATTTTAAACCTATCAGTAAGAATTACATGGTGGCAATATGCTAACGACTTCTGGTTGTATGGCCTAATGTTAAGGCAAGTTACATTTTTTTTACCAAATTTATTCAATTTAGAAGGCAGTGGAGATTAAATTATTCTCTGAAAAGATTTAATATATTTTATATTAACGTTAAAATCTGTTAAGGATATGTGTTACTTTTCCATGTTAAGCATGTGCCATTTATACTGAGGTACATAGAGAAGTACGCATTAACTAAATGTTACTAGTTTTAGTACTAAACCGGGTTGTAACCAAAGATAATTTACTGATGCTAGAAGGTGGTCCTGACACTATGGGCCGTCCGGATTTTTCGCTTTTTGAGCACCTAATTGTTGATCTTTTACTGTAGGGGACCCTCATAATCTGGGACTCACCCACAGTGAACTCATAATGAAGGAGACTGCATTGAAATTTTACTGGTGTCCCCCTGGCTTGACTAGGCCGCTACGCAGCGGCTGGAGTATGGGGCACCGTGCTGGTTACACGCAGATACGTGTGTACATGCGTATACACACGTGTAGGGGCTGCACAGGGGAGATTCCTATTGTGCGCAATCCAGGAGCAGCTACAGAGTGAATGGTGTGGCAGGACTTATGCAGAATTGGGTGGTGACATGGAATAGGCTTTATACCCTGGGAAGGGACATGCCAGGGAAAGTCAGTGTGTTTTACTGTGTTTTTACTTCATTGTTCCCCTATGGGGATGTGGGGCCCATGGCTAAAATACCTATCACAAAGCCTACAGATTCCAGACACGCACTACAGTCCAGTGTAGCGGATGTGAAAATTAGTATTCTGCAGAGTCCAAAGTCATATTTGTACTGCTTTTGGGTCATGCAGAAATGTCATATTTCTCTGAGTCCCTGGCTGGGGTCTGGCCATGGCAGGTTAGATTAATGACCTTTCTTCCCAGAGCGAAGATCTTCCCTCTAAGGAGAAAAGATAGGTGGAGCTAAAAGCCAATCCATCAACTGCTGTTGCTGGGTGCCAGGCACTAGTTTGCACCCAGGAGAGAAGGCTGTGAGGGGGGAAGGAGTTGGGTTTCAGAGGCCAGGTGGCCAGAGACACTGGACAACGCCATTTTGAACAAACCCAGAGGCTGGATAAGAAGGAGGGAGCCGGGGCAGGGAAGTGGTGTGTCGCTGTTTGATAGGACACACAGAGACTTCCTGCCAGCCCCCTACTCAACTTTTAAAAAGTCCTTGCACAGGAAGAGAAGCTCTCTCTGGGGTGGGGTCTGCGGAGGCGAAAGGTGCTGTAGCCTGGCAATGGGCAGTTGGAAGGAGGTACTCCCTGAATGCCCCCCAGGGCCCTAACAGCACCAGAAGAAGATCCCATAACCGTTGCGCAGAAGCAGTGGCCTCTGTGCAAGGAGAAGAGAGGCGCAGGAGGAGAGCCAGGAAAAAGAATGGTGCAGGGAGCCTGAGAAGACCGCTCCCCGCAGAATGCACCCTCTTGAAGACCTGGAAAGCAAGAGAGAGTGCTCCCAGTGGCTGGGGGACGCCACCAGGAGCAAGAAGACGCACAAATGGGGCAGATGGGACCCCCAGGGGCTGAGATATGGCCCCCGGAAGGTAGGTGACCTTTGACCCCTGAGAAGACCGATGACGAAGTGCGTGGGGCTCCACCGCCGGTCTCACAGATGCCCCCTGGGTGGGTCAGGTCCTGGGGGCTGCCCCCAGGAGAAGCAAAGTCAGGGTGCGCCGTCACGCATCCCATGAAGTGTCCCTCCGCGGGGTGCCAGGAGCCCACCCTGGACCCCGCTGAACCTGAGGCTGGGGAGCACCATCGTGCTCCTCGAGAAAAGATGCAGAGGAACAAGAAAGCGGTGGAGCGCTGCCGCGCCCTTCCCCCATGAAAATGGGTTCAAGGGGCCCGAGACCCCATCCCTGGGCCCCGAAGCGAAGCCGGGGAGCGCCGTTACGCTCCCCGTGAAGATTTACCCCTACGGGGTGCCAGGAGCCCACCCTGGCCTCCGGCAAAGAGGTGACGGGCCCGGGACCCCAACTCAGGGCCAGCTCCTGCAGCAGCACTCGAGGGTGTTGGCTGTGCGGGGAGCCGGCAGAGGGCAGCCGGGGGTGGGCTCCCCAGGCTGCCCTCCAACGATTTGGCATGCGAGGGTCCCAGGGGGGACCGGGACCCCCAAGAAGAGTAAAAGGAGGTGCCAGGGGCCCGGGTGGGACGGGGCCCCAGAAAATCGGTGGATCGGCCGGGGGTGTGCTCCCCGAGCCGAATGACTTACCTGGGGGTCCGGGTGGTTCTTTTTATTTATTTTTATGTTTACTTACCTGTTAAAGTCCGTAATCCATACATTACTACCACCCACCCTGCCCCTCCCCCTCCCCACGTCACCACCCGGCTGGTACTCCCACTACCGGCCGCGGCTGTTCACTGACATTGGTGCCACTGCCGCTGTGGTGGACAGGTGGGAGCGACTTGCCCTACCGCCGACATTTCACTGGCCAGTACGCCACCATGCGTGAGTCAGCTGTAAGGCGATTAAATGGTCAAATGATTAACTGAGGGCATACGTGCCCTCAGATCGTGACACTCGTGTGTATATTAAGTGCACCAATGCCGTCTGGTCAGACGGGGCTGTGCCTGCAGCAATTAATTGTGTTTTGAAAAATACCCCCTGACAGTCTGGGAGCACAGTCAGGGTGTGTTCAGCAGTGCGCTGTGTGGGCTGCATTGCCATTCGACGTGGTCCTCGTTCATGCGACCACCAGCCCCGTTGTAAGGTCGTGTCACTGTGGGTGGGGAAGCTGGCAGCTCAGCGGAGTTACCCCATCCTGCTGCTGCGGCAGGCTGACGGGTGCCTTGCCGAAGTCGTAATCAGGCTTAATGAACCTAAGTTGAAAATAATTAGCAATTTCAACCAAAGAAAATATGCAATTAATTTATTAGTAAACTAATATAGAAACAACAGTTGATGCATTTGTTGGTTTCATGCACACATACAGCAATATAGAACAATAATCATAGCAGATAAATTAAATAACAAATCCTCTTGTCCAATAGGTAACTTTTTGTTTGAATCAATGTTGATAGATTTCCTCATATTTTGAGACCTCTATGTGATAGGGATGGTGCGAGAGAGTGGTCTAATTTTTTTTATTCATTTGTACAGATGTGTGCAGTGGTACAGATTACCCAGAGAACAATCTCTCTGAGCGAATGCATGATTTGTCTGATGTGATAAGGAATACTTTCACCTACCACTTGGAGAAGACACACATTAGTCTTACAGGCCCTGCAACAGTGCAGGACCTACTGTCATTTCTCACATATGAGGGCATTGTAAAGATAAACAGCCCATTTTCAGTCTTTTCTCTCCGGAGAAATTCTTCACTCTCCTCTAGTGGGAGTGTATTTGTCCTTTTTTGATGTTTTTACAGGTATTATCATTTTCGGCATCAGACAGCTTCTCTCTATCTGGACTTTACATCTGTCTTTACTTTGAAGATGCCTCCTAAATTGTTCAAGATGCATTTTAATACAGATAATCACTTCGCCCATTCTGAATCCACTCTTTCACTATTAGATAATAGTAAAGAGCCCCTTCTTCGAGTGCATCTTGTTATGTACCAAAGTAGAACTCATTTATGTTGCCATTTTAAAACTTAGACCAAATAAACTAGCACAAATCTCCTTTTTTCACCACAGGTTCACAGAATCAGTTTCTCCTAAAGACCTTAATTAAAAGACAGTGGAATTGTGTTTTTGAATAGTGTGATATTTAATGTGAAGATTTATGATTCTTACGAGGTACAAATCTATGAGAAAGCCTGGTTATTAAGCTTAGAGTGAATCTGCATGCATATGTATTTTCCCCCGTCCCTTTGAGAATGTGATTGAGAGGCTTGTCCCATGTGAGATCTGCTTTTTTCAAAGGAAAGGTTTTGAGACTAATTGTCGAATGATATAGTCAAAAAGCTCGTGTGTTCTATATGGGACAGTGAACATGAAGATCCTGTGTACATGTAGGCTCTGTAGGTTAAGCAAAGCATGATTACTTGTGTGACACCATCTGGAGTTCTGACCGAAGAATGACTGAAATGACTTGCAATCTCTGTGATCTATTCTGCTCCTTGTAAGGCTAAATGAATGATGGAGCCTGAGGACACGCAGTTTTCTTATGTGACTCAATTATTAGTGGTAGGACATAAACACATGCAGAACTCTGTACAATGAGCTCACTGGGCAGAAGTAGCCGGAATATCATGGGAGGGGCAGAGGTGCAAGGAGAAAGTCATACGCGAGTAATTAACCCGGTGCTGTGAAAGAGGGAACCACAATGAAGGGAAGGTTATTGGAGGGGAAAATACAAGGAAATCCAGCAGGCAAAAGAAGAGAAATAATGAAACCATGAATAGATTACCAATCGGAGTCGAGATGGAGAAAGGGTCAGCATGCATAAATGCAGGTTAGATTATGCTGGAATGATGTTGAAGTGAGCTCCACTTTCAGGACATGAACTAAGAAAAGCAAAGCAACAGAAAGAACTGCAAGGAACATGAAGTATCAAAAGAGAGATATGGAACCAGGACTGGAGTATGATGTAGACCAAGATGTGCAATGTCTTCGAGAGGATTCTGATATGAACTGACCTAAAGTCAAGGATCTAAAGGGCGTTTGTGAGAGCCACCTGATGACAGAATTCTAACAGCATCCCCTTTTCGCAAAGGGCACAACAGAATGCGCAAATGCAAGGCAAAGTCCTTCAAACATGATAAAAGTCCAAGACATTTCAAAAGTCTGAATGCTGTATGTACTTTGAGGCTTGAACATAGAGAACAGCTTTGGAAAAACAGGGGTCTCTTCTTCTCAGGATGCCATGAAGTTTCAGTGAATACTTGGATTATTTACCATTACTCTTCATTATGCTGAATCCTACTCTTCCTCATCCCTGTCCTAAAGTTGTCAGTTTCACAAAGACATATCTTCCCTCTTTATCTGTCAATGTTTTGATGAAGTTCTGAGGTATAGATTTCCATATCAGGATAGCCACTCTGTATTTCTTAGAGTAGCTATTGACAGGTGGTGGGTTATTGCCAAGAGTTGACTTAGTAACCACTGCTAATGCCCCTACGTAA
This sequence comes from Lissotriton helveticus, assembly GCF_964261635.1. Taxonomy (NCBI): domain Eukaryota; kingdom Metazoa; phylum Chordata; class Amphibia; order Caudata; family Salamandridae; genus Lissotriton; species Lissotriton helveticus. The sequence continues at coordinate 666,745,735 of NC_136063.1, forward strand.
GCAGTCCTTATTCTGCATCTGGGACTCCACTTTCAATAAATTGGTCTTCTGGAGGAAGGCTACCTCTGCATATTTAGACTTTTATTAATGGGACTTATTTTTCCTCTTTATATAATTGGACATACAATTTACGTTCAGAGGGCCCATACTTAGTGGCTGAGTCCAAGTATGTCCTGCCATTGAAAGGTGTAGAGTGCTGGGGATAGGCATGTCCTGAGCCAGGTGTCACGAATGGCAGAATAGTAATAGGTCTATGTGAACAGTGGATAGTCTCAGGTCCGCAGTGGAATCCTCAGGGAAGAAGGCAAAGTAGGGGATGTACGACTACTTCTGGATGCCAGGGAGAGGCTCAATTTTTTAGTATGAAGGAGTTAGGCCCATAGAGCTGTGGGGAAGGCTGGACCTTGTAAATACGTATTTAACACACAAACATGCCACCCCACCTTACTTGTTAGCTCTTACTAGTAGACAACACATCAATCCTAATTCGATATGTTCGGTATAATTATTTACCTTTTATTTCTAGTATTTTTTGAAAACAATCTTTGATTTGATGTCAGAGTAAAAACACAACACACAGTTGATCGAAGGATTTTTGAGCAAAGGCTTCTGAAAGAAGTGCGCGATTGGGAGAACAGATATACGAACACCGGTGTGCGGGGCACACAAGGACCCGGTGTTAGTAAACAGAGGCGAACAAGTGCGCGGTGCGCACAGTGGGAAACCGCCCCCGTTTTAGAATTTGAGACGGAATAAAGCCGTCCCCCGAAGCCTACGGTGTACATCACAAGGCTTAAACACCAAAACCATCACCGTCACGTAGAGGGACGCCCGTACACGGACCCTTGAGCAATACTAAAGATTGCAGCTTCAAAGACCCAGAACCCAGATAATAGGATAATCACGGCTGGCAACAGTTAAGACAGAAGTGACAAGGCCCTGAGGAGAACCCATAACAGCTGTATGGAGTTCGAAACGCGTCGGCAAAAAAGGAGACAATAAATATTGATAATTATTAATTTATTATTACTGATTTATCTGGTTATCTCCTTTCAACTGTGATTTTGTCAATCATTGTTCCCTAAAAATTGAAATCGTTATGATCATTTAGGCGAGGAGCTGATACTTGCCCTTTTCTGGAACAATTTGAAAATGATATATATGTTTTTTTGTTGTGTATAATGATTGCATTTTCCATGTAGTAAAGTTCGTTGTTTTTTTTGTAAATGTTATGGTCAAATTTAAAGTTTGTACATAGTCTAAGTTTGTATAGTATATGTGTTGTGTTTTTACTCTGACATCAAATCAAAGATTGTTTTAAAAAAATACTAGAAATAAAAGGTAAATAATTATACCGAACATATCGAATTAGGATTGATGTGTTGTCTACTAGTAAGAGCTAACAAGTAAGGTGGGGTGGCATGTTTGTGTGTTAAATAGGGAGAGGCTCAAAGCATTTTTGCACAGAGTCGGGAAGTAAGTCCGTGGAAGTAAATGGTCAATCATGTTAATGAGTATACAGCTCCACAAAACCAGCGGGGTTGGGCAAACCAGAGCACTATAGAGATGACATGAGATGTTACGGCATGGGGAGGAGGAAATCAAGTGGTAACAAGGACATTTTGAGAGTGGGACAACACGCCACAAAGTGTGAAAACTGTTGGCGGGCAGCCTAACACTGGCAACAACAGCTAGAGCAACCCATGCCTTAAGAGAGACAGTTGTATGCGTGGATGAGAGGATTGATTGGTCAGGTACAGCTAAGATGAGATTCTATAGCTCATACCTCAGAGAAACCTTTCCTATTTAGGATGAAGACCTTTACCCGCCCTGAGGTGCCATGCTTCATCATCAGGTTTCTCCTAACAATGTGAAAATCAATGCAATGGTGTTGGATACAACCTCCTTCCCTAATTGAAAAGGAGGCAGCAGAACGAGCGCTTAGAATTGTTTTGATGAGTCAAGTGGTATCTCTTTGACAACTATGTGTGCGGGGGGTTGTAACACAGGGAAAATAAAATAAAGTTGCAGCTCACATCATTAAACTGATTTTCATGGTGTGAGGAGGGGCCTTATGATGGAGCATGCCACCTCAGGCTGGGTAAGGGTCTTCATCCTAAATAGAAAAGAATTCTCTGAGATATGAGTTATAGAATCTCATCTTAGCTGTACCTGACCAATTTCATCTGTGTGTGTTATATATAGTTAATTTGGGGAGCTAATTCATGTTTGGTCATAAAGATTTCTCTAGACCCTCTTGTGGGTGCAGCAATGAGAGAAGTGAATTACAACCTCAATAAAAATTGTATAATTTGAGTGTGTGAAAGTGAAAGGAGGATTGGATGGCATGGGCCAACTAGTTGCACAGGGGATATAACAGTGTTTAACTTTACTCGCCATGGGTCTCATGTTGGCGAAAATGTTGCACAGCCAGCTCAAGGCTGCAAGAAACTATACCCCCTCCTCGCCAGTACAGCTAATGGGTTGTGGAAGTGGCGAGACATGACACCATATGATCTTTCAAGACAGGAAGAACATGAACCTGCCAAATATCGATCAAGCATTTATTACAGTTGTGCCACATTTAAATCACATCATGAGGCCCCAACATCCCAAATGTACAAGGCACAAGGACATTAGACCTGGGGAAAGTAGAAGTATCTGGAAAGATCACATTACCATCCACTCAAAAAGCTCAAGGTCCCCCTTCAGGGGAGATCTTGCCTTATCACTGTCTCTGTTAAATAAATCAACCCTGTTTCCCCTGTTTCTAGTGAGTGATTCTACAGCTTGTTACAGTCTTACTGGAATACCTCTAATTTAGGCAGGTCTGTGAGTTTGGCTGTGTCATATACGGTTGAGTCTGAGATTAAGAACCCTCCACTAACACTGGGTGCCAGATTTGTGATGGGGAGAGAGGAGGGTTGTTCCATATCTACTAAGATATGACACATTGCTCCACTTACTGCGCTGGCTCACTGAGTGCTGCCTAGTGCTAACCCAGTCTACCACAGGTGTGGGGACACACAGTGTTTTGTAAAATACCCCTCACACACCAACAGGCCCCTTGGTGTCATGCTTCATCATCGGGGTCTTCGCACCCCTCTAACGGGATGCGGCGAGCTGCAACCTACGACTACGCGGGAGCACTGAAGGTTGGACTATGTGTGGTGTGTGTGATGCAAGTGGTAGGGGTATTTAAATGTGAGTGGTGGGATATAGTGAAGGTTTAAAAAGTACCTGGCTCGTAGGTGTATCGGAATTTTTTTTATTCACAACCCCGGGCTAGTACTGTTAAAAGAAGTGCAGAGTGAGGTAGTTAACTGTCGTGACTATGGACAGTACCTCTGGTGTGCATCGACATGTTTCGGAGCATGTGCTCCTTCTTCAGGACGGGGGCACAACTTCCCCACCTTACTCACGTATCTCTATTGTTTGTGTAAATAACCAAAAGTGCAGGACTATATACAGTGACTTAATACTAAATACAGGCTATAATGTGCCTACAGCGGTTTGTGACCATGCATTTGCATGACCTACAAAGATGACAAAAAGAAAATTAATATGGTTACCCTTAATAGGGTGGCTCATACAGGTGCAGTCACCTGGAACACCATATGGCATATTGGCCCTGGAAAGGAAAAAGACAGACAAGACACACAACACAGATAACACACGTAAAGCTAATTGAAACATGTTGGTCATACTCATTGTAAAAAGACGTCTTGCTTCATGAGCATTCGAGTACGTCTGGGGTTGATTGCCAATTTTGCAATCTAGAAGGACAAAGGATCGTTTTCAGTATTTTTACTCACTTTTTGGATGGAAAATGGTGTTTCTGTTTACCCAATACTCACAGACTCGGGACAAGTTTGCCTCCGTGCTACCCCACACGCTGCTCCGCTGGTAGTGGCTTGGGATGTATGCCGTGTACTTTTTATGCTGCGATTCCCTAAGTGGTTCCGCAGTCATAGGCTAATTGTCGGATGTGCCAGATGCCCAAACATGGGCAATCCGTTCAATTAGTGGACACACCATACATGGTACGTCCGGTGAAGCAAGTAGCGTAAGCAAATAGGCCAGGTGCGGTGGTGGACGGTAGAGGCCCGCATGCGCGAGTGATCTGCGGCTTGCGCACGCGTGTTAAAGCTGGATTTTTCCGCGTCCTGTGCGTTACAAAGCGCATGCGCGAATGATCTGCGCACGCGTGTGGTAACCGGATTCTCAGCGTTCTGTGCATTGCACGGCGCATGCGCATTGGATAAGCGTATGCGCCTGAAGCTGTATGCGGCGATGTGTGTTTCTAACGGGCATAAGTATTGGGATTATTCTACCAAAGTTGATTTTGCATTCAGAAAGCACTTAAGTCACCATGTGTGGGCCTACAATAAGCTCTTAATGGTAAAGGTTTTTACAATTTGCCAACGGTTTATGGGGGCAAGTAGATCATTGATAGCGGCATATACCAATAAACCAAAGAGCTAAGGGGGCTTATCAGTAGGCTAGGCAGCTAAATTGCTGCAGGGGGCCTTTTAGTTATCAGGACCTATGAATTACTGTTGGGGGCATTATAATTAACTGGATAGTTGAACCCAGGGGACATCATCATTCAGACCTTGGGTATGTGTGCCCAGACGGAACACCCATCGTTGTTCTTTCTGGAAAAGACCCGTTTCAGATGGCAAGTGTTCGATTATAGTCCATTTCAGATCGTTCACACAGTGTTGTTTCTCCAAATAGTGAGTTGCCATTTTAGTTGTGGACTTCTTGCAGCGGACATTGCTTTTGTGTTCACCTATTCTCGTTTTCACAGGCCTCGTGGTCATGCCCACATATTCCAAACCGCACGGACAAGTGATCATGTACACAACATTTTTAGTGTTGCAATTTGTAAATTGTTGTTGCTCCCAAGTAGTGCCATTTCTGAATGTTAAGGTGTTGCTTTTCAGCGTTAGATGACAACTACTGCAATTTCCACAGGGAAATGTCCCTGTATCCCTATTGTGGTCTGTCTCATTGTGGTACTGGGTTTGGGTCTGGTGTGAACCAATAGGTCTTTGAGGTTCGTACCTCGGTGGTGTGCATGCATCGGTTTCTCAAGATTAAGACTAACACAATTCAGTATCCTCCAGTGTTTGTTTATAATTTTAGAAACCTCATTGGATATTGTGGAATAAGTCATGACACATATTGGTCTTTTGTTGTCATCTTGATTTGGTAGTTTGTCCTCCAGGAGTGCGCCCCTGTGATTGTTCTTAGCTCTTTTCATCGCCTTGTCAACAATTTTTGTGGGGTATTGTCTCTGTATCAATTTCTTTCTTAGATCACCGGCTTGTGATTTAAATTCGGTAAGTTCTGTACAGTTGCGTCTCAACCGCAAGAATTGTCCATATGGTAAGTTCTCCCTTAGATGCCTGGGATGAAAGCTGTCATACCTCAATAAGCAATTCCTTGCTGTAGGTTTGAAGTGTGTGGTGCTCTTGAGTCTATCCCCGTCTGCATAGATATTGAGATCAAGAAACACCATGGACTGGTTAGAGATCGTACTTGTGAATTTCAGATACGCATTCCGATTGTTTAGCCAGTTCACAAAGTTGGTGGCCGTGTCTGTTTCACCGTCCCAGATGATGAAGACGTCATCAATATACCTTTTCCAGGTATAGTTGTGGGTTCTGTATGGGTTGTCTGTATGTAGTATCCTGTTTTGCTCTAGATGGTGGACATATAGTCCGGCCAGACTGGGAGCAAAAGTACTGCCCATACTGGTGCCGTGACTCTGTAAGTATATTGTCTTGTCCTACTGAAAAAAATTGTGTTGTAGTGCCTGGGAGATGCATTCCAGGACCAAACTTCGCGGTGTTTGGTATTTCCATTGGTTGGTGAACAGTACTTCCTCAATTATTTGGAGTGTCTCATCATGTGGTAGACTAGTATATAGACTTTCCACGTCTAGGCCCAACATGAGTTGCTTCGTGGGATCAAAAGTTTTATCCTCCAGAAGTTGTAGGACTGACTTCATATCCTTCAGGTAGGTGTCCGAGGATTGTACCAGTGGGCGTAGGAAGGCATCCGCAAATTTAGAAAGTGGCTCCAGGATGGAGCCAATCCCTGATACTATGGGTCTCCCAGGTGGGTTGTTGATGTTCTTATGGATCTTGGGAATGCAGTAAAAGTACGGGATTCGTGGTGAGGGTTGTTGTAAAAATTCTGCTTCTTTTTTGCTTAGCCAATCGTGGGCCAAACCCTCCTCTACCATACCTCCAATCCTGATGCGTAAATGTTCTGTAGGGTCCTACAAAAGGACCTTGTAATTCCGTGTGTCTGACAGAAGCCGTATACATTCTGTATCGTATGCTTCTAAGGTTTGTAGGACGATGGCTCCGCCTTTGTCTGCCGGTTTTATGACTAATTCCTTGTTGTTAGACAGTTCTCTGATTGCCCTCTGTTCCTCGCCGCTGGTGTTATGATAGACGTTATCATCCCTCAAGTTCAATTTGTTAACTTCAGTGATGACAGCCTTCTCAAAAGTTAACAGTTCAATTGGCATAGCAGAGTCTGGAGGGGTGAAGGTTGACTTCAGTTTCAAACCGGTGTCAGTATTGTCCAAGGTTGGTGGTTTATCCTGAAAAAAGGCATGTAGTTTCAGCTTGCGTGGGAATTCCTGGAGTTCTATGTTCAATTTGAAGACATCTGGTTTCTGAGTAGGCTCGAAACCTAGTCCTTTGTTTAACACATTCCTTTGTGTGTCTGTCAAAGGCCAAGGTGTGAGGTTGACTACTAGGTCCCTCTCTTGCTCGTTGATGGCTGGTTCGGGAGGGATCCGGTCATGCTCCTGGTTGTTCGGGAGTTGGCTTGGTCCTGGTCTTCCCACGCAACGTTGTTGCCTTTCCGGTTCCTTCCCCGTGTTGTGGGGCGTGTGCCTAAAAAAGGCTGTGGTTGGCCATAATATCCCTCATTGTAGTCAGGGTTCCATTGTTGGTAGTTGTCTAACAACAAGGAATTAGTCATAAAACCGGCAGACAAAGGCGGAGCCATTGTCCTACAAACCTTAGAAGCATACGATACAGAATGTATACGGCTTCTGTCAGACACACGGAATTACAAGGTCCTTTTGGAGGACCCTACAGAAAAATTACGCATCAGGATTGGAGGTATGGTAGAGGAGGGTTTGGCCCACGATTGGCTAAGCAAAAAAGAAGCAGAATTTTTACAACAACCCTCACCACGAATCCCGTACTTTTACTGCATTCCCAAGATCCATAAGAACATCAACAACCCACCTGGGAGACCCATAGTATCAGGGATTGGCTCCATCCTGGAGCCACTTTCTAAATTTGCGGATGCCTTCCTACGCCCACTGGTACAATCCACGGACACCTACCTGAAGGATACGAAGTCAGTTCTACAACTTCTGGAGGATAAAACTTTTGATCCCACGAAGCAACTCCTGTTGGGCCTAGACGTGGAAAGTCTATATACTAGTCTACCACATGATGAGACACTCCAAATAATTGAGGAAGTACTGTTCACCAACCAATGGAAATACCAAACACCGCGAAGTTTGGTCCTGGAATGCATCTCCCAGGCACTACAACACAATTTTTTTCAGTATGACAAGACAATATACTTACAGAGTCACGGCACCAGTATGGGCAGTACTTTTGCTCCCAGTCTGGCCGGACTAGATGTCCACCATCTAGAGCAAAACAGGATTCTACATACAGACAACCCATACAGAACCCACATCAATACCTGGAAAAGGTATATTGATGACGTCTTCATCATCTGGGACGGTGAAACAGACACGGCCACCAACTTTGTGAACTGGCTAAACAATCAGAATGCGTATCTGAAATTCACAAGTACGATCTCTAACCAGTCCATGGTGTTTCTTGATCTCAATATCTATGCAGACGGGGATAGACTCAAGAGCACCACACACTTCAAAACTACAGCAAGGAATTGCTTATTGAGGTATGACAGCTTTCATCCCAGGCATCTGAGGGAGAACTTGCCATATGGACAATTCTTGCGGTTGAGACGCAACTGTACAGAACTTACCGAATTTAAATCACAAGCCGGTGATCTAAGAAAGAAATTGATACAGAGACAATACCCCACAAAAATTATTGACAAGGCGATGATAAGGGCTAAGAACAATCACAGGGGTGCACTCCTGGAGGACAAACTACCAAATCAAGATGACAACAAAAGACCAATATGTGTCACGACTTATTCCACAATATCAAATGAGGTTTCTAAAATTATAAACAAACACTGGAGGATACTGAATTGTGTTAGTCTTAATCTTGAGAAACCGATGCATGCACATCGCCGAGATAGGAACCTCAAAGACCTATTGGTTCACACCAGACCCAAACCCAGTACCACAATGAGACAGACCACAATAGGGATACAGGGACATTTCCCTTGTGGAAATTGCAGTAGTTGTCATCTAACGCTGAAAAGCAACACCTTAACATTCAGAAATGGCACTACTTGGGAGCAACGACAATTCACAAATTGCAACACTAAAAATGTTGTGTACATGATCACTTGTCCGTGCGGTTTGGAATATGTGGGCATGACCACAAGGCCTGTGAAAACCAGAATAGGTGAACACCAAAGCAATGTCCGCTGCAAGAAGTCCACAACTAAAATGGCAACTCACTATTTGGAGAAACAACACTGTGTGAACGATCTGAAATGGACTATAATCGAACACTTGCCATCTGAAACGGGTCTTTTCCAGAAAGAACAACAATGGGTGTTCCGTCTGGGCACACATACCCAAGGTCTGAATGATGATGTCCCCTGGGTTCAACTATCCAGTTAATTATAATGCCCCCAACAGTAATTCATAGGTCCTGATAACTAAAAGGCCCCCTGCAGCAATTTAGCTGCCTAGCCTACTGATAAGCCCCCTTAGCTCTTTGGTTTATTGGTATATGCCGCTATCAATGATCTACTTGCCCCCATAAACCGTTGGCAAATTGTAAAAACCTTTACCATTAAGAGCTTATTGGAGGCCCACACATGGTGACTTAAGTGCTTTCTGAATGCAAAATCAACTTTGGTAGAATAATCCCAATACTTATGCCCGTTAGAAACACACATCGCCGCATACAGCTTCAGGCGCATACACTTATCCAACGCGCATGCGCCGTGCAACGCACAGAACGCTGAGAATCCGGTTACCACACGCGTGCGCAGATCATTCGCCCATGCGCTTTGTAACGCACAGGAGGCGGAAAAATCCAGCTTTAACACGCGTGCGCAAGCCGCAGATCACTCGCGCATGCGGGCCTCTACCGTCCACCGCCGCACCTGGCCCATTTGCTTACGCTACTTGCTTCACCGGACGTACCATGTATGGTGTGTCCACTAATTGAACGGATTGCCCATGTTTGGGCATCTGGCACATCCGACAATTAGCCTATGACTGCGGAACCACTTAGGGAATCGCAGCATAAAAAGCACACGGCATACATCCCAAGCCACTACCAGCGGAGCAGCGTGTGGGGTAGCACGGAGGCAAACTTGTCCCGAGTCTGTGAGTATTGGGTAAACAGAAACACCATTTTCCATCCAAAAAGTGAGTAAAAATACTGAAAACGATCCTTTGTCCTTCTAGATTGCAAAATTGGCAATCAACCCCAGACGTACTCGAATGCTCATGAAGCAAGACGTCTTTTTACAATGGGTATGACCAGCATGTTTCAATTAGCTTTACGTGTGTTATCTGTGTTGTGTGTCTTGTCTGTCTTTTTCCTTTCCAGGGCCCATATGCCATATGGTGTTCCAGGTGACTGCACCTGTATGAGCCACCCTATTAAGGGTAACCATATTAGTTTTCTTTTTGTCATCTTTGTAGGTCATGCAAATGCATGGTCACAAACCGCTGTAGGCACATTATAGCCTGTATTTAGTATTAAGTCACTGTATATAGTCCTGCACTTTTGGTTATTTACACAAACAATAGAGATACGTGAGTAAGGTGGGGAAGTTGTGCCCACGTCCTGAAGAAGGAGCACATGCTCCGAAACATGTCGACGCACACCAGAGGTACTGTCCATAGTCACGACAGTTAACTACCTCACTCTGCACTTCTTTTAACAGTACCAGCCCGGGGTTGTGAATAAAAAAAATTCCGAAACACATACGAGCCAGGTACTTTTTAAACCTTCACTATATCCTACCACTCACATTTAAATACCCCTACCACTTGCATCACACACACCACACATAGTCCAACCTTCAGTGCTCCCGCGTAGTCGTAGGTTGCAGCACGCCGCATCCCGTTAGAGGGGTGCGAAGACCCCGATGATGAAGCATGACACCAAGGGGCCTGTTGGTGTGTGAGGGGCATTTTACAAAACACTGTGTGTCCCCACACCTGTGGTAGACACCTTTCCCTTTCCACTGTGAGTAGGATTCCTTTTGTTTATGACTCCATTTAAGTGCCATACTAGAGAGTTTTTCTAGTTGTCCAGATCGTCCTGTTCCATAGATCCAGTAGTTTTCCCTTCAGCAGTGATGATCCTCACTGCAGGGTCCAAAAGGCAAAACTAACGTCTCATTTCCAAAGGTGGCGTATGGTGACGAGTCATTCTTTCTCTTAATATGCACCTCTAAAAGTGGCCTGCTGATATGGAAATGTATTGGCCCTCAAATAGTCCACTGTTTTTCCTCTTTGTCGGGCAATGAACCTGGTGTGATGGTGGCAGACAATTATTGGAAGGGGTATGTCTACATTGTTAGATCTATGTTCTCTAACCAAGTGTGCTCTCTGGAATTCAAGAAGTTTTCTGATTTGTTGATCAAGGAGACATGGGAGCAAGTCTATTAGGACGAAAACCATATTGTCATTTTTGTCTTTTACAGAATTGCATAAATGCCTGCTTTGTGACAGCTCGAAAGGTCCTCAAGATCCATGAACATGTGTCAGAGGAAACAGATGTCCAGACAGACCACTTGTCATCATTTCCAGGTCTTGCAGCCATTTATCAGGAGGGTACAGGCATGCATGGAAGAATGCCACCTCTCAAGCAGAGACTTAATTTCCATGCACTCTGTCAGACGATTTGGCGTTCCAATTGCACCTCATTGTGATCCTGTAACAAAGAGGTCTGTTGTGATGGAATCAAGTGTCATATCTGTTGTTTTCATGATGTTTTGCTTCCGCACTATCCTTCACCCAGAGAGTGCAGCAAGGAACAACAATTTGCATTCTGGGAGTGAAGAAGTCTCAGAGTCGAGGTGCCGGTACAGTGTAATCCATCTAGTGGGACGTAAGGCCATCATCAGTAGGTGGGCAGGTAAGAGCTCTAGTGAGGAACCAACAGTTAGAATGAAATGTCATTTGGTCCATCTCTTCCTTCCCTGTTGCATGAAGGTAGGACACAAATCTCCAAGAAGGATGAGTTCATCCAGCTGCTCGGTATAGGGGCAGTGTGTGAGTCCTGGACTAGGGCCTTGGGTTCAACAGTTTATGTAGGAGCTGAAGGAGTGAGCTCTATGTCCCTCTGGATCCCAGGGCCCTGAGCACAGGGTCAGTACTTCTCACAAAGGGTACTGCAAGTGTCAGAGGCCTCAGTACTATTAACTGTACTCGGGACCATGGCTGGTAAGCAACCAGTGAACCTCTAGTCTCAACAATATGGCGCCGCTGGCATCTGATTCCCTCTTCCTTGCCAGGTGTCCCTGACTACAGGCAGCTAGTTGCAGCTAGGCTCAAGAGACGAGAGGAAGACTCACTCATAGCAGGCTAAGCTGGAGAGGATAGGGCTCACTCACCACTCCCTCTCTTAAGTCAGCGCTGAATCAGTGGGGCTGCAGTCTCCTCAAGGAGTCACCACCTGCTTTCATCCCCGGCTTCTCAATCGTGCATGTAAAAGCTTACAGCTGCAAAGAGTGGCTCTGTTTGCACCCCGTAGCTTTTCACTGTAGAGCGGTGGCAGCACAGTATGTAGACGCATCCATAGGCATTCTGCTGTTGAGTCCACAACCAATGCAGAATTTGTTCTTTTGCTCGCCCACGTTTATTTGATTGTTCAACAGCTCCTGATAGGAAAGCATAGGGCCAAGGAATACAATCAGCCACAGAGCCTAATCTGGGCATAGCCGCTTTTTTATTGAAAATAAATTCAATCAAAATGTGGATTCAAACCAAAAGATTCAAAGTTATACCCATTTCAATGCAGATGCCAATGTAAAAATGATTTATATGCAAACTATTTGATTTTTTATTCAAATGAAAACATTTAAAATAGCCATAAACAATCATTTCGTGAACCAGGCATTAGATACAAGCAGAGGTGATGTTATACTGTTTGTGAGCTAGATTTTAATTATAAGAGCAATGCCTCTTTAATCCACATTGGAGTGGTACATAGACCAGACTCATCAAATATGTTTTTTATTGAAAACCACAGTTGTGCATGACAGGATTGTATGTCATTTGTCCGTGCAAAAACATTTGGATACAAGAGTGCTCAGCGGTTCTTTAGGATTATTTAAAGTAGCCGCAGTGCCAGTAGAATGGGGTCCTTGTTATGGAACCATAAAATGGTAAAGACCAACCTATACAACATCGAAATATTGGAGTTACTGGAGGTGTCGCAAGCAGACTGGATATTACTGACATGAAAGCTTTCGAGGGAACACAATTATTTGCCTAGCTTGTCTTAAGGTGATCTAAAGTAGACCTTGTTGTTTGCCAAAGTCCTAACAGCTGTCCCAAGAAGTGTAATAATGTTGCCTCTTTGGGGCATTCTGCTGTCAAGCTTACAATTTAGACAAACTCAGCCTTATTCACCTGCAGATAATGGCTATTTTTGAAAGAGCACTACTTGTTCAAACAATTCTTTAATGATTACCACCACCGGTGGAAAGGCGTCAGATGGATCATCAGTTCATACTCCCTGATGGACACTTGGTTAAGAAGGTAAATATGTTTTGAATGAGCTTGATGTCTTTCCAGGGAAGATGGTGAGGTTTTTTTTTAGATGTAGTGTGACTGATAACATATTTTACTTCTATTTTAGAAAAATACTGGTTCTTATTAGTGATACACTTAATAAACAACCATATAAGTATCCGTATGCCAGAGAAATTATAATGAATCTGTGCTCTTATATCAGATGAGGGAATTGACATTGACGGAGATGCTAGCCTGATGCTCATGGCCACGCTTTCCCTGCATCGTGTGGAATAGACATTGGTCTCCCGCTTTCACCATTTGAATAACGTCAAGTCCTCTATTCTCACTGATGCCGGCCTCACACCCTTGAGGATTCTCATGTGGTGTTTATTTCTGGTTTATCCTGCCTACACTTATTTAGGGTAAACATCACTTACAACGAAACTTTTACAACGCACTACCATTACAACGCGGTCATTACAACGCAAACCATTACAACGCATTGCGCTGGGGGGCGCTCTAGGATAGGGAATATATTTAATTTACTATCCAACATCTTCCCTACTATCCACGGGGACTGGAGTTGGAATAGTAAATTAAATAAATCACTATCCAGCGCCTAAAAGCACTATGCGTTGTAAAGGTTTGCAATGTAAAAACCACGTTGTAAAGGCAGGCGTTGTAATAGCCTGCGTTGTAACGTCATACATCCCTTATTCAGACTGGCACATTGTGCAATTTTCCTTGGGTGCATTTGTGCGTGTTCTTCTCGGGGTATCCCGCTCTGGGCACCCCAAGTAAGTGGTCTTTCTTCTTGTATAGCCCTCTGGGTGTTAAAAAAAAATTCACTAAATAGTAGTAGTGGTTCCAATACTGGAAATTACCGCACTTCAAAACAAGACTTTCACCATGTTTATTATAACAAGTACTGTGTGAATCTGTTATTACAAATTGAGGTGCTTCGTTGGTTCATCCATCCTACTACCGGAAGGTGCTATTAGCATAAAATAAATATTATGCTCAAAACATAAACTACCAGAACCTTATTACAGCACTCTCTTAAGTATATTGATAGACCATTAAGTCTTTAAACAACATTTCACTGACAGTACAAAGATGGTTATGATTAGTTCACAAATACCAATTGCAGACCAGATTACAAGGTTGAAATTCTCTCTTCTCTTAACAGAAATAAGTATATAAGTATGGAAGGCCAGATAAATATTGAGTTTCCACTGTCGTTTTTATTCCTTTTTTCACAACAATCAGCCTACTTATTTCTGTTAAGAGAAGAGAGAATTTCAACCTTGTAATCTGGTCTGCAATTGGAATTTGTGAACTAATCATAACTATCTTTGTACTGTCAGTGAAATTTTGTTTGATGAAATAATGGTCTATCAATATTCTTAAGAGAGTGCTGCAATAAGGTTCTAGTAGTTCAGCCCTCTGGGTGTTGTTGGTTTTACATCTGTTTCGAATCCTGCAGGAGTCACTTGATGTGTTGGTCCTAATGAGACCCAATATCCTCAATTAAGTCGAAATATCTTCGACACTTTCATAACACAAACAAACTTCGAAATTCCTTTAACTGAACTAAGGGCACAGATTTATTATAATTGCTGTTTAATACGGATACTTATACGGTTGTTTGTCGTTCGATGGAACACATACGTTTATGTTGCTTCTTCTGTTATATGAATATCTTGTATATTATTGTTCTGTTTGGTTACGTTTTTAACATCAATGTCATGTATGTCTCTTATATTGACCCAGTAGCATGGATAGCAGATTCTTAATCTGGTGATTCGCTCCTATTACATCACAACAGTGGGAAACCAAAGCTATTTCTGCAGTGAATGGCATCAAAAGGGGAGTTCTCTGTTCCCCTGAACCGACCCCCACATTCCTTCATCAGATCTGGCCTTGGCAGTCCTGTACTTACAGAAGAATTTCAATACTGTAGAGATACAGTTCTCAGAGAAACTTGGAAGGAGAGAGGAGGGGACAGTACAGAGTGGGTCTTGGAAGATGGTGGAAGGGCAGTAGGTTATTTTTCAGTTTGGCTCATATGAAATAAAGTATATAGATAAATACAGAAGTGAGTGGGGTGGGTGGCATAAGGTCAGGTATGTTTTAAGACTTGAGCCAGCTGAAGGATTTAAATAGATGCAGGACTTTGGGTGGGTGGAAGGACTCCAGGTGTTTTGTTTTCACTTTGAGCAAGAGGGGAAGGGTAAATGCAGAAGACGATGGATGGCAGGAGGTCAGGTCTTTTTTTTTTAAATATTTGTAAGCGAAAGAGTGAGTAATATTGAGAGTGGCATGAGAGTTTACTCGGATGCCAGGAACTGGTTTTTAAAAAATTCGGATTGTGGATCGGAGAGATTGACACAGTTGGCGGGACAAAATGTTTAATAAAAGGCCAGTGTGTTTGAATATGAGGCCTTGCTGTGAATAGCTCTTCTACTGTAGCACAGATTATTACAGGAGAGAGATTAAATGTGGTTTCCATAGATAACATACAAAAGATGGGTGACTCTGAATAAAGAATATGTTTTTCACCTCAAGTACTTAGTAAAATAGACAACTAAAAAATTGCTCTTAATGTCTAATTGATGTCAGTCAGAAACCATCTCAGTTATCCATCTATAACATTATACTTTATGTATAGCTCCCACTGAGAGACAGTAGTGTGAATGTCAGATTCTAACATGGTTATTCACTGTTGCTATGTCATGATAGAATTTTAGGCTGCTCTAACAGGCCTCTCTGAGAGCCTGCCAGTGCAAGACTGACTCTCTGCTGTAATGGAGAACAGAGAGCATAGCTTCAGGAGGAGAATCGGTGGGAAGCACCGAGGGTGGTGACAAGTTTTATTTTACATTTGTTACCAGGAGTAGAGGATATGTTTTGTGTGGCTCCCTCATTTCATTTTGCCCCAGTGTAGCTCCAGAAGCGGTAGTTTGGGGGCTATGCATTACATAAACATATACATGGGTAAATAAGTGAATACGTTGGATGAGTTTTACCTTGGGGTACTGAATGCCATCATAGACAACCCAAGCTTCACTCTTGTTGTCTCTGTAATGTCACCTAGAACCAATATAGATGTAATGTCGCAATTTAGGATAATTTCGACAAAAGACAGTTTTACCAAGAATAGAAATTAGATTACCATGGAACATGTTTTTAAGGCGAGAACTGATGTGTGGTGTACTCAATACATTTAGAAACTTTTTTGCTAATTCTCTAATTTTGGTCATCCTTTAGTTCACATTTTGTAAGCACATCACTGATTATGGGGAAGAGTAGAAAAAGAGAAAACATTAATTATGCATTCAAGAAAACAGATTTAGGAAATAATTTGCCTGTCTTCCTCCCTGTTGCTAAAGTGCTTGGAAAATATACAACCAAATACTTCATTTGACAAACAACAAGAGAAATGCATCGCAAGGAAATTATATAAATTGTGCCCAAGAGCAGGGCTGCTCATTTACAAGCCTTGGATAATGTAATGCATTTGGGCCCACAGCATGTCTGCCCGAGTGCAATTCATTACTTCTGACTGAGAAGTAATTTCAATGACTAATCATGTGCTTTTTATGAAAGTGTGTGTCTCGTTTCCTACTTACTGCTTTTCCTTTTTACAGACTATTTATTATGACCATATCTCGCTTGATTTAAAGGTCTTGCAACTGTTGCCAGGTTAGCAGCAAATGAGTTCTGAACTGACCTCCCTGTTACACTTTGCAATACATCCTACGTAATACTGATTCCAAAAATTCAGGTAGTGTTTTATCAGAGGGATGAATGGGCCAAATCTGAGCATGTGAATACAAGAGGTAGGAGTTTGAGATTCAGGCCAGGCCAACGAAACAGTTTGACAATAAAAGCAAACATTGACAAAGCCAATAGGTCTGGTTTAATATGCTAACAACTGAACACAAATATGTGCAAAAATTATGTTTTCATGAGTTAATACATGAAAGCCAGACTAGTTGGTTTTTGCCAAAGCTTCTTTTTAGGCACCACCTACAGTCTGATGCCAAAAGATCTCATGTGGACTGTACCTAAAACCTACATGATGCTTTGAGTCAGGCCATTGCTTGACATTGTTTGACTTTCCGGCAAACCTTGTTCGCTTGTTTCTTATTTGATAGCTTTCCTTCCTCTTCGTGTGTTTGTTCTTCCTTGGTGCACAGCATTGCTCCCATTGTGTTGTTTGGATGACTTCTACCATTTCACTCCTCACACACAGAGAATAAAAGAAATATTTTTTTCTTCATGCACTCCACGTGAATGCGCATGTTTTATCGTCTCTCTCTCACTCTATCTTCTCTCTCTCATGTGCTACTTCGCCACTGAAATACCTCCTCCCCACATGCTCTGTGTTGCTCCCTCCTCTCCTCCCGGTCTTTTTGGCTTATATTTTTTATTTAGATAGTCTCGTCTGTTGCTTCCCCAAATCCCAAGTTCCCTTTAACTTCATCCAGTACCCCCGCTTGCTCTTCTCTTGCGGCTCCTCTATTGCCCTCCACACATTTTTTGCAGTGTTTCACACCTGCTTTTTTCTGCTGGGCTTCTCTATTTTTGAAAAATGTTTTAATGCACTTTATTATTTTATTATTTATTTATTTTTACAACTCCTAGTGCTGTCTATTATCTTTAGAAAGGTAAATATAAACTGAAAAAAGATGATTGCATCATTCCACAGGCATGCAAATATGTTGTAGCACATGCACGTGCATACGTATTCATGGAATTCGCCATTGTGATGGATTTCCAAAATGAAGAAAGTCATCTTGATGAAATCAGATTCATAAAACTTAATTTTGAAGAAATGTCACCAAGAAGATATACTTTTTTAAACCTATATTAATAAAAAAGGTATACTAAGTTCAGGACAGAAGGATATTCTTTCAATTACTAGTACTATGAGAATTACAAGTTTTAAAGTTTTTTGTTTTATTTCAGAAAATGAAAAAGGGTTTTCATATTTCTTCTTTCAATATCTACTGTGATCAAATAGTTTAAAAAAACAGCAAACTGGAAGAACGAAAACAAGAGAGAGGTAAGAATGGAAAAGAGAGTTTGAAAAAATGGTAAGGGTGCAGCTTGAAGGAAATATTTTAAATGTGACAGCGAAGCTATTTCTACAGAACCATATACTTTAAACTGGTAAAGCACATACAACCACATCATCTTGCATGCACATGCTTATGGAATGATATGGCATCCAGCAGCATCATGATATACATATGCACGTTTACTTCACTGTGCCTTTTTGCCAATGCTGGAGAGCTTCAGCAAAAGCATTTCTTTTAAACCCTGCTGTACAGCACCAGTAAAAAACACTGTCAAAGCCAATTGGTAAAGGCAAAGGCAAGACCAACTGGAGTTGCAAATCCTTGTTGAAATGTAACACCCTTTAGTAAGATTGAACGGCCTACACATTTTGTGGGAAAATAATTATGGCTGCATACTATTCAACACCCTTCTTTCCAAGAGATAAT
The DNA here is from genome assembly GCF_964261635.1 of Lissotriton helveticus. NCBI lineage: Eukaryota > Metazoa > Chordata > Amphibia > Caudata > Salamandridae > Lissotriton > Lissotriton helveticus. The sequence goes on from NC_136063.1 coordinate 666,764,170, forward strand.
CATAAATATTGCTTTGTCAGTATACTATATATATAGGGAAGATACATCACACAAAATGCATAAAAATTAAGAGATTGCAATTAAAAAAGGAGCATTACCACTTGACATTCAACGATAATCGAAATGTACAAAAAGGCATTTTTTAAGTTATAGTTAGTTTCTCAAGAGTTAATTTTTGAAAAACGTTGCTCGCTGTATTTGTTCGGTTCTCTCATTTGCAATTCTCTTCTCCTGGAGCTCCACGCTTTTGCCAACCTTTCCTTCTATACAATTCTCAAAAAATCACCCAAAGAACGTCCTTCTGACTTCTAGGCTCACTCACACCTTATGTGTAAATATGTATAACAATGTTCGCCTGTCTTTGCTGCTAAACTTTCTCAGCAATGGCATCCATGCCTCAACCTCAAGTCTTTCGATCGATATTGCTAGATTACACAGTCATTGATAAATATTTCATATCCTGGAACTGTACATTACCACATGGTGTCTATGATGTTACTAAATACATCAAATCAAGTGCATTAAGGTCTACAAAAGGGGACAGAACACTTGTGCTTCAATTGAAACACAATATATAGAATACCTGGCAAAAGACTTCTCTCCAGCAAGCATAATGATTCCCCAGGTTCAATCAAATGAGTCCTTAGTCAAATGGCTTACAGAAAGGGGTGCCAAATCATCCCAGTTCAAAACATTCCACTTTGGCCTACCATAGACGTAGGCCCACCAAACGGTTTGAGAGAAGAAATTATGTTTAGAATACGAATGATATCCATAAGGGCGACTGTGGCTACAGGAATCTCAGTATTATAGTCATCAAAATGATAGGGGTTGAGGCATATAATAGACAACGATGTGATATAATGGATGCATCCTGAAGCAGTATTTATGCTTTGATCGTAGAAGTATGAATTTTGCAGACAACAAATGAACAAGAAGTCCACTTTCCTAAAACAGTTACAATTTCAAACATTAGCGGTATTGTTAAAACTTTGAAGAATTTTAAAATGACCCTTTACATGATCAGGCTGATGTTCCATGGCTTCGTCAAGACAACTAAAAAATTGATTTTGGTTACAGATACATATTCAATATCCTAACATACTAATGGAACAGTACACATCTCTATCCTATGCCACTAACCAATACACTCATCACTAACACAACGCCAATCAACACCATACATAACTACATCCCACTCAGACACACTCGCCCTGCTGTAATTACACCTAACAGTCCACCTTTTATCACTAACAAACATGTAATGATCCTTCCATCAATTGTCCAACAAACACCCTCCTCTCCCTTCTACCATAATAACACTAACACACAACACACTAACTGCACACCACCTCACTTTGTAACTCTTGAAACAAACCTGTGTAAGATAAACACTCTCACCTCTACATCATTCCCTCATACATACAACATACACTCTACTCATAAACACATCACCACCCCCTCCACGTCACAACCTCCTCTCACACACAATACTACACAACCAAATCCAGTGCATGAAACATATACATCAGAACCCCTTTTCACTATACCTCAAAAGCAAAACATATCACACACACACACCAGCATAACAAGATCTTCAGAGCGCAACACCTCATAATACCTACCATCACAAATTACATACATATACCCACCTTTCAAAGCACACAAAGGAACAAACTCCAATGCCAAGCTTTCACCCTTCCACCACACCTAACACAGATACAGCAATACAGCACCTCTCTTCTAACTGCCTCTCATCCATTGGACAATTTAGAACATTACGACATGACCCACATGCTGCACCACCTCCCCTGACTCATACACCTTCCATCTTAAACACACTCAAAAAATATAAGCAACATACCACACCTCACAACTTAGCTTCCCCAAGTCTACCTCACAACAATGTTACACTACAAAAGCAACACAGCACTCCAACTCATTCTCAAACACCATCTCCAATACATACACATGCAGACCCATCAAAATGTCTTCTTAGCATGCTGGATTAGGAACACGATAAACAACAGCTACACGATTGCTATCCTAATACAGCTAATACCAGCACTAAAACACACCTGCTACACACCCACACAATACTAATCACTCTTCTACAAAACAAAGTCCCACTATCACCAAAGGCCACTCTCTACACTGTCTACTAATAAATGCTCGATCCCTCTCTAAAAACAAGCATCACATCTACGACCTTCTCACCGATGCAAAACCAGACATACTATTCATATAACCGAATCATGTTTGGGAGAGGATATGGCTCCAGTCCTGCATGAAGCCATTCCTCTAGGCTATCAAATAATCACCCAAAATCGTATAGCCAAAAAAGGAGGTGGTCTAGCTGTTGTATTCAGGCAAACAATACATATCACTAAAGTTGACAACATCTCCATAAAGAATTGTGAGGCTCTTCTAACAAGATGCAATCCTAAAATTGTAAAATTGATACTTGTATAGGGCACTACTCACCACAAGGGTCTCAAGGCGCTTGTACGAATACCGCTGTGGAACCCATCCTGGCTTTCCCTGTAAGGTGTCCACTCCTGGGCACCCCCAAGGTGGAGGCCAGGCATCCTTAGCATTGTGGGGGCCGTTGTGGAGATTAAGCAAGTTATTGCCCAGAGTTGCAGAGTGGGACTCCATGATTGGAATAGGCACCGAGGTGAGAATTATCAGGTCCGTGGAATATTTGAGCCCAAGACCCGCCGAGGCATGGAATTGAACCCTGTTCCCAGGCTAGACCTCTGCATCAGGGTCTGTCGCTCTAACCATTGAGCCACACTTCTCCACAATCCTACACCGTCTTCCACCTGTAACTTCCTGCTCCTTTACAGACCTCCACCTAGCAAGGCAAAATTCCCAGACGCACTTCTAGACACAGTTTCAATCCTGATAACAATACACTCCAACCTATGCGTTCTGGGTGACCTTAACATTTGGTTTGATAAAACCAAGATGACCCATCCAAAAACAATAATCACCGGCCTAGACGCATTGAACCTGCATCAGATTGTCCCCAATCCGACACACACCGCTGGACATATCCTAGATGTCATTTGTGCTAATACTGAACTAGTTACCTTTCAAACTAAAACTCCAATCACATGGTCGGACCACCACTTGCTTACTTTCCAACATAAAACAACACTAAGCGACTCACCTAAAACTACCTTACATCCATCCACCTATCGGCCGTGGAACAAACTCAATTTGGAACACTTGGAAACACAACTAACATCCAGTATAAATCTGGAAACCATATATTCTGTTCAGAATCTATATGAGTGGCTACAGGAAGCTTTTGACATCCAGATACCACTCAGTTTCAGTTTCAGTTTCAGTTTCAAAATGCTTTATTCGGTATATATACATAACCATGTAGCAGACATAAAAAAGCATACTATAAATACAATTTTTGTACTTAAGACCTTGCAATACCCATACAATAAGCGTGGACCACAGCCTGAGGGCAATTTTCAATAAAAGTCTGATGTATGGGCATTCGGAAGACAATACAGTAAATATGTCCATATGCTTCAGTACTTTTTAAGTGTAAAACACGCCTAATAAAGTGCAATTTTCTTTACAACGCATGTGCAAAAGTCGCAGGGGTAAAGTGACGCGTGCTAATAACCACAGTCAGGCAATACAGTAGATATGCCCATATGCTTCAGTACTTTTTAAGTGCAAAACACACCTAATAAAATGTAATTTTCTTTACAACGCATGTGCAAAACTCGCCGAAGTAAAGTGTCGTGTGCTAATAACCACAGTCACAGTGGCGCTTCTGCCCTTGCGAGGGCTGGAATAGAGGCTCAACTCTCCTCTTAAGGGTAACAAGTGTTAATTCCTAAGTACTTAATGTTCAAATAATAATCGATTCCCTGGCAGTCATACTTTTTAAAATGTATGTAGCTACATAAAAACATATATCAGAACTTCCCAAAGTAAACATTATCTGCATCGCAGCCTTAGTAGATCGTACCTTGTATTTTAAAAAGATGGGTTTCAAATAAAATTTCCAAAACAACATAAAATGGCAACAGCTTTGTTTGGAAATACCATCACAAGGGCATGGAGAGGTACTATTCCGTTTAGTGTAAGGGACTGCCACAAGATGGTGAACAGTACCTAATCTTAGACGTGTTAATACGAAACGATGGGAGTTTCTTGTGACTTCTGTTAAATACGGCTGATAACATTCATTTACATTATTTACCACTCAAAACCACACAACAGAACAAAAGAAAATAAGCGCCTCGGAGAAACATAGAAATAAAAGACATAAAACAACAAATTAGAAAGCTGCAACGTACCTGGCTCAAAACAAACGCCAAATAAGACAAAATTCACCTACAAAAAATTAACAGATTATATAAGTCGGCTATCAATAAAGCTAAGAAAAGGTACTATTCAGACAGAATTCAAAACGCTAAATGTGCAAATAAAGAATTCTATAAAATACTCAATGAATTTCGAAAACCAATTTGCCTAGAAGGAACTCATCCTGTTACTCAAGATTTCACAGACAAACTGGCAAATCATTACACGGACAAAGCAGACACGTTGGACTCGTACTTACAACAGAAACAAAGCACCAGCACTAACCCTTGTACAAAACAACAATCCAAGAATGCTCTAATCAAGCCTCTCCGTTCCTTCCAACACATCTCACACGATGATTTTATGGACCTGGTCAAAGCAAGCAGGCCTGCCGGCAGTCCTTCTGACCCCTGTCCGCCACAAACTTTCAAGACAATTCTTTTAACAACCTCTGCTGCCATTCCAGTAAGAAGAATCATCAACGATTCCTTAACTACTGGAATATTTCCAGAAGAACTCAAAAAGTCATACATACGCCCTTTACTGAAGAAAACAAACTTAGACCCGCTGAACCTTGACAACTACAGACCCATTACAAATGGACCTTTCCTGGGCAAACTGATAAAAAGACCAGCTTTCGCCTAGATGTCACAATTCATTGAAGAGAATGACATACTTTCAGATTTCCAAACAGGATTCTGTCTGGGAAGAGGCACTGAATCTGCCCTCCTTGCCATCTGGGATGACCTAAAGAATACAGTTGACCGCAACGGGGTTGCTGCGCTACTCCTCTTGGACCTCTCAGCAGCCTTTGACATGGTTGACCATGACACTCTGAAACAAAGACTTTTGAAGCTGGCATAGAGGGAACTGCTCTAGACTGGAACGCGTCCTACCTTCGAAACTGAACTAATGTCATCCACACCCCACCTTTCTCGTCCAAACCGTACTCCACAAAAGCAGGGGTCTCTTAATGTTCTATCATCTCGCCCATGCTTTTCAACATCTACATGAAGTCTTTACGAGTACTGATCAATAAATTTCACCTCACGTGCTACAACTATGCAGATGACACGCAAATACTTCTTCAACTCGAATGCCCCAAAGCCATTGGAAAATCACCAATTTGATGAACTGGGATCACTGCCTAACGTATCGAAGGAAGTAAGAAACCTCGGAATGACCATGGACTCCAAGCTGTCGATGAATGTCCAAGTGGATAAACTAGCAAGATCAAGCTTTGCTACTATAAAAATGCTGCGATTAATTTTCCCTCATTTGGGATTTCCACACAAGGTCCAAGCTACCATCTCCCTTGTTCTATCCAAACTCAATTACGCCAATACCCTCTACCTACCACAGATCACCTTTAACGACCATGAAAAGACTACAACGGATTCAGAACTCGGCTGCCAGACTACTCTTGCATATCAAACCACGAGACCACATCTCCCCTGCCTTGAAAGCCCTGCATTAGTTACCGGTTGCCAGAAGATCCACGTTCAAGCTGCTTTGTATCACCCACAAAGCAATACATGGAATAGGACCAGTCTTCATCAGGAATAACATCTCCAAACACATTCAACAAAGGAACCTCCCTCTAAAGGAGCATCTCACCTCAAAATCCCACCATACAAGAAAAAAACATGGGTGACACATCCTTCTATGTTCAAGCAGCCAAGCTATGGAACTCTTTACCCCCAACATAAGATCCACCGACAACCACCTTATCTTCAGAAAACTACTCAAGATCTGGCTCTTCCCCACATAAGCACCATACGGAAACAGAAATTTACAGCATATCCCTCTGTATATAAGCATTTGTTTTCACTATCGATATGTAACTATCTTTGTGTATTACTTTATAAAACATGTAAAATAATTATGTTGTTAAGAGAAAATAAAAAATAATAATAATATTTATTAATAATAATAATATTCATCAATACATAAAAATCATCTTTGGTCTACATGTACATACTTCCATTGTGCATCTATGTACCTTCCATGTACTTGGATCTGTGTGTCTGTTACTTTTCTCCTGAAAAAGCATATCCAATGCACCACCCTATTTCTCATCATGTGCCTCTATCAATATATGTAATCTAAATATACTTACTTCCTTTATTTATCTATATACTTTCGATGTACTTATGGATCCATATATTTATCACTTTCTTCTAATTTAGCATTTCCAATGCACTAGCCTATTTCTCAGCCTATACTTCGCTCAATATATCTTCTAGCCCAACCTTCTGACTCATCTCAAACTTCTTTCTACTACTCCTTCTAATGCACTACCCTATCTCTCATCCTATATCAATCAATCAATCAATCAGTGACACTTATATAGCGCGCTAACTACCCGTAGGGTCTCAAGGCGCTATACATCTATCAATATATCCTCTACATCCACTCTCTCATGTATCCCAAACCCCATACCACTACTATGATCGCCAAAATAACCCTTTCTAGGCTCTCTCCTGCTCTACCCCTCCTTGCATCATCTGACACCTCTTTTTACTAAACCGATCCCCTAAAACAAACTTTTCTAAACTCTACTCTCTGACTCTTTCCCTCCAAAACTCCTTTTTACTCATCCAAAAGCCTCTTTCTACTGCTAAGACCTAAAAAAAAAATCCTTCACTCTTTTATCCCTCCACTATCCTTTTCAATCAAAATTAACAGACTAACATATATTCACTTCTCAAATTGCATATTCCATATTCGACTATACTAATATACTGCCCAAATAACTGAATAACATATCTACTACTCAAATTACTTCATATTTATACAATACTAATTTTTCAACACTAATCCTTTATGGGTTCCGGAGTGGTGTGCTACTCGCCAGAAAAGCGCTTTAACACCCATCAGGGGTAACAAGTGCTATATGAATGCAAATCTTTCTTCCCCTTTTATCCCTCCGCTATCCTTCTCACTCCAAGTAACACACTGATATTCACCACTGAAATTACCTCTTATTTCACCATATTAATTCACCACTAATCCTTTATAGGCTTCCTGAATAGCGTGCGTCAACAAGCGCTATATAAATACAAACCTTTGTCCTCCTCTATCCTTCTGCTATCATTCCAAATCCAAATAACTGTCTAACCTATCCACCACTTAAAATGTACTTGCATGTTTCACTATACTAACTCGACACTAATCCTCTATGGGTACAGGAGTAGCGTGCTACCCGCCGAAAAAACTCTTTGACGCCTCGCCAGGGGTAGTAAGTGCTATATAAATGCAATTACAATACAATACAATACATCTTTTGCCTTAATATTTTGCATTAAATCAACGCAGAAAATATGCTGATTTGTTGATTTTCTATCATATTCATACTTCTTCCATGCCATTTTATTTGTTCCCAGGGCAGGTAATAGGCCGAATATTCACATTCCGGGATGTGTAAATATAATTTAAACACTGGACTGGCATTCTGCATAAAGTACAGTGCATATCGATAGCTTTATGTTATTTGTTTTGATTTAATGTGACTGGGAGTGGCGCCTACTACCATTAAGTACCATTCTTATACAAAGAACAACTAGATATGGGACATAACTAGCAGGAAGCATCTTCTGTGGAGACATATTCATCTAATTAGATTTGCTGCAGTAGATGACTATATCAAAGGCAAGTACTTCATGGATAGTTACAAAATTGTAAGTATTAAGTTCCCATCATGTTTATTCACAGCTCAAACCCCACTCCACACATCATCAGTCTCTTCCTATCATACAACAAGATCTGATAAAAGGGAGTCTTACTGCAAAATTTAATAAATCAATAAAACGATCAGTAACATAGGATCACACTCTGCATTATCCAGGCTTCTTAAAGCCTCATAGACTTCAATAAATGGACAGTGCCTTCTCTACATCAAAAAGCAAAAAGAGAACCAAACACAATTATGTTGAAACCCTCTAACTGTGAATTACGAGCCTTTAAAGACTCTGACCCCCCTGAGAAACTTACTAGATAGATTGAGTGTGGTAAGTGGGAGAATACATCGAAATGACCCTAGGAGAAGCAAATCAATTCAAAAAGATAATGCATATATTTGAGTATAAATATAGTACATATTGAAAAATAAAGAGTGATTTCGATTTATAGTATTACCGGCGGAGATAACTGGTAATCCCAATGCGTCACTAGCTTCTGAAGTATGCACGCTCTCAGGAAACACAAAACCAGTGGATTAGTAGTATGAACCGCTGTTTAATGCATGTAGCGCGTTTCACCAAAAGGCTTGATCACGTGTACAATGACACCATTATTACAAACATAAATATCACGGCTTCCAGCGAAATAGAAAACGGCTGCCGGGTTCTCTACCCGCCATTATTGAGTGTCACAAACATAATGAGCACCGTTATAAAGTAAAATGCCTCTTAAGTAATGTTCAGTAACTCCACATTACAATGATGTATTGGGTACTTGGGAAAATTCTTTCTGTATCCCAAACATTCATGAATCGCAAGTGCAAAAATAACAAAGGTGCATAGATTGCTCGCCGATACGTTCAAAATAGGAGCTGGAGTACTGGGCCTGAAGCAACAATAATTGCTGATTGGTGGGGCTTGATAGGCCAAAGACGAACTGCAACACCGTACAGGTTGGAGAGTATGAACATCACTGAGAGGTTTGGGGAAAGGGGGTACCCTAATTGGGTACTCAAGAAAGCTTTGTCTAGAGCAGCAGAGATTGAGAGGGCCCAGACCATCTCGGACACAATTCCCACCATGAGCGAAGTTGAACAAACCACTAGAATGATCATGACATACAGCTCTGACTCCAAGGCCACAAAATGGTGTCATAATGGTCATTGTACACGTGATCAAGCCTTTTGGTGAAACAAGTTGTGTGCATTAAACAGCAGTTCATACTACTAATCCGCTGGTTTTGTGTTTCCTGAGAGCGTGCGTACTTCCGAAGCTAGTGACGCATATATATATATAATTTATTTTTTAATGAAGAAATAAAGGTTTCAGTGACGTTATAGTGAAGCACAGAGTTCACTTGTACATAACCAATTAAATTGATCAGTTATAGTTACCTGAGCTAACTATAACCACCCGCGGCCGGTAGTGGAAATGAATGTCTTGGTTCTTTTACCAGCAGCTCTTCTCTCTTTTACTACTTTCTCCGCATTTTGCCCCTTTTGTTCCTCATTTGTAAGTAGATAGTATCCTTCCCTCTGTTTCTTTCTTCTCTTGCTTTTTGATGGCATTGTTACTCACTGTAGTTAGCTAGAAATTGATGTCTGAAAATGAAAATAAAAAGTACATTTACTTTTTCATTATCCACTATCACATAACATATTGTAAGTAGTTAACTACCATTGTAAACAGTTCTCTCATTATAATATAGCTAACATTACTCTATTAATTTTGAGGTTTATGAATCTGTGCCTTTCTGTTTGTCACTGTATGCATTAGTCTCTCACTGGGTATACTCCCATATCCATTAGTGAGTTGCTCTGTTTCAACCTATGTTTAAAGAACTACTTGTCTGGATGAGGGACTACGGTATGTCAGTACTTGGCTACATATGTGAGTGAATGTACGAGTGCAGCTGTAGAAGTGCTAAAAAATGTTTAAGTGAGTGTACCAGTATATGACTCTGTTTTAGTAACTTTATGGCTTCATAAATGTGTATGTGAGTGAATGCAGAACTTCCTCCGTCGTTCTGTGACTGGGTGAAAGAGAGACTATATACTATAAAATGTATGTCAGTTGCATTATGGGTGGTATACTATATGTTGGGCTTGTCTGGATGAATGATGAGGTTGTATCACTACTTTCCAACATATCTGACTGAATCTAGGAGTCTACCTATAGCGGTGCCATGACATGTTTAAGTAAATGTGCCAGTATGTGACTGTTTCAGTACCTTAATTGCTCTTTAAATGTATATGTAAGTGGCTTGACAAATACCTCAGTGCCTGTGTTAGGAAATAGAAGGGTATATAGGTGTCTGTGCAACTGCCTTTGATGCTGCTGCATACATAAGCAGTTTCTGAGTATGTAAGTGAATGTATAAATCCCCCTTTGCTCTGTGTCTGGGTGAGAGAGAGGCTCTATACTTTAGAAACATGTATGTCAGTTGCATTATGGGTGGTATACTCTATGTGCAGCTTGACATAGGGGTCTGCAAGTGCATGCGTAACTTACTAAAACTCAAACGGACATCTCTAAATCTTTTAAACACAAAGCACGATACTTAATGGCATATCTACAGAGTATCACAGAGGTCAGTTATGTGCTTTCGAATATGGATGTAAACTTGACAAATGACTTTTAAATGCCAAATTAATCTGACAGTGAGAGTACACAGACAGGGTGTGCGCTAGTAGACCTGAGCCATGCTTAAAACGGCATATTTAAATATGCCTAACAGTCTCATACTGCACATGCGACACAGTATTTGTTTAAAGGGCATTGCTTCTCATCTAAGTACATACAAACCTGCCCTAGAATTTAACAACACCAGTCCTAAAGGGTCTCTAATACATAGCTGTCAACTTTCTCATGTTCACGTATCATGTACAACTACAGTGCATGTTCCTTACTTTCAATTTTGTGACTTGCAGTTCTCTTTTAAAATGAAATAAATAGGACTACACATGTTTAGATTTGTAAAACTTGGCAGATGGTCTAATACATTGTTGAGTATAAATTTAAACATTAGCAAACATGTTTTGATTCTAGCAATTATAGCATGCCGTAAAACAGCAGATGTACAATAAGCAGTTCAGAGACAAAACATTGTGAACCAATTTCTCACACACCTAGAGACTTATTTATTTACAAGCCCCTTGCGTTGCCGGTGCATCACTTTTTATATGGGAATAGGTAACATGTCAGTGGTGCAAATGGCTTGTAAATAAATCCCCTAGTGTGTCCTTCCCACAAACAGTTACACATTTTCACAATCACAAAGTGTCTTCCTCACCTATTAATATATATTTTAAAGCACTCACACTACCACTAAGACATCATCTGATAAAGTTCCAAAACGTTTCTATATATTTCATACTCAGTCTTATCAACCTCACATACACATATGTTATGTTATGTTATTGGGTGTCTTATAAAGCGCTCGGCTACTCGGGCAAAGTGTCCCGGCGCTATACAGATCTGTAGAGGAGTGGCCAGAAAAACGCAGACAGACTATAGTCTAAAAAGCCAGGTCTTTAGTCCTTTCCTAAAGGACAGCAGATTATCTGACTTCCTGAGGGAAAAGGGAAGTTTGTTCCAGAGTTGAGGGGTCAACAATCTGTATGAGCGACCACCAATGCGCACACGTTTAGTGGCTGGGACAATGGCCAGTGCTTGAGAGGAGGAGAGAAGAGATCTAGTGGGAAAATAGAACTGGACTCTTTTCCTTAAATAGACAGCACCAATACCATGCAAGGATTTAAAAGCCATGGAGAGAGTCTTAAAATAGATACATTTACGCACCGGCAGCCAATGTAGCGAATTCAGGAGAGCCGAGGTATGAGCCCTACGGCTGAGGCCAAAAAATGGCCCTTGCAGCCGAGTTCTGTACCGATTAGAGGCGTGCAAGAAGGTATTCCGGAAGGCCTAAATAAAGTACATTGGCGTAATCTAACCTAGAGCCCATCAGCGCCTGAACCGTGATTCTCCTGTGGTCATGGGAGAGAAAGGGAAGGAATTTCCTAAGGGTTCGTAACAGGGCAAAGCACTGACCGACTAGATTGAGAATCTGCGGTTTGAGGGTTAAGCCATTATCAATTTTTACACCCAGATTCTTTGCCAGAGAGGTGGCAGATGATGAAGGATGCATATCAGTAGGCCACCAAGCTTTCCAGTGGGCATCAGGGGGACAGCCAAAGAGAAGAATCTCAGACTTATCCGAATTGCATCTTAGCTGGTTCTGTTGAAACCAAGAAAAGACGACCTCAAGGCAGCTCCTGATGGTATCGCCGACGAAATCTGTGTTCTTGTCGCAGGTAAAGAGAAGCTGCGTATCGTCGGAGTAGGACACAATCCGGGCTCCATGAGATTCCACCAAATCAGCCAGGGGAGACAGATAAATATTAAAAAGAGTGGGGCTGAATACCGAGCCCTTTGGAACTCCCACATCCAATGGGGGAACAGTAGCCGAAAAGGGAGGGGCCCAGATCGATTGTTGGCGGCCAGACAGAAAGGACTCTAACCAATTGATAACCGTCCCTCTCAGTCCGATCTCCTGGAGTCTTGAAAGAAGACGTCCGTGAGAGACGGTATCAAAGGCCGCCGATAAATCCAGTAGCACCAACATCGCCTTCCCTCCACTATCCAAAACCTCCTTAATAGACTCGGTGACTTCCAATAATGCAGTCTCTGTGCTCAGATTTGAGCGAAAACTGGACTGAGTATGATGCAGGATATCTCGGGTTTCAAGGAAGTTGGAAAGAGTGGAGTGAACATGCTTTTCCACAATTTTAGCCAAAGCAGGGAGCAGCGAGATCGGTCTATAGTTAGAGTGCTCTAAGGTGTCCAAATTGGTTTTTTTTTAACAACGGGACGATGTGCGCCATTTTCCATGCACTAGGGATGGTGCCAATTTCAAGAGAGGCATTGAGGAGCGGGTTGACAATAGGGTTGATAACGTGCTATTTTGGCCAGGCTTTTAGCGGGGCAGGGATCAGACGGAGAGCCGGACTTTAATTTCAGCAGTAGATCCAGTGACATTTGTGGAGATAGTGGGGGAAAAATTGAGAGCATATGACTCTCAAGAAGGGAGCAAATTACTGAGAGATTTGAACCTGGATCACTTGTAGAGACAGCAGGCACAAAAGAGGTATTGATGCTTAAGATCTTGTTAGTAAAGAAACTAGCCAATTGCTTGACCCAGGATTCTGAAGGAGAAGATTTTGAAATTAAGGAGGAAGGGGAGATGAATTCCTTGACAATTTTAAACATTTCTATGCTAACATTAACCGCCGAGTAAATTCTTTTAGAGAAGTACAATTTCTTCTCTGCAACAATAGCCCTGCGATAACCTTTAATGAGATCCTTGTAAGTCACTTTAGATGGAGCATCGCAGCATTCGCGCCACATTCTTTCGGCTTTCTTGCAACTCCTTCTGGTCTCGTGAAGCGCTGGAGTGAACCAGGGAGCCGGTGCACGCTGGACTGATTTAGACTGAGTGGGAAGGGGTGCTAACTCATCAAGGCGCTGCGTAAGCCATGACTGAAAAAGAGCTAGGTCATTCATCAGCTCACCCGTGAGCTGGCAAGGGTGCGTAGCAAGAGATTGCTCCAGCATATCAGCCGTGACACAGTGATAAGGGCGAAAGGCCATAGACTGTGAGCCTACGCCAACACTGGCTGCTTTAGAAAAGCCCAATATGTCAAAGTTAAGTAAATAATGATCCGACCAGATCAAGGGTAACGGAGGGAAAGAAATAATGGGAATAGAAGAATAGATTTGGTCCAAAATGTGACCTTTATTGTGAGTCGCAGAAAAAATATATGGAGACAGGCCAAATGTGCTAGTTACATCCTGAAGTTTCAAAGACTCCGCTGCCTCGGCATCATCCATATGGATGTTAAAATCCCCTAAGAGTAAACAATGCTTACATTTCATAAACAATGGGGAAATGGCCACATGCAGGTCATCATAAAAAAAGCCAGAATGGCCAGGTGGTCTGTATAGCAACAGACCAGCACACGAATGATGGGGGGGAAAAAGACAAACAGAAACCAAGTGACTCCACCCCAGAAATATCTTCCGTCACAAGCACTGAGCAAGAATATCGCCTGTCCATCACGATAGCAACTCCCCCTACCCTACCTACAGCTCGATCTTTCCTCACCATATAGTAGTTTGGGGGAAGAACAGTAGAGATATCTGGGCTGGAAGAGTCACCAAGCCAGGTCTCAGTCAAAAAAAAGGCACGCCAGCTTACACTCGGTTAATAGATTAAAAAGATCCAGGGCATGTTTGCCCAGGGACCGAGTGTTAAGTAGCATGCAGGAGTGAGAGCTTCCCCTGATCAACGCCAGATCAGGGGAATCAGCCGCACGTACAGTGTCCAGACTGACGGATGCGGTCTGAGTCACCCATCCGCACCTCGCACAGTTTAAGACCGCAGCAGAGAGGTCACAAGGGAGCTCCGGGCAGTCACAACCAATATTTCCCCTTAGGCTGTTAAGAAATAAAGAGTCATATTTATGTGTGATGACAGGGGTACTAGTTTGGGATTCATTAGCGTTGCCAGGCCCAGGCGCCTCCGGGACGCGGACGGGTGCAGACGGGCTTACCTTTGGCGCACCTTCGGCGCTCGCAAGGCGAGCCCGCTTCACTCGCCCGCTGCACGTCCTCGGAGGCATTCTAATTATAGAGGGAAAAGGAAGTAGGTCACAGGACGCTAAACACTAGCGTGCTAACCTAATTCCCCCCCAAGATGGCGGCAGCGCTGCAAGCAGCGTGCAAACTACAGCGTGGAGTCAGGTAAGGCAGAAAAAACACTCGCTGTAGCATCAACACCCAAAATCAATTGAGGCAGTAGCATAGAAACACACTGGCCCCCGAAAATAAAATTTCCAAACAGTAGTTGTCAATCACACTGTTGAATAGAACATTAAAAAGTATCCAGACACAAGCGTTTTAAAACAAGTGTGCATGCGTGTTCCCGGCTGAGCCTCAGGAACAGATCCCTGAACATATATCTGTTTAATCATTTTTGTTTTAGAATGTAATTCACATACCTGAAAACTGAGTTTATTAGTGAAGCGTTTTTTTTGTTGCTATTATTAGATAGATTCAATACTCTCAGGAAATATGAAAACTAGGCATAAGAATGACACACCACTCTTTCAACGTTGCATTCTCCGATAGTGCGTAAGGCAACAATTAAAAACATATCTTTCAATTTTTAGTTTTGTAACTCCACTTCTGAATGGTTAGTATGAGTTAAGCCTTTCATTCACTTTTATAAAGAAGCAAAAACGTATTTAGATCGCTAGGTTTATGACATTAAAACTACAGTACACTTTATTAGAAATCCCTCATTAGGAAATGAAACCCTTATTAACCAACAAACAGCCTAACACCTCTAAAGTCTGAAAACAAGCAACTCTCTCTTTAACACTCTTCCCCATACACTCCTATCACAGTCTCCATTGCAACTCACTAGAAGCAGTAGGTCACAATTGTGCTATTTACAAAAATGATTCTGCAGCAGGTGTGGTTAACTGTACAGAAGAAAAAGCATATCCAACTCTGCATTACACTTTTGTCTTATTTTTACCAGAGCCAATCATAGATCTAGTTACTTAGCCTTTCAAGACACTACCTAATTTTATCCACCTACATATTCACAGGCTCCAATCAACTATGTTTCTTTTAAAACTAGAAGACACCCCATTTTAACTGGCTTTCATCCCTAGCTTTCTCCTTTCTGCTATTTCTGCTTCACTTCACTATGTTTATAGTGTGGATTTTGGGCCACATCTATGTGTTTTGAGCTGGAGAGTTTGCTAGAAATAGTGGTATTGACAGGGACTTTGGTTTGGATAATGTGGGCATTACTTGGATTGGCCAGAGAGGGTTGAAGTGGCATCAATTGCTGCCTTTGGCTGAAAGCATTAAACCTGACCACTTATGCTATTTTCTGCTGTTTCGTTTGAGCTCGGGGACTGTGCTGATGAAATAAAGATGGGTCCGCAACTCTTTGCTCATGTTGCAGGCAGCAAACACAGCATTCCTGTGGGCGCTCACATTTGTGATTCTTCACGCAATTGTCGCTAATTACTTGTGGCCACAGATATACAAATTGAATTTCCTATAATTTCTCAACAACCAATGAATGGATTTAAACGAGATAACTGAAAGCGTGATCTGCAAACCAAAAGCTACCTTTCTGCCAAATTCATGGTAATTCCATCCAGCAATTTGGGTTGTAGTCGTGTTTTAAACTTATATGGGAATTAACATCGGAAACATACTTTTTAGAAACCCCCTTTTCTTGGCCGAAACTTTCCACACGCAACTATATTTACTGGTGCACTTTGTTTGGAAGATCTCATGAAGATTCATCAATTGGCACCAAAGTTATAGGCAAGATAAATACATGTTTTTCCTATGAGAGCATGGTCCAACTTACAGTTACCTACTGGCAGATGCCAGTGTATGTATAAATTGTAGCTCTCCCTGCATATTGTGCATATTATAAAGATAGTGGAGATTTTTTTATCGAATATCCACAAGTTTGTATGGGCAAAAACCTGCATCATGATCACAATTGATGCAATTTCCATGTATACCTGTATAGCGCATGCATTCCGATTGAGTGTATGTGTGCATTTTTTGAAAACCAGACTGGCTTGTTATTAGGAGCACAAGAAGATGTTGATCAATATAATTGGGTTCTGTTTGAGAGAAAATATCTTTGCCCTTGATGGGGTATTTTATCGGCAAAATAATGGGACCGCGATGGGGGTGCTTCGCCCAACCTTTGCAAATCTTGTGATGGGCTGATGGGAGGAGCAGGTGACCTGGCCAGAAGATAACCAGAAATTATTGGACAACATTTTAATTGGGACTCGTTATATAGATGATCTGTTTATATTGTGGAACGGCTCAAGAGAATAAGTGTGTGAATTTGTATCAAAATTGAAAGCCAATCCCTACACCGTAATGATGAGTCCACATGACTTTCTTGATATTCAATTGAAGGTACACTTCAGTATACTGGAAGATGACGGCAGATAATAGTACACTCCATTTCAAGAGTCAGAACCCTACAAATCTAATAGAAAGACTACTGTATGGGGAGACCTTACGAATAAAGAAAATTTGCAGTTACCAAAGTGAACTAGAGAGAAAAACATCACAAATAACAGAAAGATTTAGAGAGAGGGCATACTGCTGCTGATAAAAGCAAAGCCTTTAATTAGAGATCATCTACTGTACCGTAATGTTGAAATCAATTATAAAGAGAACCATATTTGACTAATAACATCTTACAATTCCTCTTCTTACAAGGTTAGTAGCTTAATTTGAAAACACTGAACCATAGCAAAGAGCAATATAGTTATTAGTCCAGATTTGCCCATGCCACCCTCCATCACCTATAGGAGGGTAAGAACTCTAGGGGAGGATCTAACACATAGCTATCATACTAAAGCTCGCAATAAGGATTCTTGGCTAGGTAAAACCAAAGGTTTTTTTAAAGTGTGGTCATTGTAAAGACTATAGATTAAACTCCAATACCACAGTGTGCACAACATCAGATGGGTTTAGAAGAAAAATAGGCAGGTTTTATAAATGCAGCTCAGACCACTGCATTAATGTTTTAAAATGTCTGTGTGCTCTTATGTATGTAGGAAGTAAAAAATGTCCATTCTGGAAATGTGTATTAGCACCAATGGGCAATAAAGAAAGTTTTTCATATCTTGTTGCACAACACTTTTTTGACATATGACAGCGATGTATCCAAGCTACTATTCTTTGCCATGGATAGGATTCCAACCAGACTGTGGGGAGCTAATAGAGTGACACAACTTAGATGCTTAGAAATGAGGTAACTCTTAGATTTGCATACCACAACTCAAGCGGGGTTGAATAGAGACGGGGAAATGAGAGTGCATGTGGTAAAAATAGCTGTTTCTTAACATACAGGAGTAGGATTTCGTCCTGTGTATACTGTAGGATATCTTTTTCCAAAAATTATATACATCCTCGCATTTTGGTAAGGCACTTGTTAGGGTTAGGAAAGCTTATTAGACTCTTAAGCTATCTCCAGGAAGTGATAGTTTAGGGTACGCTTGGTTTTTCTTAGAAAAATCTCAGTTTGGACATTTGCCTAGATGTTTTTATATCAGTGAAAATAACCGTTTATATGTTGGGCACTGTCCCAGGGTTTGAGTGTGCTATTTTAACTTATGATGGAGGCATTGATCCAGAATTTATATACATTTTGTAGCATCAAGATTTATTGTTGATAAAAAAATTACTCCTTCTTCATTAAAAACAGAGGAAGGACTTCCAGTCCCATATTGTAGCCTCACCTGATATTATCTTTTTTGTTAAGCATATTTGAAGCATCTCATATGCATGAGGGATGTTAGAGAATAATTAGCTGTGAATTGATACATTTATTGTGTCTATTATTTGTGTTTCTTGTTTATTAATTGCATTAATTGATTAATTATTTGTGTTATTCCTCATAACTTGTCCCAAATCATTTAAAAAAATGTTTATATATTATTTTTAATGAATTTACACTGTGAAAATTAATTGAAAACAGCCCCCTACCTGGAGTATTGTAATTGTATTGTAATTACTATTTGTAAAGCACATTATCACCTACATGTCTCTAAGCGCTATATAAGAGAGCATCTATCCAAGCAAGTGGGGTTAGATGGTGCTCTAGGCTCATATGGGCACTCTGTAAATAAATCTGGCGGCATCATTCATAATCACCTGTATTCTGGCCATTAGTTGTTGTGGGAGGCCGATGTACAGGGAATTGCCAGAGTCCAGACGCGACAATATCATTGCTGATACTGCCTGTCTGAGTGTAGCAAAGGTAAGCAGAGGGTAAAGTTTCTGCAGCTGTCTCAGCAAGCCGACACATGTTCCCACTACTGCCAACACTGTTGAATCATGGAAAGCTTGGCATCAATTTTGATTCCTAGACTTTTTATGGCCACAGCCGGCTCCGGATAGGTACCAAACTCTTGTGGCCAAAAAAGATTGTTCCAGGGATTGGAGTCTGAAGTGACGGCCAGTACCTCCATCTTATCCGGATTGATTTTAAGGGAATTGGCCATCATCCAATTGACAGTGAACTTTAGAATGTTTTGAATCCTCGAGTGGGCAGTCAGGGAGCTGTCTATCTGGATGATAATTTGAATGTCGTCGGCATAGTTATAAATCCGGCACTCCATATGATTCAGTGCAGCTATCAGGGGCTGCATGTAGACGTTTAAGAGAAGAGGTGACAATGCCGAACCCTGCGGTACACCGCACATGAGTATGCCAGGGTTGGACACATGATCAGATAGCTGAACTCTCTGGGACCAGCCCCTAAGGAAAGATGTTAGCCATATGAGAGCCATGCCTTGGATTACCAACTCCGAACTCCGCGACAATAGTTGGTCATAATTGACCGTGTCAAATGCAGCAGATAGGTCAAACAAAACCAGGGCACATGGCTTTTTCTTGTCTGCCCTCAGTCTCAAGTCAACCAGTACAGACAACATGACAAGTTCCGTACTGTAATGAACCCTGTACCCTGCCTGATTGAATTATAAAAGGTAATTATCCTCTAGATGATGTGAGAGAGAGTGTAGCACATGCTGTTCAAGTACTTTGGCGAGGAATGGCAGCTGGGAAATTGGCCGGAAATTTTTAAGATTCTTTGTGTCAGCTCCAGGTTTCTTCAGGAGCGGAATGACACAGGCCTCCTTCAAGTTAGCAGGGACATACCCTGTTTTCAGGGATTGATTCAGAAGCAAAAGAACATCACTTTCAATCCAGGGGAAAGTCACCTTAAAAATCCTTGGCAGCCAGGGGTCTGCCGGCCCCCTGATTTTACCCGTCCTATTAGAAGGGACAATGAGTCATTGGTGAGCAAGGGAAAAGCAGTCAGTAAATTACCGACCGTTGGGGGCGTGGGTGTTGGCACTGCAGAGCAAGGGTACGAGGGTGTGAGATAAATTTCCCCTACGAGATCTTTAACTTTCGTTGTGAAAAAGGACGGTAATGTATTGCAATCATCATGACAAAAGGAGGGTCTCTGTTTCTTCCCTTGTCCTAGCTCTTTTAGGATCCGGAAGAGCTCCTTTTGCGGGTTGTCAACCGCCGCAATCTTTCCTTCATAAAATTCTGCTTTCCTTGTCAGAATAGCCTTTCTATAAACTGCAAACCTCGAAAGGTAGACTGACCAGGCTCCTGGTTCATAGGCTTTCTGGCAGGCTTCCTGGGACTGGCGAAGTGTTTGTTTCATATTTCTCAAAGCATCATTGAATCAGGGGGCCCCTTCCCTTTGTCCCTTGTTCTTTCCCTGCAGGCTGTCAATTCGCCAGCCTTGTTGCCAGGGCGGTGCTTTCTACATCAAGATCTCCCTGTATTATCATTGGAATGGTAGATTTATGTAGAATAGTGACCAGGTCATCCACTCTGATCTTATTCCAGCTCTGCAACACTTTCCACTCAGGAGGTGGACTGACTGTTTGTTTAGTAAGAAGGAGCTGGCCATAAATTATGTAATGGTCTGACCAAGAGCAGGGACTCATGACTATAAGGTTAGAGAATGGATGTGATGACCAGACCAAATCGAGTGTATGGCCATTCTCATGAGTGGGCCCGTCCACTAGTTGGTGGAGTTCTAAAGAGATCATCGCTTTGTCCAGCTGTTTGGCCTGGCTGTCATTGGGCATTTGTTCCCACTGAAAGTTGAGGTCCCCCGTCACCACCATACACTGGTACCGTGAGTGAAGGTCGTGAACTAATTCTGTAAAGAGTTCAACGAACCTGGCCGCCGTTCGCGGTAGATGATACACTATCAGGATGACCAGACAATCCGTCTGGGAGCAAAACGTAGCCCCCATAACATCAGCACCCTCGATACTTTCTACACAGAGGGTTTCAACCTTTAGCTGGTGGTTGTAAAGAATTGCAACCCCCCCTTCTAGAACTGACAGGTCTGTTGTGCCCTCCTGTTCTTTGTTTTGTTTTTGCCGATTGAAGTTAGAATATATCTATATATCTTCTCTCAATGCTAGAAAAGACCGGCACACACGGGGAGAGTTATCCAATGTATTGGATATGCTGTGGACACAGACACGTTTCTGCAAATGCCTTTATCAAAGTTAGCTGCCGCCATTTGAGGACACTCATGATTGGTAGCACATAGGTCATCAAAATCAGCAAAGGACTAATATATTCAATTCAACAGTCCATCTACAAGTGTCATCTTAAAACATGTCATATTCCAGAAATAACATAAATGCTCGTCCTCATAAACTATCATACATCTATCTGTCTCTTATTTCCGTTCTGTAAATGTCTTAATGCATATGTCTATAAATATAAACAAATATACATGAATGTCTTATTTAACAATTGTATCACTTCTGCCCCATATGGGTTAAAGTTCTAGTACCTTATCATGCCCTGGATGGGCTAGATTTCCACAACCTTGAAATCTTTCGGCATTGGAGCGGCAATAAAATGTTCCACATATCAGGTCTAATTCATTCTAAAGTTTAGAACAACAATTAACAAGGACAAGCAACGCTGTTTTGCACAGGTACAGGGTCCTATTTCAATATGGAGCCTGTATGGGCTTAAGTTGCACAGGACCATCGACATATCAACAGTACAGTTCTATTCAAACATCTAAGATGACGGAAATAACAAACAAATCAGCAGCCTTCAGAGGTGGACACTCGCTTTGCTAGACCCTCAAGGAGATAACTGACATGGTATGGGTTATGCTCATTGATGTACCCCCAACTCTTCTCCACTGTTTAATCCAGTTGGTGTATTTGTCTGCATGTCTATAATATACCTAGATTCTAATCTACAGAGTCTTAGTTCCTCTATCACCTCCACTGACATCCAAGGGTACGTTATCTATACAGAATACCTTGAGTAAATTCCTATTACTTCCATGGTGGGATTCAAAATGCCTAGCTACTGAGTAGGTAGTATCTCTTTTAGTTATCGCTTTTAGGTGCTCTAAGATACAGAAATTTGTGGGATGGAAGGTACTACCAACATATATCAGTTGACATGGACACAGCAGACAGTAAATCATAAAAGGTCATGTTGCAATTCCTGAGCTTCATTATCTTCTCAGACTCAACAAGACCAGGGATATCGTACATGAGCACTTGATTGCTGTTGGCACAGGCTTTGCATTTCCCACATGGGAAAAAACTTTTTACCTGTTTCAATCACAATCATGATTGGTCTAGAGAGAGATGGCTTTCCACTAACTCCTATTGTGTGGATCTAAATTTTATAAATGTTATTAAAGGATAATCAAGAAAATCGCCACCAATAATGCAATCCAATTGAAGGGTCCGCCAATTACTCCATGAGATTTTCCTAACACTATTCAATGTGCTGGAGAAGTTAGTAATCTTTCTAAAACTATTCTGCACATCCTTGTTATGTTATGTTATGTTATATTTATTTTTTATATAGCGCACGGCTACTCAAAAAGAGTGTCCCGGCGCTTTAAGTAAGGAGAACTACAGCACAATAACATAACACAGTAACAAAAAGAAGAAGAAAAGAACACAAAAAGAGCAAACAACTGGACGGCCTACTGGGTCTTTAGGATTATCCTTCAAAAGATCTGCCCTTTGCTTTATTCACTCTATTTAATACAGCCCACTGATAGTCTCTCGCCTCAAATCTTTTTATATTTTAATTAGCTGCCATCTCTGGGGCTATTCCTTTTGATTTTTAGTAGTTCACCATATGGAATGCTGTGTTTCAAATTAATAGGGTGGGTGTGAGACGCATGCAATACAGAGTCACCTGCTGTGGGCTTCCAGTATAGAGCTGTACAGAAATTGTTTTTGCTGCGGAAAGCCTGTAGATCCAAAAAGTTAACCAATGTGACGCTTACCGTACTCACCTGAGAACCTCTAATTGATCTAATTGTTATTCAGGGCTGCTTTATAAGCATTTACTGTCCCTCACCATATGATCGAGCCTATATAGTCTATATAAAGTCTGGAGAGCTAGAATGCGATAGACACATGGAAAATAATGATAAATATCTTAAAGGAAATAGAAGATTATGTGATTTTGGTGTTTCAGATCTGGGCATTTTGTATTAGTGTGAGGACGCTAAGTCATATAGAAGGAGTATACATACAAGCGGTATGCCAAAAAGATCCGAAGATTTTGTTTATGGTTAAAATATTGTGTTCTGATAGCAACTGTTAGCAATGATGTTGTACAGCTGATTTAAGACACTTAGAAACTTTGTTTACAATGCCTTCAAGAATTTACTTTGCCTTATTTAAGCATAAATACAGTTGTGTAGAAAATGCTGACATTTTGTTCACAAGGTAATCTAATCATAGTAATGAACTGAAATGCTTCTGCTGTTATGAGTTTTTAAGGTTACAATAGTTTTGTTTTCAGGGAAGGGAGATATGTGATGTTGCAGCAGGTTTAAAATGATTATGGCAGTGGAATACTGGGGTTGTCATTGTGGAATGTGGGATTTGGGAGATGAGGAGACAGAAAGGAGTGGGTGAGAGAGATCTGTCACTAGTTGTTGACACAGCTTTTCCTAATTGAACAAACTACCTAAAGGAGATCAGAGTACAGATGAATTATTAAACTATGCTCAAAGTTCAGCGCCCGCAACAGAAGTAGATTAAAATGATTAACCAAAAACTAGTAAACGTAGATAAAAACATCACAACTGGATTTGAAAGTATCATAAGTACCTATCTGCCAATCCTTTCCCAATGAATGACAATTTCTCAAATCTCACAGATGCCATCAAGACCTTATGTCAGGAACTGTACCATGAAAGCATCCAGCAATGGGAGTGCCATGCATAATCTTATATTGATGGGCTAACTCTTGCCATCAATCGCCTGGCACAAGCCACAACCACCTTATCTCGCTGCACTGTGGAAATGGTACAGCCAGGACACTGAGGCACTACAATGCACTAAAGTGCAGACATATCAAGAGGCCTATTACAGGTTGGAGTGGAAGAAAGCAAGGACCAATCAAGTATCAACAGCATCTCAGCTACAGACAGTTTAAGTCTGCGGTGAAGCAAAAGTCGCAGCAGTGTTGCTGAAATTGTTGGAGCAAAAATGTCAGCTCGCAACAAACGCAAGCCTTAGAAAGGGCAATCTGTTACATCATGACATTGCATTTAAACTTCATATCATTTTGTTTCTCAAAACAACCACCTGAAAAGAGAAGCATCTGTTCAGATATTCATTTTGTTACTTGATAATAAACATATATTTAGTTATACAAGGGTTCTTTCTAATTCTTCATGTAAGAGTAAATGCAGTTGGGAGAACATGGCGGCTAGCAGCAGTAGCTAGTCGGGAGGCTATGCGACTCAGGCGGCTTTTTTCAGCGTCTCCCGGGGCAGAATACTAATGCTCGAGTATCGATATAGCGTGACAGAAATGGGGAGTTGTGGCGTGATAATGAGAAGCTTTTTACCGACTCTCTAAAGATATAGCACGGTGGCTTGATTTTCGTACTGGCGAGTTCTTGCAGTTTTGTGTC
This sequence comes from Lissotriton helveticus, assembly GCF_964261635.1. Lineage (NCBI taxonomy): Eukaryota > Metazoa > Chordata > Amphibia > Caudata > Salamandridae > Lissotriton > Lissotriton helveticus. The sequence goes on from NC_136063.1 coordinate 666,788,775, forward strand.
TCGGCTGTATGCGGTGCTCTGCAGGGCTCTGCGGGGCAGCTTGTGCTCCACGCTCACGCTCCACGCTCACCAGGAATCTTTTTTGGGATTTGGCAAGTTCCCGGAGGGTAAGAGGACCTAGCTGAAATGGGCAGAAACACTGGGGCGGATGCCGCCATTGTCGGTGAGGGTCTACCGGCTTCAAACACGGAGAAGGAGGTGAGGAGGTTCCAAGACTGCAGGTCTGAAGGGGGGTTGCTCAGTGGTTTAGAGCCGCGTTAGAGGTGAGAAGGGGGCGCAGCGCAGCATCTAGAATTTCTCATGCAGGTAGAGGCAGGGGGCTAACATATACCTATGGACTACATTCCCCAGAAACCACTAGGGTGGGAAATCAAAAGCAAACTCAGGTTGATTGTACCCCACCTACGGAAGCAGTAGAAGAAGCACCACTCGACTTAAGGAGTGATTTACAAGGACCGCAAGGCTTAAGATATTGTTTAAGAAGCAGAAAACAAGACGTGGTGACTTCTAAATGGTCTAAAATTTCTGTACCTGTGAAAAAAGATATAACACTCCCGAAGAACAAAGTGCCGCTCTCTATAAACAAACCACCCCTCTCCTCTAAAGCCGAGGCAAAATCGAAGAAGAGGAAAGCTGGTTTAAAAAACTCACCCCTCCCAAACTGCTAAATATAAAACAAAGCCCGCTCCTTCACTCAAACAATATTTTAAGGTGATACCTCCTATTCTGGAGTTAAAACCTGGGGGTCTTACTTTTACGGACTCTAATTTCCCAGAAGGCTTTTTGAGCCCGAATAGATACCAGTCCTTGGTGGATCAGGCAGATATAACAGATATGCAGAGATCAGGACTAATCGATAACTTATCTAGTCCACAAAGCGGATTAGCAACTTCTAGTAACAAAGACTTATTTTCTAAGGAAAGTAAAGACTCCCAGTTAATTATGGAGGATAAGACCCAGGCTTGCCCGGATTTAATGCTAGGAAGTTTGGGGGCGGAAATACTAGATGAAGACGACAAGACCACTAATGATCAGACTGTTTTGCTAATGTTGCAGTCTTTAAGCCATGCAATGAGGAACGGGTTTAAGGTCTCACAGAAGAATCAACAAGAAATTAAATCATACTGTGAGAAATTAGAGGAAAAATTCGAGGCATTAGCTGTTAGAACGACGGATCTAGAATCCACAGTCTCAGACGTGAAAAAGTTAGCTTCGCAACATACAAAGAAAATTGATGATATAAGACAGCGAGAGCAGGGATACCAGGAAAAACTGGAATCCATTGAAAATGCTCAAAGAAGAAATAATCTTTGCCTGCTGAAAGTACCTGAAGGGGCAGAGGGGGAGAACATCATTGAGTTTGTAGCTAAACTAATCAAACAAGCCACAGCAATTAAAGTGTCAGAGCAAGATATAGTCAAAGATATACAGAGAGTCCATAGAGACCCATATAGACTGAAGCCAGACAAGACGAGGCCAAGAAAGATTCTGATTAATTTCCTAACATATTCTTTGAAAGATGAGATTCTTAATAGAGCTTTAAAGAGCAGTTCCCTTTCAGCAGAGGGGATTACTTTTCAAATTAGATCAGACGTTTCGTCAATCACGGCGTCCAGGCAGTGGTATCTAGGGAAATTACTAGACCCGTTCAGACAGCAGGGCGCAACAGCACAGCTGCAATTCCCGGCATCTTTAAAGGTTATGTTCAAAAATAAGATGAGGGTATTTAAAAGAGTGGAGGAAGCAGAAGCATATTTACTATTAATATTAGATTCTGCTCAGGAGGCAGGCATGGTTTAAAACACAGTTTGTTTTTGAGCTCCTTTATAACTATTCTTTCATTTTCTCCTCTCTGTGCGTGAATCATAAAATGCCACATAGGTGAACAGTAGAAAAGCGGGAAAAAGCGGGAAAAAATGAATAATATATAAAGGGATACAAAATTCACTATGTAAATATGTAAATAAGCCATCTGATGTCAGGAGGGGAGCCTCAAGGCCAGAGTAGGGCCAAGAAGAAGAAGGGGGGTTCTCCAGGGGAGCACTAGGGAGGGGGAAGGGGAGTGCTGGGAGGAAGATGTGCATAGGGTGGGGAGCATGTGGGAAAAGAAAATTCTGATTCGCCTAATTGTTTTATTCAACCATAATTTCCATCCACTAAAGAAGCAATGGTACAATCTAAGTTAACCCAGGATATATATCTGAAGGTCCTAACTTGGAATCTAAATGGTCTGAGGGTAGTTCATAGACGAGAAAGGATATTTCAATATTTGAAAGACGCACCAGAGCAGATTTTCATACTCCAAGAAACTCATCTTACATAGAAATAATTGAGGGAAGTCTGTAATAAGAAAAATGGATTCAAGAGGTGGTTTGCACCTCTCAGCAACTAACTATAAGAGGGGTAGCTATCCTGGTTATGGCGAACCCAGCCTTAGTAATAGAGAAGTCTAGAGTTGACAAAAAGAGTAGATGGGCTATAGCTACGATTAAATATCATTCCCACAAATTTACAGATACTATAGTACTACAGGTACTATGGTCCGAATCTGAATGACCCTCCCCCGCTTAGAGAAATGATGGAAGAACTGTTAGAGTTCAAGGATCCCCTAATCTTAGCGGGAGATTTTAATGTGGTCCTGGATCCCAAAATGGATAAAACATACAGCGATAGATCAATTTATAAATCTAAAACAAGAAATATTTTGGTGAACGCCATGCATCAGCTGGGATGGTCGGATATTTAGAGACAAAAATGGGCATCAAAAAAAGGAGTGTACATTTCATAACAAGAAGTTAGGACATAAATCAAGGCTAGATTTTTTCTTAATTGCAGAGGAGTTGGGGAGTAAGGTTAAGCAGGTCAAGCATCTAGGTGGTCACCTCTCAGATCACTCAGCAGTTTCTTTAGGCTTAAAGCTCCTGGGACAGCAATGTATGAAGAGGTGGACTCTGGATCGAAGTATTCTGTTGGAGGATGATGTGACAAAAAAACTGATAGAGGAGTCAGAAGATTTCTTGAGCTAAATTTAGGAACTGCCCCAATTGAAGTTGTCTGGGACGCTTCTAAGGCCTTTTTGAGGGGGGTGATCCTGGCTACTTACTCCACGAGGCAAAAAAGATTCAGTGCTAAGGTATCTGAAATAGAAGTAAAAATTGCCAGGCTAGAAGAAGACCTGTTAGCTCAGAACCACCAGTTGGAACCATCCATTTTGCAAGAATTAGCATTATGCAAATCTCAATTAGAAGAAGTGTTGGATGCTAGACTCAGGAAACTGTGTCAGGCTAGTTCCCTTGTCCATTTTGAATATGGGGAAGCTAGTGGGAAGCTTTTGGCTTGGAAAACTAAAAAAGATCAATCTAGAAACAGAATCAAAGGGGTACTGTCTGATACAACGGGTGAGATTTCAGAGAGTGCTTCTGACATAGAAGAAGCCTTTTTTAACCACTTTGAACAGGTATATAATGAGGACTTGTCTCCTCAGAATACTTCAATCCAAGCATGGTTAGAGCAATATGCAGTCCGGAGAATTGAGGATGAAGCAGCTAATAACTTAAATGGAAAGATAGATCTGAGGGGAGTGGTCTCTGCAGTTAACTCAGGCAAGAGGGGTGAGGCACCAGGCCCTGATGGGCTGCCAGCAGAGCTATATAAAATTTTGGCTCCAGTTGTCACCCCAATTTTCTGTAGGTTGTTTTCTTATATCTTTGAGGAGGGAGGGAATATTCCCGCATCATGGAATGAAGCAACTGTAGTGCTAATTCTTAAATCACCCAAGCCGGAGGCGCTATGTGACTCATATAGGCCAGTCTCTCTGCTGAATCTTGACTATAAAATCTTTGCCAAGATTTTAGCAGAGAGACTGAATGGTGTCGCCGATAAATTGGTTCACTGGGATCAGAAGGGATTTGTTAGAGGTCAATCTATCCAGAACCTGATCCAAGCATTAGTGGGAGCAATAGATATAGCATATCTATATAGGCTGCCTATGGCCATTATTACGCTTGACGCCGCTAAGGCATTCAACCGTGTAAATTGGGTCTATTTAACTAGAGTATCAGAGAGATGCAATTTGGGGGAAAATTTCTGCAGAGCCATATCCTCAATTTATCAGTATCCCACAGCTAGAGTATTGGTTAACAGTAATCTTTCAGCACCGATATCTATTAAAAGAGGGACAAGACAGGGATGCCCTCTTTCACCCCTGCTCTTTAATTTATATATTGAGTTCCTGTCGGAGAAGATCAGGCAAGACATGAACATTGTGCCCTTTAAATTCAGAAATTGGGAAAGAAAAGTCTCATTATACGCTGACAATATGCTGATATATACTTCGGATCCAATATAGGCAATTCCGTTAATATATAGTGCTGCCACCCAGCTCTCTGGATATCAGATTAACCAGCTCAAAACAGAATGTATGCTCTGGAATTTAGAAGCTCAGCTTCCTATTTTAAAACAGGAGATAAGATATTTAGGAGTCCAAATCACCAAGGATATTGCAAAATTAACGGATAGAAATCTAGATAAAGTAAATAAACAAATTACTGAATCATTAAAGGGCTGGTCTCTTCTTCTCCTCACACTAATCAGAAGAGTAAACATTAAGATGATGCTTCTCTCCAAATTGATTTTTTTGTTCCGGAATATCCCCATAGCTTTTAACGAAGATAAGCTCAGACAAATTCATGCTAAATTTAACTCCTTTGTATGGGCCTTAAAGGGTACTAGGATCTCGTGGAGGAAATTGAGCAGGGAAAAAAGCAAAGGTGGTTTGTGTGCCCCAAATATGAAGCTATATGCGTGGACCTTACTACTTAAAGCAGGGGATTTTGCTTTTCAAGTGCCCAGATAGTTCAGAAGCAGGCACAATGTTTAAGGAAATGCTGGTAGGAATCCAAGGGGGTTTAAATGGTTTCCTGTATAAATATGGGGACCATCGTTTTTTTAAAAAAAGGTTCGATTGAAGATGTTGAGGGATATGGCTCTTACTTGGGCTAGAGTAAGGAAATCTCTGAAACATATATACTATACAGCTATGACTCCTATTTGGGATTCTCCTGGTTCCCCAGAGTGGACCAAGGACAGCCTCGCAAAGCCTTTGCTGGATGCGGACATTAAGTATTGGTCTCAGCTAATGCCTGCGGGGACACTTGTATCTTGGGAAGAGATCTCTAGCGTGACTAATTACATCCTATCTAAGTTTAATTACTTTCAAATAAAGAGTTGGAGTCAGGCTGTAGGATCACAAATAAGAACAACAAGTGTCTTGGAGGATTTGCTTCAAGGAAAGAACAGGAAGATAAAGACAGCAACCCTCTACTGGGCCATTTTAGGAGCAGAAGACGGTGTTTTCATTTTGCCAGCTCATCTGTGGGGAGAACATATTTTGGACGTCGATTTGGAGAAGCTATGGCAAGTATCTTTTGACATTCTACACACTACAGCTTCTCCTGCCAATTTAAAACGCAATCATTTTTTCTCTCTTCACAGAGTCTATTGGTCCCCTGCTAAGCTTGCTAAATTTTCAAAGGGCACTTTCCCTTGTTGTCCAAAATGTAAGATGGAAAAAGCGAACGATCTCCATATGTTTTTAACATATCCGGTCTTGTATAATTACTGGTGTGCGGTATCTGAAGGTATGGAAAGTATGTTGAAAATTAACATACAGGTCAGTACTTTATTTATATTTTTTGGTATTTCCTTGAATTATGAATCACTCTCTTGAGATGTTTACAAGCTGTTGTTTTATTTAGTTATATTAGCTCGTAGAGAAATCTGTAAATTATGGATAAAAGATACCGCACCAACTTATCTAGACTGGATTAATTCAATTAAATATACTTTGAAATTAGACAGCATAAATTGGAAGAGTAAAAAGCATTTTTGGACTCGGTGCATTGCCTGGTTGGTTAAGCTTTAAAAATAAGGTCCAATGATTATGCCTTTTTTTGGATTAATATACCCAAGATCAGTTCCATGGTGGCTAGTTAGATCAATCAATCAATCAATCAATCAATCAAGGCATTTATAAAGCGCACTACTCACCCGTAGGGTCTCAAGGCGCTAGGGGGGGGGAGTGCCGTTACTGCTCGAACAGCCAGGTCTTGAGCTTCTTCCTGAAGGAGAGGTGGTCTTGGGTCAGGCGCAGGTCGGTTGGGAGGGAGTTCCAGGTCTTGGCGGCCAGGTAGGAGAAGGACCTTCCTCCTGTTGTCGCTCTTCGGATGCGGGGGACGGCGGCGAGGGCGTGGCTGGTTGATCTGAGGTGGCGCTTGGGAGCGTAGAAGTTGATTCGGTTGTTGAGGTAGCTCGGGCCTTGGTCGTGTAGGGCTTTGTGTGCGTGGGTGAGGAGGCGGAAGGTGATTCTTTTGTTGACGGGGAGCCAGTGCAGGTCTCTCAGATGTCCGGAAATGTGGCTGTTTCGTGGGATGTCGAGGATGACTCTGGCTGAGGCGTTCTGGATCCGCTGGTGTCTCTTCTGGAGCTTGGCGGTGGTTCCGGCGTAGAGGGCGTTGCCGTAGTCCAGTCGGCTGGTGACGAGGGCCTGGGTGACAGTCTTCCTGGTCTCGGTGGGGATCCACCAGAAGATCTTCCGTAGCATGCGCAGGATGTTGAAGCACGACGAGGAGACGGCGTTGACTTGTCTGGTCATGGAGAGGGAAGAGTCCAAGATGAAGCCCAGGTTGCGTGCGTGGTCCGTCGGTTTGGGTGCGGTGCCCAGGGCGGGGGGCCACCAGGAGTCGTCCCAGGCGGAGGGCGAGGAGCCCAGGATGAGGACCTCCGTCTTGTCTGAGTTCAGTTTCAGGCAGCTGGTCGTCATCCACTCGGCTACATCTCTCATCCCTTCGTGTAGGTCGGCTCTGGCGGCGGCGGGGTCGTTGGTCAGGGAGAGGATTAGCTGGGTGTCGTCGGCGTAGGAGATTATGTTGAGGTTGTGTTGGCGTGCGATGGCCGCGAGGGGGCTCATGTAGACGTTGAAGAGGGTGGGACTCAACGAGGATCCTTGAGGGACGCCGCAGATGACTTCGGTGGCCTCTGACTTGTACGGTGGTAGGCGGACTCTCTGTGTTCTTCCGTCGAGGAAGGAGGTGATCCATTCCAGTGTCTTCTCCTGGATTCCGATGTTGCCGAGGCGCTGCACTAGGGTGCGGTGGCAGACAGTGTCGAATGCCGCGGAGAGGTCCAGGAGGATAAGGGCCGCTGTTTCTCCGTTGTCCATCATGGCTCGGATGTCATCGGTGGCAGCGATGAGGGCGGTCTCGGTGCTGTGGTTGGCTCGGAAGCCAGACTGTGAGGGGTCGAGGGATCCATTCATCTCGAGGAAGGCGGCCAGCTGTTTGTTGACGGTCTTTTCGATGACTTTGGCCGGGAACGGGAGGAGCGAGATGGGACGGTAATTCTTGAGTTCGGTGGGGTCCGCTGTAGGTTTCTTGAGTAGAGCGCTGAGTTCTGCGTGCTTCCAGCTCTCCGGGAAGGTGGCGGTGTCGAAGGAGGTGTTGATAATGTCCCGCAGGTGGGGTGCGATGACAACGTCGGCCTTGTTGAAGACGTGGTGAGGGCAGGGGTCGGTCGGAGATCCGGAGTGGACGGAGTTCATTGTGCGGACGGTGTCTTCGGTGCTGATCGGAGTCCAGGCGCGGAGGGTGGTGGTGGGTGGCGTTGCTGCGGTTGTGGCGTGCGTCGGTTGGATGCTGAAGCTGTTGTGTATGTCCGCGATCTTGTTGTGGAAGTAGGAGGCGAGGGAGTTGCAGAGGTCTTGCGACGGGGTGATGTCGTTGTTTCCGGCGTTAGGGCTGGAGAGCTCCTTCACGATGTTGAAGAGTTCCTTGCAGTTGTGTGCGTTGTTGTCCAGCCGGTCCTTGTATGCATTTTTCTTGGTGGCGCGGATCAGTTGGTGGTGTTTCCGGGTGGCGAGCTTGAGGGTGTTCATGTTGTCCATTGTTGGTTCCCTTCGCCAGGCTTTCTCGAGGGCTCGGCAGTTCTTCTTGGAGCTCTTGAGTTCGTCGGTGAACCATGGGGCTTTTCTGCTGCCGGGTCTGCTGGGCGGGGTCCTCAGCGGGGCGAGTTCGTCCGCGCAGTTGCTGATCCACTTCGTGAGGTTGTCGGCGGCCTGGCTGGGGTTCGCTGAGCCGGCAGGAGGGTGCTGGCTCAGGGAGGCGGTGAGCTGGTCGGCTGTGATCTTGTTCCAGCTTCTTCGGGCAACCTGTTGCTGGTGGTGGTGGATCGTCGTTCTTTTGAAGGTGAAGTGGACGCAGCTGTGGTCCGTCCAGTGGAGTTCTGTTGCGTGGCTGAAGGCGATGTCTTTGCTGGATGAGAAGATGGCGTTGAGTGTGTGTCCGGCGAGGTGGGTGGGGGTGGACACCAGCTGCTTGAGTCCGAGGTTGGCGAGGTTGTCGAGCAGGGTGATGGTGTTACGGTCGCTGTTGTTCTCCAGGTGGAAGTTGAGGTCCCCCAGGAGGATGTAGTCGGCGGAGGGGAGGGCATGCGGGCTGATGAAGTCGGCGATGTCCTCGCTGAATCGTGTGCGTGGTCCCGGGGGTCGGTAGATCAGGGTGCCTCTGAGGGTGGTCTTCGGGTCGGTGTGGATCTGGAAGTGCAGGTGTTCGGCGGTGGTCAGGGTGTCGTCGGTGTTGGTCGTGATGCGGATGGTGTCTCTGTGGATGATGGCGATGCCTCCTCCCGTCAGGTTGGCGGTGCGGTCCCTCCGGGTGATCTTGTAGCCCTCTGGGATGGCGATGGCGATGTCGGGCGCTGAGGAGGCGTTCATCCAGGTCTCTGTGAGGAAGGCGATGTCAGGGGCTGTGGTGTCGAGAAGGTTCCAGAGTTCGATGGCGTGTCTGTGGACGGAGCGGGTGTTTAGCAGGATGCACTTGAGGTGGTTGCTGCTGATGTTCGGCTTGGCTGGTGCAGGGTAGGTCCGGATGCAGGAGAACTTGCAGGCGTGGCAGCTGAAGGGTCCGTGGGTGTGCTTCGGGGTGGCTCGGTGGCACCCCGGGATGCCGCCGGTGTTGAGTGCGATGAGTTCGGCGGCGTTGTAGGTTCGTCTGGTCGTCTTCCGTCGGTGGGGGCCAGGGGTCCTGGCACTGGGCGCGGTCCAGGCGCGGACGGGCGCAGACGGGCTTACCTTTGGCGCACCTTCGGCGCTCAATCGGTGCTCCCGCTGCGCGCGTCCGCTGCGCGGTCGCTGAGGGGGCGTCATCAATAAGGAGCCGGGAGGGAGGGTCAGGCGGGGTGGCCAATGGGCAAGGAGGGGAGGCGGGACTGGAGGCGGAGGAGGAGACTGGGGCGGCGGCGGGAGAATGGGGGTCAAGTGACCGGGTCAGCGGCGGCGGTCAGCGGGTGAGGAGGGGGCAGCGGCGGCAAGCAGAGAGCGTCCGGTGGTTCCTGCGAGGCAGGCAGGCTGTAGGCAGAGGCAGCGACTCACTCACCACACACAGCGGTAGGCAGGCAGCGGCAAGCAGGCAGGCGGCAGAGCAGTGGGGAGGAGCGACCGGCTGTGGGGGCACAGGGGGTCACACTGACCAGTCCGCCACAGTCCTTTTAAATAAGGAGCCGGGAGGGAGGGTCAGGCGGGGTGGCCAATGGGCAGGGAGGGGAGGCGGGACTGGAGGCGGAGGAGGAGACTGGGGCGGCGGCGGGAGAACGGGGGTCAAGTGACCGGGTCAGCGGCGGCGGTCAGCGGGTGAGGAGGGGGCAGCGGCGGCAAGCAGAGAGCGTCCGGTGGTTCCTGCGAGGCAGGCAGGCTGTAGGCAGAGGCAGCGACTCACTCACCACACACAGCGGTAGGCAGGCAGCGGCAAGCAGGCAGGCGGCAGAGCAGTGAGGAGGAGCGACCGGCTGTGGGGGCACAGGGGGTCACACTGACCAGTCCGCCACAGTCCTTTTAAATAAGGAGCCGGGAGGGAGGGTCAGGCGGGGTGGCCAATGGGCAGGGAGGGGAGGCGGGACTGGAGGCGGAGGAGGAGACTGGGGCGGCGGCGGGAGAACGGGGGCCAAGTGACCGGGTCAGCGGCGGCGGTCAGCGGGTGAGGAGGGGGCAGCGGCGGCAAGCAGAGAGCGTCCGGTGGTTCCTGCGAGGCAGGCAGGCTGTAGGCAGAGGCAGCGACTCACTCACCACACACAGCGGTAGGCAGGCAGCGGCAAGCAGGCAGGCGGCAGAGCAGTGGGGAGGAGCGACCGGCTGTGGGGGCACAGGGGGTCACACTGACCAGTCCGCCACAGTCCTTTTAAATAAGGACCTGGGAGGGAGGGTCAGGCGGGGTGGCCAATGGGCAGGGAGGGGAGGCGGGACTGGAGGCGGAGGAGGAGACTGGGGCGGCGGCGGGAGAATGGGGGTCAAGTGACCGGGTCAGCGGCGGCGGTCAGCGGGTGAGGAGGGGGCAGCGGCGGCAAGCAGAGAGCGTCCGGTGGTTCCTGCGAGGCAGGCAGGCTGTAGGCAGAGGCAGCGACTCACTCACCACACACAGCGGTAGGCAGGCAGCGGCAAGCAGGCAGGCGGCAGAGCAGTGGGGAGGAGCGACCGGCTGTGGGGGCACAGGGGGTCACACTGACCAGTCCGCCACAGTCCTTTTAAATAAGGAGCCGGGAGGGAGGGTCAGGCGGGGTGGCCAATGGGCAGGGAGGGGAGGCGGGACTGGAGGCGGAGGAGGAGACTGGGGCGGCGGCGGGAGAACGGGGGTCAAGTGACCGGGTCAGCGGCGGCGGTCAGCGGGTGAGGAGGGGGCAGCGGCGGCAAGCAGAGAGCGTCCGGTGGTTCCTGCGAGGCAGGCAGGCTGTAGGCAGAGGCAGCGACTCACTCACCACACACAGCGGTAGGCAGGCAGCGGCAAGCAGGCAGGCGGCAGAGCAGTGGGGAGGAGCGACCGGCTGTGGGGGCACAGGGGGTCACACTGACCAGTCCGCCACAGTCCTTTTAAATAAGGAGCCGGGAGGGAGGGTCAGGCGGGGTGGCCAATGGGCAGGGAGGGGAGGCGGGACTGGAGGCGGAGGAGGAGACTGGGGCGGCGGCGGGAGAACGGGGGTCAAGTGACCGGGTCAGCGGCGGCGGTCAGCGGGTGAGGAGGGGGCAGCGGCGGCAAGCAGAGAGCGTCCGGTGGTTCCTGCGAGGCAGGCAGGCTGTAGGCAGAGGCAGCGACTCACTCACCACACACAGCGGTAGGCAGGCAGCGGCAAGCAGGCAGGCGGCAGAGCAGTGGGGAGGAGCGACCGGCTGTGGGGGCACTGAACTAAGATGAACTGAACTAAGTATTATTTTATTGAGTATCCACAAAAAGTGCTTCCAATAAGATCTTCGGAGTTTATAAGCATTCCTGGGCACACCTGCTGTCAGTGGACGGTAATAGTTGAATGTACTTCGAGATTATCTTTTGGCGTATGAGGAAAAAAAAAAAAAAAAAAAAAAGAGTAAATGCAGTTCCATACTCAGTGAAAAATAATGAACTGGTTATATTGGCATGCCTCAAATGCCCTTCTGCAGCGCAGGTTTCTTCAAGAGTGGGAGGTTGTAATGTTGGCTGTACTTCCTCACCTGAGTGTGATTTTGACACTGTTACAGTTAGTCCTTTCTTTGTTGCAATATTGTGGAGACAAGATGATGATGATGACGCACTTGTATAGCGCACTACTCACCCGCAAGGGTCTCAAGGCGCTTGTACGAATACCGCTGTGGAACCCATCCTGGCTTTCCCTGTGAGGTGTCCACTCCTGGGCACCCCCAAGTTGGAGGCCAGGCATCCTTAGCGTTGTGGGGGCCGTTGTGGAGATTAAGCAAGCTATTGCCCAGAGTTGCAGAGTGGGACCCAATGATTGGAATAGGCACCGAGGCGAGAATTATCAGGTCCGTGGAATTTTGAGCCCAAGACCCGCCGAGGCGGGAATTGAACCCTGGTCCTGGACTAGACATTTGCATCAGGGTCTGCCTCTCTAACCATTGAGCCACACTTCTCGTAGACAAGCATATCATGCTACAATTTTGCAACTGATCCCTGGAGAGTATTGCAGGGCACTACCATTCTTATGCAGACATGTAAAGCAACTTTTTAGTACTCCAAAAGTATATTCCATGATGTCTCTGGATCTACAGTGTGCCTCATTGAAACAACGTTCCATGAAAGTAGTGACAGACAAACACGGTGTCATTATCCGTGGTCGTAAGTCACACGCACTATCACCCACAAACAGACAAAACATTTATCTATGGAATTATCTTGGCATTAAACTGCGATGTTTTATATTTCTATGTGTATTTTCCCATTAAAAATCACCTCTTTGTAGCCTTTGGTAAATTCCACTATGTCGGAACAAGGTGCTCCCTGGAAATCGGGCAACAAAATCTGTTATGAAATTTGTGGCATCACACACCACTTGAATGTTTAGGCAATTAGTATTGTTGGTGATTCCAGAATAAGTACTAAATGTCAGATCGGCATACAAGCACATATGTACCATCTATACATCCAATGACTTGCAGAAAGTTGGCCATCCTTTATAATTCTATGCTGGTGGTGTTCAATTCCTGTTAATTTCTAGGGAAATATATATAGGTCTGAATGCGCATTAACTTTACATCTAGAAATCAATTTAAAAAAAAGAAAGCGCACTCTGTGACACACCAGCTGCTGCAATCACACCCTGGTAGCTAAATGACGCTAAGAGATGCAAAGTGCATAACAGCTGCACATGGGTGGGGATGGACTTATTGCGTAAGGTGTGTCTCTCAAACTGAGGCTTTTAATCATCTATCAGCTCCAGGATAATAGTGATAAATATCCTACAAGGGAAACAGTCGGAACACGGCAGTCTTAACCATGCGTGTTCCGACTGTGACTGTGCAAGCTAAACCACACTAGCCTTAAGCACACATAAGCCTTAACTACACATATGTGTCGTTAAGGCAATGCGTGGTCTAGCTTCAGGCTGCTGGGGAAGTAAGCAGGAAGACCTTGCCAGGAAGAGAGCAAGGAGAGGTAAGTGGGGCTTTTGTGGGCTGGGGGGTCGTGCATTTTTGTGGGCTGGGGCAGGGTACTATTCTGGGCTGGGGGTGGGTCAGGAAGTTTTCTGGGCTGGGGTGGTTCGGGTAGTTTTCTGGATTGCAGGGTCGGGGTAGTTTTCTGGGCTGCGGGGTCAGTCGTAGTTTTCTGGGCTGGGGTGGGTCGGGTAGTTTTCTGGGCAGGGTAGGGGGTCTGGGTAGTTTTCTGGGCTGGAGGAGGAGTAGTTTTCTGGGCTGGGTGGGTCATGGTAGTTTTTTGGTCTGGGTAGGGGGTCGGGGGTAGTTTTCTGGGCTAGGTAGGGGGTCGAGTAGTTTGCTGGGCTGGGAGATCAGGAGTAAATTTTCAGAGGTAGTTTTCAGGACTGGGGAGTTTGGGGCTAGTTTTCAGGGCTGGGGTTGCGAGGGGTAGTGTTCAGGGCCCTGGGGTGGGGTAGTTTTCAGGGCTTGGGGGTCAGGGATAGTTTTCAGAGATGGGGGGGTCAGGGGTAGTTTTCAGAGCTGGGGGAGGGTTGGGGTCGTTTTTTAAATGAGGGTTTAGGATATTAGTCCTAAGTGCAGTGGAAGGGGTTGGGCTAATTTAAGGGACAGCGATGGTGTGGGAGGGGGTTGGATTATTGTCTGTTAAAGGACAGGGTTTTAGACCTCAGAGCAGGGGGGGGGAAAGGGTAGTTGGGGTAGTTTTTAGGGAAATGGGATGGCAGGTCGTTTTTAGGTCTGGTGTCAGGGTAGTTTTTTAAAATAGGGGTTTGGGTTTTAGGCCTAAGGGCAGTGGAAGGGGTTGGGGTAGTTGTAGGGACGGTGCAAGAGGCTGGGAGGGGATCGAGGTAGTATTTAAGGGTTGGGGACAGTGTGGGGGTTGGGAGGTGGTAGGGATATTTGGACCTCAGGGGGGGGGGGTGAGGGGGAGAGTTTGTAGCTTAGGGCGGGGGGGCACCAACATAGCCATGGATATCCCTTTACCATTCAAGCATTTACCAAGAAATTACATGGAAAGGCATGTGTGGTAAAGGAATGCGTGATTAAGACGCATTTGTGATTTAGGCTATGTGGTAGAGGCACACATGATTTACCCAGTCGTGCCTCCATCATACAATCATCCTGTACTTTACATATATTGCTTCCTCGGTTTGGTAAAATAGTGTAGTCCCCAGTCTGAAGTTCCTCTACTGTTGTCACCTCCTTCTCTGCAAAGCAGTCAGAATACACATTCTCCTTGCCATTACACACAGAGCCGAAATTGTGAAAAACCGTGGATACATTCTTGGCCAGCTTTTAGAGTTTGCACACAGTTTCCACCTGGTTTGAGTTGGTGGTAAACTGCATGTGCACAATGGTGTTTTAGAAACTAGTCCCTGCTTGCAAATGTGATGAACATAAAATAGCGATTCACTATTAAAGATTTTGTAATAATGGATCTCTATTTAGAGATGGTAAAATGCTCAATCGCTACGTTTCCATTGCAAAATTTAGGGCTGAGACAGAATTCCTTACATAGCTAAATTATGTTTTGCCACTGGTAGATAGTTTGCAACTGATTACAGAATCGCAACATTTTTCTACACATGGCCCTAAGAGTTTACTGCATCAGGTCACAGTCAGAAATGCAGAAAATAAACAGCATGCATTGCAGCACTTTTTACCTTCTGTTCTTGGCATTGCCTTGATCCCCTGAGGCCAGGGGTCCAGTGGCGTAACAAAACTTGAGGGGCCCCCCTGCAAGGTACATGGAGGAGCCCCCGCTCCTGATTTAATCTGAAGCTGTCAGGCCAGAGTATTGTGCTGAGGGGGCCCCCTGCAGCTCGGGCCCCCCACACTGCGGGGATGCGGGGGCCTGTGTGACCCCACTGCAGGGGTCGCAAAGACAGTGCCAAGATGAGTTAGAGGTCGCACCTATGACCCATGGCGACCCCTAAATAACTTTTATGTTCTGCTCTTCAACTAAATAGCTTCCAAGAAGTGCAGCCTGTCAGGACGAAAATACCGCCAGGCAGAGATACTACTAGGTTGCCAAAAATCACTTTTTGGCCGTCAATCTATTAGTGAAATGAATTTATGATTGAAGATTTTTGGCCCGGATTTAGAGTTGCATGGCAATAGAAAAGCCACCGTTTTGTGGGGCAAGTCCTAGCAGCAGAATGCTTGCCAGCTAAAGAGTGTATGATGGAGGAAAGTCCACTGCCAAATATCACTGTGTATGACTCACAAATCGGAAGATTTTCAGTTCTGACTCAAATCCAAAGCAGAGTCTCAATTCTAATCGCAAATTGAGCTATGTGCTATACGGAGAGCCAAAAACACCAGGCTTGATATGTACATTGAGAATATATCCTCCTGCTCATTAGGTCTGTTACTTCCCCTTATATATCCCTGACTTTTATACTATCACTGAGCACCTTTTCATTATTAGCAAAATTAGTCAGCGAGAACCTTATTACCACTGAGGTAGGGCAAATATCTCTATCTGATCCAGTGATAGAAACGTTCTTCTTTAATTTAATGCATGTTGAGCACATGGGTTTTTTAAGAGTTTGGAAGGATTCCACAACTATGATGTCTTTATGTGGCTTGCTTAACATTGCTGTTCAAGACATGTAGGAATGGATTTGAGTTCTCCTGCATGTTTTTGATATGATGGTTTGACGCTTCCCTAAGGAGGTCCCCAGCAGCGCTTGTTCCTTTTGTGAATTCATACTACCAGTCAGATTTTGTAAGGTTTCTCCTAAGGCTTGAATAGTTACCAATGAACTGTATTTTATTTTCTGAGTTTGAACGTGGCACAAGCAGCCGAGGCCTGTGGAGTGAGTTCCGTGGAGCAGGAAGGCGGGGCGGGGGAGGGGCAGGGTGGGGAGTGGTAAACACCGGAATATGGATGATTGCAGGTAAGTAAACAATGAAATTAAAAAAAACGAATTTTATTGCGCACCCTGCTTCTCAAAATGCGATGCAGGGCGAGCTTCTGTAACAGAAATACATTGCATACCTTATATAGCGCCCTACTTTACTTGTATTCTTGTATCTTTTGAAGGACAATTTCTGAAAGTATTACAGAAAGTTTAAGTAACTCAAGTAATTGTAGTGTGACGTAAATGGGGTAGTGAAGGACACAGGCCAGACGAGGACAGAGTGATGCTTTTAGTAGATTAACAGCAGGGGGCTGTGCAAGCAAATGCAATAATGGACAAACAGAATGTTCTGAGCATACAAACCGGTGATAAGCGGTCGGGTACAAAGTTTAATGTACTCAAAGGAAATTAGCCTGGGCTTTTGATACATCCAAGTTGGATAATTTGCACAAGGGCTTGAAAGGTGTATTTTATCTTTTTCTCTGTTAGCTGTATCACAACTTGTCTGATGCTTTTATGGTAAAGTGCACTAAGAGTACTGTTACTATGCGATCAGCATGTTTGCCTTAAGTTTTCATGTGCCTGTAATTTTTCATGTTGTGTATGATCAGTGTCTGCTAGCTTTATTATGCATAAATAATACTTTGATAGGATGCTGGCGCGGAATACCACTATTTAGCTGTGTGTTAGTCACGTAGAGTCCTATATGGTGTATACAAGGAAGTGGTAATAATCAACAACAAAGAGCCTCCAAATTGCTGGGAAACCACTTACTGAGACCCTCTTGCAAATAGCTGTGAGCTGTGAAGAATAAACTCTGCATGCTGGTACCTGAATCTCCTGAAATTTGTTCAGAGTGAGCCCTAGTTTCCTCTTTTACACATCTAACTTTGTAAAATAACAAAAACATGAATTTTTGACCAGTCTAAGTTACTGGAGGATTGTATATTCACTATCTTTGTACTCGTGCTCCTTTTATTAATGAATCACACTAATTTTAGCCTAAAAGAACAAAGCCAAACGTCACCACTGTTCTCACGAAGAAGAATATTTTTCTTGGTACTATTAACCCTAATGACCATCTCGCCCTACAAGAAGCCTTCTATGCATCAGTTGATTCTCCTTCTCAATACAGGCAGCCAGACTTAACTTTTCATCTACCGAAGACAGGAAGCATCTAAGACTTCTGGGATTCAGGATGGCACAAAAGAATCTGCATATTCCTATACCGATGATTTAGGATTAGTCAAACAAGAAGCTTTACATATCCCCCAAATAGGGATAGTCGGTACATCACCTGCTGAGCTATCTCTCACTTGTCTTCTCTCCACTCAATACCTAAATGTAGTGACCTGATTATGTTAAGAACAAGCCTCTGTTAATTATTCACAACACCAAAACAATTCCCATTTACACACATTTGCACTCCACACCTTACAACTATACACAATGTTTCGATCTCCCGCTTCTCTTAGTTACACTTCTTCCTCAAGCACAGCACAACGTGTCATTATAAAAAAAAATACATTTGCTAATATCAAGCACCACACCAAAATACTTCCCACAAGGCCGCACTATAACCTCACAACCTATAATTCCAATACAACCTACGGAGCAGCATGCCAGATTTTAAAGGAAGTGATTCTGCACCGTCTCATGTGAAGCAAAACACTCAGCCTAACTCGAAACAATATCTAACGTGTGTGCCGTGTGCAAAGAAAGCAAAAGGTAAAATGGCATTTAAACTTCTAATAAGCTCATGCTAACTTAACACTGTATGAATGCAAGGCTCGCCCCACTACAACATAACATAACACATGTTATTTTCTGGCTGTTGTTACTCAGACAAAGCCTTTGTGCAAGGTGATGACTCTCATAACAGGTAGTACTGATGCGGGCTCCAAGCATGGCTGAAGGACCCAATTAAGTGTGAGAGTTCTGCATCTGGCTGTCATCAGCCAAAAGAAAATTTTAGCAAAAGAAACTGGCAGTCCGAACTATAACCTCTTCCTTCTACTCTAGAGCAAAATTCAGGAAGAACTAATCAGCAGCCATTCACTAACAACGTTCTCTTTGAATTGCAAAGGGGAGCCCTGTCTCCATTTAGTACCTGGGTCTCAACCCTCCAGCGATAGGAATGCATTTTGAGTCATCCTAAACCAGGGGCCATCCATAATGAATAACACTAGTCCCAGTACTCAGACTCTCCTCACGGACAGATTCCTAAAACCATATATGTGCTACACACTCGCTTCACATGGATGTATGACACAACCACACCTGCTTATACAACCCATGCCATTACAATGCTTTGGAATGCAATGTACACGTAGTTACCACGCGTTCCATTACCACGCAAATCATTACAACGACTTGCCTTAGGAAAGCTCTAGACTTTGGAAAAGTATATATTACTATTTCAACTCCAGTATGTGCAACAGTAGAGAAGGTGTTGGATCTAAAATCCAACAACATGCTCTCTAATGCAAATCGTTGTAACGACTTGTGTGGTAATGTAACGTGTGGTAATGGAAAGTGTGGTAACAACACGTTCATTGTTTTGCCCCCGCGTTGTAATGGTACTGCGTCAGTCTGGCTGCATAGTAAAGAATGTTTCCCACTTCACATATGTGCACTAAACACCCATGTGTAATGTCAGGACAAAGATGTGGTGTTCACATAACAGCAGAACTTTTCATGATGAAATCATTAGACCAACCTCTCCATGACACAGATACAAATGTGCGGCCACACTACTGATCTAGAACAATTCTATATGCTGCCACCACAGTTTTATGTGATTCACCAGGGTATGATATTTTATTCTGTGTTCACAAAGAGTGCACACCTCTAGGTCGCAGAACAGGTTTTGGACCTTGCATTACTAGGGAACGGCCAGGCCTCTTTGCATATGTTAGGATACTGTGAGGCCAAGGCCAAATACAAAGCGAGCATGGCAGCTTCACAGACAGACTCTTAGGGCAGCAGTATGCACCTTTTACCAAGCAGGTATCATTCCTGTACAAACACGATTAAAATGTTCACACAGTGAAGGAATTGAGAGTGAATGAATTATACTTGTCTAAAAGAGAATCCTTTTATTTCCCTATAGTCACAATTAAATCGTTATGTACAAGAATAAACTCTGCTAAACCCACCATAGGAGAGTTAAATCGCTGCATAGTGAACAGCCACTTTGTAAGTTCCTCACTGGATAGTCGGACATTTAACTTTTGGCACCTAAACTGGCCAAAATAATACTTTGCTAATAATTATAAATGTTTTCTGACTCTAGGGACTTCAAGGTATTGTCTTGGAGGGACCGTACTCACATTATAATTAGCTTTGGTTTTATCAATTAAATTTCAAGACCTCAAGTGGGAGTGGTACCGTTCAATGTGGTGAGCAAAAGGACAATTAAATATGGAGATGACGTACAATCTACAATAGGTTTTGCCACTTTATGTATCAATGTCACAGGCAACATCACTCAAATCCATGAAAATCTTAAAAAAACACATACTGGATGAGATTAGTGTTTGGTGTAAATGAATAGTCCTCTATGCTTTGTTGATGAATGTCATAAAATTAAAGAGCCATTGTGACATTAGGATCTAAGGAGAAAGGGAACAGTGGTGAAGGTTTCTAAAATGGGGCGAGAAATTAGTACAAGCAAATGCACTTACCTTTAGGAACAAGCTTGTTTAAAGATATTACTGGCAAAGGTGTCCAATCAATAGGGGGCTTTGGATACCTGATTCATGGACTTTAAGCCATATTTAATACAAAGCATCCTTGTAGCCTGCAACATCCTTGATGTCTAGTTGTATTTGACACGGATATAGCACTCAGTCAATTGGATGGTTTGCAATTATGTATCTGGAGCACTTTGAGAATCGCTATTCTGATTGTCTTTTCCTGACCACTTTGTGATTTTTAGGAAATCTTGAAGCTTCTCTTCTAAGGTAAAGCAGCAGCACATCAACAGCTTACTTCAGGGTGATGAATTCTCCTTTTAGACCTGACACCAATTGGCTCAAAGTCGCAAACACATTTTTTGATCTGAATATTGCATTGAAAAGAAGTTCACTACAAATTATACAGTGCACCTGTTCTAGCCTTTGGTTTAAGGTACGGCTACAAAACAGTCTCTCCCAGGAAGTGGTGAGACAAAGTATAAATATCTTAGGATATTCAATTCCGACCTCTTGTGGGGTACACACAGAGGAAATTAGCTCACTTGTCATGCGAATGTGGAAAAACTCAATCTGTCCAAGAACAAGGTTAAGAGAATCTCTCACATTTAAAAAAAATTGTTTACATTGAAGTCTCATTCAGTCTTAATCTCATCGGGAAAATTTTTAAGGGATTCTGTAAACAATCTTATATTTTTGAGTTGAGTAAAGCTCCCAAATAGGTTTCGATATTGACTTCCCAGAGTGGTGAACAAAAACATATTAAGCATGATATTAAACATTTGAAATCGTATTGTGGGCTTATAAAATATCGAATTAAAATTTCTAAAAACCCTGGAACAGTCCATTATTGTTGGTGTTGCAAATGTGATTTGCAGCGCTTCTTGTGCATTAATGACAACTTTTAGCTCAAAATATATTTTTAGATAATAATATAAATTCTATTTCAGATAAAGACAAACAACATATACATGATTTATATCTAGAACGTTTGCTGTGCAATCAGGGCAACTGGGATAGTTCCTGTTCCCTCAGTTAACTTGAAGAGATATACCATTACCACAAAGGTGCAAAAATAATCCAAACATTGAATACCTCGACAAGTAATGTGTATAAAGCTTCTCTTTATTAGGTGCGGCAAAATCAGCCAGAATATGCCTGATCTGATTGTTGTCCAATCTAAAACCTAGCTCTTCACTCTCCCCGTCTACTTATGTCTTTGACTTGGGAGATGTTAGATCACTTCATAGAACCATCATGGTTACAGTTCAGACTTCTTAGAGAGAAAAAAATAATAATCAAAGATAGTCCTGCTCACATTCTCCGATGGTGTTTGGGGCAACCAATCAGAGCCCATATCTTGTGATGGGTGGATTTTACCCTTTAAGCAGGTGTGCCAGGCACAAAACGGGAAAGCTTGGCATGTTACAACAATGCACTGCCCATAGGCTAGCCAAGAACTTGAGCTGCCCTGGGGGCATTCCATTCAGTGAAGCACAGATCAGCTACCCACAAGCACCTCTGTATTTCACAATACAGGAGGCAGCTATTTACACTTTAAAGAGGGGATAGAAGTGTCTCTGCAGGCAGGCGCAGTGAGTAATTGCACTCACCTGCAGGGAAATGTCTATGAGTCCACGGGACCCCCTTTTCCCTCTCCCCTCCCCAGAGGGCACGGTCATAGGGAGTAATAACAGTGCACAGCCTTTTTGTGGTGCACTGCCATGCGTCCCTAAAGACCTGTTTTTCTCTGTGCTCTGGTCCGTAATAGGTGCGGGTGTAGAGGCAAAATATTGTTCTCATTTGCATCAGGCCATCCACCCATGCAAATGATGGAGCACCCACTGAAGATAGCGTTAGACCTACATGTGCACCAGTACATTCAGTTATACAGAAGGTGTCACACAAGCATCAGCAGCCCCTTCTGTAATACCATATTTTCCTGGGGGTGCAAAAAGGCAGCGCATATGCACATTGTGCTCCCGGGTCACTGTGTATAATACAGCTCTTAATGTTTTATATGTTGTTAGCAGGACAGATCCTGAGACAAAACCAAATCAAGCAAGCTTCATCTGCTTATTGTTACTCAGATGGCCTTCTCAATTTTCCTGCTAAACATCAACTTCTTCTGGTGCAAAACAAGAAGCATAATCTTAATCCTAAAAGCGTTTATTTGGAAGATACATTTTTCTGAGTATATAGATAAAGTTTGTAACATTCTCTGGAGAAAAGATTCTGCCTTTTTAAATGTTAGACTTAACATCCTTAACATGGTACTCCCCCAAACATTTTGCCTTCACTCTCCTGTTTTGCATAATGTGGTTTTATTTGTTTGAGGACTCTGTGAATTTCTTTTTTTTTAAGTTCAAATAGAAGTTTATTGAGATGAACAAATAATGGTATTACAAAAAACAAAGTGAAATCAGCAGGAACAGCATGGAGAATAACTTAGGACATCATAAAAAGTGTCATAAGATAAAATAGGGGAAGGGGGAAAAAGAAAGGGAAGATGGGAGAAAGAAAAAAAAGGGAAAGGAAATAGCGATGAGGCAAAAAATTTAAAAATTGCAATCAATGAGGCTATATAACATGAGAAACAATGCACAAATATGCAGATAAATGAATATTAGTGAAAAAGAAGGAACAAAAGGTTATTCATGGGGGTTTTGAAACTTCTTGCTGAATTGGGGGTAAATGAAAGGATCGTTTGGCACAAGCATCCAGGTAAAGGGTGATGGGGAGCCATAACGCAAGTCTTTTCAGGGCTAGGGTAATGGGATAAACAAATGCAGTATCCAGTCTATGATTATAACATACATTGAACCACCAAGCTTTAAAAGTAATGCCCTTGGAGTCTTTCCAGTTAACAGTAATTTGCTGAAACGCAACAGCTAATAACAAATCAATAATATGAACATTTGCTTCAACATCAATCCAGGAAGAGGAAAGTGAGCCAAGGAAAATGTCAGTGATAGAAAAGGGGGTGGAGGTTTGGAAGATAGAATTGATTTGATTCCAGACTGTAGTCCAGAAAGCGTGCGTGAGAGGACACATGAAAAGCATATGAAAAAGTGTGGCGTTAGGGGCGGAGCAAGACCAGCAGAGATCCGGAGTCAAAGGGAATCGTTTGTGAAGGAGAGACGGCGTGTAAAGAAGTCGATTGTAAAGGAAAAAAAGTGTTTGTGTGAGAGAGGCTGCTCTGGAGGACTTGCGAAGCTTAGTCCATATTTTATCCCACAAGGATGTGGGCCAGGAGACAGCGAGATCGGATTCCCATTGCTCTTCAACGTTGGTTTTAGGCCTAGGTGATGGAGGATTGTGAAAGGAATGATATATGGAGGACACTGATGAGTTGGAGCGTAATTGGGTATGCAGAGAAGAAATGGGAGTAGTAGAAATCGCAACCGAATTAGAGTGAGAAAGGGAGTCATATGCAGACATAACTGCATTTTTGAGTAAGACGTATTTGTGGACAAAGGAGGCAGGGAGAGAGAAGAGTCGACTAAGAATTGGAAAAGGTATGAAGACAGATCCAGTGAAAAGTTGGGAGACCCAGATTAAACCTCGCTGCCTCCAAGTTTTCCAATAAAAGGGTTTCAATTTGATAAGAATGCTGTCATTGTACCAAATCGTGGTGGCGAGAAGTTCTGTAATGGAGGAGGGAGGAGCCGGATTAATGGCTAAAAGTAATTTCGCAGTATATTTGTGAATTGGAGTGGATAGGAATTGGGGCTTACGGGAAAAGGAGAGATACTCAGCAAAGGAAAAGGGAGAAAGAGAAAGGCGTTCGAGTTCAGCCCAAAGAGGAAGAGGGTCAACAGGATCTTTAAGCCAGATGGCAGCCTGTTTCAGGAGGAAGGCTCTGTGATAAGCAGGAAAATTTGGGAAGTTAACTCCGCCCTCCGATTTGGGGAGGCGGAGACGAGATAAGGACATACGCGGCTTCTTTCCAGACCATAAAAATGAGGAGAGTGTGGAATTGATTTTAGCGAAAAATTTGGCAGGGATGGAAATCGGTATATTAGAAATGGTGTAAAGGACGATTGGGGAAAGCATCATCTTGATGGTGTCGAGGCGGCCCCACCAAGAAAGGTATAGGGGATGCCATCTAGAGGTGAGGTCAGACAGCTTTTGAGTGCATTTAGTAAGGCATAACGAGATAATATCTGAAACAGAAGGG
The DNA here is from genome assembly GCF_964261635.1 of Lissotriton helveticus. Classification (NCBI taxonomy): domain Eukaryota; kingdom Metazoa; phylum Chordata; class Amphibia; order Caudata; family Salamandridae; genus Lissotriton; species Lissotriton helveticus. Next base: position 666,812,481 of record NC_136063.1, read on the forward strand.
GTAATGTATAAGCCGAGGTATTTTATATGAGATGGACTCCATTTGAAAGTAGATGCAGCAAAATCAGGTTTAAAGGTGAATTTGGTGAGAGGTAGGATTTCACATTTATCGCTATTTAGCTTATATCCAGAAAGATGGGAATATGTATGAACTTCGGCAAGGAAGGCTGGGATGGAGACAGACGGATTCGAAATGAAAAGTAAAATGTCATCTGCGTAGGCAGCTAACTTAATTTGCGAGTGAGCAAGAGGGAAGCCATGAATACTCGGGTTTTGACGCATCTTAGATAAGAAAGGTTCCAGGGCAAGATTAAAAAGAAAGGGGGAAAGAGGACAACCTTGTCTAACACCTCTACCAAGGCAAAAAAATTAGGAAATGAGACCATTGGCACAGACCGCTGCTCTAGGATTTGCATAGAGAAAGGAGATGAGGGAAGTGAAATTAGGGCCAAACCCAAACCATTTTAACGCGGAGAAAAGAAATGACCATTCTACCCTGTCGAATGCCTTCTCGGCATCTAATGCGATTGCGGCCAGGGAACTATTAAAACGTGACGACTTAGATAAAACATTAAAGAGGAGTCTGGTGTTATCGGAAATGAATCGGCCCTTAACAAATCCTGATTGTTCAGGGCCAAGGAGATCTGGGAGAAAAGGATCTAATCTAATGGCCAAAGATTTAACATATATTTTATAGTCAATGTTGACAAGGGAGATCGGTCTGTAGTTCTTGCAATGTTGGGGATCTTTGCCCTCCTTTGGTATAATGCAGATATAAGCATCTGAAAAAGTGCCCAAGGAGGCATCACTAGTCTTGAAGGAATCAAGAAGGCGAAATAATTTGGGTAGTAAAAGATTGGCAAAGTGTTGATAAAATTCGACGGTAAAGCCATCTGGACCAGGAGCCTTATCTTTTTTAAGTGAATGAAGTGCAGTGTGGAGTTCGCGAATGGTAAGTGGAGTTTCAAGGGAGGCCAGGTCAACAGGAAAGTTGGGAGGAGGATGAATGCTGGAAAAGAAAGTGGAAATAGAGTGATCAGAGGGTTGAGTGCCGGAAGAGTAAAGTGTAGAATAGAAGTGAGAAAATACCTCCAGGATGTCAGCATCTTTATGTTGCAATATTGAATTAACATCAAAAACAGACTCAACATTCAATTTGTTTTGTTTGACTTTTAAATAATTAGCAAGAACTTTCCCCGCCTTATTTTTCCCACCATAAAATTTCGAACTGGATTTCAGGAGGTACAGTGAAGCGTCATCAGTAGACTGTTTGTTTTAGTTCATTTTTGCAGTAATAAGAGCTGTCAAACTTTCCTGAGTGTGAGAGGTATAAAAGGAATGCTCCAGGGTTTTAATCTGAGACAAAAGATCATTGGTACGTTGACGAGCAAGTTTACGTTTTGCCGCAACATGTCTGAGGATAAAGTCTCTGGCTGCTGCTTTATAAGCGTCCCAGACAGTGTGAGTGGGTAAGGAGGGAGTATCATTAATAACAAAAAATTCATTAGTAAATTCAATAAAGGAGGCGGTAAATTTGGGATCAAGAAGAAGGGTATTGTTGAATCGCCATCTTTTAGGACCAATGGATTTAGGTAAAAAGTCAATGTTGATTAGGACTGGGGCGTGATCAGAGAATACAATGGGACCAATCTCCGCTTGGGTGAGGGATTGGGAGATATGATGGGAGAGAAAGATATAGTCAATGCGGGATTGAGAATGATGAACCGGGGAATAGAACGTAAATTCTTTGTCGGTTGGGTGACAAAGGCGCCAGGCATCAATTAATTTGTGTTGGGAAATGGCGTGAGTAAAAAGCTTATGGGACTTATTAGGAACAAACAGAGATTTGGAACGTCTATCCAAAAAGGGGTCCAATGGTAGGTTACAATCACCTGCTAAAATGAAATTATCATCAATACAGTCAGTGATACGAGAGGCAAACGCACTCCAGAAAATGGGACTTCCACCTGCAGGGGCATAGACATTGAGCAGAGAAAAAGGGACACCTTTAGAAGAAAGTTTGACAAATAACCATCTGCCCTCAGGATCAGAGTCAGAGTGCAACACTGAATGAGTAAAAGATTTCCGAATTAACAAAACAACACCATTTCTTTTGCCATCACCAGGAGCGGAAAAAACCTTACCCACCCAACCCCTTTGGAGCTTAGCAGCATCACTATCAGATAAATGGGTCTCCTGTAAAAAGGCAATGTCTACATTGAATTTAGCTAAATGAGAAAGTATCTTTTGCCTCTTTATGGGCGAATTTAAACCTTTAACGTTCCAAGAAACAATGCGTACTGACTTCAAGAACAAGTAAAAAGGGAGAATGCAGAACAGAAGTGGAAGAAAGCCTCATAAGAGTCGAGAGGAGAAAAACTAGAAAAGGAATAAAAATAGGAAAGTGCAAGGAAGAAAATAGGCAGAGAAACACTAGTAGGGAATAGCATGAAGCAGAAAAATTCTATGAGAAGAGAAAAAAATCGTATCGGGAAAATAATAGGAAAATGGGCGAGAGAGAAAACAGGAAAGAAAGAAGTCGCTACAAGGGAAGTGAAAGATACTGTGAAGAAATGACCGAAAAAGGGATACGAAGGAAATATAAATGGTGCCCGAAGTAAAGTGGTAAAAGAAGACAGAAAAAGAATGGGAGGGATATGAGGATACCAGAGACATGGATATGCCAAGGAGATAGAAGGTAGGAAAAAGGTAATAGAGAAAGGTAGTAGAGAAGGAAAGCATGGAATTAAAGAGACAATGGCTAGTATATAACAAGTGAAAGAAGAAAGAAGAAGAGAAGAAGCGGAAGAAAATTGTAAAGAAGGGCTAAAAAAAGAGAAAAACAGTTGACTGACAATAGAAGAAACTGGTAGTAAAAATAAAAAACAGATCAGGAGCGATCTAAAAAAGAGTGAACTCATAAGAACCAGTAATAACAAGGAAACAAGCAAGACGAAAACATACGGAACAATGGGGATCATGCCAGCAATAGAAAAGGAGAACATGGGGTAGTACTTACAAAAAATGATGAGGGGTGGGTGTGTTCAAAGGGCAGGAAACAGAAGAGGAAAAGTGGAGACGAGAGGAGGGAGGAAAGGCCAACCAACGGAGGACAAGCAGACGGGGCCACGGAACGTCCCACCGGAGAGATATGACGGAACACAGGGAAATGATCTGTGAGAAAAAGAAAAAACAACGAGATTAGAACATGCAAACGACTAAGTAACAGGAGAAAACGTAAGATTAAACATTTGGAGAACAGGAATAAGCCAGCATGGGCGGATAACGGGTAAATTATGCATTAGCTGAAGAATCTGTGGAAAAAAGAACACAACATCATATGAGCAACAGAGCATCATAAATATCAGGAAAATCAGGAAATATTAGCAACAAAGTCAAGGTGGAAATGAAGAAGAAGGGCCAGAGAATTCCATGTCAGCTGGACCACAGGAATTCAGGAAGCTACGCAGCCGAAGAGGATCTTCAAAAGTCATGGTCTTGTTCTTATGAGTGACTTTGAATAAACAAGGATGAAAAAGTCCATATTTGGCTCCAATGGAGCGCAATTCTGCTCTCATATCAAGAAATGCTTTGCGTCGGGAGGCAGTAGCTTTGGCGTAATCCTGGGCAATAAACAAGGTGGAATCCGACCATTTGAGATGGGGTATAGCTTTAGCCGCGAAAAGAACCTTCAGCAGATCTGTATATTCGAGAAAGTACATTATTACACCTCTTGGCTTCGTCTCAGGAGAAGTAATGGAAGGAGCCCTACCAAGCCTATGTGCGCGTTGTATGTTAAGAGAGGTGCCTTCAGGGAGATGCAGAAGCTTGGGTAAGAAGGACTTAAAAAAGGCGATGGCGTCATTCCCCTCGCAACCTTCCTTCAGGCCGTAAAGACGTAAGTTATTGCGCCTATTCCTATTTTCAAGGTCCTCCACCTGTTTCTGGAGGGTCGAAATTCGCATATCCATATGGACCGTCTTGGTAGCGGCTTCCTGGAGAGATGACACAGTCTTTTCCACCTTGGAGACCCTGGTGTCCATTAATGACCAGTTGTCAGTCAAAGTTTGCAGCTTTGAATTTGTCTCCTCCATAAAGGGGCGCAGTGCTCGTATTTCCTCAAGGAGAAGCTCCATGGAAATGGTTGACGGTGACTTTGGGGGAGACGGAGGATTGTGTTTCAATCTCTTAGGAGTGGTTTTCGCACCTGGCTGAGGAAGAGCGTCCATGGTGAGAGATGATTCACAACTGGAGGAACCTGCAGAGGCTTCTAATTGAGCCAACGCAGTAAATAGCTTTGAGTTCTTAACAAAGTTGCGTTTAGAGGTCTTGCCAGGACCCTCCGCCATGGAAGTAACAGTTAAGGGTAATCCCCAGTAATGTATAAAGCAGATGAGCACTACAGGAATGAGGAAAAACCAGCAGAGTCAGCTATAGGAGGAGGTCGTGTGGAGTCTAAGACAAGCCAGTTAGAAAGGAGAAACAGGCGTGCGCAGGCTGAGCAATACCAAGTGGATATGAGAGGTAGTAGAGCAGCTGAGTTAGTAGAAAGCCCAAAATGGCCGCCAAAGCTGAGGAGAGAGTTATAATTCGAATAAAAAAGGAAAAAGACAATTCCAGAAGTAAAATAAAGTCACCTTCAGAAATTGTGACGAATCGCCATCATTCCCTGCAATTGTATGCCATGTTCATAAAGTGCGCCCGTTGCTACAGGTGATGTGCGCAACAGACGCGCTCCTCAGGCGAGCGCCGTCTGAAGCATCAAAATGGCGGTCGCGGCGGTAGCAGAGCCGCGACCGGAGCAAAACTGAAGCTGTCGGGCAGGGACGAGGAGCTCGGCTTCAGCATGGATTCCTGTAAGCGCCCGGAGTGTTCCTTAGTCGTTCACTGCGGAGCATGTTGGTAAAGGAAGGCTGGAACCGCCAGAAATCTCCGGTGAAGACGGAGCCTCACCCCGGTGCGTCCATCCGTCTTGGGCGCTAAGCCACGCCCCCTCTGTGAATTTCTTTATCTCATACCAGTGCTAAAGTGCTTGTGCTCTCTCCTTCAAACATGGTAAAATTGGTATATTCCTAATCGTCACATTTAATTTACTAATATATATGGTATTTAGTGTATGGTACTAAATGTGTTATGGCCAGTACATTAAATGCTACTAGTGGGCCTGCATCACTCAGTGTGACACCCACTAAAGGAGCCTTTTAAAAAATGTCTCAAGTCTGCAACTGCAGCTTGCAGCGCATTTTTAAACAGTTGTTTCGACCTGGTAAAATAAAGCCTTTGCCTGGCCTAAACCTTTTGTTTTTAATACACATAAGTCTCTCCTTAAAATAGGCCCTAAAGTCTCAAAAGGGCAGGTGAAAGTAGAACATGTGTTCTTGAATTTACTTGTCCTTGAAATAAAAAGCTGCTAAAGTTGTTTTTCACTGTTGCAAGGCAAATCTCTCCCATTGACTAACAATGGATCACCTTATTACATTTAATAAGTATTAACCTTAGATTGGGAGCAAGTAGAAATATACTGTTTACATTCAAATTAATTGTAATTTAAAATTCTCTTTAATGGTGAAGTCAGATTTAAATTATAATTCTGAAAATGCAACTTTTAGAAAGTTGGCAATTTCCTGTCCTGACCATTTGTGCCTTCTGCTAGTGTCCTGGGTTACAAAACATTGAATGGTTCAGCTAGTAGGGTTTGTATATTGCTTCCAGAAAGTAACACAAAGGGGGCTTAGGTGTGGATAGGATGGTCCATCCTGGCAGGATGACTGGAAGGACCTGTACCCAGCCCCACTTACACTTCAAAGGGCTCTGCCTCCTGCACACACAAAGGAACCTGACATTGGTCCTGATCTGTCTTTTGTCACCCAAGACAGTTAGGAGACTCAACAGGGAAAGTAGAATAACTTTCCAGGAACCAGATGGTGGGTAAAACAGGGAATCCCTCCCATTAATTCCCCCAATGTATAAACATTGGACCTTCAGAGCCCCTCTTTGGAACACCTCTGGCCCTCTGGTAGTTACAGAAGAAGGACTGCCCTGCTGCCAGAGGACTATCCTGCTGTTTGAGAACTGCCTGGCTGTCTAAGAAGAAAGATTGAACCTGCTTACCATCATCACATGCTAAACTAGAGAGACTCCATATGTGAGCTAAAGGGACAGAAAAATCTATAGAGCTCTCCCTACAACTGTCCGGCTTACCTGCTCCAATTGGCCAGGCCTGGACCTGCAACTGGTTCTGCCTGAGCACTGCAGCTGACCTCTTCCAGGAGTGAGGTTTGATTCCCAAGCAGTGGCCCTTCAGGTCCTGGACCCTTGGCTGGCATCAAGGTGCGCTCCTCGCTGCCTAACTGTGGGTTCCATCTAATCTGATGCAGCACAACGCAACCAGACACAGGGACTAACAGTGCACCTGTCAGTTCCTGATTATCAGCTTCATCTGAACCGATGCAGCTTGTTGCTGGACCTCACATGCTTCTCGATACAGGGCCTGCATAGCAGCTCCTGATTGGAACTGATGCAGCTCAATACTATTCATTGCAGGAAATTGCATCGCAGCCCTTGCCACTTCTGATCAAAACTGACACATTGCAACACAACTCGACGCTGGACCTTGCAACGTAGCTCTCTGAGCTCCTGATCAGAACCAATGAAGGGCAAGACAATATAATGCAGGACCTTGCATCACAGCACTCTCAGCCCCTGATCCAAACCAACACCAAGCAATGTGAAGCCTCGCATCAAGGACATTAGATTCATCTCTCAGAGGGACTAACCTGGTCTCTGTATCAGCCCAGCACTTCATCATGGCCACACTGAACTTGCGACTTTGGCTCAATCTGGGGTGAACAGACAACCACAGTTTGCACTTTGTACTCTTTTGTGCTATTCTTACTTAAACCTTTACAATTGGATATCTCCAGTATCTCCATGTACTGACTGAATTTTTGCCATTCTGATATAATTTCATTAATGAAAATGTACTTTCTTTTTCCAAATTAGTTTGGGGTTCTTCTTGTGTTGTGTTTTCTATTTATTACTGTTTGTGTGCTGCCTGGATACTTTATATATTGCCCCTAAGTTCAGCCTGACTATTTTGTGCCAATCTACCAGAAGATTAAGCGCGGGTTAATTTAGTGACTTCTGGTTTACCCTAACAAGGATTGGGTTTGTTGACTGAGTGGGGTTTCCACTCCTCTCAACCAATAACCCAATTTCTTACAGTCAATTTTTTGTATGTCACGCATACAAGGGAACAAAGTGGGCTGTTGATCTTTTTGAATCTTGCTTGAGGGGGTTCCAGAGTATGAATGTCTAAGCAAATGAAGGGCTTCTGCCAATATGACTGTTTCTGAAGTGAGGCTCGATGAAGAGAAGGTCCCATTATGGATCTATGGGTTCTCAATTCATGGTAGATTATTACTTTAGATGGAAGTAAGATTTTTCTTGCTCCAGGTATCCCCTGTTAAGAGATGCAGAGAGCTTTGAACGAGATTTGTGATTGGTAGTCATTGCAGGTTTGGTAGACTAGGGTCATATGGCACAATGGAAACGTTTATAACTTGTCTGGAGGGGGAATTGGTATTTGTGGGGTAGGTATTGAAGGACTTCAATACATAGACAAGTTGCTTGTCTAGGGTAGTTTTGAGGTAGAATGTGTTTTAATTGGGAACTACCAAGGGAAATAGAGGAATTATTGATTGCTGATATCAGGATTGCAGATGAGGGTTCACAAAAGATGTGTATGTATATCTATGTGTTTGTCATGCGATCAAGACCCAGTGGGGGTCGAAACGCGTCATGACGGACTGGCTGGTCGGAGAAATAACAAAATAAAAATTTGATTGGCACCAGAGCTGTGGGTCGACTTTTCGTTTCTTGCCTGGAAACAAGGCGGTGGAAAGCAACGATTGAAATTCGTATATCTATGTGTATATACATAGATGTGTAGATACCTAGACTCGAGCCTCACACCCACCACTCATCTGAAGTCAATTCCTGGACTGCTCATCCGCATCCCCAAATGAAGTTAAGGACATTTAAGTGGATACTAACCCCCACGTTTAGTTGTTGACTACGCACCAATTTTAGAGAGTCCAGTGACCCACATACATGCTCACTCCAGGGAATTCAGCTTAACACTACTTCCCACAACCAAAGGCAATACCCATTGAATTCTTGGGGTAGGGATCTTCGGTACAAGGCTTGGCTGAGGGCCAGGCAAGGTGTGCAGTTCTTCTCAAGACTGTCTGAATGTGACCTTGAGTGGAGCCTAAGGGTGGGAGAAAACAATCCAGTGCCTAGGTGCAGGGCCTGTTTGGAGTGACGGCACTACACTCAAATATTACCAGGCATGGAAAGGAAGCACCCAGTGGGCTATTGGAGGAGGGGCATTGAACATAGGGCTGACCATCATTTAATCACTGTGCTGCGGCAAGAGCCTGCTGAGAACGTCCAAAGAGTCTTTGGTAGCTGTATTCTAGGTCAAAGGTCATTCTGAGGGCCCACAGCCTGTTTAACAGCGCCAAATGGTCTCTGGCCTCAGCACCTCTTCCCCTCCAATAAAGGGCCAAACAAAATGTCTTCCCCTATACCCACTGATACTGGGTACGGACAATGGTCTACACTAGAATATTCAGAGCTGAAATGTCCTTCAGCAGCTTTACTGATGTCACTGATAATGTCACCAGCAATGCCATATGTAATGTCACTAATGCTATCATTGATTATTTAATTTGTGATATCATCGTCGCCATGTGTGAGGTAATGAGCAGTGCATTATGGGAACTTGATGGGTAAGACTCACCATAACTGACAATTTTAAATCGTTTTTATGTTTTGCAATACAGCACAGTGTTCCCTCTGCTTACGATTTTAAAGCAATTTCTATGTTTTAACAAACTGAAGTTATGGGTTATTTTTAGGGAATTGGATGTGTGTATTGCTAACGCTTTGTTTAATTTTGACATTCATTTTCCATCCCAGGAAACATGAAAAATTACTGGCTCTGGCACATTAACAACAATAAAAATGAATTAACGTATTTCAGTAGAAGGGATATGGATTCTGAGGTCTAGTGCCTTAAACGTCAGCCGAAGGGACATAGACAGGGTTGCACTCTCTCCTTCTGCATACATTCATAGACTTGATTAACAGTCTATACATTGCTCCGCTAAAGAAACAGCTTCTGCTCCCACTATTAATTATTCATTGCTATTTACAGAGAAGTCTTTACTGAAGGTTCTACTACATACCACAGGAAATCAATTCCACTGAACAAAAAAGAGAATAGAAAAGGAAAGGTATGACTGGCAAACAGGGAGGAGTAGTCTTGAGGGAGAAGAGAAAAAATATAAACAGATTTTTCCTGTAGTTATTTCCAGCGCAATCTAAAACACATCCCATTCCTAATTTTATTCACTTAGTACACTCCATAAACCATCTTCATCCAATAATACATTGCGAAAGATCTGCCTAGCCTGCTGCGTCCCAGGTTTAAGAAATAGTGTGTTTCTGTCAAAATCAAAAACTTACTATTACATATTCGAATACCAAATTCTTGCAATCATTCTCAAATGGGGAACGCCAGAAGAAGACTTGATTTAACATGCATGCCGCTCACTGAACCCGATGTTACAAAGAAAATGTAAAACATAGAAAACGAGAATGGCAGGATAATGAGAAAGGAGCCGGTGAGGTGCAGAAACAATTCCCATTGAAAAAGGAATGATGAAATGTGCATTAGTTGTAAGGTGCAAACATGGCCGGCTTTAGGGTGGTGCGACCGGTGCAGCTGCACCTTGCTCTCACCTGGTGGGGGAGGGGGACGGGGTGCATACTATATTTAAATATATATATATATATATGGGTTTAAAAGCACTTCCTTCAGAGTTGCTTGTATGTCAAGCAGTTTTCAGGAAACAATAAAAATGTCAAAATAACTGGTGATTAATGATTCTGCTGGATGGCGATCAGAGTTTTGTCCAGTGGAAATGTTGCCTCATCATAATCTAGCATTGAGTTTTAATGGGTCCGATTCACAAAGGTAAACTTAGACCAAAAGTCTAACTTTAATACTTTTCAGTATTCACAAAAGTGAACTTAGACCAAAAGTCTAACTTTTGGTCTACTGTTACCTTTGTGAATACTGAAAAATAGTTTGCCTTTGTGAATCAGGCCCAATTTGCCTGCAGCAAAGAGCGTGTACCATGGGGATCACAGACCTGTATTTTAATTAATAGCTCACTCGGATACTAATTCTGCCACAGAGATCCTTTTGTTACTTGCAGTTCATAAATTACATTACTAACACAGCACAGTGAGCTTGTGAGCTTTGAACTGTTATTAAAGAGCTGCATGCACACTGCATGGTACAGGTTAGAACATTATGGGCCATATTATCAAGAACGGCGATAACGTTATCAATAGAAGCCCAGGTTTGTGGTCCTTCACACCAGAACCTGGGAATCTATTGGAATACTCTAGGGCATATTATCAAGACCCTTATCGCTGCTTTAGCAGCAGTTTCCTGCCGCTAAAGCGGCGATAATGCTATCGCTGTTCTTGATTAATTGGCTCTAAGTTTTTCTCCTGTCTTTCAGTATCCTAATGCTGCTAAAAAAGGTTTGTGTTGGTAGGAATTAATTCTTATTAGTAAAGCCAACCCTAGCCACTGTGGTGTTTTTAATCCCAAGTTTGTGCATCACCAAACCAGACACTCTTAAAATATGCTGCCTATTAGTATGGATGACATGGCTCCTACACCTTGTAATCCTCATTGCCTTATGTAACATATTCTAAGGACTGATTAACACACATATGATTTGCAGCAAGACCACTGACTCATTGTCAGTGAAATTGCTCTCCCACTCTTGCAGCTCCACCATTAAGCGAGGCCTCTGCTGACCCCCTGCACTCCTGTAGTGTTTGGTGTTTGAGGCCCTCCTCCTCCCGCAGATTATATCTGCACCTCATCCCTGGTGGTCCAGTGGACCTCTGACTCCTTTGTCGTGTGCCTCTTTCTGCCCCTTCACCCTCTCCTTTCTGCTCCGTTTTGCACCCTTTAGCTTTCCCACTCTTTCACTCTTTTTTTTGCAGTTTTCCTATGCTTTCTGCTCTGCTTCACCCTTTGTTCCTTTCACCCTTTTACTCTTTAGATCATTCTCTTTTCTTGTTTCACCCTCTTAGTCTTGACATTTTTTCTCTTTTCTGCTTGCTTCCCCTGTTTTTTCCGCTAATGCTGCCCCCGCAGCCCCTCCCCTCAGCGTGACCAGCCCGAGCCAGTTCGGCTCATGTTCCCGCCTCCCAGATGTCCAGCCCTCCCTGACTCTTACTTGATAGTGGCCGTGCGCAGCAGGCACGCCAAAGGCAAGCCCGTCTGCGCCCATCTGCGACCAAACCGCGACCAGCGCCAGGAACCCTAGACCTCTGCACCACCAACGATAAAATCCAGCGGCACTCCACCTACTCAACCCGGGCCGCAACAACAACTGTAAGCTAGCATTGCCAGCCGAAACCCATGGACCCTTCAGCTGTCACCGCTACCGGCACACCTGCAGCACCGACAGCACAACATGCTTGCAAGAACACAACTGAACCCAAGGCCCTGCAATGCATCCTCCTCAAAGTCCGATCACTCCACAAACACGCCTTTGAAATCTAGGGCCTCCTCAACAGCACCACCCCGGACGTAGCGTTCTTCACCGAAACCTAGACCAACACCTCCTCGGGATCAGACATTGCCATCACCATTCCCCAAACATATGAGATCTCCCGGAAGGACCGCCCCACCAGCCCAGGAGGAGGAATCACCATAGTCCACAAATCCACCCTCTGGCTGAGCACACTTCCCGACGAGCCCAGAGGCCTGATAGAACACCTACACTTCAAGATACAGGCCAGCCCTAACACCACCCTCTGTGGAACCCTCATCTACCGATCACCCTGGATCCCGCGGACCTTTCACCAAATCCATCACAGACATCATCTTCCCGTAAGCAATCGCATCCACCAACTACACCCTGCTGGGAGACCTCAACTTCCACCTCGATAACCAACTAGACCCCAACACCACATCCCTCCTGGACAACCTCCACAACCTTGGACTCCGCCAGATCGTGACCAAACTCACACACTTAGCAGGACACACCCTCGATCCTCTCTTCACAACCGGAAATTCCATCACTTTCAGCCACACCACCGAACTCCTGTGGACAGACCATCAATGCATCCACTTCACCTTCAGAACACCCACCATCCACACACACCAGCACCTGCTCCCAGGAAAAAACTGGACCAAAATCTCTGACGACCAGCTTACCTCCTCACTAAGCAACTCCACCCCAACCACCGTGGAAGACGACCCCAATACCACAGCCCAAACTCTGCACGGATGGATCTCTGACAGCGCCAACATCATAGCCCCTTCAAGAAAAACAACAGCACACACGCCAAGAAAGCCAGCTCGTTTACCACCGAACTTCGAGAGTCCAGGCGCCCATGCCACCGCCTCGAAAAGGCCTGGGGGAACTCCAAATCCACAGAAGCCCACAACAACTTCAGAGCCTCCACCAACGCCCCCCACCAACTCATCAGAAATACGAAAAAAACAGCGATGAAAGACAGAATCTCCACACATGTGCACAACAGCAAATAACTCTTCAGCATCATCAAGGATTTCATCCAAACCACCAGCGAGTCTACTGACATTACTCCCTCACAAGACCTCTGCAACAAACTTCGACGAAGACGAGAGAGAAAGTGATGTCTCATATAATAACACCAAGAGGGACATCGTAATAATTTGGGGACCCTGGGCAAAACTTATTTTGGGGCCTCCTGTTGGGAACAGCTTTGAATTTGTAATCCGGATTCAGTTCTTTCATGCCATCTTTAGCCAGGTCACTGACAGTGCACAGGTACACACGTCCACATTCTAAATGTGTTTCCATCTAATATTCATGGATAGTGACTGTGTGTTTTCAATATTGTAACACAGCAGCAGCTCACGAATACTAATGCAAATAATCTCTGTGACACCATCCCATTTCTCATATGTGAGTGTGCGTTTTGATCAAAAATGATCTTTTCTATGGCTATTGTTGCGTGAAACATAAACATAATTCTCTGCAAAATGTCTGTAATAGACTCTCGCACATCACCCACAATAAAAATAAATGACAGAAAAATAGAATAAGGTTATCAGGGTAAGGCTCTGAAGAACAGAGCTGCCCCCACCCCCAAAAAAAGGCTGGGCCTTAAAACGTCTCAGTTACGCTAACATTTTTAAGATATTGCTCCATGTTTGTTATACAGTAGGATAAACCCACCGGCAGGCCTAGTAAAGGCTCTGTGACTCTGGAGAATGTGTTCACTTTCTGTATGCTGATTAGAAACCACCCAGACTGATCTTTGGGACAACCGACCAGATGAGTGAATACATTAAGTTCTAACTCCATAAATCATTCGCCCTAGAAGTGCTACTTTTTTTTAACGACACTGACGTGCTTGCTAGAGCGAAACCAAAGCCTCCTCTTGCGAGGTTGAAAATGAAACCTGTGATACATGGACTATATCTATCACGATGCAACACAGCCTTAATGAACCCACAGTGATCAGGCCTGTGCTGCTTTGACTGAGTGCAGCCACTACTACGTTGATGTCTCTAATACCTCTCATTGACTGAGGTGAGTGGTATGAACGAATGTTTTGTTTCCTAGCTCTAACATATGCTTGTGTAATTCTTAAAATGATCTGCATTTAAGATCAGCACCACCTTCCAAACATCATGAAGGGATTGATTAAAGTGAAATGGCGTGATGTCCCAAAATTACCAGATGTACGAAGAGTTTAAGTCAAAGATAAATACCACATTGAAAAATAAGCTCATTTACACGTTTATAAAAAGACAAAAACTGTAATGAAAAATGCAGAGAGCAAGTCTACTGCATTGTTACATGACTTTTCTGAGGGCACACCACTGTCAACGTCTGTGCCGGTTTGACAACATTTGAGCGTGTGTGATGTCGTTAAAAATGTATGGAGGATTGAATGGTAATTTCACGCTTTAATTGCTCACAGGATTATTGTCAATGATAGGAAACGTTCCTCGTCACTGTACTGACTAGTGTGAAAAGCTTAAGGGGTTAGCATTCTTAAAAGGCTGTTTTAAGAACTGCTTGGAGCAGGACGTTTCAGGAAGTAAGGGGTGTATGTATTTTCTGGTTCATTTTAGGAACTACTGTGCAATTCGCCAAGTTTGGGATGAGGAATGATTTATCTTCATAGCCCTTCCATTTTCTACACTTTTCCTGCTATGTTTTCCCCTTGCTTGCATCAAATTGAATATTAAACCATAATCACAATAGGAAATGTCTGAGCACAAGACTCATTGCTCAATTTGAGCTGGTGGTTACCGGTGTGGCCACCTGCACTAATATTTCTTCATCAGACATTTCCCAAGAGCAAAACACATAGGCTTTCATTACAATACAGGGAAGGGTATTTATAAGATGAGAAAAATAACACCTACTACGAGTCGGTGGGGAATAACATGCCAATTTTTGTGTTTAAGACACCAAAACCTGCATGATACATTAAATAAATGTCGACAGGCTTGACCTGATAAAATGTAACCAAGGATGAGGTTTTTAACACATCCAATATTTGTCAAATGTCTTAAATGCAGCTCTAACCCTTGCTTAAACAGGAGTTGGTGCATGGGTCGGAGTATACCGCCAAACTCCTAATCAAGCATATAGGAGAAAGAAGGAGGAAGAGAAATACTGAAAAACCATCGCAAAGAGGGAAGGCAGGAACCTGCAGGGGTGAGATAAATGGAAAGGGGGTGTCTGGTAGTGGGTTAAAAACACATGAGATGGGTTGAATACTGCACAGCCTTGATATTTGTGCACCAAAATTTAATTACATTGTGTACAGTGTTTCGGATCAGAGCTTTGGGCACTGGCACTCAATATTTTACAAATGAAGCACTGCCAAGACTGACTCAAAATCAAATTGTACAGGAAAGGCATGGCGTAGGTGTCAAGTGAGACACTCCCAAAATTGCCCAGGTGGCATTTGTCAATAACCAAGAGGCAATGGATAGTAATGTAAGATCAGCACAAAGTCAGTCTCACACCAGGAGCTAAGGAGAAAGAAATGGTGTGAGAAAGTGGATTATTAATTGAGGTCTATGGTAGCCCACCGCAAGAATCAATGTCAATATTTTTTCTAGTTCCCGCAAAGGTTTCAGTAATTTCAACCTAATTCAACCCCTGCTAACTATTGCACAGAGCAAACAGGCTTAAGAAAATGTGCAAAGCCATTAGAAACACCCAAATAGTTGAAAAATCGAAAAGGTAACACAATAAAAATCCCACTCCTATCTATAAAAATAGAGAATAATTAATTTGAAGAACAAAATTACACCAAAAAGGCAAAAATCCAATAAGGGGAACTGGAGATATATATTGTTAAAGTAGGACCAAAGAAAGTGTTAAGCATCAATTAGAGGCAACTGTTCTCGCTAGATCGGGACAAGGATAAGGTCTAAGGCTGACCATGATAGAGCTTGTTTTGGATACACCAACAAGGATCATCCTGGTGGAAAAGTTACCTTCTGACATTGACAGCCTTCAGTGAAAGCAGGTCTGGGCTGGCACTGAGAGAACGGGGCTTGACATTGATGGTCTTAGGAGTTGGTCTGAAGCCTTGGCATTGGTTTAGGCTGGAAAAGCTCTGGCAGGAGAAGCTTAAGTTTCACACCCTGGAAGCTTACAGCAGTGATCAGGTTCTCATTATCCGTGGTGTCGAGGAAGCTGTGGGTTAGAGTTGAAGAGCCCTCGGATTTGAAGAAATCTGACATTGAGCAGAGAACAATGCAGGATCTATGGAAAAGTCAGGTCAACTGGCAATGCACTCTCAGAACATCAGCTGGAAGGTTGGTCCATGGGCCTCAATAGTTCTCCAGGCAAATTGGTTGTATAAAGTTTCGAAGTCCATATTGTTAGGGTTTGGCAGTACCTCAGGAATTGTACTTGAAGGTTAGGTCTTACTCCAACAGAAGCAAAAAGATCAGAAGATGGACGGAATGCTCAACAATGCAAACATTTTCTACCCCAGTCATCAGAATTGGGTTTAATCCATAGTCTTTTTGCCCACCACATCACCCCAGTTTGGACCCAGCGATATATAAATCAGTCTTGACCTTGTTCCTCCTCGGAACCAGCCAGCCCAAACTGCCAAGCCAGGTCCTCCCTAGACCAGAAACAAGTATCCTGGGTCCGGTTTTGAGATATCACTCCTCATCAGCA
Organism: Lissotriton helveticus; assembly: GCF_964261635.1. Lineage (NCBI taxonomy): Eukaryota > Metazoa > Chordata > Amphibia > Caudata > Salamandridae > Lissotriton > Lissotriton helveticus. The sequence goes on from NC_136063.1 coordinate 666,828,793, forward strand.
AGGCTAGCTTGAATGCAGTGGCACAGTAAGCACGAGACCACATCTGGGCATACCCTTCTCACTTAGTTTTTAAGTCGAATAGCAGCAAAAAAGCGCTATTGGGAATATCTAGTCATGCCCGACCTGGACAAAGTCACAAGTTCAGTCCGACCACAATGGAGCACAGGCTGGCTACAAGTACCCAGTTAGGCGCTCTAAACAAAGTACCTTAAATCCTGGTTGCAGAGCGTTATGTGGATCCGTGTCATATTGAGCAACAAGGCTGCAATGTGAGATCGTGTTGCCATGATTATGAGGATCTTGTCAATGGGGATTGCAATAAAAAGTTCAGTGCCGAGGATGCAAGGCGCAGCAAAGACAATTCCTTATTTCTGATGAGCTGTAAAGCTGCAATGCAGAGTTTTGCAGTCCTCGTTGAGGCTGCCTATGGAGTGCATGCAATTTGTACCAGGTAAAACATTAAGAAGCAGCATTTCTGAAAGTGATGAGTCTCTCCCAAGATGTGGGAGGCAGCAGCGATGCATATCTGTTTCAACTGGTCCAATCCATGCAGCAGGGGCGATGGTTTGATTCTGCTTGAGGATGCACCACTCAGGCAAGGAGATTCTTCTGTTCTGCTCAGGGATTCCTCGCTCAGCAGAGAATATGCATGTTTTCTGCTTGCAAGCACCTTAGGCCCACTTCCAAGAGTCCAGGACTGGGTTTGCCCCCCTTGGCAGGGTAGACGCACGATTTGCAGAGTCCAGGAAGCCTGTTACGTCCCTGAGATTTCAGATCAGGAGGCCTGCCAGCGAGCCCTTGGAGCCACTGTGGGTACTGAGGTCAAGTGATGCAGGTCCAGTCCTTTTCACTCATGCAGGAGGGCAGCAGGCAGCTGATCAGCACAGAAAAGCAGGAGTACAGCAGAGTAGCAGTCCTTCAGCAGCACAGCAGTACTTCTTCCTGGCAGAGTATCCTCAGGTCAAGCAAGATATTGAAGTGGTGGTGCCTGCAATCCAGTACTTATACCCAGAGGTGCCTTTGAAGTGAGAGAGACATCAAAGACATGCCTTTGAAGTACACTGAGGTCCTACCTTCCTGCCCTGACTCCAGGCTCACTTCAGGATATGCAGCTCTTTGTGTGTGGACAGGACATAGCCTATTTAGGTGTAAGTGAGGTGGTGCCTAGCTTCTGTCTCCCATCCTGCCAGGGTGACCCATCAAGTCACACCTAAGCTCCCATTTTGTGTGTCTGTCTAGGAGGAATACACTAAGTCCAACTGCCAACTACCCAAAGTTATGTGATCAGAGACAGGCTACAGGCACCAAATGGGCATGGCTAAATCAAGAACATTATTAAGGCAACAGTGGTCCCTTACAAATAATAATGCTTAATCAATAAATATAGACAATGTTGTTGCTATATTTGAAACGACATGCCCAGCCAGGCAGAGGACTTGGTATTTACTTTTCAGTCAATGTAAAACATGAATAACACACAATATATAAGACAGGGCACAAGCCTGTACCTAGTCAACCACACAAGAAATATCAGAACAGGGAACAAAAAAAGGAAACAAACAAAAGGGCTTAGGCAAGAGCTTAACATTCTGTAAACTCGTTAATTGCATAGTTTTGATTGTAAAACAGAACAATATTGACACCTTCACACTTTTTAAAGGGCAAATAAATCATTCCATGGGTGTAAGATGCTCATAGTTGTCAACGGCTTTTCGATCCGTTTAACACATTCTACTGATCTCATCAGGATATTTAATGTATGCCTAATAGTAAAGCAGCCTCATTTGCCTAATGGGAAGAAGGGAAGGAAAATACCAAAAGACATCTGTAAGGACAATTCGGAAAGGACGTATGAATACATAGCGTGAATTTTGTGGGCATGCACTCTGTGGGAGGAAGGTTCGAGTGCGATAGGCTGATATCAAGTACTGAACAAAAGATACCTAAACACCTGCAAGAAAACGAAATTGAGGTTGGTGCATGTGCATGACGTGAAAATTACATTCGGCGCAAGGTGTGAAAAAATTACATTTGGCGCAAGTGCTGAGGCAGGTTGAAAAGGGGGGAAAAGGAAGTGATGAGGTGTTCAACCAGGCTAGTGAAGATGACATTGGAGAGTGTCAATATCTATAGGAGAAAGCTCACCAAGAGGGAAGCCAAGGCGTTCAAGGCTTAATTTGTGCCTGATCACGGGAATTTCGTGCAAAAAACAACGAGTAGGTTACAGTACATTGCGGGCGAGGTGTCAGATAAGGTGGTGGGTGGGACGGGTAAAGGGAGGCTTACTGGGCGGTCTGTTGCTGTGACCTGTTGGGGTCAGCTTGGGTTCGATTCCGGTTAGCAATGTGCTTGTGTAAGCCTGAAGAAGGGCCTGAAAGAACGAATAGGAGTGTCAAGGTGAAACCAGCAGTGAACTAGGATCAGGGGCGACACTGGAGAATTGTTGCAAGGGCGCTTACCAAGGTTTGGCCAGTCAAAGAACGTCAGGCGGACCACAAACGGGAATATGGGGGACGTTCAAGATAGTCCGGTACGATAACCTAGGTGGGGAGGCAAAACGTTGGCGGGAATTAGATGGTTGACCTGGCAGCCCCATGGGGGAACCAGCGTAAAGCGTGGTGGTCGGGCAAAACTTCTTGGTAAGGACTTACCGATAGTAAGGATGCAGTGCTGCTCAATTGCGGGTGCCGGTAGAAGTGGCAAGTCATGCATGGAGTTTATGTGGGAGAGAGAGTGCATTTGATTGGGCAAATGCTCCCATGTGATTATTAGACATAGAACAGGTGACAAGAGGTAGTGTCGACTGTGTTGGCCATTTTGAAAGGGTGAATATAGATAGGAGAGAAGGAGAGAAGGAGGGCCACAGTTTTAGAACAATATAAAATTTAGCAGATAAGGTAATTAGAACAAAACATTTGTAGAAGGCAAACTATCCTATTGAATATAATATACAGCGGTTTGTAAACAGAGGAAGGCATGGAACTAGGGATAAAATGTTCATATCAAGGTGTTCCAGTCCTCCTGTAGGTTTAATGCTGTGTTGAGACTATCAGTCTTTTTTAAATCCATTTCAACTCCTCCTTATTGAGAATGCGTGTGAGATCCCCTCCTTTCGGGGGAAGTTTCACAGTGGTGATAACTGTCCACCGAATGTCATTTTCTGTGTGTCCCTTCTCAAGAAAGTGATCTACGAGCGGTGCATTCGCTGTCTTGCATCAAATTCTGCTGCGATGTTGAGAGATGGGTAGCCGGATCTTTTGCTTTGTTTGGCCCACATAAATCATTTCACAAGGACAAAAAATGGCATTTGTCACGTTGCAAGTATTACAATTACTCAGGGATTTTAAGACATTTTTCACATCCTTCAAGACAAACTCCTTTGTCTCTATGGTAAACTCGCACACTATACAATTACCACATTTAATATGTCCTTTTGGGGGGCTAAGGACCAAGGGTCATTCAGTGTGGGGTTGGAGTTCCGGATGGATGGCAATGCTGCTCGAACCAGGTGGTCTTTCACATTCTTACTTCTTTTTTAAATGCGAAAATAGGTGGGTCTATGTTGAGTGAGCCCGCATTAAGATTTGGCCAATTCTTCCTGATGGTTATGCGAACTATGCTAGAAACTGTGGAGAATGTTGTGACGCAGACAAGGCATTCTGCCACTTGTTTGGGTTTGGGTTCGAGTAGAGTGTCTCGGGGGCAGTACCACGCTCTCTTTGATGCGTTACGTACTAGGCGGCGGGGATAGCCTAGGGAAATGAGTTTGGTGGAAAGTATTTGTGCTACAGAAAAATAGTCAGTCTTTTTTTTTTTTTCTTTTTTCTGCTTACTTTTCATATTTTTAAGATAATGCTTGTTTTATTGCTTTGCTTTTTATCCAATGTTATGATTCCCCTTTTTCTCCCTACCCTCTTTTTGATGATATTTGATTGCCTCTCATTTGATTGTTCTTTTCATTTTCCTGTTTCTTCATGGTCCCCCGATCCCATGATTTTTTCCTTTGTATTTCATATATTTTAATAAACTCAAACTTAAAAAAAAAAAAAAAGAAAAATAGTCAGTCTTGTGTGAGCAGTTTCTCCTGATTCTGAGGAACTGCGAATAAGGTAGACTGTCCCTCAGGGCCCTGGGGTGACAGCTTTTATAGCCGAGTAGAGTGTTGCGCTCAGTTGGTTTGCGAAAAAGAGATGTGAAAAGAGTACCGTCTTGATGCTGGATGGTGAGATCGACGAACGGAATACTGTCTTTTTTGTGTGTCAAGGTGAATGTGAGACCATTGCAGTTTTCATTAAGCCAGTGAAGGAAGGCATTAAGTATTTCTAGTTCTCCTGACCAGATAAGGAAGATGTCGTCTCTATACCATTTCCATTTTATAATGCATGTGTGGAATGGGTTGTTAGAGGGAAGAATAGTATTGCATTCAAGCCAGTCCATATAGAGAATAGCTAGCATAGGGGCAAAATAGCCCCCATTGATGTCCCCCGGACCTGCTGGTAAAACTGGTCATTGAATGCGAAAAAAATCCTTGTTAGGCATATCTCAAGTAATTGTAAGATAAAGAGTGTGGGGACTGTGTGGGTACGTGGTCTTTTGTTGAATATGGATTCCATGACAATGAGTGAGTCTCTCTGTGGGATATTAGTGTAGAGAGATTCTACGTCCAATGTGCATAAAGTCTCGGTGGTGGGATCAAATGGGTGGTTTTCAATTAAATTAATCATGGCCATGCTGTCTTTAATGTAACACTCAGTGATGGGTACAAAGTCCTTCAAAAAGAATTTAACATAGTGGCCTAGTGGCTCGAGAATCGAGCCACAGCCTGACACAATCGGGCGGCCAGGGGGATCCATAAGTCTTTTATTGACCTTAGGTAGCGTATAAATGACAAGCTGGTGACATTGAGGAAGCTGAATTTGTGCTTACTCAAGAAACCCTCATCAAGACCTTCCGTAGTGACCTGTCGGATAAGCGACTGTAGCTCTTTGGTAGGGTTAGTCGGCCGTCTGTGATAGTGATCAGTATTAGAAAGTTGGCGTTCAATCTCTGATTTGTATGTGTCGATGTTTTGTAGCACTATCCCGCCCCCCTTGTCCGCAGGTTTAATCACTACGTTGGTATTGTCACGCAAATTAGAGATTGCTGATTTCTCCTGTAGGGTGATATTGTGTGGAATAAAAAGGTGAGATTTGGCCAGCTTGGATGTTTCTTTTAGGATAATCTTTTCGAAAGTGATTATTTCACTTGGTCCCATATTGGATGATGGTAGAAAGGTTGAGGGTGGACTGAACGGTGTGTTTGTAATTTTAGGAGGGCTCGCGGTGTTTTCAAAAAATGCCCGGAGCCGTATTTTCCTAAAAAAGCCAAGAAACTCATCTTGTAGGTCCAGAAAATTGGGGTATGAATTGGGGACGAAAGATAGACCCTTACTAAGGATAGAGATTTCATGACTGGATAGCGACTGTGTTGATAAATTAAAAATGGGAATGACCAGATTGCTGTCAGAGACTGGTGTAATGGTTGAGGCTACCATTGGTAAAATTTGTGTCGGGTTTGTCTTTCGCCCGGAGGGTTGTACCATGGGGGTTGTTGTTTTACTCTGCCCGTTTTGGGGGGTTCCGATTGGCCATGGCCTAAAAAATTAGGGTTATGAGTAGGTGCACTGGGTCCTTCACCAGCGTCAGAGTTATCTGATGAGTCAGCTGAGGTATCTGAAAACCCTACCAGGGTATTACGTCTATTCAAGCGACCCCAGGGCTTGGGGTTCTGAGAGTTGTTACTGTAAATACGGTTTGTATAAAAGTCTTTGTTGAGATAGGGGTATGCACGCTCCTGTGAAAAAGACTTGATATCTTTTTTTACTTTGTTAGCTTTTTTATTTTGTTCAATGCACTTAAATTCCTCCACTGTTTTCTCTACCTTTTCCAGAAGTTTCTTGGCTTCTGGTACAGTGTTACTCTCAGTAATTTGTTTCTCAATGTCTTTGATGATATCAGCAAGTTTTTTAAGCTCCTCAATAACGGTGTCTATACCAAGTACAAGCCAGTGTCGTGAATAAGTATTTCCAATGTAACTAAAGTTAGGAATATATTTCGGATTATCTGTAAATACTCCAGGTATTTTTCTAACCAATAATCCTTGTGGTATTGTGTTTGATTTGAGGTATTCAGTTAACATCAATATCATGAGCTCAAGGAGTACAAACTTTTTCTTATGCTTTTCTAATTCCTCAGAAAGATTAGAGCTGCTAACTCCCGGTGTCTCGTCTGTGTTGGAAAAAAGCGAGGGGCCTTCACATATTTTCTTGATGTACTCATCTGAGTACAGGGTGTGTGATCAGACATAACAGGGATGTGTGCAACACATGAGAAAAGTGAGGTGATAGGGGGACAGGAAGGTAACCCACTTGTACAAAGTAGTAGGTAGAAAGCCCTTGCAATCAAGCGATTGCGCAAAGTACTTTTTGAAAACAACAAGGGAACCCAAAGAAGTCGGCAAGGGACCTTGGGAGTTAATATTATTAAGGCAACAGTGGTCCCTTACAAATAATAATGCTTAATCAATAAATATAGACAAAGACGTTGCTATATTTGAGAACGACATGTCCAGCAGGGCAGAGGTCTCGGTATTTACTTTTCAGTCAATGTAAAACATGAATAACACACAATATACAAAACAGGGCACAAGCCTGTACCCAGTCAACCACACAAGAAATATCAGAACAGGGAACAATTGAAGGGAACAAACAAAAGGGCTTAGGCAAGAGCTTAACGTTCTGTAAACCCGTTAATCACACAGTTTTGATTGTAACATAGAACAATATTGACACCTTCACACTTTTTAAAGGGCAAATAAATTATTCCATGTGTGTAAGATGCTCATAGTTGTTGACGGCGTTTCGATACTTTTAACACATTCTACGGATCTCATCAGGATATTTAATGTATGCCTAATAGTCTAATAGTAAAGCAGCCTCATTTGCCTAATGGGAAGAAGGGAAGGAAAATACCAAAACACATCTGTAAGGTCAATTCGGAAAGAACGCATGTATACATAGCGCGAATTTTGTGGGCATGCACTCTGTGCGAGGAAGGTTCGAGTGCGACAGGCTGACATCAAGAACTGAACAAAAGATACCTAAACACATGCAAGAAAACGAAATTGAGGTTGGTGCATGTGCATGACATGAAAATTACATTCGGGGCAAGGTGTGAAAAAATTACATTTGGCGCAAGTGCTGAGGCAGGTTAAAAAGGGGGGAAAAGGGGGTGACGATGCGTTCAACGAGGCTAGTGAAGATGACATTGGAGAGTGTCAATGTCTATAGGAGAAAGCTCACCAAGAAGGAAGTCAAGGGGTTCAAGGCTTAATTTGTGCCTAATCACAGGAATTTCCTGCAAAAAACAACGAGTAGGTTACAGTACGTAGTGAGCGAGGTGTCAGAATAGGTGGTGGGTGGGACGGGTAAAGGGAGGCTTACCGGGCGGGCTGCTGCTGTGACCTGTTGGGGTCAGCTTGGATTCGATTCTGGTTAGCAATGTGCTTGTGTAAGCCTGAAGAAGGGCCTGAAAGAATGAATAGGAGTGTCAAGGTGAAACCAGCAGTGAACTAGGATCAGGGGCGACACTGGAGAATTGTCGCAAGGGTGCTTACCGAGATTTGGCGAGTCAAAGAACGTCAGGCGGACCACAATCGGGAATATGGGGACGTTCAAGATAGTCCTGTACGATGACCTAGGTGGTGAGGCAAAAGGTTGCCGTGAATTAGAAGGTTCACCCGGGGGAACCATTGTAAAGCATGGTGGTGGGGCAAAACATCTTGGTAAGGACTTACCGATAGTAAGGATGCAGTGCTGCTCAATCGCGGGTGCCAGTAGGAGTGGCGAGTCATATATGGAGTTTATGTGGGAGAGAGAGTGCATTTGATTGGGCAGACGCTCCCATGTGATTATTAGACATAGAAGAGGTGACAAGAGGTAGATTCGACTGTGTCGGCCAATTTGATTGGGCAGACGCTCCCATGTGATTATTAGACATAGAAGAGGTGGCAAGAGATAGTGTCAACTGTGTCGGCCATTTTGAAAGGGTGAATATAGATAGGAGAGAAGGATAGAAGAAGGGCCACAGTTTTAGAATAATATAAAATTTGGCAGATAAGGTAATTAGAACAAAACATTTGTAGAAGGCAAACTATCCTACTGAATATAAAAGACAGCGGTTTGTAAACTGAGGAAGGCATGAAACTAGGGCTAAAAATTTTCATATCAAGGTGTTCCAGTCCTCCTGTAGGTTTAATTCTGCTGCGATGTTGCGAGATGCGTAGGTGGATCTTTTGCTTTGTTTGCCCACATAAATAATTTCACAGGGACAAAAAATGGCATATATAACGTTGCAAGTATTACAATTACTCATGGATTTTAAGACATTTGTCACATCCTTAAAGACAAACTCCTTTGTCTCTATGGTAAACTCGCACACTATACAATTACCACATTTAATATGTCCTTTCGGGGGGGCTACGGACCAAAAGTCATTCAGTGTGGGGTTGGAGTTCTGGATGGATGGCAATGCTGCTCAAACCAGGTGGTCTTTCACATTCTTACTTCTTTTAAATGCGAACATAGGTGGGTCTATGTTGAGTGAGCCCGCATTTAGAATTGGCCAATTCTTCCTGATGGTTTTGCGAACTATGCTAGAAACTGCGGAGAATGTTGTGACGCAGACAAGGCGTTCTGCCACTGGTTTGGGTTCGAGTAGAGTGTCTCGGGAGCAGTACCACGCTCTCTTTGATGCGTTACGCACTAGGCGGCGGGGATAGCCTTGGGAAATTAGTTTGGTGGAAAGTATTTGTGCTTCAGAAAAATAGTCAGTCTTGTGTGAGCAGTTTCTACTGATTCTGAGGAACTGCGAATAAGGTAGACTGTCCCTCAGGGCCCTGGGGTGACAGCTTTTATAGCTGAGTAGAGTGTTGCGCTCAGTTGGTTTGCGAAAAAGAGATGTGAAAAGAGTACCGTCTTGATGCTGGATAGTGAGATCGAGGAATGGAATACTGTCTTTGTTATGTGTCAAGGTGAATGTGAGACCATTGCAGTTTTAATTAAGCCAGTGAAGGAAGGCATTAAGAATTTCTAGTACTCCTGACCAGATAAGGAAGATGTCGTCTATATACCATTTCCATTTTATAATGCATGTGTTGAAAGGGTTGCTAGAGCGAAGAATGCATTCATGACAGTCTATATAGAGAATGGCTAGCGTAGGGGCAAAAATAGCCCCCATTGATGTCCCCCGGTCCTGCTGGTAAAACTGGTCATTGAATGTGAAAAAATTCCTTGTTAGGCATATCTCAAGTAATAGTAAGATAAAGAGTGTGGGGACTGTGTGGGGACGTGGTCTTTTGTTGAGTATGGATTCCATGACAATGAGTGGGTCTCTCTGTGGGATATTAGTGTAGAGAGATTCTACGTCCAATGTGCATAAAGTCTCGGTGGTGGGATCAAATGGGTGGTTTTCAATTAAATTAATCATGGCCATGCTGTCTTTAATGTAACACTCAGTGATGGGTACAAAGTCCTTCAAAAAGAAATTAACATAGTGGCCTAGTGGCTCAAGAATCGAGCCACAGCCTGACACAATTGGGCGGCCAGGGGTATCCATAAGTCTTTTAGGTAGCGTATAAATGACAGGGGTGCACGGGCTGGTGACATTGAGGAAGTTGAAATCGTGCTTACTCAGGAAACCCTCATCAAGACCTTCCGTACTGACGTGTCAGACAAGCGACTGTACCTCTTTAGTAGGGTTAGTCGGGAGTCCAAGACATGATCAGTATTAGAAAGTTGGCGTTCAATCTCCCATTTGTATGGGTCGATGTTTTGTAGCACTATCCCGCCCCCCTTGTCCGCAGGTTTAATCACTCCGTTGGTATTGTCACGCAAATTGGAGATTGCTGATTTCTCCTGTAGGGTGAAATTGAGTGGAATAAAAAGGTGAGATTTGGCCAGCTTGGATGTTTCTTTTAGGATAATCTTTTTGAAAGTGATTATTTTACTTGGTACCATCTTGGATGATGGTAGAAAGGTTGAGGGTAGTCTGAACGGTGTGTTTGTAATTTTAGGAGGGCTCGCGTTGTTTTAAAAAAATGCCCGGAGCCATATTTTCCTAAAAAAGCCAAGAAGCTCAGCTTGTAGGTCCAGAAAATTAGGGTATGAAGTGGGGACGAAAGATAGACCCTTACTAAGGATAGAGATTTCATCACTGGATAGCGAGTGTGTTGATAACTTAAACATGGGAATGACCATATTGCTGTCAGAGACTGGTGTAATGGTTGAGGCTACCATTGGTAAAATTTGTGTCGGGTTTGTCTTTCGCCCGGAGGGTTGTACCATGGGGGTTGTTGTTTTACTCTGCCCGTTTTTGGGGGTTCCGATTGGCCACGGCCTAAAAAATTAGGGTTACGAGTAGGTGCACTGGGTCCTTCACCAGCGTCAGAGTTATCTGATGAGTCAGCTGAGGTATCTGAAAACCCTACCAGGGTATTACGTCTATTCAAGCGACCCCAGGGCTTGGGGTTCTGAGAGTTGTTACTGTAAATACGGTTTGTATAAAAGTCTTTGTTGAGATAGGTATTAGAAAGTTTGCGTTCAATCTCCCATTTGTATGGGTCGATGTTTTGTAGCACTATCCCGCCCCCCTTGTCCACAGGTTTAATCACTACGTTGGTATTGTCACGCAAATTGGAGATTGCTGATTTCTCCTGTAGGGTGAAATTGAGTGGAATAAAAAGGTGAGATTTGGCCAGCTTGGATGTTTCTTTTAGGATAATCTTTTTGAAAGTGATTATTTTACTTGGTACCATCTTGGATAATGGTAGAAAGGTTGAGGGTGGTCTGAACGGTGTGTTTGTAATTTTAGGGGGGCTCGCGTTGTTTTCAAAAAATGCCCGGAGCCATATTTTCCTAAAAAAGCCAAGAAGCTCAGCTTGTAGGTCCAGAAAATTGGGGTATGAAGTGGGGACGAAAGATAGACCCTTACTAAGGATAGAGATTTCATCACTGGATAGCGAGTGTGTTGGTAAATTAAACATGGGAATGACCATATTGCTGTCAGAGACTGGTGTATTGATTGAGTCTACCATTGGTAAAATTTGTGTCAGGTTTGTCTTTCGCCTGGAGGGTTGTACCATCGGGGTTGTTGTTTCACTCTGCCCCTTTTGGGGGGTTCCGATTGACCACGCCCTAAAAAATTAGGGTTACGAGTGGGTGCACTGGGTCCTTCACCAGCGTCAGAGTTATCTGATGGGTCAGCTGAGGTATCTGAAAACCCTACTTATCCGAGTACAGAGGTGTGTGATCAGACATAACAGGGATCTGTGCAACACGTGAGAAAAGTGAGGTGATAGGGGGACAGGAAGGTAACCCACTTGTACAAAGTGGTTGGTAGAAAGCCCTTGCAATCAGGCGATTGCGCAAAGTACTTTTTGAAAACAACAAGGAAACCCATTGAAGTCGGCAAGGGACCTTGGGAGTCAATATTATTAAGGTAACAGTGGTCCCTTACAAATAATAATGCTTAATCAATAAATATAGACAAAGTTGTTGCTATATTTGAAAACGACATGCCCAGCCGGGCAGAGGTCTTGGTATTTACTTTTCAGTCAATGTAAAACATGAATAACACACAATATACAAGACAGGGCACAAGCCTGTACCCAGTCAACCACACAAGAAATATCAGAACAGGGAACAATTAAAGGGAACAAACAAAAGGGCTTAAGCAAGAGCTTAACGTTCTGTAAACCTGTTAATCTCACAGTTTTGATTGTAAAACAGAACAATATTGACACCTTCACACTTTTTAAAGGGCAAATAAATCATTCCATGTGTGTAAGATGTTCATAGTTGTTGACGGCGTTTCGATCCGTTTAACACATTCTACGGATCTCATCAGGACATTTAATGTATGCCTAATAGTAAAGCAGCCTCATTTGCCTAATGGGAAGAAGGGAAGGAAAATACCAAAAGACATCTGTAAGGACAATTCGGAAAGGACGCATGTATACATAGCGTGAATTTTGTGGGCATGCACTCTGTGGGAGGAAGGTTCGAGTGCAACAGGCTGATATCAAGTACTGAACAAAAGATACCTAAACACATGCAAGAAAACGAAATTGAGGTCGGTGCATGTGCATGACGTGAAAATTACATTCGGCGCAAGGTGTGAAAAAATTACATTCGGCGCAAGTGCTGAGGCAGGTTAAAAAGGGGGGGAAAAGGAAGTGACGACACGTTCAACCAGGCTAGTGAAGATGACATTGTAGAACGAACCTTGACGAAAATGAAAAGCGGATCACCTCGGGACCCAGCACCGATCAGGTTCCTCAAAACAGTAGCCTCAGTCATCGTGCCCACGGTCACGGAACTTATTAACAGCTCGCTCGCCCACGGATCTGTCCCCGACAGCTGGAAGAGTGCTGTGGTGAAGGCACTTCAAAAAAAAACCCAGCTAGATCCAGCAGACATGTCTAACTACCGACCAATATCTCTCCTCCCTGGTATCAGCAAAGTAGCAGAGAAATTGGTAAACATACAATTATCTCAGTTTTTTGAGACCAACAACGTACTCAGGCAATCCCAAACTGGATTCCGCCCGGGCCATGGCACAGACACCGCACTCCTTGCCGTCATTGAAGAAGCAAGGCGCATACTGGATTCAGGAGGATCAGTGGCAGTGATCCTCCTGGATCTAAGCGCAGCTTTCGACACAGTCAACCACCGTGTCCTTCTTCATAGACTGGCGAATGCAGGACTTACCGGGACGGCACTCAGTTGGATTGAATCCTTTCTCACAGGGCGCACGTTCCAAGTGTGGGACGACAATCACCACTCATCCACCCTTCCACTCACAAACGGTGTCCCTCAGGGCTCCTCCCTGAGCCCGACGCTTTTTAATGCATATATGGCCCCCCTTGAGGACGTGGCGACACCATTTAATATAAAAATGGTAAGCTATGCTGACGACACTCAGCTGGTCGTCTCCCTGTCCCAACTCATCGACCACCCAGAAAACCTGACCAATTGTCTTACAGAAATTCACAGCTGGATGAATAATTCATCATTAAAACTTAATGGGTCAAAGACGGAGGTGATGCTCCTAGGGAAACAAAGGACGGCCATCCCCCCAGCACTCTGGCCCGACGTGTTCGGGGAAATCCCCCCCCCCGAAGCGTGAAATTAAGACACTCGGTGTGGGGCTCGAACCAGAGCTGTCTATGAAGACACAAGCAGCTAAAATTTCGGGCACCTGCTTCGGGCTCATGCGCACGACCCGCAAGATTTTCCCCTTACTGCCACCTGCTTCCAGGAAACTGCTCATCCAGGGACTAGTACTGTCTCGCCTGGACTACAGTAATTTGGTCTACCTGGGAGCCCCTGAGGCCACCCTGACGAAGCTCCAGCGGACACAGAACGCCGCAGCACGTCTGCTCACCAACCTCCCCTCCAGAATGTCCGCCAAGCCGGCCCTCAAAGCTCTGCACTGGCTCCCTGTGCGTCAAAGGGTGCAATTCAAAGCGATGTGCACGACACATAAGCTGATCAACGGATCTGGCCCGGCGATCCTCAGTAAAATGATCACCCCCTACACAGCAACCAGATCCCTACGATCCCAGAATGAGAACCTAGCCAACATTCCTAGATTCAAAAGGACTCGCACAGGAGGACGACAATTCTCCGTTCAAGCAGCTGCTGGATGGAACGCCCTTCCCCGCTCCCTCAGACTTGAACCTAACTACCTGGCATTTCGCAAGAAATTAAAGACACACCTATTCCCTAAATAGAGTTCCCTCTATAAGTATCTCTCCTCTCTCCCTCCCCCTCAACAGGATCACTAACCTTATAGCGCGGGGATGCCCTTGGGTCACCAGGCGCTTTAGAAATCGTTATTAAATTAAATTAAATTAAATATCTATAGGAGAAAGCTCACCAAGAGGGAAGCCAAGGGGTTCAAGGCTTAATTTGTGCCTGATGACAGGAATTTCCAGCAAAAAACAACGAGTAGGTTACAGTACGTTGCGGGCGAGGTGTCAGATAAGGTGGTGGGTGGGACGGGTAAAGGGAGGCTTACCAGGCGGGCTGTTGCTATGACCTGTTGGGGTCAGCTTGGATTCGATTCCGGTTAGCAAAGTGCTTGTGTAAGCCTGAAGAAGGGCCTGAAAGAACAAATAGGAGTGTCAAGGTGAAACCAGCAGTGAACTAGGACCAGGGGAGACACTGGAGAATTGTCGCAAGGGCGCTTACCAAGGTTTGGCCAGTCAAAGAACGTCAGGTGGACCACAATCGGGAATATGGGGACATTCAAGATAGTCCGGTACGATAACATAGGTGGGGAGGCAAAAGTTTGGCGGGAATTAGATGGTTGACCCGGCAGTCCCAGGGGTAACCAGTACATCAAGAAAATATGTGAAGGCCCCTCGCTTTTTTCCAACACAGACGAGACACCGGGAGTTAGCAGCTCTAATCTTTCTGAGGAATTAGAAAAGCATAAGAAAAAGTTTGTACTCCTTGAGCTCATGATATTGATGTTAACTGAATACCTCAAATCAAACACAATACCACAAGGATTATTTGTTAGAAACATACCTGGAGTATTCACAGATAATCCGAAATATATCTCTAACTTTAGTTACATTGGAAATACTTGTTCACGACAGTGGCTTGTACTTGGTATACACGCAGCTACTGAGGAGCTTAAAAAACTTGCTGATATCATCAAAGACATTGAGAAACAAATTATTGAGAGTAACACTGGACCAGAAGCCAAGAAACTACTGGAAACGGTAGAGAAAACAGTGGAGGAATTTAACCGCATTGAACAAAATTAAAAAGCTAACAAAGTAAAAAAAGAAATCAAGTCTTTTTCACAGGAGGGTGCATTCCCCTATCTCAACAAAGACTTTTACACAAACCATATTTACAGTAACAACTCTCAGAACCCCAAGCCCTGGGGTCGCTTTAATAGACGTAATACCCTGGTAGGGTTTTCAGATACCTCAGCTGACTCATCAGATAACTCTGATGCTGAAGAAGGACCCAGTGCACCCACTCCTAACCCTCATATTTTAGGCTGTGGCCAATCGGAACCTCCCAAAAGGGGCAGAGTGAAACAACAACCCCGATGGTACAACCCTCCAGGCGAAAGACAAACCCGACACAAATTTTACCAATGGTAGACTCAACCAATACACCAGTCTCTGACAGCAATCTGGTTATTACCCTTTTTAATTTATCAACACACTCGCTATCATGTGATGAAATCTCTATCCTTAGTAAGGGTCTATATTTCGTCCCCACTTCATACCCCAATTTTCTGGACCTACAAGCTGAGCTTTTTGGCTTTTTTAGGAAAATACGGCTTCAGGCATTTTTTTAAAACACCGAGAGCCCTCCTAAAAATACAAACACACCGTTCAGACCACCCTCAACCTTTCTACCATCATCCAATATGGTACCAAGTGAAATAATCACTTTCGAAAAGATTATCCTACAAGAAACATCCAAGCTGGCCAAATCTCACCTTTTTATTCCACACAATCTCAACCTACAGTAGAAATAAGCAATCTCCAATTCGCATGACAATACCAACGTAGTGATTAAACCTGCGGACAAGGGGACCCGGATAGTGCTAAAAAACATCGACACATACAAATGGGAGATTAAACACCAACTTTCTAATACTGATAACTATCTCGGACTCCCGACTATCCCTACCAAAGATCTCCAGTCGCTTATCCGACAGGTCACTACAGAAGGTCTTGATGAGGGTTTCCTGAGTAAGCACGAATTCAACTTCCACAATGTCACCAGCCCGCGCACTCCAGTCATTTATACGCTACCTAAGGTCCATAAAAGACTTATGGATACCCCTGGCTGCCCGATTGTGTCAGGCTGTGGCTCGATTCTCGAGCCACTAGGCCACTATGTTAATTTATTTTTGAAGGACTTTGTACCCATCACTGAGTATTACATTAAAGACAGCATGGCCATGATTAATTTAATTGAAAACCACCCATATGATCCCACCACCGAGACTTTATGCACATTGGACGTAGAACCTCTCTACACTAATATCCCACAGAGAGACTCACTAATTGTTATGGGATCCATACTCAACAAAAGACCACGTCCCCACACAGTCCCCACACTCTTTATCTTATAATTGCTTGAGATATGCCTAAGAAGGAATTTTTTCAAATTCAATGACCAGTTTTACCAGCAGGTTATGTTATGTTATGTTATGTTAATAACATTTATTAGGCGCAACAGCTGCCCCAGCAAAGCGGCGTCCTGGCGCCAGGTCTGGGGGACATCAATGGGGGCTAATTTTGCCCCTACACTAGCCGTTCTCTATATGGACTGGCTTGAATGCAACACTATTCTTCCCTCTAGCAACCCGTTCCACACATGCATTATAAAATGGAAACGGTATATAGACAACATCTTCCTTATCTGGTCAGGAGAACTAGAAATACTTAATGCCTTCCTTCACTGGCTTAATGAAAACTGCAATGGTCGCACATTCACCTTGACACACAACAAAGACAGTATTCCGTTCGTCGATCTCACTATCCAGCATCAAGACGGTACTCTTTTCACATCTCTTTTTCGCAAACCAACTGAGCGCAACACTCTACTCAGCTATAAAAGCTGTCACCCCAGGGCCCTGAGGGACAGTCTACCTTATTCGCAGTTCCTCAGAATCAGGAGAAACTGATCATACACGACTGACTATTTTTCTGAAGCACAAATACTTTCCACCAAACTCATTTCCCGAGGCTATCCCCGCTGACTAGTGTGTAACGCATCAAAGAGAGCGTGGTACTGCCCCTGAGACACTCTACTCGAACCCAAACCCAAACCACTGGCAGAATGCCTTGTCTGCGTCACAACATTCTCCTCAGTTTCTAGCATAGTTCGCAAAACTATCAGGAAGAATTGGCCAATTCTTAATGCGGGCTCACTCAACATAGACCCACCTATGTTCGCATTTAAAAGAAGTAAGAATGTGAAAGACCACCTGGTTCGAGCAGCATTGCCATCCATCTGGAACTCCAACCCCACACTGAATGACCGTAGGTCCTTAGCCCCCCGAAAGGACATATTAAATGTGGTAATTTTATAGTGTGCGAGTTTACCATAGAGACAAAGGAGTTTGTCTTTAAGGATGTGAAAAATGTCTTAAAATCCCTGAGTAATTGTAATACTTGCAACGTGATAAATGCTATTTTTTGTCCTTGTGAAATGATTTATGTGGGCCAAACAAAGCAAAAGATTCGGCTGCGCATCTCGCAACATCGCAGCAGAATTCGATACAAGACAGCGAATGCGCCGCTCGTGGATCATTTTCTTGAGAAGGGACACACAGAAAATGACATTCGGTGGACAGTTATCACCACTGTAAAAGTTCCCCAGAGAGGAGGGGATCTCACACGCATTCTCAATAAGGAGGAGATGAAATGGATTTAAAAAAGACTGATAGTCTCAACACAGCATTAAACCTACAGGAGGACTGGAACACCTTGATATGAACATTTTAGCCCTAGTTCCATGCCTTCCTCTGTTTACAAACCGCTATCTATTATATTCACCCTTTCAAAATAGCCGACACAGTCAACACTACCTCTTGCCATCTCTTCTATGTCTAATATTCACATGGGAGCGTCTGCCCAATCAAATTGGCTGACACAGTCGACACTACCTCTTGTCACCTCTTCTATGTCTAATAATCACATGGGAGCGTCTGCCCAATCAAATGCACTCTCTCTCCCACATAAACTCCATGCATGACTCGCCACTCCTACTGGCACCCGCGATTGAGCAGCACTGCATCCTTACTATCGGTAAGTCCTTACCAAGAAGTTTTGCCCGACCACCGCGCTTTACGCTGGATCTCCCCTGGGGCTGCCGGGTCAACCATCTAATTCCAGCCAACCTTTTGCCTCCCACCCTAGGTTATCATACCGGACTATCTTGAACGTCCCCATATTCCCGATTGTGGTCAGCCTGACGTTCTTTGACTGGTCAAACCTTGGTAAGCGCCCGTGCGACAATTCTCAAGTGTCGCCCATGGTCCTAGTTCACTGCTGGTTTCACCTTGACACTCCTATTCGTTCTTTCAGGCCCTTCTTCAGGCTTACACAAGCACATTGCTAACCGGAATCGAATCCAAGCTGACCCCAACATGTCACAACCACAGCCCACCCGGTAAGCCTCCCTTTACCCGTCCCACCCACCACCTTATCTGACACCTCGCCCGCAACTTACAGTAACCTACTCGCTGTTTTTTGCAGGAAAATCCTGTGATCAGGCACAAATTAAGCCTTGAACCCCTTGGCTTCCCTCTTGGTGAGCTTTCTCCTATAGATATTGACACTCTCCAATGTCATCTTCACTAGCCTGGTTGAATGCGTCGTCACCCCCTTTTCCCCCCCTTTTTAACCAGCCTCAGCACTTGCGCCGAATGTAATTTTTTCACACCTTGCGTTGAATGTAATTTTCACGTCATGCACATGCACCGACCTCAATTTCGTTTTCTTGCATGTGTTTAGGTATCTTTTGTTCAGTACTTTATATCAGCCTGTCGCACTCGAACCTTCCTCCCACAGAGTGCATGCCCACAAAATTCACGCTATGTATACATGCGTCCTTTCCGAATTGTCCTTACGGATGTCTTTTGGTATTTTCTTTTCCTTCTTCCCATCAGGCAAATGAGGCTGCTTTACTATTAGGCATACATTAAATGTCCTGATGAGATCTGTAGAATGTGTTAAACGTATCGAAACGCCGTCGACAACTATGAGCATCTTACACACATGGAATGATTTATTTGCCCTTTAAAAAGTGTGAAGGTGTCAATATTGTTCTGTTTTACAATCAAAACTGTGCGATTAACGAGTTTACAGAACGTTAAGCTCTTGCCTAAGCCCTTTTGTTTGTTCCCTTTAATTGTTCCCTGTTCTGATATTTCTTGTGTGGTTGACTGGGTACAGGCTTGTGCCCTGTCTTGTATAATGTGTGTTATTCATGTTTTACATTGACTGAAAAGTAACTACCAAGACCTCTGCCCGGCTGGGCATGTCTTTTTCAAATATAGCAACGAATTTGTCTATATTTATTGAATAAGCATTATTATTTGTAAGGGACCACTGTTACCTTAATAATATTGACTCCCAAGGTCACTTGCCGACTTCTTTGGGTTCCCTTGTTGTTTTAAAAAAATAAACCAAGAACATGGCAACTTTCTAAAAGTGGCCTTTTCAGAATTGTAATAAAAAGTCTGACTTCACCATGAGGTAGAATTTTAGACTAGGATTACAGAGACACCAAACTTGAATCAGGTATATTATCTTCCCATTTGGATATTACTCCTATAACATGTAATAGTGTATTCCCAAAGTTATCTTAGGGGCTATATAGGCCATTCTGGCAGTGAAAAACAATCTTAAGTGTTTTTCACTACCAGAACATGTAAAATTTGAAATTACCTGTCTTGCCTATAAAATACATTTCACCCTACCCCCTGGATTGTCAAGGGCCTACTAATAGGTATACAAATGGCAGGCCTGGGCCTGGCCAAAGATTTAATTTGCCAGGTCGACATGGCAGTGTAAACTACACACACAGGTTCTGCAATGGCAGGTCTGAGACATGGTTAAAGGTCTTCTTAAGTGGGTGGCACAATCAGTGTTGCAGCCCCACTAGTAGCATTTAACTTACAGGCCCTGGGTACAGGTAGTACCAATATACGAGGGAGTTATAAGCAAATTAAATATGCCTATTGGCATGAACCAATAGTACCATGTCAAAGGAGAGAACCCTAGCTTAGTGCCGAGCAGTCAGACTTAACTTAAGATGCAATGTGTAAAGTATTTGTGCAGAGAACACACCGTAGCATAGTAAAAGCACCACAAAAATACTCCACACCAGCTTAGAAAAATTGAGAATGTTTTTATAAATAAAACATGACCAATTTATTTTTATTTATTATTATTAATCTTAATCTTATAGAGCGCGACAGCTACCCGTAAGGGTTTCCCGGCGCTAATTGACAATAAACAACATGGTTAATCCTGAAGAAAAGGGGTTATTGGGCAAACAGCCAGGTCTTTAAGGCCTTTCGAAAACGGAGATGGCACTGCTCCATTCGTAAGTCCACAGGAAGAGAGTTCCACAGTTTAGGTCCCAATACAGCAAAGGAACGGCCTCCCACTCTGGAAAGCCTGAACCTAGGTACGCAGAACAGATGTTGGGAGGAAGAACGAAGTGAGCGTGTAGGTACATAAGGCTTAACGAGTGCTTGAAGATAGATGGGAGCAACCTCAATTTTAATCTTATGCATAAAGCATAGTGCCTTAAATTTTACTCGGTTGTCAATATTAAGCCAATGAAGTTGCTTAATGCGTTCCGTGATTGGATCATATTTCCGGCATCCACACAGGAGCCGGGCGGCAGCATTCTGAACTAATTGGAGACGATGCAGGATCGCCTTGGTGGCCCCAAGATAGAGCACATTACTGTAATCCAGTCTTGAGGTCACCAGGGCCGTCACAACAGATCTTTGTGTGTCAGATGGCAGAAACCAAAAGATCTTTCTCAGCCATCTAAGAATAGTAAAACAGGTGGCTGAGACTTTATTGACCTGGTCTTTCAACGACAGATCCCTGTCAATGAGGACCCCTAGGTTTCTAGCACGTTCCGATGGAGTGGGTAGAACGCCCATCGTTGATGGCCAGTGTCTCGGACTCCAAAGGTCAGGCTTGTTGCCAAAGACGAGCACCTCAGTCTTATCGCTGTTAAGCTTTAGAAAATTCCGGCTCATCCAGCGAGAGATGTCACTAAGACCAGTTTGCAGGGAGGAAGGAGAAGAAGGGTCTGCTTGAGTTAAAGAAAACACAATCTGAGAATCGTCAGCATAAGTGAAGAGGTTAAGGCCAGAAGACTGTGCAACATGGGCTAACGGAACAACATAAAGATTGAAGAGGAGGGGGCTAAGAATAGAACCCTGGGGAACACCATGAGGGGAATGATAGATATTAGAAGTGGAAGTATTAGAAAAGATTTGAAAAGTCCTGTCAGAAAGAAAGGATGAAAACCAGAGTAAGGCTTTGTCACAAATGCCAAAAGAGGCAAGGCTATTGAGAAGGGTACTGTGGGAGACAGTATCGAAGGCTGCACTGAGATCAAGCAAAATCAGTGCAGCCGTTTCGCCTTGATCTAATAATTGGCGAATGTTCTCAGTTACACCAAGTAGGGTGGTTTCTGTAGAGAAACCTCGGCGAAAGCCCGATTGAGATGAGTGAAGAAGATTATTGAAAGTGACAAAGTGAGAGAGATGCAAATGAACATGTCTTTCCAACATTTTTGAAAAGGCTGGCAGCAATGAGATAGGCCGGAAATTGGCAGCAACATTAGGATCTGCAGTGGGTTTCTTGAGAAGTGGGGTGACCATTGCATGCTTCCAGCAAAGGGGGACAGTGGCTGAAGCAAGAGAGGCGTTAAGTAAAGAGCAGATCACTTCAAGTTGGGAAGATTCAAGCTGACGTAGAACCGAAATGGGTACAGGATCCATGGGTGAGCCAGATTTAATATTGTTTAGAATTTCTAAAAGAGTGGCAGGAACAAGGTCAGGCCAAGTCTGCAAAGAAGCCAGGGGAGGGCAAGTGGCAATGGGGGGTGACCAAGGGCAGGCAGTAGATTTCTCAAGAGATTTAATATCTCTATAGATTGTGTCGATTTTAGCTGTAAAGTACTGGGCAAGTTCGTCACATTTCTTACTCGAAAGAGGAGGGGGTATAGCAACTGTCTGAGAGCCAGCAAGGTCTTTTACAACTTTAAATAAAACATTAGATTTATTTATGGATTCTGTAATCAAATTTGTAACATAAGTGGCTCTGGTATGAGCACAGGCCTTGTGGTATAGTTTCAATTCGGCTTTATACGTAAGCCCGGCAACAGTAGAGTAATCTTTCCTCCAGGCCCGTTCTAGTCTCTTACATTGAACTTTGTGTAGACGAAGGGTTTCATTGTACCATGGGGCGGGAAAATTATGAACAACATTTCTTTTGTTTGTAAGAGGAAGACAGATATTTATAGCATCAAGGAGCCAGGAGTTCACTGAATTAGCAGCTGAGTTCATGTTGTCTAAATTAGGTCGATATTTAGGCAAAAGATCAAGAAGCTTTGAGTTGAGAGCTGTAGTGTCCAAGTTCTTCCAGATTCTCCTTTTAAAATTGCGAGAGGAATTAGGTGTGGTCAGAGTTTTATTGGTAGCTACAGTAAATTTAACTGGATAATGATCTGACCAAGAGACAGGTAAAGCAGGAGAACATGTTATTTGCGAAGAGTTTGAAAAAATAGGATCTAAAAGATGCCCACCCCTATGGGTGGGGCCCTTGTTGTGTAAAATTAAATTCATAGCAGCAAGATCGGTGATACAGTTACCAGCAGCCTTATCATTGGGGTTGTCCAAATGTAAATTTAAATCACCAATGACAAAGAAATTACTGGAAGATACGAGCACTGAAGCTATAAAATCCAAGAATTGGGTGTACCAAGAATTAGAAGTGCCAGGGGGACAGTACATTAAAAGTCCAGTAATAGTATAGTTGGGGTTTAGAGTGAGCTTAAAGTGAAGAGCATCACATTTGCTTAAAATAATAGGATCAGAATGACATTGATATTTTTTATTAAAAATTATTGCCACACCGCCTCCAGTCCTTCCAGGACGGTCGTTTCGGACAATGGCATAGTCAATAGGCAATGCTTCGGTGATGTCAGGGCCAGAATAATCGTGAAGCCAAGATTCAGTAATAAAAAGTGCGTCAGGCGCCTCATCAGTAAGCAAGTCAAAAATATTGCGTTTATGTCTGGGCAGAGAGCGACAGTTATGGCTGACGAAGATAAAACCAGGAGGAGAAGGCATAGTAGCTCGTAGTTGTTGACTTTTACATAAATCAGGAGTATTTAATAAGAAAGGGCAATCAGGGCAGTGCAAAGGAAAATTTCCAAGTAGGTCAAAAGAATGCGTTATATGTGTATTGAAAGGTCTTAGATCAAATAATTGTTTTCTGGAGTATGAGCGCGGAGTTCTGGATGGAGAAGAACCAAGGGGTCTGGCCCCGGGACCCGGTTGGGCGCGGACGGGCGCAGACGGGCACGCCTTTGGCGCTCCTTCGGCGCGCCATCGGCGCGCCCGCTGCGCCCGCCCGCTGCGCGGACGGGAAATGATACACATTTATACAGGAGGAGGGTGGGAGGGTCTGAAAGCCTAGACCGCGATCCCTGCACCTCCCTAAGATGGCGGCTGACCCCTGGTTTGAGCCGCGACAGCGTTCAATCTGCTGTGCGGTCCGAGGTGGGAAGCGGAAACAGTGTTAGCAGTGTGAATATTGACCAAGACAACAAAAATCCAAGCAGTAGAAGTCAAGATATGAATTTTAAAAGGTTAAATGCAAAAATAGCACCTTGAAGCAAATAGCACTCAATGAGTTAATTGGTCGCACTGGACTGGGACAAAGTCAAGACTTCAGGCCACCTGCAATGTATCACAGGCTGGCTACAGGGCCCGATGAGCAAAAGCACCTTAATCCTTGTCGCAGCAGGAGATATATCGATGATCCCCACTGAGTCAGAGTGTTCAACCTGATTTCTCCATGCAACTGCGGTTGTGTGTTGGTCCGGTTGAGTGAAGCGCCAGTTCTGGGTGCAGCAGTTCTGAATGCCATGCACCAGGTTAATCCGTGCAGGAGAAGCAATGCGTATATCTTCTCCATGCAGTGGCGGCAATAAATTAGTTTGGATGCTGGCGTTCAGCAGGTGATGCACCGGTCCAGTCCCTACAATGGAATTGGTATGCAGGTTCTGGCAGATGCAGCACTTTAAACTCACTTCCAAGGGCCCTGGACTGGATTGGCACCACTAGGCAGAGCAAGACTTACACCAAGTGAAGTCAAGGGGCTGAGTTGAAGGAGAAGTATTATAGATCACTGAGACTATAGACATAGGAGGCAAGACAGCAAGCCCTTGGAGAGTACTGAGCTTCTGGTATGTAGAGATGCAGTTCCAGTCCTTCTCACTCCCAAGCAAGAAGCCACAGGCAGCAGGTCAATGCAGTGAAGCAGTTAAGGAAAGTGGCAGTCTCTTCTGGCAGCACAGCAGTCATTTATACTGGTAGGATGTCCTCAGTTCCAGACATTTTCTCATTTGGTGGCGTCAGAAGCCCAGTACGTATACCCAGTTCGGCCTTTTGAAGCAGGAAAATCTTACTTTATAGAAATCCTTTGAAATGCACAAGACACTGCCTTTGCCGCCGTGGCTCCATTCTCACTGCAGGGGGGTATGCAATCCTTTGTGTCAGCACCGGTCACAGCCCTTTCATGTGAAGAGTGTCATCTCCTCCCTCTCATCCTGCTCAGAATCACCAATCGACATGCAGTTCACTACTTAGTCACACCTACCCTTCCTATGTGTGTGGCTGTCTAGAGTAAATGCATGAAGCAAGCTGTACCCACCCCAGATGGGTATCCCAGAGACAGTCAGAAGGCAGCAAATGGTTTAAGTAACTGCAGTTTAAAAACCAACTTCACCGTCAGTTGTGTGTTTAAATTGCGAGTCCTGAGACACCAATGTGGTTTTCCTGTCTCTTCCCAATTGGAAATTATACTTAGAAAATTTAATAAGTCAATACCAATGTTAACTCATGGGAGAGATAGGCCATGTAGTAGTGAAAAATGAATTTAGGTATATTTCACTACCAGGACATGTAAAACTTAAAATAACATGTCCTTTTTAAAAAGAACACTGCACCATGCCCATGGGCTGACCAGGGCCTACCTTAGGAATGATCTATATGCAATTAAAAGTAAGGTTTGGACCTGGCCAGTATGTTAATTTGACAGGTCGAAATGCAGTTTAAAACTGCACACACAGGCTCTACAGTGGTAGGCCTAAGGCAGGTTTAGAGGGCTGCTTAAGCAGGTGGTGCAATAAGTGCTGCAAGCCAATCAGCAGCATTTGATTTACACGCCCTGGACACATGTAGTGCCCTTGACTAGGGACTTATAAGTAAATCAAATATGTTAATTGTGGATAAACCAATATTACCATATTTTAGTTGGCGAGCACAAGAAATTTAGCACTGGTTAGCAGTTCACAGAGTCCCAGAGCAAACAAAAACTAAGTCAGAAAATGAGGAGGAAGGCAAAGATTTGGGGTAAGCCGGCAAAAAGTACCATTTTCAACAACAGGGATAAAGACCCAAGGAGTGACACTACCCAATTTTGCAACAGTTCCTTACTGCAAATAATCCCACAGAGCACCTCTCTACCTAAAACCAAGATGGCAGAAACGTACCTCCCCTGTGCAGAGCTCCTGTGACCGCCAGCAACCCCTCCTCTGTTTTCACTCAAAACTGATTCTAGGGGCAGCTCCTATCCCACTGGGATTGGTACCACCGGGATTGGTCCCTGTCTGACAAGAAGGACAAAAGAGGGGCAGGCCCAAGTGTAGCTACATTTACCTCTGACAGGGTAGACCTCTGTGAAGATTATTAAGTTCCTGGGCACTGCCCTGCCCAGATGGTCATCCTGTCTTAGGAACAGAACATCTGCCCACACCCAAGGCCATTGCCTAAGCTCTGGGAGCATGTTGACACCTCCTTAAGGAGCTATTCAGCCTGTGAGTGAAGGATGGAAGCTCATGTAAATGGGTTTCTAGAGGCATAAGGCAGGCAAATAGCAAATTTTGAAAAGTACCTTTTCTAAAATATTTAGTACAAGTCTGACTTTACCAATGAATTGGGTGTGTAATAAATATTATAAAAGTCCAATAATTAACGTTTTAGTTGCTTCCTAGGTGGGAACAACATTATTTAATGTTGATATTAACTCCCAGTACATTCCTATGGAACAGCTAACCCTGCTACAATGAAAATATGTTTTGGGGCCTTGCCACTGTAAGGACATGTTCTATATTACATTTTTGCATGCCCCACTTTTAAATATTATGGACACTGCCTTATTGGGCATTTAGGCTGGCTTAGGGGTGATTTTCATTTATATTTTAAAGGAGGATATAGGCCTGTCAAAAGAGGTTGTTTTGAAAGGTCAAATATGTAATGTGTTAAAACAGCACCGACAGGCTACAGTATTAAGCTTGTAGCCATGGTCTGCACTGTTGCTCTAATGGTTGCACAATGTGTGCTGCAATCAACTAGCATACATGCCAACATTCCCAATTGAGACAGGAGGCTCCAGATTTTTAGGCTATTTTTTCCACCGATTTTCTTTCTTCAAATGTTTCCTCTTTATTCTTCCCAAATGTTAGCAAGTATACACTAGTGATGGGGGCGTGTACTAGCAAGAATGCCACCTAGAAGCGTTTCTCGGCTGTCCCTTCAACAGCCCGAATGATCGCAGTTATCCTGCAGCATCCTGCTCTGAAATATGGCCAAAATAAGATAAGAAAACTGTGAACTACCCCTCCAGTGAAAAATCGCTGTCCGCCCCAAGATCCGCACGATGACAACCGAAAGCCGAGAAGAGCAGGCAGCGCCATCATGGGGTGAGGAAAGCCGAAGGCGAAGCACACTGCACGCAACAGCCAGCGGACCTCCAGGACCTCGCCTGGCGCTCCGGGAAGTGGAGACAAGTTCGGTAGACCAGAAAAGCACAGTGTGCCAGCGAGGAGCCCTGGTTGTGCTCTGAAGGTTGGGGATCGTCAGCCCACCCCTGCCTGTAATAATGGAGACGAGCCGGCCTTTGAGTCCTCCCCCACTTCACTAGTGGCAGCCGATGGACCTCCGGGATCCCAACCAGCGCCCCAGGAGGCAAAGTTGAGAACGGAGTTCCTGAGGGTGCCAGGAGTTGAAGAGGAGTGCTGCTGTTTGTCCTTAAGGCAGGGGAAAGCAAGCCTGCCCCTGTCTGCAATAGTAGAGATTGGCCAACCCTCTGGCCTCTTTTGTCTAGATGAGGCTGTGGCAGATCTCGGTTACACTAAAGAGGGAGGATCGACTCTGGGTGGCAGAAACGGGGCCAAAACACACACGCTAAGGGGGGAGCCCCTGTAAAAGTGTGCAGCGGAGGCCAGATGCACACAGGACGGGAGATAATGAAACATAAAGTACGGAGGTAGAAGAGACACTACTAGGACACTTGGCGGGACACCAAACTGGCACAGCTAAACCACCGGGAAACGGAGCTGCGCAGGAAAGCTACACTCTTAACCTGAAAGCCACATCCAACAAGGGCTGCAAATAGATCTCTGCTGGAAGCCTGGAAAGGAAAGCTGAAGAATTAAAGGGGACAGAGCACCCTGACCAGTGTCCAAAGCACTGAGAAGCGCAAGGAATAACGCACTGTATACCAGGGGCCACAAAGAAAGGGCCTCACCAGACATTTAGACGCAGGAAAGAAAATCCACAGCAATCATGGTGAAAGAGAAAGCGCCCAAAGCACAAACAAATAAAATATCAAACTATTCCCAACCTATACCACTAAGCCCAGAAACCAGAGAAGGATAAGCTAATGGATGGGAGGGCCCCCACGATCAGAGCGATGGGGTTCTCCCCGTGCTGACAATGTAATTCAAGCAATCCAGTCGACAAGAGATGGCGTTGTCTATACAAATTGACATGATGGAAATGGATGTAAATCTTGCGCGATGTGACCAGTGGAAAGTGCCAGATAGGGTAAACACCACAAAAATAATGTGTATACATTACAGAAAGAAATTCTCAATCTTAGTGCCACAGTGGTTGACTTAAAAAGCAAGTACTACAGCTGGAGAAGAGGACGGATAAAGCTTGAAGGCCGATCCAAATGGAATAACCTAAGATTTATTAGTTTTCCAGAAAAAGCAGAAGACCCCTCAACAGAATATTCTTTGAAGACTGGATCACCAAGGAAATAGCCCCGAAGAGACTTTCAATGATATTTAATGTTGAAAGAGCTCACAGGGCACTGGACCCCCCACCTAGACCAGGAGCGCCTCCCTGAGTCATCATCACCAGATATTTTAATTACAGAGACCGTGACGTCAGCCTGCAAACTACCCATAATATAGGTCAGATTTTCTATGAGGGACATCTCATCTCCATTTACCAGGACTATACACAAAGAGTGCCGGAGCCGAGTAAAACCTTCATTATGGTTAAACGGAGACTCATTGACCTGAATTTAACATACAGCCTCATGTTTTTCTGCAAAGCTATGAGTGAAAAACGAGGGCAGTACTCTGGTTTTTCTCGACCAGCAAAGCAAGTGACTGTTTGGACACAAGAGGAACAAGAGGGAGGTGTCTGGCCCCATCCACGGGATCCACCGGACTTCCAGCGACTGGAGAACGTACGGAGTAACGTAGGAGATCAAAAAGACAACAACAATTGGAAATAACTCAAGGCGCAGGGCGGATTAAAGTTCTCCCCAACAGGACATTACAAGTTTAGGACACAGAGACTGTACCTGAATGAGAGGTGGTATCTCAGGACCTAGAGACTGATCCTGGAGGCCCAGGAGAGAAGATGAATGAACAGAGGCAGGAGAGCAAAAAGGACAAGTGCAGATAATTGATTAACAAACATACATATAATGGGGGTGAGGTCTAAACATGCGCGGAGGGAGACTTAAGGGAAAACATATATAAGAAACAATCTTGCAATGCTACGAAGCTGCCCCAGGACGTACACACGGTACCTTCGCCTGCCACTTCTGCAAGTTCGCCTGCACCAAGACCCCCACCAAACTCACTAACTCCAAACACAGCTCCGACCCTAACCACCTGAAGTGCATCCTGCTAAATACCCGCTCGATCCACAGACACGCCACTGAACTCTGGGACCTACTCGACACTGCTTCACCGGACATCGCCTTCCTTACAGAAACATGGATGAACGCCTCTTCAGCGCCCAACATCGCCATAGCCATCCCGGACGCCTACAAGATCATCCGAAAAGACCGCACCAACCAAATAGGAGGAGGCATCGCCATCGTCCATAAGAACACCATCAGAATCACGACCAGCCTCGATGATAACCTTGCAACCGCCAAACACCTACACTTTCAGATCCACTCCGACCCCAGGACCACACTTAGAGGCACCCTCATCTACAGACCACCAGGAACCCGTAAACAATTCAGCGAAGACGTCACTGACTTCATCAGCCCACATACCCTCGCCTCCGAGGACTACATTCTACTGGGAGACCTCAACTTTCACCTGGAAAAGAAAAACGACAGCAACACCACCACCCTTCTGCACAACCTGGCCAATCTTGGTCTCAAACAACTTGTTGACACCCCCACCCATATAGCCGGACATACGCTCGATCCAATCTTCACCTCCAGCAAGCACATCTCCTTCGATCACACCACAGCTCTCCATTGGACGGACCACAGCTGTGTTCACTTCAGCTACAAAACTACCTCGACCCACAACCCCCCACAACCTATTCCTCGAAGAAACTGGAACAAAATCACCACCGACCAACTCCTCACATCGCTCAAACAAAACCCTCCCACCCTCTCATCAGACCCAAACCAAGCGGCCACCAAGCTCAAACAATGGATCACCCACAGCGCTGACGAACTAGCACCCTTGAAAAACCACCAAACCAAACAGGGTAGCAAAAAGGCCCCCTGGTTCAACGAGGACCTCAAGAAATCCAAGAAACTATGCCGTACTCTCGAGAAAACATGGAGAAAAAACCCAACCACTGACAACCTGACCACCTTCAAGACAGCCACCCGCAAACACCACCAATTGATCCGATCTACCAAGAAATCAGCTTTCAAGGATCGACTCGACAACAACGCCCAAAACAGCAAGGAACTATTCAACATCGTCAAAGAATTTACCAACCCCACCACAGCCTCAAACGACATTACTCCCTCCCAAGAACTCTGCGACTCGTTATCCTCTTTCTTCTACAACAAAATCGCCGACATACATAACATCTTTGAGAACATTTCCAAAGAACAGTCCACTCCACCCACCACCGAACCTAAACCGCCCTCTAACATCCTTAACGCCTGGAATCCAATCACCACTGATGACACCATCTGCCTAATGAACTCCATCCACTCAGGCTCGCCAACCGACCCCTGTCCCCACCACATCTTCAACAAAGCAGACTCCATCATCGCTCCCCATCTCCGTAATGTCATCAACTGCTCCTTCAACTCCGCTACCTTCCCAGAAAGCTGGAAACACGCCGAACTCAACGCCCTCTTGAAGAAACCCACAGCGGACCCCTCTGAACTTAAGAACTACCGCCCCATCTCCCTCCTCCCATTCCCTGCCAAAGTCATTGAGAAAGCCGTCAATAGACAGCTTGCCTCCTTCCTTGAATCCAACAACTCCCTCGACTCCTCACAGTCCGGCTTTCGGGCCAAACACAGCACCGAAACCGCCCTTATTGCAGCGACAGACAACATCCGAACACAACTGGACAACGGAGAAACAGTTGCCCTCATCCTACTCGACCTCTCCGCCGCCTTCGACACAGTCTGTCATAGCACCCTCATACAACGCCTCAGCAACATCGGCATACAGGGAAAAGCCTTGGACTGGATCATCTCGTTCCTCGCCGAGAGAACCCAGAGAGTCCGACTCCCCCCATTTAAATCAGAGGCCACCGAATTCATCTGCGGAGTACCACAAGGATCATCACTCAGTCTCACCCTCTTCAACGTTTACATGAGTCCCCTCGCATCCATCGCGCGACAACACAACCTTAACATCATCTCTTACGCTGACGACACCCAGCTGATCCTTTCCCTTACCAAAGACCCTAACACCGCCAAAACCAATCTTCTTGAAGGAATGAAAGAAGTAGCCGAATGGATGAAAAACAGCCGCCTAAAACTTAACTCAGACAAAACAGAAGTCCTCATCCTAGGATCATCCCCCTCTGCCTGGGACGACTCATGGTGGCCATCGGCCCTGGGCACGGCACCCATACCCACAGACCACGCACGTAACCTAGGCTTCATCCTAGACTCCTCCCTCTCGATGACCAGACAAGTCAACGCCGTCTCTTCCTCCTGCTTCAACGTACTTCGTATGCTCAAAAAAATCTTTCGTTGGATCCCCACCGAAACAAGAAAGACTGTCACCCACGCACTGGTCACTAGCCGTCTTCACTATGGAAACACCCTCTACGCCGGAACCACATCCAAATTACAGAAAAAACTCCAACGCATCCAAAACGCATCAGCCAGACTCATATTGGACATCCCGCGCCAAGCTCACATTACCGGTTACCTGAAAGACCTCCACTGGCTTCCCGTCAACAAGAGAATAATGTTCCGTCTCCTCACCCACGCACACAAGGCCCTCTACAAACTAGGACCCGAATGCCTCAACACACGACTGTCCTTCTACACACCGACCCGCCAACTAAGATCCTCCAATCAAGCCCTCGCCGCAGTTCCACGCATCCACAGATCCACCATGGGAGGAAGATCTTTCTCCTACTTGGCGGCCAAAACCTGGAATTCTCTCCCCACTCACCTCCGACTTACCCAGAACCACATTTCCTTCAGGAAGGAACTTAAAACCTGGCTATTCGATAAATAATGCACCCCCTCCCCCAAGCGCCTTGAGACCCTCTGGGTGAGTAGTGCGCTATACAAATTCCTGAACTTGAACTTGAACTTAGGAAAAGCAGTACAGAAAGTAGTTCGACACACACCCTATGCCCCTGATGCGCCATTATGGGTTGTGAAACCCTTCAAAAAGAGAACTGGAACAATGTCCATTAAAATATGGGTGGAAGGTGGCTGCCAAATAATGGGAGATCTTTACAGGAATGAACAATTCATAACGAGGGAGGAAGCCAAGAACATATTTGATTTAGAAAAAGGGCAATATCTGCAATATGCAAAAATTCTGTAGTGGCCCAGGAAATATGGCCTGCATTCCTGCAGGAACCGCCCACCACATCGGTCTTATAGGCGATAATTAGCCTTGCTGGAGGCCGTAGATTGGTCTCACATATATACAAAGCACTAGGAGGTGGTATTTCCCAAAAACTCCTTCCAGGCCATGGCACGATGGGACGGAAATGTAGATGAACCTTTATCAGATAAATAATGGGAGAAAATACATGAGGGAGGTAAACGGGTAAGGTCTAATGTGAGGTTTACACTTATACAATATAACGTTATACATCAGACATATCTAACCTGCGGGTGATCCAGCGGCCTATAGAAAATATGTCATAAATTACGCTACCCAACTCTACAACTTATACTATTTATCACTAATTAAACACAAAGGCCCATTAATCAAACATGACATATTATGACCAACTGAACCATGTGGCCTAATTAACCTATTCACAATTTATATACATTTATATACAACCGCGGTAAATGGATATCATCATTTCAATAAATCTAACTATTTATTAAGCCACTTATGGCGATAGAATCTAGCTAATGGTAACTTGAACCTGAACCCATGAAATGTCAAGACCAGCTTGTTTTCAAAAGTAAGATTTTATTAGCTATTTATTATAATTTCATAAATGTAATTTTTATTAAAGCATTTTTATTAGAATCATTGCAAGTATAAACTTTATAAGTTTCAAAAATTATTATTGCAAAGGTATTTATTAGTTTGGCATTTTTCCAAAAGCTAAGTCCCTAACTATGCTAAATAAATGAAAATAAAGTAAAGTCTTTGAGGGCTCTTACGTGTTCCAAGTAAAGTCCGTCAGCACGACACCCTCTTCCAAAGGTCAGCAAAAGCAGTAGCAAGCAAGCAAGCATAACCCTTCCACGGGGAATGGGTTTTTATACCTTACTAAGCTAACTAATCTAAGTAAAAGTAATTCTTTTCTGCAAAAGTCGGAGTCCCATTGGTTCAAAAGTGACAAGTGACATGTCACCTCATTTTCAAAACATCAGTTCCGTCACTTTCTTAGAGTCCATTGTCTCTAGCATTCGAGCTCCGAGGCTTCCTCAGATTGCAACATTGTCTTGCATAAAATTTTACATCATGTCATTTCGCTTCCTCGGATGCAAAGTTATCAAATGTTCCTCCTGCCGGTTCCTGGCCTTGGCCTTGTCCGAGTAGGAGACTGTTAGAAACACACCACGCTTTCCAAATGTTACCATCAAAAGGATATCTTTCTTTTGAAAGGACTCTCTCTTGCTCCGTGCAGAAATTATTTGCAAACTCGAGTAAACTAGGCCCAAAGCAGTCAATTTAACGTCCACTAATATATAAACAAACACAAAAGAATAATTAATGTAAGAAATATTATTCGTTCTGTTGCCACCCAGCAAATACTAATGATTAAACCATTAGTCTAAATTACCTAGCCAAAGCAAACAATTAAAGCAGCATTATATCTACCAGTCTACTTAAAATCCATCGAAATTCCTTATGCACCTATAGAAAATAGAGTGACACCATGTAGACAAGGGAAGCAAAAAATAGCACATGCATACTTTTAAAAATAGTTATAACATGACAAAAAGACAAAATTAATTTATTAATTTGCACGAACAAAAGATGCAACAAATATGCACGTTTATGAGCACACATGTTAATATCCCGCGTGTAGTGTAAGTTTAATCTAGGTTGAACTAATACAAACACAGCACCAAACGTTAATAAAGTTATTTTTCATTATGGAAGTGTGACTTCACGAGTTGAAATAAAATTATTTCTAAATCTCGCTCCATCAACTCCCTCATCTGGTGATTAACAAATCACCACACCACACCCAAAATTTAGTAAAATTTTGACTAACCAAAAATGGTTCGAATTCATTTGTATTAGTATTTTCTAAAAATTTGTCTCTTCAAAATCTTTGCAACTATCATATTGAACTCTACGTAACTCTTGTAACTCAATTTCCTTCTCCTGTTCCTTTTTGATCTTATAAATTTGTTTCTTTTCCTTCATGTGTTTCTTTCTCTTGTGTAACATGCAACTAATTTTTGTCAAAACTACTATAAATATTATTACAAACAAAGGTGTTAAAATCTTGCCAAGAACTGAACCACCAATTTCTTGAAACCATGTTTTAATAGCCTGGAATCTCTTTGTAAGTCGCTCTGAAAAATCATCCTCTTCTAAAGGAACTATTTCTGAATGCATTTCTGTGATGTTTTTGATATACATCTCAATATTCTTACTTTCATCAGGGATATAAGTACAGCAGTGCTGAACATGTAAAATACCACAGACTCCTCCCTCTTTTGCCAGGAGTATGTCTAATGCAAGGCGATCTTGCATCACTAATTGCAATGACCTCAACATTCACTAATTGGAAACCATCTGCTGTGTCAGTTGACAATCTGTCAACAATTGTGGATAATTTTCTGATCCTTCCTGCATTCAAGGTTATACCTACTAAAGGTATTACTGCTTCAAAAATATCTCCCAAAATTTCTGTAAAACTTTCTCTTTTATATCTATTTATATGATTATTAATTTTAAACAATCCTTCTTCATTTCTGTCAAGATGAAAAATCTTTGGAAAAACAAGCCCAACAAAACATGTCCCATACCAATGATCTGGAAGGTTATAATAAGCCTTATCACCACAAATAAAGTAAATCCCAGGAAAAATTGGATCTTTGCCCCCTTTGAATCCCCAACCTCCCTCGCAATTGCTAGCACCCACAAAATAATTATCAAAAAGTGTATTATCTCTTCTAATGCAAAGCTTACCACTAATTGGTTTGTCTATGTGTATTGCAACATTATCAAAAGTCTTGCCATTAAGCTTCTCATCCTCTTTTTGCCAGAATTTAGATTTAGTCTGCTTGACTATTTCATTTCTCTTATAAATTGCTCTTCTCTCCTCAACAAGATTCAAGAAAGACTTTTCTTCAGCTCTTAATTTACAGGTTAAATTATTCTTGTAAGCATACTCATAGGTAAGTTCGTTAGTGACTAAAAAGAATTCCCTCATCTGTTTAGCTCTTTTATGTTTATTTAAAGCACTCTCAATTTTTAAATTTGCAAAAATGTCATTTAAAATTTGAATAGTAATATTCTAAGCGACCAGTCTGATAAAATAAGCTAGCTAACACACTACAAGTTATCCCACATGTGAGAGGAAGCATATTGTATGTCACTCCCTCAGAAACAGAAGCAGGTAATTTTACACAGACGTAGCAATCTTTAACACCCATTACCTTAACATATTCTCCCAAAAGCCTTGAGAATGAATTGCTTGAAAAATCACTAACAGATTTATCCTGATGAATTTCAGGTTTGTGATCAATCACTTTGTTAGTTATATCTGTTGCACTATGTTTGTCTTGACTAACTGAAGCTTTGCTTGTCATATTAACTTTATATAAATCTTTACTAATTTCAAAAGGAATGACAATAGCCAATACTAACCAGAGCAGAATTAACATGAGCACACACACCAAAGTCATCTTACAGCATTTCTTGAAAATGGAACACTTTGAAGTACTCCTTTCCATAACATAAGGCATCTCTGGAAAATCTTATCTCAAAAAGGTAATAAAAAGAAAACAACATTTTAAAAATTATCTATTATCTAAAATTCAGACTAAATATATACCCCCCTTTTTAAAATCTTTTTTTTTTTTTTTTAAATCCTCTAACAACTTTTCTTCGACCTAATGTCACAAGTTAATTTCCAACTAAACAACTTTTCTTCGACCTTGTGTCACCTAACACAATTTCTTCAGCCTTTTGCCATAAACAAAACCCCACCACATTTTTTTTTTCAGATTAGTACTTCAATAGTTGTCACTAATTTCCTCAACCTCTTCCTGACTACTGCTGTTAATTTCAATAACAGGAGGAATAATCAGATAAGTCCACTCAGGAGATTTATATTTCTGATTAGGTCTCAAAATTCTTTTTGTTTTTCTAGTCACTACTTCTATTTTCCTCCCTTTTTCAACTTTCTTTTCAGGCTCTTTTTGACTAGTGATTTCGTTCACTTGCTCCTTTGAATTTTTAATCAACCTGAATCTCAATCCTCCATTTTCACTTGGCCATGATTCTCCTTTTCTCAAGATCTTTCTTTTCGGTTCTGCAATATTTGTTTCAGTCTTCCAAGATCTTTTTCTTACTCTTCTTTCTTGATCATCAACATCACTTTCTGCAGAATCACTATCAGAAATTTCTATTCTTGACTCAGGAACTTTTCTAATCGGCAGTCTCACTCTGTTAGGAACTATATTCTGTCTTCCATCACTGGTACTTGGCAATTCAACTTCCTCCTCTTCTTCAATTACCTTCAACTTCCCAGTTTCTGGTTTCTTGTTCCTCCTTCCAGAGCTTATTTTCTGCTTTTCGATACTCTCCTGGTCAGAAATTTCGATTGATTCAGCTTCTCTGTCTTCAAAATTTTCAATAGCCTCTACTCCATTCACTTTCTTAACAGACTCTTCTGCTGAATTTCTTTTTAACAGATCTTCATCACTTTCAGAGTCTATTTCAATGATTTCCAAATCTTTTCTGTTCAAGTCTTTATTCACTTGCAAATTTTCCAGATGTCGACCTCTCTGTCGATCTTCAGAATCTGGATTTCTTTCACCTTCTACTTCAGAATCAGAATCATCTGTAGAATCACTCTCTTCATCAGAGTTTTCAGGAGTAGGAATTGGAATCGTGTGGCTTGGATGTATCCACCTTTTCAATCCTTTACATTTTACTGCATTCGTTGTTACTAGAATTATTTGTCTAGCTTTCTGCCATCTTGGAACTAGACAATTTCTTCTCCGATGTACTTTAGTTCTAACCCAATCTCCAGGTCTCAGATCATGTGTTTGTACTTTCTCATCTGATTGTACTTCAGTTCCCACCTGCAGTCCGCCGTGTGTGTACCTGCCTGACATAGTTGAATGAGGAGGGTCAGAGTATATGGAACGTTTAACATGAGGCTCGACCACGAAATTGATGTTCTTTTAAAAGTAACGAGGTTTTGACACAATGACAAGACGGATGTTTTGGTCTTTGATTTATGAATGGTGTGTAAACATGACATTTGTTTTTTAATAGATAGCTTAAGGATAAGCTGTGGTGATAGCTCACGATTGGAGCACCCCGACATCCTTTCCAAGCCCTGAGCAGCTGGTATGCGCAACTTGGCTGTCTCTGGGTAATAGCAGTTGGATATTCCTTCTGGTTTCCATGTTCACATACATTTTGCTAATAGCTGGTTCACATGATTTTAAATTGTTGTCTTTTCGCCTGTTCTCTCTCTGACAGCAAAAATCGAACTAGTGTCCAAAAGTGGAGTGGTGGCACAAGAGTGCAGCCCTGATGAAACTGCTTAACGAGCTATAGCAGTGAAACATGTCGGCACTGGCAATAGGTAATGGTGGGCATGAATAGCTACCAGCCTTTTTAGACACCATTGCATAAGTAATTCCCTATAAATAAAGTTGGTTAAGGGGACTTTATGCTTGGTTTTTAAGCACTTCTTTATGTTTTGTGTTTGTCACCAGCAGATATCACTGCTATCCACTGTTTGTCACAATTTCTGTTGTTGTTGTGGACACTCCTTTGCTTTCTTCTTTTTTCTTTGAGAGACAAGTAACGACCGATGATGAGACAGGGGCCTGTCTGGAAATCTCACACCAGTTACCCGTTGGTGGTGTTTCCGTGAGGTGTCACTTGTCTTCTCCACATTTTTTCTAAGGAGAATTTAGTCCAACACGAATGTGTGGACAAGTGTGACTAACACATTTAGGTCACGAGTGTTGGTGTTCGTGGTTGCTGTCAGGGCGAACAGGCGGAATACAAATTTTGTACGTGTGCAGGATTGCAGTGCAATATTCTCTTCATAAAGTGTATGAGAGAGTGAGAGGTAGCAGGATATGTTAACTGCCCCTTGTTGTAGTCACTGACATGCTTTGACGCCCGAGGACTGGGTCTTGTGTTGTATGACATTTTCTGAGTGAAGGGCGACCCTTTCCTTTTTCCCTCTGAGCTCCTATTGTGTTTT
Organism: Lissotriton helveticus; assembly: GCF_964261635.1. Taxonomy (NCBI): domain Eukaryota; kingdom Metazoa; phylum Chordata; class Amphibia; order Caudata; family Salamandridae; genus Lissotriton; species Lissotriton helveticus. Next base: position 666,866,793 of record NC_136063.1, read on the forward strand.
TGCCCACCTGATTAGACGCAGAAGTAACTACGTCAGACAGTCTTTTGCAATATTCCAAAATAGCACTGTCATTAATGCTCAACAATTTCCCTACTGGTACAAAAGCTTGTCTCATGACTCTGCCCATAAGAATTTCACGAGGACTCAGACCTGTCTTTTTATCAGGTATGCTTCTTAGAGACATTAAAACAAGTGGAAGAGCATCAGTCCACTTCATACCTGTATCAAGACACATTTTTCCAATCCTGTTTTTGATCGTTCCATTAATCTGTTGGTGGTGTTTCCGTGAGGTGTCACTTGTCTTCTCCACATTTTTTCTAAGGAGAATTTAGTCCAACACGAATGTGTGGACAAGTGTGACTAACACATTTAGGTCACGAGTGTTGGTGTTCGTGGTTGCTGTCAGGGCGAACAGGCGGAATACAAATTTTGTACGTGTGCGGGATTGCAGTGCAATATTCTCTTCATAAAGTGTATGAGAGAGTGAGAGGTAGCAGGATATGTTAACTGCCCCTTGTTGTAGTCACTGACATGCTTTGACGCCCGAGGACTGGGTCTTGTGTTGTATGACATTTTCTGAGTGAAGGGCGACCCTTTCCTTTTTCCCTCTGAGCTCCTATTGTGTTTTTGCCCACCTGATTAGACGCAGAAGTAACTACGTCAGACAGTCTTTTGCAATATTCCAAAATAGCACTGTCATTAATGCTCAACAATTTCCCTACTGGTACAAAAGCTTGTCTCATGACTCTGCCCATAAGAATTTCACGAGGACTCAGACCTGTATTTTTATCAGGTATGCTTCTTAGAGACATTAAAACAAGTGGAAGAGCATCAGTCCACTTCATACCTGTATCAAGACACATTTTTCCAATCCTGTTTTTGATCGTTCCATTAATCTGCTCAACTACTCCAGATGCCTCAGGTCTGTATGCACAGTGTATTTTCTGCACAATATGCAAAGCTTCACAGATCAATTTCAAAAGTTTATTATCAAAATGTCCCCCTCCATCACTCTCAATAGTAACAGGGAAACCGTATCTTGGGATAATTTCTCGAAGAAGCAATTTTGCCACTGTAATCGAATCACAATGACGTGTTGGAAATGCCTCCACCCATCTTGAAAACAAACACACAATCACAAAAACATATTTTAAACAATTGTGTAAAGGCATTTCAATGAAATCCATTTGTAATCTGGTGAAAGGGCCACCCTCTTGACCTATGATTCCTGTACCTACAACTGATTTTCTGTTCAGGTTCATTTGTTGGCAAGTTAAACACCTCTGACAAAGAGATTCTGCAATTGTTCTGAATTTGGTATTAAACCATGTCTCTTTAAAAAGTCTGATCATAGAATCCCTTCCAATATGACCAGGGCCATGATATAATCTGGCCATGTCAGCAATCATACAATTAGGTAAAACTATTCTGCCATCTTTGTAAGTCCAAACTCCATCTTCATCTCGTGGTCTACATTCTGCTTTTAACCATGTGTTTTTCTCCTCATCATCAGCTTCATTTTGTAAATCTCTGATTTCCTGCCATGTTTCAACTACTGTTGTTAGCATCAATGAATTCGAATCACTTTCTTTACTCATTTCCCGATTATATGCACAACCATTTCTTGCGCAATACTTAGCCGTCTCATCTGCATAAGCATTGCCTTTGGTGATATAATCCTCACCCTTTTTGTGAGCTGCACATTTTACGACAGCAATTTCTTTTGGTAATTGAATGCCATCTATTAATCTCCTAATGAATACTGCATTTTTGATTGGAGAACCTGCTGAAGTTAAATAGCCTATCTGAGACCAGAGCTGTCCATAATCATGCACAACTCCGTATCCATACTGGCTATCAGTTATTATGGTAACTCTCAAATCTTTTGATATTTCACAAGCACAAATTAAAGCAATCAATTCAGCCACCTGTGCTGAACAAATTCCTTCAAGACATGATGCTTCTTCAACATCTGCAACTGTACAGACTGAATATGCTGCCTTTAAAACACCTCCTTCTGATCTTAGACAGGAGCCATCTACAAAGTAGACAAAATCTGATTCAGGCAAAGGTTTGTCTTTAATATCTTGCCTTGGCTTGGTACAGTATTCCATAACATCCAAACATTCATGCTCCACATCAATTTCATCAATAATTTCAGAATCAGGCAATAATGTAGAAGGATTCAAATTCACACATCTTGCAATAGAAACATTATCTGCTCCTAAAATAACTTTCTCGTATTTTGTTAACCTATTACTAGTCAGATGTTGTGTCTTACTCCTTGTCAGGAGTATTTCAACTGAATGGGGAACATAGACTTTTACAGGAAACCCCATTATGATTCCTTCACTTTGCTCCAAACTGACACTAGTTGCTGCAACTGCTTTTAAGCAACCTGGTAAGGCTTTTGTAACAGGATCAAGAACTGCTGAAAAGTATGCAATGGGTTTTCTCAGATTCCCATGTCTTTGAATTAGTACAGACAATGCACATCCTTCTCTTTCACTGCAATACAGTTCAAAATCTTTTTCATAATTTGGCATGCCTAGAGCTGGAGCTTCACATAGGCTTCTTTTTAGATTCTCAAAAGCTTCTAACTCAGATTCATTAAGAACAATCGGATCTTTTACATCAGATTTTGTCAATTTCTGTAGTGGTTTCGCAATTACTGAAAATCCACTTATTCATTGTCGACAGTAACCAACCATTCCTAGAAACATTCTAACTTGTGTTTGAGTTCTTGGAGGTTGCATTGCTTGAATCATTTTAATTCTTTCAATTGTTACCTGTCTTATTCCTTTCGCAATTCTATGTCCAAGGTATTTCACTTCTTGTTTACAAAACTGCAATTTTGCAGGAGATACTTTATGTCCCTCTTCTGCTAGATGATTTAAAAGTACAATTGTGTCTGTCACACAATTTTCTCTTGATTTTGCTGCAATTAGTAGATCATCAATGTATTGCACTAATGTCGACCTGCCAGGTAGATTTAGATCTTCTAAAGATCTCTTTAACAACTCCTTAAAAATAGAAGGACTCTCTGTATACCCTTGAGGAATTCTACACCATACGAGGGTCCTATTTTGAAATCTGAAAGCAAAAATTTCCTGACTCTCTGGATGTAAAGGAACAGTAAAGAATGCATTGCAAAGATCAATGACAGTATACCACTCAGCATCATGTGGAATCTGATATAAAATGACTGCTGGATTTGGAACAACAGGACAACTTGGAACGACAATTTGATTAATCTTTCTTAGATCTTGAACAATTCTATATGTTCCATTTGATTTTTTAATTCCCATAATCGGTGAATTACAAGGGCTACTCTCAATTTCTTTTAAAACACCTTGTTTAATGAATTTTTCAATCACTGGAATAACACCTTCTATGGTTTCTGCTTTCATTTTATACTGAGGAATGTTTGGAAAATCTATTCCCTGTTTCAATGACATTTTGACTGGATCGATATGTTTCATCAGACCCATCTCATTTCCAGTCAAATCCCAAATTTCATTCTTGACTGTCTCTTTTAGTTCTACAGGAAGATTTTCTTTTTCAAAAGCAGGAAACAATTTTGTTTCTTCTGATTCTACTAACATCATTGTCATTCTATACAAACCATCTTCTTCCATTGTTTGCAATTCTACTCCATCAGGAGAACAATATATTCTACAATTCATCTTGCACAATATATCTCTCCCTAGTAAATTCACTGGACTGCTATTACAAACCACAAATCTATGTTTGTCTTTAAAATTTCCAATTTCAACTTGCACTGGATCTCTTAAATCAGTCTTAATTTGTTGATTACTTACTCCGACTACTTGGATGGTTTCCCCAGAGAGAGGTAGGTTTTCAATTTCCACTGATCTAACAGTAGAACGGGTAGCACCAGTGTCCACTAGAAAAGTGATGTCTACATCATTAACTTTCCCATTTACAAATGGACCAGACTGGTCAACCTCAAGAGTGGCTCCAATTACACACTCTTCCCCCTCTCTCGGGCACCGTCAGAAGTAGTCATCAGAATCACTTCCTTGATTCTCTGTTAACAAAAACTGTCCTGAAGCATTTTGCACAATTTGTCTTTGAGTCCTTATTACCTGATCATCTCCTTCAAATCCCACACCTGGATTATATTTTTGACTTCCCCCAGAATTTGGAAAGGGAGGCTGTGGAATTTGATTCTGCTGTTGAATCAATTGATTTTGTAGCTGTCGCTGAAGACTCAGGTCATTTAATTTACGCTGCAAACGTAGCTGTTGCTGCAGATCAACATCATTCTGCATCTGTGGGTTTAACAATGGATTTTTAAAATTTCTGGGTGGGTTTTTACACTCACTCTTCCAGTGTCCAATCTCGCCGCAATTAAAACGAGGCAATTTCTGTTTTAAATCATCCATTTTAGCATTATATATTTTATTATTATTAAACTTAAATTTTCCTTGACCCTGATTCATGTTCTGATTTTGAATAAAATTTCCGTTTTTATTTTCAAGACTGGCAATTTGTTGCTCAGCCACTTTCACTTGTGCACACATTGCTTTCTCTTTCAACTTCTTTTGTTTAACCTCTAACTCATCACTACAGTATTTTGCTTTTCTCAAAATGTCGTCAACTGAAAGTGATTGCCATCCTACAATATTATTTCTAATCATTTCCCCAACTTCTGGTCTAAGACCATAAACAAATCTGTAAATAAAATGGCTCATATCCTTTTCGTCTAATTTTTCATAGCCACTGTATTGTTTAAAAACTAGTAATAACCTTTCATAAAATGAATGAACTGATTCTTTAGGTTCCTGATTAGTTCGATCTATTTTAACCCAGTCCACTTCTTTTGGAGCAATTTTTTGTTTTAACCAATAAATCACCTTTCCATAAAAATCCATTACTATTGGAGCTGGAGCACCAGTTACTTTAATTCGCTCAGGTTCCTCTTTAGGCCAACCTATAGCAATTTTACATTCTGTCCAAAGATCTGATGGAACAACGATGTCGAAAAGTCCATCCAGATCAATCCACAGAACTTTTGAAACTTTTATAAACCTGTCTACTTGTCGATACCATTCAACAGGCTTTTCCCTCAGTCTTGGAAAATCATTAGTAAAAAGTAAAATATCCTGTCTCGACCAAGGAACATGAACATAACCTCCACCAGCAATTTTTCTCATTGGAAATTGTTTTGATAATTTCTCTAATTTTTCATCCTCCTTCTTTCTAGTCCACTTCACTCTCCACTTACTTAATTCACCGAGCTTTTTGATGTAAACAATCAAATCTTTTATGTGCATTATTCTTCCAATTGAGTTTAAATTCTCAATATCTTTTTCTGAAAAATCCAATCTATAATGCTTTCCAAAACTCTTTTGTCTACTTAAATCAATTTCGAGTTCTGCTGCCAGTTCCTCTAACTGATCATATTTATTCTTTGTTTTCCATTGAATACTCTTGCAGATGAACAGTAATTCATCATCACGACAACATTTTAGACTGTCAGAACCAATTGTACCAATTATTAATTCTTCTAAATTTGCTTTTAATTTTGCAACATCAAGTTTTGGATTTGACCCTCTTCTATCAGAAGTCTCAGTATCAGATTCTGCACCCATTGGTGACTTATTAAAAGAACCTTCATTGAAAGTTAAATCAGGCATTTTCGTTTTCTCAAGATTAATTTCAGATAAATCTGAATAAAAATTTTCAGCAACCCTTTGAACTTCTGCATTTAAAGGAATAGTTAAACTTGTCCTGTTATTTTCTCTCTGTTCAAAAACAGGCTGAACAGGACCAATAGTTACTGGAACAGTCACAGCTTCCATGCCTTTAGTTATTTGTCGAATTAATTCTTCTTTAGATCGTAAATATTCTGAAGTATTTCCAACTTCCTCATCTCTAATTTCTCTCATTAAATTTTTAGGGGCTTCCCTTTCTTTTGGAATTAACGAAAAATGTTTACCCCCAATATAAACATCAGCATTTGTCCCAATTTCTGATTTTTCTGGAGTTTCAAAAGATTCTGAATTATTAGGGTATAATCTTGGAGATTCATTAATAGGAGGTGCACTTGGTGTGGTTTCAGTAGAAACCATCGGAGTAGACCATGATCGAGGAGGTCTCAAAGGTTCATTTCCTTTATTAGAAGTAAAAATTTCTTCTAAAACTGCATCTTCAGTTTCACTTTCTATGACTACATTATTTTTCTTTTCAGATCTTTTTTTACCAGGAGATCCCAAAACCATTTCTCTAATTAAATAGAGACCATCACACATGTCTCCCTGTCTCCACATTCGTATTCTATCTTCATGTGTCTCTCGTCTATAGCTTGGTATTTTCGGAGGTCTTTTAATACCACTCGCTTCTCTTTGAAGTTGAAACATTTCATCTTCCCATTCAACTAATGCTTCAAATTGAGTAGGTCTTGGTTTTGGAATAAGAGCATTCATCTTTTCTCTCAAATTTCTTAAAATTTTTATATTAAATGAACCATATTCAGGCCAAGTCAAAACACCATCGTCTTTAGTGTAATGTTTCCAGACATCAAACCATAAAACAGTATGATATCCATATTCACCTTCCATATACGCTGCAGGTGTTTTATATTTATGAAGCAATTTACCACCTCGCTTTTTTATTTTCTTGTCAGGTGAAATAACATTTTTAAACTTCTGAAATATTGTAGGCTTTTTCTCAACATGTTTAAAATAATAACTCATTTTTCAAATCAAATCCAATTAAAGGAAATGATCGTAAAATATTTCCTGGATGTTCCGTAACGCTAGCCAATCCGTACGCGAAACACACCAACAAGCCAATCAGAGTTGAGCTACTTCACTACCTTGCTCAACGAATAGAAATTGTTCTTTCTCAAAGAACCAATCAGTTTACAGCACGTCAGAGTTACGAGAGCCAATCAGAACACAGCCTGTGACGTATGCTACCCAATCACTGCGCGAACCGTGTGACGTATACAGCTACTGCGGTTTCTCGTGTCTCTCTCTCAGCTCTCACCCCTCCTTTACAAAAACTTTTCACAGCGCCATTTTAAGAACGCTTTTTCAATGAAAAATTAATTCAACAACCACAAGAAAGACTCATCTGTCTGTTTCTCTAATAATATGATAGAATTTCAATCATACAAGAATTCTATATGTGGAATAGACGACGCTATTCTCACAGAATATACAATTGCCAATAAAGTAATCTTTTTACTCTACCCTTCAAACAAGTAATAATGAACTCATTTCCCTCAGAATGCACATCCAAGTGACAATTCAAAGTTTAACTTGAACACCATTACAAAACAATTACGCACTTTCAAACGGAAAGTATCCCTAATCAAACACACATGAAATCCGTACAGGACTCTCACCTGTTTATAGATATCATGCACCGTTAGTAAAATAAACGACGTTATCCGTACAGGACTCTCACCTGTTTATAGATATTAAGCATGTTATCCGTACAGGACTCTCACCTGTTTATAGATAAACATACACCGGCGTTATCCTACCCTTCACTCAAGCTTGAATATATACTATTACTCTTATCACAGTGAGTTTTAGAGCGGGCTCATTGTCCCTATACTCATGCTGCTCAAATTTCTTAGATAATCCTCACTATACAACATTCACACCTAGCCCTACTATGTGTTGCACGGCGACAACACTTGTGATACACGGCGATACCACTACTCTGAAACAGATCAAATGTGCTGTGTGACTACCTTCTCATCACACTAATTTGTACCGGTACAACAAGGAATTTTCACGCAGCTGGAAAAAACCTTACATATAGCACGAAAACGGATTCAACATATGTTAGACATCGATCCTATGTAACTACCGTATATGTTGGTTACCATAGCAACCATCAAATTCTGCTACTAAGGTAATTGATCCAGCGGCCTATAGAAAATATGTCATAAATTACGCTACCCAACTCTACAACTTATACTATTTATCACTAATTAAACACAAAGGCTCATTAATCAAACATGACATATTATGACCAACTGAACCATGTGGCCTAATTAACCTATTCACAATTTATATACATTTATATACAACCGCGGTAAATGGATATCATCATTTCAATAAATCTAACTATTTATTAAGCCACTTATGGCGATAGAATCTAGCTAATGGTAACCTGAACCCATGAAATGTCAAGACCAGCTTGTTTTCAAAAGTAAGATTTTATTAGCTATTTATTATAATTTCATAAATGTAATTTTTATTAAAGCATTTTTATTAGAATCATTGCAAGTATAAACTTTATAAGTTTCAAAAATTATTATTGCAAAGGTATTTATTAGTTTGGCATTTTTCCAAAAGCTAAGTCCCTAACTATGCTAAATAAATGAAAATAAAGTAAAGTCTTTGAGGGCTCTTACGTGTTCCAAGTAAAGTCCGTCAGCACGACACCCTCTTCCAAAGGTCAGCAAAAGCAGTAGCAAGCAAGCAAGCATAACCCTTCCACGGGGATTGGGTTTTTATACCTTAGTAAGCTAACTAATCTAAGTAGAAGTAATTCTTTTCTGCAAAAGTCGGAGTCCCATTGGTTCAAAAGTGACAAGTGACATGTCACCTCATTTTCAAAACATCAGTTCCGTCACTTTCTTAGAGTCCATTGTCTCTAGCATTCGAGCTCCGAGGCTTCCTCAGATTGCAACATTTTCTTGCATAAAATTTGACATCATGTCATTTCGCTTCCTCGGATGCAAAGTTATCAAATGTTCCTCCTGCCGGTTCCTGGCCTTGGCCTTGTCCGAGTAGGAGACTGTTAGAAACACACCACGCTTTCCAAATGTTACCATCGAAAGGAAATCTTTCTTTGAAAGGACTCTCTCTTGCTCCGTGCAGAAATTAGTTGCAAACTCGAGTAAACTAGGCCCAAAGCAGTCAATTTAACGTCCACTAATATATAAACAAACACAAAAGAATAATTAATGTAAGAAATATTATTCGTTCTGTTGCCACCCAGCAAATACTAATGATTAACCCATTAGTCTAAATTACCTAGCCAAAGCAAACAATTAAAGCAGCATTATATCTACCAGTCTTCTTAAAATCCATCGAAATTCTTTATGCACCTATAGAAAATAGAGTGACACCACGTAGACAAGGGAAGCAAAAAATAGCACTTGCATACTTTTAAAAATAGCCACAATTAGTTATAACATGACAAAAAGACAAAATTAATTTATTAATTTGCACGAACAAAAGATGCAACAAATATGCACGTTTATGAGCACACATGTTGTTATCCCGCGTGTAGTGTAAGTTTAATCTAGGTTGAATTAATACAAACACATCACCAAACGTTAATAAAGTTATTTTTCATTATGGAAGTGTGACTTCACGAGTTGAAATAAAATTATTTCTAAATCTCGCTCCATCACGGGTACTACATAGAATGTATCCGGACCACACAAACCAAAGCCCTGAATGTAGACAACCAGATGCGCATTTCATTTATATGATATGGGATTGTCCAACAGTGACACAATACTGGTGGATGGTGATAGACTGCATACAAACTGCCACAGTGTCGAAAATACCAATAACTATAAAAGTTGTAATACTGGGAATGCTTCCTACACCTAGATCCAAAAATCTCAGGGGAAAGGTTTTCATATTAAATAAAAAATAGAGATAAGATAGCTCAGCCAGGATCCCCCTACAATCGAGGGATGGTTAAAAGACCTGAACGAATGGACAACTGCAGAACTATTTCGAGTGAAAAGGGTCAGAAAGGAAGATGAGATAGAAGAGGATGCGCTGGCCTGGACCCTCATGATAGCAGATGCAAAACAAACCCCTACCCCAGATGAGGAGCTGATCGGGGACTGACTGGAAGAGATAGGTACAGAGGGAATGCCCAGATGATTTGTAAACAGAGAATGCAAGGTCTATTTACGTATAACTATGGAAAGTAGGATATGTTGCTCCTATTTTTACTGCGAATTGGCACAACAAGAGGGAGGGTGTGAGGAATGTTTTCTTGTTGGTAATATGGCACGAACAGCATGTGATTTATATGTTTCATAATGGGAGCTCAAAGTAAATAATGTTGTGATATAGAAATAAGGATGTCTCGGAAGTCTAGAGACGATGTATATGAAAGCTGATACGACATATGTAAAATGTTATGATACGATGCGAAAATGGCAATAATTGTGTATTAATTTATTTTTTAAAGTATACACTAGTGATATTTACCTTACAGGCCCTGAGTACACTTTACTAGGGACTTATAGGTAAGTTAATTACAGCAATTATGAGTATAGCCCATTTTTACATATTTTAGGGGTCAGAGCACATGCACAGACACCTGGTTAGCGGATTTCCAGTGCCCAACCAGCATCAACAATCTCTAAAAATTGAAGTGATCATGCAAAAAGAGGCATTTTCCTACTGATGGCCATGAACAACGGCTGGTAAACTGAATGTGTGAGTGGTCATAGTGAGAATAATGATAACAATTTTATATCAAAAGAGTGCTGATGTCTAATAGAATTTTTCAGTCAGAACTCCAATTGCACTAACACTGAACAGAAGGAAGAACAAAGGAATCCTGTTCAAATTGAGTCTAAATCGTAGAGGGAAACAGCCTCCACACATCAATGAAAAATGTCAATCCCTCAAATGGATTTAAGTATGTAAATCTGAATGTTTTGGAAAAACTGAACAATACATATTGGGGAATCAAGAGATAATGATCCTGAAAGAGTGCAATGCAATGGCTAGGTTCTGTCATAAGATGGTACAGCAAATTTGCCTTTTCTGGACCCTAGTTTTCTTGGTATTAAGATACACAGTGACAGTGCTATTGCCCCAAAATGGCACAGGTAAAGTTGGTTTTACCCGCATGTTCTATTTTACTGTTACTGTCCAGTAAAACCATTGTAGTTGTAGCAGAAAATGCCCCTTTTTCATAGAAGTCAAATGTCTCATGTGGGCCGCAATACATAGTTGCACCACCCCACAGGTTATCAAAAATTGCCTTTGCCTTTCATGAAAAGCCTGATTTTATATACTTATGAGCCACTTAAAAGATTGCATTGCAGTTCCAAAGGGCACGGTGCTATTATATAAAAATAGGATGCACAGTGTAGGCTTTGCTAAACCTTTCCTTTTAAAAGACCCAGGGGGGTTTGAATCTTCTTGGATTTCTATATTTTCATTTTCTGCATTGGAAAATGCTTGGGAAATGTTTCACTTTCAGAGTTATTTTTTGATTACTTTTTAAAACTTGATTTAATGGTTGAATCAGATTTTTAATAGCCTAGTTGGAAGGGTAACTTGATACACCTTTGCACTGTGGCACCTGACCAAAACTGGGCTACACCTATTTGTGCAGAGAACCATAGCCTTCCTCAAAGACCAGGAAGGACACATTGGAGGTATCTGCTGTCATCTTAGCAGCATTTACCTATTTGGAAGTGACCACGAACAGTTGACTGAACAAAGGGCAGCTTTAGCAATACCTCTTATAACTTGGAGATGCCAGGGTAGGCTTCTACTATTTATTTCTATGAACCTCATAGACAGCCAGGCTCCAGTCACAAAAGGATAGATCAGCTTGGATCCTATCAGGTGAGACAAGAGCTCAACTACTTAAAGACGTCACTAAAAAGAAGAAGACAGGCCCGCTTGAGGTCAGAAGAGTTTCATCACATTAAAACTGGGGCTTTTGGGTAAATGTACAGCCAGACAAAGAGGAAGTGCTGCAGAATTAGGTGGGGACTTTGAAAAATATTTATTATAGGGTACCAGAATTTCTCCAATTACTGGCTAGTGGAAGGACACATTTGTCACCTCGACCACCACTTCCTCAAAACATTTCAGGACTTGAGAAGACTCAACCTGAAAAAGAAGGCTGTGCTGGAAGAAGACTCCTAACTCCTGCTTGAAGATGAGGATTCACTAATGGACTCAAGGATCCAATGACATAAGGATGCCTCAATCATGCTGCCGCAGAAGGACTGAAACTAATCTCTAAACTTGAAGTGGGTGGCCTACTGTTTACCTGACTCAGGGACACAAAATGCAGAGGTAATCCTGACTTTACGAGCCCCCAGCCAACTGATGAGAACTGGACTCTGTAGCAGACCTAATTGAAGCGAGACATGGTACTTAGAGGCCTACCATGAGGAACTAAGGGCAGTAGAACTGTCCAAAATAAACTATTCAAGGAGAAAAATGGGGCTTACTCACTTTATCCATCTCCAGAGAAGCAGGACAAGGTACTAACGTTTGCCAAGCGATTTATATATTATGTGGGCAAGTAAACCAGGTTCACCTGCAGTGCTTATTGACTCATTTAAAACTCATTCAGAAATACTTCACAGCAAAGGTATCTGGCCTCGTGTAGTCCTGTCATGCTAAAGATTGCAGCCTTTCCTCGCTGAAGGATTTTGACTACCATGATGTGACTGAGTCCGAAGGCAAAACCTTGGACTGGGGTGAACCAGAAAATCAATCCTACCCATTAAGCAAACTTGATGACTGTGAAATCCAGGGTTGTCCCAATCAGAGACTTTACCTCAAAGCTAACCGATAAGCAAGAGCTTGATAACATTGTATCCTACTACAAGGCATTACCACCAGCCACAGCCTTGTCCATAGCCCTTCAAGAAGAATTTGACTTCCATTTCAGAGGCTAAATCAGAAGGTAAAACCTTTAACTAGGGTGACCCGCTTGGTGTTTACAACTTCCACTGCATTGCGCATATTCTGCATTCACACCTAGGGGCATATTATCAACAACGAGCGATAAATATCGCTTAACGTGTCTAGCGCGTTTTTCATTATCACCGTATATCGCCGGATCCCATCATCATGTTAGCGGCGTATTTGAAATGATTTGCCAACAGGCGATGTGAAATTCTGCGATTTTCATCAATATCGCATGAAAACCAGCGATGTTAGAACTGCGCTGAAGAAAATGTTGTTAATAGGGAGAAGTGGAAGTAACCTTACAATCCACCTCCCATATGCACATGGCGAAGTCGAGAATTTTGTAGACGTTAGTTTTCTGCAATATCCGTGCTTAGCGCGTATTTTTTCATCACTACCCGGAAGAGGTGTGGCGCCGCGGCTAGGGCGACTGACTCCAGAATCTGGGGATCACGGTTCGATCCCCGGTGCCGGCGGCAGATTAGCCCAGCACCATGTGACTCTGGGCAATAGCTTTCTTACTTGATGTGTGTTTATGGAGTTCAGTGAGGGATATGGTAATAGTACCTTCAGTTGAAAGCGATCACAATCTGCTGTCCCTCACCTTAGCCCCTTGGTGGTCTGTTAGGAGTGGTGGTCCCGTACTTAGTTCAACAGTTGGCCTAGGCGAGTCGGAGGTATCCCTTTGCGGTAGACGCCTGAAGTGGCCAAAACTTCTTTTGTCTGCCGATAAACTGGAGGCTGTGTCCCAACTTCTGGCCTTAGCCCATCAGAAACTGGGCACAGTTGATGGGGGTCTGGGGGAGACATGTGAAGTATTTTGTAACTTAACTGGGGCCTTGACAAATTTGCTTACTGTGCCCCAGAGGCATAGTGGGGCGAAAGTAAGGGCCAACACAAGAGACGGCTGGTACACTCACAACTGCAGGGAGGCGAAGAAAAATCTAGTTGAGGCTGTTAAAGCAAAATCCCAAGTTAGGATAAGGGAGGCAAGGAAGGTTTACTCCAAGTCAATCCAGCTAGCAAAGAAGGAATGGGAGGAGAAATTTTGGTCGGACTTGCTCACTGCCAGTAGAGATAAAGATGCTAGGGGTTTTTGGAAATTGATAGGCTCTCGTAATAGACCCGACGACACCCTGAGAACTTGCACTATTCCACCCCAGGCCTGGTTCCATCATTTCGGGGCCTTATATTCAGCGATAGAAGGGCCCCTAAGTGAGCCAGCTGTACTCTCCTTCCCAATGGACTATGGTACTTTTGACTTGTTTACACCACGGGAGGTTGAGAATGCAATCAAAACCGTGGTCCCACTGAAGGCTGCTGGTCCTGACGGGCTCCCAGGGGATTTGTTGCGCGCTTACCCATCTGATTGGGGCCTAATGATCTCGGCCCTCCTGAATGCCATCCTGGAGGATGGCCCGACCCCCGAGTCATGGAGAGGGGCAGTGGTAGTCCCCATCTACAAAAAGGGAAGTAGAGACACCCCAGGGAACTACAGGCCTATAAGCCTGATCGATTCTACCCAAAAAGTAGCTGGAAAGGTTATCCTGGGGAGAATCCTTCAATGGGTGGATGAGAACCAGGTCTTATCAGACTTCCAAGCAGGCTTTCGCTCAGGTACAGGCACAATTGAGCAGGTCTTCAGGCTTTTACTCCTGTACTGGAAGGTGGTGGAGCTAGGCAAGGGCAGTCTCTATTTGGCCTTTATCGACTTGAAGACTGCCTTTGACCTAGTTCCCAGGGAAGAACTTTGGAGGGTTCTCCACCGAATGGGCCTCCCCCTGTACATTTTGTTTCTTCTCAGGAAACTTCATATGAACAATTTTGCTCAGGTCCGTTGGGGGAGAAACGGCGAAACAACAGATAGGATCCCGGTCTGTAGGGGTGTCAGACAGGGGTGTGTGTTAGCTCCCACACTCTTCTCTTTGTATGTAAATGGTGTGGTGGAGCATCTGCTACAGGAACCCGCGGATGCACCATGTCTGGGGGGTGTACGCATCCCAACATTGTTGTTTGCGGACGATACTCTCCTTATTTCAAAGACCCCCCAGGGGCTCCAAAAGTTGTTGACCCGTTTTCAGGACTTCTGTGTATCCAGAGGGCTGGTGATAAACGTAGAAAAAACAAAATACTTGGTACTACGTCCACCAAGGAAATTAGGTCGCCCTCCCATTCTGAATTCGGTCCCTTTGGAGAAAGTGACAGAATTTGATTACTTGGGTCTACGTTTAAATGATTGTCCCAGGGGGGGTTGCGCTGTGGGTACCTGCGGTTCTACTACCTCCGTTCTAGGGGTAAACACAAATGTTGGCTCTCTCAGCAGTGCTTTTAACGAGGGTTTTATTGGTATGTATGTTTTTCTCTGCATACCAATCACAGTGTTCAGGGTAGGGAAATATAAGTCTCTTGAATGGGGGGAAATAAATTCCAAGTCCAGGTAATTCAGGCTGGGGTGTCCGTGCTTTAGGCTGACTCTGTGTAAGGGTCCGGGCTTGGTGGATTCCCCTTCGCCGGCGTCTCCCTCGTCAGCACGGTCGTTGACCCAGAAAACAAACAAAGGACATATATTGGGTTACTGAGACGTCCGGTATATACAGTGGAGGGTAGGGGAGGTGATGGAAACCAAGTGTCGGTGCTATATGCAAAACGTCACGCAGTGCTCTCAGTGCTCGTGAAGGGAGGGGCACCTGGGACGCCTTAAACACTCGGCAGCGGATGCTTTTAATCGGTATGGCTATTCCGACCCACCCACTCCGCAACTCTGCCCCGTACCTTGTTAAGCCACGTTCCTCCCTCGGGACCGTGGCGGGGCGAAGGGTGGAAACGTTGGCCTCCTGGCTTGTAGAACTCCGCTGGGCTCGTCTGCTCTCCGACCTCTTCCTGCTTCACCTCTGCGCTCCTTCGGGTCCTCTGCACACCGTCTACCTAGAGGGAAACGCCGTCCGTCCAGGATGAGGTACTTCCGCCTTTTGACGTCGCGCCTTGGAAAGGGGGCGGAGCTGCGCCGTCCTCGTCGTTCCAATTAAAGGTACCACGTCCCTTTTCTGCGGGTGTCCAGCAATCGTCCTTAATCTCTTGCCACTCGTTCTCGGGCAGCTGTAGGGACAATGGGCAGGGTGAGAGAGCAGTAGTTGACCACCACTCCGAGTCAGTACGGGGCTCACCCGGTACCCCACCGTCACAATGATAAAATGACCTGGTCTTCACATATCAACAAGATGGTCCTCTGCCACAAAAGGGTAGGGGGTGCTTTACTCAAGGAATATCATGCATCCCCCAGATCTACAGTGGCTCCTGCAATTGAGATCTACAGGGCAAGGGGGGTCACTTCTGCCCTGTATGGCGCGGAGCTATGGGGCCATTGCAATTTAGACTTCCTGTCTAAGACTGAAAACAAGTTCCTGAAGGACCTCCTAGCTCTTCCCTCGAGCACCCCCACAGTCCCAGTGCTCTTGGATTTGGGCTGCAAAAGCATCAAAGACCAGGCCCGTCTCCGCCCATTGCTTTTATGGTCCCGCATATGGAGGGTTCCGGAATTAAAATCCTATGCCGACGGACTGTCAGAAATAATAAACATGGGGAGCTGGAACAAGATCAAGTGGCTGAGGGACACTAAAACCCTTTTGGGGGAACTGGGTCTAGGAGACAGCTGGACTACGAGATCTGCTCCTCCTAAGGCAGTCCTTAAAAAACTATATTGGGACTGGGTCTCTTGCGAACTAAATGGGAATCCTCACCATTGTAACTCGACTGCAGCGTTCCTTAAAATAAAGGATGTGGCATTATATGAACCTTACATGGACCTAATTACTATGCCAATGGATAGGGCCCTCTACTTTAAATTTAGAGTTGGTACCCTTCCGCTAAGAGGAACCATATCCAAGTGGAAGACCTATGCCCATTTATCTCCCTATTGTGCTTGCTGCCCAACTAGATCGGAGACGGTGGCACACATACTTTTTGAGTGCCCGGACTATATCCATCCAAGAAGATACTGGCTGAAACCCCTTTTTAAACGCCTGGGAACACGCTTGCATTCGGTGGCTCTCCGAATCTTATTGACTGATACCTCTCCTCTCATAGTTTGTGGTGTTTCAAAATTTTTAAAACGTTCTTGGTTAATTCGTTGCAATAGACTGTGTATCTCGGTTTAATTCTTTTTTAGTTAATTTATAACAGTGTGATTCCCAAAATGTTATCTTTTTTAACAAAAATGTATGACATAATTGTATCTTTTGTAAATGTTGCTTTTTTAAACATTTGTCATGCTTGTAAGATGTCTTTGCATATCGAATAAAGCTTTCAATCAATCTTAATCTTCTCAACGGCCCCCAGCGCCTAGAGACCCTTACGGGTGATTGTGCTCTTTACAAATGTGGATTATTATTCTATTATTCTGGGCCGGCTTGCAAATACCTCGAAGTGCAGTTAGCGGGTATTTTCCTGTTGGTTCCTGAAGGTATGCCTAATTTGCATCTCATTATCGATGCAAGGCAAGGCGTTTGGAAAACGGCTGCCAAAATGCGCTAATGCATGTTAGCGCCGCCTTGTTAATAGGGCGATGTAATTTTCGCCGCTTTTTTAGCTATTAAAGCCAAAAAAGCGGCGAAATAGCCCTTGATAAAATGCCCCCAAATTCCCAGTCAACCATGAGCAGTACCTTTTTATTAAAGCTTTATTTTTTTCATGGCACTTTTTGCCTTACATTAAAAAAATACATTTATATCTCCAGTACCCCTTAACTTATTCTACTGAACGTAGTGTCCCTTTCCCCTTTAAAGTTGCCTCTATTTTTCTAAAGTGGTTGGGCTATTTTGTTAAATTGTGTTTTTTTAAATTGTTGATAGTGATTCAAAATAACACATACTTCTTTTGGGGGTGTTTGGTGCCTGTGCCATAGATATCAGATGTAGAGCAGAGATTCTTGCAGTTGAATTTTTAGGTTGGTAGGCATAACCCCACCCAAATGTTGAAACCCCATTCCTGACAGGTGTGATACCAACGGTAATATCAATATTTTTATGTAGAGCAGACCTTACAGGATCTGTAAAATTTGGAATTCCCATCCAAAGAAACCACCCAAAGAAAATGTTATACCCAGCTCTGAACAAATAATTAAAATGGACCATCTTTGTTCCAGTAAACAAAGGCCACTGAAAGGTGGGGGAAAACATAGCATATAGGTAAAGCTGATTATTGCCTTGCTGTTAATTCTGTAAAGCGCTGTAACACCTCAGCAGCCAGCTAGCTCGATATAAAACCTTTAAAATAAAAAATTCACATTGTATGACTGGGGAATAAAATACAGACCCGTTAGGAGTCATTTATCGATTCCTAAGGAATAATAATACTAGGTATGATGAATGCTGTCTTATAAAATATTTGGAGAATTAAGATTTTGGGTTGCAAATGCTAGTGATGTTACCATAGGTCAATAAACGAAATACTACATCCTGATTGGGTATCAACTTTGTCCTGAATAGTGAGTTTTCGATGCTGACTCATAATAATATTTACTTTTGACGTGCTTATTTGTGCTCTCAGGAAATATTCTATGATTGAACATTCGGGCTAGAAATTGTCAGGGATGCTGCTATGGGCTTAGAAGCCTAATAGTTTATCCTGATTGGACACCCCTGTAAACCAATGCAAGCGGAAGTTATATCTCGATATAAAGTGATATCTAAATATGATATACCTTACCTTAGGAATTTTTCATTGTAACCGATGCAAAGTAGTGAATATACCCAGAGACTTGGACTATCCTCACTGGCTGGAGTATGACATTAACTTACATATATTTTTGTGGCTAAGATGACACCAGTTTAGGCATAGCACACAGCAAGGTAGAAATACCTGTCGGACCACAGTGAAAACGAGTCGAGACAGTTTGCTTTCTGTATGATTGAACCTGATTGGACTGTATCTTTCATCTTTTCCGATTGGTCTAGAAGATAGCATAAATAGCGAACGTGATTTCCAGTCAGTTTTATCCTGACTTTAGAAGATGGAGGTTGTCGTGCTCTTTACTCGATGGATATGAAAGTACGTGGCTTAGGTTGAGTGATTTTTTTGATACTGTGGTGGCCCCTTCGTTTGGATGATACGTTTGACAGAAGAACGAGTCTATATGGATATATTCTAAGGGATGATACAGACGTAGGCTTATTTGTGTAATTACGAATTATTGGCATAATGATAACTTATGGATAAGAGGATACATAGTTTTTTTCAACCTTTTGGGGCAATGATATGCTATTGTTATTGCACATGTGGGGTAGTTTTTGTTAAAATATGGATATTGGAGCTGTGAGCAAAAGCAGATAGTGGGTGACAGAGGTTCTATTCTGTTTACAGATTCGTCTTGAGATTTCTTGAAACAATCCACTTTTCCCTCGGACGACGAAGGGCACACATATATGAATTGAAGCTTTATATTTAGGACGATTCTCTCTGATGTAAGTAGTGTAGCCCATCTCCCTTATACACTTAAGGATTTATATAACATACATTTACTTCCACTAAAATACTGTTCAATGTATCTGTTTTACAGATGATTTTCCAATGATTTGGTTCCAAAGAGCAGAAGCTGTTTTTTTCCAGTTACAACTAAGGTCTGGAATTAGATTACTAATCACAAGTGAGTAGTGAGGAAAAAGGGGGGTTTATCTGTGTAACTAATATATCATATAGTTAAAAAGAGGTTGAATATAGCTATAGAGCTCCTCTATGAGGTTAAAAGAGTTTCTTAAGGACCCGGACAAACCTAACCCATTGTAGTCTATTTATATTGCAAGCCTATTACTATAGGTTACACTCTTTTGGACTCGGGTGCATTTTTGTAAACAGACAAGTAATGTTTAGTGCTCTTTTTTGGGGCTGAAAGAGACTTCAGAAATAGGACATTAGAGAAAATTGACTATCAATAAATCATGTTTTGTATACAGTATTGGAGGTCAACTTGGACTTTTGATTAAAATGATTATTTATATGAAACATGTACTTTACGGGTAACAAACCACTTACACATGTATATAGGACTAAGTTCAAGTGGTGGAGTCACACTGTTTCTTCATATTTATTAGGTGCATTTATTTCTTATATTTGTATGAAAGCAATGTCTGTGTTTCTTATGTACATTTTTGACAATCATTGTAACAATATTATTGTATGTGTTTATTTTTTAACCATTTCAGCCCTGATGAAGTCCTTGTAGAATGAAACGCGTTGTCTGGGCTGAACATGTATATGTATCTGCAAAAGGAATACAAATAAATCAAGAAGATTTTTATCATAAACCACGTGACTATATTGCATGATTAATGACAACTCCTGATGATTTTGGTTGAACAGATTGTGGACATTGTGGTCATGTAATTGTGATGTTTTGATGTTATAAATGTTAGGAATCAAGCACCTCATCAAATGAATACTGTATGTTTAGATAACAGACGTTCATGTGTTATTTTTTTCAATAGGCCTTTTTGTGGTGATTCTTTGGCAATAGGATCACAACCAGTTGAGGGTCTATTCTTAGATTACTAAAAAATACAAATAGATACTAATGCGACGGTTGGGTAGCCTTATTGCCTGTTTTCTCTCTTGTATAAATTGTCTGCAACTACGTTGTATCAATTCGAGGTTTCACCATAGGTCATTCTCCCATTCAGGTCTACTTTCCCATTCATAAACTATATTCCTAACCATTCAATATAGCAAATGTATTCATTAGCTATCCAGTTAAAAGGTCACAAATAGTTTAAATGCTGAATCTACATATGTGAACTTGTTCATTATCCTGCTAAATGACATATTTCTAATCCTTTGTTAACAGTGATCTTAAAGACTCTGTGAACACTTTGTGCCATTTACTAGGGGTTTATAGGTGAGTGAACTGTGGCATTTTTAGTATACCAGTTTAATTATATACACTTTAACACTGGTTTACAGATGTAAAGTGCATAGAGTTCTACAGCAAGCAAATATCTGGAGGGACACCACGCAAAAGATGTTCATTTCCTTAACTGGGCATTACCAAGCGTCATGGAGATCATTCTGTTGATGTGGCCCTACCTACTGCTGGTGGGATGTACCCTCCCTTGATTATTTACAATGAAGGAAGGACTACAGAGGTTGCTGTTCCTATTTTAATCTACAGAGGCCATTTTCTCAACAATTGTAATATAGGCAGCACTTCAGAAAAATGTTGAAATAACAATCTAATGATATCCTAAAATAACCCATAACTGAAAGTAAATTGAATTGCTTCATATTTTCATTTTTATGACCCTTGGCTATGTCTATATGAACTTCATTTTCTGAAGTGGGCTAAATGATACTAATGGTGCTTATTACTACTATGCTACATTTGCTGACTGGTATCCTTTTGGGATCAAATAGTTGAGATGAGACTGGATTGTCTTCCAGATGCAGCCTATAAACCAAATAGATTTTTGCACATTTGTTTTTAGACATGTCAATTGCTATAGTACCTTTAAATTAGGTGAATACACATTGCAAGGGAGTATCACAATGTGAAACACAGAATTCCGACATTGCTATTACGAAGGCTGACATTTTGAAGAGCATAGTCACTTTTTAATTTAAAAAAAACTCCTAGTTGCCCTAAAGAGAACTTGGCCAAAAGGGTTTCAGGAGCCCTGTGGTGAGCTGGAATATTGGAGAATGTAAACCCCCTAGTGGAGCAAATAGTGAAAATTAAGTCTATGCTGGAACACTCTAATTCTGCAGGGGAATACCTACTGAATGATATGGAGGTAAGTAGAAGAATAAATACAATGATGCAGCAACCATTCAACGAGTTGAAAACTCGCTCTTGCACAGAGGACATTTATATTTGAGAGCTATTGGAATGTTTGTGGTGAAGATGTTTCTCGTCTCGTCTAGGAGATAACCACTGTGAAGTGATACTG
Source organism: Lissotriton helveticus (assembly GCF_964261635.1). Classification (NCBI taxonomy): domain Eukaryota; kingdom Metazoa; phylum Chordata; class Amphibia; order Caudata; family Salamandridae; genus Lissotriton; species Lissotriton helveticus. Next base: position 666,888,415 of record NC_136063.1, read on the forward strand.
GACAGTATATATGATGTGAACTTGATGAGACTGTGCTGTAAATAGAGACTAAGAAGCATCCTGGCCAAGTGTCATTATTATTTTTCTAAGAATGTGAAAGTACTAGAAGTGAAGAGAATAAGAGAGAACTCTCTTCAGGGCCACTTCTGGCAGGTTCATTAGGAGATACCAACAACTATGCTTCAGAGACTCTTGCTCAGATCTATCACAAACAGCCTTTGGAGAGAGAATATAATATATCCATGGACCTTCCCCTTTGACCTTGTGTTTGGGAAAGGCAAAAAAACATTATCTCACTGATGCATAGCAGGCAGTTTTTTTTATTGAAAATAGAGGCTCGTAAAATTGACTCCCTGTGATGATGATTATTGTGTGTTCTCTGCGCCAAGGCATCATACTCAAAATGACATGGGCCCATAGCTCAGAATGAGATCTAAGAGGGAGAAAGATGCCAGAAGGAGATTGCAGAAACTAGTAGCTTCCCTAAAGAGTTGTGGGCTGCAGAAGAACTCAAAGCACACTTCATATATTTTTTCAATGCCTTAGCATTCTATGGGTTTGATTTAGACCTAGGTGGACTGGTTACTCTGTCACAAACGTGATGAATATCCTGACTGCAAGTTACAAGTTCATTATAGCCTATAGCACTTATACGACGGATGGGATATCTGTCACATTTGTGAAGGAGTAAACCATCTGCTAAAGTCTAAATCAGACTCTATGTTTTCAGAGGTGGAATTGCCATTCATTCCATTGATATCAGAGAATTCAGAGGTTAATATGAAGTAGGCGTTCTGTAAGCAGCAGGCAGAGGAGCAGCAAATCTCTTTAGCATACCGACGATTATTTCCCATGGAAGAAGGAAGTGATTAGTATTCTTGTGTACCCCATATAGGGAGGATATCTTCTCTTACTTAATCAGCAATCATTTAAGCTTCAGGTTTGTAGCTATTTACTTGGCTTCTATTTCTGCATTCTATTATTGTTTGCAAGGGGTGTTGTGGGGTTGGAGGGATTGATTTGGTAAAAGTTCTGGTTGCTGACTAGGAATTTCAACCCTATTAAAGTTGCAAAATTGTCCTTGTTAGCTCAATGTGCCACACAATACAAGAAAGCTTAACTTACCAATTATAAGAGATCTGCTTCTGAAAGTCCTTATACTAAATGCCTCCAAGAAATTCAGTTCATGTGTGAAGAGCAGCTGAGGATGAGACATAGGCTATACCCTGAAGCATTCCATTCGTTAGTAAATACTAAGCATAATGGAATGGGCAATTTTATACATTGTAACTCACAATTTTCCTTAATGGAGTCAGTGAGGGTTATATGGGGTAGATTTCTTCTGCTCAAGGGTACCGTGTGAAGTACAGAAATGACGTTGGCAACAGTCTACATACCTAACATTGAACATGAGCCCTTTCTCAAAGACTGACCTAATTTCAGCGGTGATATTCTTTGCTTGGGATTTTATTCTTATCTGGGATGCCACATTAGGTAGATATGATACACAAATACTATAAATAAAGCCTCCTCAAATAAAGCTTTAGGACAGAAGGGAAGAAAAGGTCAAAAAAGCATTTTTATTTTTTATGAATAGATTATATTTTTGTAAGAAATTATGTGGACCCAGTACACCCACAGATAGAAATCGGCTTAATATCTATCTTTGATCACCCCCCAGAGTTGGCAAAGTTTGACCTGGGACAATAAATGCTTACGCAGGGATAATGGTAACTACATTATGGTCTACTTTATGACACACTTCTTCAGAAAGGATGTGAAATCACCAATCAAAGGCATACTTTTTGCTTAATGAAAAACAGGACGTTTCAATAAAACAAATATGGGATGCATTTAAGGCTAAATTGAGGGGGGAATTCATTACTATAATGGCCGGATTACATAGGATGTGAGCTTTTGAAACACAAAAAATTAAAATGGAACTCAAAAGGGTGGAGAAGGATCACAGAGAGTGCCTCATGCACAGAATTATTTGGCATATGACAATTAGGAAAGTGACAATTGATAAGTTGAAGTAGCCCTTCTCCACAGCACAAGGCTATCTTATAGGTCAGGTAACATGGTGTGCTTAAAACGTGCCCACAGCTCATCGAAAAGAAAGAAAGAGATTATGTCACAGTCCTATTGTTTTGCAGAGGGATGACATTGCCGGATAGTCGGGTAAAGTTGAAGAAATTTGTGGAAACTATGCTAATCTTTACTTGGTGGAATCATATGACACACTGGAGTAAATAAATTATACCACAAAAGCAAGCCTCTCTAAACTCCCACAGCTACATTGTGAGGTTGGACATGGCCCTTTCTGCAGGGTCATCAATTCGTTTTTTGCCTATACCCTCCTGTTTCGCTAACCGGCTTTTGCTGGCTTTTACATTTCTGTGCACTTCACCACTGCTAGCCACCTGTGCTACATGCTTGTGCTCTTTCATGTAAACATGTTAAAATTGGCTTACACCCAACTGACACATTTAGTGTATATTTTTATGCCCAAAGTAATGAGGTACTACATGTACCGAGGGCATGTTTAATAAATGCTACTAGAGGACCTGTAGCACTCATTGTGCCACCCATAGAGTAGCCTTTTAAACATGTCTCAGGCCTGCCATAGCAGGGCTGTGTATGCAGATTTAAACTGCCACGTCAACCTGTCAAAATAAACCCTTTGGTAAACCTAAACCTTACTTTTTAAAACATATAAGTCCCTCCTAGGGTATGCCATAAACAGCACATAGGGCATGGTACAGTGTATTTAAAAATTTGGACATGTACTTTTAATTTTTACATGTTCAGCTAATGAAAAAGATTTAAATGCATTTTTCACTACTGCAATCTCTCCTATAGGATCAAATTGATCCGTTTATTGAGTGATAACTTTCAATTGAGACACTATGAGAAAGTTAAAGGAATAAATGATGCACGGAATGCTGAACAATGCAAACATTCAACCCCAGTCACAAAGATCTGGGTTTAAACCATTGTTCTTTTGCTCACCATGCCACCCCAGTTTGGACCCAGCCATAAGAAAATCACTCTTAACCATGTTGCTCATGGTAACAGTCCAGCCTGAACTGCCAAGCCAGGTCCACTCTTGACCAGAAACTAGCATCCTGGGACCGATTTGGGGGCATCACCCCTGATCAGCCAGGCTAGCTTGAATCCAGTGGTGCAGTGAGCACGGGACCCACATCTGGGCACACCCTTCCCACTTAGGGCCACAAAAGCAAAAGGAACAAATGATCTACGGAATGCTGAACAATGCAAATATTCACCCCCACTCGAAAAAGAACTGGTTTTAATCCATTGTTTCTTTGCTCACTACGCTACTCTTGTTTAGTCCCAGCCATATGCAAATTAGTCTTGACCCTGTTCCTCATGGGAACAGTCCAGCTCGAACTGCCAAGCCAGGGCCTCACTGGACCGGAAACATGCGTCCTGGGGCCAATTTTGAGGCATCACCCCTCATCAGCCAGGTTAGCTTGGATCCAGTGGTGCAGTGAGCACGGGACCCACGTCTGGGCATACCCTTCTCTCTTAGGGCAACAAAAGCAAAAGGAATGAATGATGGACAGAATGCTGAACAATGCAAACATTCACCCCATTCACAAAGATCTGGATTCAATCCATAGTTCTTTTGTTCACCACGCCACCACGCCACCCCGGTTTGGACCCAGCCATATCCAGCTCGAATCGCCAAGCCAGGTCCTCACTGGATCAGAAACAAGGATACAGGGACCGGTTTCTGAGTGTCACCAAGGTATGGGAGGAACTGGCTTGGAGGTTTGGGCTGGACTGTTACCATGTGAACAATGACAAGACTAATTTGCTTATGGCTGGGTCTACACTGGAATGGCATCAAGAGCAAAAAAAAAACAATGGATTTAGGCCCAGATCTCTGTACTGGGTGAATGTATGACATTTTTCAGCATTCTGTCCATTAATTGTTCTATTCGTATTTCTCACCTTGAGTTGGCTGGGAATGCCCAGCCGTTGGTCCCATGCTCTCCATGCCACTGTAGTCAAGATAGCCTAGCTGATTAGGGGTGAAACCCCGAAACTGGTCCTAAGATGCTAGTTTCCAGTCCAGGTAGAACCTGGCTTGGCAGTTTGGGCTGTACTGGTCTAATAGGGAACAGGGTCAAGGCTGACTTGCATATAGGTGGGTCTAAACTGGAATGGCATGTGGAGCAAAAAAAACAATGGATTTTGGCCCAGATCTCTGTACTGGGGTCAATATATGACATTGTTGAACATTCTGTCCATCAATTGTTCTTTTCAGTATTAGAAAGTTGTCAAAAACAGATAATTGAGTACACAGCTTATTTTTCTCATGCTCAAAAAATTCTTAAAGAAGTTCAATTGCAGATTTCTGGTGTGAAGGCTTGATTATGAACTGTGCCCCAGTGGCATGATGCAACATTTCATAACTGATATTCAAGCTGGTTTGAGTTATACATTTGTAGAACAGTGTCATTTTCTTCTCCTAACCATTTGGTGCCTGCAATCTGTATCCTATGATTAGGTGTAACTGGCTATTAGTCTTTGTGCTTTGCTCCCAAACAGTGAAAAAAAGGGGCAATAGGTGTTGGCAGGATGGGCCATCTCTGAATTGATGAGGGGAAGGAGCTGTCACCTACCACACTTGCCCATCACAAAGGATTTGAATGAGCACACTCATAAAGGGTTTTATGGTAATCTTTTGTGTCCCTAGTCAACCAGGGGCCTGGGCAGGGAGGCAGAAATCCCAATCACCTCTGGGGGTGGAAGCATCTAGGAGCGTTTCCTACTTTAAAGTGGGCAACAGGTATAAATAATAGACCCTCAGACCCATCTGTTCAGTGTACCTCTGGATATGTGGAAGACCAAGAGGACTGCTTTGGTGCTCTGCAAGAAGGACTGCTACTCTGCTGCCCTGCTGTGTGAGGGGAAAAAGGACTGGACCTGTATCTTAAATCCAGGACTACCATAGTGACTGCAAATGCCGAATGTCTGGACTCCTGATCAGAGCCATAGGGACAGAAAGGCTCCAAACACCTTGAACTCAGCTCCTGGACTCTGTTTGCTGTGATTCCTAGCTCCCAAATGGTGACACCCAAGTCCTGTACCATTGGAAGTGGGCCTGAAGACCGACAGATACAACACAACGCAAAGCCTCTCTTTGCAGATCTGCTTCGGAACCGCCACTGCATGATGCATCCCCAATGCAGGACCTCACATCACAGCTTTCAGCCTACTTGGGACCATCGCTACATGATGCATCCTCAGTGCAGGCCTTTGCATTGCAAGTACCTCTTCGATGACATCTTAGACGATGACAGCGGACTAAGCATCACAGCTCTGCGTCTTTCACAGACCGCCGCTGTGTGATGCATCCTCGAAGCAGGATCTTGCTATGCTCCGTAAACCAGGATTTAAAGTGCTCTGCTCATTGGGCCTAACTTTGTCCCTGAATTGGCCCACACTCCCTTGGGATTCACCTGAACTGGTGGCTTTGTCCCGGTCTGGCCTGACTAAATAAATACAGTTTGATTATAGTACTTTTAGGCACTGTTTTCAATTAAAATCTTTAAAATTGCACATCTCCGGTCTACTAATTGGATTTTTGTTGTTTTGGTCTCAAATCATTTTTACTTTTTACTCTATTTGTCTTGATTAGTGTGGTACTTTTCTTGTGTTGTGTTTGTACTTTATTACTGTTTGAAGTGTTGCATAAATACTTTACACATCGTGTTAGAATCCCCGGTTCCCTGGTTGGCTTAGGTAGGTGCCTTAGGTCAAACAGGGAGCCACAAGCCACCAACGTTAGGGAAAGACAGGTCGCCTCTAGAGATAGCCCCAGCTCCACTCCCTTGGTAGCTTGGCACGAGCAGCCAGGCCTATCTTCAAGGCCAATGTGTAAAGTATTCGCAATTACGCTCACTGCAACCGAATGATGACGCCACAAATAGACTCCATATGAGTTTCATAGAAAAGCAAGTATATGTTTATAAAAAGATATACAATGTGACCACACAATACTAAACCAACATATGCTTTGGGGTAAAGTTCCCCCTGGCCTATTACTATTGAGCTAAACCAAACAATCCTGTGTAATCCTAAAGTCGAAATATGCAGTTTGTTATGCAACAATCAGGTACTTCCCAACATAAGAACAATGCAGTTCGTAATATGGCTATCTGTACTGCAGTGCGTAAGGCAACAACCTGGTAAACTGGTATGCCCCCGTAATGCAAAGCGTATGGTCCCCTTCAGATACTCTGTTAAGCAAAAGCAATGCACATGTAATACAGTTATCAGGCAGTTCATTATGCGAAACTAATGCAATGCAGAACACATATATCAGGTAGTTCGGAATGCAACATTTTTGCAATGTGTAATACGACAATACAGCAGTTTGTAATGCAGGACTAAGACAAGGCGTAACACATCTATCAGGCAGTTTGTTATACAAACCTAGTGCAATACGTAGCACACCTAACAGGCAGTTCGTTATACAAAACTAATGCAATGGGCAATACGACCCACAGACAATTTGTTGTGCAGAAATAAGGCAATGTGTCCTTCAATTATCAGATACTCCATTATGCAGGACTAATGCAATACAACAGTTACTCCAGCACCGTTCACGGTGCCTCCGTCTGTCTCTCTGCCACTCCTGATGCTTGCGGTTAGTCTCCAGCCACAGATTCTCCTCCCAAACGGGTAAGATATAACACAGTGAATACAGCTTCGCTCTCTGGCCACAATGCTGCCACTCCCTTGTCACACAGGCTGTGATCCGAGCCGAAGCAGAGGCTTGCGCTGCAGGATAGAGAAAGAGTCCGAGAACGTCTTCCTCCGAGCCTGTGCCCCGCCCCAGGAGTCGACACACGTTACCTGGGGGGCGCAAACCCACTCTCCTCTCCTCGTCCAGTGACTTGGGCTTCGATGCAATCTCTCTGTATTTCCGGTGAATGGGAAGATCCCAGGCTGCGACTACACCGGCACTCAGAGTCAATGAGCCTCACTGGACTCCTGGTGCACGATAACCAGACAATTCCTCACAAAGGTCTCGGGCTGCACACTACACAAGCACGCGGCATCGCTGAGACACATTTGATCTTCTGGTTCCCACGATCACAGGGCACAACTTGCACAGCTCTCCGGCGGTAGAAAGCACACAAACTCTGTGTCGCAAAGACACACTTTATCTTCTGGCGCCCCAGATCACGGGGCACAACTTGTGCAGGTCTTAGGCTGTAGAAAGCACTCAGACACAGCGTCCCTCGAGACACACTTGATCTTTGGGTGCCCCCGATCACAGGGCACCTTTGGTGAGGATATCAGGCTGCAAACAGCACATGCACACAGCGTCGCTGAGACACACTTGCCCTTCTCCTGTGGATGATCACGGGCCAATCCACGCAAAAGACTCAGGCTGCACCAAGCACACGCACACTGCATTGCTGAGACTTACTGGGCTTCGCAGTGCACACGTACACAGGACTATCCTCTAAAAGGATCGGGCTGTACCAAGCACACGCACACTGCATCACTGAGTCTTGTTTGGAACTCAACGTGCCCAAGATCACAGGGCACAACTTACGAAGGTCTCAGGCTTGACAGAGCACACACACACAGATTCTCTGAGAGTCTTCACTGGGAACTTTTGTGTTCCTGTGTTTCCGAACAGGGAGCCAGCTCACCTCAGGCCCTTGGGGATAGTTACTTCAGGACACAGTACACCGCAAAGCCCTTCAAGCAGGTGGACACAGCACATAGTAAATTCCCTTTATCATTTCCTTGGTTGAAACAGCAAACTGCAGGCCAGTCCCAGATCACACAGCAAGAGCAGTCTTATCTGCCAGTCTCTTCAGTTGGTTCTTCCTTGGCAAAGGTCCTCTTGACCATGAAGTAGCTCCAGTCTTGTTCACACTTGATCAAGCCCTTTTTCCAAAGTTCATGGACTTCAGCTCGCATAGTTATACCCCTCAATGGCTTTGAAGTCTTGGTGTTACAGGGGGCACTGACCCTGCTCAAACCAGTTCTGGGTGCCTCCCTACCAGTGAAACCTTCTTCCTTTGATTAGTGGGGGTATGGATTCTTAATCACTCAGCAGGAGATGGGACAATTGTTTTATAGCACCAGCCCAGGCCTCTTCATCTCTAGGGGCTTCTCCTCCCCCTACACTCCAGATGCAGGTCAGCTTGTGCTGTCTCACTTCCTCCCCTTGGTCAAGTCATTCCCCAGATCATATCGCTTTCAAATCCAGCCAGTCAATCCACAACCAGGCAGAGACACACAGAAATGTTTAAAGCACAAAAACCCAGCCATTTCTGAAAGAGTGGCTTACAAACATGTAATGCAAAAACTATCTTCATAAAAAGATTTGTTATTGCAGGGTGAGTTCATGCATTCTAAACTTCACCTTTTCATCTTAAACCTTTGGGAAGATAGGCTCGAAAACATATTACACAGCCTTCCATTCTATTCTAATGGGCAAGATGGCCTTTGAACAGTGAAAAACGAAATGGGGATTATTTCACTGTCAGGACATGGCACACACCTTAGTACATGTCCTATCTTTCACATGCACTACACCCTGTCCAAGGGGTACCCTAGACCTACCATAGGGGTGTCTTAGGTGCACAGAAAGGGAAGGGTAAGGTCTTGCAAGTGAGTGCACTTGACAGAACAACATGGCAGTTTCACAAACTGCGCGCAGGCCCTTCAATGGCAGGCCTGAGTTCCCTTTTAAGGCTACTTGAGTGGGTGGCACAATAAGTGCTGCAGGTCCACAAGTAGCATTTGCATTACTTATCATGGCACACATAGTGCACTTTACTAGAGACTTCACTAGTAATACAACATACCAATTATGGACAACCAATTACGATTACACTGTACACAGGGAGCACTTGCACTTTGACATTGTTTAGAAGTGGCAAAGTGGCCAAAGCAACAAAGTTAGCAACACTATATCCATCACAGTACCAAAAATAGAGGAGGTAGAGGCAAAAAGTCTGGGGTAATCACGCCAAGAAATGCCAGGCCTAACACATTGGTTCTAGGTTAAGCCTGACTGCTTTGTACCAAGCTACCAGAGGGATACGCACTGCTTAATTTGGGGTTGCTTGTGACTTCACACTGATAGTAATCGTGGTTGCTGCTTTAGTAGGATTTCACACTCCTCAACCAATAACCCTATTTCCAGCAGGTGAGTTATAAGCATATATTACCAACACTGAGATATGAGAGGCTACACAATCTCTTAATCTGAACAAATCCCAGGGTTGAGAGTGATCACCAGGTAACTTATATAAAACATTCACCTTCCATCTAAATCCCAAGCTTACTGTCTTATACAAACATATAGCTGGAACCTGGAAGCGATCACCATCCATAAGTCAAGCAGACGTCATTGTCAATTTGAACCCAGTAAAGGCCAAGTGGTTAGCTCCCAATATAGAACCATTGCATTTTTAAAATTAAAGTGAAATTATACACACACATTTTAGCTAAAAGATTCAAATATTTGCTGTCAGGTCTGATAGATTCAGATAAACCTGGCTTTCTGCTTTGTCAAGAGCAGACAGACCTCAATACCATGACAATATTAGGAGAATGATTCGCTTGTTGAAAAAAAAAATCCAAAGAAGAATACAATTCCACTGATTTTGGCACTGCTGGCAGCAAAGAAAGTGTTCAACCAAGTGAGTGGTCTTTTTGATGTTTAGCCATGCTAAAGGCATTTAGATTGGGGCCAGAATGCATTGAGATGTTAATGGTCAAGACCCACAGTCCCACAGTCATTCATTTGTGATTATATTGTTACAGACAGAGACACGACAGGGTTACCCCCATACCCTCTATTATTTCATCTGAGTGTAGAGCCATCAACCTTTCACATTCACCAATGTGGGAACATTCCTGTCTACCCTCTGGTTTGGCAGTTCATAAACTATCATTGATTGCTGACTGTACCCTTCAGACCCTGGAAAACCTAGAAAGTGCCTTGCTTGCTTTAGCAGACCAACTCCAACTTTTTTTTAGAATAGGGCAGTATGATCAACATGAATAAATCAGAACTGTCAAACCTTACTTTGCCAAAAGAGACAAAATAACCATTTCATTGGGCTTCAACACACATTATCTATTAAGGAATACAATAACCCCAGAAACAGCCGACCTATATTGTGCAATCTATAGAACAATTCATAGATTGTGGGAGATGGCTGCCCATTTATGTATCATGGCTATGCAGAGAGGTTGTAATGAAAATGAATATTATATCGAGACTTTTGCATTTCTTTCATGTATTCCAGAAGAAGGTGGCTTGATGCTTCCTAGACTTCCAGCAATAAGCTATATAGTTCACTATGTGTGGAAGGGTTGTAGGCCTAAAATGCAGTCAAGACACTTACGCTCCAATAAAAAGCAAGGATGACTGGTATTACCAGAATTCTTTGAATATTTTAAGTCAGAATTACTTAGAGTGCTGATAGAGTGGCCCAAATGTGAAAATGACTGGATTTAGCGACATATGGTAAAGTCAGCGATAAGTCAGGCCCCCTAGATGATAGTGTTGCTGAGGAAAGATATTAGACCCTCCTCTGCTTATCTAAGTACACTGTTTTACACTACTTTATCACCTGGTATTAGATAACATAGAAAATAAATGTCACTTCTATTCCGGCTCCACTTATAAACACAAACATGAATCCTGAGTTCACCCAAGTTCTTTACATGGTGCCTTTGATAAATAGAGAATATTTTGTAGACATATGTCTAACATGTTTCAAAAGGGCTCCATTTCGGACTAGAAGAGTCTGGACATATACATTTTGCCCAATTACATCACTGAACAATGCATATGGTAATAAGAGAAGAAGTAACCAGTTATAGGACTGATTTTGAAATGCGATTCTCCACAGTCTCATCTAGGAAACGGCATATATATATATATAAGATAATATTAAAATCCTGCATCTCTGTCCAGCATCGATGGTGTGTTGAAGAACGGAAGTGTAATAATAACTATGCACAAGAATTGTCTCTTGACCTTAAAGCCCATGACCCCTATGCAGGTGATGTGGAGGGCATCATCATTGTGACTGTGGCCTCAATATGGAAGACATACAAACTATGAAAGTGACAGAGCTATCAGTTCACAAGGGTTTGACTCTTAGGGTGAGCTGAAGATTGGGAGGATGTCATTATTACACTGTAATGCCTCAGAGAATGGCAGAAGAAAGTGTCCACCCTTTGGCGGAATCCCTCAGCAACCATAAAGAGAGATATTTCCGAGGAATGTGGCTGATTTAGGAATAGTGTACAACTTTGTTCATGCATAATAAATTAAATTAACAATTGATTTCAAAAATACCTGTGTTTTTCTCCCTTTATACCTCAGAAGGTAGTTAGGAGTGACTAGCATTGTTTACCTACAGAGAGGTATATTGCATGTCCTGGGGCTCTCAACAGGAATGTGGAAGAGGAATGTGAAATGCTGGTCGTGGGGGGGACCTATGTTGTCATTGAGGACCCACGTTATAGCAGCAATGAAGAAGTTGTCTGTTTGAAGATGTTGCCTTTCGTTTAAAGCCTTACAGACATATATAAAATGCATACAAATATTTGACCCTTAAAATTATGGATTATTCCTTGCGCTTCAAAACAATATCCTCCTTGAGAAAAATAATAATGATCGAAAAACACTTTTTCAACATTCCCTTAACCCCTTGACCGAGGCGCAAATTCTGCTGAGGTGCTGGGGAAATAATAAGTGGGCGGGGTTCGGACGACCCCTGGCCGTCCTCCGCACAAGCCCACTGTGATGTCGGACGGCCAGTGGCTGTATGACGCATGCAAGGGGTTAAAACAGTTATACTCAAAGTACACATGGGTGTCTCATGCACCCTCCTCAGCTTTACATGCAGCCCCTTGGTCAACAGCAGTTCCGAGCTGCCGTATACTGACTTAGAGCTAACATTAAAAAGAGGTTAAATAAACAGGCAAGCGTTTATTTAAAGGTTGATAAAAGCTAAACAGGGAAGTAACCAGAGTGTCCTGTACTGCTTAACTTTAGGATCACCTTTATTTTTTAAAACATCTTGCAGCAAATGTGTACAAATATTAGTCTCTTCCAAATGTAAAAAGTGTATTCATTTACACGCAGAACAGTTTCACGTTGGTACAGCAGATTAGGTCAGTACATAGAGATTTTTTTTAAATTGCTCGTTTTCAAACATACATTTAGAAACATTTATGCTTCCCCCCTACCCTGACAAGAAGGCCAACACTGAATTAAGAGGCAAGTCATCCTGTGGGTGGCCTGGGTTGCTATTATATAAATGAACACCATTATAGTTTATTGAATCAAACACAGGAGAAGGTTTTGTACAGGTCACACCCTAAGGTCATGAATTTCAAGGTCCATTTATATGTGATAATGAAGAAAAATGAGTGAAATCCAAGTAAAATAATTGTGTAGGATCACACAATTTGGTTAAGTGTGGAAGCTGTAATTGATCCTTGGTTGTCTGGTTTCACACAGTCGCGGCTCCTGCAGGTAAGTGCGGTGGGGTGGGCAGAGGCGGGGCACAGGGGAGTCGACAGACGATGGAATAGGGAAAATAAATAAATAAACAAATACTATTTGGTCATCTGTCGACTTCCCCCGCCCTGTCTCCCCTACCACACAGCAGGAGCCGCAAGTGGTTTCATATTGTGCAATTTAGCCACTAGATGTACATGCTTCGCTTCCCCTTCAACCACCTTATTCCCCAACACGGTCCAAACGGCCACCATGCCCTGCATCAATGTGGCCCTCGATCACACCACAGACCCTGGGAAAATGTTTGTGATTACCCATGCCTTGAAGACTGTAAGGAACATTCCCACTTTGCAGCATAGAACAATGCTTCCGCATTGCATCACATATTTGCTAAGTTCACAATTCTTACTTTGGCTTTCTGAAAACTTGATATAGCAAAGCTCTGCATTGATCTTTTATTCCTTTCTAGGAAAGCATAGCAAGAGTAAAAGATAAGTCAACAGCCTAACCACAAAATGGGGGTGTTTATCCCTCCTTCCCCAACGTTCATGTGAGTGGATTTCTTATTAGTTTCAACTCCTATCTCTGAATTCCCCTAAACGAGGGGCATATTATCAAGGACAGGCGATACATTCTCGCCGCTTTTATCGGCAGGAAACTGCCGATAAAGCGGCGATAATGGCCTTGATAATATGCTCTATGAATTCCAATCGAAGCCCATGTTAGATATGAACACATCTAACATTTGATTGGAATTCATAGAGTATATTATCAAGGCCATTATCGCCGCTTTATCGGCAGTTTCCTGCCGATAAAAGCGGCGATAATGTATCGCCTGTCCTTGATAATATGCCCCTAGATTTGTATCAGATACGGTTGTGGGTTCCTACGAGCTTTTCAGTGCTCGTATTGAAGAATGCGCACACGTTGCTGTAATCTGACTCATTTGAGACATGTTTTGCCAGATTATTAGTTTTGTATTCGAAATATAGGAGAATAAAATGGCATAGCCCTCTTTTTGCGTCGCAGCCATGCTTATCTGCATTCTTTGTATGCTGACATGCCATGGGCAGATTTTTAGTACCTTTATGTGCGTTTTCATTAACTTCTTAGGCACTTATGAATGAATGAATGAATGAATGAAATGGCATTTATCATGCGCAGCTATGCCCAATGGGCGTCAAGGCGCCTAAATCAAATAACTAGCTGTCAGTAGTCAGAAACAGAACTTACTGGTATGCTCCAATAAAAAGCCAAGTTTTCAATGACTTCCTAAAAAGGTCAAGAGAAGGCAATACTTTGATCTCAAGGGGGAGTGAATTCCACATCTGGGGTGCCAGAATGGAGAAAGCTTTGCTCCCCCATCTAGCCTTCTTGGCTCGAGGGATTACCAGTTGATTGAGCTCACTAGAGCGCAGGCATCTCTTCGTGACATATCTGGTAAGTAGGGATCCAAGGGCATCAGCCGGGCCTGCACTTAACGCCTTGTATGTTAAACAGAGAAGTTTGAACGTAATCCTTGAGGGAATAGGGAGCCAGTGGAGATTCTTCCTCGCCAAGGTCATAGATGACAGCCAAGGCAGGGCCAAGGCAAAGCGTGCTGCCGCATTTTGTATAACCTGCAGGCGCTGCAGAAGGCCCTTGTTGGCCCCGGCATAGAGTGAATTGCAATAATCCAGCCTTGAGCCAACAAGGGCGATCACCACCTGTTTCCGTGCCTGTAAGGAAAGATAATGAACAATCCTTTTCAGGGTCCTAATGACACCCCAACAGGTAGCCACCGTTCGATTGACCTGAAGCTCCATAGAGAGCTGTGTGTCAAAGATGACACCAAGGTTCCTGGCAGATTGTGAAGGTGTGGGGCAGATGCCTAACAGAGGAGGCCACCACTCACCTGACCACATGCCCTGGTCCTTGCCAAAGACCAGGACCTCTGTCTTGTCCCCGTTCAACTTTAGGGAGTTGGAAATCATCCACTCTGCAACAAGTTGCATGCAGGCTCTAAAGTTTGACGCGGCTTCAGTCACAGAGTGGGTCAGGGATACCATAATCTGCGTATCGTCGGCATACAATACTACCTCCATCCCCTGAGATCTTACTAGTCTTGCAAGGGGGGCCACGTAGATGTTGAACAGGGTCGGACTCAATGCCGACCCCTGTGGCACCCCACATTGCAAAGACTTAGCAGGGGAGAGGTACTCACCTAGCATGACACGCTGCTCTCGTTGCTGTAAAAAGGAGCTCAGGAGCCTGAGGGCCGGACCTTCTATACCTGCCTCCCTTAACCTAGATGTTAAGGTAGAGGGAGACAGGGTGTCAAAAGCTGCTGTAAGGTCCAGCAACACCAGCACGGTGGTCTGACCCAAATGAACTTTCCTGCGGATGTTTTCCATGACCATAGTCAAGGCAGACTCCGTGCTATGCAGCTTTCTAAAGCCATGTTGGGACCCATCCAAGAAACCTGAAGCATCCAGGAAGTTAGAAATATGGAAGTTCAGGTGGGTCTCCAACATCTTGGCAGGGGCCGGCAGGAGGGAGATGGGTCTGAAGTTCTTCAGTACTCCGGGGTCTAGGGTGGTCTTTTTCAGCAGCGGTTTTACAATGGCTTTCTTCCAAAGTGATGGGAAGATGCCTTGTTCCAAGGCTCCATTCATTACTTCCAGCATCAGAGGAAGAATGATGTCCCTACAGTTCTTAAGATGTTTCAAAGGGACTGGGTCCAATGGGGAGGACGATTTCGTTTTGTCCAACAGGCTGTTCAGTCCCTCTAGAGAGAGAGCAGGGAACTGTACGAGGGACTGAGAAGTATCTCTACTCCAGGATTCCAGCAGATTAATTCGGGAGAAGTCCTCAGAACTCAAAGAGTTCCTCTGCGATTGTAGAGCTTATGATAGTATATCAGCGGTGTTGCTCTTTCCTATAATATTTATCCACCACGTTGATTAATCCCAACTCCAGACTCCAGGAAAAACTTGGCATGCATTTAGCCAGCCTGAACCACCGTTTACAGATGGTCATTTATAATGATTACATTCTGTTTAAATCTTTTTTATGACAAACAAATCACTGCCATATAGTAGAATGCTCACGATTTTCAGCTCATACATTCCACTTTATACCTCGATTTTTGTGGCACATGTTTGCATCCAGTTTACCTAAAGCACCTGCTTGTACATTTACACATCCTACCAATAATGGACAAACGTGAAGTTGTTAGAGAAGGTCACTTCCACGTTACCGTAGCTGGATGCAATTTTTAAGTGGATGATTGTTAAGCTTCCAGTTGAAGTTTAGCTTACCACTTCTCCTTCAGAACTCCATTACTTTTGTTTTCGTTGTTTTAATGTGTAAATTATTTTTACAGCACTCAGCAAATATTTCTAAAGCTTCTTGCAGCCCAATGGGTGTTAAGGCAAACAGGATTGTATTGTCAGCATGGCAGATAATCAGAATATTTTTTGATCACGTTTTGTTGGGAAAACACATGCTTCTTTAAGGATTTTCAGAGTGTCCACTATATAGGGAGAAAAACAATGGAACCCAGCCTCGATCTGGTCATTTCAATATTTTTCGACATGGCTCCATTATCACAAATTTGAATTCTAATCCACACATTATTTTATAATTCAAGTACAAGTCAGAATTGAGCTATGGTTTTACCCAAGCCAAACATTCCTACTACTGAATCAAATGTGTTAGAGAGGTCGATATAATCCTCAAGGGCACCTTGTTAGATTGCATAATTATCAGCCTGGAGCTTTAGTAGTAATTATCCATCCAGACAGGAAAACTATTTCCTAATTGTAGCTTTTTGCGCCCGCTCGTCAAGGCTTCTTAAAAGATGTCTGACAAATCGCTTTCTTCAGTATGAGAAAATGCCCCTTTTTGCACGGTCACCCACATTTCTTGCTGAATTGTATTGCTGTTTTTTAGACTCTGCGCACAGGGTCACTTCTGTCCAGTGCCCATTATATGTGCTCTGAACCCTAAAGCATGTAGCATTGGTTAATCCCTGATTAGCATATTTAATTCTCATTTCAGGCCATAGTAAATGGTGTAGAAACTGCCTACAATGCATATAAAGTTAAGTTTTGCCTGTAGACTGTAGCCCTTATTGTGCATCTACTGGTGTGACAATGAACACATTGCTTCAGGTCTACTATTTTAGCCTGAATAACCCATTTGACAGAGGAAAAATCTCCCTCGTACACATTGACAAGTCACTGATGTGTAGACCTTGTAGCCCACAAGGTAGGGTGCATTTTTTTTATTAGTGGATGATGTATAAATGTAATGTTATCATGCCCCTACTGTGACAAGGCTCAAAAAGCTTTTCACTTTGGCAGGCCCTGGTTGTCCTATAAGGAAAACCAGTGTTCAGATTAAAGTATTAATTCTGCTATGTCGAGTTTGGGACCAGCTACAAAATATTCCAATCACAATTTTTAATATTAATTAAAAGCTCAATTTAATGGTGAATTTGTATTTTTAAAACATATTTAAGAAAACTATTTTTTAGAGAGTTATCTTTTCCCTACAGGATTCTGATGCCTTCTACAGCAGTGGCTCATTGGTTAGAGGCGGCAGACCCGTAAGCAGAGAACGGCCCGAGACCAGGGTTCAATTCCCGACGCGGCAGGGTCGTGAACCAGGGTCAAAACGGACTCAATAATTCTCGCCTCGGTGCCTACTCTAACCAGGGAACACACTCGGCAACTCTGGGCATTAAGCTTGCCTCATCTCTACAACGGCCCCCACAGATGCCGGGGATGCCTGGTTTCACCTTGGAGATACCCAGAAAGGGACCATCTCACAGGGAAAACCAGGACGGGTTCCCCAGCGGTCTTCTGCACCAGGATACTCCATGGAGTCGCAGTGCGCTTTACAAGTACACCCACATTTACATTTTACATTAGTTCTCCAGCAGCTGTCAGTCAAGTACTTGACCCTAATGAGTTGTGAAATTCATCCCAAGAGCTGCACAATAGGCCAATTTGATTGACATTTGGACCTGAATGAAGGAGGATGACTCACATGAGCTCAGCTGGACTTTCAGGTTGAGAACTGCTGCCCTTCCTTTTAGCACACAAGTGTCAAATCATGCCTGGTAAGTGTGTCTTAGGCAAATTGCACCCCTGATAGGGGTCAAACAGGACCAGAATACCATTCTTGTGTATCCCCAGTCTGTGTGCTGAATAAACCTGCTATTACCCTTCCAGACTCTGTCTCGTGATTTGTTGTGGGTCCTGTGTCTGCTTCAAACTAGATTGTTATTCTTAGATGCAAGAGGACACTGGTGATTTTTTATAGCACCAGCCAGTACACACCTCCATCTCTCAGAACCCATGTTTAGTGTAGCTGAAGACTTTGGTCTTCTTGTCACTGCACCTTCACATGGCATTTGATCCTGTTTGCTGTAAGGTAAAGAGGAACTACTGTAAAGTAGGTAGGGTAGTTGCCAGGAACTTTTATCCCACTATCTAGGGAGTGTCCAGGAGTCACCCCTACCCACCAGCAAGTGCAAACCGTCAATGTGGCACTCCAAGGCAGCATCTTTAGAAGAATCTATGGGCCTACTGAAAGCAAAAGAGGGGATACAGCTGCTGTTTGAGATGTGTTAGGAGACCTGAAAGGCTGGACCTGCACCCACTTGTACTCGGGACAAGGAGTTGGACTCCAAGGGTCACTTGGCTAACTTCCAGTGTGGCTGCAGGAATGCAACAAGAGGCCCTTTTTATGAATTGCCCAGTTTACCAGTAGTAACTGGGCCTGGACAGGACTAGACCCTGCTGTTAACCTCTGTCAGTATCCCTGGGCGTCTCCAAGTATCTTCCCGCGGACCTGGCCCATTTGAAATGTACCCCTTTGGTTGTTTGGGCCCCAGAACAAAGTTTGAAAACTTTTGAAAGTTTTCCCTCTAGAGCTCAAGCTTCACAGTGTTGTATCGGATAGCAGAACGTTCCGCTCAAAGGTCCCCATACCTCTGAAAAAATGTTAAGTCCATGTGAGGGATTAGCAGAAAATAAATCTGGGAGGCCAGAAGTGTTTCTTAATTTTGGCGTTTTTATTTTGAGAGGACAAAAATGGATAAACACAAAGAAAAATAAGGTCTTGGTTCTGGTTATTGTTCCTGGTTTGTCAGGGTTTCTCCTTTCATTTGTAAACCTCTTTTCCTCTTCCTTCTCTTAGGTTCCAAATCCGGTCTCCAGTGGAGCATCGGCCCCAGAAGAACACAAGGAGATTAGGGTAAGTAAAATGGTGTGTCTAATAGGTTTAATAAGGACAGGGACCATCACCACACTCAGGTACAAATAAAAACTGAAACCGTTTTACTTAGGGTTATTAATCTCTAACCCTTTGTGAATTTTAAGCCTTTGATAGGGGGGAAAATGAGGAGAAATAAAGAATTTTAAAAAAACTAAAAGAAATGTGTGTAGTTTATTCCCTTGACTTACTCAAACTAATTATGGAGATTTTTCTTTCAGTCTTCCCTGGATCATTTCTATAGCTTCTCTTAGCTACCACCTTAGTTTTCTCTTTCTCGAACATTCAACATATACATATGCCCTTTTCCTTTCTTCAAAGTCCACCTATTTATCTCTTCCGGGATTGGTCAATGACCTTTGTATCAAGACATGTACTCTCTCTTTAGTCCCTACACTTCACACGTCTTGAACCCCTCTTGCACTCACCCCCTCATTTCTCTCCACGTTTCCACTCCCCACCCTGTACAACTCCCCCAGGCCACCTTTCTCCCTTTTTCCACATACTGGGAAAAGCTACAACTCTCTCCTGAGTTGCGCCAGGGGACTTCAGGCCTCCCAGGGCGACCACCACTCTTCGTTCCACCTTTCTGGAGCCTTGTCGTCCTCTTGTGTGGGCCCCCACTCTTCAACTGCCGAAACTGGATGTCCGTCTCTTTCCTCGGGACCGGCGTCTTCGTCCTCCTCTCCTTCGTTTGGCTGGGTCTTGGCTCCTCCTTCCTTTCTGGAGTCTTCCGGGTTTTGTCTTCCGGCTCTCCCCCGCCCCTCTGGCCGGAGCATCTGTTCTTCTTGGTCCGTGCTTGCTGGTGATTGGCCTCTTGCGTCTATGACTTCACCTTCCTTCTATGCTAGCATCTCTTTGCCATACACCTTAACCCTTTCCTTCTTTTCTCTACATGAATCAGTCCTTCAGAGCAGTTCATCAAGCTGGGGATGAAAAGGTACATTTAAATGGGTCAGTTCTTCCTCACAGTCCCATTCTGCATTTGGACTTAGCAGGTTTTCAGCAAGAAATCTCCAAAGCTCCTGTGGGATCAACCTGCTTTAGATATTCAGCCATCGGATCAAAGCATAACTATTGTTTCCTCAACCCAGTCGAGGAAGATTTTTCTTCTTAAAACTGATTATCTCTTACTGCCTTGGACTTTGAAGACATTTCAACATTGTTCTTCCAACAAAGTTTGACTTAGAAACTTTTTTGAAGTTAACTTGTGTATCTGACATGGGGCCCATTGCAGTTAGCCTAAAACTGCACCTCGGTCCTGGTCTACAGCTTCCATATTCTTCTATTGGAGTGGAGTGTTTTTTGTTAGAGGTGGGCGTAACCTGTCTAATTGCCTCTAGAGTAATTATGTGTAATTACCACAATTATGCAGAATTACTCATTAACTCGCAACAAGTATAATCCAGTTCTTAACGTAAAATGCACCCTTCTCTCAGAAACGGGCAAGAGGATGCATTGTGCACTAAATAAATAGAACTAAATGCAACAGGTCATGAAAAGCAGCAGCCAGCAGCTGCTTGTGTATTTCAAAATTTGCTATTCCTGTGCTCCTGATGTAGGATTTCTATCTGAAATTACTCTTGAGTGCATGTAATTTCAGTATTTTTACATCACAAGAGTAATTCAAAATTACTGAAGCTACTCTGATTATTCCGGCGTAATTAAAATTACTCCTAGGCCTTGGCCTAGGCCTAGTTTTTGGTACTTTTTCCACTTAAATCTTTAAAAATTCATATCAACAGTTCCCCAGATTAAAGCTTGTCATTTTAGTGTAATTTTGCTCATTGAATTACTTTAACATTTTTCTATGAATTGAATTGGGATTTTTATTGTGGTCTGTCTTTGAATTTGAAAGGTTTTCATGCTTCTAAATGTTTTCCGAATTTTCTTTAAGTTAAGCCCACCGTCTCTGTGCATAACTACCAGAGGCTAAGCTCAGGTTTAAATGACTGAAACCCTTTAGTGTATGTAATAACTTAGTAACATTATTACTTGTGGTGTCCTACCACATACCACGATTAATAATTCACTTTCTTACACTGATATTTAATATAATCATTTGACAGTTTTCCACTTTGGACAAACCACCTTTCTAATGGACTACGTTGACTTTTCCAAGATTCTAGGATAGTATTGCTTTTCATGACTACATTAACTGCCCATTCTAAAATAGAAGCTCAAAGATCTGATAGTAATTTATTATGCTTGCATGTATGCTGTTTGGTCCCAGGGCATGAGAGTAAATCATAAATCTTATATAATCTTCAAGTTCTTTTTCAGTTGGTGTTGTAAGCTTACAATTAATTCCTGTTACACTTAGTTCAATCTCAGCCTTGTTTACCAGTCCTCCCTCAGCTGCATATCTCTTAGTCTTTTCAGTATATAGTTTCTATAGATTTGTGATGTAAGTGAACCAATCGTTTTCTTCCACTGGTGGGGAGTTTATCCTATGTCTTTTGCCCATGAATGTTCCCAATTAACCCCAGAATGTATTGGTTTTCATATGTCATACTACTAGTGTCTCGTCAGTACAAAATATATTACCTTTCTTTATATTTACGTTTTCTCATATTGTGTTCTATGTTCCTTTATTTTAATAATCCTCTTGCTCATTTCCAGTTTGAAAGATTCCTGAGTTTGCCTTTTCAATACTTTTTAGATGGCTGTTTTTTTAATTATTCTCAATGTTCCAATGTTCTTTAGTCTTCATCAAATTGCAATTGCCTATTTATAGGATTTTAAGGTACATTACAAAATTAATATAGCACTTCGGAACCATTTTTCCTGAGTTGTTGGTTTTATTTATATAATATTTATTTAAAGTATAATTGCTTTATTGTAGCTGAACGAACAATCCTGTTATGATTTTTGACCACATGATTTAAGCCCTCTTTCCATGCAAATTCTTGTCTATCTTTATTGTTATTTGTAGATGTCTACAGTCACTACCTTTATGTCAAGGATGACATTTGGATTAAATTACTGCATAGTCAATCAGTGTTCTATATTGACTATAGCTTGTCACTGGGCTATCGTACATTGCTGACTATTAAGTTGAAGCTTTTACAAATTCCATCAAATTATTTGCCACTTTTACTTGGTTTTACTATTTTTTGGATTCAGATAGGAATACCAATGGCTTCTTCATAGTTGAAATAAAGAAGATCTTCCTAGTTCACCGGCTGTAACCTCACATTTATGTCCCCTAACATCACAGTTATAAAGTTGCTCTATTGTCCCTCACTTTCCTCTATAAGGGTGACGGGATAATACATGCTTGTTAAAATAGTACTGTGGATAAATAAATACTTGTTAAAATAAGTCCTGAATGCAATAAATTAATTTATCATTACTATACAATTCAGCTATTCTGCTACACCACAACTATTTCTGATTCTTACATCATATATCACTACTGTTAGAAAACTGTTACGACTCATGCAAACTCTTGTTATCTTACTAGTTAATAGTGCTGAAGCAAGAATCATCATTCCACCTGAAGGACATCCTTATTTCCCTTTGGGCTAATACATCTGGAAGGCTTTATAATTATTGCAAATGATATTTTCAGTTTCTCAGGTTTCCTGCAAGGCTATTATTTGTGTATCAATTTTAAGTTCTTTCAACTGGTATTTCACCCCTGCAGTGTTTCATATCATAAAACTAATTTGACTTTTAATAGGGTTGTACAGCTTCTATACTGGCAGGTCCTGATTTAAAGATTCCGGGATACAGATCCAATCAGCTTCAACAATGTTTACTATGTTGTCACTCTATTCATCTGCACTGATAAATCTTTCTATACCTTCATTAGTAATGCTGATCCTGTTGTTCATAGTCACCAGGGGCTGTAAAATGTTTCTTACTCTTAGATGTGCATTTTAACTTTGAAAGTGGGAATGTAATTCCCTTCTGTAATTAAATCAGTTCATTGTAAATTGTGGACTTGTGGATTTGTCAGTATTGCAAATATATCTATCCTATGCCTTCTTAGGCCATCTTCAGATTTTAGGATTTTATCTCCAGTGATACAGGATTGAAACTCTACAGTATCTTTATTCCATTTTTAATACAATGATGATCTTTTGGGAAGCTTGCCACTGTTGTCCTTTGAAGTTATTCTTTGCAAATTAGGGAGAATACGTAATACTTTTAAATTCATAAAGTCATTTTCGTTTTCTGAGAATAGTTCTTCAATTAGCCAACAGCTTGTGTCTGACAGTATTTGAAGGGTGATGCACCTCTTGTCTACCAATTTGATCTATCCTTTTTTCACTGTGGTTTCTCCCAAGGGGTACAAATATTTTCCGATTACATCAACTCTTTCTTTCCCTACTTCCAGACCTTTATCTAGGTGACTTGATTGTTTTTTGTTGCTCTCTTGTGAAGTTATTACTGCCCTTGGATAATTATTCTGGATATTCAAGCCACTTTTAGTTGGTAAAGACTGCTTAGTGCCTTCTGCCATATCATTATCTTTGGGGATTTTCTGCTATCTGAGGGTTTACAGAAGCCTTATCCTTTGTTGACATACTAATACTATGTTCTGTCTTAAACACTATGGGGTCGATTCCGATCCGGTAAAATCACCGTCCGTACGACTCGCATCTGGAGCCGTTTCCGTACGACTCGTATGGACGCCGTACGACCGGACGATTCCGATCCCGATCGGGCGACCCGGACGCGATTCGTACGGTCCACGTCGATTCGTACGGAAAAGCGCACGATCACCTACACACCGTACGGTGCGTACCCCCCATGATCGCAGGGGTAAGTGCCATACCCCTGCGATCATGGGGGTACGTGCCGTACACCCAGCGTACATGGGGGTACGTGCCGTACACCCAGCATACATGGGGTACGGCACGTACCCCATGTACTCTGGGTGTACGGCACGTACCCCCATGATCGCAGGGGTACGGCACGTACCCCTGCGATCATGGGGGGTACGCGCCGTACCCGGGGGGGCCGTTAAGTACCTGTTTTGGGGCGAACTCTGACTGTACGACAGTTTCCAGCTCCCGTAGAAAAAGGGTCGTACGGAGGGTACACAACACGGATCGTACTTGCCGGGTCGTAGAAAGCAGCTGCGAAACGTATGAACGTCGCGTACAGCGGCTTCCGAGGGCAATTTGTACGGGAATTTCATTTGTACGGTCCCTGGTACGATTCGGACGGATAGCTGCATCGGGTGTGGATCGTACTACGTTGTTCGTACGGGGACGGTTACGGGTACAATTCGTACGGGAAATAATGCTCCGTACGACGATTCGGAGCGCTTTTTACCGGATCGGAATCGACCCCTATGAATCGTATTGCTTGTGACCTTTTTGTGGTTTTACTCCTTGTGCTTTTTCTCTTAGACCTGCTCAAATCTTTTGTTTATGTTTTATATACATACATTTATAAAGCATAAACATGACCCAAAGATATCAGAGCATGGTACAGTGAAAGGCCACTACAACATACTCAGCATTAATCTAATATCATTAACATGTGTTGGACTTGACCCTTTTTGCAGGGTCATCGCTGAACTTTTTGCATTTCTCCTGTATTTTGTCTGACCTGTTTTTGTTGGTTTTATGACTCTGGGCACTTTACCACTACTGATCAGTGCTAAAGTGCATATGCTCTACCAATTGTAAATTGATGTATGGATTAGTGATTCCATAATTGGCTGATTTGGTTTACTGGTCAGACCCTAGTACAGTGCACTGAGTGTGCTCAGGGCTTGTAAACCAAATGCTGCTAGTGGGCTTGCAGCACTGGTTGTACCACCCACAGAAGCAGCCTGTAAAAGTGTGTCTCGGATCTGCCATTGCTGAGTCTGAGTGCAGTCTGATACTGCCATGCTTACTGGGCAAGTGCACCCACTTGCTAGTCCCTAAACCTTCCCTTTTCTTTATATCAGACACCCCTATGGTAGGCCCAAGGGCAGGGTGCATTGTAAGTATAAGGTAGGACATGCCCTGGTGAGTGCCATGTCCTAATAGTGAATTACAGCCATTTTCGTTTTTTACTGTTGCAAGGCTACCTGTTCTCCATAGGCCAGAATGGGCAGTTAGATTATCACACTTTATAATCCTAACTTACTCAGGGAACATGGTAGAAATTCGAGTTTAGTATGCCTGAATGATAAAATACATCTTTTAGTGAAGTTGGTTTTAACATTCTGTGTTTGAAAATACCACTTTTAGGAAGTGGGTATTTTCTTGTCTACCTATCCAACCCTGCCTCTGCTAGGTTGTGTATTCCTTGTCTCGAGTTTGAGTGACAGGGCTGGGGGATTCCAGGAGACCGGATGAGTCAGCCTAGTGGTGAATAGAGAGATTTGCATCTAGATGGGAGGGAGGAGTTTCACTTGGGACCTGAATAGGGCTGTGCCTTCCCTCCACAATGCTGGCTCCACCTACTGTGCTGTGTCTGATGTCTCTGCCCTGCACTGTGAAAGGAGAGGAGTCATGTCAACAGAGTGCTCTAGGGCTGTGCCTTTCCTCCACAATGCTGGCTCTACCTCCTGTGGGGTGTCTGAGGTTTCTGCCCTGCACTGTGAAAGGAAAGAAGGAGTCATGTAAACAGAGTGCTCCAGAACTGGTTTGGACTAGGCAAAGGCCCCTCTGCCGTCAGAGGACAAAGGATTTTGGGGTATAAGTAATGGGACCCTGATCCCAAGAATTTAGATCACTTTTGGACAACAAGAAGAAACCTTTGCTGAGAAGAGGAAAATGAAGAAACTGAGGAGAGACTATACCTAAGTTCAAGTGCTGCTTGGGGGATTGGCCTGCAGTGGTTGCCTGACTGCCAATGAAAGGAGAAAGGACTTTGTGTGCTGTATTCAACTTGTAAGGATCTCCAAGGGCTTGAGAGAAGAGCTTGCCTCCTGCTGAAGTTTCAGGGACAACAGACTTCAACCCCCAGCTCCCCAAGAGTTCTTTGGAAGTGTCTGCTGCTGTTTTGGGCCTTCTGAGGGACTGCGTGTCTCAAGAAGCTGGAAGCGCGACTCAAGAGGGAGAAGCGTGTCGCCATTACAGCTGCTGCTGTCGCATTGCACCACATCTCAAGAAACGTCCCGCAAACCCGAAGAAGCGTGTCGCCATCGCAGCTGCTGCCGTCGCATCGTGGATGTCGCCGCTGTAGCTGTCGCATTGCACCGCATCAAGAGAAGCGTCTCGCATAGGGGAACGAAGCCTGTTGCTGTCACAGCCACTGCCGTTGCATCGTGGATGTAACCGCTGTAGCTGTCGTATTGCATCGCATCAAGAAAAGCGCCTCGCATCCACGGAGAAGCGTGCCGTCGGAGCTGTTGTCATTGCATCATGGAACAAGAGTGTCTCCGCTGCAGTTGTCGCATCGAGCAGAAGTGTCTCGCATCGTTGGGGTCACCGCCAAAGCCGCTGTTGTCGCATCACGGAACAAGGGTGTCGCTGCTGCAGCTGACGCATCGAGTCAAGACTTCTCGCAACATCAGAGAAGCATGCCGCATCAGGAAGAACTTGACATCTTTATTTCTTTGCACCGTACCTTTGCCGCATCTCCATCTCTGCAACACTTTCCTTGTAGAAGCATGATTAAACCTAAGGTACATTGACTCAAAGTTTCGCATTTTAAGATCTAAAGAGAACTAAGCTAATCCTACCATTTTAAGTACAGTATTGTGGATTTTTGTCGTTTGTGGTCTTGTGTTAAATCTTTATAAAGAATACTTATTTTTAATATAAAACTTGTGTGGTGTCCATCTCTAGTGTTGTCACTTGATTACTTTATGTGTTCACAAATGCTTTACACACTGCCTCTGAGATAAGCCTGTCTGCGTGTGCTAAGCTACCAAGGGGGTGAGCAGGGGTTATTTTAGGAGTGTACCCCCTTACCCTGACTAGAGGCAAGGGTCCCTATTTGTCACAAGTACCTACCTGTGCAAACTAGAGACCCCCAAATCTAACAACATGGTACTACAAAAATGCTGCTATTTGCAACCACAATTAATTACATGCACAAAATGACTCCCCTTAACCATCCATGGGGTATCGGTAGAGGACCATATAAACGATTTAAAGAACTCATTTGTAACATCTCTTTACCCAATTGCTTAGTTACTGGAATGCCAATGATGCCCCTATCGGCTACAGTGTTGGTAGAATGTGCCTGGTGATGTGTTTTTTTAGCATAGACCTAGAGTCTGGACAGCTAAGAAGGAATCTGCCAAATACATTTATTTTACCTCCTTTCTGGTAGTGATGGTTGCTGATTTCTCCCGGATCTCAGGTGGGAGAGAGTTCCATATTCTAGGGTCTGAGCCAGAGAAAGTGCAGGCTTAGGACATTGTATTTCTAAACTTTGCTGCTGCCAGTAGTAGGGAGCCTATGCTTCTTAGAGAGTGACTATCACCTGGCATAGTGAGATTGTGGGATAGGTACTCAGTGTTCTTTGTTCCAATTAGCAGTCTTGCTGTGGCACTGAGGATTTTGTTTAGTTGTACCAGTCATGATTCTGTTAACCCTGTAGTCTAGTTTGGATATGACTAGAGATTTTTACTGTTATTTTGACGTCTGATGTTATGATGAAAGGTTTAAACTTCTTAAGGAATCTGTGTTAGAGAAGTGCCTTATGTGCGAATGTGTTAATGTGGGCGTGCATATTTAGATTTCTGTGTTATCCCCAGGGATTTTGTGATTTGATGATTAAAGTTTTGAAGTCAAGTGCATTAAGGTGATTGATCCATTTTTGAAAAGGAGGGGAGCAGTTGGAGAGAGAGATGAGTAGGAATTCAGTTTTCAGAGAGTTCAATTTAAGGTGGTTTCATGACAACCAGTAGAGTATCATTAAGATGGATAATAGGCAAAGGATAAATGCAACAACGGAGATCTTAGCTTCTGGAAGAAGTCTGATTGGATAGTCAATCAATCAACAGTCTTTATTCGGCTTCTTTCACAAAGCCCATAAAAGAACATAATAAAACTCAGATAAAAACATCCACAATAAAATACAAGTTGAAACTATTTCTGTGCCTGCCTAAAAAGATTACCTTCACATAATGTGTCAAATAGCACCATTCTCACACGGACAGCCCCAGATTAAAAAGATCTTAATTAAAACATGTACATGCATTAGGTAATAAAGCGCAGGGTGAACTTGAACAAAGTGTCTATCTGTAAACAGCAGAAAGATGAAAGACCTTCGTATGCTCTAGTATAAAGTGCAAAACGTAATAAATTGCATTGTATTCTAGCCAAATAATTATTACTTACAACAAGGGGTGGTGATGGACAGGGTCTCTGAATTAAGCAGAGTACTCTCACCCAGTCAAGAGATCAGGGCTAGATCCAACACCGTTTTTTAGCTCATTGCACCATCCCAGTTTCAGAACCTGGCTGTATGCAATTTAGTCTGTCCCTGGCCCAGTGCATCATGGGAACAGGGCAGACCAGACTACAAAAGCCAATTCTTACACTGGGAAGGAAACAAGCTTCCGGGGACCGGTTTCTGGCATTTCAGCCGTCTTCGGCCCGGCTTGCTTGAATCCTGATGGTGCAATGAGCAAGGGACTCACATCTGAGCATACCCTTCCACGCTTAGGGTGGACAAAATTATTTACAACAAGGGGTGGTGATGGACAGGGTCTCTGAATTAAGCAGAGTACTCTCACCCAGTCAAGAGATCAGGGCTAGATCCAACACCGTTTTTTAGCTCATTGCACCATCCCAGTTTCAGAACCTGGCTGTATGCAAATTAGTCTGTCCCTGGCCCAGTGCATCATGGGAACAGGGCAGACCAGACTACAAAAGCCAATTCTTACACTGGGAAGGAAACAAGCTTCCGGGGACCGGTTTCTGGCATTTCAGCCGTCTTCGGCCCGGCTTGCTTGAATCCTGATGGTGCAATGAGCAAGGGACTCACATCTGAGCATACCCTTCCACGCTTAGGGTGGACAAAATTATTTACAACAAGGGGTGGTGATGGGCAGGGTCTCTGAATTAAGCAGAGTACTCTCACCCAGTCAAGAGATCAGGGCTAGATCCAACACCGTTTTTTAGCTCATTGCACCATCCCAGTTTCAGAACCTGGCTGTATGCAAATTAGTCTGTCCCTGGCCCAGTGCATCATGGGAACAGGGCAGACCAGACTACAAAAGCCAATTCTTACACTGGGAAGGAAACAAGCTTCCGGGGACCGGTTTCTGGCATTTCAGCCGTCTTCGGCCCGGCTTGCTTGAATCCTGATGGTGCAATGAGCAAGGGACTCACATCTGAGCATACCCTTCCACGCATAGGGTGGACAAAATTATTTACAACAAGGGGTGGTGATGGACAGGGTCTCTGAATTAAGCAGAGTACTCTCACCCAGTCAAGAGATCAGGGCTAGATCCAACACCGTTTTTTAGCTCATTGCACCATCCCAGTTTCAGAACCTGGCTGTATGCAAATTAGTCTGTCCCTGGCCCAGTGCATCATGGGAACAGGGCAGACCAGACTACAAAAGCCAATTCTTACACTGGGAAGGAAACAAGCTTCCTGGGACCGGTTTCTGGCATTTCAGCCGTCTTCGGCCCGGCTTGCTTGAATCCTGATGGTGCAATGAGCAAGGGACTCACATCTGAGCATACCCTTCCACGCTTAGGGTGGACAAAATTATTTACAACAAGGGGTGGTGATGGACAGGGTCTCTGAATTAAGCAGAGTACTCTCACCCAGTCAAGAGATCAGGGCTAGATCCAACACCGTTTTTTAGCTCATTGCACCATCCCAGTTTCAGAACCTGGCTGTATGCAAATTAGTCTGTCCCTGGCCCAGTGCATCATGGGAACAGGGCAGACCAGACTACAAAAGCCAATTCTTACACTGGGAAGGAAACAAGCTTCCGGAGACCGGTTTCTGGCATTTCAGCCGTCTTCGGCCCGGCTTGCTTGAATCCTGATGGTGCAATGAGCAAGGGACTCACATCTGAGCATACCCTTCCACGCTTAGGGTGGACAAAATTATTTACAACAAGGGGTGGTGATGGACAGGGTCTCTGAATTAAGCAGAGTACTCTCACCCAGTCAAGAGATCAGGGCTAGATCCAACACCGTTTTTTAGCTCATTGCACCATCCCAGTTTCAGAACCTGGCTGTATGCAAATTAGTCTGTCCCTGGCCCAGTGCATCATGGGAACAGGGCAGACCAGACTACAAAAGCCAATTCTTACACTGGGAAGGAAACAAGCTTCCGGGGACCGGTTTCTGGCATTTCAGCCGTCTTCGGCCCGGCTTGCTTGAATCCTGATGGTGCAATGAGCAAGGGACTCACATCTGAGCATACCCTTCCACGCTTAGGGTGGACAAAATTATTTACAACAAGGGGTGGTGATGGACAGGGTCTCTGAATTAAGCAGAGTACTCTCACCCAGTCAAGAGATCAGGGCTAGATCCAACACCGTTTTTTAGCTCATTGCACCATCCCAGTTTCAGAACCTGGCTGTATGCAAATTAGTCTGTCCCTGGCCCAGTGCATCATGGGAACAGGGCAGACCAGACTACAAAAGCCAATTCTTACACTGGGAAGGAAACAAGCTTCCGGGGACCGGTTTCTGGCATTTCAGCCGTCTTCGGCCCGGCTTGCTTGAATCCTGATGGTGCAATGAGCAAGGTACTCACATCTGAGCATACCCTTCCACGCTTAGGGTGGACAAAATTATTTACAACAAGGGGTGGTGATGGACAGGGTCTCTGAATTAAGCAGAGTACTCTCACCCAGTCAAGAGATCAGGGCTAGATCCAACACCGTTTTTTAGCTCATTGCACCATCCCAGTTTCAGAACCTGGCTGTATGCAAATTAGTCTGTCCCTGGCCCAGTGCATCATGGGAACAGGGCAGACCAGACTACAAAAGCCAATTCTTACACTGGGAAGGAAACAAGCTTCCGGGGACCGGTTTCTGGCATTTCAGCCGTCTTCGGCCCGGCTTGCTTGAATCCTGATGGTGCAATGAGCAAGGGACTCACATCTGAGCATACCCTTCCACGCTTAGGGTGGACAAAATTATTTACAACAAGGGGTGGTGATGGACAGGGTCTCTGAATTAAGCAGAGTACTCTCACCCAGTCAAGAGATCAGGGCTAGATCCAACACCGTTTTTTAGCTCATTGCACCATCCCAGTTTCAGAACCTGGCTGTATGCAAATTAGTCTGTCCCTGGCCCAGTGCATCATGGGAACAGGGCAGACCAGACTACAAAAGCCAATTCTTACACTGGGAAGGAAACAAGCTTCCGGGGACCGGTTTCTGGCATTTCAGCCGTCTTCGGCCCGGCTTGCTTGAATCCTGATGGTGCAATGAGCAAGGGACTCACATCTGAGCATACCCTTCCACGCTTAGGGTGGACAACATTATTTACAACAAGGGGTGGTGATGGACAGGGTCTCTGAATTAAGCAGAGTACTCTCACCCAGTCAAGAGATCAGGGCTAGATCCAACACAGTTTTTTAGCTCATTGCACCATCCCAGTTTCAGAACCTGGCTGTATGCAAATTAGTCTGTCCCTGGCCCAGTGCATCATGGGAACAGGGCAGACCAGACTACAAAAGCCAATTCTTACACTGGGAAGGAAACAAGCTTCCGGGGACCGGTTTCTGGCATTTCAGCCGTCTTCGGCCCGGCTTGCTTGAATCCTGATGGTGCAATGAGCAAGGGACTCACATCTGAGCATACCCTTCCACGCTTAGGGTGGACAAAATTATTTACAACAAGGGGTGGTGATGGACAGGGTCTCTGAATTAAGCAGAGTACTCTCACCCAGTCAAGAGATCAGGGCTAGATCCAACACCGTTTTTTAGCTCATTGCACCATCCCAGTTTCAGAACCTGGCTGTATGCAAATTAGTCTGTCCCTGGCCCAGTGCATCATGGGAACAGGGCAGACCAGACTACAAAAGCCAATTCTTACACTGGGAAGGAAACAAGCTTCCGGGGACCGGTTTCTGGCATTTCAGCCGTCTTCGGCCGGGCTTGCTTAAATCCTGATGGTGCAATGAGCAAGGGACTCACATCTGAGCATACCCTTCCACGCTTAGGGTGGACAAAATTATTTACAACAAGGGGTGGTGATGGACAGGGTCTCTGAATTAAGCAGAGTACTCTCACCCAGTCAAGAGATCAGGGCTAGATCCAACACCGTTTTTTAGCTCATTGCACCATCCCAGTTTCAGAACCTGGCTGTATGCAAATTAGTCTGTCCCTGGCCCAGTGCATCATGGGAACAGGGCAGACCAGACTACAAAAGCCAATTCTTACACTGGGAAGGAAACAAGCTTCCGGGGACCGGTTTCTGGCATTTCAGCCGTCTTCGGCCCGGCTTGCTTGAATCCTGATGGTGCAATGAGCAAGGGACTCACATCTGAGCATACCCTTCCACGCTTAGGGTGGACAAAATTATTTACAACAAGGGGTGGTGATGGACAGGGTCTCTGAATTAAGCAGAGTACTCTCACCCAGTCAAGAGATCAGGACTAGATCCAACACCGTTTTTTAGCTCATTGCACCATCCCAGTTTCAGAACCTGGCTGTATGCAAATTAGTCTGTCCCTGGCCCAGTGCATCATGGGAACAGGGCAGACCAGACTACAAAAGCCAATTCTTACACTGGGAAGGAAACAAGCTTCCGGGGACCGGTTTCTGGCATTTCAGCCGTCTTCGGCCCGGCTTGCTTGAATCCTGATGGTGCAATGAGCAAGGGACTCACATCTGAGCATACCCTTCCACGCTTAGGGTGGACAAAATTATTTACAACAAGGGGTGGTGATGGACAGGGTCTCTGAATTAAGCAGAGAACTCTCACCCAGTCAAGAGATCAGGGCTAGATCCAACACCGTTTTTTAGCTCATTGCACCATCCCAGTTTCAGAACCTGGCTGTATGCAAATGAGTCTGTCCCTGGCCCAGTGCATCATGGGAAGAGGGCAGACCAGACTACAAAAGCCAATTCTTACACTGGGAAGGAAACAAGCTTCCGGGGACCGGTTTCTGGCATTTCAGCCGTCTTCGGCCCGGCTTGCTTGAATCCTGATGGTGCAATGAGCAAGGGACTCACATCTGAGCATACCCTTCCACGCTTAGGGTGGACAAAATTATTTACAACAAGGGGTGGTGATGGACAGGGTCTCTGAATTAAGCAGAGTACTCTCACCCAGTCAAGAGATTAGGGCTAGATCCAACACCGTTTTTTAGCTCATTGCACCATCCCAGTTTCAGAACCTGGCTGTATGCAAATTATTCTGTCCCTGGCCCAGTGCATCATGGGAACAGGGCAGACCAGACTACAAAAGCCAATTTTTACACTGGGAAGGAAACAAGCTTCCGGGGACCGGTTTCTGGCATTTCAGCCGTCTTCGGCCCGGCTTGCTTGAATCCTGATGGTGCAATGAGCAAGGGACTCACATCTGAGCATACCCTTCCACGCCTAGGGTGGACAAAATTATTTACAACAAGGGGTGGTGATGGACAGGGTCTCTGAATTAAGCAGAGTACTCTCACCCAGTCAAGAGATCAGGGCTAGATCCAACACCGTTTTTTAGCTCATTGCACCATCCCAGTTTCAGAACCTGGCTGTATGCAAATTAGTCTCTCCCTGGCCCAGTGCATCATGGGAACAGGGCAGACCAGACTACAAAATCCAATTCTTACACTGGGAAGGAAACAAGCTTCCGGGGACCGGTTTCTGGCATTTCAGCCGTCTTCGGCCCGGCTTGCTTGAATCCTGATGGTGCAATGAGCAAGGGACTCACATCTGAGCATACCCTTCCACGCTTAGGGTGGACAAAATGATTTACAACAAGGGGTGGTGATGGACAGGGTCTCTGAATTAAGCAGAGTACTCTCACCCAGTCAAGAGATCAGGGCTAGATCCAACACCGTTTTTTAGCTCATTGCACCATCCCAGTTTCAGAACCTGGCTGTATGCAAATTAGTCTGTCCCTGGCCCAGTGCATCATGGGAACAGGGCAGACCAGACTACAAAAGCCAATTCTTACACTGGGAAGGAAACAAGCTTCCGGGGACCGGTTTCTGGCATTTCAGCCGTCTTCGGCCCGGCTTGCTTGAATCCTGATGGTGCAATGAGCAAGGGACTCACATCTGAGCATACCCTTCCACGCTTAGGGTGGACAAAATTATTTACAACAAGGGGTGGTGATGGACAGGGTCTCTGAATTAAGCAGAGTACTCTCACCCAGTCAAGAGATCAGGGCTAGATCCAACACAGTTTTTTAGCTCATTGCACCATCCCAGTTTCAGAACCTGGCTGTATGCAAATGAGTCTGTCCCTGGCCCAGTGCATCATGGGAACAGGGCAGACCAGACTACAAAAGCCAATTCTTACACTGGGAAGGAAACAAGCTTCCGGGGACCGGTTTCTGGCATTTCAGCCGTCTTCGGCCCGGCTTGCTTGAATCCTGATGGTGCAATGAGCAAGGGACTCACATCTGAGCATACCCTTCCACGCTTAGGGTGGACAAAATTATTTACAACAAGGGGTGGTGATGGACAGGGTCTCTGAATTAAGCAGAGTACTCTCACCCAGTCATGAGATCAGGGCTAGATCCAACACCGTTTTTTAGCTCATTGCACCATCCCAGTTTCAGAACCTGGCTGTATGCAAATTAGTCTGTCCCTGGCCCAGTGCATCATGGGAACAGGGAAGACCAGACTACAAAAGCCAATTCTTACACTGGGAAGGAAACAAGCTTCCGGGGACCGGTTTCTGGCATTTCAGCCGTCTTCGGCCCGGCTTGCTTGAATCCTGATGGTGCAATGAGCAAGGGACTCACATCTGAGCATACCCTTCCACGCTTAGGGTGGACAAAATTATTTACAACAAGGGGTGGTGATGGACAGGGTCTCTGAATTAAGCAGAGTACTCTCACCCAGTCAAGAGATCAGGGCTAGATCCAACACCGTTTTTTAGCTCATTGCACCATCCCAGTTTCAGAACCTGGCTGTATGCAAATTAGTCTGTCCCTGGCCCAGTGCATCATGGGAACAGGGCAGACCAGACTACAAAAGCCAATTCTTACACTGGGAAGGAAACAAGCTTCCGGGGACCGGTTTCTGGCATTTCAGCCGTCTTTGGCCCGGCTTGCTTGAATCCTGATGGTGCAATGAGCAAGGGACTCACATCTGAGCATACCCTTCCACGCTTAGGGTGGACAAAATTATTTACAACAAGGGGTGGTGATGGACCGGGTCTCTGAATTAAGCAGAGTACTCTCACCCAGTCAAGAGATCAGGACTAGATCCAACACCGTTTTTTAGCTCATTGCACCATCCCAGTTTCAGAACCTGGCTGTATGCAAATTAGTCTGTCCCTGGCCCAGTGCATCATGGGAACAGGGCAGACCAGACTACAAAAGCCAATTCTTACACTGGGAAGGAAACAAGCTTCCGGGGACCGGTTTCTGGCATTTCAGCCGTCTTCGGCCCGGCTTGCTTGAATCCTGATGGTGCAATGAGCAAGGGACTCACATCTGAGCATACCCTTCCACGCTTAGGGTGGACAAAATTATTTACAACAAGGGGTGGTGATGGACAGGGTCTCTAAATTAAGCAGAGTACTCTCACCCAGTCAAGAGATCAGGGCTAGATCCAACACCGTTTTTTAGCTCATTGCACCATCCCAGTTTCAGAACCTGGCTGTATGCAAATTAGTCTGTCCCTGGCCCAGTGCATCATGGGAACAGGGCAGACCAGACTACAAAAGCCAATTCTTACACTGGGAAGGAAACAAGCTTCCGGGGACCGGTTTCTGGCATTTCAGCCGTCTTCGGCCCGGCTTGCTTGAATCCTGATGGTGCAATGAGCAAGGGACTCACATCTGAGCATACCCTTCCACGCTTAGGGTGGACAAAATGATTTACAACAAGGGGTGGTGATGGACAGGGTCTCTGAATTAAGCAGAGTACTCTCACCCAGTCAAGAGATCAGGGCTAGATCCAACACCGTTTTTTAGCTCATTGCACCATCCCAGTTTCAGAACCTGGCTGTATGCAAATTAGTCTGTCCCTGGCCCAGTGCATCATGGGAACAGGGCAGACCAGACTACAAAAGCCAATTCTTACACTGGGAAGGAAACAAGCTTCCGGGGACCGGTTTCTGGCATTTCAGCCGTCTTCGGCCCGGCTTGCTTGAATCCTGATGGTGCAATGAGCAAGGGACTCACATCTGAGCATACCCTTCCACGCTTAGGGTGGACAAAATTATTTACAACAAGGGGTGGTGATGGACAGGGTCTCTGAATTAAGCAGAGTACTCTCACCCAGTCAAGAGATCAGGGCTAGATCCAACACAGTTTTTTAGCTCATTGCACCATCCCAGTTTCAGAACCTGGCTGTATGCAAATTAGTCTGTCCCTGGCCCAGTGCATCATGGGAACAGGGCAGACCAGACTACAAAAGCCAATTCTTACACTGGGAAGGAAACAAGCTTCCGGGGACTGGTTTCTGGCATTTCAGCCGTCTTCGGCCCGGCTTGCTTGAATCCTGATGGTGCAATGAGCAAGGGACTCACATCTGAGCATACCCTTCCACGCTTAGGGTGGACAAAATTATTTACAACAAGGGGTGGTGATGGACAGGGTCTCTGAATTAAGCAGAGTACTCTCACCCAGTCATGAGATCAGGGCTAGATCCAACACCTTTTTTTAGCTCATTGCACCATCCCAGTTTCAGAACCTGGCTGTATGCAAATTAGTCTGTCCCTGGCCCAGTGCATCATGGGAACAGGGAAGACCAGACTACAAAAGCCAATTCTTACACTGGGAAGGAAACAAGCTTCCGGGGACCGGTTTCTGGCATTTCAGCCGTCTTCGGCCCGGCTTGCTTGAATCCTGATGGTGCAATGAGCAAGGGACTCACATCTGAGCATACCCTTCCACGCTTAGGGTGGACAAAATTATTTACAACAAGGGGTGGTGATGGACAGGGTCTCTGAATTAAGCAGAGTACTCTCACCCAGTCAAGAGATCAGGGCTAGATCCAACACCGTTTTTTAGCTCATTGCACCATCCCAGTTTCAGAACCTGGCTGTATGCAAATTAGTCTGTCCCTGGCCCAGTGCATCATGGGAACAGGGCAGACCAGACTACAAAAGCCAATTCTTACACTGGGAAGGAAACAAGCTTCCGGGGACCGGTTTCTGGCATTTCAGCCGTCTTCGGCCCGGCTTGCTTGAATCCTGATGGTGCAATGAGCAAGGGACTCACATCTGAGCATACCCTTCCACGCTTAGGGTGGACAAAATTATTTACAACAAGGGGTGGTGATGGACAGGGTCTCTGAATTAAGCAGAGTACTCTCACCCAGTCAAGAGATCAGGACTAGATCCAACACCGTTTTTTAGCTCATTGCACCATCCCAGTTTCAGAACCTGGCTGTATGCAAATTAGTCTGTCCCTGGCCCAGTGCATCATGGGAACAGGGCAGACCAGACTACAAAAGCCAATTCTTACACTGGGAAGGAAACAAGCTTCCGGGGACCGGTTTCTGGCATTTCAGCCGTCTTCGGCCCGGCTTGCTTGAATCCTGATGGTGCAATGAGCAAGGGACTCACATCTGAGCATACCCTTCCACGCTTAGGGTGGACAAAATTATTTACAACAAGGGGTGGTGATGGACAGGGTCTCTGAATTAAGCAGAGTACTCTCACCCAGTCAAGAGATCAGGGCTAGATCCAACACCGTTTTTTAGCTCATTGCACCATCCCAGTTTCAGAACCTGGCTGTATGCAAATGAGTCTGTCCCTGGCCCAGTGCATCATGGGAAGAGGGCAGACCAGACTACAAAAGCCAATTCTTACACTGGGAAGGAAACAAGCTTCCGGGGACCGGTTTCTGGCATTTCAGCCGTCTTCGGCCCGGCTTGCTTGAATCCTGATGGTGCAATGAGCAAGGGACTCACATCTGAGCATACCCTTCCACGCTTAGGGTGGACAAAATTATTTACAACAAGGGGTGGTGATGGACAGGGTCTCTAAATTAAGCAGAGTACTCTCACCCAGTCAAGAGATCAGGGCTAGATCCAACACCGTTTTTTATCTCATTGCACCATCCCAGTTTCAGAACCTGGCTGTATGCAAATTAGTCTGTCCCTGGCCCAGTGCATCATGGGAACAGGGCAGACCAGACTACAAAAGCCAATTCTTACACTGGGAAGGAAACAAGCTTCCGGGGACCGGTTTCTGGCATTTCAGCCGTCTTCGGCCCGGCTTGCTTGAATCCTGATGGTGCAATGAGCAAGGGACTCACATCTGAGCATACCCTTCCACGCTTAGGGTGGACAAAATTATTTACAACAAGGGGTGATGGACAGGGTCTCTGAATTAAGCAGAGTACTCTCACCCAGTCAAGAGATCAGGGCTAGATCCAACACCGTTTTTTAGCTCATTGCACCATCCCAGTTTCAGAACCTGGCTGTATGCAAATTAGTCTGTCCCTGGCCCAGTGCATCATGGGAACAGGGCAGACCAGACTACAAAAGCCAATTCTTACACTGGGAAGGAAACAAGCTTCCGGGGACCGGTTTCTGGCATTTCAGCCGTCTTCGGCCCGGCTTGCTTGAATCCTGATGGTGCAATGAGCAAGGGACTCACATCTGAGCATACCCTTCCACGCTTAGGGTGGACAAAATTATTTACAACAAGGGGTGGTGATGGACAGGGTCTCTGAATTAAGCAGAGTACTCTCACCCAGTCAAGAGATCAGGGCTAGATCCAACACCGTTTTTTAGCTCATTGCACCATCCCAGTTTCAGAACCTGGCTGTATGCAAATTAGTCTGTCCCTGGCCCAGTGCATCATGGGAACAGGGCAGACCAGACTACAAAAGCCAATTCTTACACTGGGAAGGAAACAAGCTTCCGGGGACCGGTTTCTGGCATTTCAGCCGTCTTCGGCCCGGCTTGCTTGAATCCTGATGGTGCAATGAGCAAGGGACTCACATCTGAGCATACCCTTCCACGCTTAGGGTGGACAAAATTATTTACAACAAGGGGTGGTGATGGACAGGGTCTCTGAATTAAGCAGAGTACTCTCACCCAGTCAAGAGATCAGGGCTAGATCCAACAACGCTTTTTAGCTGATTGCACCCTATAGGTGTGGCAGGGTATACTCAGACATGAGTCCCTTGCTCACTACTCCATCAGGATTCAAGCAAGCCGGGCCGACGAGGCTGAAATGCCAGAAACCGGTCCCCGGTAGCTTATATCCTTTCTGGTGAAGAATTGGCTTGGTTGTTTGGTCTGCCCTGTTCCCATGATGCACTGGGCAAGGGACAGACTAATTTGCATATAGCCAGGTTCTGAGCTGGGATGGGGCAGTGAGCTAAATAACGGTGATGGATCAAGCCCTGATCTTTGGACTGGGTAAGAGTGGTCTGCTTAATTCAGACACTCTGTTCATCACCAGCCCCTTTTCTGAATCGTTTTTGGCCACTATAGGTGTGGCAGGGTATACTCAGACATGAGTCCCTTGCTCACTGCTCCATCAGGATTCAAGCAAGCCGGGCCGACGAGGCTGAAATGCCAGAAACCGGTCCCCGGTAGCTTGTATCCTTTCTGGTGAAGAATTGGCTTGGTAGTTTGATCTGCCCTGTTCCCATGATGCACTGGGCCAGGGACAGACTAATTTGCATATAGCCAGGTTCTGAGCTGGGATGGGGCAGTGAGCTAAATAACGGTGATGGATCAAGCCCTGATCTTTGTACTGGGTAAGAGTGGTCTGCTTAATTCAGACACTCTGTTCATCACCACCCCCTTTTCTGAATCAAATAATTATTACAGCTGGGGGTAGGATCGTAGGAGCTACTATGAGGAACTGCTAATAAATTATGTATTACGTTCAAAAGAAAACATGTCAAAGGAATCAGTCAATTCAGACATATTATACATGTGGTACAGTTAGATAGATGATGTAGTTTGAAGAGACAAAGAGGTTTTTATGTATGATTAATCTTTGGCCAGTGAAGCTCTCTTGTTGTCTCTCTATTCTGCAAAGGCCTTTTTGGTCCACAAATAATCCCCCATTACTGAAGTTTGAGGATGATTGAACATTTTGGGTGTGGTACCTTAATAAATCAAGCCTTAATACATCTGATCCATGAAATACTAACTGCACGATCAAGGGCCAAACAATCTTTTAAAATAGAGCAATTAAAATGCTTAGCTGGGTGAACCCACCCTGAGATCCAGTGGATCGAGGACTGTGCCAACAATGTTCCCTTTAGATACCCAATAGCTAATTCTTCATGTATGTTGATCGAGATGTGCTCTGGGGAGAGATAGTAAGTTTCTTCAAAACTTGCTTTCAAGGACTTTCGGCGAAGACACATTTGTGTGCCCTTATACATCGCTGCCATAAAATGCTATGGCAACCCATTTGGCTCTATATATTTCAATCATAGCCTTGATGGACTTATGGGCCAGCTTAGATTCAAAATGAAACGCAGAAGCAACTCTCCGGGAGAACGCGTCCTCTTGCCGATACCAAGCACAGCATAGCAGCTACTTGCAACTCAATTCGGACAAAACGAAAATTCTGATGATTGGGTCATCCTTTCCTCTTTGCAGACTACGCCTTTGGCCCCTTGACTTAGGGCCCTCTTGCTCCCCCTCCATGGCTAGCAGGAACCTTGGGGTTATGATGGACACTACCCTTTCCTTCAAACCCCATGTCAACACCACATCAAGCACCTGCTTTAGTCTGTTAAAATCCTTGAGAAAACTCCTAAAAGACCTGCCCCATAGCATTTCCAAAGGGATTATGCATGCGCTTATTACCTCCAGGTTGGATTACGACAACGTAATCTATCTAGGTGCCCCCTGTCTTGGCTTCAGCAAGTACAGAATGCTGTGGCCATTCTGAACATCCCCAAGCACGAGTCTATCATACTAGGGCTCAAGGAACTACACTGGCTTCTGATCAATGCTAGGATAAAATTTGAGATGCTGATGATCACTCATAGAGCCCCACACCAGAGGGGCCCCCGATTCATCCAAGATAATCTTAAACTAAAGTCTCCAATAAGGGCATTTGGATTCTTCAACCACATCTTTCTGTGCAACCCCAGATTCCGCACAGCCAGATCACGAGGAAGATCTTTATAGGTTCTGGTCTCTGGAAGACTCTCTCAATCTTCTTTTGTGCCATTTCCAGTGTAAGCACAATTAAAAGCAGTCCTGTTTGCCAAGCTGTAACCTTCCTGTCTCACCTGCTTAACAGACACTTCTTCTGAAGCAGCAGTTGCACTCTATAAGCATTTCTTCAGTCATTCAAGGGGGACCAAGATTGAGAAGAGTTAACTAGAACTCCCAAACAAGGGAATTCAGGCACTCGACTCCAGGGATTGCCCTCTACGCTATATGATCTGGTCCTGGTGTTCCTTGGGTCACTCATCATAACACGTACTTGGTAAAATTAGCATTTAAATCGAGGCTATCCATAAATTACATGAATAGATTGAGCAAAACATTTAAGTCCAAGGGAGTTCGTGAAATCAGGACAGCATTGTCTGCATATAGCAGTAAAGGAATCAAGTGGGAACCAACTTTGGGCATGACTTTACCTACTTCAATCACTTTCCCCCATCCTCAAATCCCCCCGAAACTGTCAAATTACTATATAGCTCATGCAAAAAAACTATCTGTGGGTCAGCTCCCATCTCTAACATGACAGCTTCTTCCTATTAACCCTATCATAGGCTGTGCTAAGATCAATGAATGCAAGATGGAGAGCCCCTTTTTTGCCAATAAGCAGATACAACTTAGGATTCTGCTCGATGATACCTAGATCCTTGTGCAAATCATAATGAGTCTCAGATAAAACATTCTGTTCCATAGACAAATACACTAATCTGTTCAATAAAATGCAGGCCGCAATCTTAGCCAAGGAGCTAATGAGAGATGGGCCTTTAAAGTTTAGGGTCTTGGCGGTTGCCTTTTCTTAAAACTAGGTACCATCACACCGGAGGACCATGCATTCGGAATACACAATTGTGCTGCTTAATTCAGATATATAGTTAGTAGAAGAGCCCAAAAGTCTATATTAGACTTATATAGGTCATGAGGGACCCAATCGGAGCCAAGAGCCTTGTTAGCGGGGAGGACCTGCATAGCGGTATGCGCCTCGTCTATTGTATAGCTGTTGGGAGCTGAAACATCATCGGAAGGGGCAATGGGGCTTGTAGGATTAGGCTAGTCGTATATAGATTCAAAGTGTTCAAAGCATGCCCTAAGAAGGATAGTAGACTGTAAAGCAGATCCAAAGGCTGGCTTATACAGAGGGCTATTGACAAGTTCCCAAACCTTTAAGCTATCCCTAAGGTGACTAGCAGGCAGCAGTTGTTCCCTTACTTCTTCTCTCAGGAGCTTCTGCCACTCGTCCAATGTGCTCTCATAGCCAGCACAACGAGAGGAAACCCATTTACAGTCTCTGGTGATGGCCTCAACAGCCTGGAGTAAAACTCAATGTGCTCTAATGCAATTGGAGTCAAAACATTTAAACGGGATAGAGTTTTTGTTACCATTAAACTTGCCAGTTAACATAGAATATATATGATGACAAATCATATTAAAGTAACTCACACTAACTGGATCTTGAACTGGACAGAAGGACTGCTGTGTTGCTTAAAGGACTCAAATGAACTTATTTTCTGGAAGGACTGCTTTTCTGCTTGTTGGCCTGCTGTCTGCTGCTCCCTGAATCTGCTAGAAAGATTCTGCCATTCCTCCAAGTGTTCTCCAAGGGCTTGTTGACTTGCCTCCTGTTTTCTGATGTCTCAGGAACACAGTTCAGCTGGTGCTGCTGGACTCTCCCTTCTGTGAGTCCTACCCTTGCACGAGGAGCCCATCCAAGCTCTGGGCATCAGAAGTGGTGTCTGTAACTGTTTTCCTGAAAAACAGACACATTGATTCGACTGCACTGAAAGTGCAGTGGGTCTCCATAACACCTTTCAGATGCAGCAATAGCTGGTGCAGCAAAAACAGTAACAAAGAAATTCTGGTATGGAATTTTGCTAACTTCTGAATTACACCTCTATGGGATTTCAGCTCATAAGTGTTGTGAAGATTTTTCACTGATACCTAGTTATAATTTTCTAGCAAAAAGGAAAGATCTTGAAAAGCAGTTTCTAGTTCCCCTTGCATCTTATTAATTCATTGTGCTATAACCTGTAAAGCATTAACCTCCGTATCCATAATGATTTGGCACTCCATCAAGTTCCTTGCAACTCCAGATGAAGGACAGTGAGGGTAATACCGCCTTCTCCCTTCTAGGTAGACCTCTGTCCTGTATTACATTCTTGGAAAGCAGAGGACGCCTAATTTATTAAACAGAAGGATGGGGTGTGGGTTTCAGGAGAGCAAGAGATAGATACCCATTTGCAGCTTGTTTTCCTTGGTAGAAGATCTTGACTGAACACTTCAAGATACAGGATGGCCCACGGTCACAGAGGCACAAGATGACCCACTCTCAAGAGAGACAACAGATGATACTGAGTACCAGATAAAGGAAAAAGAGTTCTTAAAAACAGATTAGTGCAATAGGAATACATGAGGCAGCTTACCCAGTATGAGATGAAACACAGCTGATTCAGTCCCCAGGGAAACCCATAAACTTGCCCAAGACCTGAAAATGAGTAGTGCTCCACTCCACCGAAAAGCTGAATCGTGGTTGCCAAACCAAAGTGAGGAATCCAAATCCTGGTCAATAAACAAGATCCTAGTTAATTAAGCCAAATCACAGGAAATAAATGGAGCATAGCCTAAAAAAAGGAAGCAGAGTCGAAATACCAAGATCAGTCCAATCCAAATACAGAGGTCAGTACAAGGAAGTGGGAGAAGGGAAACTGAGGGAAATAACAAAGGGAAAAAACTAAAAGAGTGCAGTAATGAAATCATGGGTGAGAAATGTAATATCAAGCAAGGAAGTTGAAGCGACTGAGC
This sequence comes from Lissotriton helveticus, assembly GCF_964261635.1. Classification (NCBI taxonomy): domain Eukaryota; kingdom Metazoa; phylum Chordata; class Amphibia; order Caudata; family Salamandridae; genus Lissotriton; species Lissotriton helveticus. The sequence goes on from NC_136063.1 coordinate 666,932,187, forward strand.
TAGCCAGATATGATCTTCTGTGTTTATTAACACTTTGTAGGGCTCTGCTCTCTTTGACCTGGAAATCAACTACCTGCTCTATGGTGGCTGGTGCTGCATGTTGTTATGTTATGTTATGTTTTGTTATTTTAATTTATAGAGCGCACGTATACCGGAGGTGTCTTGGCGCTATGGACGGCGGGGAGTCTGCACTGACAACTAGTTCTGGAACAGCCAGGTTTCAAGCCTTTTCTAAAGGAAGTGAGGGAGGTTGCACTTCTGAGCTCGAACGGAAGGGAGTTCCAGAGCTTGGAGGTGTAAAAGTCGAAGCTGTGACTGCCCCATTGTAAGGTGCAGATTTCCGGCACCTGCAGAAGTTTGGTACTGGAGGAGCGAAGGTGTCTAGCTGGTTCATACCAGGCAAAACGATTTTGCAGAAAAAACGGACCCTATTGGCTCAGGGCATTGTAGGCAAGAGAAAGTGCCTTGAATTTGATCCGTTGTTCCACTGGAAGCCAATGCAACTTTCGAATTTACGTGGTGACAGAATTATTCATAGAAATGTTAGATAGTAGCCGTGCCGCTGAGTTTTGTACACTTGGAAGTTTTTTCAAGCATTGCTTCTGTACGTTTACCAGCAGACCATTACAGTAGTCCAATTTTGACTGGATTAAGGATGTGACTACAGTTTTTCTAGTTTCTACGGGGAAGTAAGGAAGAATCTTCCTCACCTTTTTAATAAGAAAGTGACTGGCCGAAACCGTTGCATTGGTGTGTTGGATAAGAGAGAGTTTGAGGTCCAGCCACACCCCCAATTTCTTGGCCTTCACCACAGGTTTAGGGGGCTCACTCATCTCAGTTGGCCACCACAGATTACCCCAGCTAGGTTGCAAATTGCCAAAAATCTCAATATCTGTTTTGTCAGAGTTTAGCTTAAGGCAATGTGTATTTATCCATTGATTAACGGAACGCATGCAATTTTGAAATTGCATTTTTGTATGCTGTTACCACAATCCGAGAGTCGTCGGCATAAGATTTACGGTTAAAACCAAAACTCTGGATTAGCGGAGCCAGTTCTGAAACATACACATTTAAGAGTGATGGACTCAATGAGGAGCCCTGTGGCACTCCACATGGGAGGGTATAAGATTCAGAATGGTATGTGTCGATCGAGACCGTTAGCCTCCTATCCTTAAGAAAGGAGGACAACAGGGCCAGCTCAGTTCCACTGACCCCTAACCTCTCCAGCCGCTATTGCAAGAGAGAGTGGTCAACGGTATCAAAGGTGGCTGACAGATCGAGGAATATCAGCACCGCTGTGCCACCACGATCCATTACCGCCCTTATCTCTTCTGTGGCTGTTTCGGTACTATGTTCATGACGAAAGCCAAACTGTGAGGGATCCAGCAAGTTGTTCTCGCTGATGAATTGGGTCAGATGGGAATTCATAATTTTATCAATTATTTTAGCCGGCAGTGGTAGCCGGGCTATAGGCCGATAATTATTGGGGACTGAAGCATCCAACTAGGGTTTTTTCAACAATGGTAAAATTGACGTGTCCTTCCAAATTGATGGGAAGGTCCCAGAAATGAACATTGAATTACAAATTTCTGTAAGTCCTGTACTCACCAGGTCAACAATTTCTTTAAGAAATGTTGGTGGACAAGGGTCAGCAGGAGACCCTGATTTAGATTCCTTAATGAGTCTGGCTACAGTTTCTATAGAGATAGGAGAAAACGCAAGAAGCATGTTAGTGTTGAGCTCTCTAGCGGAGGGTTCACTAGAAGGGGAATGGGTTAAGTCTTGAACATTTTTAAATATGTTCAGCACTTTTGTTCTAAAGGCAGCTGCAATGTTATCACATAACTTTTGGTCACTCTTAATCCCTAGGGTCTTGGAAGTGGCTAGTTTGTTCATCACTGCAAAAAGTTCTTTAGATTAGTTTTTTGCATCTTCGATTTGTATGGGGTAAAAATCTCTTTTTCCAGCTATCAGTAGGCTCTTGTACTGTAATAGGGCTGTTTTGTAAATTATTTTCTCGTTCGGGCAATAGTTGGCATGCCAATGCCTTTCTAATTGTCAACATTTCTGGTTTTCTTTCCGAAGATCGTAGGAGAATCAAGAAGTACACCATACTCTGAAGGTTGTTTTCCACCATGAGAGTAGTCTCGAAGGAAGTTTCCTCCAATATTGTCCCAGTTCATCCTGAAATAAATTTCTAGGTGACTTAATTACTTTTGTTTTGAAATGGGCTTACTGAATTTTTCCTTTGATTCCAATATCCATCACTAATAGCAGCAGAGTTGTTTGTGTAGTGTGTATGTCAGCAGACACTGTAATTCTTTTACTGTGCTCGTTATATACAACTTCTCTGACCAGGTAAATATTACAGTTTTTTTGTATCCTCTTCTTTCACATTTTCAAATATTCCTCCACATCTTGATTTAGCTGATTTTATTTTAAAATAATCTGTGATTTATATATTAGTTCTGGCACTTTCCCTTCAAAACCTATCCTGAAGTCTGAAGTGTTCTCCTTGTGGAATGTATGTGTTTTCCTTTACTATTGCAGAACTACCCATTAATGTGTCTAATTCTACTTTAAATATGATGCGACTTGCATCTAGGGTAGGCAGGGTATAATCCTCTCCTATTGCAACTCACTCTTTAATTTGGTGTTTCTCTCTCAGACACATTTTCCAAGTGAGAGCACACTGACTGCTTAGTAGGTTAGACACACGGATCATACAATTAATAGGGAAAAATCACTGGAGGTCACTACAGAAATATATCTGTATATCAGTATAACCATATGGTTGGAAGCTATAAGCAATGTAACAATGGTTGACTCTCAGCAGCTTAGTTAAAACCAACATCTAAACAAAAAACACATCCAAAGCAGTGAAAGTAGAAAACTGCAGAAAACTGATCCACAGTGGTCATAGAGGGTAATCTGGAAAAGTCCCTAACAAGACCCCATAACAGGCCACGTCAAAATAGAACAGAGGCAAAGTTGGCAGGTTCCCACCACAGGGTTGTCAGTGGAAATTATTCTATCTCTTTCACTGTAGCAGGAGCAGGCTTGCTCGGGCTGGAGTGGGCTGTGATGAACTGTACAAGCAAAGTGTAATCCTTGTGGGCCACAAAAGGTCAGGGCTGGTGATGCCAATAGGGCAAGAGACCAGAGAACAACAGCACTTAATCTAGTTTCATCAGCAGACCTTTGGATAGTGTGGTCTGGGCTCATCTCAACTCAACTCCTGCTGAACCGCAAGCCATACCTGATGCAAACTTCTCCTATGGTTTCTTTGGGTGCCCAACAAAATGTCCTTAGCACCAGGGATCGAGGGTTGGAGACTCTGTAGGGGTAAAGAAAATGAAAATCAGGGCAAGGGCACCAGCATGGCCAGCTACTTCCACACACTCATAGCACATGCAGCCATAGCATGACCTGGCAAGAGGAGGAGCAAGAAGCAAGGATCAGCCAAATAGTGCTCGTGGAGAAATGAACGAATGAATGAATGAATGAATGAAGAAAGATGTAGATGAGTACTGAGAGAATGAACCATCGACTGAGCATTTACAGACATTCATCACAGAATTGTTTGATAAAATATGAAAAGTGATCATCAAAGTACTTTAACCCAGAGGATGGCGCCATAGTTGATATTTAAGGCCAGGCATATTATCAGAGAGTAATGATTTGTGGGACAAGGCAGATTGAGAAGCTACTGAAAGATGTTTAGACTCATTTAGCCATGCAACAAGTAGCCGATGCCTGTTGGTTTTAAGCTGTGGCATTGAGACAGTTTTAGCTCCTATCCAGCCTCATGTTTTAGTGAAATAAATACATAGCCAATTCCAATTCCAAAAATTCTTTATTTCGGTCATGTAGACCATAAAAGATGCAGTAAAAAACAACACATACAATAAAATACACATTATTTTTGAGAGAAATACATGTTATAAAATGCACCCAACCGGCGCGAAAAAAGATTAAGACACTAAAAGTTCAAGAGGGTTCAGCAGATATTTTTTTCCTGATGAGCCATATAGCCATGAGAAATTTAGAGACGGCAAACACAATATGGCCCAAGGTGCTGGTTTTCAGGATCCTGTATGCCTGTGCATACTCTCTGAACCCTAGGTTCTTGCATAGTGGTGCTATCCAGCGTTTCCTGGGCCTTTGGTAGGCGAGGCACACAAACAGAATGTGAAGATCATCTTCCAAGTGGGTTTTACAGCAGGGACAAGATTTGTCGGCCGTGTTAGACCACTTGGATGTAAAAGTTTTGATAGGCAGTGTGCCAAGCCTCCATTGGACAAAGAGTTTTCTCGCTAGGATGGGAAAAATAAAATCCATAAAAGGTTCAAAAGTGTACGAATTTTTGGATTCTAAAAATCGCAAAATGAGGGTGCCGCTATTTTGAGCGTTTACCAAAAGTGCAAGAGACCTATCCTTAAAAATTTTTGACAGGGCTTTGCGCGAGATTGCTTGACAACCTCGCGCTGGGTCCTGCCAAAGGTCACGGAGATTCATTGCAATCAGTTCGTTTTTCACAGAGACAAGCCAAGGAATTTTTCCACCGCAATTGAGGCTCATGACGTGGGTAAGGTCCTCCCTGTAATGGTGCAGTTCGTTCGTAGACCAGAGCCTGTGCCAAAACTTCACTGGTTTGGACACAAGCTCCTCTGCAATAGGGGGGAGCCCCAAATCCATTCTCAGGGGCAAGAGTGGCGTTGCACGTGGAAGAGCCAATAAGCGCCTTAAAAAACTGTTTTCAACTGTTGTCAGGTCCTTCGCCGCTTTATGCCCCCAAAGTTCGCTGCCATAGATGGCCGCTGCCTTGGCCTGGGACCTGTAAGTTTCGAGGGCCGGGCTTACAGGCTTGAAGGACGAAGAATTGGCCACCTTCAAAATTGCACCAGACAGTTGAGACAGTTTTACCCTTGAGCGTACTATCTGATGGTCCCAAGATAGATTTTCCTGTAATGTTACCCCCAGATATATGAAGGTGGACACCCTCTCGAGGCTAACAGTCCCAAGGGTGGGATTAGGCCTTGTTTTAGTGGGTGGATTAAAAATCATATACTTTGTCTTCTCTGTGTTTACCTCCAACCCGTGCTGAGCACAGAAAATTCCAAATCCATCCAGGATCCTCTGGATCCCCATGGGGGATTTGGAAAGAAGGAGGGTATCATCGGCAAACATAATTGCCGGTACCCTCCTTCCTGCCAAGCAAGGAGCGTCGTTGTTATTGACATTTTCCAGGTGGGAGATGACATGATTGATGTATAAACAAAACAGGGTTGGTGCCAAGACACAACCCTGCCTCACCCCTCGACAAACGGGGAACCTAGATGATAATTTGCCATCTTTCCCACACCTGACCTGCGCATAGTTGTTCTCATGCAGCCTAACTAAGATGTTAAGAAGCTGGGGGGGAACTCCTAGCTTTTCCAACACCTCCCACAGCTTTTTGCGCGGGACTAGGTCAAAGGCTGACCTCAGGTCCACGAAGACCATGTACAGTCTTCCTCCCTCGATCTTCACGGTCTTCCAATAAAGGAGGACGAGGCGGAAGATCTGGTCCATGGTCGACGTGTTCTTCCTGAAGCCAGCCTGCAGAGGACTCAGAATGTCATTGTCCTCTACCCAGTCTATTAGATGGTTCAGAATAAGACGCGCAAAGAGTTTTTGGGGGACGTCTATAAGGCTAATTGGCCTATAGTTTGTTGGATTTAGAGGGGAACCTTTCTTGTGGATTGGCACTATTTCGGCCCCTAACCAAGAGGGAGGAACCACCATACCTCCTAATATAGCGTTGAAAAGAATAAGAAGGTACGGGGCCCAGATATCAGGATGGTACCTGAACAGATCACCGGGTAGCTTGTCCAACCCTGGAGCCTTCCCCAAGGCCAGACATTCCAGTGCTGTCTTCACCTCCCCTAGAGAAAATTCCAGGGCCGTATCTGGAGGACAGGGGAACTCCGCCGCCACCCCATCGGGCCATAGTGTGGTTGCATGATATAATGCTCCGTAGTGGGCCTCCCAAATAGAGGGGGCAATATTAGACTCTACAGCAGACGTGAGCACCCCTGTACCATTATTAACCAGAGCCCAGAACTTCCTAGAGTCTCTACACTTAAGGGCTTCAAACAGTTCCTGCCAATGGTTCCAATCCCACTCAGCTCTAGCGCTGGCTAATGCTGACTTATACTCCCTCCTCAGGGATACAACCCTCTCCCTATCACTACCTTCTTTGATGGCTGAAAGTAGGTCGGATTTGATTTTCCTGCAGGTAGGAGTATACCAAGTAGCAATACGGGTAACTTTCCTTCTTGAGGACACCTCCGGGTTAAAAACATCTGCGAGGTCCCTTACCAAAGTCTGATGGATGCCAAAGAGTCTCTCATTATAGTCAGAGAGTCTAGGTTGACTAATGAGAGCATCCACCTCCTGAAACATGGGGAGTACTATGCCATATAGCTTATTCATGGCGTTTTTATTATTGACCAACTTCCCCCATTTCACCCGGCGCCTGCTTGTAGTGAGGAGTGTGTCCCCCTGGTCGCCTCCGGCATCGATAGTTGGCGGCCCTACAGCGGGGGCTGGGTGCTGAATTTCCAGCACAAGGGAGTTGTGATCACTATCTGTTCTTGATACCACTTTGAAGTCTTTCACTTTCGGCCATAGGGATATATCAATAAAAATATAATCCAGCCTGGACTCGTGCCCCTTTCTATTAAATGTGCACACCGATGGAGTATCGGAGGGAGTGCGCCCATTACACGCCCTCAGTGAAAAATTCAAAGTGAGGGAGGTGAGTTGTATTGCCAACGGGGACCATGCTTTTGGGTGAGGTGAGGAGGAGGTAGGAACTCCCCAATAATCATCCTCCGCTGTGAGTGGTCCCTCCATTAGACCCTCGAGCGGTTCAAAGTGGCAATTGAAGTCCCCTCCCATCACTATTTTCAGGTCAGCTGGTAATTGACCTAAAAAGGATGAGAGTTCGACTAGGGTGGAAGATTCGCTGCCCGCAGCAACTGGTCGAGAGTAGACATTTACAATTGCCCAGGACCTTTTGCCAGGCCAACTGAGGAGGACACACTGGATGTCCTGGGAGAAAGTGTCAATACTTTCCACCTGACACCCAATGTGGCTCGCCACCCAGATTGCTAGACCGCCCGAGGGTCTCCCCCTGCCGTTCCACTTTGCCGGGATTTCAGAAATATCATACCCCCTCATGGAATGCGGTTCCCTTGCCCACGTCTCCTGTAGGAGAAGGATATCACTCCCGTCGACCAGGGTCTCCCACTCCGGAGTACCCACCTTATTCATGATGCCCGCCACGTTCCATGACAGAATAACCAACCCTGAACCTTGGTGTTGCAGGAAAGCCCCGCTTAGTGCTGAGCCTTGGGGTTGCGGGGAGACTTCGCTTAATGCGGGCACGGTATCGCATGTGTGCTTAGCCAAGGCGCCCAACCCGGGTATGGTGGGCGACAAGATAGATAATACAGCACGCTCCTCCAATTGCGATATGGGGACAGAGCTTGAGTCGAATGGTTCCTTAACTTGCAATTGGGTACCTCCCTGAAAGATCCCCCCCTCATTGAAGAAAGCCTGGGTCTTTACCTCAGCTGCAAGGTGAGGTAAATCCGGCCCTCTGGCTAAGACCGCAAGGGGAGATTGTCCAGAGTGTTTCGGTGTTGATCCCCATTGTGGTCAATCTACATGGTCCAGGCAAGAAAATCTGTTCTGGTGAACAAAGTTACCAAGAGCGGGGACTGTGTTATGCTTGGGTCTGTACCGTGAGCCATCAATTGCGAAGCCCACTCTAGTCCAACTCTGCTCCCTCCCCGTGGGTAAGTTAGTCACATGTGGATAAAAATCTGAGAGGGACACTAAATCTATATTGGATTTATCTGGCCTTGCCAACCAGTTGCAGATGTAAGGAGCAACTAGTGGGCTTTTAAAACTAATTATAACACAGTCCCCGGCCCTATTCTTGGGAGTGACTCCAATCCATGGAATCCTTCTAACCATTAAAACGTCTCCTTTGATGTTAGGGGGGAGGGGTCTATTAATATTAAGCCAGCTGATTACCTTATTGCGAAGTGAATCCTGTGGCTCTCTGGAGCCACCAGTGAGCTCAGGAACTCCCACCATTATTGCCGTATAGGGCACTGCCTCCGGGGGCAGATTAACCACCCTGCGCCTGGTATTAGGACTAGAATTATGACCAGTAGGTACATTAGTGTCACGCCCCACACTCCTTGGTTCAGGTACTACTAGTGACTTAGATCTTCTAGGTGCGGGGATTGGGGGTCTACGGGTTTGTGCAAGAGGAGGTGGGGGGGCATGGTTGACTGTAAGGCTGTGTTGTATCCCAGTCTGGGCTTGTGTGCATATTTCAGCAGTGAGAGGACCCTTCCCCCCAGGTTCTCGAGGAGGCAGCTGTACACTTGCGCCCAACCCCCCGCCGGAAGTATTTCGCATATACGCATTTTCTATAGCTATGAGTCTCGCGTCTATAGAGTCTAATTTTGTAGATAGCGGTTCCAACAAGTTCTTGAAAATGACCGTAAGTGAACTAATTAAAGCATCTGAAGGGTCAGGTGGGGGCCCCCCAAATATGAATGGCTCCGAACCCCCTGGTGCAGTTGTAACATACGGTGAATCTAGTTGGTCAGACTCAAAGCCCATGCCAATACTGTCAAGTGATGCCGTCATGTCCGTGCTGGCATCCAGTATTGGAGTAGTCGTATCCACTTTAGCCCTTTTTGCCCCTGTTAGCTCTCTTGACCTTTTCCTTTTCGGTGGGTGAGTCCTTGCACTACCTGCAGGATTTGATGACAATAAGGCTTGACCCTCCTCCAACGACTCAATTGATTCCACATAGTTCACATAAGGAGTGGTTTCCACTACCCCGGACGGACACAAGGGCTGGCTGTCCCTTGCTTGGGATATCGGAGTCCTAAGTTGTTGGAGCACTGACTCAATTGTCTCGTCAATACTGTCCAGGAGTGATAGATGGGTATTATGGAGGGTTATTGGAGTACTGGTCTCGTTTAACGGGGAATCCAGGATTGCCAGGGACACATTTTCTGTATTCGCCTCAAGCAATGTATCTAGCACTGTAGAACTTTTCTTGGGCGCAGCGCTAGCCTTGGGGAAGAAATTTTCAAGAGTGTTAGCATGCTGTTGGGCAGACTTACTCCGGGATCCTCTGGAGGCCATAGATAGGATTCGAGCAGGAAGGGCAAACTTAGTAAAGTTAGTAAGGCAAGGGCAAGTATTGAAAGAGGCCAGAAGTCAGAGGGAGGGCCCGGTCCGGTCTCTTCCGGCCTAGAACGGCCCGCCCTTTGCCCGGGCTTAGCCCCGGGCTGCGTCCCGCGCGCGTCCCGCGGTCCGCGGTCGAGCCCTTTCTCATATAGGGGGGTTCCCAAGGGGGCGTGGCACTGGGAGGGGGCGCGGCTCCCCCGGGAAGAGGACACAGCTGTAGGTGTTTCAAGCTGATCCTCGCAGTCCTGGGGCCGCGCCTCTCACCTCCTCTGCGGCCTCACGCCTCCCTCCTCTCGCTGGCAGAAGTATTTGGCAAAAGTCCCAGGGCAGTGCTACTCCTGTAGCGGGACCACACGAACAGGGTCAGACAACAGCAAACTCCTCTCACGAGCGGCACCCGCGAAGCGGGGGCCGCGAGGAGTAAAGAGCAGGCAGATGGGGGCGGGCACTGGGAGGGGGCGCGGCTCCCCCGGGAAGAGGACACAGCTGTAGGTGTTTCAAGCTGATCCTCGCAGTCCCGGGGCCGCGCCTCTCACCTCCTCTGCGGCCTCACGCCTCCCTCCTCTCGCTGGCAGAAGTATTTGGCAAAAGTCCCAGGGCAGTGCTACTCCTGTAGCGGGACCACACGAACAGGGTCAGACAACAGCAAACTCCTCTCACGAGCGGCATAGCAATAAACATACTCACTTATTAAAAAGTGGCTTTGGACGGGACTTTGTTTGCTATCGGTTACTTACAGTGTTGGACCAGCTAACATGCCCCATGCATTTATTGTGTAAGTAGGTATGTTTATTATGACTATTGGTGTAGTCTTGCAAATTTCATTTCATTGCTAGCTTTTCATACGTTTTTGGCACTGAGTCTTATGTTGAGTGACAGCATTTAGCCTGTGCACTTCTTTATACTAGAAAGCCCATGTTCCTACCTACATGGTGAGTGACTATTTTATGCAATATGGGTTTAGTATGTTTTTTTTGTCCATGCACATATTTATATATTTTACAGCATTACTGACAACTTTCAATTTCCTTTGGGTGTCATTTTTGTTTCTTTTTCATATACATGTAACATTGTCTTTTCAAATTGTTTTATATACTGTGATTAGATTCTTTTGAACTGTTTGTTTATATCTATATGTATAGAAGTTAAATTTCATATAGATATTTTGAGATGTTAAGGCTCTGATTGCCAACCCCTATCTGATACTCTTACTGCCCTAGTGTGAAGCCCCTTTTGACATTTGAAATACTTTGAGCTCAACCCTTTTTAACTTTTTGACCACAAAATGTGTCCAGGACAAATCTGCATCTTTTTTACCACATGTTGGGGATTCTGAAAGTAACCAGAATTGGCAAACTCACCTAGCGGAACCTTATAAAATAGGCAAAGTGTATCAAAAGCTTTGTGTTTTGTTTTGGAAAAATGGAGAAAAAAAGTCCTGTGCAAAAATTCTTTTTTTTTTCTACAAAAAATCACAACAGACGTATAGCTGTGCTAAGATCACAATTTACCCAACTTTCAGAAACAGAGTTGCAAAAATATCGACTTCTTTATCACAGTCTTTGCATTTTATTAAATAGTGTAGGATTGTTCCTGTTTGTTGGCATTTCAACCTACTTGCAGTTCAGTTTGTGTTATAAACCCCTAAGTGAACTCCAAAAGCTATACATTCCTGAAAATGAAATACATTTCTGAATACAGCAAGGGGTCAGTTTTGTGGATCTCTCATGGTGTTCCCAAAGAAAGTAATGGTTCAGGAAAATGGAAATAGGTGATGTTTTCTTCTATAATTTAAAAGACTTATGTCCCATTATTCATAGCAGTCCATTTTGGTTAAATGGATATAGAGTGACTAGGGGTTGTCTAAACACATGAAGTACCCTGTGACAAGTGAGCTGTAGCTTACAATAATGTTTTGTTGTGTACAAATTATCATTCAATTCATATGGTAAAATCTAATAAATGAAAAATGGGTATGAAGGAAACCAGTATTTTTTTAAATGTGTCCAAGATACTGAGTTTTGGAATAGTGGCTATTTTACAACTCTGAATTATATTCGGGTTACCCATACTATCAAGTTATTGAGGCAGAATGCTTGGAAAACGTGTCATTTCATGCACACTAGATGCCAAAAATGAGGAGATATTCAATTGATAATACCGAATGTAATACTATTCTGTTTTTCCATACTTCTTATGATAAAAGCTGTACTCAACGTGTCTGGATGGACCTATCGTACACAACAATTAAGGTCACAAAATTGAACGTGGATAAGTCATATTTTTGCCATGAAAAAGAATCCATTGTGGCAATGTGGAGAGCTGCAGTATTTGAGACTACGTTTGCAACCACCAAGGAAAAACTACCAAGCCTAAACATTTCTGAAAACTAGACATCCAGGAGAGATCAGGGTGGTATGAGTTGCATGGATCACATTTTAATACCCAGAATGTCTTCCAGAACTCAATCCACATGCAATTTCCTCATATTTCTGTGAAGGAGAGTACCAGAATCTGCAGGGATCTATAGCATTCATATCACCCAGCATTCCTGCACTTCTCTTGATATAAATGCACCCCACTTGTGTGGGTAGGTCTATTGCCTGCAATCGGAATGGGTGATGCCATATAAAGTCAATGTGTTTTTTTGCATGGTCCCTTGTTTTGTCCTAATGGTATAACATGGTCCTAATGGTCCTGTCTGCTGTCGCTTTGTTTAATGTGACATCAGTGAGCCGTACAGGCTACACACCAAAGAAAACAAAAACAAGAAACTCTGTACACAAGGGAAGCTCTTTCCTCACTTCCTATAAAAAAAAGGCTTCAGTGGAAGCATTTTCTTCTTGAATAAGGTGGCCGACCTTTTGACATCCTCCCCACTATGGAAGTATTAACTTGGACTTCAATTGGTTACCCACTACATTTAAGAGGTTAATTGTTATTTGCTGATTTTCCTTCCCGCTTATATTAATTTATTTAAAAATCTGTGCTTTAATGTTATACCTTGTAAACAAATATGAATGCAGTGTGGCTTTACATTCGCATTCCCTTTTTCAGTGCATGCAGTTTAGAAATCGTTATTCAATATGTGCCCATATTCGCACTCTGCTCTTACTTGGTCCATGTTTCTGGCTTTTTTAGAGTAGTTTGCTAAATGTACAGAGTGGAGTTCTCTTCCGGCTTGTATCTTCTTGAGTCATGTCATATGGCATTTAACCGGTTGATCGTTAGTAACAGTAGGTGCTGGGTACTTACATATTGCATATGCTGTTATCTTTGTTAAATACAAGTAATCTGTGGAACTATTATTCCATTCTGCATTTCTTTGAGTAATGGTTATCCAAAGTATTGTGTGCCCGCTTCAGGTCATCTTGAAGTGCTCTGGTGCATTTAACTTGTTGCCCTTTGTAACCACAGTATACAACGGAAGAGTCTTATTCACTTGGCCTTAGATCAAATGCCACTGCCCTTGGCTGCATTTAATTTTATGCTTATGCACAGGATACTTCATAAAGCCTTTCTTCATATTGCTTGGAGCATGGTTTGGCCATTTGTATGTGCTGGATACAAATTATATTAATGTTCATTACCCATTCATTTTATGTTTTTTCAATACTAAAAGCTTCCGTATTATAAGCTCAAAATAAAATACAGGTCACACCGACTTTGAAGGTCATTTCTTTTTAATTCATGCGCAGGATAATTCATATCTTAATACGAAGAAAGCAAAAGCTTTTCTGTCTTCGTATTGGTTTATGCTTTCCAAATGTTTACAAGTAATGTGGAAATATTTCATTCTATTATGATTTATATTTAGAAATGGTTAGCCAAATCATTGGTTGCGAAATTTAGGTTGCCTTATACTGCTCTCATGGTTTAAACTTTTCGTTACACTTTGCTGTTTCCAACTTATGAATATTAAAACAAATGGCAGTGTAGTTGCCTTTGTGGAGCATCTCCCTTTTACACTTCATGCGCAAGACAATTTCTCAATCTGAGAAAAGCGGAATGCGCTGATTTGTTTCTGACCCTTGCGCTATAAGTACACCATAACATATAGGGCCATATGTACAAGGACTGGCAAACTATTACAAATATTAGTTAGCAGCAGTTTTCTTACCGCTGTGTACCGCTGAAAACTATTGACATGTTAGCAACGTATGTACAAGGTGTCACTACATGGCGATAGCCTCACGGATTGGTGGTGAAAACTGCAGCGAACATTAGCGTGATGGCAATAGAATTCTGGCGTTAGCGGGCGAAAACAAACGAAAGGCCAATTAGCAGCAAAAAAATGCATGTTAGTCAGCCCAATGTGAGATTTTTTTGCCTCGATCGGAAAAAAAGCTTATCAGTCGACCTTCAATAGAAAATAGGCAAAAGAAAAACAATGAAATGCAGAATGGAGTAGCCAGGGCCAAATGCAGCACACATCGAAAGCCACCCAACATCCAGGATGACCAGGATGAGAGACTGGATGCCTCACAGGAACTGCGCTTGGAGCCTGAATGCCTTTCAGGACCTGCGTCTGGAGCCTGGATACCTCACTGGACCTGTGTCTGGAGCCTGGATACCTCACTGGACCTGTGTCAGGAGCCTGGCTGCCTCCTTGGACATGCATCTGGAGCCTGGATGCCTCTCTGGACCAGCATCTGATGCCTGGAGTGGGATGCGAGGAGCTGTGGAGTTGATGAGCCATGGAGGTAGACATTGAGGCACAGCGATTCCCCCTGCCTGGTGCTCAAGTCTCAGACAGCCAGACAATTATTCATACGTTGATTGCACCAACAGTATTCAGAAAAGAAAATTTCAACATATAAATCAGTGGTTACGTTGAATTTATTTCACAATGTAACCCGGTAAACCGATAAATGGTTCAAGCAAATAGTAAAAGTTCATTTGCAATTCATAAGCATATTCGTGCCCACATAGAAAAGGGGTAGGAAGTGAAGTGAGGGATTGGAAGTGAAAAAAGTGACAAAATACATCAATACTCAATTATACATCATTGAATAAAGATTCTTCACATATATACACCGGTCTCCTGAATTCGGAGCCACGTACAAAGGAGCGTATCACAATCCAAAGTCAAAAAAGACAGTATCTCCTATATAGGGCTGTGTAAATCATATATAACCAAAGGAGTACATATCAAGAAAAACGTCTACGTTTCGACCCTAAGCGGTAGGTTGAATAGCCCTTACAGGCGGGTCTTCATCAGGACAATGGAGAGGTGGGCAGACCTCCTTGGAAGGGGAGGTGCGAAGCAGTAGCCTTCGAAATGGGTCGTTACCACAGCCAGATATTCTTCAGTCCCTTGTAAATCGTCACGTGCGATGTCAAACAGACTCAATCTGCATCACTTGTCAAGCAAATTGCTGGCGTAGTCTCTGGGCAGTCAATGCGACGGACTCGCGTAACCAAACTAATTCCGCATCACTTGTCAAGCAAAATGCTGGCGTGGTCTCGAGGCAGTCAATGCAAACGACTCGCGTAACCAGGAACTAACGACCCATTTCGAAGGCTACTGCTTCGCACCTCCCCTTCCAAGGAGGTCTGCCCACCTCTCCATTGTCCTGATGAAGACCCGCCTGTAAGGGCTATTCAACCTACCGCTTAGGGTCGAAACGTAGATGTTTTTCTTGATATGTACTCCTTTGGTTATATATGATTTACACAGCCCTATATAGGAGATACTGTCTTTTTTGACTTTGGATTGTGATACGCTCCTTTGTACGTGGCTCCGAATTCAGGAGACCGGTGTATATATATATGTGAAGAATCTTTATTCAATGATGTATAATTGAGTATTGATGTATTTTGTCACTTTTTTCACTTCCAATCCCTCACTTCACTTCCTACCCCTTTTCTATGTGGGCACGAATATGCTTATGAATTGCAAATGAACTTTTACTATTTGCTTGAACCATTTATCGGTTTACCGGGTTACATTGTGAAATAAATTCAACGTAACCACTGATTTATATGTTGAAATTTTCTTTTCTGAATACTGTTGGTGCAATCAACGTATGAATAATTGTCTGGCTGTCTGGGACCCCCCTTTCTTCATAATAACGTACTACCCAGGTCCCGAAGACTATATGGGTTTGACCCTGTTTTTTGCTAACGTGGTGCTCAAGTCTGGCAGGTCACATGGATACATGTTGCTGACCTGTGTGAGAAGACCACCTTGCGCCCCTTGGAGCTGTGAATGGTAGAGGTGCTCCTGCGCACCAACGTAGGGAGATCCGTATCGCATACTACAATCCACCACTACACCGGGATGCACCAGGGTGCACTTAGGGGTTTACCAATGGTGGGGGGCACCTCTCTGCATCACAGGCCGGATGAGGTTGCGCTGGCCGGACGCTGGCCTGACGTTGTGGAGGGTGAGGCCCCTGAGCTGCGCCAAACTTGTGTTGCGGGAACGCTGCAAGTTCACGCTTAAGGGGACACTGCTGCATCAACTGCATCAGGAGGTTCACCAGAAGACTTGGCGATGACTGCTATACCCAGGCTTGTGGAATCCCACCTGGTTGGGGCTCCTGTTGGCAGAGTCACAGATTTGGGGAGAGTTTAGCAGATTGCGCCACAGTGTCACTGTCCAGGTAAGGCGAAGGTTGGACACGTAGAAGTGGAAGCCCAGGGGTCGAGTCGCCCAGGCCTAGCACCTGTAGATGATGCACTCCCAGTGTTGGCACAACCGCTATGGTGGAAGAGCATCACCCCACTGCTTTCAAGCTGTGCAAGAAGAGGAACAATTATCACATAATGAGAACTTCCTGATGTAATCGTGTCACGTTTCCTTTGCGGGTGGGAGGGTGGGTAGGGCTGCTCCACTCACGGAGCAGGGCAGGGAGGGAATAGCATGCCCACTCAAGTGCGCAGTGACTGTTTTGTCGGCCCGCTCAGGCCGCACAAAACAGTCATGCACACTGTCCTGTTCGCAATGCAGGCTGCATTACAGCCTGCATAGAGAACATGCCCACACCTCCAGCCCCTGGCTGAATGCCTCATCCTGGCGCCAATGACCAATCCCAATGCTGCATTGCAGCACTGTAATTAGCTTAGTGGAGGGAGCCTGGCAGCCTACTTCCTGTTCCTTGAAGCAGACTCAGGTGAGCAGGAGCAACAAAGACACAGGACCCGGCCTCGAGGTAAGATTTCTCTAATTTAAATATTTACAACACCCGCTCACACACACCCACGTCCAAACCCCATCCAGTGTTCTTTCCAGCGTTTCCCACCTCCCAGCTGTCCAGTCCCCCCACAGCACTTCTCAATGGCGGTCGCTGTGCGGCCATGCGCAGCAGTCGTGCCACTGGTGTGCCAAAGGTATATATGGAGTTACGACGCATAACATTATATTGCATTCCATTACAATGCATACTAATACTAGGCATATTGCAACAGTAGGGAAGTTGTTGGATTACGGAGATGTAAACATTACTAGTCCCACTTCAGTGAGTGCAATCCTAAAACTAACCCTCGAACCCCAAAGCAAACCCTGAACCCTAAAATTCATCTTTGAGCCCCCCAAAACACACCCTAAAAATCATATTTGACCCAAATGCACACCCCGATTTTCATGATTGACCCCAAAACACACCCCAATTTTCAAATTCACCCCATAATACACCCCACATTTCATCTCCGACACCCAAAACTCATACCCTCCCTAAAAATTTAAAATACCCCATTACTGAACTCACAATGCGTTGAAATGGAATGCGATGTAAAGGCACCTGCATTGTTGTATTTGCATTGTAAAGGCATTACGATGTAATGCTTGCGTTGTAATGGACGTCTCCCATGCCAAAGGCAAGCCACAGGCAAGCCCGTCTGTGTCCGTCTGCGTCCGTCTGCCACTAGACCACGCTCAACACCAAGGACCCTTCCTCCCGGACTCTCCACCGCTACAGAGCCAGCACCCTCTGGGCCATCAACACTGGATGCACATGGCCTGTCAGGACCAACATCTGCTCCGGACCAAACATTGCCATTCCCATCACTGACGGCTCCTAAATCACCCGCAAGGACCACCCCGACTGTCCAGGAGGAGGTATTGCCATTACCTGCAGAAACACACGCCGACTGACCACGCACTCTAATGTCCCAATGGTGACCATCGTACACCTCAACTTCCAGATCCAGACCAACCCCATCCTCTGCGGCAACCCTCATCCGCAGGCCCCCTGGGCCATGCACACCCATTCTCCTATACCATTGTAGACCTCATTGTACACCAGGCTCTCCAATACACCTACGACATCCTATTCAGGAAACTCAAGTTCCACCTGGACAACCCCAGTGACCAGAACACCACCCCCTCCTGGGGTAGCTCCCCAACATTAGATTCAAGCAGCTAGTCACAGCAGCAAGCCACATACCAGGACACATGGTCGAGCATGTCTCCTCAGCCAGCGGGACTTTCAGCTAAAGCCACACCACCAGACTCTCCTGGAGCGACCATAATTGTATATATCACGTCTTAACCATGCTCACCGTACACAACCACCATCATCGCCCCCCTTGCAGCTGGAGAAAGGCCACCAAAGTATGTCTCGTCAACTCCCTCAGCACCACCACTCCGCCAACGCTTACAGACGATGACACCACAGTGCGCAACCGCCACCTATGGATCTCCAATTGCGCTGACACCTGGGCACCACTCAAGAACGGCACTGCGTCAGTACCTTACGCCTGCAAGATGGCAGGCTTATGGGTGATATAAATAACAATATGTTAGTGAAGGGTCTGAGGGATATTTAAAGACCAGCCTTAGGTTGTACCCCTCTATCCAGCTAATGATACAACAAGAAACCTAGGGGTCTAAGGGGAAATAACATGAAGAGCCCTTATAACCTAATGCCTAATAAAGTACAACAGGTTAGAACAGAACTAAATAGTTACAACAAAGGACAGAGTGTACTAGTAGAGGGCCACCTGTGATTGTAGATCAAGACTTATGTAGGATTCCCATCAAAGACTTGTAATGATCAATTTTATCATTTGGTTATCCTCAGGGTCGTTTGTCTCTTGATCATTGAGACTTAAATCGTACCCTATGATCGTTTAGGGTTCTGACCCACAATCACTGCTGGACCATATGAGATTGATCTGATGGGATCGAGTGCAGTGCAAGAAATAATAAAAGTGGTGAGTTAAAATAGGATAGAGAACCCAAAAACATACTTTTTATTAGGAAAAGGTCCCTTCCTGCTAAAACCAAGAACAGCACAAAATTGTATAGCAGTTTTAACAAAATATCTGCATAGGGGCCAACATGTTTCAGCCTAATGGATAAATGGAACCCAGGGTTTCTTCAGGGCCTCTGTCCTCATTAACAATGCTACTGCATATAGTGTCAAAAGAAGTGCCAACACAAAATATAATCACAAAAATGTGGAATTAAGATCTATAACAGCAAAGGATATATCATCCGTCGTCTGATGGATCTCCCCCTGACTCAGTTTCTGTAAGAGGCAACGATGGATAGAGCGGGGTCTCACAGTTCCTGAGCCAGGTCCAGGAGAGGTGAGGTCTGGCCCCCGGACACACTGGATGTAATGAACACACCAGGTGTCACCAGGGAGATCCATCAGACGACGGATGATATATCCTTTGCTGTTATAGATCTTAATTCCACATTTTTGTGATTATATTTTGTTCTAACCTGTTGTACTTTATTAGGCATTAGCTTATAAGGGCTCTTCATGTTATTTCCCCTTAGACCCCTAGGCTTATGGGTGACCCAGTGCCACAGGGATGGGCTGGCCCCATGCATTGCTGGAGTTGCGTCACGGTTGTAACACAAGTGCAGCAATGCATGACTTTAGCGCAGACAGATACGTCAGGATTCCAGACGTATCTGTCATTACTTGCATCATGGAGCGATGTCCAGTGAATACAATGCATCTGTGGTGTCGCAAGAAAGGGTAGTGAAAAGTGTTGGAATGCTGTCATGTTGCAGCCCTGCAACACTTCATGAGTAAGGCCCAGGAATGCACACTATCTTATTGATGGTGCGCAGTCCTGCAGTGTAGTTTTGTTGGAGGGCAGCACAGCAACATTGCTTGCACCCCGGACCAGCACCAAAACCTGCTGAAATGAGGCCCCAAGGGTTATCTCCATTTTTAAGACCAGCTATTTTCTGGTCTTAAAAAACTGCCTCTAACTGCAGTTAGAGGTAGTTTTTTTGGTCCTCCAATCTTCAAGAATCACCTTGTGAATATCGCGAAGTGGGGTTAGCGGTAATGTTTGCACGGGAACGCCTCCCTTGCATGTCATTATCGCTGACAGAAGTGGCGATCTATAGAATGTTTTTGCTGGAAAACTGCTGCTAACAGAGGTTAGCCCAGCTTGTACATAAGGCGAACACAATCTTGCTGCAAAACTGTCGCAAAAGTGCTTCTAATGCGGCGTTAACCCCTTGTACATATGGCCCATAGTTTATTTATTACTAGTGTTCTATTTAGGATTGTTTTCGGTTTTCCGTTACATACCTATGTTTGACTACAGGTTTAAACTTCTGTATATATTTTCTGATTGAAATGTTATTCCCGCTGGTGTCTTGAATATACGTGACTTCATAAATCACTTTTGATTATTGCAGGCTATCTAAAATACATTATTAATATCTACTTGAACTTCCTATATGTATTACCAATAGTCTTCTTTATAAATATTGCCTCGTATGAAATGTCAGTGTGTTATGCATTTTGAATAGCATTATGTGTTTACTGCACCAGAGTAAAGCTTTGAAACAGTTGAATGCAATAAGCAACACAAAGTAATAGTAAATGAGAAATAGTATGAAATAGTATGAAACATGAGGTGTTCTACTTTCACTCAAAGTCCGTTTAAAAACAGCAAGCTGAAATAGTGTTGAATGATGCAAAGACGAAAAGCAAACTACGTATTATATATTCGTATCAACTATGTAACATTCCAAAATTGCCTCTCCTGAGTCTCAGAGCCTCATTTAAGTACGGAGATTCCCCCACCACTGCGAAGGAGACACTCTGTTTTTCAGCAATTATCTGAAAATGACATCCTTTGGTCTTGTTTATTCGGAAAGTTTCTCAGGAGAAAACCCCACTTTCTCTGAACCCCTGTAAATGTTGCCAGGCTCACTTACTTCATCCGTTGCTCTGTGGGATATATTTATTCCCCACCACTTCAAAGATTCACTTGCTTCCAATGCAGCAGATTATTTGGATAAGGAAGGCTGTATGCGGACTTTTATTGCTGTGACACTCTATAGGATCTTCAAGTAAATGTAATTTTTTGGTGTTCAAACATTTTAATCGTCAAAATGCATATAAAGGAAAACAGAAAAACAATGAGCTGATACACAGTCAATCAATCAAAGAAACATTTGTAAAGCACACTACTTACCCGTGAGGGTCTCAAGGCGCTGAGGGGAGGGGGATTGCTGCTACTGAGTCTTCTGAAGGTCAGTAGGTGTTGGGTCTACCGTAGGCAGATGGGGAGGGTGTTCCAAGTCTTGGCGGTGAGGTGGGAGAAAGATCTGCCGCCGGCGGTCACTCTACGGATACGGGGGAGAGTGGCGAGGGCGTGGTCGGTGGCGCGCAGCTGGCGGGTTGGGGTGTAGAAGCTGAGTTGGCTGTTGTGGTCCGGTGTTGTGGAGTGCCTTGCGTGCGTGGGGGGAAACATCCTTTACAACGCAACTTTTACTCCGCACTACCATTACAACGCAACTATTACAACGCAAGTCATTACAACGACTTGCGCTGGAGGGCGCTCTAGGATAGGGAATAGTTTAACTACAATCCAACACCTTCCCTACTATCCACGGGGACTGGAGTTGGAATAGTAAATTAAAGTATTCCACTATCCAGCGCCCCCCAACGCAAGTCGTTGTAACGACTTGCATTGTAAAAGTTGCGTCGTAATGGCATGTGGAGTGAAAGCATGCGTTGTAGTGTCATACATCTGTGCGTGGGTGAGGAGCTTGAAGGTTATCCTCTTGTTGACGTTGAGCCAGTGCAGGTCTCTCAGGTGGGGTGTGATGTGGCTGTGCCTGTGGCAAGGGATGTCAAGGATCAGGCGTGCGGAGGTGCTCTGGGTATGTTGGAGCTGTTTCAGGAGTTTGGCCGAGGCTTCTGTGTAGAGGGCATTTCCGTACTCCAGTCTGCTGCTGACGAGGGCCTGGGTGACTGTCCTTGTTTCGGTGCGGATCCACCTGTAGATCCGGCGGAGCATTCGGAGGGTGTTGAAGCAGGATGAAGAGACGGCATTGACCTGCTTCGTCATGGAGACGGTCGAGTCAAGGATGACCCCTAGGATGCGTGGGTGGTCGGTGGGAACTGAAGGAGTTCCTAGTGCGGTCCTCCACCAGGAGATGCCCCAGGCTGAGGGAGTGGATCCGAGTATGAGGACCTTCGTCTTGTCAGAGTTCATCTTCAGTCGGCTGTTTCTCATCCATTCGGCAAAGGCCTTTATTCCTTCATGGAGGATGGATTTGGCTGTCAGGGGGTCTTTGGTGAGGGAGAGGATCAGCTGGGTGTCATCGGCGTAGGAGTTGATGTTGAGGTTGTGCAGTCGGGCAACGTGGGCGAGTGGTGCCATGTAGATGTTGAACAGCGTTGGGCTGAGGGATGAGCCCTGGGGTATGCCACAGATGCCACAGATGATCTCGGTAGCTTAGGAGCGGAAGGGGGGAGGCTGACGCTCTGTGTTCTGCCAGAGAGGAAGGAGATGGAATAGTGCTTGCAAACTACAAGGTAGGTTATATAGCGATATACAATTTTGCTGGAGAACTACGTTTCAGTGCATGGAATATGATTTTACATACTGTTTTAGCAATAGCAGGGGAGGTGGCCTGGGGCATACTATAGGAAGCGAGGAGGTAACAATAACTATAAATGGCTCGTGCACAAGACATGAGTTGATACAGCCATACACTAGTTGGTTGGCGAATGAGACGGAGAAATAGAGGAGAGAGAGAAAGAGAGGACGGGAGCAAGGGGAGGAGGGGGTAAGTGAGGAGTGCATATGGCCCCCTGGTGGGTAGTGGGTACCAGGGGGTTTGGTGAAAGTATGTCTGCAAGGCATAAGACATATGTTTTCTGTTTTAGCCCTGATATATGGGAGCTATGGAGGATCCACCTCTTGGAGTGAGTCCCATATACCCTGTGAGCCAAGGGTGCTGGGTGCTTTCTTATACATGATGTTGTCGGCAATTCTAGTGGCACATAAAATGTTCCACCATCTCTTGTAGGGGATTTCTGTAGTGGAGTAGATGCTGTTAACGTTTTCAAAGAATTACTGGAATCCGGAACATTGCAGGAGCAGAAACTGCCATTAGCGATAATGCAGTTGTGCATATTCATCTATTATTAATATCATGGCCCTACGGGGCGTCGGGTGGGCTTACTTGGCTAACAATCTTGCCACAAGCAAGCCAGTGGGGTGACCGCTCTGTCACACGGCTATAAGTCCCATTATTCTCATTGATACAGAACCTTTCTTGTATCCTCTTTTCACCCCTTTCTCTCCTGCTTCTTTCTATCATCCTTTGCCTAATTTTCAGCAAGTCAAGCCAGAGGGGATTAGCTAAACATATATCTCAAAGTACCTGTAAATACTGCTCTACAAACTAAGGGGCATATTATCAAGAAAGGGCGTTACATTATCGCCGCTTTTATCGGCAGGAAACTGCTGATAAAGCGGCGATAATGTTCTTGATAATATGCTCTATGAATTCTAATCAAAGCCCATGTTAGATGTGAAGACATCTAACATGGGCTTCGATTGGAATTCATAGAGCATATTATCAAGCACATTATCGCCGCTTTATCGGCAGTTTCCTGCCGATAAAAGCGGCGATAATGTAACGCCTGTTCTTGATAATATGCCCCTAAGTTTGGCTAACCTTGTAACAGTAATGCTAATGTATTTGCTTATGAAAATTTATAAAATACTTTGAAATCAAAAGAAAGTTACATTTCCCTTTCTGTTACCAGGCGACCTTGTGCACCTTCCTTCAATTACTGGGACACAACAATGCTCATCCCTTTCCAACAGTAGCTAAAATAGTGCAGTGCCCCCTCATTAAAGACTAAACATTTCCTTCTACAAACCTTACAAATTGGTTTCTTTGTGAGCTTTGTTTCTTGTGACTTCCTGCGTGAGTGATATCACCATACCTCATTTTGTTTTTAACGTAGATGAGTTATGCTACATATAATAAATCTGTACTGTAAAATGATTAGCTCTTCATAAGTTTTTACCAAGAGTGCATGCAAGACAAATGCATTCATTTTTACTTCTGCAACAGCTAACTGCATATTTAAATTGTGTTATCATTTGTTCTTTCCTCATGCGTGTGGTGTTTTATCTGACATAATTCAATCATGTGATGACTGCAGACTCACCCAAAATTTGAAAGATGCTGACATAATTTTGGAAGTTTTATATTATGCTTGCTACACAAAATTCCCGAAGTGACGCCATTTCACACAATCATGCACAATTCACTGTAAAAATTGACGAAGATTGAGTAATTCATGGTAAAAACATACTATAAATGCACAGAAACAACACGATGTGAATGATTGTTGTTCAATGTTCTTTCGTTAACTACACCCTCATGCCAAAAGATGGCATGAGGACACATTTCATGCTAAAATATAGTGCGAAACGTCAGATTTGTATTTCACATAATACGATTAATTTTGCAGTGATTTCATGTAATTGCGCAACAGCCAATTAGCCAAATTTCTGCAACTTTAATGATGATCTGACCATTATGAAATATAGAGCTATGTTTTTTTCGCTACATTCCTCCTTTTAAATGTGTAACTTTTGATTCACTTGATTAAACTTCTTATAGCATATGGCTGTATCGGTATCCATTTCCAGTAACTGTTCATGATATAATTAGGTTTGCAATGTTTCTATGACCAATTCGACTAATTAAAAAAGGTTCCCCTGTCTCTATTTATATCCCTGCTTCTCCTCAACATATTCTATACTATGTGATGCACAGTAATTAACAATATATGTGGCCTATTGACAAACTGCGTTTTGAAGAACATTTAGTAGTACTTCAGTAGTACTGTTATGTTATGTTATGTTATATATAATTTGTAGCGCGCACAATTACTCAGGAGTATCCTCGTGCGGACAGACTGAGACCAAGGGAGCCCAATTAATTAGATGGAAGGGTTGAAAAGATGAGTTTTAAGTAGTTTCTTGAAGACGCGGAGATCCTGAGTGTGTCGCTGTAAGTCGGGAAGGCTATTCCATAGATGGCCACCTTTACTGACCACGACTGGCCGCCCATCCTAGAGCGGCGAAACCGGAGAGTGAACAGCAGGCGAAGAGAAGCGGAGCGCAGCGAGCGTCCAGGGTTGTAAAAGGCCACGCGCTTCTTGGTCCAAAATCATGCAGGGCTTTATGGGCCATGGTCCGGACCTTAAATTGGACCCGCTGAGCCACAGGTAGCCAGTGTAAGTCACGTAAAAGTAGCCTCACACTGGATCATTTAGAGATGATAAATAGAAGTCTGGCCACCGCATTTTGAAGCAATTGAAGTTTATTCATCAGGTAGCCAGGGATGCCAATGAATAAAGCATTAGCATAATTGAGCCTAGAAAGGATTAGTGCCCGGGCCACCATTTCCTTTGCTGATTGCGGTAGCAGAGGAAACAACGTTCTCAAAGTCTTAAGTGTGCCAAAACAGGCATCAGTAAGTTTTTTGATATGTTAATAGAACCGGAAATCTTCCCTGAACCATACTCCTAAGGTCTTGGCCGGGCTGCCCTCCGACCGTGGGCGTGGAAAGTCCGGCAGCCACAAGGCTTCTCTAAAAAGCAGAGGAAATTTGCCATACAACAATATCTCCGATTTTTCTTCGTTGCACTTGAGTTGGGCCAGCCAAGTAAACACTGCTGATAAGCACCTCTATGCAACCCCAGTACACAATTCAGATCCTAGTCAGGTAGATATTAAAAACTAGCGGGCTCAGAGTAGAGCCCTGCGGGACTCCTGTTGATAGCTTTCTGGCAGAGGATGAAAAGAGGGGCATCCAGACCTGTTGGGTGCGCTCATCCAAAAAGGATTTTAACCAAGCCCACACAGCACCAGAGATGCCAATGGAGGAGAGCCGAGCGAGAAGGAGCCGGTGAGGCACCGTGTCGAAGGAGGCAGAGAGGTCCAATAAAATCAGGGCCGCTCTGCCGCCCCTTTCCAGACACTCCCTAATCTCCTCAGCCATCTCAACCAGCGCGGTCTCCGTGCTGTAGGATGTTCTAAATCCAGACTGGGCTGGGTGGAGCACCCCTGATGTTTCCACGAAGGTGTCAAGTTGATAGAAGACTACCTTCTCACACTCTTTGGCCAGTGCAGGCAACAAACAGATGGGACAATAATTGGAAGGCAACAAGGGGTCAGCAGTGGATTTTTTAAGAATCGGGAGAAGTTTGGCGTGTTTCCATTGCGCAGGTACCATAGCAGAATGAAGTGAGCGATTGATGATAGTAGTGACTTCGGAAAAAACACTCTCTGCTAGCCCTGCTTAAGCTCTAGCTGGACATGGGTCCGTAGGAGAACCCGACTTTAGGGATTTGAGGATAGCAAGAATGTCGGAGTCCTCTGATGGCACAAACTGAGAGAATAAGGTGCTGGTAAAATTACTAGACAAGGGAGCTGTAGGTGAAGAGGTCTTCTGCTCCCTTAAGGCCGACCCTAAACTATCTTGAATAGATTGTATTTTATTGATAAAGAAGGAGGAGAGCTCCTCGCACCATTGGGGAGAAACTGGGAGGGTCTTTTGTTCTGCACACGGGGACATAAAACTTCTGACGATAGAAAAAATCTCCTTGCTGTTATTATTGGCTTTCATAATTCGTTCTGCATAAAAATCACTTTTAGTTTTCCTGACAGCAGCATAGTAATCTCTCTGAGCCGCATGAAGCACTGCTTTAGCCGCAGGGCAGTATGCAGCAGGCCACTGGCATTCTAGTTTCTTACATCCCAACTTTAACTCTTTTAAAGACGTAGAAAACCAGGGATTAGAAGGGGATGATCTGTGATGTCTGTTAGCCGGGGGTTTAGAAGAATATTCAACCCCCTGACAGACCCAGGTGTTAAAACAGTCCACAGCCTCCCCAAGGTCATCTGCGGGAACCAGAAGGATATTAAGCAGGGCCTCAGATAATGCGGGTATGTTGATCCTCCGCATAGGAGGGTCGTGGAACGGGGGGAAGGTAGAGGAGGGTTTCATCATATCCCATGAAAACCTAACCAAAAAGTGATCAGACCATAGAACCGGAAGGGGATCCATGGCATGTAAATCAAAATTAGAACACACCATGTCAATCAAATGGCCACCCGTGTGTGTTGGTCCCTTGACCCACTGGGTCAGTTGAGTCATGTCAAGTAAATCCAGCGGAGCTGCAGGGTCTGGAGCCTCTGGGGTGTCTAAATGAATATTAAAATCACCCAAGAAAATAAATTTGGGGAAGCGCAGAACACGAGGGGCATTAAGATCCCCTAGAGTCTTCAAAAAGGCTCCAGGAGGACCAGGCTGCCGGTACAACATTTTGCCCCCCAGAGTGTAGTGGGGTGACAGGATGAAGGTAAAATCCAGCACCTCCACCTCCGTCAACTCCCTAACGGTTAGACACGTAAAGGCCCACGCCTTCCAAAATACCACCACCGTGCCACCCCCTCTCCCAGTTGTGCGGCCCGCACGAGCTACATGAAACCCTCAAGGTACAGCAAGCTCGACCACCGGCGCACATGATTCACCTAACCAAGTTTCCGTAATGAACAGAGCATCATTATTATCGAGAATTAGTTCATAGATATTAAGAGCGGGTTTGACCATTGTGCGTGCATTAAAGAGACCTGCAAAAATCTCTTGCTCCTTAGCAGCCTGAAAACCCCGACAGGGCGGTTTGATGTCAAAGCAAAAATTACAGATGGACCACCTACTAGAGAGGTTATGTGAGACATCCCACTGTTTATTACCCACACAGGGACGAGGATTCAGCGCCAGCAGTTCATCACGGCCATAGGATCGCCTTCCCCCCAAATCATCCGGCCCCACACCAGCAGCATAACCAGCACTGGGCACTCCCAGGGCGCGGACGGGCGCAGACGGGCTGGCCTTTGGCGCGCCTTTGGCGCGCCGATGGCACGTCCGCTGCATGTCCGAGGAATCATGGGCAATTTATATGTCTTCCCTCCCCCAGCTAGAGCGCTAACTTGCGTCCCAAACTGGATCCGGGACACCCAAGATGGTGCCCTGCCCTCTACTCAATCGGCACTGGGAGCAACGGTGGACCGGGGCAGGGACAGCACACCTCCTTGGCTAAGAGACCAGGTAAGTCCGAGCCAAGTACAGGGGGAACAAAGGAGAAGTGAAGCAGCAAAAAGAAAACAAGTTCTATGGATGTAGCAGCAATGTGAGAACAGTTTAAAAATATCTCAGTTTTAAAAGCATATAAAAACACTCGAGCTCAAAATCACATTTAGCGTGGAACAAATTAATTAGTTGCCCAAACAGCCTGAGTCCAAGCGGGATTCGAGCAGGAACTGCCACTACCTGCTCTAGCTGCTACTGCAAATGTACTACAAAATGCTATTCACAAATTTACAGATTACCTCTCCCATCTTTAGACTCCACATAAGTTTTATTAAACAAGTGTAAGCGCTTACTCGGCAGCAGACATTGCAGAGAGGAGAATAGCCTCCTTCCTCCTTTCCTTGGCAGTCATGAGGGGAGCGGCTTACTTGGCTGACATCCCGCCGTGAGGGGAACGGTATCCAGACACCTGCTGACGATGTCACCCAAAGCGCCCGTAGGCGCGATAAGTATCTTGGTTGGCTCCCGTAATGCGGGACACGCTTACCTGGCAGCAGACATTGCAGTGAGGGGAACGGTCTCCTTCCTCCTTTTCATGGTAGCTTTGAGGGGAATGGCTTACTTGGCTGACATCCTGCCATGAGGGGAACAGCATCCAGGCACTACATCTCCCGGCAGGCGCGAGTAGATGCCTGCTGACGACATCAGCCAAAGCACTCAGAGGCACAATAAGTAACTTGGCGGGCTCCCGCAATGTGGGACGCATGCAGGCGGCTCCGGACAAAGCCTGGACCAAGGGCGGCCCGTCCTTGCCTGTCATTAACAGGAAGAGACAGGGCAGGGCCACCTCTCTTACCTCGATGGCCCAGGATTGTATCCTCCACCAGGAGCGGGCTCAGAAGTACTATGAGTCCCATTTTTGACTGCCCTATTAGTTGCGGCTGGTATTTGCCCCCAAAATCGATCCGTGAAACTTGTACGTCCTGTGAACAAGCTGACTGGGCACAAACCAAAAAATGTATTATTCAGCTTGGACTGATCAGACTTTTTGGGACCTGTTATATATTAATTGGGACATTGCACGACACATTTTATTCTCAGTATCTTGTTTACATGCCCTTTGCTGCTAAAAACATAAAGCATGTTGCACTTATTTCCTTCGAGGCAAGGTTTTATTAGTCTTAGTACTCAGCACTTTACGGTCTGTGTCATCACAAACAATGCACATTGCACTTTGCTTTGTAAATAGGGAAGTACTCAAAAAGTATATTGTACTTTCTACCTGTCGAATACACGTTGCACTTCATACCTTGAGTGGGGAAGTTAGCGTATCAAATCCCTTGAAGATTATTAGCCTCTGAGGGTACGAATTAATTTTTTCAACACTGAAAATGGGGAAAATAAAGCAAACAGCAAGCAATGTATCCAAATCATCAAGCAAACATAGAAAAGTCAATATGACTGTGCTTAATTATTTAACTGGGGCAGTTGGTGATAGTGAAAGACAGATAACCTCTGTAGAAGAAACACTAAACATGAACTCATTGGGCTCTAGACGAAAGTACAAAGCTATTACGACAGTGGATATAGGAGTTGACGAAATAGACATTCCGGGCAAAATGTCTACTGAGCAGACAAAAAATGGATGTATGCAGACCATTTCTGATGATATTTCCACTGGTGATTCTGATATTGATGATTTACCCCCTTCTAAGAAATCCTGCAAATCATAAAGCTTAGAAATACTTGATTCGCCACCAAATGGATACATACATCTCAAATTACCCCCAGACTAACTAAACTCACACAAGAAAATTACAGGAAAATCACAGGCCCCTAAAAATAAAACCAAGACAAAAGTAGGTACCATTAATGCACCAGGTGCACAAAATAAATGTAATGTACCCCTAGCTGAGACTGCAAATTAATCCACAGTGATAAAACAATTAACTGAGTTTGTTACACAGTCTACAACACCCTTACTGGCAGGCTGGATAAATTAGAAGCAGGAATAGAGAAAGTTCTTGCAACTCAGAATATGGCTATTGAAGATGGGAGTATGCAACCTAAGAAGTCATTTAGTACCATCACACAGTCTGAGAGTGCAAACCCGAAAGCAACTACGTTAATAGTAAATTGACAAACAGGGGAAAGAGAAAGGGGTGAGGGGTCTGGAATATATCCCAAAGTAACAGTAAACATGAAAAACACCACATCAAATGAGAGAGACGTGTGCAGAAAAAATGAAACAGGAAGGACAGGTAATCAGGTGGGTGAAAGAGGGGTGGGTGAGAAAAACATAAGAATGAACCCAAAAAATAGCAACACCTTAAAGGACGCGTGCAGCCTACAGACCCTAAGTCTGCAAGAAAACCTGGACTGCCTTAAGAAACAAAACTATTTATTGGTTTGGAAACAGAACAGGTCTGACTACTGCCCTTTTTAGAGAGTTCAAGATGGTGAGGAGAATCGTCTGGGTGGGAAATAGTATAACACTTTTCCAAGGTGATTGCGTTGTCCTCTCACTAGGATCTCCATCACTGGTAAGGGAAGTTCTACTAAGAACACAGGATTCTGACCTCAGCCACACAAACGTAAATGTTCTCCATTTGGTTTTCTTTTATAAACCCATGCGTCCAACAAGACAAAACTGTTACCGTCCACCTAGGCAGCTTATAGACAGCTCTCTTTTCAACATGGACACATCAAATAGATTTGGGCCTTTATTGACCCTAGATGAGAATGATTGACTACCCAATAGACCAGACTTAACAGGGCATGATAACAATGTCTGAACTGAAACCCTAGGTGTAGCACTCTTGAAAACTTCAATCAGGGTTGAACTAACTGAAGGGGGGACAGTAATTCTAAAGGCAAAGAAATATCTGGGATAGATCATACTAATAGGGATTATATTGAAATGGGCAGTGTCGGAGCCCCTAACCTAGCTTCGCAAACTGGGTCTGAACCAATAAACCAGTTTGATCCTGTCCCTGAACTAACTCACCCCAAAACAAAAAACCTTAGAGTTTTGTTTTGGAATATAATGGGCCTCAAGACCAAAGTGAATGATATAGCCTGGATAGACTTTATAAATAACTTCGACTTCTTGTGTGTACAAGAGACAATGAAGTACACATAAACGGCTTCAGGACATTGCATACTCCAGCAATTCTCTCATCGAGCGGAAGACCTAAGGGTGGAATTTGCCTGTATGTTTCAAACCTGGTTGGGGCTATTACCAGATTGTATTGATTCATATGGATGTTAAATGACACTGTCCGTAATTAATTTTTACAATAATGTTGAAAAAGGACAAATGGGCGATATCATGAAGAGACTTACCCTGGATATTAGCAAATTAAAATCAAAAGGAGAAATCCAAATAATTCCTATCTGGGGCGGGGATTTTAATATCAGTTTATGTCCATTGGCCGGATTAGGAGTATGTGGTTTAACAACTGAGGAGGCTGATCAGGCGATTCATTTTTCTCTCTCAGAGAGGGGTGAGATGTTTAATGAAATCTTATTCCTGCATGACTTTGGTTTTGCAATTCATCTATGCTCGCCCAGGGTGGATTTTTGGTACACCTTCATAGGCAGGGGTGCTGAATCCACAATAGATTTTATAAATGTGCCAAATCGATATGCAAGATATGTCACTGGCTATAACATCCATCAAAATGTAATGACCGATTATCTACCCCTAAGTGTAAACATAACCATCCCAACCATCGCAGTAAGGAAACATTGCAATCAAGTAGCATGGGTTAAAAATGTGGCAAAATGGAAGACAAAATGGATACACATATGATGGTCTAGTCTAGACACGTCGGAGTTGAGTAAACAAATTGTCACCAAGGCGTATGATTCAATCTTAACATGCCTAAACGATTGAATATTGTACGATAACATTCTGACTGCTTTTGCCCATATTACAAAGGTTGTTAAAAACCTGCAGAAAGCAAAGGTATTCGTAATTGCAGAAAGGGATGGTTTGACAATAACTGCACAAAAACCCTCACTAATTTAAAACATGCCCTACACAAGACGTAGGAGATAAGGAAGAAATTATGAAATTTAGGAAGTTGTATAACGAAGCTAGAAAAACTAGGAAAAATGAAATGAAAAAGAAGTCCTGGGAGAATCTTAAGAAAGCTTCAGTGAGCAAAGACAGTTCCCTCTTCTGGCAGGCCGTGAATGCGCCTTTCTTTATCACTGAGCCCGATGCGCCTTCTATAGAGGTAGCAATAGAGTAAAAACTTGGGTGCATTTTTCTCAAATGTCTACACCCTACAGAGTGCTACAGGGTGGGAAAAAGATCATAGGCGAGAGCCCGAGGGGGACCACCAGGATTTTTTGCCTTTTGTCTATATCACTCTGGAAGATGTAACTATGGCTTTAAATGCAAGTAAGTGTGGTAAGGCCCCAGGCCCGGATGGGGTGCTAACTGATTTATTTAAAGGCAATCCCGCAGTTGTGGTCCCCAATACTAACAGGTTTTACAAACATGTTGTGCTTAAGGTTTTATAGATACATGGTCCGAATCGATAATTGTTCCAATTTTTAAGAAGGGGGACAGGGGATATTCTGCCTACTACCGTCCGATATCTTTATTAGATCCCCTCATGAATGTAGCAGGAAGGATTGTTCTTGATCAGCTGGAAACATGGGCAGAAGAAAACAACATTTTAAGTGAAGTACATACAGTACGGTTTTAGATCTGGTTTAGGAATCAATGAGCAGGCTCTTAATCTTAGTATTTTAATTGGAAAGTATACGCAGGGGAAATCAGGGAAATTTTATTTGGCATTTGTAGAACTTACAGCCGCATTTGACTGTGTTATACACAGCATATTGTGGGGGTATTCTTAGAGATCCTAAGGTCGATCCAACATTAATTCAGTTTTTAAGACAGCTATACTCTGGTGCAACAGCCAAAATCCGTTATGGACTTAAGGGAGAGGATACCGTATTGTTCAAAGTGGAGAGGGTGGTGAGGCAAGGATGCGATTTGGCACCACTCCTCTACACCAACGCATTGGAACAGGAGTTGGTGTCAAATGCTAGTGACCCGCCATAGGTAAACAAGCACCCAATAGTCTCCCTTATTTACGCGGACGACGCAGTACTTATGGCAAGTACCCAGATGGGTTTACAAAGGTCTCTCACTTTTTACAATAGTTTTATGGACAACCTGGGTTTAAAAATGAATGCAAAGAAAAGTTTTATAATGACCTGCGGGAGAGGGAAACAAAAGTATAGAAGCTTTCAAGCTGGGGGAAGCAGGGTAGAAGATATCAATTCTTTCCCTTTTCTCGGCGTCTTATTTAACCGTTCTGGGTCTTGGGCTCAGGCGATTAAGACTAGAAGCCTTTTGTTCATGAAGTCTACTGCGGCCTTAATTAATTTCACTAAAAAACTGGGCAAAAGGTCTCCTGAAATTCTCCTGAAAATGTATCAGGTTGAATGCGTGAGCATAGCTACCTTTGGGGCGGGTCTATGGGGATTTCAGGACTGTGCACCAATTCAATATGTTAAAAAAGCCTTTTTAAGATTTATCTTGGCAACTCCTACTAGCACCTCAGTCTTTAATTGCCACAGTAAGCTAGGAGCACCATATATTTCAGATTTAATTAAGGTACAACCAGTGCTGCTCTGGCACAGAATTTGGACCTCTACTAGCACAGGTTTCTATAAGGAAATCCTAACTAATGCAATGAAATTAGACCATGCCAGTAAGATCATTTGGCTAAAATATGTAAAAAACTTTTTGTATGATATTGGGCATCCAGATTATTTTTCCCTCCCTGAAACAATGAGTTCCATACATCGGAAGGAATTAAAAAAAATTGTATGACTTTTTTGGAGGAGAACTCTGGAAATGAATAAACCTACCGTGGTCCAGCATCAAATGACAATTACAACATATAATATCCAACCGTACCTATTGTGCTGTACAGGGGGATACAATAGGTATGTGCTAACACATTTTAGTTTTTGGACTGTCCACCGCTTGACTAGCCACCCAGACATGAATAATTGGTCAAGGAAATTATGCCTGTGTCCCTATGATAACATCTCCTCACAAACAACTATCCCGTAATTGTATTCTGTAAATTTTATGCAAAAGAGCAACCTAGATGGATTGTACCTCTATTAAAACAGGGGGATGGAGGCAATGCCGCCCTGCTTTCCTGTATTTACAGATGATGGATAATGATTATTGTATTGGAATCATGGTGGGTTTCTTAAAAAGCATACTGAGAGAAAGGAAAATTCTAAATGCTTAGACTTCTGAGAAGAATATATGGGGGATGTTGAATTTAAGATGGATTATTTTTTAGTACAGATGAGAAATATTTTTTATATTTTTAATTTGATACATCAGAAACAGTTAAAGTAAAATGAATCGATTCGTAAACCTGTATAAATTCATGTATACCTATGTATTTCTTAGAAGCGTGATGAGGTGTTTTTAAATTGTCTGCTTTTATGATTTTGGATGCCTAAAATTGAATAAAGCTCATTTTGATTTGATTTGTGTATAACCTTTATGCGAAAAGATATACAATAAGACCATACGATATAAAACCAAGATATGACGTTGTGTATTATCTCTCCTGGACAGTTGTTAGGCCTACCAGGCCTTGTACGCTGCTCCCCGTGAACAGAGGTGTCCCTCAAGGATCCATTCTCTCCCCTCAACTGTTCAACATATACATGGAACCCCTCACCTCCATGATGAAAAAAGCAAACATCCCTTTTCATCTATATGCATACAATACTCAAATCCACTTGGAAACCTCCTCCTTTAACGACATCCTAAGACTCAACAACACTCTCAGAGAAGTCCAAGAATGGCTATCAAAGAACCACCTCAAACTCAATCAGGGAAAAACTGAAATCCTACTCATCTCAAACCAGGAAGAAAAGCCTCAAATCGTCGAATGGCTGAAAGCAATTGATGCCCTCAACTGAAATCTCACACTGGCATCGTCGGTCAAATCATTGGGAATCACCCTTGACCCCAAACTATCCATGACCAATCACATCAAGAACTCCGCAAAGAGCACCATCCTCAATCTGAAGCTCCTCAACAAAATCAAACCCCACATACCTCAAACAAGCCACCCAATCCCTGGTCCTGTCCGGGCTGGACTATGGGAACGCAGTCCTCAACGGTACAGCTAGCACACACCTAGCCCCTCTCAAAACCACCCTCAATGCAGCGGCCAGAATGGTCACCAGAATCAAACATTTTTACCATATATCTCCCGCTCTCAGAGATCTAAAATGGCTCCTGGTGGAAATGCGAGCCAGCTTCAGAACTGCCTGTCTCACACACAAAGCCATGCACACAGGGAAACCGGAATACCTAGCTTCCAAACTCAAGAAAGCTGGTCAAACAAGAAGCCTCAGGAGTTCCAACGCCTTCCTCCTCATCCCCTCAAAAATACATAAACAAAAGACTGCAGCCCGCTCTTTTGCTGGCAACGCTCCAAAAATCTGGAATGCCATCCCAGTCGACATCAGAACCACCCCCTCCTTTGCAAAATTCAAAAGCTGCCAAAAAGTCATTTACCTCAATCGCGCCTTCCCGAACGCAATCACGTGACTCACACGCCCCCATCTGGGAGGCACCGGACATCCCACCCCCACCGGTCAACCTTCAGACACCGCACAAACAATCACCCCTTGGGTCAGCACCGCTAAGAAATAACACCAGCACTAGACTTGCATTCCCTAGTCTTTGAGACTACCTCCCGACCTATTTACCGCAATCCTACTCCTCGGATCCCGAGACCTCTCTACCTCAATGACGCACCTCTGATGTTAAGCAGAACTATATTGTCTTTCGCCACACTTCTGCATTTTTCCACCATGCCATTATCATGCATTTGTCTTCTCTACATCATGTTGTAAAGTGCTCCGATACCCTCGGGTCTGGCTAGCGCTATAGAAAACCTCTCAAATAAAATAAATAAATAAAAAGTAAACATTCTCCTGTACTCTTAATATCATATCATACAGTTTGTAATGCTAGAATCAGGCATGTTTGCAATGTAAAAATACTGTATTGTGTAACGTAGCAACCAAACACTCTGCAATGAAAAAAATGCAATGCGTAACGCAACAATCTGGCACTTTGCAAGGTAAAATAATGAATGCGCAATACAACACCCAGATATGTCATTCTGTGAATATAAGGCAATGCGTATACACTAATCAGAACATTTGTTATGCAGGAACAATGCAATGCGCAATACACTAATCAGGTAGTTCGTTATGCAGAAACAAGGCAATGCATCATACTACAATCAGGTAGTTTGTTATACAGAAATAATGCAATGTGTAACACGTCAGTCAAGTACTCCCTTCTTCAGAAATGGAATACTACGCAGTACACTCAGGCCCCGATCACGGGCCGCAGGCGGTCTCTCCGCCTCTCCTTCTGACTTTCCATCAGCCTTCCACAGTTGCCCCCAACAAAGTACAATGTAATTCCAGAGTGCAGCTTCGCACTCTGGCCCCTGAACGCCACTCCGTTGGCAATACGGGCTACGATATGAGCCGAAGCAGAGGCTCGCGCTGCCAATATGAGAGAGAGGCTGAGAGCATCTCCCTCCGAGCCCGCGCCCCGCCGAAGGAGTTGACACGCGTTACCTGGGAGGCGCGAACCCACTCTCCTCACCTCATCCGGTGGCTGGGCCCCCAATGCAGCTTGGTGAAATGACAACGGTGGCTCGGGTCAGCAACTCAGCTCCTCCAGGACTGCCGGTCCGGGCCACTTTACTTACGAAGATCTCAGGTTGCCACAAAGCACACGGACACAACGTCGCTGAGTCTTTCTTCACTCCGAGTGCACAATCACTGGGCACTCCACACACAGGTCTCAGACTATCCGAAGATCACACGCACAGCGTCGCTGAGACTCACTTTACTCCGGTGCACATGACAACACGGCGGCGATGAGACTCACTTGGATCCCGGTGCACACAATAACAAGGCAAATCCTCATGAAGGTCTCAAAGTGCATAACGCACACGCTCACAGTGTTGATGAGACTCCCTTGGATTCAGGTGCACACGATAACATGGCAAATCCTCGCAAAGGTCTCCTGGTGCACAACACACCCGCACACAGCGGCGATGAGACTCACTTGGATTCTGGTGCGCACGATCACTGGACAATCCTCACAACGGGGTTCAGGTTGCTCAAAGCACATGCACACAGCGTTGCTGATCCTTGCTTGGATTCCAGGTGCCCCTGATCACAGACCGAGCCTCCTGAAGGTCTCAGGCTGCACAGAGCACACGCACACAGCATCACTGAGACTCACTTGGACACCAAGTGCCTACAATCACAGGGCAGTTCTTATGGAGTCTGCAACAGGCACGCTCACACAGCGCCATTGAGACTCTCCTAGAAACTTTTGGGTTTCCATGTTACAAACAGGGAGCCAGCTCACCTCAGGCCTTTGGGGATAAGTTACTTCAGGACACATCACTCAACAAATCCCTTCAAGAAGGGAGACACGGCACACAGCAAAGTCCATTTAGCCTTTCCTTGGTTAAAACAGCAAACTGCTCGGCCAGCCCCAGATCATACAGCAAGGGTCAGTCCTATCCTTCAGTTTCTTCCTTGGCAAAGGTCCTCTTGACTTGAAATAGCTCCAGTCTTGTTCACATTTGATCAAGCCATTCTCCAAGGTACAGGGGCTTCAGCTCTCATAGGTATACCCTCAATGGCTTTGATGTCTTTGTGTTTCAGTGGGCACTGACCCATGTTCAAATCATTTCTGGTCACCTCCCTGCCAGAGACACCTTTCTTCCCTTGATTAATGGAGGTGTGGATTCCCAATCACTCAGCAGGAGATGAGCCAATTGTTTTATAGAAGCAACCCAGGCCTCTTCACCTCTAAGGGCTCTCTCTACACTCCAGATGCAGGTCAGCCTGTTGCTGTATCACCTTCTCCCCAGGGTCAAGACATTCCCTAGATCCTATCCCTTTCAAATCCAGACAGTCAATGCACAGCCAGGCAGAGACACGCAGAAATGTTAGAGCACAAAAACTCAGCCACTTATAAAAGAGTAGCTTCTGAACGTACAATGCAAAAACCACCTTCATAAAAAGATGTGTTATTACATTGTGAGTTCAGGCAAACTAAACTTTGCCTTTCCATCTTAAGCCTTTGGGAAGATAGGTTGTAAAATATATAACACAGCCTTCCCATTCTATCCTATCAGCAAGATGGCCTTTCAACAGCGAAAAATGATTATTTCATTGTCAGGACATGACACACACTTTAGTACATGTCCTACCTTTCACATGCACTGCACCTTGTCCAGGAGGTACCCTAGACTTAACATAGGGGTGTCTGATGTAAACAGAAAGGGACGGGTAAGGTCTGGCAAGAGAATGCACTTGACAGAATACATGGCAGTTATCAAACTGCGTGCAGGCCCTGCAATTGCAGGCCTGAGTTCCCTTTTTAAGGCTACCTGTGTGGGTGGCACAAATAGTGCTGCAGGCCCACCAGCCCTGGCCCACATAGTGCACTTTACTAGGAACTTCACTTAGTAAGGCAAACATACAAACCATGGACAATCAATTACCATTACTTTATACAGGGAACACTTACACTTTGACACTGTTTAGCAGTGGCAAAGCGTCCAAAGCATCTGAGTTGGCAACACCATGGAAAAAAAAGATGTAGAGGTAAAGCAAACAGTTTACGGCCAAGTCCCACATCCATGTATAACCCTGAGTGAAACTATGTAAGTCTTATATCTCAATCATGACTGTACTACAGAACATTGATATCCACAGGGGTAGGGGAAAATCCAGCTGTCACATCATGAAACAAACCAGTATTGCCTGGTTGGCTGAAAGAGCATGAAAGTTGCCCATGCATTAAGTCTAAAAAGAGACAGGGTGAACTTGTTACCTGTTTGTTTGGTGAGCCAACCTCTGTAGCCACATCAGAAGGAGAGAGGTCTCAATTGGGTGTTGTTTTAAATACAGTTCATGTATCTTGCTATGTGGGAACCTGTGTGTGTTTTGCTTGCAGCGTGACTGCGTCATGCTTCATGTGGATTGCAATCTCAGATGTAGCCACGCCAGAAATGCGCAGTCATGTGACATGGGAAATGTAGTGCCCGATGGAAGACGAATTGGAAAACAGCAAAAACAGTAAAGTATGCTGTGAAACTATTGTTCTCACATATAGCACAGGGGCGGGCCTCAAGGCAGTGTTTATGTGTCTCTAGTTAGGTTGGTGAAAATAAAAGACTGACTGTACAGCGTTGTTACGTGGTCACATGATTGGAGACGTATTAATTTGTTGAACTCATAGTGCTACATTTGAAAAAACCCAAGGTGCAGGGGTTAATAATAAGGTTTTTAAAACAATGAGTGGCGGAGGTCTCACCCTGGAGTCCTCGTACTCTTGGAACAGGTGACCTATCCAGTTGGGAGGAGTAGCTGTGAGATGTAAAGGAAAAGGAAATGGATGACTGTATGTACTTGGTGGGGTAGCTGTCTCTATCTCATAAATAGACAAAGGTAATAAACACTGAAGGCAGGTGTATTGGTAATGTACAGTATACATAGGTGTTGATTTAACTTGCTGTGATAGAGGACCAAAGGATGTCCGCATTCAGTCCTTCCCTATCACCGCACAGTCTATACACCCAGTTCTGTTCTCTTATACACAGACATGGATTGAGGAATGTTAGCTAGATCGAGCACTGTCTACATCAAGTCTTCCACCTGATGGCCTTTCTCCAGAAAGTGGTTGATAAGTTTTTTTTTTATGGTCTTCTTGTATTCCATTATGCAGGTCTTCACCTTAGGAGTTGTCATTTCAACATACATTACTTGGCAAGGGCAGGTGATCAAATATATCAGTTTCTCACCATTGCAAGTTGTGTGCTGTCTCAACTTCCATGGCCTCTTGATGCCAATGTTAATCACTGTTGTGTTTCTGGTTTAGGCACACGCACCACTGGAGCCACATGGGAAGTATATTTTAATTGCTGGGAGCCACCATTGTTTTTGTTGTCTAGGGTCTGTTATGTATCAATTTGTCCGTCAAGTTACTGCCCCATTTGTTGGCGAACAAAGGACGCTCAATTGAAGTCCCGCCTTTATTAAGGATCTGCCAGTTTTCACAGATGTATTTTGCTTGCTGGTTGGAGAATGTGCAGAAAGTGTTGGCAGAGGTCAGTCTCGACCTTGGTGCCTTGGGTTGGGAAAACTCCAGTAAGGCATTCCGGGCCATAGGTTTCTTACACAATTCTGTTGCCAAACCACCTGAGTAGGGGGACATCATTAAGTCAAAGAAAGAAAAGCATACCTTGCTAAATGCAAGTGTGAATCTCAAGACTGAATTGACAGCATTAAGCCAAAAAAGGAAACTGGGATATGCTTATGACTAAAGGTAAAGGTATTAAGGAGGAGTAAGGAGGGTTTTAGGGAGGGTTAGAGACATGGATGACATTTGGAGGTAGTCAGGGGTCGTAGCTGTGACCTGTAGCTTTCTCCCTGCTACTCCTGGCACTTCCTTTGTGACCCCTTGCCTCAGGGGAGACAAAGGCTTTGCCCGGCTGAGGCCAGGAGTCACAAATGATGTGCAAGGAGCAGCAGGGAGCAAGCTAGAGGTCACATCTACGACCCTTGACTACCTGCAAATGATGTCCATGGTTAGAGAAGTGATTATGAAGGGACAAGCACCCACCACAAAAGAGTAAGGGCCACATTTTGACTATGGCGGTCTCGGACCAGGGCTGCCATGCTGCCACCCTGCTCCGAGACCCCCAAAGCCAATATAGACCACCCACCAGAGTATTACTTTTAAATTCTCTGGTGGCAGTTCTTTGGAGGTCCACAGCATTGCCTTTGAAATAAGCATCGCAAGGGGAGCGTCAAAGGCAGTTTCTGCAGGGCATGGATTATTAAGTTCATGCCCTGCAGGAACTGCGGTGCATGCATACAGGGGGGCACAACATGTGTCTGCAGCGATGGTGGGGAAGGAATAAGGAGGAGAACATGGCAGCTGCGCACGAGTAGCCGCTGCGTAAGATTCCCATCGGCTCCTCCATCAGCAAAGCGCTTCATAGGCCGCTTTTCTGGAGTGCCGTGGTCGGTAATTTAACCTACCTTCCTTCCGTGGATGTCCTCCGCATCTGTTTTTGGACGGATTTCTCCTCTTCTTCCCCGCTGGTGCTCGCTGGGGCGGGATGGCAGGACGGCGTGAGAGGCAGTGGGGCTGGGGCCGCGGTGAGGCCGAAAGACCGCGGGCGGCGCGGTGCAGATGCTGTGTAGCCCGCAGGCGATCCGATCCGGCCCGGTAGGGGGCCGCAGAGAGACCGAGAGGCAGCAGGATGGTGGGGGCTGCGGGGGCTGTGTGATAGTACGTGGGAGCCCATAGGAGTCTGTTGGATCCGGTTTTGGCATTTGCAGGGCGCCCGTGTGCTCTGAGAGCTGTTTCTTTTTGCCCTGAGGAGGCAGCAGCGTGTGTTTGGAGGTTTGGATTTTGACGCCCGGAGAGCTCTGGGTTTTTTTTGCAAATTGCTGGGCGGTTAGCCCAGTTTGCTTGGGCTTAGTCTGCTCCTTTCTTTTTCCTTTC
Organism: Lissotriton helveticus; assembly: GCF_964261635.1. NCBI lineage: Eukaryota > Metazoa > Chordata > Amphibia > Caudata > Salamandridae > Lissotriton > Lissotriton helveticus. The sequence continues at coordinate 666,973,427 of NC_136063.1, forward strand.
TTTATTTTTTGATCAGATAGGCTCGCCAAAACGGATGTGTAACGGAGAGGAAAGGGAATGTGGAGAAGAGCACGATAAGCATAGCTCCCCCAGCTCGCCCAGCCCTGTTTGTGTGGACATTAGGACCAGGACTGGGACTTGTTTTCCTCCTTCCTCATTTTGCTCCACGCGTTGGGGGGCTGTGGCACTGGAGCTAAGGAGAAGTCGTAGAGTGGCAGCCCGCGGCTTCCTTAGGTGGGGCATCAAAGGAGCAGCAGCAGAGTGCATCCTGGAGCTGACAAAGGAAGTGAAGTGTTCAGAGGTACAAAATCTGATCGGAGTAGAGCCGGGGCCAGAAAAGTATCAGGCTCAGCTTATCCAGGACTACCAGGGCACCAAGTGTCATGAGGATTGGCAGGTTGAAGGGGCTGGAATAGCTGGAGGGGGTGGTGTTGCTCATGCCCGTGCCCAAGTCCCTTCACCTGTCCTTTCTCCTCTGAATAAGGGAAGCTATAGGAAGGACAGGAAGCATAGGTCTAAGCTCGATAAAAAAGTAGCTGACCAGCTACAGTTGAGTGAATTAAATGGGGGCTTAGACACTACACTAGATACTAGACAAGATACCACTAGCTTTACACTCGGGAGCAATGAGAGTGGTAGTGATTGTGAGGAGCAGGGTGATGGTAGGGGCACCGGTGGACGGTGGTGAAGGCTAAGACCAGGAAAGGAGGGAAAGGCAATAGAAAGTGTACCTCTACTTTTCTATCAGAAGAGGCTAAGAAGAAAAACCCCAAACTTCCCAAAGCCAAGGCTAAGGGCCCATTGTTGGACCCAAAATTTTAAGATTACACCCTCCCTAAGGTCTTATTTTAAGGTCTAACCAGAAGTATTGAGTCTGGGGGAAGTTGGTAGAGTGAGAAGAGAGGTTGGAATTCAGTCAGCAGCAGATCCAAGTGAGCTAGGCACCCCTACTCCCCCCTAAGGTACTCATAAGTTGGTGGGAGATTACGCTACTGTAGATAATATAGTAGATAAAGGAAGCCTTGAGTTAACAGCAAGAAGTGACAGGATGGAGTTAGAACAAAAGGGGGAAGAGGTTTCCATAGATCAGATCCCTCACATAACCACCATGCAGAACCCTCAGGACTCACTAAAGGCTCATAGTCTTGTGGGGGGAGAATATGCCCCGGCACCGTCTCCGGCTCAAGCTCAAGCTTCGGCTCCGGTCCCGGCCTTGGATTCGGGCCCGGTTCAAGTTTCTGTCGCGGGTACAGAGGCTCACTCTATCTCCTCTTTAGAATCACTTATGACCTCACTGGCAGTGGACATAAAGAAGGGTTTTGAAGTTTCAGTTTCAAACCAAGGGGAGATTAGAAGTTTCTGTGAGTCACTAGACAAAAAAGTAGACCTTTTGAATGCAAGGACAGAAATTCTTGAATCAGAAGTGGGGACACTAACTGGCCAGCTGAACGTCATGAAGGGGGATCTTGCAGCTTTGAAGAAAGAGGAAGGAGCATTGAGAGACAGGCTGGAATTAGTAGAGAACAACTCCCATAGGAATAACTTATGAGTATTGAATGTCCCAGAGGGCAGCAAGGGGAGTGATCTAAAACCTTTTATGATAAACCTTTTAAAAGAATCACTGGAATTAGAGATCACTGCCGAAGATCTGGACAGGGACATCCAAAGAATCCATCGGGACCCTTTCAGACGCAACCCGAGCCATGCCAAGCCAAGGAAAATCCTTATCAGTTTTCATACAGTAAAAGAGAAAATCTTGAATCTTTCTCTTAAACTGAAATCATTGAGGGGTAAGGATTTTCCTTTTCAGATCCGATCAGGTCTGGCTAGAGCTACTTTAGATCGCCAGTAGGAATTGGGGAGGAAGATGGAAGAATTAAAAAAAATGGGAGCAGTGGTCCAACTAAAATTCCCCGCATCCTTGAGGATCATGTACAAAAATAAGATGTACAATGTAAGATCAGTACAGGAGGCTGAGGATCTCCTCGGGAATTTACAGTCAGGTTAAATACAAACAAGCTATAGGTGATAGTAGTTTTGAGACCTGTCTCCAGATCCATACCAATTTATAATTAAGTGCTATGTATTTATGAATGCAGGGGAGGGTTAGGGGGAGAATAGTAAAGTTTTTTCCTTTTTTCTATTGGCATAAGGGGGAGGATGGTGTGACAAAAGAGATATTAATATAGGCACCGACTAGGTTCTTCCCCTTTCCTATCTTCCCTTTATTTATGTCTGGTTTATTCCCCCCCTTCCTCGCTCAGAGATGAACAAGTTTACAACTGTGTTTGTGTTTAAGGCTAAGGATAAGGATATTAAAATGCACATTATAATAGAGGTAGGTAGGTCGATTCCGTTAAGTGGGGATTTATGTTTGCACTCTTAGGTGGGGGCTTTGTATATTTCTTTTTTCAAGATGGGGGCACAGGGTGGGAAGCTTAGGTCGCAACACCTCGACGATTTCTGTCCGGATGATTGGGGGTGGGGTTCTCCAGGGGTGGGGGGTAAGGACAAGGGAAGGGGGGAAGAGAGACAAATCACTAACAGGTCCTGTTATAGGAATAAAAGGTAAAAGGAGGAGATATCAGATATCGAGAATAGGCTGAAGGATGCAGAGGTAGATCTTTCTACTCCAATGATCTCCGGAATCCTAAAGGAGAAGCGGGATAGGATCAAGGATTTGAAATCCCAGCTTGATAGCATTTTTAACACTAGGCTGATTCGAAGGTGGGAAGCCAGTAAAATCTCACATTTTGAATATGGGGAAGGTGCAGGCAAGCTCCTTGCTTAGAAGAGTAGATCATATCAAGCCAGGAGCTATATTAGGAAGATTAGAGATGAAAGAGGTATTGCTGCAACGGATGAAGAAATTCGAGAAGCCTTTCAGTCCTTCTTTCAGAACATCTATAAGGAGGATGGCAATGCAGATAGCCAGCGTGCCCAAAGGTGGCTTGAGGATATGACGCTTCCCTCTCTTACTTCGGAACAAAAAAAAATACTTGGACAGGGAATTTTCCTGTCCTGAAGTAAGGGAAGCAATTTTTAATACTAAAAAGGGCAAGGCCGCTGGGCCAGATGGCATAACCTCAGAAATATATAGGGCTATTGCGGATATGGTTATCCCTTTTTTTGACTAGGCTCTTTATTCAGATTTTCCAAAAAGGCCTGACTCCGCCGGACTCATGGAACGACGCCATTATCGTATTGATATTGAAACCTGGGAAAGCAGCATCTATTTGTGGGTCTTATAGACCCATATCCTTATTGAATGCTGACTATAAAATCCTTGCATCTATAATGGCAGCTTGATTGAGTACAGTGGTGGGGGATGTCCTGCACCTAGATCAGAAGGGCTTTGTAAGGGGACGGCAGTTATCACATTTAACTTACGATCTTATTGGGGCAATAGATCTAGCGTCCGCCTATGCTCTACGTCTGGCAGCAATGACCGTAGACGCTACCAAGGCCTTCGACAGAGTAAATTGGTTGTACCTGTCGGAGACCTTTACGAAATTTAACCTCGGTGAGAAGTTCTGTCGCACCGTACAATCCATCTATAGCAGTGTTTCCCAAACTGTAGTCCGCGGACCCCCAGGGGTTCGTGACACATTCCCAGGGGGTCCTCAGGCAGCAATTTTAAAAGCACAACAAAGTTCCTTGTAGAATAAGCAGTTTTCCAGCAACAATAAATGTGTCAAGATAACGTCAGTGATTAATAAACCTGCTGGAGAGAGATGAGAGTTTTGTCCAGTGGCAGCTTTGACTTATCTAATGTAGCACAGAGGGTTAATATGCCTACTGCAAAGAGCGTGTACCATCTTTTAAAAAAATAAAACAGTGTTTTATGTGCATGGGTTAGTGGGTTACTGCTTTTGTCACAGAGATTCTTTTCTTTCTGTGCAGTTCATAAGTGACAATCGTAATCTAGCACAGTGACCTATTAACTGTCATCAAAGAGGTGCTTGCAAACTGCATGATACAAGTTAGAAACATATGTTTTTTCTAAGTCTTTCATTATCATGATGCTGCTAAAAAGGTTTATTTGGGTGGAAATACATTTTTATTGTTAAAGTCAATGATAACCACTGTGTTATGTTCTGAATCCTGAGTTTGTGCTGCACCAGACAAAGCACTCTTTAAAAATGCCTACCAGCATGAATGACATGTGAATCCTACACCTTATAGTCGCATTTGCCTTATGTAACATTTTCTATACACTGATTTGCACGTATGAATCATTTTCTCTATGGGGCAGATTTGCAAGGAAAGTGACTCAGTGTGTGCCGCAAGCCATTTGGCTGTGCCGCACTGAGTCACTTTCAAACCACAGGGATATGACCTATTTACAACAATATGTTGCATCTCTGTGCTTCCCCCTGCGCTGGTGCACTAACTGCTGCTATGCGCCTGCACAGGCACCCTTGCACCATGGTGCAAGGATGCCTGCGTCGTGGGGAGATTGTTTATATGCAGGAAGGGTTCCCTTCCTGCACATTAACAATTAGATATGGCGTTTACCAACTTCTAAGTGTGCTGCATTAGCACACATAGAACTTGCAAAACGTCATTATTTTACTGATGATTGTCTATGTACAGGAAGGTGTCCTGGAACATTAACAATCACCAGAGGTGATTTCCTCTTTCTATGCGTGCTGCAGAATACAACACTCATAAAAAGAGGAAAAAAACGAGGAGAAATAAATACATTTCTACTTGTTGTGCCTCTCTATCCCGCCATTGGTGTGGAGTAGTATTCAGACACATTTCCTGATTTACGATTTCTAGTAAATCAGGAAATGTGTCTGGTTTCATGGGTGTTGCATGGGAACACCACAGCAACACCCATGGAACGCCCCTTTCACGCAAAGTGCTGTGTGCAAATGGGCCATATTTACAAGACCAGGAAAAGTCACACAGGGTGACTTTTGCTGTCCTTGGAAATATGGGGCACTAAAATGCGCCACAGGTGCGTCACTTTTTGTGTGCAATGTAAAGTACTCTGACATCCTGCAATGGTATGAGAGATGCTATAAAACAAATGAAATACATGTGAAAGAGGGGCTGTGGAGAGTTGAGAGGCACTGTTGGAGGGTGATAATTAGAGAATCATTGAAGAACCCCAACAAACATTGTCGTATCCTGGTGCATAGTAATGTCGTCATTTACTATTCTTTAAAAGCTGATACAATTTAATATATAATGATACATTTTTTGTAGAGTGCACAATTCTTTCCTACATTTTCTTGGAGGGAGAGCCTCCCAAAGCCCCCTTTATAGTGGTCAGGCTCACTCACTGCACTTGGTGTGCACTGTATGGGGACTGGTCTAAAAACATTTGCCAGGGCTGCTTTGGGTTTCTAGTCTTGCCCTGGCAGGAGCCTTGTACTGCAAAATAAAACAAACCATTTAAAAGTTAGTCACGGAAATGCCGCACTAACCCTCCTGTTTTTTGCAAACTCTTTCAATATAAAATACTAAAACTCTTAGTAATTTGAGTATTTGTTTTGTGTGCACACATGTTTATTGTTTTCGAATTACTGTTTTAATGTTTGAAATTTAAATCATACAAATTGCTTTTGGGTCCCCGGCATCCAGTGGTGACTCAATGGGGGTCCTCAGGAGCCAAAGGTTTGGGAACCACTGATCTATAGGATCCCTTCAGCTAGGCTGATGGTGAATGGTGGTCTCACTGCACCCTTTAAATCTAGGGGCTCTAGACAGGGCTGCCCACTCTCCCCTCTCCTTTTCGATCTGTATATCGAGCCATTTACCCATTGGCTAAGGGAGGATATTAACATTCGATCTATTAGGTATGGAGAGTGGGAGAGTAAGGTAGTCCTGTATGCCGATGACATCTTAATTCTTACTGCTGAACTTGACAGGGCCTTTCCAGCAGTCATTAGTCAAGCCCAAGATTTTGGTTTGGTTTCGGATACGAAGTCAACGTGACTAAAACTGAGGTTATGGTCTGGAACCACATGGCAAGTATGCAACAGTATCAAATAAGTTCCACCTTGAAATATCTGGGAGTTAAAATAGTCCAAGATATAGCTAAGATTGCGGAAACAAATTTGATGGCAGTGGAGAGAGAATGTGTAAAGCTGATGCGGACCTGGACTTCGCTACCTCTCTCAATTATTGTTAGGGCCAATCTGGCTAAAATGACTATACATCCTAAAATCTCTTTTCTCTTTAATTGTATTCCTCTGCACTTTGACTGAATAATAATTGATAAAATCCAGAGGGAGGTAAATTATTTTGTGTGGGGGTATAAATATGCGAGATTGGCCTGGAAAAAGCTGAGGCATCGTAGAGAGAAGGGGGGCCTGGCTTTACCTGACATTCAAATTTATGCTTGGGCATTCCAACTCTCTCATGCCCAGATGCTTTTAAAAATGCCGGCCTATACTGGGATAGGAGGGATGTTTTTAGCAATGTTTTGGGGGGCACATTTACCGGTGGAGGGCTTTTTGTTTAAATTTGGAGATGTTACAGTTTTCAAGAAGGTTAGGCTAAAGGTGTTACAGGGCTTTGCAAAATCTTGGGCAGATTTAAGGAAAGCTGTCTCTTTGGGTTATTTTTATAATAAGGCTCCGCTGTGGGATTCACCCTGGAGTCCAGAATGTCTGAGAGAAAGCTTGGTAGCCCCTTTAAGGGAATCAGGCCTGGCAGTTTGGGGGGACCTGTTCATAGAAGGTGCACTGTTAACATGGGAACAACCTAGGGAGAGGGTTGGGACAAGTTTATCTAGGTTTAAATACCTCCAGCTGGCTAGTTGGGTTCAGGCTCAGTTACAGACTACTAGAGGCGTCTTATTAGGGGGAGGCACCGATTTAGAGTTTAATCTCCTGTCCAGACGACAAGGAAAAAAAGAAGTCTCCTTTTGGTAACAGGCAGTGTTGGAGGCAGTGGACGGAGAGTTTAAACTTGCGCAAGATATATGGGGGAGTGCCTTGTCAGAACAAGAGTGCGATACCCTGTGGCTAACTTCTTGTAATCTGTTATATGATATAGTAAAGCCTGCATGGCTAAAAAGAAACCATCTATATACTATCCATAGGTTCTATTTTACCCCGCTGAAGTTATCAAAAATCAACAAAGAGCAGACTGTATGTTGTAGGAAGTGCGGTCTGGCCCTGGCTTCGGATATCCATATGTTTAAAGAATGCCCTGCATTGGCCTCCTTTTGGGATAGCTTCTTCAAATTTATGTCTGACCTAACTAGCACGCCGGTTATTTTGGACTTTTCCCGAGTTTTTTTCGGTCTTCGAGAGAATGTTAAAGGACAAGCAAGATCTTTACTCTTCTATGCTGTCCTCCTGGCTAGGAGGCAAATCTGCATAAAATAGACAAACTCTATCCCTCCTTCCTTCTTTGAATGGCAATCTTCACTTCTGGCGACATCGAAGTTGGACCTATTAAGAACAGGCAGCCAAAAGAAGAGAAGTTTTTGGAATATCCTGAAATCACGATGAGACCCTTTTTTTTTTTACCTCTGTGGTCCGATCATTGAGCTGCCTTAAGTCTCTATGGCCAGGTTGGAACTACTCCCAGCGTTTGGGGGGTGTTTTTAAGACAACGTCATCTAGCTCAAGAAGCTTACGAAATAGAGATACCTAAGTGGACTTCTGAGTGCATATACCAGCCAGTCTTAGTGCCGGTAGGGGACCGAGGATTAATCCCTAGCCACCTATGCCTCTCAGTTCGCTGAATGTGGGTACGGACAGGCTAGAAAACCACACTCAAAGTGAGATGGGCGGTAAATGAGGACAAACAAAATAACCAAGAAAAAAAAACATGTGTCTGCAGCATGCACCGCACGATGCAGAGGCAACAGGGAGCCCTGTAGGGCCCTCTTTGCTTCCTCACCACCACACTTTTCATGGTGGGCTTACCGCCATGAAAACTGTGGCAGTGGGGTAACTAATAATATGCTTGGTGGGGATGTATGACGTTACAACGCATACTTTTACCACGCCTACCATTACCACGCATTTTTTACAACGCAGGATCCATGACAACGCATACCATTACCACGCATGTATTTACAACGCATATACCTTTACAACGCATACAATTACAGCGTAAGTATTGGTAAGTATATAATATTTTTTAATATTTAATTTAATTAAAATTAATATAATGTAATTTATTTTAATTTAATGTAATTTAATTAATTTAATTTAATTTAATGTAATTTAATTTAATTTAATTTAATTTAATTTAATGTAATTTAATTTAATTAATTTAATTTAATTTAATCAATGTAATTTAATGTAATTTAAATTTAATTATATTTAATTTTTACACTGTACCCTTTTACCCAAAAACCCAAAACTGACCCTGAACCCTAAAAATACCCTTTTACCCAACAACCCAAAACTGACCCTGAACCCTAAAAATACCCCTTTACCCAAAAACCCAAAACTGACCCTGAACCCTAAAAATACCCCTTTACCCAAAAACCCAAAACTGACCCTGAACCCTAAAAATACCCCTTTACCCAAAAACTAAAAACTGACCCTGAACCCTAAAAATACACCTTTACCCAAAAACCCAAAACTGACCCTGAACCCTAAAAATACCCCTTTACCCAAAAACCCAAAACTGACTCTGAACCCTAAAAATACCCCTTTACCCAAAAACCCAAAACTGACCCTGAACCCTAAAAATACCCCTTTACCCAAAAACTAAAAACTGACCCTGAACCCTAAAAATACCCCTTTACCCAAAAACTGAAAACTGACCCTGAACCCTAAAAATACCCCTTTACCCAAAAACTGAAAACTGACCCTGAACCCTAAAAATACCCCTTTACCCAAAAACTGAAAACTGACCCTAAACCCTAAAAATACCCCTTTACCCAAAAACTGAAAACTGACCCTGAACCCTAAAAATACCCCTTTACCCAAAAACTGAAAACTGACCCTGAACCCTAAAAATACCCCTATACCCAAAAACTGAAAACTGACCCTAAACCCTAAAAATACCCCTTTACCCAAAAACTGAAAACTGACCCTAAACCCTAAAAATACCCCTTTACCCAAAAACTGAAAACTGACCCTAAACCCTAAAAATACCCATTTACCCAAAAACTGAAAACTGACCCTGAACCCTAAAAATACCCCTTTACCCAAAAACCCAAAACTGACCCTGAACCCAAAAAATACCCCTTTACAAAAAAAAACAAATAATATTTTTAATAAAATAATATACTTACCAATACTTACGTTGTAATGGTATGCGTTGTAAAAGTACCTGCGTTGTAAATACATGCGTGGTAATGGTATGCGTTGTCATGGATCCTGCGTTGTAAAAAATGCGTGGTAATGGTAGGTCGTGGTAAAAGTTGCGTTGTAAAGGTTGTATACCGCTTGGTGGTGCCACAGCGGCACCACCAGTATATTACAAGCCTCTCACCACTGCAAGACCTCCAGGGATCGTGGATCTCTGGTGGCAGCACTGGTTCTGTGGTGGGCCAATCACCATAGTCAGAATATGGCGGGTGGACCGACAGTCTGGCAGTCCACGGACCACCACCATGACTAAGGCGGTCCAATGGACAGCCATAGTCATAGGAAGGCCCTAAGTCTATTTCTATTCACAAACTGCATTTCAAAAGTTACTACTGCCAAAAGGGACTCAAATCAGTAGTAAATTACTCCAGCTCAGAGCTAAAGTAAGTTGTGCACCACACATGGCCAACTAATAGTACTGCAATACCCTGGCATAGAAAATATTGGACCTCAGGATTTAAAATAAAACTCTGTAGGAGATAATATTACATTAAAATATTTATATAGAGAAATATATAACTACATATGAATTCATGTTAAAAAAAAATATATATATAACATATTTATTATACAATTATGAAGTATATAGCAACTTTTTTGAATAACAAAATTTACCAAAAGATACATTTTAAGAAAATGTAATTAATTCTGCATATCACTTTTAATAATTATTAATGCATAATAAAAATAAAATATGTTTTTCCCCACAGATCTTCATATGCTATATTATAGAGGGAACTGAATAAGTTTATTAAATGTGGAACATGTTAAGAACAATCTTTTTGTTAAGTTAAATGTGCATATATATAAATTTGAAATGTAGAATAAAAGAAAACAAATGCTACAGCACTTTAAACTTATTTTCAAAGTAAATATTTCATTAATCTAAGTATATTGCATTAAAATGTAAATTATTTGTTTCAAGTTTGAAATAAAAAATAAAATGCCACCAAAAGGGTTAAAAGATTTTTCTTCAGTATAAAGAATTATTAAATGTGATGCATATAATTAATTAAAGGTAGTTTATTTATATTGTATTCAAATGTAATGTTACCTTATTTTCTTAATTTAAAAAAGGTTGTAAAATCATTTTTAATTATTTAGTAAATGTGTTTTATTTTATAAATATTTATAATTACACTATATTTATTTATAGATTAAACTATTTAAAGTACTTTACATTACCATTATTTCCTAAGAAGTTTTGTTTTAAATCCCTTTGTCCATTATCTTCTATGCAAGGACCACACCAACAAGCCTGGAGGAGGACCAGCCATCACCCACAAAGAGACCATACAATGTACCACCACCACCGACAACACCACCACCCACATGGAACATCTCAACTTCAAGCTCCACATGTATGAGCAGCATCAGATTGACTCAGATCATCCAATAACCCTACACACACCGCAGGACACATGCTGAATCCACTTTTCACCTCCAGCAACTGTGTCACATGCAGCCGTGTCACAAAACTCACATGGACCAATCACTCTGTCGTCCACTTCAGCATCTACAGCCCCCACACCGCCACCCCCAAGATGAACAATGCCCCCACTGAGGTGAAATATATCTTAGAGACCAGCTGGGCAAACGCCCTCAACACCTCCAACCCCACTACTGCCACCAACTTTGAACAGGGAGTGAAAAAAGTAAAATCCTGGATCACTCATTGTGCAGACAGCATCATCCCTATCAAGAGTAACACCCAGAGAAATTCCTCCAAGAACTCAGTATAGCGAAATGAGACAGCAAACAGTTGGAGAGGAGATGGGGCACCAGTAAGGACACATCCCACAGGGCAGCCTTCAAGACCCCCCTCCTCCTCTACCACCACCTGCTGAGGGCAGCAAAGAAGACAGCCCTTGTCCCAAGCATCTAAACCAGTGCCAAAAACACCAAAGAACGTTTCAACATTGTTAAGGAATTCTCCCATCCGGCTGCCAGCAAAAACAACATCATATCCTCACAGGAGCTGTGCAACAACCTCACCCACTTCTTCCATGATCAGATCACAACCATAGAAAGAAACTTCATACCTCAACCTACACCCTTGTGCTTCCTCAACAGATATGCCACCAACGTAACTGACAAGAACCCCACACTGACCACCTGGAGCATCCTCTTACCCAGGATACTACTTCCACCATGAAATCCATCCACTCGGGATCTGCCAATGCCTGCACCATATCTTCAACCTTGGAAACCAAAGGATCGGCCAGGAACTCACCATCCTACTCAACACCTTTATGACCACAGCAACATTTTCCGACACCTGGAAACACACCAAAGTCACACAACTACTCAAATAACCCTCCACCGACCCCAGCAAACTCAAATACTGCAGCCCAGTCTCACTACTCCAATTCGCCCCGAAGGTACCGGAAAAGATCATCAACAATCAACTCTTGACATGCCTGGAGCAGAACCAGCAAATCAATGCTTCCCAATTCTGCATCAATCACAGCACCAAAACTGCCCTAATTGCAGCCACAGGTGACATCTGAACACACCTCGATCGAGGAGAAACAGCAGCTTAGATCCTCCTTGCCCTCTTGGCAGCCTTCAACACTGTATCCCACCACATTCTTTTTAAAAGACTAACTCATCAGCATCCAAGGGGATCACGTACTCCCTCAGCCCCAAGCTCTTCAAGCCATATGACTCAGCTAGCTAACATTTTCAGATCCCACGGTGTAACTTCCTGTGCAGATGACACCCAACTCATCCTCTCACTCACCAACAAGATATCACATCACAGATACATGACAAACATTGAATACTTGATGAAGAACTGCCTGCAGCTGAACACATACAAAGACGGAAGTACTGATCTTTGGCAACAGCAGCAACACTTGGAATGACTCCTGGTGGCCATCAGACCTATGACCCACACCTACTCCCTCAAACCATGCCAGAAACCTCAGATTTATCAATGACAACAAGCTCACCATGAAATCACAGATCAACGCTATCTCCTCTGCCTGCTTCCTCACTCTGCGCATGCTATATAAGATCATCAAGTAAATACCCCTACATATTAGACTCTCAGTGACACAAGCCCTCGTCACCAGCCCACTGGACTCGTGCAATGTCCTCTATGTAGGAATTGCCACACACCTCCGACAGAGACTTAATACCATCCAGAACGCAGCAACCAGACTCATCCTCAGCCTTCATCAATGACCCCACATCACATCCTACCTCAGGCAACTCCACTGGCTCCCCGTACAGAATAGATGCCAATTGAGGCTGCTTACTCACGTATACAAGGCTTTACAAAACCAAGGACCCACCTACATTAGCTACTGCCTGAACTTCCACCAACCGTTGAGAAGACTACGCTCCTCCACCCTTTCACTTGCCCTTACCTCCTACATCTATCGAAGCAGAAGTGGAGGACGTTCCTTCTCCCACATCGCAGCAAAGTTCTGGAACAGGCTCCCCATGCATCTACGGACCATCATCTCATTTCCAGAATTCTGATTGGCCTTCAAGACCTGGCTGTTCAAATAATCCTCCGGGACCTGCAAGTGCCTGGATACCCTACACTGATTAGTGTGCTTTATAAATCCTGATTCATTAATTGAAGAGTGGTATAGTATCAGTGGTGCTGGACTTACTATTGTTTCATTTAAGCAGTGGAAACTTATGCTCTTAGACCGCCTTTTTTAGGGGTGGAAACCTGTAAGTGTAATCATTTTTGTAACTTTAAACTCTGATTTTGTCAATTGCTAAAAGTAGTAAAGTAAGACCGTTTTTTGGTGTTCTGCATGCGTTTACCTTCAATCTATGTAAGTGAACGCAATATTTACTGTAAAATATTGTAGCTGGATCCATACAGGGTAAGAAGAGAAAAGGAAAACAATGTGGAAATCTAGGATTTAATGTTGCTATGATGGTAAAAGCAGGCTTTTACGCACGTAGTTTGTGTTGTCATTTCAAATTAAGGGCATTACCGAGTGCATCTAAATTGGTTATGCTAAATTATGTAAATAGTTGAATAATATTAAGCTTTCCATTGATTAAGTGCAAAACAGCATACCCTTGAGTTATCAAGCTGGGCTAACATGAATCATGCATAAAGATAAAATAAGGTCACATCATAGTGGACATATATTTTTGATTTAATAGCTCAGTAGTTGTTATCAACAGAAGGCTGGGTAAAGAAATACAATTTTATAATAAAAAAATAGCAAATCCCAGCAAAGAATGAAGGCAATGTTTGACTGTTAATAGTTGAATGCAAGGGGGACTGATGGATGAGGACAATTGGGCACTTATAACAAAGGTTTGTGCGCCTACTCGCATGATTCATCTTAGCTGGACTCCAGTAAATGTTAGTTTATGAGACTAGGCAGGATTAAATGACCACCTTCCTAGTTCATAATTTTAGTCATACATAGTTCATAGGTTGTGAATCAGCGGAGGTTGTGGTTGTGCTGCTGCGACAGAATAGGTTCCTTGATAACCATCTATGAATTTCTCAGCATGTCCAGAATCTTCTGTACTGGCACAGATGGTTTTGATGCTGGAAGTTCACTCATGCCCTAAACGGTAAGTGGAGACTAGCCACAATATTTCCAATTGTGACCAGGAGTCCTAGAGAAAAGAACAAGTTGTAATATCTATATAATATTTTTTTAACTGCATTTGAATATTATTTCCTGCATTATGTCAACTACTACCCCCCTGTTCTCTATTTGCAGCCTAGTGAAAGTGGTGACTTGTTTCACTCAATGACTGGGTACAATCTGTATGTAATTTGTGAACTGCTATTGCTATACGAGTACTGCTTGTTCTGAATTGTGAATTACGGCATATCTTGCTGTTAATTGTTTTTCGATGCATATAGTAAAATGCCATACTCACCACCTGGGTACCAGTTGCTTCCTTTTCTGAGGCACTACTTTCTTTTCTGTTACTTTCATCCAGGTGCACCCTTTGAATGATCTAACTTCACACTTGGCACGCTTGCTTACAGTAATTTGAATTGGCACGCCTATTATTTACAGGCGTGTGCAAAGTGACACTTGCTTCTCTCCAGATTTGGGCACCATTTCTAAAATGCTTTGTGAACATTTAAACATAGCTGGGTATTTTATTTTGTGTTGTATTCATTGTTATCTGCTTACCTCAAATGTAATGCATCTGACCTTTTATACAATTATTATTTATCGATATCCTGTTTCTCTTCTCTAACCTTCATTCATTTCCAGGGCTGTCATATTTGCTGCACACCACTGTCTCTCAAGCACTTTGACTATAAATATTCTTCTTTTTTTTCAAATGATTTTTATATTAATCAAAAAGGGCATATATATACTGCAAAAATAAACTGGAGGTTTTAAGTTTATACATCAGGCGGAAACACAAGTACAGAGAAAAACAGAAAAGGAAAAATTAAAGGAGACACAAAATTATTTCATACATCACTATCAATCAATAATTAAAATATTCCATCCAAACCAAAGGTCTCCATAATGCTTCTAACTTGACTAAGTGCAATTGCTGGGTTATACTCCTTATAACCCAGCATGATATCAAGATCAGTGAGTGGGGGGTCCAAGCCCAGTTTAAGCTGAAGTATCTGTTCAATTTTCTGCCAATAACCCCTCAGCTCTGTGCATTCAATAAACATATGTATCAAATCAGCAGCGTATAATCCGCATTTAGGGCAGTTTATCTTATCCCCCGTCATGTTCCCCTGTGCCTATTTAGCTATTTTAGCTGGGTTATAGTACAACATACAGGTAGTGCGTAGTTGCTGATGTTGCAAGCTAACAGAGTGAACCGAGTCCTTAACATGGCCTAAAGCCTGTTTAAGCATTCTAGATGTAACAACTATACCCAAGGTTTGACTCCAGCGCTCTGCTAGTTTCTCGCTGCCATGTGGTCTAAAACTATGTAAATATTCATACATTGACCCTATCAAAGACTCCGTACAAGCTGTCCCAGATGCTTGAGTGCATTATTGCTTTTACATCCAGATTATGGGCCAAATAGTCTCTGCCCTGTGAATACTTAAAAAATAAATAAGCAGGAAATGTATAGAGAAATCGTAGATTTTCAAATGATTTAATTCCTTTCCCATCATACAGATCACCTAAACAGGTAACTCCATATTTGGCCCAAGATTTGCCTGCTTGATACTGAAACACCTCGGGAGCAGAGGATTCCCCCATAGTGGAAATTTTTCATGAAATGCTGGTAATTTACTTCTAGCAGACATAGCTCGCCAAATATATATATAGTGTCTCAAACGTTCTTGAACCTAACTCGCTTTAAATAGTTTGAGTCCCTGATTCGGTATAAAAACTTTTCCCTCTGATTGCCTAAAATAAACCTTAAAACTGATGTGGATTCTGTGTAGGGTTTTAGAGTGTACAAGAAAAAGTTGTGCATGTTCTGGTAGTGGTAAGTGTAAGAAAAAATACAAGGTAAGAACGGTGCAACACGGTTAGAGGAGACCCAATAAACCTCTGTAGGGATTGGCAGGGGCCCAACCAATTAGATACAACACAAGTCCTAACAGTGTTAGTGTTCTCCAACACTGATGTGAAACACCACGCTCCTTACCCCAATTTGTCTTCTTCATCCAGATTACCACTCAACACGACGGATGTACCCGCCCGTTGTTCTACTTCTTTTTTTATCCTAACCTCACCGACTTTCCCAGATACTTAACCCGTTAATGCCGGGTTGGAATTATCACCAGCTACATAAACTGTTGCACTCATACCGCCCACAGCCCTGAAGAGTCACAAGCTCACGGCTCGCTTGACGAAACACGTGTCGGCTGGTTGTTGTTTTTTGTCTTGATGTCAACCTTCTAGAACAGGAAGGCCTAATACACCCAAAAGAAACTATACATACGTGTCAACCTTGTCTCATTACCACTGTTTTTGCGCTCCTTACTCTTTATCTAAAGAAAACCCATATGATTAACCATTTATAACGTGTGCACAGGACTTGTGTTAAACCTAAAAACTGAGTCTGTCTAGTCAAGACCAAGCAGACTACGGAATAGACCCGTAAAGGCAGCCCAAAAATACATTTTTAAATCTGGAAGACCAAGTCCGCCTTGATCAAATGGAGATTTAAGCACATCAATTGCTCTCCTAGGTTTTTTATATCCCCATATGAAACTGCTGAAAATCTCCTCATATTTTTTAAAGAATATATTAGGGACTTTTAAAAGAATGGACTGAAACAAATATAAAAACTTAGGGAGTATTTTAATTTTTATTAGGTTACATCTACCAAATAACCCTATAGGGAGCCTATGCCAGGTTTTGAGCAGTTTAATAGTTTCATTCAGAAGTGGTGCATAATTCAAGTCAATAACCTGATTGACTTTTGACTATAAATATTCTTCTTGAGAAACAACGCGTATATGTTCAACCATTTTTTTCGCCATTTGTAACCATAGCAAACTACCACTCTCTCTATATGCTCATGCCACTATTCTCAGATCTCACTTTTGGTGCAAGCATGTCACCAACACATTTATCACTCTGCCAGTCATGCATTGAACATCATAATAACCCGTCCCCCCGGGGCACTCTGGTGACTAACAACTATCCACCCCCAACCCTCATCTGATTAACCACCATCTCATCACCTTCTGGATAAGTGTACCAACCTATGATGGCACCTCAAGACATCAACAGCCATAAACAACTCAGCATAAAATAACTAGAAAAATTGGACCTCCCAACGTAACCCCTACCTTGAAAGAACTCCAATTTATATTCTTCCTCAGGCCATACACACTTTCTTACAACTGGATCTCCAATCGCACTAGAAACATAATAAACAGAAGGTAACTACCTTGGATAACTTCAAGAAGACCACATGTCTTAATGACAAAATAAGGAAGATGAAAATGAAACCCATGCAGCATCCTACATTGCAAGTGGAGGAAATCAAAATTCGAAAATTACAACCACTTAATGCACTTCTATAATCAAGTCTACAAAGTGGCCATCAAAACCACAAAAAGACAACAATATTCAAGTTGAATTATAATTGCAGCATGCCCCACAAAGGAAATCCACAAGATTCAAGCAGAATTCCACAATCCAGAGCTCCAAATTGCAAAGGTCACACAATTGCATGCATTCTGTGACAAAATCTGAAGGAGCTGTTCTTAAAAATTGAAAACATGAAAATGTACACAGCTAAAACTCCTACTGTACATGATAGAACAACACAAATATGGACACTACTAATCTCTCATTTGGCATCACCCTTAACACCTCTCTGAAAAACAATTCTATAACATTATCAATGCAAGCAGCCATAAGGAGTGCCTTCAGACCCAGACCCACAAATCAATCAATCAATCACTACATTTTTAAAGCGCACTACATACCCATGAGGGTCTCAAGGCGCTGGCGGGAGAGGGAGGGGGAGGGCCGCTACTGATCGAAGAGCCAGGTCTTGAGAAGTCTTCTGAAGGCCAGCAGGTCCTGAGTCTAAATATGGCAGGTGGAATTTGTCAGCTAGACGGAGTACTTGTAACCACCACCACTTAGGTATGACGAGAGTCCCGCCAAGATCTAAATCAGGCACTTTGTCTGTCTTTGAGGTATGAAGGAATTCATTTTAGGGCATTTTTGCATATTGCCAAATAATGGAGATTAGTGATAAACAATATAAAATGCTGCTGACAGGTTCAGAAGCATAAAGACCACTGCATTTTGTGTCCACTGTGTGTTTTATACTCTTCCATATGGATACGATAGCTGACTCTGTACCTCAGTCTGATCTGCATCCACATTATTAAACGGAACTCAAATTAATTTTCTCATAAAATTGGAAAGTTGAGTATAAATTGCTCTTCTAAATAGATTATTTAAGAACGGGCCGGTTGAATCTGGCATGTAGTTTGCTGATTGGATGGGTTGGGGGTCTTCTTAAGGAGTGGTAGAGTGTAAACATTCTTACCTCATTTGGAAATAATCCTCGTCACAAGGACACATTTATTTTGCTTCTAGCTACATCCCTTCAATGGCTGTTCAAAGGGTGAAGCTTGACCTGACCTCGGGTCGCTCCCCACGCCGCACGGCTCCTCCTGGGTGCCTGTGTCTCTTGCTGCTGCCGAGGGTTCGCCGCCCCTGGTGACTGTCATTACGCTGTACTGTACTGCACTATTAACCTTGTTTTCTTTCCCGCTTTTGCCATTTGATTTGTACTTTCTTTTGATTGTCTGTCCCGAGGCGCTCCTTTTCGCGCCACTGCCCTCTGTGCCCCCCCGCCCCCGGCTTCCTGCCGCTGCTCCCCTGCGGCCCTGCCCCCTTTTTCCTTTTGTGTCCCTCACCCATTGGCCGCCCCGCTCCTGCCTCCCAGCTGCTCCTCCCTCCCACTTGGCCTCTTATGGAGGTCGCCACGCGGCAGTGAGTGTGACCTGACCTCGGGTCGCTCCCCACGCCGCACAGCTCCTCCTGGGTGCCCGTGTCTCTTGCTGCTGCCGAGGGTTCGCCGCCCCTGGTGAATGTCATTACTCTGTACTGTACTGCACTGTTAACCTTGTTTTATTTCCCCATCTTGTAATTTGTACTTTTCCCCATCTTGCCATTTGATTTGTACTTTCTTTTGATTGTCTGTCCCGAGGCGCTCCTTTTCGCGCCACTGCCCTCTGTGCCCCCCCGCCCTCGGCTTCCCGCCGCTGCTCCCCAGCGGCCCCGCCCCCTTTTTCCTTTTGTGTCCCTCGCCCATTGGCCGCCCTGCTCCCAGCTGCTCCTCCCTCCCACTTGGCCTCTTATGGAGGTCGCTGCGCAGCAGTGAGTGCGACCTGACCTCGGGTCGCTCCCCCCGCCGCACGGCTCCTCCTGGGTGCCCGTGTCTCTTGCCGCTGCCGAGGGTTCGCCGCCCCTGGTTATTGTCATTACGCTGTACTGTACTGCACTGTTAACCTTGTTTTCTTTCCCCATCTTGTAATTTGTACTTTTCCCCATCTTGCCATTTGATTTGTACTTTCTTTTCATTGTCTGTCCCGAGGCGCTCCTTTTCGCGCCACTTCCCTCTGTGCCCCCCCGCCCCCGGCTTCCCGCCGCTGCTCCCCTGCGGCCCCACCCCCTTTTGTGTCCCTCGCCCATTGGCCGCCCCGCTCCCGCCTCCCAGCTGCTTTTCCCTCCCACTTCGCCTCTTATGGAGGTCCCCGCACGGAAGCGCAGCGGACGCGCCGCTGGCGCGCCAAAGGCAAGCCCGTCTGTGCCCGTCTGCGCAGGGACCGTGCCCAGCACCAGGACCCCTGGATCCCACGCCCCCCGCAACACCAGACTGCACTATGACTCCAGCACCCTCCACGCACTCAACACCGAACAAGACCACCCTGAAGTGCACCCAAGGGTCTTTCACCTGCCGGAACTGCAGATTCACAAGCATCCAGCCCACCAAACCACCAACCAGAGAACCCAACCACCTCTACTGCATCCTCCTCAACACTCGCTCTGCTCGCAAACACGCCATCGAACTCTGGGACCTCCTAGACTCCACCGCCCCCGACGTCGCCTTCCTGACGGAGAACTGGCTGAACGCCACCTTAGCACCAGACCGCCATAGCCATACCACAGGGATGACAAGATCTCCCTTAGAGACCGCACCAACGGAGTTGGAGGGGGAATCGCCATCATCCACAAGGACACCATCAGAGTCTCGACCAACACCGACGACACCCACACCACCGCCGAGAACATGCACTTCCAGATCCACACCGACCCCAACATCACCCTCAGAGGAACACTCGTCTACAGACCACCCAGACCACGACCTCAGTTCAGGAACACCATCGCCGACCTCGTCAGCACCCACGCCCTCGCCTCCATGAAATACATCCTCCTCGGGGACCTGAACTTCCACCTCGAGAACAACAACGACGCCAACACCACCGCCCTGATCGACAACCTCGCCAACCTCGGACTCAAACAGCTCGTAACGACACCCACCCATGCCGCCGGACACACGCTGGACCCCATCCTCTCCGCAAGCCCCCACGTCTCCTTCAACCACACCACCGAACCCCACTTGACCGACCACAGATGCGTCCACTTCACCTTCAGGAAACCCACCACACACCTTCGCACCCAACAGATGCCGCGCCACTGCTGGGGCAAGGTCACCAAAGACCAACTGACCACTACCCTCGCCCTGAGACCACCCGCCGACCCCACCGACCCAGACACCGCCGCGACCAACCTCAAACAGTGGATCAACGACTGCTCCAAAACCCTCGCCCCTCTCAAGACCTCCACAACCAACCACACCAACAAGAAAGCCGCCTGGTTCACCGAAGACATCCGGATCTCCAAGCGCAACTGTCGGAAGCTGGAGAAGAAATGGATCCACGACCGAACACCAGACAGCTACACAGCCCACAAGAGCGCCACCCACAGACACCACCAACTCATCAGGATCGCCAAGAGGACCGCCTTCAAGGACCGCTTAGACAACAGCGCACACAACACCAAAGAGCTCTTCAGCATCGTGAAAGAGCTCTCCAACCCCGGCTCCAACACCAATGACATCCCACCATCACAAGACCTATGCGACTCCCTGGCCACCTTCTTTCACCGCAAGATCACCAACATCCACGACAGCTTCAACTCCGACACCCCAGCACCCACCACCGAGCCCACCACCACCCGCGCCGGGCCTCTGAACCGCCTGGTCCTACGTCAGTGACGAAGACACCATCAAAACCATGAACTCCATCCACTCCGGATCCCAATCCTACCCCTGCCCTCACCACATCTTCAACAAAGACAGCACATCCATCGCGCCCCACCTCCGAAAACAATCAGCAGCTCCTTTGAGACAGCAATCTTCCCGGAAAGCTGGAAGCACGCCGAGATCAACGCCCTTCTGAAGAAGCCCAAGGCGGACCCCAAGGACCACAAGAACTTCCGGCCCATCTCCCTGCTCCCGTTCCCGGCAAAAGTGACAGAGAAGATGGTCAACAAACAGTTAACCCGCTACCTTGAAGACAACAACATCCTGGACCCTTCCCAATCTGGTTTTCGCAGCAACCACAGCACCGAGACCGCCCTCATCGCCGCCACTGATGACATCAGGATCCTGATGGACAAAGGAGAAACAGCCGCCCTCATCCTACTGGACCTATCAGCAGCCTTCGACACGGTCTGCCACCGCACCCTATCAGCCCGCCTCCGTGATGCCGGAATTCAAGAGAAAGCCCTGGCCTGGACCACGTCCTTCCTCTCCGGCAGAACCCAGAGCGTCGGCCTCCAGTCCTTCCGCTCAAAAACCACTGAGATCATCTGCGGCGTCCCACAGGGATCCTCCCTCAGCCCGACGCTGTTAAATATCTACATGGCACCGCTCGCCCACGTCGCACATCAACATAACCTCAACATCATCTACTACGCCGACGACACCCAGCTGATTATATCCCTCACCGAGGACCCCCACACCGCCAAAGCCAACCTCCACAGAGGAATGAAGGCCGTAGCCGACTGGATGAAGGACAGCAGGCTGAAGCTGAATTCAGACAAGACGGAGGTCCTCATTCTCGGACCCACCCCATCATCCTGGGACGACTCCTGGTGGCCCACAGCGCTAGGCACAGCCCCCGAACCCACAGACCACGCACGCAACCTGGGGGTCATCCTCGACTCCACCCTCTCCATGACCAGGCAAGTCAACGCCGTCTCCACGTCCTTCTTCAACACCCTCCGAATGCTCCGCAGGATCTTCAAATGGATCCCTCCCGACACGAGGAAAACCGTCACCTAGGCCCTCATCACCAGCAGACTTGACTACGGGAACGCCCTCTACTCAGGAACAACAACGAAGCTCCTGAGGTGACTACAACGAATCCAGAACACCTCGGCACGTCTGATCCTCGACGTCCCCCGACGCAGCCACATCACACCCCACCTGAGAGGCCTGCACTGGCTCCCCGTCAACAAGAGGATCACCTTCAAACTCCTCATCCACGCACACAAAGCACTACACAACACCGGACCTACATACCTCAACAACCGACTCAGCTTCCACACCCCCACCCGAAGCCTCCGCTCAGCCAACCTCGCCCTCGCCACAGTTCCTCGTATCCGGAAAGCCACTGCCGGTGGCAGATCCTTCTCCCACCTCGCCGCCAAGACCTGGAACGCTCTCCCTACCAGTTCTCTCCCTACCAACGTTCTCCGGGTCAACAGACTGCTTATCATGACATAAGCGGCTTAACTCCTTCTACGCCGTGAGACTCATTTGCTATGTAACATTATTCTGTTTCCGTCAGGGTAGCGGGATTGTGCCAAGTCTGTTTTGATTTCTCAGTTGTGCTGGCATTGTCCTTGCAATAGATTCCTGACGGAACGAGGGAGAGAGTCCGTCATGGGATGCATTCTACATTGTTCTATTGCTATAACTTTTGGATGGATGCTAGCATCACACACCTGATGTGTTTGTGCTGAGTGCTGTCACCTGCATACTTCCAAATGTCTCCTGGAGACCCAGAGAACTGATAGTGGTTTTCCCAGCCCCCCTTACCACTATAACCCTTAGAGGAGAAGGTCTTGCAGATCCTATATCCCGAAGGCCTGACAGGAATCCATGGTGGAGTGGAGACTGGTAAGGTATACTTTTTAATGTGTCACTTAACATACATGTAGTATTTGTTTTCAAATTAGCTGCTGCTAAAGTGTTTTGCATTTTGTTAACATATATCATTGCAGCCTGCTCACTGACCTCAGTCTCCAATGAGTCAAACCTTCTGTACTTTCCTCAACCCAACTCCAATCTCCCACTTCAATCCTAAACACACTCACTTCTTTGCAGGCACCCACTCCAACAGGCACAATCACACACATACATAAACACAAAAACAAAGAAATACACAAACAACAATCACACACTTTGGAACCTCACCCACAAGCACTACATGCACACCTCAAAACCAACACACACAAAAACACACCTACACACATAACAACATCAACCAAAAACAAGCACACATACTAGATTATCAAACACCAGCCAAAAACACACATGTAGACCTACACAACATACACCATACCCACATGCCACTGCCAAACATACAGACACAAGCACATCACCCACTCCAGCTCCCTCTACCTCCAAATGCTACAACTCTAAAACCCCTCCTACCTTTACTTCTATTTTCTTATTTTTTTTTGGGTAAGTCTACAAAAGTACATGATAGAATCATCTGGTGTTAATACAGGTGTGTTGATTTTATCTTAATAGTTGTAAAAGAAACACTGATGCATTAAACATAAGAAAAAATGCGTGTAACAGCAATTTAAAAATGCACGAGTCCATGGCAAATATAAACACACGATTCATAGGAAAACAAGTAAAAGAGAAACTTACCCGGCAACGATGGAGTTGATTATCTTTGTGGCCAAGTAGAAGCAGCAAAGGAAGGACTTGCACAATCAGGTTCAAAACAGAAACAGAAGTGGAAAGCAGAAAATAAGTGGGTTTCTACCTCGTATACCTTCGATTTTGCAAAGTGAAAGTTAAGCATTAACTGTATGGATAACTGTTGCCCACCTAAATCTATGTGGACAATGGTGTAAACACCAGCCTATGCCCATATTGCTCAAGGTACTTGTTGCACCTACAGCCAAATAAAGATAAGTGAGAAACCTAGAGAAAACCATGAATGCAGATCTATCCATTATAAAACATGTTGAGGAGGTCACAAGGAGCACCATCTGCACAATCAAAATGCTGACACATTCTCCCACACTTTAGATATTTTGAAAAACTGCATATTTATCCTAACTCCAGAGACCACATGAAACCAGTCGACAAATATTTCGTGGCTGCCTGTTGTAAGATGATCAATAATCAACACTTTTAATATTGTTCACAGAGTATCACAAGGAAAATGGACCGCTTTTGCTACAAATTACAATTAAGCATTACAAATACAATAGGATTATGTGCTCCAAGCTGGCACCACCGATTATCATACTATCTTACAATTAGAAATATGAAGTAGGCTCTACTTTCTTGCTACAAGGTGCCAACCTTTGAAACCCATTGCCAGCCAAAATTCATAGCTTTCAAGAGTATTTAAAGTTTAGAAGAGAGATGAAAACATGCTGCTCCTGGGATAGAACTAGAACAGCAACCACTCCTATCAGCATAACCACACTACGAAGCTAAGCTCAGTCCCGGCCAGCAAATCATGCCAAGATCGATGACACCAGCACCTGACCTAAAATTGAGATCTACACCCAGCAAAAACTTCCAAAGACCTTGACATACGGATCAAATTTAGTAATCATGCCATCCTAACCCTAAGATGAGCCTATCCGTTTAATATTAGAAGTACCGCTGCCAGTCAGCATCCGAAGATCCAAAGCCTGCCTAATTACATGGAGGACTCTAACCTTAGTGCTCTGCACATATTACAGACAAAGTAAACAATGACTACTCTCCTTCTTACTTCTAATAAACATCGAAGACAGTAAGATTTTAACTGTCCCTCTCATTTGATATTATCCAAGCCACCACTTGATATCATATGCCAATTAACTACCTGATCCTTCAACATGAAAAGGGCAGGCATATAATGTACGAAAGAATCTATGGTGCCTTGCTAGCAACAGGATGGACAGATACAAAGCAAACAGAAGGAGACGATGAACAGAGCTCTAAAATGTTTCAGACACTCAACTCCAGTCACAGATCTGGGTTGGATCCTTCATCGTTGTGTGACTGGGGTGAGTGTCGGAAAATTTTCAGCGCTCCGCTCATCATCTCCTTGTGTTTGTTCTGTTTGCCCCAAGTTGGCAGGGTATGCCCAGACGTGGATCCCTTGGTCACTTTGCCTTTGAATTCAAGCTAGCCTGGCTGATGAGGGGTGTAACCCTGAAACTGGTCCCAGGGTGCTTGTTTCCGGTCCAGTGAAGACCTGGCTTGGCAATTTGGATGGACTGTTCCCATGAGGCAAAGGCTCAAAACTGATTTGAATATAGCTGGGTATGAACTGGGTGGCAAAGTAAGCTAAACAATGAAGATGGATTCAATCCAGTTCTGTGACTGGGGGTGAGTGTCTGAAAAGGTTTAACGCTCCGTGTATCGTCTCCTTGTGTTTGCTTTGTTCGCCTTAAGTTGGCAGGGTATGCCCAGACATGGCCCCTTGCTCACATTGCCACTGGATTCAAGCTAGCCTGGCTGATGAGGGGTGTAACCCCGAAACCGGTCCCAGGATGCTTGTTTCCAGTCCAGGGAAGACCTGGCTTGATAGTTTGGGCTGGACTGTTCCCAAGAGGCACAGGGTCAAGACTGATTTGCATATATCTGGGTCAGTACTGGGGTGGCGAAGTGAGCCTAAGAACGACGATGGATTCAACCCAGATCTGTTGACTGGAGGTGAGTGCTTGCAATGTTCAACACTCCGTCCATCATCTCTTTTGGTTTTTCTTTGTTCGCCCTAAGTTCGCAGGGTATGCCCAGATGTGGGTCCCTTGCTCACTTTGCCACTGGATTCAAGCTAGCCTGGCTGATGACGGCTGATTATCCAGAAAACGGTATCAGCGCTCCGTTCATTGTCTCCTTGTGTTTGCTTTGTTCGCCCTAAGTTGTCAGAATAAGCCCAGAACGTGGGTTGCTTGCTCACTTTGCCATCAGATTCTAGCTTGCCTGGCTGATGAGGGGTGTAACCCTGAAACCGGTCCCAGGATGCTTGTTTCGGTCCAGGGAAGACCTGGCTTGGCTGGACTGTTCACATAATGCACAGGGTCAAGACTGATTTGCATATAGCTGGGTCTGAACAGGGGTGCCGAAGAGAGCTAAAGAATGATGATAGATTCAACCCAGATCTGTGACTGGGGGTGAGTGTCAGAAAAGTTTCAGCGCTCCGTCCATCGTCTCCTTGTGTTTGCTTTGGACAGATGCAAGCCACATAGTTTGAAAATGGAGAATGAGCAAAATTGCATAACAGTATGATTTTCACAAAACAGAAACAAAGCATCATGGTAGTTGTATTCATTTCAATGATACATTCAATACACTTGCCAAATTGTAATTAGAACACAACTTTTATAAATCTGCATTTAAACAAAAATAGACACTAACTATGTGAAACAAATATATGTCATTTGTTATTTGGATTGCATACACTTACAAGCACCATAACATCATGTGAAATGTGATGGCTGTGGAAACCTGTTATCTTAAATACAACTCAATAAATTCAAACAGATAAGCCAAACAAGATGTTATTGATTTATTTAGGTTTCTATGTATAATAAATTGTACATAACACATTAGCATCATCTAACTTCAAAGAAAACACCACATTAGGTTTAGTGACACATTGCAAAGTATAATTTACCAGTCTCCACTGCACCAGGGATTCCAGTCAAGCCTTCAGGATATAGGATCTGCAAGACCTTCGCCTACGAGGGATACAGTTTTAAGAAAAAACTGGAAGAAGCACCACCAGTCCTCCGGGCCTCCAGGTGATGCTTGGAGGCCAGGGGATGTACTCTCCTCCGCAGGTCGTTGCACCTCTTCCTAATTTCCTCCTGTGTACAGAGGTTGTTTGCTCCAGCATTTACTCTGCCAACAATTCTGGCCCACATTTCCATTTTCTGAGATAAGGGTGTATTTTGGACTTGGGCTCTAAACAATTGTGGTTTTACTCTTATGATTTAATTCGCCAAGACTGACGATTCTCCCTCAGTAAACAGTGGATTTTTGTGGGCTGGCATTATGAAATGATAAACTTAAAAAATTGCAATTACTCACCCAAAAATAGTTTACAAAGGAGAGAAAATGAACAAGTAACAGAAAAAGCAAAAGGAAAACCTGACTTGACTCAGAAATTGCTGTGGAGCAATGGTTTGCCGCTGTGGAATGGCAAAAGATCATGGTTTGATATGGAGTGTGTTTTAAAGGGTGGCATGCAGGTTCCAACAATTACCCAATACACATCAGGCATGTGACACTAACATCCAGACTACACCACCAGCAAAACTGTGAAATCTAAATTGGCTCAGCACACTCCCACCACCCTGACGGCGATGGAGTACTATTCACCAGCTGAGGAGTCCACCACATTGGCAGCAGTGAGCTACGTACGCAGCAGTAAGCACTCTGTCAATGTGGACGGAGAGTCAGCCAGCATACATCTAAATAAGGCAGGTGGACGGCCTTCAGCTTGATGGAGTACATTTTTATTTTGCAATTTTATATAGCGCAAACCTGACCTGAAGGACTTGGAGAGCTTTATATGAGCATCAGTTACCTAATGCAAGGACACATTGATTATTTTTTGTGCCAGTACAGGGAGATAGTGATTTGCCCATAATCACAGGATGTTGAGCAGACGCCGAGACTCAAACAGGGTCCCTTAGCCCCATTTCTGGCCGGCACCATGGTGGGATGATGGTAATGCCTCCAAGATCTAAATCAGGCCCATAGGTATTCCACTCACAAAATTGTTAAAGATAGGCGCTCCTTTCAAGTCGTCTGAGGAGGCCGACCAATCTTTCACCCTACTTAAATAAAGGTTCACTTCAGCACTCATTCACCTGGACCCGGTCCAACCATACTTTCTGGAAGCAAATGCTGTAGTGCCAGAGGCACTTTTGTGGTTTGACACCCAGTGATGACCTCTGACTACCATTATTTTAACTGACTTTAGTGTGTTATTTCATCCTAGCCTGGATGTACGACGGTCCTGCATATGCCTTGCTTCTCTTCTTTCTTGTAATCTTGCTGTCTTTCAGTGGGAACTGTCGCGGAGTAAGACAGCCTTGCCAAGAATACAACTTCTGGGTTGTGGATTTGAAAGCGTGAAAGGGAGAGAGAGGTGTGGAATGTACTCTTTGGTCTCAAAGTGCAGTGCTGTGGGCAGTGATGCACACATGTGCTCGGTGTTGCATGAGAATTATGAAGCTCTTACTATTGGCTTGACATGGCCTTATGCCATCTTGTTTTCTGACTTTGCCTTGCTTCAGCTTTTCCGCGTGCACAGCAGCACTTGCAAGTGGTTTGGGTTACCAGAATTATGAAGCTCTTACTATTGGCTTTGACATGGCCTCATGTCATCCTTTTTTTCCTGGCTTTGCCTTGCATCAGCTTTTCTGCGTGCACAGCAGCGCTTGCAAGTTGCTTGGGTTATTCACGTTCAAGGTCTTTCTGTTTTTGTAAGGGATTGTTTATGTACTCTGAAAGGCTTTTGTGTGCTTCGTCAAGATAGAGGCTGGAACATGGGAGATTTGAATAAGGGGATATGAGAGCTCCTTCCTGCCATGGGAAGGCTTGCTTGGAACCTGGCAAGTTCTGGTAAGATTCCTCTGGCCCAGGTGGAGGTCTTTCTCGAACCTTCCAGTGTGTTTAAAGCTGAGGGTTGCTGACTCGGAAACCGGGAGTTTGGGATCTGAGTGGGTGCGGACGCGTCTACCTCAGAGTGAACCCTGGTTGCTGAGGTTCTCAATCACGGCTGTTTACTTCCCCAGTCTGAGATGCAGTTTTTTTGCACCAGGTGATGTATTGAGTTTTGATTATTGCCACTGTGATGTGAGCCAGTGGCTGTGATCATTTAATGTGTTGCCTTTGTAATGTGTGAGTGAGTGTGCTTTCTTTGTGATACAGGAGTGAGTCAAGGTGCACCTCCAAAGTACTCATTTGATGTATATATAGCTTTCTGATCTCTTGCAGGATGTCAAGTATATTTGTGATGGGATATAAATTCGATATATATTGATATTGGCCTAATATATACAATATAACCTTATAACCGCACATCAGTATTACCTTATCTTTATTGTATTCCTATAGTTGAGAATGATTCACTTTGATATCACTTAAACCTATTGACATGACCGAAACCACGCTGTTTTGTTTCTCTGATTCAAGTACGGTTTCCCTGAAACCACGTGATTAAGTTATCTGTATGAAACCATGATGGCTGGCTTATCTGTATGCTCCATTTGCCAGTTTGTAGCTCAGGGAAACCCAAGGTCACACCTGCCCTTCTTGTGGGATGTGCACATTCTAGCAGAGCCTGTTCCTGTACTCCCCGGGCTACAGATAAGACCGGGAGGCACCTCACTGACCTGCCCCCAGAATAGCTTAGACCTAGGTTGCTAGCAAATCAATTGTGCCTTATATGGGTATTCCTCTTGGCTCGCTGACAACTTGTATCTTTCCTTGTAAGGTGTCATTGTGGGATGTATGAAACGTATATATGCTTTGTATCTTATGCATGTAGTCATATTCCTCTGTGCACCTCTGTGTGTCGTGTAGACCGAGGCTCCCCTGTCAGAGCTTGTATTAGATGAATAAAGGATTGAACCTTCTCCATTGCCGACTGAATTCTTATTAATGATATTGGTATATGGGCTATTGGTGAGTATGGTCCAGTAGTATTTATTTCGAATCCTTCAGTTGGCGACTCCGCCGGGACTCCGCGTTGGGGTCGTCCCCTCCAGTAAACAGGAGTAAAGGGACAAGGAGGAGTTCTGGCCGAATGGGTGGACGGAAAGAGGATCCTGATTTGAAACACCCGTTTGTGGTATGAAAACAAGCAACTCCACTCTCGAGCCCAGTATCCCTCCCTGCTGCTGAAGACCCCACGCCGGAGTCCTACGGGCTTAACCCGAAAGAAGAACAGACTGTGCCGGTCTGTCTAGGTGTCGGCAGTGGAGAATTTGCAATCGACCTGAGTGCACCAGGTGAGTGATTTGTTTTGGTTGGATTGGATCCGGAACACTTGGAGGAAGTGTCTCCTTTTGATGACGGTTAACTGTTTCTGTTTGTGGCCGGGGAAGCCGGATCATAAGGGAATTTGAGGGTCTGACGTTGAGGCACGGTGGCTGTTTGTACAGATACCTCACATACTTGTTTTGGTGAAAACTTGTGATTATACTTGGTGCCTTAGCGGTGTACGGCGTTACTCGCTCGGCCGAATCCACTTCGGGAAAGCCCTGGGAGCAACTGGGTAAGCCAGGGTTCTGGAGCTAAAAACCTGGCCCAACCAGAACAGGACCATGGGATGGCCCGAAAGAGGGTTCGTGGTTCACCTGCCAAGTGATCTCAGAGCAGTTTAGGGACTTTTTTATGTGTAATTGATCTATTGGTCTGGAATTCTGTTGAATCAATTCCCCGAACGAGAGTCGACGGGCTCTGTTCGATATTTGAAGACGTCATTTGTATAGAAAGAGAATACGAAAGAGTTATTGCCTTGCACTACTTTACAGCACTTTATACGTACGGATTAGATGTTGAAGACTGAGTGATGAGAGGGACGCGCGCGCATGTGAATGGGATTTGCAGCTTGTGAATAAGAGTGTGTAAGTATTATCATGCCTTGTTTTAGTAAAATATGTTTTGGGTGTTGCTGTCGGCGAGGTACACGGCTGGAAGAAAAACAGCCGGCCCCTCCCAAAGGCAGCCCTAGCTTTGATATGTATGTCAAACATGGTTTGCAGCCGATTCTTTTTAATACACTCTGGCACAAATATATCAGGGATAATTCGGATTTGCAATGGGCCCTAACGGGGTCATGTGATGAACAAAAAATAAATTATATACAGAACAAACTGTTTATGAAAAGAAGCCGGCAGTCGATGTTTGACTCCTTGAACTTATGGTTGAAGGAAGCAAAACGACGACGAATTAGAGAAGAGAAGTTGGGGAAACTTAAGGCAGGGCAGACTGTCATCCAGAAGGCCGTGGCTTATGACAAAGGAAAGGTGGAAGAGAATATTGTACAGATGGATGGACGGTTCCATTTAGAGACAGACAAAAGGTATGTAGCACGGCCAGAAACAGGAGATGAGTTAGAAGAGTTATTAGAAGCCCGTCCGCCTCCCCCTTATGCTCCACAAGGCTTATACCCAGCAGTAACTTAAGTACGGGCTGATCAAATAGGAACTGCACCATCTCGAACACGGGGGGAGCGGTCGCCACGGCCCCTGTTGATGGGTCGGTACAAAATGCATTACTTTCCCCACCTACTCTTCGACCAACTACCTCACCCTTGATATCCTTACAGCCGGATGCGACTGTTCCTTCTTCCTTACACCCTGTATTCCTCTCCCCTCCAACTCCGATTGCTTTAGACCCCCGGAATACAGTCTGTTTAGATGCCACACCCAAGCAACCGGTATCTGACTTGAGTAATCAGCAAGCTTATACACGATCGCTATTGGGTATGGAAAAAAGGAGAGCTATCATAACTCAAGCATCCCAGTGGATGTGGAACGTTATTTATACTTTGGAAGACATTTGGAGCACTATGAAAGATTATGAACCAGTCGCACAACAATTGGCCTTAGAGAGTATGGCAATCCGTCTAATATCGCTGTGGGAACAGTGCTTTGAGGAAGGACTGCCTCCTCAAATACTGCGGGATATAAGGGATCGGGCTCATAAATTTCATTTACAATCAGATGAAGTTTATCAAAATGTGACGACACTTTTGCATTATCGGGAGCGGATGCTTCGAAAGTGTGCAGATTGGGGAGCACACCAACCCATGAGAGAAGTACATCCTCTCTTTTTCCCTGAAGTACCTGAATTGAGAGACGCCAATAATGCTGTAACTCGGGCTAGAGTAGACGCGAGGCTTCAGGAACAATGGGTTTATACCCCCTGGAAACTAAGCGAGATCCTTACCCTAAAAGCCCAACTCCCTGACCCCCGTAAAAATCCTACTGCCTACTATAAGGAATTAACTGAAGCAGCTAATTCCGCTATCATGCCCATTGCTGATATCGAGTTGTTTTTTGGTCTTTTGAGTCCGGTAGATATTTGGAGACAGATACATGATACGGATCACGTTCCCGAACTAGGGGGCACCTGGGACCAGTTAAAGAATTGGGACAAGGAACGGAAGCCTGGGGAAAAACCCAGAGATGAAGTCTTAACAGTACCGGATAAAATTATTACACTGATGAAGACCCTTCTCCCACCTAGGAAAGTCGATTAGGACACATTAACGGCTTGTAAACAAAAGAAGGATGAGAGTGTGTCAGATTTCTTCACTAGATTTAAAAAAGGACTTTAAGATTTTAGTGGGCAGGATTTGTCTACGGAAGGGGGAATACGGCTGTTTGTGAATAGGTTTGTTATGAATTTGCTCCCGGAAGTAATGTCCTGCCTCCAGGCGGCCGAAAGCACATGGACTACGGCCGCCCCCTCTGTAATTCTCAGTATGGCCCAATATTATGAGCATCGAGAGAATGAGAGCAAGGAAAAATCTGAGAAGAAGACTAAGGACTTGAAGACTAGGGTGTTGTTACAGCAAGTTAGTAGAGGTCAAAATGCAGGAAGGGGGGCACGTGGCTCGTTCCGTGTAGTGGCTGTAAGAGGTCGAGGCAGCCCTCCGTACATCGGCATAAACCAATGTTCGTATTGTAAGCAGGAAGGACATTGGAGGGCGGATTGCCCTCTGTTGCTGGCACGAAATGGTCCTAACAGGGGACTGGGAAGAGGTCGAGGAAATATCGACCGGTATAACATGAGAAGGGAGGAAATGCAACATGAGGGTCCTAAGAAAAATTATTTTGATGATCCCCAGAGTAGGCAGTATTACAATGAGAATTACCGGGATGATGGATATGACGGACAGGATTATGCATGAGACAGCCATGGATAGAGCGGGGGCCATATTACAGTACCAATTGACCAGGAGGGACCTTATGTAAAAGGGGAACTGTTGGGCACATCGGGAAAGTTTTTAGTGGATACTGGGGCAATGAATAGTTCAGTTGCCCATACACTGGTCCCAGGGGCTGCTCTGTCTCGCCAAAATAACGTATCAGTAGGATTCTCTGGAATACCGGTGGTGAGCCCCGTTTCGAAACCCTTGCCTTTCACTATAGACCCTATTTCCATGCATATGCCTTTTCTTTTGACCTCTAATTGTGGTGAAAACCTTTTGGGTTTGGATATATTGAAGAAATTGCATGCTAGAATTTACTGTTCCCCTGATGGTGTTTACTTAACCATGCAGAAACCATCCGTAGAGATGGCACAATATTTTATTCAGAATGAAACCCTTCCTTCTGAGTTCTCTACCATTCCTTAGACACTGTGGGCTACAGGAGACACCGATGTCAGCTTGTTACAAATAGCCCCCGTGTCAATAACCGTGAAACCTAATGCGTACCTGCCTCGCATTCCGCAGTATAAGATTTCACCAGAAGGTGAGCAGGCCTTGTTGCAGATCATTTGCGACCTCATTAAAAGAAGCGTGGTGGAAGAAACAGCGGCTAATGTTTGTAACAGCCGGATTTTGCCGATTTTGAAGAGGGCACCTGTTGATGGTACCCCTGATTATAAAAACACATATCGTTTTGTGATTGACCTCCGGGAGGTCAACAAGATAGTGGTCCCACAATACCCAGTGGTACCAGACATTACTGCTATTCTAACAATGATTCCCCCGACGGCGAAATATTTTTCAGTCATAGACCTTAAGAATGCCTTCTTCAGCATCCCAATACACCCCGATAGTAGACATATTGTCGGATTCTCAGTCGCTGGACGAAGCTTTAGATTTACGCATGCACCCCAAGGCTATACAGAAAGTCCCAGTATATATAGCCAAGCCTTGAAAGCAGTTCTTGATTAATTAATTTTGCCTGCAGGAAATGCGATCATCCAGTACCTGGATGACATTCTGGTGGCCTCTGATACGGAAGATGGATGTAAGGAGGCCACCGTCAAATTGCTAAAACATTTGGCTGAAAAAGGAAACAAAGTGTCCCTTTCCAAATTTTAATATTGTCGACAGGAAGTGACCTACCTTGGTCACTTACTGTCGAAAGCGGGGAGACGATTAACTCCAGAGCGAATATCTGTAATTACTAACATGTCTGTACCTCGTACTCAACGTGATGTTCGTGCTTTTCTTGGCATAACCTCTTACTGTCGCCAATGGATTCCTAACTATTCACTCCTCTCTAAACCCTTGTTGTATTTGACTACCAAAGATGTGCATGAACCCCTACCCTGGACGAATGAATGTCAGGAAGCCTTTGACTCTTTGAAATCTGCTTTATGTTCTGCGCCTGTCTTGGGTACCCCGGATTACCGGAAGCCTTTTTCACTTTATGTGCACAAGGTGGACGGTTGTTCGCTTTCAGTATTAACACAGGACTTTGGCGGTAAACAAAGACCTTGTGCCTTCTTTTCATCAGTCTTGGATATTGTGGCTCGAGGCCTTCCCAGTTGTCTGCGGGCCACCGCTGCAGTGGCGATGGCCATCCGACAATCAGAAGGTATAGTCTTGAATACGGATCTCACAGTCATGGTACCGCATGCTGTGGATATCCTTTTGAATAGAACCAAGACTCAGCACCTTATGAGTGCTCGATAGACAGGGTACGAGTTAACATTATTTGCACCCCATATTTACGATCAAAATATCTGCTACTTTGAACCCAGCCACATTGTTGCCTCTCCCTTCAAAGGATAGCAGAGATGATAATCATGATTGCATTTTTAGAACTGAAGAAGAAACGAAGGGGCGTGTAGATCTCTCCGACACCCCTTTATTAGAACCCCACGGAGAACAATATGTAGATGGCTCTTGTTTTAAATTATCTGATGGTACCACAACAGCTGCATATGCCATTACAACTTTAAGAACAGTGGTGGAAACTGCATGGATTTCTCATCACTCAGCTCAGGCAGCTGAACTAATAGCCTTGTTATGAGCATGTGAGTTGAGTGAAGAGCTGAGAGTTAATATTTTTACAGACAGCCAGTACGCCTTTGGCGTTGCCCATAGCTTTGGGAGGCTGTGGAGGGAGAGGGGTTTCTTTAATATGCATGGACAGAAAATTCAGCATGCTCCTTTAGTTGATCGATTATTGTTTGCCTTGACTCTACCAGAGAAAGTAGCTATCATTAAATGAAGCGCCCATAAGAAGATAGTTGATTCCACTGGGAAAGGAAATGCCTTTGCTGACTCAGTAGCTAAAGAAACGGCCCAAACGAGAATTATCCCTATGTTTCCTAATACTTCGGCTCGGTGGGTGGCGGAAACGTCTTTGTTTGATAATACTATCGATAGTGTTAAAGAGTTACAGAAAGAGGCCACTATAGATGAAGTACAAAGATGGCAGCAGGAGGTAGGAAAACTAGATAAAAATTAATGTTGGATAGACCGATCTGAAAAGCAGCGATGGTTACTTCCTAATGCATTGGTCTATGCCGTAGTGACCATGGCCCATGGCACCGCCCACATAGGTGCAAAAGGTATTTGTGCCGTTTTGGACCCAGTCTGGAATAACCCACTTATTTCCAAGACTGCGGCACACGTGGTGAAATACTGCCCCGTGTGTCTACGGTACAACCCTGGGTTGGAGAGAGTCTGTTTTGAGTGGAAACTTTGCACCACCGAATCTGCCTTTTGAAGTAATACAGATTGATTACATTCAGATGGATAGGGTAAATAACCTGAAATACCGTATTTTCCGCCGTATAACACAACCCGGCGTATAAGACGACCCCCTACTTTTCTTGATAAAATGTAGGTTTCGTGCTATACTTGCCGTATAAGATTATCCCCACTTCCAGCGCAGTCCAACGCAGTCCTGCATAGCCATTTTGAGAATTTATTTTGGGCTTATTAGTGATTCTAGTCCTCCTCCGTGTGGGTGAGCTGTAAGGCTTTATCAGAGGACAGTGTTAAGCGTTTATTGTACACACTCAAAGACTGAACTCAAACAAATTGGTTGTATAAACAATATTGCTTTAGTCACAATATTTTTATTTAAAACCATATGAAAAACAGTCACTGTAAACATAAGGCTGTTTGTCATCAAACATTTACGGTAAACATAAAACAGTGCAAGTGGATTAAACTTTTCATAACTCCAAGCGATTTTTACAGGATTTGCCGACGTTCCCTTTAAAAGCCTTCAAAATCCTCCTCTTCGTCATCTGATCTCATAAGTAAATCAATGAGATCTTGTGGTACATCTGTAAAGCAGACATCGTATGGATCTAGTAATTCCGTATCAGATGGTGTGGTCTCGGCTTCGGCTTCCTCTTCATCTTGCCACAAGTAGTCATCCTCCATACCATCTAATGAATTTGATATGCCACACTTCTTGAAAGACTTTATGACTGTTTCTGCATCGATATCATTCCAGGCTTTTATGGCAAACTTGCACAAAACATCCAACTGTGGAGCACGCATGTTTCCTCCTTTTGTGAATGTTTTTTCACCGCTAACCATCCACTCATTCCACTGTTCTCGGATGCGATCTTTAAATGGCTTGTTTAGGCACACATCCAGTGGCTGTACCAACGATGTCAATCTTCCAGGAATAACTGCAGCATCTGTTTTTAATCTTGCCAGCCTTTGCTTGGTGCTTGGAGTTAAATGTGCCCTGAACATATCCCACACCAGTAGACTACGTTTTTGAAGAAGTCCACCTGGTTGCCTGCTCCATACATTATCAAGCCATAGCTTTACCCCTTCTTCATCCATCCAGCCTTTTTCATTCACATGTACAAAACAACCAACAGGAAACTTGAGTTTCGGCATTGTTTTTCTTTTAAAAATAACCATTGGTCTCAGTTTGGCGCCATCAGCTGTGCATGCTAGTACCACTGTAAAACTGGACTTCTCATGTCCTGTTGTTTTTATTAAAATAGTTTTTTCACCTTTTGGATGGACAGTTTTGTTTGCAACCATATCAAAATTCATTGTATGTAAGTAAGTAAGTAAGTAAGCTTTATTGTATTAGGTTAATTAAAACCATTACAAAAATACGTTTGGAAACACATGTCCACAGATAAAAGTTTTAAGAGGAAGTTTTAAAAACCAGAATATATAGTTATAAAAATTGTTGTGCTAAGACAGTGTTATGTAGGGGGAAGCGTTGTTCATGCGTCAAGTCTCGGCCATGATTCCTATATCAAAATGCATTGGAGTTTCATCCATAGTTCCGATACTACTTAGCGCATAGCCATGTACATTGCGCAGCTTAATAACGTAGCGATGGAAACTATGGGCCTTATTTACGAAGGCCTTGCGCCGCTGGTGCGCCACTTTTAAAATGGGAAAAAGTGACGCACCAGTGGCGCAAGGCCTTCATAAATAAGGCCCTATGTATTTTGGCATCAAGATCTGCAGGTAATTTTTGTGCAATTTTCGTCTTTTGCCTCAATACCAGATTATGCCTTCCCAAGAATCTAGTACACCAGGATACAGTGGCCTTAAATCTGTTGCTGAGATCTGGGTTAGATTTGGCCCACTGAAGTGCAAACAAACGTATTTTATTTCGTGTCACTACATAACCGCTTTGGCGATGCTCATTCACCATGTCTGCTACATGTTTTTCGAGTTCTGGCCAATGTGGGGTGCCTCTTCTTAATGCACACTTACCCCTTGGCATACTCCTTAATGCTTTTTCATTTGCTTTCCAGGCCCGAACCATCTTTTCTGTTACTCCATATTGTCTTGCAGCAGCACAGTTATTATGTTCCATGGCAAAATGTACAACTTTAAGTTTGTAACTGGCTTCATATTTCTTTCTTCTTGCTGCTGCTGGAGCCATGATGGGTTCTTGACTGTCAGCCATTTGCCTACTGTACTGTATGTACTGGTGCTGTACAGTATGAACAGGTACAGAGACTGGTGCTGTACTGTCTTCACCACCACATGTAAATATCTGCTCACCAGACTGCCTTTCCTGTTTGCAACAACCAGCCAATCACAGCAAGTGCTCTACTGGTACTGGTACCGGTACTTCCTGTGCACACTGCATACAAACTCTGTGCTCACACTACAGGCCCTCTCCAAGTATCTCCTTTCTTTATTCAACTGTATAGTGCATTTGAGGTGTGTATCAAAAGAAGGTGGGTACCTACCTTATGTAAGAATTCAACATAATAATGAAGGTTGTATAGCTCAGTCAGTCATATAAAAACCTTTAAAAGAAATGTAGTAGTGTGTTTTGTAATTCATTACATGTACCATGCTGAAAGAACTTCTGCAAAAACTGCCATTGGGAACATTCTACAGTCCCCTTTCTATGACCATGGACTGAGGAGATCATGTGGTACTGACGCTCCTCTTCTTCCGATTAGCGTGAGATTTATGGAAGGAGAACACATGTGGAGGAGCGTGTGTCAGACGTGCAACACAGTGGGGGCCGCCATCTTAGGTGCTTCAGTGCTGGCTGCCCGTTATATTTTCGGACGTCCTGCTGCCTCGTCTGCCTGGGGATGTGCAAGCGGTTGGAGGCGCGTGTGCAGCATCAGTCTAGGTAGGACTCACGGCACCATTTGTTGGCTTTCGATACTTGCACAGTGTTTGAGTGCCCTGTCTTTAGAGCAATCGTGCAGTATTGGCCACACTGTCGCATCTGGCTGACGAGGGGCTGTTATTGTGTTGTTTCTTGTGTTCATGGCGTGGGGCCTGGGTGTGGACGCTGCCAGTGCCGGTGTCACGTGTGCGGCGGACAGTGCTGGGGCCGCAGGATGGAGGCCGCGCTCTTCATCTTCTCGCTCGTTGATTGCTGCGTACTGATCTTCCTCTCCGTGTACTTCATAATCACTCTGTCTGATTTAGAA
This sequence comes from Lissotriton helveticus, assembly GCF_964261635.1. Lineage (NCBI taxonomy): Eukaryota > Metazoa > Chordata > Amphibia > Caudata > Salamandridae > Lissotriton > Lissotriton helveticus. The sequence goes on from NC_136063.1 coordinate 667,012,282, forward strand.
TGCAACTACATTAACGCCAGATCATGCTGCTCGAAATTAAACAAGTGGGGGCTGTATTTTTAACATAAAGTGTTGTTTCTTGTTATTTCCTATTAAGAAGCGGTCTGACACCTTCGGGTGAAGTCCTCGCTATGAAAAAACGCATGAAAACATACCGTCAAATTTGGCACCCGGCGTATAAGACGACCCCCGACTTTCCAGAACATTTTAAGGGGTTAAAAAGTCATCTTATACGCCGGAAAATACGGTATGTGTTGGTGGTGGACTGTGCTTTCAGTAAATGGGTTGAAGCCTACCCCACCAAAGAAGCCACTGCTGTAGCAACTGCCAAAGCCTTAATTAAGGAATACTTCCCCAGATACTGTTTGCCCCGGATTATTTGGTCTGATAATGGGACACATTTTAACTCTTTGTTGGTTCAGAGTGTCTGTGATGGGTTACAGATAAAATAAAAGTTCCATGCCGCCAGACATCCCCAGTCGGCTGGTTTGGTCGAAAAATATAACGGCTAAGATCTGTGCCAGTACTGGATTGAAGTGGCCCGATGCACTGCCATTAGCATTATTGTCAATAAGAACAACTCCCCACACTAGAACTGGTCTATCACCTTATGAGGTCATTTTTGGCCGTCCTGCTAATGTATGGGGAGTCCCGAGACCCCGATCCTTTAGGGATATTGATTACCCATTAATGACAGATTACTTGTATGCTTTGACTAAAGATTTGCGTTCTATTCATCAACAGGTATCGAACACATTGCAGCCGCTACCAGAGGGTCCTGGACATCGACTGGAGCCAGGGCAGTGGGTCCTTGTAAAGAATTATCAGAAGAAATCGAGTTTGGAACCGAAGTGGTCCGAACCCTACCAGATTATCTTGGCTACGAGGACGGCGGTTCAGGTGCACGGAAGAAAGCATTGGATACACATTAGTCACCTGAAGCGCCTGCCGTTGCCTTTGCCCTTTGATTTACAAAACAGCATTGGAGTCCCGAGCCAAGAAGGAGAACAGCTGAGAGGTTTTGTGCCCTTTTCGGAGGCCCAAGAAAAGGGGCAGCAAAAAGAGGAGTTGCCCCCAAGTGAAAGGGCAGCGGTTCAACCAGCAGAGGCTACTGTCCCAAGGGCATCACCGGTCTCGAATGCATCAAAAGCTCTTGCAACGGAATTGTTTTCTGATCAGGACCAACTTGGCCATTGTAAATACGACCTGCAGCCCCGAAAACAGCGCGGTACCCCAGCTTCAAATGGTAGGAGTTAGACAAAGACTTGAGTTGAGGAATGTCAAATAGAGTTACTGGGGTACTGAGCGAGACACTGCACTGAACCCGTTGAGGGCTTGGAACACTGTGATAAATAGCCCTGTTCAGAAAGAAAGACTGAGTTAAGGGCCGCGGTCATTCCGTTGGAGAATAAGTAGTTTCCTTTTAAATGGATGATAAGAGTCTGCCTGTGAGGCTCTAAACGGACACAGGAAGAAGATCCCCTGGCGGGAAGAAGAACCCCTTTGGTGGTGTGCGTGCTTTGTGGATACAAAGATTAGATTTGGACTTATAGAAAAGGACCGAGTTAGATTTGGACTTTTAGAGAGCATGTTTCCTTTTGCCCGATTTGCGATGGAGGACGAACGACCACTTGCCCCTCGAAGTTATATTGATAACATGCATTTGTTTTCTGGATGGCCCACCAGAGTGAAGGTGGCATTCGTTGCTTTTATTGTTATAATCACAGTGATTGTGATGTGTGTATTTGCATATTTAGAATTTCAGCACCCTGTACAGAAATTGTTAGGAAATACACCTTTTTTATTCCTTACCTCCTCATAAGGCCCGGCACAGGGAAACTTATGTAAAAAATGCTTTTATTGAAATGCTACATCAAACCCACAGCACCACGAACAAAACTAATTGTTGGGTTTGTGGGTCACTTCCGTCAGTTATGCATCAACATGAATTGTTTATTTCTCTACCATTATCTTACTTAGCTAGCTGTGAAGCCTAGTTCCAATTATTGTCATTGATGTATTCTCATTATGTAGCTGAACCTAAGATATATACTGAAAGGGATTACAAGGCCATTCTGAAGCATATAGAACAGCATCAAAGATTTGATGCCGAGGGAAATGGAGGAGAGGGATCTTTGGATCCAAATGCTTGCATGAATGTATATACTGATTATAAAAACGTTACTTGGTTGCAGGAGGAGATGCAGGATTTTGAGCTTTTCAGCTACACCATGTATTTTCAGCATTTTAAAGAAAGAAATGTTACAAATGACAAAACCCTGCCAATCCCTATCATTAACACTACCTCCCCCTTTTGCATACAGGGAAGGGGTCATGTTAAGGTAGGGAAGAGTAAATGTAATTACACTTACACCTTGCAAACATATAGTACTCCTCCTATAATCACTCCTCCTGATGTATATTTTGTGTGTGGAGAAAACACGTATACTTGGCTTCCAACGGGATGGGCAGGGCGTTGCTACCTCTCCTTCCTTTATCCCCCAGTTTATATTGCCCCACCTGACTACCACAGGACCCATCAGTTGGTTCGAAGGGAAGAAGCAGCTAATCGAAGCATTAGGAGTTTTGATACTGAGGGTACTGACCAGACCGACACCTCCCTGCAACAATTTGAGGATTTTGCTGAAAGTCTTACTCCTTTTTGGGGACCTATTTTTAATAGCCGTAGTATAAGACATTTGTCAAGAATAGTGGAAAACGTGGTTCAAACCACTACTGGCATCCTGACCAACATTACCGTTGAGCTTCAGGCGAAGAGGCTTGTTTCGCTTCAGAACCGAATGGTTCTTGACGTCATCCTCGCAGATAGGGGCGGAGCTTGCCGCGTGATTGGCAGCTCTTGCTGTGTGTTCATTCCTGATTCGGCCCCTACCATTCACCTTGCAATACAGAAATTACATCGATTAGCTAGTGAAGCACATGTGGAAAATGGTACTTGGTCCCTTAGTGGTTGGTTTTGGGGTCTCTTGGCTACTTGGGGTTGGAAGATATTCATTGTCCTGGCTGGAACCTTTGGAGTAATATTTACTTGTTGCCTATGTCTCCATTGCGGCCCGGCCTGTTGTTCTTTCTGTGCAGCTAGAATAACGTCTGCCTTAAATATCTCAAGACAAGCAAAAGCCGACAAGCAAATGATTCAGAAGGAGGTGTCTGATCTGATGCAGATTGATGAGGGAGTTTTTGTAGAATGAATCTAAGTTATATTGGCTATAGTAGGCCAAAAGGGCCATCTGATGGGATATAAATTCGATATATATTGATATTGGCCTAATATATACAATATAACCTTATAACCGCACATCAGTATTACCATATCTTTATTGTATTTCTATAGTTGAGAATGATTCACTTTGATATCACTTAAACCTATTGACATGACCGAAACCACGCTGTTTTGTTTCTCTGATTCAAGTACTGTTTTCCTGAAATCACGTGATTAAGTTATCTGTTTGAAACCATGATGGCTGGCTTAGCTGTCTGCTCCATTTGCCAGTTTGTAGCTCAGGGAAACCCAAGGTCACACCTGCCCTTCTTGTGGGATTCGCACATTCTAGCAGAGCCTGTTCCTGTACTCCGCGGGCTACAGATAAGACCGGGAGGCACCTCACTGACCTGCCCCCGGAATAGCTTAGACCTAGGCTGCTAGCAAATCAATTGTGCCTTATATGGGTATTCCTCTTGGCTCGCTGACAACTTGTATCTTTCCTTGTAAGGTGTCATTGTGGGATGTATGAAACGTATATATGCTTTGTATCTTATGCATGTAGTCAGTATCCTCTGCGCACCTCTGTGGGTCGTGTAGACCGAGGCTCCCCTGTCAGGGCTTGTATTAGATGAATAAACGATTGAACCTTCTCCATTGCCGACTGTATTCTTATTAATGATATTGGTATATGGTCTATTGGTGAGTATGATCCAGTAGTATTTATTTCGAATCCTTCATTTGCTTGAGTCTTATCTCATATTATTTGCTGCTTGTTTACTAATCAGTATTATTCATGTATTTAGCTTATTGCTTGCATATAAACATATTTATATATATATATATATATTACCTACTGGCGGTCGCCAGTAGGTATATATAGTTAGGATTTTTTCCCTATGGGATTTTTGAAAATTCTATGTCTAATAACTTTGGCGTTTGTGGACGGAATTGGCTGAAATTTTCTGGAAAATTGAACATTTTGTTTCTGAGCAGCCCCTGGAAATTTGGGAGGGGTTCGTCAAGGGGGGGCCGAGAAAAAAGGGGGGTCCCAAAACGTGTTTTTAACATTGAGTTTTCCATAGGGCGGTTGGCCTCACTTTTAGCCCGAACGGCTGACTGGTAGCCCGATGTGCCTTTGATAGGTCTCAATATATGTGCTTCAGTGGATTTTGAGAAATTAACGTTTAAAAAAAGATATATATCTGTAAGCGCGCTCTGGGCAGCGCTCCGGTTCGCGGACTTTACGCGTACCGGAACTTCGCGTAGCGAAGCTGATTGGCTCTCCGGTGTCTGTCAACATTCTAAACAGTCCGGAGCGGCCGCCATCTTGTCTCTCGGTAGGATTGAGAGACAAGAGGAGGCCAAAACAAAGGGGGAAATGACCATAAGGGGGCATAGTATATCCTCCCTGACCCCCTAGGTTTAATGTGGAGGCTTTAAAAGGGCCCCGCGGGGCAAAAAAAAAAAACTATTTTTTTTTGTTTTTTTGCGTGGGTAGCGCCCGGTTCGTGAACCGGGAAGCGTTCTGGGCAGCGTACTATAATGAAAAATGAATGATAGACTTTTCAAATACTGTATGTTAATTGAATGTTGGTTTTGTTGATTATTTTTTAATTTTTTTATTTTTTAAGCAATTATTTATTATTGTGATTGTGTTTCAAAATTTAATAACATTTCTAACATTTAACTAGTTTATGAATTACATATAAAAATGATTAAAGACTCAAACAATTTTTTAATATTACATACAATTTTATTTTTCAGATTGTTTTTCAAAATTTAATAGAACGTCTAGCATTTGACTGTCCGATATGTCCTCTTGTTGAGTGAACATAAGTTCCCACATTTGACCGTCATCATAATGGAGTAAATGATCGACAGATTCTACACATTGAAGTAATTCATAGTCCCGTGACTCATCCATGAATTCTAAGTCATCAATGGGTTCCATAACTTGTTCATTGTTGCTGTCCAGAACAATTTCGAAGGAAACATTCTGCTCACCTTCCATTTTATTGCTGTAATTTGCATAAAAAATAAATATATCAGTAGTGATAGGGCACTGTTGGGTTTAAGTTCAGACAGGTACTTGTGAGTTTATAACAGAGAAGTAATCTATGGGCACTGTATGGTTTCAGGCGTGAAGTAGTACTATTAAAAAGTGCCTGTGAAGAAGCCTAAGTAAATTCATAATTATACCACAGAAACCTAAATCAATCCAAAAATATAATAAAGAAGCCTTTCTCAATGTCTAACTCTTACAGAGGGATAGTAGAAGAAGCCTAAGTAAATTCATAATTATACCACAGAAACCTAAATCAATCCATAATTATAATAAAGAAGCCTTTCTCAATGTCTAACTCTTACAGAGGGATAGTATATAACTATCTGAAAATGTTTTCAAATGTATAAAATAATATCTCACCTTCTAAAAACAAGTTTAAGTTGTGAGTGAAAATGATCTTGCAATGTAATTCAGGAAGTAGTAGTCAAAATGGCTGTGTTTCTCTCTCTTTCTTTATATATATTCAGGTACATAACCAATCAAATGTCAGGTAAAAAAAGTTGAAAATGAAAGTAACATTTTAATTGGTTGTCAATTCCAACACTTCAGATGTGTTTTGTGAAGTAATTTACCTCAGGGTATTTAGAGAGGTCTACAGGCTAAATGGTTAAATGGAATTTCAATCAAATTTGTGAAAATGGTAGGCATTGGTATGTAGTATGAGGTAATCTATATTTGGTGAAATTGTCTCCAGTCGCTTTTCTGTAAACTACTTTCCCACCTTTTTTGATGGTGCGCTTCCCAGGGAGCGACCCGGTACGCGAACTGGTGAGCGCCCCGGTTCGCGAACCTTAAGCGTTACGGGAGTCCACCATTTTGTGTTTCGGTCGAATTAAGATACAAGATGGAGCGCAAATAATGTTCAGAATGGGTAGAAGGGGGCACGGTAGACTTATCTTGACCCCCTAGGTTTTCTGAGGGTGGCTGAGGAGGCCCATATGTGCGGAAAAAAAAACATTTTTTTAAAAATTTAGCGAGGTTAGCTCCCGGTTCGCGTACCGGGAAGCACCCCAGGGAGCGTACTTTGTTGAAAATTAGTGAAAAAAGTTAGAGTAAAATAATAATTGTGAGTGATCAGATGCAGGGTAGCTCTGAGAAGAGCTTTTGGGTTTATGGTACATTTAGGTACTTATAAGTAGGTACCAATGCACAGTCTTAAATTCAGAATGAAAATTCTGTTGCCCTCATCTGAGAAGTGAACTCCATCTCCTCTGTAGATATCTTGCATGTAGTAACACAAGTTATTGTTGTACAGGGAGCCCATTCCATGGTCTCTCATGTAAGCTGAAACAGATTTGTTTACATGCTTCCTCGACTTCTCAATTTGTGGACAAAATTGGTTTGACCACCTCCATTTCTGTCTTTGGCATATATTTGAATATACCAAGGCAGTCTGAGGAAAAAGTGCCATCAATTGCTCAAAGGTGTCCTTTAAAAGCATTTCCAGACCTACCCCAGTCAAAGTGCCCAAATCATTACCTCCACAGTGCACAATTAACAGGTCAGGTTTTGGCAAATGCATAAAGGTTTTCACCAATGGTATCAATTGGTGACATTTTAATCCTCTGTGGCCAAACCACTTAATTTCCACATCTTGTAAATTGAGGTTAGGTAAATTCCTGTTCTCAGCATACCTCTGAGCCCAATAGATGTAACTATGTCCAACAATCCAGACAGAAAACATGGTGAGAGAAGGTTCTCCCGCAGTCAGATGAAGTGTGGCAATGAAATGGCAGTTAAAAAAATAAGAGTTTTAAATGAAAAAAACTGTGGAGTTTCTGTGTTAATGAAGCAGTAACAGTGATTGGTGGATTTTGATTGCTGAAAACAGAAAGTTAGGGTGCATGGATGAGTTGTTTGAAAGATGTATTTTGAGTGGTCAAGAAAAAATCATTAAATGAAAGAATGCACTGGATATGAGGTGCACTGAGAGTTCAGAGTTCAATTGCAACATTGTTGTGTGAACTTGCAAACACCAGAAGTCTTCCAAGAGGTGGTTGCCATGCAGAAAAGGCATGAAATGGCAGAGGGGGGAAGGGTTTTCATTTGAAAAAAGTGAGGGAAGAGTTTTGATTGGGTGACATGGGAGATATGTGTGAAGAATTACAGCATTGCTGTGCTTTTGATAGCTGCAGACTCTGGAGTGCATACCTTTTGCTCTGCTGAAGACAAATTGGTGTGTTTCTGAGACTGTTTTCAAACTCAAAGTATTTGCTAAGGTGAGAAAATATTTCTTTAATTTAGATAGAGAATAGTGTGCTTTAAGGAGAAAATTATGAAGAAAGTTGTGTTTTTCAAATGTTGCTTTGTCTCAAGTGTTTTACAAATAGATTTTGTTTCTTTGAGAAAATGTAATTGGAGAAAATGTGAAGTATTAGTACTGACAGGGTGTTTTTCTGCATAGGAGCTGTGGAGTCTTTTCAAATTATGACTTGAAAATCGTTTTTGAGGAAAATGAATGGTTATAATATTTCTGACAAGGACATAATGGTGTATGCTTCTTTATAATGCAATTGACTGTCTCTGATGTTATTTTTCCCATTTCAATGTAAGACCTTTCTCTGTGGCGCAAATTGCTTGTAAATATGCTCCCACCTGTGCATGGCAAATTTAGATTTTGAATGTTTGTGTTACATAGCCATGTTAAAAGTGATACAAACATGCTGCAAAGGCAATCAAAAAACGCTTTTATGTGTCTTAAGGATATTTTAAGTCATTTTCCCATGTGCAGTGTTTTGAAATTATGATTTGAAAATCGTTTTTGGGGAAAAGGAATTGTTTTTAAATTTATGACAAGGACATAATGGTGTATGCTTCTTTATAAGGCAATTGACTGTCTCTGATGTTATTTTTCCCATTTTAATGTAAGACCTTTCTCTGTGGCGCAAATTGCTTGTAAATATGCTCCCACCTGTGCATGGCAAATTTAGATTTTGAATGTTTGTGTTACATAGCCATGTTAAAAGTGATACAAACATGCTGCAAAGGCAATCAAAAAACGCGTTTATGTGTCTTAAGGACATTTGATGTCATTTTTCCCATATTACATTAAAAGATCTTTCTCCGTGGGGCACATTCCTTGTAAATATGGTCACACTTGTGCATGGTAAATTTAGATTTTGACTGTTTGAGTTACATAACCATGTTAAAAGTGACCCAAAAAAATTGCAAAGGCTTTCAAAAAACACTTTCATGTGTCTTAAGGACATTTTAAGTCATTTCCCTGTGGGCAGTGTTTTCAAATTATGACTTGAAAATCGTTTTTGAGGTAAAGGAATGTTGTTAAAATTTATGTGCGCCATATGCCCCCAAATTTCTTTTTCAGGGGTGCAGCAGGGTGTTCTTGAGACACCCCTGCACCTTTGGAAAAATTCCTAATTTGCGATGAGCTAATTGCTAATCGCAAATTGCACCTTCATTCCTATGGGCATCCTGGCCCATGGAAATGAATGGGTAATTTGCAATTAGCAATTTGCTCATCGCAAATTAGGAATGGTAAAGAATCGCTATTTATTCCTTAAAATTCGCTATTTTGGAAATGCAAAATAGTTTGATGATACATATGGTGGTTGATCTCTAACAAGATAAGAAGCTTAGGGATACATTTATGATGACTGGCGCAATGAAGTGGACATCACTTACTTCATTGGTAGAGATTTACATGTATTATCTCCTCTGTATTCTTCATCAAGCGTAACTTTAATCTGCAATCCTGAGTAGGCCTCACCTTAAACAAACCTCTGGATAGGCCACACCTTATCGTCATCATGAATTAATCATTTAAAATGCTAGGGACAGATTTATGATAGGTGTATGCCTCTTTTGCGCCACTTACAAAACACTGCCCATGGGGAAATTACTTAAAATGTCCTTAAGACACATGAAAGTGTTTTTTTAAAGCCTTTGCAATTTTTTTGGGTCACTTTTAACATGGCTATGTGACTCAAACAGTCAAAATCTAAATTCACCATGCACAGGTGGGAGCATATTTACAAGGAATGTGCTCCATGGGGAAAGGTCTTATAATGTAATATGGGAAAAATGACATCAGAGACAGTGAAATGCCTTATAAAGAAGCATACACCATTATGTCCTTGTCATAAATTTACAAACCATTCCTTTTCCCTAAAAACGATTTTCAAATCAAAATTTGAAAACACTGCACATGTGGAAATGACTTAAAATGTCCTTAATTCAAAATTTGCTATTCCTTATTTTGCGATTGCACTGAAGGATTTGCAAATTTTGCGATTCCTTAAATGCAATGTATCAAACAAAAAATATGCAAAAAATGCCATTAAGGATTTGCAAATTACCACCAACTTCTAGTTGGTGGTAATTTGCGAATTCTTTTCAAAAAGCTTTTTTTCCAAAAAACAAAAGGTGACATATGACGCCCATACATGCCCTTAGGGCATGTATGTGCGCCATATGCCCCCAAATTTCTTTTTCAGGGGTGCAGCAGGGTGTTCTTGAGACACCCCTGCACCCTTGGAAAAATTCCTAATTTGCGATGAGCTAATTGCTAATCGCAAATTGCACCTTCATTCCTATGGGCCTCCTGGCCCATGCAAATGAATGGGTAATTTGCAATTAGCAATTTGCTCATTGCAAATTAGGAATGGTAAAGAATCGCTATTTATTCCTTAAAATTCGCTATTTAGGAAATGCAAAATAGTTTGATGATACATATGGCGGTTCATCTGTAACAAGATAAGAAGCTTAGGGATACATTTATGATGACTGGCGCAATGAAGTGGACATTACTTACTTCATTGGTAGGCCTTTACATGTATTATCTCCTCTGTATTCTTCATCAAGCGTAACTTTAATCTGCAATCCTGAGTAGGCCTCATCTTAAACAAACCTCTGGATAGGCCACACCTTATCGTCATCCTGAATTAATCATTTAAAATGCTAGGGACAGATTTATGATAGGTGTATGCCTCTTTTGCGCCACTGTGCGTCACTTTTGTGATGCAGCGACGGTGCAAAAGATTTGCTATGAGGCGACAAAATTACAAATTGATGCATTTAGGCAGATGTGTCATGGTGTAAAAAAAACGTGCCACATGAAACCGATGCAGCAGTGATGCAAAAGATGCACCATGTTGCAAGACAGGCCTCACTTCGGGCCATATGTATCAAGCTAATTACCATTCGGAAAGGTCAAAATTCTGCAAATTTCGGCCTTTGCGAATGCTAATTAGACAAATGGTATGTATCAAACAAGTTTGATGCAAAATAAGGAATAGCAAAATTTGCTATTACTTATTTTGCGAATGCACTGAAGGATTTGCAAATTTTGTGATTCCTTAAATGCAATGTATCAAACAAAAAATATGCAAAAAATGCCATTAAGGATTTGCAAACTACCACCAACTTCTAGTTGGTGGTAATTTGCGAATTCTTTTCAAAAAGCTTTTTTTCCAAAAAACAAAAGGTGCCATATGACGCCAATACATGCCCTTAGGGCATGTATGTGCGCCATATGCCCCCAAATTTCTTTTTCAGGGGTGCAGCAGGGTGTTCTTGAGACACCCCTGCACCCTTGGAAAAATTCCTAATTTGCGATGAGCTTATTGCTAATCGCAAATTGCACCTTCATTCCTATGAGCCTCCTAGCCCATGGAAATGAATGGGTAATTTGCAATTAGCAATTTGCTCATTGCAAATTAGGAATGGTAAAGAATTGCTATTTATTCCTTAAAATTTGCTATTTAGGAAATGCAAAATAGTTTGATGATACATATGGCGGTTCATCTGTAACAAGATAAGAAGCTTAGGGATAGATTTATGATGACTGGCGCATCACCAGGGATGTGCCAGTCATCCTGCGCCGCTGTTCCGCCACCCATGGTGTGCTGCATTTACAATGCGGCGCAGCATGGGGCAAAAATGGCACAGATGCGTGACGTATCTGTGCTGTAAAGGTGGCGCATTGCTGGAGTTGTATCGCAAGTGTGATGCAGCTCCAGCAAGGCTCAGGTTTGCCCCATCTCCACAATGTTGCGTCAAGACCTATGCCTGCTTAAAGCAGGCGCAGGGTTTTGACGCAGCTTTCTCCTATCTGATTGTAAATGCGGCACACCATGGGTGGCAGAGCAGCGGTGCACGTTAACTGGTGCATGCCTGGGGATGTGCCATTTAACATAAATCTGCCCCTTTACATTTAAGTATGTGCAGGGGACACAGAGTCGGTGAGGCTTATCCAAGGTTAAGAAGAGATGAGTCCTGTTCACTGAAAAATTAGACATAGGCTTCACCTGCTCAGCATCGCTGGACATGGCTAAATAATAGCTGTAAAATGTTACTCTTGTTAAACAATTTTACTATTATAATCTCTGAGATTTGTCTCTTACTCTGCAACATCTCATTGTTGTTATCTTTCTTTAAAGATAAAGACAACATCAACATGAGCGATAATCTGCAATCAGTTGATTTTGACCTCATCATTGAACTTGTAATTGAAACATCAGTGGATGTTGATCCCTTGGATGATTTAAATCCTGAGGATGAAGAAGAACGTGATGAGGATGCAGATTTGTCCGAATTATATGACATAGGGTGGGAAGCTGACCTGCTTGATCCTATAGAACTATAAACATTTATTTTTAAAATTTATAATAAATAAAAAGTAAAAATGTAAACCGTTTAATTTAAAAATAAAGACACCTTCAAAAACAGGTTATGTGTAGTGTCTTCAATAAAATATTAAAATATGCTCATAAAATTAGATCAGATTCACATATAAGATAGCACAGGTAACATGAATATAAATTCTATTTCTTTTCTGCTATTTCTGTATTCTAAAATTGCCATGCACTAAAAAATCTTATATGTAAAAATGTAAAGTAGTGTTTTAAGTTTTTGATTACTGTTATTGATGTACTGTTGGGTAATAGTGGTTAATAACATTTTTTAATATATTTTACCACAGATTCAACTGCAGATCATTTCAACATTTCACCATGCCAACGAAAGAAAGACTGAGAAAGGCTGCAAAACGTCAAAGACAGCAGGTGATTGAAAAAAAGCAGCAGTCCTCTAACAAAAAGATTTGTCAAGTCAACAAGAAAGCACCGGGTAAGAGTACAAAAACATTCATAAGAAATATTTGCAGTAAAAAAAATATTACTACAGAAAATGTTTCAGTCCAGAAAAAGAGAAGCAATTCAAATGGAAAGGAAAGGCCAATCAAAAATGTTACTGCTAGAGCAAGAGATAACTCTGTGCATGATAGTAGAAGGAAACAACAGTTTAGGGACATTCGTAAACGAATGTTCCGCAACAGGATAATTGGCAATTTGTTAAAAAATATTAAGAAAGGTCAACAGAAAGTGGTTTTTTATAAGAGAAAAAAAAAGTTGAGAAAGTTATTGATCAGGCATTTGAAATTAAACGTAAGTTATTTATTTTGATAATCAATAGAATTAGGAAGCTAAACAAGGCAATTTATGATTTCAAAAGAAATAGTAGATGGAAGAGAATAGTTAATCGTAGTAATTTTTGTGAAGTTTTTTCTGGAGAATGGATGCATAGTTCAAGCTGTGAGGCATTTTTTAATGAGGAGAGTTATTTCCAGGATAATGATTTGGTGCATGCAGTTGACACCAGTGGTCGTGCTTATGAAGTGAAAGATGGTTGTCCAGTTGAAAAAGAAAAACTTGTGACAACAGAGGCAGAAGAGGTGTTAGGTAATGAGGTTTTAGGAAGACGTGCTAAGGGTCCTGTGTACACCTGGAAGTGTAGTAGTATTTGCAGTGTGCGACAGGATTCCATCAATTTGCTTTGTGATTTTGTACGGTCATTTAATAAGAAAAGTTTGAAGCAGAAAATAAGGTTGTTGCAAGAATTAGATCCTTGCAGAGTGAGAGAAGTTTGCATGGTCATTCACTGGCTTGTCTTTCCAGGAGAGTATGCCAGAGTGTTTTTCATCATTTCAGGATGCTAGCAGTGCATCATAATAAAGTGAGGAAATTAGTTAGAATGTTGTATTATGCTAAGAGTCCAGCAATTATGCTTAAAAAATTATGTGCTGCTCTTTTGCATGGTTCTGAAATAGATGTGAAGAATATATGTGAAGAAATTGAGTTTTGTTACTTTGGAAGTAAAGAGGAGAATGTTGAAATTGACCAAGAAGAAGCGGGTAATGTGGAAGATAGTGTACAGGTTTCCAGTACAGATAATTTCCAGAGGGAAATTGTCACGTTTCAGGTCAAATCAAGTGAGAGGCCAAATTTCACTTGTGTGTGTTGTCGATGCACTTATTATAAGAATCAGACTAAGTTAGTGGATTTATATGCAAAAAGTGAAAGGGAAAATAATAGTAAATGGAAGGATTTCGCAACATACTTGATGGTAGAAAATTGTTTTGATTTGGGATTGGATCAACGTGTGTGTACTTATTGTTGTTGCAAATTAAATCAAAACCAGATGCCTGCTAGAGCAGTTCATAATAATCTGGAATTGGTTGAGATTCCTTCTGAATTGAAGGATTTAAATACTTATGAATCTATTTTGATTCAAAGTATCCATCCCTTTCAGGCTATTGTAAGAATGGAGCCAAAGACAGGGAAATTGCCTCCATCAGATTTACAGAGAGGATTAAAGGGAAGAGTTGTTTATTTGCCTCTAGATTTGAAGAAAAACATTAACACAATTGGAGTAGAAAAAGTGGACGAGGAACCTCTGGTTATCTTAGTTAATGGGGTTCCGACAAAGAATAGGAAAATATGGCAAGATTTAGTAGATGTTAGGAAAGTTAAAAAGGCAACATTGTATTTGAAAAAAAATAATAAATACTATAAGAATGTATATGTTGCAGAAGAGGAAGTAAGTGAGGAAGAGGATAGCGATTTGTGTGCTGGTTAAATTGAGAAAGTAGAAACTTCTACTAGTGAAGAAATATATGAACATTATAGTGTTCATCCTTTGCATTCCAAGGAAGTCATGGGGAATGCTATTGAGTTGTTTCAAATGAAACAAGCCAAAGGGAGTCCCATTAGTGTTTGGGAGGAAAGTTTGGAAGCTCGGTGTTTCCCACAGCTTTTTCCAACAGGTCAGGGAGGAAGATATGATGAGCGACCTCATCAAATTCCTGCTTCTGAATACCAGACTTTGCGATTGTATGCAGGAGATGCTAGGTTTCGACAATGCATTCCTTATTTGTTTCATCTCCTGTTTGAAAGCGATCTGTCTGGACTGTCATATGCAGTGAACCACATCTTGAAAAGTGGTATACACATGCAAAACATCTCGGCAAGTGACTTTATGGATAAAGTCAATGTCCAAGACAGTATTTTGGATTCTCACCTGATTAATCTCATGGCGTGTCAGCGTGGTACTAATGAGTACTGGTACCGTCGTCATGGTGATTTAAAATGTATGCTGAGGAACTTAGGTACTCCCACTTGGTTCCTCACTCTGAGCTGTGCCGAGTATGGCTGGGAAGACTTACTTGAATTTCTACGAGAGGCAAATGCTAACGTGGAAAACATCGAATTCAAGACACCCGGAGAACTGTGCTCTTTGGATCCAGTCAATGTATGTAGGTACTTCAATCATAGATTTGAAGCTATGATGTCTTTCATCATGAATAAGAAGAATCCACCTCTTGGAGAGGTGTTGGATTTCTTCTGGAGAAAGGAGTACCAAGCAAGAGGTGCTCCTCATATACATATGTTGCTGTGGATCAAGGATGCACCTAAATTTGGAACGGATCCAGAAGACTCAGTGATGAGTTTTATACAACAGTATTCTACGTGTGCTGTTCCAAACGCAAAGGAGAAGAAAAGCCTAAGAGAAAAAGTTCTGCATTTCCAAAGCCATCGATGTGGAAAGTACTGTCGTCGTAAATTCCGAAACAAGGACAAGTTCTACACCAAATGTCGTTTCGGTTTTCCACGACCGGTGATTTCTAAAGGAAGAGTAAACAGTTTGATGTCTTCGCTGCGACATAATGTGATGAAGAAATCACCTAAAAACACATACAATTTGAAGAGGAACGAAGAGTCCAAGTACATCAACGACTACAACCCGGTGATTTTGTCCATGTGGAATGCTAACATGGATATACAGTTTGTGGCTGATAACTGTATGGCTGTGGCTCGGTATGTGAAGTCTTACATCACCAAAAAAGAGAAGACAGAATTGAAGGATATGTGGGAGGACATTTCCCATGAAAAGAGCCTCAGCAAGAAGTTGTACAGTTTCAGTCTGAAGATGTTGTCGCATCGAGAAATCGGAGCGTACGAATGTTCTGACCGGTTGTCTTCAGCAAGTCTCTATGCCAAGTCCAGGAGTATCATTTGGGCGAGTCTTGGTCTTGCTGCAACGCGTAATCGAGTTCTCAAACCTGTGCGGGAAATTGAGTATTTGGCGGAAAAGGAGCCAAACAGTACCGACATTTTGAAGACCAACATGTTGGATACATATTATCCAAATCGAAGTATTCACCTCGAGAATGTTTGTCTGTATGAGGTTCTTCAAAATTACATATTGAAGAGGAACATCAAAGAAGATACTGAGAAAGGAGTGTATGCTGTAATAGGAAGTGAGGGATGTCTGGTCAAGCAAAGAAAATGCCACTTGGTAAACCATCGAAAATTGAGTGGCGAATCTCCTGAAAAAAAGGAGTTTTTCTATTTAGCACTTTTGCAACTTTTCAAGCCTTGGCGTGCAGAAGAGGAACTGCTTGGAGATTTTCTCTGTTACGAAGACTCTTTCAATGCCGCCAAGGAGACCATAGAATGTCCTGCTTTTCCCAAATATGTACAAATGTTGAATGCGGAAATTGAGCAGGAAGCAATGATTGCAGCCGAGATTGCCAGAGACAGTTCTCAGGACAGTCAGAGTTCTGCTTCATTGAGTCAGGATCCACTAGGAGGACCTGTTATCGAAAATGAAGCTGCCACTGCTATGAATGAAGTAGAAAGAGCCATGGCACATGCTCAGGAGGATGCGGTTAACTTAGAAGAGTTGGAAAGACAACTCAACGTTGAGCAGAGGAAAATATATGACGAAGTTACCATGCAAATTGATCATGGATTAAGTCATGACAAGAAAGAGTGCTCATGTACGTCGTTGAAGCCTGTCCGACTGTACGTGAGTGGAGAAGCGGGAACTGGAAAAAGTTTCCTCATTAAAGCAATTTCATGCTATTTGCAGGAAAGGACAGAGTCATCGCTGTCTTGTGTTGTCACCGCTCCAACTGGACTGGCAGCACATAACATTAAAGGGATTACTTTACATCGTTTACTGATGCTGCCAGTGGAGCATGACAACAAATTACAATATCACAAGCTATCTGGAGATGCTTGTTTTGAAGTTTCAAGAATCTTGAGGAAAATGAAACTTCTTATCATTGACGAAGTAAGCATGGTTTCCAATGTCATGCTTGCCTTTGTGCATTTGAGAATGCAAGAAGTTCTCAAAACAGAGTATGATGTGTTATTTGGTGGCAAACACATCATTGTTTTCGGAGATCTTCTGCAGCTGACACCAGTGAAAGGGCAACCTGTGTTCAAAATGCTCACGCATGAAGATACCAGGAAGTGCCTAGGCAGCATTGGCAACGTCAATATATGGTTAACCTTCAATTATGCTGAACTGCATGAAAATATGCGTCAGGCGAAGGATGAAGTTTACAAGACTATTCTACAAGATGTTAGAATTGGAAAAGTGACCGAGCATGGGAAAGAAGCTTTACATGCACGATTACTGTCAAATTTATATCCAGAACAAGATGTTGTGCCTGAGAATATTTTTCAGAAAATTACTGAGAAGAAATCTGGAATATGTTTGATGCCAACTCTTGCAGAATGTGCCAAATTCAACAACAAAATGTTGCATTTAGAAAAGCAAGAGATTGTGAAACTGGAAGCTATTGACAGAGTAGAGCATATGGGATCAACAATTATTTTGTCTGAGAATCTGAAAACAAAATTGGATTCATTAGAGAAGAGTATATCTAAAACTGCAGGTTTTGAAAAGACTCTGAATGTGTGCTTGAACTGCCGTTTAATTTTAAGAAGGAATTTACATGTTGAAAGAGGTCTGGTAAATGGATCAATGGGTAATGTTGTTGATTTTGTAAAATACAGAAATAGAGATGGAATTGAATTTTTAAAAATTAAATTTGATGGCATTGAGGAAGTACAGCTAATTGGTCGTTGCTCTGCTAGATTTTTGCTTGTAAAAGACTTATATGTTCGCCGTAAGCAGTTTCCTGTTTGCTTGGCATATGCGGTGACAATCCATAAATCGCAAGGTTTAAGTGTAGACAGTGCATTGGTGAATATTGGCAGTTCTGTGTTCAAGGAGGGTATGGCATATGTGGCATTGTCACGAGTTAGAACTTTATCGGGATTGTACTTGATTGAGTGTGATGTCACAAGCATTTGTGCGGATCTAGATTGTGTTAAGGAATACAATAGGTTAAGAAGAGAGTATGCGCCACATTTGCCTCAATATCCTTTGTTTGAGAAACGTGTGGTAGGCCGGAAACGAAGAAATGTAACCAATACTGGGGAGGTTGTAGCAAAAAGACGAAAAGTCGATGAACCTGAAATTATAAGCAGAAACAAAAAGAATTCTGTTGAAGATGTTGTTGGTTTTCAATTTGAAAACAGTTCTGGTGTCAACTGCTATGCTAATGTAGTGGTTAATGTTTTGTTTTCTCTAGAAAATGTAAAAGAAGAGATTGTGGTCAATTCTGATCAAAGATTTTGCAGTTTGTTAAATTCTGTGTTAGAGAAATGTAGCACTGATAGAACAAACATAGAAAGTGTGTCTGAAATTCGAAATCTGTTAGACAGATGTTCAGGCCAAACACAATTCTCTCAAAATATTCAGCAAGATTGTCAGGAGTTTTTAATGTATATGCTTGATGTATTGCATGCTGAAGGTGTAGATGTAGATCAGCTGTTTGGGCTTTCTTATCAATGGCAGCATGACTGCGAGAACTGTATGGTATCAAGTACTACTAGTGTAGACTCAGAAAGATTTATATATTTAACTTTGCCAGACAGTAAATCAGTCTCATTTAATAAGCTAGTAAAAGCAGCTGATCACAACATGGAGTGTAGCCAATGTAAATCTGAAATGATGTCCACATTATTTATACGAACATATGGCCAGTATGTCATTTTAATGTTCCAACGATGTAGGCCTGATGGAACAAAATTGACAACTTTAATTAAAAATGTTGTGGCTTCGCAGTTGTCAATATCAGGAAGGACTTTTGTAACTGCAGCAATTATATATCATGACGGTCCTTCAATAACATCAGGACATTACACAGCTTATTTAAAGTCTAGAAATGGCTGGTCATTTTGCAATGATTCTGTTTTAATTTTCAAAAAAAAATTGCCGTATGACCTTAAAAACTCTTACCTGGTGTTTTTAAAACCAAAATTTTAGGGAAAGAATCTCGGGATGTGCTCTGTGGAATTTCAAGAAGTTCTAATGGCTCCTACACGATTTGGCCTTGAGGATAAGTGTAGTTCAGAGACATAACTTCTAACCATAAGACTGGACGTCATGGAGAAATAAGTGCACTTTGAATGAGTTCAGAAAAACTATTTCTTTTTATAAGCTAATTGAAGCAGCCAATCAAAACATAGAGTAGAGGGAATGTAAGTCTGCAATGCTGTCTACTGTTTTACATTGCTGTGTGATTAAAAGTGATGTAGAGAATTAAATAATTGTAGTAGTCATAGAGGTAGTGTAAGTCTGCTTCATAGTAAGTAGTATCAGTGTCATAGGAAATGTAGAACATGACTGAGCAAGAAGGGGAAGATATTACTATTCCAGGATTGTGAAAATGATCTTCAACATTTTAATTCTGAAAGTTGCAGAAATGCCAAATGACGGGATTGGCTTACAAGAAATCCAAGAGTTATAAATGGCTCTGACAAGATTTGGCTTTGTGGAAACTTGTGGTAGAGAGCAAGAAGTCATTTATTGCATGTAACATGTTTTTAAAAACGATGGAGGTTTTCTTTCAGAAAGTGGCGGGCTGAAAGTAATAACAGCACACCAGAGTGTAAGCTGTTCATAGGACATCCTTTGACGTCATGGAAAGTAAGTTAACTTTAAGGAGTTCTGAATTCTGATTTGCTATGTTGTATGGGTTTTTTTAAACACAATCATTTTGATTGTGGTTTTTTTTCCCCGCTGTTATATGATGAATACCTTCAAGTCACTGTTTTTAGTGAATTTTGATACATTCTGAGAACAGCAAAAATAAACCATTTAACATGTATAATTAATTCTGTACTGTTTGCATTTATGATGTATATGTAGAACTGTGTAGGAGGCATGGAGAAGGTGAGGCTTCTGTAAGTGTCAAAGTTGTTGCATGCAGTGCTGCACTTCTGCGTACTCTTTCATATGTTGGACTACATCTGCACAATGAGATACCTAAGCAAAGGAAACACAAGTGATGTGATTGTGAAATGAGCAAAAGAAATTGCACGTATTTCAATTACATCACCTGTGTTTCCTATCATTACGAATCACATTGTGCAGATCAAGTTTAGGTCTGTCCAGGGAAACAGAGGAGGTTTGGCCTTTGTTCAAGAGTGCAGTGGACATGACTCACTTCATTGGTAGACCTTCACATGTATTATGTCCTCTATTCTCTTCAACAACTCGAAATTTCATCTGCAACCCTGAGTAGGCCTCACCTCAAACAAACCTCTGGATAGGACACATCTTATTGGCATCCTGAAGCAATCATTTAAAATTTTAGTGTTTCGCGACATTTTTATGAGACAACAGCAATGCAAAAGATGCACCATGTTTTAAGATAGGCCTCACTTCATCTGCATCAAGATACTGTTAGTTTAAAATGGATATCTTTTGGACTGTGTAGGGGGCCTGGAGAAGCAGAAGCTTCTGTAAGTGTCAAAGTTGTTGAAAAACTGTTTGTCCTTCAATCTTTTCCCTTGTCTTTTGTAATTTTTAAATACATGTTTTAATATTTTTCAAATGTTTGTTCTCTCTTTCACAGATTGAAAGTATAAAAACAAAAAGTGAGTAATTTAACGACAATTATAAGGTAAATGTTTTGTACTCTTTTCGTTACATTTCTATCACATTTAACTTCTATTAGTTCCACTGCTTCATTTCTTTAACCCTCAGTTTCCTGCCTTTGCTACTTCCCTCATTCCTTTCTCTATTACCTACTTACTCAACTCCTTCCACTCTTTTTCTCAGTCCCTCTCTTCTCATAGTTCCTCACTCTTGTTCACTCACTCCGTCTCTATTACTCTTAGTGTCTTTGACTGATCACTCTATCACTATTTGTTCATAATGCTTTCTCTGTGTAGTTGAAGCACACTAAGGGGCATATTATGAACACAGCCAATAAAATTATTGCTGTTTTTATTGGCAGAAAACTGGTGCAAAAGTGGTTTTAGCGGCAGTTTTCTGCCGCAAAAGCGGCTTTAGCGACACATTTCTGCCAATAAAAGGTGCAAAACTTTTATTGCCTATGTTGATGATATGGCTCTATGTTACTTACATTTCTTTGCTGTTTCAATTAATCTTTTTCTGTTATTTTTTGTTTTCTGTTTTCTATTTTTTCTCTCTGTTATTCCCCATGTTTTAATCTTATTTTGAACATTCACTCACATTCTCCAAGAAACTCTTCTTTGTTAATGTTATACTCTCTTTTTTTTTCTTTCACTTCCTTATCTATTTTGTTTTTCACAATTATACCCTCTTCCGTCTTTTCTTCGGTAAATAGATCTATTAAACAGTATCTCTTCTTTACTCCCTATAGCTGTCTTTCTTTTAACATCACTCTCTGTTTACTTTCCTTATACTTACTCTTTTTTTTTTTTTTTTTTTTTTTTGGTTAGCTCCCGGTCCGCGTACCGGGAAGCGAACCAAAAGAAATAGAGCTTGCCAGAGTGCTAAACATTCTAGCAATTTTTTTTGAAAGGGGAGGTAGTTCTGAAAAGAACTTTTTTTTTTTATATTTTTGTTGTTTTATATATTTTTTTTATTTTTTTGAACATTTTTTGTTTTTTTTGTATTTTTTGAACGATTTTATATTTTTTTTGTTTTTTTTGGGGGGGGAAACAACAAAAAACAGGCATTGAAAAGGGCTCAACAGGAGCAAAAAAAAATTACTGGGGGCGGTTAGGGCAATTATGATGTTCATAAGCCAGGTTGATAGCATTTATACTCATATTACCACATGCTATCAACGCACCACAGTGCATACAAGTATGTTTCATGTGGCCAAAATTCTCTTGTATGTTTGGCACAGTTTCCAGTGCCTCTGCTGGTGTCAATGATATTGACGATCTTGATCTGGCCACAGGAGTTGATGTTGGATTTTCTTCCAAATCCCGTATTTCCGCCCGGCTGTAATTAAGTGGATGCTTCCTGGTCATGTGCCTATGCATGGTATAGTTCCCATAACTATACTTCTTATCAGTCCCTCTTGATAATTTATCTTTGCAGATGAGGCAGGTGACATACCTCACATTCACTTTTTTTTGGCCTGGAGGGATTGAATAAAACTGCCAGATGAAACTGGCTTTCCTATGGGAAACCCGGGGCACCTCTTCCAAGAACTGTGGTTCTTCTCTCTCCTCTTCCTCCATTTCTTCCTCTTCCTCCTCTGTGTTGGTCATGACCTGGGGAGGTGGTCCTCTCTTCCCATGAGGAGGTGGAGGTGGTGGTGGGGGTGCACCAGCTGAAGCAACTACTGAAGCCATTTCTGAAGTATTAATAAAGGTCTTCCTCTCACAATGATGAAAGTCAGAGTGAGGAAAGAAGGAGGGGTTTTCATCATTTGGGAAAAACAATAGTTCTCAACCAATGAAAAGTGTTATTTTTAGGTCACCTGACCTAGCCTTACATGATTATGAAACCAAAAGTGAAATTAACCAATGAAAAGTTTTATTAACAAGTCACATGACCTCTCACGCTCATGTTACGCGCTGCGGAACGCGCCCCGGATAGCTTCCGGGTCGCTGTGCTTTGCGCCTCGGTCCGCGCCCCGGAGCACTTCCGGGTGCGCTAACGCGGTACGTCACAAGACGCATTACGCGGCAACGCGATACGTCGCGCTTTCGCGACGCGCCGCGGATCGCTTCCGGGGAGCTGCGTTTCGCGCCTCGGTCCGCGCCCCGGGGCACTTCCGGGTGCGCTAACGCGGTACGTCATAAGACGCATTACGCGGCAACGCGATACGTCGCGCTTTCGCGACGCATCACGATGTTGATTTCTAAAGCGGCAGTTGCGGAAACGGAACGTTTACCGGTTCACGGACCGGGTCGCGGCATCAATTTGAGCTAACGGAAAGCTTTCCGGTTCGCGGACCGGGAGCGAAACAAAAAAAATATTTAAAAAAAAATTATTAATAAACATATAAAATATATTTTTGGATTTAAAGAAGAATACATTTTACAGCTATAGATATTAGCTTTTAAAAAACCAATGAAATTCACTGAAAAAAAACATAGGTTATACACCATATATAGTTAGGAATTAGCATTTAAAAAACCTTATTTTACTCACACAAAACCATTGAACTTCCATATATAGTTAGTTGTACTAACTATATATCGCGCACCCGCAATCCACTGCTGATCATGTCACATATTACATCATTCATGACATGGTCAGTGACATCACTGATGACATCACTGATGACATCTCAAATGACATCACTGATGACATCACTGATGACATCTCAAATGACATCACTGATGACATCTCAAATGACATCACTGATGACATCACTGATGACATCTCATTTGACATTACTGATCACATCACTGATGACATCATTCATGTGATAATACGATGAAGCTCTTCAGACTCTAATATAACCTTAGATACACTCAGTGTAAACAGACACTCACAGACTGTCACTCATCCATGGAGTTACTCACACACCTAGTCAGTCATGCAAAGAATCAATCACACCTCCATTTCCTCAACTATACAGTTATACACACCTTACTTATTCAAACATATACTAACACATATTTACTCTCTTTTACAATCCCTGATACAAGTTCACAATGATCCATACAGCCACTCACACATTCACTGGCTCTTTTGCACAGTTATTTATATATGTCAACTCTCACATGTACTGTGTTTTACATATGTACTTACTTTGACATGTAGCACTGAGATATCCATTCACTCACCAATACACTCATGCACACAGTCAACCGCCCATACAGCTGTTTCCACATGCACTTTTGAACCCATACATCTAGTGAATCAACTGCTCACACATCTATGCACAGAGTCATACACCTCCCAGCCACCCATACACACTCTCAGTCTCCCATACAAATACTTGGGCAACCAATCAATAACCCATATAGTTAATCATATAGCTAATGATCAACACATGCAGCAGTTTATAGAACAACAGACATAATGATGCACAAATTGAGACAGTTTAGTCACTAACCCATGCACTCAGTGAGACACATTTAATCACTCACTCATACAGTCAGTCATGCACCTACTAAATCCTTCATCCAGACATTTATACATCCACTCATTCTTAAATATGTAAGACATATTTTAACTTTACAGAAAAATACAGTCACTGGATGTTGTCATCAGTGATGTCATCAGTGATGTCATTTGAGATGTCATCAGTGATGTCATCAGTGATGTCATTTGAGATGTCATCAGTGATGTCATCAGTGATGTCACTGACCATGTCATGAATGATGTAATATGTGACATGATCAGCAGTGGATTGCGGGTGCGCGATATATAGTTAGTACAACTAACTATATATGGAATTTCAATGGTTTTGTGTGAGTAAAATAAGGTTTTTTAAATGCTAATTCTTAACTATATATGGTGTATAACCTATGGTTTTTTCAGTGAATATATATATATATATATATGTGTATATATATATATATATATATATATATATATATATATATATATATATATATATATATATATATATATATATCTTTGTGTATTTGAATCTTGTGCATTTGACATCTGGGAAAGTCTTTCTGTTAGAGAGCATTGTGTAAAATAAAACCCCAAGCCTTATTCTAAAGAGAGAGTTCTTGCATTTTGTAAAATAAAACCCTTTTCTAAAGGTGCTGTGTTAAAGTTTCTGGCTGCGCCAGGTATTGGGCTAACGTGTGGAAGATTCTGTGTTATCTGAGAGGCGCAATCAAAACAGATACTTCCCATTTCACTGTTGGGGGAACTCTGTCCCAAAAAGATGAGCCCACTGAACATATGTACCCAATAGCATATTTCTCTTGCAAACTTCTTCCAGCAGAACAAAATTACATGGTTGCCGAGTGCAAACTCTTAGTCATCAAAATGTCCTTGCAAGTGTGGAGACACTATTTGCTGGTGGTGCCCTAAACCATTATAATTTATTCTAATCATGAAAACCTACAGTTCTTTCGATCTGCCAAATCCTTGACACCATGGCAAATGTGTTGGATCCTGTTCTTGACCGAGTCTGACTATGAATCACTTATCGGCCAGGTGTCAAACATCCAAGGCTGATGCCTCGTCTCGCATTCATAACTCTATTCCTACTGATAGTCTTGCAAATTCTCCTCCTTCTAGTCTTTTTCCAGAGATGATAGTGAGAGCTAATACTGTACCAGACTTTTGGGAGAGGGTGCACCAACAATATGACAAATTGGTCCACAGAGACTGGTTATGAAACCTAGTAATGCCATCCAACAGGGACGGTTCTACCATTCAGGGCTACTGTATATACCTACCCTTAACTTGCAAAGTAAAGTAATGCACTGGAATCACTCTACGCCCCTGGCAAGACATCATGATAAGCCAAAAACTAAACAGAACTGGATAGGCTATTTCTATTGGGAATAGATTTCCAAAGACATTAACACATTTGAACAGCAATTCCTGACGTTTTCTCAAATAAAAGCAGTACACAAAACCCTATTGGCCTCCTACATCTTTTACCTATCCCACCATCACCCTGGCATACTCGATGTATGGATTTTGAATTGACATGCCTGCCTTGAAAGGGTATCCCACCATCCTTATAATAGTAGATATTTATCCAAACAAGCACATTTCATACTGTTGAGAAAACTCTCTACGGCCCTTGAGTTAGCTGAACCATTCCTTCAGCACATGATTCAGTTACATGGAATTCCCTTAATCATTGTTTTGGGCTGTGGTTCCCAATTTGTTGCAAAACTCTGGCACTGTTTGTGTCTTTGGGACTGAATTTTCGCTTCTCCTCAGCTCATCACCCACAAACCAACAGGCAGACAAAAATGGTAAAATAATCCTTGGAACAACGACTTCGCTGCACATTATATACATTAAAAAGTGGCTGAATTTATGCTCCTAGATTTGCAGAATTTGTATGTAACAACACCACATAATCAGCTAAAGATCAAGCTAGTTTTTATTGTAATTTAGGATGCCACTCACAAGAAATCCCATTAACTTTTTATCACGAATGACTCTGCACTCATCCCAGCAGTAAAGGAACAACATGACAACCTTTGCCTAATTTGGTCAGCTATTAAAGAACATTCCACACAGTATAAGGCTTCCATGAAAGCAGAGGAAGATCTAAAATGCACCAAAGAACCAGACTATGTAGTTGGAGCTCTCATATGGTTAACAACCAAAAACCTCTGCTTACCAGGCCCATGAAAATGTTAGTATTGCTTGGTAAGACCTTTTCCAATTGCGCTGATCCTGAACGTAGCATCCAAGAGACTGACTTTGCCGGACGAGTACCTGATACATACTGTGATCCACCCCTCCCTCATCAAACCTTATTGTTCCTCTGAATCAAAGTTTTCTCCTCCTTCTCATGTCTGGGTGGATGGTCACCCAGAATATGAGGTATGCCAAGTTTTGGATTCAAAGCATATCAAGGAAAAACTGTTCTGTCTCCTTGTGTTTCTTGGAGGAGATTGTGGATCATAGTTCCTTGCAGAGTGAACATGCATCTCTAACCACTTCAATCACTGAAAAGCCATAAGGGTGCCTACATTCCTTATCGCTTCTGAGAGAGGTACACCAAGAGAATAAAGGACAGAGAGGGGAACACCGAGACATGGCTATTGCAGGGTGTATAACCTTTCCTCTATTCTCTTCTAGCAGCACTCACACCACAACGTATCATTCTGAGCTCTGTGATAGAGGGGAACAGATGATGGAACTCTGGACCCACATAGCAATTCCAAGGATACTCTTCTATCTCTTCCCAACCCCTTTTCCCATGGGGGTGCTCGCTACAGGTATAGGGCTAGATGTAGGTAATTCTATTTTACCACTTCTTAAATACCGAATTTTACCGATTCGGTATTTAAGAAGTGGTCAAATAGAGGGGGGGGGGTGTAGGTATTTCTGAATCAGTAAATACCGAATCGTTAAGATTCGGTATTTACCGATTCTGTAAATACCAATTCGGTAATGCCCATTGATTCCTATGGGCATTGAAGCCCATAGGAATCAATGGGCATTACCGAATCGGTATTTACCGATTCGGTAAATACCGATTCCAGCAAGGGTGCAGGGGGTGTCACTTTGACACCCTCTAGCACCCCAAAGACGGGCATGTGTGCCATGTGGCACACAGACATGCCCTAAGGGCATGTCTGTCTGTCACATGGCATAGGTGTGCATGCACACATGTGCATGCACACCTGGATTCGGTATTTTACCACCCAATTGGATTGGGTGGTAAAATACCGAATCTGTAAGGCCTTTGGGACTCAGAAGAGTCCTACCTACATCTGGGATTTACCGAATCAGTAAAAATACCGATTCGGTATTTTACAGAATCGGTAAATTTACCGATTCGGTAACCGAATCTGTAAAATGATGCCCCTACATCCCAAATACCCATTTACCAGTCGGTAACGGCCGAAATCGGCCGTTACCGGTCGGTAAATGGCCTCCTACATCGGGCACTAAGTGCCGTGTGTATAGGCCAAGCCTTTGAGTGCATTTGTGATCTTTGCTTTGCTCCTGCAGACTCCAGGCGTGACTCAGGTTAGTGGTTCTCCACTTTCACACTATCCATAATATGTTTGAATAAAAATTGTGAAAACACATTTACTTATTACTACTAAATAAGGAAAAGTAAATGGCAAAAATCTAACAACCCATATATGTTCATGAGAAACGAAAAATGCCCCAAAAATAAATATGTGCAGATCTAAGTCTTATTTCTTGCACTGGGATGGAACGGTCAGCGGAGCCTGAGAGAATGACGTTGGCCCAGTATACATCTACCTTTACAATTAGAAATTTTCTTCCAAATCAGCCTCCAAGGACAGTCAACTCCTGGCAAGAGTTCAGTAGAATTTGATAGGCTGAGTAACATGTCAATAAAAGCAATGTGTACAGTAGGGAAAACGTCCAAGCAATTGGGAAATGCTGTCTGCTGAAACAGAATACTACATTGTAGGATAGGCACCGAAGCTTCCTTTTGTTAGCTGTTTCGTGCGATTGCTATTGAGTGTAAACCTTTTAAGGTGGCAACACGGGAAGTAGGATTACATTACAAGCACCCTTGCTGCTTTACACTGTATTTTTAATATAGGTAAGATGTCAGTTCAAACTGGATTGTCAGTGGCTTAACGAAGTAAACACTTACACACATCAAAAGTTATAATTCGTCAAACATAGCCACTGGAAATGGTGGAATAGCCTAGAAACATATTTCACTTCTGATAAACCTCCATGACCCACAAGTGAAAATGTGTTGTTATGGCCCCTTCTCTCGTCGATTTAATGAGCTACCTGTCTTGACTGTGTTCTTCTTTTTAATTAGAGGTGTATTACATCAATGCTATTATATTATTTATTGCATAATTTTAATTTTCTCCTTCTGTATTCTGAATTTTGAGTGATTGGTATCGTGGTTATTAGGGCCTACTATCTATCACATCAACGTGAATTATTGTATGTACTGAGTTAATGACACCACAATATTCGTCGTAAATCAATGCAATTTTTATTTTCTATTTCTGTTTCTTTATTGTTTTTAAAACAACCAATAAAAATATTTGAACTGAAAAAAGTTATAATTCGTCAAATATAGCCAATGGAAATGGTGTGCCACTCAACGTAACGCACAAAAGGAGTTAAAATCACCACCAAGTCACAATTTAGTACAAAAAAAGAGATTAGCAACACCTATGACAAGTAAAAATCTGGTCTCGCAAATTTTAAATCAGGCGACTTAATGAACTGTGTCTTAGAATGGAAGTTCTATTTCTTGCATTTCTTTTTTAATTGTATATTTTTATTAAGGAAAAATGGAATACAGAAGATAAAAGAACACAAACCAAAAATGAGACCATCTCAAGTATTCCTCGAAGACAACTACAACTCCACTCAGGAAGCCATGACTAGAGAAAGTTTCTAAAGCATTGAAATAGGCACTGTATATTGCATAGTGTTTAATTCGTGAATTTAGAGCA
Organism: Lissotriton helveticus; assembly: GCF_964261635.1. Classification (NCBI taxonomy): domain Eukaryota; kingdom Metazoa; phylum Chordata; class Amphibia; order Caudata; family Salamandridae; genus Lissotriton; species Lissotriton helveticus. The sequence continues at coordinate 667,041,038 of NC_136063.1, forward strand.
CTCATTGCGTGAACGTTCTACGCCTCTCGGTGAGAACAGTGTTTATCGTTGATTGGTAATGCTTATTGACTTCAGCCGCAATACTTGAAAATCTTCAGGGTGCAATAATGCTTGCTTAGTCAGTTTAATTAGCCATCCTCTCCGGCATATTGAAAGCTGCTTTCAGCCAACAAATCCCCATTGATCCATAAGAGGCTGCTCGCATTATGAAACTCCACACGCAGCTTTGAACCAAATCAATAGCTTCATGCATAACAAAACAATCGCACTTGTTAAAAAAAAAAAAATACTCTGTACTCCTTTTCTCAGTGGCTTTTTGCATTTTGAATATAGTACTTTTTAACGTTAATTTAATAATGTACCTTTCAAATAGACCATTCATCTTTAATGCACGTAATTGATGAAATAACGTTAATAATATGGGGGCATATTATCAAGAACTGCGATAAGTATCGTCGCTTTAGTGGCAGGAAACTGCCTCTAAAACGGCGATAATGGGCTTGATAATATGCCCTTGTGAATTTCCAGGTTCTGGTGTTAACCTGGGCTGCTATGGAAATTCACAAGGGCATATTATCAAGCCCATTATCGCCGCTTTTAGCGACAGTTTCCTGCAAAAATGTTATCGCCGTTCTTGATAATACGCCCCATAGTGCTTACAACACACCTTTAATCTCAAAAGCACTGGCAAAGCACTTTGCTGGTTAATGAATAATTTGGGTGGCTACCTTCGTGTTACAGTGAAATGGTCACTCAGAAGGTAAGATAATGTTTCTTTGATTTAAATTATGCCAAAATGACCAATACCACATACATATTGTTGTGAATAGGGCTACCCATCCCATCCCTTTCATTAGGATAGGAAGTTTGAGAATGCAGCTGTAGCCATATCTCAAGTGATCAGCAGAAAGAGAGCTTCAAGACGCACTACTGAGAAAGGAGCTTTGGGTCACTCACATATTAATCTTCCTCCCTACTGAGCTTGATTGGGCAGCTATTGTGTGAATCTACTGAACTGGTGCATGTTTTGCACAGATTATGCTGAGTATGGTAGGCCTGAGTTAGTTATTGTAACAAGCCAATGATCAAGCCGGTAGTCCTGATTGGTTAATTCCATAAAGATATGCCAGACACCGTAGGTGTGATCTGTTTATTATGAAAAGTTACAAAAAAGTAGTAAACCAAAATTATTTATTGTTAAAAAATATGTGATAAAGCCATTAGGCCTTTATAGGTGGGGTTTTATTACATTGTACTAAAGCCTGTACACAAGTATTTTCTACCACAGACCTCGGTTAAATACAATAGGAAGGGTTTTTCTATTGGAAGAGGTTTTTTACCCGTTTTTGGTCTGACCACAAAAAATATTTTATGTCTCCAGAGAAAGACTTTATATTTGTGTCGTTGTATTCTTTGGGTCTTCCTGAAATATTTGATGGATCTATCTGGGAAGAGACTGCATAGTCATGTTGATGTTCATGTTAACGCCAATAAGCTCACATTATTGAATTTGTAAATGTATTGATAAAGGTAGTAGGCCTCTCATTTTACACTTTAAATGACTTTGAAAAGCCTTTAGGCCTAAACTGGCTAATTGCGAACAGCTTTTTTTATGGTACCTTACATCAAATATATGAGCATTGCTATTTTTGATTTGAGCTTGTTGAAGCACAATTTGTCACCTGATACCACATAAACAACTGGAACAAAATGGATGTACTGACTGATTTGCCACCTATGATATTTCTTTTGGGTACTTGATTTGCAATCTGCATTTCTACGAGGCCCCTTTATGAGCGGTGCAATTTGGAGTTCCATTTGAATTCTTTTAAATATTTGTATTTTTTGTGTATAGCATTTAGCTGTAATTTACACAACCTCATTTCTTTTAAGAGGCATTGGCTGGTGTAGGAAAGTCCTTCTATTTCATTGTAACCCCCATTTCATGTTGACTGATGCTACAGTTTTTTGACTCTCTTCACTGGGTATAACTAACCAGGTCCGATGTGCTCAGACCCCTATAAGTTGTTTAAATTGGTTATATTCCTGATTGGCACATTTAACTCACCTATTATTCCCTAGTATATTGTACAAACCCCTTCCACCACTGTTAGACCTTGCCCTTATGACAGGTTTATCCCAAAACCTTTTGCCTCCTATTTTCTGACCCTGTTTTCATTGGATATAGGATTGTGGGCACTTTACCAGTGCTGATCAATGCTAAAGTGCATAGGTTCTCTGAATAAATTGTGACATTGATTCGTTTTCCATGATTGTCATATTTGATTTGCTGGTAAGTCCCTAGTAAAGTGCACGGTGTGTGCCAGTGCCTGTAAATCAAATGCTACTAGTGAGCTTGCAGCACTGGTTGTGCCACCCAAATGAGTAGCCCTGTAAAAGTGTCTTAGACCTACCACTGTAGTGTCTGCACATACACAGGTGAAGTGTGATAATGCCCTGGCAACTTGCCATGCCCAAGCCGTACGTTTTCTTACATGTAAGGCACCCATAACATAGGCCCAAGGTACCCCCATGGGCAGGGTGCAGTGTATGTGAACGGTAGGAAATGTACTGGTGTGTGTGACATGTCCTGATAGTGAAATACTGTGTATTTAGTTTTTCGCTATTGAAAGGCTGTCTGTCCCATGGGGTTATCATTGGGGCTGCGCTGTAACATTTTTACAAGTGTAGCTTTCAATACGGACAAGAAAGAATTATGGAGTTTAGGCACTCTGAACTCAAAATTTATTAACACACCTTTTGGTAAAGGTGGTTTTAAAAATTTGGGTTTGAACGCACGCACAATCGCTACTGCCTATTTCCCAATTGCCATTAGATATAGACCACCTGAAGAAATAGCATCACTACCCTATAGGGGGTTTCGCAAAGGGGACTCTCCAGTGGATGTATGACGTTATAACGCATACTATTACTCCGCAGACCATTACAACGCGACTTTTACTCCGCATACCGTTACAACGCATAGCGCCTTGGGGCGCTGGATAGTGGTAAGTATAATTTACTATTCTAACTCCAGTCCCCGTGGACCCTAGGGAAGGTGTTGGATAGTAAATTATACTTATTCCCTATCCTAGAGCGCCCCCCAGCGCAATGCGTTGTAATGGTATGCGGAGTAAAAGTCGCGTTGTAATGGTAGTGCGGAGTAAAAGATGCGTTGTAACGGGTGTATACCCTCTCCAGTAATTCTAGTGATGCCGGAAGGCAGAGATGACTACCCCAGTCATTTGGAGTCTCAACTCAAGACGCTATTGCAAGAAATATCGGGCATAAAGCAATTACCTACCAGCCAGAGATCTGTTTCCTCTTAGGATTGGTTCTAAATACAGGGGATAGCCATGAGCTAACCTACGAGGGACCAAGACAGGAAGGGACAGCCAATTCATCTGTAAGCAGCAACACCATAACTCCCCACAGATTTTTGAAGGTCCTGGTTTGGAATGTGGCCCGAAATCACCAAATTGTTAACAGGTCCAGACAGGTGTATCTTTGTGGACCTACACAATGTGGTTCTATTCCAGGAAACCTGGAGCCTATGCACCCCCCACATGAATGTGCTCTCTTCCTATTGCATAAATGCCACTAGGAAAAAGTGGGTAGGCCTTCAGCAGGCCTAGTAATTTGGGTCAAAAATGCACTGGGCTCTAGAGTTAGGCAGGTCCATGTAGATTACATACTTGCAGTTGATATGGCCCTCCATTGTGGCTGGACAACTAGGATCTTTAATGTTTATAACCAAGTTGACCAGTGCTCTGAGGAAACTAGCACCATCTTCATTTTAGACAGTGCTTTGTCGGAACTCCCTGATAACATCCTATATTTGGTAGCTGGTGATTTTAACTGTACATTTGAGCCTTTCTCCTTCGCCCCACCTGATGTGACTGAGGAGTGGAATTGCAAGTGACAATTCCCACAGCTCGATCTCCCCCCAGTTAGATGGACAAAGAGAGGAGGCCAGGTGTTGTCCCTCAAGCTAGCTTGGCTGATGTCGGCTGATTAGCAGGGTAGCAGGGTATGCCCAGACGTGTCCCTTGCTCACTTTGCCACTGGATTCAAGGTAGCCTGGCTAATGACGGCTAAATAGCCAGAACCCGGTCCCAGGATGCTTGTTTCTGGTCCAGGGAAGACATGGCTTGGCAGTTCGGGCTGGACTGTTCTCATGAGGCACAGGGTCAGACTGATTTGCAAATGGCCATGTTTGAACTGGGATGGCGGAGTAAGATAAAGAATGATGATGGATTAAACCCAGATCAGTTGACTGGGGATGAGTGCTTGCAATGTTCAACACTCCGTCCATCATCCCTTCCGGTTTTGCTTTGTTCTCCCTAATTTGGCAGGGTATGCCCAGACGTGGGTCCCTTGCTCACTTTGCCACTGGATTCAAGCTAGCCTGGCTGATGATGGCTGATTAGCCAGAAAACGGTCCCAGGATGCTTGTTTCTGGTCCAGGGAAGACATGGCTTGGCATTTCGGGCTGGACTGTTCTCACGAGGCACAGGGTTAGACTGCTTTGCATATGGCCATGTCTGAACTGAGGTGGAGGAGTGAGCTAAAGCATGATGATGGATAAAACCCAGATCAGTTGACTGGGGTGAGTGCTGCAATGTTCAACACTCTGTCCATCATCCCCTTTGGTTTTGCTTTGTCCCTCACACTTCAGCATGACCTGAAAGCCACGAATGGAGAACTAGATCAGATTTAATGGGCAAGCATACTTTGAATCGACATGGCCATGCTAGTAGAATTGACTATTGTCTGGTAGTCAAGGAACTCTGGCATTCCGTCTAGGACATGTCAATAGCTAAAAGAATAGATAGTGATCACTACGCCCTCATTCTCACCTTTACAATTTAGGGTGACCTTGAACCAACTTTCAAGAGTAGGCCTCACCTGGATCACCTTATCTATCTCAATTAACCAGAGGACAATTAGATGGAATTGGGCAGAGGAAAATCCTAGGGCTCTCGAGATAGTCTAAGACATGGTCCATTCGGGGGTGGAAGAGCAGGCCCGAAAGCCCATAAACATAGCACCTAGGCAATTGGGAACCCGGCACGAGCTCCTGTACAGTAAGATCATTGATCTGCTGGGCAAATCATGTAATGAGCAGAACACACACAAAGGCAAGCAGCTGCAGAGAAGCAATCCACATGTAGCATAGTATAAACAGGAATGCAGGAAAATCAAGGGGACTTTGTAAGGGCAGTAAAATCTAACGTACGTCCTGAGATAGTGGGTTGTAAAGAGCTTGTAAAGAGCTAGCTAAGAAAGACTGGGAAGATTCCCTGTGGTCTTTGCCACATATGCCTCTATCAGCTAGAGATGCTAAGACCTTTTGGAAAAAGGCGGTCCAATAGCTTAATGGTAAAAGGACTATACTGGAGTTTACTGTACAGCTGAAGCATGGGTTTTCCATTTTGAATCTCTTTATGCAGTGGGCAATCTAAAGGTTGAAGACCCTATAGAAAGGGGGGGACAACCCTGTCAGGTGCGGAAGACGCTCTGTTTTTTTTCTCACTGGAAGAAACTCAAGCTTCAATCCATTCATGTGTCCCTGCCAGAGCTCCCGGCCCTGATAGAATCCCCAAATGACCTGTACAGGGAGGATCCTATTGTCTGGGGATCGTTTATCAATATGCTAACAAATGCCATTGTATCAGGCATGAGTATTCCACCATCATGGAAGTTAGCTGAAATAATTCCCATCTACAGCACAAGTGAGATGGGGTGAGAGCAGTCAACAAACAGAGCAATTCCCATTCGAACTAGGTGTGAGGCAGGGGTGTGTGCTTGCAGGTACCCTTTTCTCACTCTTAATAAATGAGGTGGTCAATTTCCTAGACAGAGACAGGTGTGACACCCCCAAAATAGGTGAGAAAAGAGTACCAGCGCTCCTCTTTGCAGACAACACCCTTTTAGTTTCCAAAACCCCACAAGGTCTCCGACAATTGCTGAATAATTTTATAAGGTCCTGTCACAAGTTAGATCTGGAGCTAAATGAGGCCAAAAGCAAGAACATGGTCTTTACTAAACAAAATATAAAACTGACCAAAAGACACTTGCTTGCAGGAGACACAATTTTGTAACAATTATCTCCTTTTGTTTACTTGGGTATCCCCCTTACATCTAATTGAAATTAGGCACCCCACATTGATAAAGTTAACTTGATGTTAATCCAGCAGACTGCTTTGTTTGCCCTAAGTTGGCAGGGTATGCCCAGATGTGGGTCCCTTCCTCACTTTGCCACTGGATTCAAGCTAGCCTGGCTGATGAGGGCTGTTAGCCCGAAACCAGTCCAACGATGCTTGTTTCCGGTCCAGGGAAGACATGGCTTGGCAGTTCGGGCTGGACTGTTCCTATGAGGCACAGGGTCAAGACTCATTTGGATATAGCTGTGTCTGCACTGGGGTGGCGAAGTGAGCTACAGTACGATGATGGATTCAACCTAGATCTGTGACTGGGGGTCAAAAAGTTTCAGCACTCCATCCATTCTCTCCTTGTGTTTGCTTTGTTCACTCTAAGTTGGCAGGGTATGCCCAGACATGGGTCCCTTGCTCACTTTGCCACTGGATTCAAGCTAGCCTGGCTGATGAGGGCTGTTAGCCCGAAACCGGTCCCAGTATGCTTGTTCCGATCATCTCCCTGTGTTTGCTTTAATCCAGTAGACTGCCCATATCTCAAAAATCCAGAACAAATGGTGTCTAGGAAAGTGGCCCCTGCTCTGGAAATCTACAATGTCAAATCACTGGGGTGGAACTTTATGGGGCAAAACTGTGGGGTAATGTGAATACAAATTGTCTTACTGTAGTAGAAAACAGTTTTTTTTACGATCTGTTTTAAACTTACCCCTTAGCACTCCCCTGACCCCCCTGTGCCTGGACTTTGTCCAGAGAAAGTTGGCTCACAAGCTTGACAATAAACTGCTAATGTTTTGGCAATGATTGTGGTCCATTGAAGATCTAACTCCATATCGAGCATCAGTGACCGGCCTTTTGTATCATCCCAAGATAACCTCAATCCCTTGGTTTAGTTCCTTGAGGGGTCTTCTCTGGAGACTAGGGTTGGAGGCCTACTGGTCTAATCCTGAGAGTCTGTCTTTATTACCAAAGGCAAGGGCTAAATCGATCTATTGGGAATCAACTATGGAGAAGGAAAGACTGAATGCTGCGGGCACCCTGTCTAGGGATTTTATAGACTTCAAACCCACCGCAAGGTATGAGGAAACAATCGATGAAATCGATCCTCCTTTGGCCACAACATTTTTATACAGTTTTGCTCCAAGACTTTACCAACTAAAGTGTTTTGCAGCGCATGGAGACGTAATGTTTCCTCAGATACTCTTTGTCCAACTTGTAAAGCCAGTGCAAAATCGATAGTCCACTTGCTATTCTTTTGCCCCTACTATAAAAACTTGAGGGGCAACTGGATTATTCCATTGTGCAGACTGGTTGGTCCAGGCCACTATCTTGAGGTGTTGAGAATCCTTTCTACTGATAGTAACCGGACAATCATATTTTGCTTGGCCAAATATTGGCACGCACTTTGGCTCATGTGCGCCAAATGCATTGTATGAATTGCTTTTATACTTTAATTGTATATCTTGTATTTTATGATTGATATGTCTTCTATTCTATTATTCCTGTGAGGTGTTTTGTGCTTTTCAAGATTTATACGATCAAAAATAAAGCCATATGATGATGATGATGAAAATGCCACTTTTAGAAAGTGGGCATTTGCTTATTTTACCACTCCGTGTGCCTTTGGCTGTTTGTGTATTCAGTGTCTGGTGTTTGAGTGACAGGAGCTGGGATGTGCAGTTACTCTAGACAGTCACCGGGGGGGTTAAGGTGTGTCCTGCCTGCCTTGGTGACTCATCGCAGGGCTGAAAAGACCTGGTCTGCCCTTAGAGGGGTGAAGGCATTTTGCTTGCACCTGAACAGGCTGTCTCCTTTATCACAATGCTGTCTCCGCCCCTTATGGTCTTGCTGCACCAGGGAGGACAGGAATGGGTTCAGACACCCTTACAGCAAAGAGGACAATGACAAAACGTATTGCACCTAAAACTCCAGGACTGTAGTTTACTTCAAGTAACAAGAGGTCTCTACCAAGAAGAAGAGAAGAAGGCTGTGTGAGGAGTGCTGCCTTTTCTGAGTGAGAGGTGGGTTGGCCTTCAGTTGCTGCTTCTGTCTGTGGTGGTGGAAAAGGACTGACTCTTTTTGCCCTGCTGTGGTATCCTGCTTGTAAGGACTCTCCAAGTGCTTGAGTGTGTGGGCCTCCTGTTGAAAATCTCAGGGACATTAAAGATTTCAAGAAAGATCCTTGCTGGATCTTAAAGTGTCCTGCCTGGTGCAGGAGATGGGCTGGACTGTTCTTCATCTTTTGTTGCTGTTGATGTTTAATCAAACAAACAAATGTCCAGAGCACCTTGTTGCATGGAAGTACCCTGTGTTTCACATGGGGGCAACCTCCCTTAGCACTCAGCTTTGTAAGATGCACAACTGACTCTGCTGCTCCATATCGTAATGCTCTGGGGGAGAAAAAGCCTTTCAAATCGCCTGCCAGCGTGTAGCGAATGCTGGCATGTCCCTGCCAGTGTGAGTTAAGCGATATGTTCTCAAAATACCCAAGGCTCTGCCACGCAGGAATGCTACATGAAGCCCTGACGGCGAAAAGGCTGTTGTAATCTAAGTGGGCCACTCACCTCTTGAGTGAGCATGAGAAAACCTCCAGGCATTTCCTGGCAACTAGCCCCAAGCCTCTAGCAAGTTGCCAAGGTCTTGGAAGGAGGACAGGACCGCATGCTACAGTGCAGGCGAATGCACATCAAGCTTGTGCTATTCCAGAGGAGTCAGAGCCTTGCAGGCTCCAAGCGGCCAGCTACATCAGCCTCTCGCCTCAGACAGAAAAAGAAGGAAGCTAGTCAGCTGTGAGTCTCACAGGGTAGTTGCAGTAAGGGCAGCGGAGGAGCTCTGCAGTTACCCGCTGCCAGGGCTCTGGCTTCCGGAAGAAGATCCTGGTGCGGTCACAGAACCACAAGGTCGCGGACAGGCTGCCCTTTGCTAGGGGAGATCCTCTTCCCACGTGGGCAGTGCAGGCATATGCCATCCACATATCTTGGGGAGCTTAATCTGTAGATCTGCAACGCACAGCCTGAACATGGGCATTGGCCTGGATCCCAGGATTGAGATGGGGCAGGACCCGGGGAGGTCTCCCCTCCTTTCATTTCTTTCTCTGTGGTTGGGTAGACAAGAAAATAGAAACGAGCTACAGGACAGGATGGCAACCCTCACAGAGGTCCCAGTCCTGCTCAAGTTGCTTTTGTAAAAACTACTGTATACTCTACAAAAGCCACGCAGGAGTGCTGCGACTGCCTAGTGAGGGTACAACTTTTGTACAAGGGGTCAATGTTATCAAGGTTATTCCCAGTGGGTAGTATTATCATGATGGGTTCTTTTTCTTTTCAAAATGTGCAGCTCAGCTGATAACTATTGAGGTAGTGCTTTTTCTATTTTAAATGTTCAGATAACGATTGAGGTATTGCTGTTCTTGTTGAAATGTGCAGTTGAAAACTAATAGGGAATTGCAAGATGTGTTTGGCCCTTGACACTTGCCTGGTTGGGTAGCCAATTGAGCTTTATTTCAGTATGGTCTAATGTATGTTAACTACACTGCAAAGTGATTTATAAACTATGCAGTATTAAGACCATTGCCTAGTTGGCAAGGTGATTATTGATTTATGTAACTGTGGTCTAATGTGTTCTATGTATAATACAAAGGATATTCTTATATAACCTTGAGTGGAGTATCTTTTTGGTGGTGCACCTAGTGTGTCACAGGTGAGGGGGTGTGTTGCACATACGCTTTACACATTGCTTCAAGTATAATTCTGACTGCTCTGCTAAGCTACCAAGGGGGTGAGCAGGAGTTATCTAGAGTGCGTAACTCCCTTACTCTGACTAGAGTGGTGGGTTCTCCCTGGTTTATGTGTATACCCTAGCCAACTAGAAACCCCATTTCTAACAGCCACCCATTATTGTGACAGTACACACATAACTGCAGGTCTATCATTGAAGCCTGTCTGTTGCAGTGTTAGACTGCAAATGCAACCTGTTTAAATAACCCCTTTTCACAAGAACCACCCTTCCATTTAAATATTAATAAATAAAATCTAAGTAGGCATTACTTCCCGTAACGCAAGGTGCAAGGTATTTAAAAGCAGGACATGTGAACATTTAATGTTAAACGTCTTTACAGTGAAAAAAAAACTAAAGCTATTCTCACTGTAGCAAGGCTGGCTGTTCCACAGGAAAACACTGGCTAATATTATTACAGCTAATGATGCAGATTTTGTTAGAAAATAGCTATAAATGTAATTCAGAGACTTTTTAAATATTTATTCAAAATTCAATCTAATGGTAATTTAATGGTGAAATCAAATGTGTAATAACTATTAAGGAAAATATACTTATATAAAGTTACCTTTTCTCTGCCTAAAGCGTCTGGAGGCTCATTTGCAAGAGCTCCAACTGTCAGCTGGCAGCTGAATAGCTCCCTTGATGAGGTGTGAAACCTGCTACTAGAGCAGGATATAAGCCTTAGGCGTGGACATGTTTTTCTGTTGAACAGTCAACAGCTTCATTGGGAGCACATGTGATGGCTATTTGGCATTGTGAAGCCCTTCTTGGCCTCAGCCTGGTGCCTTGTCCACTGAGGATTTCTGATTCCCATTTTAAAGACTCAGGGACTGACTGAGGTCTTGGCGAACATATTACTCCATCACAATGGTGATGGATATCCATCCGCCAAAATATGATTTCCATAGGATATAATGTGATTTATATTTTGATGACCCGAGTTGTGGGTCACCGTTGTGACGGAGTAACCCATTCACAAAGATCTAAATCAGGCCCTAAGTCAGGAGGTAAAACTTCTGGCTGGGTCAAACTTGATTTTGGTATTCTCGTTTGGATCAAAAAAATAAAGTGTTTGACTACAGGGTGACCCTCTCTCTATGCTCTCCTGAGATAGAAAAAGGTCGACAACCACGGGTGAGTGAGAGTATACAGTTTGTATGAGTATGACCACTGCATGATGACGTTACGCTTTTTAAATTTAAATGCCTCACACATGGGGCATGCTGTGTTTCACGAAGACTACCAAAGCTCTCAGATTAATACTGCACGGAAGTAATTTCACTGAAAAAGCACCTACTGTGACAGCTACTAAGTGTGAGTTGTTATGATATTTGTATGGAACATTATGGGTTCACTAAGTCAGTGTACCTCACATATGTGATACCATGGGAGCCAAAGAAGAAAGGCTCAATTAGAGGCTCTCTTTGATTAGTTATTGAGGGGCTAAGAAAGCAACCCCCTTATTACCCCCCATAATGTGAGCATGCACTGGGTGTCACATGCCATTGTGAGGAATCTCAGCCTGGGGATTCCACATGATGCATTGGAAACTCATAATTTGAGGAATTATGTCATGAATACCATCACTAAAAAGGGCCATTGTGTAGGGCAAAAACATTTCAGTCTAGGGTCATAGGACCATAATATTCTCAATACTCTATATAATTTTTAGCATCCCTAACTACTCTACAAATAAAGGATACATTGGCGTAAGCTGGAGGAATTTTAATCTTTATGCCCACTGGTCTCTTTCTTTTTTTAAGTGCTCCCTGGAACATGATTGAGCCCACCCTGACCTGTAGGAGTTAGTGTGAACCTAATGATGAAGCATGAAACTACTAGAGTGTGTGAGGATTATTTAAAGAAAAGGAACCTTTTCCTTCCCTGCCCCTAAGAAGGTGGAGCTCCACCTGAGGAGAACATTGCCCATTACTTTGGGATAAATACAAGGTGGTACTCCCATCCACCCCAACTAATATTCCACTTTCTCACAGCAGAACACAAATTTCTTCCTATTTTTTGATGTTGCTAAGTTTTTGTTTTCAAGCCCACATTACCTCCTTGATTTAAGCTTTGGGACTTATTAGTAGTTTGGCGCTCCCGTGAACCGTCGTATCAGCGGTGCCGCTCTGAGCGTGGTGAGCTTGGCGGTCCAACCGCCATATTACTAGTTGGACGGTTCGGTCTTGCGAAGTCTTCTGCTGGACCGCCAAGACGGCCAGAAGACCTACGTACGCCGGGCTGGGGATCAGGGAAAGGCAGCCGCCAGAGATGAGCTGCACTGCCAAACATATTATTAGTTACCTGTTCCACGAGCGAATCACAGCGGTCCGACCGCCAGCTTCAAGGTGGCAGTGATGAAAGAATTTGGGGTGCATACTCAACTTAATCTTCTTCTTCCAGGCAGATTCCAATGTGGTTCCCTTTCTCCAGGTCCCTCCTTCACATCAGGATCTTCACCCCAAGGATTACAACCCTGTGTACAGTGATCTACAGGTGAGTCCTTTTCATACCATGTACCTACTGTCAGGACTGCCCACATATGGGCCAACCCCCGATAATGCATATATGGTATTGTCCCACATATATCGTGCATATGTGTGCATCCGACACATACCCGACACATACAAAGGTATCAATATCTTTGGTAATAGTATTCACGACTGCTGCAAGATCCCCGCCACAACACTGCCAGCCCCGTGGTCAACTCTTAAGATGGCAGGGGCAGACATGATTCTACGGTAGTCGGACCGCCAAACTCCTAATAAGGCCCTTAGTCTGCATTGTCTCCTGATCTTGACAACCGAGTGCTAAAAGGGGCACTTGGTTACCTGTTTGAGGGAAAATGTCCCAAGATACAAAGTGAGAAAGACCTTTATTGACACAATGGGGGCCAGTAACTTCTGACTTTCCCGGGACATCCCAAGCTAAAATTCTCAAATATAATAGGGAGGCTCCTTAAATTGCGAACTCTGACATATGAAATAATGATATGGATGTCAACTTTAACAACTACAATAGTAAAGTGTTTTACAATATGAACTTTCTAACAATTTCAACTGGGAGGTGTTTTAGATTGTGAAGTCTTTGACAAATACAACAGAACATTAGGAATTCTGAGTTAACGTTATATTAAGGGAATTTACATTGTGAACTCTTACATACAATAGAAACAGAAATTACATTGTTGAGAAGTGCAATCGAAAGTGGTTCTCTAAGAAGAGAAGTTTGAGGACCCAAAAACTGTCAACTGTCAAAGAGCCAGTCAGCTGTGTACGTAGGAGAAGCTCTGCAAGACTTATGTCTTTGACCCGGACTGGGGGGTGGGGCAAGGCCTCCCAGTTTCCCAGCTGGGTGAGTGCACATCACCAAGGGAACCCAAGACCACCTGCCCCTGGAGCCTGGAGTCCCAGTGCCTGCCTGCTTGCCAAGACCAATGTGCCCTGCGATGAAAAAGAACACATTGTAGGGAGTGAGGTCCAGTGGGGGATCCAGGCAATTGGATGCTTGTTGTGAGGTGTGAGAAGACAGATGCTGCACCAATCTAGTGTTGGCCATGTGCAAGGAAAAGTCAATAAGCCCTGTATTACACAGAGGGGCCACTGTGAAGTGAGCTGTGAAGTTTGCTGCACCAATTGTGTCGTGGCTTGTGTGTAGTAGTGATGCTGGTGACCCTGTATGCCAACGTAGTGCCACATTGAATACTACTTCCGTGCCTACCTGGGTTGTAGCCCATTTGCAGAGTGAGGTCGGTGACCCTGTATGCCAGGTGGGGGCCATCATTAAGATTGCTGCTATGTTGATCGGGGTGTAGCCCGTGTGCTGAGTGAGGATGGTGACCCAGTATGCTGGGGGGGCACCATGACCAGGCAAGGACTGTGGTGTGGTTGAGACAATCGACATGAGGAGGTGGCAACCGTAGTGACCCAAGCAGGCCCGAGGTTTGACTGATGACCAGGAGAGTCACACCTCTCACCTGTGGGAAGGATTACAGGGAACTTACCAGCATTGGAGGAACATAGAGAACCGCCAGGTCGCTCCCTCTACAGGAACACATTTGATTGATCCAAGGACACACAACCACTGCCCCTCCCAGGCTGCATGTGAAGAACTTACTAGAGACAGACACTGCATCTTTAGTGCCCAGAAATGGGGAGCGCATGGAGACTGTTTGTTATGATAAATAAACCATGTAGAACTGGTAATATTTCCAAGTGGATTTATTCTTCAAAGAAAGACCTGAACAGCTTCTTACCAGACACAGCTGGACTAACTGCTCACTGATGCCTCAAGTATGACATCACCTTGGAACCACTAAGGCATCATAAGGATGCCACATTCTAAGCAGTGAAACATGTCAGTAAGGGTAAAGTGATAAACAACATAACATATAAATGTAACACATCTCCACCCTTTATCAAAACAACCTATATAAAAAATATAAATAAAAATAAGGCTAAAAACATAGGAAGTCAAGAAACATAATCATTCAAATAAGCAGGTAACCTTCTCACACTAGCATCCCTCAAAATACGTGAAGCACCAGACCCATCTCCCTCCCTTGCAGGCATAGCATCTCTATCAGAAGCAGTCGCCTCATCACAAAGCAAAGACTCACCACCTTGTTGATTCGAAAATTCCATATCCTTCATCAGCATCCATAGCGAACATTGTTCATCATCATACCTACCCTCCAACTTTTCTCCATGCTTGTTTTTTCCCCTTTGGTACAACGCCACCCTCCTTAAATTCCACACTTGCCCATTAGTCAATCTAACCCAATTACCACCAACAACTTCCACTTTAAACGGTCCTCTGAACTTATTCACCAAATTACAATATCCTCCAGGTTTTACTTTCACCCAATCTCCAATTTTATAAAAACACTTCTCCTTCACAGACTGTTTCTCACACTGTGTATCACCCTTTATTGGTTGCTTACGCATCCAAGACAGAAACAGTTTTGTGCCTGCCTCTCTTCTCCGCATCATTCCAAAAGGACTCTTCCACAGATCGTTGTTCACAGTCGTGCGATACACCCACAGCATGTCACTCACAGACTCCATTACAGAAATACCGGCTCCATGAGCTAACTGCATTGTACCTTTAAACATCCGGTTGATGCGTTCCACAAGTCTGTTTCCTTGCGGGTTGTATAACGCACAACATGAATGTTTTATACCAACTGATTCTAAAAACTCCTTCATCTCCATAGAGGTTAGTTGCGTACCATTGTCAGTTAGCAAGATATCTGGAAAACCTTCCCTTTTGAAAATCTCACTCAAAACAGCAATAGTGGCCTTCGTCGTGATATTGTTCATAAAAGCAACCTCCACCCATTTAGATTTTGCATCTACCAATACAAGTGCATACCTCTCAATCTCCTTCAAAAATGAAAACGGGCCAATAAAATCCAAGCAAACCTTTTCCCAAACTCTATCAGCCAAAGAAACATGCTGCTGCTCATCAGAAGACCCAATCCCTACCCTCAATCTTTTCTCTGATTCCTTGCACGCCACACATCTTTCCACCCAATCCTTCACCTGCTGATCCATGGACGGCCACCAATAAAACTCTCTCAACCTCCTTATAGTCATTGTTTGCCCCATATGACCCTCATGTGCTAAACTCATAAGTTTTGCATGCAAACCTTACGGCGGTACAAATTTATCCTCACGCATGATCACACCATCCACAGTAACAGACAATCTTCAAAAATGGACGCACACCAAGTGGAACCGAAGTTTCCCTTCTAATGTCACCCTTTACCATTCTAGAAACACCCATGAGTGTCGTATCCCCTTCCATCTCCTTAATCCATTCCTTCCTTTGAATGTCACCATCCAAACTCTCTAAAGCATCGTCAACACTTGCCACAACCTCTTCTGTAGAAAAATCTGAAATAATTGCTTCTTAATCAGGTAGTCTTGACAAGCAGTCAGCAACCTTGTTGCGCCAACCTGGAACATACTCTACTTTACAATCACAATCTTGCAATTTCACCGCCAGTCTAGCCAACCTACCAGAACAATTACTTATTCCTCCTGGCCCTAAAACCTTTAATAATGGTTTGTGATCAGTGCGCAACCGAAAATGACTCCCCCACAAGAATACTCTAAAATGACTTTTTGCCCATGCCGCAGCCAAAGCCTCCCTCTCTATAACAGAATAGTTTCGCTCAGACTCTGACAATGAACGTGAGGCAAACGCCACAGTACTTTCCACTCCACCACGCACCTGTGCCAAAACAGCTCCAATACCCACCGCACTGGCATCCACAGTAAGTATATTTTCCAAACCACTCTGAAAAGGAGTCAACACACCTGCATGAACAATTTCTTTCCTGATTAAATCAAAAGCAGATTGTTGCATTTTCCCCCACAAAAACTTTTTCCCCTTTCTTAAAAGCTCCCTCAAACATTCTGTTTTTTTGTGAAAAGTTCAGCACAAATTTCGAGTAATATTCCACTAAACCCATGAAGGATCTCAATGAGTCCCTATCATGTGGCACCCTTGCATTCGCAATTGCACTAACCAGGTTTTCTTTTGGTCTTATACCTTCTTTAGTGACTAAATGTCCCAAATATTCAAACTCGTGAGCTTTAAACTTGCACTTTTCACGTTTTAGCGTCAAGCCAACCTTTGCAATTCTGTCCAACACTTTTGTAAGTGCAAGATTATGTTCATTATCATTCTTTCCGAACACTAAAATATCATCTTTGAAGACGACAGCCTTGTCAACACCAGACAAAATTGAATTCATCAAACGCTGAAACACACTGGCAGCGGAACACAATCCAAAGGGTAGTCTACAAAATTGGAATGTGCCCTCCCCCGTGATAAATGAAGTCAGCGTCTTGGAACCTGCACTGAGTTCTACCTGATGGTATGCACTCCGCATATCTAATTTGCTGAAAACGTTAGCACCATCCAGCATCCATATTAATTTGTTAATATTTGGTAAAGGAAACCTGTCCGATATTACATTTTTGTTTAAACTTCTCAAATCCACACAGAATCTGAGTGAACCATCCTGTTTGTTCATGATCACCACCGGACTTAACCACTCAACAGCTTCTACAGGCTTAATCACCTTGTCATCCAATAGCTGTTGGATAATTTCTTTTACCTTTGCTCTAGCTGCAATGGGAACCCTTCTGGCTATATGCTTTACTGGGATTGAATTTTCCTTTCATTTGATCACATGCTGATAATTCCTGAATTTTCCTAGTCTAGGTTTAAATACAGCACTAAACTTGTCCAACAAACCATCCAGATTGTCAGCATCACATGCATTCACACTCATGACTGGAAATTCCGCTGTGGGGTCTACCTTAATCCCCAAGTCATATTGGGCCACCCTAAGATTGGTGGTCCCTCCTCGGCCACACAGACTTTCCCATGGGTTTCGCATTCCTTCAAACCCTATCTTTGATTCCATGCACCCTACCACTTTAATATCATTCCCTTGATATGATTTGAGTTTCGCATCAGACCTAGATAAGGAACCACTCCCCCATGTCCTATCATACATTTCTTGTGGTATGATGATATACAGTGATGGGGGCGTGGCTAAGCACGCAACTGTAATGGCCGCCTTTGGGTAGAGCTCTGCTCCGAGCTCCCCTTCCCGGCGAATTTATCCGACAAAGCACACTCCGCAGCTAGCCGAGAATAACAGGCACAGTCACGAGGCACCGAGACCAAGCATCCTGCAGATTTTGGAGGAAATCGGAGGCGACGACCGGCACCGAGGTATTCCCTGAGCAGCGACCGGGCGGATCGGTGCTGGAGCCGGCGGAAGTGCAGGAAAGCCCGAGGTTTCGGCGGGAGGAACAGGCCCGGAAGTGCGGCCTGCGGCGGGCGCTACCAGACCTGGCAAAAATGGCGGGACGCGCTTGGAAAGTACCTGGGTCGCTGACCGGAGGACCGGAGAGTGCCGATTTTATGCGCAGCCCGCCTTGTGGCCGGCTCACGAAGGGTAAGGAGGGATGGCACGGCGGCAGGAAGACATGGCGCGCTGGCCAGAGCCCCGAGGGCGGAAGCAAGGAGCGGACAAATAGGGAAATTGAGTGGGGGATCTTGGGGATCCTGAACCAGTGCCCGCCGCAGCCCCAAGCCGGACCCCCACATACGAGACCAGCGGCGGAGCGTTTGTAGGACAACAGAGGCAAGCAGCGGCAACCAGGGAGTCTCGAGCGTCCGCAACCTGGGGCATAGGCGACGGGAGCACACAAGCGTGGGTGACCGAGGTGGACACAGCCAGCCGCCGCCACAGTGAACGCCGCGCAGGCGGTGGACCGCGACGGGGGGCACACCGGGCCACTGACAAACCCCACGTGCGTGGGGTCAAGAGCGGAGGGTGTGGCGTGTAGCGCCCCGATAGCCACTCACCCGCCTGCGGAGGAACCCCTTGCGAGATACCGGAGGAGGCACCAGCCAGACGGCGAGGCCGCATCGCCCTATGGACAGGAGGCTCCGGCGCCGCGTGGCACGACGGCATTGCAACCTGACCGACGATTTGCCGGACACTCAGGCGGTGACCGAGGTGACGACTACAGGCACCGCGGAGCGCTGGCAAAGTGCAATCAGGCGGTGGCTGCCCTGGGTCTCGAGGCTCTGCCGCTATACACCCCAGTTCACCATCCAGCAGAAACGCCATAGCTACTCCAGCAGAAGCGATCGGAGGGCGACAGAGCGCTGATGTCTGGTGGGACCAGAGCCCGGACTGGAACTGGGGGCATGACCATTAAAGGCAAAATTGACAAGACTGGGAAGACCTCTGACCCAGACCAAACAGCGGCCAAACTTGACACTATGCTGGCCGCCATGGAACAGCTGGAAGAATCCATCCAACTAACCCGCACTTCACTGGCTACCAAAATTGATAGCGTTGCGATTGACCTCACGCACCTGAGGGCCGACCACAAAAAACTAGCAGATCGTACTGCGTCCCTGGAAGGCGACATGAAAGACATCCAACCCCAAGTCAGCCAATCGAATAAGCAGGTGCAGGACCTCTTGAACAGGGTGGAATTCCTAGAGGAGAGAGCTGAAGATGCGGAAGGTAGGGCACGAAGGAATAATGTGCGCCTTGTGGGAGTGCCGGAAAAATGGGAAGGGAAGAACCCGGAGGAACACGTGGAACAGTGGTTGAGAGACATACTGCCGGAGGGGTCGCTCTCCCCGCACTTCGTGGTGGAACGTGCGCACCGAGTCCCAACGAGACCGCTGCAGACGGGATCCAACCCACGACCCATGCTGCCCCGCATACTGAATTACAGAGACAGGGACGCCATCCTGCGGGAAACACGCAAACTCCAGGACATACGGCTCGAGAACATGACTGTGATGTTCTTTCCGGACTACATGATACAGGTGCAAAGGCAGAGACACTCCTTCCTAGAGGTGAAAAGGCGCTTGAGGCAGCTCGGTCTGCAATACTCTCTTATTGAGAGTGGTGGCGAATGGGAAAACGCACTTCTTTACCGACCCAGACGAAGTGGAGGCGTGGCTCGACAGCGGCACGGATACGACCCCTAGGGAAGCCACCGACAAGACTGCTCGACGCCCCACGGGAGGAGGCCGGCGGAGACGCAGACCCCGACAGAGAAAGCGGAGCAGTGCGAGAGCGCGGCAGGAGGCCCTCCCCTTGAGGACGCCGCACAACAGGAGAAACAGGACGCCCTTCGCCTGGTAATGCAACACAGCCGATCCCCCGCGCAAAGTGCAGCAATGGGCGGCAGCCCGCGGGATCTCCCTAGCGCCGACGAAGCCATATATGGAGTACCGGACTCTCAGGCCTCGGAAGACCGACCAGACGTCACACCTCGAACGGCGGATTACATAAGTTGAATGAACACCCGGCCACGCTGCCCCAGGGCCGCCAGCTGAGGAGCAACGGCGAGGGCACGGAGTGGGGGACCGATGGAACAGTGGCGTTTCGACCGCGAGTGACACCAGTTGCGAACAATGATAACCCCGAGCCCGACCACAGCTGAACAGGACGGGAATGCGCCGGGCGACCCCTCGGCGACCCTGGGACATGAGAACAAGATGAACCCCCGTGAGCGACCGGAGCATGGGTCATGCGGCGACCCGCCTGGACACACATTGCCTGGGACACGTAAAGTATAATGACCACCGCATGTGCCACAAGTTGCTTAGTTATGCAAAACTGGGTTAGACTGATACACTTATTCCGGGAGGGTGAGGGGCCCTCACAAGACAAACTTTGCTAATTCTATAACTGTTATAGTGCTACTTGCACAGCAACCCCCCCTCGATTTAGACTTTGTTACTCTCCTAGAGAGCATGGACGGGAGCACGTTTGGCACCCGACCTTTTGGTATTTTACATGTACATTGCTTTCCATGGCTACTCGTTCTGCTAGTCATGTTTCCCCCCCCCTCATTCCTATGTTATGGTGTGTGGATATGGACATGTTTTCGAGATGCACTGGTGGGAATGTTCTTCGGCTGCCCGCTGGGAGTTGGAGGGAGGGCCGGGGAGGGAGAATTGTCAATAACTTGCAATGTCTACTGTTAAGATATGCACATGGAATGTGAGGGGCATGCACACACCGTCCAGACGCTATCAGATCCATGCATACCTCAAACGCCACCACATCCAAATAGCCCTCTTGCAGGAGACACACCTCAGCGAGGCGGAGACACGCATCTTGCGGCGTAGATGGCGCGGGCAGCTATTTGCCACACACTACTCCTCCTACGCTAGAGGGATGTTGGTATGGGTAAAACCGGGCACCCCTCTGACAGTACTGGACACACATATAGACCCCAACGGGAGGTACGTAGTGGTAAATGGCAGACTGGACGGGCGGCCAGTGGTCCTGGCCTTGATTTATGCACCTAACACAGGCCAGGCGGAATTCCTAGCACAGCTCACAGACACGTTAGCACCTTGGCATGGTATCCCGTGGGTGCTGGGCGGGGACTACAACTGCACACTAGACCTGACGCTCGACCGGTCTCACCCCCCGCCACCGGGCACGCAGGCACAGAACGCTGCGAAAGCCTTACAGGCCTGGTCCGCGCAATGGGACTTGCAAGATGCATGGCGCAGTCGAAACCCCCACACCAGGGTATATTCATACTTTTCTGGCGCGCACACCATGCACGTACGTCTGGACAGGTACATGCTCACCAGCGAACTGCTCCCACACGTGACGGACACCTGTTAGATGGGCCGCACGCATTCAGATCACAACCCACATTTCATGGATCTAACGTGGGACCAGACGAGACCCCCAGTGCCTACCTGGAGACTACAACCAGATCTACTTCTGGACGGTCCATTCAGGAACTCCATAAGTGCACACACAGTGCAATATTTCGAAGACAACACGGGCACGGCGTCCACTCCACAACTGGAATGGGACGCGTTTAAAGTGGTACTTAGGGGACACTGCTTGGGCACTCAGGTACGCTCCTGGCGACAGATAGAAAAAGATCTGCAACATTTGGAATCGGGCCTGCTGCAGGCGGAGCAGGAGGTGGCCGAAGGCGCTAACGCTGGGTTACTGAAGGCGCGGGCGGAACACGACAAATTGATAGATAGGCTGCGACACATCAACTACACAGCACACTCGGCCCGCACGCATCACGCGGGGGATAAGCCTGGAAAATTACTGGCCTGGTTGATAAGCCGTGAGGACCGGTCGTCACCTGTGACGGCGATACATCCCGCTAACGGCCCAGTGGTGTACACACAGGAGAAGATACATGAAGCCTTCGTCCAACAGTATTGCGCGCTATAACAACCCAATCAACCCAATCTTCTCTCATTTCGCAGAGCACTTAAAACTTGGCTATTCCCGTGAGGTCCAACTACAGCTGGTTCTTGTCATTTAGCGCTGGGACGCTCATGGGCAGCCATGCGCTCTACAAATCAGTAAAATAAAATAAAATAAATAAATATATGAATCGAGACTGCACGCACACCAACAGCATATTACCACATATCTCGATGGGATCGCACTGCCTACCCTGACTGACGGACAACGGGACGACTTGGGGCTGCCGCTTGCGTCGGACGAACTGCGCGACGCCATATATGCCCTCTCGAATAGCAAGACTCCTGGACCGGACGGGCTGCCTGCCGAGTACTACAAGGCATACTCTGACATCCTGATCCCGGAGCTCCTCCGGATATACTCTGCGGCACTGGAGGACTCGTCCTTACCCAAGTCGATGAACGAAGCGACCCTAGTGTCTCTTCCTAAACCAGGCAGGGATGGCACGCTCCTCGGCTCATACCGGCCCCTGGCACTTTTGAATACGGACTACAAAATCCTAGCGTCGACCCTGGCCCGACGGCTGGCGACCTTGGTGCCCACCTTAGTCCACGGGGATCAGAACGGTTTTGTGCCCACCAGGTGCACCTCCCACAATATCAGGAGATTGTTCAGAGTGCGACGATGGCCATGAGTCATGATGGCCTTTGACTCGGTAGAATGGCCCTATCTGCTGACAGTACTGCGCAAATTCGACCTGGGGGACGACTTCATCGAGATGGTCGGCCTACTTTACGACAGCCCTGAAGTGCGGGTTCGCACGGGCAAGCTACTATCTGAGGCCCTTAAAGTTAGGCGGGGCACCAGACAGGGATGCCCGCTGTCCCCTTTACTTTTCTCGCTGGCGATTGAGCCCCTCGCAGAGATGCTGCGTAGCAGTGGCGCAACCTGGGGAATCCCGCTAGGCATGGCATACACATAGGGCCAGATGCATCAAGCATCCATTTTGCGATTCCTTATTAGCGAAAAATAAGGAATCGCTAATAAGGAATAGCAAAATGGAATGCATCAAGCAATCACTACATAAATAGCGATTCCTTAGAATTCCTTAATTGCGACTTGCAAATTGCGAGTCGCAATTAATGAATACCTCCCCATTCATTCCTATGGGCCTAGAGGCCCATAGGAATGAATGGGAAGACAATCTCAATTTGCGAATCGCAATTAGCGATTCGCAAATTGAGATTGCGAGTTCAAGGGTGCAGGGGTGTCCAAAGGACACCCTGTTGCATCCCTGATTTTGATCTGTGCACATATGTTGCGCACACACATGCCCTTAGGGCATGTGTGTGCGCAACATGAAACTTTAAAATATGCACAAAAGTGCATTTTTCTAAGTTTTTGCAAATTACCACGAAGTTGTACTTCGTGGTAATTTGCGTGCCCTATTAGCGAATTCGCTATTTTTGAAACTTTCATGCATTGCATTTAAGGAATCTCAATTTGAGATTCCTTAAATGCAAACAATCGCAATTTAGCGAATTCTCTATTAGCGATTTTTGCATTTGGGATGATGCATCCCAAATGCAAAAATACCGGTCGCAAAGGGGCAGATTCTGAGAATCTGCCCCTTTGCGACAGGTTTTTAGCTTGATGCAACTGGCGCCATAGTCTCGCTGTACGCAGACGACCTGCTCCTGTATGTCAGAGACCTAACTCAAATACCACCAGACCTGTCGGACATCTTCGGTACTTTCGAGGCTATGTCGGGCCTAAGGGTGAACTGGGCCAAGTCAGGGGTGTACTCATTTGACCCTGACACCCCAGAGCCGGATATCAGGATCAGTGGCGAAAGGTTACCTTGGTACCCCACCACGTTCAAATATTTAGGAATCTATATATATAGGACCTCCCCAGACATATTAGGCGGTAACCTGACGCGAGCCATCACGTCCATACGATCACAGGTCACCTTCTGGAAAACCCTCCCACTTAACGTGCCAAGCAGAGTGACATTGACGAAGATGATTGTGTTGCCTAGGCTATTATATTACTATGCCAACATTCCAGTATACGTCCCAGCCCACACGTTCAGGGAGCTGGAAAGCATAGTCAGAGAACTGATATGGGACACCGGAAGGCCCAGAGTGGCACTAAGAAAGTTATACACGCCTGTAGACGAAGGGGGTCTCGCAGTGCCGAATCTGGAGCTTTATTATCTAGCGGCACAGCTACAATGGGTGGCGGCCTGGCTCGATGGCAGGAACCTGGGAGATACGGCCACAGACACGATGTCCCCTCTACAGATCCACATGTTGTTCCACCCACTGACCAAAATGAAGAGACAGGTACAACTACACGTGTCAGTGGCCGCGAAATGCTATAGCAGGAGCCTTCGGCTCACGAAAGCGGTTAAGCCATATGCCCCAGCGCTCCCGCTCCTAGGCTCCCCCAGGGCCATGGGCATAGTCACCGACACAACGCTGGAGCACTGGGCTCGATCGGGAGTGGACACCATGGCGGACCTATACGCCGATGGCGCCCTGATACCTTTTGCGACCCTTGCTGACGACACGGGGCTGCCAGCTGGACAGTTCCTACAACATGCTTCCATAATCAGAGCGTACACGCAGCGGTGGGGGACCATCGCAGATGAACCACCCACCCACCAACTAATTCAATACCTACACGTCATGGGGGAAGGCACACATGTGGTACATTGGTTAACGCAGGCACTGTTATCGCACACACAACTTAATCTGCAGCCATTACGTGACAAGTGGACGGTAGATAGAGGGAGAGAATGGTCAGATAAGGAATGGGCGATGGTCCTTGCGAGCCCCAGATGCATCCCACGCAACGCACGCTTTAAATTGATACAATTCTACATATTGCATAGAGCGTACCTCACGCCAGACAGAATCAACCACTACTTTCCGGGTGCCTCAGCGACATGCCCGAGATGCATGTTGCTGGGAGCAGACCTGCTGCACATGTCATGGCACTGCCCGAGACTCCAGACGTACTGGCAGACGGTGCTGCCCCTACTTGAGCGTAGCACGGCCATGCCAATACCACACACATGGGAGGCATGTCTCCTCGGCCTTTACAAGAGAACTAAACTTAACAGGGTCCCCTCCCGTTTCTGGGACCTGGACCTGCTCACAGCCAAGAGGCTCCTCACTAAACATTGGAAACACACTGAACCACCATTCGCTGAACACTGGCCCGCCTCCTTGGACAACTGGGCGAGAGCGGAGAGCGTCACCCTCCATAATGAGGAGACCGCAGGCCTGCGGGAATTCCCCACCGTGACTCTATGGGACGAGGCGCTGGGCTCCTTCCATCGAGAATGCCAAGCGCAGGGAATCCCCTCGAACACTGGCCCCCCCTGACACACATACGATGTAACCGCCAGGGCAGACGCCGTGAGCCACATCCTCACCGGCCCCATTGTCACCATGCATGAACTTCCAAATTGAGACACCCCCTGCTCTGATGACAGCGCTTAGCCCTAATCTGCAAGGAAGCATCCCTCACACACACCATGACCCTCCCGCTGCCCGATATACAGCCCTCCCAGAAACGGACGAACCGTCATGGACAACATGAGACGGTACCTCCTAGCTCCCACCACCTCGACACGACCTCACCATGGCACACGTTACGCACCTACTGATTGACCACCCCATCCCCTCCTCCTTATTCCCCACCAGTTTCCCCTTCCTTTCCCAACTGCATCTCGACTTACCCTTCTATATGATTCCCCCGCCTTCTTCACTACTCCTGCCACAGTCACGAATTTCCAACTCATCTCCTAGCCGATCTCTTGGCCGCACCGACTATCTACCATGGGCTATAACCGCCTATGAGGCGGCTGACACCACCGACCGCTCCCACACAGAGATGGATAGATATTAACTCACCGGAGCGGGGGAAATGCACACTATCACAACAAGCATGGCGTTGATCACCACTGGCAACCAGGTTTAGGGTCACACTGCAGCGACGGCGGGTTCTCCTGCACGACGTGATAGTCCCGAGTCCTGACCCAGCGACTGTCGCAGCACTAACACACCAGCTGCAACACCACCACCGGTGCATGTGATGCCAGACGGTTCCCCCCCCAATACTTGAGACCCGGTGGCGGGCACAGGGAGTAGGGACCACACTACCACACACGTTGCGTAATTCTGGGGAACACGCGTGCACCACTACAGAATGATTGCATGCGCCGTGAACCTGGTGCCACGCCAAATGTGTGGTAACGCTGTAATGCATGATATGACCCTGTGGAGATGCCATACATTGTTTCGATGTAAGTTGCAGAATGATGCACAGTTTTGTATTTCTCTTTCCATTGTGTGAAAACAATAAAGATATATTTAAAAAAAAAAAATGATGATATACAGTGATCCGGTATCCATCATCAATGAAACAATTTTGTTATTTATCTCAAAATTTGCCTCAGGTCGTACTCTTCTTCTCTCTATACCTCCGACTTCCATCACATCCACATCACCATCAACAACTACAACTCTATAAGTGGATGTCGAATCATTCACACATGCCACTTTCTGATACTGTTGCTTGCACATGCGTGCCAAGTGTCCCTTTTTCCCACACTTAAGAGAGTCTTTTCCAACAGCATAACATTGTTTTGAATCCGCCAAGTGGTATGTGCTCCCACATCTTAGACAATGTTTCTCTCCGTTTTTCCCTGTTGTTTTGTTGAAATTCCTTTGAAACTTGTTTTTATTATAGTAATTGCTTTCAGTCTTGTTTCTCACTGCACATACACTCTCCCCATTGCCTTCCACAACTGAGACTTCTTTGTTGCCGTTTGAACTTATTTTCATTTCCTTCATGCATTTTTCTGATTCCTCAACCACTTTCACAATGGCTATAGCATCTTTCAATGTCGGATCACTCGAAGCCCACAGTCTTTCTTGAGTTTTTTTACAATGACACTGAACTATTAATTGGTCACGAATCATCTCCTCCTGCATTGCGCCAAATTGATATTTAGCTGATAGTTCTCTTAATCTGGCCACAAACTCATCAATACTTTCATTTTGTCTCTGGGGCTGAGTATAAAATTTATGTTGTCGCATAACCACATTTACATGCATTGCAAACCTTTTCTCTAGCTTCGTGACAGCTTCCTTATATACATCATCCAAATCTTCTCCATCAGGCAGATATTTGAAAATATGCTGCCCTTCTTTCCCTAAATTACCTAACAGTAATGCTTTCTTCCTTGCAGCTGGGAATTCCGTACCATTTAAGGCCACTAAATAGTTCTCGATGCAGTCTATCCAATCTTCCCAATCAATATTAGGCTTGCCTGGAGACATCAAGAAAGCTGGTGGAATTACTATTGCAGTACTTACATCCATTATTCCTCCTGCACTACAACTTCCCAGCAGAAGGTGGCAGCACAGTCCTAGAATGCTTGTTAGGAATGATCACAACTAACCAATGAGAACGTAGATAACAGAATGCTCTTTTCTGAACAGTATTTACTTCCTTTTAATGGAGAAGGATGAGTATTCAACTGCCTACAACCTTCACGTGAGTGTCTTTTCCTCTTCCTTTTCTTATGATTTTATGTTGTGTCTTGTATTCACATGCTGCTTCAGCAAGGTAATCTGTTATTGGCAAGTTTTTACCCCAAATTACCCATCAAGTAGACTAATTTGTCATATAACATTAGCCCCTGATTTCCAGCTTGTACACCACACGTGCTGCCTTTATGAAACACCTCGTAAACACGAGCTTTAAATTTCGCCACTGCTCGTACACTCCTTGCCCATAAACTTTTTTTATAATCCAAGTCTTTGTTCCTGTACTCTTCTTTATAATTATTTTTAAACTGTGTGTTGTAACTCTTCCTTCAGCTCACGTTTCCTTTAATTAGCACAGGCTGAATATCCGAACAACCAATGACTCGTGGTCGATCTGCTATTGAGAATTTCTGCTCAAAATCACACCACACTTTGCCACTCGCTTTTGTTTTATAAATTCCAAACACTGAAAATAATGTCAACAACACAAACTCTTCCTCACACCTGGCAGCTTGCTCGTGTCCTATTCCTCCTTCACGCCTCCCGTCTCGTGCTCTATTTTTATTTTCAAACACTCAAATGGCTTCTACTTCACGAGCTCTTCCTCGCGCCTTACAGCTTACGCATTATTTAATATCAAAATGTTAACAGTTCATGCTCAAGCTCACACCGTACTTTTTAAACATTGTGCGTCTTTTTTTATATTAAATCCTCACTTTCCTTATGAACAGGCAATTCTTTATGATAAATATGTGTCAATTTTATTGTAGAGATTTAAATCCAGAATACATTCCAAAACTCGACTTTGCCACTCTTTCTCAAAATTAACTGTACCACAACTATTTTTTCTCCTTTCTAATTTTCCTTTTGTTTTGAGACAGCTTTCCTTTTCCGTATTTCAGTGCTACAGCTCCTTTGCTTGAAATACCCCGTATTTTCTTTCCTTAAGGAGTAATATTTCCGTAATGAATAAGCTTTTGCATTTCAAACATCCTGCGCGCACATGGTTAATAACGAAGCAATATCAGATATTAAATTGTCAAGAATATTATTTTAAAAGTCTCTTTTCGTCAGACAAATCTTCTAGAATTTAAATTTTAAATGCAGCCAAACAATATTAAAATTTGTGTCTCTTACCAAGTTTGTAGTAATTATTTCTCTTTGTCCAAAAGTTCTGATTCTTGTGTGAGTTAGTAATTCAACTCACAGTACCTGTTGTTGTTTCCTTTTAAACAAGCAAGTAAATTTCTTCAACGAGTTGGGTTCTTCTTCCCATTAGTTCAGGATAATCTATCTTCCTTATTAAATCCTTTCTTGCATGTGTCTGGTCAAGTAATCGTCGCCAAATTTGTTATGATAAATAAACCATGTAGAACTGGTAATATTTCCAAGTGGATTTATTCTTCAAAGAAAGACCTGAACAGCTTCTTGCCAGACACAGCTGGACTAACTGCTCACTGATGCCTCAAGCATGACATCACCTTGGAACCACTAAGGCATCATAAGGATGCCACATTCTAAGCAGTGAAACATGTGAGTAATGGTAAAGTGATAAACAACATAACATATAAATATAACACTCTTGTCATTCCGATCCTGCTGGTGAGGGTACAACTTATTTTTGAGCAGACACCCCCAGGGGAACTTGGCTGCCATATAGCACTTCAGCACCCCAACAATTTTGATAAAAAGTTGGAATGGGATGCCTGAGACTCTGACTATTAGTGGGTTTAACCTGAGTGCTGCCTATTTTTAATGGGGAATTACCAGAACTGCTAGGGTGAAGCAAGTGGGACTCACGAACCCACCTATAAAACACTAGAGCCCCGACCATGTGTAATTTTTGTAAATGCTGTATTTTACTTTGTATTTGATATATAAAAGCAATTATTTGACTGGGCAATTATTTATTTCTGCTCTGATAAACCTATTTTGAGTAGTAAGCATGTGTTCATACCTGCTGTGTACTTGGCCCAGTTGCTCATGATCCATTGTAGATTGGGCCCAAGACATCAAGAGTAAAAGGCCTCAGCCCCCACAGTTGATTCCAGTAGGTCCTGCTTGCCTCGTTTTGTTCCGAACGGGGTACCGCCACATGTTAAAGCCAACAGGGTTGCCTTATTGATTATTAAATGTGGTGGTATAAGCAGTAGCCTTCTTTATAAAAACTTGCCAAAGTCTTAAGGCTTAAACTTCTTATTTGTGAAAAGGGTCATGTTTTCCAATAGGTCAATAATGGAGCACTGCTGGTTTTCAGGATTAAAGACTGCTTTTGCATAAATAATGGTAGAAGACTATATTCACAGGGTCAGATGACCCCTTTGATATTTTTGTTCATGATTTGCATTCCGTTTAATCTTTAAAGCCCTTAACAGAGGGGTTCCAAATTCTAATTCCCCTTATTATCATTTTAATATTTGTCATTTTGAGCAAAGTATTTAGTTGTTTGCCCATTAAAGTACTTTCCCTCAAAAAAGGATCGGTTGAACATTGTTTCAGTGAGTATTGTTTTGGTGTGTTACTCATTTTTGAATTTCTAGCCTACAACACCTTCACAAGTCACTGTTGGACAGATCTGCTTCAATACCCTGAGAGAAAAGTAAGGTGAAAAGGTTTTACATTATCAACTCTGTGACAATTAGCATAGGAAAAACTTTCCTTGTCCAACACCATAGGAAGGGCTATACATTTTCTTTAAACTTGAGACTTTATGACATAGATTTCTAATTCAGGTGGTAATAGAGAGTTCTCATTTTCTTTGTATTCAACTATATTTTTTCATTTACTATTTAATTGTGTATGAATTAAAGTACTTTTTTTTTAAAGTAAAAACACAGAACATTGCTTAATTAAGACACATTAGGCACTTTGAGGAGATATTTACCTTTTATTTTTCCCGTTCATTGCTTTATTTTATTCTTTTGTTTTTTACGTTTTGACTACTGCAAGAAATCGGGTTACTAGTTGACTGGGGTGTGAGCCTTGATCAAGGAGCAACCACAATCCTTGTCAGGGTGAGGTACAAGTCAACCCTCAATTAGCCTTTGTTCAGCCCAATGTGTAAAGTATTTGTGATGTACTCCAGTCAGTAATAAAGTGATAACACTACGCAAAAGTATTATGGTTAGAAAAATAGAGTTGTTTTTAAAAAATAAACTATACCCAAAACAATAAAAATCCCATTGATAGAACTGGATATATGCACGTTTAATGTTTTCACTAAAAATAGAGCCAAGAAGCACAAAGTGTCAACTATGAATATCTAGACACACTGGAACAGGACAAAGTCAGTAGTTCAGGATGATCATGATGGAGCATGGGTCAGCTACAGAGACACAGGTAGACCCACTGAACAAAATACCTAAAATCCTGGTTTGCGGAGTGCTTCAAGGGTCTGTGTCCAAGATGCGTCATGCAGATTGAGCAATGCATTGGTACCGAGATGTGGAGAGGCTGCGGTGTGAGGTCCTACACCATCATTGAGGGTGCCACTGATAAGGGCTTGCGATCTGAAGTCCGGCATCAAGGACGTGTCTCTCAGTTGGGAGATGCATCGGTTTCAAGAAGCTGCAAGACTGTGATGCAGAGTCTGGCATCGACGAGGGATCAGTAAACAACAGGGAGGGACATCGGGGGGGGACAATGTTTATAGGGGTCCAATGTGCGTGTTCCATCAATCTGTATAACAAAAAGATGCACACAGTTCCCCTGGGGAATGGTAATAACGTAGTGAAGTGAACTATCGTCCTCTCTTCGTGAGGTACAAAGGTGTTATTGTACCAAAGTGAAACAGGGAAGGGTATCCCTTTTCGGAACTAGGGATGCCTCACACAACAAGCTGGCTTAACGGCTGTTGTCATATCACCAGCTAGTCGTCTCGTGCCATCATCGGCTTCCTGCTCCAACGTCAAGCCGGCGCTGCAATGCCTGACGGGTAGCACTCGGTGCTACACTCTTGTGGAGATCTTTTGTTCCTGGCCGTTGAGTGAGTGGGTGTGAGGGCCCCTAGGGTGAGAAGTAGTGAGCGTGAGGGAAATGTGGTAATAAAAAAGGTTGGTGTAGTCTACTCCATTAGTTTTATTCGTGTAGTTCACCACCTTGTTTAAAATAAGAGGGGCATTGGGACTTCAGTGGTTAAGGAGGATTAGTCCCGTTCGACCCTCATCAGTGAACAGGTCAACATGTTTCATGCCCTATTGGCAATTCTTCAGGACCTAGGGTGTGCTCAT
Source organism: Lissotriton helveticus (assembly GCF_964261635.1). Lineage (NCBI taxonomy): Eukaryota > Metazoa > Chordata > Amphibia > Caudata > Salamandridae > Lissotriton > Lissotriton helveticus. Next base: position 667,072,521 of record NC_136063.1, read on the forward strand.
AAACTTAGTGGTAAGCCCCGCGCAAGGCTGAGGCGTGTGAAGGATACAACCTGTGTGGTTGCCGACTCCTGCAAGGAGAGTTCCTGCGTCGTAGATATACCCTGTGAGGAAAAAGATAAACGTAAGCTCGTGATTCAACTCCCTCGACTTATCCAGAGTGGGGAGTCATTTTTAAAAAAAAACACAGGGGTATAAAGTGAGGAGAGAGGAAGAAGAGTAATAAGTAACTACGTGTAAAATATAACATCACTGTGTATTAATGTTACAGCAGACACAAGGTGTCTCAACCCAGTGGTTGTGTACTTAGGTAGTGAAATGGAAGGATCTAGCGCCAGCCGGCGTGCTAATAGGAAGGGGTTTAGAGAAGAATACGAAGTTCTGATGAACTTACCCTCACTGGTGGGCTTACGTGCCCCAAGGCTGTTCCCGTGGGACCTGCGTTGTGTGACAAATATCTGGAAGGTACACAAGGAGGGTCCAGTTGGTATAGAAGGCAATTAGATTAAATTAACGGGGTGGTGGGTTGAATTAGGCCACCTGGTTAAAAGTCCGGGGATAAGTAGACCACATCGGCAAAACCAACGGTGGTCTTGCCAAGCACCCGGTGGCCCCAGAGTGTTCATACCACCCGTGGAAGGTCGCAGCCTGAATGGGGACCAAGTCAGCGAATAGCGGGACCCCGCCTGGACCGCGGCAGCACTCTGTGGGGCAGCAGCGGCGCAAGCATTAAGGGAGGCGCCGCATGCCGCGCCCCGCGCCGTACCACGACAGCCAGCCTCCCGTTCACCACATGAGACCGCCAACTCGGTGTGTGTGCCGGTCGTGTGACGGGGCCGGGGGGCGCGCGCGTGCACGCGAACGAGCGCCTCACCCACCACCACGGCGGTCGGGGCCACATAGACACAACCGGTCACCCAACCCTGCAAACGGCCTCTGAGGGGGCAGAATCCTGGAGTCCCTGGGGGCTGGCTCGACTCAACGAGGCTCCAGCCGGGCTACACTGAGCCTGACTGTCCAAGCGCCCGCATCGCCCAACTCCCAAAACGCCCATCCACCTTACCTCATCAACGCAGTAACGTGGCCTCTCTACCTAGTCCCACGCTCCGACGTGGTTCGACACGTAGAGCAGCCGCGGGTGTGTGATGGTGGCACTCGGTGATATATGGCCCGGCTCATTACAAAGGCGTGTCTAACGTCGGGTTGCTGGGCAACCCCTCGGCAACAACGGTGCACCGGGATGCAAAGGCCAACAACAAGTATGTGTCACACAATGGAGGTTCTGATGAGGCAGTGAGCTGTGATTTGAAGCGGGTCTTGCTAACAACGGAAATTCATGCAGGGACGGTGATCAATTGGTTCTGCTCGGATTGCGGTGTGCAGCAGAGAAGATGCATTGACTCTACTGGATCCACAGAGACTGGCAGAGCACCTTAAGCTCACTTCCTTGGTTCCAGGACTGGGGTGTCAGATCAACACCCAACCTTCCCAACACTGCAGAGGCGAAGATAAGCCCAATCCCCTACCCCCACTCTGAACGCGGCTCACTGATCTATAACAATGAACCTGCGATCCGAGCGTAGGGAGAGGGTGGGAAAAAATGAAAGAAGGGATGGAATACACAAAGGAATTGTTCTAGACTTGTTCCTGACCCACGTCTTCACCAGGGCAACCACTAACCATGGAAATCTGCAGAGGATGAAAGAAACCATATACATAAGCCTATATACTGGTCTGTCTCTCTAGGAACATGCATCAAAAATGATATATTCCACACTCATAGCTTACCATTCTCATAGTGGTAATCTGGCTTCTTCTGAAGTGTAGAGCAGGTATACAGGAGAATTTATATCCGAACTTGAACCCACCAGGGAAAACGAACAAAAAAGGGAAAAAAGTCCTTAGACTGAAAAAAACCCTTCTGTGCATAAAATACCCAAAAAGAAAATATATCAGGCAAAGACCCAATATCTGTGGCCACAGTACTCAAAACACCCAAAAATAACTAGGAAACACTATCCTCGTGAAAGCGTCCAAAAAGTCTACAACGACTAGGATAGGTAAACACAAACCCGGAAGTAGGGCTTTCCGGAACTAATCGCGTCTGCACACAGCCGTGCACAGACACTGTCCAAGTCTCTAAAACGAGCGAAGTTAATCCTCAGAAGAGTCCTGGCACAAGGCTCCAATTTCCCTACAATCCGGCAGGAAATCCAAAAAACAAAGGCTGCGCGATCAGTAACAGCTACAAACAAAGACAAAAGTCCCGAAAAGCAATCCAGACGTCCCAGGAAACCTCTGAGCTGACAAGGATAGAAACCAAGCACCGATGTCAGCACAAGCTCCACTTTTATGAAGAAGGAAGATAGGAGGGGCTGTACCTGCTGACCGGTGTAGGAGTGATGCATGGCCATAGAGAGAGGACAGGCTAGATGGATTACCTGGCTAAATCCCAACATGAGGTGGCACCACTTGGCAGGATGTACTCACAGGTGGCAGAGTCCAGGTGCTGGGTTCATGATTGTTAGAGCCTTCTGTCACTGAAGCTCAAGTCAAGAGGTCAGCCAACTAGTCCTTAGAGTCATGGGGGGTTCTGGTTTTGACCAATGCAGGTCCAATACTTTGCATCCAGGCAAGAGGGCAGCAGGCAGCAGATCAGCACAGGAGGGCAGCAATCCTTCAGAAAAGCAGTCCAGCAGAGTGACAGTACTTTCAGCAGCACCGCAGTCCTTCCTCCTGGCAGAGTATTCACAGGTCTACAAGTGTACTGAAGAGTTGGTTACTGAGGTCCAGTATTTACATCCACTTGTGTCTTTGAAGTGTAAAAATCTTCTAGAGGCTTGCCTTTGAAGTGCACAGGTGCCATGCCTTCCTAACTCTGGTGTGCGATCAATCTGCTGGCCGTGCAGCGTTTTTGTTTTTTTCTGCCGCAAATTCGACCACCGCGGATAGATTTTTACCTGCTCCACACTCTACCGGCAGTCTTTAGTGGCATCGTTCCGCCGTGTTTGGATTTTTCTGGCAGTTGATCCAAATCAGACTGCCGGTTTTTCCGCTGTACATGAGGACGGTTCATTTCCATGTCCACAACGATCGGAATAGTTTTCCGACCGCCATCCTAATAGACCCCCAATAAACTACTGCAGTGAAGTAAGTTGTTGATGTATTGCATGAACCCACTGTTGTCAATCATAAAACCAGGTGGGTGAGATGGGGTTGTAGTTAGGGTCTGAACTCAATATTCACTGTGTTGTTCCTGCCATAAACTTGTCTCCTAGACTGAACTATTGCCATAATGTACCAACAAGGTATCAGGCATGCACAACTGTTTAGTAGTTTCACATATGGGGTGTCGTAGAGTTACACCTTCCCTACATTGATGCATGCATTCCAAGATGAGATGAAATCGGACCCTCTAGGAGGTTACTTTGGCATGTAGCAGTGTTCCTGGTCCTAGGCAAGGTGATAGAGTCTTTAGGAAAATGTAGTGTGTCATTCTACAGTGAATCAGGAACTCTATAGCCAATTGTAAATGTAGGAATGTAGGAATGATGTTGTCATATATTATCATTGCTTGTGTGATCCAACTGTCTGGATGGCCATGGTGCCATTACTTGAATGTGTCCACACTAATTATCTTAATGTAGCCAGTGAGGCAGGTCACTTTTGTCCACTCAGTATAAATGAATTATTAATAGTTATTAATAGTGAAGTCACCAATCAAGTATATGTGTATCTTTTTTGTTATTGGACTTGATGAACCAAGTGGAGACACCAGATAAATAAAATGTACAAAGGGAATGCATCCTCCTTAGCACACCCTCATGTATCCCACCCACACCACAAACTAAGAGAATGTGTTTGCTTCTTTGCAACTTAGTTTCAAATTTCAGCACCACATATTCACACCATTTTCTGAGGCTTTAGTGAAAAGGTCTACACAGAATAAGCATGGATTGACAAGTCTTTTATGCTTGCAAGTTAACAGAAATGTGCCAGCAATCACCGAATGTATATGCACAGTGTATTCTGATCTATTGCAAAATCAATGCTGGGCATGCCTCAAAGGATGAGACTGGCACTTGTACTAGGCAGCATGAAGGATATAGGTATATTCAGATCCCCGTTCTGACAATTGCAGTACAATTAGGGTTTTCAAATAGTTTTTTGTTAGCTGGGCGTCATGTTTACTGTCTAGGATTTCTTTTTACACATCATTGTTATAAAATATCTTCTTCCAGTTGCTTCAATGGTGACAACCATTACAATATTGTCTTGAATGCACTGACTTATCAAATAAATCTTTTGACTACAAACCTCCAACCAGCCACTGCTGGAACAACTGAACAGCTATATGTACATTGCCAGATGCTGGTATGCAGACCCACCACCTTCATTACAGCTGTGCTGCTCATATAAATGACAATGTTTTCAAGCTGTGATGAGTGCTATTTCTCACCACAGCATGTGCCAGCATAATTCCTCCTTTGTAATGCACCATACAATATCAAAAATTGGTTACAAAGGTAAACTTACATTTTATTTAAAGAAGAATAACATTAATTTTGGACTCTGTAGCCATGGGTCTCTTGAGACAGAGGTGCACATTAAGCATTGAGGTCAATGATACATATTTACTGTCAAGGCGGCAGTATATGGAATCATCTGTCTGAACAATTGAGGGCTATCCTGGATGAAATAAAAATCTAAAAGGATTTGAAAACCCTCCTATGTAAACAGTAGGATAAGAGATCTGTTGTTCTTACCTCCTTCCCCGCTTTGTTATCTAATCAGTGCTGGGACAATCTTGTCGAGTAGCCATGCGCGATAGAAGTTCTCATCATGCATTCATTCGTCTACTTATAATGTGGTTAATTATAACAGCTGTTGTTTGTTTTATATATTTGGCAGTATTTCAACTGCATTATCTTTAAAGCAAAAACACTTTTAATAGTATGAAGGAATTACGTGTTACTGCCTAAGAGAAAACATGGAGGGACATTTCCAAAGATAAATTTAATAAAAACACGTATCAAGTTGATAACGCTCTGGGCCAGTCCTTCCAATTCGAGTCTGGTCAACAGACCTGTTTAGTAGCCTGAAAGTAGCCGGAATACAGAAAATGAGGAAAAGTAATTGATGATTAGATGAATAGTATCAATCCTTCTCCCAATTAATGGAAACAATTTGCCCAATCGACTAAACCCTACACTAACCTAAGGATCGGGGAAACCCTATTGAATCAAGGAAGCAAGAAAGGTGTCAGCAGCAGAAGCTCTGTAGAAGTTCTATAAGTAAAAAGTCATGTATAGCATGAAGCCACATAATCAGAGAGGTTATCCCCCTCCAAGTCTCAAAGGGAATCTGATTACCGCAAGGTGGGTTTACTCATTGAAATGCACAAAGAACATTCAAGAAATATGACCTCATACATATCACAGTACTTTTTCAGTTCCAAAGAAAGAACTTGGCACCCTGAACACTACTCCAATATTCCAGTCTCTGCTTCCTTTCTTTATCTGGCAGTACCAACTGGTAACACCCCCTGTGTTCTTCATTGAAATCATTCCACCTTGCCAGTTCTTCCTTGCTTCACTATCTCCGACATACAATGTGTTTTTCTCTAACGAATCCCTTTGGTCTGCACCTGCACGTGCAAAAGAGAACAACATGCAAACAAACAACTTTCATGTTAGTATTAATTGTCTCCACTGCTAGCTTAAGACCCACAATTGCACTAACTTAACAATTTTAACTGCATATTAGTTGTACAACCTACATATAACCCAATAAATGAAATATTTAATAAAGTAATGGACTATTTTATACTGTACTCTTATTTGTGGCACAATATATTACCTTTTCGAATATGTTCAAAGCACTGTATACCATCTCTTCTGTTAACAGCATATGTTCTCCAACTTTTAATTAACATGGAGGTATTACACACATGTATCCCCTCTCACCTATTTTATTGCTATAGAACCTCATTATGTTTTATTTGCAATACTAAGGAGTACAAGGGAATTTTAATACAAGATGTTAATGTAACGGTTTTAGCTTATGCTGATAATGCTTAATTGTATGTTCATATTCCTTCTAATCAGACCATTAGCCTCTGTTTATGTATATATTCTGAATATTAGTAAACCTGAATTGCTTTGCTTTAAATACCTTACATGCATCTAACATATTAGCAGCAATGAATATTATATGGAACCTTTTCAATCTCAAATTCATTGGTATTGTTTTTACTAGGCTTTCCTGGTGTTTGTTTGAAAACTGAGGAAATGGAAATGTATTAAGAGAATTTGAGATAGTATCCTCTGTAACCTAGATGATGTCTAATAAAGAGTAGAATAGTGCTTGAAGAACATTTCTGGATATCTTCACTACTAACAGTGTCAGCATCTATCAACTCTGATATCAGATTGGCATTAGCTTAAGAGTGTACTGATCAAGCCAATACATGGCCCACATGCTCCCCTTTCCTCTTAATATTGCTGGAATGCAGTCCTCTCATTCACTATTACCTCATTCAAAAAGAAATTCTGAAAATAGTTTTAAGCAAGTTTGAATGATTTCTTAGGAAATTTAGAAGACAGATTTAAACAGCTCTTAATCTTGCTCTGTGCATTGGCCTGAATTTTCTTGATCAAGGCCAAAAGGGTCTTTATAGAGTTTGCTTTAAAAGCAATGAGCTGCCTGCAAAAACAGCAATTACATGCTCCCCAAATACTTAAGATAGAGGCCAAATTCACTTTGAATGAAAAGAATTCCTCAATAAAAATATGCAAATAGTGTTTCCACTTAGGCAGCAATAATAAGAACCTTTCAAACACCCAACTAGTATTAGCTGACCTAGTTTCCAACTGAAGGATAACCACAGAGTGGTTTTAGAAGCTATTTCCAATAAGGTGTGAATCAAGTTCGCTAAACTGAGTTGAAATTAAGTAAAATAAATCTGTGATGCAGACTTAAGTGTTTAAAGGAGCATGTGTAGAGTCTATCATTAGGATTTGCAGTACGCCATGGATCCACAAGCCATATTCTTCTGTGAGTTGGGCCACCATAGAAGCAGATTTATGCTTTAATTGTTACTTATCCCTACGTGAGGCATCAAGTTGGGGATTCTGCAACAGATTAAAGTCACCCACCTAGATGATTACCCCCTTGAGTCCATCAGTGCTGAATACATTTGTTTAAGAGATCTCATCTCATCCTCTATTTGGCCATTGTAGTTAATAAAATTAATACACTGGGAATCTAAATGTGCCACCACCCAAAGCCATTGTTTCTGGCAATCCCTCCTAATATGTTTGACTAACCAATTAAGGGATCTAGAAAAGAAAATAGCTATCCGCTGATAAAAAAAATAGCATGGAAATCCCACAAAGGAATAGACAACTTAATAATATTTGACTTCAAGTATGTTTCATGCCAAAAGATAGCACTTGGGATGTACAGTTTTAACCAGGTAACTGCAGTCATATACTTTTGCTTAGTGCCTAATCCATTGATATTGCAAGATATCACCTTCAAAGATCCTACCATTTTCACATCACACTATGGAAAAATCTTACCCTGTGACAAAACTTCAAAATATCAGATCTAGAATTTAGGAAGGCTTTGGCCTCTATGGCCAAAGCTAAGGCATTAGGACCCGATGGTATTCCCATCAAGGTTTTAAAGAAATTGCTATGCTTTTCCAAGAAATATTGATAAACCTTTTTAACAAGATAAGTGCAGGTGGGCTATCACTCCATCCTTTTCTCAATCTATTGTATTATATTTTTGGGAAAAAGTTCAATTGGCTCTCACTACCGATTCGCATAAGATATTGATTTGTTGAATGCAGACTATAAATTTTGAATGAAGATGTTAACGAATCGTTTGGCTCCTGTTGCCCAGAAACAAATTCATTGGGATACAAATATCATTCTTGCTAAAAGGGCTATGGTAGCTAATACCAACTATCTGATTGAGGCCATAAACTATTTCTTGGTCAACAATAGCAAAGAGGCCATAATTATGGTCGATGCAAAAAACCTTTAGACCTAGTTAGTTGGCCGGCTCTATTTGAGATTTTGAGGGGGTTGTTTTGAATTAGGAGCACTTTATTGAGTCCAGGTGTGGGGAACACTTTTCTTGAAGATGCAAATTAGAACTGGGTCACAGGGTCAGATTCATGTTCTCAAATAGATGGTTTACACATGCAATGTGGAGGTGAGGAAGGAAGCTACTATGGAGGCGGGTAAAAATGAGGAGAAGGTGAATATTTTGTTTTTCACTTTTTTTTTAAAAAGGGCATTGAAGTATAGGTGTTTGTGACTAAGGATTTTGTTGGAAGAAGAGAGGATGATGGAGGTGGTGGTTGTCATAACAGAGTATTGGCACAGAATATCGGCTTGGAGAAGGTAAGGATGATTTATTATTTTAACACGATGGGCTGTGTAAATGTTTGTCATTTTGTTATGAAAATATACAGTGAGAATTGTAGTTAGAATTTTTGTTAGATTAGATGTTCATTGAACATTATAAGGCACTATAAGATAAGAAAGGCATCTTGATGCGCAACGAGTAGAATGGTTGCAGGTTTAATTATTTATTTATTTCTATAATTACCCTTGACGAATAGCTAAAGATAGGCTCGAAATGCATTGTATTTAAAGCATGAAATTACCTAGAAAGAATTGTTAATTCTAAAGTGCCATTGATAAGGCCAGGATGGGCATATTTATGGCAAAAAGAAAAAAAGAGTCATTTTGAATTAACGTTACCATGGAAGTGAATGAATTACTAAATGGACAAAGTTGTGAAAACAATAAATAAAGCTAAATGCATTTTAAACAAGGAGAACATAATGTACTTTGGTTTACGAGGAGAGATAGCATCTCACTACAGGCAGTGCAACTGAGAGACGCGTAAGGTTGAGGCACATATGATCCTTTTGATTAAACTCGTGGTTTTTGGGACTGACACAGAATCAATTTGCACACCAAATAAGATGTGGACAATGTAAAGAATGATTACCAGAAGGAGGAGTGCATTCAACCACTATGTGCATGGTCATTATTATATCCCTCAATTTTCAAACAAATGTTTTTCTAATGTCCCAAATAACTGTTTTAGATGCACAATATTTATCTCAAATAATATCTAAAGTGTGCAGCCAGGTTTATTAGTAGCACTCTAGGGGGTATTGAATAATGAAGTTTTCATGCAATCTGATTTGAAGTTTATTGTTATGGAAGCTTCAATTGCTAGATCACTCATTTTAGTGTTGTAAATCTGTTAGACGCCCATCTTTTAGCCAATGGCAAACTAAAATGCGTAGGATACGTCATCCAGAATATATGTATGCCAAGAGGGACAACCAAACCGATAAATCTGAGAAGTTGTTGGGGAATTTTGCTGCACTGTGTACAGTAGGAGATAATGACACATAAGAGAAGCAATGAGATTTCTTTGTCTGTAGTTGTTTTGAGTTGTTTTTATTTTGCATTGCTCTTTGCACTTTATAAGCATTTTTGCACATTGTAGATGCACTATGTCCGATTGTTATATGCACGTTAGAAATTATATTTTGATGTGGTTAAAATCTCCCTGCTAATTTGAGCAGCCTGAAATTGTGCCCTTAATATATGATTGGCTTTAATACACTTGTTCACTTTGCACTTTAAATATGTATGAACATTAGACTACATATTTTATTCAGAACTAAGCACTTTAATGTAAAGTTTTTTCTTTCTTTTTGTTGAAAGATTTTATTGAAGGTCCAAATAGCAATTCAGAAAAAAGAGAAAACAGGTGGGAGGAAATTCAAACATCAAAGAGTATTGCAATTGTCAGATATAAATCTATGCAATAAAAATGTTAGGTGGTATTTATATATAAAAAGATAGAGGAGATAGAAGAGAAACATAAAAAAGGGTGGGTACAAAGAAGAATGGGAAGGGAGAAAGAAAAGGAGAAAGGAAAAAAGACAATTAACGTATTGAAAAGTGCGAGGAAAGAAAAGTAGTAAAACAAAGCAATACAAATCAGATTTGATCTTCTGATGTAACCTCAATGAAGAAGCAGTTTGTATTCTATGTCCATCACATATAAAATCTCACCATGTTAACATAGATAATTTAGATAAATCTTTTCAACAAGACTGTATAAGTTTAAAAGCAAGTGCAATAAAAAGGTTAAACAACAAAGGTTTAGGGGAGAAATGTTCAAGGTTAGGTGAAAGAGAACCTAAGAACACATTTTTATAAGGTAATGATACATCAAATTTAAACATATAGACCAAATGGAGGTCCAGAATGTATAAGATGTACATATTATTTTTATAATAAATGTGTTAAAGAACAAGTGCATGTGGAGCAGGACTAACATAATGAAGAAGCAGATGGGTCAAATTTGGAAATACATTTTGCAGTAAAACCAGCTTTATTATAAAGAAAACATAAGGACTGTGTATTGCTAGCCACTTTAGAAGTTGTGAAGGTTTTAAGCTAACTTCTGTTCCAGAATTGTGCAGAGAGTGATATGGAGAGATCGGCTTCCCATATGAATGCAAGGGAACATTTGGTTTGAACAGAAATAGGTAACAGCAATGTTATATATATATATATATATATATATATATATATATATATAAGCCATTTTGAGAATAGAATCATGGTGGAACATATCCAAAGGTGCCAACTGCATTGGCGTGATTGGAGAAGAAGGGAAGTGATGAATGAGTAGAAAGAAGTAAAGATCTAAGAAATTAACTCATATTCCTGTAAAAATAGGTCAGGTAAATGATGTTGAGGTATAATTGAGGAAAATGTATAATATGATTGTCAGTTATACATTGACATTCCAAGATGGCCCCCATAGTCGCATCAGCCACGCCCCTTCCGGGTCTGAAGGGCCGACCGGAAGGAGGCGGGACACAACACACCGAACGCGGCATGGAGCCATCGCGCATTAAAAGCTTGGCCCGGCATCCGCATAACTGCGGGTGCGAGCGGAGGCCACACACCTCTCACATACTGGTTTGGAGGGACAAACGATTAAGGTGAGGAGGGTACGTGGGGGGAGGCATTAAAATAGTGCAACCTTGACCACGAAGGTACTCATGGTAAGAGGAGGATGAGTAGCCGGTAGTTTGGTATAGAAAGAATTTCTACACCGGTTATCAATAGTCGGGCTCCAGAGAGGGGCTTAGTACAGAACCGCTGAAACAAACAGGATGCGCAATAGCAGTCAGGATCAAAGTTAATGTTTTTCTTTCGTTTATCTTATAGACTGACCTAAGGCAGTGAACGGGACCTGTAACGGACCTACAGGGACTGGTTATAGTTTCTTCTACGGGGGCGCTGGTACATACATGAACGGCAGCCATCTGGTAAATAACCAAGAGGGATCAACTGTCTGTTTATTTGCCCTCCAATCCCCGTTTTTAACATTCTAACCAGCTTGTTTTTTATTGATACAGATCTAGGATATACATGGTAATTGTGTGGTATATATTGTGTGTGATTAAAGGTACAATAAATGGAGAAACGAGGTGCAGATAAGACGCTGACCCTAACCCTGACGGAGTTGCCAGCAAATTGAGTAAGGCAATGAAACATGTTGGTTTTAACAGAGCAGGCACACAGCAAGGAATAAAACAGTGTAGCCAGTGTTGCCGAGCTCCTTTTTAATTGGAAGGTCTACCAAATTTCTGTGCTAGAGTTTGGTACCCTCAAAGGTTCAATAATACAAAGTACACTTTTTGGGTTTTTTCTCTGCACTATCTTCTTTTTACTTTTCTCACAGTTGGCAGTTGCTGACGATGAGAATTTGAGGATGCAGACGAGTACCAGTGTGTGATCCCCTCCCTTGGTGTTACTCCCGTGAGGCACTGCCAACTTTTTCCTCACTTTTCTTGTTTCTCCCAGCTTCACAGCTTTCATCTTGATATTTCCACACTTGATGGGAGGGTGTTAAAATTGCCACAATACCACGCATTTTAAACAAAAGAGGTGACTCAGAGCACATTGAGGCGGTAGTGAAAATCAATCGACCGTGTGTGATACCCCAAAGACTGTATCAGCTTTACCAATAGTATGGTGGACGGATGTCCTCATATACGATAGGGGCAGGTATTTGTTGAAGTAAAGGTTTTTGGCCCTGTTTTTTCCCCCTTTGGCTCCTCTTTGCATATAGAACACACACAATACCCTTCTCCTTCCAGTGGGTGAAGTAAAAGGATTTATGATAAAATGTAAGACATTTATTATACCACATTGACAAAGATAAAAAACATTGTTGAAAATCAAGGTTAGAAGGAAATAATGTATGTAGTAAATGATGTGACTATTTTAAAATGAGATTCACAGATATACAAGTACAACTAGACATATAAATAATGTCATTAAATGAAGAAAAAAACATTTAGAAAGGATTGTTTAAATGTAATCCATTGTGGGATAGGTGATTCTTGAAAAACAATAATAAGGGCATAATATTGCTTAATCAGGAAGGCAGGGTGATAACGTTTAAAATCAGGAATCGTACACCCCATTCAGTTTTTGGGCATTTAAGTTTAGAGATGGCAATATGTGGATGTTTATTGTTCAATAGTTACTTAGTACAAATGGAATACATTTGCACACAATAATAATTAGGGATCTTAAAGGGTAACATAGCTATTGTATAAAGAACATGTGGTACACTCATCATTTTAATGGTATCAAATCTACCTCAGCATGATGAGTTTAAAGGAAACCAAGATGAAACAAGTTGTTTCTGTAATTTCGATTTTAAAGTTGCTATATTATGGCTACCTATGTTAGAGATACCAGGGGAGAACCAAACACCAAGGCATTTGAGTTTGGAGGGACACCATGCAAAATTAATAGTGGTGAATATGTATTGAAAACAAAAAGAGTTTAATGGTAAAATTTCAGTTTTGGAAACATTAATTTTATAGCCGGAAAAAATTGTAGATAATGTGATCTCTCATATGAAAGGATCTAAGATGGTCAAAAGATTGGACATATATATTAAAACACCATCTGTATAAGCAGATAACTTAACATGTAGGGGATGATGTTGATCTCCAGTGATAATTTTACTGCAGTGTATAAATTAAAGAAACAGTTTGAGACGAAGGACAAATAGTAAAGGGGAGAGGCGGCAACCTTTTCTAGTACCTCTTTAGGAGAAAAAAAGAAGAAAAAGAACCATTGACAGAAAGACTAGCATGAGGGTTGGTAAATTACATTTTTGTAAATTGAATACATTTAGGGTCAAAGCCAAATCACTGAAGAGTAGTGAACATAAAATGCCAATTAATATGGTCAAAAGCTTCAACACCCTTCGCATGCTCTGCAGGATCTACAAGTGGATCCCCACTGAAACGATAAGAACGGTCACTCAGGCCCTCGTCAGCAGCAGGTTGGACTATGGAAACGCCCTCTACGCAGGAGCCTCGTCCAAACTCCTGAGATGGCTCCTGTGCATCCAGAACCCCTCTGCACGCCTGATCCTCGACACCCATTGCAGTAGCCACATCACACCCCACCTGAGAGACCTGCACTGACTCCCGGTCAACAAGAGGATAACCTTCAAGCTCCTCACCCAAGCATACAAGACACTCCACAACACCGGACCAACGTACTTCAACAGACGACTCAGCCCGTTCAACAAACCTGTCAGCTCCCCTCACTATTGTCCTCTCATACCGACCTCCCCAAACTATGCCCCACTTTGTGCCCGCCCTTAAAGACTTACTGGCTACTCTTGCCATCAATAATTCGTCTGTTCTTCTACTGGGTGACTTCAACTACTGGCCTGGTGACCCCAGGGAAGATCAGACTTCTAAAGACTTCTCCGACACTCTCCGTTGTTTTAATTTTACCTCCCACATTCATGTCCCGACTCACGTCCACGGCCATACTCTTGATCAAATATGGTCTTCCGGTCGAAACCTCTCTTCTACTACTATTCTCCCCTGCACCTGGTCGGACCATTCCATCATCTCATTCTCTATAGATCTTTCAGTCGTCGACAGGCCCCCTCTTCCCAAAAACATGTTAGCCCGAAATTGGAACCGGGTGGATTTTAACATCCTCCACTCCTCCCTGGCAACCTCTCTCCCTAAGCTATCTGACCTTCCCCTCGACTCTCAAGTTGATGCGCTTAATACATGGCTGTCCTCTTCTTGCGATGTGGTCGCTCCCCTCAGGGTGGTCAAGGCTTGCCGCCCCCACGAAGCCAATAAATGGTTTTCCGGTGATCTCAAAGCACTCAAACTGGCCCTTCGCCAGTCAGAGTGCCAGTGGAGGCGCAACTACTGCCCCCTCCTGAGGGACCGATACAGGTCTCTTCTTAAAAACTATAAGAGAGCTATTCTTTCAGCCAAATTGGAATACTTTTCGGGAAAAATCCTGTCGGCAGCTAATAAATCTAAGGAGATTTTCTCCATTGTCTATAATCTGGCCGCATCAGATAGAGTTAATCCCAACCCCACCCCTTCCCAATCTCTCTGCCTTTCCCTAAATGACTTTTTTCTGGAGAAGATTGTTAACATCAAACGGAACATCCCCCCTCCATCTTCTCTTCTTCCCGCTGCCCCCCTTCCTCCTCTGTTGTCCTCTCTTCACCATTTTCCTCTTATTTCGCAGGAATCCTTCCTTGCCCTTCTTGGGAAGGTCAAGTCAGGCTCCCTGCTGACTGTGGTCCGGCTCGTATTCTACGGGAGCTGTTCTCCGGCTGCCCCGACCCTCCTTTATCCCTTCTCAATGCATCTATTTCCCAAGGCAAAGTTCCCTTATCGTTTAAATCAGCTACAGTTATTCCTATTTTAAAGAAACCCGGTTCCGACCCCACCCTCCCCACCAATTTTAGACCCATTTCTTTGCTCCCCTACCTAAGTAAGATTCTGGAAAGCCACATTACTTCGTGCCTGTCGACCTACATAGAGGAAAATCATCTCTTAGCCTCTCACCAAGCTGGCTTTCGCCCAGCCCACTCGACCGAATCCGTGGTCCTTTCTGTTCTCGACGAGTTGAAGAACAGGGCGGATTCCAACTCTCCCCAGGCGCTGGTGCTCCTTGATCTTTCCGCTGCCTTGGACACGGTCGACCATTCCATCCTTCTCGGCCGTGTCAGGGCAGCGGGAATCCAGGGCATCGCCCTCTCCTGGCTCTCCTCTTTCCTCCAGGGCAGAACGCAGGCCGTCAGTCTTTCCGGTTTCTCTGCTCCCCCCCGGGCTGTGCCTTGTGGGGTTCCCCAGGGCTCGTCCCTGTCCCCTCTTCTTTTTAATCTTTATATCTACCCCCTTATCATTTCTTTACTCAAGAGGGAGGTCTCGGTGTACAACTACGCCGACGACCTTCAACTTGTTTTTGACCTCGCCCCTGTGCCTGACTCTCTTTGAAAATTCGAATCTGTTCTTATCTTTATTTCCGACTGGATGAACCAAAATTCCCTCAAGCTCAACCCTGACAAAACGGAGCTGGTCCTGACTGGTGGTGCCAATAGTCCCTGGACATCTGTCTTCTGGCCTTCCACCTTCGGCCCTCCTCCGGCTCCCTCTGGGACAGTCAGGACCCTGGGCATCAAAATCAGTCAGGACCTCTCCATGCGCCCCCAGGTCAGCTCTGTTGTTTCATCCTGCTTTCTTTCCCTTAGGATCATCCGCAAGATCTCTCGTTTCTTTTCTACTGATGCCCTCAAAATAATTGTCCTGGCCATGATCCTCTCACGGTTAGACTATGGGAATTGCCTTTACGTGGGCATCCCTGCCTACGAGCTCCGGCGCCTTCAGACCATCCAGAACCAGGCTGCCCGCCTTATCCATCGGCTTCCCAAGTCTCACCACACCACTCCTCTCCTTAAATCCCTTCACTGGCTTCCCATCCTACAGAGATCTCTCTTTAAGATGGGATGCCTAGTTTTCAAGGCCCGAGACCGCAATGCCCCCGCTTTCATTAACTCCTTGATCACTCATTATCACCCTTGCCACAATCTTCGCTCCTCCAGCCAGGCCCTCCTTTGCATCCCTCGCTTCCGTAAATCCAGAACTGGTGGCACCAGATTTTCCATTCTTGCCCCCCGCTTCTGGAACAGCCTCCCCCCACCATTAGGTCAATCACTGCTTACCTGCAATGCCGTAAGGCGCTTAAAATCCATCTGTACGCCCAAGCTTTTACCAACCTCTAACTCCCTGGCCGCCTCCTCCCTCTGACACTATCATCTTTTCAGCGCCAGGAAGCCGCTTGGTCACAGAGCGCTTTACAAATACTTTCAGCTTCAGCTTCAGCTTCTACACCCCCACCCGCCAGCTCCGCTCCGCCGACCTCGCCCTCGCCACAGTACTCGGCTTCAGAACAGCGACCTCTGGTGGCGGATCGTTCTCCCACCTCGCCGCCAAGACCTGGAACACCATCCCAATACCCCTAAGGCAGACCCAAGACCTGCTGACCTTCAGAAAACTCCTCACGACCTGGCTTTTCGAGCAGTAGCCGGATTCCCCACCCCAGCGCCTTGAGACCCTCACGGGTGAGTAGTGTGCTTTTCAAATGATATGATTGATTGATTGATTACAACATCCAGAGATAGGGCCACAAGAGGAATTTTACTTTCGCCATCCAGTGCGAGAATGTTAGAGAACATACTGGCATTGTCTCCAGCAAGTCTAACTTTAATAAAGCAGAATGATCAGGTTTAACTAGGAGAGGGACAACCGTTTCTAGGCGGGATGCTAGGATCTTGGCAAACATTTTGCAATTGTAATTGATCAATGAAATGGGCAGATATTTTTTGCATAGCGAAAGACCTTTATCTGGTGTAGGGATGATAACAATCAAGGCTTCTAAAAAGGAGTAAGGAATCAAAGTAGTATTAGTGGATTCATTATGAATGGGGCCTATATTTGTAGTTCTGTCTTTTTTTTAAAATAATTTGAAATGAATAAGGCGACATTATCACGTTCAGTGCCATATATGCACTCTCAAAAGAAATGCAAGAGGAAGAGCAGAACATTGAGAAGAAGGGGAATATAAGGAAGTAAAAGAAGTGTGTGATATGTCAATACCATAATAAGAACAGCAGCAGAGTGAGATGAAATAGTTAAGAAGCACAGCCAAATATAAAAGATGATAGGAAACAGATAGAAAACAAGCATAAATACAAAGTCCTAAGATTTCAGAACATTAGTATCCATAGCATGACAAGTGTCGGTTTGAAGAAACAGTTGCAATTTGACAGGATCCTCAAAGGATCTGGAGGTGCCCTCATACGTAATTTTGTATAAGCAAGCTAGAAGAATGCCATAGCGCATATTTAACTGTCTCAGTTGAGGTCTTAAAGCAAGGACCACCTTTTGTCTGGCATTTGTTGCATTGGAGATGGCTTTAGCACATGCAAGGACATCATTGACCATCTTTGTGTACTGTGTTGAATGATGAGGAATACTTTTAATGACTTTGGTTCTACCAATACAACAAAATAATGACTGATGCATAGCATAGGAGGTAGGAAATGTCAGGCACTTTGTTGTAAGTAGATTATGAGGCTATAGTAATAATAAATGAATAACTTTAAATGTGATAACCGAGTATGCAGGTCATTTGTTTGAATAATTGTGAGGAAAAGTGGCAAATAAAAAGATAGTGTGAACAGAGTTCTGCCGCTGCATTATTACTAGGGGAGGCGGAATTTTAGTAGTCGCGCTATGCATATGTCACGGGTTCCCCAACGTTGCTACCAAAAGAGAATAAAGCCCAAGAAGAGTGGTAGTCCTCGCCCCCTGAAAATCATCATGTCCTTTCTTTTCAGCCCGAGAATTGGAGCCCCGCCACAAACACAGTATGGTTTGAGGAGTCCCCTGACATGGGGACTTATGACTTTAAGGATTGCGAAGAGCAAGGAAGCCACGCCTGGAGAATGGACATCAGCTTGAAAGAACCGTTAGGGATGCAGGTCCGGCATAGAAGAGGCAGAGAGGAATCCGGAAGAGAGGAGAACGCAGAGATCGAGGGACACGAGCCCAGCCAAGACGAGAGGAGCAAGTCTATCAGAACCAAGAAACCCTGGACTCTCCCACGGAGTGATGAAGACCAGAGGACCGAATGAGTGCCTGGAGGCCACCGTCCCCACTTGGCACCCAGCCACACTAACAAAGGAGTGTGGCTCTCACAGGTACGGAGCCAAGTATCGGGCTGGGTCGGGCGGAAAGAGAGGGAAGAGGAGTGAGTGCGGAACGTGTAGCCGAGGCTAGGCTATAAACACAACTGGTTCCTTCCCCTCACGAGCACTCCCGTATTTTCATGTATGCCCAAAGCTAAACACCGGTGTGCCCTAACTTCTTCTTCCAGATGTAAGCAAAGAAACAAGCAAACCGGCTGATGCATGGTTTTCTTTTCTTTCTTTTCATTTCATTCAACCCATTTAGAAGCTGCAAACTGAACCCAGGGACACAACGCCAATTCACCCAAGGAGTTGAATACCAGAGCTGGGAACCATGCGCTGAGAATCAGAACCGGATAAGAAGCATTTTCCATTGAGACCCAGAACATTTGTCTTGTTCTTGTTTATTTATATTTTTCTTTTCTACTGCCATATTACGCTGGCATCCACAAAAAGACGGATATAAAGAAAAATAAAGCCCAGTTTAAGACATTCTGGAGTAGACCTTTTTTCTGATGAGTACCCCATTGAACCTCTCCCGCTACAGCATAGCTCCGCGAAACTGTAAAAAATCTCCGCGAGCGTGCAGAGCTCCGTGAACACGCGGAATTGCTTGTTCCGCCCGTTCGTAATGCTTTTTTCCTGTTCGCGAATGCTGTTTGCGTGCTCGGGGGGAAATATCTCGCAAACATGCATTTTGAAAGCGCAAACAAGCAAAAAATTCCTCAAAGCAGCGGATCACGAAGTTTGGGTCATTCCGCGTTCTCCGTGGAACGGGAAATAACCAAAATTCTGCAGATTACACGAGCGGAACAGAATTTATCGCCCAGGCCTGTTTATTACCAGAAATCACCACCTCTGCACCATGTCATAGCAGGCATAGAAAGAGGGTTAGAGAGCTGTCCTGAAGAGCATGAATATGACGCCAGATTTGAGAGTTAATAATATGAGGAGTGGCAGATAAATTTAAAAAAACAGTTGAAATGCTTATAAAATGGCCGCCGCCTGTGCTTTTGTCAGAAGTCATCACCTCAGCTCCGGATCTGAACAGACACTGGAAATAGGGTTTAGAGGCCAGCATAGAAGAAAAATAATATGCAGTTATTTATGGGATTCTTTAATGTGAGGGGTATAAGAGAAAGTGGAAAAGCAGACGACAAGCTTACAAAATTGCAGCTGTTCACATTTTACCAAAATTCACCACTGCATCACTGGGACATCAAGGGTGTGCTGTAAAGCTGTATTCAAGAGGCATCAATGAAAGAAAATCAACATGCATAACTGGAGTAGACATGCTCCTCAGTGGAGTGGCATTGAGAAGGTGAATAGCTCCACACTTCATCGGATCCTCACGGAGATGCTGCCATCTTGAATAGCATGGGAGCCACGCCACAATGTTACGTAACATGTATATGGATATCATTCTCTTTTTTTAGTTGACTAGATTTTCTTTAAAAAAAAAAATCGATTATAGTAGATTTTATGACTGTTGTTTTTCGATTAATTGCTAACCTGCTATTTGGGAAACATATTGTTGCTCTGTACCACTGCTTGTACTCAACATTGTTACTATACTGCTATTTCACCACCTAATAAAAAAATATACATATATATATATATATTTTTTAACTTGGTATTATTTTATTCACCTCGATAAAATGAAAACTAATTAAGACAACCTGTACAATTGTAATCACTAAAACAAGGGAAAATGGAACAAATGGTCCAGTCTCCATTTGAACTGGTGGGCAGAAACTGAAGATGCTAAAATGATGATTACACAACAAATATTGTATACATTACATATGTTAGCATTATTCTTCCCATCTAGCATCCGTAACAATTTGAATACGTTTATTAACAATTATTTTTGGAACAACAAGCCTTCTTACACATGTTATAAACCTTTGCAATGACTAAAAAAGAAGGTGTCCTTGACTTACCAGGCTTTAATAAATATCACTCAGTTTTTCAAACTACTCAGAGTTCATTATGGTTTCAAAATGATAACCCCTTTTTCTATCCATAAAGGACCGCTAAATGAGCATAACTTGTTACAGCCTTTCCCTTTACCAGCTTTCTTCACTATTTCTAATAGTAAAGTTGGCATAATTGCACCAGTTATTAATGCTAATAAACTTGCCTTATTGAATTTTGATACAAGGTTTAGTGCCAATACAAAAATTGCTAAATAAATAGTCATATTCTATTTAAAAATGAATACACATATATTGTTTTGAAAACCCTGGATTGAGGCTGGCATTTTTTACATTTTTAATATATGTCATGGAGATATGCTCTTACCTTTTTCAAATCTTCACTATAAATTTCATTTACCTAAAACATAAATCCATAAATATGAATTACTATATAACTCAATTGTCACTGCATACATTAATTCTTACCATCTGCTAAACTATCAGAAATGAAATAATGAATTAACTTATAGATATACACACACACATATATATATATTACCTACTGGCGATAGCCAGTAGGTATATATAGTTAGGATTGTTTTCCATAGGGAAATCGCAACATTCTATTGGGAATAACTTTGGCGCCGGTTGAGGAATCTTCCTGAAATTGTCCTTAACTTTGCCTCGCGGCGCTCCGCTCCTTCCCTGAAAGTTTGGGGGGGATTCGTCAAGCGGGGGCCGAGATAAAAGAGGGGTCCCAAAACGTGTTTTCCCCATGTTAATTTCCTTAGGGCGGTTGGACTCACTTTTAGTCCGAATGGCTGAATGGTTTTACACCAAACTTGGCAAAATTGTAGGGACTGGTAGCCCGATGTGCCTTTGCTATGTCTCAAGATATGTGCTCCAGTGGTTTTTACGAAAATTAACTTTGAAAAAATATATATTGGGCTACATTGGGCTATATGTATGTATGTATGTGTAGGTATACTTATATAGCACAATTTCTGTCACCCGACGGGCATCCTGGCGCTTGGCTATATATATGTTAGAGCCCAAATGTAGCCCAATGTAGCCCAATGTAGCCCAATGTAGCCCAAAGATGGCCACCAGAGACAAAAAAAACAAATGTAGCCCAAATATCAGCCAGATGTAGCCCAACTATAGCCCAATGACAGAATGTCCTAGAGTGTTCTAAAGAACAACTAGAGCGCTAACAGTCTTACTTATGACAAAAGTATGGCACACCTGAAGTCATCTTGATTGGAATAAAGTGGTAACACTTAATACATTCAATTTGCAAAGGAACAAAATGAGGGGGTTCATTTTGCCATAGAAATTATGATTAGTGCTGAAGAAAGAAAAATTAGGGCACATTTTGAGTGACTTCTCAAATCCTCTTATATTTCATTAAAAAAATTCTGATATGCAGTCTCCCAAGATGGCCACCAGAGACAAAAGAGCCCAAATGTAGCCCAAATATCAGCCAGATGTAGCCCAACTATAGCCCAATGACAGAATGTCCTAGAGTGTTCTAAAGAACAACTAGAGCGCTAACAGTCTTACTTATGACAAAAGTATGGCACACCTGAAGTCATCTTGATTGGAATAAAGTGGTAACACTTAATACATTTAATTTGAAAAGGAACAAAATGAGGGGTTTCATTTTGCCATAGAAGTTTTATATATATATATATATTCACTCAAAAAACAATAGGTTACACACCAGTTATAGTTAGGAATTAGCATTTAAAAAACCTTTGAAATTCACTGAAAAACCCACAGGTTTCACACCAGTTATAGTTAGCTGGAAATTTTACTCGCAAAAAACCATTGAAATTCCCACGTTATAGTTAGTTGGACTCACTATAACTTGCACGTCTGCAATGCACTGCTGATGACGTCACATATTACATCACTCATGCATATATTTAAATATTTAAACATTACTCGCTAATATATGTATTCACTAAGATACACTTAATAAGCCAGTTAACCAATCAATTTTTTTTTTAAAACACTGAAAAAAACATAGGTTTCAGGCCTTATATAGTTAGGAATTAGCATTTAAAAAACCTTTGAAATTCACTGAAAAAACCATAGGTTTCAGGCCTTGTATAGTTAGGAATTAGCATTTAAAAAACCTTTGAAATTCACTGAAAAAACCATAGGTTTCAGGCCTTATAAAGTTAGGAATCAGCATTTAAAAAACCTTTGAAATTCACTGAAAAAACCATAGGTTTCAGGCCTTATATAGTTAGGAATTAGCATTTAAAAAAACCTTTGAAATTCACTGAAAAAACCATAGGTTTCAGGAGTTATATAGTTACGAATTCGTTTTTAAAAAACCTTTGAAATTCACTCAAAAAACGATAAGTTTTAGTGGTGTTATAGTTAGCTGGACATTTACTCATACAAAACCAATGAAATTGCTCCTATATAGTTAGTTGTACTAACTATATTTGGCGCACCCGCAATCCACTGCTGATGATGTCACATATTAGATCATTCATGACATGGTCAGTGACATCACTGATGACATCTCAAATGACATCACTGATGACATCACTGATGACATCATCCACGTGACAATCACATACACCTTTTCATACAATATTACAATTTTTCATCACTGTTTGTAAAATACAGAGTATCATATTTAAATCCATTGTCACAGCAATACAAGTATCTAAAAATCCACTCAGTGATTCATAGATGTATACACACATCTAATCACTTACCTATGGATTCACTCATACATGCTGTCAATGAACAATAGAACACTATCAAAAATACTTATACATCGATATCGACATTAAACAACAGCACGCATCCTATTCACATATGAAGTCATCCTACTCACTTATGCAAACAATGGATCATACTTACATATTTACTTAGCAAAACACTTATACAAACACCACTTCTTCTATTCATTTAGATAGTAAGTCATACTTAGTGAATTATAAAATCATTATTACAAGTATACAGTTATCCATACAGTCACTCACACAATCATTGTGTCTTATGTATACTTATTTATATACAACAACTGACACATACACTGCCTTTTATTTTTCTAGTTTGTTGGACCTGTACCTTTGTGAAATATATTTGCTCATCACCACACCCATAAAGAGATTCCCTCACCCAAACTGTTAGAACATGTAGTTTTAACTTCATATATCTACTGAATCAACTATTCACACATCTTTGGACAGTCACACACCCCCCATCGAACCACACACACTTTCACACTCCCATACAAATACTCAGTTAACTAATCAATAACTAATATAGACTTTCACATAGCTAGTAACCAACTGTAGAATCAGTTTACACAACAAATGACAAAGTGATACAGATATTCACACAGTTTAGTCACTATCCTTTATATTTAGTGAGACATTATAAATTGGTCAAGTAAACAGTCAATTACACTGCTACTAAATCCTGCATCCAAATATTTATTTATATATATATCCACTCATTCTTCAATGTAAATTGCTATATATATATATAATGCATATTTAAATAACGAAGCAAACCACATTCACTGGATGATTTCATCAGTGATGTCATCAGTGATGTCATTTGAGATGTCATCAGTGATTTCACTGACCATGTCATGAATGATCTAATATGTGACATCATCAGCAGTGGATTGTGGGTGCGCAAAATATAGTTAGTACAACTAACTATATAGGAGCAATTTCATTGGTTTTGTATGAGTAAAATGTCCAGCTAACTATAACACCACTAAAACTTATAGTTTTTTGAGTGAATTTCAAAGGGTTTTTAAAAACTAATTCCTAACTATATAACTCCTGAAACCTATGGTTTTTTCAGTGAATTATAGATATAGATATATATTTACTATGTTATGTATGTTTATAATTCTATGTTAATATAATATTAAAATATTATAGTTGTATTATTTTATATATGTTTATCATTCAATGTCTTTATAATATTTATAACATATTTTTAACTGCAGTTGTATTTAAATATGCACCTAAATTATGCATAGATGTCATCTAACCACTATGTGGCACTAAAAGGCAGCAAACTGGTTTTGCATAGCTTTGTTAGCAATGCTTTGTTTGGAGCAAAAGGAATGACAAATCTATTGATGTCATGACCAAAAAGCTCTTATAGGTGAGTCAAACACAGAAAGGGAGGAAAGAGACAAAAAGGAATATGGCAACTGACACTAACATGGAAGCCATCCAATGTTGAGCAGCTATTAACTTGGTGTGGTATGCTATACAATGCTGTACGCAGACATACAGCTGGAGCTGTCTGTAGCGGGACAGCACAACATGTCAGGGATGGTGAAACAGTCATAAAGGAAAGTGTAATTGAAGAGAAACAAATACCACCTGGAGAGCGGCTGACATGCCCTGAGGGGGAAGTAGAAAGAAAAGAACAGGTCTATCGCTGAAATCAATCCAGTACCAGAATGTGAGGACAAAATGAAATAAGCAAACAATACTACTTAGGGAGTGGTATGACAAGTAATATACTGCTTGTAGAACCCTGTGCCACTCATCGCTTTCCCTGTCATGCTGCATTCAGACTTCTGAAGGGAGGTAAAAATAAACAAAATAAGCATTGGCAAAGCCAATAGGTCTTGTCTATGCAAGAGCTATTGACTTTGCCAATATGTTTTAGCAATGTTGTACACCAGAGTATAGTGGACTGATATGAAGAGGCATAGAGTGGTGTGGAGTGGCGTACAGTAGAGTTGAGTGCTGTGGATAGGAGAGAAGTGAAGTGTCATGGAGTAGCGAACAGGTTTGTGGAGTGTTGTGGAGGGAGTAGAGTGTCATAGAGTTGAAATGCATGCATAGAGCTGAGTGGCGTAGAGTGGCACACAGCATCAGAATTTATTATAGTGTCAGAGTGGAGTGGCATAGAGTATCGTGGAGTGGTGTAGAGCAGAGTGGAGTGGCACGGAGTGTGTTGCATAGAATGGAGTAGTGTGTCATACAGCAGAATAGATTGCCAGAATGGAGAGGTTAGAGTGTAGTGGAGTATAGTGGTGTAGTGTGTAATAGAGTAGAGTGGAGTAAAGTGGCATGGAGTGGCACAGAGGGCATTGCCCAGAGCATCATAGAGTGGAGTAGTGTCATAGAATGGAGTTGCATAGTGTTGTGAAGTGTCAGTGGAGTAGAGTTTAATAGAGTAGAGTGGAGTATCATGGGGTGGAGTTTTTAGAGTAGAGTAGAGTTGAGTGCCTAGAATGAAGTCGTGTAGAATGCATTGCTTTTTTAATAAAATGGTGGAGTACATTGGCATAGAGTGCAGTGATGTAGAGTAGTAAAAAAACAGTGGCATTGAGCAGAGTACAGCAGAGTAGATTGCAGTGGTGTAGAGTGCCATGGTGTAGAGTGTAGTGGTGCAGAGTGGAGTGTCATAGAGTGTAGTGGTTCAGAGTAGAGTACAGGAGCGTAGAGTAGAGTGGCGTAGAGTGCAGTGGCATAGAGTGCAGTGGCATAGAGTGCAGTGACATAGAGTGTAGTGGTGTAGAGTGCAGTCATGCAGATTAACGTGTTTCATTAATGTAATGTCATCACATTGGATTGTGTATGTTGTGTTTACACTACATGTGACATGATTTGTATGTAATTAATAATTTCTATGTATGTTATATATGTTTATTGCACAACACTTATGATTTTGCAAATGTTGATGTGAAGTAAATTCACCCAAACCAGAGAAGAATCATCCTCTTGTTCGTATGTTCCAGGCTTGTTTACTCGTGTAAGATGATGGCGCAGAAGTTCTGATGAATATTTAATGGGTGGAAACCCAATGGGCAAAGAAGAGTATAATTTAAAAAGTAAAACATGAAGCTTTAATTGGTAATTACAGAGACAAATGATAGACGTATCACCTTTAGAACCACACCGTGATCTATGGTACAGGGGTACACTTTTCTCCAGTATAGCAGTGGCATAGAGTAGTGGCATAGAGCATAGTGGTGTAGAATACAGTGGCATAGATTGGAGTGGAGTGGCGTTGAGTGGAGTGGAGTGTTGCTTGCAGTGGCATAGAGTGGAGTGGCGCGGAGTAGAGTAGAGTGGCGTAAAGTGTAGAGGCATAGAGTGCAGTGGTGTAGAGTAGATTGTTTCAGAGTAGAGTGAAGTGGCGTAGAGTGGAGTGGTGCAGGGCAGAGTGGAGTGCTTCAATGTTATGATGTGGAGTGCAATGGCATAGAGTGCAGAGTGGAGTGGCGTTGAGTGGTGTAGAGTGCAGTGGTGAAGAGTACAGTGTTGCATGATAGAATGGGGTAAAGTGCACTCTCATAGAGTAGAGTGGTGCAAAGGAGACTAGAAGGGCGTGGAGTGAAGTGGTGTAAAGCGCAGTCGCAGAGTGCAGTAGTGCACAGTAGATTAGAGTGGCATATAATGTATTGGTGTAGAGTGGTGCAGAGTAGAGTGCAATGGCACAGAGTAAAGTGGTGAAGAACAGAGGGGTGCAGAGTTGAGTGGTGCAGAGTAGAGTGGCAGTGAGTTCAGTGGCAGAGGATTCAGTGGCAGAGAGCATAGGGGTGCAGAGTAGAGTGTTGTTGAGTGCAGTGGTGTAGAGTTAGAGTGGCTCAGAGTGCATTGGTGTAGAGTGCAGTGGAGTACAGTGGTGCGGAGTAAACTGACAGAGGGCAATGGTGTAGAGGAGAGTGGCATAGAGTGCAGTGGTGCTTACACTGTAGTGGTGCAGTGTTGATTGGCATAGAGTGCAGTCACGTAGAATGTATTGGTTCTGGGTAAAGGTGTGTAGAGTGCATTGACGTAGGCATAGAGTGCAATGGAATGGTGTGGTACAAAGTGCAATAGAGTGACATAGTCCGCAGTGTCAGAGTAGATTGTTTTAGAGTAGAGTGCAGTGGTGCAGAGTAGAGTGGCATAAAGAGCAGTGACATAGAGTATAGCGGTGTAGAGGGATTTGGTGCAGAGTAGATTAGTTTAGGGTGGATTGGTTTTGAGTACAAGTGGTGTATAGGTCTAGAGTGCACTGGCATAGAGTGCAGTGGCATAGAGTACAGTGTTGCAGAGAAGGGTAGTGTAGAGTGCAGTGGCAAAGCGTGCAGTGGTGCATAATAGAGTTTTGTGAGGTAGAGTGCATTGGCATTGAGTAGAGTGGAGTGGTGTAGAGTACAGAGGTATAGAGTGGAGTGGTGCAGAGAAGAGTGCTGTGATGCAGTGTGGAGAGGAGAGGCATACTGTGGAGTAGTGAAGAGTAGAGTGCAGTGGCGTGGAGTTGTGCAGAGTAGAGTAGAGTGGGGTGACGTGGAGTATGCATGGTATGGTAGTGAACTGCTTTTACAGACAACAAATCTTCAATTGAAATGACCATTACATTTCTACTCACATACAGTTTTACTGAAGAAAGTATGCAGTGCACAAACAATAATGTGTGGAAATGTCATCACCCAATGTATTGATTTGATCATCAGCACAGTTCAGGTACAGACATTTAGTTGTTGTTGTGTGCTAGAAAGCAAAAATATGTGCTGTTTTGTAGGCTCGATTTGAAAAGTATTCCCCAATACATGGAAAGCAATAGCAGTCTAAAATGCACATCCCCTTTTTTTTTTAACTAGGAAGTATACTCAATATGTGCCACTGATCTGTTGGAGACTACCATTGGACAGATGTTAGTCCATTCTGGTATTTGGATGTATATAGGGCATAAACATCCAAGGTGAGCAGTAACCAATAAACGTGTTAGCTAATCCTTTAACCTGCTAATACCATCACATGATTTTTTTTTTAATATAAGAGGCTAGTGAAGTGACATAAGGCATCAAAAACATATTGAGGCAGATCAACATATTTTCTGTAATCCCTCTTTTCCTCTCAGGATGGGCCTAACATAGTTTCATCTTGGTCTTATCTATGTTAGATAAGAAATATATGGATCGAGTCCTAGTTCTTCCTAAGTTATCCCCTCGGATAATGAAGAACCTAATGTATCAATCTGGAAACCTCCTGGAACTAAAAGTAATTGTTACCCGGACCCCAGTATGAATTAGCATAATCACAGCTTATTTTTTTACCTATACTTTACTACTGTGATGTAATCTTTCTATACTGTGCTGAAATTGGCTGTTAGCTTTGGAGGTTTCCATAGGGATTTAATTTTTCCTTCTACACAAATACAGTAGCAGTGCAAGCTTTCCCACTAGAGAACACAGTATATGCTGCTTTCTTGTTAGATGTGCTAGTTATATTTTTAACCCCAAAAACTCAGACACTGAGAAATGCACTGTACAAAGTCATACATCAAATCAAATTAATTCGATCAGAAAATACTCCAATGCAAAAATCATGCTCCCAACAGCTACTGCACTGCAGTGCACTGTTAGAGCATAATTTGTTCATGCACAGAAGTAGTACACCACAGCAGCCTATGCAAGCACTCCTCTCATGCACATACATCAAGGCACTTGCAGTACATGACTCAGTACACATCCAGCACAACACTGACATCAGGAGCGCCACTTCCCTGCCACATAAAAGAAACAGCAGTGCAGTATCAGTGTAGGCTCCTTTCACACCTGCTGGTAACTTTTGCCCGTAGACACATAGGCCTCATTACGATGATGGTCAGAAAGGCTCCAAACAGCATTCGGATTTTCCTAACCTGTGTTGAAACCCATGTTTCCGACCGACTTGGAAATATTTCCGACCAATCAATTCTGATAAAAGGTAACCGTTCCGTCTTTCTGAATCGGTTCAGACCGGCATTCAGACTCCGAGTCTGTCACAGTCAAATCGTTCAGGTCTATGGACCGAGTTTTTGACCAACGTATTACGATGTCAGATTTGGATAGCCTTTCCGAATTGGTTCGTCCCACACGAAACGGCTGTTGGAAACTGACTTTGGGGCCCATAGCAGGCCACCTTTTTTCCTAAGGCCCCCCGTTTGGTCCTGTGGTGGTACCCATGGGACCCCTTTTTCCAACCATGGACAGTGTGGCAGGCTGCAAGGTTTTTTCCAGAACTACCCCTTTTTTTCAATGGGAGCCTGTATTGTCAGTTGTAACACAGGCTCCCATTAAAATCAATGGGAGTCAGACCGAACGGTGTTCGGAAACATCGTAATCGGTCGGTCGGAGTCAGTGAGAACCGATTCCAAAAAGGAGTCGATCGGAATGCTTTTGGAGCAACATCGTAATGAGTTCCATGGTAACTCCTGCACCTGACCCAAGCAGATCTCAGTTATTTGATACCATTTGCAGCCTCTAAAAGCAAACTGTTTTAACGGAAACTCAAAAACAGAGTTATTAACTTTCAAAAAGTTAGTGTTGGTTTATGTACAAGATGCAACAGAAACCCCATAAATGTGTAAGAGGCAGACATGGAGATGGATGGATTTGGATGATGAGGTGAAGAAATGAGTGAGTGTGGATGGATGGGTGCATGGATGGATGAATATTATGGGGCGCACCTTTTCAATATTACAGACATGTGATAATAGGCAAGCATGCTCTAAACATTGGTATTTTGTGAGAAGGTGGGTATTGAGGATGAGGGGATGTCAGTAGGAGTTTGGGGGGTGTGTGATGAAAGGGGAATTTTTGCCTTGGCTCACAAGTAGCATGTGCTGAAATAGCAACCAGGTTCCAGGAAGAGAGTAAGCTGCAATCCTCTTTCCTATAAATGCTCTCGCTTTGAAGTCAGCCAAATGCAAAATAAATTTCAGGCTTCCTCAAAGACACAGCTTGACGATTGTCCTCGGTTTTTGAATTCCTAGCAACTGTGATGAGTTAAGAACAAGTTATAAAGGCCAGTTTATTACAGAAAACGAGTTTTTGGAAGAATACAATAAACATAGCATTGTATTGGGAGGGAGGAACTGGACCTGGATAGCCTAAAGGTAATAAAGTCAGCAAATAGAAAGCAAACATGAGTTACAAACCGCCATGCCAATATCAAGCAACCAGCAGAATGCAATCCCTGGTCAATTTTCTGAAACTCCCCAAGATGTCTTTAGCATAGCCAGACAACTGTGCTGTCGGGTAGGCTGAGACCTAAAAAGGGAATACACGGGGAGCAGCTGAAGGGGCGGCATTCTGTGCTCTCTGTTGCTTGTAAATGCCAGTGTGACTCAATACTCTCTCGTGATGCCTCCCCCTGTCTCCCGAAGTGGAAGGAAAGATGAAAAGTGACAGTGGAAAGGCGGTCGATGGGGCACCAAGATCAGTTGTGTGAGGGAGTCTGAGCAGAGGTGCTACTGTTCAGATGTTCACACCTATGAAATGCTATTGGCTGATGCCAACGGAGATGGACAGCCCTTTAAGCAAATGTGTAAATTGTAAAAGCTGGCTAAACCGCAATAGTCACTTGTTGTAAGGGCCTGTCCAAAAGTCCCTTTCTCTACTCGTAAATATATGCATGTGTGAACCTTTGTTTTTTGGAGTGTGGTGCGTGATGACAATAGCTCTAACCATAAAGCTAAAGGTGTTCAATCGCGAAATCTAAAATTCTGACTCAGGTGCCAGAGTAAGCAAGCCTTACTCCTAGAATTATCCAGAAAGCAGAAGCCCAAAACCTGGCAAAAAATTCTAAGGTATGGAAAAAACAGTTGAATCATCCCCACTGGGTGACATAACATGTATTACTAGGCCACAAACCATCCGACTGGGGGACGCGCATAGAGAATTCAATTACTATTGACAGTGGTCTGGTGACAGTGTCACATGTTTTTAATTTTCGAAAATGAAGCAGTATTTTAAATTCTTTGTGATAAACAACATCCTTGGAAATGTACTCAGCAAACAAATGTGAACTTCTCTTTCTTGCAGGCTGATTGTGCTCCTGGAACCGAACAGCTGCACGTATCACGAGGCTTGTATCAACGCGATGTCTGGATAATGGCAACACAGGGAAAATGCCAATGCTTTCACATAACATTAGGGAATCTAACAACCTGCCCTTTTTCTGCATTTATTGACCCAAAGTGTGCAATAATGTCTCAGTTGTGGGTGTGATGGATCATAGCAGACACACTTATGGAGCTCACAAAAATGGACCATTCAGAAATAAGTACCTCTAAAATAAATGTTCTATTCCATTGTAACTCATGTGGAGAGTCTTGTAGTCATCGGGTTCATTTATGACGTCGAATGTTCCTGGCTTCAGCACTGGATGGTCCACTTAGGAGTGCTTCTGCTAATGGTGCCCCTCTCATTGGCGATGGGGACCATTAATAGCCTCTTCTTACGGGGAGAGAATTGAGTTTGTGCGCATCACAGAAAAAACATTCCTGACGTTTTCAGAACAGTATGTCATTGAACCTTTAGAAAACACAGATGTCCTAACCTACATAAAGGAAACAATCTGGATGACGTATTGAGTTCAATAGAAGTTTATTAATCATAATATATAAAGTATCATTACTTAATACAGCAAAAGAATGATGGGGGAAACGGGGAGGGAAGGGGAAGCATAGGAAGAAAAATCAGAATAAACTTTATAGTTGAGGAAACAACAACAAACTTATCATGGGCATTAATGAGTAAAAAGAAAGGGCATAATGATTAAACAAAAAGCAAATGCAAACGAGGATATGTAGGCAATAATGTTCAAAAAGAAAGGAAATGACAAGGGCATCAAGGAGGTTTGGAGACTTCCTGCTGAGCAGGTCGTGGACAGAATGAACGAGTTGTACAGTTATCTAAATACATCGTAACAGGAAGCCAGAGATCTGCACGTTTGGCTGCCAACTAGGCAGGAAAAACAAAAGCAGTATCAAGCCTGTGATTATGACAAACATGATACCACCATGCTCTAATGAAATGGTAGAGGATGTCTTCCAATTAATAGTAATCTGTTGAAACGCAACAGCTAGTAGCAAATCAACAATACGAACATGGAGATCAGTGCCATCCCAACAAGGGTTAAGACTTCCCAAAAAGAGATGGGCAGGAGACAAGGGAATACAGGTATGGAAAATGACATTAATTTGAGCCCAGACCTGTAACCAAAAATCATGTACATGCTTGCAGAGAAATAACATATGAAACAGGGTAGCATTAGGAGAGGAGCAAGACCAACAAACATCTGGAGTGGTAGAGAATCGCTTGTTAAGGGCAGAAGGAGTGTGGAGCAGTCGATTGTAGATGAAAAACATGGATTGTGTCAAGGACGCCGCTCTTGATGTTTTGCGAACTTTAGTCCAAATCTTATCCCAAAAGGAAACTGGCCATGATGTGGAAAGGTCATGTTCCCACTGCTCCTCCACCTTCAACTTAGTCCTGGTAAGTGTGTGTGCATGAAGGTGCCTGTAAAGAATGGAAGCTTTAGGGATAGCTCGTAGGGTAGAATGAATTTGGAGAGTAAGGTCAGGAGAAATAGGGGAAGAGGACGCCTGCAGGAGTCTTGTATAAACCTCCATAACCGCTGCTTTGAGTAGGATGTATTTGGGAGCAAAGGATGAGGGCAAATCAAAGGTGGAACATAGGGTGTGGAAAGGCAAAAAGGTGGAGTGTGAGAAGAGTTGCGAAATCCAGAACAGTCCCTTGGACCTCCAAGATCTCCAGTAAAAGGGTTTACGACAGATTAAAAGGTAATTGTTATGCCAAATAGTGGATGAGAGAAAATCAGTCACAATCGTAGGGGGGGGGGTGGATTAGAGGATAAGAGGAGTTTGACAGTAAATTTATGAATGGGAGTGAGAATCAAGGAGGGTTTGCGTGCAAAAGAGATATATTCACCGAATGAAAAAGGGGAGAGGAAGAGGCGCTCAACCTTAGTCCACAGAGGGCATAGGGAAGCAGGGTCTTGTAACCAAAAGGAAGCTTGACGTAACAAGAAGGCCTTCTGGTAGGCTGGGAAGTCCGGAAAATTAACTTCACCTTCAGAAGCGGGGCGAATGAGCCTGGCAAGGGACATTCTGGGCCTTTTGTTATGCCATAAGAAGGAGGATAAGACCGAGTTGATTTAAAAAAAAAATTTGGCTGGGATAGGGACAGGGATATTAGAGATTGTTTATAAAATAATAGGGGATAACATCATCTTTATGGTGTCCAGACGACCCCACCAAGACAGGTAAAGAGGGTGCCACCTAGCTGTAAGATCAGATATTTTCTGAATGCATTTAGTCAGGCATAGGGAGACGGTGTCAGGGATGGAAGGGGTGATGTGCAATCCTAAATACTTAATGTGGGAGGGACTCCAGGCAAAATTGGAGGCACTGAAATCAGGCTTAAAGGTGAACTTTGTCAGGGGTAAATTCTCACGTTGTAGCCAGAAATTGAGGAATAGTTCCGCACTTCCTCTAGGAATGCAAGGATGGAGACAGTGGGATTCGAGATGAAAAGTAAAATATCATCGGCGTAGGCAGCAAGTTTAATGGAAGACTCTGCGGTCTGAAAGCCATGAATATTGGGGTTCTGGTGAAGCTTGGACAGGAAAGGTTCTAAAGCGAGATTGAAAAGGAAAGGTGAAAGGGGGCAACCTTGGCGAACTCCTCTACCAAGGTCAAAGTAGGGAGAGATTTGACCATTTGCATAAACTGTGGCCCTTGGGTGAGAATATAACAGGGAAACTAGGGAAATAAATTTAGGGCCAAAGCCAAACCATCCAAGAGTGTGAAAAAGATAGGGCCACTCAACCCTATCAAACGCCTTCTCGGCATCCAGGGCTATTGCTGCAAGGGAATGTTGGAGATGGGATGTTTTCGACAGTATGTTAAATAAAAGTCTGGTGTTGTCGGTGATATAACGACCTTTAACAAAACCAGATTGCTCTTCGCCTAAGAGATCAGGAAGTAAATGATCTAACCTGATCGCCAATGACTTTGCGAAGAGTTTATAGTCAATATTGACAAGGGAGATGGGCCTGTAATTCTTGCAATACTCCACATCTTTTCCGGGCTTGGGTATTAAACAAATGTGTGCGTCGGAAAAGGTCCCAGAGGAGGCACCTAATTCAACAAAAGTATTAAGAAGGGAGTGCAATTTGGGAATCAATAGCTTGGAGAAATGAAGATAGAACTCGACGGTAAAACCGTCTGGTCCAGGAGCTTTATTGAGTTTGAGACGCTGGAGCGCAATGAGCAATTCTTTCTGTGAGATGTCAGTCTCCAAAGAGGAGAGATCGAGAGGGAAATGTGCAGGCTTTTGGATGGTTGAGAAGAAATGCGTGAGAGAGGGAAGAGAGGGTTGGGTATCAGAGGTGTAAAGAGTCTCATAAAAGTGGGAACATGTAGCAAGGATATCGGTGTCTCTGTGCTGTAAGTGAGCGTTGGTGTCAAAAACGGATTCAATATTCATCTTGTTGTGCTTGACCTTTAAGTAATTGGCAAGGATTTTCCCAGCTTTATCCCTACCACCATAAAACTTAGCGCTGGACTTTAACAAATATAATGAAGCATCTTCAGTAGACTTTTCATTAAATTTAATCTTAGCAGCGACCAGAGCTGTCAGACTATCTTGGGAATGTGAAATGAAATAGGCGTGTTCCAATCGCTTAATGTCATGGAGGAGAGATTTAGTAAATTGGCGAGCAGTCCTGCGTTTCCTTGCGACATATCCAATAATAAAATCGCGTGCAGCTGCCTTGAAAGCGCCCCAAACAGTGTGTTTTGGGATGGGCGGAACATCATTAAACAAAAAAAAATCATCAAAAAAGGCAGTGAAGGAAGTGGAGAATTTGGGATCCAAGAGGAGGGTATTATTGAAACGCCATCTCTTGGGCCCGTCAACCTTAGGGAGCACATCAAGGCTGACTACAACCGGGGCATGATCCGAGAGTAAAACTGGACCAATTTCAGCTGCAGTGAGCGATTGAGCAAGATTATGGGAGACAAAAATGTAGTCAATCCGCGATTGAGATCGATGAAACGGAGAGTAAAAGGTAAACTCCCGCAAGGTCGGATTGCAAAGTCGCCAAGAGTCAACAAGCTTATGTTGGGATATGGCTTGAGAAAAAAGTTTGTGTGGCTTAGTGGGAACATAGATGACGTCAGAATTCCGGTCTAGAAACGGATCCAGGGGTTCGTTACAATCCCCAGCAAGGATAAAATTGTCATCTATGAATTGGATTATGCGTGGAGAAAATTCAGCCCAAAAAAGGGGTTCACCATTGGTGAAGCGGTAGACATTAAGAAGAGAGATTGGAACACCTCTAAGCGATAGTCTGACATGTGTCCATCTGCCATTAGTATCGGACTCTTGGGAAATGACTGTGAAAGGGAGAGATCTGCGGCATAGAATCGCAACCCCATTGCGTTTACCATCACCTTGCGAATAGAAAACCTCACGCACCCAACCTCTTTCAAGCTTAGCAGACTCCAAGTCAGAAAGATGGGTTTCCTGGAGAAACGCAACATCAACATTCAATTTGGCAAGGTGTGATAAAATGTGTTGGCGCTTAATTGGGGAATTTATACCCTTGACATTCCATGAAATTATATTCAAGGACATATCACGTACAATAATTCAATGAATACAGAGTAAATAGAACAAGGAAAGTGGCCCATGAATAAAAACAAATAAAGAGAAGAGGAATACGCAATGAAAAGTAAGAGGAAAGAAAGAAGGAAAAAATCAACGAGAATGAAATAGTGTGCAGGAAGAAAGAGTGAAGTAGAAAGCGGAAAGAAATTCAGGAAGGTCAAAAGGAGAAGAGAGAGAAGATAAAGATAAATACAACCTGAATGAGAAATGTTACGAGTTCTGCACAACCAAGGAAATAGAAACACAGGAGGAAGGGAAAGAAACATAAGAAAACAAAACAAGAGGAAGAAACAAGGGATGGACATACCTATAGGAGGAAGAGACGAGAAGAAGTCGGGGAGAGAAGGAACCACAGAGGTAAGGCAACACATCCAAGGCAGGAAGCTGGGGAGACATCATCAGACGGGGAAGGAATCCTGTAGAGGCGAAGAGGGGAGACACAAAGTTGATTACAAACCTACATCAAAAGAGAACAGAAAACAATTAAACTGTGCAACGAAATACAAGTAAACAATCGAAGAACAATCGTGTAAAAGGGAGATAGAAACATGAGCAAACAGGAGCAGTGAAGAACAAGCAGAGTGACAGCTCAACCGGAATGAGATGAGGAAGGTCCAGAGGAGTCAATGGCGGTGGTTTTATGTGCATTGATGAAGCTCTGTAATCTCACTGGATCCTCATAAGTAGTCGTCTTGTTATTGTAGGTGACCTTAAACAAGCAGGGATGGTACAGGCCGTATCTAGCACCCATGGAACGAAGGTCGTCTCGCATGCCAAGGAAGGCCTTCCGGCGATTTGCAGTCGCCTTAGCATAGTCCTGAGCGAAGAACAAAGAGGAGCCTGACCATGTTAATTTGGGGGAAGCTTTGGCTGCTGCAAGAACCTTTAAAAGGTCGGTATACTCCAAAAAGTAAAGGATAAGACCTCTTGGTTGTTGTGATAAGGAAGTAGATGCAGGTGGGCGACCCAGGCGATGAGCACGCTGAATATTAAGAGTCGTACCTTCTGGCAAGAGGAGTCACTTGGGGAGGAAGGATTTGAAGAATGTGATTGGGTCCGTGCCCTCAAGACCCTCTGCTAGGCCATAGATGCGGAGATTGTTGCGCCTTTTCCTATTTTCCAACTCCTCCACCTGCCTCTGGAGGGTATCCACCTGTGAGGTTAGATGAGAAACCTTAGTGTGAGTCTCTTGGAAGGAAGCAACGGACTGTTCAACCGAGGAGACTCTTATGTCGATTTGTGACCAACTGTCATTGAGAGCTTGAAGCTTGACATTAGTTTCCTCCATGAAAGGACGTGGAGACCCAATCTCCTCCAAAAAGGGGCGGAAAGATCTAATCTCCTCCAACAAGAGTTCCATGGAAACAGGTGCAGATTGGTTGAGTGGCGAAGGGGGAATCCTTCTTTGGTCTCTTGATGGTGGATTTCCCCGATGGTGGTGGAGGAGGATCCATGATAGCATCTGAGCCAGATGAGGCGAGAGAGTCTTCTAACTTGAAGAGAGCAGAAAATACTTTGGAATTTTTCACGAAGGCCACCTTTGTAGATGGTTTGGAGGGTGTGTGCAACATAGATTTAAGTCGCCCCATAAAAAGCAGATGAGAATGGAGCAACTTGTGCAACACGGATTATCCACGCAGTAGGATGGAGTGATGCAATTAGGCGTGAGAATTCCGCAGAATGGGCTTCTGAAGAGAAGAGGGAGGCAAAATTGACGTGGAGAAGAAGCACGTGCTGAAAATGTCAGGCACAAGTTGAAAGTGGGCGTCAGACAGAGTAGAAGCTGAACAATTCAGGTGAAAAAGAAGCTACTACATTGAGTCGGAGGGCTCCATCAATGGGTGCATGGTCAGAAGGAAATATGCGCAATGAACTCAAAAAGCCGCTAGACATGAAGGATCAGCAACCTTCAGGGCGAAACATATGCAGTGGACCATGAGGCATGCACAGAATCGAAGTTTCCATTCACCTCAACATCCGCACAGTCAAAGACAGCATTAATTAAAGACAATAGGCAGGAAGCATTGACTGTTAATAAACATACTTGAGCGGTTCCCATGCAGAATGAAACAAATGAGTGCAGTTAAAGGCATAGACTGGCCGGCAGAATGGGCAATAGAGCAACAGTAGCCTGTATGAAGCAGAAGTTGCAAGCCAGAGCATGACCAAGTAATGAGGGAAGAATAATGCGACAATACTCCTCACCCTTGCAGTAAATAAGGATAGTTCTGAGGTAAGGTGGCAGAGCTGACGCGCGTCATGGTGCTGAAGGGCTAAGTATCAAAGCGCCACAAAAATAGGAGGCTTTTAGGCAATGTTCTGCATCAAGAGTGAGTTGTGAAAAAAAAGGAGGCAACTAGAAGCAAAAATGAGCGCTCCTACGCCATTTCGCAATTAAAGTAGGAACTCACAGAAGATCTCGCAAAATGGCGGTCAGGAGGTGAGAAGACGCTGTGACCAGGCACATTAAAGCAAAAGTGAGGAGGAAAATTGCAGTCCACATGAAAGCTGTAGAGAGCCTCAACAAAGCAGATAGGTTCCGATATGAAAGGAAATGCAGTCACAGAGGGAACCTCATGAGGCAGCCGGGGAAGCTAGAAGTGCGCGGCGCCATGAAATGGCGGCCGCGCCAATACCTGAATCGGAGGTAGTCACTGCGGTAAAGTTCTCCGCGTTAAATCATGGCAGAGCGAAGACAGCGGTCTTGTTGGCCTCCAAGGGTGTTCCGGTGCGCAAAGAGAGCCTTCCAACAGGAATAGAGGAGGTACAGACTGTAAATCTCCCGGGCTGCTGCAGAGCCTCACACAGGTGCCGCCATTACCATCAGGCGCCAAGCCACGCCCCCCCTTGATGACGTATTGAAAATAAAAATTGTTATTGGAATGCAAAACAACTTGTTTTAAGAACGATATGCTCACAGTTTCTTGTGTTCGTCTACGCTGGCTTATTTTGAGAAGCACCTGACTCATGAAACAAGTGAGAGTGAATATATGAATTATTTTCAGAATGAAAAACATGATTTCAAATGCTGACAGTTGATTCAGTGTACCTTAAATACAGAGGGGCAGAATTACAAGCCCCTCGAGCTACTTTTGCATCACTTTTAACATGGGAAAAGTGACGCAAAAGTGGCGCAAGGGGCTTGTAAATCTGCCCCAGACTACGTCAATGTCACTCTGGTTTCGTTAGTTTACGCGGGATAGCCCCCCCCAAGGCTTTCTTAGCACAACAGGGACTGCATGCCTCCTGACAGGGGATCAGACAAGAAGATCTCCTCAAGCTGTGGTTGGAAGTCTGGTCATGGAAAACTACCTGTGTCTGATCTCTGTAAGCATCGTTTGCATGCACTAGACCACCCCCTTCCCGCGAGTGATGGCTTCAGGGCAAGGGCTGCATACCTTCTGGCGATGAGGACGCCGTTCTGCCACTGCAGTAATGCAACAAATCCAACCCCTCTCACTGAGGTGTGTCTTTCCATTTTTACGTTTTTCGTGGAAAATGTAGAAGCCATAACTTTCAGGCGTGTGTTCTGCAATAAATATTCTGATGTAACTACAAGATAGCAGTGTTATACTTTCTTTACAGGAGGAAATATATAAAGGAAGACATTTACCCAAAATTTCCAATCTGAGGGGAATATTTACAAAAGTAGTGGCGGAGCGCGTCATTAGTCTCCTTGGCTTAACGACACGCACTGCCACTTCAGGAAAGCAGGGCTGCACCATAATTAAAAGAATATGGTGCAGCCTTGCATTTCCCTCTGCGCTGGCGCTACTCTTTGAAGTGTAGCGCCAACGCAGGCACCCTTGCAGCATAGTGCAAGGGTGTCTGTGTGCAGGGGAAGATTGTTTAGGTACAGGAAGGTCCCCCTTCTAGCACATAAACAATCTTGAAATGCTGTTTTGTCACTTCAATGTGTGCTGCTTAATGTAGCACACATGGAAGTTACAAAATGTCATTTAAAAAAAAAAAATTTGGTACAGGATGGGTCACCTTCCTGAACATTAACAATCCAAGGCGTTTTGCTTTTTTCATGTGTGCTGCACAAGGCAGCACACATGGAAAAAACAAAAATGAGAAAAAATAAATCATTTTCCTTGTTTCACCAAGACCAGGTCTTCCCTAGTATTAATTTAGGTGCTGCCTCCTATCTATGCTAACCTTGTAAATAGGGGGCAGCGTCAAATCAATGGGTATTGCTGTGAAAGGCCCACCCCTTTCATAGCTTGAAAGGAGCCCTTAATTTATAAGGCAGCGTTGAGCCACATTAAGTGGCTTAACACTGCCTTGCAAATAAGGCAAAGCGCCTTTTGCCTCGGGAACATTTGGTGGGAAGAGATCTGAAAGCAGCAGAGCAAAAGGCAGGTAGGGGGCTTGGTAGTCAAACTGGTCTTCAAAGAGGGAATGACAGTTAGGACAGGACACAAGTTCCCATCACATCCTGCTTCCCCAGCCAGACAGGTGCTCCAGTAAATGATTTAGCAGAGGGGCTGGAAGGGGAGGGATAGGGAAACTTAGCCACACCAGTAGGTTGGCTTAGCCGTATCCTAACCTCCAGGAGAGAGTTTCTCCATTTTGGATTTCAAAGGAATAGTGCTTTCTGGGAAAAGAATATGCCACGCTTTTTGGGGAAGGTGTCATACTTCTGGATATCACCCTGTTCCCATTGGTCAGGGGTGCCCCCCCGCTTGTCACCCAGGACCTCTGCATAAATATGGGAAAGCCACCCAGCAACTCAGATCCCTGCCTGAAACTACAAGAAGAAGGACTGCCCTGCTGGGCCTTTGGACTGTACAAGAGAAGACTGTTCTCCTAAGGACCGCACCTGCATCACACTTTGGGCTTCAGCCCAAAAAGGACTTTGCCTGGCTCTGAAAGTTGAAGGAGTGGATTCCCTGAAAGCAACAGGTTAAAAGAGCTCCACCTGCATCACCTCCATCAAGAAGAACCCAGCTGGACGGCATCAAGTTGACCTTTCAGGATTCAGCCAGGTGCATTGTGGGTGTCAGGACTCCCAGACTCCAGATTGGAGTAATAATGCAGAGGAGGGGACATCACTGCATTCCACGAGCAAACGAATATGGCTGGACAGAGTTGATTCGGAAATGGCACCTTAAAATGGCCACCAAAACCGAGTTGAGGTCAGCAGTCCAGGTGAAGCTCGCGCTTGTCAAGAACTGCGCACTTCACCGAGAAATTCACTGTGACAGGAGTGTTCTAGTGACAGGAGTTAAGTAAATCGAAGTTCGTGTCAAAATACCATAGTTAGTTTTCAGAACAAATAGTGTTCATTTAGGAAGAGTTTTAGGTCAGTATTCAGAAGAAGTTCGGAGCTCTGAGAGGGAGAGAGCGGCGTTTTCCGTACGGCTGAGGCAACTCGCTGCTTGACTGAAGTACGGCGTATCTCACCGTAACATCTGTGAAGACAAGAAAGAAACAAGCTAAGTGACACTATTCTTAGCAACATATTTAACGTCTCAAAATAAGTAACAGTTCTATGTAAAAGGGTAAATACTTACCAAGTTATCCAGTGGAGAAAGACAAGACAGCATTATTGAAGAGCCTGTAAATCAAAAAACAACAGAGAATTAGGAAAGAAGGAGGTTAACTAAGAATAAGGATAAAGACCAAATCAATAGTAAGTTAGAATACATAAAAATATACATAGGTTATTTCAGTGAGTTAAGATAAGTCTAACTATAGTGTACCTGTATTGCAGACTTATAGAGGAGGACAGGCAGAACAGAAAAGGCTGCGAAGAAGACAGAAGGATATCGTAGCTGTAAATAGGAAGAGGGTCAAAGGCAGAAAAGTGAGTAAGAACCTAAAGGGAGAGACTAGAGAACTAAAAGAAATCCATTTTTGAATTACAGAAGACAGACACTGCCAGGGCTCGATAGAACACACCATAAAGAAAAACTTTGTGAAGTCTTAGAAGAGGTGCTGAGTTTCTGGAAGTTAAGGGTAAGAAGAACAGAACAGTGGAGAGATAAATAAGACAGAATAGAGTAGATTTGGTGAATTAAATATTGTCCCTTGCCAACAGGTACACCGACGGTGAGGTCTGCAGGACGTACTACCAGAGGAACCTACCAGAACAGTCTCTTCTCTCTTTGTTATTTTATCCACTTTCCCCCTTCCCCCTACGATAGCATACTTGGAGACTTGAGTTATTAAGCTCCTGGTTGCTGTCCGGGTGGATTCGGGATCTAGCATCTCTATTCCCGTGTATCCTTTGAAGTAAAGTATTGTTAAGTCTGACAGTGGGAAATGTAGTCCCAATATCTCTAGGAGCAACTTCGAGCTTCTGGAACCTTGGATTGGTGCTGTGGAAAACTTGGAACTTCAAAAGGACCTTCTGGAAGAAGTTCCAGAAGTTTGAAGAATTTTTGGAAAAAAGCTCCATAAATTGACCGACCCATCATTGAGAGTCAAGACGCAGACGTCAAACCGCAACCCTGCCTGCATTTCATGTTTGTCCAGCTGAAAGCCAGGGAGGGAGCTCAAGAGTTCCAGGATTTCACAGAGGCCTCATGCTGAACCAGGCCGCTGACGTTGATTTCAAACCCAGCCTGAAGAGGAGCCTAGCTAGACATCGAGAGAAAAAGTTCCAATGAAGTGACTAAGTCAGAAGGTAAAAACTTGACCGGGGCCTACCACTCATTGTATCGTACCTGCATTCCATTGCAGTCAGCCTGAAAGTTTGAGTTGGTCCCGGTCTAGCCCAAGCAGCTATCCCAAAGTGGCTCTTTCTGTTTTAGGTCTCCTAATGGGGAGTGATTCTGTTTTGGGCTGTGAAGGCTGGAAACAAAATTAAAGTTGCTACAAAACAATACCTCCCAGACCATAGATTGTACTTATTTCATAGATAGAGAGTTGCAGGAGTCTGTCTAATCTTGCTCAACCAATGAACGGTCCTTACTTGAATTTACTTTTTTCTTACATACTGGCATTTCCCGTATCTTGCTTCAAATGTAAAACCCAACTGTTTTTTTCAAATGAATACTCATCTGCCAGGTTCTTAACTTGGTCTGATATTTATCTTTTTCTGTTTTTTAAATTTCATCTCATGCTTTTTCACTTATATAGAACACTAACATACATGATTACACATGATTCAAAGGCGACGAATTGCAAACACAAAAATATGTGAGATAATGATTAAAACTTAAAATGACAGTACATTTTGCATGTTAAAATATCATGTACAATGAGACATGACTTCCTACATTGCACACAGCCAACATAGAATTACAAATCCTGTGTGATGTTGCATGTATTTGTACTTGAGTGTCCAAATGAAATTTCATATTGGGACCTGTTGCCCTTGTGTCCTCGTACACTTTTGTGATAGTGTAAGGTCCTTTGGAGGTCAGAGCTTGAAAAGATAGATTCTTGTTTAAGCGTCCATAATTACGCTTTTGCTTATGGTGCATTTTGTGCTGCAATTAATTGTTCATGGTGACTCTTGACCTCGGTTTGGAATGTGAAGACGCATTTTTGGTGTAGGTTGGGTGGACGGTCTTCTTCAGGGCAGTGAGTGTTCTTGTGGTACACGTATTTTGTCTTTTGGAAATCTTCGGGTTTCCTAGAGTGTGTTCATGGACCAACATGGAAGGTGGTCTTCCATGAAGGGTGTGGTAGGCGAAGTGT
Source organism: Lissotriton helveticus (assembly GCF_964261635.1). Classification (NCBI taxonomy): domain Eukaryota; kingdom Metazoa; phylum Chordata; class Amphibia; order Caudata; family Salamandridae; genus Lissotriton; species Lissotriton helveticus. The sequence continues at coordinate 667,115,721 of NC_136063.1, forward strand.
CTTTCGTTCTTTCTTCTCCTGAACTTGAAATGAATCTTTCGGTTCCCTATAGATGTGTCTGTCTTCCTTTCCATGTCTTCAGGTGGCAGCGTCTGCCTTACTTTCAGGGGCTTACTATTTATAATGGAAAGCAATGATGAAGGCAGTAGGCCTGACATGTTGATTGTGAAAACATAAGTTAAAGCCAATAGGTATGTAAGGGTAGATTTTTGTTAATCTGTATTAAAGCCTACAGATAGGTATTTGTTTACATGAAAAGTCACAGATTACCTTTGTAGGGAAGGAGTTGGTGTTGGCTACTACCTCTCACGAACTCTATAGGGAAAGATTTGCATTGTAATAATTCTTGGTAGAATATCTTCTTAGTTGTCTGCCAGGATATTGTAATGAAAGAAATCATGAAATAATACATACATACATTAAAAATATAAATCCACATATATACATAGAGGGCCATTTGGGGCAGTTCTGTCCTGACACTGGTTTGTCTGAGTCTCATTTACACTCTGCTTCTATCCATGATAGAGCACTGCATGGGTTAAAGGTTCAACCCACATCAGAAAGTGGCACTCTAGTCTTCCGAATGATGGCTTTTTCCTGATCACATGTGTACATCCACCTGAAAATGAGTGTACTTCTGTGTCAGCCTTTAGTTTTTAGTTTTCTCCTTTTATAGTTCTCTTTTATTTCTTTGTTTTTTTCTTTGTTTTTTCTGTTTAAGGAGATGGCCGTGCTAACTCGTCACTTGCTTGCCATTCATTTAATCTGCAGTGTGCCACATCCCACGTGCCCACTTCCTCTAAACCATGAGACCTGGTTGGAAGGCTGTTGCCATAGTGTTGTTTCTAAGATGGCAAATACTTTGGGGTCCATTAGGATGTCGGGCGGATTGGCCCCGCCAGGCTGGCGGTGGCTACCGCCAGCCTGGCGGGGAAAACCTGCCCGACATCCTTCCCTGAATTCCCCTGCCATATTAGTATGGCGGGGGGGACCACGGCGGAAGAAAACACCGACTGCCCCCTGCGGGCCCCCAGAGTGAAGTACAGGTGGGGGGGTGCACATGGGGGGTACCTGTGGTACCCCCCTTCATTGTCATTTGCAAAGCGGCAGGCACCGCGCGGTGCCTGCCGCTTTGCAAATGACAATGCGAAATTGCATTTTCAGCATTGTGGCGGGCGGTGCAGAGAGCAGCGCCCGCCACAATGCTGAAAATACAGGATGTGCCCGCCACTGTGGCAGGCACATCCTAATGGCACCCCCGGGACCCCCGCCCTTATGGCGGGCGGTTCCGATTTACGATAGGATGACGGGCGGGCAAAGTCCGCCCGTCATCCTAATGGACCCCTTTATTTCTAAATATTGTGGTGATGCTGAAATATTATAATCCATAGACTATGTAGAATACTTCTTTAAGATGGACACCTGCTGCTATGTTTAGTTTCACCATTGCCAGCATATGCCGCTCTTTTTTAGACAGCAACATGTTTTTTTCTACTTATATTCTTTTAACTTATCTTGCATATGTTTGTTAGGAATCCCTCCATCTGTATGGTCAATAGGAGACCCCCAATTTAAACCCACAACAGTCTGACAAGTCTACCGAACATCCAGCCCTTAGTTGTTGCCCTACAATGCTCTCCCAGGCCTCACCCACATCTCCTCTGTTGAGGCTTCACACATAAATCTTACAATGCCCCCCTATGCCTTGCCCACTACTCAGAGTGATGTGTTCACCCCTCAAAGAAACCATCCCCCTGTTAGCCTCCTTCCAGTCTCATTTCGTAACTCATGTCTGCCTGCAATGAAAGAAATCAAGCAGGATTTGAAATCTTGTGAGGTCTTGAATGACCGCGAAACTTGGCCGCCATCTTAATATGTCATATATAAATTCCGTGCCCTATTCTTTCACCATTGTTTGGCTTACTGGTCTTAGATGTGAGAAAAGTCTGGTGTTTCCGCCCCGCCCAGCTTCCCAGAGACTTATCTTCTGCGCCTTCTGGATTTCAGCCACCGCACTTGAGCAGCATTATTCTTCTTATTGGTTCCTGACAACTTGTCGCTTCTTCGCATCACTGCTCCTCAGCATTTGCAAAAGTCAAGAAAGAAAAAGCATCAGAAATCTGCCTTGCTTGAGTTACCAAGGAAACTTTAAAGGACAGTGCACATTAGAATATAGCATGTTACTTTGCATTCCTTTACAACACTGTCATTACAACAACCGTGTTGTTAGAACGCAATACCTTTACAATGCAAGTCATTAGATCGACTTGCTGTAGGGGGCGCGCTGGACTTAGGAATAGTTAATTTACTATTCCAACTCCAGCCGGCGCAACAGTAGGGAAGGTGTTGGAATAGTAAATTATACTATTCCTTAGGTTAGAGAGCCCCCTACAGCATGTCAATCTAATGACGTGCGTTGTAAAGGCATCGCGTTCTAACAACGCGGTCGTTGTAACGACCACGTTGTAAAGGAAATGCGAGTTAATTACTGCATTGTAAATGCTGTCTCCCGCATTTTACCTTTATTTTTTATGATTTAAAGACAATATCCTTTGAAGCTGTTGGTTGCTTTATGCTACAGCAACTTTTGGCATTATACACGAAATAAAAGGCTATGGACTTGAGCCTTGTTGTAGACTTTGGCAAACCTGTTAGGGAGTATCTGATATTAGGAAAAGACCAGGATACCCCACATAAAGACACTTTACTGTATACCATTCAAGTTCTCATCCTATTTTTTTTCAAGCGGTGAGTCATAGACTTAGTAAGATTATAATTTTACATGAGGTTAATAGTATTGTCTAAGACACGTGTTGTTTGCTTGTTGCTAAAATCTGTTACTGTTTCTTCCATCTGCACAAAAAGCAAGAAAGGAAGGCAGAGCTTCAGCCCAGGTCACCTGAGAACCCAGTGGAGTAACACACCATCACGTTCCTCAACCTGAGAAACAGATTTCAATACATTCTTCATTATCTTTCCCATCCCCAAACCCCATTCCCCTGGAAGTTATGCTGCCAGCACCCAATTTAATATACTTGTTGGGAGATGATCAACAGGTGATTGGGTGGACTTTCTTCACTCCTGAAGAATCTAGTACCTCGGGTGAGTGGACTCTGACAATGTTGTTGTTGTGTGTGTGTGTGTGTGTGTGTGTGTGTGTGTTATTGCAGTTGTGCCAGAGGGCGATTGCAGGAATGACTCAGTGAATGGATGCATGAGTGCAGAGTGCTTGTATGATGACCTACACCCATCAATGTCGCAAAAAGGCACATTCATTCATAAGCCTGACCTATTCGAAATGCCAGTGCTTGTTTGTTAGCATTTAATAAGCCATGCAAAACTACTTTCTGTGGCTTTGCGTGGTTTAGTAAATACAAACTGAGGCTCTACCTTGTGTGGTATCTTGGACTGGCAAGCCGTTCCGTGATTAGAGTATGAGTGTCTGAGATCATCCCTAGTTTTACTAAAGCTGGAAAACCTGGGAATGCATTAAAATGCTATGCCTTACTTAGTGAGGTGAAATAAAAAGAAGTATGTTTATTTTTCATTGTTACTTCTTCTTTCTATGTGTGTGGCATCCTGCAGCACACATAGAAAGAGGAATATGCCTCTGAGGATTGCGTTTGTGCAGTAAGGTATCTCTTCCAGCACAAAAAAACATGTTTAACATTTGTTTGCCCATGCACTTAGGGAGAGATGTAATCGTCTTTATGCAACATGGTTCAGCGACGATAGTTGCAGTCCATGAAAAGAAGAGAGTAGGAGCTCCCCATATGTACTAAGATATGGTGCTATAACTTCCTCTCTCCCCGATTAGGTTAGCATGCGCCATGCACATACTTTTTTAACATAGTAAAAAGGTGTGTGTGTGATGCCTAGCATAGGTTTTGTACTTGGTTACCCTTCTTGTACATAGTACTCTGCTTAGACATAGTTAAAAACGTTGTTAGTGTACTGTACAATATAGGACACATGAAAAGTTGGAAACGTTTGTAGAAAAGAAGACTTTTCTCAAACGTTATACCTGCTTCGCCCCTTGAGACATAGGGTCTCATTTATGAGTTTTGTTGTAGGCAGTCCACAGGCCTTCCTGCTGCTCTGCCCTACATTAAACGAAAAGGCAAGGAATGCACCGTATCTATCAGATATTCCTGTCCTTTTCTTCTGCGCTAGCGCACAATGGGTTGCAGTGCACCAACGCAGGCACCTTTGCAACATGTTGCAAGGGGGCCTGCGTTGCAGGGATGATTATTTTTGTGCAGGAAGGCAAAACTTCCTACACAAAAATATGAACAAGAGGCGTTTCCTCTTTCTATGTGAATTGCAAAATGTAATACACATAGAAAAAGCAAAAATAAGAAGAACTAAAGATATTTCTCCTTGTGCCTCCCATACACCTCCCCTGAGAGGAGTACGTTTTTGGCGCTGTCTCAGAGTTACGATTTCTTTTAAATTATGAGCAGTGTCAACAGCCATGGATGTTGCTGGGAATGCCCCCAGAAACACCCTTTGCCTGCCCCTTCAATGCAGAACACTGCTTTAAAGGGAACTATATTTGCAAGGCCGCATTAAGCCAAAAAAGTGGCTTTATGCTGCCCGGTCTAAACTGGGGTGGCATGGTGAGCCAAAAAATGATGTATTTAACCCAGATCTCTCTACTGGGGGTGAATGTTTTGATTTGTTCTGCATTCTGTCCATCAATTGTGTGTCTTTTGATTTCTCACCCTAAGTGCGCCGGGCATGCCCAGACGAGGGTCCCGGGTTCACAGTGCCACTGGATTCAAGCTATCCTGGCTGATGAGGGGTGACCCACCGAAACCGGTCAGAGGATGCTTGTTTCCGGTTCAGAGAGGACCTGGCTTGGCAGTTTGGGCTGGACTGTTCCCATGAGGCACAGGGTCAATACTGATTTGCATATCGCCAGGTCTAAGCTGGGATGGCATGGTGAGCAAAAAATTATGGATTTAACCCAGATCTCTTTACTGGGGGTGAAAGTTTTGATTTGTTATGCATTCCGTCCTTCAGTTGGGTGTCTTTTGCCTGGTAAATATGGAGCAGGCTCCTGCGCCACCGGAACATCAAAAAAGTGGTGCACCGTCGGCGCAGGGGGCTTAAAAATAAGACCCAAAGTTAGCACCATGAAGAGCTTTACGCTACGTTGCGTGCCTTTAAGGCTACTTTCCAGTAACTTCAGTGGTTTTCGCTACTTTTGAATCTCAAACCCAGCACCAATTGTTAGGAAATCGTGTCATACATTTTTATCAACATCATATGACTAAATTCAAAACAGGCTCACTTTCCCTGTCATGTTTTCCTTTCAAAGACTTTGGATGAATATTGAAGCGGTGTAATAGTGGTGCTTCTATATTAAAAAGAAATACATCAATGTATCCAAATCGTTTTTCGGTGATTCATTCGGTAAATCTGGTCAGTTCGTACATGCAAATTAAATATAGGACTTTCAATTCCCAAATAATGTTATAATTACCTTAGTAATAAGCAATAGCACCTACATTGACTGGCAAGGGAGGGCTACACTACTTACACTGCAAGCAGTCACGCTTTTTGCCATCAATTGCAAAACAGACCAGAAGAGGTTTTGAAGGAGAGTGAAAGCGGACTGCAGGAAAGAAGCAATTTAGGAACTGGCTTATATATGTGACAAGAGCATATAGTAGCATCAGAGATTCTTTATTGCAATCACTTCTGCTATCGCTAGTCCACAACATACCATATAAATTCCAGTGGTTGAGTACTGATTAATTCATACTAATTCATAAAAAAGATGCTAATTGTTCATGCACTGGCAATTCATGTATAATTTTACACGCTGTGAATGATGGCAAGAGGATGTTGGCCAAGCTATCATCTCGGGGGTAGGTTTCGATTTGTTCTTACAGTGTTTTAAAACCTGAGTAGTATAAGTTCAAGCACATATAAGTGCACTTATAAGTAATTTTACTTCTGAAATAATTCCTCTTCATTCAATTTTCACTGTTGCTTTTCATTCCCCACCTTTCTGTTGAACGTAGGGGCAATATCCATGCCTTGCCCAGAGTCCCTCTGTCAATGTAACTGTGTCAGTAACTGACATGATGGGTACCCTATAGAACTCGATAACTGCTTCCTAATGGCAATACACCCTGATTTCACTTCTTTTTTTTTTTTTTACACTTTTCGGTGTCTGGCCTACACTCACTATGTCATTTGTTAGGTTTCCTCTTCCCCTTCCTATGCCTTCATCATTCCTAAAGTCAGAGCAATTCCAGTGTGCAAATACCCACACCAGGAATAGTGGACATGCCTATTATGACACCCTCTAAAGGGCCTCACATTTAAAGGAAGGTCCTATAGGACAGGTAAACCCCGAAATTAACCTTATATCTCCTGCACTGGAAGCACATGTCATGGTCTGCGCACAACCAAGCCCATAACCCCCATGTGCTTAATGCAATACATTGAGAGCATACAGTGCAATGAGGTTACAGCAAAAACAAAAGTGAAAGGAGACCTTGCTAATTTCGCGTTATCCTGTCACTTTTGATCAGTGCTATGGGCCGTATCTATGCCCCCCAGCACTGAACAGACTGGGATAGGTAGGATTGGTAAGGGAATAATGTCCCCTTTCCAGTGCTGCCTTTCCTCAGTAGATTGTACTGGGTGTGCAATCCCCAAGCAGGGATCTGCTCCACTAGGCCACCAGGGAGGATGCTTGAGGGGGAGTGGCATGTGCTCCCCAATCCATCAACCTGGGTTCAGTTTGTTTTTCATCCGCGCTGGGGGTGGATGGGAATGTTTTCCCCTAAGCTGTCCTTCTCTGTGAAGACAGAAAGCCCACTGGACACCAGGAGGCATATTTACAAGCCCCTTGCGCCTTCCATTGTGTCACTTTTTTTAATGCTCCGTAGCACAGTGTGGCACTCCTTATATACGAGGCCTTGTAAAGCCACTCTGTGGGACACTTTGTGGCCTTGTAAATAAGGCCCCTTTTCACACAGCACTTTGTGTGAAAGGGGTGTGCCATGGGTGTTGCTGTGGGTGTTCCCACGCAACACCCATGGAGTCTGCCGTATACCAAGATTTGCAATGTTTCAATGTTTCATAGACCTGGGAATATGTCAGAATCCTACTCCTCCCCAGGGGAGGCGTAAGGAGGTGCAACAATAAGAATTACTTTTACCTCTCCTCATTTTTTTCTTTTTCTATGCATGCTGCATTCTGCATTAAAAGAGGAAAACACCTTTTGTGATTGTTTTTTTGTGGGAAGGGACACCTTCATCATCATTCCGGCAATGAAGGCACCCTTGCACCATGGTGCAAGGGTGCCTGCATTAGGGTATGGCAGCCAATTGTGCGCCAGCACATGCGAGAGCTCAGGGATACATCATATTGTTGTAAATATGATGCATCCCTGTGTTTTTTAAGTGATACAACACAATGCAGCCAAATGGCTTTTTGCACCCGGCTGCGTTAATTTCTTGTTAATAAGGCCCTAGGAATGTTATTATTACAGAATATTTGCTTGCGGAGGCAATGACATTGGCCTGTGACCCCCTGTTGGAAATTGGGTTACTAGTTGAGGGAGGTGAAACCCGACTCAAGCGGCAACCACAATCTCTGTCAGGGTGAAATACAAGCAAACCCCAAGTTAACCTGTGCTTAATGCTCTAGTAGCTTGTCACAAAAGCTGTCAGGCTCCACTGAGAGGCAATGTGTAAAGTATTTTTTCAGCACTTCAAACAGTAATAAAAAGAAAACACTGCACAAGAAAAATCCTACATGAAATTAGAACAATTCAGTGAAATGTAACACATTTTTTTAGATGAAAATGACAAAAATCCTATCAGTAGAACCGGAGATATGCAATTTCAAAGTTTTAGGTAAATAGTACCTAGAAGCGCAAAGTGCAACAGTGGTTACCTGGTCACACCGGACCAGGACAAAGTCAAAAGTTCAGGCCAACCATGATGGAGTGTAGGCTGGATACAGCGACTAAGTTAGGCCCGCTGAACAAAAGCACCTTAAATGCTGGTTTGCAGAGAGTTGGGAGATCCAGCGTCAAGGATGCATCATGAAGCGGCACTTCTGAGGAGCAGCAATGCGAAGTATTTTTATTTCAGCCCTAGTACTTATTGCTATTGTTTTTCCCTCTCACTTTTGGTGCCCATAAGACCCCATCCACGCCCCATCACCGATTCTCACCTTTCCGCTCCCGCTCCTCCCGCCTCCCCCCTCCCCTACTTAATGGAGGCTGCTGTGCGGCCGCACGCAGCGGATGCAGACTGCCAACAGGCCACGCCAAACATGACTCACGGCCTGTTCTCCTGCCTCCACTGCCGCCAGACCGTCACCTTCACCACCAACCCTGCCTCCAGCACCGCCAAAACTAACTAACCCCAGTGACCCCCTCAGATGCATCCTACTCAACTTGCGCTCCATGCACAAACACACAGTGGAGATCTGGAACCTACTCAACTCTCTCTCGCCAGACATCGCCTTCTTCACAAAGACCTGGACCAATGCCTCCTCCAGCCCCATCAGCACCACCATCCCGGAAGGATACAAGATCCAGAGGAAGGCCCGCCCCAACCACCCGGAAGGGGGCCTCGCTATCGCCCACAAGAACACCCATCACCTCACCACCTCCAGCAAAACGTTCCCCTCCGCAGAACACCTTCACTTCCAGATCCATACCAGACCAGCCCCAACCCGTGCTCCATGGAACCCTCATCTACAGACCTCCGGGCCCCCTTCCCAACCACCATCAGTGACCTCATCGCACGCCATGCCTTAGCCACCATAAACTATATACTCATCGGTGACCTGAACTTTCACCTCAACAATCCCAGCGACCCCAATTCCACCACCCTTCAGGACAACCTCGCCAACATCGGACTCAACCAACTCATCACCCCACCAGCACACAGGGCAGACACACCCTCGACCCCATCTTCGCAGCAAGAAACAGCGTCCCCTTCAGCCACACAACGCAATCCCCATGGACCCACCACCACTGCGTACACTTCACCATCGGCAAACCCAAGGCACTCAAACCAGCCCCACGCCCACCGCGAAGGACCTGTAGTAATGTCACCAACGAGCAACTCAACTCCACCCTCACCCGAGACAACCACACCCCTGCATCTGACACCAACGCTGCAGCCCGAGAACTCCACACCTGGATCGCTAACTGTGCAGACAAACTCGCCCTGCTACACAACACTGACAAACAGCACCCCAAGAAAGCCGACTGGCTCACCACCAATCTCCAAGAAGCCAGACGTACCTGCAGATGCCTGGAGAAGAACTGGAGAAACTCCAAGACACCCAAAAACTACATCACCTACAAGGACACCATGACTGACTACCACAACGAAATCAGAACCACCAAAAGGACTTTCATCCATAACAAATCCTCGCAAACTTCACCAACTCCAAGGAACTCTTCACTGTCATTCAGGAACTCACCAACCCCTGCAGCGCAGCCACAGACATGACTCTGTCCCAAGACCTCTGCAGCAAGCTCGGAACCTTCTTCCACCTCAAGATCAAAAACCTCTACGACAACTTCGCCCGCCACCCACCAGACGCCACAGCTGGCCCGCCACCGGGACATACCAGCCAGCCCACCATCTCCACATGGACTCCAATCACAGCCGAAGACATCACCTCGACCATGAAATGCATCCACTCAGGTGCCCCCAAGGGCCACTACCCCCTCACATCTACCACAGAGCCACCATCACCATTGCGCCCAAACTACAACACATCATCAACACCAACTTCGAAACAGGCACCTTCCCAGATGACTGGAAACGCGAAGAAGTCAGGCCCCTCTTCAAGAAGCCCACAGCTGACCCCACCGACCTCAAGAACTACCGGCCCATCTTGCATCTCCCCTTCACAGCCAAAGTAGAAGAGAAAACAGTCAACAGGGAACTGACACAACTCATCGAAGACAACGCCGTCCTCGACCCGTCCCAATACGGATTCCGGAGCAACCACTGCACCTAAACTGCCCTACTTGCTCCCACGGTTGACATCTGCACCTTCCTGGACCAAGGACACTCCGCAGCCCTCATCCTACTCGACCTATCAGCAGCCTTCTACACCGTCTCCTACCGCACACTCATCGCCAGTCTACACAACACCGGCATACAAGAAACAGCCCTAGACTGCATTTGATCGTTTCTCACTATAGGACTTTTGACTTTTTGGCTAAAGTTCCCTAAACTTTTTGCTTTCCCCCTAGACCGTTTTCCTGACATAGAGTTGCCAATTTAGATGCTTTGGGTACTTTGCCACTGCTGATCAGTGTCAAAGTACAAGAGTTCCCTGTGTAAAGTGTAATGGTAATTGGTTGGCAATGATTGGTATGTTTGCCTTACTAGTAAAGTCCCTAGTGATGTGCACTGTGTGTGCCAGGGCTAGTCATGCAAAGGTGCACGGAGAAGGGAACTCAGGCCTGCAGTGGAGGGCCTGTGCGCAGTTTGCTAAGTTAGCATGTTGTCCAGGCCTTACTTTCCCTTTTGCGTACACAGTGGGCACCCCTGTGGTAGGTCCCAGGTAACCCCTGAGCAGGGTGCACTGTAAGTAAAAGGCAGGATATATACTGAGGTGTGTGCTATGTCCTGACAGTAAAAAACACTCCATTTAGTTTTTCACTGGTGAAAGGCCATCCTGCCCGTAAGACAGAATGGAAGAGGCTAGTTTAAAATTAAGAGGTGAAGTTTAGTGTGCATGAACTCACAGTGTCATAACACATATTTCTATGAAAGTGGTTTTGTCACTGTGTGTTCAGAAACCACTTTTAGAAAGTGGTTGAGTTTGTGCTTTCATCATTTCTGTGTGTCTCTGCTGAATGTGGATTGAATGTCTGGATCGGAGAGGTGAGAGGACCTGGATGATCTTGACCCAGGGAGGGAGTGAGATGGCACCACGCTGACCTGCATCTGGAGAGTAGGTGGAGGAGAAGCCCTCGGAGGTGAAAAGGCCTGGGTTGCTGCTATAAAACAATTGACACTTCTCCTGCTGAGTGATTAAGGATCCAGACTCCCAGTATCAAAGGGAGAAAGGTGACCAAACACCCCACTGCCAGATTTAACTTCCAAAAGGGGATGCAGGAAGTAGCAGTCTACTCATCCCTCACCATGAACCAACAGGTCAACCCAGCCACCTCCAGCTGCTTCCACACCCTCCGAATTCTCCGCAAGACTTTCAAGTGGATTCTCCCTGAGTCAAGGAAAACAGTCACCCACGCACTCATTTGCAAAAAACTTGACTATGAAAACACGCTCTATGCCGGCATAGACAAGTCCCTACTCTGCAAACTCCAAACTACACAGAACACAGCCGCCAAACTTGTCCTTGGCATCCCTGGCACGAACACATCAGCCAACATCTACGAAAGCTCCACTGGCTCCCTGTGGAGAAAAAAATCACCTTCAAAATCCTCATTCACGGCTACAAATGCCTACACTACACCGTACCCGAATACCCCAATGACAGAATCAACATCCATGTACCCAAAAGGAACCTCAGATCTCCCAACCTGGCACTGTCCGAAACCCCGCGCATCCACAGAGCCAGAGCAGGTGGAAGAACCTTCTCCCACATCACGCCCAAAATTTGGAACGAGCTCCTGGCAGACATCAGGCATGCCCCCTCCCTGAACACCTTCAGGAAGACTCTCAAGACCTTGCTCTTTAGCTGTGAATGGATCTTCTGCTCCCCCCCAACACCTTGAGACCCTCTTGGGTGAGTAGCGTGCTTACAATACCCTGATTGATTGATTGCATCATCGTTGAGGATGCAGTTCATGAGTGACTCATATGAAAGTCCTGCAATGAAGATGTGTTGCACACTGGTGATTCCAAATACCTACTGCCCTGCAATGCAGAGTCCTGCGTCGTGGTCAATAGTGTCATCGATGAGTGGCTAGCGAAAGGAAGGCCTCAGTCAAAGATGCGTCGCACAGCAGTGGTTCTCAGGAGACTCTGAGCTGTGATATGAGGTTAGGCATCGGAGATGTGTCAAGCTGCAGCAGTTCCAATGCAGCTGCAAGGAGATGCATCACATTGCGTTGGTTCTGCTTCACGGGACCACAGCTGAGCTAGCAGCCCTCCTTCAGGCCCACTTCAAAAGACCCAGGACTGCAGTGGCATCACTTGGAAGGCAAAACTCACAGCCCGTAGAGTTCAGGTACTGGGTTCAAGGAGGTAGAAGCTGTTTCTGTCCCTGAAGGTTCTCAGGAACAGGCACATGACGGCAGCCAACTAGCTCTTGGACTCACTCTGGTGGTCTTGGGATCAAGATGCAGGTCCAGTCCTTTCACTCAGGCAGTAGGGCAACAAAGTTGTTGTCCTTCTTGCAGAACAACAGTCCTTCTGATTTTTCCACAGGTCCGGAGGAGTACTGAATTATTTGATCTGAGGGTCTAAGCTGTATTCCTGGCGCCCACTTTGAAGTAGGAGAAGGTTCTGGAGGTTTCCACCCCGAGGTGTTTGAAATGTACTGCTTCCCTGCAATGGCCCCAGCTGGTCTGGGGTTCACAAAAGACTAGTGTCAAACCCTTTATGAGTATGCTCAGGCAGCGCCTCGGTGATGTGCAGGCGTGGTAGGTGACAGCTCCACCTGTTCAACAAGTCAGAGGTAGCCCATTCTGCCAACTGATATGCTCCATTATCTTACTGTCTGAGAGCTATACACAAAGTCCACCTATCAGCTACACATAGTCATGTGACACAGGAGACATGCTGCAGGTACCAAACGGTTGGAACAAGCAAATTCCAACTTTCTAAAATTGGCATTTTCAGGACTGTGAGTTACAATCCAGCTTTACTATTAAAGAGGGTTTTGAATTATAATTCATTAGTCACCAAACTTGGCATTCCTACCTACTCCCAATTGCAAGTTATCTTGTATTAAACATAAGTTAGCCCAATATCATCCCATAGGAGAGGTAGACTTGCAGTGGTGAAAATGGATTTATGAGTTTTGCACTACCAGAACATGCAAACGTTAAAAGTACATATCCAAACTTTTAAATACACTTCACACTGCCCCACCTAGAAAAGTTCCAGATGGTGACATATGTACTTAATAAAGGATGGTTTAGTACTGGCAAAAGGTTAATTTTGCTCGTTCAAAGTGGTAGTTAAATCTGCACAAACATGCTGAAATGGCATGCTTTAGACATGTTTGAAGAGATACTTAAGTGGGTGGCACGAGCTATGCTACAGGTCCACTAGTAGTAGTTAATTTAAAGGCCCGGGTACATTTATTATTAGGGTCTTATAAGTAAATCAAATGTGCCAATTGTGTGTACGTCAATTTTACCATGTTTAAAGGAGAGAGCAGCTACTTTAGCATTGGTTAACAGTGGTAAAGTGCACTGAGCTCTAAGGAAGAAAATAAATGAGATCAGCAAAAATGTAGGATTAATGGAAAAAGATTGTGGGAAGACCACAATAAGGCAGCCAGGTCAAACATGTGGTCCCAAAGCTGACAGTGAGTAGAACTACCCAGCCTTCTGGGAGTTTCCATCACTAAGGCAGAAGAACCAGGATCGACCATCGTCATTGGCATGGTCTGACCCAGGACTGTGTTCCACTGTAAAGTGCATTCCGTGTAGCGAGATGGACGACTTCAACAGCTTTGGATTTCCACCCCTCATTTGACTGAGCCATCTGAGGGGCCTGTGGTCTGTCTTAACCCAAAATGGAGTTCTAAACAGGCATAATTTCAGCTTCTTCAGGGCCTAGACTGCAGCAAAGGCCTCCCTCTCAATAGTACTCCACCTCTGTTCCAGGGTAAGTAACATCTTGCTAATGAAGGCTACAGGTTAGTTTAGGTCCTCAGTTATTAACACATTTGTAATTGACAGATCAGAGAACCTAACCAAAAGGAAGGGCATCCGCTAAATGTGCGAAACAATGCCCCAAAACTAAAAAGGGAAAATTGTCATCTTGAGTCTGCTCACTCACCAAGGGTTGCCCCTAGGTTACTTGCTTCATCGTTGGAGCCATCCCAGACACCTACTGTCTAGGATGTGCTGCAACTTGCGGAACTACGTAGGAGCACTTTTTGTAAGAAATGTGTAGTGCAGTGTTTGGGGGAGTGATGTACGAGTAGGTGTCATTGACGGAGGAGTGGTGAGCCAAGGTAACTACCAGCCCCTCCACCCTGGCACTCAATGAGGCACAGCGTTGCAAAAACAGAAATACTACGATACTGATTTAAACTGTATGTATTCAATTTGATGCTCACACATTAGGTGTGCAGCTGTTCTTTATCATATTATTTCTTTAACATAGGATAGGTTTTCTCACTGAGTGGTACGCATGGGGCTGGTCCCTATGTGGTCCTGAAGAAGAGGTTTAGGGGACACCTTGAAACATGTCAACCAAATACTAGGGAAAGTATTCACATAACAGTTACACTTCCTCCCTACTAGTAACCCCTTTTTATCCATACCAACAGGGAGCAGGAATAAATGAATCGCTCGCTAGCTAGGTATTTTTAGCATCACCATCACCACTCCCCCAAACACTGCACTACACATTTTTCACAAAAAGTGCTCCTATGTAGTTCCGCAAGTTGCAACACGCCCCAGACAGTAGCTATCTGGGATGGCTCCAATGATGAAGCATGTCACCTAGGGGCAACCCTTGATGAGTGAGGGGACTCAAGAAGAGAATTTTCTCTTCTTCGTTTTGGGGCATTGATTCCCACATTTAGTGGAAGCCCTTTCTTTTGGTTAGGTTCTCTGATATGTCATTTACAGATTTGTTAATAACTCCACAGAGTCTGGAGGATGAACCTAACGTCTACCTCCATCTCCCCCATTTTCATTTATAGTTTAGGTCCTCCTTATTTAACTGTGCTAAGGCAGACCCTACACCATGCCCTGAAGAATCCATCTGCATAATAAACTCCTTCAAGAAGTCAGGAACCCAGAGTACAGGTGCTGTACACATAGGTTCTATGAGGGAGTAAAAGGCTTCCTGACAGGCCTCTGTCCTTATCACCTTCTTGGGCTGCTTCTTAGAAGTTAGCTCAGTTAAGGAGGCAACAATGGTGCTACAACCCTTAGCAAACCTGTAATACCCAGTGAGACGCAGGAAGGCCCTCCTCTCAGTCTCTGTTTCTTGGGTAGTTGCCAGGCCATGATAGTCTCAATCTTGGCCTGGAGAGGGTGTTACTTTCACCCGCCCACCAAGTGGGCCAAATAAAGCCACAGTACCCGGCGCTATCTGGCACTTGCAGGACTTGATAGTCAGGCCTGCCTGCGCAGCGCCTCAGATACCTCCTGGAGGTGGTACAGGTGCTCCTCCCACCTGGATCTGAAGATAGCTATGTCATCCGGGCAGGCAGCACAACATGTCTCCTTCCCTGCAAGGACCCTGTTCACTATTCTCTGGAAAGTGTCAGGAGCTTTCTTCAAGTCAAAGGGCATCACACTGAATTAAAAGTTGCCCTCTTGGGTCAATAATGCAGACCTTTCTTTTGCCCACTCAGTCAGAGTAATCTGCCAGTACACGGATGTGAGTTAAAAATGTCCTGAGATATTTGTCTGTGCCCAGCCTGTTGATGAGCTCATCAGCTTGAAGGATGAAGTGAGCATCAGTCTTAGTTATGGCGAAGAGGCCAGCAATCTTGGAGAGCTCTGTGCTCTACAGGCTCCATGACCCACACCTTCTGGCCAGGCTGAATCTCAAATAGAGTGGCCTTCCGATAATACCAGAGTTTCATCACTTATTGACTGGCCTTCACATTATCTTTCAACTTTTTCCAGAAGTGTTGCATCTGGTTTGAGAGAGCCAGCATGTAGCTGACTACTTCCTGAGGGTGTTAACTGGGAGTTTGCTCCCACCACTCTCTCACAAGGTTGAGAGGTCCCCTATCAGGTTGTACAGAGAGGAGTTCAAATGGGCTAAACCCAGCCTCCTTCTCCGGAACCGCTCTGTAGGCGAACAGCAGTCATGGCGAGAGGACGTCCTACTTAAACTTCATGGGTTCAAGCAGGCCCATAATCATGCCTTTGACGGTCTTGTTGAATCTTTCTACAAGCCTTTTGGTTTGAGGTTGATAGGTTGTGGAGATCTTATAGATTACCTCACACTCATCCCGTATTGACTTTCTCTATGTTGACATGAAGTTAGTGTCTCTGTCAGACACTACTTCCTTGGGGAACCCCATGTGGGTACTATTTCCATGGCCCTAGCTGCCGCAGAGGGATGGCTGCTGGGTACTGTTTGGCATGTTCCACCAAGACCAGGATGAATCTGTTGCCTAAGGGTGTCTTGGGGTCCAAGGGACATACAATGTTGATGCCCAGCCTCTCAAACGGGGTGCTAACGACAAGGACGGTATTCTTGGGAGTGTGTTTTTGCTCACTGCTGCTGTTTGACCTTGTGGCTAGCAGCCATTTGTGCATCCAGCCAGTGTGCCTTTGCCATAGGCTTGCATGGATGGATGTAATATCTGTTTAAGAATATGCTTGAGGATTATTGTAGGATATGTATAATAATAAGATTGCGATGAATGGTGCTTATATTTACATGCATTTTTTTATATTTTTTAGTTTGCACCCCCGTGCCTCACAATAGCGTACTTCTCATGGCCCATATAAATAATGGCAATTATTGTTTTTATAGTAATTTCTTTTTACAATTTTTATTTTGATTTTTAAAATTTATTTTAAATTTTAATTTAATTTTAATTAATGTTTTTTTCTTAAATGTTTTAATTTGAATTTTATTTTAAAAATGCTTTTTCTATTTTATTCTAAATGTTAATTTTGTTTTTTTATTTCCATTTTTTAATTTTATGTATTAATTTACTTTTGTTTGCATTTTGCCTCACTCCATCCATCCATTCACCAAAGGCAGACAGCCAAGCAACAGCATTATATGTTTTTAGGTATGATTCCATTTCCTCCTGGACATCCTGGCTGCAGTGCACTTAAGACACATCAGCATCATTAATTTTTTAATGATTATTCAATTTTCCCCGGAGTACAATACCTGCTATAGTTGCACCTTAACCTTCATTTTTTTAAAGATTATTATTCCTTTTACACATGCAATTTCTTGAGTTCCATAGGTGTTTCATTTAGAACATATGGATATAAAGCAAAGAGCTACATCTGTATGTTGTGCTATCCTGATTGGAAATTAAATATCATGGTATGGTGGTGTGGTTTGGCTTTAAAGTGGTTGATTTTTTATTACCGAAGTAACCAACCACACTAATATTGCCTTTATCTGTAATAATTCAAACTGTAACAATGCCACATTTCACTAAATTGTTTTCTTTTAGGTGCCCAAGAGAAGAAGAGACATCACCGCTGTACTGCCAAACAGAAGGCCTGTACAGTGAGTACAGACCTCCAATCTTTTCTGCTTGTGCAGCTTAGTGCCACTGCCCACTGAGAGCTTAAAGATGGACCCAAAGTAAGTTGCTCCCAAGAAAGTGGTCAGTGAGAAGAAGCAGGTTTCCACCAGTGACTTGTCCACCACAACCTTTTTCGAGAACAGTGTGCCTTCCAGACTTGCCTTTGGGGAAGAACCTGGGAGCAGCACTCCCACATCAACAGCATATCCCAACCTGAGCCCAAGACAGTGTTTGTCAGTGAGGCAGACACTGCAATCATGGTGATGCTGATGAGCAGTGACACAGAATTTGATTTGTCCCTTTTAAAAAGTAGTACCAAATTGTTTTTGGAAAAGAGCAAAGGGGACAGCTGCCGCAGCCAGTAATGGTAGATCTTCCTGAAGTTGGAGCAAAACATGAGTTTGAATTTCCTGCTGAGTAGGAACCTCCTCTTTTAGAATCATTGGTTTCCAGATCTCCAGCATGGAAAAGAAAGGGTACTACTCCACCATCTTCTCCAAGCACCACTTCTGATGATGATGATAGGGACATTGAATGTAACCCAGCAGAGTCTGGGAGATGCCAGGAGAGGTATTGGAAAAGATAAGTTCCTGAAAACATTAGAATTATGGAAGGGGATGATGAGGAGGATGAAGACAATGAGCTAGTCATTGTGGAATCTGGCACAGAAGAGGCTGACATCACTATGCAACCTGCTTCAAGGGATTTGGCACAGGTAGCACCACAAGCTCCCATATTTGCAAAGCCCAAGCTGAGACCTGCATCAATCCCTAGCTCTGTAGAAATATGCACTGCAGAAAGGTAAACGATGACACATCCACCTACCTCCAGTTCATCTTCAGACATTGGCAGTGGCACAGTAAGAAAGACTTCTCCTCAGTTTTGGACTTTTTACGATTAGCAAACAGGAGAAGAACATTGTAATATGTACCATTTGACACACAAGTGTTCTTCAAGGCTGGTTCACATTATAGTACTGGAGGCCAAAGATCCCATGTGAAAAACATCATGCAATCTGGTGGGAGGTGCACCTTAAAAGATGTGCTGAATGTGGTCATGGCGGTGAAGATGAGGAGAGCCATCAGCTACAAGTCCCATAACGGTGGGAGGTGATAAGGAAGAAGAGGGGAAAATCCTCACACAAAGCAGCCCTGTACCCAGCAGTGCACCAGCAGAATCATCCACCTCAGCGACTTCACAATGGCATAAGAAGACTGAGAGTCAATTGGAGACAATGCATCATACAGTGACTGCCCCACCCCGATGCACACCGAGTCTATCATCTACATCTGCATCACTGCACACTGGATCTCTTTTTATTTATTTATTTATTTTCAGAGTTTTGTATAGCGCGAACAAGATCCTTGCAGATATCAGAGCGCTTTACATACATATAAGAGGAGAGCGCAATAAAGAAAAATTAATAAGGCAATTCGTACATACATATGAAAGGAGAACGAATAAAGGAAATTAATCAGGCGATTTGTTCAGGGAGCACACAATGCCAGGTAGTAGGGCTATGATTGTGCAGTCGATTGAGGCACTGAAATACAAGGGGGAGGCAAACAGCCAAACAGTAAATGCAAAGCTAATATTCAGGTGAATTTAGCCATGAGAATAGATTTGACTTCTTTTTTGAAGGAGGCAGTGGATGAGATGAGTCTCGTTTCGGGCGGGAGGGCATTCCAGATCCTGGGGGCCATCCCTGAGAAGGAACGCTTGTAAGTTTTTTTCTTGTGGAATCTTTGTGGTTTTAAAAGGAGAGTTTCTGTGCTTCTTGTGGCTCTTGAGCCTCCTGAGATTGTCAATTTTTGAGCAATTTAGCTGGGCGAGCTGTGATGTAAGGCTTTGTGAGTAATGCATGCGATTTTCAGGTGTATTCTGGCTTCGAGCGGTAGCCAATTCAGAGATTTTAAGTCCGGAGAGATGTGGGAGCGTTTTTTTGATCCAGTTATGAGCCTTGCTGCAACATTGATGGAGGCTCTTAATGGTGCTATTGTTGATAGTGGGAGGCCGCAGAGGGTGGTATTTCCATAGTCAATTCGAGGGATAACTAGTGCTTGAACGGCAGTTCTAAAGTCGTTGGCTGGGAGGAAGGGATTCAGCTTTCTCAAGGTATTGATTTGGAAATTAGCTCTCTTGGTTGCATTGCTAATATGTCGTTGCATATTGAGATTGGAATCGAGGGTGATGCCTAACGATTTGTCTGAGTCTACAATGATAGGTTGGACGTTGAAAGCAGTGAGATGTTTCAGCCAGTCCTGGGCGATGGGGATTTTGGAGGGGGGTGCTATTAGGAGGAATTCTGTTTTTAGAGCATAGGTTTGAGATGGTTCTCTGCCAGCCATGTTTGTGTGTCTTTAAGTGTTGAGTTGAGAAGTTTGAAGTCTTCAGGGGATTGTAGTTTGAGGTAGAGTTGGATATCATCCGCATACATGTGGAATTGCACATTAGAGGCATGAAGCAGTGCGGTGAGTGGCTCCATGATTAGGTTGAACAGGGTCGGTGATAGGGAGGAATCTTGCGGGACACCAAGTGTAATTGGAACAGGTGTGGACATAGTGTTATTCGTTTTAAATTTCTGGGTCCGGTTATGAAGGAAGGAGGTGAATCATTTGAGTACTGTCCCAGTGATGCCCATTCTGATATACAACAGATCGATTAGGTTCTCGTGTTTGACCGTATTGAATGCAGATGAGAGGTCAAGTAGGATGAGGAGGCAGGTGCCGTTTTGGTCTAGAATTTGGAGTGCATCATCAATTATGTGAGTCATGGCTGATTCTGTGCTGTGGCCTGCACGGAAGCCGGATTGGTGTTGGTTGAGGAGGTCAAAGTGATTGATGTGTTTAGTCAGTTGGAGGTGGACACATTTTTATAACAGTTTGACTAAGGTAGGGATATTAGTCATGGGGCAATAGTTATTGAGATCAGTAGGATCAGCTCTGGGTTTCTTAAGTATGGGTGATACTTGTCCCACTTTGAGGGAGTCTGGGATAGATCCCTGTTGAAGAGAACTGTTAATGATTTTGGCCTAGAGCGGGAGAAGCCATGGGCTAAAGTCCTTTACGGCGTTTGCAGGTAGAAGATCCGAGAGGTGGTGAGAGGGCTTCAGGGTACTTAGGATCTTGCCTATAGAATCTTCCATGTATGCATCAAAGGATTCCCAAGTAGCATTGTTTTTTAGTTTGACGGGTGTTTTGCTGCTGGGGTTAGAGTATAGGTTTAGATATGTCAGGAGATCTTTCTTGATGTTGACTGTTTTTATTTTGAAGAAGGTAGAGAATTCTTCACAGGATGGTAGCGTGCTTGTTGTGCTATGCACTCGCTGTGGTTCATCTTTGGATTGAGTTTTGATTAGTTCAAATAGCTTTTTTGGTCGTTTTTTTGCTTGGTCTAGTTGCTGGCTAAAAAAGTCTGCTTTCGTTCGTTTGATTTTTCTGAAGTAAGCATTTATTTTTTTCTTCAGAGTATTGAGGTGCATAGCTGATGGGGTGGATCTCCAGTTGCGTTCTGCTAGTCTCATGTCTCGTCTATCCTTAATAAGCAGGCCGTCATACCACGGCTTTGAGCTTTTGGAAGAGATTCTCTTTAGCTGAGGGGGGCAACTTCGTTGATTATCGTAGTCATTGAGTTGAGGTAGTGATCGGTTAGGACCTGGACGTCGTCGTTGCAAAAGGGGGATATGAGTAGGTTGTAGCTGGGGGAGGGGGAGGAGATGGGATTGAGATTCCTCAAGTCTCTTTTCCATACCTTGGGTTTGGTGAATTGGGCTGGGTAAAGTTTGCGGGGAAAAAAACAAAAGCTATCTACTGTTGGCCCTAAGAAAGTTTTAAAAGCATTTACGGCATGCAACAGTAGCTATTTTTACCATGGAGAAATCACATAGAGCTGCTAACATCTTGGAAGAATTTAACAGCAAGGTGTCTGAATGATGAGACCCAGAGGTATCAGAATTGGATTTGTTGCCACGGACAGGGGCAGTAACATAGTCAAGGTCTTGGCAGACGGTGGCAATTTCAGGGTCCTGTTTTTGATGCATTGCATCAAACTGGTTGTGCAAGACTTTCTCAAAAAAGAAGACATACTCTGCAACATATTGGCCATCTGCAGAAGAATCTGTACTAATTTCAGCTATTCTTTCAAAGCCCGGCTTGTGGGTTATTCAGCATGCTAATGGAATACCGGTTACAGCCCTGATACAGGAAGTACCAACACATTGGATCTCAACCTATTACATGTTGCAACATCTGAGCATTACAGACCGATCAATGACTCTGTCATACAAAGAGGAGAAGATGCAATTGGGAAAGCTATGACCATGGATGCGGACAAATGGGGCATAGTCAAATGCCTGACACAAATGCTACTCCCTTTTGAGGTTTTCACACAGGAAGTTAACACAGGGGACAGTACCATGGGCCAAGCTATCCCTTTAATGCATCTGCTACCGGGCCAGCTAAAGAAGGTGTCTGAAAGGCTTGCACTCGCAGGTGTGAACAAAAGCCCAGAAGTGCATGCCTTGGTTGAGAGCTTAATCTTTTGCTTGGCTTGTAATATAAGGCTTTAAAATGACACCATCTCGGCCAAAGAGTACATCTGTGCCACACTACTTGATATACTGTACCAAAAGATTCTGCCAAATGTCATTCCTTTTTCAGAAGGGATTGTTTCAAACTACAGGAGGTAGAATGTTGAGCAAGCTAGAGACCTACAAGAAGAATGGCTGAAACTTAGAGTCCCACTCCGCAGTTCTGGGGTGCTGCCTTTAAATTCCAGATAGGGTGGTCCTGTTGTCTCACAGCAGCCAACCCGGAATTAAATCTTAAACCCCTTTATGGTGTACCGTCATATGCAAGTCATTTGCAAACCACTCCTCTCTTTTGATGAATGAGGTAGGAGGTACATCGAGGTAATGCCTTATTTAAAACATCTGCCCAGTCCCATGGAAAAGTAGACAACAGTTGTGAGACAAACAAAACACACACTTAAGTGTCAAATTAAGACAGATAGAAAAAAGTGTGTGTGAGCAAGATGGCGCCTCACGGGCGAACCATCAACGGGAACCTGGCAGGTACTCACCAGGATTGCCCTGCTCTCATCATTGGCACCATCAAGCTCAAAAGAACGACTTGTGTCCAAAAACAAACAAAACAGTGCTTGTGAGAGAATGCAGTGTGTGAGAACAGACAAAAACACAAAAGAATGTGTCAAACATAAAACATATAAAAGCCACACAAACAACACAGGGTTTAGCTTTATTCTCTTAATTAAGTGTTGGTTGCGGGAAGTTAAAAAGGAGAGGAAGGCTAATACCTATCTAGCCCTGCTCTACTTGCCAACATGTTTTATTGCCAATTCCAATTCAGGCAATTTCTTCAGGGCGTCACAGGTTAGGCCACTGCATTAGGACATACTTTGTCTTCACAACTGAAAAAAACACAAATACACACAAAGTTGTATGTGTGATTGTCATCCTTCCTTATAAACAAAGCCCAAACAGAAGGCTTTAGAAAGTAAGAGCACCCACACCACAGACAACATCCATTATTTACCCTCAATCAACCACCATGGCGCATATCAGTCAAGAGGTTCAACCCCTGGTAGGTTTCTGGGTAACCCCAAACGTGAGTTACTTTTCTTTCTGTACAGTTACTGCAAAACAAAGTGTTTATTTTTCAATTGTGTTCTCTGTACGTCTACCTCCGGTCTTATGCATTAGACCAACACCCCAAAGTGAGCCTGTATGCCCCGAGGGGAAGGGGTGAAAAGGGAGGGTGGGAACGGGGGAAAAAAAGGAGAAAATTGGTGCCCCTTCAATTCTGTTATCACAACGCAGTCATTAGCGGCACACACTTGCATTTGTAAACATATCGCTAATGGCGATTTCAGAACCCGTAGTTAAATAATTGTTCGTTTGAGGAAAATCTCAAAACGCAGTATATGCATAGGTCACAGAGCTTTTCACACCGCTGTGTTCAAATTTCGCATTCCTGCGTATAGCTAGCGAGCCCAAAACTAAAAGTCTTACGTCTTACCAGAAAGAGAGTCGGGGCCGGCAATAACTCAGCACTCGCGAATGCCCCGAGGCTGAGAAGCGTGGACAAAATAGTCCCTGGGCGTTGCTAAGGGATCCCGTGCACTCGCGAGAGCACGAAACTTCCATTTTGGATTGGGGAAAGCCTGTATGTATATACAGGAAGGCAGCGCGGGACTCACCGGGCACCTTATTCAAACCTGCCAAACTTAGACCTGCGACATAAACGATAAAAATTCATTAAAATTTCAAGATAATGTCTCGGTCGTCTAATGTAAAGGGAATATTTAATTAATACGTTTTGGTAATATAAACGTTGCCACAATTATAGTGCAACATCTACAACTGGATTTCTCCAGCCAATAATTTAAGCGCAACCGTGAGTACTACAGTGCAATGTACAAGGCAGCATTATAGTTGCCACAGAATTAATGCTGCATCAAAAATAGATATGTACAAGAATAAGCCATAATATCCAGGTAATATATGTTACTCTGGTAAATAAACAAGGTAGCATATAGATTAATCTTCAGCTACGAAGTCTATACTGAAACAGGGGTAACGATTGCGACAATACCCACGGGCTCCCCATACATAACAAGGTAGGTGTGAAGCACTATTTCACTTTATTCCATTCAAGGAGTTCATTGAGCCCTATCCTTTCACATTTCTCTTGGTAGATCCATCTGGCCTACTTAGTAGTGAGCAGCCGCTCCACCATGCCAGACTCTCCAGTTACTTTTTCCAACACTACCCACCGGAATGAATGTTTATTAGTGTGGCAGTGTTGGACTAATTTGGTAGTCAATTTCCCTGCTCTGATAGTACTAAGGTGCTCTTTTATCCACGTTTTTACCTTGCGGGTAGTCAGTCCTATGTACTGTAACCCACATTCGCAATCCAGCCTGTACACCACATTGGTGGTGTTACAGTTGCTGAACTTAGTCTGAAACCATTCTTTGCCTGATTGCAGGGTCACACTTGTCGTCTTGGAAGTTAGGGGACACACAGAACAGCCCCCACAAGGGAAATGTCCATTGGGGACTGTGCTATTTTTAGCCACATTGTTGACTTGTGTCCTAGTATGGACTAGTTTATCTTTCAAATTACTAGCACGCTTAAAAGCGAACCTAGGTGCTGGCATTTTGAAATCTCCGCTAGACAATAGGGACCAATGTTTACGTATGGATTGTCTTATTTTCGTGGCCAGTGGATCAAAGGTCATGACCACTGGAAGACAATCACTTTTTTCTTTATAGTGACCTCAAGAAGAGCACTCCTGGGTGTATTTAGTGCTCTTTTTCTGGCTTGCTTTATGATCTTTTCAGGGTAGTTCCTCCTTTCGAATTTCTCACATAGAACTTGGGCCTGCTCATTATACATTTCCCTAGTTGAGGCAGTCATCTTTAGCTGTAATATCCAAATCAAGATATACTGCTGATTCACGGCTATAAGACCACGTGAAACGCAGGCATTGATCCTAGCCGTGAATCAGCAGTATATCTGGATTTGGATATTACAGCTAAAGATGACAGCCTCCTGACGAGTGTCCATCATAAACCCACCGACAGGAACTCTCTATTGGCATATGACTCATACCATCCTAGGGCATTGAGAGATAACCTGCCGGTGGGCCAGTTCCTTAGATTTCGCAGGAACTGCTCAACTAGGGAAATGTATAATGAGCAGGCCCAAGTTCTATGTGAGAAATTCGAAAGGAGGAACTACCCTGCAAAGATCATAAAGCAAGCCAGAAAAAGAGCACTAAATACACCCAGGAGTGCTCTTCTTGAGGTCAACCATAAAGAAAAAAGTGATTGTCTTCCAGTGGTCATGACCTTTGATCCACTGGCCACGAAAATAAGACAATTCATACGTAAACATTGGTCCCTATTGTCTAGCGGAGATTTCAAAATGCCAGCACCTAGGTTCGCTTTTAAGCGTGCTAGTAATTTGAAAGATAAACTAGTCCATACTAGGACACAAGTCAACAATGTGGCTAAAAATAGCACAGTCCCCAATGGACATTTCCCTTGTGGGGACTGTTCTGTGTGTCCCCTAACTTCCAAGACGACAAGTGTGACCCTGCAATCAGGCAAAGAATGGTTTCTGACTAAGTTCAGCAACTGTAACACCACCAATGTGGTGTACAGGCTGGAGTGCGAATGTGGGTTACAGTACATAGGACTCACTACTCGCAAGGTAAAAATGCGGATACAAGAGCACCTTAGTACTATCAGACCAGGGAAATTGACTACCAAATTAGTCTAACACTGCCACACTAATAAACATTCATTCCAGTGGGTAGTGTTGGAAAAAGTAACTGGAGAGTCTGGCATGGTGGAGCGGCTGCTCACTACTAAGGAGGCCAGATGGATCTACCAAGAGAAATGTGAAAGGATAGGGCTCAATGAACTCCTTGAATGGAATAAAGTGAAATAGTGCTTTATACCTACCTTGTTATGTATGGTGAGCCCGTGGGTATTGTCGCAATCTTTACCCCTGTTTCAGTATAGACTTCGTAGCTGAAGATTAATCTATATGCTACCTTGTTTATTTACCAGAGTAATAAATATTACCTGGATATTATGGCTTATTCTTGTACATATCAATTTTTGATGCGGCATTAATTCTGTGGCAACTATAATGCTGCCTTGTATATTGCACTGTAGTACTCACTGTTGCCCTTAAATTATTGCCTGGAGAAATCCAGTTGTAGATGTTGCACTATAATTGTGGCAACGTTTATATTACCAAAACGTATTAATTAAATATTCCCTTTACATTAGACGACCCAGACATTATCTTGAAATTTTAATGAATTTTTATCGTTTATGTCGCAGGTCTAAGTTCGGCAGGTTTGAATAAGGTGCCCGGTGAGTCCCGCGCTGCCTTCCTGTATATACATACAGGCTTTCCCCAATCCAAAATGGAAGTTCCGTGCTCTCGCGAGTGCACGGGATCCCTTAGCAACGCCCAGGGACTATTTTGTCCACGCTTCTCAGCCTCGGGGCGTTCGCGAGTGCTGAGTTATTGCCGGCCCGACTCTCTTTCTGGTAAGACGCAAGACTTTTAGTTTTGGGCTCGCTAGCTATACGCAGGAATGCGAAATTCGAACACAGCGGTGTGAAAAGCTCTGTGACCTATGCATATACTGCGTTTTGAGATTTTCCTCAAACGAACAAATATTTAACTACGGGTTCTGAAATCGCCATTAGCGATATGTTTACAAATGCAAGTGTGAGCCGCTAATGACTGCGTTGTGATAACAGAATTGAAGGGGCAACAATTTTCTCCTTTTTTTCCCCATTCCCACCCTCCCTTTTCACCCCTTCCCCTCGGGGCATACAGGCTCACTTTGGGGTGTTGGTCTAATGCATGAGACCGGAGGTAGACGTACAGAGAACACAATTGAAAAATAAACACTTTGTTTTGCAGTAACTGTACAGAAAGAAAAGTAACTCACATTTGGGGTTACCCAGAAACCTACAAGGGGTTGAACCTCTCGACTGGTATGCGCCATGGTGGTCGATTGAGGGTAAATAATGGATGTTGTCTGTGGTGTGGGTGCTCTTACTTTCTAAAGCCTTCTGTTTGGGCTTTGTTTATAAGGAAGGATGACAATCACACATACAACGTTGTGTGTATTTATGTTTTTTTCAGTTGTGAAGACAAAGTATGTCCTAATGCAGTGGCCTAACCTGTGACGCCCTGAAGAAATTGCCTGAATTGGGATTGGCAATGAAACATGTCGGCAAGTAAAGCAGGGCAAGATAGGTATTAGCCTTCCTCTCCTTTTTAACTTCCCGCAACCAACACTTAATTAAGAGAATAAAGCTAAACCCTGTGTTATTTGTGTGGCTTTTATATGTTTTATGTTTGACACATTCTTTTGTGTTTTTGTCTGTTCTCACACACTGCATTCTCTCACAAGCACTGTTTTGTTTGTTTTCTGGACACAAGTCTTTCTTTTGAGCTTGATGGTGCCAATGATGAGAGCAGGGCAATCCTGGTGAGTACCTGCCAGGTTCCCGTTGGTGGTTCGCCCGTGAGGCGCCATCTTGCTCACACACACTTTTTTCTATCTGTCTTAATTTGACACTCAAGTGTGTGTTTTGTTTGTCTCACAACTGTTGTCTACTTTTCCATGGGACTGGGCAGATGTTTTAAATAAGGCATAACCTGGATGTACCTCCTACCTCATTCATCAAAAGAGAGGAGTGGTTTGCAAATGACTTGCATATGACGGTACACCATAAAGGGGTTTAAGATTTAATGCCGAGGTGGTCTAGGTCTTGTTTGTGAATATATAATTGAGTGGAGGGCGACCTATGACTTTTGTTTCCCTCTTTGCTCCTTGTTGTCAATCACAGCAGCCAACACCAACATCAAGAATGCTGGTGGCAACAACGACAGGAACACAAGAATCATCCACATTCTCTGCACTGAGGTGGTATCAAATGGCAGGGCCTAAGTCCAGTTCAGAGGCAAAGGCAAATGAGGTTTTGCAAGTGACAGCACCATTGACCATTCACAGGGTGTTGCGGGAGTATCTAGATGACCCAAAAGATGTTTAAGTGGATCAAAACCTATATATATATTGGTTTGGGAAGATTCACCAATGGCCAGAGCTCAGAAGGTTTGCAATAAAGTACCTGACTTGTCCTGTAGCCTGTGTGTCTGCTCAGTGTGTGTTCAGTGCAGCTGGCATTTTTGTTACAGTGAGAAGGACCATTCTCTTGCCTCAAACTGTGGCAGGATTGACTATTATCAAAATGAACCAACATTTCATTCCACATGTTTACACCATGTCTGAAACTGCACAGGAGGAGGAAAAGGACGATTGGTCAGAATCATGTTTGTTAGCTGACCAACTTCTGGGTGAACCACCTGAATTTGAGGATGAACTCTGCTTCCCAGACTGAGTATGCCAGTCCCACCATAGCACGTTTTTAATTATTTCTCATTGAACCTCTTTCTTTGCATGTCACTCAAACTCGAAACAAGGAATACACAACCTAGGAGAGGCAGGCATGGATAGTTAGACAAGAAAATGCCTATCTTCTAAAAGTGGTATTTTCACACATAGAATGTAAAATCAACTTCACTAAAAAAATGTATTTTATCCTTCTGAGTTCAGGCATACTAAACTCGAATTTATACCATGTTCCCGGAGTCAGTTAGGGTTATAAGATGTAATAATCAAACTGCCCATTCTGGCCTATGGAGAACAGGTAGCCTTGCAATATTGAAAAACGAAAATGGCTGTAATTCACTATTTGGTCATGCCACACACACACCAGGGCATGTCCTACCTTATACTTACAATGCACCCTGCCCTTGGGCCTACCATAGGGGTGCCTGATAGAAGAAAAGGGAAGGTTTAGGGACTGGCATGTGGGTGCACGTGCCCAGTCAACATGTCAGTGCCAGACTGCACACATGCTCTGCAATGAAAGACATGAGACACACTTTTACAGGCTGCTTCTGTGGGTGGCACAACCAGTGCTGCAAGCCCACTAGCAGAATTTGGTTTACAAGTCCTGGGCACACTCAGTGCACTGTACTAGCGTCTGACAAGTAAACCAAATCAGCCAATCATGGATTCACTAATCCATACATCAATTTACAATATGGGACCACTTGCACTGTGGCACTGGACAGCAGTGGCACAGTGCCCAAAGCATCTAACACCAGCAAAAACACATGAGGCAACATCAAAAATGGAAGGGAGACCCACGCCGAGGTCCAGGTCTAACAAGCCCTTTCTATAATGCTGCATACCAGCGCTAATCTGAGAGGACCTTGCTTCATTAGCCTGAGGCCCCCACCGCACAATATTATCAATGCAGGCATAGAGGAAAGCATGCCCTGAGGAGGTGCGCTGAAAGTGCACCACAAAACCATGACACGCTGTCATCGCACCCCCTGAAGGAAAACCCCCTTAAAGAGAAAAAGGGGGTCCCATGCACCTCACCACACATCCCCTTGCAGGCGGATGCCAGCACTCAGTGCACCTGTCTGCAGGGGGCTCTCTAAACCCTCTTGAAAATGCTGGTGGGTTGCCGCCTGCACAGAGGAGCATGGAGTGACTATGAAGTTGCCTTTCCATATTTCACTGCATATGCTGGTCCCTGGATGATTTTGCAGTTGCTCTGGGGGCAGTGGGTTCATTTCAATAGGATGTGTGGCTGCCTTTTACACTGGGCCATCTGCTTAATCTCATCGATGCTCATGACGAGCTGAGCTCATCATGAGGCATGGCGCTCCGGTGCTCATGACGAGCTCAGCTCGTCATGAGCCATGGAACGCTCACACGCGGGGATAATACCCCTGCTGTGCTGAGCGTTCCACGGGAACGGGTGTGGTCATGACGAGCTCAGCTCGTCATGAGCACACGAGCGCCGTGCCTCATGACGAGCTGAGCTTGTAATGAGCATGGGGGCGCTGTGTGCCCCCCTCCCCCAGCACAGCGGGGGAATTACCCCCTCACGGAAGGGGTTAATGGTGTGCCATGGTTCAAACAAGAATAGGGCACCCTATATGTATTATGGGCCAGGGTAGGATAACTGAATCAGGAACTTAGGCATGTCTAGCGGTTTAATACAACATGACGTAACTTGGTAAACATAAATAGCATCATTGGCAAAGAAGATACACGTCAGCAAAATAAGTATTATATCTGCTAAAACTCATATTGCCAAAACCAACAATAATTAAGGAAGGCCACAAGTATCCTTTATTTATAGTTACTGTTCTCTAAGCTTTACCAGTATAAGTATGTAATATAACCCTAAAAATGCAGAATTTTTATTTTATGAAAACTTGGAGTTGAAAAATATGTACATTTTTGAATATATATTTTTTATTTTTAAATCTTCACCTAAATTTTTTCCAGATTCTTCTTCTCTGCCATTCTATGAAAAATGGGAATGTTGCACGCAATACCACAAAAACTTCCTTGTACTTTGTAACTCAGTCTGAAACACTCATAAATAGGTGATGTAGCAAGTGTCAAAAGTGTACAACAAACCTTCTTCAGTTTCAAAAGGACATGGGAAGGGAAGACTTCATTGAAAATATTTTTCCATTATATTGAAAAATAAGCAAAATAACAGAAAATGGACACATTTACTTTCTATCTACTTTCCCCTTTCTATTCATAGACAAAATACTTTTCATTAAAAGTCTTTACTTCACCAAAATGCCTCATATAAACGAGTTTGAGTGTAGAGTTCCATCACACATCATCTACTATTGACTCATTTAGTTCAAGAAGTACAGATAAGAATTGGGAGATATTTCAGATTTCTTTTTTTTGTAAACATAATTTTATTGGTTTTCTTGCAGCAGTTATATATTCTCCATCACATTTAGCAAACATTCCTCCCCCCCCTTAACTCAATAATCAATGGATACAAGTACATATTAACGTTTCACTGATTAACATTCTTATCCAGTATTTCTTTTGCATGACAATAATAGGCTACTGCATGCCCCTGATCCTCTGTTATTTGGCGGCCAATCATCACTGTTTACATATTATATCTGAGTAAATGAACAACTTGAAACTCTCTCCCCCTCCCCTTCCCACCTCCCCTCCACTGGTGTGTTCTTCAATCACAACAATTCCATGGATAAGGTTTGTGCTGATAACAAGCCAGGATGTTCTTACTGGGTTTTACAGTTATCCCTGTGCGCCCCATCGTGCTTTTCCCTGTCCTCCTCGTTCATTTGGCTTACCAGCGTCTGAACCAGCTCCTCCCATGCTATTGCTGCTTCCAGCGCTTTTTCATTATTCTGCCGTCGCGCCTGCTGGAGGCGAACTGCTCCCTCACTACTAGCCCACTTGAGCAGTTCAGCCCTCCACCTCTTAGCACTAGGACCCTCTTTTGATTTCTAGCACATCGTAATTTCCCTTTTCGCTAGTACTAGGCCCATATCTACAAACTTACTAGTTATCTTTGTCTTGGAGGTGTGAGGGAACCAGTGTAGTACGCATGTAGCCATATTGAAGTCCAAGTGGCGCACTGTAAATAAATTTAATAGGTCTCCCACCTCTCCCAATAATTCCCCAGGTTCGGGCATTCCCATAACATATGCTCCAAGTCTGCTCCTACTGTAGCACATGTAGGACACATCACATTGCTAGCACTATAATATTCCATGACCTTACCAGATGTCAAATACGCTCTGTGTAAAATAAAGAAATGCACCAGTTGGAATCGCGCATTTCTAGTTCCTTTCCAGGCCCTACGCAGGAAGTGCCCCCATGTGGCCTCCGTTATGGCCTTCCGTATGCTCCCCTCCCATTTTAGGCGCAGCGTGTCTAGCGGGGCTAAACCCTCATTCAGCATCCTCGAGTATAACCATGTAACTGCCTTAAACGTACAGCCTGCCATTACCACATACTGACATGCCATCCTTATTTTAGGCTCTATCAATTCCTCCTTACAATGCTTCTGAATTGCACGCACTAGGGCCGCGATTATCAGAAAGCGTCCCCTGGGGAGATCGAACCTTTCCTGTAGTACCTGATAAGTCAACAGCTCCCCATCCTCGTATAAGTCCCCCAGTACTTGGATCCCTGCCTGCTCCCGTTCCCACAACGATGTCCAGTCTCCTCCATGCGGTAATGGTGTGAGCATCCCCAGCGGTATCTCCGGCACGTAAGGGTGCTGCACACCCGCCCTCCACTGGCTCCTATTCCAACACAACCTCAGAGTCTTCTCTTCCAAGGTGAGATCACTAAGGTCTAATCGCTGCTTTTTTACTATAAAGGACAGGACATGTTTCGGAATTCCACTAGCTCTTGCGGATTCAGGGCCTCTGAACTCCATGGCCACCACCTAGGTAGGAACCTGCAGTTGCACCGCTATATAATAGGATTCCAGGTCAGGAACCGCTAATCCACCTTCAGCTATTGGTCTCATTAATGTCTTGAGGGCCACTCTTCGCCTCCCTGACCCCCAAATAAACCCCACTATCATGGACTTCAGGTTTGCGAACACTGAGCATGGCACCCATATAGGCAATGTTCTGAAAAAATATAGTAGCCGAGGTAGTGCCACCATCTTCAGCAAGGCAATCCTCACCATCACTGATAATGGAAGGGTACTCCAAAATGCTATACTCCCCTTTAGGGCTCGTATGCACCTCCCTATATTCCCTTCTAGGATATCGGTGTTGCTATGATATATTTGGACTCCAAGGTACGCTAAACAAGGCGGTTCCCACCGCACTGTCCGAGGCAACTCAGTCAGGTGCCATCCTCCCTGGCTACACTGGGAAAAATATGTTTTAGACCAGTTAACTCTCAATCCTGAAACCATCCCAAAGTCTGATAACAGTCGTGCTGCTCCCGCAAATGCATAATCCATTTTCGCCAGAAACAACAACAAATCCTCTGCGTATAATGAGATGTATTGCTGTGCCCCTCTAAAAGCTAGGCCCTCATACTACTGTCCCGACTGAGCCTGCGCTGCCAACGGCTCTTTTGCCAAAGCAAATAACAGTGGGGAGAGTGAGCAACGCTGTCGTGTCCCACGGGCTACTGCATATTGGGGGGAAATCATTTGCCCAACCTTCACTCTTGCCACTGCTGAGGTATACAGCACTGTTGTCCATCCCATAAACTCCTCGCCCAGCCCAAAGCACCCCATAGTTTTATACAGATATTTCCATTCTAGGATATCAAAGGCCTTTTCTATGTCTACAGATAGGACTGCCGCCATGGGCAACCCTTCGCAAGCTTCTCCCAAGACCCTCAACAGTCTTCTGACATTGGTGGTAGTATTCCTGGTAGGAATAAACCCAGCCTGATCCTCGTGTACCTGGCTAGTCATATGCTGCAGCAGGCGCGACGCCAGTATCCGACTAAGGATCTTACAGTTCGTGGTCAACATTGACAATGGGCGGTACGCCGCCGTGTCCGTGCTATCTCGTCCCGGCAATAATAATGGGACAATGAGGGCCTCACGCATCGTCCCTGGCAGCTGTCCTAATTTCCACGCCTCACTGTAGACCTCCAATAGCCTTGGTGCCAGTATGTCTATATATTGCAAATAAAATTCAACTGGTAACCCATCTACTCCCGGGATCTTATTCTGTGTCATCTGTTTGATGGCACTTCTAATCTCCTCAAGTGTGATGCTCCGGCCCAAAACTTTCGCCTGTTCCTCATCTAATTGAGGGAGTATCATGTCCTCCAGGAAGGACTCTATATCAGTCTCACCTGCTGTTAATGTACTCTCGTAAAGCCTCTTGTAATACTTCTGGAACTCATGCATAATCCCCCTTTGAGTATAGACCATATTATCGTCATCAGCTCCTAGGGCCACGATCGGAGAGCCCTGCGTTATAGGATTTGCTAACCACGCCAACAGCGTTCCCGCCTTGTCGCCTTCCGCGTGAGCCTTCTCAACATACTTTCTGTAATCAAAGCAGCGCAAACTCTCTACCTCCGTAGCCAACATGTCCTTGGCCTCTATTACTTCCTTCTGGAGCTCCGGGTGCTCCGGCCTTGCCTTTTCAATCAATCAATCAATCAATCATGCCATTTGTATCGCGCACTACTCACCCGGGAGGGTCTCAAGGCGCTTGGGGGGAGGGGTATGCTACTGCTCGAACAGCCAGGTCTTGAGTTGTTTCCTGAAGGCGAGATGGTCCTGGGTAAGCCGAAGGTGGATGGGGAGGGAGTTCCAAGTCTTGGCAGCCAGGTAAGAGAAGGATCTTCCTCCGGCGGTGGCTCTTCGGATGCGTGGTACGGCTGCGAGGGCAAGGCTGGTGGACCGTAGCTGGCGGGTGGGCGTGTAGAAGGTCAGGCGGTCGTTGAGGTACTTGGGGACCAGGTCGTGGAGAGACTTGTGTGCGTGGGTGAGGAGCCGGAACGTGATCCTCTTGTCGACGGGGAGCCAGTGCAGGTTCCTCAGGTGGCTGGAGATGTGGCTGCATCGGGGGACATCCAGGATGAGTCGGGCGGAGGCATTCTGGATGCGCTGGAGTCTTTTCTGTAGCTTGGCTGTGGTTCCGGCGTAGAGGGCGTTTCCGTAGTCCAATCGGCTGGTGACGAGTGCCTGGGTGACAGTCTTCCTGATCTCGGTCGGGATCCAGCGGAAGATCTTGCGAAGCATACGCAGGGTGTTGAAGCACGATGAGGAGACGGCGTTGACTTGTCTGGTCATCGAGAGGGTGGGGTCCAGGATGAAGCCCAGGTTGCGTGCGTGGTCGGTTGGCTTGGGTGCGGTGCCCAGGGCTGGGGGCCACCAGGAGTCGTCCCAGGCGGAGGGTGAAGATCCCAGGATGAGGACTTCTGTCTTGTCCGAGTTCAGTTTCAGGCGGCTGTCCTTCATCCACTCGGCGACGTCTTTCATCCCTTCGTGTAGGAAGGTTCTGGCGGTGTCGGGGTCTCTGGTGAGGGAGAGGATCAGCTGGGTGTCGTCGGCGTAAGAGATGATGTTGAGGTTTTGCTGGCGTGCGATGGCTGCGAGAGGTTTCATGTAGATGTTGAAGAGGGTGGGGCTGAGTGAAGATCCTTGCGGGACGCCGCAGATGACTTCGGTGGCCTCGGAGCGAAACGGGGGGAGGCGGACTCTTTGTGTTCTTCCGGCGAGGAACGAGATGATCCACTCCAGTGCCTTCTCTTGGATACCGATGTTGCTGAGGCGCTGGACTAGGGTGCGGTGGCAGACCGTGTCGAACGCAGCGGAGAGGTCCAGGAGGATGAGGGCCACTGTTTCCCCCTTGTCGAGCAGGGTCCGGATGTCGTCGGTGGCTGCGATGAGGGCGGTCTCGGTGCTGTGGTTGGCTCTGAAGCCGGACTGCGAGGGGTCGAGGGATCCGTTCGTCTCGAGGAAGGCAGTCAGCTGTCTGTTGACGATCTTCTCGATGACTTTAGCAGGAAAAGGGAGGAGCGAGATGGGGCGGAAGTTTTTGAGATCGGTGGGGTCCGCTGTAGGTTTCTTCAGGAGGGCGCTGATCTCGGCGTGCTTCCAGCTCTCCGGGAAGGTGGCGGTGTTGAAGGAGGCGTTGATGATGTTCCGGAGTTGGGGTGCGATGGTGGAGTCGGCCTTGTTGAAGACGTGGTGTGGGCAGGGGTCGATCGGTGATTCGGAGTGGATGGTGTTCATCGTGCGGGCTGTGTCTTCGGTGGTCACCGTGGTCCAGGTGCGAAGGGTGGCGGTGGGGGGCGTTGGTTCGACGGTTGGGTGCGTGGGTGGGGCGCCAAAGCTGTTGTGGATGTCAGCGATCTTGCGGTGGAAGAACGAGGCGAGGGAGTCGCAGAGGTCTTGTGACGGAGTGATGTCGTTGGTGCCGGTGCTGGGGTTGGAGAACTCCTTGACGATAGTGAAGAGCTCTTTGCTGTCGTGGGCGTTGTTGTCCAGTCGTTCCTACAGGGATTTCTTCTTGGTGGTGCGGATAAGCTGGTGGTGCTTGCGGGTAGCGTGTTTGAGGGCGGTCATGTTGTCGGTGGTCCCGTCGAGGAGCCAGGCTTTCTCGAGGGTGCGGCAGGTCTTCTTGGAGTCCTTGAGGTCGTTGGTGAACCAGGATGCCTTCTTGCTTCTGGGTCTGCTGGGAGGGTTCTTTAGTGGCGCAAGGTCGTCGGCGCAGGCGGTCAGTCACTGTGTGAAGTTGCGGGCTGCTTCGTTGGGGTCCGTTGTGTTGGCGGGTGGGCTCTGGCTGAGGGAGGTGGTGAGCTGGTCTGCGGTGATCTTGCTCCAATTCCTGTGAGGTACCTGTTGCGGGTGGTGGTGGGTCGTGGATCTTTTGAAGCTGAAGTGGACGCAGCTGTGGTCGGTCCAGTGGAGTCCGGTGGCGTGGCTGAAGGTGATGTACTTGCTGGAAGAGAAGACGGGATCAAGCGTGTGGCCGGCGTAGTGGGTGGGGGGGTTGACCAGTTGCTTGAGTCCGAGGTTGGCGAGGTTTTCCAGCAGGGCGGTGGTGTTGCGGTCCTTGTTGTTCTCCAGGTGGAAGTTGAGGTCCCCGAGGAGGATGTAGTCAGTGGAAGGGAGGGCGTGCGGGCTGATGAAGTCTGTGATGTCTTCGCTGAATTGTGTGCGTGGTCCCGGGGGTCTGTAGACGAGGGTGCCTCTGAGGGTCGTCTTAGGGTCGGTGTGAATCTGGAAGTGGAGATGTTCGGCTGCGGCGAAGGAGTCGTTGGCGTCGGTCATGATGCGGATGGTGTTCCTGTGGACGATGGCGATGCCACCTCCGGTCTGGTTGATGCGGTCCCTCCTGATGATCTTGTACCCGACCGGGATGGCGATGGCGATGTCGGGTGCAGAGGAGGCGTTCATCCAGGTTTCCGTGAGGAAGGCGACGTCCGGTGATGTAGCGTCGAGGAGGTTCCAGAGTTCCACGGCGTGTCTGTGGACGGAGCGGGTGTTGATCAGGATGCACTTGAGGTGGTTGCTGCTGGTGTTTGTCTTGGCGGGTGCGGGGCCGGTTCGGAGGCAGGTGAACTTGCAGGTGCAGCAGTTTTCCGCTAACCTCAATCGTCTGTCTGCTTTCTCGATGTCCTGCAGCAAGGTTTTCCTTACTCCAGTATATTTGCTTATGCATATCCCCCGTACTACCACCTTAAAGGCGACCCATTCCAATACCCTGGTAGTAGCGGTCCCCGCATTCTCAGCGAAGTAGTGTGCTATCCCCTCTTCCACCTCTCTGTGGATCACGGGTTTGTCTAATGTCTCTGGACGCAATCGCCATGTGGGAATTTCAGCTTTGTCCCTCGTCCAGTGCAAGGTGATCAGAAGCGGGTTGTGGTCGGACAGGGTCCTAGTAAGTTATTCAGAATTAGTTACGGAAGACACTACCTGCGGGGTGCTCAGTATGGCATCCAGCCGAACATGAAGCTTGTGTAGTGCTGAGAAATAGGAGTAATCCCTATCTTGCGGGTGATGTGACCTCCACACGTCTATCAGATGCCATCTATCCTGCCAAGCAAGCCTATATTTGGACAATGTATGTACTGGAGACTCTCACAAGGGAGGGTGAGATCTGTCCAAGACCGCATTTGCTATTGAATTCAAATCCCCTCCCAATATTATCAGACCCGCCAGGAAGTGTGCCAGCGTACCGGACACCTGGTCCAGAAATCGCGCCTGCTCTACATTAGATGCATAAATACTACATAAGGTTACTTCCCAGCCGTACAGGCACCCTTCAACCGCAACAAATCTTCCCTCGCCATCTATGGTTTGTTTAAGCATCTGAAAAGGGACCCCTGCCCTGATCCAAATCAATGCTCCCCTCGCAAACGCTGAATAAGATGTGCTAAAAACCTGTCCCCTCCATCTACGCTGCAGCGCTAATCCCTCTGACTTAGTAAGGTGAGTTTCCTGGAGCAATGCTATGTGCACCCCCCTCCTGACCAGATATGCATGGACCTTGTGGCGCCTTGTCATTGTCTGTAGTCCCCGCACAGTCCAACTAATACATCTAAAATCAGGTACTGGCCCCATTATCACAATTCAACCAATTCTTCCTTTCATTGCCAATATTGAACAAACCGGTAAACCCCAGAACCCAACCCAATCTCCAACTCCGCCATCCCCCCACCCTACCAAGAACAGGTCCTAAAACAAAAATGTTAGTCCCCATCCAAGCCATACCAACACACACCTCATACCTAAGCCCAGCAGTAGCCACTGCAGACATGCCTTAGGGGCAATGGGGGGGGCTAGTGCCAACAGGTGACCGCTCCTGCTCACATATTAACTCCGCTGTGATCCCCAATAAAACTCAGCCTGCCACCCCACCTGTGCACCAGTCAGCAATGTACCAAACCATCATTCATTGAGGTATCTCCCCACCCTGGGGCCACTTCCCAGAGCACCCTCTTTGTCCGCCATTCACTACTATCGCTCTACCACAGCATAGCACGCGGTCCACTCACAACCCGCTCAGCCGGCCACTAGTCCAAACAAGCTATCACTCATCCATGAGTCCATCAGCTGTGGCCGGAGTGACCTGCGGCATCCGAACACTCCCAACCTCTGACATCTCAGTATCTGACTGTGTTTTGTCCTTCTCCGTGTCCGTACTCTCCGGCGACTGCAATGTCTGACTGCTAGACAACGCCGACACTGCCTCCAGTGCATCTTGTTTTCCCAGCGCGGTTTGGGCCTGCGACGGTTTCCGCACGTTTAGCCACCTACGCCGAAGGCGCTGCGATTGACGCTGAGGTAGCCCCTCAGAGAGCTCCTGCAATCGTCACTCCGTCCGATCTGCGCCAGCTCAGTATGTTTCCAGCCACTCCCAAGCATCTTCTGGGGTGTCATAGAATCGAGTACCACCATCTAGAATTATCTTCAATTTCGCAGGGAACAGTAACGAGTACTGAATACCTTCTGACCGCAGCTCTCTTTTCACTGACAGGAATGAAGTGCGACGGCGCTGCATCTCCAGTGTATAATCTGGGAATATGGTCACTCTGCCATTATCAACCTGATACGGCGCATCTGTCGGTGCCTTCTGTAGCAGTAAATCCCGGTCCTTATAATGTAAGAGTCTAGCTACCACTGGGCGCGGGGGTCGTCCCGGTTGCGGTGGTTTGGCGGGCACCCTGTGTGCTCGCTCCAATGTGAAGAAGGGAGATAGACCCTCCACTGCCACCACGGTCTTCAACCACTGCTCCAGATACTGCACCATATCTAACCCCTCCACTTTTTCAGGTAAGCCCACCACGCGAATATTGTTTCGCCTATTGCGACTTTTGGCATCCTCTGCTCGCCTCTCCAGCGCTTGGATGCGATCCAGCACATCCGCCGCTTTGCTCTCCAGTACCTTTTGGGCCGGCGTCACCTCCTGTAATGTCCCTTCCACCTGCTTCATTCTGTTCACCAACTTAGAATGGTTTGCCCGCAATAGAGCAGAGCTGTACGTGAATCCGTGATCGCTGCTAGTATACGAGCGAACTGCCTTTGCAATTGGGGTCCTGGGCCTCCTCTGCTCCCTCTGATTCAACCTGTGACTGCAGCTCGCCCTCCGGTGGTTGGGTCACTCTGCCCTGCTTCCCTCTTGGTTTCCCCATGGTCAGTAACTCTTATTGCTAACTGGGTGTTAGTGCGCTCTCCGCTGTCTTCCAATTTCCCGGACCAATAACAACTCCCGCTTTTGCCTCATAGGAGTCCGGGTGCTTCACCCACCAGGGAGGACCACCCCCAGCAGCCCCAATGTTTCGGCGTGTTAGTCGACCCCTCCTGTCCACCTGCCGAGGGCAATCAGCGTCTATTGAACCCGGGGCTCCCCAGACCTTAATCCTCAATTGCGGGGAGCAGCTCCTGGTGACTGCAGCATCAGGGGTACAGCTATGGTTTCGCTCTCCCTGGAAGTAACAGTGACTCTGCCGTGCTGCCCACAGCCATGCTCAGTGCCCGCTCCTCTCCCGGTGCAAGGCCCAGCACAGTTCCCATCAGCCTATGCACCTTCATTCAATAATCACCGGCATTGGTGTTTCCTCTTCTCTCGTACATTTGTGGCATGCACGTTGACTTCAATCACTCTGCCCGTCGGTCCTCTCTTCCAGGGCAGTGGCAATAACCCCCCTCCGCGCTGTGCCACGCACCTCCATTTAATGTGTCCCGGGCTGCTGGGGTTTCCCCTCCAGATGGTGTCCGTGTGGGAACCAGGGCTCGCCTTATGTCTTCCACCGGGTGGCCACGCCCCAATCTCTCACAACGGGGCCCCTGCTTCAGCCCCACCCCCCGCCTCTGCTCAAGCCCGCAGGCCACAGCCGCCCCCGGCCCCTCGACCGCCTCCGCAGCCAAGGGCTTCCCCGCTCTTTACCTCCGAATTGTTCCGGATCGCGGGGGGGCTGCAGCAGTACCTCCAGGCCGCCGAGCCCGCTCTGCCTCAGGCCGCCGTCTCTCCGCGCTGCGAGCGACCCGTCCCCGTCCAACGCTGCACTGGACCACATCGGGCGTGCTCGGGTCGGACGCAGCCGCTTGTCGCTCCTCGCCCTGCTCCTTTACTCCGGTCCTTATCAGCTCCGGCCGCAGTTGTCTCAAGCCTCCGACGACTCCACCGTTCCTCAGCTGAAGGCCCGGGCTCTCGTCTCCAGCTCCGCCGCCATTTTGCGCCTCCTCTTCTCCTTTTATCATGGGCCAGGAAAAGGTCCCAGTGCCCCCACACCACGCTCTTCGTGTAACTGGGCAGGCTCCTGGGCAGGGTCACCCTCCTTTAGTGACTCCTGGTGCCCCAGGGGGTCCCAAGGGCCTTTTTAATGCAGGATTATATGGGAATCAGCACGGAGCTTGGCGCTCACGCAGCAAGCTCCATCGGCCTCCAAGCCACGCCCCCCCCCCCATGGGAGATATTTCAGAATGTATGCAAATATCCAGAAAGTTGTTTTCTGGCACTCTATTGGGACAACAACGAGACAATTTCTGAACTCAATGAAGAAGGGATTAACATTTATGCAAGTCGAACACTTCCATAACATTTACACATTCTCAACCCACAGGAATGAATTTAGTTGAGTTGGGTATAGCATAATTTTTCTGTTTCTCCACCAGGAAAATATTTTTCATGAATAGATTTACAGGAGGTTTTTAAAATGAAAAGGGGCCCGAGGTACCGATCTGATGTTTTTGGTGCTTCAGCGATGTCGGCATATGGGCCATTACCGACCGAATTGGAAATGTCCAGCCTGAGCCTCTTGTAGGTGAGCTCGGAGAGGAGTAACTTTGTGTTTTTTCGAATGATTTCGTAAATCACCCCTTTCATTCCCTTAATCTTACAAGCACGTCAGCAAATGGTCTGAGATACTAGAGGATTTTAAAGTTGAAATAACCATATGCCGGTTGTAGACCACTCAGATTTGGGATTTTTTTTCCACGTCAAGGAGGAAATTCTGCCTTAAAACTGGCGAGCTTTCTGAAGAGCAAAACTCTGAATTGCTGAAGGGGCTGTATGAGCCATAATGCACTCCTTTATTCGCTCATCTACTTTCAAACCTTGCTGACTAATGCCCAATCTCTCTCCTCTATAAGAAATGAACAGCGTTTGATTTGAGAGCCATTATTTTTCAACAGCCTGGCTCTGACAAGATCCTGTCCTTCTCCTTGAAGAATGTGTCAAGGGGGCTGGCGAGCAGAAACCCATTTTCTTGTTAAAACTTGATCAAATGATCAGGATTGATGGTCAAATAATACATGTTGATTTTCCTTTTAAAATGATTCTTTACAACTGCACATTAATGTTTCATCTGTGTCAATATACAGTAATTACATACCAGCTATTAGAGTGAACATTATAGTTATTAAGAAATGAGGGTGCTTACACTACCGTATACTAGAGGAAATGCTTCTGAAATATTTCACACAACAATTTTCTAATACTTGTGAAGTGATTACGAAGACATTTGGCTAAATAGTTATTTGTATGTGTGTATTGCGAAAGTAGAATGCAAACAGACTGCTTTATCGTTTTTGAAAGATTTGCAAGCATAATTGCAAACAAAAGAAGAGAGCTGTAATATAGAAAAGAGATGTTTCCAAGTTCAGATAAGAAGCACCAAAAGACACAGCTGGCACCTTTGAACAGGTGATGTGGAAATGCATCAAAGTATTTGGCGCAGACATTTATGGATGGATATGTAATTTTGCATTGACATTACCAGATCAACACCCTGTAGCAAATTTGTCTTTTGTTCAGTGGGTCCATATTTTCCATTTTTTGGAACTATTATTTGATAGTATTAGGGAGCTGAAAACAATAAAACATCTATTCAATCTCATAGTGTGCTTACTCCAGCCTTAAAATGGTATTGATAGAATTGGTTTATTTAACTTTCCCGTAAAAACACAGTAAATGGGACAGAAAACTCACCAGCACCATGACTGCTAAATGTCATATGTGAACTGCACTGCGTATATTTACCATCCACACATATCACTTATATATATGCCACAGAGAGCACCCATGTGCTCTAGGAGTACTACAGCTTAAAAGAAATTGGACTGACGCATGACATTGCAAAGTGTTTTCGACATGTTAGAAAACCTATGTTCTATTTTAATAAGCCACTCCAAAAGTGTGCCTGGTAAACCCACAATGCAGGTTTTTTAATGTATATTAAGAGGTTATTAAAAGTGGGTATTTAAAAAGCATAGCCTTACAGCAACTGGAGACCTGTAAGCTATTTGGATGTGTAGATTGAGCTACATTCTCCAAAAGACAGGCCTAGGTGTGATACAAATATTTAGTTTGCAGCTTCCCTTGGGAATATGATAGAAAAGTCAACTTTATTTTCTACTTATTTTTCAAACTCTAATTTAATGGTGAACCCAGATTTCGATACCTTAAGTGCGAAAGTCATTTTGTTAAAATGCACTTTGGGCTGCCTGAGCCAGACCTGGCCTAAAACATGTTCTATCACTCAACTCACCACCACAGTCTGATACATGGTCATGGCTGATGATGATGTCCCCTACCAAAGTACAATAACTTTCCCTCAGGATCCAGGAGGCAGAAGTGTTGCTACCTAATGACCACATAGCAGGAATTTGGCATCTATGAGGGGTGCAGTACAGATTATTGAAAACATGAAAACCTCAGCACTTAGGGGGCGATTAGGATCGCGGTTTTCCCGCATCCCCTGGGCCGGCAGAAGCCACCGCCGGCCCGGAGGATGCGGGTAAACCGCTGGGGAGGCACAAAAGACCCACCGCCAAATTAGGATGGCGGTGGGTCTCAAAATCCGTCCGCAGCTTTTCCGCCGC
Source organism: Lissotriton helveticus (assembly GCF_964261635.1). Lineage (NCBI taxonomy): Eukaryota > Metazoa > Chordata > Amphibia > Caudata > Salamandridae > Lissotriton > Lissotriton helveticus. The sequence continues at coordinate 667,158,876 of NC_136063.1, forward strand.
GGTCGCCTTCCGACCGCGGCGGAAAAGCTCTAACATGGCTGGCGGTGTCTATCAGACACCGCCAGCCATATTAGGATGGCTGAAATCATATGCTTTTCCACAGCGGCTTTTCCGTCGTGGAAAAGCATACGGACATTGGCTTCAGGGGCCTGTTACAGGCCCCCTTGGAGAAGGGTGGGTCGGGGGTGCACATGCCGCAATGGTAAAAATAGAGGATGTGACCGCCAGGGGGCAGTCACATCCTAATTGCACAGGAGGGAACTCCGCAGGCAATGCGGAGGTTCCCTCCTACTCTATGGTGGCGGACGGACTCAGGTCCGTCCGCCATCATAATCGGCCCCTTAGTGCCTAATTCCGAGTTTGATGGTCCATCGGACCTCCAAACTCGTGGTGTAGGTGTGATGGAGGTTTGGACTGCCGCACCAGCAGCCTGACCTCAGTATTACAAGTACAGCAGCCGGACCTCCCTGGGACTGTAGCAACCACCAGGGATCTGCAGTCCCTGTCAGTGGCACAGAGGTTTTGAGGCTACAATATGCTAGGTGGTGCCGTGGCGGCACCACCAAGCATATCACAAGTATCCTCACCGCCAGCGGTCTCATGGCTCTTACTCCATGAAACTGCTGGCTGTGAGGAAACAAAGGGGACCTACAGGGTCACCTCTTGTCTCATGCATGGGGATGCATGGAGGGGGACATGTTGTGCCCTGCTGTATGCATTCACCCCTGTTCCTGCACAGCATGGACTCCACAGTCCATGCTGTGCAGGAGCATGCAATGGCAGTCCCAAGCGGTGCAGTTCTAAGGGTAACATATGAGTATTTGTACTGCACCACAGCTGGACCACCACCCCGCCTGCCCACCAGGCCATGAATATACTCATAATCTGGCAGGCAGGTGGCAGTGGACTTTGGCAGGCCTGGAGCCAGGTACTGGTGTGGCCGTTTGCTGCAGGACCGCCTAAGTCATAATCAGCGGTACAAAAGGGGGTGGTGTTTGATTGGTTCAGATGCTCTGTCCATCACCACCCCCTTTGGTACCACTTTGTTCGCCATAAGTTGGCAGGGTATGCTCAGACGTGAGTCCCTTGCTCACTTTGCCACTGGATTCAAGCAAGCCAGGCTGAAGATGGCTGAAATGCCAGAAACCGGTCCTCGGAAGCTTGTTTTCGGTCCAGGGAAGGCATGGCTTGGCAGTTCGGGCTGGACTGTTCCCATGAGGCACAGGGTCAGACTGATTTGCATATGGCCATGTCTGAACTGGGGTGGCAGAGTGGGCTAAAGAACGGTGATTGATCTGTTGACTGTGTGTGAGTGTTTTATTGGTTTAGATGCTCTGTCCATAACCACCCCCTTTTGTACCACTTTGTTCGCCATAAGTTGGCAGGGTATGCTCAGACGTGAGTCCTTGCTCACTTTGCCACTGGATTCAAGCAAGCCGGGCCGAAGACGGCTGAAATGCCAAAAACCGGTCCTCGAAAGCTTGTTTCCGGTCCAGGGAAGGTATGGCTTTGCAGATCGGGCTGGACTGTTCCCATGAGGCACAGGGTCAGACTGATTTGCATATGGCCATGTCTGACTGGGGTGGCAGAGTGGGCTAAAGAACGGTGATGGATTAAACCCAGATCTGTTGACTGGGTGTGAGTGTTTGATTGGTTCAGATACTCCATCCATCACCACCCCCTTTTGTACCACTAAGGCATAATCAGACCCTCAGTTTTTAGACTTGCTGATCAAAATGGTATTGTCAGGCTCTGCTCCCATTACTTTCCAGAGTCTTCTTAGATCATTTGGCTCCAGACCCAGGGAGAGGGAAGATATGCTTTTACCATACCAACGTGGAAGATAGCTCATCTAAACTTAGATGTAGCTAAGGACTTACCTGAAGCTCCCCCAGAGGGAAAATGATTTCTGCCGTTTTGAATGTAAGGGTTATGGGAATGTTTACAGTAGGCAAAGAGGAAGTGCTGCAAATTGAGCTGAGCACTGGACTTGAAAGTACTCAGGGTTGTATAAGGAAAATCATCCATTCACTGGATTGTGTGCAGGATAATGCTAGCATCTGGGAAGACTACAATTGAATAAAATAGCTCTTCTGGTGGAAAGAGCACTCCTAAGGCCAGATTTCTTACAGTTCCATTTTGCGAGTTGCAAATTGTGATGTTTTGCAACTCACAATTTGTGTCTTGCAAAATGGAATGTACAAGCGTGTATGAGACAGTGTTTGCGATTCTCAAATGGGTCGCAAGAGACCTGCCTCATTAAAATTCATGAGGCAGGTAACAATTTGCAACCCATTGGGCATGGAAGGCACTCACAGAGATAGTGACTGTTTTTTTTTAATAAAGCTGGCTTTTTTTGAGAAATGCACCCTGTATTCCTTAAATGAAAACCAGATGTGTTTTAAAAATAATAATGAAATGTTTCAGGTTCCTTTTATTAGAGCAGGCAGTGGTCCGCGGGACCACTGCCTGCTCTTAAAAAATATTTGCACCTACATTCGTAAAGGGGAGGGCTCCATTGGGGACCCCTTTCCATTTGCGACTCGTCTACCACCAGCTTTCAATTGGCTGTAGAATGTTTTGTGACCGCATTTCGGTCACAAAACACTTGTACATGGCACTGCAACTCACTATTAGGAAGTGTTGCCCTTGGTAGGCCCCTCCTAATAGCGAGTTGCAAACCCTATTTTGCAAGTTAGTAATAGGTTACCGACTTGCAAAATAGGGTTTTTTACATGCCACAGACCTATTTAGCAGTGAGGCAGGTGCAATGTACAACCCCTTTGGGAATGGCTAGCACTCACAAGGTTGGTGGCCTAATGGGGTCAGCAGACCACCCTGTCTGTGACCGGATTTTAAATAAAGCTGTTTTTTTTCAAATGCAGCCTGTTTTCCTCAAAAGAAAACAGGATGCATTTAAAAAAGAAAGATTAAAAGTTTCTGTTTAATTTTTAGGAGTGGGCAGTGGTCCGTAATAGTTTTGCATCCATTCCTTCCGGTTTGTGAGTGGCTTACCACCTACGTGAAGTAGGTGGTAAACTGTAAGTGTTTCGCAACCACAATTGCGGCCGCAAAACAATTGTACATTGAAGTGCGAGTCACTATTAGAGAGGGTCACCCTTGGCACGCCCCTTCCTAATAGCGAGTCACAAACTGCTTTTTGCGGGTCAGTAATAGGTTGCCAACTCACAAAATAGGGTTTGTACATGGTGCAGAAAAAACGGTTATATATCTGACCCTAGTACTCTGTGCACTTTACAACTGCTAACTAATGCTTAAGTGCTTGTGCGCTCTTTCTCCCGCTCTAAAATATGGTCAAATTGTATCACACCTGATTGGCATATATAACTTACTGTAAATCCCTATTAAAGTGGTATAGCATATGCCCAAGACCTGTAAAATAAATGCTACTAGTTGGCCTTCAGCACTTATTGAGCCACCCACTTAAGTATCTCCTTGGCCTACCATTGTAGCCTGAATGCAGTTTTAACCTGTCAATTCGACTTGGCAGTATAATCCTATTGCCAATCCATAAACTCTCCTTTATTGCATAAAGGCCACCTCTAAGGTAGGCCATAGGAAGCAGATAGGGCAGGGTGCATTGTTATGAAAAGGTTGGGCATGCACTTTAATATTTTACATGTCCTGGTAGAGAAAACCTCCTTAATTTATTTTCACCACTATGAGGCCACCTGTACAACAGAATAACATTTGATTGGCTTATTTTATTTAAATAAGTTCTAACTTTTAGTTGGGAACAGGTATATATTTCATTATTGGTATCTGATAAATCAAAATTAAAAATTATCTTTAATAGTTAACTCAAATTTTAAATTACAATTTTGAAAATGCCACTCTTAGAAAGGTGTAATTGTCTTGCCCTATTTGGTGCCTGCAGTCCATTCCTGGGTCAAATGACTGGGTGTAGCTGACAGTTGGTCTTTGTTTATTCTTCTCAGACAGCCACACAATAAAGGGATTAGGTGTACCTGGATGGATCACCAACTGGCATGATGGACTATGCCTTCGGACAAAGGAATTGTCACCCCTGCATTGTTCATCCAGGCAGCTTGGAGCCAGAGCAGAGAAAACAGGAAACTGCAAGTACTTCAAAGGGAACTCTCTAGAAATGTCGCCTACTTCAAAGGAGGCACCAGGTATAAAAAGGGGACCCGCAGACTCACACTTCAGTTCACTTTCTAGACCTGCGGACGGTCTCTCCGAGGACTGCCTGCTACTCTGGCCTGCTGTTTACTCAACAAGGATACTTTGCTGCACCTAGATGGACTGTATTGCTGCGTCGCGCCTGCCTTCAACTCTCAGAAGCCATTACAAAAATGGGGTAACCCAATCGTGGTTGCAGACCTAGGTACAATGTGATAAAAAAAAACAGTGATCCTAGACCTTATTTATGTAAGAAACAAATCAGTTCCCTGTATGGTCTGTTCAGGAAATTATTTGATGAGCTCGCTTAAGGACAATGTAACAGCTCATAGTACTCAATTCATTATTCAAAACAGAAAGATGTGCAACAACCTGTAGTTCAGTTCACCATGCATTGTATTCTCATGTCAAATGGTGAAACAGTTTTGACTGTACGTTTATCATTTTGTACGGGAGGTTGCTCCAGAGAGAACGTGCGCAAAAGGAAGGGTGCTCAGGTGTAAAGTGGTGAAGAAGAGTAGTCAAGGTGGTGACATAAGGAAAACAAAAAACTTCATTCATTTAAACAGTTGGACCGGTTGTAATTCACTGTCCTGTTGGGCCTGGCCAGATTTATATAACATTACATTTTTGTTACAGTTTCAGTTTGCATAGAAATGTATTCCACAAATGGACGGCACAATCGCAAACAATATATCCGCTCAGTGTACCCCAGGACACTCTCTGGAGCAACCAATCAAAAGCCTGAACATGACAGTCTTAGAAACTTGTCGCCATTTTGATAATACGCAAGGTCTACAGGCTAATGAACCAAGCTATGAACAAAAGGAGCATCTGGAACTTAACATAGCGCTATCCATAGCAACTAAAGTGGATAACGTATGCACGAGCAGCATCCAACAAGGAATATTCAAATCACATAATAGAGACAAATGCGTCCTTGCACTGCCAACATTCTATGAGGAGCCCATATCTGTAAATACAAATTACAATCGAAAGGGGAAGAAGTCTATTCAAAGGAGCACCGAAGACCTTCCACCAATTTCGGCCCATAACTACAATCCCAGGAGTGATGCACAAATGTGGGCCCCAAGTACAAACCAGCCCGGGGAAGGTTCTGTCTCCTGGGGGTATCCAACTCAGAATCCTATAAAGCCCTTGGATGCCCAAGAGGCAATACTTAAGCATACACAGCCGTTCGAAGACCATCCAACAGATCTAGAAAATCTAAAAGTATTGCTATACCCGGAATGGTAACTAGACATAATATCTACTCCACAATATCGAATGGATAAAATATCGAGGAAAAATATCGATAATAATAAAATATCGAAAAAAAAAATATCGTTGGGAAAAATATCGAATGAAATAATGTTAAAAAAATATCAAGTACAAAAATATCGACTCAAAAACATCGACAAGACAAAATATCGATATATAGTCAAAGTATAAAATATCGATAATATGTAGAAAAAAGGTAATAAATGTTATTTTTTAGTAATAGTAATATAAATAGTAGTTAATGTTTAGGAGCGGGATGTTGGGTTAATAGGGGATAAGGGTGGGGAGTAATTTAAAATAAATAATTCATTACTATATGTTTGTAAATTTTTTTAACATTAATTAATTGGTAAATAATTATTATTAATTACTTAATAAATGTACTAATTAATATTAATTATTTAATTAATTATTATAATTATTGTACATATTTTAAATTATTAATTATTTGGTAAATAATTATTATTAATTAATTAATTAATTTACTAATTTATATTAATTAGTTAATTAATTATTATAATTATTGTACATATTTTAAATTATTAATTATTTGGTAAATAATTATTATTAATAAGTTAATTAATTAACTAATTAATATAATTTAGTTAATTAATTTAAAAAACATTTTTTTTAATTGTTTAATTAATTTACAATTAATTAATATTAATAAGTTAATTAAATTATTTATAGTTAATTTTTATATATACTATATTTTGTTATTGTTACGTAATTAATTTGGAACAAATCATAATAATTATTTAATTTAATTATTTACAGGTATTGTGCTACTATATAAATATTTTAGGTATTGTTATAAATTGTAATTAATGTTTAGGAGCGGGATGTTGGGTTCATAGGGGATAATTAATTAATTTTGAAAATATATTATTAATTATTACATTAAATTAATTACAGCTAATGTGCTCATATATTAACTTCTTTGTTATTGTTAAATAATAATTAATTGGTAATTAAACAATAATAAATATTTTTGGGTCAAGGAGTATTTGTAGTGTTCAGGGTCAGTTTTGTGTTTTTGGGTAAAGGGATATTTATAGGGTTCTGGGTCAGTTTTCAGTTTTTGGGTAAAGGGTTTTTTTAAGGTTCAGGGTCAGTTTTCAGTTCTTGGGTTAAGGAGTTTTTTTGGGTACAGGGTCAGTTTTCAGTTCTTGGCCAAAGGTGTATTATTTGGGTTCAGGGTCAGTTTTCAGTTCTTGGGTTAAGGAGTTTTTTTGGGTTCAGGGTCAGTTTTCAGTTCTTGGGCAAAGGTGTATTATTTGGGTTCAGGGTCAGTTTTCAGTTCTTGGGTAAAGGGGTATTATTTGGATTCAGGGTCAGTTTTCAGTTTTTGGATAAAGGGGTATTTTTAGGGTTCAGGGTCAGTTTTGGGTTTTTGGATAAAGGGGTATTTTATTGGGTTCAGGGTCAGTTTTCAGTTTTTGGGTAAAGAGTTTTTTTTAAGGTTCAGGGTCAGTTTTCAGTTCTTGGGTTAAGGAGTTTTTTTGGGTTCAGGGTCAGTTTTCAGTTCTTGGCCAAAGGTGTATTAGTTGGGTTCAGGGTCAGTTTTCAGTTCTTGGGTTAAGGAGTTTTTTTGGGTTCAGGGTCAGTTTTCAGTTCTTGGGCAAAGGTGTATTATTTGGGTTCAGGGTCAGTTTTCAGTTCTTGGGTAAAGGGGTATTATTTGGATTCAGGGTCAGTTTTCAGTTTTTGGATAAAGGGGTATTTTTAGGGTTCAGGGTCAGTTTTGGGTTTTTGGATAAAGGGGTATTTTTTTGGGTTTAGGGTCAGTTTTCAGTTCTTGGGTAAAGGGTTATTTTTTGGGTTCAGGGTCAGTTTTAAGTTTTTGGGTAAAGGGGTATTTTTAGGGTTCAGGGTCAGTTTTGGGTTTTTGGATAAAGGGGTATTTTTGATAGTTCAGGGTCAGTTTTAAGTTATTGGATAAAGGGGTATTTTTAGGGCTCAGGGTCAGTTTTCAGTTCTTGGCTAAAGGGGTATATGTTTGAGTTCAGGGACAGTTTTCAGTTTTTGGGTGAAGGGGTATTTTTAGTGTTCAGGGTCAGTTTTGTGTCTATAAAGTGTGCTACAAAAATATAACAATATTTAAATATATTGAAAACATTTTTTTTACTAAAAGTTGCTAATATAATTTTTGGGTACTACTCAGCAAAAAATATACTCTAAATATATGTACATAATATTATTATAATATATATGATTATTTGACAATATTTTATACAATAACATTATACTAAAGTAGCTATTCTAATTTATACATGGTCAGTGTCCAGCACCTTTCCAGATATTAGTTTCACTTGAGTAGGAATAGTAAATAATAATTGGTCAGTGTCCTGCAACTTCTCTGATAATAGCTTGACAGGTGTAGGAATAGCAATTATTAATTGGTCAGTGTCCAAAACATTTGCATATAATTGTACATTAGCGTGTTATTATATTAAACAATAATGCAAAATGGATGTTTTCACAAAACTTTATTACAATTTTTTTTTTTAATGTCTACTACAATACAATCACAATCAAAAAATACATGAAATTTTTTGGAAATGTAGTATTTGCAGAATAACACATTATCATTTATGTACATGTTGTAATTTGTCACACAAAATTATTTCACAACATTTTTCTATCAATAACAATATTTATTATCATCAACTTTGAGTAACAAGTATTTATATTGAAATACATAAAATAACAGTTACTTTTCTGTTTCTTTCATTTATATTTAATAATGTTAATATTATATATTAATATTATTAAATAATTACTTTTTAAATTAAAATTTTTATTAAGTAACATGACAATTATTATATTTGCTCAAGCTATGGAAATACAAATTAAGACAATTTTTGGCACATATTTCTGACAATGTTGTTTTAAAATTAAACATATGAATATATTATGTTGTTAACTTTATAACTGTAAATGGGAATAATATGTTTAATAATAATATCTGGTATTGGTAAAAGATTATTTATGCAATTATATACTTTTATAATACTTAGAAATTATTAAAAAACATATGTCGCTTCAGTCCAGGGGACGCCTATTTAAGGCGGACTCGTGGTGTCTGACGGCGGTCAGGCTCTGCTGTTACTGCTGGCTTAGCTTTTTAGCGCGTCGCTCCTCAGCGCTGTATTTTAACTTTATGTGCATTTACCTGTGTTTATTTTTACTGTGCTTTGCTGCTTGGCCTGGGGGAAAGGGTCTCCACTCACCTGCAGTTAAAAAGTTGATGCACCGCCGTTTTGGCGGGTCCGGGTCCCGAGGGGGCATATCTATCTAACTTTAGCCGCCATTTTGGATTGGGGCTGTTGGCGCTTTTTGCGGGCGCCATCTTAGAGCGTCCTGACGCTCGCTTCAGTCCAGGGGACGCCTATTTAAGGCGGACTCGTGGTGTCTGACGGCGGTCAGGCTCTGCTGTTACTGCTGGCTTAGCTTTTTAGCGCGTCGCTCCTCAGCGCTGTATTTTAACTTTATGTGCATTTACCTGTGTTTATTTTTACTGTGCTTTGCTGCTTGGCCTGGGGGAAAGGGTCTCCACTCACCTGCAGTTAAAAAGTTGATGCACCGCCGTTTTGGCGGGTCCGGGTCCCGAGGGGGCATATCTATCTAACTTTAGCCACCATTTTGGATTGGGGCTGTTGGCGCTTTTTGCGGGCGCCATCTTAGAGCGTCCTGACGCTCGCTTCAGTCCAGGGGACGCCTATTTAAAGTCGTCCTCTCCGCGCAGCGGGAACGCGCAGCTGGGACGCCGTCGCTTAGCCGGAGTCGTGCCTGAGTCCTGCCCGTCTGCGCCCGTCCGCGCTAAGGACGTGCAGGACTTGGGCAGGGCCCTGCTGGTGCGGTGTGCGGGTACTCCTTTCACTGCCATGCCGACATACTCCGGTGACACCCTGCGCGACCTGGGACGCCGGATTGTGGGCTGTGGTTTACCTCTCCTACACCCATTGGATGGTCCTTATTACTGCGCTGGCTGTCAATGGCTTTTGGAGCGAGCTACTTCCATCGCTTTCACACCTCCGGTGGCAGCCGTTTGCAATACTCGCTCTGAGCATGTTCTCCGTATTTTTAGTCTCAATGCTAGGTCCCTGGTGTCGCACTACCAGGCAGTATTTGACCTGTTGCAGGAGGAAAGCCCGGACATCGTGGCTATCACCGAAACATGGCTGAAAGGCGAGGACGCAGCCATTATTAATCTGGCATTCCCCTCGGACTATATAGTCCGTACCCTTAATCGATCTTCTAGGGGAGGTGGAATTGCCTTGGCTATCCGTTCCAGTTTCACTTGCTCCTGGACCGCACTGACCATTGCGGGATGTGAAAGTGCGCTGTTTAAGATTCTGGTTACTCCTCACTTTTCACTCTCGGGGATGGTGGTCTATCGCCCCCCAGGGAGCGAGGCGGCGTTTCGCGCTGCTTTCCCTGATGTGGTCAGCTCCTTGGTGGTGGGGTGTCCCAATTTTTCGATTTTGGGGGACCTTAATCTCCATTTCGATAGACCTAATCTACCTGTGGTCAGTGGCATTCTCGCGGATCTGGAGGCCTTACAGTTGTTGCAGCTTGTTCAGCAGTCCACCCACAGTGGTGGCCACACGCTAGATCCCTTCTTCACTAATTTGACAGATGCTTCTGTCACTGCCGTCTCGCCCCTGGGTTGGACTGACCATTCGTTGGTCGCCATTAGTACCCCTTTACCAGGTAGGACTGTCATCCCTCCTGCCAAGCTGGTCGTAAGGCGGCATTGGGGCAAATTACGGTTGGAAGATCTGCACCGTGTCCTCGCTGCAGAGCCACTAGATCCGTTCGTAACTGTTGATTCAGGTTACGATGGGTTCTGCGCGTGGATCTCCAAGGCGCTTGATGCGCTTATTCCACTCACCGCCTGTAAGACCAGTGCTAGAGAATCTAGCCCATGGTACGATGGCGCCCTACGTGCGCTCAAGGGCAGTTGTAGGCGTGCAGAGAGGGCTTGGCGGAAGGCGTACGATGCAGGGAAAAAAGCTATTTATCTCGCCTCCGTCAAAGTATACCATCGGGCTGTGTGCCGTGCTCGGGCAACGTATTATACTGCCGAAGTCGGCAACAGCTCCAACCCCTCGAAAACTATTTTCAAATTGATGAAGGATCTTCTAGCTAAGCGCCCTGATGCTCCGACAACAGGCTCTACTGCTCATTGTGAGGCCCTAGCGGCGTTCTTTCAGGAAAAGGTCCAAAACATCTACATGACCTTTCCATCTACAGCACCTCCTGTTGAGTCTCCGATTTCCATCTGCGGAGACACGTCTCTGCACTCGCTGCCCCTGTTGACATTGGAAGGGTTTAACATCTTGGCAAAGCAGGTGAAATCTGGGTCCCCCGCCGACCCTCTTAGCTCGGCTCTCTTTAGGGATGAGTCGTTCGTGGGTCGGACCGTGGTACACTCCTTGATCAACACCTCGTTGGAGTCGGGCACGGTCCCCCGTAGTTGGAAGCGGGCGATGGTTTCCCCCATCTTAAAAAAACCCTCACTGGACCCTGACAAGCCGGAAAACTATCGGCCTATCTCTTTGCTTCCCTGGCCTACCAAAGTAATGGAGGCCCATGTCAACAAAGTTCTCTCGGCGCACCTTATCCAGTTTAACATCTTGGATCCCACCCAAAATGGTTTCCGAGCTGGTCACAGCACGGAGTCCGCCCTTCTCTCCATGGCTGAATACCTTCGCACAGTGATGGATGCGGGGCAGACAGCGGCGCTCGTTTTATTAGATCTGAGCGCCGCGTTCGATACTGTGTCCCATCCCATCCTGTTGCATCGCCTGGAGGAGGTCGGGCTGGGTGGCGCTGCCCTCCAGTGGTTCCGCTCCTTCCTGAACGATCGTTTCTTTAGCGTTGCGTTGCCACCGCACCAGTCCCAATTCCTTCCTCTGAGACAGGGGGTCCCGCAAGGCTCCTCGCTGAGTCCCACGCTGTTCAATCTGTATGTGAGACCGCTGGCTGAGATCGTCAAGCAATGGGACATGACTATGGTCTCGTATGCTGACGATACTCAGCTAGCGGTTACTATCAGCGGGGATGCGGACCGGGATGCCCCCAGGTTTCAGAGTGGACTTAGGGCGGTGGCAAGCTGGATGAAGAACAACTGTCTCCAGCTCAACGCGAAGAAAACGGAGATCATGATCGTTGGCAGGAGGGCGGAACTGTGGGGGGACAAGTGGTGGCCAGTTGAACTGGGGCCGGTCCCTCTCCCGGTCACTGAACTTAGGAACCTGGGGGTGTGGATGGATCCCGCTCTCAGTTACGAGGGCCACTCGAAGAAAATCGCGGCCTGCTGTTTTGGCATCTTGCGGTCGCTGAGGCCCATTCTTAAGTTCTTCGACCGTGGTACCAGGCAGCTGATAGTCCAGGCCACGGTATTATCTCACCTGGACTATGCCAGCTCGCTTTTGGTAGGGACCAATGTGGCGGAGACTACCCGCCTCCAACGAGTGCAGAACGCCGCGGCGAGAGCCATTGTTGGCCTACCCCGAAGGAGCTCTGTTTCAGGAGTCTTGAGATCTTTGCATTGGCTCCCCATTAAATCACGCATTCAGTTTAAGGTGTTGTGCTGGGCGTTTAAGATCTTGAGGGGAGTGGGTCCGCCAATTCTTGCTGATCTCCTGTCGTGGTATGTTCCTTCCCGCGCTCTGAGATCGGGAAGCCAGGCGCTCGCGGTGGTTCCCCGATACAGGTTGTGTCGGGTTGGTGGTCGCTCTTTTCGGGTGAGGGCGGCTGAACTCTGGAATTCCCTCCCAGTGGACTTGCGGCTACTGGCTGATCTTTTGGCCTTTCGCAAAGCCCTGAAAACTTTTCTTTTTAAATAAATTCTTTTATTGGTGTTGTGTTTCTGCTACCTGTTGCACTTTGCCTGCCATGCGCCAGGACGCCCCTTAGCTGGGGCAGCTGTGCGCAATACAAAAGTGCATAACATAACATAACATAACATGTTAATAATTAATAAAAATAATAACAAATATATTTATTATTATTATTATTAATTAATAAACTTAAACATTTATCTTTTCTTTTCAGAAATACATACATTCAGAGAAATAAAAATACATTATTTAAGGGCATTATTTATATAGTAAATGGTTATATTTTTTTATTAATAACAATAAATAAGTTATATTATTTATTATTATTAATTAATTACATAAAAAATAATAATGTTTAGTTCTAAACAAACACAAAGTTATTCCTATAAATGTACACAATAAGAAAATATTTACATTTATTATTTCAAGTGTTACATACTTTTTTTTAATATTATTAATATATATTAATTACTATATATTAATTAATATTAAAGACATTTATATTTTTTCAACAGTTTAAATTATTATGAGTCTAGTGTATTAATTTGTTACAATAACAATGTGTATGTATTATATTTTTATACTATAACATTGTGTTTTCTATGATACCTTTTCTAAATTGGGTTAAGGGGACTACTTTTTCCCCGCGTAAGGTTATTGCGCTCCATTCAGGACTGGAGAAGCTCGCGGTTGGGAGTTGCTTCGTGTGGAGAGAGGTAAGTTTAATTTTACATACAATTTATAAGTAAATGGTAATGTTTGAGGGTATATTCGAACTGTGTAGTGTTTTTGTGTGTATGTATGAATTGTTTATGTAGAGTTTAGGTGTAATGTCGTCGTTATAGATGCGTCGTGTATGTTTTAGTTCTAGTGTTATTTTAAGTGTTGGGAAATGTCTTTTTACATGGTTAATGTTAATTGTGAGTGTATTTACATATGTTATGGGTTATTTGTGGGTGGGTTTCGTTATCTATGTTTTTTTACAGGTTCCGGTTCCTCGCATGAAAACTACATGGAAGGAAGCGTGTTTTTTTTCGGAGATAATAATGTATGACTTATTATGGTTATATTTTGACGTGTATCTCCTATTTTTCGTGTTTGCCAGGAGCGGTTTTTAATTTTTTTTACCATTTTTCGGGTTTTTGGAGGGTTTCGTATTGGATTGATACATTGATATGCGTGACCGTTTTTTTAAAGTTGTGTGTATATCACTTTAAATACTAAAGTGTCCACACTACTGTTTTCGGGATTTCCTGGAGCGTTTATTTTATTTTTACATATTTTTCGGGATTTTGATGGTTTCCCATATTGGAATTGTTCTACATTGTAATGGATTGTATGGATTGTATTTTACTTCATTACGTCTTTTTCATCTACAAAAATTGTAAGTATTTAAAAAACTTTTTTTATTGGGTGGGAAATGTCGATCTTTATGTAATGTGTATGTGTGATGTAATTATAAATATTGCATATTTGTTCAGAAATAATGTCCAAAATTATGATAAGTTTGTTAAACAAATATGTATTACTTATAATTGTTTACAAATGTTTATGATTTTTATATGTAGCATTATTGGAAGCAGACAGTATATTTTGTAGACATTTTTATAGTAGGGTTTTAGCTATTAATGACAGGTATTCTAATCCTCTAGTTGTAGGATATAGTGTGACTTGACTTTGCAGTAGTCGGAACATTTGTTTAGTTTGTTTACTTAGTTTTGGACCAATTTGGGTCACAGATTGTTCCATTCTTAGTTCTTGATAGCTTTGTTCTTTTATCAAAGCATCTAGTAGGTTATGGAATGTGGGTCTTGTTCTGCTTGTGGTAGCTTGGAAAGCATTATGCCAGCCTTCTACACTGTTGTTTGTTTTAGCCTCTTGGTTTAAAGTACTAAGATAGACATTCCACCAAGGTATTTGGAATTTGGGTTGGCGTCGATGTCCAGATCTGTGCAACCTTCCCACCCAAGTATCTTCGAAATAGTCCAGTAATGGTGTTAGTTTATCTTCATTCCTCTTGTAATATGTGCTGTCAATTAATAAATTATAGTGTTCCGCTACATCGGTAACAGGAACGTAGGCCAGTGCTATCAATTTTTTAATTTGATAGGCAAAGGTACTATCTGTTGAGTACAAAATACTTAAAGTTGATTTCTGGAGATGTCTCCATATGCTCTGATTGAAATGATAGTAGCAACCCTGGATTGCTGTGTGTGGAAATGTTTTCAAAATGCTATTAATCATAGCTAATTCGAAATCAATAATTATTTTTTCTGGAAAATAATTATTCATTTCATTTTTGAGAACATTTAATATTTCTGTGTAAGTGTTTTGCTGTTTGTTTGGTAGCAAGCAGTAAATGAAAGGGATGTTATAGTTATGGTATAACCCGTGGATGGAATATAGTTGATAAAAAGGTTTTGGGCATGGTTTAAATGTTCCATCCATCATCCATTGGAGACACTGTTGGATTTTTCTTAAATTACTTGCAGTTGCAAACATTATGATTCTGTTTGTACTGCTTTCATTGTCAAAAAGGATAATTTTGTCTTTATTGTGTGTGATGGACATTTCTGGTGAAATAATAATTTCCTCAAAAGTAGTAGGGTTGGGTGGGGTTGTGGAAGTGCGTCTTTTAGTGTATGCAATTGTGCGTTTTAGGGAGTCAATAGAGGGTAGTTGACCTGAAGCATGTGCTGGGACTTTGAACAGTTCCTCTTTAAGGATTTGTGTTGTTGGTTTATCACTTTGTGTGCTAGCAGTTTTAATACTTTCTAAAGCATCTCTTATTTCAATTTCTGTGACATTGGGGGGATGATTGTGTTCCCTGGTAAATAACACATTAGTTTCCTCAGTCGTAGCCCTTCCATAACATTTGTTTGAGTAATATTTTGTACATTTCCAGAAAACTTTTCTACCACTTTGTCTTTCCTGAATATAAACATAACCCATATAACATAACAGTAATTTATTTTTCTGTGACATAACAAATTCTGCACCTTCTGTCATTTTGTTTTACTTGTTCTAGGAAAGAGTAGAAAGAAACAAAATCAAAAAACATCTATTTCACTTTGTGGTGGAAACATAATTAATGTTGTATTTATACTTACATTTACTAGAAGTAGTAATCACAAATGCAGAACTGTATTTTGAAGGATTGTCTTGTATGTATATCTTTATTGACTGTTGGTATGAAAATATAGAAATGCTAAGTTAATGTTTACACATAACAAACGTTTTTCCAAGGAAAAAGCACTTTTTAATTTTGCTTAGTAGTACATTTGATGTGAACATTACATATACTTACTTGTTTAAATAGTTGAGTTGTAGTATTTGGTGGAGTACATCAAGGTAGTAAAGTTCAGATCTGTAGAGAAGATAGAATAAATAAATGTTAAATAATATAAAAATTATTTGGAACCGTTGGGAAAGTGGAAATCTTTAAAAGTATACTAACTTCTAAATAAGTAATTTTGTTTGCTGTAGGTAGAATAGATGTATGATGTATTCACAATATCTGTAGAGGAAATATAAAATACATAACATTGTGTTAAGAATATAGTTCTCGTTTTTTTCGGAAGTAAAAAGACAAATTAGAAGTATACTTACATTTTTTACAAGGGTAGTCTTGTCTTTTGGTATAGTTGATGTTGGATGATTTTATTGGATCTGTAGGGAAGATGTAATATGCAAGATATGTTGTTTAGAAAATAGCATTTTTAATATTGGGTGTTTACTAATAAAAACATATATACTTACATGTTTAATTTGTGTAGTTTTATACATTTGTAGTGTTGAAATAGGAAAATCGCTGATTATCTGTCAAAAAAATGTGTAAAATAAAGTATGAATCTTGTGAAATAGTGCCTAAAAACAGCATATGGTGTATAACTGAGCATTAATATATACTTACTATCTGATTTTCTAGGTGAAGAAATAGGAGCATGTATTAGGAATTTATTTGTAGTAGTTTCTATCAGAAAAGTAGGAGGAGATAAAAATTACATAAGTGCAAGAGTTAGGAGATATAAGTAAAATAGTACACTACTAATTTAGATCTAAATAATGCATTGTAACTTACTTGAATAATTAGCTAGTAAACTGGATCTTTAAAGATGTTTGTTCAGGAACAAAATCTTCAGAGTGTTGGCATCTTCTTTCTATAGAGTTAGCAGCAGCAAATGGTATAATGCATGTATCCCTTTTATAGTATGTGTATTTTGTGTGCTTTGATTTGATTGGTTGCAGGATGAAAGAAATGATTGTATAGGCTAGTTTGAATTTTTTTAAATTTAATTGGTGTGTTTGTTGATGTGAGAATGGTGGTATGTGGTGATTTCCGCATTAAAGCAGGTTTAGATGTTAAATAAAATAGATGTGTAAGTGGAAAAAAATATTTAACATGTTATTTACATGTAAAGATTATTTTTCAAATGATATAACGCATTTAATAGAATGTATAGTAAATGTAGATAAATAGGAACGTTATAAAAGTAACAGGTATTATATGTAAAAGGTTTTTTGTATAGAACAATGACTTTTACAGACTATTAATATGGTATTTTAGACATGAAAGGGTACAAAAAAGAACTCGATATTTGTTTTGAAACGATATTTTAGCACTCTATATTTTAGTAGTCGATATTTTTGTAGTGTTAGGGGTAATTTCATGAACAACGATATATTTGTAGTCGATATTTATTAAGGCGATATTTAAGTACTCGATATTCTAAATACTCGATATTTTTGTGTCGATATTTTTGTAGTTGTTGTAATAAGTATAGAAAGTCAATATTTTTGTAGTCGATAATTAATCAACGATATTTTAGCAAGTCGATAATGTGACCGTCGATAATATTTCAGTGATCCACCCGGAATATATCTCACAGGGCATTTGGGATCTCCTCAATAGAGAAAACCTCCTGAAGCTTTGCACTAACATCCTGGGTTTAGAATACCTAAAAATGACTGACATCGATAGTGTGGTTTTCTTTGCCCCAGCGCCAAGTGAAACAAACAAGACAACAGAGATAACTTTCTCCAATCCGGCTATGGCTGAGGCCCTGAGGGGATACAAAACACAACTCGAGAATTGGGGAATAAAAATCAAGACCCCGCTTGTTACTAAATATCCAGTAATCCTGAAAAGTAATTTGGGCCAAAAGAATTGCAGGGAATTCATGAATTAAACAACCAAAAAAAGATGAACAAAAAAGATTCATCACAGCCAGCAATGAGGTACATTCTACATGGTTCTAAAGGTGGCCCAAAAATAAATCTGAGTGATACCTCTATCCGAGTCATAACACACGTATAAGGGGGCAATCACTCCTGTTTGACCAAGAGGAATACTATTGAAGATTGGTCCTGGCTCCCACGCACCTTAAACCCCATTCCCTAATACCAGGCCCTTCCCAAGCAAGGTGTCAATACCACCAAAAGTCTGGCCCCTTTTCAACAACGGTCGCGCCCTGCATAGACGCTCTTTAGATAACATCCAAACAATTAACATCATGACTGGGAACGTCCCGGGGATCACCAAGGTTTTGCAAAGTCTATCTGCAACTACATTCCTTGATGGAGCGGATATAATTAGCGCCTAAGAAAAATGGGCAACTACATCTAAACCGATTGAAGGCTATGCAGAATATTTTAAACCTGCAAATAAAGGTAACATTTTTGGGAGACCCTCGGGGGTATCTATATATATCAAGCACGCTTTGAAAGTACATTTTACAGACATAAGGAACCCCTCGGACATGTTCCTGGCTGGCACTTTGAAAGGTCTGAACACGGCTGACGGCCCATTACCCATACTTTTAATTAATGTCTACTACAATCTCCATGGACCGGGCCCGAAGGACAAGCCTATTCGGCTGATAAACCAGATTGAAACTTTGCTTCTACAGTTTGCAGCCATGGACTCTAACATCCTTGCGGACTTTAATGCATGAAATAGGACTGAATGTACATGAAAGTCACCGCAACGGGAGAACCGGAAGATTCAATGCCCTTATGCGGGCATATAATTTGGCAACAGCACACTCTCTAACAATAAAGTTCGAACCAGGGGCTTTTTTTGCACCCACTTACAACAATTAGACCACAATAGACTACATTTTATTGAGTGAGAGACTACAAACACACATGTTAAACTACGCAGTGCAACACTGGAGTGAAAGTGACCAATGCCGCCCTAACTCTGCATCTAACCATCATAGTGAAAATCTGCCACACTCTCACAGTATAGACTCCTTAGAAAAATCAAATGGGGACGCTTCCAATTAACAAATTTGACTCATGGAAAGCAATGTGGAAAGACTGGCAGACTGCTCTTACCAACTGGGGCCTTATAGGGGAATTGGGGACACTTGCCTAGGACCTAGCTTCTTTGCTTTGAGGGAGCATTACATATAGAACTACCGCAAATCCTGCACACAAATTGGGACATTTCCCAGCCATTAAGGAAGGCACTAAACAATTAAACTCCAAACGCAGAGCCTATCGGGAAACCGGGTCTGAGTTTGACAAAAAAGAACTCAAATTAGCATCCAAGAGCCACTCACAACATGTCTGGAAGGCAAAACGCCCACTTTCAGAGGAAAAATGGCTGAAGATCCTTGAACTGCTGGCACCAAACAAGTCCCAAGAATTCTGGCAACATCTAGACAAGCTAATCCATGGGACCACTAACAGAGATAACCCACAAGATGCGGATATTTGGGTAGCCCATGTGAAAACCCTCCATTACTGATGATCTGAATGTGACTCCTTCAGAAAGAACTACAACACAAGTAGAGCAACTTGGCAATGCTGCAACACACCTTACTGCATCCCTGGACAATTCTGCCGCTGGAGGTAAACAAGTAATTTGCATCATCTTAAAAAAGATACCACATAATGGAACACCCGGCCATAATGGCCTGCCTGGCTCCCTCTTTAAGGAGGACATGGACTTTTGGGCTGACAATTTGGCTCAGCTATATGCCGGGTGCAGGCTTTTAGAGGACGTTCCAGACTCCTGGAGTGGGTCACTGTTGCATCCAATATATAAAAAAGGGCCAAGCACCGACCCCAGAAACTATCGTATGATTGCCCTATTGGACATCAAGGGCAAGGCCTACGCAAGTGCCCTTTTGGCAGAACTAGCAGATTGGAATAGCAGCGAAGGTCTCTTGCCCTTT
Organism: Lissotriton helveticus; assembly: GCF_964261635.1. Lineage (NCBI taxonomy): Eukaryota > Metazoa > Chordata > Amphibia > Caudata > Salamandridae > Lissotriton > Lissotriton helveticus. Next base: position 667,178,356 of record NC_136063.1, read on the forward strand.
TATCAGACCGTGTTCAGATCAGGTGGTCTCACCATTGATAACATCATTGCCCTGTCATACCTAGTCCATCAAGCGGGGGCCCATTGCACCCTGTCGCTTTTTGCCTGCTTCATCGAGTATACAGCAGCTTTCGATGGGGTAGACCTTATCATGTTATGGCAGAAATTGGCAAGTTGGAACATTAGCCTGTCTTTGCTACAAGCCATCAGATCGCCGTACTCGCGAACCTGGGTGAGAGTTAAATTATCCAGTGAGTCGGCCACTGAAAAAATCACCACGGACTGGGGGTTAAAACAGGGCTGCGTCCTCGCACCGATGCTCTTAATTTATATACGCCAGATATGGGCAGCGTTTTGCATGGAGCCACTTTAGAGATCCCCAGGATCGGGCACACAAAGATCCAGCTGATGCAATATGCTGACGACCTGGTTCTTTTGGATCACACCAAAATCGGCCTCCAAAAAGCACTGACCGCCCTCTCAGAGTACAACGCCAAAAACAAGTTGATCGCTAACCCAACCAAGTCCAAGATAGTGATCTTTGCCACCACCCGAAAAATAAGTGGCAAAGTGGAGATTAGGTCCGTTAACTTTGAACGGTGTGCAATCTTACAATTATCTTGGGGCCTGGATCTGTGAAATGGGTCACTCAAGGGTCCACCTTCACAAACTGCAGCAGAAAGGAAAAACGGTCACCTATGCTCTTTGTAAACTTTATGCCGTCTTGAATAGTCCAACAACAATGGCTATTCAAAGAGTGCTGCTGGCGTAATTACAACCATCCCTCAATTATGCACAAGTGTTTCCAGGTAAATTTGCACAGGACTTGTACATTGTACAGCTTACAAAAAGGTATTTAATCTACCAGCCTGCACCAAGAATACCTTAATTTGCCTGGAATTCAACCTTACCGACAAACATTAGAAGTTCTGGCGGCCTTAGCGAAATACTTTTATCTAACAATGGCGGCACCAGAGAACTCGATGAAGGCAGTTATAAATTACATCTTCCGACAACCTGGCAATCCCTGGTCTACCGGTCTTGCCTCTGCCAAAGAACTCTTGCACTTAGCCACAGAGAACTGGGACGCCAGGATAATTAGGTATACTACCTTCAAAACAATAATAAAAAAGCAAGTACGATCACACTCTCACATGTTGGACATTGAAGCCATGGCAGCCAGAGGCTTTCACAAGACCCAAAGCTCCCCCCTCACACTATCCAGCCTCAAACAACATCTTATGCAGCTTGTGGGGAGACTAGCCTTACATAGGATTATTGCAGTCAGATTACATCCTCTCCCCTTAAAAGACCTGTATCCAACGGTGAAAGCAAGGCCGGTCCTTACGGAGTGTCGTCTTTGCAATTATAAATAAAATTCTGTGGCTCATATTCTACTTTGCTCTCCTGCTCTCCGGCTAGCTCGCTGAATCCACCTTAAGCCCATTCTCCTCCAACTGGGCACGCACACAGCAAAGGAGGCAGTCCAGCAGCTTTATACGTTGGATACTGTAAAGCATCTGGACAATATTGCCAAATGTATCTACTACACCCATAGAGCATTGATGGATATCTCCCTACTGGTCGATTGTGGCAAACTCCCAGGCTGTTTTTAAAGCTTAGGGGAGCATATTCAGCCTGGCCACCACCGAAGGACTATTTATTGTGCCTAAAAGACTGTTATTATTCTCATTGTTTTAACTAAAGATAGCAAAGGAGGTTTTACGAACACGATGTGCCTATATATTTATTTATCTTTTTTTTGTTGAAAAAGTTGCTAAAAGTCTGCTTTCCTCCATTTTTATATACATGTGCTGTTGTTTGTAATGGTTTTTATTAACCACACAATAACGAATACATTCAATCAGGAAATGTACCGTAAGGCAGGTAACCCCCTAAATGCAACCTGTATCCCCTGCGCTGGAGGAACATCTAACAGTCTGTGCACCAGCAAAGCCTGAACCCAACAACCAAAATACCTCCCATGCACTTAACACAACATATTGGGTTAAGATAATAAAAGTCAGGCCTTTTGAGTGTCACTACAGTAGTTGAAAGTACAACTTCAAAGTCAAACCACAATGCAAGCTGCACTAAATCATTCATTGATGGTAGAAAATTGTAATCCTTCGCTATTATTAATGTCATCATCAATATAAATGTGAATATTAAATAGAATGCAAAGTATGATTTTTTCTTTATCTTTACACTTGCTACAAAGCATTCATAAAACCTTGAAAGAAAGTCCCTGCACCTTAAAAAAAAGACTAAACGTACCCACTATAGAAATGTTCAAACACAATGATAGCCTCTACTTGGGTCACTCTAGTCTCCATTTTTAGATTTAAGGCATCCTACCAATATTGCCATCCATGCTCCTGTGGGGGCCTGCCACTCCCCGGAGTCGTTTCAAATGATTGGTTGTGCCCCGGCACGTTCTAGAGCACCACTTTCTCTAATGTGAACTTTCCCCTTTACTCACAGGGAATTAATTGTTGAGTCTTCAGACAGCCAAAATGTCCATAATACTCCATTTGGGTGAACAGCCTTTACAACGCGGCTGTTACACCGCCGTGCCGTTACAACGCGGTTTTTTCAACGCAAGTCGTTACCACGACTTGCGCTGGAGTGCGCTGCAGGACAAGCAATTTTTTGATTTACTATCCAACACCTTCCCTACAGTACGTAGGCTGGTGTTGGAATAGTAAATTAAAAAATTCCTAAGTCCGCACCCCCTCCAACGCAAGTCGTGGTAACGACTTGCGTTGAAAATACCGTGTTGTAACGGCACGCGTTGTAAAAGTACGCGTCGTAATGCCGTACATCCCTCCATTTGACTTGATCGCAGCTGCTCCTCTTTTACATTTCTTATTTTAATCAAGCGCCAGTAGGTGTGAAAATTGATTTTTTAACTTGGTACCTGCAAGTAGGTCACTTGCACTAGGCGCATTGGACTTTCCTGGGAGCCTAACAGGAGGGAGCCTTAAAACTGAAGTGTTTTCTGAAAACCAGGACTCTTAATTGATGAAGGGAAAGTATGAGCCCTAAAGCACTCTTTAACACTCTGCTTTCAAACTTGTCTGACTAATGCCTAATCTCTTCTCTGTAAGAAATAAACAGCATTTGATTTCAGAGCAGTCACTTTTCAAGGAAGGGTGGCTCTGTGACAAGATGTGGAGAATGTGTCAAGGAGGGTGGAGCAGAAAGCTTATTTTCTCATTAAATGGACAATCTGCTTTAGACTGACGACAGTTTTTATTTGTAAAACGTGAACAATTGATTAAGATTGATTGACATACTGTCCAATTGTATTCTCCGTACAAAATGATTTCTCTACCACTGCATTAATGCCTTTTCTGCTTCAATACATAACAATTACAAACTGACCATTAAGATAGAAATGATCATCCATTTAGAAAATTAGGCTGCTTACTTTCAGTAGATTAGAGGAAATGGTTCTGAAACATTTCACACAATAGTTTACAGTTGATTACTACAACATTCTACTAAATAGCGCTTTCTTTGTGTTGCACTGCATAAGCAGAATGCAAATAGACTGCTTTATGGGTTCTGAAAGATTTGACAGCATATTTGCAAACCCAACGAAAAGAGCTGGCATGTAGAAAAGAGACATGTTCATGTTTACAGAAAGAAGTTCCAAAATACGGTGCCAGCCATCTCGTATGAATTTTTGGAAATGTACCAAAGTGTTTTGTGCTGACATTTATGTATTGCACCATTGTAATTTTGAGTAGCATTTCCAGATTAACACAAAATGAAAGAAATAGGGTCATATTTCCAAACTGCACTTTGTAGTAAGATTAGTAGCACTACAATAGTACTGCTCATGAGCTAGAGAATGCTGTTCACAAACCTATGGATGGAGACATCTGCCTCCTCCTCCTCTAAATTTTCTGCAGAGATGTTCGACCTTGTTGCAGAGATCTCCACACATATAGGTATCTGTTTTGAAAGTCAATGTGGAAGAAACTTGGTGGAGAGGCTGGAAAATGGTGAATACTTATTACTAAATGGGAGGAGCTTAGATGGGGAGTAAGGATGGGCCTAGTGAGGGATAAAGAGGAGTTTATGGTGGGAAATGCATATACAAACACCTACCCACAAAAGAATAATCCATGCTCCATTAGGTAACAAAGACCCTGTTGAGATCCTATAGTCAGGTCCTAGTCCAGCAAGTGTACACACCTCAGTGATACTCCCAAATGACTTTGGCAGGATTACATCTTCATCTGATTAAAGACAGTGATTTCAGTTAACTGAAAGTCTTTCATGCAAGTGTTGCCGGACTTTGCGGTACTCTGTGAGAGTACCACAACATGCTTGCAAAACCGTAAAAGACAAAAACAAACTGATATCTAAATGAATAAAACATCCAAGGGATCCTCATAATCCGACCCATCTGGAAAATCATAAAGTTAAACAACAATTAGTATTCAGTGGTTCTGAAGCAATCCCGCTGTACTACTGTGAGCCCAGAAACAGGACGGAATCCCTTAGAGTTTTCAGCCACTTTAAGACTCGTACTTGGCATTTCATCAAATAATTTCACAGGCACCAGTTCTCAAGCTTTGCAATCCATCTTTGCCATATATTACTGTATTTTGTAGTGTGATCACCCGAATCTCCACTGCCAATCCTCACTATACACTGGCAGCATTATTCCGCCAGCACACAAGTACATTTTAACAATATCCCAAGGCCATAAGGAACAATAATAACACTTATCCCCTAGCAAGACATTTTCACAAACTCTACAGAGGAGAAGAGAATCAATTGAAGTACAGTGTGATTGACAATATTCGTAAGAAAGGCAGAGGTTGTGATAGGAAATAGGAATTGCATAAACTACAAGCAAGATACATTCTAGCAATGGACACTAAGGACATGTGGGGCTTGAATTGTGAGAAAGAATTGTACACACATTTATAGGCTTGTACTACGTCCTGTGTTAACTTAGCTTAGGAATAAAATGTTATGAAAGTGTTTTAATCACTTTTAAAAATTGAGTTTTGCTTTCAGGAACTCCAGCTCATTTTGTCTTTGTTTCTGGTGATCTAATGAAGGTGTTTTAGGCAGATGCAGAATATTGCAAGTTACTAGAAGATTTAGGCAATGTATGTACTTAGTTGTGTTCTTATCAGTCAAGGATGCATGCACTTCCACACCAGTACAAGGTGACTAATAGGGCGTTACTGAGTTTGCATATGAGACAAAACACCTTCCTTTATATCTGGATTTTGATGGAGGCTTGGATAGTTCAGAAAAGCCAGCGATAGCAAATCCACAGGGGGGATGCATATGAGGAAGAATACAATCTGAGTGTTAATCAGTTTCTAATTATGTTTAAGCCCCGGGAGGGCCAGGACCTTGGGGCATGCAGAGCTTTATGAATAAATGGAGGTGGCACACAGCCCCCCCCCCCCCCCAGGGCTTAATTAAGCCCCAGAGACCACCTCCTCCCCAGGGCTCTTGTTAATAATACTCCGAGGGCTCGCTGACCATCCCCTCCTCAGGGCTACAGTTTGAAAAATACATAGGGGGGCATGCAGACCCTGTGCCCTGAGAACACAACCTCCCCAGGGCCAATTATATTTTAAAAAAGAGGGAAGGGGCTGCACAGCTCCCCTCTCGGGCCATATACAGCCCCAGGGACCACCACATCCCTGAAGCTAAGCTGGGCAGGTCAAAGGGAGTGGCCCCCTTTCTGGAGCCAATCATGGTCCTGGGGACTGCCACACCCTAGGGTCGGCTGCTGCTATATCCTGGGGTGCCCACAACCAGGACATAGCTGTTTGCTTTTGCTTGGCAGGAGCCGACAGATCCTGCTAATCAAAAACAAACACTCAGCTTGCAGCAAAAAGGAGCTGTCAAAGATCTTCTGCTCGCTGCAAGCTGGGGTTTCATCTCCTTCCCTGCCCGCAGACATTCGAGCAGGGAAAGAGATGACACAATTGCTACTGCACACAGATAAATACATTTCCAGCAGTTCACTATGAGCAGAAGCAATACTACCTCCTGCAGGAGGCAGGAAACTAATGGGGACCGCAGGGGCCTTGAGGCTTCCCCTTTGTCCCAAGGACTCATTGCCAAAACTGGCACAGGGAGAGGGGTTGCGTGCCCCCCTTCCCCCATTGAAATGTGGATGGGCCCGAAGGGATGGGATCCCCGGGGATTAAATAGGCTTGGGGAGGGGTCCAAGCAGCCCCCCTTATTACATTTGGGCTTGGTAAACATTACTAAAGTGATATAGAAATAAAACATTACAAAAAATCACTTCTCCTCTGACACACAGGCCGTTGTCTCCCTGGGCCTTTGTCCCCAAGTAGCCACTGCACTAATCTCTATTGCTTTCTCCCTTAAATTGCATAATGCATCAATCGCTTAAAGGTGTATGAGATACTGGAAACAAACAGATCTGTATATCAATTGTTTCAATATTTGGGGTACTTGGTATATTATAGTCTTGTAAACTGAGTCATTAAACTAAGACCTTCCACGCGTATTTTTTTTTTTTAACAAACACTCCTTTAAGTTGATTCACAACACAGATAGTTGGTGAACATTTATTGCCATTACATAAAACTACATTTACTCATATCTCCGTGAAGCAATGCATAAGACCACAGGGGATATCATTATGGGAGTAATGCACCCCGTCATTATAACTAGGGCGCCCAGTTTTCCGTTTTTATTGATTTTAATACAGACAGAAAACAATTTATTTTCCTGTCTTTACTTATTTTATTTTCCAGAATATTATGGAAAATAGGCCTTCTTTGAATGATTTTTTTCTACTTTAAGTCATGAGTGCCACGTCAGTAGGTGCACAGATTGAGAGGTAGGAGAGATGAAAAAAGACACTGTGGGCCATATTATCAAGGAAGCTGCGGTAGTTTATCACCGCTTTACCGGCAGGAAACTGCCGATAGAGCGGCGATAATGGCCTTGATAATATGCGATTCGAATTTCAATCGAAGCCCAGGTTAGATGTTCACACATCTAACCTGGGCATCGATTGAAATTCGAATCGCATATTATCAAGGCCATTATCGCAGATTTATCGGCAGTTTCCTGCCGGTAAAGCGGCGATAAACTACCGCAGCTTCCCTGATAATATGGCCCTAGATTTCCTAATTAAGCTTAACTAAGAGCAGATCTACAGTTATTTATGCTATTCTACCATGCAAGTGTTTTCCGATAACGTTATTGCACTGTTTACTGCTGAAACATTTTGGACATTCAAATGCGAGTATACATTTATCAGTTAAATAAATGTGGAAAAAATACCTATGGCCACTTCATTTTTACAGAAAACACAAAGTAAAAATGGATAAATACAGAAAAAATGTGCAAAATATTATTATGGAAAAATACATAAGGAAATGTTGAAATATAAATACCATAACACCAGGAGCCCTAATTATAACATATAAGAGGACCTCAAAATACTCGATTTCAGGATGCATGCTGTACAAAATCTTCTCCTGTGTTTGTATTTATTCCCTAAAGGCATTGTTGTCAGGGTGGGAGGTGGGGGAAGCATGAGCTAAATTTATTTTTGAAAGCTATCCCTTTAAAAAAAACTTTTTGAATGCACTTCTATAATCTGATCTTAGGTGAAACGGTTCTGCAGGTTAATGAAATACAATTTTTTAATTTTGAAGGACTATCATATTTTTACACATTAGCTGCCTGTAAAAATAAGGGTGTTCCTAAAGTTAAGGAGTGCAGTACACACTAGCTACTTCCATTCTTTAACTGCAATTAAACTTTAAATAAATGCTTGTTGTTTATGTAAAATGTTTTCAATGTTAGTGCTTAGTTGAGTAAACAGCAGTCCAGTGCTGCTGTTGCCCAGGAGGGTGCATTTAAAGGTAATGAGGAGCTCATGTGGCCCCCCGGCAATACTTTGAGAATTACTGGGTAAGTGGGATGTTATAGTTAGCAAATGGAATTTTAAACAACTTAGAAATTCACTGAAAAGAACAAAGGTTACAGGGACATTATAGTTGGACTCAGATTTCACTCATACAAAACATTTGAAATTCAGCAGTTATAGTTACCTGACCTAAGTTATAACTTATGCCTCTAAATGCACTGCTTATGACATCACATATTATATCACCCATGACATGGCCAGTGACATCACTGATGACATCACTGATAACATCTTAAAATTACATCACTGATTACATCATGCACAGAACCACTCACACACCCACTCATGCCCCCATACAACCACTCACAGACCTATTCACGGACTCATATAATTCACACAAACACTCAGACATCTATACAGCCACTCACACAGCCACTCACTCATTCATACAGCCACATCCACAACCCCTGACTTGCCCGTACAGCCATTTACACAGCCACTCACTTTCCAATACAGCCACTCACACACCAACTCACTTAACCAAACCCACTCAAACAGTCACACACTCACCCATACAGCCACTTACACACTCAGTCACTCACTCATACAGCCATTCAGACACCCACTCACTCACCCATACAATCACTCATACATCCACCTACCCACCCGTACAGCCACTCACACAGCCACCACTCACTCATAGAGCCACTGACATACCCACTCACCCACCAATACAGCTACTCACAGACAGCCACGGTCGGTAGTGGGAGTACCGGCCGGGTGGTGATGTGGGGAGGGGGAGGGGCAGGGTGGGGGGTGGTAATGTATGGATTACGGACTTTAAAAGGTAAGTAACCATAAAAATAAATAAAACGAATTTCGTTGCACACACTGCATCGCATTTGGTGATGCAGTGTGTGCAACAAAATTCGTTACTCCTCTGAGTGCATCTTCATTGTCAATATGGTCTCCTGTGACATGCGTGGCCTGAAATAAAATTATGCCACAAGTAACCTAGCACATAAACCTGCAGCAGCTTCAACACCTTAAAATCTCTCGCAGATTGCCTGTTCACTATCTGTACTTCTGCCATGTTGTCCACATTGAACAAAACTCTCTTGTTCTTTACTCCACAGTACCAGTCCTAAAGTTAGGTGCTTCACAGATGGGGTCTGCAGGTGCAGAGGATTTCCCATTGGTTAGCTTAGTGGGCCCTGAGAGTGGAGACAGAGGTTTCCAACTGAGTTCAGAGAGGAAAAGAACTGGAACATGCCCCTGCAGTAGCAGACCAGGGTCCATGTTCTGTTGGCCCAAGCAGGTAAGCCAATCAAGGTATTGTTTAGTGTAACCTGGCTTTAGGCTGGAAGGGGGTTGTGTTAGACTAGGTCCTTTCCGCAGGGTTATCCCCAAACCTTTTGCCTTCTTACCCCTATTTATCTGACACTCTTTGTGTTCGCTTTAGGACTCAGGGCACTTTACCACTGCTAATCTGTGCTAACGTGCATGTATGTGCTCTCTTCATTAAAACAAGGTATGAATGGTTTGCACCTGCTTGGTATCCCATATATACCCAGATTTAGAATGGCAATGATAAATCCTGCTTGCTGGTGTAGTTGGATTTATCACTATGATTCTAAACATACCAAACATGGTAATGTTACTCCTTTCAGATCAGGAATTAGCACTTAAACATATATAAGAGAGTTCCAAATGCTAGCCTGAGGAGTAGGGCTCGCAGAAGTGAGAAAGAAAATAGGCTGTTTGTCCCTACCAGGACATGCCACACAGTAAAGGCACATTTCCTACCTTTTACTTACACAGCACCCAACCTATGTGGCTACCTAGGGCCTACCTCAAGGGTGGCATATATGTAGTAAAAGGGGAGTTTAAAGGTTGCAAGTAGTTTTAAATGTCAAGACAAATGTGGCAGTAAACTGGGCACTCAGGCTCTGCAGTGGCAGGCCTGAAACAGGATTGAAAGGCTACTTCTCTTGGTGATGCAATCAGCGCTGCATGCCCACTAGTGTAATCAACAGAACAAGGATGGCTGGATAGGAAAAGTCATTGTCATAAGTGATAGTGACGTAGTCAAAATGTACTACGTAACCAAGGCCTTCTGTACCAAAAACAAATTTATTTAGTTTTTTTGGTTTTTAGATTCATCAAAACATATGGACAAACTGAAGACTGTCACGACAGTGAATACATGAATACAGTATTTACATTTATACACAACTACCAATATACATTATTTACAAAGTGAGAGACACACAATTCAAATGAATACAGTTGTAAAAGACACACCAAAAGAGAAATAACATTAATCAATATCCAAACATAAATTGTATTTATATACAGTGAAAAAGTTCCTACAAACAAAAATAACCAGTCCTTAGGGGTATGAAACCAAGGGACAGGCGGGGACAGATGTAGTGGTACGCCTGCCTGCCTGACACCACTGTGGTTGCAATTTGTATTGGGTTACACCACTAGGGTTCCAGGTGGTATTGTACTTTTACTTCCTAGGTGCACCCTTTTTGAATGACCACAGGGTAGGTATGTCGACGCGTTTCGAACCAGGTTGTTGGTGGTTCTCTTCAGGACGGGGACTGGGAACAATGCGTCTGTAATGATATACAGAGTGGGTGTCAGGATAGATTGTGATAATTAACAAAAACTTTTTGGGAGAGACTCCACAACTATAAGAAACTTTTACCTGCACGTGGCAAAGAATGTGCCTTGGTGTCGGTAATTCGCCGGTGTAGGGATAAATTCTGTAAAGACATACAAGATTGATGCTTAGCACCCTGGGACATGGTTGAGCGTTTGAGGCTGTACTTGTACACATCACCTTGATGGACCAGGGTTCATACCTGCAATTTGCCGGTTAGAATTCTTTCAGGTGTAGTTGTCCGCCACGCGGTACACACACGGGAAGGGAACTGCTCACATAATGACAGTGTTTCTATTCAAAGGCTGAAAACAACACAGATAGACCCGTGCGCGGGGTTAGACGGGTATTGAATTATGAAATGCATCGTATATATTAAGAAGCCGAGTCGCATTTCCTACCTGGGCAAGTAGCTTGTGTAGCGTGTGGCTATAGATATCACTTCAGGACCGATGTATAATAGGCCGGTACCTGCATTGCAAAAAGTCAAGAGTTGATTAAGTCAAGCCGGCCCGTGGGGCGGGGAGAAGTAATAATCTAGCGCTGCGCGCATTTGAGCATGGAACAAGCACGCCGCTTACTTGCTCGGGAGGATTCAATCACTCGAAGTCTCACAGACTGGAACACGCACGGTCTGCCAGCGTGTCTCAGCACTGGCTGGGGTTTCTTGAAAACTCCCGAGCCGGTTGGCTTGTGGGAGTGGCTGAGGGGTGTCCAACCGCAAGAAGCATTACAACTCATAAGACCGTCGGCCATCATTAACATCTCTGAAAAGACTCTGTCAAAAGCTGAACAGGAAGTTCTGGAAATGGGTCTTTCCTTTGTCCCAGGGGTTGCCATGGATTTCACCAAGATAAAACTGGAAGTGATGGAATTCTTTCGGAAGATCCGTCTGCGATGGTTTTTTAAGGATGCAGAAGAACAAACCAGTACAGAAGCCTCAGGCCTGAGGAATAAATCCTCCTTCTGCCCAGCTAATCATACGGTGTCCAAAAATATACTTGCGTTCGAACGCTCAGTCATGTCATCGCTCAATGCATTGGAGAACCAACGCCCGTTTGTTCCCAGAAACAAAAACACAAACAGGCCATTGTTGAACTAAAGACTCAGAAGGAAGCTGTAATTAGACAAGCAGACAAGGGGGGAGCGGTGGTCCTTTGGTCCAAAGAACTATACCGGACAGAGGGACGCAATCATGTATATAATCAGGAGTGGTACCGCAAGATCAACCATGACCCCACGGCCCAAATCCAGGACCAAATAAAGGGACTTGTGAATGCAGCAAGAGATGCGGGTATTCTTGGACCAAAAGAATCACTGTACCTAATTAAACAACACCCACGGACTCCACACCTGTATTTTTTACCTAAGGTGCACAAAGACCCAAAAGTACCACCGGGGCGCCCTATAGTTTCTGGGTGTGACTCTGTTCTTGAGCCCATTTCCAAATTCGTGGACGTATTTCTGAAACCGCTGGTGGTACAAGTGCCATCCTACCTGAGGGACACAATGGACTTTATCAACAAGGTTGAAGGTGTAACATTTGATCCTTCTTGCCAGTTACTGGCCACCATGGATGTGTCCTCGCTTTACACCCAAATACCCCAGCAAGACGGTCTGGATGTCATGGAACTTTATTTGGAAGCTCGACCGCGGCCTCATAGGGTACCCACAGAACTGATAATCTCTTTGGCTACAGTGGCCCTGAAGAAAAATTTCTTCACCTTCGAGGATGAAATGTTCCTACAAATCAAAGGCTCGGCGATGGGCTGTCCTTTCGCCCCTGAAATGGCCATTTTGTTCATGGGCCAATTTGAAGAAAAGTACGTCCTGAATAACAACCCGTACAGAAATCACATCGGACAGTGGTTCCGATTTATAGATGATGTCTGGTGTGTGTGGAATGGCACATCTGTACAGTTGGAAGAATTCCATGTGTGGCTGAACAACAGGAGCCCGGACATTAAATTCAGTCTGCGCTATCATGAAAAAACTCTCCCGTTCCTGGATGTCGAAGTCTCTGTTAAAGAAAATGCCCTGTCATGTTCTTTGTATCAAAAGAAGACGGATAAGAACAATGCTCTTCATTATAAGAGCTACCACCCGCGCAGCCTAAGGGATAATCTCCCTTATGGCCAATATCTCCGGGTGCGACGCAACTGCACTACCGTCGAGCAATTCGAATTACATGGACAAGTACTGACATCCAAACTACAGGAACGTGGTTACCCTCAGAAACTCCTGAAACACTCCATGAAGAGAGCGAGATGGACACCCAGGGAACACCTCCTGGAGAAAAGAACAAAACCCGCAACAGACCGGATGGTATGCGTTTCCACATTTGGCCCCCACACAAACCAGCTGCAAAAAATCATCAGACGCAGTTGGCACTTGGTAAAGGAAATCCTTCCGGATATAGGCGCCCCCCTCTTTGCGCTGAAAAAGAACAGGAGCATTGGGCAAATGATAACATCAACCAGACCGCAGCCCAAAAGGGATCAACAGAACACCATCTTTGGAGCAAATCCTGTCACGGGGCACCGCAAATGTGGGACCTGTTCCGTCTGCGAACTTACCATGGAAGGGTCATTATTCACAGATGGGAAGAAATTCTGGCGCCACAATGAACATACTAACTGTAAAACCAAGTACACTGTGTACGCCATCCAATGCCCATGTAAGATGCTATACATCGGCAAAACCACCCAGGAGGTCCGCCAGCGCATTATCCAGCACCGCTCGAGAATCAATAACAAAACCATGACAGCCCCGCTTGTCTCACACTTTCTGCAAAAAAACCATTCCAGTCAAGATATCAGATGGACAGTCTTGGCAGCTATCAGGGGTGGTAGTGGAGACCCTGACCTGCGCCTAGCCCAGAAAGAGGCGTATCTCATTCTGAAGTTCGATACTTCTAATATCGGCCTGAACGAAATGTCCGAAATTTCCAGTCTGTAATCCTCTTTGTAGTTCTTCGGCTGAGCTTGGTTGTGCTGCTGCTGTTTTTAACCCGGTTGTTTATTTTCTGTGTATGCTTGTGCATAATACTTTGTACATGAGGCACTAACTATGATTGATGCTATATTTCCTTGGTGCCCGGTCTAACTGGTGACAGGATAGTAACTTTGGAAATAGTGTTCAATACGAAGTTCAGGTGCTCGTTAATAACGTTGTCCCGGTATGATCACACGTTGCACGATTCACACCCCACGGACATAATGCCCGATAAACACTCGTGAATATATTTTTCTAATCAAGGCCTGAACTACATGGACCATGATCCTTTACTGACGACACCCCTCAGCCACTCCCACAAGCCAACCGGCTCGGGAGTTTTCAAGAAACCCCAGCCAGTGCTGAGACACGCTGGCAGACCGTGCGTGTTCCAGTCTGTGAGACTTCGAGTGATTGAATCCTCCCGAGCAAGTAAGCGGCGTGCTTGTTCCATGCTCAAATGCGCGCAGCGCTAGATTATTACTTCTCCCCGCCCCACGGGCCGGCTTGACTTAATCAACTCTTGACTTTTTGCAATGCAGGTACCGGCCTATTATACATCGGTCCTGAAGTGATATCTATAGCCACACGCTACACAAGCTACTTGCCCAGGTAGGAAATGCGACTCGGCTTCTTAATATATACGATGCATTTCATAATTCAATACCCGTCTAACCCCGCGCACGGGTCTATCTGTGTTGTTTTCAGCCTTTGAATAGAAACACTGTCATTATGTGAGCAGTTCCCTTCCCGTGTGTGTACCGCGTGGCGGACAACTACACCTGAAAGAATTCTAACCGGCAAATTGCAGGTATGAACCCTGGTCCATCAAGGTGATGTGTACAAGTACAGCCTCAAACGCTCAACCATGTCCCAGGGTGCTAAGCATCAATCTTGTATGTCTTTACAGAATTTATCCCTACACCGGCGAATTACCGACACCAAGGCACATTCTTTGCCACGTGCAGGTAAAAGTTTCTTATAGTTGTGGAGTCTCTCCCAAAAAGTTTTTGTTAATTATCACAATCTATCCTGACACCCACTCTGTATATCATTACAGACGCATTGTTCCCAGTCCCCGTCCTGAAGAGAACCACCAACAACCTGGTTCGAAACGCGTCGACATACCTACCCTGTGGTCATTCAAAAAGGGTGCACCTAGGAAGTAAAAGTACAATACCACCTGGAACCCTAGTGGTGTAACCCAATACAAATTGCAACCACAGTGGTGTCAGGCAGGCAGGCGTACCACTACATCTGTCCCCGCCTGTCCCTTGGTTTCATACCCCTAAGGACTGGTTATTTTTGTTTGTAGGAACTTTTTCACTGTATATAAATACAATTTATGTTTGGATATTGATTAATGTTATTTCTCTTTTGGTGTGTCTTTTACAACTGTATTCATTTGAATTGTGTGTCTCTCACTTTGTAAATAATGTATATTGGTAGTTGTGTATAAATGTAAATACTGTATTCATGTATTCACTGTCGTGACAGTCTTCAGTTTGTCCATATGTTTTGATGAATCTAAAAACCAAAAAAACTAAATAAATTTGGTTTTGGTACAGAAGGCCTTGGTTACGTAGTACATTTTGACTACGTCACTATCACTTATGACAATGACTTTTCCTATCCAGCCATCCTTGTTCTGTTGATTACACTGTTGAGATCCGGGCTGGGTAGACGTAGGATCCACAGCCTTTGTTGTTCTACAGCATGCCCACTAGTAGCATTTAATTTCAGGCCCTGGGTACATGGGATAACACTGTACAAGGCACATACAAGTAAGTTAAATATACCAAACAGGTGTAAATCAATCATACCATGTTTAAGGGGGGAGAGCACATGAACGTGCCCCTCTTTTTGTTGGCTTTAGGACTTTGGGCACTTTACCACTGATAATTAGTGCTACGGTGCATGTTCCCCATCCCCTAAAACATGACATGATTGGTTAACACCTGTTTGGCGTATTTAATTTACTTCTTAGTCTCTTGTAAAGAGGTATCTCATATACCTAGGGCCTGTAAATTAAATGCTACTATTTGGCCTGCAGTGCTGATTGCGCCACCCAACGAAATAGCCTTTTAAACCTGTGACAGGTCTGTCACTGCAGAACCTGCATGCTCAGCTTACTGTAACATTGACTTGCCAATAAAAACTACTTGCCAAGCCTTAAACACCCTTTTTACTGCATATAGGTCACCCCTAAATTAGGTTCTAGTTAGCCTTTTTGGCAGGGTGCTGCGTAAGTAAAAGTTAAGACATGTGCCTTTATTGTGTGGCATGTCCTGGTAGGGGCGAACAGCCTATTTCGTTTCTCACTAATGTGAGCCTACTCACAGGCTAGCATTGAAAATTCCCTTATATATCGTTTAGTGGTAGTTCCTTATCTGAACAGAGTAGAATTGCCATGCTTTGAATGTTTAGAATTGTTGTGAGAAATCCTGCTTACTGGTGTAGTTGGATTTTGTATTACTATTTTAGAAATGCTTATGACTCTTTGTGCTTTGCAGCCTGACTCCAATCCATGTCTAGGCCTGGTTGACAGCTACACTTTGTGCATAATTTCCAAACAGCCATCACACAGGAAGGGTTGGGGGTGACAGGGTTACATCTGCATACTAATAGTTTTCTTTGGGTGGGGAGAGGGAGGTGAGGCCCACTTAGATTTGTAGTATAGGCTGTGTCCTGCCCTCACGCAAAGGGCTGATTTACCCCCTACTGACATCTTAAGCCAGGGCTGAGTTGAACGGGGTGATGTGCACTTTAAAGGCTTCCTTTGAAACTCCCCCTTGAACAAAGATATTGTAGTGTATAAGAACAAGGGCTCTGACCCCATGTGTTCAGAGCAATTTTGGATTTTGGATTGAACTTCTGTCAGAAGGACTGCTATGCTGATTAAAGGACTCATCTGGCCTGTTCTACTGCTGTTGCCCTGCTGCCTGCTGCTTGCTGGGTGGCCTAAAGGACTCACTGGATTGCTTTTCTGTTTGCTGCCCTACAGTCAGATGTTCCCTGACACTGGTATAACTGTCCCTACAGTTTGTACATTGCCAGAGGACTGCAGAGCCACCTGTAGGAATCGCCATCGGAATCACTTGCTCTTATGTGCTGGCTTGCCTGTCTGCTGCTCCCCGCCCTGCTCTGTGCCCAGTGTTCTTGAAGGGATTGTTGGTGTGCCCCACATCATTATTTGGGAAATTCAGGGACATCAAAAGATTCCCTCAGAGTGCTGCATCTTCTCCTGGCTCTACTGGTAATGCATGGAAAGTGCTTGGTTTTTGGAACCCAGCAGAGAGAACATGTTGAGCGCTTTCCAATTCTTCACTCGCCAGGAAAAGTGGCTTCGATTTGGTGGGAAGAACTATGCTGGCATATTTGGCACTGCAGCATCAAAGATTACTTTTTCCTTTTCTGTGTTCGAGAGCCGCATGTGATTTCCCCGTATGCCCCCTCAGGAAATTGTATACCACACAGGGGGGGGGAAAGTGCCATCCCATGGCACCATCTTCCTATAGGCAAACATTGCCGCCTACCGTCACGCATCTCCCTAGCAGGATCCCTCTGCTGCATGGGACACGGAGAGCTGGACTCGCAAGGGGAATGGACTTCACTCCTGCGAGCTGTGGCAGAGGATCTCACTGGGCATTGGTGAGTGGATTTGCCTTGGCTCCTTCACAAGCAGCTGTGGTCCATGGAAGTGGCTTAGTGCCTGGGTAAGTCTGCATTTCTACAAAGCTGGTACTCCCACAGCCGTCCTGCGGGTTCGTGTGTGGCTCTGTTTTTTTACTTTTGGGAATTAATTCACTGCGGTCTGCAAGGCCCCCGGGGGAGGGTCAGGACACAGAGGGAGGAAAGTGCCATCCCATGGCACCATCTTCCTATTGGCAAACATTGCCGTCTACCATCACGCATCTCCCTGGCAGGATCCCTCTGCTGCGAGGGACATGGAGAGCTGGACTCGTAAGGGGGGAATGGACGTCGCTCCTGCGAGCTGTGACAGAGGTTCTTGCTGGTCATAGGTAATTGGATTTGCTTTGGCTCCTTCACAAGCATCTGGTGTCCATGGAAGTGGCTTAGTGCCTGGGTATGTCTGCATTTCTACAAAGCTGGTATTCCCACAGCCATCCTGTGAGTTCGCGGGTGGCTCTGTTTTCTTACTTTTGGGAATTCATTCACTGCGGTCTGCAAGGCCCCAGGGGGATGGTCAGGACACTTTGCAACGTTGAACTAAATCTTGTGACAAGGCAACCTTGTTCAACAGAAGCTCCAAATGTGATCAGGCAGCTGTTGTGTTGCAATACACGCGGGGGACACAGCAAGGTCTCCTCATGGGAGTATGCCATGTGTGCCCCCAACCCATTTGGGGACATACCTCCGGGACACTTCTGTAATGTCTTCTGCCAATTACTGTAATTCGTGTGGTAGGTTTGCAGGTGCTCCTGAACCTATGTGTTGTGCAAATCACTGTATAATGTGTAATAGGAGCACATGAGTGCTGTGCCCTATAATTTTATGGTGTCATTTGGTAATTCACATACCTTTTCATAACCTGAACAACTATGTGAACATTCATGTTGTTTCATAACCTGTTGCATTTGATGTCCTGATGTTCTAATGTATACTGTTTTGATTCTTGCACTGTAAAAATATTGAGGACTGACTCCGGATTTGCATAGTATGCACAGTATCTATGATTCATGTCGTTTTGGTTTATGTTATGTGTACAATATATACTATATTTTTATATATAGTCTTGTGGGGAGTCTCTTTTTGTGGTATACTCATTGTATGACTGTATGATCATGTTTTGCAAATGCTTTGGACATTGCCTCTGATTATAAGCCAGTCTGCTCTTCATTAAGTTACTAGAGGATGAGCACAGGTTATCTATGGTGTGTAACTTACTTGTCCTGACTAGAGTGGCTGGTTCTGCCTGGCTTAGATGCAACCCTAACCAGCCAAAAAAACACATTTTTAACATCTCACCTTTTCTGCTCCAGCCACTGTTCAGAGCACCTTCGTCCCTGCTGGTACAGACCAAAACTTCTCCCCCTGCAATATTAGAAACAATTTGTATGCTCCAATCAACTTCCTCCACCAACCTCACTAGGGATATGGTATTAATGTGTTCCAAAACATAATGCCACATTCTCAAATCTGCCTAAATACTGCAGAGAACTTCAGTCTATGATGAGGAAGTGACAATCCTACAGAAAAAACAAACGGAGGAGTATCACCCGGAGTGGAGCTGAAGGTTTCCTAAAGGGGGGTTCTCAACGATGAAAGGGATGGAATTATCCTTTTGTTAGAAACCCCTCACTCACCAGCCTAGTGGTGACATGCTTCATCATCGGGGTCCACCCTGGTGGCCTAGCGTCACCAGGGTGTGCTTCGACACCTCTAGTACAGTGGAGCAGGTTGTGGGTGTAGGTGCAAAAAAATAAATGTTAAAAATTGTCCTGGTTTAACTTGAAAAATGAATTTTATTTTGAAGCAACTGGACAATGTTAAAAACAGGGAGCGAGATACTGGAAGGGAAGTTACGACCTAAGTATCTCTATATGTGTAGTGATAGGTTGGTCAACATGTTTCTACCAAATGGGTGAGTACCCGGTATTCGTCAGGACCATGAAACAGGAGATGGAAGGTGTGGGCCCCCTAAAAGGCGCACCCTGTCCTAAATCCTATTAGTACCTACTAGCAAAATTGCCAGTGGTAAAATGCTCAAAAAATGATGAGCATATATGTTTGGAGAAGCAAAAACCTGTGGAGAAGAGAAAAGGTAAACAATTGTCAGGCGTAATCATTCTTACTAGCCTGTTACGTCGTGCTGTGTTGCTACGTCGTGCTGTATCTCAGGGCTTTCATACTTCATGCCACAATAATTGGGAAAACTTCAGTGATCAGCAACGTGATGATCAGGTGTCCGTGAAAGGCTTATTTTTGGTTTCAGGAGTGGTAAATATATCAATAAGTGCGTGCTCTATCGCATGCATTATCCTTATTAATATCACATTTCCACATTATCTAGGAAATACCACACACGGCGCGACACCTCCTTTAGTATGTCCGACTATCGTGGTCAGGAAGATCAGGGTATAAATTGTGCCCAAAATGTGGAGAATAACGTACAGAGACTTACAAACATGTAACATAGAGGAAGCACACAATTAATGCATGGCAGGGGAGAGGCTTACTAATATTACTATTATTAGGGCTTTCAAGAGCTTCGACGGGCAGGGGGTAGGCTCAACTCGCGGTATGCAAAGATACGGAATATGTATAGGTAGTAAAACGCGAGTCCGCTTGGTTTGGAGGGGCGCGATGAGTGGCCTCCTCGATTTTGTCATGATGCGCGGTAAATGCCCAAACAGAACACGAGGGGTTCTGTAGAAAGAAAGAGTACATTGTACTTACAGTTTTCCGGAGAGGAGTGAGGCCAGTAACCTACTTCAACTATCCGCTGCTTGGCTAATGGTGCCATGCGGCTGGAGATCGGTAAAATAGATTGTTGTTACCGGGTGTGGTCACGTGGTGGCGTCACCATCCCGGGAAAGGCTACGGAAAGCAAGATGGGCCGCCGGTGACCATGGTGGTAAAATCCCATATTTCTACGTGGTACCTAAAATGCATAAAGGCAAATTTCCCCTCCCCAGGCAGACCGATTGTATCCGGCATAGGTTCACTACTAGAACCTCTATCCAGGTTCTGCGATTTCTTCCTCAAAACTATTGTCCAAGGAACATCCACATACCTGAAGGACACTAAAAATCTACTAGTACTCCTAGAAAAACATCAAAATAGAGGAAGATACCATCCTATTTGTAAGTCTCTGTCCGTTATTCTCCACATTTTGGGCACAATTTATACCCTGATCTTCCTGACCACGATAGTCGGACATACTAAAGGTGGTGTTGCGCCGTATGTGGTATTTACTAGATAATGTGGAAATGTGATAATAATAAGGATAATGCATGCGATAGAGCACGCACTTATTGATATATTTACCAGTCCTGAAACCAAAAATAAGCCTTTCACGGACACCTGATCATCACGTTGATGATCACTGAAGTTTTCCCAATTATTGTGGCATGAAGTATGAAAGCACTGAGATACAGCACGACGTAGCAACACAGCACGACGTAACAGGCTAGTAAGAATGATTACCCCTGACAATTGTTTACCTTTTCTCTTCTCCACAGGTTTTTGCTTCTCCAAACATATATGCTCATCATTTTTTGAGCATTTTACCACTGGCAATTTTGCTAGTAGGTACTAATAGGATTTGGGACAGGGTGAGTCTTTTAGGGGGCCCACACCTTACATCTCCTGTTTCATGGTCCTGACGAATACCGGGTACTCACCCATTTGGTGGAAACATGTTGACCAACCTATCACTACACATATAGAGATATTTAGGTCGTAACTTCCCTTCCAGTATCTCGCTCCCTGTTTTTAACATTGTCCAGTTGCTTCAAAATAAAATTCATTTTTCAAGTTAAACCAGGACAATTTGTAACATTTATTTGTTTGCACCTACACCCACAACCTGCTCCACTGTACTACAGGTGTCGAAGCACACCCTGGTGACGCTAGGCCACCAGGGTGGACCCCGATGATGAAGCATGTCACCACTAGGCTGGTGAGTGAGGGGTTTCTAACAAAAGGATAAATCCATCCCTTTCATCACTGAGAACCCCCCTTTAGGAAACCTTCAGCTCCACTCCGGGTGATACTCCTCCGTTTGTTTTTTCTGTATCCTTGACCAGGGGAATAGGAGTATTCTCCGTTCACCAAAGGTGAACACCATCCCTTGCTCTCTCCCTTGTTTTCCAGAAGTGACAATCCTGACACAGCTAAACCCATTCTTCTACGAAACATCCACCTTGCCTGTACGACCCTCCAGGTACAATTCAAATGCCCTTGTACTCAAATAACCTTGCCTCCATCTTGCCAGAGTTGATTTCAATACCCAAAAATGACAGCGCTTTATCTGGCCCTTCTGTCTTCTCCCTAGTCAAGAAAGCTACTGTCCTTTTTCTATTGTCATTTGTACCCAAGAACTCTTAGACAGTTTATACTCCTCTCATACTCCTCTTCTTTGGAACCTTCTTTTACCCATATTTCCCTATGCAGGAGTTTGAACATTCCATATATTCCCATTTCCATAGCTGCCCTTTTAGGCTTTGTAATCCCCATGTAGGCAACTTTTTCAACTTTACTCTTTTTCTTTCCTTTCCCCCTTCCACTTCTCTGCCACCTTACCCCTTGTCTGTACCCTTACTCTTTATGTCTCACCCTCGTCTGCCCCGTTCGAAATCACCTAGACACATTTCTCAGTCTTTTGTGTTTTCTGCTTATTTGTTGAAACCTTTTTTCCCCATCCCCTTCCTTCCGTCATCCACCTGCCCTCTCCTGAGTGACCTTTGTCACCACCCTTTCTGTCCTTATAGCTATATTGGCCACATATTTGCCTTTTTTAAAGCGTATACCTAAACCTTCTACGTTAACATTATTCACATTCCAACCCCTGTAGATACCATCACTGACACTGACTGCCCAAACTTCTTACCTAGCTTTAAGGTCAGCACTAGCACATAACCCTGCTGCCTAGCAACCAGCCTCCTAATCACTATTCTTGTCTTGCTTAATGCCATCTTTTGGGTCATCCCTATGATACACCAAACTCCTCCTGTCGCAAGTGACCCTTGCCATCCTTGTCTGCCCACCATCACCATTCCCTGGCCTCCTCTGCACTCCTTCACTCCTCCACCGATTTCCCTTCTTCCATCTCTCTTTCCTCAAAATCCAGAACTGTTTGTTCACTGTCAGTGAACCAATAAACCCACCCTATTCTAGTGCCTGCTATGTTTGTGTCCGGTGTACTGGTCAATCTCAAAGTCCTATTTTTCCTGCTGTTCTTTGCCACAAAGAAGACCACACTCGATCTTCCCTGGTCTCTGCTTATTTTGTCCGCCGACGTACTGAGGCTGGCGGCACTGGACCCTGCCCTATTTTCATACTCCCCAACCCCTCTTTCACTGAAGCACCACCAGATTTGAGGCCATTTCCTCCCCATTTCTGACTTGCACACGGGTTATTCTTCACCTTAGCAGGTTTAACATTTCGAACATCTTCAATCCTACAGTTTCTAGGTATTAACCTCTATGGGGGGCTGGAATGCCCACAATGCTCCTTTGAGCATTTGTGTCCCCCATCAATTTCTAGTCTCCAATCTCACTTCTTATTTTGTAAGCCCTTAAAGACCTGGCTGTTCATTCTGTAACAGCTATTAGTCAGCTCCTTCTTATTTCTCTCCCCTCCGAAGACGAACTGCTATCAGCGCCTTGACGCCTTTTGACATTTGTTGTGCTTTACAAGTCTTTTTCATTCATTCACGTAAAAGTATAATACTACATGCAAGCAAATCATTCAATTGTAATTTAATTTGTCATGCTAAATATGAGGGTACACGGTAAATGAACGTGCATATAGATTCAATCGATGTGTATTTTTGTTGTGTTTGGGACCACTGTAATTAAATACATCAAGCCATAACAAAGAAAGTGAGAGATGAGAACTGCTAATTTATCTTGTCCAAGGAGGGTAACTACGGACTTTTAAATATTATATTTAGGTCCAGCATACATGCCCAAAAGACAGTGCAAACAGAAGTAGTATGCAGTTCCTAAAATGTGGTGCAGGTAATGGTATGGGATCGAAGGGATAACCCAGTGTGCGGATAATGAGGTGGGCAGGAGAAGTGTATCCTCCTTTCGGAAAAAGACACTCCCACACCCAAACAAGCTAGGTGTCTTGCTTCATCATCGCGTCTGCTCCTTATCGGGTCGGCGCTGCAATACCAATCAGGCACCCGTGATGGGGCCTTCTTGGCAGAGATCTTTATTCCTAATGCCGTTGGGTGTAGTGCGTGTGTGGGCCCTAGTGAATATGTAAGTAGTGTAGGTGGTGATAATGTTTTGGAATGTGCAAATAAAACAGGGGTTAGTGGTCCACTCAGAACAATTTTAATGAGTTGTGGTCACTAACCTGATTAAAACTAGAAATAACGCACACTCTCACTCTAAGGTATGTGAGAATATGTGCTAGTGAAATAGGTCAACATGTTACTTGCCTGTTATCTATTGATGACAATTCCTCAGGACCAGAATTAGATCTACCTACACTTTTTGGTGGTGCTCAGGATCTCAGTGAAGTGTAGAAACAATCACCCGTACAGCAACCTAAAAAGTGGTACCTGTAGATCTATACCATATCCTGGTTGGGTCAAAGGCATTGTGTACCTGTAGAGGCAGACACTAAGGTGTAGTGTCAGTTTCCACGTAAAGAACCTTCCGTGTTCCTACCCATACACTTTACCGGACCGGCTAATTTATGGCATGATTTAAGCCTCCATGACATAGTGTAATGGAAAAGCAACACCCACAAACCTGCACCACAACAAGACAAAATGCAACACAACTTCAACACAATACAAAACACAAACCACATCAATAGAACCTTACTACCTAAATAATACAACACCACTTGAATAACAGAACAAAACACAAAAACAACTCAACAATAGAACAAAACACAACAAATTATGGTAACCGACCGTTACACAAAATGACACCAACACAACACTATAACGAAAAACACAACAATCCATTAATGCAACACAACAATGATTGACAAAAACAACACAACAGCAGGCAGCAGATAATCATATTATCAACAAACTGCAATGCAACTAAACACTACAAAATCACAAACATATCAGAGAGTAATGCAATAATATAAAAAAAGAGCACACAACATACCACATCCAAAAACAGCATTACAAACACATAACATAATTGTGTTGTTCTACAGTTGTTGTTCTGTGTATTATTACATTGCATTGTGTTGGTATGATTTTGAGTTATTGTTGTGCAATTGTGCTGTGATTATTATTTTAGAATCGTTCTGTTCGTGTGGTGTGTTGTTGTGTTGCTGATAAATTTTAGTTTGTTGTTATTCTTTGGTTATGTATTTGTTGTTATGTTATTGATATTGTGTTGACTTTTTAAATGTGCTTGTTGATGCTTTGTTTTATTGCTGTGTTATTGTGGCTTTGGGATCTTGCAATGTGGATCTGTTGTGATATATTAGTGTTATAGCTTACAGGTGATTTATTTAAACATGCACATTCTTTTCATATATATCACTATTGCCACAGATGTACTGTCATGATACAGCAATTGCAACAAGCATTGTGTTATATACCGCCAAGGAGATATAATTGCACCGAGAAAAAATGTTTGGTCATCCAGCCCCTATTACTGTGCATAATATGTACAACACTGACATTTCAGAATGGAGATAACTGCTGTGTTTGACAGATATACATTAATTTCTAAAGATGTCTGTGTGTACCTTCTTTTTGTCATTTTCTCTTAATCATATAACCATTTTAGATTTCAGTGGGTGTGGGTGAATGACCAGCGTGCTTTGAATTCATCCACTGTATGCACTGAAGTTCGTTGGTTCCACATACAAAACTCCAAAGCAACTACTCTGTTCAATCAAGCAATACTGCTTGCTACCCATTGTGCCTTTCGAAACCGTGATCCATCAAACAAACTGCTTCAATGATCTTTTCAACAAGCCAAGGTCTCGTCAAGGAAAAGGATTGATAACGAAAAATGCTGACACAAACAGGGTCACTTAACGTGAAAAATTGCTTGTGACATCGGAACACAGTTCACTTGCAGTAATTACTAATCATTCCATCAATAATCAACTTAATGATAACATGCAAATATGCTGCTTAAGCTTCAAATGCAAAAGCAACACCAAGGTAACACTTTATTTCGGTGCATATTACGCAGCTGAAACTTGCATGCACAAGTTCAAATTCAAATGTATGGGGCGAGAAAATGTATGATTAATATGACAATGCTGCCACACCAAGCTTCCACACAAATGGATACATTGAGACTATATTTACACACCTTTTTCCTCTGCCTCCAGATTATTAACTAAAAATGAGATTGAAATTCACAAACGTTAAAAAAATGCCCATTAAGCCAATGTGCAATTCTCTCTTTTTTTTTTTTAAATATGTCTTTATTAAAGTTTTGTTATCATGTACCTGATAGTACCCCAGTACACTGTACATACACGTGAATATATATGACACAACTCTGGGAACATCAAAAGAACAAAGGAGCATCAATGCAGACACACATTTAATAAAGGAACTAATACATTGCCACTAAGCAGGACACATCTCTATGCATTGGGCCATAACACTCATAAGGATGCAAACTACAAAGTAGTCAGTCCCATATCTCTCCACCATGGTGGATAATGTAAGCTATAGAGAGTCGCCTATTGTAATTCAGTCATTACCCCTCTTGTGTTGCCCCATGTCTGTGTAGCTTAATATTGATGGTAGGGTTCCTCACTGCAGGTCTGGAAATAAGGGCGGGGGGGGGGGGGCTCTGTAGTGAAAAGCATTAAGGCTCTTGAAGAAGTAAAAATGGTCCCCGAATATCATCAAATAAAATCAACTGATCTTGGAGTTCGTAGAGGCGTCGTTTATAGGTGGCTAAACGGAACAGCTTCGTTAACCATTCCTGGTGTGTGGGCACTTAAGGTGAGTGTGAATGCTGTAGGATATAGATTTTGGCTACCATAAGGGCTGTCAACATTCATCTCCACCAGTGGGAGGTTACATCATCTATGTTCGTGAAATTGCGTGAGAGGGCTAAATTGGAAGAGTTACAGAAGGGTATGTAATCAGTGGAGTGTATTGGCCTCTAGATTGAGCAATAAAGGACAAGATCGGGACAAGACCACATTATATGATGCAGGTCAAATCCAGCAGATGGACAATGCCAGCAGGTATCAGCCTGGAGCTGGTGGGCCCTGCACAACTTATAAGGGGCCCAATACCAATTCTGCTGCATCTTGAAGTAGGAATACTTCAAACGTGCTTCTTTAAGGAAACGGTCACAGTAGTACAAGACCTCCTTCCAGGAATCCTCCGAATAGGCTATTTCTAGTAGCTCATATCAGTCAGTTTGAGATGTTTTTCAGGGGCCGTGACAATAGACATCGTCAATAAGTATTTGATATGGGTTGGAGACAGTACTTCTGGAAAGTCCCCATGTAGTCAGATGGTCCAAGACAGGGGAGTCTGGGAGGTGGATAGGGTCTCGCCCTAAAATACCCCATAGACAGAATTGCAATTGCCAATATCTCCACAACTGTAACTGTGGTAACATGAATTCCAATTTAAGCATCTAAAAAGGAACATAATGAGTCCTCTCTTATAAGTCTGCCATCGTCTTAACCCTCCTGTCTTCCCAAATGGGCCATCTGCTCGATTTTCCATCAATAGTAATTCCTTCTTGTACTATAGAGGTGAATTTTTGTGTACCACGCTATGTATACCCAGTAATCGGTGGGAGTATTTCCATGCCACTCACATGGCCCTTAGAGTGGGGGGCAATGCAGAGATTTTAAAGTCTGGATATTGTATAAGAGACTCAGGGCCAGATGCACGATCGTTTTTTGCAACCGTAAAGTAGGTCTGCCCAATGTACCAACCATATTTTGGGAGTCGCTAACCTATTAGCGACTCTCAAAAAATGGTTTGCGACTCGCTATTAGGAAGGGGCATGCCAAGGGCGTCCCTTCCTAATAGCGAGTCTCAAACCTATGTATGATTGTTTTGCGACAGCAAATGCAGTCGCAAAACACTCGTAGTTTACCCCCCTTTTCAAAAAGGGTGGTAAGCCACTCGCAAATAGGAAGGGGTCCCGCAGATGAAACACCAAAGCTCAGTCTCTTGTATCTGAAGAGTCCCAAGTGAGTTGCAAATGTCGTAATGTATCGGGATTTAACGTCCAGTGCATGGCATTATGGGGGATAGGTGAGGTGAAGCGCATTGTAGGGCATGAGGAAAAAGCGGCATCCAATGTGTATGAACACTGCCTGTGACTACGATTACCATCATGCACAGTGAAGTACCCGCCCACTAGGCGGAACTGAGACTATATGAACAATTACAATGCGCTTCACCTCACCTATCCCCCATAATGCCATGCCATGATTAAGGACTGAATCCGAAATGCGTAGGCAACTATATGGCACACGATAGCGCCGTCCTGAAGCATCTCCCGACCTTGCTGCTGCATGAATAAAAAAGGTGATTTTGAAACGCTGCGTGGGTGTCTCTAACTGCGAGCAGTTTTTGTTGGAATATATATATATATATATATATATATATATATATATTTATATATATATATATAGTTTTAAATATAAAAACATTTTAGAATAAATTAAAACATTAATCTATGAAAAAAAATTACATTAAATTGCCCAATCCAATCAGTGCAACAGTAGGAAAGTGTTGGATAGCAAAATAATTAAATTTATTATTCTAACTCCAGTGAGTGCAACAGTAGGAAAAGTATTGGATAGCAGAGGGGTAAAAATTTCTATTCCCACTCCAAACAGTGCAACAGTAGGGAAAGTGTTGGATAGCGGAGGGCTAAAATTTACTATTCCCACTCCGGTGAGAGCAACAGTAGGAGAAAGTGTTGAATAGCGGAGGGAAAAATATTACCATTCCCACTCCAGCGAGTGCAACAGTAGGGAAAGTGTTGGATAGTGGACGGGTAAAAATTACTATTCCCACTCAAGTAAGAGCAACAGTAGGGATAGTGTTGGATAGCGAGGGGTAAAAATCACTATTCCCACTCCACTGAGTGCAACAATAGGATAAGTGTTGGAAAGCAGTGAGGTAAAAATTACTATTCCCACTCCAGTGAGTGCAACAGAAGGTAAAGTGTTGGATAGCGTAGGGGTAAAAATTAGTATTCCCACTCCACTGAATACAACAGTAGGATAAGTGTTGGATAGCGGTGAGGTAAAAATTACTATTCCCACTCCAGTGAGTGCAACATAAGGGAAAGTGCTGGAAAGCGGAGGGGTAAACATTACTATTCCAACTCCAGTGAGTGGAACAGTGGGGAAAGTGCTGGATAGCAGAGGGGTAAAATGTACTATTGCCACTCCAGTGAGAGCAACAGTAGGGAAAGTGTTGGATAGCAAGCGGCAACAATTACTATTCCCCTCCAAAGAGTGCAACAGTAGGAAAAATGTTGGATAGAGGAGAAAAATGAATACTATTCACACTCAAACACTTAAAAAAAATATATATATATATATATATCCAAATGTTCAAAAATATTAAAAATGGATAAACAAAATTGAAAAAACATAAAAAGAACACATCTTATAATACTAATTCCATATAACACAAACCTACAACTATTATATAAAATAAAATAATAAATAAATTTACAAAAAAAGAATTATTTTAAACTAGAAAATATTTACAAACAAAACAATTAATTAAAACGTAAATGTATTTCTTTCATTTCCTACCCAATAACACCACACCAATAACAAAACACTTCAACATTTTCAATTAAATCTATTTACATAATTAACATAATAATAATGAATTAAAAAAATATTATTAATACAAAATTAATGAACATTAATTGGCTGCACACCCTTTAACACTATAATATCCACAACACACACCTAAATTAAACTACAAAACAATAAAACACAATTAAATATTTTTAAATTAAAACTATTACTATTAACAACTAATAATTAAATAATACAAATGTATTTAATACCCACCCATTACCCTTTTGAAGGTAAAAACAACACACACAAAAATAAACAATTACCCAAAATAAATATCAAATCATTAACATTAATTAAAACTATATATAATTAATTAAACACAAATTACTTCCCACCCTTTTAGTCCCATAAATACCACAACACACACCTAAAACAAATTACACAATTACCATAATTAATTATCAATTAATTTATTACAATGAATTAACAACCAATTATTAATTCATCAATTAAAAATAAATTACTTCCCACCCTTTATACCTATAAAGACCACAACACGCACCTAAAATTAATTACACAATTACCAAAATTAATTACAAATTATTAATTAACAACCAGTTATTAACTCATAAATTTAAAATAAATGACTGCCCACCCTTTACATCCATAAACACCACAACACACACCGAAAATGAATTATAAAATTACCAAAATGAATAACCAATTATTTATTTATTTAAAAATTAATTAACAACCAATTATTAATTAATTAATAATAACTTACTTTACACATTTAACACTGTAACATCTCAATTAAACAAATATTAATAAATAAAAACTAATCAATAAATGTAATATAATTACATTACTTCCCACCCTATACCCATATAAACCCACAATCTGCTATAAAACAAAAAATGCTAAATTCAAATAAAAAAAACTAAAAATGTAATATAATTAAATCCTGTTCCCCTATAAATCCACAACCCGCTATGGAACTAAAAGCCCAAAATTCAAATTAAAAACCACAAAAAATGTACAAACAATTTTAATACAAAAAAATACATCACATACAAATAAAATATATAGTAAAATACATAACAATAAAAAAAACTATTTTTTACAACTATATTTTTTCAAACAATATTAAACACTTCAATGTTTTTAAAATCAATATTACTTACCTAATGTCTATATTCTTGACCACGATATTCTTGCTGTCGATATTTCTGACCCTTGATTTTTGTGCAACTCGATATTTAGTACTCGATATTCTGTCACGGCACCATTGTTAAAGCTGCACTCCGTCAGTTAAAACACACAGGATGATTTGTAACTCCTATGAGTGCTACATTGTGCAGCACACATAGAAGTTGCACACCGTCATTTTTTTTATGATTGTTTATGTGCGGGAAGGCACACCTTCCTGCACATAAACAATCATTCATGGCGATTTGCTGTTTCTATGTGTGCTGCACAATGCAGCACACATAGAAACCGTAAAAACGAGTAGAAATTAGGCATTTCACCTTGTTTCACCATGTTGAGAGCAGGGTTTTTTCTGTCTTAATTTTAACGCTGACCCATATTTACTCCAATTCTGTAAACAGGGGCAGCGTCAAAAGCAATGGATGTTGCGGTGGAACGTTCCCCGCAAC
Source organism: Lissotriton helveticus (assembly GCF_964261635.1). Lineage (NCBI taxonomy): Eukaryota > Metazoa > Chordata > Amphibia > Caudata > Salamandridae > Lissotriton > Lissotriton helveticus. The sequence goes on from NC_136063.1 coordinate 667,209,022, forward strand.
ACCAATTGCCCGCCCCTTTCACGCTAAGTGTAGCGTTAAAGGGATCCTTATTTACAAGGCAGTGTTCAAACTTAACGCCACCAGAAAGTCTTAAAAAGTGACGTTCTGGTAGCGTTAAGTCCTTGTAAATATGCACCCACTTTTCTTATTTGGTGATTAATTTCTACAGCTGGATATTCATGCTTATACTTTGCCAAGGCACAACCATCTATGAAAGACAATGGCAGACTCCCGCAAAAAAAACAAATTTTTCTTGCTAAACTTAAGTTTTGAGTTTAGGTTTTCGACCGTAACACCCACCCACTTCATTTTCACCTGCTTTGTTTAAGTTTCAAGTTAATCAACTTTCTGATGTTCATAAACTTTGAAATTAAGTAATCCTATAGGAAGGCCAGCTCGCAAGCCTTATGAGGAAAGCGAAACATTGGCTAACACCCCTAACAAGCCGAATTTACTATCGCAATATGGTGATGTATAAAAGTACATTTCTTAAACACCCAGCAGCTCTTAGCAAAGTTTAATTTATTAACGAATCAACTGGAATTATTCTCTTTATTACAACTTAAAAGTGTTTTTTTCAGATTCATAGATCCACATCTAGCTGTCAGTGTGACTTTTTTGTTCTGCGTGTTTCTGATTAAATGAAAGAGTCGCGCCTTAATTTATTAATTTTTGTCTGACTATCGTAATAGCCTGTCATCGTCCATCTCGTGTCAGACTGGTTTCAACCTGTCGCACAGAAAGAAGAGCTAACAAACAATTTAATGGAATGCGGCCCACAGTGATTAAAATGCCTGAAATTAATTTACGCCGTTTAGCCATCATCTTGTGTGTGGTCTGATTCGCAGCCAAGGCAATCATTTGAGTCGACTTGAAAAGGGACTGTTGTGGAGTAGTGAAAACACAGCGGTTCGGGTGATGGCAGAAAGATTATCTACACACACAGCAACACACACAAAATAAAATAGCAGCAGGTAGACCTGAAGTTATATAAACGGCTTATTGCCGAGCGTGGGACGCATTAGCTTTGTCATCTGCAAACCGTTGCTTTCTCATCATTAGACTGACCTGCCGCCATCTGCATCGGGCAAGCCTTCAGGGATCCAGCACAGTAATCATATTTGCTGAAATGCATCAGTGTCCAGCTGGCTCAGATTGCAATTAAGATTTTTTAGAACCTTCATTTGATTGTTATTGTTAAAATGAAAAGTAAAGTTCGAATATTTGTCAAACATCTGCTAAAATGTTAAACTTCCATTCTGTCTGTCCCGCATAAGGAAAATAGATATTAGCAAGAACAAAACATCATTTTTTCATAACATTTCATGTTTTTCTATTAATATGTTCAATGAAGTTAATTTGTTCAGCTTCACGAAAAAAGCCAAACAATAAAAACATACAGTATAAATACCAGTAAAAAACAAACGCATTTGTTAAATTACTCTGGTTCTTTTCTTCAAAAACACACCCAGGGGCACAGGAAAGCAGAAATGCAGATCTCGCACAGAAATGGAATTACATTTCTGAGACATAAGAAACTTTGTAACAGACAAGATAAAAGTACTGCCTGCAGTGTAACAGTTGTCTGGAGGAAATACCCGCTTAATAAACACTTCATGAATAAATATGAAAGTTGAAGAGCATGCTAAAAAAGGATATTACCTTGAATTGTACAAAAGTGCAACCGTGCGGAATGCAAAGAATTGATAAATCTTACGTATCTGTACAATAAAAAAGGTAATAATGCATGCGATTGATAAAAAAACATTTCCATCGGCAATGTGCAAAAGCAATCAATAGCACCAATTTATAGAAATTAAAAATTAAAAAGTAATCAAGTGTCCGACTCGTACTCCAATCGGAAACAACATAGGGCTATACAAGCTAAAAACAAGTTACAAAAATAAATATCTCAGTACTGCTTGCTCAGAAATTTAAGAAGTAGCGCGTGTTATAGCACGGCTGTCTTCTTTTCCAGGTGATGTATGTATATTAAATATATGAAGCTACGGCCGGAAATATCTCCGGGTGGTCTATTCTGTAACACAGTAAGAGAGCATCCTTGCAACTCCTCAAACTATATTTTAAAAACAAGGTGTGGAAAAAAGTTCTACGAAGAGAACTTTAGTCTGCGAAGAGACAAGGAGTTATTACAGAGTAACAAAAAGTATGTCAAGGTTTCTTCTCCTACCATAGCCCTTGGACCAGTATTTAGTATATGAGTGGAACTTCAAAGAGCCTTGCGTGAAGCTTAGAAAAAGAACCCTTTTTTTGGATGGAAAAATCATATAAATCTAAGGTTTCCATCAACGGTTAGCCTTTAATGCATCCATTTCTAACGATAATGGCATTACTCCTAGTCCTACTCCCTCGCCTTCCTTCAGCACAATTGAGGCCCCGCCTCCCACCCAGACCCACCCCCAGCATAAAAACTCTGCCCGCCCCCACCTCCACCTGTACACAAACAAGCCGAGCTAGCACTCAGTTGTACCGCACCGGGAGGGAGGGAGGGTCCTTGAAGGAAGGCGAGGGAGTAGGACTAGGAGTAATGCCATTATCGTTAGAAATGGATGCATTACCTCCCCTCCCTACCTCGCCTTCCTTCAGCACAATTGAGGACATAGCAAGCAGAAGAAAACAGAGACGGACAACTGAGTGACAAAGAACACAAAACAGTGCCCCAAACACAGCAGATCAACATCCCTGGCCTCGCAAAGAGGACAAGACTCTGAAGCCTGAACCCCCACCAGAGGAAAAGCCACCAAGACTGTGGACCGAAACCAACAACCCCACGGAGCGGGGGAAGGCAAACACCTGAGCCGGACCAAAGCGAACAAACAGAGACCTCCACCCGGAAGGACACCACAACCAGCAGGCATCACAGCAAAAGACGCCGGACAGCCAAACTGAGCAAAGGAGACTCCACAGCCAAGGAAGGAGCAGAACAGAACACAGGCAAAACCACCCCATGACAAAGCGAAAACGCCGAGCCGGAGGGACAAGGGACGGAACCGGACCCTAAACCAGCAGAACCATACAGACCAGACAGAAGGGAATGCACAAGACAGGGCCAACAACACCCCCAAGTGTTAGGGGTATTACAGGTCGTCTTAAATAGATTCTGGCCCAGAATTGATTCAGTGTAAATATTGATAACCAAAAAGGTTTATTTAGGGTTGGGATTTCCTTTTAAGTATTATTTAAATGTTAAGTTTAATTAGAATTCTGTTAAGAAACATGATTGGTAGCAATTGCCTTTAGCAATGCTTGTTTGTGATCTGTGCAGTTACTTAGATTGTGCGCTCTGAGAGACAGGCTCGGGGCTCCCTCGCGCTAGGTGTCACTGAGTAAGAGCCTCGCGCAGGTCTCGTGGCTGAAGCTATAAATACTAGCTTCAGCCAACTGCCAAATGCTTCGTCTCTCGTTTTCCCTGTCGAGAGCTTCTGCCCTCGCGTGTGAATTCCTTGACTTCCTGATCGGTAATATCCTGTTAGATTATTCTTAGCCCCGTATTTCCCTCGCCTTCAAAAACCTGTTCCATGTGTATCCTGACTGTCAGTGTGACAGATTTATGCCTTGAAGACGACGCGGATGAACTCCGGCATTTCCCCGAAGCAGCCGGAGGGTTTGTTTATCCGCTCTCCTCTGCAGGCTGCCAGTTCGAGTCTCCTGTCATCGCGCTGCCGCCTGAATTGAAAAAAGGACAGTAAGAAGTTTTTATTTCAATTAAATTTGCCACGAACAATTTATTGGTGATTTGAAGTGGCAAGGACAATTAACTGTGAAACGCTTGAAACGCTTGTGAGTCTAAGCGCACAGAGTAGAGCCGGTTACTGAGAAAACAAGCTTTGTCAAAGGCAAGGCTTTTTGAAACAGTGAACTGTGAATTGATTAGAAAGCTTAGCGCTTGCTGTGCTGAGAGACTCAAAAGGCAAGGACAGTTAACTGCGACATGCTTGAAAAGCCTGAGAGTCTAAGCGCACAGAGTAGAGCGGGTTACTGAGAAAACAAGCTTTGTCAAAGGCAAGGCTTTTTGAATAGTGAACTGTGAATTGATTAGATAGCTTAGCGCTTGCTGTGCTGAGAGACTCAAAAGGCAAGGGCTTGAAGGACACTTATGTCTGCATAAAAGTGAGTCAATCTTGAACTAACAAAAGCGCTCAACAGCGGACAGTGGAATCAAACAAGCCTTGGTAGAGACAACATTGTAAAATAGTCAATTCAAATCTATGAGTGCATTTCAGTGTTATGTAATCTCAATTACAGTATGAAGGAAGGAAAGTAACATATGTACAAGGTTGATCAGAAGAGATTATTTTAGATAGTAGAGTGAATTTAGAGAGGCTGCTCTGCTATTTCCTGTCTTCCTACTGCAGGACCTTCTAACAGAAGATATATGTAAAGACTCAGGTATGGCCCTGCATGAATTTCTGCGTTCAGTTTAGAACTAACCCAATTAACCCTTTAGCCTGTTTTCTTAGTAAAGTGCAAGTTCATTTTTTGACATGTCATGTTTACTTAAAGGTGTCAAGCCCCAGAACCAAAGTTAAGATCTCAGTAGAAGTGCGAACAAGGGTCAGACGGTCAAATGGTCAGTAAGCTCAATGTTTAGTTTTTATTTTAAGGTTGATTGAGAAGTGGACAGTTAGTAATTGTTGTTAATATTGCACTGCAGTTTAACGCAAAGACAGCGCTGAACATTCTTAACAGAAGATCCTTGGCCTGGAGCACTTCCTAAAGAGAGACTCAACCGAAGATTTAATCTTGTATAATTTGTTGTGAGTCTCTCTGTCCACTTCCCCTTTCCCTGAGGGAAAAGTCAATTCAGTCAGAGTCAAGGTCCTGATTGGTTTGGTTGATCCTTGAGGGAGTTGGGAGTTCGCAGCTCGAGAGGAAACGTCAGAAGAGTCTCGCAGGACTTCACAACAGTAGACGAAGCCTCTTCCAAAATCTTTAAATCGTTTCCTTTCGAGTCTGCAAACTCACCCTCATGGATGCTTCACAGTTGTCACAGTTAGTACAGAAGATGACTGAGGAGATGGAAAATCTACGCTTAGAGAATCAATCGCTTCGTCAGGAGCTAGGTGAGACTAGGGCTGGATTTTCGACTTGGAGGGATTCTTCTAAGGAGAAGAAGCCGGTTCTAGCGCCAGCAAGATTTGGAGCTGATGTGGTTCAGCCTCATACCTCACAAGATCAGTCTGAAAAACAACCAGTTCAAGTTACTGTTGTTACTCCTACATTTGTCCCTTTGGCTAATCCTGAAAGGTTTACTGGAGATAATAGCAGATTTGCGACCTTTTTTAGTCAGTGCCAATTACACTTCATGTGTAAACCTCAAATTTTTTCTTCCGATTCTGCTAAGGTGGCATTTATAATTTCTTATTTGGGAGGGGTGGCTGCTAATTGGGCCATGCCTTTAGTAGATAGTAATGACCCTTTGCTTCATAATTTGCAAAATTTTAAATTGGCCATGTCCAATTTATTCGCCAGACATACCTTAATTCAATCTTCTGATAATGAGTTATTGAGCCTTCGTCAAGGAACTAAGGATCTTATCTCTTATATTACCACCTTTAATAGACTTCTGTCGGAAACTCATTGGCCAGAGGAGAAGAGGATTTCTTTATTTTATAGAGGTCTAAAAGATGATTTAAAAGATTCTCTTGCACACATAGTGAATCTGCCTGATGAGTTTAAAGATTTTCAGGATCTTGTGGTTAGACTTGATCACAGATTGGGTGAACGTAGAAATGAAAAAACAAGAAGTGATTTTAGAAGTCCTTTAGTTAGAGTTGAGAAAAAAGAGTCAGAAGTTAAGAATGTTTTTGTTGAACCTGTTTTATCGGGTGGGTTCAAGGGGCCTTTAACTCCTGAAGAGAAAGAACGGAGGCGTAAGGGCAATTTATGTTTATACTGTGGCAAACCTGGGCATTTTGCCAAGGATTGTTCTGTAAAACCCACAAAAAAGAAAGTTCTAGCTGTTGAAACTCTTCCCATTAAGCCGTCGGAAAACTGAAATACTCGAGGAAAGCAGAGATCGTTTCCTCGAGCAAAATTTCTTCCCAGATCTCCAAATTTGTCACCAATGTGACTACACATATTCCCAAACATTTTACTATTCGGATGGTTTTTATCTTAACTACTCTTCAAAGACATAGCATTCCAGTACTTTTGGATTCTGGGGCTACTGGGAATTTTTTCGATATTGGATTTGCTCATAAGTTGAATCTGAAATTTGTTACTAAGGAGGAACCTGAGTCTGTGAGAGCTGTGGATGGTTCGGTTTTGTCTTCTGGTATGATTCAATTTAACACCGAACCATTAACTTTGGTAGCAGATAATGGGCATACTGAGAAGGTGGTTTTTGATCTTATTGACGCACCTAGTTTTGGTGTCATCCTAGGCATTCCTTGGTTGGAATTGCATAATCCCAATATTGATTGGATCAAGAGGACCGTTACCTTAGAGTCTTCCTTTTGCAAGTTACATTGTTATCAAGAGACCAAAGATCCAGTGATGCCCCTTTTTTGTGCTGCTTTAACTGCTGAAGAGAATAAACTTCCAACAGAGTATATGAGTTTTTCTAAGGTTTTTGATCCTGTTGAAGCAACCAAATTACCACCACACAGAATTTTTGATTGCAGGATTGATTTAATTCCGGGTGCTGTTCTGCCATGTAGCAGAATTTATGCCTTAACTGAACCTGAAAATATTTATTTAAGGAGCTATTTGGATGAGCTTTTAGAATTAGGTTTTATCCGGCATTCTACTTCTCCTGTGTTGTCTCCTCTTTTCTTCGTTGCGAAGAAGACTGGTGATTTGAGGGCTTGTATCGATTACAGAGCGGTAAATAAAGCAACTATTAAGAACAGGTACCCATTGCCATTGATTCCAGTGCTTCTTAATCAAATTAAGGGCTCTAGTGTTTACACCAAACTGGATCTTAGAGGGGCGTATCATTTAATTAGAGTCAAAGAAGGCGACGAGTGGAAGACCGCTTTTCGTACGAAATTTGGTCTTTTTGAGTATACGGTTATGCCCTTTGGTCTTTGCAACGCTCCAGCGGCTTTTCAATATTTTATTAATGAGGTCCTACATGATTTATTGGATGTCTGTTGTATTGTTTATATTGATGACATCCTAATCTATTCCAAAAATATGGAAGAGCATGTACAGCATGTTCAGTTAGTATTACAGAAGTTGAGGGATCATTCTCTGTATGCTAAATTGGAAAAATGTGTTTTCCATGCTTCTCAAGTTGAATTTCTTGGTTATTGTTTATCACCTGAGGGAATTCATATGGATAAAAAGAAAGTTGAGGCAATTTTATCTTGGCCAATTCCTGCTTCAATAAAAGACACACAGAGAATTCTAGGATTTGCTAATTTTTATAGGCGATTCATTTCTAAGTTTTCAGAAATTGTTACCCCTATTACCCAGTTATTGAAAAAAGGGAAAGTCTTCTCTTGGACTGAGGAGGCTGACCAGGCATTTTCATTGTTAAAGAAGGCTTTTACCTCTGCTCCCATTTTGGTTCATCCTGATCCTGATAGGCCTTTCTTTGTGGAAGCGGATGCTTCACAGACTGCTATTGGTGGTGTGTTGCTTCAAAAGGATTCAAATACTGGTCATCTTCATCCAATCGCCTTTTTCTCCAGGAAATTACTTTTGGCTGAGCAAAATTATACGATTGCAGAACGAGAATTGTTAGCCATTAAAGATGTGTTTCAAGAATGGAGGCATCATCTTTTGGGGGCTAAACACACTATTACTGTTTATTCTGACCATACAAATTTGCAATTTTATTCCACTGTTAAGGCTTTTACTCCTAGACAAATGAGGTGGTTGCAATTTTTTAGCGAATTTGATTTCTTGATTATGTATCGACCAGGGAAGAAGCAGCTATTATCTGATACACTTTCACGTTTAGTTTGTGAAAAGGATTTAAATTCTATGAAGGATCCTCCCAGTATTGTGCCTTTAGAAAAAATTGCTGCTGAAATCCATTCAGAAAGTTTCTTGGATTCAGTAAAAAAAGAATTAAAGAATTTTGATGTTCATGAATGGTTATTAAAAAAGGGTAACTCCATTAGAGATGGGTTTTTCTATCACAATGATAAATTGTTTATTCCCACAAGAGATTTGCAGGATAAGGTCATGCAATGGAATCATGATTTGGCGATTGCTGCACATCCTGGTATTAACAAAACCCTGGATTTGTGTCAACGTCATTTTTGGTGGGAAGGAATGATTTCTATTATTCAGCAATTCGTGAAAGCTTGTCCAGTTTGTTCTTGTCAAAAGGCTTTACATGAGGTTCCAATGGGTTTACTTCGTCCTATGACTATTCCTCCTCACCCTTGGCATACAATCAGTTTAGATTTTATTACTGATCTCCCTAAGTCTAATGGTTTTACTACAGTCCTTGTGGTGGTGGATCTGTTATCCAAAATGGGACATTTTATTCCATTACATAAGATTCCCTCGGCAACGGAATTCAGTGCTGTATTTTTATCTAATATTGTGAAACTTCATGGTCTGCCCTCAAAGATTATTTCGGATAGGGGCCCTCAGTTCATTTCTAAATTCTGGTCACAACTTAGCAAACGTTTGGGAATTGAGTTGGCTCTGTCTTCTTCTTTTCACCCACAAACGGATGGTCAGACAGAGAGATTGAATCAGCATGTTGAACAGGGTTTGAGATGTTTGTTAACTACCTCCTCTCACCCTTGGGATGAAATGTTACAGTGGGCTGAATTTTCCTATAATAACACCACTCATTCAGCTTTGGGTTGTTCTCCTTTTTATTTTCCCACTGGTCAACATCCAAGATCTATTCCTATACTTTTACCTAATGAACAATTGTCTATGCCAGCAGTTACTGATAGGTTGACTCATCTGTTGGATATCCAAGATAAGGCTAGAAAACAATGGGTCAAAAGTAAGTTGTCTATGAAAAAGACTGCTGATTCTCATCGTAAAGCTGCTCCTTTGTATAAGGAAGGTCAGTTGGTATGGTTATCCACTAGAAACATTCAGTTGGAGGGTCCCAGGAAGTTGAAGCCTAGATATATTGGGCCTTTTGAAGTTAAGAAGGTTTTGAATCCTGTATCTGTAAAATTAGTATTACCTGAGGAATATGCTATTCACCCTGTTTTTCATGTTTCTCTGTTGAAACCTTTTGAACCTTCTACTCGTGTTGATAATCCACCACCGCCAGTAATTGTCGGTGACCATGTTGAGTACGAGGTTAAATCCATTTTAGATTCCAAAAGGATTCGGGGTGCTTTGTTTTATTTGGTTGATTGGAAGGGTTATGATCCTTCTGAGCGATCTTGGGAACCTGAGAAAAATGTTCATGCTCCTAGACTTGTTAGATCTTTTCATGCTCTGTATCCTGGTAAACCTAGACCTGTAAGACGACCTTTGGGGGGAGGAACTGTTAGGGGTATTACAGGTCGTCTTAAATAGATTCTGGCCCAGAATTGATTCAGTGTAAATATTGATAACCAAAAAGGTTTATTTAGGGTTGGGATTTCCTTTTAAGTATTATTTAAATGTTAAGTTTAATTAGAATTCTGTTAAGAAACATGATTGGTAGCAATTGCCTTTAGCAATGCTTGTTTGTGATCTGTGCAGTTACTTAGATTGTGCGCTCTGAGAGACAGGCTCGGGGCTCCCTCGCGCTAGGTGTCACTGAGTAAGAGCCTCGCGCAGGTCTCGTGGCTGAAGCTATAAATACTAGCTTCAGCCAACTGCCAAATGCTTCGTCTCTCGTTTTCCCTGTCGAGAGCTTCTGCCCTCGCATGTGAATTCCTTGACTTCCTGATCGGTAATATCCTGTTAGATTATTCTTAGCCCCGTATTTCCCTCGCCTTCAAAAACCTGTTCCATGTGTATCCTGACTGTCAGTGTGACAGATTTATGCCTTGAAGACGACGCGGATGAACTCCGGCATTTCCCCGAAGCAGCCGGAGGGTTTGTTTATCCGCTCTCCTCTGCAGGCTGCCAGTTCGAGTCTCCTGTCATCGCACTGCCGCCTGAATTGAAAAAAGGACAGTAAGAAGTTTTTATTTCAATTAAATTTGCCACGAACAATTTATTGGTGATTTGAAGTGGCAAGGACAATTAACTGTGAAACGCTTGAAACGCTTGTGAGTCTAAGCGCACAGAGTAGAGCCGGTAACTGAGAAAACAAGCTTTGTCAAAGGCAAGGCTTTTTGAAACAGTGAACTGTGAATTGATTAGAAAGCTTAACGCTTGCTGTGCTGAGAGACTCAAAAGGCAAGGACAGTTAACTGCGACATGCTTGAAAAGCCTGAGAGTCTAAGCGCACAGAGTAGAGCGGGTTACTGAGAAAACAAGCTTTGTCAAAGGCAAGGCTTTTTGAATAGTGAACTGTGAATTGATTAGATAGCTTAGCGCTTGCTGTGCTGAGAGACTCAAAAGGCAAGGGCTTGAAGGACACTTATGTCTGCATAAAAGTGAGTCAATCTTGAACTAACAAAAGCGCTCAACAGCGGACAGTGGAATCAAACAAGCCTTGGTAGAGACAACATTGTAAAATAGTCAATTCAAATCTATGAGTGCATTTCAGTGTTATGTAATCTCAATTACAGTATGAAGGAAGGAAAGTAACATATGTACAAGGTTGATCAGAAGAGATTATTTTAGATAGTAGAGTGAATTTAGAGAGGCTGCTCTGCTATTTCCTGTCTTCCTACTGCAGGACCTTCTAACAGAAGATATATGTAAAGACTCAGGTATGGCCCTGCATGAATTTATGCGTTCAGTTTAGAACTAACCCAATTAACCCTTTAGCCTGTTTTCTTAGTAAAGTGCAAGTTCATTTTTTGACATGTCATGTTTACTTAAAGGTGTCAAGCCCCAGAACCAAAGTTAAGATCTCAGTAGAAGTGCGAACAAGGGTCAGACGGTCAAATGGTCAGTAAGCTCAATGTTTAGTTTTTATTTTAAGGTTGATTGAGACGTGGACAGTTAGTAATTGTTGTTAATATTGCACTGCAGTTTAACGCAAAGACAGCGCTGAACATTCTTAACAGAAGATCCTTGGTCTGGAGCACTTCCTAAAGAGAGACTCAACCGAAGATTTAATCTTGTATAATTTGTTGTGAGTCTCTCTGTCCACTTCCCCTTTCCCTGAGGGAAAAGTCAATTCAGTCAGAGTCAAGGTCCTGATTGGTTTGGTTGATCCTTGAGGGAGTTGGGAGTTCGCAGCTCGAGAGGAAACGTCAGAAGAGTCTCGCAGGACTTTACAACACCAAGCGCCCCGCAGGGGCGAAAGCAACCAAAAAACAAGGCCCAAAAGCCAAGAGCCGCAACCCAAGACCCCAAGGAGTCCAAAGGGTGGACCGGAGAGGACATCCAACACCAGCAGCAAAGACCCCGAAGGGAAGGACCCGACAGGGTGGTGAATCAAACACACCAGACCCGGAAACGAAAACCAGGCAACAGACCCAGGAAACACGCAAGGAAGCCAGGAGCACCAAGAAGCAGGAAATCCGCCCCCTGCACCCGCAGAGGAACGACCGACAATCCCAGAAGAGCCCCAGAAGGAGCGAACTGCTACACCAAAAGGAGGCCAGCACCATGGGAACAACACCCAGAGCAGAATCCCAGGCCAAAAAGGCCAGCAAACACCAAGCATAGGACAGCCGAGAAGAGGACCGACGAGAAGCCCGCAAGCCACCGCCAGCCGGCCGAGAACCCCCAACCCAGCCAAGGACAGCCGCACAACCGCCAGGCAGCAGGGGCAAGACCCGCACAGAACCCAGGGGAAGGGCACGGAACATCAAAGGGCACGGAACCCCGGAAGGAACCCTCACCGAGCGCAACACAACCAGGACAGGAGGGGAAAACAAGGAGCCCAAGGCCAACAGGGAGCAACCCCCAAGAACAGACCCACTGGGCCCGCACCAGAAATGCCCAGAGCAGCAGAAAGAAGCGAGGGGGAAAGGAGGAGGCACACAGAAAAACCCAGAGGCCTGGGAGAGGGCCAGCCACTGACCACCCCAAGACCCGGGCCCCCGGCCCAGAGACCAGAACTGGGCCACCCAGGCCAACCCCGGCGCAGCAACAGGACCACCACAGGGAGGCCCCAATGACTCACCAACAGGACGCACACCAGGAAGGAGTCAGAAACCCCAGGACAATGGAGGGACCCAGCACAACAGAACAGCCAGCACCCAGGCCACCCGCCGAAGGCAGAGAGCAGACAGCCCCAGTACCCAGACCAGAGTCCACAGACACAGGACGCAGGCAACCAAGGATCAAGGACCAGAACCTGGACCAACCCGACCGTGGCATAGGACTAAGCCACCGGACGACAGACCGAGCCAACACCCACGGACCCCGCAGAGAGCCCCAAAAGGGCACCAGGGCAAGCCCAAATGCCACAAAACCGTCAGCAAGAGGACCCCCGGGAGACCAGCAGGAACCAGAACCGGAACCCGAACTGAACCCAGCCAAGCCAGGAGCAGGCTGGCGACCGAAGCCACCACAAGCGGAGCCGGAGGAGCCAGCGAACACCCAGCCAGAAGGAAACAGCGGCCGAGCCACCAGGAGAGCACTCCCGGGGACGGACTGACAAGGGCAGCAGGGACAACAGACCCTGGAGACCAACCAAACAGGAGTCAGGCGGAGAAGGAAACGAGCCCAGGGAACCAGAAACACCACAGAAGCCAGGCGCCCCAGCACCCGCAGCCAAAGGACTGAAGCCAGGCGCCCGCCGGACAAGGGACCGGGGCCGAGCAAAGCCAGAAAACCAGCACTGACAGGGGATCAGAGAAGACAAACCCCGGGACACCAAAAGCCCGGCCACCGGAAGAACCATTCGCAAGAGGCCGACCAGAGACGGAGGAAGGAAACCCCTGCCACAGGAAGGAGAGCCACGAGAGCACCCATACAAGCGGGAAGACCCAGGGTAAAGGCCAGAGGCTGAAGGGGAAGGATGCCACATTGAACACGGGCGCCCACCACAGAGAACCGCAGGAAACGCAGCAAGAAGCAGCGACAGGGATGCGGTGAGAAGTGCCCCCAAAACCCAGGCACGCCATAAACCGCCAGGCAGGGCCTGCAGAAAGATGACCCGAAGGACCAACACGTGGAAGGGAATAGACCGAAACCAGGAGCACAATCCCAGGAGAACCAGAACGGCATAAAGCCTCCGGACACCTCAGCCCCAGCAACAGAAAGGAGCGGGCCCCAGACCCGAACCCCTCCGACAGGAGCCCAGCAGATGGATCACAAGGCAAGCAAACAGGACACCCAGTCCAGCAGAGCCACCCAGCAGGAACCGGAGACAGGCACCGGAGGCAGCTGAACCCCCGACCCGGAGGAACCCGCACCAAGCCGACCCAGCACCCACGACCCACAGAACCCAGGACCCCAGGAACAACAGAAACGGCCCGCAGCCACTGAGGAGGAAACGCCAAAGACGACCACCCACAGTCAGGGAACCGAACTGACAGCAGCGACAGGGACCCAACAGGGCCTGGCACACAAACAAGGAGGCAGCAAGCCAGGGCGAACAAAACGGCCAAAACTGCGCCCCTCCGAATGAAGGAAGGAGACACCCACAGCGGGGACGATGGAGAGGACCCAGTGCAAGGCACGCGAGAAAGGCAGGACGCCCCATTAACGGCAAGGGAAGCAGAGGGCCCAACGCGGCAACACCCAGCCACCACAAACAAGCGCCCTCTATGCCATGAAACCCAGCACCAAGGAGGGCACAGAAGAAGCAGAGGACAGGCCAGCCCCCAGCGCCACTGCCGCATCCAAGCAGAACAGACCGACCAAGCAGCGCCACCAGGACAGGTACCAACAGTCCAACGGGAGGAAAGGGGCGACTCCCACCAAGAAGCAAAGCCACTGGAGGAAGAGAGGGATGCGCCGCACCGAAGAGAAATCCCAGACGCAAACTGAGCGTGTAGAGAAGTCTGAAACAACAGAGGTTTGAACACAGTGCTTAAGGAATACGGAGGGCCGAGGAGAGACCGCACACGGTAGGCCCTACAGGCAACCAACAAGCAACTGTCAGCAGGCCAGTACCACAGTGGACAAAGCCACAAGCAGAAAGCACATACAACCAGTACGAGCAACGCACGCCACTCACACCGCACCAGCCATAGTCCCAGCCCAGCCCAGCAGGAAAGAGGAAAACCCAGCCGACCAGCACAGGAGCCCAGCGACCCACGTCCTGCACCCCCACCACCCTGGAGCCACAGACAGCGCCAGAGGCGGGAGAAGGATCCTCAGCATCCAAGCACCCAGACGGGAATCAGCCGCCCACAGGACCCGATGGATGAAGAGGGGATAGAAGGCACCAACAGAACCTCCATACTCCAGAACACAGGACAGAGCAGCCTCAATGCAGTACAGCACGAACCAGACATGAGAGGCAGAACAACCACCATGGAGCCCAGGCGACCAGGGCGCTCAAAGGGGGACCGGAGTCCCAGCCGCAGAGGAAGAGGACAACAGCATGCACCCACCAACCCCAAGCGACCCTGTGGCAGACAGCCAAGGCCACCATCAAAGAATCAGGAGCACAGGCAGGATACGAACCCTTCTTCCAGAAAAACGTTTCAGCGCCTTAAAAACAACTGAAAACGGGCAGAAACCAGCCCTACCGGGCCTCCGGGAATACAGCATACCGGGAGGAGGCAGCCACACAGCCCGACCCGGAAATGCAGCCCCAGCCCCAGGAGGACCGCCGGACACCGCAAAGGATTCCTGAGCCACCGCTCCGCCCCCATACCACGAGGGAGACGAGGAGAGGAGGCACAGCCAGGAGAACGCTGCAGAGGGCACCGCCGTAGCAGAGAACCAGACCGAAGACTCCCCGGCACCGCCACAGAGAGGAGCTGAAAAGGTAAGTCTCACTAGGGAGACAGAAAAAAACAGGTGGAGGTGGGGGCGAGCAGCGTTTTTATGCTGGTGGTGGGTCTGGGTGGGAGGCGGGCCTCAATTGTGCTGAAGGAAGGCGAGGGAGGGACGGGAGGTAATGCCAAATATTTAGTTAACAAGGCACTGCTTGTGTTTGCAGATTGTTGCTGCCTAAAATCCTTGTATTTTCTTTTTACTAATGGCAATATAGATTTGGTTATGTTTTCAGGGTGAAACCACAAGCCTGAGCATCCAATTGCTCTATATATCTAAACCATGACAGTGTGTTACAATTCATGCGATTTAGAATATCCTTTATGTCCTTTTGGTACTCCAAAAGATATGGTGTTGACCAAAGACGAGTCCAATAACTTACAGGGTGAAAAGCAATACAGTCTGCCACAGATCTTGTTTACAGTTCAATTCTAAGTGCTATCTTTGACATTGAGTCTATTGGCCTAGGTGCAAGAGGCACCTGAAAAAATCATTTTCTACTACTTATATGGCCTTTGCATTAGTTTGGCCCCAGATTTCAGCCTTCTAGGTGCTTATGGCTATTGTTTTGTTTTTATATGCTGTCAGGGCTGGTTTTATCAAACGATTATCGCAGCTACTTGCAAATATCTTTACTGCCCCCGGATTGTTTGATAAGACTGTACTTAAATGCCCCAGAGTAATTTGTCATCAATCCCCATGCCCAGATAGTCAAAGGTTTTCACCTGTTCTACTTGATTGCCATAGATCCTGAGAGTTTACTATAATTTTGATTTGGTCTTTGGGTTTATTATCATAAATGTGGTTTTCTGGACATTAGTGTTAGTTTTCTGGATATGCAAAGACTTTCAAAGCCTTCCAATATTAATATATTCATTCAGACAGGGTAAAAAGTTTTTTTAAAGTGCAATTTCTTTCGAAATATCAATGTGGTAAAAGTGTTAACTTGGGAAAACTGAAGGAGATCAGACATTTGGAAATAATCTTATGGCAAAGTTTATAATTCTTGAAGCATATAGAGAAGTTGCCTTACTACAGGTCATAAAAGTCTATGTTAAACGTATTCAAATAGTTGCTTTACCAAGGCCTAGAATTAGATATAAAAGAAGTAAAAAAAAACGACATTTTGTATTTGTTTTTTCACTTTTAATTGACCAAAAAATGTAATTTGCAAACGAATGAATTAGTTAATGCAAAAAGAGAACATAGTATTTGTCTTTGTGTAGGACTGACACTTTAATAGGATAAAAATGTTCTACAAGTGACATGAATGAAATATTACTTATATTAATATACCGAATAGCGCTTTTGCATTATCGGCATTATTCATAATGTTTTCACCCTGCAGATTTCATATTGAAACAGATTATAGTGGCAGCAGCATAGGAACACACCACCAGTCAATAAGAGAAATTCTACTAGATTTGTCTCTCATTCAAAAAAACAGAATCAGCGTAGTACCGACATGCAAAATTCAAATGTAATACTATTATGAAGGTACTGTCAGCCCCTGCCACCCCACCTTACCTGAGTCCGGTTCACAGACCAGGCCTGCTGCTTTTGGACCCAACTCTATTGCAGCTTCCCTCTGAGGCTACCGGCCTCACTCTCTTGTGCCTCCCTCCTCTGGCTCGTGCCTCTCGTTCCGCTTATCATGCTCTTTTCACTCTCACTCTGCTCTAACTTCTGACTTTTGTGACTTTTCTTGCCATTTGCCATTTGCCTATTTGTTTTTACGGTTTGTCTCCTTGCCTTTAGCCAGTTTCTCATATCACTTTTGTACTGTCACACTTTTACTTTTATCTTTTTGCACACATTCCATTCCATTCTCCCTTGCACTTTTGTATTTCATTTCCAGCATTTGCCTTTCTGCCGATTTCTCATTCAGTTTTACATTCATTCCCACTTTTTGCTTATCTATTTTTGCCTATTTTCCATCTCTTTCTTACCTTTTTCATTGAGCTATTGTCTTCTTTTCTCCTGTTCAACAGTAGCCTTCTCTTTCTTCCTTTTTTGCTCTTTCCCCCTCTGAGACCTTCTCACCTTTTCCACCAACATGGCGCACACTTCCCTCCTTTACCGCTGCTACCTCCCACCTCTCCCAGCCCTGCCAATCACCCACCTGGATCTTCTCCCCCTCCCAGACCTATTTAATAGCAGCTGCAGCGTGAATGGGGAATGGACGTGCTCAGTGGACAGGGAGCTTGTGTAGCAAAGGTATGCCAAATGCAAACCGGTCTGTGTGTGACCTTGATCTACCCACTCTCAACACCAAGGATCCTGATTCTTCCTCCATCCACCCACCACAGCCCGGACTCTAATCAGCCACCAAACCTCATGCACTGAACACTGGATGACCATTCTTTCTTTGCTTCTGGACACCTCTCTCCAGCACTGAAGTTGCGTTCACATGTGCCACCTGCTGCTTCCACTGTGCTTCTTCCCACCTGCTCCCCCGACTGTCCCGTCCTCCTTCACACCAAGCACTCTCGACCAAACCCTGTACAACACCCCCGCAACCAAACACACCCCACCAATGTACACCCCATCCTGACATGCCTGCTCTTCAATATTTGCTCGCTCATCATACATGCCATCGAAGTTTAGGAGGTCCTGAATGACTTCTCAACATTGTCAGGGCTCAATCCCAATGTAAAGCAGCAAATATGGATCGCAAGACAGAACAGAACTTGCAAACGCATAGGAGGACTAGCAATCATCTATAAAGAAAACAACATATCCTTTGCTCCATCTGTACATAAACTCCAGCAACACATGGCCTTCAAGCTTCAAATCTCCAGAAAAAAAACCCTGTTAGTGTCCATTTTCTACCGACCTTCTGGATCACGATACAATTTTGGAAACAGCATTATGGAGTTCATTGGCCCACTGGCCTTTGATTGTATCTCCTTCATCCTACTTGGTGACCTCAATTTCCATCTGGAAGACCACATAGACCCTAACACCAATAACCTCTTGGAGGACCGGAACATGCAAGGACTCACCCAATGAATGAAGACCCCACACACACCACTGAGTAGCTCCTAAACCCTATTTTCACAACTTTGCTTACATCACAGTAAAAAAGTCCAACCCCTCAAATGAACTGACCGCTCCCTCATTGGACTCTACCTGCTCATCCCCCACCAATACAGAACCATAATCCCCCAAAGCTATTTGACGCAACTAGAATGAGTTCCCCCAAGAAAGAGCACCAAACCCACCACCTGTGGCACCGTGATGGCCTCTCACAATCCATCATTTACTTCAATACCTAGATCACCTCCTGTGCAGACTCCCTGACATCACTCAAGAACATCACCACCTGAAGGGCCAGAAGACAAGCAAGCTGGTAAATTGAAGTGAAATTCACCAAAAGCCATTGCAAGCAATTTGAACACCAATGAAGACACATCCATGAAGAAAATTTCAGACCCACCTGCTAATCAGCCCTCTGGTTCAACCATCAGAAATTCAGATCCACGAAACGATCAGCACTGACCAAACAATCTGAGAACAGCTCCAATGATGCCAAAGACATTTTTGCCATATTGAAGAACTTCACCCCCTCTCACCAACTCCATGGCCATCATCACCCCTTTACTGGATATCTGCATTCAACTCTCCCTTGCTTCAGAGACAAAATCAACAACATATGAAATGACTCTGCTCTCCAACAGGACCCATCCATCCTCATGATCTTCCAACATGATGAGTCGAGTGCCCCGGAAACCAAAAATGACCTTCTTGCCTTCCATTACTACAATAGACCTGACATCAATCATGCATTCTATTCAGTCACGATCCACAATGGATACCTGCCCACACTCATCTTCACAAAGGACTTGAACCCATCTGTGCCGAACTCACCATGACACTCAATGATTTCTGCAGCAGAGTATCCTTACCTGATGCCTGAAAACACGCCATCATTCTACTTCTTCTGAAGAAATCCTCTGCAAACCTGAATACTCTGGCAATCTACACCCCTATCTCATTGCTTCCCTACCCAGCTAAACTCCTGTGAAAACTAATGAACAAATGGTTGGCCAACCACCTCACCAACCTCCTGTTTGACCCCTCTCAATTCTGTTTCTGACCCAACCATAGCACCAAGACTGCCATCATCGCTCGTGCATATGCAGAGTCACTCTCCAATAGATCAGCTCCCCTCACCGGAGGGACCCAGTCATTAAGTCTGACACCATACACCCAGTAGCGGTCGGCAGTAGGTGTTTCTGTAGGGTGGTGACGTGGGCAGGGGGAGGGTCAGGGTGGGGGTAGTAATGTATGGATTACGGAGTTTTACAGGTAAGTAAACATTTAAATAAATAAAATTAATTTCGTTGCGCGCACTGCATCACCAAATGTGATGCAGTGCGCCCAACGAAATTTGTTTTATTTTTTTAAATGTTTACTTACCTGTAAAACTCCGTAATCCATACATTACTACCCCCCACCCTGCCCCTCCCCCTGCCCACGTCACCGCCCTAAAGAAACACCTACTGCCGACCGCTACTGCATACACCTCTGCTACCGCCAACTTAATTTGCGGAGTCCCCCAAGAATCCTCACTCAGCCCCACTCTCTTCAAACCCTATATGGCATCACTCTCCCATATCATCGAAACCAATGGAATCAGATTCATCTCAGGAACTGATGGCACACTGCTCATCCTCTCCCTCTCCAATGACACTCCAAACACCTGAACTAAGTTTACCATCAGCATGTCCAGCTGGATGAAGACCAATTGTCTGAAGCTCCACTCAGACAAGACAGAGGTGGAACTCTAAGGAAAAGACACTTCGCTGTTTACATCAGACTGGTGGCCAGGCCAACTCGGACCAGTACCCATTGCAGTCAATTAAGCTGGGAATCTAGGGATAGTGGTGGATAATCAACTCCCAATGATCAGCCAAATTATCATGGTCACCTCCACCTGCTTCCAAACACTCAAAATCCTTGGAAAAATCTTCGAATGCATCCTGCGCAACACCCAAAGAACTGTCACTCAGTCTCTTATCACCAGCAAACAGGAGAATGTCAATGCAGTCTATGTCAGTATCACTGCTCAGCTCACCTGGAGGCTGCAAGTCATCTAAAACTTGTCATTCCGATTCATACTCAAAATCTCCCCCTGCATGCACATCTTGACATATTTCAAAGAGCTCCACCAGCTCCCTATTCACAAATGTGCACTGTTCATGCTCTTCACACATATGTACAAAGCTTACACAATCTAGACTACACAGACCTTAAGGGCCTCATCAGTTTTCACACCCAGGCTGCCTCCTTGCCCAAATCTGCTGCATCTGGAGAACCAGTGACAGGGGGCACTTTATTTTGTATATGGCTCCTAAAGTCTAGAACAAACCCGACCCTGCACATCAGTGATACCACCGCACCCCTCAAATTTAAAAAGAAACTAAAAACCTGGCTTTTCCATTAGAATCCTGTCAGCTCTAGCACAGTCTCTTTTTTCTAGTACCAGAATACCCTCCTGGCTATTTTGATGCGCCAAGATGTGGCATTTCAAAAGCACAGGGATGCACTGTATTTATCGAAATACTGTGCATCCCTGAGCTCTGCCCTGTGCCGGTGCTAAAAGAGCCGCTGTGCGCCAATGCAGGCACCAGTGCACAAGGGTCCAAGGGTGCATGGGTTGCAGAAATGATTGTGTTAGTACCGGAAGGGACACCTTTCTGCACAAAAAAAAATAGTTAATGGCATTGTTCTCCTTCTATGTGTGCTTCAGAATGCAGTACACATAGAAGAAGCAAAAAATGAGGATAAATAAAAGTATTTCTCCTCGTTGTGTCACTTTAATGCCTTCCCTTGAAAGGTGTTAGTTTTTGGGGGTGCCTTGGGTTTACCAATCCTTGTAAATCTGCGGCAGTGTCAAAAAGTCATGGATGTTGCTTGGGAACGCCCAAAGCGACACCCATGACATGCCTTTTAGCTCAGAATTCTGTGTGAAAGGGGGCCATATTAACAAGGTCGCGTAAAGCAATGCAACATGGCTTTTTGTGGTCTTGTAAAGATGAGCCAGCACACAGCGCCACTGGAGCGTCAAAAAAGTGTCGCTCCTGGGGCTCTAGCGGCTTGTTGATTTGCCCGTATGTGAGATGTGTCTTATAAAAAACTCATAACATTGAAATTAAAGCATTCTTAATCTAGATTATTTATTTACTTCCACCACTACCTGCCTCCTTGCCTATCATTTATGTGGAAAGCCTTTCTCAAGAACGTACCCACTACTACAGAACAGAGCCATTTCTCATCACTGATAAAGACTTTGATACCATGCAAAATACTTTTTGATTTTTAGGTTATAAATCGATAACTTGGTTGTGCTCATGTTAAGAGCACTGTTACAATGTTTTTTCAAACTTGCTGCAGAAAATACTAGTAAACAAGTTGCAAAGTAAATGCCTTAGAACGGATTGGTATTTAGCAATTTCAAGTTAGTATATGGTCATTTATTTAAGCCTGGGAGAGAGCAAACTTTAGTTGACTCACCAGCCCCATGTAAAAAAAACAAATCAATTAAAATACATGCATATATTAATATATTGAGAGACTTTAGGTAAACGTTCTTCACCCGTTTGTCTGTTCAGCTGTTATTACCACTTGTTTTTGTCCACCACAACATACAGTATCGGTCTAATTCTTAAATAAATGACTTTAGGTTGTGAGAGAAGGTTTATACAAGGTACTCCAAATAGCGCCTACTCAGAACTACATCAGAGGCTCATCTCAACCTTTTCTCCTCCTCTAAAGTAGACGTATGTTTGTGTTTATGTCTCCTATTGCTTTTACTGAAAAGTACTGTTCAAGATCCACACAAGAAGCCAGCAGGAAACTAATGAGTAAGAAGGCTAGAAGCATTAGATATGTATGATCCAGAAGTCGAGCATGCTGCAATGCTGACAATATGCTGGCAATAGCAACCTTTAACCCACAGATATGTTGAGGTTAGGCGGGTGGTGAAGTGGCGGCTAAACACGACTTCTTAGGGTAGCAGCCATAGGCCACACCAGGGCTACCAGTCACCATGGTCTGACTCAGGAAACCCTCAGACACCTCCAAGATATGCTGGTCCACACCGCAGCACCCACTTCCCTGTGCACCAACCTTGAGACTCACTGGTGCCTTTCGCCACAGGCATGATCCAGAGTACAGGGAAGACAGTAACAGCAGGATGGGCAGCAAGAGTAGCCAGAGGCTTGTCCACAGGGGGGGAGACAACCTCAATGGCGAGTCCACAGCACAAATGCCCTACCTGCTTCTGTGGCCCAGGTTAGTGCCTGCCGGTGTGTTCCTGATTCCAGGGCACTCACTTGTCCAAAACAGTTCCCGGCATGTCCCAGATAGCTTTGACTTCATCCTTTATGTCCTACATGAACATTTGAAACAGACACAGGAGGGGCTGACCTTTTAAAAACAACCCTTCTGCTGCCTCTTGGGTGGTTATTTCCATGAGGAGCGGTATAAAACATGTAAACCATGATCATCTCAGACAGAAAAAGTCTTCAGTGCCTCCCATGCACAGGAACATAACACACATCACGTGGGGGGCCATTTGTTATGTTATATCTGGATATGGACCTTACTTTGGTCTTTGGTTTGAAGCCTGTAAAAGCCAATTCGTCTTACCTTTAGTCTGAAGTAAATATAAATAGCATATGCCTTCATGAATTTTGTGCTTTACATATAGAGGTATTATTGCATTTTCTCAGACAAAAATACTGCACTGTGTGTTTATATTAACCATTCATGCTGTATAACCATAGGAAATGGAAAAATAGCAAACAATATGAAGACAGAAAGAATTATAACTGGAACAAAAAATCTCCACCCCAGTGCATTCATGATGAAGCATGCAGTTCTTAGAATAAGAAATGAACACAGTAGCCCTCATGATTTCCACTTTCAAAGGGCTAAATTATCCTATTATAATCAGCTTTTACTCTGTGACTTCTTGGTACCTACACAGTTAGGAAAAAGTCCAAGTCCAAGATTTACTAACACTTCGACTTGGTTTTACGTTACATTTGTAACACAAACCCTGCACGAAAATTGCGGTGGTATTTCATTTTTAATCCGTATCAGGATTATGGGTGCCCAAGGAACTGGCTGAATTTGGCAGCTCTGCGTTACTTTTGTAATGCAGAGTTCTAGCCATATTCCATCAATCACCGTGTAGCTGCTCCAGAAATGCGAGCTTGTGAGCACAAGCAAGATTTTGGCATCTCAAACATGACTTTCTAGCAAGAGTGGGCGGTGGGGTCTCTGTCAGGGGGCTGATTCTGTTATGTTATGTTATGTTATGTTATTGGTTTTTATTGTGTGCACAGCTACTCCAGCTAAGGAGCGTCCTGGCGCATTTGACAAGGGAGTGCATAAAAAACATAACACAGCTAAAAAAAGAGAACCAGGGAGGACCACTCTAAAATACATAACACAGGCTCGGGGTTAGAGACTAAAACAGGAATGTTTTTAAGGCTTTCCTAAAAGCCATAAGATCCTCTAACAGGCGCAATTCCACCAGGAGAGAGTTCCAGGCTGATGCCGCCTTTACACCAAAGGAGCGGCCACCCATGCGGCAAAGCCTGTATCTGGGGACTACAGCCAGGGCCTGGCCCTGGGAGCGAAGAGTGCGAGTAGGGACATAGAGGGAAAGAGAGCCAGACAGAATTTCAGGTCCTATGCCTCTCAAGATCTTAAAAGCCAGGCAGAGTACCTTGAAAAGAATACGCTTCCTTATTGGAAGCCAGTGTAGGGAGCGAAGAACGTTCGCCACCGAGCAGAATTTAGGGAGGCCGACAATCGCCCTGGCTGCGGCGTTTTGTACCCGTTGTAATCGAGTAAGCTCGGCCTGATTGGCCCCGGCGAGAAGAGAACTCGCGTAATCCAGGCGAGAGATGACAGTGGCCTGGATTACTAACTGTCTGGTTGGGGCATCAAAGTACTTAAGAACAGGTCTTAAGCCTCTCAACAGACCAAAGCAACCAGCCGCTGTTCTTTTAGTATGTCCAACGAAAGTCAGACCCGAGTCTATCCACACTCCCAGATTTTTCAGCTCCAGAACCGGCGCCGGGGATGGTCCCAGCTCAGATGGCCACCATTGGTCACCCCAGAGTTCCGCTCCCCTACCGACAACCATAACTTCTGTTTTAGTGGCATTCAGCTGGAGACAGTTCCCTGTCAACCAGCTAGCCACCGCCTTCAATCCATCCTGAAACCTGGGGGCATCTACTTCCGCATCCCCGCTGAGAGTAACCGCCAGCTGTGTGTCGTCGGCATATGAGACCAAGGTTAGGCCCCACTGCCTAGCGACATCAGCTAGCGGTCTCACGTAGAGATTAAACAACGTGGGACTCAGCGAGGATCCCTGCAGAACCCCCATGGCCAGTGGTTGGAAGTTGGACTTGAAGGGAGAGATGGAAACACAGAAGGAACGATTGCCAAGGTAGGAGCGGAACCACTGCAGAGCCTGTCCGCCGACACCTATCTCCTCGAGCCGATGCAGGAGGATGCTGTGAGAGACTTTATCGAAGGCGGCGCTGAGATCTAACAGTATCAGCGCCGCCGTCTGTTCAGCATCCAATACCGCACGGAGATGTTCCACCATCACAAGGAGGGCGGTCTCCGTTCTGTGCCCAGCACGGAAGCCGTTTTGTGTGGGGTCGAGGACATTGGTTCGTGCGAGATACTCAGACAGGGCCAAGTTGACATGGGCCTCTGTTATCTTCGCCGGCCAAGGCAGCAGCGAGATGGGACGATAGTTTTCGGGCTTGGATGGATCCAAGGAAGGCTTTTTGAGGATGGGAGACACCACCGCCTGCTTCCACTTAGTTGGAACCACCCCTGCCTCCAAAGATAGGTTGACAAGGGAACACACAACAGTGCGCCCCATAAAGGCCTGCTCTCTAAACAGAGCAGGTCTAACTGGATCAGATGGAGAGCCAGATTTAACTCGCAAAGCGAGTTTGTCAAACCCATCTAAGGGAAGAGGGGGAAAGGAAAGCAGGGTGGTGGAGTGTGGCGTCGCATTAGAACTTCCCAATTTGATCCCTGTGTTAGGGAATGCCCGATAGATTGTTTGGACTTTCCCCAGAAAATATGCAGCCAGGGATTCACAGTGGGAGGTGGAACTCACCACTACAGAGGGAGCTCGCTTCGCTACCAGATCCTTCACGGCCTTAGAGATGGTCTTCGACGGGTTCGGGCTACAGCGAAATTCTGCAGCATAGTAAGCTGCCCGAGCTCGACAAATGGCCCGATGGTAAATCTTGGTAGATACAGCATATGCAGCTTTTAAATCAGCTCCATATGTCTTTCGCTAAGCTCTTTCTGCCCGTCTACAGGCTCCCTTCAAGGCACGCAGGGCACTGTCGTACCAGGGGCTCGACTCTCTAGTACTGATTTTACTCGATATGATGGGAATCAGAGTGTCGAGAGCCCTGGTAGTCCAGGAGCAGAAGCGGTCATACCCCTCCTCCACATCTTCCAGTGGACCCAACAGACCTTCCGCTAGAAGGTGGTGAAAATCCTCTAGCCTAAGTTTATTCCACAATCTCCTTGGAACACATCTCACCGACGGGGTGGAAGGGGCCGTCGGAATGGGACACAGAATGGTCACCAAAAAATGGTTGGTCCATGTTAACGGAGAAATAGATGTAATTTTAGTCTCCGGCAGGTTGGTAAAAAAGGGGTCAAGGATATGACCCCCTATGTGGGTAGGCTGCGAAACCAGCTGAACAAGCTGAAAGGCCTCTAAGTCAGCGGCGATGCTGCGAACCGCCAAGTTGGAGGGTGTATCGAAATGTAAGTTCAGGTCGCCCAAGATGGAGTAATTGGCACACCCTGTGACCAGTGTGCCAAGGGCATCCGGAAACGAACTTCGAAACACCACATCACTACCCGGCGGGCGATACACCACCATCCCCGAGAATGTAAATTCAGGGCTGACAGTGATTTTAAAAGAGGCGCTTTCACAACCGGCGATGTTAAGGCCACTCCACACGCATGCAAAACAGGACCTGACTATAAGCGCTATACCGCCACCTCTGGAAGGTCTGTTCAGAGTGAACATAGAATAGCCAGAAGGACAAACCAGATTTGGAATAGCTACATCCGTGTCCTGAAGCCAGGTTTCCGTAATGGCTAGGACGTCTGGGGCACCATCCTCAACTAAATCATAGATGTTCTGGTAGTGACTCAGAGCTGATCTAACATTTAAGTTGGAAACCCGCAAAGCGGGCAAGGAGCCCTTAAGGTGATGAGCCGGCACTGAAGCCTTCCGAAGAATTGTCCCCGGTAGATCCAGCGCCCAGCCATTACAGCGGCACCGATACGGGCCACAAAGCGGGTGGACAGGCGGCAGAGGACACCTCTGACCAGCCAGGCCAATGATGTATAGGCTCTCTCTCGAATAGGTTAGCATGATGACACACCAAGGGAGCCTGCCAGAGCCCAACTACCCCCAGCGCCCCGCACGTCCGTAGCGCGGACGGGCGCAGACGGGCAGGACTCTGGCACGACTCCGGCCACGCGAGGGCGCGCCCGCTACGCGATCCCGCTACGCTGGGGAGGAGCGTTAAGTAGGCGTCCCGTCGATGTAACCTGCGCAGTACAGCGCTGGCGGATACACTCTCCTCCACCCCCTTCCAAAATGGCGGCCCACCCCAGGCACCGGACCCGCCAAGCGGCGGTGATTCACCAATTAGTTATGCAGGTAAGGGGCGATAAAAAACCCAGGTTCCCAGCAATCCAAAAACAAATTAAAAGATTTAAAATGCGCTAGCAGAAAGCGCTTGAAACGCTGCTGTCAGCCACACGCTACCTTGTCAGACGCGAGGGAGGCAGGGACTCGCCTTAAGTAGGCGTCCCGTCGATGTAACCTGAGCAGTACAGCGCTGGCGGATACACTCTCCTCCACCCCCTTCCAAAATGGCGGCCCACCCCAGGCACCGGACCCGCCAAGCGGCGGTGATTCACCAATTAGTTATGCAGGTAAGGGGCGATAAAAAACCCAGGTTCCCAGCAATCCAAAAACAAATTAAAAGATTTAAAATGCGCTAGCAGAAAGCGCTTGAAACGCTGCTGTCAGCCACACGCTACCTTGTCAGACGCAAGGGAGGCAGGGACTCGCCTTAAGTAGGCGTCCCGTCGATGTAACCTGCGCAGTACAGCACTGGCGGATACACTCTCCTCCACCCCCTTCCAAAATGGCGTCCCACCCCAGGCACCGGACCCGCCAAGCGGCGGTGATTCACCAATTAGTTATGCAGGTAAGGGGCGATAAAAAACCCAGGTTCCCAGCAATCCAAAAACAAATTAAAAGATTTAAAATGCGCTAGCAGAAAGCGCTTGAAACGCTGCTGTCAGCCACACGCTACCTTGTCAGACGCGAGGGAGGCAGGGACTCGCCTTAAGTAGGCGTCCCGTCGATGTAACCTGCGCAGTACAGCGCTGGCGGATACACTCTCCTCCACCCCCTTCCAAAATGGCGGCCCACCCCAGGCACCGGACCCGCCAAGCGGCGGTGATTCACCAATTAGTTATGCAGGTAAGGGGCTATAAAAAACCCAGGTTCCCAGCAATCCAAAAACAAATTAAAAGATTTAAAATGCGCTAGCAGAAAGCGCTTGAAACGCTGCTGTCAGCCACACGCTACCTTGTCTCAAGTAGATTTGCTGCAGCTCGAGTAGATGTACTACTCCAGTGACAACAAAATCAAGTCGAATGGCCGCACGCTCTTGAGCAATGCATGGTGTTGTCCGCATTGATTTCTCAGTGCTGCTCATGCTACTGGTGCTAAATTATAGCAAGCACTGCTCAACCTGTATTTTCAACCTCTCGGCAGAACTCATTGGAATATCTGGTTGTTTTTATGTTACTCCATGGTATTCTGGGAGTTCCACCCACCCCTAATCAGTATTTGCATTAAAAAGTCAACTAAAGTAGCACAAAGTAGCCATAAATGGCACTTTGCGCTATGGAATGTTAAGGGGATGTACCCTCGGTGGTACATGGACATTCCCATGCAACCTCCCTTGGATTTAATGCAAATCGTTATTTATTAACAATTGTAAACATGAATTTGCACCAAAACCTCATGCCTTCTTGAGGCAGGCATAACAAATGAGAAATGTCAATATTTCTCATACTTTCCAAACTTTGTATGTGTGTTGCATTGTACAGCACACATACAAATTAGGCAAACTATTAAAGCATAGTTTCTGTACTGAAAGATACTCCTCTTCCATTGCAAAAACTATGCTTGACTGAAAGCACATACCCTTGCACAATGTGGTACAAAGTTGTATGCCTTGGTGCATGGCAGTCCACAGTGCTCCGCCGCTTAGTCCAAGTCTATCTTAGTAGACTTGGTACTGTTTGTTACTCTCCATTTGAAGCAACGGAGCCACTTTGGTTACTTTGCTGCGTTGCATCACATTGTTGTAAATTTTGCCCCAAGTGTGGACCTCATGGCAAGGTTTTGTGCAGAAAGAACACTTGATGACATGCTATTTGTTTAATTTCATTACATAGGCATTTTTATATCATAAAGCTTGCACATGGGCAACATAATCCTTCATATCGGAAAACAACAGAAGAAACACCAAATGAAATGGACAAAGGACAAACACAATTTAAAAATGATTAATGGTGACACATTACCTGGCTATGTTGGGATTAATAAATAGAGAGTGAAAAATAGTCAGGTCAAGTTATCTATGTGTCAGCTTAGTCTGAAAAGGGTGAGTTTTACCAAATTACATACATTGAATTTTGCTAGACAAATATCATCTGCCATTCATTCCAAATTTCGAGACTGAAAAATGAGGTTTCAGTGCCTTTTCACTCTTGTCTGTGGAATGACCAGGAACGATTTGCTTTTGACTGCATACACAGTAAGTTAAATAAGCAATGTGCTGTGGATATAAGAGGGTTGAGAAAGCTGTGGGATTTTTAAAGTAATACATCCAGCCCTAAAGGTAATATTACACTCGTTGTTGGGTATTATGGAAATGGGAAGAGGAGAGGACTGATGCTATCAGATGTATTGACTTAGAAGGCACATCAGCCCAGAGTGTATGAGTTAGAGTGTAGGACTGATGAGCAGTGCATTATCTTTGTCAGTGTGCAAGGGTAGTACTGACTAGATAACCGCCATCGATTCCTCAGTGTGAATCGAAGAAGAATGCATATGATTTATTTAGGAGTCAAAAACTCTAAAATTGTTTTAGAGATACGCTCTTTCCAGTTCTAGTGGAAGGAGATGATATATGTGGTAAGATTGCCAAATATCTCTCCAGGAATATGGGGAATGCGTCCCCCACTGAACCAACTACTTTTTTGGAAAAGTGTGAGCTCACCCAGACTTCAATTTGATGACATAGAGCTTGAGGAAGTTATATGTCTGGTGAAAATAAATTAAACTTACTGACCTCTGTTAATGCATATATGTCCAACTAGGTGGGTCACTTACAGAATTACCAGGTCAATTTAGGGCATATCAACATGCACATTGTGAATGTATCAAATAATGATGGAGTTCTTCCTAAAATGTTAATGATAACAATTGTCACCTTCTTGTTGAAATAGGCCTCACAAGATTCAAATGAGTTGCGGAACTTTAGACGTATAACATGTCTCCACATAGATCTTGGACAGAGAGTTGTTTTGCTACAGAGGCACCTGGAGGAGCAGGAGTTTGAGATAGGTCATGAGTTGGGTTTTGGCTAGGTCATAAAATGAGCCATTTTAGATATAGCAGTGTCTGTCTGGCTAAACCATGATTGGGATAGCTCATCCCTTCTTGTATATCTGGACATTTTCACAGCTTTATCCCACTGGGTGCTTTGAATCTGTCTTCCAAAGGTGGAAGGTAGAATGGATTCTGAATCGTCATTGGTTTCAATTCTTCTTTAGGGGTCCAACCTTGAGAGCATATCTCCAATTTAGATGCTATGGAGTACAGTCCAATGGTTCGGGTCACGACAAATGAATCCTATCTTTTGGCGGTCTCTTTGAGGTTCTGTTAATAAATAATACGTGGTTAAGTGTTTTTTTTTATATTTGTCGACATTTTGCTGATTCCTATACATAAAAGCAGGACAGTCATTTACCCCCTTTATAGGGGTAATTTGCATGTCTTTTTCTTGTTATCTTAGAGATTCTGGGCCAAATTTACTAATGCGTTGCATTGCCCTCGCGTCACTCAAGGCGACTCAATGGCTGAAGTGTAATTTACTGAGCCACGAGGAGCTGCCTTGCATGGCTCTGTGTGTCTTAGGAAATCCAGAGTATTATAGGGTAGGGCAAATCGCTGCCTTGCATTACACTGCATTGAAAGATATTCCATAGGTGGAGCATGGGTGTTTACATGCATTCACCATAGAGTTAAATGCATTCCAATATTTACAAAGGGTAGTAAACCTAGGATTGTATCAAAATGGTACACCTTCCAAAAAGAGGGATAACAAGGAGAAATATCTTTATTTCTCTTCATTATTTCTTCTTTCCACATGTGCTGGATTCTGCAGCACACATAGAAAGAGGAAAAGGCCTCTACGGATTGTTTTTGTGCAGGAAGGGATCCCTTTCTGCACAAAAACAATTCTGCCTGCATTGTTGACACCCTTACACCATGGCTCAAGAGGGCCGGCAATGGCGCTAGGCAGCACACATTGCACCAGCCCAGGGAGAGAGCACATATATGTCATATCTTAGTAGATGTGGTGTATTTGTGCTCTCTCCCTGTCACACAATGCAGCAATGCAGCACAGCAAGCTGCCTTGCTGAGTTGCATGACTTCTTAGTAAATCTGCCCCTAAGTCTCAGCTGATTAACAGTGTTGTGAAAGAATGGAACATTGTCAGGAAAAACTCGGTAGTGTTGGTTATTAAAATAGAGCAACAACATGTCTACTTGCAAATTATTTCACTTAATTAAGGAGTGACACAAATATATTTAGTGTAAGTTTTTAGGACATAATCAGGAATCACATAGTGGAATATTTTTAGGTCGAGCTGGAAAAGCATGCGAAGCATGCGTCCAAGCTCGACAACTAATGTTACTGACTTCTGGGAATGTGAGACACGAGTCGGCAACGCGCTTTCTGTGTCTCAGATTTGCCCGTTTGAGCGCGCTTTTGCTGCTGGCTGTTTGCTGTGTGGGCGCGCGTTCGCTTTCGGTTATGTCTATCGCAAGATGTGTAGTGCTGGGAAATTCTTACAACACGTGCAGTGCTGGCCGCTGGCATTCTGCTGTTTAGTGCGCTCTCGTGATAACATATCCAATGGTTACAGTTTGTGGAAACATTACAATTAAATGTTTACAGTTTCTGATTCGCAGCAAAAATGTGGCAAGCACACACACACACACACGCGCCGATGCACACACACGCAGGTACACACATGCAGGCAGACACACCCCTCCCCCTCCCTTACCTTACCGGGCTCGCACCATCTGGTCTTCACCTGGGCCCCCTCCTGGGACCCGGGACGTCAGCTGCGGCACTTCGCTAACGCTCTGGGTCGCTCCTCAAAATGAAACTTAATAATGGCAATAGCGCCCATGCCCTGGCAGCCCCGCCCTCCCACTCCTCACAGCCCGGAGACTCCTGTCCTGCACGCAGCACTGGCAAACTCTCACCAGTGTGCCCTCTCTCTTTAGTTCTCTTGTGTCGCTCACTATTCTTTCAGTCCCCTCAGCTTAATTTGTCAGTGTTTCCTTTCACTCCGTCTTTCTTCTGTCTTCCCCTTCCCTCGTTTTTCACCACCAGTCTATAAATTCCTTCCTCGGTCCCTCTTCCCTCTGTGTCCCTTCTCTGTGACCCCCTTCCCTCTTTCATTCCTTCTCGCGTCATCTCTGCCCCCACAGCCTCTTTCCTTCATCTCTTTGTTGAACTTCGCCTCCACCCTCGCCCATCTGTCCACACCCCTCTTCTGCATCACATGCTGCGCGCCATCCTCGTGTTACACACATACACACACCCATCACCTCGCTAAGCAAACACTCTCTTTCCAAACCAACTGTGGCAGAAGGGGGGCGGGGCAGGGATTCCAGGATGGCCGAGTGGTGGAAAGGGCAGGAAACAGATGTGACCCTCGCACACTACCTTGGGAGGTAACCGAGTCGAGTCTGCCGGGATGCAATCTATCCTCGCCCCCTGCTCTCATGACATCACCCCTGGCAGATGTTTCAATTTTGACATATATTTATGGTGTTTCTGTGGATGTTATAAATGCACAGTACGCGCCTCCCGCTGCTCCGCACACTACCACCCAGGGACTGCACTGCATGCGTTGTGCCCCGATAGGACAAGTGACAATAGGCGAGCATATGAGCATATTCAGAATTCAGAGTGCACTATTGACCCGAGGTTATAATGCCATAAGTTAAGGGTCTGAAGGACTTACTGGAATATAAATGAAAAGAACTTTTATTTAAGAATTATTTTTTTTTAAAACATTGTTATTTGTAATATTAATACATCTAAGTCATGTAAATACAACACATATTGCATTACAAATGCTATAGGTGTCACGTTTGCGAAAGTTATAACTATTGGCATTGTAAATGAACAAGCTATTAATCTCGCTATTTTAAAAAACAACACATAAATAAAATATTTGTCATTTACAATACCAATAGCTCAAACTTTCCTAATGCGAGACCTATTGCATTGCAAATGCTTGTTAATTATATGTTCTTAAATGAACTAACTTTTAGCAATTATATTTGTCTTTATACATATGTAAAAAAGTGCTTATCTTTGATGAATTTCTTAACCAGTACAGTAATTAGTTTCACTAGCAAAGTTGCTCCCTTGCAGCATGAAAATGAAAAAGGAGCACTCTTTTAAGGGATTGAGATGCTCAGTATTTTATTATTAGAATTTCTTAGTTCAAATAAAGGATTAAAAGATCTTGGGCATTTTCCTCTATTTAGAGGTTTACTTTGCTGCTGGTGCCTGACTTAAACACTTAGGGCAGATTTAGCATAACAGGCATACGTTAAAAGGTTGAGAGACAAACCTCTCCATATCTTCTAAAATATGACACTGTTTGTCTCTTCTCCACTGCTTTCGCACTCTAGCCTGCCAAGTACCAACACACTCACCATTGCACCACAGAGCGAAGGTGAGTAGGTAGGCATAGGTTTTTTACTGAGTAAACTCTTCCAGGACAAAAACTAAGCATGAATATTTCTCCTACTTTGTATTTGCTGTGGAGTGCAGGACCAATGCAAATTTGTAAGCATGTAGGAGCTTTTAAAGAGTGTTCCACAGTAATGCTTGCCTCACTTTTTGTGCAGATCCCCATTCACAAATTAGGAGATTTGGATTTGCATCAAAACCTACGTGTGGTTGTGTGAAAACACTTGTGTGCCACCAATGGAAAGCCTCATAATACAATGCTGCACAAATTAGTGCATATGTTATTTTATGCAGATTTGTTGAGCGCACTGTCACACGAGAAGGTATCCTGGCTGTGAACAGGTGTGAATCTAGCCAAGCTAGCATTTATGAAACTACTCAATAAGCCAGGTCTTCCACTTCCTGCGGAATTCAGGAAATGAAGAGGAGGCTCTTCTGTGTAGTGGCAGGTCATACCACGCTTTACCAAAGATGTAGGAGAAGGCTCGACCGTTGGATCTGGTTTTCCATATGCATGGGAGGTGTGAAAGTAGGAGTCTGGATGAATGGACGTGCCAGATATATGTGTGAGAGCAGATGCGATTGTTGAGGTATGCTGGGCCAGTTTGGTGAAGAGTTTGATATGTTCCCGTTTGAGTATGTTGCAGTGTGATGTGTGTGCAGTGTTAGGTGGGGAGTGATTTTGGCCATAGAGGTCTGAATGGTCTGCAGCCTTCCAGAGAATTTGGAGAGTGTTTCAGTAGTCCGGGTTGTTTATGACAAAGGTGTGCATAATGATTTTACGGGTCCTGGCTGGGAGCCGTTTGAAAATCTTCACCAGCATCATCAGTCTATGTAACCAATAGGCAGTGAGGGCATTGACTTGGGTGGTCATGTCAAGTTTGCCTTTGATGATGATCCTAAGGTTTTTGGTGTGAATAGTTGGCGTGAGTGGCAGGTAAGTGCTCTTCCTGAAGTTCAAGATTTCAGCTTGTCCCCCTAGAAATGGTGAGGGAAAAGATAACATGAGCATCAGGGGAATGGAGCGGACTGGAGCCTGGAGAGTCTGGCAACCTCTCTTTCTTGCAAATGGTGTGAAAGGTCCCCTTCTTCTCATGGACATCTCAACTGCAGGCAGCTGCCCCTGGGAGGTGGGGGCACCTGAAGGGAACCGTGGAACCAAACCTGGACCTGACACATTCCCCTAAACTGACTTACCGAAGGGGTCCACCTGCGGTGTGGAGGGTTGCCTTGGAGATGACAGGTTGAGGACCAGCCTTGTTGCTGGGGAGGTGGCTGAAATCGGCAGCAGAGCCACACCAAATGTGGTGGGAAGTGGCTAATAGTGAATTAGAAGAAGTGGTCATCTAGGATCGGGTTTACATGTCGGCCTCTTTTGGTGTAGCTGGACTGCGAACAAACCTGATCACGTAGTACTTGTTCTCATCCACACCCTGCTACCGCCTAGTGACATCAGTTGTTGCACTTCATTACTTTGGGCAGCATTTTATTGTTTCCTCTGTTATTTCTAGGCACCAATTAATAACAGGGCTGTTTTCTGGTGGCCATATTGGATTGGGATGCCCCCTTCTGCACAATTATTGAGAGTCAAGTACAGAGGATGGTCCAAAAGCCTGTTGCTCTCCATTCTAATTCTAATTGGAGGCTGTTACTGTGTCCCATCACAGTAACAATCAATCAAGGAATGCTTTGGAGTGTGTGGTGACGCTAATCACCTGCTTGGGACTGGTAGGCCAGGGCATGGTGACCATCTGAGATTCTCTACCATCCCTCGTATGGAACCGAGTGGTCTGGTAGAGACAGGCACTACTGCTGCTTCAAGGTTTCCCTTATGTTACAAGGGTCAAGACCGAAACATGCCAGGCAATTACCATTTTTGGAAGCAATGGCTGAGTAAGGGAGGGAAACAAGATCGAGGGACGTCATGGAAGCCTCAACAAAGATGACGATGGTGGTGTCTGATACCGCACTGGACATGTTTCAAAAGAACTAGCACTAATATAACTCTCTATAGGTGGCGCTAATGACACAGTATCTACCACCTTTGCGGTAGTACAGTCCCTTCGAAGGGACATTAGGTATTTTCACTCCAAGGAGTCAGACCTGAAATAGCGAGAAACGGACATGGAATCTAGATGGTATGCCTGTCTGGGATCCTGAAATTTGGGAGTTTCATCCGAGAGCCATAGATTTGGGAGACAGAAGCCATAGAAACAACATATGGATATCCAGGATTCCTAAGAACTCAGAAAGGGATATTTTGGTGGATTTCCTCGACACTTTGCTCCTGACTGCAGTGAACAAGACTTTCATTCTTCGTCTAGAATCCAAAGAGCTCACCAGGTGAGATTGCATCACAAATCATCGCCATCATGTCTGAGTCACATCCTTGGTTTTTGCTTGTGGCAGCAGTAGGCATGACAAATCCTGGATATGACAAAACAACATGGGCCTTACACGTATGAAAAGAAACCAGCTACTCTTCCTGCCTGACTTTTTGCTTATAACTAATCTGGAAAAATAAATGGTCTTTGGTGCTCAGACCCCAAATGAAGAAGAAAGAGGTGAAATATGGACTGCTGGAACTGGTGAGATTGTTGATCACCAGGGAAAACCAGACATGTGAGTATGACAAACCACAATACTTGGAAAAACTACTAGATACGCTGTAAAGGACAGACAACACCTGGATGGACATTGCCTCCCTGAACACTTCACTGGTCCACCTGGGAAGGATTGGACAGATATGGACAGGGAGAACGCCAACGAATGCAGATGCTAGGAGAAGGTGACACAAAGATGTGGGAAGGACCCAAAATTGGGAGTCTGGATGCCCAGACTGGTAGGGACACGTCACGCTCTGTTATTAATCCATAGTGCCAGGTTTCTTCTACTCATCGCCACGCTCTCCGCTGTGGGGGAGGGGCACAGGAATTCTGGACTACTTACTCTCTGCATGAGATACCATTTTCAGTTACTCCCTTCATAGGAATCATGGCACTGTCTGTCCCCGGATCGTAGGGCACCGATCTGCTAACATCACTCTATACTGGGGGTGGCAATTTGTATTGTCTTCTTCACCCCGCACTTGTGGTACCAGAGCACTCCATACAAAGAACCCTCTTGACTGTTTATGAGCCTGGTTAAACTCAAATCCTTCTCACATTCTTTGAAACTGTGAATTTGATGGGAAGGCGATGATATAGGTGGAGATATGATGTGCTTTATTGGATCTCACTTTCGATTATGAACTATTGCTTTAAGGTTTGTGGGAGTTCACATTGTTTTGGGGAGGTTCTGGACCCTAATGTCATGTTGTGGGCTGATTTCTATAGGGTTTGCTGTTAACTGTAAGAATACTATGCAAATGAGTGGCGGAGAGCCACGTCACCACTGGTATGGCTGTTGCTAGTTACCACTGAGCTAAAAATGTTTTGAGGGGGTCTTTGTTTGACCTCAGTTACCCGTTTCTTTAAAGCACAGGCCACTGGCAGCTTTTCCTTCTCTCACATCAGGTGCTACCTGGAGATCTGCTACAAGGGGTTGGATGGGCTCTCTCTCTTGTTGGCTTTGAAAGGCTAAATCCTATTATATTATGCATAACACTCTTTACTAGAGATAATCACTGTTCTGGATGGTGTGGACCCCCAGTGTTTTCTACACCAACTCCAGCTTAGACACACTAGGTAGTTCTTGTTGACACTTGAGGGATGCTCATCAGTATGCTCCTTGGCCCTCTCTTTTGACTGATTTCCCTACCCACCTCATAGTTGCCTGGCTTTCTTTTGGCCACCAAGAAGCAATGTCAGGATCTGCAAAACCGCTTACGATATTGCCCCACAGCATTAACCAGTATTAACCCGACACTTAAGTGAACGAAGAAACCCGCTTGATAAAGCAAGAGTGTGACAAATTACGTAGATACTGGGTAGGTCAGATGATATACACATGTCCCCACATCCAACAGCTCTCGACATAGACTGAACCACTTAGCCACAGGACTAGGGGTTGGCAGCAATACTCCTTCATAAAAACCTGACATATAGGTTACATAACACATGGATAATGAAGATGGGGATATGTCTTTGTAAGGAACTACATGGATAGGATGCTTACTAATTGGTGGGATCTGTTTAATCCCTAGAAGGGGATACATTTGCCTTCTTCTCTAGTCTAGCCAGATTATTGGTGTACTTTGTGAAAACTAAGGTTGTGATAGTAGGTGACTCGAATATCACCATTGAACTGATCATTGGCAGGACCAGAAGACGAGGCGCCAAACATGACAGGGATCAGGGTTACTGTTGAGGATTTTGCTTTAGTTGGTCCTTTGAGGCTGCTAAACACAAGGGAACAGGATTACACTTTCACTTCATATGTCAATTGGGCTCCCACTCTCATAAACTAATTCCTCACCACAGTGATTACACTTCGCCATGTTGGGGAGGCGCGGATCATTCCAGGGGTTCAGATCATAAAATGGTGTGCTCATGTTAGATCTTAACATAGCTTCTCTCCCCTCTGGGCATTGGCGTATGAACACAGCTAGATATAAGAACACTATAGATAAATGGTGACTGCTTTCCCAGGTCCAACACTTTCTAGATGGGAATTTAGAATATTTGAGTCCCCATCGATGGGGCAAGGCATGTATATGGTTTGAATTGACACAAGACTTGGCAGTAGCCAAAAAACAGCCAGGCAGAGAGAGGCAAAAATAGGTAGCCCTACATCAGCTGATGCACACCTCCCCTCCCCGGATGTGCTAAGAGAATTAACCCAGCCCAAATACAAACTGAACGTGATGTGCACCACGCAGGTGAAAAGCCATATTTCTCTTATGACAGCAACACTACAAAAGAGAGGAAAAGGCTGGGCACCTCTTGGCATCCCAGAAAAATCAGATGGAGGTGAGAAGAACTATTCCTGCTATTTTTAATAAGAAAGCGGAACTCTTGACACACCTATGTGATGTAACTTGAGAGTTTCATGAGTTCTTTTGCCAGCTAAAAAGTTCAGATTCCCTATCTGACAACTCTTTATAGATCAGTGTTCCCTGTTGGATGTAGACATCATGAAGAGGGAATTGCTGCAGGCAATAAATGATCTACGGAGCGGGAAAGCACATGGGGAGAATGGCTACCGTGGAATTTTATGAAATTACCAAAACTCTAGTCTCCCCTTTGTGGTATATAAATAAATAATACCGGATCTATTTTTGAATGTATGAATGAATAACAGATAGCTCAATAAAATAAGAGTCAAGATTCGAGGTAGTAGGAGTTTCTGCAGGTTTATTACAGCATAAGGACAGGATCGGGACAACCTGCATAGGATGACCCAGCAGCTGCTGGGGCCGGGTCTGGGATGAGCGCGCTAACTTTTAATAACAATACATCAACTTATATACATAGCGCAAACACATAGCATTACATTGCAGTAGGCGTAACAGTGGGTGGAGCAGAAGGCGTGACGCGTAGCAGTCGCGAGAGATAACAGTAAAAGTAGGTGTAACTGGGAATATACATGGACATGTGATGCAAACGTAACAGAATATGTCATGAATGGGCGGAATCATTGGAGGGGGCTACCTAAGGAGCCGGGACCTCTAACCTAATGGTGCGCGTAAACTGGCAATGACGTGTTACTAGGAGAAGCTGGGGGCTACGAACTCTGTGCTAGGAGCAGAGACTTGAGTCTGGAGGGTCGGAGCGACATGTGCCTGAACCCTATCTGGTATCTGATGTTTAGGGAACATGTTGATATAAACTAGAAGTCATGAGGGGAAAAGCTAACTTGATTCTAAGACTGGACCATGCATTATTCTACACGTAGTGCGTGATGAAGAATATTAAATGACCATTAATACAGTATTTCTCTAACGTGGAGCCGAATAGGCTAGACAATGACGGAAACTATTGATGCAGTTCAGTAGCTTAGGAATGCAGAGAAGAAGGACTGAACTGATAGCTGGAATCATAACATACTCTTGGCAGACTCAGAGGCAGAGCCAAGCTGCACCGGGCACTGCGAGGCAGGAAGTAAGTGAAGGGTCGAGGATACAGGTGGGGGGCTGTATCGCTCCTCAGCGAGGCTTTCAGGAGACAGGAGCTGAATCTGTGGTCCGGGCCCTGTTGAGGCCTAGAAACGGGGACTTTATAATGAAATAACGTGCACACTGAGAAACGTGGCAATATAACTTTACATAGGCCTGATATTCGTAGTATTCACGAGGACTGGAAACTGACATACCAGAGGTGGACACAACTGTAATTGCGTCATTAATCAGACATGGGGAATAACATATGCATATTGGTCATGCACACATAACCTATGATGGATGAGGCGTAGGGACACAGAACATGGCAAAATTTACTTTTCCACATTCCCTCCTTGTCACTACGTTTCCATCAGGAAACATCAATATTCATGATACCATCTATCATTTCATACAGTACCATTTGCTCGTCTCGAATTGTCTTGGAACGGGATTTAGAACGGGGCTTGGGACTAGGAATACAAGAGGTAGCACACATGCTGCAAATCGCAGGGCCACATTGTATACAGAGGCAGCAGCTGAATATGATCGCTACTGCAATACCTAGAAAGGACAGGACTTTCCATCCCCATGCGGAAATTATATTCCAGAACCAACCGGACCATGTCCAGGTGCCTGGATCTTGGTGTAACAGATGGGCAATTTTATGGAGTCTGGTTATAGCTGAATAAACAGACGGCGCGTTATTTGGAATGAAAATGCAGCAACTAGATCCGATGACTCTACAGGCCCCGCCCCTATCGGCCAGTATGACGTCAAGGACGAGACGATTTTGCAAAACGACAAATCTCATAGCAGATTGTTCTTCGGTTAGGTTACCTAGAGCAGAGGCAGTCTCATTTACTACAGCTTCAAGGGTTCTTGTTAACCTACGGATCAGTTTACTATTCTGGACAGGTCCTACAAAGAAGAAGAAGCCTTTATTGAAATCTGTATACTGTTCTAGAGTAGTTTCAGTATAATCGACAATTGGGGACTCCCTTCTATGTCTAATGTGTACTAGATGTGTGTTTCTGTGATAATCAGATGGGGCTAGGAAAACAGGTGGCAGTAGGAAGGCAATGTAACAGGTTCCCTCCCAATCGAGGGGCAGACGGACATATGCGGTTTGACCACAAATAAAATAAGAATGACGTGAAGCTTTGAAAACAGATTTCCCACTGTCACTATACTGGATAACAGTAGTACAATCACTATGACCTACATGTATGGAACCATAACTACGGACACATAATTCGCCTTTGACAGGTAGTACTGAAATAGCAGGTAAGTCTGGAGTAGTATCAGACTGAACATTCAGGACCATGAAATTCGACGAATAATTACCTAAATTATATACTTCATTTTCTAGATCTAAACCTGTTCTGTGGGGGAAACCTTGCTTGTCTGAAAAACATGTACTGTTAAGAAAAGACATATCTGTTGAGGATGGCGTTAACGTGGACCATGCTCCACACGAACCATTATGTGAGAATGGATAAGGAAAGAGTGGCAGAACTCCCTTCGGTGTCTGGAAAGGGGGGAGTCGACCACACACCCAACAATTAGTGGCATTGCTGGTCTGGTGTGAGTAATGTAACATACGGATAAATGTGTTGTTGCGCATAGCGAGGCGGTATGAATATTCGTGAGGAGGCAGATCACTAAACGTGTGCTCTACTGTAGCATTAGCAGACATATTTACATGAGGAACTGGAAAATACAGATAGAACGCATAGCTGGTGCAGGAAATCAAGATGCTGATGAATAATACGAAACTCAGAAAAACGATACATTGAATTGAACTTCGACTGACTCTCTCACTATGGGGGTCTATTTTATACATGTCAGAAACAGTCTAACCGTTTCACCTAGGGGAGGACTTATACAATCAAACTGACTGACTTATTTTACTAGACCTGAGCTTTAACTTATACTCCTGCTGCGGAGTTTTCTCTAACAGGGAAGGGGTTGTGTCAATGTCTTTTGCGGGACAGTCCTTTAAAACAATGTCTTGGCAGTCTTTCGAATCCTGGGAAATGTTTTTAGAAACGGATTTCAATCCTTTAAAAAGTTTAATATGAGAAAGGTGGATCCATCCTTTTCTGCCTTCCAACTTGACGGCTGTACGGGTGGTGAGGAGGACCTGACGGGGCTCCTTCCAACGAGGCTCCAGCGGACTTGATCGGTCAAAATTCCGGACCATCACTAGGGAACCTGGAACGATTTCATGCGGTGCCACCTCGGTATTGTCTGGAAATGCGGCAGCAACCTGTGAACGACATGAGTTGAGGGCAGACATCAAGGAAGCTAGGTAATCTGTCAGCATATTACATGAAACATCGGTAATACTTCGGGGTCTAGGAGTACCCCACATATTAGGGGGGCGGCCGAATACGACCTCATACGGGGACAGACCTGATCTGGAATGTGCGACCATGCGCATATAAAACAAAGCAACTGGCAGAGCTACTAGCCAGTCCACACCTTTTTCTTTACAAACTTTGGCAATACGGATTTTCAGGGTTTGATTATGTCTCTCGACTAGACCGGCTGCTTCAGGGTGGCGTACACAATGAAACTTCCACTGGTACCCTAACAACAGGGAAACGTGCTTCATCAGTTCAGAGGAGAATGGCTGGCCGTTATCAGAATATACGACTCTAGGGAGTCCGTATCTAGGGAAGAATTCACGAACCAACTGCTTGGCAGTGGTCGCGGCTGTGTAATCTGGGACTGGATATGCTTCTGTCCACCTGGACAAAGCGCATACAACTACAAGGACATACTTGAAACCTCGACATCGCTCCATTTGAATATAATCCATCTGGAGGACCTCAAAAGGGTGGTCAGGGGGCTGGAAACCACCTTGTTCCACCGGGACACTTTTACCTGGATTAAACTGACAACATATCATACAGGTACGGACTTTCTGCTTGGCTGCAGCTCGTAAATGCTTGTTGAACCCAATGTTCTGGATACTGTCTAACATAGCTTTTTCTCCTAAATGTGCTGGACTATGTGCGGTATTGATAATGACTTGAACCATAGAATCGGGGAGAAACCATGTGGCTCTACCCTTCGTTAACCATCCTTGATCTGTCTGGACCCCTCCTTGTTCAGACCATTTCTTGATTTCGTCGGGAGTAGCATGTAACTGGATATCTATGACATCTTGTGTAGGGTCCTTAACTGTCATGCATGTAATCGGATCTGGAGTATGTATTATGTTAACTGGAATGTCTGGATTTTGTGCTGTAAGCTTGGCTGTGCGATCTGCTAGATCATTACCTTGGGAAATAATGTCAGTAACTTTCGTATGTGCTTTGCATTTCATGATGGCAATGGATGTCGGTAAATGTATGGCATCTAACAGGGCTTGAATAAGGAGACCATGCTGAATCTTGGTTCCATGAGAAGTCATAAAACCTCTCTCCTGCCAGAGCACTCCGAAGTCGTGTACAACTCCGAATGCGTAACGTGAATCTGTGTAAACATTAACTTTCAGGTTCTTGGCATGTATACAGGCTTGTGTCAGAGCGACTAGCTCTGCTGCTTGAGCGGACAGGGTATCAATATGGTGTGTTTCAATAACTTCAGTGTCAGTAGTCACTGCATACGCGGCGACTAGTTCTCCTGTACTAGTTCTCATACATGAACCATCCACATAAAGTGTCAGGTCGGGGTCTGGTAACGGAATGTCTGTCAGGTCTTGTCTTGGCTTCGTCGTAATGTTAACTACTTCCACACAGTCATGTGTGGCTGGATTTGAATTAACTGATGGTAACAGTGTAGCAGGATTCAGGACGTTGCAGCGTCTAATTTCTATGTGTGGCTGGAACAGTGTCAATTCATAACCTGTTAAACGTGCAATTGTCAAGTGCTGAGTTTGTGTTCGGTTTAAAAGAACTTCTACGGAGTGTGGAACTTGTACTGTCAGGGAGTGTCCTAAAACTATGGAATCACTTTGTCTGATAGCTAGTGCTGCGGCTGCAACTGACTTGAGGCACGCAGGCAACGCCTGGGCGACTGGATCTAATGTGCTCGAAAAATAAGCACAGGGCTTGTATTGTCCTGCTTGATCTTGTGTGAGAACAGATAATGCTGTACCTTCGCGTTCAGTAACAAAAAGTGTAAAAGGCTTACTGTAGTTCGGTGTAGCTAGAACTGGAGCTTGGCATAAAGCTTTCTTTAACTCATTGAAACTCAGTGTATGTTCAGATGTCCAAGGGAGGACAGTCGATACGGCTGCCTCCTGTGTCGTTAACTGTATCAGTGGCTTGGCTAGAAATGCATACTGAGGAATCCATTGTCTACAATAAGAAGTAAGGCCAATAAAGGCACGTACCTCCTTCTGGGTTCTGGGCTGGGGAAGACTCGCTATTAACTGGATACGGTCTGGTGTCAACTGCCTACCCCTCTTGGACAGCAAGTGTCCTAAGTATACCACTTGCTGGACACAGAATTGAAGCTTCGAAGGTGACACCTTGTGCCCCATCTCGGCTAGAAAATACAAAACTATAAGTGATGCTCGCTCGCAGTCACGTTCAGAACGGGCTGTGATCAGTAGATCATCGACATACTGGAGTAGGGCAGTGTCAGTTGGCATGTGAATGTTGTCTAGTTGTCTCTTGAGTGCTTGACTGTAAATACTAGGGCTTTCTGTGAAACCTTGAGGAGCGCGTGTGAACATATAGCTCCTTCCATTTAAACAAAATCCGAAAAGAAACTGAC
This sequence comes from Lissotriton helveticus, assembly GCF_964261635.1. Classification (NCBI taxonomy): domain Eukaryota; kingdom Metazoa; phylum Chordata; class Amphibia; order Caudata; family Salamandridae; genus Lissotriton; species Lissotriton helveticus. Next base: position 667,252,872 of record NC_136063.1, read on the forward strand.
TGTCTGGATGAATTGGAACACTGAAAAATGCATTCTTGAGGTCTATGACAGTGAAAAACATGGCTTCGGAATCAATGGCTGTTAACAGGGAAGAAATATCTGGGACAACTGGGTACTGAGGAATAATACATTTATTAAGCTCTCGTAAATCAATCACTAATCGATATACTGGAGGTGCATTTGGATCAGTACGTTTCATGACTGGAATGATCGGAGAATTACATACATTGGAGTCAGTTTCTACAACTACTCCTTGAACAATGAGCTCGCCAATAATTTTGGACAAGGCTGCTACAGCCTCAGGTGGCAATCTGTACTGTCTGATTCGGGGTAACACTACACCTGGTTTGAGAGTCACACGATGGGGTGTGATTTGCATGTAACCTACATCAGTTGGACCTTGCGCCCATAAATGCTGCGGAACTTTAGACAATCTTGAATCAAAATCTCGTAATACATAGTGACCCTTGAAGTCACGTAGGAACAGACGTATTCCCTCTGGGGAACAGCAAATAACTGCACCTAATTCTTTCAGTGTCTTAATGCCTAATAGATTTTCTGGACATGACTTAGTAAGTAACAGATCAGTAGTACGGGACAATGGACCTACTTCTAGAGTAACTGGCTTTGATATCTCGTTAACGATAGGTTTTCCTGAAAATCCAAGGGAAACATTTCTTGAGCCTGAGAGCGGAGCCCCTGGAACTTCGGCATGACTAATTGTGGTCCTACTTGCCCCTGTATCAATCAAAAACTTTCTGTCTTTCCCTAATACTTGACTGTGAACATAGGGACCTTCTTGATCTACAGGTATCTCGATGAGAGGCAAGCCTACCTCCCTCTCTAGGCTGTTTCATGAATATGGCTGGTACTCTGGATACTCAGACTGTGCATACTGGTACATCTGCGATGTAACGTGCTGTGTTGCAGCAATAGGCTGCGGTACTGTAACTGTCTGTGGTGCATTCTGTGACTGAAGAATCTGTGAAACTTGTTCTTGTCTAGGCGGACGTGGTCTTTCTTTAGTCTTACCAGTAGCTATGTTATGTTTCAGAACTGCACACTCGTTTATAAAATGACCTGGCTGTTTACAATAATTGCAGTTCCCTTTAACGGGAGCTGCAGGATGACTGGCTTGATTCGGACCCCTCTTCTGACTGTCTTGAGGAATAGATTGTGCAACTAGCACTTTCATTTTCGTGTCTTTCATACGTTTTCTTTCATGTTCTTGCTCTTCCCTGATTCTATTCTGGTGATACTGGAGCATCTGGAGCATCTGGGACGGGGTGTTTGCTTGCCAGGTGCTTTCGACTTTCAGAACTCGGTTTTTAATTTGTGGACTTGAATTCTCGACTAATTTAGTAACGAAAAGGTGAGGGTATGACTCACTACTTGTCTTGAGACCACTGTTAATACTGAAACATTTCTCAAACCTAGAATAAAAATCACTAATATCTTCATCTTGTTTCTGTTTACAGGCTGAGATTGCATCCCAGTCTTCTTTTCTCGTTGTCAATAATCTGGGTAAAACTTGAATCAATAATTCTGGTAACTCTTTACATTTATCTCCAAGACCGGTACCTGGTACTCGTGCCTTGTCTTCTGCTTCTAGAACTGTCCAATCGATCTTTTTCTCTCCCACCTCCCATTCTTTTTCCTTTAGCTTTTCATACACCCCTGCGGGTAACAGGACCTTTAACATTTTAATGATATCTGGGTAAGTGTATTCTCCCATACGGAGCATGTCTTTTAATTCTCTATGGAACCCTGCTGGATCTTTGTCATGACAGGGAATTAATTTCTTCATTTCAAGAAGTTCCATCTTTGAAATCGGAGTGTATACAAACACTCGTTGCATTTCGCCACCCGCCCCTTGGACTGGGTGGACTTCTCGTAACGGATTCTGTCTGTCTATGTAGAATGATTTGCTTTCTGGGGGTGAAACATGAACAAAATGCGGATTCAGAAACGTTCTATACTTGTGACGTTGTTCTAGAATGACACTAACTAAATCGGTACCTAGACCTCTCCATCTATACTGGAGTAACTCGTTCAGGATATCGTGTAACGGACCTGGATCAGAGTGTTGACCCTCATACAGAGTAATGAGATACTGGATCATATACATACCCACCAGTCGTTGCTCGGCTGGGGGCAGTTTCAGAAACATTTGTGCCACTATTTCGTCTGGAAAAGTGGTAGAATCAGTAATCCATCGGACTGCTGATCGGGCTAGTTCTTGTTCGTGCATAGTACTTAATTCACTGTAACCGACTCGTGATTTCAGAATGTGATCGGTAGCTTGGAATACTTGTTCTAGAGAACCTTGTTCTGGTGCTGGATGATGAACAATAGACTTGTGTTCTAGACGTAAATGGCGATCTGGAAATCTAGATTTTCCTACATACGCTATTCTGGCGGGATTCTCGTTCTCTTCCTCTTCAGGATCAGAGATACTTTCTTTCTCGCTTACTAGTGCTGCTTTACGCTGTTCGTGTATCTTTATTATTTCTTTACGGATTTTCTTGTACATACTCTCCATAGCACTGACGGTCTTGTGCTTACCCTCGGCTATATTATCACTCCACCTTGTCAGGATTTTCATCTCGGCGGAATCTTTAGACGGGTAATCTTGTTCTCTTATTAGACAATTGATCAGGAACTTTAATATCATGAGCTGGATCTCGGCTTTCCTTTGAGACATAATCTCGCCAATACTTTCTGGATCATCCCCTGTACGGATGAAACGATATATTCTGTCTAGATCTTCTTTCATATTCGGTAATGTGACTAGATACTCGGTCACTCTCCTTACACGTAAGGAATATAAAACCATATTATATTCGCCTGGAACTGGATCATAGACACATTCGTTAAGGGTTTGCCTGATTTCTGTAACAGACTGATGTTTAGGCGTGCGCTGTAACGCTTGAGCATGTAATTCGAGTAATGTTAAACGCTTGTGTGGCGGCGGGGTTTGAGGAAGACCTCCTCCTGCGGCCCCTAGACTAGAATCGTCGACTGACATTCTTCGTCCTGGCAGGGTCGGTAATTGTAACGTGGGCTGGACTTGTATGGCGGGCTGGACCGGGGGTACCGTAACAGGTACTCCGGTGTCTGGAGGAGCATGAACTACCTGGTTTACAGGGACTGGCGGAGCGCGAACAGGATTTGCATATTCGGGGACTGTGTCGTTCAGATAGGACGAAATAAAAATATCAGCTGCGGTCGGTTTGTGACGTAGCTTGGTCGGAACTAATGGTGGCGGGAAATTACTAGATGCCTCTGGGGTCGCTTTTGGCAAACCTTCGGCAAGAAGAGGATACATACCCTTAATGAGGGCATGCCTCTGTCTGTCTGACTGTTCGGCTTTGACTTGTTCACCTGTCTCGATTAATTCTCTTTCTTGGGCTCGTTCCTGGGATTCTCTACTTAACTCTGACTTTCTGACTTCTTTCTCAGTCCTTCTATGGGCTTCCTTACGCCATAACTCGATGGCATCTTTCTGTGACTGTCTGGCTTTCTTTTTCCATAATGCTTCTTCTACTCGCATGATACATTCGGCATCCCATGTACCCGATACGGGCCATCTATACTTTTCGTCTAACTGTTTGGTATACTCTACCCATAAATCTAGATACAATATGGCGCTTATGCCATGTTTCTGATACATAAAATGACCTGGACTGTCCCTGGGCGGGACAGGAACTGCTTCCTCTAATAAACCCTTTCTAGTTTTTAACTGACGTAACTTGGAAAAGAGCGGCATTGTAAACTTGAATCGGAACACAATACAATACACGAAAAACAATAACAATTGGGAAAACAATTCAGGCATACCACGACATTGGAAATACATTGAACAACATTATAAATGACAGGTCGAACAGAATATTACCTGGAATACTGAGAACAGAAACAGAACAGAATTTCTCGAGAACGGAACAGACTAGAGTTACTGGATGCACTGCTATAACAGTACGGAACATACCGGTCCCATAAAGGGACGCATCAAGACCCGTATCCACCTAGGTGAACACTTCGTTTGTGAGTCTGGGCACCACCAACCCACGGACCAGGAGTCAATTTAGATTGGTCCTGTCTAGATACTACCCCAGCAATGGTACTCACCGGGCAGCAAGAACGGAAAGGCCTCGGACTGGACTGGACGACGGACGACGAACTTCGGACTTCAGTTACGGATGGGCCTCCGGATACCTCGGACCTTGGACTCTTGGCTTGGGCTCTGGTCGGGACTCGCCGCGTTCCTCCACCGTCTCGTTCGGATGCTGGACCGCCTCCTCCGTCTCCTCCGTGGGCCTGAGGGATACTTGAGGCAGAAATATCTGCACGTGGCCGTATTCGTAGTATTCACGAGGACTGGAAACTGACATACCAGAGGTGGACACAACTGTAATTGCGTCATTAATCAGACATGGGGAATAACATATGCATATTGGTCATGCACACATAACCTATGATGGATGAGGCGTAGGGACACAGAACATGGCAAAATTTACTTTTCCACACCTTTACTGTGCAAAGCCTTTCGAGAAGCATTTTCCATTGTTAGAGTCCAACCCAGACTTTTCCAAGGCTAGGATTGCCCTAGTCCCCAAACCTGACAGAGATCCCCTGGAGTGTGCCAACTACAGACTGATCTCCCTGATCAATGTGAATGCTAAGATTCTAGCAAAAATCTTAGCAGCCAGTCTGCAGAAATATATCACAGCCCTAGACCACCCTGAACAGGTATGATTTGTCCCTAGAACAAACCTCCACCAACCAGACTTTTATCACATATTGGCAGTGCAGGTTAAGTATAATAGCAACAAGAATGTACTCCTCTCCTTAGAAGCCATGAAGGCTTTTAATAGAGTGGAGTGGGGGTACCTAGGCTAAAACAGGGGCCGCCGGAACAGGAAAGGGTGGTGGGGCAGTGGGGCAGGGTGGGGGGGAATTACGAGACGATGGGATAGGGAAAATAAAATAAATAAATATATCAAACCACTTACCTTGCACTTGTCGCATCGCCACACCTGGTCTAAAGAATGCTTGAGTAGGTCTGTCATTTCAACTACAGTAGTGTTTCCTCCTCTTCTTAGAAAATCTTGTCGGGCTGGGATGAGTGAGGGTGTGATTTATATGTCTTCAGGGCCTCCTCGGTTGTATCAGTATACAATTGGGGGAAATCTATTAATGTGCAATTTACTGTTGCCACAATGGTGTTAATGGTGTTGATAGTGTTTTGGATAGTGTTTTTTGGGAAGGGCGAGCATAATGTGTTTCACCTTTCCCAGGAAGAAATTTACTAGCATGTTTCTCTGCTCAGTTGAGGTTGTGAGCCCTCTTTGTGTCTTGCTGGCATCATGAGGCTGTTTACCAGTTTGAACAATTCCTTTGTGGAGTTTGGGGTACATTCTATTTTGTTGCTAAAGTACAATACTCTGGCTTCTCTAATGGCATATTGGTATTTTTTTTTTTTTTTTGTATGATGTCTTGCTTGGCCCACCATGCCATTTTCTCCATTCTCTTTCTACTTTTCTTGCTTACTTTTTTAGTTCAATGAGGTTGGCTGAGGACAAGTGGGCTCAACCTGTAGTGCAGCATGAGCCCATGGGCTTCACAGGGATGAAAGCATTCAGGGAACCTGTTGTCAATTCTTCCTTCCCTCTCAAATTGTGATGTCTAATTTTGACCAACAACATTATAATGTTGAGGAGTGGGACTGTTTTTCTATGTGCCTGGGAATGCTCAGGGAGAAGGTACTTGGTAGTGGTCAAACTAGTAATTTGGATAAGAGGTATCTGTTGTGAGCTCATCAGTGTTGGAGAAGATTGAACCCAGAGTACGGCCTAGTTTGTATGGGATGCTTTACTACTTGAGTAATTTGAATTGCTGCTATTCCCTGCGTGAGATTTTGTATGCTTTTGTTTCTGTCCTTGTTAAAGTGTATGTTGAGATCTCCTAGTACTGTAAAGTTGGATTTATTTAAGCTGAGTTCCACTATTCATTCTGGGAGTGCTACACTGCATTTGGATGCAGAACCTGCCGGACAGTATATTAGGATAGCTGAGAAGGTGAATGTAGCTGAGAGCTGCAGTGCAAAAAGCAGGCAATCACTTCCAGGAAGCTTTGTAGGGGATAATTGACTCTTTAAAATGTCTTTAAAAATTATCGCTCCCCCCCTTTCCTCCTGTCTTCACGGTCACACCTTTCCTTGGAGGAAAGCCATGGCTTCTTCTGGCATAGAATCCTCTCTTAGCCAGGTCTCCGTAATAAAAAGAATGTCAGGTTGTTTGTCTTCTAGTAACATGAACAGTTCTTTGCTACGTTTGGGCATGGGTCAGCAGTTTATCAGCATATCTTACCGACAATGCATTTCTGAACATAATAGTCTTATTTATTAGTTTTGTATAAATGGTGTGCTTGTTTTTGAGATTAGCACTGCTATTAAGCTTTGTTTATTTGCATGCTGGTTTTGGAAGTGTTTTGGGTAGCTTCTATTATTCAGTTTTTTCAGAGCATTTCTGCAATTTAAATTAACTATGTTTTGGCTACATTTCTGCTGGGTGCAAAACACATGGCTGTGTGACATGTTGACCTTCAGCTTGTGCCGATGACATCCGGTAAGGTGCAGCAATGTGTTGCATCCTGTACACTTTGGGGTCTATTCCAATCCGGTAAAAAGCGCTCCGAATCATCGTACGTAGCGTTTTTTCCCCGTACGAATCGTACCTATAAACGTCTCGTACGTACCACGAAGTACGATTCGTACCAGGAGCCGTACTCCGTACGAGTCGTACAAGACACCGTACGACTCTAATCTCCATACGATTCTCCCTCTGAACCCGCTGTACGCGACATCTGTACGGTTTGTGGCTGGTTTTTGCAACCCAGCAAGTACGATACGTGTCGGGTACGCACCGTACGACCCTTTTTCTAAGGGAGCTGAAAACATCCGTAAAAGCAGAGTTCGCGCCAAAACAGGTATGGAACGGCCCCCCCGGGTACGGTGCGTACCCCCCATGATCGCAGGGGTATGCACCGTACCCCTGCGATCATGGTGTGTACGTGCCGTACCCCCATTGTATGATGGGTGTACGAGCCTTACCCCCATTGTACGATCGGTGTACGAGCCGTACCCCCATTGTACGATGGGTGTACGGCTCGTACACTGATCGTACATGGGGTACGGCTCGTACACCGATCGTACATGGGGTACGGCTCGTACACCCATCGTACATGGGGTACGGCTTGTACATCGATCGTACATGGGGTACAGCTCGTACACCCCATGATCGCAGGGGTACGGTGCGTACCCCTGCGATTATGGGGGGTACGGACCGTACGGTGTGTATGTGTTTGTGTGCTTTTCCGTATGACTCGCCCTTACCTAACGTGGACCGTATGAATCGCGTCCTCATACCCCGGTCCGGATCGTACTCGTCGGGTCGTATGGTATGTGTACGAGTCGTATGGTATGTGTACAAGTCGTACGGTTCACGGTTTCAGCCTTGCAATACGTACGGATGGCGACGATTCGGACGGATTCACGGAATACCGATCGTACTTCACGACTCGGACGGACGGGTACGATTCGTACGGAGAGGGCTCCGGATACAAATCGTACGGACGTTTTTTTTCCCGAATCGGAATCGACCCCCTAGTGTAGACTCAAATGTTTTGATCCACACTCATGCACACTGGTGAGGGCAAGAAAGTAGAATATTTCACACCTCACTCATATTAGTGATAAATTTGAGATGTAATGTAATGTAATGCAGTCTTATAAAGCGCACTGTCACCCCACAGGTATCCTGGTGCTGAAGTCATTTGCTCCCCTATTTGCAGGTATTACCCTGAAGATGACTGTTCCGCATTACACCCTTGGGAAGAGCCAGGTTTTAAGCTTCTCCCTAAAGTGTAGGAAACCTTCTATTTGGCTACGATTAGGTGAGAGTTCATTCCACAGATGAGCAGCTGCACAGCTAAATGCTCTACCTCCAAACCTTGTGGTTATAATTCTGAGTGTGCTAACCAGATGGGCTGTAAAGGATCGAAGACTTCTTGTAGGGGCACATTTTTTCTGTAATGGCGCCAGCCCTAGTGCATGCAGTGCATTAAAAATAATACAGAGTGACTTAAACTGTATTCTCTGTGGTATTGGAAATAAGTGGATCTCTTTAAGGGACACAGAGGCATAAAATCCATGTGGCTTCTTTAGGGCTAGTTTTGCAGCTATCATCTGAATTCATTGAAGTTTCATGGTCAGAAATTTAGGGGCACCCAGTATCAGAGCATTACAATAGTCCAGCCGACTCAAAATGACACTTCTCACCACGAGTGCCCTGGCTGTCATTGGTAGCATAGGTAGTATTGTCCTCAGTGCTCTGATAAGGGAAAAGCGTGTTCCAACCGTTTTATTTATGTGGGTTTCTAGACTCAGCTTGTCATCAAAAACGGCCTCCATATTGCGTACTGCCTCGGAGGGTGTAGGGGACTTGTCTGAGGTGGTAGGTCAAAAATTACCCGGAAGCGGACGAGGAACTTTCTTGGCTGTGCAATACAGAATTTCTGTTTTTTTCCTGTTGAACTGCAGGGAATTGTAAGCCACATATCAATTTTTTGCATAATTTCACGAAAGCAGTTGAGTGGAATTGACTGATTCCCCTCTAAGGACAAAATGAGTTGTGTGTCATCTGCATAATTCACCAAAATGATTTTATAAGATTTGATGATTGGAATCAACAAACTCATATATATATTAAAAAGGATCAGACTGATTGCCGATCCTTGAGGAACACCATGCTGAATGGTACCAAATTTCTATAGGAAAGGGGGAAGGGCCACTGCTTATTGCCTTTCCGAAGATAGGACTGGAGCCATTTCAGTGCCATGTCTTCCACCCCAATTTCCAGATATAGAGATATAGAGATATAGCGTGCAAGGGTTTAGCTAATCCCAGAATGTTTAGAGGTCAATGTCAATGGAGCAGGGTTTAAGCGAAATAAAACCTGCTCAGATTAAAACCCTGCTCCGATTGAACCTTTCATTTAGTGAATAAACATCTTAAATCAATAACCATATGATACTGATAGTGTTTGAATAAAATACGCATGCATTTGCAAGATGGGAAGAAAGTGTTAGGAGTAGGCCGCAAAAGCCTGTGCATAACTACTGCAGAAACGGATAACTAAAAGGCTGCAAATTATTATTTACATAATGCTTTGATTTTATGCGTAACCTAATAATGCTTTGTGAATGACGTCACTTTATGAACAATGGTGTTCTTCAAAAGATTTGTTTTGCCAGATTGGTGTGACAGAGACACCCCTTGTTTTAGCCAATTAGAATTGTTAGTTAGGTGGGATGGATAGAGTAGTGGGTTGGTCTTGTGAGAAAATAGAAACCTAGAAAGTAGGAGGAGTTTTCGGCATTTTCCTAACTTTATGAGAGGAGAGAGCTGTGACGCTGTTTCCAATTCCTGAGGGCTGGTTGATGAACCACTGATCCTGACTTTATCTTTGCACTTTAAATCTTCTTGAAGTGCCTTGCTTACTCTCATGGCCAGAGGGTAGCATTTCCATTTCCTAGAATCATTGGGTGATAGGTAATATTCATGATTTCTGATTTGCATAATACTTTGCAAATGTTTTTTCTACTTTTGTCTTTACCTATCCACTTCCTTCAATGTGCTGCTCTTGAGATGGTATTTATAATATGTATGATTTCTCCTATGAATGACATGCATTTGGCTGGATTATATTTCTACAAGCATTTTACATTATTAGATAAAGTTCATTAACTTTACCAAAGGTGTTGTTGTGGTATTGTATACATTCATGGAGTATTAATAATAACCAATCCCTGCCCCCTAATACAAAGATCCATAGTCAGAAGAGATTAACCAAACTATTGGTAAGTGGTATTAACTCATGAGGTGTGGAGGGAACTTATTATGCATTGGGTCCAGTTTATAAAAGAATATATATATATTGTTTCTGAAACGCTGTATCAGTTTTTGGTAGCAGAATGTGATGGTTTTAAGGGTTAAAATTGGTTAATTAATAGGTTTGAATGAATGTGTTTGGTGATTAATGGAATATACCATAAGTTATATGTAGTGGTCCGTTGTTGACCTTAAACTCAGGTACGTAGTGGCCTAAGATCCTGGGATATTATTGTTAGCCTGAAAGGCAGAGGAATACGTGTGGTATACACTACAGAAGTGTTATGTCTGCTGGTGTGACATTAGACGAGAGAGGTTGTTAATATTGTATAAAGGGAACTGTGAAGTTTGATTGTTGGCGATTTTTTTGGGTACCTTTAGAAAGCACAGCTGAAGAAGTCCAGAGAATTTTCCGCTTGAATGAGGGTGAAATACCACTGGTGGATATTCTACTGGTAATGAAAGGATTCTCTGTATGTTTGAAAAATCTTCCATTCAATTTAGTGGACCAGACAAAGCTGCATTGTTATGTGTTTTTTCTAACATTGTTTTCGTCTTAGGAGAAGTTTAGAAAACATTGCCGCAAGATTTTGTGAAGGGAGGGTCAGTCATAGGAGTTATACTGATGTCACAGTGTGCCTTGCTGGCATTGGTCAGCTAGAGTGAGGTGTCATTGAAAGCCGCACTGGCATTGGTCAGCTGAGGTGAAACCTCACAGGGAGTGCGGAGTAACGATTGGTTGGTTGATGTAAATCGTGCTCGCATTGGTTGAAAGAGTTTGATAATATTTGGAGTGTACTGAGAGGATTTTGATTAATTCATCAGAAATTAGCATGGTGTATTGAGGGAAATGAATCTTTTAAAGATGATGAGAACATTGGTTAGAAAGGATAAACCGATTGAGATCCAAGGAGGAGTTCCAGTACCAAAGGATGGTACACCAGCTGCTTGTAAGTCTTTGGAACGTGGTTATCATATGTGTACTTGGTTAGAAAATTGGGTAAAATATACTGAAGAAGATGGTAAATTAGCTTTCAAAAGTGATGGTACTTTTAATGTACGGATTTTAGAGAATTTAAGGTATCAAATGAATAGCTTGAGACCTAATCCTGGGGCAATGCAATACGAAGCACTTGAAGCATGGGAACATGAAGCTTATCAGAGAGAAAAGAATTGAAAAGAAATTGATACATAAATACAGTGAATAGGTATTCTAAAGTGTAATGGGATGCACAAATGAAAAGATAGATTTGAGATGTGAGTTAAAGTGGGGGTTTATATCCGGTTATGGTAGTGAAAGAGCTGTTAGGGGAAAAACGTAATAGAAAAAGGAAAATGTTGAGAGTGAAGAGCAGGACTTAAATAAGATTGATGATGAATCATTGGATGAGCTATTGTTGAACAGACCTCCATCATATCAAGAAGAACTAGGGAGGGGTACTCCTAATGCTCCAACTCCAAGTGCCCCATTGATTGAAAAGGAGAGTCTACAGCCTCAGACAATTCAAATAATAAATGGTAATGACCAAAGACGAGTGAAAAATGATTTGGCACAAACGATTACTCAATAAAATCTGAATGCAGAAGCCTTATCAGTAACAGTAACGATGGTATACAGTCAAATTATCGAGTAAAAAATATAGAATTGCATTAATATTGAGTTAAAAATATAGAATGGACTAAATATCGAATGGACAGAATATAGACAACAAAAATATTGAATGTAATGGACAAAATATCGAATGGACAGAATATAGATAACAAAAATATCGAATTTGAGGTAAGTAAGGTAATATCGATTTACATAAATATAGAAAGTCAAAATATTGAAGTATATAATATAGATGGTAAATATATTGATTTTTAATAATATCAAATAAAAAAAAATTGATAGTATATGTGTGAAAAGTGTATATTTATTTTATAATTTATTTTAAGTAATGAATTTTATGGTATTTAATTTTTGCGTAATTTAATTCTGTAGCGGGTTGTGGGTTTATAGGGGAATAGGGTGGGAAGTAATTTAATTATAATTGATTAAATGTTTAAATGTATTTATTGGTATTTATCTTGAATTCATTGTTCATTAATTTTTAATTGGTAATTCATTAAATTATAAATGGTAATTCATTTTTATTAATTGATTGATTGATGATTATGTGAATGTTATTTTTTTTTTCTGTAGTGGGTTGTGGGTTTATAGGGAATAGGGTCGGAATTAATTTAGTTATAATTGATTAAATGTTTTAATTTATTTATTGGTATTTATCTTGAATTAATTCGTAATTAATTTTTAATTGGTAATTAATTTTTATCAATTGATTAATTGATAATTATGTTAATTTTATTAATTATTTACTGTAGCGGGTTGTGGGTTTATAGGGGAATAGGATGGAAAGTAATTTATTTGTAATTAATTACATTTTTAAATTTATTTATTGGTATTTATTTTTAATTAATTGTTAATTATTTTGCAATTGCTAATTAATTAATTGTAAATGGGTAATTCATTTGTATTAATAGGTAATGATTTCTAATAAATATATATATATATATTTTTAATTGATTAATTATTATAATCTAATAAATTGGTAATAATGTTTAAATATTTTGTAATTGGTATTAATATATATATTTTTTTAATTATTATATGAAGTATTTACTTCCCCTACTGTTGCACTCAGTGGAGTGGGAATAGTAATTTTTACCCCTACGCTATCCAACGCTTTCCCTACTGTTGCAGTCACTGGAGTGGGAATAGTAATTTTTACCCTTACGCTATCCAACGCTTTCCCTACTGTTGCTCTCTCTGGAGTGGGAATAGTAATTTTTACCCCTACGCTATCCAACGCTTTCCCTACTGTTGCACTCACTGGAGTAGGAATAGTAATTTTTACTACTACGCTATCCAACGCTTTCCCTACTTTTGCACTCACTGGAGTGGGAATAGTAATTTTTACCCTCCCACTATCCAACGCTTTCCCTACTGTTGCACTCTCTGGAGTGGAAATAGTAATTTTTACCCCTGCGCTATCCAACGCTTTCCCTACTGTTGCACTCTCTGGAGTGGGAATACTAATTTTCACCCTTATGCTATCCAACTCTTTCCCTACCTTTGCACTCTCTGGAGTGGGAACAGTAATTTTTACCCTCCTGCTATCCAATGTGGGAATAGTAATTTTTACCCCTACGCTCTCCAACGCTTTCCCTACTGTTGCACTCTCTGGAGTGGGAATAGTAATTGTTTCCCCTACGCTATCCAACTCTTTCCCCACTGTTGCACTCTCTGGAGTGGGAATAGCATTTTTTACCCTCCCGCCCTCCAACGCTTTCCCTACTGTTGCACTCACTGGAGCGGGAATAGTAATTTTTACCCTTCCGCTATCCAACGCTTTCCCTACTGTTGCACTCTCTGGATTTGGAATGGTAATGTTCACCCCTACGCTATCCAACACTTTCCCTACTGTTGCACTCTCTGGAGTGGGAATAGTAATATTTACCCCTATGCTATCCAACGCTTTCCCTAGTGTTGCACTCTCTGGAGTGGGAATAGTAATTTTTACCCTCCCGCCATCCAACGCTTTCCCTACTGTTGCACTCACTGGAGTGGGAATAGTAATTTTTACCCTTCCGCTATCCAACGCTTTCCCTACTGTTGCACTCTCTGGATTTGGAATGGTAATGTTCACCCCTACGCTATCCAACACTTTCCCTACTGTTGCACTCTCTGGAGTGGGAATAGTAATATTTACCCCTATGCTATCCAACGCTTTCCCTAGTGTTGCACTCTCTGGAGTGGGAATAGTAATTTTTACCCTCCCGCTATCCAACGCTTTCTACACTGTTGCACTCTCTGGAGTGGGAATAGTAATTTTTACCCTCCCACTATCCAACGCCTTCCCTACTGTTGCACTCACTGGAGTGGGAATAGTCATTTTTACCCTTCTGCTATCCAACGCTTTCCCTACTGTTGCACTCTCTGTAGTGGGAATAGTAATTTTTACCCCTACGCTATCCAACGCTTTCTCTACCTTTGCACTCTTTGGAGTGGGAATAGTAATTTTTACCCTCCCGCTATCCAACGCCTTCCCTACTGTTGCACTCACTGGAGTGGGAATAGTAATTTTTACCCCTACGCTATCCAACGCTTTCTCTACTGTTGCACTCACTGGAGTGGTAAAAATGAATTTTACCCCTATGTTATCCAACGCTTTCCCTAGTGTTGCACTCTCTGGAGTGGGAATAGTAATTTTTACCCTCCCGCTATCCAATGCTTTCCCCACTGTTGCACTCTCTGGAGTGGGAATAGTAATTTTTACCCTCCCGCTATCCAACGCTTTCCCTACTGTTGCACTCACTGGAGTGGGAATAGTAATTTTTACCCTTCCGCTATCCAACGCTTTCCCTACTGTTGCACTCTCTGTAGTGGGAATAGTAATTTTTACCCCTACGCTATCCAACGCTTTCCCTAATGTTGCACTCTCTGGAGTGGGAATAGTAATTTTTACCCCTACGCTATCCAACGCTTTCCCTACTGTTGCACTCTCTGGAGTGGGAATAGTAATTTTTACCCCTACGCTATCCAACGCTTTCCCTACTGTTGCACTATCTGGAGTTGGAATAGTAATTTTTTACCCCTACGCTATCCAACGCTTTCTCTACTGTTGCACTCACTGGAGTGGTAATAGTAAATTTTACCCCTATGCTATCCAACGCTTTCCCTAGTGTTGCACTCTCTGGAGTGGGAATAGTAATTTTTACCCTCCCGCTATCCAACGCTTTCCCCACTGTTGCACTCTCTGGAGTGGGAATAGTAATTTTTACCCTCCTGCTATCCAACGCTTTCCCTACTGCTGCACTCACTGGAGTGGGAATAGTAATTTTTACCCTTTTGCTATCCAACGCTTTCCCTACTGTTGTACTCTCTGTAGTGGGAATAGTAATTTTTAACCCTATGCTATCCAACGCTTTCCCTACTGTTGCACTCTCTGGAGTGGGAATAGTAATTTTCACCCCTACGCTATCCAACGCTTTCCCTACTGCTGCACTCTCTGGAGTGGGAATAGTAATTTTTACCCCTATGCTATCCAACGCTTTCCCTAGTGTTGCACTCTCTGGAGTGGGAATTGTCATTTTACCCTCCCGCTATCCAACGCTTTCCCTACAGTTGCACTCACTGGAGTGGGAATAGTATTTTTTACCCCTACGCTATCCAACGCTTTCTCTACTGTTGCACTCACTGGAGTGAGAATAGTAATTTTTACCCTCCCGCTATCCAACGCTTTCCCTACTGTTGCACTCTCTGGAGTGAGAATAGTAATTTTTACCCTCCCGCTATCCAACGCTTTCCCTACTGTTGCACTCTCTGGAGTGGGAATAGTAATTTTTACCCTCCCGCTATCCAACGCTTTCCCTACTGTTGCACTCACTAGAGTGGGAATAGTAATTTTTACCCTTCCGTTATTCAACACTTTCCCTACTGTTGTACTCTCTGCAGTGGGAATAGTAATTTTTACCCCTACGCTATCCAACGCTTTCCCTACTGTTGCACTCTCTGGAGTGGGAATAGTCATTTTTACCCCTACGCTATCCAACGCTTTCCCTACTGTTGCACTCTCTGGAGTGTGAATAGTCATTTTTACCCTCCCGCTATCAAACGCTTTCCCTACTGTTGCACTCACTGGAGTGGGAATAGTAATTTTTACCCCTACACTATCCAACGCTTTCTCTACTGTTGCACTCACTGGAGTGGTAATAGTAAATGTTACCCTTTCCGCGATCCTACGGTAAAAATATTGTAAATTTGTTATTAATATTGCATTCATATATGTATATATATATATATATATATATATATATATATATATATATATATATATATATATATATATGAACAAATCAATTTGTATGTTTTTTTAACTTACAATAATTATTTATTAATTTTAAAGGTATTTAAGTATTTTAAGTATGTTTAAGTTAATCATATTTATTATTTAATTAATTTTTATTTACTTGAAAGCATTTTTAAAAATTCGATATTTTGACTATATATTTTTTACAACGATATTTTTGATTCAATATTTTTGTACTTACCTGTTTGGAGATAGGAGTTCGATATTTTTGCATTCTATATTTTTTACTCGAAATTCTTGTATTTTTGACATTGATATTGTTTTAGTGATCCAGTAACGATTGGTCCAATAATCCCATTCTACAGTGAGGGTCGCAATATTTCTCAGGGGCATGCTTTAACAGTACCTGTAAAGGATAATGGAGTTTGTGTGAAAACTGGAGTACGTAATGTGGAGAGATTTCTTAATATTTCAGAAAGATCTGTAGAGACATGAAAACATAGTACACAGATAGAGACAAAACGATTATTACACAATTTAAGTGAAGTGACTTTAACTTCAAGGGGTTCAGTAGGACCATCTCCAGAAGAACTGGATGAATGGATAAGAGGAATGGTGACAAAGTAAATACCAATATGGATATTGGTAGATTAAAAGTGGATTTGGATGAAATGATCTTAGGTACAATAAGTCCAGATAGGTTGTGTAAGTATCAGGAAGAAGAGTTGTTGTTTTTGTGTAAAAATATTACGATGAGAGGAAAAGCCCTTCATGAGAAATTCGCTGAGGTAGCACAGACATATGGAGTGGACATTGAGAAGTCAAAGGCTTTACAAAGGACGTAATCAAAACAACAATGATCTAGACTTTATAGGCACTTATAAATTCTTGTGATTCTTTTTAGGTATACCATGTGTTGCATGAATATTACAAACTTACTCCCCTTTCATTAATTATTGGGGTAGTCGGTATATCCTAAAAGTGTGCCTCCTTTAATAATCGCCCATTCCTTTATAATAACAATAAAATTCAGATTGCGAGACATAAAACAAACACACACCTTAGTGTCAGAACTGTACCACAAGCACAATGAAAAAAGTGTATAGGAGCGAGATGGCACCTCACGGGCGCACCACCAATGGGAACCTGGCAGGTACTCACCAAGATTGCCCTGTTCTCATCATTGGCACCATCAAGCTCGGAAAAGAAAAAATTGTGCCCAAGAAACACAAACAAAAGAAAGTTTATTGTGAAAGTATGCAGTGAAAATAGACCACAAGGCAAGCAATAAAGTGTCAAAACAACATATAAAACACACACGACAACACAGATATACAATATTACTATGGGGTGGACACAGCTAGGTTACATTCCTGACATATAGATACAAATGGGAACCCGTCCCAATGCCAAAGAACTGTGACCTAGCTGTGTCCACCCCATAGTAATAATGGCTCCCCCCATACTCTCGATGGCAGGAGATGACCGAAATCAAATTTCAGTAAAACCTGGAGCTGAATTTCTCAAAATTCCTCAATATAAAATGAGTCCTGCGATGATTGCAGGGGTAACAACTGTAATTGATCAAATGGTTGAAAAAGGCGTTTTGAAAGATATATTGGGAAGTCCTTGTAATTCACCTATCGTGGGTATTAAAAAACCAAGTGGAAAATATTGAATTGTGCAAGATTTGAAGCAAGTGAACAAAATAGTAATACCTTGTTGTCCAATTGTAACCCAGCAGTGATACTATATCAAATCCCATGTGATGCAGAATGGTTTATTGTGATTTATTTGTGTCAAGCATTTTTTAGGATACCCTTACATCCGGATAGCCAATATTTATTTCATTTTGAGTTTGGAGACCATGTCTTGGCATGGTGCTGAGTTCCTCAAGTGTATACTGAGAGTCCATCAATTTTTAATCAGATACTGAAAAGGGGTTTGGAATCATTAACCCCTTCACTGCTAGGCCTCCCACCCCCCCCATGTGCTAGGCCTTTGTTGGGCTATTTGGGACAGTTTGCGCTTAGGCCCCTGTAACTTTTTGACCACATAAGGTATACACACCAAATTTGCGTCCTTTTTTTCCAACATCATGGGGATTCTAAAGCTTACCCAGGGTTTATGGAGTCCCCTTGAGATTCCCCAGAATTTAGTCAAAATATAGCAAATTTTTTAATTTTTTTAGAAAAATGCAAAAAAAAGGGCTACAGATGAAAGCGTCTGTTTTTTTCCCTGCAAATGGTATCAGAAAAGGGGTTGTGGTGCTGAAATCACCGTCTTCTAGGGACAAGCAGAATTGTGTCAGGAAACCAACATTTTTCACACAGGTTTGGCATCTTTCTGGGACATTGTCTATTTTTGCTATTTATTGTACTTTCAACCTCCTTCCAGTTAATGGTAGAAATGGGTATGAAATAATGGATCCTAGAAAGCTATACATTTTGGAAAAGAAGACAAAATTCTAAATTCAGCAAGTGGTCATTTGTGTAGATCCTTCAGGGTTTCTTTATAGAAACTAACAGTTAAATATAGGAAACATTGAAACTTAGTTGAAAAAAACAGCCTTTTGTGTCAACGTTTTCACCTGTAACTTCTTCTAATTATGACAGCTCTTTCAAAGCAATATACTGTTACATTTGGTGCACCTTACTGGTTGTGGGGGTGTATAAGACTTGTAGGTTCACCAAGAACCCGACGAACCCTGAGGCAAAAACTCAGCATCTACATGAAATGGTGTTTTATTATGTACCGGGTATATAGAAATGATTCTGGGAAAATGTATACATGGAAAAATCGGTACGAAAGACACCTATGTATTTTTGAAATGGGAACACAATATAGAGTTCAGAAACAGTAGATATTTGCACATTTTGGAATTGGGAATACTCATACTAGCATGATAATTTTCAATCGTTTTTCAAAATTACTTATTTTTTACACATTGTCTTTCATTTGGAAGGCAGAAATGCATCAAACGTCAGTAGGTAATAACAGTTGCTTTACAAATCTGAATTACCCAAATTCTCCGAATAAAAATGGTACCTCACTTGTGTGGGTAGGCATAGTGTCCACAACAGGAAACGGCTCACAACGCAAGGTGATTACAACAAATTTTCACAATGAAAAATTACCCTTTTTTTGGAAAATGCCTAGCTGTAGATTTTAAACCCTAGCTCTGCCAGCACCTAGGGAAACCTAGCAAACCTACACATTTTTGAAAACTAGACAACCAGTGCAATCCAGGATAGGGTGACTTGACTGCCTCTTACCAGGTTCTGTCACCTAGAATCCCTTGCAAAATAAAAAATTGTCAAAAACCTACATTTTCCGCACATTTCTGTGGTGGAAAGTTCTGGAATCTGCATGGATCCACAAATTTTCATGCACCCTGCATTCCCCAAGGTCGTCCGAGAAAAATGGTAACTCACTTGTGTGGATAGGCCTAGTGCCCGTGACAGGAAACGGCGCAAAATGCAACGTGGACACACCACAATTTCACAGTGCAAAAATGACCTTTTTTTGGCAAAGTGCCTAGCTATAGTTTTTGAACCCTAGCTCTGCCGGCACTGAGGGAAACCTAGCCAACCTATATATTTTTGAAAACTAGACACCGAGGGGAATACAGGATGGGGTGACTTGACTGCCTCTCATCAGGTTCTGTTACCCTAGTATACCTTGAAAACCTAAAAAACTCTAAAAAAACACATTTTCCTCACAGTTCTGTGGTGAAAGGTTCTGGAATCCACGTGGATCCACAAATTTCCACTCACGCCACGTTCCCCAAAAATGGCACCCCATTTACGCGGGTGGGTCAAGGACCTGTGAGAAGCAAGGGCCCAAAACCTATTGAGGCGACATTAAAATGACCTATCACAAAACAACCTGGTTTTGCAGGGGGGTCCTATGAGGTTTTGGCCCTGGGCTCGGCGGCCATCTAGTGAAACCTACCAAACCCACACATTTCCAGAAACTAGACACCGGGGGGAGTACAGTGAGGTATGACTTGCATGGGTCTCCCAACATTCTCCTACCCACATCCCCCTGCAAACCTCAAATTTTGCTGAAAAAATCACTTTTTTCTCAAATTTTTGTGTGGGAAGGTTCTGGAATCTGCATGGATCCCCAAATTTCCTCCCACCCAGCGCTCCCCTAGGTCTCTTGATAAAATTGGTACCTCACTTGTGTGGGAGGGTCAAGGACCCGCAACAGGCAAGGTCCCAAAACCTATTGAGGAGACATCAAAATAACCTATCACAAAACACCCTGGTTTTGCATGGGTGGGTCAAGTACCCATGACAGGTTTTCCCTAGATAGCGGTGAGCCCGGGACCAAAGACTCAGGTGCCCCCCCCACCAAAACCAGGTAGTTTTGTGATAGGTCATTTTGTTGTCGTCTCAATAGGTTTTGGGCACTTGCCTGTCACGGGGACTTGACCCACCCACGTGAGTAGGGTACCATTTTTATAGGGAGACCTGGGGGAACGCTGGGTTGGAGGAAATTTGTGGATCCACGTAGATTACAGAACTTTCCCACACAGAAATTTGAGAAAAAAGTGATTTTTTTCAGCTAAATTTGAGGTTTTCAGGGGATTGTGGGTAGGAAAATGTTAGGGGACCCACACAAGCCACACCTCGCTGTACTCCCCTGGGTGTCTAATTTTCAGAAACTGGGGTGGGTCAAGTACCCGTGACAGAGGGATTTCTTCTGCAATGGCATCGGACGTGCAGGAGCCGTCCGACGCACAGGAGAACTTATGCTTCAGACGGCTCCGCGTGTCCGACGGATGGAGGGGATTAACATTTCCAGAGAATTTGGTATTGGTGCAAAACATAGATGATTTACTAATTGCATCACAGACAAAGGAAGCTTGTGTGACAGATACTATTGCTCTGCTGAACCATTTGTCAGTAGGAGGGAACAAAGTGCCACTAGCTAAATTACAATTCTGTAAAAAATACGTTTTGTTTTTAGGACAGAAAATTGAAAAAGGAGACCGGAAAGTATCACAAGTACAAATGCATGTGATCTTGCAAGTAAATCCTCCAAGAACACAGAAATAAATTATGAATGTTTTTGGGAATGGTTGGATACTGCCGACAATGTTTTAGTGGATTTTCACTGATTGCCAAGCCTTTACAAAAATTGACACATCAGGATGTGATCGATCCAATTGAATTGAATGATAAATGTATGAAAGCATGAAAGAAATTCCGAAACAGTCTTTGCAAAGCACCTGCTTTAGGAATGCCTGACTACTGCAAGAATTTTGCATTTTTCAGCTGTGAAAGAGATTGTTGTGCACTCTAAGTCTTGACACAAACAAATGGAATGATGTGCCGTCCAGTGGCATATTTTTCTGCTACATTGGATACTGTGGCAGTAGCATTACAGCAGTAGCTGCTACCTGTATGAGTTTGGAACAAAGTGAGTCCATTGTTATGGGCTATCCTTTGAAGGTGTATGTCCCTCATTCGGTGGAGATTCTGTTGACTAGAACTCGGACTCAATACCTTACTAGTAGTTGTTTGACTAAATATGAGAGGGTGATTCTGGGTGCAGAAAATGTCACAGTAACAAGGTGTACAAACCTAAACCCAGTCACCTTGTTAGAATTCCAAGTTGTGAAGAAGTGGTGGATGAATCAGAACATTATTGTCTGGATATGACTGAATTGTGTACAAAACCAAGGACAGATATTAAAGATGCACCATTGCCTTAATCAGATTGTGTGATGTTTGTGGACGGATCATGCATAAGAGATGAAAAGGGTTCTTTGTGTGGTGCATATGCTGTTTGTACAGTATCTATGGTTCTTGAAGCATCATGTCTGCAAGGTACAGTTTCTGCACACATTTTAGAGCTGGTGACTCTAACGAGACCCTACATAATTGGGAAAAATCTGAGAATAACCATATTCATGGATAATCAATAGGATTTTTGGGTTATGCATGATTTAGGGCAACTGTGGATGCAACGTGGGCTCCAGACTTCCTCAGGTTCCCCGATAAGGAATGGTGAATTTGTTAAAGTTTTATTGAATACACTACAGTTTCCCACTGAAATTGGATTGGTGAAATGATCTGCACATCTGGAAATTATTACACTACAGTTGGCAATAAATATGCTGACTAAGTTGCAAGATTCTGTGCACAAAATGCAATTTCATAAAAAAAAAGTACCCAGAAATCTGATTCAAAATGTCATCTAATGTTTTCTTCTGTTGAGACATAAGATATAATCAGACAATTGCAGAAAAGGCTAGTGATGAAGAAAAAGAATTATGGACCAAATCAGATTGCACACGCAGAGAGGATTATGAAATATAGGTGTGTAATGATGGGAGACCAATAATGCCAAACAGTTCATTATCGCAGATGGCAAGAGTATATCACGGAGCAATAAACATAGGTAGAGATGCCATGAACAGGCTTTTGAAGCAGTATAATCCGAAATTCAGAGTCATTGCAGAAAGTCTTTGTCAGAGGCGTGTCACATGCCAGCAACAGAATGCAGGGAGAAAGATAGTTGTAAGTTGGGATCAAATTGGTAAAGCAGTAGGTCCATTTACAAGATTACAGGCTGACTTCATAGAACTACCTCCTTGTAATGGACTAAAATATGTGTTAGTTTTGCTTTGTCTTTTTTCTCATTGGGTGGAAGCTACTCCAACAAGACAAAATGACAGTTTAACAGCAGCTAAACAATTTTTGAGAGAAATAATACCCAGATTTGGATTTCCACTATTTTTATAAACAGATAGGGGAACTCATTTTAATAATGAAATAATTTGGATGATTTGTGCAGCTTTGCAAATTGAGCAAAAGTTACATTGTGCCTATTGACCAGAAGCCTCAGGTGTGGTTGAGCAAATAAATGGCACTATTAAATCCAGATTAGCAAAAGTATGTGCATCCATGGTACTCAAATTGCCAGATGATTTGCCCCTAGTTCTAATGAGTCTGAGAAGTATTCCTGATAAAAAGTTTGGATTGTCCCCTCATGAAGTGCAAATGGGGAGAGCAATGAGACAGCCAATATTTCCAGCGAATCAATTGATGACAATAACTGATGATCTGGTACTTGATTATTGAAAAGGACTGTCTGATGTGGTACGTTCTGTGTTCATCAGGTTGGAGAAGTTGCAACCACAACACAGCAAAAACAAGCACATGACCTAAGTCCAGGTGAGTGGATCCTGTTGAAGAAACATGTGAGAAAGCTGGTTTGGAACCACGTTGGCATGGGCCATATCATGTGATATTGGTAACAACAACAGCAGTGAGGTGTGGTGGCTTGTCAACTGGATTCATGCAAGTCTTACAAGAAGAGTCCCAAGTCCATTAGAAGCAGAAGAAAAAGATCTAGAACAGGCTGTAAATAACATAGAGTCTAAGAACAATCAGGTAGTGTGGGCAACAGCTACTGGGTCTTAAAAGGGAACTGCTTGAATTGTTGTTATAGAAGAAGAAAAACTAAATCCACCCCAAGAACAGAGTCTAAGGAAAGACACCGGCAAAAGACGCTTTGAAGATTGTCTTGAATCTGGTGACTCAAGTCAACGAAAGAATGCAAGAAAAGGAGATGTATGGCCAAAAGGAGTGAAAAGACTGAAATACTCTGTGAAAGAGAGGATACCAAATCCTATAATAGGAGTGTTGAGTCAAACAGAACAAAGTGATTAAGCAGACGAGACAGTTTGAAAGTCAAAAAGAGCAGGAGTGCTGAACAGAAAGTACAAAGCACCAGATTGGACATATGTGGTATCTGAAGAAGAAGAACATAAAGATCAAAATCAAAGAGAAACTGTTGCTGAACTAAATCCACAGCACTGTTATGAACTGCCATACATGTCAGACAAATAAAAGTTGAGGAGAAAGAAAAAGATTGAAGAGAACTCTTGAAAAAAATGTGTATAACAGTACTGGAACTCAAGTAAAAAGCTTTTGTTTAGTTTTTTACATTTAATAGAAATGGCAGGAACAGGGCATCAAGAGACTAGACATTAAAATCAAGGTTGTAAACGTAGATGTATAAGGGCTTGCTTCATAAGTATTTTACTATTAATGCTTGATAGGTTAACATTAATTGTTACAGTGCACACTACTAATAATAATGTTACTAACGTTGGAGTGAAAGAGAAAATAGGTGTGGGAAATGTTATGGAAGAACCACAAACTAACATAGAGAAATTAACTGATGTCAGCATGTTCATCAGGATAACTCGATTAATGACTTTACTTTAAATGTATTTACTAAATCACTTTATGAATATGTAGATACTGTGGATGCAAGAGATTCTTATGTTTGCATGCAATTACCATTGTCTGTGTCTGAAGGAGTTACCTACCATCACTTACAATTAACAAACGGTGTTTAATGTAGTGTATTAACCAGCTTATTTTAAGAAAGGGGTAGTTTGCAATATTATTATTCTAATTTTAATCTAGTCTTTTCAGAAATACCTATTAGAACGAATATGAATGGGATAGTCAGTGCAAGAAATGCTGAATACTTTGGGGATTTCTTTCATACCACAAAAACTATTGACATAGTATATGCACACATGAACAATCTAACATGCAGATTGTTTCATGAGGAGGTTGAATTTAAAGATTTAGTGGGGGATAGTAGACAACGTTTTAAAGAACAGGCTGCTAACCAGAAGTGTCATTACCTCCATGGGCTTACAGGAAAGGAAATTATAAGAAGGGAGAGACATATGCTGCAAAGTCCCTGGATTGAAATCACAAAGGAAAACGTTGTTTACTTAAACAGAAAACAGACTACAATAATGTTTTAAATGGTTCCAGTGAATGTGATAATTTCTTTTTGATAACAGGTGGGTCGGGATTAAAAGGGGGAACAGACCCAGTTTTTCCAGGAATTTATTATGTGTGTGGTAAGAATGCCTATTACAGGTTTCCTGCACATTGGTATGGGTGTTGCTATTTGGGCATTGTCTTTCCCAAAATTTATCGCACAGATAAGAATCATAGAATCGATGAAAAGAAAGCTAGATTGATTTGGAATAAAGGGGGAGCCAGTTTTGCGGACATTGTAGGTTATATTTTTGGTGCACTGATACCTTCAGTTGGTGTAATCCTCAATTTGCGTAAAATTAAGACATTATCGGCAGTAGAAGATCGTTTATCAACAGATATTGCTGGAGGGTTCCTAATGATTATACTGACATGGTTGCTATCAGGTCTATGG
Source organism: Lissotriton helveticus (assembly GCF_964261635.1). Taxonomy (NCBI): domain Eukaryota; kingdom Metazoa; phylum Chordata; class Amphibia; order Caudata; family Salamandridae; genus Lissotriton; species Lissotriton helveticus. Next base: position 667,277,895 of record NC_136063.1, read on the forward strand.
TTTTACAGAACAAACTTGCCCTAGATGTAATATTTAGACACATAATAGTGGTTCTGTCGGGAAGAGCATTTCAATTTAACACAGCAATTAATGCAGCAATTTATTTATATATCCCATGAAGGATTAAACAGACCAATTAAATAACGAAACACTGAACCCAATGGAAAGAAAGTAAATCTTTAGTATTCAGATTACTCTTGGATCATAATTATAAAAAATATTAGGGGTGCTGTCCAATATACAAAAATTATTGTGAATACACAAAGGGTGTAAATAGTGACTTGTGACTGAGTGTGAGAAGTGAAACAACATAAATATATAAAATGAAAGTTTTTTTCAAAGTATCCACTGCAAAACACAATAGTCTTAAGGGATTGAATTAGTTCTTTAGTTCCTTGGGACTTTGTACAGTCGGATGTGTAGTGAAGTACGTCGACGTTTTGACCCTAATATTGATGTGCTGATTTATGCGCATCTAGAGCGGGTCTTCATCAGGACTGGAAAGGGAGTAGACAGCCTATTATTGTAAAAGACATGGGTCAGGACCTTCTAGGGGTCAGTGCTTGAAAAGAAATGAGGAGAGCAGCATCTTAAATTAGCTCACCTTCTTGTTAGGTGTGCCAATCATCACATACTTTTTACTGATGGGGATGCTTGTCAGCCGACAAGCGCTCGTCGTAGTGTGTTTTCACAGCTTCTATAACAATGTATGGTGAAAACTTTAGCGCATATGAAACTTGAGGACTATAGTAATTTTGGGTTAGTAAGCTGAACGTGTCTCATCCTACCTTTGATTGTAGATTCTTCTACACCAGCTGGTGGGAAGATATCCAGGTCTGGGTTGCCTTGGCAATAGCCTGGGGGGAGAGATGGGTCATGTCTCAATTAAAATCCAAGTCTAACAGTTGTGATTCTCATTGTTAGCACGGTCGGGTGTGTCATCTTACCCTTATACCCAGTATGTAGTGAAATTCATGGAAAAGACACATGAGTGGAACACTATTGTTGGTAGAGTTAGCCCCCACTGTTAATCGAGATGACTAACGCCTGTTAAGGTTCTAATGTTTAAGGTGTAGCAGGATTTGTGGTAAGACAAGTAGCCATGGCTAAAACAAATCTTTAACACGTGCAAGGCACAGAGTCATAAGTGCTTCCGGAGTGCGTGCCTTTGAGGTTCGTTAGGGGGGCCCGATATTAATCATGCAGTGCTTGTTGGACTGGATTCCCACATTTAAGAGAACTCCTAAAGTTTGTGGAGTATATTACGTGCCTAAGTAATTGATATTGAGATCCAGATATTTATTTCAAGATCCCCTCCGATGCTGCTAAGACATGGTTCTTGTATTAGGCTATTATATAAATAAACGAGCGCTCACATCCTTAAACGCTTTTAATGGCGTTATATTTCATGCTCTAGGAGTGTCTCTCTGTCGGTGAACCAAAGGGGTGGGTGTGGCGTGCCGCCGTGTAACTTATAGTAATTGGCGTGAACAAGGATACAAATGGGTTCACCTCCGCAAGTTAACAAAATCGCGCCTGTGTGAGGTGATTGAAGGTGGACATAGCATTCTGTCTCATCAACGACTGTAAGTGAACACTGGCAGGATTTAGGCAGACGTCTCATTCAGTCGGATCCTCGCATTGAAAGCCGGCACGGAATGGCAAGCGCGTCGTATGTGACATGCGCTGGCAATGGCGTGCATGCGCTACATGGATGACGGGGTAAATCTATTCCTGAATGAGCGTCTCTAGGCTGCGCATTAAACAGTGGCTGCACAATCGATCCCTGATGTGGTCTGTCGGTGTGTGGGCGGGTTGCCATAGCAAAGGCCTAACAATGTATGTGAATAATTATTCATAGGTCAATGGCTGAACAATATACAAGACAGTCGCCGCTGTTGATATTCATTTATAGATCTAAATAAATAACTGATGTGTAGTCTTCTCACTTGAAAATACATGCATAATACTTTCATCAGGGCATGTACATATTGATACATGTTAACAAACTTTATGTAATACATACAGAGATGTTATCCATCATGAAGACGTCCTAATTACAGAACTATTACAATGGATATATCATGTTTAGACATACGATATAGGTATATGTATGAGATACTCTTGTTAACAGTTCTATCATAGGCCAATGATTCTTGTACATGATATGATCTGGCTGACGTGTATCTTTGGATTATTCAAATGAACACTGAAAAGGTTATACTCAATCAAGGGCGTTTAACAGATTAGACACGTATAGTTGTGTGTTATTTCTCTCAAGGTTAAATACCTTCCCTGGATGGGGATGAGGTGTGTACCCCCTCAGTGATAAGGCAGTATCAGGTTACTGAGCGTCATTGCAGAATGACCACATACGTGTCTGCCTTCAGTGTGGTGTAGAAGTGAAGGGACAGAAATATCAGATTACAGTTTACTCATTTGGACATATGTTTCTTTCTGTCTGCTGAGCCCATAGGTGGTGGCTTCAGTTGTATGTACCCAACGACATTCTTTGAAGTTTAGTTGGTTTATGATGTTTCCTCCTCTTTGGTTGATAATCACCTTTTCCAAAACCATCCATTCGATCTGGTTAGGGGTGTGGCCCAGTGTGGTGTAGTGGTCCACCAATGGTGCTCCTTGCACCTTGCATTTTAATCTGCTTTGGTGCTGTAGAATTCTGTGTTTGATCTTTTGGGTAGTCTGGCCAATGTAGATGGATTGGCATAAGCATCTTATGTCATATATAACATTTTGGCTGTTGCAGTTGGTGAAGTGATTTAGGGTATATGTCCTTCCCCGTTGGGTGATATTGTGGCCTTATTTGCAAGCTTTGCAGCTACCACATCTCTGGTGTCCGGTAATGGGAGGAAGGCCTAGCTGTGATCTTGTGTCCGGAGTTGGTATCGGGTCTAGAAATGAGGACACAACCTAATCCTTAACGTTTTTAGACCTCTTGTAGACAAACATGGGGACTTCTGGTATTCCACTCTCTGGGCCTACCAAGGTCCAGTACTTTCTGATTATTTTGTTGATGTCATGGCTCCTTGTATTGAACGTGGTTAAACAGATCATCCTGTTAATTTCTTTGTTCTTGGGTTTAGTTTCTAGCAATGTCTCTCGTGGTCTGCACCAGGCCCTTTTCCTGGCTCTGTTGAGGAGCCCCTTGGGGTACCCCCGGTCTCTGAGTTTGGCAATGAGTTGGTCACTTTCCTTAAAGTAATCGTTCCTCCTTGTGCAATTTCTACGGACCCGCAGAAATTGACCATAAGGTAAGTTGTCCTTCAAATTCCTGGGGTGGTGCGAGTTGTATCCTAATAATGTGTTTCGTCAGTAGATTTCTTGAATAGATTCATTATGATTTTTCCTTCTTCAACTTCCAAGGTAAGATCTAGGAACGGGATCGATTCCTTGCTGTGTGCCATGGTAAACTGGATGTCTGTTGAGCAGGCATTAAGCCATACAAGAAATTGTTGCAGTGTTTCCTCAGTTCCTGTCCAGATCATTATGATATCGTCAATATATCTGTTCCAAGATGTTATATTGTCTTTAAATGGATTGTGTTCTGGATATAGATGTTGATTTTCAAAGTTATCCATGTAAAGGTTAACCAGACTGGGGGCGAATCCGGCCCCCATAGCTGCTACTTTGCATTGGTAGTAGAAGATGTTTTGGAATACGAAGTAGTTTTTGGTCATGGCGATGGTAAGTAATTCGATTACGAAATTGGTTGGAATCAAGTGAGGTGTGGGTCGAGTATCTAATACTTTCCTCATGAATGTAATGGCTTCCTCTTGTGGTATGCTTGTATAAAGTGAGCATACGTCTAACGGGACAAATATTTGTTTGGATTTGTCGAATGATTGATCCTCCAAGATTTGGATGGTGTGCATCGTGTCTCATATAAATGATCTGGTTTCCCTAACAAATGGTTGCAACAAATTGTCCACATATTGATTCACTGGTTCAAGGATCGAACCGCAACCAGAGACTATTGGTCTGCCCGGTGGTCGTTGTAGGCTTTTGTGCACCTTGGGAAACGTATAGATTGTTGGGATCCTCGGGGTCTCATTGTTCAGGAATTTGGATTCAGGTTCTGAGAGGAATCCCTCTTCTACTCCTTGTTTTGTAAGTTCTTTTAGGAGTTTGGCAATTTCTTTTGTTGGGTCTCTTGGTATGCATACAAAGCTATTCGCACAGCCAAGTTGCTTTTAAATCTCCACAATGTAGTCGTCTCTGGTCCGGATGACCACTGCTCCCCCTTTGTCAGCGTTTTTTATGACTATGGACTTGTTGTTTTTTAGTGAATTCAAAGCCTCTCTTTCTTCTTTCGTGATGTTATGCTTAATGTATTTTGTGTTTTGTAGACTGTTCATGATCTCTGACATCACTACTTTTTCATATGCCAGTTTTCTTTCGTTCATGAGGTAAATAGCCGGATTGAAGGTGGAAGGGGGGCGGAATTGGGTGGCTGTTGCTTTTCTGGTATAATCGTCTCTTTTGGCAAATAAGTATTTCAAACGTATTTTCCTAAAGGACTGTTGAAGCTCTAATTTGATATTGAAGGAGTTTGGGGGTGCTGTAGGTACAAAGGATAAACCTTTGGCCAAAATCCCCTGTTCTGATGGACTCAGGACATGATTCGAGATATTCAATATCGGGTCTTTACTGTTGGTGGCATTTCCTTGACTTATGTTTTTTCGGTGGTGTCATCATTGCGGCCCAAGTTACGAACGATAAGTCTGGCACCTTGCACTGATTTCTCCGTGGTTCTGTTGTGGTTGAGGCTGGAATCTGACTCTGGTGTTGCCCCTGCAGTTGCCTCTTCCTTGGTTCCATCTGGGCGGATGTCTCCAGTTGGGATCTCTGTTGTTCCAAGTCGGGTCCCCTAAAAAAGGCGAAGAATTCTGGAGGCCAAATGAATCTTGGTATTGTGGGCCGGTATGTGGTGATGCTCCAGTGGGGTAGTTTGTTGTAGACGGTTGGTAAATCGGTCCTTGCTGGTATGCTCTGTTGTCTGAGCTTGTGCTTGCTCTTTCTGAATCGCTTTCCGGGCCACTCCCAAAAGAGGAATTAGAGAAAGTAGCAAATCTTCTGTTTGTCTGCTTGTTACGATTTGTGAAGTATCCCTGGGAATCTTGGACGTAGTATTCTTCACTGACATATGGGTAAGTCAATTTCTTGTCATATGTCTTGATGTCCTTGGCCAATTTTTCCAATTTCTTGTTCAATGTGGTAGTGTTAAATTCTGCTGTGGCCTTTTCAGCCCATTCTAATGCCTCTCTGGCATTTCTTAAAGATTTATCTTCCAAGATGTCTTTTTTCAAGTCTGCAATTGCCTGTGTTAAATTATACACATACTCAAGGGCTGTTTCGATACCCAACACCATCCAATGTCAGCTGCAGTTGATTGCCACAAAGCTGAATCCTTCTCGGAATTTTAGTAATTCAATAAAGATTCCTGGCTTGTTGCGTACCTGCAGTCCCTTGGGGATAATGTTCTTCTGTAGGTACTTTGTTAAAAGATGTCCATGCAGGCGTGTGCGTATCAATTTTTTCTGCAGTCTCTTTAGGTGGGTCAACTTGTCATTGAGTGTAATGTCGACCTCATGAACAAAAGAATACTGGCATATGAAAAGTAGTGATGTCAGAGGTCATGAACAGTCTGCAAAACACAAAATACATTAAGCATAACATCACGAAAGAAGACAGAGAGGCTTTATGTTCACTAAAAAACAACAAGTCCATAGTCATAAAAAACGCTGACAAAGGGGCAGAAGTGGTCATCCAGAACAGAGATGACTACATCGCGGGGATCAAACAGCAATTTGGCTGTGCGAATAGCTATGTACGCATACCAAGAGACCCCACAAAAGAAATTGCCAAACTCCTAAAAGAACTTACGAAACAAGGAGTCGTAGAGTGTTTCATCTCAGAACCTGAATCCAAATAACTGAACAATGAGACCCCAAGGATCCCAACAATTTACACGATTCCCAAGGAGCACAAAAGCCTACAACGACCACCGGGCAGACCAATAGTCTCTGGTTGCAGTCAGATCCTTGAACCAGTGAATCAATATGTGGACAATTTCTTGCAACCATTGGTTTGGGAAACCAGATAATTTATACGATAAACGATGCACACCATCTAAATCTTGGAGGATCAATCATTCGACAAATCTAAACAAATATTTATCACGTTAGACGTATGCTCACTTTATACAAGCATACCACAAGAGGAAGCCATTACAGTCATTAGGAAATTAATAGACACTAGACCCACACCTCACTGGCTTCCAACCGATTTCGTAATCGAATTACTTTCGATCGCCATGACCAAAAACTACTTTGTATTCCAAAACGTCTTCTACTACCAATGCAAAGGAGTAATTATGAGGGCCGGATTCGCCCCCAGTCTGGCTAACCTTTACATGGATAACTTTGAAAATCAAAATCTATATCCAGAACACATTCCATTTAAAGACAATATACCATCTTGGAACAGATATATTGACGATATCATAATCATCTGGACAGGAACTGAGGAAACACTGCAACAATTTCTTCTATGGCTAAACGCCTGCTCAAAAGACATCCAGTTTACCATGGCACACAGCAAGGAATAAATCCCATTCCTAGATCTTACCTCGGAAGTTGAAGAAGGAAAAATCATAATGAATCTATTCAAGAAACCTACTGACCGAAACACATTATTAGGATGCAACTTACCTTATGGTCAATTTCTGTGGGTCCATAGAAATTGCACGAGGAGGAACGATTACTTTAAGGAAAGTGACCAACTCATTGCCAAACTCATAGACCGGGGGTACCCCAAGGGGCTCCTCAACAGAGCCAGGAAAAGGGCCTGGTAGAGACCACAAGAGACATTGATAGAAACTCAACCCAAGAACCAAGAAATGAACAGGATGGTCAGTATAACCACGTTCAACACAAGGAGCCATGACATCAGCAAAATAATCAGAAAGTACTGGATTTTAGTAGGCCTAGAGATTGGAATACCAGAAGTCCCCATGTTTGCCTACAAGAGGTCTAAAAACGTTAAGGATTACGTTGTGTCCTCATTTCTAGACCCGATACCAACTCCGGACACAAGATCACAGCTAGGCCTTCCTCCCATCACCAGACACCAGAAATGTGGTAGCTTGCAAAGCTTGCAAATATGCCATAACGGGCAACAAGATCACCCATCGGGGAGGACATATACCCTAAATCACTTCACCAACTGCAACAGCCAAAACTTTATATATGCCATAAGATGCCCATGCCAATCCATCTACATTGGCCAGACTACCCAAAAGATCAAAAACAGAATTCTACAGCACCAAAGCAAAATCAAATGCAAGGTGCAAGGAGCACCATTGGTGGACCACTACACCACACTGGGCCACACCCCTGACCAGATCGAATGGACGGTTTTGGAAAAGGTGACCAGCCACCAAAGAGGCGGAAACATCATAAACCAACTAAACTTCAAGGAATGTCGTTGGATACATACAACGGAAGCCTCCACCTATGGGCTCAACAGACAGGAAGAAACATATGTCCAAATGAGTAAGCTGTAATCCTGATATTTCTGTCCATTCGCATCTACACGTATGTGGTCATTCTGCAATGACATCAGCTGACCTGACACTGCCTTATCGCTGAGGGGGTACAGGCCTCATCCCCATCTAGGGAAGGTGTTTAACCTTGAGAGAAATAACACACAACTATACGTGTCTAATCTGATAAACGCCCTTGAATGAGTATAACCTTTTCAGTGTTAATTTAAATAGTCCAATGATACATGTTAGCTAGATCATATCATGTACAAGAATTATTGGCCTACGATAGATTATCTCATACATATGCCCATATCGTACGTCTAAACATGATATATCCATTGGAATAGGTCTGTTGTCATGATGGATAACATCTCTGAATGTATTACATAAAGTTTGTTAACATGTGTCAATATGTACATGCCCTGATGAAAGTATTATGCATGTATTTTCAAGTGATAAGACTACACATTAGTTATTTATTTAGATATATAAATGAATTTCAACAGATGCGACTGTCTTGTATATTTTTCAGCCATCGCCCTATGAATAATTATCCACATAAATTGTTAGGCCGTTGCTATGGCAACCCGCCCACACACCGACAGACCGCATCAGGGATCAATTGTGCAGCCACCGCGTTATGCGCAGCCTAGAGACGCTCAATCGGGAATAGATTTACCCCATCATCCAGGTAGCGCACGCACGACATTGCCAGCGCATGTGAAATACGACGCGCTTGGCATTCCGTGCTGGCTTTCAATGCGAGGACCCGACTAAATCAGACGTCTGCCTACATACGCCGGAGTAAGTACTAAATCCAACCAGTTTTCACTTACAATCGTTGCCGAGACAGAATGCTATGTCCACCTTCAATCACCTCACACAGGCACGATTTTGTTAACTTGCGGGGGTGAACCCATTCGTATCCTTGATAACACCAATTACTATAAGTTACACGGAGGCACGCCACACCCACCCCTTTGGTTCACCGTCAGAGAGACACTCCTAGAGCATGAAATATAATGCCATTAAAAGCGTTTAAGGATGTGAGCGCTCGTTTATTTATATAAAAGCCTAATACAAGACCATGTCTTAGCAGCACCGGAGGGGATCTTGAAATAAATATCTGGATCTCCATATCAATTACTTAGGCACGTAATACACTCCACAAACTTCAGGAGTTCTCCTAAATGTAGGAATCCAGTCTAACAAGCTCTGCATGCTCTGCTACTTGTCTGACTACAAATCCTGCTACACCTTAAACAGCAGAACCTTAACAGGCGTTAGTCATCTCGATTGACAGGGGGGGCTAACTCTACCAACAACAGTGTTCCACTCACGTGTCTTTTCCATGAATTCCACTACATACTGGGTTATAAGGTTAAGATGACACACCCGACCGTGCGAACAATGAGAATCACAACTGTTAGACTTAGATTTAAGTGTGGGTGTAAAATCCATTTAGTTCGTGGAATTTGCGGATTTTTGGCAATTTCGCGGTTCGCGAATCCTGCGAATTTTCCCAAAAATGCATAACTTTGCAAGCTGGTGGATTTTTTTGCTTGGTCGCGCTTGAAAAATACAATATCGCGCGCGCGGCGTTGACCTACCGTGATTTTGTGTTCGCCGAGTTGTTTTTCTCCCGGTTTGCATGTGCTGCGCCATTTTGGATCGTGCTGCGTGGTCGCGGCCCGCCATCCTGCACAGCGAGAGTTTGACAACGCGAGTATGTCATAAGGGCCCGAGATCATGCATCGCGGGAGTAAACAATGCCGAACACGTAGATGAGGCGTGCAGCTGACTTCTGGCAGGAAATTTGAACAGCTCGCTTTCCCGAAATTGCGAAAATTGCAATTCTGCACAAGAAATACACCGCAGGCAGCATAAACCTTGTGAAAATGATGATTTTGATGAGAATAACTCCTCAGATTGACATTTGGCTGCACTTTTTGGTTCAAGGAGTCAATTTTTGGGGAAGGTGGGAGGAAGGAAGTGCCCCAGAGTCTCCAACTTTCTGTTCTTGTCCAGCAGGCTCCTCCCAGTGCTTTGTCCATGTCCTGGTCACTTTTGATTTGGATCTGGAGCTGGAAGGATTACTTTTTGTGGCTGCTGCTGGATATTTGTATTTGAGGACTTTTTGGACTTTGGAGTTTGGATCACTTTTGGACTTGAGATTTTACAAATAAGTTGGTGATGTTTGTTTGGGGAATTGCAGTTGCTGCAACTACAGTTTTAAAACTTTTTTCACAACTTTATAAAAATATATATTGTGGGTAGCCACAGTATCCAGTAGGCCCAGGGTTAGTCATGGGTGCATGATACAACTGTTTCTGTGATTTTGTTTTAAAACTTAATTCTCATTTATGTCATGGAATTTTAGCTCACTGTTATATGTTGATTTTTATTTTTTATTTTGGGGTGCCTGTAAAGCCTCACTAGCCAGTAGGCCCAGGGGTAGTGAGTGGTGCATGGACCAAGTCTTTCTGTGGGGTCTCTTGAATTTATACATCATTGAGGGTATGGATGGCATTGGATAGTGGTGATTTTTATGTGTTTTTCGACTTCCTGGGGTGTTGTTGGGGCCTGGCCATGTGGATGGGGGGCATTTTGAGGCCTGGTACAGGCAGGGCCTGGCCATGTGGTGGGGGTCAAGGGGCCATTTTGAAGCCAGGCAGTGTGCTCAGGCCTGCATCCCGTTTGCCTTGTTTTCAACCATTATGCCCAGGGGTACTCAGTGGTGCATGGACCTAGTCTTTCTGTGGGGTGTCTTGAATTTAAACATCATTGAGGGCATGGATGGGATTGGATTGTGGTGATTTTTGTGTGTTTTTTTACTTTTTGGGTGCTGTTGGGGCCTGGCCATGTGGGTGGGGGCCATTTTGAGGCCTTGTCCTGGCAGGGCCTGGCCATATGGTGGGGGTCAAGGGGCCATTTTGAAGCCAGGCAGTGTGCTCAGGCCTGCTCCCAGTTTGCCTTGCTTTCAACCATTATGCCCAGGGGTACGCAGTGGTGCATGGACCTAGTCTTTCTGTGGGGCCTCTTGAATTTAAACATCATTGAGGGCATAGATGGCATTGGATTGTGGTGATTTTTGTGTGTTTTTTTACTTTTTGGGTGCTGTTGGGGCCTGGCCATGTGGGTGGGGGCCATTTTGAGGCCTTGTCCAGACAGGGCCTGGTCATGTGGTGGGGGTCAAGGGGTCATTTTGAAGTCAGGCATTGTGCTCAGGCCTGCACCCAGTTTGCCTTGCTTTCAACCATTATGCCCATGGGTACTCAGTGGTGCATGTACCTAGTCTTTCTGTGGGGCCTCTTGAATTTAAACAGCATTGAGGGCATGGATGGCATTAGATTTTGGGGTTTTTTTGAGTTTTTTTATTACATTTTGGGTGCTGTTGGGGCCTGGCCATGTGGGTGGAGGCCATTTTGAGGCCTTGCTCAGGCAGGGCCTGGCCATGTGGTGGGGGTCAAGGGGCCATTTTGAAGCCAGGCAGTGTGCTCATGCCTGCACCCAGTTTGCCTTTCTTTCAAACATTATGCCCAGGGGTACTCAGTGGTGCATGGACCTAGTCTTTCTGTGGGACCTCTTGAATTTAAACATCATTGAGGGCATGGATGGCATTGGATTGTGGTGATTTTTGTGTGTTTTTTGACTTTTTGGGGTGTTGTTGGGGCCTGGCCATGTGGGTGGGGGCCATTTTGAGGCCTGGTCCAGGCCGGGCCTGGCCATATGGCTGGGGACAAGTGGCCATTTTGAAGCCAGGCAGTGTGCTTTGAGCCATAGGCCTGCTCCCAACCTGCCCTGCTTTCACCCATTATGCCCAGGGGTAGTGAGTGGTGCATGGACCAAGGCTTTGTGTGGGTCCTCTTGAATTTAAGCATCATTGGGGGCATGGATGGCATTGAATTGTGGAGATTTTTGGGTGCTTTTTGACTTTTTGGGGTGTTGGGGCCTGGCCATGTGGGTGGGGGCCATTTTGAGGCCTGGTCCAGGCATGGCCTGACCATGTGGCTGGGGGACAAGGGGCCATTTTGAAGCCAGGCAGTGTGCTTTGAGCCATAGGCCTGCACCCAGCCTGCCCTGCGTTCACCCATTATGCCCAGGGATAGTGAGTGGTGCATGGACCAAGGCTTTGTGTGGGGCCTCTTGAATTTAAACATCATTGAGGGCATGGATGGCATTGAATTGTGTTGATTTTTGTGTGTTTTTTTACTTCTTGGGGTGTTGTTGTTGGGGCCTGGCCATGTGGGTGGGGACCATTTTGAGGCCTGGTCCAGGCAGGTCCTGGTCTTGTGGCTGGGGGACAAGGGGCCATTTTGAAGCCAGGCAGTGTGCTTTGAGCCAAAGGCCTGCACCCAGCCTGCCCTGCTTTCACCCATTATGCCCAGGGGTAGTGAGTGATGCATGGACCAAGGCTTTGTGTGGGGTCTTTTGAAATTAAGCATCATTGAGGGTATGGATGACATTGGATTGTGTTGATTTTTGTGTGTTTTTTTACTTTTTGGGGTGTTTAACTGATGTTCCTCTGGCTTCCTTTGCTTTTAGGTGCACAAGAGAACCACCAGTGCCAGGAAGAAGTCCTTCAGCGGTGTGTACAGCACAATGTCACGTGTGGCCACAGACAACTCTGCAACTCGTGCAACTGCGGCCTGCTGTTCTAACATCTGAAGAAGATTGGCCCAAAGAAAGGTGGCCATAGCTCCTCTACAAAGAAAGTTGCCACTGTCAGTAAGAAGGAGCAAAAGAAGCAAGTGGTGCCACTTACCAAGGAGAATGGTGTGCCCACAGACACTTTTTTCGGGGGGAAAAAAACAATGCCTGCAGCAGCGGGGTCTGCCGGGGACCAAGCTGGGAGCAGCACCTCCGCTTCATTGGGCTCAGTGCCACCACACCAAGTTAGGTCCAAGTCCATGAGTGCTGCAGAGGCAACCACTTTGGTTGCTCAATCACCATCGACCAGTGATGTTGGCTCATCACAAGAAAGTAGCACCCAATCAACGAAGGTTGTAACTCAGCTGACGAGTGTTCAAGAACCACAGCCGCAACGACAACCACAGGTGCAATTAGTACAAGCGCAAGTACATGCGCAAGGAGAGGCGCAAGTACATGCACAAGGAGAGGCGCAAGTACATGCGCAAGGAGAGGCGCAAGTAGAGGCGCAAGGAGAGGCGCAAGGAGAGGAGCAACCAGAGGCACATGGAGCGGCACAACTGCCCACAATGCTTGTTCCTCCAGAAGTAGGGGCACATCAGGAAATCGAGATTCAAGCGGAGGTATCATCCGAGGTAGCCACTCCTCCTGAGGATGATCCATTGTCTTCCAGATCCCCAGCAAGAAAAAGGTCAAGGAGGTCCACTACAAGTTTTTCTTCAAGCCCCCTTCCTTCTCATGACCTTAAGCTTGATTGGAGCCCAGCAATGCAGTCTGAGAGGGAGGCACACCATGAGCCGACAAAGGTAGCTAAGCCTAAAAGGAAGGTTCCCACAAGGCTTTCACTTATGGCTGATGATGACTACGAGCAAGAAGTGGTGTATGCTGCTGATGAACAGTCTGATGATGATCCAGTCATCACAGACGTCACTCCAGCCCCAGCGGGCATGCAGCAGACAAACATTTGTACCCTATTCCGAATTGCTGCTGAGCGGGATGTGGCGGTATGGCACTGGTACCACCACCAACGCAGTTAACTCCAACACCAACACGACCTACAGCTTCCATATTTTCTCGTCAGAAGGGCCGGCAGGGACCTCCATCCAGCTCGACCTCCATTACCTCAAGTAGTGGTGCTGTAAGTGAACAACAGAAACAAATTCAGCCACGCCCATCCTCCACTTCATCTGGCATTCAAACTACTAGTAGCACCTCCACCACCAGCAGACATCTCCAGTTCCCAGTTTGGGACTTCTTTACTGTTAGCCAAAAGGTGGAAAACATGGTCGTTTGTTCGATTTGTAGACAAGTAGTTAGTCGGGGTAAGCTTGGTACCAACTATGGCACCGGAGGCCAGAGAGGTCATCTCAAAAAACATCACATTATCCAGTGGTAGGTGCACCTAAGTAAGATCCGGAAAGCCAAAAGTACAAATCCAAATGTAGACATTGATATTGCATCTGATGATGATGACGAGGGGCTTATCGTGCAGGGGGGGGAGTGAGAAGCAACAGACATTTTTTCTGGTACACCCAGTACCCCTGGCAGCAGCACTGCAGTGGTAGCGCCCAGACCCTCTACCCCTGCAACATGTATGAGTCACTCTAAGAGTCTGGGAGAGACACCAATGCGAAAAAGTACATCAATGAGCCTAACTGGTTTGAAGAAGTCTGCATCAACATCATCACGTAAAACGGTCCAGACCACCATTAGCAGAATGTTTTGGTTGGATGCGGCATTTGAACGCAGCCACACAACGGCACATCTGTATAACGCAAAGCTGGCTAAAATGCTAGCGCTGGACCTTCCCCCTTTTTCTTTTGTGGAAGGGGTGGGTTTTCTAGAATTTGTGGCAACAGTCTGCCCTGAATGGAAGGTTTCTAGCCGGTCCTATTTTGCCAGGGATGCTGTTCCAGCACTACATCAAGATGTGCTGGAGGTGATTGGTGCAGCTATTCAGAAGACTGCTGTTCACACTATCCACCTGACAACAGGCATGTGGTCCAGTTGCCAAGCCCTTGATTACATGTGCATCACTGCACACTGGGTCTCTTTTGCAGGAGTTAAAAACAAGGTAAAAGCCGGTGTTGACATGGACACAGTTTCTCAAGATACTCGGAAACATGCAACAGTAGCCATGTTTGCCATGGAGAAAACTCATACTGCACCTAACCTTTTGGAGAAGTTTGATAGGAAGGTCTATGAATGGCTGGAACCAAGAAACCGCTTGATTGGTTATGTTTCCACGGATAATGGCAGTAATATAGTTAAGTGATACAATGTCCAAGTCGTGGAGTGTGGAAACCGCTAAGCATGGGCGGATTTTGCGAATTGGCAATCCGCGAAATTGCGTATATACGGATTCGCAATCCGCAAAATCCGCGAACTCTCGCGAATTTGCGGATTTTTAAATTTTTTTTGTGTTCGCAAGGATTTCTGCCAGTTCGCGAGGATTTTGTACCAGTTCGCAAACGCGAACTTACTTTTCGGGTAGCAACGGTCGCGAACATGTTGTTTCTACATCTGGTTCATCACAGCACCCTCTGTTTCACCACTGCCACCCTCTGTTTCACCACTGCCACCCTCTGACTCACCCATGCCACCCTCTGACTCACCCATGCCACCCTCTAGTTCATCACTGTAGATTATGGGTGGAAAAGCACACCTGCCCTGCCTCAACTGACATAATTGAATTAGGGGCTGATTAATGTGTTACTGAATTTGAACTTCCTGGCTGGAACCTGCTTCCTTATCTGTAATTGCTTTCACTGAGCCTGCTGTGAGGGTCAGAGCAGGGTCATAGAATAGTTGCAAGTCGGCAACTGAACTCTGAAGGGGGCCCTCAGGAAGCACAACAGGGAATGGTTACTAATGATTAGATTGAACATTTGCACCTGCTGAGTGCTTTCAGTTTTGCAAAAATCCAAATATCCAGCAGCATCCACAAAAAGTAATCCTTCCAGGCACTACAGGGAATGGTTACTAATGATAAGATTGAACTTTTGCACCTGCTGAGTGCTTCCAGGTCAAGATCCAAATCAAAGTGACCAGCACATGAAGAAAGCACTGAGAGGAGCCTGCTGGACAGGAACAGGAAGTTGGAGACTGTGGGGCACTTCCTTCCTCTCACCCCCCCACCCCCAAAATGGACTCCTTGCAAAAAAAAGTGCAGGCAAATGTCAACCTGAGGAGTTATTCTGATAAAAATCATAATTTTCAAGGTTTATGCTGCCTGCTGATGGATTTCTTGTGCGAAATTGCAAATTTTGCAATCTCGCAATTGCGAGATTGTCGCTGCCAGCCGCATCTACGTTTTCGCAAGTGTTTACTCCCGCGAAATGGTATAGTATGCTAGTTGGCAAGTGCGACCAAGCAAAAAAATCCGCTTCGCACGGATTTACGAATTTTCGGTAAGTTCGCGAGAGTTCGCGGATTGGGAATTTACCGAAAATCCGCAAAATCCGCGAGCGGAACGGATTTTACGCCCATGCTTAGAAACCGCACTCGGTTGAGTTTGGTGGTCAGTCGGTGAACAAGTAGGTGGTGCACTGGAGTAAAACCCCCTGTGCTAGGGGTTGAAATATGCGAAAATTAGCACTGTTTCCCATAGGAGCAGAGTCCCTTCAGTGCACTGGGGAGAACAAAGTTCTTTATCAAACATAATCACAATTCCTTAATGTGCTTTGTCAAAAGTTCCTTTTTATTCTTTTTTCAAGTATTTGAATTCCACATTATTCATTCATAATGATGAATTACTTTTTTCTTTCTGCCCAATGCATTTCGGGCATTAGCCCTTCATCAGGGGTCTTTAAGTCTGAAAATAACCAGAGTGAGCGTATAATTAATCATTACATTCAGTTGATTGAACAGTTTGTTACTTCATGTCAAGTGATACATTAACACTCTACAAATGACGAATATCGAGCTGACATCAAGAGGTTCCTGGGAGTGCAAGTGGTGTGTCCGGTGAGGTAAAAAGGTGAAAGAGTCAGTAAATTATCGTGCTCGTGAATGGGCCTTACCTGCCCATGGTAACATGCAAACGGTGGCTTAATGTGCATGCTGGTGAAAAGAAATTCTGCCCGGTGAATTGATAACTATCAAGAGCGGGACTTGCCTGCATTCAGTCTAAACTTTAACATGTGCGAAAAACGCTTGTTGTGCATGCTGGTAAACAGAAATTCGGCCCGGTGATTTAATGGCTGTTATGAGAAAACTGCCTGCATGCAGTGTAAACTCTAACCTGTACGTGAAACGCGGACTGCTTTCCTTGTACTGCGCGTATCAGTCAAGTGCCGCCTGTGAAAATATATGATTATCGTAAGACTAATGAAAAAATGGGATATATGCGTCCTGTGTAAACTAGAGTTCAGGTGCTGGTTTTGCTTACCGCGGGTTTTTCAAACGGTTGGACGCATACGAATCCTCGTGTGTTTGTCGGATAAGCGGGTTCAGGGGAATAGTCCCGGCAATGTGTTGTGTTCCGGCTATGTCTCGTGATCCCTGATAGGGTCACGTAGTGATCATGTGACTACGCGTCGAATGTTTACTGATAGGTGATATTAAGTCATGTGACGTGATGGATTAGTTTTTGTGTAAAATAAACTTTATAGAGAAAACGGCTGTGCAAATGGTGGGGAAGATAAGAATAAAAGGTGCAGGCATAAAGTGCGCGTCAGATTGTAATAAGTTGCATATTAAAAAAACAAACATTGGTAATAGTGTCACACATACAAAAAGTTCTATAAAGTTCAAAGTGTGACTGGATGTGTTCATATCAAAATGTAACCCTCATTAAATTATAAATAACAACTGTATTCTAAACGTTCATTTAGTCCTCTCGGTTGTGTCGAAGATAACCGGTGTATCCAAACAATTTCTCTTCTGAGCAAGTGTTGAGTATTATTTATTCCAGGTAATATGGGTACCATTTCTAGGATACAGAATCTCAGTTGGCTGGGGTTGTGATTCTGTGTGGCTTGGCAGTTCGGGCTGGACTGTTCCCATGAGGCACAGGGTCAGACTGATTTGCATATGGCCATGTCTGAACTGGGGTGGCGGAGTGAGCTAAAGAACGTTGATGGATTAAACCCAGATCTGTTGACTGGGGGTGAGTGTTTGTATTGTCAACGCTCCGTCCATCATCACCTTTGGTTTTTCTTTGTTCGCCCTAAGTTGGCAGGGTATGCTCAGACGTGAGTCCCTTGCTCACTTTGCCACTGGAGTCAAGCAAGCCTGGCTGAAGACGGCTGTAATGCCAGAAACCGGTCCTGAGAAGCTTGATTCCGGTCCAGAGAAGACATGGCTTGGCAGTTCTGGCTGGACTGTTCCCATGAGGCACAGGGTCAGACTGATTTGTATATGGCCATGTCTGAACTGGGGTGGCGGAGTGAGCTAAAGAACGGTGATGGATTAAACCCAGATCTGTTGACTGGGGGTGAGTGTTTGTATTGCCAACGCTCCGTCCATCATCACCTTTGGTTTTTCTTTGTTCGCCCTAAGTTGGCAGGGTATGCTCAGACGTGAGTCCCTTGCTCACTTTGCCACTGGAGTCAAGCAAGCCTGGCTGAAGATGGCTGTAATGCCAGAAACCGGTCCTGGGAAGCTTGATTCCGGTCCAGGGAAGACATAGCTTGGCAGTTCGGGCTGGACTGTTCCCATGAGGCCCATGGTCATACTGATTTGCATATGGCCATGTCTGAATTGGGGTGGCAGAGTGAGCTAAAGAACGGTGATGGATTAAACCCAGATCTGTTGACTGGGGGTGAGTGTTTGTATTGCCAACGCTCCGTCCATCATCACCTTTGTTTTTTCTTTGTTCGCCCTAAGTTGGCAGGGTATGCTCAGACGTGAGTCCCTTGCTCACTTTGCCACTGGAGTCAAGCAAGCCTGGCTGAAGACGGCTGTAATGCCAGAAACCGGTCCTGGGAAGCTTGATTCCGGTCCAGGGAAGACATGGCTTGGCAGTTCGGGCTGGACTGTTCCCATGAGGCACAGGGTCAGACTGATTTGCATATGGCCATGTCTGAACTGGGGTGGCGGAGTGAGCTAAAGAACGGTGATGGATTAAAACCAGATCTGTTGACTGGGGGTGAGTGTTTGTATTGTCAACGCTCCGTCCATCATCACCTTTGTTTTTTCTTTGTTCGCCCTAAGTTGGCAGGGTATGCTCAGACGTGAGTCCCTTGCTCACTTTGCCACTGGAGTCAAGCAAGCCTGGCTGAAGACGGCTGTAATGCCAGAAACCGGTCCTGGGAAGCTTGATTCCGGTCCTGGGACGACATGGCTTGGCAGTTCGGGCTGGACTGTTCCCATGAGGCGCAGGGTCATACTGATTTTCATATGGCCATGTCTGAACTGGGGTGGCGGAGTGAGCTAAGGAATGGTGATGGATTAAACCCAGATCTGTTGACTGGGGGTGAGTGTTTGTATTGTCAACGCTCCGTCCATCATCACCTTTGGTTTTTCTTTGTTCGCCCTAAGTTGGCAGGGTATGCTCAGACGTGAGTCCCTTGCTCACTTTGCCACTGGAGTCAAGCAAGCCTGGCTGAAGACGGCTGTAATGCCAGAAACCGGTCCTGGGAAGCTTGATTCCGGTCCACGGAAGACATGGCTTGGCAGTTCGGGCTGGACTGTTCCCATGAGGCACAGGGTCAGACTGATTTGCATATGGCCGTGTCTGAACTGGGGTGGCGGAGTGAGCTAAAGTACGTTGATGGATTAAACCCAGATCTGTTGACTGGGGGTGAGTGTTTGTATTGTCAACGCTCCGTCCATCATCACCTTTGGTTTTTCTTTGTTCGCCCTAAGTTGGCAGGGTATGCTCAGACGTGAGTCCCTTGCTCACTTTGCCACTGGAGTCAAGCAAGCCTGGCTGAAGACGGCTGTAATGCCAGAAACCGGTCCTGGGAAGCTTGATTCCGGTCCAGGGAAGACATGGCTTGGCAGTTCGGGCTGGACTGTTCCCATGAGGCACAGGGTCAGACTGATTTGCATATGGCCATGTCTGAACTGGGGTGGCGGAGTGAGCTAAAGAACGGTGATGGATTAAACCCAGATCTGTTGACTGGGGGTGAGTGTTTGTATTGTCAACGCTCCGTCCATCATCACCTTTGGTTTTTCTTTGTTCGCCCTAAGTTGGCAGGGTATGCTCAGACGTGAGTCCCTTGCTCACTTTGCCACTGGAGTCAAGCAAGCCTGGCTGAAGACGGCTGTAATGCCAGAAACCGGTCCTGGGAAGCTTGATTCCGGTCCACGGAAGACATGGCTTGGCAGTTCGGGCTGGACTGTTCCCATGAGGCACAGGGTCAGACTGATTTGCATATGGCCATGTCTGAACTGGGGTGGCGGAGTGAGCTAAAGAACGTTGATGGATTAAACCCAGATCTGTTGACTGGGGGTGAGTGTTTGTATTGTCAACGCTCCGTCCATCATCACCTTTGGTTTTTCTTTGTTCGCCCTAAGTTGGCAGGGTATGCTCAGACGTGAGTCCCTTGCTCACTTTGCCACTGGAGTCAAGCAAGCCTGGCTGAAGACGGCTGTAATGCCAGAAACCGGTCCTGGGAAGCTTGATTCGGGTCCAGGGAAGACATGGCTTGGCAGTTCGGGCTGGACTGTTCCCATGAGGCACAGGGTCAGACTGATTTGCATATGGCCATGTCTGAACTGGGGTGGCGGAGTGAGCTAAAGAACGGTGATGGATTAAACCCAGATCTGTTGACTGGGGGTGAGTGTTTGTATTGTCAACGCTCCGTCCATCATCACCTTTGGTTTTTCTTTGTTCGCCCTAAGTTGGCAGGGTATGCTCAGACGTGAGTCCCTTGCTCACTTTGCCACTGGAGTCAAGCAAGCCTGGCTGAAGACGGCTGTAATGCCAGAAACCGGTCCTGGGAAGCTTGATTCCGGTCCAGGGAAGACATGGCTTGGCAGTTCGGGCTGGACTGTTCCCATGAGGCACATGGTCATACTGATTTGCATATGGCCATGTCTGAACTGGGGTGGCGGAGTGAGCTAAAGAACGGTGATGGATTAAACCCAGATCTGTTGACTGGGGGAGAGTGTTTGTATTGTCAACGCTCCGTCCATCATCATCTTTGGTTTTTCTTTGTTCGCCCTAAGTTGGCAGGGTATGCTCAGACGTGAGTCCCTTGCTCACTTTGCCACTGGAGTCAAGCAAGCCTGGCTGAAGACGGCTGTAATGCCAGAAACCAGTCCTGGGAAGCTTGATTCCGGTCCAGGGAAGACATAGCTTGGCAGTTCGGGCTGGACTGTTCCCATGAGGCACAGGGTCAGACTGATTTGCATATGGCCATGTCTGAACTGGGGTGGCGGAGTGAGCTAAAGAACGGTGATGGATTAAACCCAGATCTGTTGACTGGGGGTGAGTGTTTGTATTGTCAACGCTCCGTCCATCATCACCTTTGGTTTTTCTTTGTTCACCCTAAGTTGGCTGGGTATGCTCAGACGTGAGTCCCTTGCTCACTTTGCCACTGGAGTCAAGCAAGCCTGGCTGAAGACGGCTGTAATGCCAGAATCCAGTCCTGGGAAGCTTGATTCCGGTCCAGGGAAGACATGGCTTGGCAGTTCGGGCTGGACTGTTCCCATGAGGCACAGGGTCAGACTGATTTGCATATGGCCATGTCTGAACTGGGGTGGCGGAGTGAGCTAAAGAACGGTGATGGATTAAACCCAGATCTGTTGACTGGGGGTGAGTGTTTGTATTGTCAACGCTCCGTCCATCATCACCTTTGGTTTTCTTTGCTCTTTAACGTGCAACATTTTTATAATTGCAGACAGAACCAACTACTCCTCATCACCACCAGGAGGACTTGAAGTTCCAACAAGGTGAGGGCTCCCGAGTCCCTTACAGTTACTTCTGACTGAGGTATGTGGAAAATCGAACTGCACCTATCAGCAAAAATGTCCTATTTCTCTTGTCCATACTTCTGTATGTGCAGAATAGTCCCTGAAACACTAGCGGTATGGATGTGCTACTATCAAATCAAAAAGCCAAGTACTAAGCTTATTCTTGGTGGACATTGACACTTTGTTGTTGGAAATTGTCAAAGCACTAACATTAAGAAGACTGGAATAGACAGCAAGGGCAACCCAGAGGACTGCACTGAGTGCTTCTAGAGATATTGCTGGATCAGAGTTTTGTTTAACACTGTTTGCCGACTGGGCAAGCTTAGCTACCTACACAGACCGACTCATATTAATAGTAAATAGTAGTAGCACAGAGTGTGATGGTACAGAGGCAGGATAAGAATTTAGAAACAATCTACAAGAAGATCAAAGACTATTTTGTAAAGAATAGAATTAGGAAACAGTTTGGAATGAATAGGAGCTGTAAACATTAGGGAAGTATAATTATATTAACAACAGATCAACTTACTGGGGCCAGAACAAGAGCCTGCAGAGGACCGTTCCTGCCCACTCTGTTCCGCCGGAGTGTGGGGTGTTGCTGTCTTCTTGCCACTGGGAGGTTCTGATGATCATGAAATAAAAACAAACATGGATGATTGTTTTTTTGAAATATTTGATTTCTTTGACCACAATCTAAAATGATCTCGGGGAAACAAATTAGCAACAATTGCACTACATGTATTGACCTATCTGATCTAGTCAACTAGGAGGATACTAGTACAGTATTGCTGGATTCTCAGACCATCTACTTGGAAAGTTATGTATATCACTAACTAAGCAACAACAAAAAGGTTCTACTACGACTGCCAGCACTCAGCAGCACGCAACGTGACAGACACAGTCCGTCATCATGATTGCAAACCACTAAAAAATGTCCTACTACTAATAACAAGTCATAATATACTCAACCGATCAATCCATCACTATCTCTTCTTCTTAGTGGCAGCAGGAGTACAGAAAAAGGACTAGACTTGAGTCTCTAGTCTCTCTAGCATTACGCAGTTCTGTAAAGTACTACACTCATACATATTCAGGCCAAATGAGCACAAAGTTTCAAACAAGTAAGCATAGTAGCAACGCCACTGAGGAGGCGAGCACCTGCAATCGCAGAAGCTATTTAAACATTATTTTACCTGCAATGTAATCGAATCTGCAGCATTCTTGCTCTTCTGGAAAAACATATATTAGCAATATAACACAGAGCAGAAGAAAACAAAGTAGGTATTAAATAGCTACTCACCAAGGCCAGGGATCCCCATGGCTAGCAGGTCGAGCAGGCCCTGCTCCCGGTCGAGGAGGTCAGCCCACCGGTGCGTCGCTTGGTCATAGGTGCGCCGGACCCCCGACTCCCTCCGCATGGCCCGGCATACCTTAACCCACCGCTGGCGATGCTCCCGGAGTCCATACCCTTTACCGGGCCTGCCCCCTGCTGCCACGGTCTTAGGGAGGTGGCGCACAACAAAAAATATAAGAACGGCCACCTCCACCGTGGTGAAAACCTCCCTGGCCACTACATCCTCTCCCCTCAATCGCCCGCATGGGAGCCGGGTACGGGGTGCGGGACCTTTCCCCTTGCTTTTCCCGGCTCTCTTTGCCATGGTCCTGGGCGAAAGAAGAAAAGAATAGGGGGAAAAAAAAGAGAGAGCTAAACAAAAAAAGTAGTTATTAAAGAAACAAAAAGTTGAAAAAAACACAAAATATAGATCTAGACAAATAGAGAGATAGATAATGAGCAAAAAAGAGCCAAAAAAAGTTCAAAGAAACAAAAGATTGCAAAGATTGAAGAAGGATAGAAAAAGCATGCCCAGAACCATAGCAAGGAATGAAAAACAAGATGGCCGCGCCCATTGGTAAGTTCGTGCGATAATTCCCCCGCGAGCACGCAAAAACACAAGCGAACTCATAATAGTGCCCCGCACACAACGCAAGCTTGCAAATAGCGCCCGGAAAAGGAAATATGCAACGCGCACAAGATGGCCGCGCCCATGTACGACCGCATGGGTAACTTCGTGGTCGGTGTGCTGCAAGAAGCCCACAAATACGCAAAAAACCCCGCGAACACGCAAAAAAAAAACCCTGCAAATTCGCACGAATTCACGGATTATGCGGAACGTGAATTCGCTTTCGCACAAATTCATGTACCGCGAATTCGCAGATTTCGCCCATACTTACTTAGATTTCAATTGAGACATGACCCATCTCTCCCCCCAGGCTATTGCTAAGGCAACCCAGACCTGAATATCTTCCCACCGGCTGGTGTAGAAGAATCTACAATCAAAGGTAGGATGAGACACGTTCAGCCTACTAACTCAAAATATTATAGTCCTCGAGTTATGTGCTAAAGTTTCCAATATACATTGTTATAGAAGCTGTGAACACACACCACGACGAGAGCTTGTCGGCTGACAAGCATCCCCATCAGTAAAGAAGTATGTGATGATTGACACACCTAACAAGAAGGTGAGCTAATTTAAGATGCTCCCCTCATTTCTTTTCAAGCACTGACTCCTAGAAGGTCCTGACCTATGTCTTTTACAATTATAGGCTGTCCTACTCCCTTTCCAGTCCTGATGAAGACCCGCTCTAGATGCGCATAAATCAGCACATCAATATTAGGGTTGAAACGTCGACGTACTTCACTACACATCCGACTGTACAAAGTCCCAAGGAACTAAAGAACTAATTAAATCCCTTAAGACTATTGTGTTTTGCAGTGGATACTTTGAAAAAAACTTTCATTCTATGTATATATGTTGTTTTACTTGTCACACTCAGTCACAAGTCACTATGTACACTCTTTGTGTATTCACAATAATGTTTGTATATTGGACAGCACCCCTAATATTTTGTATAATTATGAACCAAGAGTAATCTGAATACTAAAGATTTACTTTTTTTCCATTGGGTTCAGTGTTTCGTTATTTAATTGGTCTGTTTAATCCTTCATGTTATAATAAATTGCTGCATTAATTGCTGTGTTAAATTGAAATGCTCTTCCCGACAGAACCACTATTATTTGTCTAACCACCTGCCCGGGTTCTGAGGGTTACAGGGTCACCCCATTACACGTAATGGCTAGATGTAATATTGGCAAAGGAGGGTGGAGTCTGTACAATGCTGAAAATTCAACAGTATCTATATCCCTGACAAAAGTAAATGTCTAGAGGGATATATAAAGAATATTACACATTTACATGAGGATTTGGCCGGATTGAAGGTTGATGGTGCTTGGGAGAAGCTTGGTAAGGGTTTCTCCTCTTTTAGTGGTTGGCTTTATAACTGTAGTAATAGTGTTATAGGGAAAATACTTACATCAATACTTTAGTTGCCACAGAAATGCTTGTATTACTAATGATTTATAAATGTTGTAAGTATAAAGGGACCAAAATAGATATTAAACAAAGAGCTAAGAAAAGGAAAAGAGAGGATATTGAGATGGAGCCCACAACCTTGGCAGCGGCAAAGGAGATAATACTGCTAAATCAGACAGACTTTTGCAAAACGGCCGGTACATCAACAAACAATCTCGCAATCTCTTTATTGACTGACACATCAAAAACATCCAAGCTTCCTTTAAACCTATGCTTTATCGATTTCAGTGCTGCATTCGACAACGTGGAGAGGGGCAGACTGTGGGGGAAGCTGGCGCGCTGGGGAATCCCACAGGCCATCTTAAACATCCTGTCACTTCTCCACACAGACACCAGGGTGCAGGTGAAACTAGGCAGCAGCACTCACCTCTCCTCAAATGTCCCCACAACCAAAGGCCTGAAAGAGGGTTGTGTGCTTGCACCCACTCTGTTCAACCTATTCATGGCCAACCTCCCAAAGGCACTCGACGCCTGCAATTCACACTCACCCAAGCTAGGAGGCGAACAATGTTATGTAAGCAGATGATGTAGTTCTGCTTAGTCACACTTATGCGGGTCTTCAACATTTACTCACGGAAATGCAGAACTATGCCACAGAAATCAACTTAAAAATTAATCTTAGTAAGACTCAATCAATGACAATAAACAACGGAAGAAACTGGCAGGGGAGTTGGTTTTTCGGTGGCACTCAACTCGAATCATCACAGGAACAAGTATCTTTGAGTTATAATTGACAAGGAAGGGACATGTACGCGCCAAAAAGAGAAAATCAGAAGGAGAGGGCTAGTAATAGCACTATCGAGGAAAAATCTCGCAAACAAACTGATGGGGCCGACAATGAGCCCGCTTTTGTAAGTAGTCCAGGCCAAACTACTCCCCTTGATCCCCTATGGCAGTGAAGCAATACAGGGGAGAGCTGCCATGGTACTAGACAGCACACTGGTCAAAGATAATAGGACCATGTTATGCCTCCTGCATTACACTTCACCAGCTCAAATAAGGCTGGATTTCGGACTCTTACAACAATCTCTTGCCAGGCATGGGTCTTATGTTATCTGCTGGCATAAGATCAGAAGCTCCACCTCAAACACGTTAACCCCTTCCAAGCAGGGCTAATTCCCCCATGATGTGGGGGGAGGGGCCGCGAGCGGCAGCGCGGTGCTCATGATGATCCCAGCTCGTCATGCTGCGCAGTGGAGCTGTGCTCATGATGAGGTGGGCTTGTCACGACTCCGCCCACTCCAATAGAACCCCTGCACAGGCGGGGAATTAGCCACACGTGGGCCAGCGGTGGCAGTCATGACAAGCTCAGCTCATCATGAGCACAGCTCCACTGTACCTCATGACGAGCTGAGCTCGTCATAAGCATGGAAGGGGTTAAATCAACTGCTGTGGCATGAAATCCAGCACAGGGAAAATTCCCAAGCGAGAAGCTACCTTCAGACATCTTTGGAAACTACCAGGCTTATGGAACTTTGTACTACACAACTCGGCCATCTAAATATTAAAAAATTGGTCTGGAAATGCATAAAACAAATCTCTTTGGTGGAGAACAAGGAAACTTTCTCAGTTAGATCTCATGCCTGGATGACCTTAAACTCCTATAAAACACTTGCACCGCAAAAGTTCTTTAATAATTGTTATCCCAAAGTTTAAAAAATGAAATTCTTAAGACATAGACTGGGTATCCTCCCGTGCACTCCACCATGGCTGAGGGCAACAACCCAAAGCACGGACAGGCTGTGTGTAGGACTTGGCCTTTTTGACTAAAGTTCCCTAAACTTTTTGCTTTCCCCCTAGACTGTTTTCCTGACCTAGAGAGGCCAATTTATATGCTTTGGGTACTTTGCCACTGCTTATCAGTTTCAAAGTACAAGTGCTCCCTATGTAAAATGTAATGGTGATTGGTTGGGCATGAGTGGTATGTTTGCCCTACTAGTAAAGTCCTTAGTAATGTGCACTGTGTGTGCCAGGGCTAGTAATGCAAAGGCGCGCGGAGAAGGGAACTCAGGACTGCAGTGTAGGACCTGCACGCAGTTTGTTAAGTTAGCATGTTGTCCTGACAAGTGCAACTACTTGACAGGCCTGACTTTCCCTTTTACATATACATTGGACACCCTTGTGATAGGTCCCGGGTAATCCCTGTGCAGGGTGCAGTGTAGGTAAAAGGCAAGAAATATACTAAGGTGTGTTATGTCCTGACAGTTTAAAAAAATCCATATCGTTTTTCACTGCTAAAAGGCCATCCTGCCCATAGGACAGAATGGGGAGGCTGGGTGTTGTGTTTGTTATCCTAGTTTCCTGTCAGTTTATAATGGAGAGGTGAAGTTTAGTATGTATGAACTCACAGTGTCCTAACACATCTTTCTGTGAAGGTGGTTTTGTCACTGTGTGTTCAGAAAGTGACTGAGTTTTGTGCTCTAAGCATTTCTGTGTGTCTCTGCTGAAATGTGGATTGTCTTTCTGAATCTGAAAGGTGAGAGGAGCTGGGAGAGGTCTTGACCCAAGGAGGGGTTGAGATGGCACCAGGCGACCCAAACCCCCAGTACCAAAGGGAGAGAGGTGACACTGGGAGGGAGACACCCAGAACTGATTTAGGGATGGGCGTTGGTGAAGAGCACTGGGTCATCATGAGCACCAGAGAAGAGGCGAGTCTCGGACGTGGCGTGTCGTGTGCGTGTCGAGGTGCAACCTGAGCCTCTGGTGAGGCGTGCCAGGGTAGGGTGTGCACCGAATTTGAAGTAAAGTCTCCACAGTGCTGAGGGCGGGTCTCGGTGTTCACTGAGACCGCCGAAGGAGGGCCAAGTCATTGGGCCCTCGGAGTAGAACAGCAGTGGCCCGGACCGGCAGCCCAGGAGGAGCTGAGCCGCCAGCCCGAGCTTGCCTCACCCCTTGACGGAGTTCTGGATCAAGGCCCAAGTCGCTGATGTCAGAAAAGAGAGGGGGGCTGCCCCCCCCCAGGGAACATGGATCACCACCTGGGGTGGGGTGCGGGCCAGGAGGGACACTCTCTCGGCCTCTCGCTTCTGTCAGCTGCGTGAGCCTGTTGCTTCGGCTCAGATCTCGGCCCGTGTTGACCCAAGAAGTGGTAGTACTGGGACCGGAATGGGAAGCAGTACTTTTGTGTCATCATTGATCCATAGTGGGGGCACTGTTAACGAA
Organism: Lissotriton helveticus; assembly: GCF_964261635.1. Taxonomy (NCBI): domain Eukaryota; kingdom Metazoa; phylum Chordata; class Amphibia; order Caudata; family Salamandridae; genus Lissotriton; species Lissotriton helveticus. The sequence goes on from NC_136063.1 coordinate 667,305,567, forward strand.
GCACCTAAACTGTCATATTACACTTTGCATTATTGCTGCTAACGAACTATCAAACTGTCGTATGATGCCTGACCTCATTTGTGCCTGACGAACTACATGCTTGGTGCGCTACGTACTGCGTTATTTTTCCTTTACAGATTACCTGATTGTAACGTGGCGCATTACATTAATTCTTCATTGCACAGTATCTGATTATAACGTGGCGCAGTGCATTATTTCTTCCTTGCACTGTACAGGATTGTAGCGTGACCCATTGCTTTGTTTCTTCCTCGTACAGGGCATGCTGGTAGTGATACGCAAGGCATTATTCCTTCTATTGCAATGTACAAGACTTTGGTGCTACGTATGGCACTGTTTCTCTGTTGCACAGTACAAGAGAATATCATTACGCTTTGCAGTATTTGTTTTCTTTTGCAATATGTGTGATTCGAGCAATACAAGTGGTCCAACCTTTTGGAAACGATTAGAAGTGAGCTTAACTGTTGGTTAGAAGCGGTGGTTGGGATTAGAACCTTCAAACCCTCTGGAAAGAATACTACATTGTTGTATGTTGATTGTGTATCAAATTGTTCTATCGTATAACTTCTTATATACAGATTACACTCATTTTATAAAACCTCTTTTGGAGTCCATTTGTGGTGACATCATTGAGTTGTTGTGAGCAAGGTTGCACATACTATACACTTGTGCCTAGGAGATAAGCCTGGCTGCTCATGCCAAGCTACTAAGGGGGTGAGCAGGGCTATCTCAGATGGTGTCCTTACTTAGTCTAACATTGAAGTGAGGGATCGGGGACTCGCCTCTAGAATTTGGTGATGGCGCTAAGCGATAAGGACCCCCACTTCCAACACTGTGCAACACCAATCAAGGAGACATCTTACATCTAATCTGCACATGCAAGGAACTGCATCAAGTACAGTTACATTTACTAAAAGCACACTTTAAACAGAAAGACATTTGTAGCAAGAGGCAAGCGGTGTTGGCCTGCTTTAAACATGGGAATACGCAACTGAACTGCAGATTGGTAAAATATCTCATGTTGGCCGAACACTAAGGAGGCTATTAGGATGGCAGGCTTGCTTTGCCCGCCCGCCACCTTATCGGGACACGGGACCGCCTGCCTCAAGGGCGGGGGTCCCGAAATGTGCATTAGGATGGGCGCAATCCTCATTTTAACATTGTGGCGGGTGGTGCTCACTGCACCGCCCACCACAATCTTAAAATCAAATGCACGCATTTGCATACACAAAGCGGCAGGCACCCCGCGGTGCCTGCTGCTTGGTGTATGCAAATGCGGGGGGTAAGACAGGTACCCGCCCATTGCACCAAACACCTCGGCTATCACCAGGGGGGCCTGCAGGGGGCCCCCAAACCAAAGGCCGCCTGCCTTTGGAAAGGCTTGCCAAAATGCCAATTGTAATATGGCTGGCGGTGTCTAACAGACACCGCCACCATATTAAACACTTTTCGCCCCGGCCGCAAGGCGACCGGGGCGGAAAACAGGCGGGCGGTGTTTTCCACTGCCGCAGTCCCCCCCACCATCCTAATATGACGGGGGGAATTGGGCAATGGATGATGGGCGGATTGCCTCCACCAGGCCGGCGGTGGCTACCGCGAGCCTGACGGATGCAATCCGCCAGACATCATAATGGGCCCCTAAATGCCTAAAATGTAATAGTCCAATCGCGGCCACATAAGTTAGAAGTGTCCTGTGGTGCAATCAGCCCGCAAACTGGGAGTGGCTTCCCTTGACCACATCAAGGATGGAGCACTAGCACTTTTATTGAATAAATTCTTAGCGACTCTAACAATTGGAGAATATGCACTATATGGCTCTTCACCACACCATGCGTTGTATCAGCATAGAATTGAGACCGCACTGCACGTTATCTTGAGAACAAACGAATCTCGCCATCACCCGCACTGTCAACTTTTTTCTACTGTACAGTATTTTTTAGCATTTGTTTTATTGATTTTATCAGTGTATAATATTAATTCCACTGCATCCTTCAGGGAAAAAAAGTGTTGCAATGGTTTTTGGTAACTATGCAAAATAAAATTAAACTTCAAACTTGATATTGAGATGGAAAATAGAAAGAGAAATTATTATGAAATTGTAAGAGATATAAATGAGATGAGAATGAAACAAAAGAAAATTACTGCATTTTAGAATGATGATGACAAGTCAGATTTTTGGGATAGTTTTTTGATGGCACTAATTGCTATCAAAGGGGGGAATGATGGAGCAGGGTTTTTGCATAATAAAACCTGCTCGGATTGAACCTCTCATTTAATGAATAAATATCTGAAATCAATAACCGTATGATACTAATAGTGTTTGAATAAAATGCGCATGCGTATGCCAGATGGGAAGGATGTGTTAGGAATAGGCCGCAAAAGCCTGTGCATAACTAATGCAGAAACTAATACCTAAAAGGCTGTAAATTATTTTTAACATAATGCGTTGATTTTATGCATAACTTAATAATGCGTTGCAAAAACCCAAATGAAGACTAGTGTGGAAACGATATTTACATTACATTTTCTCTTTCTTACAAAGATGGAAAAGCGTATAATTATGAGATGTGAAAGGCCTCGGAAAGCAGTTTGACTATTCAGAACTGTGGTTTGGGGAGAGGAATCTGTCAGAGAAATGTATTTTCCGTTGATGGCCAAGGTTGTGCAGAGGAAGACAAAGAATACTTTTACAGCCAAGTTCCTCTGGAAGAGGAGATGAACACAAATTGTTACAGGAAACATGGTCATGCTGCAGAAGAAGGAGATACAGAGGCCTGTGGATGTCGTAGCTTTATGAACAATGATGTTCTTCAAACGTTTTGTTTAGTCAGATTGGTGTGACCAAGACACCCCTTGTTTTAGCCAATTAGAATTGTTAGTTAGGTGGGACAGATAGAGTAGTGTGTTGGACTTGTGAGAAAATAGAGTATAGTTAAACCTAGAAAGTAGGAGGAGTTTTCGGCATTTTCCTAACTTTGTGAGAGGAGAGAGCTGTGACGCTGTTTCCAATTCCTGAGGGCTAGTTGATGAACCGCTGATCCTGACTTTATCTTTGCACTTTAAATCTTCTTGAAGTGCCTTGCTTACTCTCATGGCCAGAGGGTAGCATTTCCATTTCCTAGAATCATTGGGTGATAGGTAATATTCATGATTTCTGATTTGCATAATAATTTGCAAATGTTTTTTCTACTTTTGTCTCTACCTATCCACTCCTTCAATGTGCTGATCTTGAGATGGTATTTGTTATATATATATATATTTTATTTCCCCTATGAATGACATGCATTTTGTCTGGATTTGTATGTCTGAGCATTTTACATTATTAGATAAAGTTCATTAACTTTATCAAAGGTGTCTGTTGTTAGTATGGTATTGTATTAATTCATGGAGTATTCTTTTTTTTTTTTGTTGAAACTTTTTATTGAAAGTAAAAACAAGAAAACAGAAAAACAAAACATGGCAAGGCATTACATTAGTATTGTGTCACCATTCGGCCCGTGGGGGGGTACAAACGTAAATCAGATATCGTTGCAAACAGTAAATCGGGGGGAAGGGGGGGAAAAGGAGACCAGAAGTATACAAAACATCTATAATCCTGCGGAGGAAACATCAGGTTGGGAGGAAGACAAGTCAATATCACATTCCGATATGGGGGGAGCACATATATCACCACGGTATGTGTTCCACTGAGTCCAGATTTTCCCCCATTTTCCAGATGTGCCACGGGAAACATAAACCGTTTTTTCTCGAAACATGCACCAATCCATGTTTTGTTTCCACACTAGGACTGTCGGAGGCCTCTGGGCGCCCCATAGCTGGGCAATGCCACGCTTAGCGATCATGTTACCCAAGGTCGCCCATCGAAGCTGCGCCAGATTGTAATCATTCGGTTCCCAGACGTTCAGCAAGCACCTCCGCGCTTCAGGCATCAGCCGTACACCCGTAACCTCACTCATTACCGCATGTATGCGATTCCAATAGTTCAACACGGCCGGACATTCCCAAATCATATGGAGAAACGTGGCCACCATGCCGCAGCCACGTCTGCACAATCCATCCGTCGAGAATCCCATTCGCACCAGACGCGGACCAGTCACATAAACCCTATGAAGAATTTTGAGTTGGACAAACCGAAGGCGTGCCGGGATAGCCACCTCTTTCGGGGAAGAGATCGCGGCCTGCCAATCTTCATCATCGAGCTCCAGACCATCACTGGTCCACAACCCTCGGAGGCCTTCCAATAAGTCAATCCTAGTATTAATCAGTTTTTTATAAATGAGCGAGATAGTGCTATCAGGGACATGCCCATCTAGTATCCTATCTTCAAGCGGGGATGCTTCCGGCACGTCCGAGCCTCGGGGAAAAACAGACAAGATTGCGTGCCGGACTTGCGCATACCGAAAGGATTCCCTATCATTCAATCCATATTCAACTTTCAATTCCTCAAAAGTTTTGATCCTACCCTTGATCCACACATCATCGACCCTGCTGATCCCTATCATGTCCCACCGATCAAATCCCTTCGATTGCCAAAGGGAGCCAAGTTTATCCGAGGCATAGAATGGAGTAGTCCGGGTCGATCTGTCAGCCCATCCCGTGGCCGCCGTAGCCCGATACCACACCTGCACCGCTGTTTTAGTAGGACCCGTAAGAGATCCACCGGCTGACTTCGCGTATAAAGCCCTGTTGTAATCGCCGCCGGGCAGCAACCATTTATCCATCGCAAAGGCCGGGTTTAGTGAATGAGCATAGGTACCGTGGTTGATGGCCCCTAACTGAGAGGCCCAATAATAGCGACGGATGTCCGGGAGTGCAATGCCGCCATCATACCAAGGGAGCGTGAGCTTCGAGAGGGCAATACGAGAACGGCCCCCCCAGATCAACTGTCGCTGTAGACATTCAATCTCCCGGAAATACCCGGCTGGTACTAAGTCAAGCGTGTTTTGAAGCGCATAAAGAAATCGGGGGAGCGACATCATCTTAAACAACGCCGCTCGTCCCAGGGGAGAGAGAGGGAGTCTGTTCCACGTTTCTATATCCGCCCGAAGACGTCGGAGAGGGGGCAACAAATTGCGCTCGTAACGAAGCGTAGGGTCTAGGGTAACAAAGATTCCCAGATATTTGAATCCCTCGAGCACCACCGAAATAGGACATCCACGTGGCAAGAGGGGAGCATCGCCAGAAAGAACATAAATGCAAGATTTTGACCAATTGATGACAAGACCGGAATTTTTACTGAAAGAAGTCAAAACGTCGAAAAGGACGATCAACGACTTCCGGGGCGACGTAAGGTATAAGAGTATATCATCCGCGTACAGAGATATACGGTCTTCAAATTCTGGAGACCATCTAATGCCCTTCAAGGATGGTTCCCATCTCAACCAAGCCGCCAATGGCTCTAAAGCAAGAGCAAACAGAAGTGGGGACAGAGGACAGCCCTGGCGCGTACCCCTACCAAGTGCAAAGGAGGCCGAAACACGCCCATTCACCACTACCTGGGCTAAAGGGCCAGCATAAAGCAGCTGCACCCAACGGATAAAGGCAGGCCCAAAACCGAATTTAGAAAGGACCGCCCAAAGATAAGGCCACTCAAGCATATCAAACCCCATAGTGGCGTCTAGCGACGCCAAGATGGCCGACTCCCGCAGAGTCCCGGCTCGCGCTAGGACTCCATGGAGGCGCCGAAGATTAAGTGCCGTATTGCGATGTGGTATAAAGCCGGATTGGTCCGGGTGAACAAGATCTCCTATAACAGATATCAACCGAGTAGCAAGAACTTTGGCCAGGATCTTAGGTTCAACATTAATCAGGGAAATAGGTCTGAAGGATTCGCAGCGGTCACGCTGCTTTCCCTCCTTATGGATAACCACTATGGAGGCCAGCCTTTGATCAGGAGGAAGAGACCCTTTCTCTAGGGATTCCAAGAACATCGATCGCAAATACGGCGCCAGTACGTCGGGACGGAGCTTGTAAAGCTCGATGGGGAGTCCATTAGGGCCCGAGGCCTTCCCGGAGCGAATCGATCGGATAGCGGTCGCAATTTCATCAACCGTGAGCGGAGCTTCCAGCAGGTCCCGCTCCGGGTCAGACAAGCATGGCAGCGAGATATCGCGTAGAAGCAAGCGGGAGTCCTGCTCTGGTCTATCGGACACAGGGGAGTACACTACCCGAAAATAATCGGCGAACCGCGCAACGATCCCAGCAGGGTCAGTGATACTTTCACCATTCACATCAACTATGACAGGGATAACTCGACTCGCGCATTCTCTCCTATCCAACCAAGCAAGCAACTTCCCCGCCTTATCTCCCACATCATACAGACGCCCTTGCTGTTCACGACCCATCTCTTTCGCAGCGTCAGTCACAAGTGCTCTATATTCGTGCTGTTTTAGGTCTAACAAGTGCAGCTTCTCAGGGGAGGCTCCAGATTCCAACTCTCCTTCAAGGATTGTAAGTTCAGTCTCAAGACGGACAACCTCTTCCCGCTTACATCTCTTAACATTGCCAATTGATGAGAGGGCTTGTCCCCGAATAACAGTTTTATACGCCTCCCACAAAGAGACAGCAGAGGACACTAAACCCACATTTTCAGCAAAGTAACGATCGATCGCTTTAAGCAATTCCACTCTAATCTTAGGATCACGGAGGTACCATGGGTTAATCGGGGCAACCCGACCTCCCGACCCCAGACGAGCGTTCACAACTAACCACAGCGGGGAGTGATCCGAAATACCCCTGGCAAGATGTTTCACCTCCCTATGAGGGAAGCCTGGGAGGAGGGCATCAAAACATAATCTAATCTCGAAAGGCTGCCATGGGCCCCGGAGTGAAAAGTATACTGCTGTTGCCCAGGATGATGTAAACGCCAGCAATCGGTTAGCCCCATTGCCTTCAGAAAATCCCCCAGCCAGGATTGAGATTTAGCGAGGACACGGGGAGGGTAACGATCATACATTCCAGACACTACTGAGTTGAAATCCCCCCCTACTACAAGTACACCCTCGGGTACTCCCAGGATCACTTTTCCCAAATCAGCATAGGTTGTAGTTTGAAGGCCTGGGGGTATGTAAACCGAGAGTAAAGTAATCACCCTCCCTTCCCAGCGCCCTACAATAGCGGCATAACGCCCCCTATCATCAAGTATAACGTCATCAACAGCAAGGGGGAGGGAGGTCCGAACCAGAATGCCCACCCCTCTGGAGCCGGAAGTGAAACCCGAGTGGGCCATGAGACGGTATCCACGCCTATTCATGGCGTGGCACGTATTACCCAGCAAGTGCGTTTCTTGAAGCAAAACCACATCCGGAGACAAGCGTCGTAGCAACTGTAAAACCACCCCCGTTTAATTCTGTCTCCCAACCCATTTACGTTCCAACACAGAATGCGTAGTCCCCTATCCCCCATCCCAGAATCCACCCCAGGTCCCCCCCCACACCAGCCGCGACACTGCAACACAGGAGATCATCAGTACTATGCCTTGAGTAAAACAAAAAAAACTAAACTCGAACCCCCCAACCCCCCAAACCAACATCGAACCCCCCACCCCGCACCCCTGCGTGAGACTCAAAAGCCACCCCAACTTGCAGTGTGCCTGTCGCCCTAACATACAACTAATCTACGAAAAGAACCCCAGAGGAGGAAGACACACCCGACCCCCTCCCACACCCCATTAAGACAACACAGTAGCGGACAATAGTAGCATAGCATCAAACCACTGCCGAAAGTCAATTCATTGGTCCAGGAGCCGAGTCACTCCCTATTCCTGCTCCATCAGGCCGCCCTCCGCTCCACCGGAGTGTTCCGAATGATCAAATTGGTCTTGTCCAGGGGGCAACGAGTCCAACCAGTCACTAGCAGCTCCAGGATGGTCAAAGAAAAATGTTCTATCATTGTGAACCACACGCAGTCGAGCCGGGAAAAGCATGGCATATTTCATGGCTCTGTCTCTCATTCTCTTCTTCACCCCTTGAAATCCCAGTCGCTGCCTCTGAACCTGTTGGGTGAAGTCCGGGTAGAAGCTGATCGCGGCGTTTTCATATTTCGTAGGGCCCGATGTGCGGGACGCCTGCAGGATCGCATCTCTGTCCCGAAAGTTAAAGATCCGCGCAATGATAGGGCGCGGAGAAGCTCCCAGCTTGGGCGGGCCACTCGGGATTCGGTGGGCACGTTCCACCGCAAAAAACTTGCTCAGGCCCTTGGGCGCTAGGTGATTCAGGACAAGGTCCTCCACCAGTAGGTCTACCGCTGACGAGTCCGTCGTCTCCGGGACACCAACCAACCGGACGTTGTTCCGCCGTGCGCGGCCTTCAAAATCGTCCAAGCGTCGAGAGAGGTAGTCACGGGCGGATCTCAAATTACCGACTTCAGTCTGTAACTCAGAGACATCGGCGACAAGACTGGATGTCTTCAGGTCAAGGGATTTGACCTTCTCGTTAGTCTTTCCGAGGTCTGCCCTAATCAGAGTAACATCTATAGCAACCGTGTCCAGCTTGTGAGTCAGGGCCTCATATTGTTGTCCCAACGCGGCCTTCATCCCAGCAATGGCGCCCATTACGTCTTTCAACGACGGTTCTTCACCCAACAGGGAGTCATCCCCAAAGGTGGCCGGGGGTTTAGTCATGCCACTCGGAGAGCCCTTAGTGAGGGTATAGCGATCCATGACGTTGGACTGCACAGGACCTCCCCGAGTTGCCGGTCTGGTCCTGCGCCTCTCCGCCTCGGGCTTGGTGGTCATTTTAGGTCGTGCGCCCCGGAGGGTATTCTGAGACCTAGTAAAAATGGCGACACTCTATACGCCCGGAGAAATTCAGAGAATAGGTGGAGGGCCAGCCACTGATCAGAGCAGCGAAAGTCCAGAGCACCAAACGATGACGTGGTAGTGAGAGAAACAAGCGACCAGGGCGACCAAGGCAAAGTCAATGAGGCCAGACCACAGGAATCGAAACTGAAAGTAGAAGACCGGGCATGGAAGCCACGCCTGGGCCGTTGTTATTCGATTACCACCCGGCTGGCAGAGAAAGCAAGCCCGGGGCAGTACCATGGAGCAGGCCAGAAATGTTCAAAAGTCCTTATCTTCGGTTCCCGGGGACCAAATCGCAATCTGAAAACGGATAAATGATCAGCCAGGTCACGACCACAAAAGCTCGTCGTCTAAATCAGGATAAGATACAGGATGATCGGTGGAGGTGGCGAAGGTCCGGGAGCTCTGAGCTCACGCGACCATCTTGGGTGCGCGCTAAGCTCCTCCTCCCATGGAGTATTCTTAATAACCAATCCCTGCCCTCTAATACAAAGATTCATACTCAGTAGAGATGAACCAAACTATTGATAAGTAGTATTAACTCATGCAGTGTGGAGGGAACTTATTATGATTTAGGTCCTGTTTATAAAAGAATAGATATATAGTTTCCAAAACGCTGTTTCAATGGCATTGTCTTCTCTTATTTTCAAGCTGTCATCGGTCATAACCCCCATCTTTGAGTACTGCTGCAAAAAGTGTTTTCTGTTAGGTTTGTCCATTTTGACAGTAATAACACAAGAAGACTGTCCATGACTCTACCTTTTATTTACAGATAGAACACATTTTTCAAAAGGAGAGAGCTATTTTGAGTGCAAGTTCAGCTACTTCACTGATCAAGGAGTCAGTATTTTGTATAGGTTGAAACAATTGCTCTAAACACTGTTTAGTTATTTCTAAAACCTCCTCTAGGAAGATATATGTTTAGAGTGATTCTATGCATAATGCTACAGGAATTTCAATTTGAAAGGAGACTAATTGTTCGATTGAAATTGTGTGCATTAAATCTCTAAAGAATGTTGAATTTTCTGGTATTAACAGACTGAATAAACATTCTAAAACTTATGAAAGTAGTTAAATCCAGGTCTCCCCTGGATTTGATCCCCCTGATATTATTACTGCGAGGGAAATAAGCCATTGCATCAGGTTTTACCAAACTGCTGAAGGTGTCCTTTAGACAGGGCAGGTTCCTAGCAATTGGAAACACGCTATGGTGGTGCCACTGCTAAAGAAACCATCTCCAGATCCAGTGCTCCCGGAAAGTCTGAGACCTCTGTCTTTGCTTCCTTATTTTTCTAAAATTGCGGAGAAAAATCTGAATATTCAACTGACTATGTTCATGGAAGAAAAACAGGTTCTCCATGAAACCCAATCTGATTTCAGGCCGCTTCACAACACTGAATCGGCCTTTCTTTTTCCTTCTGAGGCCTTAAACATTGCAGATGATGAGGGAAGGACAACGGCATTGATTTTACTGGCTCTGAGTGTGGCGTTTGATGCGGTCTACCACGGCCTTCTGTTGTCTATGGGTGGCCGAGGTCAGAGGAAGCACATGGGACTGGATCAAGAACTTCTCGCAGAATAGATCCTTCCGGGTTTTTACAACATCCTTTTAAGTCCAAGGCATGTCCTTTGTCTCAAGGGGTTCCACAGAGCTCAGCCCTCAGCCCTACTTTATTTAATGTGTACACGCACCCTCTGGCAGACATCGTGCTGAAACATGGGGTGAGGGCTTGTGGTCTTGGTCTGTGATGTCCTAGCGCTGGGACACTCTGTTGGAGGAACCAGGCACTTTATGTGCTTAATAATAATAATAATTATAATAATAAGTTGTTATCTATATGTATTCAAGACTAGACCCACAACAAGTGGAAATAGGTCTTTCCAGAGGGCCCTGCCTGTCTTTTTGTATTGTGGAGCACATGTCTGTTTGTTGTTTAAGAAACTGATTTTTTTATGATCCAATCTTGCTGTATGGTCCTGTAGGTGAGACATAATATTTTGATTTGAGTTTGGTCGTGTATTAGAACACTGGAATGTTGGGAGCTCCAGTGCAGACAATGGAGTTGTCCCTTCTTCTACGGGCCGGTAGAGGCCCGCAGAGCAACATTCCAATGTCTTACAAAGACATCTTGGAGCTTGAGGGAATTTAAATCCCCTCGGGCTCCGAGACGCCTTTGTTTTATTTGTTAGAATATTCTGCCCTCTAGTGGCAACATGTTCTAATAGCCTTTAAGCCCTTTGTAGCAGGGCTATACTGGCTATTAAAGTCCCACTACCTTGTTAAAGTCCCTCGCCTTCGGCCAGGGCCTTTAACGCTGTGGCAGGCATTTAATAGCTGGTTGGGCTATAAGGCTATAATATGTTCTTGTACCGTGAAGAGTTTTGTTAATCTGTTAAATATCATATTTATATGTGTCTTGGATTTCAAAAGCTCTCTGTAGATCACTTAGTGAGCAGTTAGCTTCCTGGCAAACAAACTTATTGAAGTTGCAGTTTGATGGTTCTCAAGGAAAGAACAGAGAAATCGTCCCTTTTTGAAAGATGCTAACAAATTTATGGTTTTAATGCTTTTAAATGATCAATTTAGAGATAGCATAGTAGTTTAAGAACAATGTTCTGGCCAATGTTAATGAGAGAACCCACGATCACACTGTTATTAGAGTTCATCATTAACTACTAACACATGGTGGTTAAAAAATATTGGTTGCTGACGTCACTTGTGGTCTGGATAAATATTTTCCTCTACTCAATGAGGGCTCTGCAAAAAAAGAAGTTTCATCATCATTCACCTTATTACCATGAAAGTCTAAATCATGTACAGGAAACATGATGCTACACAATCATCTGTTTGGGGGCACTGAGGGGGTAATTATGTCAAAGGCTTTCAGTTTAGAAATTAGTTAATCACTTTGAGATGACAGAACTGTTTCGGCTGCATAGAAATTCCCCACCGCCCACTGAACTTGACCCAGAATCTAATATCATTCATCAAGCTGCCTGTGATTGGTGTTCCTATAAAATGTAAGCAAAATGAACACACATTCGACTTTTCAATAAAAAAGAAAATGTCTGAACTTTAGCACACTAATATTCTATTCGTTGCTGTAAAAGTTTGGAAAAATGTTCATCGCTCGTGTCATTTCATATCAATTTATCATTTCTATCAAGAAATGAAGGGCCCAGAGGGATGTTCCAATGTCAGGTTACCAGTTCTGACTACGAATGAGACGCAGGTGCAGCGCGTGTCAAAGCTGTGAAATGCGTTTCCTTCTTGAGATAGAATACAGCTTGGCTGCCATCTTGGCACTGGACTTACCTGTCACAATGAAGAAGAGTTCACTACATTAGAATGTGCCTCAGCCTTTTCTGCTTAGAAAAGGTCAGTCCTCCCACTGGTACCTTGAATTTAACAATTTGAGGAGTTATACTACATGAGGTAAAACTATCTCGCTGAGCCTGGGATTGGGGACAGCGAAAATGTGTGGCGCGCAGATTCGATTTGCGATGTGAAAAAACAGAAATCGAATTTAATGAAATCTCTTGGTCTTGCAGGGTGTCATATAATCTTGCAAATCTATAAAGCACCTTACCTTCTGACCTCACTGAACTTGTTTTCATATAATGCATTTGTCAGAGTAGGGCTGCAGGGTGGCGCAGGCACAAAATGCAGTTCCAATAAAAAGTGATTCATTGTTTTGACCCGGTCCTTGCTGAACAAATCCTCAGGTGCAGGCAGCTGAGCTGACAGAATATCGAAGAAGATGATCACTTAACCCGCGCTTTAAAGGGCGTGCTTTAGTGGACGGCAATGTAACATTGTAATAAATTTAAGCAGATTGCATCAGAGAATGCTGTCACTATTAGGTAACGTAACTGAGTGCAATTATCACAGAACAACGTAAATAGCTGAAACCGGGAAATGTATACATTTCCAGTCAAGTCAAGTCAAAAATAAGTTTATTATGACCAATTGGTCTTTAAACTACACACATCATCCAGTCAAACCAAAGTAAACTATGGCAAATCTAGCGAACATTCAACAGCTGTGTTTGTTGACTGGCTTGATGTCAAAATAAGAGTTTATATGGCTTCCTGAAAACACACTGGCGAGGTGGTAATAGCGCACACTGTGACACAAACATCTGGCACAAGGCAAGAGGAAATGACACAGTTCGGACTCATAAAGTTATTCAACTTAATGACACTAGTACGACGAGTACCAGCACATGTACTGCAAACACTGTCAAAGTCGACATATGGCTTATTTTAGGTTAGGGTATGGGATTGCAACACTACAGCGCCTGCATTCTACATTTGCGTTAATTAAGGTTCAACCGATAATAAAAAAACTATAATGGCCCACAAATTTCTAAACAGGGACATCATTCTTAAACTCCTGAGGTCATTACTGGTTATGGGTCAGTTACAATCAGATGACGCTGTATCTGTGGAATGAGGTATACAGACCATTACACATAGTATAGAAGTATCAAAGATAACATGGACATCAGACTCAATTTGACTCTATCCATGAGGCCCAGAATATTATCCTTTCCTTCTGTAATGCCTAAGCCACTAGACACACGCTTTAGTAGGTGACAAAGCACAGCCACACACATTATTAATAGTATGCCCTCACAGTGAAAAATTGTTCAAAAGCTGTTGATTTGGAAATGCCAAGAGGGGCTTGCAGGAAGTGCTACCATTCATTTACAGGGCAACCACAACTTTTCCGGTTCCAACCCGTCAAAAGTGAAAAACAAATCTATACCTGACAGAGACGATGGAACTCATAATATAGCAATAAGGCTATGGAAAGGACCAGAGATCCTCTAGGCCGAGGCTGGTTGGATCCATTTTGTTTTTGGGCACATAAGATTTAAAGTAAACTAAGAGAGGAACTCCTGCTAAAAGTGGTGGGTAATTTTCAAGAATATAGTTTGGTTGGTAGGAATTCCCTCAATCATTGGCAGGTGCACAAAATAAGACTGGCTTCATACCACCACCACCTCAGAACACCCCTAGATGTGGGAAAAACTTCTTGAAGAAAGGACTTCACCTTACTGCTGGAAGAAAAAGACCAAAGTAATCCTGCCTCCTGCTGCCACCTAGAGATTAGAACTGCTCTCCATGGGTCAAGTGGTTGACCACCTGTTTTCAAGTTCCAGAGGCACATAAAGCAGAAAGTCTACCTAATCCAGGAGGATCCATTAAGTTCCAAGGTAACATCCTAGACAAGTGTCACCTGATTGGTGAAGCCAACATCTGATCAAGCACAGTTGGTCTGAAATTGAGCCCAGTCAACTACAAACTGATTCTTTATTTTGATACGGTACTTGTTCTAGAAACATATTGCTTCAAAATTAAAAATACAATCATATCTCTAGTGCCCTTAATCTGATTTTTATCTTTTTTATGTCCTTTTGCTTGTTACCTTTCTATTTTCCTGCACTGGTTGTTTTCTTGGCTCTTTAACTGTTGACACCACTTAAACTTAATTTGCATTTCTCTGTGGATTTGCCTGCTGCTTCTGCCATAGATAATATGGGTTGAGTTGAGATACTCTACAAAAGGCTTTTTACCCTAACCAGATTGTGTTTATTAAGTTGGAAGGAGCACCCATTTTCCAAACTAATAAATCAATTTATGGCATCTGTGCCTTCCCTTTGTGGATTCAGATAAGAAGTGCTAAAATGCTCTTAAACCACTGACTGACTGTCCTGTGAGTGGCTCCATTTCTGAATAACAGTTGTAACTGAACCTTAAATATGAATGACATTTCATATGAACAGTGGCTGAAAGGGATACATCATACATGTGTCCTAGAGTCATGTGTATAACTTAGACTGAGACCCAGAGTGCAGTTTTATTGTATGGGCGACACACCTTCTGCACTCATTATAGAGTGTGACTACCTGTATTTGACCAGGCTTCAGAGAAATTATATTTTTGGTAGAAATACAGATGATGGTGTGACAGCAGAACTTGTTAAACTGTCACTGCAAAACGTTTGTAGACGCAAGAAGCGATAGCTTCTTGCGTCTACAAACGTTTTGAAAGTCCTCTACCTTGCCAACATGACTGGGGCATTTGCGTTACATGTAGTGCATGTAAGTTTGCCTGTCTGTGTAATTAGAGAAAGTGTATGAGCATGTGGCAGGTGTAGCTAGAGCCACACTGGAATCCATTTAGTATTTTCAACATACATGTAATGTGAAATATTTGGCACCGGGTGGGGTGGCCACAGGGGCGGTTGCAAAATTCTTAGAGAGCACAACATTTGAAAAGAAATTCGTACTAAAATCTATTTCCAGAAAGTGCTAACTGTCCATGAGTTAGGGGGCTCACTTACTTGCCTTGTCCCGGGTGCTAGAAACCAACGCTTCTCTGCTGGACATTAAAGGCATCTTTTTAATGGGTAGTAATTTTGGGGGTGGCAAAGAGAAGACAGATGGTCCTTCAAATTCTACGGAGCTTTTCCTGCTCTTTACTGGTAAGTTATTTAGTGGAAGTGATAAAACCCCACAGATTAATAGACATTGAAGTGGGGAAGCTGCCTTTTCCTTTGTAACCTTGCTTTGTGGTCCTCGTCAGTTGTGTCCAGGAAAGAAGGTGCCTCATCAACACGCGATTCTTTGTAAATTTGATGCTGTGCAAGGTTTCCGTGTCTGCGCAACGCATCACAGCTTTTTCTCACGCATCACTAGAATTTGTAAATATGGGCCTCGCTTTTCCAGTAGTGTTTACCTGCATCTTTAATCATGTCCACACAGGTTGTTCCTTTAGTCAGAGACAATATGCATCACTGAAAAACATAGAAAATACATTTCTTAGAGCTTTTGCACTCATCCTAGCCTACTACTGATAGCAACTCAAGACATCGTACGAAGAATAAATAAGTGCGTAGAAAAATAATTGTACCCTCAACATGAATAAGGATGGTCTTAAAACCAATTTATCATCCACATTATAAGGTGTTCCTCTATCATGAATTAATGGTTTGTGCACAGATCAACTTAGGTGATGACCCCACCTGAAAAGAAAAGGCTAACAAAGTCGGTATGTGAAAAGAAAGTGAAACATTGGCAGCTTGCACTGCTGGCGGGAACAGATTGAAAAACAATCAGTTAGTGACGCAGGTCGAGTAACACCCGCCTCTCCCTTCGTCCAAATCACAGCTGCCAGATGAACCATGTTGAACTCTGATTGTTTTTGCCTACATCGATAACCACTTACCAGCGCAGCCCATGCGGTGCACTTCGGGAGAATCGCCAGCCACTTTCAGGCTAACAAGCAGAACTGACATTCATTTTTGAAAACTGATGTTCATCACCAAAGAAAGTGGAAGGTCATCTTACATCATTCAGCAACAGGCACATTAGATTGATATATATTTGCTCAATTTTTTGATAGCATTTCTCAGGCTTTTAAAAGCAGTGGCAGCCGGGAATATTGACTGGGAGTAGGGCAGGTGGGCCCACACATGCACACATATACACTCACTCACATCCCTGCAGACACAAATGCGCACTCACACACACACTCATTCACAACAGTCCATGACAACAAATTCATCCATACTAATATTATAAAGAGAGAGCCCAAACCTTTGAGGCGGGTAATCTCAGTAACCACAGCACCAATCACAACACCCAATACAGCTTTGGAAAGGGCAGTTGCAGCAGAAGGGCATAGGCTATGCAGACGGCCACCATATATATATATTTTTTTGCAGAGTTTTATATAGCGTGAACTTGACCCAAACTGAATCAGGTATCAGAGTGCTTTACATAGCACCAGTTATGTTACATGAGGACACACATTAATTTTTGTTAGGCACGGGGAGATTAAGTTATTTGCCCAGAATCACAGGATGTTTGGCCTCGTTACCAAGACTCGAACCCAGATCCCTAGGTCCGAGGTCGACCGCCTTAGCCGTTAGGCCAACTACTCTATACATTTAAAAGGTAAAAGAACCGTGCCAGCAAAGTAGTCCCTCGTTGGCGTGTCTGCGTTGTGCTGTGGGCGTGGGCGTGTGCTGGGGCATGACAAACACTGGGGGCGTGTGTCAGCCCTTCATGCCATGTGAGTCGTACATACAAGCGCCAATTACGTTGCTGCGCAGCATCAAGGGGCACGCTGGGGGTGTGAGAAACGCTGGGGGCGTGTGTCCGGCCTTCATGCCATGTGAATGCAATTGCACCGCATCAAGGGCCACGCTGGGGGCGTGTACTACGTTCCGCCCTTTATGCCATGTGGGTCGCACATTAATCAGAAGATCGACTGCTGTGGCCATGTGCTAGTAGCGTGACAAACGCGTTCACCTGGAGGCCTGGTAAGTAACGTTACTGCAGCCTCTCCTGCGTGCTGTTACTGAACTCTCTCATTCAACGAAATTACACACGCCTGCTACCATCAACCAGGGCTCTAGCCGGGCTCAGGCGGCGTATCAGTACACTAATTCCACGCGCCTGATAACATCAAACAGGCCTGCATCTGGGCTTCAAGCGGGGGACCACACAAATGAGCGTGTCTGCGGGGACATTTACTGCAGCCTCTCCTACTCGCTGTCACTCAACTCCCTCATTAAACGGATTTACCCGCGGCTGATAACTCTCTCATTCAACGGCATTACACGCGCCTGCTCACATCAACCAGGGCTGCAGCTGGGCCTTCTCCGTCCCTATTCTAATGAAACAAAAATTTTTGTCTACCGCAAGATTTTAAAATAAATTGCCCTTGCCAAATACACAAATTACACACATTCTATTTCATAACCGGACAATGTTGAGACGAGCTGCTAGTGCATTAATACATACACACAAGCAGTCAAAAACATAAAAGTTACAAGTTATGCAGCTCCGAGAATGGGAAGCATCAGAGCTTTCAGGCGGGTTGGGACTGCTGCCCTCCTAGGGTCCGCAAATGAGGGAAGATAGAAGTCTTTCATCGTCACAGAGTGGGATGGCTTCAGTGAGAGTTACTGACCTCACATTTCTCTGTGACGAGTTGTCACTGATTGACACTCTGCTCATGGCACTTCAGGGCTTAAAATTGAAGTGCTCAGGTCTGAGGCAATGAGTGAGACTCCCCCTCATCACGAGAGGGAGGGGCTCAAGGCCCTTTTGCTAGGCTGAGGAAGTCACGCCCACAGCGCTGTGAAATTCTCAGCCTGTCAAAGTTCACCTCAGGAATCCAGGAGCCTGTGCATTTACCATGTCTATCTTGTGGGTGCCTACCCTGAGCAATAAGAGTGTCTGCCACGCAGAACTTTGCTCAGTCTGACAGACACTCTACATCTCTGGGAAAAGGTGAGGGGTTGTTGCCGCTTACCCCATATGGACAGGCCACATCTGTTTAAAAGTCCTAAACTTCGCCAACTGTCTCCGTACACCACAAATTTTTCACAATCCCAATTGTTGTTCCACAGCGTTCATTTTGTTTGTTCCTGTGAACTTAACAACATGATTCATTTATCAATGTTTAAAGTACTTACCAACAGGCAAACTTCTAAGCTTTATTTTTGTCAATTATTTTAGACAACTGAGTAACTCAATTACCTTCATTTGATCTAATTATGTGTCTTTAGTATCAATCTCGACAGTTTGACAGCTTTTGGCATTTGCTTTTAGATCAATGTTACATTTCTATGTCTACCTCTGTTGTTCAGTATATGAAACATGTAGGTATATATATATATAGTCCTAATTCTTTTAAAGTTTTTGGCACCTATTTATTTTTTCTTTAACCAAATAGCATTGGTGGTAAGAAAGAAAAGTAACAAGGAAGTAACACGTCACAAATGAAAGACCAGAAACATAGAAACAAATACTAACATTGTTATGTGGGAAATAACATACATGTGGAAAAGTGGCATCATTAGCTGATAGTCCAGCTCTCTTTTTGATTATTGTGAGATACTTTGAGAAAGGTATTGTATAGGGAGTTTGGTCCTCATTGTTCCACTAGTTGCCAGAATTGAATCGGGTTAACTGAAAACAACTTTTGCATTGTTATTCAGCATTTCTTTCTGCCCTCTCTCTCATTCCGCTTGTCAAAAGAACATGAATAATACTCTGCAGACCCCCAACCAGTCCCTTTTATTGCCAGCCGCTGAATAGCTCCAGTTAAAATACACCCCTTTGGACTAACCTGGGATGCTCCTTCCCTGGCACTGGCGAGTTCAACCTCTCAAAAGAGCTCGACTGGGACCAAAAACATGACACCATACCGTCCTCCATGTACCCCAACTGTTCAGCTACATTTTTATTGTGTGCTCTATTGAGTAAAGGGGATTGCTGAGAACTGTTGGGTTAAGACTGGGCATGCTTCTGCTCCGGTTTGTACTTTTGTTGAAATGCAATAAAATTGGTTACAAAAATGAATAATCCTCTGTAGCAAGGTGGATTATTTTTTAGAGTTCACAAGTTTGTCCACTTCAAAGAATGTCACACAAATAAATAAAACAAACCTATGCTCAATCGATGGTAATGTGACACTAAGCAGTCAGCTAATTAAAGATAATGTATAAAATGTTTAAGCAGTGCATACACAGCAACAAAAAGTCACTCAAAACATAATAAATCCTGCAACCAATTTTTGTAATTAAAATAAAACCAAAATGACAAAAACCCAACAAGTGGAACTGGAGATATGATTTTTTTGACAGTTAAGTAAAAATAGTGCCACAAATCACAAACTGCCAATAATAGTCTTCGGGTTCGGTAGACCATTACCTAGGCTCAATTAGATGCAGACCTCGATGGAGCTCTGGTCATATTCAACATCTGGTTTAATCCTGTAGGTCCCTTGAAGCTCTGAAGGAAAGGTTTTTTGAAGTTTCCAGCCATTTTTCTGGTGCCCAAACAACCACAGGAGTACACTTCTAAGACCCCAAGGGCCTAAGGGGAAGGCACTTAGAGACTCTCTGGATGGTAAGCAGAAGCCAACAACAATGTCCAGTACAGACCATTTGCCACTGGTCAGCCAGGTACTTCCAGTAAAACACCTGCTGCAGCCTGTTGTGTCCCTGTTGCACACAGGAGGTCAGCCAGCTGAATCTTGAAGTCCACTTCTTACTCTTGGGTAAAAGAGGGAGGAGGTCCAGTCCGACAAAACTACTCTCAGGTCTCAAACAGCAAGTTCATTACTCTTTTGATCTTCCATAGGTCCAGTGAGTGTTTTGAGGAGGGTGCCTGGATTTGCCACAATAATGTATGACACTGGGTAGTGGGTAGGGGTTAGTCCTGGGCACTTTAATGGGGTCACAAGGGGGCAAAAGGTCTAGGGAGCAACCTAAACAAGTTTTCAGTAGTTCCTAATTTACCCACTACAAACAATTCCACAGTCCCCATCACCCTAAAGTCCAAGATGGGGACACCCTTCTACCCTTGTAGAAAGCCTGTGTACCTCCAGAGGTGGGGTCCATTCAATGATCAGCCCCCTCCTCTGCTTGTGACAGGGCAGTCTCATTTGATGTTAATTAAGTTCCTGAGTTTACCCCAACTGGTCTTTCTGTCAGGTTATCAAAACACCTACCGACTCACAGGCCATTGTCTCTGAACTAGGAGCAGTATTTGCATCTCTTTCACACCTAACTCAGTCCTAACACAGCTGTTCAGTTTCTGTAGAACTAATGCAAATTAGCCTCCAGTAGCTTCATGCAGGGTAAAGGTAACTTTCTAAAATGTACATGTCCCATGTATTTAACAAAATCCCCAACTTTGCCATTGGTTTGGATTTGTATGAAATACAAAAATATGTGTTTGAATGAAGTCTGTAACTGGTACATGTCAAAAGGTATAGATTAAAGTGTATAATCTAAACTTTGACTTTCTCTATGTACCGGTTACAGCCTGAGCAGTTAAGTGTCATTTTGGGCTTAGTTCCTTGGGGAACATGTAATTTCTACATCACACTTGCTGCATTCCTAAATGTTATCCACCCTACCTGGTGGGCAGCAAGGTTTGCTTTCAGGGTTCAAGCTGCTGCTGTCATGTAAGCAGGATAGGCCTGAAGCAATGTTTTCAGTGCCATTGTATTGGATGGCACAATAGATGCTGCAGTTCACAAATGGCAATTAACCTTTCATGCCATTGTTATATATTTAAGCATTACATTCTGAGGTTTTCTAGGAAAGTTAAATGTGTCACTCAGGTTTTAGGCCACTGTCTACATGCTTTAGGCATCAAAGCTCATACGCTGGTCACTGGACAGATGTGTCCCAGTGTTAGAGTTCAAGATTACCATCAGGTGAGTACCAAAAACAAAATAGAAAAACTGGGGCTGACCACCCAAAAACTTCACTTTGCACCACCCGCCAGACCTCTTCAGGTGCTACGTCAGTTTTTCTAACTGGGGGTGCATTTTTCAAAGTACTGATACAAGTTCTTCCAAGTCCTGTATAAAGATTTCATGTGTTTTCCAATAAGATGATTTTCTCATTAACCTGCAGATCAATTTCCTGCTTCTTCTTAAGGCAGGTATAGGAAATAGAAGGAGTGCTTTTTCATTTATTAAGAGGCTGACTTTCTTTCCTCTCTCTCCAGTAGGCTCAAAAGCTTTACTCTTGCTTGTGGTCCTTTCCCAAGTGAGTCCTAAAAAAATGGAAAACTGCGGCTGGCCACCTATAAAAGGTGTCAATTTGCAATACACACTACACTCCTTCATGTGCTAAGTGAGTTTTTCTGACTTTGTTGTGCATTCTTCGAAGTTATGACTCTAGTTGCTTACAAAGGTTTAGTGAATTTTTTAATGAAATTATCTTCCCTTGGCCTGCAGATAACTTACTGCTTCTCCATAAGGCAGGTTTAGGAAATAGAAGGTGTGCTTTTTCATTTTATCAGAGGCAGAAATGCCTTCCTCTCTCTCAATTAGGCTCAAACATTTCAGTTTTGCCTGGCAGCCTTTCTAATTTCCATATAAGCTTGCTCCCTCCAGTGGCTTCTAAGGTTCCATGAGTATGACTAAATCAATAACCACTGACCAGGAATAACCTCTAGTACCTGTGACTGGTGTTCCATTTACTTGCAAAGTCAATTAATTTTTTTGTGTTTTTGTACAGCACTATTAACCACGCTCATGGTCTCAGAGCGATTTGGGCTTGGGGTTTATATATATATATAAAGAGCAGTTGGTAGCAGAATAGTGCCTCGCCATACCAGGTGGTATAAAACAAGTAGTCCTTCAAGAAAAGGTGTGGAAAGCCCATTATCAAACATTTCACAATAAGTGACAAAAAGAATAGAGTCCTGACAGCCAAAGGTGATGAGGCATGACAGCCTTAGGCATGCCACAAGCTAATTTAGAGTACTCAGGCATGATCCCTTAGCTATCTTTCTTGCTCTACTATTTTCCGATCCTTATCTTTGACATCAGAGTGTCTTTCTCTGGGCAGACATTCTCGTAGACAAGGTCAACATTATTTGCCAAGAGGGATCTCACACTAGGTCTCTTGCGAGCTGGTCTCAGCATCAGTGAGACTTGAATGACTCGCATCTTCCACTCTTCATGGCATTGGCCCTTGGGTTGCCCTTCACAGAAAGGCATTCATTTGCACCAGGGGTGTAACACAAGTCTCTGCAGTCCCTGAGGCACTGGGGCATCCCTTCAGTGGCCTCCAAATCTTTCATGAGGTCCCAATCAGACCAACTTCAATGAATATCTGTGATTAATGGGAGACGCAGGATCCCCCTCATTACATTCTTCCGTGGGGCCCAATCTTTTTGCATTATGCCACTTATTTGTACCAAGATATTTATGCATGAAAATGTGAGCGGATAGGTGCTGTTGCAGTTTCAGAGCCTGATTCCCATAGGAAACGTACACTTTTTTCTCTTTAACCTTTTAAAACAGCAGTCACCTCCAAAGTGTTGTAGAGACCAAAGGCCATATTGTATATAGTGGGCACTGGCATAGGCCACAGTTTTCAGCTGACTGGTATCTTAAGTGGTCAAGAGCAGGAGCAGTGCTATTTTACCACCTCGTACAGGGGTAAATTATTGCTTGTCACAGGTAATGTCAAGGCATATGTTACATTTGATTGGAAATATAGCAGTTTGTTGACATGTATAAAGGAAACAACTAAATGTAACACATTAACATACACAAAGCATCATAACACCACAGTTAAAACATAAGAAGGCACATTATAACATTGTAACAAAACAGTCAAACACAATGTAGCACAAAAACTGCAGTACAACAAAACAAAATCACATTGTTAGAACGCAGCACAAAAAGACAGCATAAAACAAAAGAACACATCATTAGCACATCAAAACAGCACATGGCAAATGTGCCCAAACATTCTTGTCACAGATTACCATCTCCAGAATACTGTTATTGTAACATGTTGATAAAATGTTATATTGTGAGTGCATACAAATAATTTCACTCTAGCATGTTGGTTGACAACATGCCTCATTAAAAAAACATAGGGGGTGAAAATGGAGCCTGAGAGCTGAAGAGGACTAGTGGAAGTGGCTCTGAGTGGACAGGAGAGCAGCTGAAGACAAATGTGAGATAACCACCTTACAATTTGAATAGGGAAAATATGTGCAGCAATGGAGACCCAGGCAGCAGGCTTCCTGTCTCACAACAGGGTTATGGTATATGACCCATTCCTAGGACATGGTTAACAACAGTTTGACTTTGAAGATAAAAGCATGCTAAGTTTCTTTATTTTACTTTTAAAGACACAATGGCAAGGGAATGTGTGGTATCCTGGTGTGTGATATCCTACGGTTGCTCCTGTGGGATTGTAGAATTTTATTTATTTATTTATTTAAAAGTTTGTAGAGCGCGCAGCTACCTCGGACGGAGGTGTACCGGCGCTAAAGACAATATCTCGTGAGATTCACAAGGGTACAGGAGAAAAGAATGGGTTAGATCAGGGAGAAGAGCCAGGTCTTAAGTTTTCTCCGAAACAAAGGCTCAGAGGTCAGGAATCTCAGTTCTGTAGGGAGGTGATTCCACTGTCTGGAGGTGGCTACTGCAAAGGCCCTTCCTCCCGTTCGTGCTAAGCAAAAACGGGGGCTGATCATAAGACGGAGATGGTTAGATCTAAGGTTTCGGGGTGCTTGTGAGATCTTCAGTCTATGTCTCAAGTAAATGGGGCCTCGACCATTAAGAGCTCTAAAAGCAAGGGTCAGGGATTTAAACTGAATGCGTAGTCTCACTGGGAGCCAATGGAGTTTGATCAGATGGGGTGTGATGGAATGACGGTAGGGAATATTACAGATCAACCTGGCCGCTGAATTCTGTATTGTCTGTAGTTGATTTATGCGATACGCCGGGGCTCCAATGTACAGACTATTAGCGTAGTCCAAATGGGCGGTGATGAGGGCATGGACTACTGTCTTGCGTGAGTCTAATGGTAGAAAAGGGATGATTTTTTTTATCATACGGAGCTTTCCAAAACAGGAAGATGTGACTTTATTAATTTGGGTCTTACAGGAGAGGGCGGTATCAAATTGGAAGCCCAAATTACGGGCAGCTTGGACAGGTAACGGGGGAGGATTTAATTCGGTCGGCCACCAGAGGCTAGGAGAGATGGGGGATTTCTGGTTAAAAAACAGGACTTCCGTCTTGTCTGTATTGAGCTTTAAATTGTTAGAGGACATCCAGGTGGCGATATTCACCATACAGTGGCGAAAGTTGTATAATGAGCTTTCAGAGTGATCTCTGAAGGAAAACACCAGCTGAGTGTCGTCAGCGTAAACGATCACTCTGACGCCCCATGATTCCACCACTTTTGCCAGTGGCTTCAGGTATACATTGAACAGGAGCGGGCTAAGGGCAGAACCTTGTGGTACCCCCCCAGGTCAACCGTTTCTTGGTAGAAAGGAAGGAGCCCAGCATCACTTGTTGGAATCTGTCCGTGAGGAATGATTTGACCCAAGCAAGAGGAGTCCCGCCAACTCCCACCTCTTGCAGGCGTGTGAGTAGTGTGTCATGGGAGATGGTGTCGAATGCTGCGGATAGGTCGAGGAGGACCAACATGGCCTCCTCTCCCCTATCCGTGCACTCACGAATCGACTCGGACACTTCAAGTAGAGCTGACTCAGTACTGAAGTCCGGCCTGAATCCTGATTGGGAGTCATGGAACAGCGAATTTGACTGCAAATAATTGGACAGCTGCCCTTGTTCCGCCTTCTCGAGCACTTTGGCAGGCTTGGGTAGGAGTGAGATCGGTCGGTAGTTACTCAAGCATGTTGGATCGACACCTGCTTTTTTTGGGATGGGGATTAGCAATGCGTGTTTCCAAACGGAAGGGACAACACCTGAATATAGGGAGGAGTTCCAGATTTCAAGCAGGGGGTCAATAACTAGCGGAGCGATCTTATTCAGAATCAGAGCCGGCTGGGTCCAGTGGTGAGCCTGATTTACATTTTAAAAATGGATTCACGGCGTGCTCCTTGGTGAGTGGTTTAAAAGTTGTAAGTGCTTTGGTGCAGGTAATATCAGGATCTGAGGTGCTTTCTGTACAATTCTGAAGGATTGTTGCCGTAATGTTGGCAATTTTTTCCGCAAAGAAATCTGATAAATCTTCACTAAGTGTTTGGGAAGGGGAGACGGGAGCGGACAGGGCAGTGGGATTAGTAAACTCTTTAACGATGTTAAAGAGGGCCTTAGTGGAATTTTTTGCGTTGGCAATAGTTTCTGCAAAATAAATACTCATGGTGTTACGTTTGAGTTTATGAAACTCTTTGAGGGCCTGTCTGTAAAGAGACTTGGTTGCAGGGTCATAGGTCCGACGCCATTGGCGCTCTACCTTTTTACATCTGCTTCTGTTTTCCCCTAATTCCAGGGTAAACCAGGGAGCTGACGTTTTGATCTGCGGGAGGTAAGGGTCTGTAAGGGCGCGACTTTCTCAATGGCGGTCAAGAGATCTTTATTAAATGTAAGAACCGCCCCATTGAGATCGTCAGGGAGTGAATCTAAACTATTGTTGTACGAATGCACTAGGGCAGTACATGAGATCTTGTGCCATTTTCTGCCTTGTGCTCTAATGGTAGATTCCTTCTTAAGAGTTTGGGATAAAGACACCTCGAATGGAATCAGTGACTGGTCAGACCACGTCAGAGGTGTAGAAGGAAGGATTTTCAGCTTCGTGCAGTTGGAGAAGATTAGATCAAGGGTATGTCCCGCAACATGTGTGGGGCCCCATACCCCTTGTGTTAGATTCATGCTTTGCATGGAGTCTAGGAGATGGGTGGCACGACTGCAGTCACTTACATCTACATGGTGGTTAAAATCTCCCAATACCGTAAAATGGGGATGTTTAAGAGACAGATCTGCAGTAACTGTCAGTAGTTCAGAGATGGCAGACTGTGGGGTATTAGGGGGGCAGTAGACCAGGATCCCAGATAAGATGGCTGTAGTAGTGTCCGAAACGGAGAATTATAGAGCCTCTATGGGCCCTATGTTCGTAATTTTTCTCGACGTGATCGTCAGGTGAGTCTGTAAGATTACCGCGATTCCGCCTCCCTTCTTAGAACCTTCGCGACTTAAACCTGTAAGGCGGTAGCCCGAGGGCACGGCAAGGGAAATATCAGGGTTGGAGGAGTCCTTAATCCATGTCTCAGTTAGGAACAGTAGGTCCCATGACATGGAAGACAACAGCAGCCAAATGTCGCTAGCGTGGCATGTTAAGGAGCGACAGTTCAACAGTCCCACAGAGTATGTTTTTATGGGTGTGGGATGACTGACTAATGAGTCGTAGGGACAGTTTGTGTAAGGGGAAAAGGTGAAAGAGCAGTTATGGCATTTAAACAGGAGAGGGCAAGTCAGAGAGAGGTTGCACGGAGTAGAGGAAGTGCAAGATGTCTTTCCTAGGTCAATAAGCTGTGACCTAGTCCAGAATTGCCTCTGTGCGGGAAGAAAGCCGGCAGCATGGCTGGCCCTAGCCCCGGAACTGGCGCGGACGGGCGCAGACGGGCTTGCCTTAGGCGCGCCCGCTGGGCTCATCCGCTGCGCGTCCGGAAGATGCACATAATTTGTAATAGATGGGAGACGGCGGGGGGGGCGTGGCCTCCGAAAAGAGGCATGGCCTGAGGGTGCGCCGGTAATGGCGGCAATGAAGTTTGTTTATGCTCCCGCGGCAGCGCTAGGATCCGCTGCGCGGGCTAGTCAGGAGCGTGCTGAAGCCTCGATCCAATGTCAGGAATGGAGGTCAGGTAGGTTAAGTTAAAAAGACAACACAAACAGTGACTCTCAAAGTTATTTAAAAAAGATAGGTTTTCGTGCTCCCGGCTTCCACCTCAGGAGATTCAGTCTCTATGTGGCGCTTGCAGTCAGCGTCCTATAAAAGATCTGAGCGGGGGGCGTGGCCTCCGAAAAGGGGCGTGGCCTGAGGGTGCGCCTGTAATGGGGCAATGAAGTTTGTTTATGCTCCCGCGGCAGCGCTAGGATCCGCTGCGCGGGCTAGTCAGGAGCGTGCTGAAGCCTCGATCCAATGTCAGGAATGGAGGTCAGGTAGGTTAAGTTAAAAACACAACACAAACAGTGACTCTCAAAGTTATTGAAAAAAGATAGGTGGTCATGCTCCCGGCTTCCGCCTCAGGAGATTCAGTCTCTATGTGGCGCTTGCAGTCAGCGTCCTTTAAAAGATCTGGGCTGGGGGTGTGGCCTCCGAAAATGGGCGTGGCCTGAGGGTGCGCCGGTAATGGGAGCAATGAAGTTTGTTTATGCTTCCGCGGCAGTGCTAGGATCCGCTGCGCGGGCTAGTCAGGAGCGTGCTGAAGCCTCGATCCAATGTCAGGAATGGAGGTCAGGTAGGTTAAGTTAAAAACACAACACAAACAGTGACTCTCAAAGTTATTTAAAAAAGATAGGTGGTCGTGCTCCCGGCTTCCGCCTCAGGAGATTCAGTCTCCAGAGATTCAATTTAGAATGTAATGATAGAATGTGATTAGGAAGTAAAACGCTGGGGGTCAGTTGCCTGCTGCCTGCTTCTGTAGATTGGACACTTCAAAGATTATTCTTTACTTACTAAACTAATAAATCAAGAACCGATGTCTTCTGTGGGCGATGGTATTCCACATTGGCGACGAGAATGCATTGTCATTACATGGGTAATTTTTGATGATTTCTGTTTCTGAGCTATTATTTCACTAGATTACAACTATAAGATTGCAAAGGTCAATCATGTTGCTGAAAGTGCAAGAACTAGTTTTTTTAAATAAAATATTTTTTCTGTTTATCCCCTTAATGCAGGAAAGATAAGGAAACAAACTGAGACCATACTCTGTTTGAATTTCTTTGGTAAGTTGTTTGAACCTAATGTGCAGTTCTAAACGGAGGTCTTTGAGTAGCACCCAATTAAAATGTAGAATTTTAGAACAATATTACTACATACAAAATAATAATAATAATAATAATAATAATAATAATAATAATAATAATAATTATTATTATTATTATTATTATTATAACAATAACAATAACAACAAAAGTGTTACCAAGATGGCACAGCTAATGAGTTTGTCTCCACGACCATGTCATATCTTGTTTAGATGTTTCTGGGTGTAATGCATTGTTTCTATAGGATGGGTGCCTATTTACTTAAGGGCGTGGTTGACTGCTTCCAAATCTAGCAGCCTTGTAATTTCAAGTTACATGGGATGGATGCTAACCTTCATGTTCAACATGCAGAATATCAGAAATTGTAAACACTGAACAGTCAAAAGAAGAGGCTCTACACTCCAGGGCACAAAACTGTAAGAAAACTGAAAAACCTATCTTTTGAAAGAAGTGCCAGTGTGAAAAAAACAAAGACAACTCAGTGGAAAGATGAAGCATGTTAACTGTTGGAAGGACAATGAAAGCATTGTGCAAATACAAACAAGGTGCCTTGCTCATTCACCACAAGATAGAGATGGTTGATCAAAAGCTGTTGTAAGATCATTGGAAAACAAGGGTGCTATATGAACCTCCAAAGTAAAAGTCCAGAAAACAGAATGTTTTCCAAGTGAAAGCACAGATATGCGCTAGTTGTGCAATAAGGGATGGGGTGACCACCATCAGGCATAACAACAATCTTCTTAATGCTAGTACACCAAGAAGACAATGGGGTGTGGGGGGGTCGCATCAATCAATCTATCAACCAATCACGGTTCTTATAGAGTGCACCTACACACCTCTGAGCACCTCGAGGTGCTGGTGGGGGGCTCTGCAGTTTAGTCGATGAGCCAGTTCTTACGGTCCTTCCTGAATTGAAGCAGTAATTGTGATAGCCAGAGGTGCAGAGGTAGGGAGTTTTGCAGTGAGGTAGGAGAAAGATCTTCCACCAGTCGAGGTCCTTCGGATCCATGGGATAGTGGCCAGAGCCAGATGGGTGGAGCAGAGATGTCTGGTCAGTGTGTAGAAGGAGAGGCAGTGTTTGAGGTATTCTGGTCTGGTGTTGTGGAGGGCTTTTTAGGCATGTGTGAGGAACTTGAAGGCAAATCTTTTGTTTATTGGGAGCCAGTGGAGGTCCCACAGGTACCCAGAGTTGTGGCTTCTTTGAGGGATGTCCAGGATAAGTCTGGCAGAGGTGTTCCGGATGTGCTGCAATTTCTTTTGAAGTTTTTTTTGTCGTGCTGTCGAAAGTGTGTTGCTGTAGTCGAGCTTGCTGCTGACAAGCACCTGGGTGATTGTTCTCCTGGACTCAGTGGGGGTCCATTTGAAGATATTTCTGAACAGATGGAGTGTGTGGAAGCCGGGGGACAATACGGCGTTGAGTTGGCAGTTCATAGAGAGCAACAAGTTGAGAATGATGCTAAGGTTGCGTGCATGGTCAGTGGGTGTGGGGTGTTTCCGAGTGCTGTTGACCACCCGGAGTTATCCCAAGTGGAGGGAGTGGAGCCCTGGATGAGGACTTGTGGTTTTGTCAGAGTTGAGTTTGAGATGAAAAGTACTTACATTACATTACAGACGCTGAGCCCAGCTCACAGGTGAACTTGTGTGAGATAATGCTTCGTAAATAATGGTGACCTTCTGTATGAGAATGTCTGCCCAGAGAAAGACCCTGTGTTGTCAAAGATGAAGAACAACAAATAGCAGAGCATGAAAGATATTTAAAAGATCCCAGTTTAGAAATGTCAGCCTCGGCTAGGACCAACAGCTGATAGGAAACTCCAGGCCCTACACCAGTCACTTCTGCTGTGCCAAGTGGTAAGCACAAAAGTGTAGAGACTTGTGTTACACCTGTGGTACGAATAATGCCTTTCTGTGAACGGCAACCCAAGAGCCAATGCCATGAAGAGTTGTAGGTGTGAGTCATCCAAGTCACACAGGTGCTGAGCCCAGCTCACAAGAGAACTAGTGTAGCATCCCTCTTGGCAAATAATGTTGACCTTGTCTATGAGAATGTCTGCCCAGAGAAAGACGCTTTGTTGTCAAAGATAAGGAGCAAAAAACAGTAGAGCAAGAAAGATAGCTGAAGGATCCTAGTTGAGAAAATGTCAGCCTTGGCTAGGACCAAGAGCAGATAGCAGACTGCAGGCCATAAACTAGTCACTTCTGCTGAGCCAATTAGTAAGCAAAAAAGTGCATGATAGATCCAACAGGATCCCCTAATAAAACCCAACATGAAAGTGGCTGGTGGGATGCCTAAACGGTGTCATGCCTCCTCGCTCTTGGCTATCAAGCCTCTATCCTTTAAGGCTTTGCCATTTATTGTGAAATGTTTGATGATGTGGTTGCCCACCTTTACCTCATGGCCTACAACAGGTACTGTCGCTCACTATTCTCTACCCACAGCTGTTTTTATGTACACAAGGTGTTCTGAGATCATGAGTGTGGTTAATAGTGCTTTATAAAAACAGGATTAAATAAATAAATAAATTGACTTTGCAAGCCAATCGACAGCTAGTGGTTGACAACAGATGTCTTTCCATGCCAGTGGTTATTGATTTAGTCATGCCAATGGATCCCTGAAAGCCACTGGCGGGGGTGCAGTTTATTTGAAAATGTTTATTTGCAAATTAGAAAGGTTGCCAAGCATGAGTGAAACTTTGGAGCCTCCACAAGAGAGAGGAAGGAAGGTTGTCCTCTAAAAACATGAAAAAACACTCCTACCATTTATTATACCTTCTTAGTGAAGAAGCAGGAAATGATCTGCAGGTTAACGAGAGGATAATTTCAATGAACAGCATACTGTTATACAGACTTGGATCACAACTTTGAAGACTGCACCCCAAGGCAGAAAAACTGACTGAGCACCTACAGAGGTGTGGTGAGTTTTGCAAATTAACCGCTTTTTGGATTGTCAGCCCCAGTTTTTCTTTTTGTTTGGAACTCACCTGTAGGTAATCTAGAACTTTAACACCAGGATACTTCTCTTCAGTGTCCAGTCACAGTGTATGTGCGTAAAGCATTTCAACATTGGCTTAAAACCTAATCGGTTCATTTAACTTTCCTAGAAGACGATAGTAAATGGAACACAAACACACCAAAGCATTGAAAGTTAAATGCCATTTGTGGACTGCAGCATCTATTGTGCCAAACACTACAGTGGAAATGAAAACATTCCTTCAGGCCTATCCTGCGTAGCCCTACAGCAGCAACTTGAACCCTGCTGCTCAGACCTGTCAAAACCACCCTTTTTTGACGGATTGGAAAATTTTATTTTTACTATTAAGTAGGTCCCCTGTAAGCACACATTGATGCCCACTAGTTAGGGTGGATAATATTTAAGAATGAAAAATGTGCAACATTAAAAATGGCATGTTTCCCCAGGGCCTAGCCTGAAAATTACACTGTTGCTGGTCAAGCTGTAACCCGTACATAGGGTACATAGGAAAAGTCAAAGTACAAATCATAAACTTTAATCTATAACGTTTGACCTATGCCAAATACAGACTCCATTCAAATACTTATATTTATATTTAATAAAAATCTAAAGTAATGGTAGAGTTTTTTTTTTAAATGTATGGGAAATGTAACTTTTAGAAAGTTACCTTTATCCTGCCGGAAGCTGCTGAAGGCTAATTTACATTAGCTTTTCAGCACGTGCCCAGCTGTGCTTTGCTTGAAATAGGTGCTAAAGAGGCATGAAAACTGCTCCCAGAGCAGAGACAATGGCCTGTGAGTTTGTAAGTGTTTGATTCCCCTGACAAGAAGACCAGTTGTGGTAGTCCCAGGACCTCAATTTCCTTCAAATGGGCCTGCCCTGTCACAAGAAGATGTTAGGTTACATTTTTACCTCTAGTCAGGCTCTCACCAAACCCAGCTGAAGCAAAGCCACATCTAGAGGAAGGTTTGAGTGACCACAGAGCAGGGGACTTCCCTGGAATTATTATGCATGTCTTAAGAAACTCAGAATACAAAGATGGGGTGCAGATATATTAGGGTCATCTGTTCCTTGAGAAGACATGCTGCAATGTTTTCCCCTTGGGACTCATCAATGGAAACCTCAAATATAAAAGCCTTATCTAAGGAATCCACTCATACTTCAGCTACCAGCAAGCATTCCTTGCACAGCTGCAAGAGATGATGTACCAAATATAGCACTGGTAATGAAAAGTGAGAAGCATTGTTAAGTATTAAGGAAGAAGAAAACAGGAAACAAATGTGGGATCATACTGCTGATATAATGTTTGGCAGCCTTCTCAGCAAACCTCAAAATACAAGACTGTATTCTCTACTGATGATGGTTAATAAACCAGAAGCAAGTGTCTAGAGATCAGCACTATCTGCGCCAACATTGGCAAAACACTCAAAAATATCGGAGCGAGCTACAAGAGACTGCATTTCACAGAATGCCATGGGCAAACGTTGCCTGAGAGGTCAGCAGTGTGCTCTCACATCCTATTGTCTGTTTAAAGTACTCCTGTGAGTCATTGAGCTGACAAGCTCGTGGATGAAGCACCTGTAAGCCGGTGAGAGGTCCTGGACCTAATATAATGTTTGGCAGCCTACTCAGCAAACCCCAAAATACAAGACGGTATTCTCTACTGATGACAGTTAATAAACCAGAAACACCTGTCTAGAGATCAGCACTATCTGCCCCAACCTTGGCGAAACACTCGAAAATATCGGAGCTAGCTACAAAAGACTCCATTTCCCTGAATGCCAGGGGCAAACATTGCCTAAGGGGTCAGCGATGTGCTCCCACAGCTGTTGTCTATTTAAAGTACTCTTGTGAGTCATTGAGCTGGCGAGCTTGTGGATGAAGCACCTGCGCGCCAGTGAGAGGTACCGGGCCTGATATAATGTTTGGCAGTCTCCTCAGCAAACCCCAAAATACAAGACTGTATTCTCTACTGATGACGGTTAATAAACCAGAAACACGTGTCTAGAGATCAGCACAATCTGCGCCAACCTTGGCGAAACACTCGAAAATATTGGAGCGAGCTACAAAAGACTGCATTTCCCAGAATGCCAGGGGCAAACCTTGCCTGAGAGGTCAGCGGTGCGCTCCCACATCCTGTCATCATTAACACCATCGATGCGGTGCATTTTCCCGCTGTGCGTCAGAAAATTCAAAAAAACGCGGTTCATGACGAGCTCAGCTCGTCATGCGTGTACAAGAGGTGTACTTCATGATGAGCTGAGCTCGTCATGAGCGTCGACGGGGTTAAGTATTGATGTTCCTTTTCAAGCAACTAAGAGCCACATGCACCAACCAATTTTGCGTTCGCAGATGGGCCAATTTGCAGTATCGGCCCCTTTGCAACACCAAAAAGGCTTTTGTATCAAACCCTATTTTGTGAAACGGTAACCTGTTACCAAATGGAAAAATAGTTTAGCCATTGAGAATTCAGAAGGGGTGTGTTTAGGGCTCCCTTCCATATAGCAAATCACAGCTGCGTGTATGAATATTTTGTGACTGTGAATGTGGTCGCGAAACATTCACAATTTACCGACAACTTCATGATGGTGGTAACCCATTCGCAAATGGGAATGGGTCCCCAAGGGATTTGTTCCTCTTTGGGAATGGTGGTGTTTTTTAAGAGCAGGCATTCCCTCTACCTTGGCTCCAATGATTCTGTTTAAAGCTCTGCTAATGATTTTCAACATGCTGCAGTTATCACACTATCAGCCCCTTTACTTGCTCTCCCATCTACCTCTGACATCCTGCCACCACACAGTTACTACCAAACAGAAAGAAAGAAAATGAATGTACATGCAGCACGCAAGTGTAGACTCTTCAGCACCCATGGCTTCAAACTAAATGGTGTCAGTAATTCATTCAGCCTGCAGCAGCCCTGGCAACCATGTTATAAATCGTAATTTTTGTGCAAAACGCAAGTCTTCCAGAGAGAGGCTTAGTCTTAAAACCTCACAAAAAAACTGTTAGGTGGCACACCCATGATTTGGTGATGCCAACTCCAGTGGAAAAAACAATTGACACAAATAGAAGCATGCCTGGGAGAGATAATCAGGTAACTCTGGAGGCAACAATTACAGAATGTATGAATTGACAAAGACATGGGTGGTAGTAAGGCACGCAAGTTACCTGGTGTCAAACAAATACAAACCAGGTGGAAATAAGAGCTGCTAATGGGTAGAGGGGAGCACAGCTAAGGGGGATGTACATGACACCTCCGAACACAAAAGTGAAAGGAGCAGACCCATAGGATGCAAGAAAGCAGTGAGGGTGGGAGAAAAGAATCCACCGGACATGAATTAATGGAAGGAGGGAGAAATGACAACTATGTTGAGAGACCCTCTGCTGAGAGATTCCTGAGGAAAGATAGGCTCTTACCAGTTCTCGCTCAGAAAACGACTAGCTTTTAAGTGAATGTGCATATGTTCAAGGATGAAACACCATCACTAAGAGAGAAGTGAACCAATGGCAGAAGTGAGCTGATCTATTGCACAAGGCTGTATGCTGAAGTGTGTGTGTAGGGGTGGCAAAAACGTGAATAACACAACAAAACACCAATGGATAAACAGGGATGGCTTAAAGCCCTATATGAAAATATATTATATGCAATTTTTAGGAATATCAAAATGTCTTGGCTAACGCTTAACCTAAGAATTCTACTGAGTGGCAAAGAATGCCTCTGGGCAGTCTGTTTATCAGAGATACGACTAAGAGACGGAAAGAAAGAGGTTGAAAAGTCTGTTTCATGTCATCTCTCCTTTAGAGAGACAGTCAGCTTTCTTCATTTCTCCGGAAGAGAGCTGAAATTCAACTCGCAATATAGAACACGTTTCAATAAGAGTGAAAAAAGCTGGTGAGATAGTTTGTCTCCCTTACAATGCCAGGCAAAAGACCCAGCAACAATGTGAATGGGGCCCTCGGGGGGAGTGAGCGCTAAGCAGTCTCCCCCCGAGGATTTTCGCCCGGATGGTACAGGCCAACAAAGTTGATTGGCTGTAGGCGGGGAGCAGCGCAAGCCAGGCAGGGACGTTAGTTAGGCGGGGAGTGAGCGCTGTAATTGCGCAGTTTGTGAGGAGAGTAGGAAGGTTTCTCTGCGAGGCAGAACGAAGGTGCCAGAAGATATTACATTCACAGCACCAGCGTCATGGTATCCCAGGAATCGCTGCGTGAGGGGCTTCGAGTCATTGCGGAGGCAGGGAGAAGTGACCTGCTTTTCCCTCATTTTGACGACGTCGCTGCCCCCCTGTGAGGCCGCCGAGGAGGAATGCGGCGAGGGGTGTGCAGCGGGCGGTGGAGGCTTGCCGGCCGGCATCAGCGCTTCTAAGTGGCCTGAGGAGAGCGCGCTTGGCGAGAGGTCGAGGGACGCTCACAGTGAGAAAAGGCCAGCTGAAGTCTTCCGGAGGAAGGAAGACGCATTCGCTTTCCCCGGCGTTGTTGAGGGGGACCAACTGGCGCGGAGGGCTGCAGGGTGAGTCATGCAGGGTCACTGGGCAGAGGGATGTCATGGTTGGGGGAGGCCCTTCGAGTGAGCTGAGGGACATAGGTGGGGGAAGGGGACGAGGTGCAGGACCAAGTATGGCAAGGCTGACAAGACCTAGACCTGTGGCAGTTTTTAGTGTGCCTCAGAGTACAGTCAATGCTCGAGGGAATGACGCTGACCAATAGGAGCCGGGTAGCCTACTTTCAGGAGAGGAAGAGGTTCATCCCCTGGTGTTGGTTGATTATTCCAGTGGCAGTGAGGAGGACCTTGCAGACCAGCACCAGTAGCTAGAGACTGGTATAGTGAAACAGAATATGGTGCCAGCAATTTTCGTTGGCAAGGACGCCAAAGACACGGGGAATATGGCAGGCGTGGTACAATTTAAAATTGTCAAGAATACTAAAGATGCTGCACGAGATAGGCAGGCATCTGAGAAAGAGTGTCTGGGTTCACAGGAACAGGGACAAAAGGGGCTGGTGAAGGAGGGTGTGCACAAAGGGAGTACTCACGAGGATTACATAGAGTTCATGTATGACAAGGGATTGGAGCATACTCGTTTTAACAGGGAATACATTTTTCCTGTTGCGCGAGAGGCGCCTGTGGGCTTGGGACCGGAGGAGCAAGACCTGGAAGACAGTTTAGATGGTAAATGGGTGTGGGTGGAACATGCGCCTGCGGGGGACCTGTGCCGTCACAAGAGCAGCAAAGCGGACACCAGTAGAGGTGTTGGTTTGGTGGGCAGGCAGGAGGAGAGGTCACGGAACATTATACCTGCTCATACTAGGGCCAGGGCGAAGACAGGCGCAGACGGAGGATATGGCAGAGCAGCTGAGGCAACAAGGGCGGCCACTGAGCTAAGTGGTTCCAATGTTGAATTTTCAGCGGATTCATCACATGCGGGCAGGCTTTTCAAACGAGAGCCTGTTTTGAATTGGAAAACTAATGATGGGGGAGTGGGAGATGGAGAACGTCCAGGCAGAAGCCAGCAAATTCTTTTTCCCCAGAGCACGTGGGCAAGGGATGATGAGATTGAGGTGGATTGGGGGGAGGGGGAATGGGGGGAGAATGTTTGGGACAATATGGTGGTTGTCCAGAATAAAGCACAGGATAAGGGGAGGGGGAGTGGGACAACCAAATCTGCTCCATCATTTCAGGTCAAACGTGAAGATGCGGCATCCTTGGATCAACAAGAGAATCATGAGCGGATATCTCAAGCAGATTTGAGGAAGAGAGCGGAGCAACTACCAAAGGGTAAGCCGCACTGGTGGGGGCGTGGGATGTTGGGGCACACACGGGGGGAAAGCAGCTGGGGGACAACAAGCAGGATATCCTGACGCAGCAGGTGGCACGTCCACCTCCAGGTGAGGAGGTTGGTAGGGAGGGTCCAGGTAAAAAGCAAGAAGAACTTAAAGAGGGGGCAAGTTTACCAACAAGATTACCTTATATGGGTTTGGCAATGCCTTTAAGCTCGCATTTGTCACTTAAAACTAAACAGAAAATATGGCAGCATGAGTATGTTGATGTTTTTCATTTGCTGCATCGTGATGTCCAGGCAAAAGAAGGTTCAAAGGAGGAAGAACTGGAAATAGCAAGGCGTCCCAGAGTCCCTCGTAGTATAGACAATTGGACATCGGCCTTTTTAATATTTGCCAGCATTTATTGTGAGAGATACCCTGAGAGGGTGGTATACTTATTTAAATACATGGATATCGTGAGGAAAGCACACATGCATTTTGGGGATTTTTCATGGTTAAACTAAGATGAGGAGTTTCGGGCAAGGATGGGACTGGCTGGAGACAGACCTTGGGGTGACATAGATGCTGAACTGTGGCTTCAGTGGATGTCCTCCTCACACCCTCCGGCAACGAAGCACACAGCCAGTCGGCTGCCAGTGACGTACTGGCCCTTTCTTGAGCGCGCCACTTAGGGAGGGGCGGGGACGATGGCTAGAGGGCAAACAAGTGGTCTGGGAGCATCCTGGAATTACAACAGGGGTTATTGCAGCAGCCCATACTCCCAATTCAAACATGAATGTTCACAGTGTGGTGGTAGGCACATCCTCTCTCAATGCTTTCCAGCAGCGTCAGGAGTGATGGTACATAAGTTTCAAGAGCAAGGACAAGCAGCGAGGGGGAGAGGGGCTCCACTTCATCCTTTATCAAAGGGCTTTTACCCCAATTAAGTGGGAATTGTTTATCCCTTGGCTTAATGCTAACCCAGACAGGCCGGCGGCAGCCAAATTATATTGGGGATTTAAAGACGGCTTTAGAATAGGCTACCAAGGTCCTAGAATCAAACGATGGGCTGACAACCTGAAGTCTGCAAAAGAATTCCCTGAGGTGGTGAGAAAAAAATTGGAAGAAGAGGTAAGGTTAGGTAGAGTGGCAGGTCCTTTTCCTCAATTGCCCTTTGAAAATTTGATAGTTTCACCTTTAGGAGTCATTCCCAAGAAAACACCGGGTGAGTACCGCCTGATACAACACCTTTCCTGGCCAGAGGGCAGGTCTATTAATGATTTCATTGTGTCTGAAGACACCTCAGTTTCATACACCACAGTGGACGAGGCACTGAGATTGGTCAGAGAATTAGGAGAGAATGCAGAACTCGCTAAATGCGATATACAATCAGCTTTCAGATTGATCCCGATACATCCAGCAGACTTTGAATTAATGGGAATGCAATTTGAAGGTTATTTCTATTTTGACAAAGTTCTCCCAATGGGATGTGCAGTTTCTTGTGCCCTTTTTGAACTGTTTAGCTCAATTTTGCAGTGGGTTTCCAACAGTTGTGTAGCACAGGTAAAATTTGTCATTACTTGGATGATTTTTTATTCATGGGGAAGGCACAGTCCAGGCATTGTGAACTCGCCTTGAATACTTTTCAGAGCATGGCCAAGGAATTTGGGGTACCTCTGGCGCCAGACAAAACAGAAGGCCCAGCTACAAAGATTAAATTTTTGGGAATAGAAATCGATACAGCTGAGATGATGGCAAGGCTTCCACAGAACAAGTTGGTGGAGATTAGAGCATGTGTTACCGATGCTTTGCAGGTGGACAAATTACAGTTACGACAGGTGCAGCGTTTATTAGGCTATTTAAACTTTGCGTGCTGAATTGTGAGGGCAGTCAGGACTTTCTGCAGACAACTAGGTATGGCTATGTCGGGTGTACCTATGCCGCATCACAGGATCCGGCTCACTAAAAGCATGAAGGAAGATTTGAGAATATGGCTTTTGTTCCTTGAAGACTTTAATGGAGTGCCCTTAAACTTTATCGAGGAAGGCATGCTTTGGCAGGTACAGCTTTATTCAGACGCATCAGGTTCAAATGGATTTGGGATTTTTTGGGATGGACGGTGGCGCGGAACAGTGGCCTGACAGGTGGAAGACACAAGGTCGTAGTATCGCGTTCCTTGAGCTATTCCCACTCTTAGTAGCACTGCTGGTATGGGGCTCTGAGCTTAGTAACAGGATGATACTGTTCCACTTGGATAATATGGCGGTGGTTATCTTAGACAACAGACAGAAAGCAAAAGACCTGAGAGTTCTAAGCTTACTGAGGGCTTTCATGTTGTTGAGCCTGAGATTGAATATAGTGTTCAAGGCAAAACACATCTCCGGAGTAAATAACACAATTGCTGATGCACTTTCTCGTTCCCAGTGGGAAAGATTTCGGTCATTGGCACCGGGAGCAGGGATTGAGGATCGTGCAGCGTGTGGAACAATCTATAGCGCCGGCCACTCAACGGAGTTACATGCTGGCATTGCACGAATTTATAAGTTATGGCAAGCATTTTAACCATGTACAACGTGATGAGATGTCCATTCCTTTTCTTTTAGATTTTGTCCTGGAGGTAGTTAACAAAGGGCTTTCTCAGACAATGATAGCAGGAAAATTAGCGGAGGTCTCTTTTTACGGGCAGCTGTACTGGGGTTTTGATCCAATTAACAATGTACTTGCAAAAAAAATGTTAAAAGGTTTGCTGAGAGAGAATTCTAAACGAACTAATGTAAGAGCCCCTATATCGTTTGAGTTATTGCAGCAAGTGCTGCTGAAATTACCAGGATCCTGTTATGATTTTCATGAAGTTAGAATGTTTAGGTTATGCATGATATGGTTGTTCTTTGGGGCATTTAGAGTTTCTGAATTGTTAGGTTTAAGGGGGGAGAATGGTTTAGAGAGCTCGGAAGTTTTTTTGGAGGGGAATTTTTTTAAATCTGGTTAAAGAAATCAAAAACGGATCAGTTGGGACAGGGTGTGTGGATACACTTAAATCCTAGCCACACAATAGGGTGTTGCCCTGTGGGTGAATGGAGGGAATTTAGGTCTGCGCAGGTGTTTTCAGATGGGCTGATTTATGTGCAAAAGTCAGGGGAAAAATTTTTTGAGCCATCAGCTGCTGTCAGTCTTGAGGAGGGCTTTGTTATTGCTGGGTAAGGAAACAACAAAATTTGCTACACACTCCTTTAGGATCGGGGCAGCGTCAGAGGCAGCCAGATTGGGGTTGGGTTGGGGGGCAATCAAACAGATAGGTAGATGACGTTCCACTTGCTGTGCACGATAGGTGCGGAAATAAATAAAAAAAAGGGATACTGATTAATCGTTTTTGTGTTAATACGTTTTTTCTTTCATCTAGGTGATGTTCCGGGTTTATGTACGAGTAAAAAACAAATATGGATCATAGGCCATTTGTTTGTCAAGTGGGCTGCAATTTTTGCCAAGCACCAGATCTATGGAAGAAATCTGGGCATCCCCAGCGATGGACATGAACTTTACTGGTGCGGTAAAGGGAGGATGAGATGGGACAGTTTAGTTCCATTGCTTGCATAAATCAGCTATGACAGAGGCGGTCCAGATCTGTTATTACTCCATTTAGTAGAAAATGACTTGGTAGCAGTATCTGGTTTAGCTCTCATAAAGAAGATGCAGCTGGAGCGGTGATAAAACACAACTGGTTAGGTACTAGGATTGTATGGTCTGAATTTGTTTTCAGGAAACATTGGAGGAATGCGCGGAATCAAACGGCAATGGAGAAAGCCAGGAAAAAACTAAACAGGGCAATGAAAATCTTTTGTGTAGCCATGGGGATTTGGACTGTAGCACATGATAACATCACTGGTAGCGAAGGCCATTTGTTTCGAGACGATGGAGTTCATCTAACTAAATTGGGAATGGCATATTATATTTTGGAAATAAGAGACATGTTATCTAAAGAATTGAATGTGGATTTATGGGTCACTTCGGGAGTTTTGAAAGAAGAAAAAAATATATATATATGTACGATCAACCAATATTGAGAGGAAGCAAAGAAATGTTTTGGTGGGGGTTCAGGAAAAATCTGGGGGTTTTTACTGAGTGGCGGAATGGGGGGAGGTCAATGTCTAGAGCGGACTTGATCGTCCTTCATGAGAAGAGGGTGGTAAGAGGATCAGGATGGGAAAAGGAAAGGAAAAACAAGGACATTTAAATATGTTTTAAATATGGGGTGAATTCATAAAATGAAGCTTATGGTTGGTTTTGGTCTAAACAGTTACAAGGGAATAAAGTTTGAAATGAAATATAAGGTTTTGGTTTATAGTTCAAAATTGTAAGGTTTTGAAGAAAATATAAAACATTGATTTAATATTTGATATTAGAAAATCGCCTGATCTTATGAATAAAAGTGGCCTTTTATGCTACAGGTGATGTTGTTTTTGTGTTTGTTGTTGCCTGGATCATTTTGGGCGATTGGGTCCACGGGGGGAGTGAGCGCTAAGCGGTCTCCCCCCGAGGATTTTCGTCCGGATGGTACAGGCCAACAAAGTTGATTGGCTGTAGGCGGGGAGCAGCGCGAGCCAGGCAGGGATGTTAGTTAGGCGGGGAGTGAGCGCTGTAATTGCGCAGTTTGTGAGGAGAGTAGGAAGGTTTCTCTGCGAAGCCCACCCACCCCTAAAAAATTTTTTTTTAAAAAGATGATGAGAGAAGAGAAGGTGTTATAAGTCCCAATGACACTATAGGACAGGCAATTTGCTCTAATCTATAGTTCACAGGCGGAATGGGGGGAGGTTAATGTCTAGAGCGGACTTGATCGTCCTTCATGAGAAGAGGGTGGGGGGAGGATCAGGATGGGAAAAGGAAAGGAAAAACAAGGAAATTGAAATATGTCTGAAATATGGGGTGAATTCATAAAATTAAGCTTATGGTTGGTTTTGGTCTAAACAGTTACAAGGGAATAAAGTTTGAAATGAAATATAAGGTTTTGGTTTATAGTTCAAAATTGTACGGTTTCGAAGAAAATATAAAACATTGACTTATTATTTGATATTAGAAAATTGCCTGATCTTATGAATAAAAGTGGCCTTTTATGCTACAGGTGATGTTGTTTTTGTGTTTGTTGTGGTCTGGATCATTTTGGGAGAAGCACTGACAGCGCAGTACACCGGAAAGGAGCATGTCACGTTACAACAAAAACATAGTGGGAAAGCCAAAGATTTTTACCCTCAACCCAGTACCATGAAAAAAAGGCATATGATGGAAGAACTCCTCCTGCTCAACATGCACATGATTGAACTAGCTCTCTCTGTGAAGATCCATGCAGGGAAAATATATCACCAACTGACCAACAGCTCTGCTAATGATTTTCAACATGCTGCAGTTATCACACTATCAGCCCCTTTACTTGCTCTCCCATCTACCTCTGACATCCTGCCACCACACAGTTACTACCAAACAGAAAGAAAGAAAATGAATGTACATGCAGCACGCAAGTGTAGACTCTTCAGCGCCCATGGCTTCAAACTAAATGGTGTCAGTAGGTCATTCAGCCTGCAGCAGCCCTAGCGACCATGTTATATATCGTACTTTTTGTGCAAAACGCAAGTCTTCCAGAGAGAGGCTTAGTCTTAAAACCTCACAAAAAACTGTTAAGTGGCACACCCATGATTTGGTGATGCCAACTCCAGTGGAAAAAACAATTGACACAAATAGAAGCACGCCTGGGAGAGATAATCAGGTAACTCTGTAGGCAACAATTGCAGAATGTATGAATTGACAAAGACAGGGGTGGTAGTAAGGCGCGCAAGTTACCTGGTGTCCAACAAATACAAACCAGGTGGAAATCAGAGCTGCTAATGGGTAGAGGGAAGCACAGCTAAGGGGGATGTACATGACACCTCCAAACACTAAAATGAAAGGAGCAGACCCATAGGAAGCAAGAAAGCAGTGAGGGTGGGAGAAAAGAATCCACCTGGCATGAATTAATGGAAGGAGGGAGAAATGACAACTATGTTGAGAGACCCTCTGCTGAGATATTCCTGAGGAAAGATAGGCTCTTACCAGTTTTCGCACAGAAAACGACTAGCTTTTAAGTGAATGTGCATATGTTCAAGGATGAAACACCATCACTAAGAGAGAAGTGAACCAATGGCAGAAGTGAGCTGATCTATTGCACAAGGTATGCTGTATGCTGAAGTGTGCTGAAGTATGCTGAAGTGTGTGTGTAGGGGGCGGCAAAAACGTGAATGACACAACAAAACACCAATGGATAAACAGGGATGGCTTAAAGCCCTATATGAAAATATATTATATATGCAATTTCTAGGAATATCAAAATGTCTTGACTAACGCTTAACCTAAGAATTCTACTGAGTGGCAAAGAATGCCTCTGGGCAGTCTGTTTACCAGAGATACGACCAAGAGGCGGAAAAAAAGAGGTTGAAAAGTCTGTTTCATGTCATCTCTCCTTTAGAGAGACAGTCAGCTTTCTTCATTTCTCCGGAAGAGAGTTGAAATTCAACTCGGAATATAGAACACGTTTCAATAAGAGTGAAAAAAGCTGGTAAGATAGTTTGTCTCCCTTACAATGCCAGGCAAAAGACCCAGCAACAATGTGAAAGCACTGACAGCGCATTACACCGGAAAGGAGCATGTCATGTTACAACAAAAACATAGTGGGAAAGCCAAAGAATTTTACCCTCAACCCAGTACCATGAAAAAAAGGCATATGATTGAAGAACTCCTCCTGCTCAACATGCACATCATTGAACTAGCTCTCTCTGTGAAGATCCATGCAGGGAAAATATATCACCAACTGATAGTGCGCTCACAACGTGCAAATAGCTACCCCCACCACTGAAAAAGACTCACAGGGGAGAGACAAATTTGATTGTGGTTTAACCAAGGCATAGACCTTTATCTTTATTAAAACACCACTCAAGTGAGCAAAGAAAACGTAAGAATCAAAGTTAATCAGACATTACGTTATGAAAATTCCAGGTCATAAGACCAGCACACAATCAGAGTAAGGATTGAACAAGCAATATAATGGTGCATACTGCTAAAAGGCCCCTATTCCTTATCCATTTCCTCAGCCCTGAACCAAGGGCATTCCCAAGGTTATTGGCAAGTACCTCTTAGTGACAACTCACACTTACTGTCGGACAGGACAACAGCAGGTCAGAACCTCCTTCCCACTTGCCCGGTGCCCACACAGAATAACGTGGGAAAATCGCCTAAAAATGTTCAACTCCTGGCATCTCACCCAAATCTTCAGGC
The DNA here is from genome assembly GCF_964261635.1 of Lissotriton helveticus. Taxonomy (NCBI): domain Eukaryota; kingdom Metazoa; phylum Chordata; class Amphibia; order Caudata; family Salamandridae; genus Lissotriton; species Lissotriton helveticus. The sequence goes on from NC_136063.1 coordinate 667,349,711, forward strand.
ATCTCACCCCAAATGTTCAAATCCAGGCTTCCCCGGATAGGGCAAAAAGATCCAGAACAACCAGCAGGTCAGTCACCCTCTTGCCAACCCAGTGCCCACACAACTCAACACTCCTCCAAGTGGTCAGTACAGTAAATCAGACCAAATTATTTGGGTATTCTCCTTTTATTGCTGCTAGAAATGCCACCAAATGAAGGGTGGGTTGTGACGTGGAGTGTTTGAGTGTGATGGAGAGGAAAAGAGGCTGATCCCTTGCCTCACGGCACCTTAAATATACTGTCCTGGGCACCTCTTGATGAAATCATAACCTTCTTTAGAGGCAGAACAAACAACAGACTCACACCTTAGTTCGCTCCTCCCCGTGGAGAGACTAATGGCGCCCCTCAGCTATTTGCTGGGGCACTGGGGCATAGTGCGCTCACAATGTACAAATCATTGCCCCCCCCCACTGAAAAAGGCTCAGGAGGGAGAAACAACTTTAATTGTGGTTTAACCAAAGCATAGCACTTTATCTTTATTAAAACACCCTATAGGTGAGCAAAGGAAACATAAGAACCATAGTTAAACAGACAGACAGTTATGAAAATTCCAGGTTATAAGATCAGCACAAAATTAGAGTAAAGATTGAACAAGTAATATGATGGTGCAGAGTGCCAGAAGGCCCCCATTCCTTTTCCATTTCCCTAGCCCTGAACCAAGGTCTTTCCGGGAATTATTGACAAGCACCCCGTAGTGGCAACTCAAACTTACCCTCGTCTTGCAGAGGGATGGTGAATAAGCACAGTTCCATACCATCCAGGGCACCGCATCAGCCTCCGTCCCTGCCAGGGGTACCTGTCTCCCGGTGAATCCCCCCTAAAATGCTCAGTTCCATGCATCCCAGTATAGATCCGAAAGGTACAGGACCACCAGCAGGCCAGTCCCCCCTTCCTGCCTGCCTGGTGCCTACACAAAATAACACAGACCAATTGCCCAAAATGTTCAACACCTGGCATCTTGCCCAAAACTCCAAGTATCTCGCCCTAAATGTTCAACTCCAGGCATCCTGAGGAAGGGCAAAAAGGTTCAGGACCACCAGCAGGTAAGTACCCCTCTTGCCTGCCCAGTGCCCACACAACTCACCACCTCCAAGGGGTTGGTACAGTAAACCAGTCTAAATTATTTGGGCATCCTCCTTTTTCTGCTGCTAGAAATTCCGCCACAAGGCAAAGATGTCACGGTGCTGGAACGAGGTGGAGGGGAAAAAGGCCGATATATTGTCTCATGGTGCCTTAAATATCTTGTCCCTGGCACCTCCACATGACGTCATGACCTTCTTAAAGAGGCAGAACTAACAATGGACTTATAACTTGGCTCACTCCTGCCCATGGAGCGACTAATGGCGCCCCTCAACTATTTGCTGGGGGCCCCATGGCAATGACAGAATCTGGAGGATAGCTGGACTCCACCCTCCCTTTCTCGGTCATAAAGATGCTTGGCGTCTTGGACCATAAGGCTACAAGCTCCAGATGGAGGTGGAAGATCGAGCTTTTGAATGATTGGGCTCTGGACGGCCGACTAATTAAAATTCAGTCTACAGGACTTTTGTACCAGAAATGACAAATCAAGCACAATCATTGCAGTAAATTGAAGTGTAGTCAGCTGTAATTTGCTCCCCACTCCAGCCCAAGGTGGCCAAACATCCGCAGGACAATTCCGTTCAGTTGCTTGAAAAAACGGGGATGTCGGAAAGCTTCTGCAAGAGCTGCGGTGCCAGCCTCAAAGCACCAATGCTCTTGAAGCCATTCGAGATCCTGGCTTGAAGTTCAACTCATTCCCACACTGAAGTTTATGTCTTGTGCCAGGCTGGTTCACGTGCAAGGATGCCCCTTTCTTTAATGCACATGAACAATCAGCACTTGCACAACAATCATGGCTAAAAGTGGCTTGACAACACCAACAAGTTTTCTTTGCTGCTGCTACCTTGGAAAGGCATGCTTGAGCTTGGGCAGAAGCAAAATGACAAGCAAAAGCGAATGCATTGCAGCTTTTTGAAAATGTGGGACTGTGCTATGTTCTGTCAACCTAGCATTACACTCTCTAAGTTGATGCTGGTTATATTACCAGGAATGGAACTAGAAGGTTGGGGATGTCATAGGCAGAATGTGCGGAGGGACAAGTGTCGCTTGGGAGCTGCATGGTGAACGATTCTTGCTTGTGCTTCTACCAAAGGTGTGATGGCTTGTACTTGATACGGCCTCTACCTTTCTGTGTCGAGGACATATTAGACTGCTACTCGCAGGATGGGACCAAAGAGTCAGGTACCCTTTAAATAAGAGCTGGGAGGCCCCTGGCATACACCATGTATAAATGCTCGCTGAACATCCAAAATTAGATGTGCAGTACATAACATATCTCACTCAATTGCCTTTTGGAAATTGAGATTTGACATGATCATAGAGTAAGTTTAAATATTTATGGTTGCTATAAACAAGTCTTGTGTAGTCTGTTTCTATCTGTGACAGACTCAGACATGCATATGAACTCATCTCCCTATAGAAAAAAGTTGATGAACTGTGCAAAGGTCATTTTTTTTAAAGCATATCCCTTTTTTTCAAAATGTAACTATGAATAATTAACCAATGGTACTCATATTTTAGAGTGGTCACACATTTTTAAGTTCAATAATGTCAAAAAAGGTACAATTAGAATACATAGCTAATTAATATAGTAGAATAAAATTCCTAGAGAATGCATCTGTTCTCAAAGTCTCTTGCGATATTTTATATGATAAATTGATAAATTGTCAATCAAGTAGCATTCCTTCTTTCTGTGCTGTAATTCAATTGACATTTCAAAGAACTATGGGGCAGATGTATCAAAATACCTATTTGCGATTCTCAAATAACGATTTTTTGAGAATCGCTATTTGAGAATTGCAAAATGGAATGTATCTACAAAATCACACTTTTTTAGCGATTTCCTAAAATTCCCTATTTGCGAATAGCAAAATGCGAATTCACAAATAAGGAATAATTTCCCATTCACACCCTGCTGCACCCCTGAAATTTACATGTGTGCACATATGGTGCAGACACATGCCCTAAGGGCATGTATGAGCGCCACATGGCACCTTAACAAATGCCAAAAAGTGCATTTGTAAAAGAAATCACAAAATACCACCAACTACAAGTTGGTGGTAATTTGCGATTGCTTAGTGTAAATTCGCAAAACCTGAATGCTTCATACATAGCACTTAAGGAATGGCAATTTGCGATTCCTTAAATGCTGACGCAAAATTAAAGAATCGCAAAATTTGCGATTCCTTAAGTTTGCAATGCGATTTCATTGATACATCGCATTTTCTGGGTTTTTTATCGCATACTCTGCTATTTTGCGAATCGCAGTGTTTGCGACGAAAAAATTTGATACATCTGCCCCAAAATGTGGGTGTTAGATCATAATGAACATGGCTCCCAGAAATTGGCAGTGGAAGCTTGTGGCCACTGAGGACTGGTAGCTCAATGAGGCTATTGTAAAGAACACAGGGGCCAGATGTACTAAGAGGATGGTCACAAAAAGTGGTCATAATTTGCAACTCGACTTTTGCGACAGGTATCCAATTTTAAAAACCAAACTGGGTACTAATAGGTCTTTTCAAAATAAGGAGTGGTAGAGGGTTGCAGAAAAACTAAGCAAGTCGCAAAGTGTGACCCCCTATGATTGTCTACAATCAAAGGAATGGTGGCCTCCAAGGGACTGGAAACCACCATCCTTGTCATTACATTATAAAATGTAATTTTTCGTTTGTTTTTAAAGCACCCCAATATCATTAAGTGAAACAGGGTTGCTACTAAAAAAGAAAAGATTTCTGTTTTGAAAAACATCAATGAAAGTTGACAAGTAACCATTTCTAAGAAAATCGTGAGATTTGGATTATATATCAGAATTGTAAAATATTTAGATTGTTGGGAAAAAATGTTGTCTGTTCCAAAAACTGTGATTTACGCAAATCAGAGGGATTGTGATCAGTAAATGGCTGCATATATCTGGCGCATAATTCCAAGAAATGAATAGGTAGTGACTGGTTTAACTCTGTGTTGCCCCGCAGCATAAGGTCAGGATCCTGGATCAGATTGTATAGCGTCTCTCTGTTGAGCCAATACGGGTTGTAAATCTCCCACTCAGGGCCCGATTTACAAAGGGACTTACTACTCGTAAATTTTTCCGCACTCGGCAAGGAATCCCCGCACTGCAATGCAGGTATGGAGAGTCCACCCAGAGTGCTGAGATTATGCCACAAGTACGGAGACCCCAAACTCGTACTTTACAAGTCGTAAGTCCCTTTGTGAATCAGCAGCTCATTCTGTAAAACAATGTCATCGTTTGTAAGTTAACATCTTCCTCCTTCTCTTCATCTGTTTTCTATCATTTCCGAAACTAGGAAACACAAATGGCTTACTGGTACGTTAGGTGCAGCAATTGCAAGAAAAAACGGTGCGTTGTAGGCATTATGGGATTATTTATTACTTACACCATGATAGAGCTATATGAGGGTTCTTCCAGCTTTGAGCTAAATTTGGATTTTCACAGTGCATTTGTATACTACATTACAATCATCCCTTGCACTTCCGCTGTATCCCTTGGACCCTCTTACAAATGTGGTTATTTAGGACACTGTAGACAACAGTAGTAACACTTATTTCACTTCCATGTATTTTCTATATTAGTGAATCTTGACAGAGAGCAAGCAGTTTACATTGTTTTCTTTTTAATTTTGTTTTATTCACTAATGCCAGATTTCGAGGTGGTGCTTAGAGATGCTGAGGTGGTGGTGTGGTGGTGTGGTGGTGTGGAGGTGATGTTAAAATGATGCTGTGTGATACTAAGGTGGTGCTGAGAGATGCTGAGGCACTGCTGAGTGATGCTGTGGTGCTGAGTCATGCTGAGGTGGTGGTGCGGCACTGGTGCTCAGGTGGTGTTGAGTGATGCTGAGTTGGTGCTGTGCTCAGGTGATGCTGTGCTGATGCTGAGGCAGTGCTGCGCTGATGTTGAAGTGGTGCGTCGTTGGTGTGAATTACTGCTGAGGTGGTGCTGCGCTGATGGTGGTGCACTAATTTGAAGGCGGTGCTGTGCCAAAGCTGGGATGGTGCTACACTGGTGCTGAGATGGTGCTGCACTGGTGCTGAGGTGGTGCTGCGCTGGTGCTGAGGTGGTGCTGCGCTGGTGCTGAGGTGGTACTGCTCTGATGCTGAGTTGGTGCTGCACTGGTGGTGGTGCGCTGATGAGGAGGTGGTGCTATTCTGATGTTGACATGTTGCCGTGCTGATGCTGAGGTGGTGCTCTTGGGCTGCTCTGGTGATGCTGAGTGATGCTGAGGTGGTGCTCAGTCATGCTGAGGTGGTGCTCAGTCATGCTGAGGTGGTGGTTATCCACTGTTGCTCAGGTGGTGCTGAGTTGCTACTGTGCTGAGGTGATGTTGCACTCATGCTGAGGTTGTGCTGCACTGATGCTGAAGTAGTGCTACATTGGTACTGAATTGCTGGTGAGGTGGAGTTGCGCTGGTGCTGAGGTACTGCTGTACTGGTGCTGAGGTGGCACTGTGCTGATGCTGAGTAGATGCTGCAGTGGTGGTTGTGCATTGATGAGGAGTTGGTGGTGTGCTGGTGCTGTACTGATGCTGAGGGTGTGCTGCGCTGATGCTGTACTGGTTCTGAGTTTGTTCTGCATGAATGCTGAGGTGTTGCTGAGGTGGTGGTGTGCTTGTGCGGAGGTGGTGCTCAGGTGGTACTGAATCATGCTGAGGTTGTGGTGCTGCACTGGTGCTCAGGAGGTGGCACTGAGTCATGCTGAGTTGGTGCTGCACTGAGGTGATGCTGCTCTGAAGCTGAGGTGGTGCTGTAGTTATGCCAATGTGGTGCTATATTGGTGCTGAGTTGCTGCTGAGGTGGTGCCTAGCTGGTGCTGAGAAACAGGATTATGCCTTTAGTACAACTATTCTCTTTATCACACCACAAGACACACTCCAGTCACTCCATTCAACAGAGAAGTATATTGCAGAAAGTTTGCTATATTTTCTCTATATTAATGGAACTTATATTTTGATCAAAACAGAATCAAAATGCCCTCTATTTGTGGAAAAAAAACTTGACATACTACTGCAATCGTCTGAACTGGATCAACAGTGCTCTCAGTCAGCAATGGAAAGCCGGCTCCACTACTATTACAATCTGAGCCAACCCAGAGCAAGGTGGGAAAGCCTTAGCTTGTAATGCCATACAATATCCCAGAACAAAAATAACAATACTATGACAGTTTAAGTTACAACTTGAATCATTCCACCAGGGCATTGCAAACCAAACAATGACTGATACATTTAAAGATTTACATTAACATAAAAGATAAAGGAACCACAACTCATAGACCAGAATCTTTAAAGAGTGTATCTGCTAGTAAAAACTATTACCCTCCAATATCATCATAAAGCTGTCCAAAGACATTTCAAAAACACATTTTACTGTTTTTCAATTAAAAGATTATGACAACCAAAGGATTGGGAAAGGAGCAACAAGTATTGTTTAACAGCAGGATAATGCGCAAGGTAAATTCCTTCTTAGACTTGTTGTCAGTCACACATCACATTAGCTGTGGTGTGTCTGATGAAAACATTGTAAATTCCATTTTTGCCTGGAGGTGAAGAGCTTCTGGCTATAAGTTGGAGAAGATAGCATTGGTGCTAGCAGTCTGATGTCTCATGTAGGAACCGACATTAGCATCATTAGGAATATTGGGAACATGTTTTTGTGGTTATTAAGACTTTTCGGAGGGTTGGTCTTGTATCAGAGAGTAAAGTTTGCAGCCTGTGGAAAAGAAAGGTGTTTCGGGATAAGGCATACTAGAAGAAAATGAACTACTGCAAGATAACTGAAAAAATAACTTTGCTACTAAATGATGTCAAGGAATGATCCAGAAAGTCTGATGGCCTTCCAATAACTTATGTCAACATACAGTGAGGATTAATGAGAAGGATTTATTCTAACACAGTTCAAGTTCCTTTCCAATGAAAAGTGGTGGCATGTGCCTAATGCATATGCCCATTTACACAGATGTTAGTTGGTCCCTGTATTTTGTAGGTACATATACCACAATACTCAAATACAAATATATACCCAGAAAAAGAAGAAACTGTCAAACATGCAAATCACAATTTAACATAACAATGATGTCATATGTCATTGATCAGATAATTCCACACCATGTGTGTTTGAATACAATAAATGCATATTCGATACTTATAAAAACTGAAATACTTCAAAATTCCAAGCAACAGATGAAGCATAGATACAGAAGCTGAATCAATAGCACTCCTAAATATTTTGGTATGCAAAGACTTAATTGTTCTGTCTGGTTCAAACAGCAAAAAGATGAGTAAAGTGCACTGTGTGTGCCACAGTGGGTCTTGCAATGGGTCGTCTTAGAAAAATCAATGAAGACGGACTAGCAATTCAGGCATACACAAGGGGTGCAATAATCCCTGGACAGGAGGTTGTAGCAAGCAATTGGATGGCACTATATGCTTATCAGTAATTGAGAAAGAGGTTGGGGTGGAGGAAGAAACATTAGCTTCTGTTAGAATGGAGAAACCAGTAACAATTAGAGCCACAGTGAAGGGGTGAAAGCCTATAGAGGAAGAAAAACCGAGGGCTGTTACAATGTGGGTGGATATCAACACATTATTAAGGGGAGAAGTGAAGGTACCATATAAAGATCACCAATCACACTTTGCTGGTCACTGGACAGTCATTTTATAGGCATGGCTGTCAGATAAAGGGAGTTTGGTATCTGTTATTGAGTAGTTCATACTGGTATTAAGGAAGATGTGGTAGATGCCACCTATTGGGAGAGTTCATGCATGTGATTCCAAAAGCAAGGAAGAGAGCAGTTGACACCAATCTAAGATAACCATCTGTTGTGCAGATTATTTGTGGAATGATGTCAAAATGGAGCAAAGTTTCTTGGATGCATTATTATTTAGTGGCAGTTAATCTGTAGTATGAATTTGGCACGGGGTTCGACAGGTGAAGTGTTAGTGATTAGGAGGGGAAATGGTGCTTGAGAGATAAGCTGAGGGTTATTTTAAGTTGCTGTCGTACCACACACTGCGGGGGCACAGGATACAGAAGCCAAAAGTGTGGCTTGAGTCCATGTATTTTCTGATAGTTTGCGTCTCAAAGGGTGGGTGCCAAGCAGGCTTGCACATGGGCAAATGGGCAGTTTGAAAATGAACTGTTGACTGAAGGACTGGTTCCTACTGCATCAGTTATTAGCCCATCCTTCTCAAAGCACATCACACTCTCTCTCTATGGTGGACCCTTGCTACTGCACCCTGTCTCTCCTACCTAGGCCCGCTTTCCCTCTCGTGACTTCTGCCTCCCGGTAGCCTTTCTGCCCATGCCACCCTCCCTTGACCCTCTCACATACAAGCATGTCTCCGGGCTTGTGTGCGCTGTCCACGTCTTGCAGCCCAGCTGTCATAACCAGACCGAGTGTCCGCCTCCCTTCTGTAACCTGCTTCTGCCCCCCCCCCCCCGTTGGCTTTCTGCTGCACCGTCCGGAGACCGGACACACTGAAAAGTAGCAAAGGCAGCAGCCCAGCACCAACACCCAGACTGTGGACAGCGACACAGACAGAGGACATGAAGTGTAGACACAGAAGAAAGACTGTCAAGCCCTGAGCCTAGACACTGAAGAATGAAAAAGTACTCCTGGATACTGGATAGGTGTAACCCGATAGAATCTTCGCATAAAAGCCTGCACTGTAAGGCTATAAATGTCGTCTACTAACCCTTTTCTTACCCCTGAATTACAAAATGTATATAGAACTTGACCTTACATTTATGCTAATTAACTGTTTCCATGCATGTTCAATCAGACCCCTGGTGAGACGTTACCTAAGCACTTGGGCCTGCTGGTTGATGGGACAGAGGACACATTTCCAGACAAAACGTTCAATATCCTCATTCCTGGTCTCATTTCAAGCACTGAGGAGCCTTTTTATGATGTCAGCAGACGGCATGGCCAGGGTTCTGGCATCGTCTCTTACTGTGTATTTATTGATTGACAAAAGATTATACCATCAGCAGAGCACGTTTGTTTCTGAATCAAAGCAGTCAAAGTAACCAGTGTGTTTCCGAAGGAAGAAAAAAATTGCATATGGTTCAAAACATCAGCTGCACGTGTTTGCCTCTGAAAGCCAACAAACCTAACATTCCAATACATGAGCCGAGGCAATCAGAAAAAATAGTGCACCATAACTAACTTAAGTGGCAAGAAGCAAAATAAGACCTGTAACAAACCAGTAGGGAATGATACACCAAAAGGAGGGACAAGGACACTATTTACCACTGAAAAGTAAGGAATTTAGAAAGGCACACGAGCCAACCAATGAAAAGCATGGGCTTGGCTTAAAGCCCATAGAGTCGAGACAGCATGTGCTTGTCCTGTTTAGACGAGACCTAAAAATGATTACCATTCAATTGTATTTTAAGATTTGATTTTGAAACGTGAAAATTAAGCTTAATTTTAGTTTATTTTCGAAGGGTTGCAAGATTGCGCTTTACACTCGGCTCTCATTGTGTCCAGTAAATTATTAAAAATTAATGGTACGATGCTTATCGTCTAGTAAATAGATGTAACATGGCTTTTTTCAATGACCGATTGAAGCTATAGGGATAGGTTCCAGAAGCTCAGCTGGACAGACTCACAAGCAGGAAAACCTTGGCTGTGATAAACATCACACAGTTTTGTAGCTCCTAGCACAGCTTGACCATAATTTCCAACCTGCTAAACACCAGAAAATGCAATCGCATTAATTACACTCATTATATTGTGCCAATTTTCTTTCTCATCCAGTTCCATTATAAATACAATGTGCTTACTTGGCCATTAACTATAAACTCCCTTGCGCATAGGAAGACCTTATTTGGGATGGGTGAAGAATTCCCTTTCACCGGTGGAGTTCGCAGAGTTTTGCCGTAAAACTACGTGAAGTGATACAGAGTGAAGATTTTTCTCTCGAGTGGCTTGCCAACGTTAAGTTGGTGATCGCTCATGAGAAAAATCGCACTCTAGACCTCCCGGCAAGATTTCTCAATGTGGGCGGTTGTGACATGTTGTGACCACTTGCACTCAGAAATCTGATGCTCTCTTTGAGGAAGCTGCCAATCCAGTAGAAAGTCTCCTCAAGAGGTAGAAAGCAGCAGCCCCCTCTTCCCATTGGAAGTAGTCACTAGAGAGAATACCTAAAGGGAGGTAGCCCAACGGCCACTGCCGTCTCCACTTCTAACACCCCTAAATTCAGTATTTAAGTGGCTCCTCAAAACTTTAACTTCAGATTCCACGGGCCAAAAGATGACAAAGGATGAAGACATGCTGCTGAACCAGGAACTGAGCCCTGCTGCAGAAGGAACCAGCGCCAAACCCTGCCAACTGTGAAAGGGTTCAACAACTGTGGCCTGCTGTCCCTACCTGAAACATGTACAGCCTCCAAGAACCCCAGAGCTCTGAAAGCCTTTGCCATTTGCCTGGGGGCCAGTAAAGACAGCTGCGGTGAAAACCCCCATGGACTGTTTTAATGTGATTCACCTCAACAACCAAAATTTGCAGCAGCCAAGGCTTGTTGGCCACCAGACCAGTAACCAACCTCTACAATGCATCCACCAGCCTGAGGGATCCTCAGTGTACATGCGACCAATGCTGGAAACAGCTCAGCTCCTGTGAGCCCTTACCCGCTTTCTGGTGGCGTCGACTGAGTGAAAGCAGCAAATTGGGCACGACCGCGCCCTCACTTCACCTGTAGCTGAACACCACTGGTGAAGAACCAATTCTGCATGCCTAAGTCCATTTCCAGTGTTTCAGGTACTGTTTGAAAGGGTAGGGATTTACATTGCCATCCCCTTGACCTCCAATAGCATCAGGGAATAAATATATTCTGGTGGTAGTGGATCATGCCACCCGGTACACTGAAGCCATTCCCCTGAGGACCACCACTGCGCATGCAGTGGCAAAGGCCCGCCACAGTATTTTTACTAGGGTTGGCTTTCCTAAGAGGTAGTATCAGACAGAGATACCAACTTCATGTCTGCTTACTCGAAACAAATGTGGGGTGAGTGTGGGGTGTCCTATATGTTCACTAAACCATGCCACCCACAAACAAATGGGCTCATTGAACGATTTAACAGGACCCTAAAAGGCATTATTGGTGGGCTCCCTGAAAAACTCTGAAGGGGAGGGGATGTTTTGCTACCCTGCCTGCATTTTGCTTACAGAGAGGTGCCACAAAAGGGAGTAGGCTTTTCCCCTTTTAACTTTTTTTTGGACACTCGGTAAGAGGACCCCTCTGTCTTGTCACGGAATGATGGGAGAGACCCCTTCAAGAACCAAAACAGAACATTGTCGACTATGTACTTGGTCTTTGTTCCTGAAAGGATGAGTGAATTAAAAAAGCAAACAAAAACCTTGAGGCCAGCGAAGAGCACCAGAAGCTCTATATGATTGAAAGGCTGCCAAGCTGGAGCTTAAACCAGGACAGAAGGTGTGAGTTTGTACCCTGTGACATGTAGGGCCCACCAGAACAAATATACTGGGATGAACCCTATCCTTGAGAGAAAAGGGGAGGTCACCTATTAGTTGAAATTGGCAGTTGTAGAAATCCCAAGAGAGTGGTACATGTAAACCACCTTAAACCCTACCATGACAGGGCTGATGTGACCATGCTCATGGTTACAGATGAGGACCAGTAGTCAGAGAGTGAGCCACTACCTGTTCTCCTTTCTTATACCCTGAAAATGGGTCAGTTGATGTAGTGTTTTTTTCAGACTCCCTCAGTGCCCAATGGTAGGCTGATTGCTGACAAGTCTTCAACCAGTTTCCTGACCTTTTTTCCTTGACTACTGGTCAGACTAGCTGGTGTACACATGACATAGACACTGGTGACAGCCTACCTGTCATATGCAAAATATACAGGCAGTCTGACATGTCAAAAAAAGCATCAGCACTGAAGTAAGCAAGATGCTGGAGCTAGGTGTCATTGAACCCACAGAGAGCCCTTGGGCCAGCCCAGTAGTGTTAGTCCCCAAGCCTCATTTCCAGGGTAGAAAGAAAGAGATTAGGTTTTGTGTGGACCATAGGGGTCTCAATGCAGTCGAGATAACAAATGCACATCCCATCCCAGGAGCTGATGAACTCATTGACAGGTTATGGGCAGTCACATATCTGAGTACCTTTAATCTCACATCAGGGTACTGACAGATAGGTCTGACCCCTGAAGTCAAAGAAAAATCAACATTTCCCAGTCCCGGTGGGTACTGCCACTTTACTGTGATACCCTTTAGTTTGAAGAATGCAACCTCAGAGGTTGGTGAACAATGTCCTTGCTGAATGGGAGGCCTACGGTACAGCCTACCTTGAAGATGTTGCTGTCTTCAGCTCTACCTGGCAGGATCACCTGATCCCACCTTTAAAATGTTCTGGAGGCTCTGCAGAGATCTGACCTCACTATCAAGGCAAGTAAGTCCCAGATAGGACAGGCCAAGGTTGTGCACTTGTGCCACCTTGTAGGTGGAGGCCACGTTCTGCCACTACAGCCCAAAATCCAGACCATTCTGGATTGAGAAGCTCCGACCACCTGGACCTAAGTCAGGGCATTCCTTGGCTTGATTGTGGACTGCAAAAGGTTTGTGCAGGGATACAGGTCCATCGTGGCCCCCTTAAAGAATTGCCCACTAAGAAAATGCCCAAAAAGGTAAACTGGACAGTGAGCTGTCAAAAGGCTTTGAGAGAAGCGATGTGCTCCGTGCCCATTCAAAAATTCCAGATTACTCAAAGTAGCTAAGTAGCTCATAGTGCAGACTTACGCCTCTGAACATGGGATAGGAGCGGTCCTATCCCAGACCAATGAGGATGGCCACAACCAACCTGTTGCTTTCATAAGCAGGGGGTTCCTCCCCAGAGAGCAGCATTGGATTGCCAAAGAGGGAAGCCTTTGTTGTGGTTTGGTTCCTGAAGAAGTTGAAGCCAAACCTGTTTGGTTCTAACTTCCATGTCCGAACCGACCCCAGACCTCTCTGATGGCTCTTGCAAATGAAAGGAGAAAATCCCAAATTGTTAAGGTGGTCCATATCTCTGCGGAGAATGGTCTTTACTGTGAAACACCAAGCGGGAACTGACCATGACATCGAAGATGGCCTTTCGAGGGTCTTCCCCTTAGGCGATGAAGACTCTTTAGGGAAAGGTTAGTCTCATTCTATTTCATTTGTGGGGGGTATGAAGAAAAGTGCCTCCTTTGGCATGATTAGTCCCACTTTTTGCCTCATGTAATTTTGAACTGTACGTACACTGGGTCCCTGCTAAACTGGTCCCCAGTGCCATATCTCTTTCCCAAAACAAAGCACAACTTCAGCTACCCCTGTAAGTCCCTAGTAAATGGTGCAACTTGTACCTAAGGCATGGGTGCTGAAGAGTTTCCCCTGGGGCTGCAGCACTGGATGTGCCACTGCAGAGCCCTCTCACCAAGGCTGTCTTGGTGCAGGAAAATCTGAAGAGTCGACATGGCACATAGCCCTGTGTGCCATGCCACCACTACACTGCATAAGATATAGGCAAGTTACCCCTACTGCAGGTCTGTATCCCTAAGAAAGGGTGCACAATACCTTATGAGTGGGCATATCAGCATGACCAAATATGCCCCTACAATGTCCAGTCCATTCTGTGACTTTGTAGGTGAACCGGGAAGCCATGAAGATGACATGGACTGGACACTCATCAACACGAGGTTCCTAGCTCCATAATGGCTTCACTGATTTCTAAGATGTTTGGTACCAATCAAATTATCTTAATAAATCCTCACTGATGCCAGAATAAATTCATACAGGAGACCCTTTTAGATGTTCCCTAAAAACCTAATCAAACACTAGGGGGGTCTATGCCTGGTTCCTACCAGTCTGCCACCACCAGACATGTTTCAGTGCTCTCAGAAGACATAAACAATACCTACTCTAGGCGTCGATGTTTCGTACCTCCTCCAAGACGGGATGGCCTTCCTGGGCGGGATGCTTTCAAAAGAGAGCAGGAAGCACACCTTTCATCTTAATTATTTAACCATTTAATCCGTATTTCTCCTTGGGAGCGTGCAATATACTGTAGTGCTATGCCCATAAGCACAGGGGTACTAACATCAGTAGGAGTGGGACTGTCTCCAGTCCCCAGTACTGCACAGCATTACGCCACTTTTGGCTGTAACTTTTAGAACCATTTTTATTCCATCTTTATATAGAGTAATCCGTAATCCTTAGTCATTAGTATTCCATCTTTTCAAAAAACGGGACCACGCACCCCGTGTACACATAATTTTCAAGTTTCTACTGTTCAACTGGTGTCACTCAGGACTTTTCTCCAAGAACATGATCGAGACGTGAATTCAGTCCAAAGCAGTATTTTATTCATGTCACATAACCCAATGCATTTCGGGCTTCTCGCCCTTCTTCGGGGGTCACTGCAAGTAGTAATAGTACAACATAATTACATTACTGTTCACTCTAATATTCCCACTTATCAATGTTAAACCATGTACAAAATTATTTATCGCTGGTTGCTTTAAAAAAAGGGATCTCTATATGCCTTAATTTATCCACACAAGTACAGCAGCAATCAACTTCAGTTTCGAACCCATGCCTGTTCGCATTACATCCCGCTGCTAAATCGTGCTGAGCCACCCTCTTCTATCAATAACATGCGCCCCGTAAATCCTAAAGCAGCCTGTTCATCATGTATTTTTCATCAGTTTTAAATTCTACAAGATAGTAGTTCAATGAAGGCCTATATATTAAACGTGCATCTAATCAAACATCGACTTAGACAGTAGATATTGTGCAACTGCGCATTGCTTTTCACTCTTTTAAACTAACGGTGAAGCACCTAGAAAAGCTTTTTTGCATCCATAGTCTTTTAAACCTTTTTAAACATTTTAAACAAGCGCCGCGTTTACGTCTAACATCTTCATCTGTGATACACATACCTCCTGCTGCAAAGTTAACGGTCACATTGCCTCATTTCCGGCTGCATCAACCCTCGTCCATCCCACATTCCCTCTCCCTTTTAAATGCGTGCCATGTGGTCCAATTGGTGTAAAATTCAAAACGTTCCCGCTCTCCCTTTAACTTCTAATTACACTCGTAATCTGTTGCTATAGGACTCCATCTCCCAACATTCATTTGTCCCATGCGTGACTGTCTGTGCTGGAACCACCTATTGTTAAGCAACCAATGCATCCATGGTCTGTTAACGTTTCTTTAAAAAAAATGTTTTAGTCTTGTAATCCTCCCGAACAGTTTTTTATAATTACTGCATACTCTTTCCTGTCCTTGTGCTGAACCACGGTGTTATTCAGTGCGTGGACTCGTTTGGTCATTGTGTTCTTCATTCCTTTTGTCGTGGGTGCTAATCCTGGAAATTGGGCTATAGTTAAAATGCTTTCAAAAGAGAGCAGGAAGCACACCTTTCATCTTAATTATTTAACCATTTAATCCGTATTTCTCCTTGGGAGCGTGCAATATACTGTAGTGCTATGCCCATAAGCACAGGGGTACTAACATCAGTAGGAGTGGGACTGTCTCCAGTCCCCAGTACTGCACAGCATTACGCCACTTTTGGCTGTAACTTTTAGAACCATTTTTATTTCATCTTTATATAGAGTAATCCGTAATCCTTAGTCATTAGTATTCCATCTTTTCAAAAAACGGGACCACGCACCCCGTGTACACATAATTTTCAAGTTTCTACTGTTCAACTGGTGTCACTCAGGACTTTTCTCCAAGAACATGATCGAGACGTGAATTCAGTCCAAAGCAGTATTTTATTCATGTCACATAACCCAATGCATTTCGGGCTTCTCGCCCTTCTTCGGGGGTCACTGCAAGTAGTAATAGTACAACATATTTACATTACTGTTCACTCTAATATTCCCACTTATCAATGTTAAACCATGTACAAAATTATTTATCGCTGGTTGCTTTAAAAAAAGGGATCTCTATATGCCTTAATTTATCCACACAAGTACAGCAGCAATCAACTTCAGTTTAGAACCCATGCCTGTTCGCATTACATCCCGCTGCTAAATCGTGCTAAGCCACCCTCTTCTATCAATAACATGCGCCCCGTAAATCCTAAAGCAGCCTGTTCATCATGTATTTTTCATCAGTTTTAAATTCTACAAGATAGTAGTTCTATGAAGGCCTATATATTAAACGTGCATCTAATCAAACATCGACTTAGACAGTAGATATTGTGCAACTGCGCATTGTTTTTCACTCTTTTAAACTAACGGTGAAGCACCTAGAAAAGCTTTTTTGCATCCATAGTCTTTTAAACCTTTTTAAACATTTTAAACAAGCGCTGCGTTTACGTCTAACATCTTCATCTGTGATACACATACCTCCTGCTGCAAAGTTAACGGTCACATTGCCTCATTTCCGGCTGCATCAACCCTCGTCCATCCCACATTCCCTCTCCCTTTTAAATGCGTGCCATGTGGTCCAATTGGTGTAAAATTCAAAACGTTCCCGCTCTCCCTTTAACTTCTAATTACACTCGTAATCTGTTGCTATAGGACTCCATCTCCCAACATTCATTTGTCCCATGCGTGACTGTCTGTGCTGGAACCACCTATTGTTAAGCAACCAAAGCATCCATGGTCTGTTAACGTTTCTTTAAAAAAAATGTTTTAGTCTTGTAATCCTCCCGAACAGTTTTTTATAATTACTGCATACTCTTTCCTGTCCTTGTGCTGAACCACGGTGTTATTCAGTGCGTGGACTCGTTTGGTCATTGTGTTCTTCATTCCTTTTGTCGTGGGTGCTAATCCTGGAAATTGGGCTATAGTTAAGATGCTTTCAAAAGAGAGCAGGAAGCACACCTTTCATCTTAATTATTTAACCATTTAATCCGTATTTCTCCTTGGGAGCGTGCAATATACTGTAGTGCTATGCCCATAAGCACAGGGGTACTAACATCAGTAGGAGTGGGACTGTCTCCAGTCCCCAGTACTGCACAGCATTACGCCACTTTTGGCTGTAACTTTTAGAACCATTTTTATTCCATCTTTATATAGAGTAATCCGTAATCCTTAGTCATTAGTATTCCATCTTTTCAAAAAACGGGACCACGCACCCCGTGTACACATAATTTTCAAGTTTCTACTGTTCAACTGGTGTCACTCAGGACTTTTCTCCAAGAACATGATCGAGACGTGAATTCAGTCCAAAGCAGTATTTTATTCATGTCACATAACCCAATGCATTTCGGGCTTCTCGCCCTTCTTCGGGGGTCACTGCAAGTAGTAATAGTACAACATAATTACATTACTGTTCACTCTAATATTCCCACTTATCAATGTTAAACCATGTACAAAATTATTTATCGCTGGTTGCTTTAAAAAAAGGGATCTCTATATGCCTTAATTTATCCACACAAGTACAGCAGCAATCAACTTCAGTTTCGAACCCATGCCTGTTCGCATTACATCCCGCTGCTAAATCGTGCTGAGCCACCCTCTTCTATCAATAACATGCGCCCCGTAAATCCTAAAGCAGCCTGTTCATCATGTATTTTTCATCAGTTTTAAATTCTACAAGATAGTAGTTCAATGAAGGCCTATATATTAAACGTGCATCTAATCAAACATCGACTTAGACAGTAGATATTGTGCAACTGCGCATTGTTTTTCACTCTTTTAAACTAACGGTGAAGCACCTAGAAAAGCTTTTTTGCATCCATAGTCTTTTAAACCTTTTTAAACATTTTAAACAAGCGCCGCGTTTACGTCTAACATCTTCATCTGTGATACACATACCTCCTGCTGCAAAGTTAACGGTCACATTGCCTCATTTCCGGCTGCATCAACCCTCGTCCATCCCACATTCCCTCTCCCTTTTAAATGCGTGCCATGTGGTCCAATTGGTGTAAAATTCAAAACGTTCCCGCTCTCCCTTTAACTTCTAATTACACTCGTAATCTGTTGCTATAGGACTCCATCTCCCAACATTCATTTGTCCCATGCGTGACTGTCTGTGCTGGAACCACCTATTGTTAAGCAACCAAAGCATCCATGGTCTGTTAACGTTTCTTTAAAAAAATGTTTTAGTCTTGTAATCCTCCCGAACAGTTTTTTATAATTACTGCATACTCTTTCCTGTCCTTGTGCTGAACCACGGTGTTATTCAGTGCGTGGACTCGTTTGGTCATTGTGTTCTTCATTCCTTTTGTCGTGGGTGCTAATCCTGGAAATTGGGCTATAGTTAAGATGCTTTCAAAAGAGAGCAGGAAGCACACCTTTCATCTTAATTATTTAACCATTTAATCCGTATTTCTCCTTGGGAGCGTGCAATATACTGTAGTGCTATGCCCATTAGCACAGGGGTACTAACATCAGTAGGAGTGGGACTGTCTCCAGTCCCCAGTACTGCACAGCATTACGCCACTTTTGGCTGTAACTTTTAGAACCATTTTTATTCCATCTTTATATAGAGTAATCCGTAATCCTTAGTCATTAGTATTCCATCTTTTCAAAAAACGCGACCACGCACCCCGTGTACACATAATTTTCAAGTTTCTACTGTTCAACTGGTGTCACTCAGGACTTTTCTCCAAGAACATGATCGAGACGTGAATTCAGTCCAAAGCAGTATTTTATTCATGTCACATAACCCAATGCATTTCGGGCTTCTCGCCCTTCTTCGGGGGTCACTGCAAGTAGTAATAGTACAACATAATTACATTACTGTTCACTCTAATATTCCCACTTATCAATGTTAAACCATGTACAAAATTATTTATCGCTGGTTGCTTTAAAAAAAGGGATCTCTATATGCCTTAATTTATCCACACAAGTACAGCAGCAATCAACTTCAGTTTCGAACCCATGCCTGTTCGCATTACATCCCGCTGCTAAATCGTGCTGAGCCACCCTCTTCTATCAATAACATGCGCCCCATAAATCCTAAAGCAGCCTGTTCATCATGTATTTTTCATCAGTTTTAAATTCTACAAGATAGTAGTTCAATGAAGGCCTATATATTAAACGTGCATCTAATCAAACATCGACTTAGACTGTAGATATTGTGCAACTGCGCATTGTTTTTCACTCTTTTAAACTAACGGTGAAGCACCTAGAAAAGCTTTTTTGCATCCATAGTCTTTTAAACCTTTTTAAACATTTTAAACAAGCGCCGCGTTTACGTCTAACATCTTCATCTGTGATACACATACCTCCTGCTGCAAAGTTAACGGTCACATTGCCTCATTTCCAGCTGCATCAACCCTCGTCCATCCCACATTCCCTCTCCCTTTTAAATGCGTGCCATGTGGTCCAATTGGTGTAAAATTCAAAACGTTCCCGCTCTCCCTTTAACTTCTAATTACACTCTTAATCTGTTGCTATAGGACTCCATCTCCCAACATTCATTTGTCCCATGTGTGACTGTCTGTGCTGGAACCACCTATTGTTAAGCAACCAAAGCATCCATGGTCTGTTAACGTTTCTTTAAAAAAAATGTTTTAGTCTTGTAATCCTCCCGAACAGTTTTTTATAATTACTGCATACTCTTTCCTGTCCTTGTGCTGAACCACGGTGTTATTCAGTGCGTGGACTCGTTTGGTCATTGTGTTCTTCATTCCTTTTGTCGTGGGTGCTAATCCTGGAAATTGGGCTATAGTTAAGATGCTTTCAAAAGAGAGCAGGAAGCACACCTTTCATCTTAATTATTTAACCATTTAATCCGTATTTCTCCTTGGGAGCGTGCAATATACTGTAGTGCTATGCCCATAAGCACAGGGGTACTAACATCAGTAGGAGTGGGACTGTCTCCAGTCCCCAGTACTGCACAGCATTACGCCACTTTTGGCTGTAACTTTTAGAACCATTTTTATTCCATCTTTATATAGAGTAATCCGTAATCCTTAGTCATTAGTATTCCATCTTTTCAAAAAATGGGACCACGCACCCCGTGTACACATAATTTTCAAGTTTCTACTGTTCAACTGGTGTCACTCAGGACTTTTCTCCAAGAACATGATCGAGACGTGAATTCAGTCCAAAGCAGTATTTTATTCATGTCACATAACCCAATGCATTTCGGGCTTCTCGCCCTTCTTCGGGGGTCACTGCAAGTAGTAATAGTACAACATAATTACATTACTGTTCACTCTAATATTCCCACTTATCAATGTTAAACCATGTACAAAATTATTTATCGCTGGTTGCTTTAAAAAAAGGGATCTCTATATGCCTTAATTTATCCACACAAGTACAGCAGCAATCAACTTCAGTTTCGAACCCATGCCTGTTCGCATTACATCCCGCTGCTAAATCGTGCTGAGCCACCCTCTTCTATCAATAACATGCGCCCCGTAAATCCTAAAGCAGCCTGTTCATCATGTATTTTTCATCAGTTTTAAATTCTACAAGATAGTAAGTAGTTCAATGAAGGCCTATATATTAAACGTGCATCTAATCAAACATCGACTTAGACAGTAGATATTGTGCAACTGCGCATTGTTTTTCACTCTTTTAAACTAACGGTGAAGCACCTAGAAAAGCTTTTTTGCATCCATAGTCTTTTAAACCTTTTTAAACATTTTAAACAAGCGCCGCGTTTACGTCTAACATCTTCATCTGTGATACACATACCTCCTGCTGCAAAGTTAACGGTCACATTGCCTCATTTCCGGCTGCATCAACCCTCGTCCATCCCACATTCCCTCTCCCTTTTAAATGCGTGCCATGTGGTCCAATTGGTGTAAAATTCAAAACGTTCCCGCTCTCCCTTTAACTTCTAATTACACTCGTAATCTGTTGCTATAGGACTCCATCTCCCAACATTCATTTGTCCCATGCGTGACTGTCTGTGCTGGAACCACCTATTGTTAAGCAACCAAAGCATCCATGGTCTGTTAACGTTTCTTTAAAAAAATGTTTTAGTCTTGTAATCCTCCCGAACAGTTTTTTATAATTACTGCATACTCTTTCCTGTCCTTGTGCTGAACCACGGTGTTATTCAGTGCGTGGACTCGTTTGGTCATTGTGTTCTTCATTCCTTTTGTCGTGGGTGCTAATCCTGGAAATTGGGCTATAGTTAAGATGCTTTCAAAAGAGAGCAGGAAGCACACCTTTCATCTTAATTATTTAACCATTTAATCCGTATTTCTCCTTGGGAGCGTGCAATATACTGTAGTGCTATGCCCATTAGCACAGGGGTACTAACATCAGTAGGAGTGGGACTGTCTCCAGTCCCCAGTACTGCACAGCATTACGCCACTTTTGGCTGTAACTTTTAGAACCATTTTTATTCCATCTTTATATAGAGTAATCCGTAATCCTTAGTCATTAGTATTCCATCTTTTCAAAAAACGGGACCACGCACCCCGTGTACACATAATTTTCAAGTTTCTACTGTTCAACTGGTGTCACTCAGGACTTTTCTCCAAGAACATGATCGAGACGTGAATTCAGTCCAAAGCAGTATTTTATTCATGTCACATAACCCAATGCATTTCGGGCTTCTCGCCCTTCTTCGGGGGTCACTGCAAGTAGTAATAGTACAACATAATTACATTACTGTTCACTCTAATATTCCCACTTATCAATGTTAAACCATGTACAAAATTATTTATCGCTGGTTGCTTTAAAAAAAGGGATCTCTATATGCCTTAATTTATCCATACAAGTACAGCAGCAATCAACTTCAGTTTCGAACCCATGCCTGTTCGCATTACATCCCGCTGCTAAATCGTGCTGAGCCACCCTCTTCTATCAATAACATGCGCCCCGTAAATCCTAAAGCAGCCTGTTCATCATGTATTTTTCATCAGTTTTAAATTCAACAAGATAGTAGTTCAATGAAGGCCTATATATTAAACGTGCATCTAATCAAACATCGACTTAGACAGTAGATATTGTGCAACTGCGCATTGTTTTTCACTCTTTTAAACTAACGGTGAAGCACCTAGAAAAGCTTTTTTGCATCCATAGTCTTTTAAACCTTTTTAAACATTTTAAACAAGCGCCGCGTTTACGTCTAACATCTTCATCTGTGATACACATACCTCCTGCTGCAAAGTTAACGGTCACATTGCCTCATTTCCAGCTGCATCAACCCTCGTCCATCCCACATTCCCTCTCCCTTTTAAATGCGTGCCATGTGGTCCAATTGGTGTAAAATTCAAAACGTTCCCGCTCTCCCTTTAACTTCTAATTACACTCGTAATCTGTTGCTATAGGACTCCATCTCCCAACATTCATTTGTCCCATGCGTGACTGTCTGTGCTGGAACCACCTATTGTTAAGCAACCAAAGCATCTATGGTCTGTTAACGTTTCTTTAAAAAAAATGTTTTAGTCTTGTAATCCTCCCGAACAGTTTTTTATAATTACTGCATACTCTTTCCTGTCCTTGTGCTGAACCACGGTGTTATTCAGTGCGTGGACTCGTTTGGTCATTGTGTTCTTCATTCCTTTTGTCGTGGGTGCTAATCCTGGAAATTGGGCTATAGTTAAGATGCTTTCAAA
Organism: Lissotriton helveticus; assembly: GCF_964261635.1. NCBI lineage: Eukaryota > Metazoa > Chordata > Amphibia > Caudata > Salamandridae > Lissotriton > Lissotriton helveticus. The sequence goes on from NC_136063.1 coordinate 667,372,307, forward strand.
AGAGAGCAGGAAGCACACCTTTCATCTTAATTATTTAACCATTTAATCCGTATTTCTCCTTGGGAACGTGCAATATACTGTAGTGCTATGCCCATAAGCACAGGGGTACTAACATCAGTAGGAGTGGGACTGTCTCCAGTCCCCAGTACTGCACAGCATTACGCCACTTTTGGCTGTAACTTTTAGAACCATTTTTATTCCATCTTTATATAGAGTAATCCGTAATCCTTAGTCATTAGTATTCCATCTTTTCAAAAAACGGGACCACGCACCCCGTGTACACATAATTTTCAAGTTTCTACTGTTCAACTGGTGTCACTCAGGACTTTTCTCCAAGAACATGATCGAGACGTGAATTCAGTCCAAAGCAGTATTTTATATATGTCACATAACCCAATGCATTTCGGGCTTCTCGCCCTTCTTCGGGGGTCACTGCAAGTAGTAATAGTAAAACATAATTACATTACTGTTCACTCTAATATTCCCACTTATCAATGTTAAACCATGTACAAAATTATTTATCGCTGGTTGCTTTAAAAAAAGGGATCTCTATATGCCTTAATTTATCCATACAAGTACAGCAGCAATCAACTTCAGTTTCGAACCCATGCCTGTTCGCATTACATCCCGCTGCTAAATCGTGCTGAGCCACCCTCTTCTATCAATAACATGCGCCCCGTAAATCCTAAAGCAGCCTGTTCATCATGTATTTTTCATCAGTTTTAAATTCAACAAGATAGTAGTTCAATGAAGGCCTATATATTAAACGTGCATCTAATCAAACATCGACTTAGACAGTAGATATTGTGCAACTGCGCATTGTTTTTCACTCTTTTAAACTAACGGTGAAGCACCTAGAAAAGCTTTTTTGCATCCATAGTCTTTTAAACCTTTTTAAACATTTTAAACAAGCGCCGCGTTTACGTCTAACATCTTCATCTGTGATACACATACCTCCTGCTGCAAAGTTAACGGTCACATTGCCTCATTTCCAGCTGCATCAACCCTCGTCCATCCCACATTCCCTCTCCCTTTTAAATGCGTGCCATGTGGTCCAATTGGTGTAAAATTCAAAACGTTCCCGCTCTCCCTTTAACTTCTAATTACACTCGTAATCTGTTGCTATAGGACTCCATCTCCCAACATTCATTTGTCCCATGCGTGACTGTCTGTGCTGGAACCACCTATTGTTAAGCAGCCAAAGCATCTATGGTCTGTTAACGTTTCTTTAAAAAAAATGTTTTAGTCTTGTAATCCTCCCGAACAGTTTTTTATAATTACTGCATACTCTTTCCTGTCCTTGTGCTGAACCACGGTGTTATTCAGTGCGTGGACTCGTTTGGTCATTGTGTTCTTCATTCCTTTTGTCGTGGGTGCTAATCCTGGAAATTGGGCTATAGTTAAGATGCTTTCAAAAGAGAGCAGGAAGCACACCTTTCATCTTAATTATTTAACCATTTAATCCGTATTTCTCCTTGGGAACGTGCAATATACTGTAGTGCTATGCCCATAAGCACAGGGGTACTAACATCAGTAGGAGTGGGACTGTCTCCAGTCCCCAGTACTGCACAGCATTACGCCACTTTTGGCTGTAACTTTTAGAACCATTTTTATTCCATCTTTATATAGAGTAATCCGTAATCCTTAGTCATTAGTATTCCATCTTTTCAAAAAACGGGACCACGCACCCCGTGTACACATAATTTTCAAGTTTCTACTGTTCAACTGGTGTCACTCAGGACTTTTCTCCAAGAACATGATCGAGACGTGAATTCAGTCCAAAGCAGTATTTTATATGTGTCACATAACCCAATGCATTTCGGGCTTCTCGCCCTTCTTCGGGGGTCACTGCAAGTAGTAATAGTACAACATAATTACATTACTGTTCACTCTAATATTCCCACTTATCAATGTTAAACCATGTACAAAATTATTTATCGCTGGTTGCTTTAAAAAAAGGGATCTCTATATGCCTTAATTTATCCACACAAGTACAGCAGCAATCAACTTCAGTTTCGAACCCATGCCTGTTCGCATTACATCCCGCTGCTAAATCGTGCTGAGCCACCCTCTTCTATCAATAACATGCGCCCCGTAAATCCTAAAGCAGCCTGTTCATCATGTATTTTTCATCAGTTTTAAATTCTACAAGATAGTAGTTCAATGAAGGCCTATATATTAAACGTGCATCTAATCAAACATCGACTTAAACAGTAGATATTGTGCAACTGCGCATTGTTTTTCACTCTTTTAAACTAACGGTGAAGCACCTAGAAAAGCTTTTTTGCATCCATAGTCTTTTAAACCTTTTTAAACATTTTAAATAAGCGCCGCTTTTACGTCTAACATCTTCATCTGTGATACACATACCTCCTGCTGCAAAGTTAACGGTCACATTGCCTCATTTCCGGCTGCATCAACCCTCGTCCATCCCACATTCCCTCTCCCTTTTAAATGCGTGCCATGTGGTCCAATTGGTGTAAAATTCAAAACGTTCCCGCTCTCCCTTTAACTTCTAATTACACTCGTAATCTGTTGCTATAGGACTCCATCTCCCAACATTCATTTGTCCCATGCGTGACTGTCTGTGCTGGAACCACCTATTGTTAAGCAACCAAAGCATCCATGGTCTGTTAAAGTTTCTTTAAAAAAAATGTTTTAGTCTTGTAATCCTCCCGAACAGTTTTTTATAATTACTGCATACTCTTTCCTGTCCTTGTGCTGAACCACGGTGTTATTCAGTGCGTGGACTCGTTTGGTCATTGTGTTCTTCATTCCTTTTGTCGTGGGTGCTAATCCTGGAAATTGGGCTATAGTTAAGATGCTTTCAAAAGAGAGCAGGAAGCACACCTTTCATCTTAATTATTTAACCATTTAATCCGTATTTCTCCTTGGGAGCGTGCAATATACTGTAGTGCTATGCCCATAAGCACAGGGGTACTAACATCAGTAGGAGTGGGACTGTCTCCAGTCCCCAGTACTGCACAGCATTACGCCACTTTTGGCTGTAACTTTTAGAACCATTTTTATTCCATCTTTATATAGAGTAATCCGTAATCCTTAGTCATTAGTATTCCATCTTTTCAAAAAACGGGACCACGCACCCCGTATACACATAATTTTCAAGTTTCTACTGTTCAACTGGTGTCACTCAGGACTTTTCTCCAAGAACATGATCGAGACGTGAATTCAGTCCAAAGCAGTATTTTATTCATGTCACATAACCCAATGCATTTCGGGCTTCTCGCCCTTCTTCGGGGGTCACTGCAAGTAGTAATAGTACAACATAATTACATTACTGTTCACTCTAATATTCCCACTTATCAATGTTAAACCATGTACAAAATTATTTATCGCTGGTTGCTTTAAAAAAAGGGATCTCTATATGCCTTAATTTATCCACACAAGTACAGCAGCAATCAACTTCAGTTTCGAACCCATGCCTGTTCGCATTACATCCCGCTGCTAAATCGTGCTGAGCCACCCTCTTCTATCAATAACATGCGCCCCGTAAATCCTAAAGCAGCCTGTTCATCATGTATTTTTCATCAGTTTTAAATTCTACAAGATAGTAGTTCAATGAAGGCCTATATATTAAACGTGCATCTAATCAAACATCGACTTAGACAGTAGATATTGTGCAACTGCGCATTGTTTTTCACTCTTTTAAACTAACGGTGAAGCACCTAGAAAAGCTTTTTTGCATCCATAGTCTTTTAAACCTTTTTAAACATTTTAAACAAGCGCCGCGTTTACGTCTAACATCTTCATCTGTGATACACATACCTCCTGCTGCAAAGTTAACGGTCACATTGCCTCATTTCCAGCTGCATCAACCCTCGTCCATCCCACATTCCCTCTCCCTTTTAAATGCGTGCCATGTGGTCCAATTGGTGTAAAATTCAAAACGTTCCCGCTCTCCCTTTAACTTATAATTACACTCGTAATCTGTTGCTATAGGACTCCATCTCCCAACATTCATTTGTCCCATGCGTGACTGTCTGTGCTGGAACCACCTATTGTTAAGCAACCAAAGCATCTATGGTCTGTTAACGTTTCTTTAAAAAAAATGTTTTAGTCTTGTAATCCTCCCGAACAGTTTTTTATAATTACTGCATACTCTTTCCTGTCCTTGTGCTGAACCACGGTGTTATTCAGTGCGTGGACTCGTTTGGTCATTGTGTTCTTCATTCCTTTTGTCGTGGGTGCTAATCCTGGAAATTGGGCTATAGTTAAGATGCTTTCAAAAGAGAGCAGGAAGCACACCTTTCATCTTAATTATTTAACCATTTAATCCGTATTTCTCCTTGGGAACGTGCAATATACTGTAGTGCTATGCCCATAAGCACAGGGGTACTAACATCAGTAGGAGTGGGACTGTCTCCAGTCCCCAGTACTGCACAGCATTACGCCACTTTTGGCTGTAACTTTTAGAACCATTTTTATTCCATCTTTATATAGAGTAATCCGTAATCCTTAGTCATTAGTATTCCATCTTTTCAAAAAACGGGACCACGCACCCCGTGTACACATAATTTTCAAGTTTCTACTGTTCAACTGGTGTCACTCAGGACTTTTCTCCAAGAACATGATCGAGACGTGAATTCAGTCCAAAGCAGTATTTTATATATGTCACATAACCCAATGCATTTCGGGCTTCTCGCCCTTCTTCGGGGGTCACTGCAAGTAGTAATAGTACAACATAATTACATTACTGTTCACTCTAATATTCCCACTTATCAATGTTAAACCATGTACAAAATTATTTATCGCTGGTTGCTTTAAAAAAAGGGATCTCTATATGCCTTAATTTATCCACACAAGTACAGCAGCAATCAACTTCAGTTTCGAACCCATGCCTGTTCGCATTACATCCCGCTGCTAAATCGTGCTGAGCCACCCTCTTCTATCAATAACATGCGCCCCGTATATCCTAAAGCAGCCTGTTCATCATGTATTTTTCATCAGTTTTAAATTCTACAAGATAGTAGTTCAATGAAGGCCTATATATTAAACGTGCATCTAATCAAACATCGACTTAGACAGTAGATATTGTGCAACTGCGCATTGTTTTTCACTCTTTTAAACTAACGGTGAAGCACCTAGAAAAGCTTTTTTGCATCCATAGTCTTTTAAACCTTTTTAAACATTTTAAACAAGCGCCGCGTTTACGTCTAACATCTTCATCTGTGATACACATACCTCCTGCTGCAAAGTTAACGGTCACATTGCCTCATTTCCGGCTGCATCAACCCTCGTCCATCCCACATTCCCTCTCCCTTTTAAATGCGTGCCATGTGGTCCAATTGGTGTAAAATTCAAAACGTTCCCGCTCTCCCTTTAACTTCTAATTACACTCGTAATCTGTTGCTATAGGACTCCATCTCCCAACATTCATTTGTCCCATGCGTGACTGTCTGTGCTGGAACCACCTATTGTTAAGCAGCCAAAGCATCTATGGTCTGTTAACGTTTCTTTAAAAAAAATGTTTTAGTCTTGTAATCCTCCCGAACAGTTTTTTATAATTACTGCATACTCTTTCCTGTCCTTGTGCTGAACCACGGTGTTATTCAGTGCGTGGACTCGTTTGGTCATTGTGTTCTTCATTCCTTTTGTCGTGGGTGCTAATCCTGGAAATTGGGCTATAGTTAAGATGCTTTCAAAAGAGAGCAGGAAGCACACTTTTCATCTTAATTATTTAACCATTTAATCCGTATTTCTCCTTGGGAACGTGCAATATACTGTAGTGCTATGCCCATAAGCACAGGGGTACTAACATCAGTAGGAGTGGGACTGTCTCCAGTCCCCAGTACTGCACAGCATTACGCCACTTTTGGCTGTAACTTTTAGAACCATTTTTATTCCATCTTTATATAGAGTAATCCGTAATCCTTAGTCATTAGTATTCCATCTTTTCAAAAAACGGGACCACGCACCCCGTGTACACATAATTTTCAAGTTTCTACTGTTCAACTGGTGTCACTCAGGACTTTTCTCCAAGAACATGATCGAGACGTGAATTCAGTCCAAAGCAGTATTTTATATATGTCACATAACCCAATGCATTTCGGGCTTCTCGCCCTTCTTCGGGGGTCACTGCAAGTAGTAATAGTACAACATAATTACATTACTGTTCACTCTAATATTCCCACTTATCAATGTTAAACCATGTACAAAATTATTTATCGCTGGTTGCTTTAAAAAAAGGGATCTCTATATGCCTTAATTTATCCACACAAGTACAGCAGCAATCAACTTCAGTTTCGAACCCATGCCTGTTCGCATTACATCCCGCTGCTAAATCGTGCTGAGCCACCCTCTTCTATCAATAACATGCGCCCCGTAAATCCTAAAGCAGCCTGTTCATCATGTATTTTTCATCAGTTTTAAATTCTACAAGATAGTAGTTCAATGAAGGCCTATATATTAAACGTGCATCTAATCAAACATCGACTTAAACAGTAGATATTGTGCAACTGCGCATTGTTTTTCACTCTTTTAAACTAACGGTGAAGCACCTAGAAAAGCTTTTTTGCATCCATAGTCTTTTAAACCTTTTTAAACATTTTAAATAAGCGCCGCTTTTACGTCTAACATCTTCATCTGTGATACACATACCTCCTGCTGCAAAGTTAACGGTCACATTGCCTCATTTCCGGCTGCATCAACCCTCGTCCATCCCACATTCCCTCTCCCTTTTAAATGCGTGCCATGTGGTCCAATTGGTGTAAAATTCAAAACGTTCCCGCTCTCCCTTTAACTTCTAATTACACTCGTAATCTGTTGCTATAGGACTCCATCTCCCAACATTCATTTGTCCCATGCGTGACTGTCTGTGCTGGAACCACCTATTGTTAAGCAACCAAAGCATCCATGGTCTGTTAAAGTTTCTTTAAAAAAAATGTTTTAGTCTTGTAATCCTCCCGAACAGTTTTTTATAATTACTGCATACTCTTTCCTGTCCTTGTGCTGAACCACGGTGTTATTCAGTGCGTGGACTCGTTTGGTCATTGTGTTCTTCATTCCTTTTGTCGTGGGTGCTAATCCTGGAAATTGGGCTATAGTTAAGATGCTTTCAAAAGAGAGCAGGAAGCACACCTTTCATCTTAATTATTTAACCATTTAATCCGTATTTCTCCTTGGGAGCGTGCAATATACTGTAGTGCTATGCCCATAAGCACAGGGGTACTAACATCAGTAGGAGTGGGACTGTCTCCAGTCCCCAGTACTGCACAGCATTACGCCACTTTTGGCTGTAACTTTTAGAACCATTTTTATTCCATCTTTATATAGAGTAATCCGTAATCCTTAGTCATTAGTATTCCATCTTTTCAAAAAACGGGACCACGCACCCCGTATACACATAATTTTCAAGTTTCTACTGTTCAACTGGTGTCACTCAGGACTTTTCTCCAAGAACATGATCGAGACGTGAATTCAGTCCAAAGCAGTATTTTATTCATGTCACATAACCCAATGCATTTCGGGCTTCTCGCCCTTCTTCGGGGGTCACTGCAAGTAGTAATAGTACAACATAATTACATTACTGTTCACTCTAATATTCCCACTTATCAATGTTAAACCATGTACAAAATTATTTATCGCTGGTTGCTTTAAAAAAAGGGATCTCTATATGCCTTAATTTATCCACACAAGTACAGCAGCAATCAACTTCAGTTTCGAACCCATGCCTGTTCGCATTACATCCCGCTGCTAAATCGTGCTGAGCCACCCTCTTCTATCAATAACATGCGCCCCGTAAATCCTAAAGCAGCCTGTTCATCATGTATTTTTCATCAGTTTTAAATTCTACAAGATAGTAGTTCAATGAAGGCCTATATATTAAACGTGCATCTAATCAAACATCGACTTAGACAGTAGATATTGTGCAACTGCGCATTGTTTTTCACTCTTTTAAACTAACGGTGAAGCACCTAGAAAAGCTTTTTTGCATCCATAGTCTTTTAAACCTTTTTAAACATTTTAAACAAGCGCCGCGTTTACGTCTAACATCTTCATCTGTGATACACATACCTCCTGCTGCAAAGTTAACGGTCACATTGCCTCATTTCCGGCTGCATCAACCCTCGTCCATCCCACATTCCCTCTCCCTTTTAAATGCGTGCCATGTGGTCCAATTGGTGTAAAATTCAAAACGTTCCCGCTCTCCCTTTAACTTCTAATTACACTCGTAATCTGTTGCTATAGGACTCCATCTCCCAACATTCATTTGTCCCATGCGTGACTGTCTGTGCTGGAACCACCTATTGTTAAGCAACCAAAGCATCCATGGTCTGTTAACGTTTCTTTAAAAAAATGTTTTAGTCTTGTAATCCTCCCGAACAGTTTTTTATAATTACTGCATACTCTTTCCTGTCCTTGTGCTGAACCACGGTGTTATTCAGTGCGTGGACTCGTTTGGTCATTGTGTTCTTCATTCCTTTTGTCGTGGGTGCTAATCCTGGAAATTGGGCTATAGTTAAGATGCTTTCAAAAGAGAGCAGGAAGCACACCTTTCATCTTAATTATTTAACCATTTAATCCGTATTTCTCCTTGGGAGCGTGCAATATACTGTAGTGCTATGCCCATTAGCACAGGGGTACTAACATCAGTAGGAGTGGGACTGTCTCCAGTCCCCAGTACTGCACAGCATTACGCCACTTTTGGCTGTAACTTTTAGAACCATTTTTATTCCATCTTTATATAGAGTAATCCGTAATCCTTAGTCATTAGTATTCCATCTTTTCAAAAAACGGGACCACGCACCCCGTGTACACATAATTTTCAAGTTTCTACTGTTCAACTGGTGTCACTCAGGACTTTTCTCCAAGAACATGATCGAGACGTGAATTCAGTCCAAAGCAGTATTTTATTCATGTCACATAACCCAATGCATTTCGGGCTTCTCGCCCTTCTTCGGGGGTCACTGCAAGTAGTAATAGTACAACATAATTACATTACTGTTCACTCTAATATTCCCACTTATCAATGTTAAACCATGTACAAAATTATTTATCGCTGGTTGCTTTAAAAAAAGGGATCTCTATATGCCTAAATTTATCCATACAAGTACAGCAGCAATCAACTTCAGTTTCGAACCCATGCCTGTTCGCATTACATCCCGCTGCTAAATCGTGCTGAGCCACCCTCTTCTATCAATAACATGCGCCCCGTAAATCCTAAAGCAGCCTGTTCATCATGTATTTTTCATCAGTTTTAAATTCAACAAGATAGTAGTTCAATGAAGGCCTATATATTAAACGTGCATCTAATCAAACATCGACTTAGACAGTAGATATTGTGCAACTGCGCATTGTTTTTCACTCTTTTAAACTAACGGTGAAGCACCTAGAAAAGCTTTTTTGCATCCATAGTCTTTTAAACCTTTTTAAACATTTTAAACAAGCGCCGCGTTTACGTCTAACATCTTCATCTGTGATACACATACCTCCTGCTGCAAAGTTAACGGTCACATTGCCTCATTTCCAGCTGCATCAACCCTCGTCCATCCCACATTCCCTCTCCCTTTTAAATGCGTGCCATGTGGTCCAATTGGTGTAAAATTCAAAACGTTCCCGCTCTCCCTTTAACTTATAATTACACTCGTAATCTGTTGCTATAGGACTCCATCTCCCAACATTCATTTGTCCCATGCGTGACTGTCTGTGCTGGAACCACCTATTGTTAAGCAACCAAAGCATCTATGGTCTGTTAACGTTTCTTTAAAAAAAATGTTTTAGTCTTGTAATCCTCCCGAACAGTTTTTTATAATTACTGCATACTCTTTCCTGTCCTTGTGCTGAACCACGGTGTTATTCAGTGCGTGGACTCGTTTGGTCATTGTGTTCTTCATTCCTTTTGTCGTGGGTGCTAATCCTGGAAATTGGGCTATAGTTAAGATGCTTTCAAAAGAGAGCAGGAAGCACACCTTTCATCTTAATTATTTAACCATTTAATCCGTATTTCTCCTTGGGAACGTGCAATATACTGTAGTGCTATGCCCATAAGCACAGGGGTACTAACATCAGTAGGAGTGGGACTGTCTCCAGTCCCCAGTACTGCACAGCATTACGCCACTTTTGGCTGTAACTTTTAGAACCATTTTTATTCCATCTTTATATAGAGTAATCCGTAATCCTTAGTCATTAGTATTCCATCTTTTCAAAAAACGGGACCACGCACCCCGTGTACACATAATTTTCAAGTTTCTACTGTTCAACTGGTGTCACTCAGGACTTTTCTCCAAGAACATGATCGAGACGTGAATTCAGTCCAAAGCAGTATTTTATATATGTCACATAACCCAATGCATTTCGGGCTTCTCGCCCTTCTTCGGGGGTCACTGCAAGTAGTAATAGTACAACATAATTACATTACTGTTCACTCTAATATTCCCACTTATCAATGTTAAACCATGTACAAAATTATTTATCGCTGGTTGCTTTAAAAAAAGGGATCTCTATATGCCTTAATTTATCCACACAAGTACAGCAGCAATCAACTTCAGTTTCGAACCCATGCCTGTTCGCATTACATCCCGCTGCTAAATCGTGCTGAGCCACCCTCTTCTATCAATAACATGCGCCCCGTATATCCTAAAGCAGCCTGTTCATCATGTATTTTTCATCAGTTTTAAATTCTACAAGATAGTAGTTCAATGAAGGCCTATATATTAAACGTGCATCTAATCAAACATCGACTTAGACAGTAGATATTGTGCAACTGCGCATTGTTTTTCACTCTTTTAAACTAACGGTGAAGCACCTAGAAAAGCTTTTTTGCATCCATAGTCTTTTAAACCTTTTTAAACATTTTAAACAAGCGCCGCGTTTACGTCTAACATCTTCATCTGTGATACACATACCTCCTGCTGCAAAGTTAACGGTCACATTGCCTCATTTCCGGCTGCATCAACCCTCGTCCATCCCACATTCCCTCTCCCTTTTAAATGCGTGCCATGTGGTCCAATTGGTGTAAAATTCAAAACGTTCCCGCTCTCCCTTTAACTTCTAATTACACTCGTAATCTGTTGCTATAGGACTCCATCTCCCAACATTCATTTGTCCCATGCGTGACTGTCTGTGCTGGAACCACCTATTGTTAAGCAACCAAAGCATCCATGGTCTGTTAAAGTTTCTTTAAAAAAAATGTTTTAGTCTTGTAATCCTCCCGAACAGTTTTTTATAATTACTGCATACTCTTTCCTGTCCTTGTGCTGAACCACGGTGTTATTCAGTGCGTGGACTCGTTTGGTCATTGTGTTCTTCATTCCTTTTGTCGTGGGTGCTAATCCTGGAAATTGGGCTATAGTTAAGATGCTTTCAAAAGAGAGCAGGAAGCACACCTTTCATCTTAATTATTTAACCATTTAATCCGTATTTCTCCTTGGGAGCGTGCAATATACTGTAGTGCTATGCCCATAAGCACAGGGGTACTAACATCAGTAGGAGTGGGACTGTCTCCAGTCCCCAGTACTGCACAGCATTACGCCACTTTTGGCTGTAACTTTTAGAACCATTTTTATTCCATCTTTATATAGAGTAATCCGTAATCCTTAGTCATTAGTATTCCATCTTTTCAAAAAACGGGACCACGCACCCCGTGTACACATAATTTTCAAGTTTCTACTGTTCAACTGGTGTCACTCAGGACTTTTCTCCAAGAACATGATCGAGACGTGAATTCAGTCCAAAGCAGTATTTTATTCATGTCACATAACCCAATGCATTTCGGGCTTCTCGCCCTTCTTCGGGGGTCACTGCAAGTAGTAATAGTACAACATAATTACATTACTGTTCACTCTAATATTCCCACTTATCAATGTTAAACCATGTACAAAATTATTTATCGCTGGTTGCTTTAAAAAAAGGGATCTCTATATGCCTTAATTTATCCACACAAGTACAGCAGCAATCAACTTCAGTTTCGAACCCATGCCTGTTCGCATTACATCCCGCTGCTAAATCGTGCTGAGCCACCCTCTTCTATCAATAACATGCGCCCCGTAAATCCTAAAGCAGCCTGTTCATCATGTATTTTTCATCAGTTTTAAATTCTACAAGATAGTAGTTCAATGAAGGCCTATATATTAAACGTGCATCTAATCAAACATCGACTTAGACAGTAGATATTGTGCAACTGCGCATTGTTTTTCACTCTTTTAAACTAACGGTGAAGCACCTAGAAAAGCTTTTTTGCATCCATAGTCTTTTAAACCTTTTTAAACATTTTAAACAAGCGCCGCGTTTACGTCTAACATCTTCATCTGTGATACACATACCTCCTGCTGCAAAGTTAACGGTCACATTGCCTCATTTCCGGCTGCATCAACCCTCGTCCATCCCACATTCCCTCTCCCTTTTAAATGCGTGCCATGTGGTCCAATTGGTGTAAAATTCAAAACGTTCCCGCTCTCCCTTTAACTTCTAATTACACTCGTAATCTGTTGCTATAGGACTCCATCTCCCAACATTCATTTGTCCCATGCGTGACTGTCTGTGCTGGAACCACCTATTGTTAAGCAACCAAAGCATCCATGGTCTGTTAAAGTTTCTTTAAAAAAAATGTTTTAGTCTTGTAATCCTCCCGAACAGTTTTTTATAATTACTGCATACTCTTTCCTGTCCTTGTGTTGAACCACGGTGTTATTCAGTGCGTGGACTCGTTTGGTCATTGTGTTCTTCATTCCTTTTGTCGTGGGTGCTAATCCTGGAAATTGGGCTATAGTTAAGATGCTTTCAAAAGAGAGCAGGAAGCACACCTTTCATCTTAATTATTTAACCATTTAATCCGTATTTCTCCTTGGGAGCGTGCAATATACTGTAGTGCTATGCCCATAAGCACAGGGGTACTAACATCAGTAGGAGTGGGTCTGTCTCCAGTCCCCAGTACTGCACAGCATTACGCCACTTTTGGCTGTAACTTTTAGAACCATTTTTATTCCATCTTTATATAGAGTAATCCGTAATCCTTAGTAATTAGTATTCCATCTTTTCAAAAAACGGGACCACGCACCCCGTGTACACATAATTTTCAAGTTTCTACTGTTCAACTGGTGTCACTCAGGACTTTTCTCCAAGAACATGATCGAGACGTGAATTCAGTCCAAAGCAGTATTTTATTCATGTCACATAACCCAATGCATTTCGGGCTTCTCGCCCTTCTTCGGGGGTCACTGCAAGTAGGGCGGGAAGCTTCAAAGGTGATATTACCTTTGAAATCCAGCCCAGAAACCCCCAGATAGTGGGGGAGGCCAAGCCCACATTCCTGCACCGCTTCTGGCAGGATAAAAGGTGGGAAAATCAGTTAGATGAAGACGATGGTCCACCTCAGCTTGCACCACCCCTAGGGTGGGGCAGGTGAGGGGAGCCCCTCTCCTGAAATTCCACCATCTTGAGATGGTGAGAAAACCTCCAATCAGGGCTAGGACAGTGCCTATTCCCACAGGAAGTAGTCACTAGAGGGTGTAGACAGCCTAAAGGTAAGTAGCCCATTGGCTACTGCCTGCCCCCCTTGTAATGTCTCTAAATGTAGTATTTAGGTAGCTCCCCAAAACCTTGACTTCAGATTCCACAGACCAAACAAATACAAATCAAGAAGACATGCTGCTGAACCAGGAACTTAGCCCTGCTGCAGAAGAAACCAGCGCTAAACCCTGCCAACTGTGAAAGGACTCAACATCTGAGGCCTGCCATCCCTACTTGAACCATGTGCAGCCTCCAGGAGCCCTGAAACCCTGCTGGCCTTCGCCAATTGCCTGGAATCTCCCTTTGGACTAGTAATACTAGTCCCTGGCACACCACCGGTAAATACCCCTGGGGTGAAGACTATCACGGACCGTGTTGACACGATTCGCCCCATCAACCAAAAGTTGCAGTAGCCCAGGCTTGTTGGTAACCACCCCAACAAGGCATCTTCCAGCCTGAGGGATCCTTTCAGTACTTGCGACCAATGCTGGAAACAGCACAGCTCCTGTTAGCCTGTACCCTCTTTCTGGTGGTGTTGACTGTGTGAAAGCAGCCACTTGGGCACAACCACACCAGACTGCCCTCACTTCACCTGCAGCTGAACGCCACTGGTGAAGAACCAATTCTGCATCCCAAGACCTCTGACCCAGGTAACCCAAAACAGCCTGCTGTGCCTGAATCCTGGGACTTCCAAAGCTCAAATTCCCCTGGAGCAGAACTTCCCCTGAACTCTGGGCGACCGTTGTCCTCTAAAACTCTGTGGCAGAGTGTTGCTTCTTTCGACCACAACGGTAAATGTGTTAGTTGCACACTGTACTGTACGTAACTCCACTCTATGTCAGCCCTCTCTTGGCTATTACACTGTATGCAACTGCACCCTTCAATGTACACCACTCCACTGTATGCCACTATGCTATACACTACTCCAATTTATGCCATTCCACTCTACGCAATTCCACTGTATGCCACTCCACTGTATGCTATTCCACTTTATGCCACTCCACTGTATGCTACCCCACTCTATGCCACATCAGATTATGGCTCTCCACTCTACCCCACTCCATTCTATGCTATTGCAATGGACGCCAATCCACTGTACGCCACTCCAATGTATGCTATTACACTCTACCCCATTCCAATGTATGCCTCTCCAGTCTACACTACTTCACTGTGTGCCACTGCACTCTATGCTACACCTCTATACGCTATGGCACTTTACGCTACTCCACTGTACGCTATTAATCTATATGGTATTACACTCTACACCACTCCACTGTAAGCCACTCCAGTCTACACTACTCCACCCTACGCTATTCCACTTTATGCCACTCCACTGTATTCTACTCCATTCTATGTCACTCTACTGTACTCTCCTCCACTCTATATAACGCCACTCTACAAAATTCCTACCACACTCTATGTCACTCCACTGGATTCTACTCCACTCTATCCCTGTACACTCCACTGTCCAAACCTGCACTAAACTATTTGCCCATACACTCTATTGTACAACTTTCTACTACACTCTACAACAGTTTCCGTACAACACAGTGCTCCATTCTACTGTATGAGACACCACTCCAATTTATAACTCTTTCCACAACTCCTCAGTGAGTCACTTCAATATATGCCACAAAATATGACTACACTAATCCACTGTACCCTACTCCACTCTATTCCACTGCATGCTACTCCACTTCATGATAATCCACTCTATGCCACAACAGTGTATGCCACTCAACTCTATGCTGCTCGATGTATGTCACTCTCTTCCACTCTATATAATTCCACTCTATAAAAGTCTACCACACTTCATGGCACTCTATGACATTCTACTCCACTCTATCCCGTAAGGCTTCAATGTCCATCTCTATATTCCACTCTATGCTCATAAACTCCAATGTACAACACTCTATTCAACTATTCAACATTTTTCTATACTACACAGCACTCCACTCTACTGTACGAGAACCGACCCCAATTTATAACAGTTTACTACCTATGCTACACAAGTAGACTCCACTCTATGCCACTCTACTCTACAACATACCAATACACTCTGTTGTATTTAACACCACACTACGTTACACCACTCAAATCGACTCTACTGTACAAGACTTTACCTCACTTTATGCTACTATACAACAATGTTGTGTTATGCTATGTTATATCCATGTAATAAAGCACAACAAATCACACCTGAAGGTGTGTCTCATCATTCAATTTCCTCATAAGTCCCATTAATTCATTAAAACAGCCAGGTTTATAACTATCTTCTGAAATGGATGAAGTCCACTAAGCTACGGTGGTGGCCTGGAAGCTAATTCCATGCCCTTGGAGCAGTATATGAGAAAGCTCTGTCCCCATACCTTGAGTCACGAATATGAGAAATGGCCAGAAGCGCCTTGTCGCTGGATCTCGGAGCGTTGAGAAGGACAAAAATAACATACATTTTCCTTCAGATACAGAGGGGATCTGCCCAATAGAGCTTTGTGAGGGAGACAGCATATCTTTAAGAAAATGCATTTTCACACCAGTAGCCAGTGGAGGACCTTAAGGATAGGGGCAGAGGGAAAGCCTGCTTGAAGGTTACAAACTAACCCGGACAGCCATGTTTTGACCAACTTGGAGTTTAGACCAGATGGTGTCATTAGTAGCCATAAGCAATACATTGCTGAAGTCTAGGTGGCTAATTATCAGCAATTGGACCAGCATTTTCTGACTGAGGCAGGAAGCCAGGGGAAAACGTTCCTCAAAAGCCAAATGGTGGCAAAACATGTCCCTCTTGCGGCAGATACATGGCTTTTCACGGTCAGTTTGTGGTTAATTTTTATACCTACATTGTTTGCTGATTTCCTGGGGCACGGGGCAGCTCCCAGTTCTGCAGGCCTCCAGTCAGGAGACCAGAGATGCTGTGCTTTACCAAACAGCAGAACCTCTGTCTTCTTGTTATTCAGCTGAAGACAGTTCCTGGACATTCAGGCTGCGATGTCCCTAATACCATCTTGTAAATGGTACATAGTACTATCAATGTCCTGACCCATAGAAATGATTAGCTGAGTAGTGTCAGCATAAAAAATGATGTTGAAACTATACATTTTAACAATCTGAGCCAAAGGATCAACATCGACATTAAACAGTGTTGTGCTCAATGATGAGCCTTGAATTACTCCTTTGGTAAGAGGGAGCAGCTGAGATTTAAAAACATCCAGAGTGATAATTTGGGTCTGACCTAAAAAAATCAGCCAACCACTGCGGGAGAGTGTCTCTGACATGAATCTCCTGCAGTCTGCTAGTCAGAACGTCATGAGAAATGGTGTTGAAAGCTGCTGAAATATCCAGAAGTGCAAGCACAGTACAACAATCTATACTGCACTACTGTTTCACACTTCTTTACTCTATGCATTCACACTCTACAACACTGTATGCCACTATCCAGCACCTTACTCCTGTCTAACCCCCATTCTCTTCACTGTACAACACTGTACTATACTGAATGCCATTGTACAATAATCTAATCTGCAATACTCCAGTCTACTATACGCCACTGCATACTACTCTTTGTAGGCCACTGCACCCCACTTTACTCCGCTCTAATCTGACACAGTACTCCACTCTACTCCGCTACTCCATTGTACACCACTCCACTCTATGTCATTCAGTGCCTTTCTACTCTATAGCTCTATAGCATTGTATAGCAATCCACTCTTCAAATATTGTACTGTACTATACACTACTCCACCATAACAAATCCACTAGACTGTATGCAACTCTACTCTACTGTAGTCTAAATCACTTTTTAATACGGCTTTCCTGCTCTCACCGCGCTGCATGCGGACCCAGCGTGTCTTCACCCTCTGATCTGCATTTGTGTTTCCAGCCAGTAAGGACCTCGCAGGACCCGCTACGCGGGTCCCGCATCGCCCTCTGACATAGGCGATAGCGCAGCGGACTCTCTGGGGATCTTTTGCAGGCAACCGGCAGGGCTGCGAGCACCAGCAGGGACTCCAAGGACCAGGAGTCCCTGCGCGCCCTTGGAACCAGCTGGGCTGCTCTCCCTGCCGGCACCGCCCGCCCGCTCTGGTATAAATTATCGTCCGCACCTGGGACTCGCTGCTTTCCTGCTCTCACCGCGCTGCATGCGGACCCAGCGTGTCTTCACCCTCTGATCTGCGTTTGTGTTTCCAGCCTGTAAGGACCTCGCCGGACCCGCTACGCGGGTCCCGCATCGCCCTCTGACATAGGCGATAGCGCAGCGGACTCTCTGGGGATCTTTTGCAGGCAACCGGCAGGGCTGCGAGCACCAGCAGGGACTCCAAGGACCAGGAGTCCCTGCGCGCCCTTGGAACCAGCTGGGCTGCTCTCCCTGCCGGCACCGCCCGCCCGCTCTGGTACAAATTATCGTCCGCACCTGGGACTCGCTGCTTTCCTGCTCTCACCGCGCTGCATGCGGACCCAGCGTGTCTTCACCCTCTGATCTGCGTTTGTGTTTCCAGCCTGTAAGGACCTCGCCGGACCCGCTACGCGGGTCCCGCATCGCCCTCTGACATAGGCGATAGCGCAGCGGACTCTCTGTGGATCTTTTGCAGGCAACCGGCAGGGCTGCGAGCACCAGCAGGGACTCCAAGGACCAGGAGTCCCTGCGCGCCCTTGGAACCAGCTGGGCTGCTCTCCCTGCCGGCACCGCCCGCCCGCTCTGGTATAAATTATCGTCCGCACCTGGGACTCGCTGCTTTCCTGCTCTCACCGCGCTGCATGCGGACCCAGCGTGTCTTCACCCTCTGATCTGCGTTTGTGTTTCCAGCCTGTAAGGACCTCGCCGGACCCGCTACGCGGGTCCCGCATCGCCCTCTGACATAGGCGATAGCGCAGCGGACTCTCTGGGGATCTTTTGCAGGCAACCGGCAGGGCTGCGAGCACCAGCAGGGACTCCAAGGACCAGGAGTCCCTGCGCGCCCTTGGAACCAGCTGGGCTGCTCTCCCTGCCGGCACCGCCTACCCCCTAGATTTCCCTCCAACGAACTATTTAAAGGAGGCACATACCCCGCAGCGCAGGAGCGCGCGGGAGGGCGCCGGGAGAAGCCCGGGACAAGGGCGGGACCGTCTGTGGCCGTCAGGGGCCGACTGAGGCCGGGCCGGGCCAACTCTCTTTGACTCTGCGGCCCGTAAATTGGTCCTTTTGCACGCCTTTGCTTTTCTTCGTGTGGTACGTGTATTTTATTTTAGAATTGTGTTCAGCTATCACAGTGTCCCCTACCTGTTCATTTAATCAGTGTTTGTCACCTCTGTTCCCTACCTCATTCGCTCACAGCGATGTCTACCTCTGAGGCAACCCAGGTGCCAGCAACGCAAGGATCTCCTTTGTTAGGACCGTTGGATACATTTTTTGCTAAAATAAAGAGCGACGTTGACAGGGAGCTCACTCTTGCAGAGAAACGAGCAGGGCGACGTCTCTCTATCGAAAAGTTAAAGCTAAGACCTCTCCAGCCCCATGAGGAAGCTATAACATCCCTAACATCCTTAATGGATCTACCTACACCCATAGATCATATTAACACTTCCTCCCTTATAGAGGCTATCCCACTCATTTTCCAGATGAATCCCCCTGACCAGAAGGACATTATTGTTATTTCCGACTCCACTTACTCCCAGGTAACTGACACTCAGACCATTGACTTAAGTACTCCCCCAGTGGAACCAGCCCCTCTTTATGATAAAAACATACCCTCTCCTGTCTTTACCCCAATTGGATCTGACCAACATACCTTGGGTATCTCTGAGGGAAAGCTTCCAACATTACCACCTAGGGATTCTATCAAGCGCCCTAAAACCTCTTCTGGCTCCCCTCCGTGGAAGAGAAGAAAGAAGCTTATAATTAAAAAGAGAATCGCTCCTCCTAAGCACGCGTCATATACTCCGCTCACCATCCCTGATAAGGTTGGGACAGTTGATTCCATGAAAGATATGACCTCCAAATCAATTTCGGTACCTAGTTACGCAGGGTTGCCGAATGATATCGACCGTCTTATAAAGGCCTTGATCCTCCCTCTCACTGAAAGGATCAAGATTCTAGGGGAGAATATCGATAAAATTCTTCAACACCAAAAGGGCATATTTTGCCCTAAATCAAACGCTTTAAGTGACCCAATACAGTCTACCAAAGAATCTAAACAACCCAAGTCGGCGATTGGTATCCCTAAGGTGAACCCACCACCTACAGCTGGGCCTCCAAAATCCTTGCAGAATAGTAACTCCAATGCCATAAATAGTAATAGCAATAAAATTGCCCCATTTAAAAATATCACGACCTCAGATAAACCCTATTCCAACACAAGGCCCCAAAATACGCATTCTAACAATAATAATATCATAAACCCCCCATCTACCATATCTCATCATTCTAATAGAAGATCAAGGAATAACGTTGATCTACCGCCTGAGTGCATAAACTATGTTATTGCACTCACAGGAGTCCCGCCCCCGCCAGAAGGTAACCCAGAACACCAGGCAAATTTAAAAAATAAGGTTATCTATTGGTTGAGGAAAAATAGACCACTTCCCCCACACCTAAATGGTGATATCGTCTCGGCCAGGCGATGCCACTGGGTAGGTACTAGACCCAAGGACATCGAAGGTGATGTGATCTTAGTCAACTTTAAAGATCACAGACTGGTCACACACATCAGTGACTGGTATCCCGGGACAGGCGAGGGGGGAATCTCAACCCATAACCTAAGTTACTTTTACCCTGAGGCCATGATGAGGCATCCACCAGCCCGGTTTAGACCTTACCATCCTGGTAGTAAATGGCGCCCAAAAGCCCCTCTTGGTCCCACAACACCTTCTTTCCCATTCCAAAGATATCACATGGGCCTTAACACTCATCTCCCCCATTCTATGCTCGCCCATGCTCCAATACCGTACAGACCTCATGTCCCCGACAGATTAGATTACACGTTGATGGCAAAGGGTCAGAATCATTGTGACACCTCCAATGATTTCTGTTTTCACTCATGCCAGCTACCCTTTTCACCGAAAAATTTTCATAACCCTACTCCGCATTGGGGTGATTTAAATTCTTACAACCCCAAGGACTCCTGGAACATACCCTTGTCCAACCTTTATAACCCTCTCTCTGGACTGGATGACAACGAATGACTTTACGAGTCTATTAACACAGAAAAGCTGCATGTGGGCTCCCAGAATCGTCAGTACGCTTCTGCCCACTATTCGTCATCCAGCCCGTCTAAAAGGCATCATGGCAATACGTCGGAGGGGACAGATTCTCAGGGGGATCTCCTGATACCTGCCATCTTTTTCCATCAGCCCCAATTATCTCCCTATAATCGCACCATCCCTACCCCTATGATTCCTCTTGCTACTTCAAACACACCAACTCTGCAATCACAAAGATCTCTTGTGAGTGAAGGCCGCACACATGTGGTCATTAGCAAGGTACCCTATTTCAATTCTCTTCTTTCATGGAATGTGGCGGGGCTAGCTAGTAAAGTGTCCAACAAAGCCTGGTTAGACGCCATACACATGCACGACATACTGTGTTTTCAAGAAACATGGTGTTGTGAAGAACTGCACCTCCTTGGGTATCAAACCTTTTACTCTTCAGCTACGCCGTCAGCACAGGGCCATAATAAGGGTGGACTCTGTGTTTATGTCTCAATAACGGCAGAGGTTAAGATTCATAACTTTCTGTCTAGTACCCATTTTCAAATTCTATCTTTTAACTGGGGCACGAATTAAAAAATTGTATTGGTAAACTTTTATAATAACATGTCCGATAGTGAAATGGAGCCCACCATGTCCAATATGTTGCGCCAGTTGACGCGTATCGTTGACCACTTTAAGGGGGCAATAATAATATGGGCAGGGGACATCAATTGTACGATCTGTTAACATTCTGATTCTTCCCTGTGTGGTCTCGCAGACTTCGGGGCGGACAATCCAACTCATTTTTCTCACACAAAGATGGGGATGTTGTTAAATGGTTTTGTTTTTAATTTCGACCTTTGTTTTGCCAATCAGACCTGTTCCGCACCCGCGCAGTTTGAGCCAACCTTCTTTGGTAGAGGTTGTAACTCAACCATTGATTTTATATTGATAAACACTGTTAATCCTGGGTTTCTGACCTCGTGGGCGGTTGGCAAAGATGTTTTTAGCGACCATTATCCCCTCTGAATTGGTGTAAACGTAAAGGGGCGGTATGATAACAAAGGTATTCTTCCCACGTATCCATATAGGATTGAGTTATCTAAAACAAATGGCTATGTGGTAAAATGGGAGAAGATTGTACCAAGTGAGTTCCTGAAAAAACTGTTCTCTGAGTGTGCCATTGATGTTAATGTTTGCCTGGAGGAACACGCGGACCCCCCGACTGTCATGTCAGCCTTTGTCAACATTCAACATCGTATCAAAGATATGCTGACCCGAGTAGTGAACAACAATAACACATCTAGTGAAGGGTGGTTCGATGTGAAGTGCACGAAAGCACTAAAAGCTTTAAAAAAAGTGTTGGCCCATAAACCAAGGGACCCCCATATAATCCGCAGCGCCAGGCAATTATATAAACGTGCATTAAAAGAAAGAAGATTGGCTCTAAAAAAGCAAGCCTGGGTTACACTTAGAGAAGCATCCACCCAGAAAAACACCACTAAGTTCTGGAGGATGGTCAAAACTTTATACCACCCAAATAACAGTGGTAACAAAATAGACCTGGCAATAACGGGTGAAAGATGGCTAACCCACTTTAGGCAACTATATAAGCACACAAAGCCAGCTGACACTATTACACCCCTAGGGCCGAGCCCCACTGTAGCCCAAACTACAGAAATCAGTAGGGACTCTTATCCCCCAAGTTGCTCATTCCCGATTGACTTAATCTTTTCAGTTGGTGAAGTCCAGGATGCAATTAGGGATAGTGCACCAGGTAAAGCAGCGGGGCCCGATTGCACCCCGGTAGACGTGTATAAAGCCGAACCGGACTTCTGGGCTCCCCTGCTTACCAACGTGCTGAATAAGGGTAACCAAAAGGGGTTTATTGATACCTGGTCGGACGCAATAGTGGTCCCCATTTTTAAAAAGGGCAGCCGAGACGATCCTGCCTGCTACAGGCCAATATCCCTATTGGATGGTCTAATGAAGATAGCAGGCAGGATTATTTTAAAGAGACTTCAGGAATGGGAGGAGGAGCACAATGTTGTGTCACACCTTCAATATGGGTTCAGGAAAGGCATAGGGACAGCCGAGCAGTGCTTAAACTTGGCCCTTTTATCTGCTGAATACACTCAGGCGAGGGGTGGATCGCTTTTTATAACCTTCGTTGATTTAAGCTCCGCTTTCGATTGCGTGGACCATATGTTATTATGGTCCACGCTGGGCGAGATGGGTATTGATGCCCGTATAATCACCTTTATTAGAGAGCTGTATAACAACTGCGGGGCAAGAGTGAGATATGGCAAGCAGGGGGAATGTACCGATAAATTTGCCCTTTCAAGAGGGGCTAGACAAGGATGTATTTTGGCCCCAAGGCTATTCACATATTACATAAACTCAGTGGGTCAACATCTTTCCCTCTTCCCAAATGATTACCCCATTGTGGAAGGTTTACCTGTGCCAATACTTCTGTACGCCGATGATGCGGCCATAATGTCCCAGACTCAAGTGGGACTGCAGAGGGCGGTGACTAAATTTGCGGGTTATATGCAGGATAGAGGACTTAAAGTGAACATTTCCAAAACATATACTATGCCATGCACCAATAAGCGAAAGAGGGCTCCCTGTAATGTTTTCCTGGATAAACAGAATATAGCCACTGTAGATAAGTTTTGCTACCTGGGTGTTCTCTTTGACAGGCGGTGCCGTTGGAAACAGGCGATTGAAGCTAGGAAACTGGCTTTCATTCGCACCATAGGCGCTCTGCGCGCTTTTTCCAACAGAGTGGGTGGCAAACCAATCAAAGAGTTGACTGAGATATATCGGGCGAAGTGCGTGTCCACAGCCACCTACGGGGCGGGATTATGGGGCATCGAGAAGGATCAATCCCTGCAGGGCTGTGAGAATCAATTTATTAGCTATCTTCTGGGAGCACCTAAAACCACATCTTCATTCATGACGCATATCGAGACAGGAGTTAAGCACCTGAGCGATATAATTAAGATGGCCCCTATTCTTTTATGGCACAAGGTATGGACTACAAGTGAAGCCAGTTTCAACAGGGACCTTCTAGAAGACTGCCTAGCCCTAGATGGGGTTGCAAATTTCAGATGGCTATTGTATGTAAGATCCTTACTTACCAAGATAGGACACCCAGAATATTATGAAAACCCGAGATCTTTGGATGGGGTTTCAAGATCAGTTCTCAAAAAAACACTAGCCACCCATCTGGAAACTTTGAGATGGAATTCTGAAAAACATAAACAAACCATCTTAAACTTCCAGGAAATCACCCCCAACGAAGGATTGCAAATGTACCTAAATGTTGATCCTAGTCCGTATCATAGAATGCTCCTGTCCCGTTTACGCCTTGTTTTTTTTTATCGCATGGTAACTTTACCAGATATGAACAATTCATCAACCACTAAGCTGTCCTGCACATGCGACAATATCGCAGTACAGTCTAATCTGCACATAATGTTCTTTTGCACTTTTTATTCTAACCCCAGAAAACTTTACTTGAAACCTCTCCTAAATCGCTGGGGTATAAGAAATTGCAGGCCAGCTTTCTCAAGATTGTTAAGACTTGAAGATGAGCATGTGATCTTTGCGGTATCTTGTTTTTTAAGAACTGTCATAAAGTTGCGGAAATCCATGTGGTAAAGCATCCCTCTTGTGGGTCCTATCCTGCTCTTCGTTTCAGTCACCAGATATTGCACTTTAAAATGTTTAGCATCTGAAATTCTTTTACTTGTCCAACTATCACACATGTTTTTATCTTGCATGTGCATATGTAAGTATATATTAATTGTGATTATGACTTGATATATGTGCTGTGCTTTTATGATTTTATATGAAAATCGAATAAAGATATATTTACAATTACAATTACTGTATGAAACCCCACTACAGTCTACTGTAAAACACAGTGCTCCAATTTTATAACACATTTACTCAACTGTATGTTATGCCACTCCAATCTACTGCACACCAAACCACTATAATCTACAACACCCCACTCCACTCTATGACACTTTACTCCACTCTACATTACCCCACTCCAGTGTACTCTGCTCCACTATACTACACTCAATTGAACTTTTTTCCCACTCTACACTACAGTACTATACTTGGTGCTATGCTGCTCCACTGTCAGACACTCTCCTCCACTGTATGCAGCTCTACCCTGAAACACTGTACTACACTCTTTGCCACTGTATGACATTCTTCTTCACTCTATGCACATACACTCTATGCCACTGTACTACACTGCATGACACTCAATGACTTGCCACTCAACTTCTCTCTACAATAATCTGCTCCACTATATGACATGGCACTACACTGCGCAACACTCTCCTCTATTTTATGGCACCATATTTCACCCTATTCCACTCTACTCCACTCTGTGACCGTCTACAACACCCTACTCTACTGTTCAACATGCCATTCCGCTGTACAACTCCTTGCTCCAGTCTATGATACTTGACTCAATTATATATGACACCATGCCACTACATCATATACCACTTTATACACTGCACGATATAAATAATACACTCAACTCTACTCCACACGATTCCAATCTACAAAACTCCAGTCTATGACAATAGACTTTACAACACTCTACTCCACTGTACTGTACGATACTCCACATAACAACTTTCCACCTGCAACACAAGGCTTTACGATTTGAACACATTTTTATTAGAATGTAAAACAAATATTGAAATTCAATGAAAAAAAGTTTCAAAGTTAGTTATGCAAACCAATTTTAAACTGGAGTGTTTTTTGATTTGCTAATAACTTTGGCTCTGTTTGACAAATCTTCAGAAAACTTTCAAAACTAGTTTGCCAGTCACTTCATCTGGTGTCTGGAAAATGTTCAGGGTGTTCCAACAATAGGGGGAGGAGAAAAAGAGGGGATCTCAAAACACGTTTTCCCAATTCAATTTCCCAGATGGATTTTAGACGCAACTATAGCCCAAACCGCTGAATGGAATACACCAAATTTATCATAAAAATAGATCTTACCCAGAAAGAGTGCTTTTTGAAATTAGGTGTAAATCTGTTCAGTCGTTTTGGAGGTATTAAGGTAAAAAATGTATGTATATCTTGAGATGCAGATTTAACTCGTAGCTGCATACCAACAGCAAGTTTTAGATTGGCTGGCCGCAACCTGAAAGGAAAGATGCAGCTGCCATTTGTTACATCTATAGTCAGTTCCTCGGGGGGAATAATACAATTTATAAGTGAAAACATTTCATGGGACTGATGGAGGGGTCTGTGAGAGACCCGTCATGGGCATGACACTGACCAAAATCACTTTTTTTTTAGCACACAAGGGTGCGTGTATGGTGCTCAGTGCAACCCCTCTGTGCTTCACAATTGATCTATAGATCGGGACCCAATTAAAAAAAACACATTTACCCACTCACAGACCCATACACCTACTCAAACACTCGCACACACCCACTTACATACCCACAGAACCACTCACACACCCAAACAGCCACCCTTACTCTCAGATCCACAAAACCACTCACATATCCAACCACAGACCTGCACAGTTACTCACATACCTACTCAAGCCCCCATTCACATACCCACTCATACAACTACTTACACACCCACATAACCACTCACACACCTATTCACACATTCCTATATTCACACACCCCCACACACAGACCCATAAAACCACTCACATACCCCCTCATGGACCCACACAGCCACTCACACCCTCACTCACACAGCCACTCACACACCAACTCACACCAATACAACCAATCCAACGCACATTCACAGACCTACAAAACCACTCACACACCCACTCACGACCCCCCAGCCACTTACATATGCAATCACACACTCATTTAAACACCCAAAACCACTCACACAGCCATACAGCCACTCAGACACCCTCTGACAGCCCCACAAAACCACTCACATACTCACTCACAGACTCACACATGCAGTCACACACCCATTCACAACCCACTTAAATACCCACACAACCACTCACACAACTACTCACACCCTCATATAGCCACTCACACACATCCACTTACATACCCACACAACCACTCACACAGCCATACAGTCACTCACATAACTACTCACAGACCCACAAAACCACTCACAAATCCAATCACAGATCTGCACAGTCACTCACACACCTACTCAAACCCCCATTCACATACCCACTCACACACCCACATACCCAGTCACACACCATTCACACACCCACTCACATCCCACAAAACTACTCACACACTTACTCACAGACCCTCACAGCCACAAACATACACCCTCACATCCCCACTTATATTCCAATACAACCGCTCACACACCTATACAGCCACTCACATACCCAGTTACTCACATACCCTCTTACAGACCCACAAAACCACTCACACAGTCACTGACAGACCCACACAGGCATGCACATACTCACCCACTTACACATCCACACAACTACTCACACACCCACTCACACACCCATACAGCTACTCACGCACTCACAGACCCACAAACCACTCACACACCTACACAGCCACTCACATACCCACTCACATACCCATACAGCCACTTACACTCCCACTCACACACCTACCCCCACACCCACAAAGCCACTACACACTCACTTACACAACTACTCACACTCCCAGTGATACACATCAACATTGCAATAGCATATGTTTGTATTAAATGTGTTGTTGTTTTAGTATTGAATGTGTGCTTTTGGTTGGGAAAGGATCCACGGATCAATAAAATGAATTTAAAAAGAAAGACTTGGAGCACTGCAGTTATAGAAAAACAACAAATGTTACCCTACCCTCATTTTTTAATTTGTAGTTTTAAAATATATATGTGTGAATTAAATATATTTATAAACTTGCAAAAATGTATGTTAGTAAATGTAACTTATGGGTCAAATTGTAGTACAATTTATATAAAAAAGTGAAATTCACTAAAAGAAACAAGGTTACATGCATGTTATAGTTAGGAAATAGCACTAAAAAAATGAAATTCACTGAAAAAAAGAAAAGTGACAGGGAAATTATTAGTAGGAAATGTAATTGTCAGGGAGTAGCCTCGCTCACTGCACAGCTCTGCCTAGTAACTGTTGCCCACTGACTTTTTCAGGTCCTGTGTTGGAAGCCCTCCTCCATCCGCAGGCATCCACCAGCACCTCATCTCTGGTGGTTCAGTAGGGAGCTGCTCTGTCCTCTGTGTCTCTGTTTCTGCCTTTCTTTCTTTCTGTCTTTTATCTTCAGACCTCTAATTTTCCTTAATTTTCACATTTCTATCTTTTCTGCTCACTTTCTTCCCTTTTCTGCACTTGTGTACCTTTTCTCACAGTGTCCCGGCTGATGCTCGCCCCTTGTGGCCCCGTGCCCCTCCAGCACCGCTTTCCCTATTTCCTGCCTCCCAGCTGTCCAGCGCTCCCCCTCATGCTACTTAATGGCAATTGCTGTGTAGCAAAGGAGAGATCTCACTGACAATGTCAGTGAGTAGCCATGGTGGTCCAGTGGGGAGCATCTCTTCCCTGCTACTGCTCTGCCCTCTGTCTCTTTGTTTCTGTATTTCTCTGTTTCTGCTTTCTTTTCCTCTGACCTCTGATTTTCCTTAATTTTCAAATTTCTATCTTTCCTGTTTTTCTGTTCACTTCCATCCCTTTTCTGCACTTTTGCACCTTCCCTCACTGTGTCCCCGCTGCTGCTCAAACCCTGCAGCCCTGCCCCCTCTAGCTCCACTTTCCTGCCTCCCAGCTATCCAGTCCTCCCCCTCATGCTACTTAATAGTGGCTGCATGCAGCAGATACGCAGGTGGTGTGCCTTTGCCCATCTGTGCCTGTCTGAGCCTTAACAGCACCCAGCACCACAGACCCTGGTTCCCAGACCATCCACTGATACAATGCCAGCACCCCTAACACCCTCAACACCGGATGCCACACTGCCTGACCCAGGTAGTCACCGAATGACACCCAGGGCCCTTTCTCCTGCCTAAACTGCAGCTGCACCATTGCCTGCCACTGTACACCAGCCCCACCTACCGCACAACCGACAAATATCGGACCTAACCAGCTCAGCTGTCTCCTGCTGTACACACACTCACTCCACAAACAAGCCGTAGAGATCTGGGACCTACTTGACTCCATCCACCATGACATCGCCTTCCTCATGGAAACCTGAATGAACTCCACCTCTGCCACAGACATTGCCACCCAAGATGGCTACAAAATGATCCACAAGGACCTCATGAACAAGCCGGATGTAGACATCACCATCGTACACAAAATCACCCTCCACCTCACCACCCACTTGGACGACTACTCAACGAACATGGAGCACCTCCATTTGAAGGTCCAGACCAACCCAAACACCACTCTCCCTGGAACCCTCATCTACTCACCCCAGAACACCATTCTCTGTTCAGCCATTATATCATTGACTTCATCACACCCCACGCTCTTGCTTCCACATCTACATCCTCCTTGGCAACCTCAACTTTCAACTGGACACCCCCAATGATAAGAACACCTCATCCCTGCTGGAGAACCTCAACACTGTCAGACTCAAACAACTGGTGACCTGCCCAACCCACTCAGGAAGACAAACGATTGACCCCATCTTCTCTGCTAGCGACAACATCACATTCAGCCTCACCTTTGAGTGCCTTTGAACCGACCACTACTTTATCCATTACTCCTTCAACAAACTCATGTTTCACCACGCCCACCGCTACCCTCGCAGAAGCTGGAACAAGGTCACCAAAGAATAGCTCACCACCTCCCTCAGCAAAACCCTTCCACTGACATCCACGTATGCTAACATCTCAGCAAGCAACCTTCATCGATGGATCTCCAACTGTGCCAGCTCACTGGCTCCCCTCAAGAAAACCCCAGACAAGGAAAACTCCAAGAAAACCAGCTAGTTCTCTCCCACCCTTCAGGAGTCCAGACGCACTTGTAGACGGCTCAAAAAGAGATGGAGGAGCAGCAGGACCCTGAAAGACCACTCAGCCTTCAAAACATCTGTCAGCAAAAACTACCACCTCATTAGAACAACAAAGAAAACAGCTCTACAAGAAAGGATCAACGCCAACACACTCAAAGAACTCTTCGCTGTGTCCAAAGAATTCGCCAAACCCAGCACAGGAACAGCAGACATCTGACCCTCCCAAGACCTCTGCAACAACCTTGGCACCTTCTTCCAAGGCAAGATGAAGGAAATCTACGACAGCTTCAACTGCCTCGATACCCAAGACCCTCCCACCCCACTGTAACCACCATACCATATGACACCGGACTCCATCAGACCCTGCTCAGCTGGACTCCACCCACAGCTGACAAAACCCTGAAGCTCATGATGAGCATCCACTCTGGAGAACCCTCGTACCCATGTCCACAACTCATCTTCAACAGAACCAGCAGTTCCATTGCCCCCAAGACTGCAGCACCATCAACTGCTTCATCAACTCCGCCAAATTCCTGGATGACTGGAAACACACAGTGATCAACCCTTTGCTGAAGAAACCCTCTGCCAACCCAACAGACCTCAAGAACTTCAGACCCTCTCTACTCCCCTTCCTAGCCAAGGTCATCGAGCAGGGCATCAATGCCCAACTTTCTGAGTTCATTGAATCAACTAGGTCTGGCTTCCAAAGCAACCACAGCACCAAAACCGGCCTCCTTGCCGCTACAGATGACATCTGCACCCTCCTCGACCGTGGCAAAACTGCAGCCCTCATCCTCCTTGACCTCTAGGCCACCTTTGATAACATCTCCCACCACACCCTATGCACAACACTTCATGATGCCAGCACTATGACAAAGCCATGAAATGGATCTGCCTCTTCCTCACCAGCCGAACACAGAGAGTCAGACTACCACTGTTCCACTCTGAACTCACAGAGATCAGCTGCGAAGTGCCTCAGAGCTCCTACCTGAGCCCAATCTCTTCAACATCTACATTGCTCGCTTGCAGCCATCGTCAGGAACCTAGGACTCAACATCGTCTCCTATGCTGATGGCACCCAGCTGATTCTCTCCCTCACCAACGAACCGACAGTTACCAAGAACAACTTCGACAACGTGTCACCACCTGGATAAAGGACGGCTGCCTCATGCTCAATTCAGAGAAGACCAAAGTCCTCATCCTGGGTTCCATCCATTCTGCCTGGGATGACTCCTGGTGGCCTGCAGTGCATGGAACCCCCCACACCCACAGACCACGCACGAAACCTCGGCATCATCCTGGACTACTCGCTCACTATGAATCACCAGATCAAAGCCATCTGATCAGCCTGCTTTCACATGCTATGCCTGCTCCGAAAGAGCTTCAAGTGGATCCCCATAGAGTTCAGAAAGATGGTCACCCACACACTCATTAGCAGCAGACTCGACTACGGCAATGCCCTCTCCTCAAGAATCTCCTCAAGAAACTGCAGAACAATCAGAATGTGTCTGTCAGACTCATCCTCAATATCCCCTGCCGCAGCCATATCACTGGCCACCTGAGAGACCTCCACTGGCTCCCAGTGAAGAAAAGAATCAAGTTCAAGCTCCTCACACACACCTACAAAGCCCTACATGATGTGGGACCTGCATACCTTAACCACTGCCTCCCATTCCACGCACCCACCAGAGATCTCCGCTTCGCCCAGCTGGCCCTGGCCACCATTCCACTCATCCGCAAGACCATGGCCGGAGGAAGATCCTTCTCCAACCTCTCAGTAATAACCTGGAACACCCTGCTCCCACATCAGGCAATCACCATCACTGCCTCAATTCAGGAAGGACTTCAAGACCTGGCTCTTCGACTGAACCAAAGTGCCGTCGATGGATCAGCAGTCCCTCCCACAGCCTCGAGACCCTTATGGGGGAGTAGATGCACTCTACAAAACGAAGGATTGATTTATTGGATTTAAAAAAACATAGAAATTCAATGCAAGAACAAAAGGTTACAGGGATGTTATAGTTAGTTTCAGATTTTGCACACACAAAGCCATAGAAATTCAGCAGTTATAGTTACCTGAGCTAACTATGATTTATGCCCCTCACAATGCACTGCTTATTACCTCTCATAATACATCACTCATGAATTGGTCAGTGACATCACTGATGACATCTCAAATGACATCATGGATTACATCACTTATTGCATCATCCAGCAAAGTAAAACATCCTAAAATACCATTTACATTATTTTTTAATATGAATATGAGACAGGTGAGAGATGTACAGCAGAGTGCTCACTGTAACCTTATCAATTATTAAACTCACTTATCACCTAGCAGATCATCTTTTAGAATGGCAATCAATGTGAAAGGCAGTGTATTTCTTGATGTCCTGCCTGCAAGAAAGATAAAAAAAACAGCTGGGAAGGGAATCAGAGGTGTCAACCCCTGTGGTGGGAGAAAGCTGTACAATAGCCAGGGCATGCAGAGCACACAAGGGGGTAGGGCTACCTAGTACTCTAGCAGGCGGCTTTAACTTGCACCGCCTGTTTTACTATTAACCTTTACCAAGGTCTGACGCATGCCACATCTGCGTGGCCTAGATCATAAAATGTTCTGTTGTTAGAAGAGATTAAAAGGGACAGAGCTGTGAAGTGTCAGAGTTTATTCACACGGCTCTTGGCAAGAAAGAGCTGGAGTTAGCGTTGCCACCTTTGCAGAAGAAAAATACCAGCCATTTGTTGTTTAGAAATCTGCAGGGACATAATACTAAATAGGACTTTAAAGAAAATCGAATGTACTCATTAGTAACATGACTTTTCTGCCTCTGTTTACCTTAATTATTTGTATGGGCGTGTTAACTCCACTTTGGAACACATTTGTAAGTGCTTTGTATTTCCTATTTGAAGTTGTACAGAAAATGGCTTAATAAACTGGCTTTTGTACTGACCGGGACATTAAAATACTTGTAGTGCCGTAGAGAAACAACCAGGTGGCTACCCTTGCTGCAGTCCATCATGCATGCTGCAACAGGGTGCTGCTTCTGTCTGCCACGCGAGTAGATGTCCTTCTTGAGCTGCAGCTTCCTCAATGTGAAAGGAAGGTTTCTCAAAGCGAGTTGTAGCAATCATCCGTGACTGCACACATTGAGAAATCTCACCAAGAGGTGGTCTGGAGTAAGATTTTCTTGGCTCTCGCTCACCAACCTAATGTTGGCATGCGCAGTGGAGGCAAAAACTCCGCTCTGCACAGTTTTCAGAACTCCACGAGCTACGCAGAGCGCAGAGTGGGAAAAACTATGTAAACTCCATGATCGGAGTGGAATTTCATGCCCAGGTCCAGAAATTATATGGTACAGCATTTACGATACCTACCCAAACCCCAACGAGGCACTAAAGCACTTAGATGCTACTGATGAATATAAACAGCTTCACTAAATGGGACGTCCTGAACAAATTGTTAATGAAGTCCCTGGCAAGGGCCACGGGAATTATGTAGATGGAGAGGGATAAATTATGCTACAGGGTTGACTAAATTATGCAGCATTAAAAGGCAAATTATGTGGCATACTTCTGCACATTTTGTGATAGTATTACCTCATTATGTTGTCACTTTTACACTTGTTAACACTGTTTGGATCTAGGTTGCACCTCAGTAGTAGCAGTTGAATACTCACATTTAGCAATAGGCAACAGAAAAGTGACCATTCAACCTTTGAAAAAAGCCTTGCACGGCAATTAACACGTGTTGTTATGTTTTAGTATCTTTTGAATTGAGCTAGAAATTCATCTTTTATGTTAGAATTTGCAGAGTATACAGCAGATGAAGGTTTGTGACAAATGCGGCAAATCCATAATTATGTGAAAAATGCTGCTGCCGCACAATCACATATTTCAAATGGCCCTGCCCTTGA
Source organism: Lissotriton helveticus (assembly GCF_964261635.1). Classification (NCBI taxonomy): domain Eukaryota; kingdom Metazoa; phylum Chordata; class Amphibia; order Caudata; family Salamandridae; genus Lissotriton; species Lissotriton helveticus. Next base: position 667,405,818 of record NC_136063.1, read on the forward strand.
CTTAGAGGTCAATAACCAGCCCCAAGTACAGACAGTAGGCACAGCAGGGAGCCCTCCTATCATCTGGTGAGATGCTAACTTGAAACAGGTGATAACCTAAATTAATCACTGACAGCCCTCCTCTATTTTACGTTACTCACTGCCTCCAATACCAAACATTACTCTGAATGCAGACCATTTTGTGGCCATTAATATCATACTCCCTCTTTTTAACTGTAAGTATTAATATTGTTAACTTTTGGAAAAGCAAACAGTACATTATTTAGTTTCCTTAATGAGGGACTACACAGAAGGTAACCAAAAGTATTTTACTACAAAAACATTAGAAAGAAGAAGAACATGGGAGCAAAGGGTTTCAGGTTCCTGAGAATTTTGTGGCATTTATAGAAACATGAATATTGTATTTGTCCTTCAAGCAGCATTGGTTTGAGGTTCAAAGTAAATCCATTTTTGTTTCTGTTACCAAGGGTGGCTCCTCTGAGGGTCGGTCTGGAACAGAAAATAACTTGCATTAGATAGCTAAAACTGTGGCCCATGTTTGTGATTTGAGGCATTTTGAACTTTTACGGGCATGCTGTATAAGTGTTTTGCAAGGTCTGGAAGACTGCATAAATATAAGCTTGCTGCAGGCAATGGTTTTCAATATTAGGGAAATCAATAGTAAAAAGTGGCCCACCACAACATAAAACAGGTCCCAAAACAGCCAAAACACTAGCTTAAGCACTGGCCTGTCAGGTCAGCCCATCAGGCACTTCCTGATTGCCTTTTAGGCCAGTCCAACCCTAGGTACTCTATTAAATGCAGGTAGTACCTTTTTATTGCAAAATGCAAGATCGGCCTGTGCTTGTGAAGCCCTAAATTATTATGTACAAACCTCTAAGCGGAATGCACAAGTGAATTAGTAATGTAATTATTAGCTGTGTTCCACCTGCATTCCTGTTTGTAATGTTGATTGTGTATTATATAGAGATAGAAATGTCAATTTAATGGTCATTTTCATGTACATTGCACCTGATCTGAGAGGGGCTGTTGCTGTGTGTTTTTTTACCAATAAAAAATATACTAAGAATGAGTTGGAAGGCATCTGATGCTCCATCAGTGTAACCAGTCTGTAACACTTATGCTTGTGAAACAAACACAGTGTTTCATATCAGTGTGTCTGGAAAGTGTTCGTTTTTAAACTTAGCAAGGCATTAATTTATATCCTTCTTTAAGCTCTAAGTACACTATGAAGCTTCACTGTTCAATGTAATGTTAGAATCATACCTCCTGCATCCGTTTTACCTCAACTTAGTTGCTTTATTGATTTAAAACATATTTGTTCATTTGTAACTTAATTAATATCACTTTGTATGATGCAATTACAGTGAAACGGTGCTTTATGTTACTACTGCTATTCCTGCCATTTTGGCATGGTCCTGGAATAAACCGCGTAAATTATCAGCCAATGAGATTCTGGAAACAACAATAGCCTGCGAATACTTCACCCACCCATGTTAAATAGGGTAAAGTGTTGGACTATATATATGTTGAAAAGAAAACCACAATGTTGTGATTTCAGCAATCTTTGGAATCCATTGGGATGTGTTGGAAGGTTTTTATGTTCACCAACCTTTATTGTAAGCATATTAGAGCAAAGGCAGGACTTGAGGTCAAGTAGTGTGTGATCAGCTACAGTGGCAAACAAGGTGGTTACTGTCTGTGAACTACACCTATTTTGCCATAGCAATTTGATACAATCATAAAGATGCATGAATGAAAACTGTGCTGGGAATATGTCCTGGAAATATTCCATTATTGCTCCTTTATCCTATTAAGTTTAGTTCAAAGGTCTCACATTTTTGCAGATTGGGGGACAGAGTTTGGTAAAGTAGAACTGCAACAGTACGTAGTATTTTTTTATACATTTACTAGCAAACTTTATGCTGATTCTAAGTACTACTAGAATTTGGTAAAATGGGAACAGAAGAAAACATTAACATAGTGATTACCCAAGAGCAGTGGTTGCTTGCTGAATCTGTAGTTGATACTGTTGCATATTGCTCATCTCTAAGGGCCTAAGACACTACTTCCAATGGAATACCAGTTACTTGGTTTGTACAGCTATGTCTTCATGTAGGACAGAATTTCTGTTAAGGACTGGATGAAGCTAGACAATGTCTCAGCCTGTAGAGCCATACAATATCTCCCAGTTAGGTTTGCAACCCATATTTTTGCCTAAATCTGTATCTCCTCACTTTTTCTAGGCACTTGTGGATGTTTCATTCCCTATCCCCAATTTATTCCATAGAAATGCAACTGCATTTTCAAGTGATCTCATTAAATTGATAGAATTGAAGACTTATGTATTTTATTATATATTATTTTACTGTCACATTTGTACAGCGATTGATAACCGTCTGGAAGCCCTTACTGGATGTTTGAATAAGTAACTTTGTTGTAGTGGGATATAACTCGCGGAGTGTTTGTTTTCACTGGCCTGAATGTAGTATGCTTGGTGTCATAAGAGAGGTTGAAGGAGCGATATAACTGGCGGAGTGTTTGTTTGCAATGGCCTGAATGTAGTATATTTGGTGTCATAAGAGAGATTGATGGTGGGCTCCAATTGAGATGCAGTTAATTTGTATGAGAATGTATGCATGCAAGTGAATGTGAGTGCACACCAGGTTTCTTATACCTCTTGCTACATCCTGTCAGCTGGACCTGATGGATCGTTTGCTAGGGAGCAGTTCGTTATTTTTTGCTTTTCAGTGATTTTGACAATTGTTGAATAATCATATTCGTTGCAGGAGTGTGTACCAGAGGTTGAGATTTTCTGAAATTGAACAAGTAATGGAGTTACGTCATTTCTTCATTGGATTCCTGACTGGTGGATCTTAAATATTCCATTATTCAAGTCCAGAGAACGCTAGAGTTGACCGACCAGCCTATAAATGAATTTAAATATTTTTGTTTCCCTGTGGATACTGAGAAGGTAATTGGAATCAAATCAAAGCACACATTCACCATACACAGCATTTGCTTGCCTAGAGATTTGCTGCATGTTGGCACACACAACTTTAGCTGTGGTGCACATACACCCTTCTTTACTGCACACAGAGGAACAACATTTGAGGGAACATTGGTTAAGACCCTGGGACAACTCTGCCTGATGTGCACATTACTTTTAGAAATTAGAGAAGCATTTGTGTGGTATTTTGTGATCTTTAACAATGAAACCATGGTGATGTCATCTATCTGCTCCAGACCTATAAGGGGAAATCTATACAAAAAGATGTACATTTGTTTAATGATCCCCGTCTCTGCTTTAAAAGAATGCCTTAGACATTGCAAAGCAAATCAAATCAAATCCAAAAGTGATATACCACTGAACTTTTCACTTAATTATAATGTTACTTTAATCTTTGGCATTTTCAATACATTTCTAGTGTCTTTTAATTAAAGGAATGTTTTATTATCATATTGAATGCCAACCCTACACTGCATGTAGGGGGGCTTGGCCGCAGGGCCTAGACGTGCAACCAACTCTCTTGGCTCTTCACCTAGTCCCGACCCTGGCATGGCCCATATAGCTCCTGCTTCAATGCCAGAATATCCCCATGCTAGTTGTGAATAATACAAATACAACAACACATATCATAACATAACATAGCATAACATCACATGACATGACATAACATCACATGACCGGGAGAGACATGGAGATACAGAAAAATTCAAGGAGGGACAGAGAAAGACCGAAAAAGAGAGAGAGGGAGAGAAAGAGAAATGGAGAGAGAAAGAAAGAAAGAAAGATAGAAAGAAAGAAAGAAAGAAAGTAAGAAAGGTTCAGAGAAAAAGACATGCACACGAGAGAGAAAGAGAGAGAGAGAGAGAGAGATGGAATGAGAGAGAGAGAGATGCAGAAAGCGATTTTATTGATGGCCATCTTAACAATGTATATTTAGATTACAATGTTTTTACATTTTCAATGCATCTTTACTATGCCCAGGTTATCAGTCATACTGGAGCTTTCCTCTTTGTTTTATATTTCTTTGTACTTGAAGGTCTCTTGGAAAACACTAAACATATACAAGGAATCATATATTTTTCATGCAATCTGATCGTCCACTGATTATTAGAGACAGGTGATGGAAGCTGCACTAATTCATAGACCAGTTTCTCGAGCAATGTACAGCATCATCTCAAAGTTCCTCTTGGCAACAAGGTTGACTACTATAAGCAGGTGGCTGCTGCCAAACAGGAAAATTTGTTGCTAAGGAAGGGCAATGGAGATTATATTTGCATTGCGAGTAAAAATAGGGTTGTTACTTAGACTGGCTCTGAGTTTTCTCAGTACTCATGTGCTGATTAGACTCTAAGAGCGAGATTTACGACCATTTTTTGCGGTCGCTAAAGGGAAATCGCCCCGTTTAGGACAGCAAAATTGGTCTGGCCTATGTAAAAATCCTATTTTGCGAGTCGGTAACCAATTACTAATAGAGTTTGCAACCCGCTATTAGGAAGGGGCATGCCAAGGGTATCCCTTCTTAATAGCGAGTCCAAATGGTATGTACCATTATCCTGCGACCGTATTTGCGGTCCCAAAAACTCTCAGTTTACCACCTACTTCAAGTAGGTGGTAAGCCACTTGCAAACAGGAAGGGGTCCCCAGGGGACCCCTTACCTTTTGTGAATGGGTGTGAACATTTTTTTTAAGAGCAGACAGTTGTCCCAAGGACCACTGCCTGCCCTTCAAAAATTAAACAACAACGTTGCATTTCTTTTTTTGAATGCATCCCTTTTTTCTTTAAGGAAAACATGCTACATTTAAAAGCAGTCACAGACATGGAGGTCAGCTGACCCTAGCAAGCTACCATCCCTGGGAGTGCTAGCCATTCCTAATGGGATCGCAAATAGCACCCTCCTTATGAATATTAATGAGGCAAGCAATTTGTGACCCCATTACGAATCGCTAACAGTGTCTGCGACACTGTTGTAAATTGCAAAATGTAAGGGTCGTACATCTGGCCCTAAATACCCAATCTGTATAACTGTCTTGCCTTCAACATCATTCCAGTTGCCTGATATAGGAACTCTAGTATGTTTATAAGTGATTTAAGGTGTGTTGGGCCTTATTTCTTTACTATTTTCTTTTCAACATTGCTTATTTCTGTGTTTTCGGTGTGTGCTTACCAAGGGGGAGTGGTGTAGGGTAACCTTTTTTTTAGCGGTTATTGCCTTAAAAATTAAGGTTGATTCAAATAGTGTTTTTTCTTTTCTAAATGGAATTGTACTGACAGTACATATTATCTAGGCAACTTTCTTGGTAAGTAATTACTTACTCAGCTTCAGTCAAAGATGGATTTAAAAAATAAAGCACTAGGTGAGAAGAAAGTAAATATATGCCCTTCCAAAGTCACAAGAACACATTCTCTGGTCTTGAATCAAATGTGGCGTATTTCTGCAAGTCACAGCAATGGGGGTCACAACTTTTATTGACTTTGCTCTGCAAAATATTGTGATTTTCTCCATCGCTAAACCTCGAGTTTCCAACTGTAGCTTGATGGCTACTCAGAGCTCTGTAACATAAGGTGGAAAGGGTTTCTGACCCACTCGTAAATCTCTCCCTTTAGCTAATGCTACATTAAGCTTCAGAACATTTAAAATAGCCGCTCCTACAGATGAAAGTCTTCAAAGAATAGATTGAAATTGTTTTTTTAGATATTGGGTAATTTTCCTACACATACTTTGGAAGATTTGCCCATTTTTGGAAGCAGCTATATCTATTTTTCAAAAAGTACTTCTGGAAATGTTTATTGCTTTGCAGCATCTCTACATGAATAACTGAATGCTCTTTCTGGAAATAGGGCGCCAGGTACTTAAATATTTGAAAAAGTATATATTTCGGTGTTGCAGTGTCAGAAAGTATATTATCTCTTAAATCAACATGTGAATGATGGGAAAAGAACAAAAACAGTAATGCAGTAATGGGGAGAGGAGTTGGCCAAACGGCTAGCGAGGGTCAACCTCGAATCTGGGGAACCGTTTCGAGTCTCGGCAAGGACACGCAACGTCTTGTGATTCAGGGCAAATCGCTTAGGGCCAGATGTATGACCCTTTCATTTAGCACCTCGCACTATGCAACACATTGCGAGTCACAAATTGCAAGGCCCTAAATGCGGTAGCAAACCATTAGTACATTGTTTTGCGACTCACTCTTTGGAAGGCAACGCCACTACATGTGTACTTTTTAGACATCAGTTCTGGGCTTAGAAGCCTCCTACCGCTGCATTTAGTGCCTGGTTGTGTAATGATAAAGCATTCGCTATCAACAAAGCTACTGAACATTAATTGTGGAGTTGTGGACCATGAATATTAACTACAGAATATCATCGGACCTAATATCCTAGACAGAATGTTGAGGGACAAAATATCGAAAGATAAGTATGCATTGATTTTCTATACCTAATTCCATATATATATGTACCTTGACAATATATATATAATTAAAGCACATAGATGTGAAGTTACAAATAGCAAATCTATAATTTCCTTTATGCACTTTCTTGTCATTATTTTGCAGTTCGATAGTTTGTCCACAATACACTATGTTATATGTAATAACATGTGTAAAGCTCAAAGCTACCCCAGCAACGGGGTTTCAATTAGCCTATTAGTTTTCCAGGATATTCTTGTACTTGATGTTCCAGAGTACAATCCATTTTTCACAACTTTGAGTGTAGCTGGACATTCACTATCAAGAAAACTGAGGATAAAATAATTCACAGTTCACATTTCTAATTAGATTATTATTAACACCATGATGTATGAAACTTACAGCATAAATGCTTAGCTCATAATACAAATACAAGGTGTAAACAATTATACAACAGTCCAAAGATCATAATATAAGAGATGTTTTCACTGTTCCTTGTGATAGGCTGTGGTTACAGAACAGTATCTGTGGTGGCTACTGCTGCCCAGGGTCTTAGGTACTAATGATCCCCAACTAGATAAATAACATACTCCTTTTCTAAGGACAGCAAGGGCTACAAGCCAAATAATTCTGTTGCAATTTGTAGAGAGTGCAGAACGTTTTGTGTAGGGTGAGGAACTCAGATATTGTTGACCAATGGTGTTGGAATCTGGCTTTGTATATGGTTTGCCACTAGGTGTTTAAACCGTGCACAGAGTCCACAGGTTCTCCAAAAGTGTACAGGGCTCAATGTAAAACCCAAAGTGCTTTATTAGTGGTAGTGTGGACGAGCAGCCATAGGCCTAACACAGAGTGTAAGACATTTATTGCATAACATTGACCAATAATGGACACACAACTCAAAAGGAGATCCATACCAATTTTAGAAAAATAAGCATTGTCTGTACTTTATTTTGAGACCAAGATCTTTGTGATAAGGTAAGTACGTTTTTAAACAGAAATACTTTTAACTTTAAAAAATCGACAGAACAATTTCAGAGCAGTTCAATGTTATCCTATTAAGGAAAACAATCATGCAGTTAGACGGGTAAGTTTACACTTACAGTTCCAGTCTTTGGGGCCAAACGTCAGCAAGGGACAAGGGTCAGGTGAGTATCACAATTGCACCATCAGTGACACAGGGGCAACAGGGTGCAGAGGTCAAAATCAGTGTTCAGCCCAATGTGTTTCAACAGAGACTGGGGGTGCTCGAAGCCACACTGCTTGCAGGTAAGTAAATTGGTTGCAGGTGCCAAGCTTTGGGGGTTAGGTAAAGCACAGGGGGGCTACAAAGCAGCACCAAACATACACCCCCAGCAGCACAGGGCAGCCGGGTGCAGGGTGCAATTTCATCATCGCTCACCCAATGCATTTCATTTGAGTTTTTGCTCTTGACAAAAAAGCTGCAGAATTTGCACAGAGAATGCAGGAGGGAGATGAACAACAGCAGAGGTAAGCAGAGATGCAGCAGGTCACAAGGGTACCGTCAATTCAGCTCACCAAGGCGCAGGGGATTCGGTGCAGGAGTGCCTTTTGACATATGAGTCTTCTTACCAGAGCCAGTCATGGTCAGGGGGAGCCTCTGGATTCAGGCTACAGGCATCATCGTGGAGTCCAGGAGAGGTCAGCCAATGCTTGATTTGAGGTCAGGATTGCTGGGGAGCCTGTTCTGGGTCTGTTGTCTACGTGGACATGAGCCGTAGGTATCGGCTGCAGAGTGAGCAGGACTCACAATTTGTGATGAACAAAATTAAGCTAGTGGATTATACTCTAAATTCAGATTTTTCTAGATACCGGAGGATTTTCAGTTTTCACCAATCTCTAGGCCACGTCTGAGGTCTTGCATTAAAATACAGTGAAGGATGTATTCTGTAATTATCGTGGTTTGGAATGGCAAAATCCAGAATGTCCTAACACTTTTTTTGCACCGAGATAAGATACCAAAACAATTTCTAGCACTAATGCAGCTGAGTAACTCGAAACATTTAGCTATCTTAATAATGGTTGCCTGTCTACATGTAGAGTAATATAACCCAAACATTAGATGTATATGTGTAGTAAGCCAGATACAAATAGCATCACTACTATTTAGGTTTATACAGTATAACTTTAACTGTCAACTCTATGTTATGAATGGAAATATCAAGAAATAAAGAAATCTTTTTTTAGAAAATTTAACAACTCCTCTGCCACGATACTTAGGAGCACCATGATGAAAGACAACCTTAACATAGGCCCAGGGTTGGCTTTAGGGTAGTGTGACTGGTGCGGCCGCGCCAGGCGCTGACCAGGAGGCAGGGTGCTGACCTCAGGTGGTGGCACTGTGTTTAGCAATAACTTATGATTACAAGCATCTGATGCAGAATTTCTTGTGCTCCAGATTTCAGGCAGTAATAAAAATGTCAAGATAACGCTTGTTAATAAAGTTCCTGCTAAAGAGATCAAAGTTTTGTCTGGTTACTGTTTTGACTCACCATAAAGTAGCAAAGAGGGTTAAAATGCCTGCTGCCAAGAACAGAGTTGTGTTCTTGGTACTGAGGGAATCTGAGGAAGAGGTTATTGGGGGAGGGGGGCACCAAAAACGATTGTCGCACAGGGTGCCACAGCGCTAAAGCCAGCCCTGCATAGGCTAAAGAAAATGCTTCAGTGTTTATGTACTTTCATTTACATTTTCTGATGTGCCTCATATAATCAGTCGATATTCAACCCTTATCAATGAATTGATTTTCTTTTTATATGTGCAGGAGTTCATGAAAAACTGAACGAAAATTAAATCAACATCTACATTCCTTGTTTGCATGGGCGTCCGCAGACATTTTTCCAGGGGGCGGGCAAAATGTTAACGTCATCACCATCCTCCGACATGATGTGTGCCAGGTGGGGCACAAGAAACACTGGGTTGCAGAACTGCCACAGACCAACAAACACCACCTGTAGGGAAAACGCTAAACTTTCTGACAAGGTGCTTTATCTCTGTCTGCTAGGTGTGCAGACTTCCGGGTCCTCGATCAGAATACTTTTAAACAGCCTATGATTAAAGCACCAGATTAAATATACTGTGTGCACAGTGTATGTTAGAGAATATTTGTAGCACACATATTTACCAATATTGGCTTCTTGGTGCTAGAATTCATGATAACTTTTATCCAAAGTTAAAGCACAACGCCAAAGTTAGTAATAAATAATGCCTCAATCACACACGCTAGTGATTCGCCAATGGGTGCTCCCTTTACTAGAATTCCCCGGGCATTGCTAAATTTTACACACATTCAATTTATTTTATACAAAATAAAATGTATAGGTCCAAATGTTAGCTATATTTTTTAAAAGAAACTTAGAGTCCCTCTACGTGTAGTCAATGTCAAACTGACAACGTACCCATGTTTAGGCTCCCTTATGCGGAAGCCTGGCACCGTAAATGTGTTGCACATGCGGCGCCCACAGCGGCGGCACATCAAAGGTCCAGGGATGCTGAGTCTTACACAGTGGTCGAAGTGGGGGGAAAAAAGTAGGGGAACAGTGGGCAGAGAATCAAAGGACGGGAATAACCCAAGGATTGGATCTGTGGGTGGAGCCAGAGGTGTGGCCAGAATGCGCAGACATCCCAATTTTTAGTATTTGTTTGGCATTTCACTGCCCAGTTTAATCAACCAATGGATACACATGATTATTTAAGGTTATAATGAGTTATTGACAATAAAATATATTCACAAAGTGGGATATGCTTCTAATCACAGAATGTACCAAATACGATAAAATGTGGAAACACAAGCCATTTGTCTCCAAGCCATGGAGTTTCTGTCATCAGCAGTACTCCCTTTTTCCACAACAGCAGTTCAAACATGAATGGCAAAATATGTATCCTAGTTTGCAAATGTTTTCTCTAAAATTATGGCCCTGCGATATTTGCCTCATAATGCAAGATCTGCTGCATGATCTGACCATTTAAACTAATCAATTGTAGCTCAAACATATCAAAAGTGAATATAAAATGTTACTTGTGTTGCTGCTGAGTGGATGGCCTATTGTAAAGGTTGACTGGTCACCTTTCTCACTGCTGCGTTTGTATGTTACACTGGTACTAATAAGGCAAAATCTTTCCAGTGACTGTTAGCATGTGTACACACGTCAAAATAATAAAATATCTGAAATATACTGCATTACGCTGCAGCCTTTTTTTTAATGCATAATTTAGTCAACACTACGGCATAATGTTGTCATCCTTTGCTGCATATTTAATTCTAGTGGCCCCACCGCAGGCAGCACATGTTAAAAGTGCTTGTGAATGAAGCCGGGTGACTGTAAGTTTGCAAACTTAGTTTGGTGTGCGGGTAAATCGTGCATTGCCAATCCCTGGTGAGTTGCAGCTACTACTGCTGAAACAAGGCCAATGGAGGTACCTATGGGTGAGGCAGACTGGCCTCAAGGGCTGAGCCAGCCATAGCACTGGTTGTGTCCTGTGCATTAATGTTTGTTAGTGCCCCCCAATGACCACCTCTGCCATGGATTCCCTCACTACCACCCTTTAACTGTGCCCCCTAAGTTTCCATAACCACTCTCTCTCAGTTGCCTTTAATTTGATTTACAGTGCCACTCATACCATTGTAGGGTGTCAGAGCAATTTACATCACACACATTACACAGAGACAATCAATATGTGTGTAAATCACTGTATAGAAAAGGTAACATAAGACTAAGGACTACAAGGTGTAGGAGTCACATGACAACCATACTAGTAGCCTGTATAGTTTTATAGTGATTGGTCTGGAGAAATTTATTTTATACAAAATAAAATTTATAGGTCCAAATGTTAGCTATATTTTTTAAAAGAAACTTAGAGTCCCTCTACGTGTAGTCAATGTCAAACTGACAACGTGCCCACGTTTAGGCTCCCTTATGCGGAAGCCTGGCACCGTAAATGTGTTGCACATGCGGCGCCCGCAGCGGCGGCACATCAAAGGTCCAGGGATGCTGAGTCTTACACAGTGGTCGAAGTGGGGGGAAAAAAGTAGGGGAACAGTGGGCAGAGAATCAAAGGGCAGGAATAACCCAAGGATTGGATCTGTGGGTGGAGCCAGAGGTGTGGCCAGAATGCGCAGACATCCCAATTTTCAGTATTTGTTTGGCATTTCACTGCCCAGTTTAATCAACCAATGGAAACACATGATTATTTAGGGTTATAATGAGTTATTGACATTAAAATATATTCACAAAGTGGGATATGCTTCTAATCACAGAATGTACCAAATACAATAAAATGTGGAAACACAAGCCATTTGTCTCCGAGCCATGGAGTTTCTGTCATCAGCAGTACTCCCTTTTTCCACAACAGCAGTTCAAACATGAATGGCAAAATATCCTAGTTTGCAAATGTTTTCTCTAAAATTATGGCTCTGCGATATTTGCCTCATAATGCAAGATCTGCTGCATGATCTGTCCATTTAAACGACTCAATTGTTTGTAGCTCAAACATATCAAAAGTGAATATAAAATGTGACTTGTGTTGCTGCGGAGTGGATGGCCTATTGTAAAGGTTGACTGGTCACCTTTCTCACTGCTGCGTTTGTATGTTACACTGTTACTAATAAGGCAAAATCTTTCCGGAGACTGTTAGCATGTGTACACACGTCAAAATAATAAAATATCTGAAATATACTGCATTATGCTGCAGCCTTTTTTTAATGCACAATTTAGTCAACACTACGGCATAATGTTGTCATCCTTTGCTGCATATTTAATTCCAGTGGCCCCACAGCAGGCAGCACATGTTAAAAGTGCTTGTGAATGAAGCCGGGTGACTGTAAGTTTGCAAACTTAGTTTGGTGTGCGGGCAAATCGTGCATTGCCAATCCCTGGTGAGTTGCAGCTACTACTGCTGAAACAAGTCCAATGGAGGTACCTATGGGTGAGGCAGACTGGCCTCAAGGGCAGAGCCAGCCATAGTACTGGTGGTGTCCTGTGCAATAATGTTTGTTAGTGCCCCCCAATGACCACCTCTGCCATGGATTCCCTCACTACCACCCTTTAACTGTGCCCCCTAAGTTTCAATAACCACTCTCTCTCAGTTGCCTTTAATTTGATTTACAGTGCCACTCAGACCATTGTAGGGTGTCAGAGCCCTTTACATCACACACATTACACAGAGACAATCAATATGTGTGTAAATCACTGTATAGAAAAGGTAACATAAGACTAAGGACTACAAGGTGTAGGAGTCACATGACAACCATACTAGTAGCCTGTATAGTTTTATAGTGATTGGTCTGGAGAAACACAATACCCGGAATTTAAAACGTAATACCATGGTTGGGGGTTCTCCTTAATAATCAGAATTGATTTCTGTCCAAAAGAACACTTTTTGGGACATTAGGATAATCAAAGACTGGAGGGAGTGGGGGGTCATAACGCTCTAATTTATACCTTGCAGTTTGTATGCAGCTCTTAAATGACAGTTAATAGCTCACTGTTCTAAGTTAGGATTTTAACTTATAAACTGCAAGTAACAAAAGGATCTCTCTGACAAAAGCAGTAGCTCACTGACCTATTTACATTATGTGCACTTTGTGATCTGCATGGCGCATGTTCTTTGCAGCCGGTAAATTAACCTTCTGAGCTACCTTTCCATGAGTCAAAACTTCCACTAGACAAAATTCTGATCACTCTCTAAGAAGAACATTAATCACCAGAGTCATCATGACATTTTTATTGTTGCCGAAAATTGCTGGAGGCCAGGAAGGAGGCAGCAAGCGTTTTTAAAACCATAATATACTTGCAAACATGATGCCTCCACTAAAGTCAGCACCCGGTGCGGTCACACTGGTTGCACCACACTAGAGCTGGCCCTTCTCAAGGGTCCTGTGACCTCAGTGACTGTTGTTCTAGGGTGTGCTGCTTCATAGACCTTCCTGCAAGACTGGAGGTGAACTTCAGTATGGATAGTGGTGGACAAGCCTTGAAGGTTAACCTACACTTGTCATGCTAGGGTCCACCTGCTGGTGCGAAGACACCAACTTCTAAGGTGTTGCGAAGCCTTCTAAGGTCTAGCATGTGATTGAGCTCTTGCAGGAGAGTGGTCTGGTGGACTGGTTATTAAGGCTGAACCTGGTTCCCAGTTCCAAATTCAGCGGCTCTGACCATAGTGCCCCATCCTCTCCCCCACTGAACACCGTACTGCCCCACTGAGAAAAACTCCCACTGTCTTCAACTACAACCCAATTGTTGCCCGCTATAAACACCTGGATGCGGCTCAATTTAAATTACGCACTAGACAAGAGCAATTTTAAATTATGCACTAGACAAGAGCAATATGTGGCCTACAAAAAAAAAAAAGTAACAACATCCTGGAAAAAGCAAACACTTATAGGGAATGCAAAATTTAGCAAACCATGGGAACTGTAAGCAGGAACAACATGGTTACCTTAATGCTTTTGCACTCACTATTCAGAAATCAGTGAGTGCTTTTGCCTGAAAAGTTAGGGACATGACTACAGGGCCCTGAATGGACCCATTTCAATGTCCATTACTTATATTCTTACAAAATGTGAGCAGTATGGTAAAAAGACCACATCCCTGGACGCAGAGCCGCAGTACATATTTTGTTTTCCAATCCACACATTGCAGTACCTCCAGGATTGGTGCACTAGTTCCAAGTCCAGGGAAAGCAAAGACAAGAAAACAAAAATAGCGCTTCACTGGCAAACTCTGTAAAAGTGGCGCTAATGTGTTTCAGTGTGAATAAAATCAGTTTGGCCAGTTTGCTACCACTCTGTCTTACTTTAATTAGTTATTTATCTATTTTTCATATTTTTAGCCTTTCATTCCCAATGCTACACTTTGGAATTAAAATTTCAGAAAAATATGATATTTCCAGCAAAAGCGTCTTTCTTTTTTGGATCCATTTCACAGGGAAGCAAATGAAAGAAAGGAGAGGAAAGACAGTGAGAACCCCGTCTTGAAGTCCCGGTTTTCATGGGCATCCGCAGGGGGGCAAGGAGGGTCGCTCCAAGGGGGGGCAAGCGCCCCTCCTTGCCCCCCCTGCGGACGCCCATGCTGTGTATCATCTTTCGGACCACCAGGGTCAATGTTGCCTTCTCTCCTACTGCTAGGTGGTTTCTGGAAAACAGAAGAGCATCTTTAAAACAGCACAGGAGCCTCTAGCAGTCCTGAAGGTTCTCCAGTGCATGTGTCCCTGGGAACAGACCATACACCACTGAGTCCGCGGTGATGCATGATGTAGGTATCCAAGCCTTAAGCGCCGTGCCTAGGGCCTTCAGCAGGTTCTTTGCATATGTGCACTCCCAGAAGAGATGGTAGGTCTTCTCGTCCCCCGTGCACCCCCTCGGCAGGACTTATATTGGTTGAGTCCTCTTGCATGCATGAAGGATTTCACTGGACGTCCTCCTTGGATGACCATCCAGGCGATTTCTTCATGCTGCTCGGTCAGGCACTTGTTGGAGCAGATCCTTCTTAGAACACTTTTTAAAAATCACTGTGATTTGTAGTAGCTTGGCTAGGCAATACATTTTCATGGTAAGCATTTGGTGAAATTTGCAAATTTCCATTTGCTTTCCTGTTGTTATCAGAACAATTTTATTTTTAGGAGAATATTTGCCCAGCAGTACAATCCGTAGTGACTTTGTTTTTATTAGTTCCTGAACAATCTTTCATGCTGGTGAACACCTATGGCCCTCCTTCCTGTAAGAAAACAGAGAATATTATTAAAGGGTCAAGGTACTCTGGTGCGATGGGCCCAGACGATCTCTTGATAGCCATCATTAAACAAGATAGCCTGGCATTGGCTCATTTCCTTTACCCAGTGTTTCTCCACTGCTATGCTTATGGAATTATTTTGCCCTCTTGGAGAGGAAGCATAGTGTTTCCACTATACAAAATGGGCCCAACGATGCAACATGAAAACTGTTTGCTAAAAGCATACTTCTTCACCTCCAGGATTGGGCTTTTGGAAATTATCTTGTACTTGTAGAACAAGCGGGATTCAGTGAGCATAATGGCACCCTTGATAACATCTGTCTTCCAAACATTGATTGAAAAATATCCAATAGGTTGAGAAATGGCCTTATATGCCCCCTTTATCAATTTCTCCAAGGCCTTTCATCAGAATGACATGGGGAGGTGTGGAGGAACTTGGCCTCAATGGGGATTCTGGATAATCTGTTGAGACTAAACATTGCATTACAATCCTTTACATGGGCACAGGTGTTGTTGGGAGGCAACAAAGGCCTGTCAAGTAAAGTGGTAACTCACAATGGGCTGAAGCAAGCGTGCCTATTAGCCCCTCTCCTCTTTTCTTTGTACATCAATGATCTGCCGAGCTTGGTTGGGCATTGTAAAGGAGGCTCGCCGAAATTTGGTCCTATGGAATTGTGCTGTCTACTTTATGTGGATGATGCTATCCTATTGGATCTAACTCCAATAGGTATGCAGAGACGACTTAATGAGTTAGGCCATTACTATGAGGATTACTTTTTAAAAATAAATATTGTAAACAGTAAAATCATAGTTTTTAGGTCCTAAGGATGTAGTGCTAGATAAATAATTCATTGATTTTTTGGGAAAAATAAACTAGAGGTTGTGAAGCAGTACCCACATCTGAGAAGAATTTTTTTGAGTAGGTACTCCATCAGTGATCACATTAAACAGTGCAGAAGTAAAGCTATATTCCCAGGCCTCTGCACTTGCTATATAAAGTTTGTGGGCAAAGACACTTTGCACATGTTTTATCTGTATATAAAATTTTAATTTCGCCATCACTGAGATATGCATGAGAATTGGTGGATGTTCAGAAGTGGGATTTATTTGAGAAGGTGGAAGGGTACATTTGGTGCCTAATCTGCAAATTGAATTGTGCAGCCAACATGTGGCCCTTCAGCTTGAATTTGGGCTTCTCTCAACTTAAGTGCTCACCAGGGCAGCATGTTTAAGGTGGGCTAATGATTTATTGGAAAATGATGTATGTTCAATTCGGGCTGCGCTTAGACACAAAATCTTTGTCACCTTGAAGGAGAAAAAGCGTTGTTTTTAGAAATTATGTGAAAGCCTTAGAGTTATTTGAAATTGAGCATAGTGGTACATGTTCTCAAGCAAAATATGTATTGAAAACTCTAATCAAAAAAATTATCCACGAAGTCAGCCACAAGAGAAATATATTTTTGTGTTTAGGGCACTCTAGAAACTACATAATAGTAAGGAGTTGTATGTATAAAAAAAAACAATTGTATGCTGTATGGAACCTTCCCCATGGAGTTCACAGACCCATTTTGCCGTAAGGATGAATCCGGTCCCTTTGCAAATTATAACAGGGGCCTAGGAGGGGTTACCTAGGGAGAATAGACTTTGTGATCTATGCTGAAATTGGTTGCAAGATTGAAATCATGTACTATTTGTATGTCCCCCTTTACAATTACTACGACGTTGTTTATTCAGACATGTATTTTTAAAGTATAACATGTCTACCGCAGAAGAGGCCTGGAAGTGTTTATTAGCTCCCCCCTCTGAATTAATATGTTTTACAGTTTTTTGCTTTTTTAAACAATTTTGGAAGATTTTTTAGAGAGATGTATAATGATGTGCCTTATTCTGATATTATTCCACACAAAGAAGGGGAGAGGGTCAAACCACTACTCTACCACCCCGAACCACCTAGAGTTTACATTATACACACAACAAGGGGTGGAGAGGAAACAACCACAAATAAAGATGAAAACAAGCAGTGACACACTGATATTTTTTGAAAAACTGCCCTCACTCACACACAAATGTGTGTGACACACTTCATCATCGGGTCTGCTTACAAAACGCCCTGGCGTAGCCACGCACAGGGCAGAGCATAGGGAGGGGGAACATAAAACACAAAGACAACAACAAATTCAGAAGTGACAGACAGTGTTTACAACAGAAAGTGTTAGCCCAGGACTGGGTGCAGTATTAGAACAAAGTGCAGTCAAAATAGTGAGGTTAAAACTGGCTCATGGATGCCTATCATACCTTTATTCGTAGGCTCCAAGGTCAGGATTAAAAGTTGAATGAAGGATGGTGGTGTTAAAGGAGGAAGTCAGGATCCTGTAACACCCCTCCTTAAACTACTAGAGTCAACATGTTTCGGACTAATTATGCTCACATTCAACAGGTCACGTCGGTCTTCTTCAGGACGTCTTACCATCCCAGTCCCTCGATACCCCCATACCTTAATCAGGCGCTAAGGGAGGTAACATGTGATCAAATCAATCTCACCCATGTGGAGGGAATTCCACCAACACGGAATCGAGTTTATTGGAAGATTAAACTCGTAATGGCGTCAGGCGGGAGGAGCCCCAAGGAACACAACTGTCCCGATGGAGCCTCCGGCACCTTTTGTGCCCGTGTCCTAGGCACCATGTAGACCAACGGGTTCCTCTCGTCTGACACTATTATGAGTTTAATCTTCCAATAAACTCGATTCTGAATGGGCCTCTCGAGACTCTGGGCACCCGTGCCACAGCACCTGCTGCACCAATGGCACCTACATCCTTGTTCCTGGGCTTGCTGTGGTCATCAACGCAAGGATGTTCAGTTGCAGGGAACTCCAAATGCATGTTGAGATTCAGCTGGGTATTCGAACAAGGACCCAGAAGTGGATACTTCTGTGTACTGTTATGGTGCATGGGGCCCACTTCAGAGTACAGTACCTCAATCCTGCTGACAGAACTACATCTATTCCATAAAGAATGTTACTCGTCAAAACCATCATCACAATGGACATAACATTTTTATAAATTTGCTAATCTAGCCTGAGAAGTACAATTGCACTCACCAATAGCACGTAAAGTACAATTTGCACATGTATGGGGTTTGCAAAGAGTTGAGAAACTCCTTTGCAGCTGGTTTCCAGATCACTCACTCGTGTACCCTTCACAAATAGCATCCCAAGCTAGATATTCCATGTCCCTAGCACTTCGGGTCAAAGGTTGTTCTCTGTAAGATTATTGTAAAGTAATGAACTGAGTTAGACCTATCATCTGCTCATTTCTCTAGTGATTTTTGGACCTTGTGCTATGTTTGCTGACCCTCTTGCTGATATGTGCAGTTATGTATTGTAGTCAATAGTTTTCTTTTTCATGGTAGCATGTTTAAGTGAATGTGACCGACTTGTTTCCAGTTATGATCCGTCTAAATGCACCAGTACTGCCTTCACCACAAGAATAAAGTCTGCCCTATTTGCTCTGACATGAACCGTCATGGCTTCCGGTTTACCCACCCCTAAGTATGGCAGCTTCCAGGACATATTGGGCAAGTGGGGTAGTGGTGGCGAACATGAGAGGCTGATGTCATCTATCTTCCAGGGAGCCCCAAAGGTGAGCCAGCAAGAACCCCAGCGTATGGACACTTCTCTATTGTGTGGATGCGCCCCTGTCGCAGGTGGATACATACACCTTTGCGTGTAGCATTTTGAGGATTTAGCAATTCTTTCTGAGGTGCGGCAGTGATAGGATTCATGGCCCCTCTCTGACACCAGAACAATGGAGCCTGTTGGTGGGTAGGTGGGCTACCACCGGCACAGGGCTAGTGCGAAGCCCACCCGCTGAAACACAAGAGGCGTCGCAGTTTGGTGGCGGGCATGTGGGAGAAGGAAATCAAACATCCGATTATGGGAAGCAGAAGTCTAGCAGAGGATTGACAATCAGCTAAACTCTGACTACCGTCCTCCTGGCCCTATTACAGCCTTATTTCTGTAGTTCCATATCTGCAAGTTGTGAATTCCGCAAACACCTTGACTGCACCCCGCAATATCCACTTCCTATTCACTCCATCTAGAGTGGATGGACAAGATTGTGCGTAGCGCAGAACTTTACAATTTAGAACTTTGTATAATATGTTCTGTTTGTCTGAATAGATAACAATTACGCTTTGACAAGACTTTTTTCCATGGCTCAGGTGGGTTCAGAAACATCAGTTGTTTTCAAACGTGTGAGATGCTTTTTGCCCTAATTTAATTCTTTTATGTAGTGATCGCAAATGGACGATTCGTGGTAAATGGCTTGTAATACGTTATAAAAATAAACGCGTGTAACTAAAGGAAAGGACCAATGTTTATGAAGTGACAAATGCGGGCTTATATTGCCTTTCTATTAAAAGCAGGTGCCTGCGGCTGACTTGGCAATTCCAAACAAGTCACGGTAAATTATATTTGAATAACATACATGTCAACAAAGTCATCTGCAGTGATTGAGCTCTTTCTAACAAGCTTTGGTTGTAGAGAAAAAGCAGCCTAGCCACGGGCATGGAACACATTTTGAAGCCTCTATACGATTGTTTTCAACCATTGTTTTACAACTCTGGCAAACGACCACATTTTACATTCTACTTTTCTAATTAGAGACATGAATTATGTAGGACTTCTAAATCATTCAGAGCCGTAGGAAAACACTTCCTCAGTCTGTGACAGCTGTTGTTAACTGTAACCTTACAACCTTATATGACAAAAAGCATGCACAATGATCGTATTTTTAAACTATCATTTTTAATTTGTATTAAACGAATGAAGATCATAGATCGCGTAAAAGAGAGGCACACATCTAGGAAGATGTAGTAGTGAATAGCCAAATAGCAGTCAGTTGAAGGATGAATAGTGCATAATGGTGTACATACCAGCAATTCCTTCCTGAGCAGACCTTTTTATATACATTTACAAGTATCTAAATTGCAACAGTTTTCTTTTTAGCAGTTGACTATAATGCTTCTTCTTACCATTCAAGTTGTCGTGTCTCAAATCTATGGTTTTGAAAAAGGTGGTTAATCTAAATCATACAAGATGGATTAATGATTAGATGGTTCATATATGTTCAGATCTAGGCACTGTGAAACAAACGTAATTTGCCCAGAATCACTTGCCATTTATGTTTCAAGGGAAGGTTTGCTAGGTCTAGGCTACAAGAAAAGCAACTTTGTCACTAACCCTAATTCCCATCCTAAATTCCATCATTACCTTTGGACACATAATTTAAACAATTCTCTACCAAGTATCCGTTTTACCAAGGACCTGAGCTTACATTGACTATTCAATATCGACTACCAAGACACTGCTTCAAGGTCAGTAGATGTAGAGTTACAATGAATAAGTCAATAATTCCCTATATATATGCTTTTCTTGAGGATATATTGGTTTACAATATTTAAAGTCAATAAACGCATAGGTTGATATTACTGACCCCCAAATGCTGACATTCAACTTTTCCCAATGCATATTGACAGTGAAGGAGAACTCTTTGTTCTCGGCATATTAGTAAAGGTGTGCGATGTGATATTAAGTCTTGTGAATACTATAGCGCCGTATGTAACACGGGCACCTATCGAATATAGACTCGGGCGCTCATGAACTTATTTTGTGCATCTTCAGGCCAGTCTTAGCTGTCCGATCACCGAAGGACTGCATTCGAAACTGCGAGGAGACTTATGCACCTTTAGCCTTCCCACCACCTTATTAGGAGTTTACCAAGGGGTGGGATGCTATGGCTGAGGCAGTCATTTTTCATTTCATTTCAAATAACTTTATTCGATTCAGAAAAAAAAAACAAAAGTGGACAGAAGAGAACAAAATGCACTGTAAATTTTTGGGCTGTGTTATTACATGGACAAGGGGGAAGACTCTCACACCAGCCCCCTTGTTTCGGAAAAGCAGCCAAAAAGTGCAATATTTGTAACCGAAATCTAGTCAAATAGAAACGCCATTCTGCGTGCGTGATAATAGTGGGGATATCTCGTGCCATTTGCTCACCACCCTTTGCTCACCCGACCCCAGTAAAACACTTACAAGTGACTGTTGTCCACTGCGTAGCTTTATTATTATTCCAAAACACCATTTCACTTGTGGGTAAAACCTCCCACGTTGACCTTTTATTAAATTGATCTTTTATTAAATTCACACATAAATGATGCGCTCCATACATATGCGCCACAGGTTAAACATGTATTTACAATTCAGCATCTCTAGAGGCGTGTTGTACCAGCAGGACACAACACCACCCTCTTTCCAAGCACCAGCTACTAGGGTAGGGCCAGAGAGTCCAGGACCACCAGCAGGACGGCCCCCTCTCCCGCCAGCCCAGAGCCGCCATAACTGCCTCCCCTGCTTCAGGGGCATCCATTTTCCGGCCAAAAAGAGTCCCCCGGCCTTTTCTCTTATCCGGGACCCCGCCACAGGGCAAGAAGCCCCTCTGGCGCTCTTGCCCTCCCCCCACACTAATGCTCTGTTACTCTTCCAAGGTGTAAGGCAATGGCCCCCAGAATAGTTTGCACAAACACTTCCAACCCTGCCTTGGACAGGCGTGTCCCCACTGTCCGGTACTTATCTGAGGTCAATGTCTGCAGCAGGCTATGTCTGACAACATGTATCCGTGACCCCCTCAACAGTTTTTCTACTTCCCTATTCATTTTCTTCACCGAAGTGTTCATTGCGGGTGATGGAACATCACCCCCCCATACTCTCCGAGTGAGCACCTCCGACCAAATAATTATAGTGCCCGGCAATACCCTCATGATCCATGTAAGTAGAGAGAATAAGGCTTCCTTGGCTCCCCTCCTGCCCCCAGGGATCATGCTTTCCGCCCCAGTGTGAATAACCAGCACGTCAGGAATGGGCAAACCTTTGTTGAGCGCAGTCTGCAAATGCGCAGAAACATCCTCGGCCCGCTGCCCCTCAATCCCTAACCAATTATGGACAATCCCCAAGGCCCTTTGCATCTTGTCCACCCCGGACTCTCCGAACCATTGCCCTGCTTCGAGTATGACCGAATCTCCACACCAGCATACTTGCGTCCTCTGACTTGCCACCACTGCGTGCGAGGCCCAAAAAAGAATAGAAAAGAAAGAGGTGCATAAATACCAATCTGCTGCAAATACCGACACTACCTACACCAGCTGTATAATATATTTATTTATATAAATATAAACACCACTCCCCACATCTAAGCAACGAGCTGCGCCCCCGTGTCCGCACTGTTGCTGCCCTGCTATTTTTGCCACGCTATGGCCTCTCACCTTCGGATTGCACCAGCGCCGCCGGGCCTGTCATTTCGTTGCACAGCAACTGTTGCTCCGGCTAGCCTCCCTGTGCTGAAGGCGAGAGACAAAGAGGGCTACTCCCTGGGGCACTACATATTTAATACCTTGGGGAGGGGAGGGCTCCCAGACGCCCACCTGGCATCTCACATTACTGTGAGACCCTCCCCATGACAGTAGCCTGGAGAATCGAAACTCTCCGTAGTAGCCTGGAGAATCGAAACTCTCCTGCCAGGCACGGAATCCCACTAAAGGCCCCCCTCCCCTAGCCGCGGGGGTGGCCTCTCAAAGTCAAATAAAACTGTTGTTGTAATATGACCGCTTGATTAGATGTTAATATTTCTTGCCTATGCGATCGGATGCTATGGCTGAGGCAGTTTTGGGACAGTGGGCAATGTAATTCCATATATACCGATGACTGTGTGCACATTTAGACTAAATATGTGTAGAATGTACACATATGCATGATAAATGAGGAAAAATACCACCTACCCATTGCCGGAGTCCGAACATATGTTGGCAATGCTGGTAATGGGTACTTGGTACCAAAGCACTTAACTGTATTTTGCTAAAGATGGGGTCATATTCCTTGGGGTTAAGATGCTCCTATGTAGGGGGGGCCTGGAGAAAGGGATCCGCATGGTAAGCTTCTTGAAAGAACTGGAAAGGGGTAAGTATGTATCCCAAGTCCTTGGTTACAGCCAACCTTTAGGCGGCAGTCTGACAGTCACAGTATTATTGTCTGGAAGTCAACTCATAATACATACGACGATATGGCGCCTCTGTACTGCCCAATTGAGACTGCCTTCCCCGACTGGAACCCCAGTGGTCAGGTGGTGTACTGCCAGTGCTAGTGGTCGAGCTGCAGTCAATGCAAAACCAATCTGCCCTATTGAGAATAGGGCGGATAGTTCACTGCCATCGAACCACCGCCATCGAACCGCCACCACTGGGACGGTGGTCCACGGTCTGCTAAACTTATAATTAGGCCATTAGTCTCCGACACTCAGAAAATATGTGTCTCTGACTGATTATTTTGGGGGGGGAACTTCACTTTCTCTATCCTGAATCATAGCTTTTGTGCCACTCCCAGCCTAGTCTAAAGCAATGGTCTTCAGTCTTTTCTTTGCCACACCCCTCTTGATTAAAAATAAAATGACAACTTTCATAATCTGCTACAGTGCTTAACAGTAAACACATACTGTTGGCATATTTTGTTAAATGTTCAGAAGTTTTGGAGATAAAATCAGTATCGCTGGTACTGTAATTTTCACTGGTGCAAACCCTCTCCTTTATCCTTCAAACATTAAATGTTATAATACACCTGCATCCTTCAAACATTAAATGTTATAATACACCTGCATCTTTCAAACACTAATGGTGTAATGAAAGGCAGTGGTTCAAGCTTCACTCAGTGTGGCACAGAATTTTTTCAAAATCCCAGCAGGGGAATCTAAAATTGCTGCCAAACTTGTGCAATGCACAATTTGCAACAAGAACCTTTCTAGAGGGACGGACAAGAAATATTCATGTGGGACAACATCCATGTTATACCATCTAAAAACCTATCATAAAAAACGTCGCTAACTATCGTTCAAGCAGAGGGAAGCTAGAGGACGCAACTTCTCTGGACTTGGGGCTCCAGGGACTTCAGTTCCCAGATTGCTTTGCGCCAGTAGGTGCTCTCCCTGGTTTCCGCTCTCGGAGGCGCTTCAAAATCACAGCGCGGCTCTCGCAACATTGGATGCCGCTTCTCTGCACCGGCGGCTCCAGGGACTTCATTGCTTCGCGCCAGGAGGCACTCTTGCTGGGTTCCGCGCCCAGAGGCGTTTTAAAATCATAGCGTGACTCCCGCAGTGCAGGACGTCGCTTCTCTGCACCGGGGGCTCCAGGGACTTCAGTCCCTAGATTGCTTCGCGCCAGGAAGCGCTCCCAATGGTTTCCACGCCCAGAGGTGCTTTAAAATCACAGCACGGCTCCCGCAGCGCGGGATGCTGCTTCTCTGCACCGGGAGCTCCAGTGAATTCAGTCCCCAGATTGCTTCATGCCAGAAGGCGCTCTTGCTGATTTCCGCACCAAGAGACGCATTAAAATAACAGCGCGGGATGTGCACGCCCATGCCCATGCGCCGGCAAAGCCCGGGCCAATGGCGGGCCTGTCTGTGCCCGTCAGAGCCTGGAGGAGACCGGTCTGGGCAACCCTTCTGACATCTGATGATCGGGACACTTGAGCAGGTGACTATACAGTAACAGTACTCACCCTTAAACAAGGTTACTACCCTGTATTGTGATCAAAGTCAAAAGGGTCTTGGAGTACTGGAAGTCTTCACATACAGTGGCGTATAGACATTGAACTAAACTCATCTAGGCCTAATTTAGTTTATTTTATTGGTTTTTTTTAATTGTATAAAACTGCATTTCACACTTGCAAGGGCTAGCCAATATGGTGAAGAGGAAATTGTGTGACAGTGGCACGGGCGATGTAAAAAAAAGGAAAGTCAAAAAGGGAAGAAGAAAAAGTCATAATGATGTTGAGGGTGGTGTTATGGACAGGATAGATAGCTTACTATCTGAAAGTGAAGGGCTATTGGATTCCACACACCCTGTCCAGGCCCCCAGGGATAGCACGCAACAGATGCCGAGTAGCAAACATTCTAAAGGGCGTGTACCTGACATGTTTAAAAAATCAGGCAAAAAAACAATAATACCAGTAACCTAGAATGTACCAGAATCAAATATAATAATAGAGAGACACTCCCAGTGCCACCCAGACATCCACGAAGCTTGTACCACTTTAGCATGTATTAAAAGATTCTTAATTCTGGCTGACCTAATTGACCCGTCGGCAAATACCCCACACAATGGAAATGAGAAATTCACCATGGGCCTGGATAATACCGTGAATAGTAGCCCCAATAACCATAGATGTATAGGTGAGCGAAGCCCACCGACACAGATAATAGAGCACCCGTTGTTAGTAACTTACAACAGGAAAGAACCATAGATGACACTGTTTATCAAACAGTGTCTAATGAATTGGTGACAGTGATGGATGAAATCAGGGCCCTCAAAGTGTCAGTTAGCATACTTATGGTACACATAGCAGTGGACTTGAAGAAATCATGAATGGGCACCCTTTCGAGTCATAAACCATCCTTATATTCCGTAAAGGGTGCTAGCAATTATCCAGTGTGGCCAAGCCATCAAAGAGGTGAAGTATAAGTGGTCTTCCCAGTCCACTAAATGCTGATACTTTGTGCAAAAGTCATGGGCACCTTGGAAGTAAAGACAATTTGATGTCCATTCCCAGACCCCTGGTTGTCCCCTGCTAAGACCATTGTCTCAACCTCTAATACCAATGCTAATAGAAATGATGGCCCGAGAGTGGCAGGAGCAGGGAGTAGAACACAAAACACAGCAAATAGGGTGTACATGATTAATGTCACCAAACTTTCAGGTGCATCCTATAGAGAAGATGATGGATCACTCAAGAATAGGTGCACTCAGTGGATCCGTTATGGTAGGGTCTGTCCGTCAATAATAAGGGATGACATCATTACAGCAGAAATACACTCATGCCCTAATTCCACATCTGATTACATTGCCCTGACAGTAACCCACCGACACTTAGTGGAAAACACTCGTAAGCTTTGATATTCGTACACAAAATCTCACCTGTTCTAATATTAGATTAATGAACAATCCGCCACAGACAATCTCGATCCCCAGGACGTCACCACTAAGGGAGGTAGACTGAAGGTTGCTTCCACTTGGTGGTGAGTTTTGGGCTAATGTAATACAACTATCCCCCAGCAAGTGTGAAGCTCCTGTGACATTAAATTTGATATCTGCTGAACCCAGGCAAACACTAGATATTGCCCTGTAAATAGTGGGAGGGAGAGATAGTGGTACTCTATCTACCAACGAGGATGGTGGGGGATTTCATGTGGATCAACCACATGTAGGCTAGCAATACTGTCATGGAACATTGCGGGCTTGGGCACCAAGGTTACATTCCCTGATTGGTTAACATTTATTGACCAGTTCGACATTTGCCTCTTTCAGGAGACATGGCTAGTGGACCCTCTCTTTCTAGTCGGTTTTCTGAACTATTATATTCCAGCCATTAAAGGGGGTAAAGTTTGACCTTCTGGGGGCCTCATGATCTGGGTGCGTCAGGAGACCAGTCATAAAATCCAACCTCTTCCGACCCATAGTAATAATGTCCTCGCAATACGGTTGAGAGTAAGCCCACAATGTAGTATTGACATTTACAATGTCTACGCAAGGGGCCTTAGTGGGGGTAAGAAGTCTGAGGTTATAACGTCCTTTGACGATCTTCTGGATATACATTCCTGGTACTCCTTTGTGTTAGTGGCTGGTGACTTCAACTCAACATTTGAGCCTCTTGGAATTGAGGACCAAGATCTCACAGGCAAGGAAAATACTCGGTGGGGCATCCCAAAACTGGAATTAGCTCCCATAAAAAAAGGAACGGATGCTGCAATCCGAATAAAGCTCTCTGTCTTGAAAAAGGACTGCGTGCTGCAAATGGATGCACAGTCTCCGATAGACATGGGGCTAATACTTTTGACATTGGCCATAGTGCCAGCCGTATAGATTATTTATTAATTAATCTAAAGTTATGGCCCGCCTTAGGGGATATGATTGTGAGGGATCATCTAGAGAGTGATCATAACCCCTTGTGCTCTACCCTAGATTTTACGGAGTACAGTGGTCCAGCCAGTTTCTGAATTATTTACTTCAGATTTGATCCCCACTAACAAAATGCGGTCATTAAAATGGGCTAAGCTTGTTAAGAACCCAGAGCTCCTCGATACTATGAATAGGGACATTGATTTTGTTGTAGCTGACCTAGAGGCCTGTCATGACCACCCGAGTTCCCTAAAATAATTACCACAACCCATAAATAATTTTTTCCCCATTTAGGATTGTATTTTTTAAAACGGGATACAAATAAGAATCCAAAAAGGAAAAAAACTTAGCACATGGTTTGATGAGTAATGTAGGCTCGCTCGTACAATATTGGGAAAGGAACTCAAAACAGGGGCACTAGACAAAGTAAGGGTGGCCAGGAGTAGCTTTAGGAAGATCTAGGAAAAGGCCAAGAAGCAATGGCACGAAAGCAGATGGCAGGATTCGAGACTGGCATGTGCTAGCAATAACTCCAAACAGTTTTGAAACATTGTTAAATGGGGTAGGGAAGGTCAGCCAGTCCCGCCACAAAATCATGTCGCCCATGATGATTGGGTTAATCTTTTTAAACCCCAATACGCTTGTAGTGATAAAGAGGGCGACCCTGCTGTACCCCTGGCTGATGTTAACATTACCCTCGGAGCTGTATTAGGGTGTAAAGGTCCGGTTATAGATGGCATCCCGGCTGACATTTTCTTACATGGTAAATCGAAATGGTGCTGGTGCATTATATTACTGGCTAATGCCATCACCAAAGGAGCCCCAGTGCCTGATTACTGCAAAGGGGCTAAGATAATCCCGGTATACAGAAAAGGGTATAAATACTATCCAGGTAATTATTGGCCAATAAGCCTCATAGATTCACTGCAAAAGATTATGGGCCAGTTAGTGCTGAACAAGGTGCAGGCCTGGATTGATAAGTATGACATTCTTTCACCATTACAGGCAGGCTTTGGGACCCATATCAGCAGTATTGACCAGGTTTTTTGGTTTACATTAATATATTAGTGGACAGTGGTTTTCGGCAAGGGTTCCTTGTATGCTGCTTGGTTGACCTTAAGTCAGCATTTGATTTAGTTTCCTGCATCAAGTTATGGGCAGTGCTATAGGAGTTAGGTATTGCACCTGTACTGCTATCACTTATCATTCGCTTACATGAGGACAATTTTGCACAAATACGGTGGGGGTTACAAGGTAGCGTTACTAAACCATTTCCCATTGATTGAGGTGTGCAGCAAGGCTGCATAATGCCTCCTACGTTGTTCTCACTCTTTATCACTGGGATCGCTAAGTTCTTATCGGTAACCCACACAGATGCCCCTGTATCAGCAGGAATTCATATCCCCATTCTAATGTTTGTGAATGATACGCTGATTATCTCGAAAACTCCCAGCGGCCTTCAGCGTGCCATGTTGCTATTTGAGGAGTTTTGTCACCTTAGGGGTCTGGAAATTAATGTAGACAAAATAAAGTTTATGTCTTTTAACCAACACAGAACTTTTAAAGGTAGTGTATGTTTGAATAACCGCCCCTTAGAACAAGTAAGAGATTTCACTTACCTGGGGGTATTCCTTCAAAAAGACATGAAGTGGAACGGCCAACTTGATATGGCCACTTTAAAACACCGGCAATTATATGGGGCTCTACTTACTAAATTTAAAACCTTGCTCACAAAGCCAATTAGCCCTGTACTTCAGATTTATGACATGACAATTTTGAGCTCTGCTCTATACGGGGCCAAGCTCTGGGGTCTTGTGAACCTAGCTCAATTAGCCATTGCAGAAAACAGACATTTACGTAGGATTACGGGCCTGCCACAAAGTACCCCAGTGTGCCCAATGCTATTTGAATTAGGCTGAAAATCTTTGGGTGATATTGCAAGAATACGCCTACTACTTTATTGGCGAAGAATCTGGTGCACACCAGAACTAGCACATTATGCTTCTGGCCTCAACGATTTAATTCGGGCAGATTGCTACCATAAAATTAAATGGCTACAGGAGATAAGAACTGCATTAGTTAAGCTCGGTTTGGTCATGTTGTGGGACAAACCAGCTAATGCGTCCTTCCCCCCAAAAGAGTTTCTGAAAGAAAAGTACTGGTAATTGGTTTTCTCTGATATCCATAGAAATAGTGCTACTTCAAGAGTTACTGAAAGTTTTTTGGAAGTCAAGTTTTGGCCAAATCTAGAGCAATACGGGGATGTAATAATCCAGCCATTTGACCGAAAGCTGTACTTTCAATTCAGGGTGGGCACACTGCCAATAAGATAGCATACTGCAAAATGGATCTCATCTGGTAATAGTAAATGCCTCTTGTGTCCGGATCAACAAGAGACTCTAGCACACTTATTGTTTGTTTGTCCAGTTTATGTGGCCCCCGTCAAAAGTGGCTTAAGCCAATTTGTAGGTGTTTGGGCTTTAGAACATGCGCTGAAGCATCAAGAATTTTACGCACTGAAACTTCTCAATGTATTATCATGGCAATGGCTAAGTTCTTGAGATGGTCATGGACTGTTAGATCATGGCGAACCCTTATAACTGGAAGTACACACTGAAAAGAGCTAACCTGCGGATTGCAATATGTTGCTAGTCCTCACTCATTTTGTACTGTATTCATGTCTGGCTCTATGGTCAAGTGTAAAGTTTTCAAAAAATCATATATATGAGTGTCATATTTACCCTTAGGCCCAGCAATAATATTATCAATTTTATTTTCTGATCTTTTGCATACGGAAAGTTTTAATACTCGCTAAGACAGTTCAATTCAATAATAACTTTATTCGGTTGTTTTAAGAAAAACACCATAAAAGTTCACAATGAGCAAATTTACAAGAATTACAAAATATAAAAACATTAAAAATTACATTTGCTAAAAGGTAATTAAAACAAACAGCGGCATCTCAATTTATGTGAGTTTTTCAACTTTAAAGTATCATACTGTTTTCCTGTTATCTAGCTTTCTTTCAGTTGTACAAAGCAGCGGTATAGTTTATTCTCAAAGGTTTGAACGATGACGTATACAAAACTTGAGAAAAAGTGCAATCGCTTTGGCATAGTTTTCGTTTTCAAGATACTGAAGTGCCAAGTATGCAGGACGGCACTGTCGTAGGCCCCAGAGTTTCAAGATGGGCAGTATCCAACGTTTACGGGGTTCAGTGAAGAACTTGCAGAATAACAATGTATTTATCGTTGTTTGTGGGGACAGCAGATCACAAGGGCACATAGAAAATGTAGATGACCAAACATTTTGCTTTGGGAATGCAACCAGTAAGTGAAACAGATCAAATCTGAAGCGGGTAAGCAGCATTTTTTCATACTGTGTTAATTTGAAATTCAAATAGGGTTCTGCGGTAAATACAGTCTGCGCCAGTAATGAGTGTTGAACAGATGGTTTGTGGATCTCCGATAGTAGTCGGACCTGAGCCAAGTAAACAAGACATTCCCTTTTTAAGTTCTTTTTAGGGATTTCTTTTATCAGTAACGGATGGTCAAAATACTTCCTGTAACCTAAATCTGTTAATAGCGCTTTAACATAGGACAACCATTTGATTTTCTTGCAATGATCCAGTTTTAAGATGTCTTGAATGATCGCCCTAGTCAGTTGGCACTGCTCAGTGACCCATATTCTACGCCACAGCATTATTGGCTGCAGTTTTATAATGTCTGTTATGTAGTCAATGCCAAGCTCTGTGTGGCAGGCAAAAGTGGAACAACTTTTTGGTACCGCCAGCAAATCTCAAAAAGGAGTTCTCAATTTTTTGTATTGAGTCCACATTTGCGAAACCCCATATCCCCGCCCCGTATGTTGCCGTACTTATGCATTTTGAGTTATAAATTTGTAACAGTTCTTTAGGTGGTCGCTGCCCCAGTCTTTGTGAAAAGCTTTTTAGAGAAGATGTCTCTCGGAGAAATGACAGTTTCCTTGCGTTGACAGCTGGGTTCCAGTTGAATTTTTCGTCAATGACAATCCCTAAGTAAGGATAAGTTATAGTCCTATCCACCTGTTCACCCTGTACATGCAGTTTCCTATTTTTTGTGTTTCTTTTCTCCCCCGCATGCAGTGTGTAAGTTTTTTTTACGTTTAACTTCAAATTCAGGCTTGCCATGAAGGTACAGTATCTATTCAGAGCCAGCTGTAATTCAATTGACGTTCTTGCTAAAATAACAGCGTCGTCGGCATATAAAAGCGCTGGTATCTGCCGACGAGCTATCAAAGGAAGATCTTTACTGCCTTGGAGCATGGCAGCCTCCAAGCCATTCGTATAAAGGGTGAATAGAAAGGGGGCCAGTACACACCCCTGTCTGACCCCCTTTTCCACCCTGAAGGTATCCGTGAGCTCGCCTCTCACCCCGAATCTTACCCTGCCTATAGTGCCTGTGTACAGTTCTCGAAGAAAGTCCACTATTGGGGTGGGAACTCCCATCTTCAAAATGATACTCCACAGCGTTGAATGTGCCACGCAATCAAACGCTGCGGAGAGATCTACATATATCATGTGGAGAGAAGAGCCTTTAGCTTCCACATATTTGCCCGCCAATAGAGACAAATTTAAGGCCTGGTCGACAGTTCCTAGCCCCTCCTGGAAACCATATTGTAAGTCTGAAATAATTCTGTGGTCGGTGGCCCAATCCTGGAGACGCTCAAGGAGTATTCTTCCTGCCATCTTTCCTAGCGAGTCCAGGAGGGAGATCGGTCTGTAGCATGATGGACTGTTTCGATCTCCTTTTTTGAATATCGGTACCAACGTCGATGTTCTCCAAGAGTCTAGAAGGCCCACTTCAGTAGTTGCATTCAGGACGTTGGTTAGTAAGGGAGTCCATAGATCTGGGAGGTGTTTGAAAATATCGACGGGAACGCCGTCCGGGCCAGGGGCTTTGGCTGTTTTTGAAAGTTTTAAGGCTTTTTGAACCTCTTCATGAGAGAGCTGGAGATTTATTGGGTAAATGATGTGTGACTTAGGTTCAAATTGGTCTGTGTCTTCTATCTGGTCTTTAGAAAACACTTTTGTGTAGTATCTCACCCATTCTTGTTCACTTATTGCAACATCAATAGAAGAAGAATTGTCTTTATCTGTTAAAAATGGGGAGCGGACTACTTGCCAAAACGTGGTACTGTCTTTTAGTTCCGAGCTTTGGGTAAGGCGTAACCATAATTCAGCTTTTATTTCTTTTTTCCTGTTTTTTAGGGCAACCGTGTACTCCTTTCTGAGTCTACTAATTTCGGGTCTGTCCCTGTATTCACTGTTTAAAGCTTCCTTTAAACGTGAGGATGCTTTTGTACATGCTGTATTGAACCAACCTTTCTTTGTATGAGGGTTTTGTTTGTGCGTCCTGGTTAGTTCATTTTGTATACTTTCTAAGATTACCAGGAAGCTCTTTATGACTTCCCTTGGTTGTGTAGTGGGGTCCAGTTGTGTAGTGGGTCGCTACGACAGTTAATGTGAATATTTAATCATGTTTTAAAAATGGGCTGCCTATTTATTGATTGTTTAGTGTGCTAGGTAGTATTTTATGTATGTGCTTTCATGACTTAACTGTGGAATAAAGCTTTTTGGATTGGATTGGCCCATCTATTTCAGTGGCAGCAGCAACAAAACAATTACCAGCCAGAAAGTCCCTTCTGAGGTGCAGACTACAGAAACAGAGTTGTCAAAAATGGCCATGTACTGCATGGACTATAGTGTTGTTTTAAGTGCTGGTGAGCAGTGTCTTACAGCTATTGGCAATGCTGCAAAACAGCATACCAGCAAATTTTTGTCCCCTTGTATATGTTTTGCACATTTTTCAGTGCACGTTTTTTCAATTCCTGCTGTCCCAGTCCCCATTTTGGTTATTATAACAAAAGAAGAAAAAAAATATATTAAACTTTACATAAGCGTTAAAAGATAAAAGACGTTCCTGTCTTTTAAGAGTTGTTTTTAAGTATGTACATATGTTGGAATGAGTGTATGACTAGTGTATGGATGATTGAATGAGTGCATATTTGGTGCATGGATGTTACGAGTGTAGCAGTGGTGCCTGAGTGAGTCCATGGGTGCATAAGTAGTGCCTGAGTGATTGGATGAATGCATATGTAGTGAACGGATGAGTGCATGAGTAGTGTCTGAGAGAATGGAGGAGTGCAATGGTAGTGCAATGGTAGTGCCTGAGTGAATGGATGAATGGATAATGGCTGGGTGAATGAAGGAGTGCATGGGTAGCGCCTGGGTGATTGGATAAGTGCATGGGTAGTGTCTGGACAAATATATGAATGCATGGACAGTGGTTGCGTGAACGGATGAGTAAAAGGGTAGTGTCTGGGTGATTGGATGTGTGTATAGTTAGTGCCTGGGTGAATAGATGAGTGCATGGGTAGTGTCTGAGTAAATGGATGAGTGCATAGGTAGTGCATGAGTGAATGGATGCGTGCAAGGGTAGTACCTGTGTGATTGGATGAGTGCATGGGTAGTGCCTGAGTAGATGGATGAGCCCATTAATAGTGCCTGCATGAAGGGATGAGTGCAAGGGTAGTGTCTATGTGATTGGATGTGTCAATGGGTTGTGCCTGGGTGAATGGATGAGTGCATGGGTAGTGATGAGTGAATGGAAGAAAGCATGGATAGTGCCTGAGTGAATAGATGAGTGCATGGGTAGTGGCTGAGAGAATGGATGAGTGCATGGGTAGAGGCTGAGTGATTCGATATGTGCATGGTTAGGGCCTGGGTGAATGGATGAGTGCACCGTAGTGCGTGAGTGAATAGATGAGTCCAAGCATAGTGCCTGGGTCAGTGCAAGAGTGTGTGGGTATTGCCTGAGTGAATGAAATAATGCATTTATAGTGCCTCTGTGAATGGATGAGTGAAGGGATAGTGCCTGAGTGATTGGATGTGTGAAAGGGTACTGCCTGGGTGAATGGATGATTACATGGATAATGCCTGAGTGAATGGGAGAGTGCATGTGTAGTGCCTGTGTGAATGGGAGAGTGCAAGGGTAGTGCCTGTGTGACTCGATGTGTGCATGTGTACTTCCTGGGTGATTGGATGAGTGCATGGGCACTCTCTGGAAGATTGGATGTGTATATGGCTAGTGCCTGGGTGAATGGATGAGTGCATGGGTGTCAAATCTTTGAGAAATGTTCAATAGTAATGCCCCCCTCAATTAAGCTGCTGTGCTGAAAGTTTTGGGGTGATTCATCAAGCGGGGCACGAGAAAAAGGGGGGGGTCCCAAAATGCTTTTTCTCCATTCTAATTTCCTTTAAAACTGTTGACACAGCTACAGCCCAAACTACACCAAATTTGGCAGAGAGGTAACTCTTGGTCCAGAGTGCCCTATTTTTGCTAAATGTTGTAAATCCATTCAGACGTTCTTGATAAATTTAAAGATTTCTCAGATATACAACTGTGGCCGTGGTGGAATGACAAACCCTTCCTGAGATCTGATTGGCATTGAATTTGTGCTTTTCATTTGCGGATTCACGATGGGTTTGCGAATCCAGAAAATATTTATAATGAGTATATATATATATTTTTTTTTGCAGAGTTTTATATAGCGCGAACTAGACCCGAACCGAATCAGGTATCAGAGCGCTTTACATAGCACCAGTTACGTTACATGAGGACACACTTTCATTTTTTTTAGGCACGGGGAGATTAAGTGATTTGCCCAGAATCACAGGAGGTTTTTTTTTTTTGGCGTCATTACCGAGGCTCTTACCCAGATCCCCAGGCGAAATTTCTGATTGGTTATAGAAAAAAGTTTGAAAGATACAGTAGACAGGACAGGCTAATATTTTGCAAAAGTCAATCTCACCTGCTATTTGCATTTGTAAGCTAGGGTGCTGAATTTAAAAATATGGTGAACTTGTGACCTGCTGGTACAGTTGAATGTTGCAGAAACGAATGCAATGAAAACTAGTATCAAGCAGAATGGGGGAAGGATTGAAAGTTAACTGTGGTTTTAAAATATGACATCATAAGTTATATATATGTGATATGCTTCTAAAGTAAGTTTACCCAAATCAGTACTATGTTTAGAAGTGTTGTGTTCTTAAAAAATAATACTTGTATTATTTGAAATAGGTTTTTGAACTCCTGAAAGGGTTTGCGACTCCATCGCAACGCTACCCTGCGACACCTCGTGGAGTCGCGACTCCAGTAAATTACAGAACCAGATTGGGCACTTTTAGAACACAGTAATAAAGGGTTAATATGTGTATCCAAAAGAAATTGGTTTTAGAATTTGAACAAATGAAGGATGCTTTTTGATTTGTTACTTTAATTCATTTGTATTCAGAAAAATAGAGGGAAAGATTGCTATTACTTGTTTTACATTGTTGAGAGTGGTGCATCTCATTAATTGTGGGGGACGAAAATCTTTTAGGAGTTTCTGATATTCTCATATTCTGCAATAGTATTTCTGAGGTGAGTTACAAATGTGTAAGGTGTGTTATGCATTGTGTAGGAGTGTTTCAGTGTTTGTAATTATATTTTTAACTTTGTGAGGCATTAGTTGTAAAGCTTGCCAAGCATTAGAGAAGTGTGATGTTTGAAATATTTTACCAACTGTAGGAATGCTTTCCATCAATCGCGAAAAATCAAAAGTTATGTGCATTAACCTTTCCAAAAAGAAATCAACACAAAACTGGCTTTTGTCATCTCGAAAGCTAGAAATGGTCCGTGAATATCGATACCTGGGAGTTATCATTGACCACAAGGGAAATTTCATGCGAAAAGTGCGAAGCCATAAAAAGGAGAGGACTAACCATCGCAGCAAGTCTTAGAAATTTAAAAAATATGGTCTCCGGCCCAAGTTTACATCCGCTTATTAAGGTGATACAGGCTAAGTTAATTCCATCCATAACTTATGGCAGTGAATCTATGAGAGGGAGGGATGCTCCTCTAATAGACAGAACTGTGGCAAAAGCACTACGTATGATCTTTGGCCTCCCAAGGTATTCATCCCCTGCCCAAATGAGATTAGAGCTTGGGTTACAAAAAGAAGAGCTGGCACGCAAGGGAGCTTACATAAAAACCTGGCGCAAAATAAGCAGGGGAGACTCGAATACTCTAAACGCTCTTCTGTGGAAGGAACTTCAAAACAAAGAAACATGCTTGGCAAGGCGGTACCTGGAGGCTGCTATCGAGGACCTTGGCTTACAGCAACTTTGGGATCTTCCATGCTCTACAGCAGTCTTCAAATAGGTGGTCAACAAGACAGTCCGGAAGGAATCACTGTTGCAGGACAAAGCCTCCCTATCAGAGCGGGCTCACGGCTGGCTTACGCTCCAATCGTATACTACGTCCTTGCCCCAAACCTAACTTCAGATCGGTTTCACTAAAAAAATAAAAGAGAAGTTCCTGAAATTTCGCCTAGGGCTGCTGCCGTCAGCGGCCCACCTACCTCCATGGTTACGGCCACACTTACCAACAACATGCCGTCTCAGCGGGAAGGGCAAGGAAAACATTGTTCACTTGATCACTACTTGCACCAAGCTCGCGCAAGATCGACGCGTCTTCCTGCGACCACTTTTTAATATTCGCAATATACGAACCTGCAGGCAAGCAGTTCTTGCCTGCTTTAAAGGAGACGACATTCAGCTGAGCTGCAGAATGGTAAAATTTCTTGAAAAAGCTGAGGCCTGCTTTAAAACTTTGAAGGAAACCGAACAAATTCACTAGGACTGTAAAAAGTCTAAAGGTTGAACCCCATGGATCCCCTGATGATCAACCACCAGAGTGTCATCCTGACTTTCCCACATATCGACCAACATTAATTATAAACTGGGACACTCTGTACTGTTATTATAACTTAACATCGGCACTTTTTTATTCCTCCCTTTGGCCGGCATTGATGGAGAACCTTTCTTGGTTTTTAAATTTTCCTTTTTTATGACAAACTGATTGTTTAACTAGATCTCAAGCTTCTTTTAACTGTGTTTTTGATACTACTCCAAGTATTCTGCTTTTTGTTTTATGGACGGACCTCTTGTTATAATATGTTTAAATTTGACTTATGTTTTAGAAATTGAATCTTCTTTCCTCTATATTGTAAAGGTTTTAAATAACCATGCACAATAAAGTATCATATTAAAAAAAAAAAAACTGTAGGAATGTATATTTTCTGTTTTGTTGTACTGAAATGAAGATTGAAATAGGTTGTGCATACTAATATGTGTGGTTCCTTAGTATGTAGTGAACGTAGTAGAGAAAAATTAGGTTTAAAACATGTTCTCAGATGTATTAAACTGTATGCCAGTCTGTATAACTGCCTGTGTGTGAAACATTCATTACAACGCAGGCATTATAATGGTACATGTGTTGTAATGACTTGTATTGTAATAATATGCATTGTAATGTAAGCTGCAATGTAAAAATTATGTTGTAAATGTATGCATTGTAATAGTTTTTGTTGTAACATCATATATACTTGAAATTAGTATAAAAGTATGAAACTTACAATAGTGACATGAGAAGAGTTGGTCTTTTATATATGCCTACCTTAGTTTGTGGGGTGTCAGTGAATAATGAAGGTGTAAGAGAAAACTGAGGTTTCAAACATGATAGCAGATAAATTAGTGTTGATGATAGTTTATGTGAGTTTCTGGAAAGGTACGCTTGAAGAAGGTTGCATAAATATAGGTGTTTGTTTTAAATGTAAAATACACTCTCTCAACTGTGAATATCTGTGTGCTATCATGACTGAGGTATGTGTCTACTTCTACATGTATTCTGACACGTGTTGTGCATCTCAAGACCCTAAGTTAAAAACTATGTTGCTTGTCATTCAAGTGCACAAATGTTATTAGTCCTACTAGAGCATTCAGTTACAGAAGCAGACATCTGTTACATACGTATGTGTCACAGAAGCCCTCACTTACAGAATTTAATACCTACCTATCCTGTATAAGGAGGAGAAAGTAATACATACATTTTCTGATATACAAATTTAGAAAGCATGTGGTGTGAAACAGAGGTATTCTGGTGTATGAAGGCCTCATTTGAAGTATCATGTCACCACAAAGATGCACAGACACACACATTGAGGTTTTGAGAAACATGGTGAGACTTACAACAGAGACATGAGAAGAATTGGTCTTTCATATTTGCCTAGGCCTAAGTTTGTGAGCTGACAGTGAATAATGAAGCTGCGAGAGACAAGTGAGGTTTAGAACATGATGGCAGATGGATTTGTGTTTGTTAGTTCATTTGAGTGTTCCGAAAGATACACTTAAAGCTTACCGCATTAATGTAGGTGTCTGGTTTAAATAGAAATTGCATTCTGTCAAGTTAGAATATCTGTGTGGTATCATGATTGAAATATGTGTCTATTTGTACATGTATTTTGACATGTGTTGTGCATCTGATGAGCATAAGTTAAAAACTATGTAGCCTATCATATAGGTGTACACATGTTATCAGTCCTACTAGAGCATTCAGTTACAGAGGCAGACAAGGTGCAAGCCGTGTATGACAGTTTAGAAGAATCAATAAACAACACCGGAGTAGAAGCCTTAGCTCAGTCTGAATCTAGGGTGGAACATGAAGGTCTGCGATCCTTCACTCTAATTACAGAGGAAAGGGTAGCGGAATTGGTGTTAAATATTAAATCTGGCTTCCCCCGGACCCATGCCCACGGCATATACTGCATCTGGCATCAGAAGAGATTAGCATTTTCTTATCTCCAGTAATAAATAAAATTCTGTCTGAAGAAGTTTTTCCTAAAGCATGGAAAAAAGCCTGTATCCGTCCGCTTTTAAAAAATCCCAAACTGGATCCACAGGCTGAAATGACCTGTAGGCCTATCTCCTGCCTGCCTTTTGCAGCTAAAGTATTGGAGAAAGTAATAAACCTAGAATCAATGTTGTTCCTGGAGACAAATAACCTATTAGATACCACACAACATTGTTTCCGTTCCAAACACTCAACGGAGACTGCTTTAAGCCTGGCAACAGAACAAATCCGTAAGGTTACAGATGAAGGTGGAAGGGCTGTACTGGTCCTGCTTGACTTAACGGCAGCCTTTGATATGGTAAACCATACGGTATTGAACCAAAGGCTGCAGGATGCAGGTGTCAGTGGTACAGCCCTCTCTCTCTCATCTTTTTTATCAGATAGAAAACAAATGATTTGCTTGAACGGTCTCAAATCAGAGGAATTTTCCCTCCCGGGTGGAGTCCCGCAGGGATCGGCCTTATCACCAACATTTTTTAATATTTATGTAGCCCCTCTGGCCAGGCTGGTAAAGAACCATGGCTTTATGTTGGTATGTTACGCTGATGATACGCAGCTCATAGTGTCTGTAGCTGAGTCTGTCGATGCTCGGGCTGCTGATTTCTGTAAGTGTATTTCATCCTTAATGACCTGGATGAATGTGAACTTTTTGAAGCTAAACGCTGAGAAAACAGAAGTCCTGGAATTTGACTCAAAAGACCAAATGTGGAATCAGCTATGGTGGCCTAGTACAGCGGGTCCACCCCCGGTGCCGGTCATTAAGGCCAGGAATCTGGGAGTAATGGTTGATAAAAATCTCACTTGGGCGCCACAGATTAATCAGGTCAAGTCTGTGTGCTTCTTTACCCTGAGAGGATTGGGAAAGATTCTCCCTTATATTCCTTTCGCCCTGAGGAAAATGGTGGTTGTATCCACCATCTTATCTAGAATTGACTACTGCAACGCCCTTTATTTGGGAATGGGTGTTGCTCAACTAGATAAGCTTCAAGCTATCCAAAATGCAGCAGCCAGAGTCTTACTTGGGCTGCCTAAGCATCAGCCAACATCAAAAGTGATAAGGAATCTTCATTGGCTCCCGATACGAAGACGAATTGAATTTAAATCACTCTGTCTGGTGCATAAAGCTTTGTTCGGAGATGGGGCTGAGGACGTGAAAGCTCTCTTTTCAGACTATGTCCCTACCTGGACTTTAAGGTCGTCTTTCCTTGGCCTTGTACAAATTCCAAAGATAAAAAGAGTACGTTGTGGGTGAAAGCGGTTCTCTTTTTTAGCGTCCAAACTCTGGAATACATTACCACTACATCTTAGAAGTCTACCCAATAGACTGGCATTTAGGAAAGAAATTAAGACCTGGCTCTTCCTCCAACACTAACGGGCTGCGTCTATGTCCTAGCTTACTCTAACATAGCGCCAAGACGCTTTGGCAGTAGTGCGCTCTGCAAATACCGTCAGTCAGTCACATCTGTTACCTCTGTAGGTGTCGCAGAAGCCCTTGAACACAGAGTTCAATACCTACCTGCCCTGCATAATGAGTAGAAAGTAGTAAATACACCTTCTTCCACACACATTTGGAGAGTATGTGGTGTGAAACAGATGTACTCTGGTATTTGTAGGGTTCCTTTGATGTATCATGTTACCACAAAGAGGAAAAGACTCACACATGGTGAGACGTACAACATTGACATGAGAAGAGTTGGCTTTTCATATTTGCCTAGGTCTAACTTTGTGAGCTGTTATGAATACTGAAGCTGCAAGAGATAAGTGAAGTTTAAAAACATGATGGAAGATAGATATGTGTTTATGTAGTTCATATGAGTGTCTAGAAAGGTACACTTAAAGTAGGCCACATTCATTTAGGTGCTTTCTTTAAATGGGAAAGTGCACTCTGTTAAATTTGAATATCTGCGTGGTATCATGACTCAGGTATGTGTCTACTTCTACATGTTTACAGATCTACTAGAGCATTCAGCAGCAGAAGCAGACATCTGTTACCCATGTAGGCATCAGAGAAGTCCTCGAATAGAGAGTTCAATACCAACCTGCACTATATAATGAGGATAAACTAATACATGCACTTTATTGTACTCAAATTTAGAGAGCATGTGTTGTGAAACAGAGGTATTCTTGTATTTGCAGGCTTCTTTAGATGTATCATGTCACCACAAAGAGCCACAGACACACACATTGAAGTCTTAAGAACCATGGAGAGACATATAACAGTGACATAGGAAGAGTTGGCCTTTCATATTTTCTTTGACCTAAGTTTATGAGCTGAGGGGGGCGTGGCCTGGCGTTCGGCAAGATGGTCGCACTGTAGTGTTGCTCTACCGGCCGCCGAACAATATCCTTTAAATATCCTGCCTCTACTGAGCCATCCACTGAAATTCCCTATGGAGTCTTGCTGCAGTACGCGTGGGCTATCTGGCGATGTGCTTTTCTCCAGTGTAGCTGCGCCACAGGGAGATTGTAGGTGAGCGGCATGCTCTGGACCTGCGGAAATGGTGGCTGAGTGTGCTCATGGGAGTCGCCTTCTGAGCTCCCTAGCTGCGGAGGAGAGAGCTGCTGGAGTGTTCGAGGAAGGCTCAAGGACAATGCGGGTTGCGCTGTGTGCGGCAACAACACGGAGTGTGACCTGCAATGAAAAGGGCCCGCGCCAGCTGATGCAGAGGGTGAGCCAGGGGCCTATACAGCACCACCAAGATGCTCCGACACGCAAGCGGCCGGCGCAAGCCCAGCAGATGGGCCGCGTATAGCCCGTGCGGATGATGATCATTTAATCTGCGGAGCCCACCTGTGCGACAGCCTGATGACTGAAGGGGCCCCCTCCTGCTGATACCCCCAAGTGGCTCGTGAGGTGAGAGAGTGCCCTCATTTAGGCATGCTGCATGGGGAGGATGCCGCTGGGGGCCATTGAATGCTGTGACGCGGCAGAGCTGATTCACATGGAGGATTAGTGTGCTGGACTTTTGCTGCACCACGTTTGAGCCCAGAGGCACGATCTGACCGCACTGTGGATGCCTACGGACCTCCACCTCACATGGCCATTCATCTGTGCACCCCCTGACACTGTGCGTGGGTGTATCAGCCTATGATGAGGCTAGCCTCACTGCTTTGGAGGAGATAAATAGAGTGGTGCTTTATTATCCGGTGATACTGGGAATCATTTAAACAACGCAATGGCCCCACTGCTGCAAAGTGCTGTTTCTAGACCCTGGGCACCCATAAGATTTCTACTTAGCAGCACGTAGTACCGGCCAACTGGGGACTTTGCCATAGCGGTGCATGTGGAGATAACACTGCGGGCCACGCTCTTTCTGCACTGCTCATAATCATTAGTATAGAATCCTGGGTGTGCGCACAACACAACGAAGGGCGAGGAATCATTTTCTGCTTGCGCAGGGCTACCCAGCTGCAGTATGCAAGATGGGAAAACCGGAGAAAAACCAACCACGACTTACATTTGAACTGCGTAAGGGCGGCACGCCTGTGTAAAATGCGGCCTCGGAGTCGGAGCTGGATTCATCGTCCCAGGCCCTCACAGCACTTGAGAAATCTTTTTCTGCCATTCAAGAAAGTCTCCAGGCCATAGATGGAAAAATCGAGTCTCTCAACGTCAGGATGGACCATTTTTCCGCAAAATTGGATAAACGGGCAGCACGAACCGGAGAGGCAGAACAGCGCATCACAGATGTTGAAGACGGATTACAACAGGTAGTTGCGAAGACGTCGGACATCACGAAACACCTAGCTGTTATCCAAGCGAAAAATTAGGACATTGAAGCGCGGTCTAGGCGCAACAACATGTGCGTTTTGGGCCTTCCAGAATCTACCAATGTGGGGCACTTGAAGGACTATATGGAGACGTTGCTACGGGATGTCTGTGGCACTGACAATTTATCGACCCTGTTTGCTGTGGAGCGGGCTCACAGATCCTTATTATTATTATTATTATTATTATTATGCGTTCTTATATAGCGCTCGATTACCCGTAGGCATCTCGGCGCTTGCCTTGGGAACCCGTCCTGGCTTCTCCAAGGTGAAAGCCAGGCATCCCGCCGCGGGGGGGCCGTAGTGGAGATTAAGCAGGCTAATGCCCAGAGCTGCAGAGTGTGAACCCGTGATTCGAGTAGGCACCGAAACGAGAATTATCGAGTCCCTGGATATTTGGGCTCAAGACCCTGCCGCGTTGGGAATTGAACCCTGGTCCCGGGTCTGACCTCTGCTTCAGGGTCTGCCTCCTCTAACCAGCGTTCCCCCAAGGCCCTATAATTGCCAGGCTGCTAAATTTCAGAGATCGGGATACCGTGCTGCGTATAACACAACAAAAGGGTACAATAATTCATCAGGGCAACATTTTATCGTTCTACCCGGATTTCACAGCGACGCTGCAGGCGGACCAGAAGGAGTTTCAAAATGTAAAGAAGGTACTGCTGAAAGAACAGATCCCTTATGCTATGCTTTATCCAGTGAGGCTGCTCATTGGGGAGGCAGATAATGGCAAGATCTTTACGAATCCTAAACAAGCAACGGAGCACGCTAGATCTTTGCAGTGGCAGCAGAGTTCCCCAGCCCACACATCGGACATTGATGACTGAACAGTAAGGAGTCCTGGGGCTGGCGAAAGTATATTTACATGTTTGCACTAATGGGTGCTA
The DNA here is from genome assembly GCF_964261635.1 of Lissotriton helveticus. NCBI lineage: Eukaryota > Metazoa > Chordata > Amphibia > Caudata > Salamandridae > Lissotriton > Lissotriton helveticus. The sequence continues at coordinate 667,449,409 of NC_136063.1, forward strand.
AGTTGAAACTAGATGTTGTTCTGTATGTATACTGCACCGAAGTTACAGACTAGGTTGCTTACACACAGCATTTGATGGGGAAGGCACCTGATGTTACCTGTATGACTATTACGACCAGGCTTGTGTAGATAACATTGATGGGTATAGAGATGGTACTAGCCTGGAGAGTCAAGGTACTGATGTACTGAATTTGGCATTCTCACATCCCTGTCGTAGACACGGGCTTTGCATCAGACGTCCTATACTATGCCTTTTACTATGTGACTGGAGGTTTGGCTAAGGTGGTAGGGCAAGATGATACATTGGCGGCCCCCTCCCTACTAGATCTGAGAGTGGACTTTGCCACCACGACCCCCGATGGGCATTCCCCACCTGAGATGGTATTTCATGTTGTTTTTGTTGGGTTGGGGGTTACAAGAGGGTCAGGTATTTGGCAAATTGGGGATGCTGAAGTGGGTGGGGGGAGGGAAGATTTGTTCTACTTTTCTATGTTGGAGTTACTGAGATTGGGGCTACAGTGACACTTATGATTTGCGGAGCTATGTGTACATGTGCTCTGGAATGGTAAGCTGTATCTGCTGCTTTGATTACTGCTATAGATGAAGGGGGGAATGTATAAATGTATTACTTGGAATGTCTGTGGTTTAAATACACCTAAGAAGACCAGGCAAGTGCTAGCACAGTTGGATAGACACGATGTGAAGATTGCACTGTTGCAGGAGACCCACCTGAGCAAGCACACAGAAGGCAAGGTGACCTGCAGATGGGCAGCATACTGGCTGGCCTCATCATACTTCACTTATGTGAGGGGGGTCCCTATTCCCATTAAAAAGGTTGTGCCGTTCAAGGCTGTACAGACCTGTGTAGACACTGAGGGTCGCTGGGCTATGGTGCAGGGCAAACTGGGGATGGTCCTGGTGACAGTGGTAAATATGTAATGTCCTGTGGTAGATGACACAGCACCTTTCTTGCAACTGTTCAATGTACTACACACCTGGCCGGAGGCTCCAATCATATGGGGGAGATCTCAACACCCATCTCAACCCACAAGTGGATAAATCCAACCTGGTGGGGGCGAGCACGATTAGAATTGCACAAAGTATGGATGTCATGTTAGAGATGGGTTTGTTGGACGCCTGGCGCCTGCGGAATGAGGGAGTTTTGGAAGGTACACACATAACCCTGGTGTTTAACAGTTGGTCTCGGTTGGACTACTGGCTGCTCAATGACGAACGATACAGAAAAGGGGGTGGTGATGAACAGAGTGTCTGAATTAAGCAGACCACTCTTACCCAGTCCAAAGATCAGGGCTTGATCCATCACCGTTATTTATCTCACTGCCCCATCCCAGCTCAGAACCTGGCTATATGCAAATTAGTCTGTCCCTGGCCCAGTGCATCATGGGAACAGGGCAGACCAAACTACCAAGCCAATTCTTCACCAGAAAGGAGACAAGCTACCGGGGACCGGTTTCTGGCATTTCAGCCTCTTCGGCCCGGCTTGCTTGAATCCTGATGGAGCAGTGAGAAAGGGACTCATGTCTGAGTATACCCTGCCACACCTATAGTGGCCAAAAACGATACAGAAAAGGGGGTGGTGATGAACAGAGTGTCTGAATTAAGCAGACCACTCTTACCCAGTCCAAAGATCAGGGCTTGATCCATCACCGTTATTTATCTCACTGCCCCATCCCAGCTCAGAACCTGGCTATATGCAAATTAGTCTGTCCCTGGCCCAGTGCATCATGGGAACAGGGCAGACCAAACTACCAAGCCAATTCTTCACCAGAAAGGAGACAAGCTACCGGGGACCGGTTTCTGGCATTTCAGCCTCTTCGGCCCGGCTTGCTTGAATCCTGATGGAGCAGTGAGAAAGGGACTCATGTCTGAGTATACCCTGCCACACCTATAGTGGCCAAAAACGATACAGAAAAGGGGGTGGTGATGAACAGAGTGTCTGAATTAAGCAGACCACTCTTACCCAGTCCAAAGATCAGGGCTTGATCCATCACCGTTATTTATCTCACTGCCCCATCCCAGCTCAGAACCTGGCTATATGCAAAATGCTCAATGACGAAGCCAACAGGTGGGTAGAGGGTCCTGCGGACTTTATCTGACCACAACCATGTTGTCCTTGTACTGTCTATTCCTGCTAACCCGCACCGCTCATTAACGTGGAGATTTAGAGTAGATGCACTATTAGATCCGATTTACACCAAAACTGTAAGAACTGCTATTATACAATATTTTGAACTAAATGTGGGTTCAGTGGAAAGCCAGGCAACCCTATGGGAAGCCTTTAAGGTGACTATCAGAGGGGTGTGTATAGGAACCTCAACAGGGTTTCTTAGAGGCATTAGAGGACAATTTAATAAGACTGAGAACACGTTGGAGGCACTCGAAAACCAGTACCAGAGCACACCGTCCCTGGATATACTGGCCCAAATTCATAAGCACGTACAAGAATATAAGACTTTAGCAGATACAGAAGTGAAGTATTTATCCAAGCATCATGTGGCCACGGCCTATGACGAAGGTGGGTGGCCGGGCAAGAACCTAGCTGATAGATTGTGTGATAGAATCGATAGACCCCCGATCGACCACATTATTGATGCAGATGGGAAGGCACATTATACACAACACGCTATAGTGAAGCAATTCCAGCGATTTTATGCCGCTTTGTCTACCACACACGGTGCGATGGATGAGTCTGCTATGAACGATTATTTAGAAGACACAGCCTGTGCATGGTTATCAGACGTCCACAAAAAATATTTAAGCCAGCCGATTGATGAAGACGATGTTAAGGAAGCTATTTTATCTCTGATAAATAACAAAGCTCCTGGGCCGGATGGCCTAACGGCTGAGTTTTATAAGGCTTATGCAGACCTACTTATACCACACTTGCTAAAAATGTATGCAGAGGCTCATGAGTCAGGGACCCTCCCTCCTTCTTTACGTCAGGCCTTAATTATCACCCTCCTAAAGAAAGATAAACCTCTGATGCGTTATTACTCATATCGCCTATTATCTTTGATAAATTTGGATGCCAAAATTTTAGTGAAAATTCTAGCCACTAAAATTCAGCTCTTAATGCCACTTCTAGTGCTTCCGGACCAATTCGGGTTTATCCCAGAACATTCTACTTCCTACAATCTACGCACTATTTCTGCCATGTTCCATGTGCTTAATCTTGACTTCTCGGATGTTGCAGTTCTACTGGACGCTGCAAAAGCGTTTGACTCTATAGAGTGGAGATACATGATGCACATACTACATAGAATGGCATTCCCCCCTGTTTTAACTCGCTGGATACAGGTCCTCGACACTGATGCCTCAGCGAGAGTTCCGGTGGGCGGGCTCACATCAGAGCCATTTAACATAGAACGTGGCACCAGGCAGGGCTGCCCCCTGTACCCCCTTCTTTTTGCCATCATTTTGGAGCCTTTAGCATGCAAAATCTGGCAATGTCATAGGGCTGCTGCACTAAATTTTAATAATCGGCCGGTTGGGATTTCCCTATATGCGGACGACATGGTCCTGTTTGTCCGCGAACCGCAGCACTATTTATCCCAGGTTCTACGAGAATATATTAAATTCGGCCTATTTTCAGGACTCCAGATAAATTGGGAGAAATCTGTCATCATTCCCTTAACACTGGCTACAGCCTCACCTCAGGTAGAATACCCATTGGTATGGTCCGTAGAACCAGTCAAATATTTAGGGCTATGGGTACACGAGACCCTGAGGTCATGATCAGGGAGAACTATGGTCGGGCATACACCACGTTAGTGCAGCAGATTGACCGCTGGGCCGGTTTGCCGTTGTCCTTGGCAGATCGCATAGCAGTAATACAAAATGGTCATCCTTCCTAAGTTTTTACACCTGTTTTGTAATATCCCAATCCAGCTGACAAAACACTTTTTTAAAACAGTCCAAACCCAGCTATTGAGATTAGTGTGGGGGAATAAACAACCGAGAATTAATTGGCACACGTTGACACTGACGTATGAGAGGGGGGTTTATGCTCCGGACTTCTATGTATACTACCTCTGTGGGCAGGCCCAGTATGCGTATTTATGGTTTAAGCCCCATGACTTTATCCCACATGTGGCTGTAGAAGAAGGGGACGCCCATCCTGTGCACCTGTGAAGTGTCATTACACATATCAAAAGGCAGACGCCCAAGACTGAGATCAACGCCATAGATGTCCCTATTGCAGCATGGCAGGCGATTGTCAGGTGTGCGCACAAACTTCCTTTGTACTCACCAGCACTACCTCTCTCTGGGTACGCAGTGTTATCTATGGTTCAAGAACATGGTCCTATAAATGCACTCAAAGAAGCGGTAATCACGAATATGGGTGATCTGTACCCTGCAGGACAGTACATCACAGATGATGATTTAAATTATATACATAACCCCACGCTCCTATTCCAGTACATCTGCTATAGACTAAGACGTGCAGTAAAGGATCATTACACTAATTTTCCCAACGAGACGGAAACGCTTCAGGCACTGCAATTGGTGATAGTAGCTCCAACTATGAAGAAGCTAATAACTAAGCTCTATAAGGCAGTCCAGGGGGAAACAGCCCCTAGGCCGGACAAGAGTTTGGAACGTTGGAACACTGTGGTGGCCCCCCTGATCACTGACAAAGAGTGGGAGCAAATTTGCATACTGACAGGTTGGCTGACATCGAGTTGTAATTTGAGAACCATTCGTCTGAAGTTTCTGCATCAAGAATATTACACTCCCAAAAAACTACATAAGATGGGCTTAGAGATTCGGACAATTTTAAGAGATGTGGTCATGGTGGTGCTGATTTCTTACATCTCGCATGACAGTGTAGGCTGGTGTTCCACTATTGGGAAAATGTCATTACTCTTCTACACACCATGACAGGTCAGGTGGTGCAATGCATGCCACTGGAGTGTCTACTAGGGTATGTTCCCCAAATAAAGGCTGTGGTGGGAAGATTTCTAAGAGTGGCTTTACTGTTGGTAAAAAGGCGATTATTATTTACGTGGGACAGTAGGCTGAGCCCAAAAGTTGATATGTGGGTCAAGGACATGATATACTGCCGTGAACAGCTGGAGCTGTATGCTGAGGAACTGCCGGCAACCTCCAGACCCAAGGATATCTGGACCCCTTTGAGGGAATATTTCTTGTCTCAGAGCGAAATGGATTCTGAATAAGTTGCTACTGCGAAGGGCGCTTCCCAGAGACTTAAAATACCTGGACTACACATCTATGTGGTAAGAGCAGAAAATGACATGTACATGTATGTAATATACCATCCACTAGAAGGTACCTGTTATTGGCTGCCTAATATTGTTTGGTATTGTTATGTTGTTCTGTACATTGAAGAGTGTCATTGAATTGTACTCCTGGAATGTGACTATCCAGTATTATACTGCATAAACTCCCAATAAAAAACTTTTTTTTTTAAAGTTTGTGAGCTGACAGTGAATAATGAAACTGCAAGAAAAGTGAGGTTTAAAACATTTTGGCATATGGGTTAGTGTTTATGGTAGTTTATACGAGTCTCTGGAAAGGTACACTTGAAGTAGGCTGTATAAATGTAAGTGTCTGCTTTAAATGGAAAGGGCACTCTGTCAAGCTTGGATATGTTTGTGCTATCTTGACTGAGCTATGTGTCTACTTCTACATGTACTCTGACACATGTTGTGCATCTGATGACCCTAAGTATATAGGTTAACATACAGTTGGACAAATGTTCTTAGTCCTACTACAGCATTCAGTCTGTAAAGTCTAGGTCATTAACCTAGGTTGCGATAATACAAGCAGTAGAATATAGAGTTACAAATCTGACTGCCCTTTGTAATGAGGAAAAAGTTATGCAGACATCTTCTTGTAAACAAATTTAGAAAATAAAAGTGTACAGTAATTTATAACTGTTTTCTTCCATACTATCAACCATTTACAGCTTTGCTACTGTGCATAGTTAGGTATCTTACATATTTATTGTTGTATGAAGAGAATGGCAACGTAATTCAAAATCAAATCAAATCAAAATGAGCTTTATTCGATTTCGAAAATTTAAAATCATAAAAGCATACACAGAATCCAATACATTTTCATTCTATACATAAAAATATACAGATATAAGCAGCAATCATTTTAAAAAGTTAGACTTAAAATCGGGGTAATTTCATTCTTCCATATAACTTGTAGTTCTGAGCATGTGTCCCATGATTCAGTTGTTGACAGCTTTTCTAGTCCTCATAACATTCTTTAGGAACCCCACCATGGACCCAATACAGTAATAATTTTCAAGCATCTGTAAATATTTAAAGGGAGGGTGACATTGCCTCCATCCTCTCTGCTTTAATAGGGGTGTTAGCCATCTTCTCCTCTCTTTGTTATATAATTTACAAAATAAAACTACATGCATTGTACTTTGTCTGGATACGTTGTCACAGGGACATTTACATAATTCTCTTGACCATTTACAGTTGGATATGTGGTTAAATGATGGAAAATCCAGAGCCTAAATCTTGTCAAAAGATATCTGTCTTATCCCCCCAGACACACAGCAAATAGGGTTGTATAAATACAGTCGTCAGGGTCAGTTGGTGGCTAATCACCATTGGTTTATTTAGCTCAGATGCTAATCTAATTCCTTCTAGGTGCGACATAACCGTTTTAAAAAAATCTTTACGTTTTATAAGATTCATGCAGTCAGGCTTGGTATAGTATTCTGGGTGGCCAATATACTGCATGAAACTTCCCACATATTTTAACCATGGTATTTTACAAGACTTATTGTGACAAAATTGCAGTGCATGTGAGTGTGAAAGAACGTGAATTAAAATTGGATGAACGAGTAACAATGCATTTCATTATTTTACTCACTCCTCCAATGTTAAAAACCAGAGCAACCAAGAGCAGTTTTAAACCAATATCTGTGCAGGTGTAGTATAGGTCGACATGTTTCTGCAAAATGGACCCTATTGTCCTTGCCTTACTCGTTCTTTCACACTCACATGCACTGCAATTATGTCTCCTATCAGAATATACTACCAGTTAATATCAGAAGGACCGGACGATGAGTCATATATTGATGTAGGACGTTCTATCTAGTCCTTCCACATCATTTATGTCCCACTTATGGGAGGGTCCATAAGGTGTCCCAAATGATGAAGGGATGTACCGTATGGTGACTGATGGGTATCCTTATCGTTTAGGATTATTTCAGGATAAGATACACTTTTCTCCCATCCTGTTTCGTTTCTCACATTGCATCTTGCAAAGGTAGTAGGTTCATCATGATTAGACCCATGGATACTCTTTTTGTGATACAGTGTTAAATAGAGACTGTGTCCATCCTTGGTCTCAAAAAATTCCCCAGGGCCCTTCCCTACTGTGTTTTTTGTCTATGACATCAAAGGTGTCTTTCCCAATGCAAAAGAAAAAATGGTTCCTAGGAATGTTGGAGAAGTAAATGCTGAAGAGATTTAAGTAGAGTGTTCATAAGCTCCTTATATAAGCGGGTTTGTAGCAGTATGTGCAGTATTCAACAGGAGTCTATTGACATATTATGATTTGTTTTACAACAATATACAAAAAAAAGTGTTAAGCATTAGATTAAGATGTTACAAAGACTAGATCCATGTAAAATAAGAAAATATATTAGGTTGAAGGGTCATTCTCTGGCTTGTCTTTCAAGAAAAGTGTGCCAAATTACTTTTCATCATTTAAGAATGTTAGCTGTATCCCACTCTGAAATGCTGAATTTAGTAGGGGACTTTACTATTAAAAACTCCCGCATTATGTTTAAGTGAGATGAATACAGCTCTTTTGAATGGTTCTGTATCAGATGCACTGAAAGTTTATGATGAAATACAGTTTAATGTTTTTGGTTCTGAAGAGGAGTGTAGAGAAACTTAGAGTTTGATAAGTGTAGGTGTTGAAGAACAGGAGAAAGAGATCAGTACTGATGATTTTGCAGAAGAAATGACAAAGTTGAACACATTTTAGTCTGAAAAAATGAACTATATCTGTATTTGTTGTTGATGCACTCACTATAGAAGTCAAACGAGGAATATGTAATTAAATTTAAAAAGTCAAAAAGAAAACAATGATAAGTGGCAGAAATTTGGGGCCTCATTTATGAAAAGTAATGCATCGCTGCGTGAAAACAGCGATGCGTCACTTTTCACTGCACTCTCCCTGCGACATCATGTCTCAAGGAGTTACAGATACGTCAGTATTTCTGACGTATCTGTAGGCGCAAAAGTGACGCATTGCTGGAGTGTGCCACAAAAGTGACGCAACTCCAGAAATGCTTCCATTCACATGGGGAAAGCCCCATGTGAAAGGGTTTGCGTCAGTCTTACGCCTGCTGTGAGGCAGGTGCAAGATTTTGATGCAACAGCGTCATAAAAGTGAAGCAGTGAAATCTCATAGATTTCACTGCGTCCCTATTATGAGGCTTTTTGAGGGTGAACGCCCCCTCTGCATACATTATACCTGACGCGGGTATAATGTAGCGCAGGGGTTTACAAAGTGACGCATCTGCTTAGATGCGTCACTTTGTAAATAGTGCGCATCAGGAGGCATGTTTTACGCCGCCGATGCGTCACAAAAAGTGACGCATCTGATGCGCAAAACTCATGCAAGGCCTCATAAATGAGGCCCTTGGTCTTTCATTGTTTGTAGAAGGTCAGTTTGAGTTGGCTAATGTTCAAGTTATTTGTAAGTACTGTTACAACAAATTAGAAGAAAACTAAATACCAGCTAGAGCAGTATTAAAAATGTAGAGTTGGTACCTATTCATCAGGAACAAGCAGATTTAAATGTATATTAGTCTATTCTTATTCAATCTGTAAACCCATTTCAGGCCATAGTTCGTATGGAGCCTAAAAAAGGTAAGCTGCCACCAGCAGACTTGCAAAAAGGTCTCAAAGGAAGAGTTGTATTCTTACCTTTAGAATTAAAGAAAAAACATTAAAACTGTTAGTGTTGGGAGAGAGAAAAATGAGCCAGTATTTATTCCAGTAAATGGTGTACCAACTAAGAGTAGAAAAAATTTGGCAAGAGTTTGTAGATGTTAATAAACTTTGAAAGACTACATTATACCTGGTGCAGAATAATATTTATTTTTAGACTGTAAATGTTGATGAACAAGTAATATGCTTACAAGATTTATTTATTTATTTATTTTTTGCAATTTTTAAAGCGCACAAATACCCTTGCGGGTGTCTCGGCGCTGGTGATCTCAGAGCTCACTAAAGTATGACGGGGGAGTTAGGAGGAGGAGAAGAGCCATGTTTTGAGGTTTTTTCGGAATTTAAGAAGCGTAGGTGCGGATTTGATATGGAGTGGGAGGGTGTTCCACAATTTAGCTGTGGCTGTAGTGAAGCATCTGTCTCCCCAGGTGGCCTTTCTTGTCCGAGGGACGTTCAGCAAGAAGGCTGCAGAGGATCGTAGAGTCCTGCGTTGCTCCACTGGGCGAAGAGCTTCTTTTAGAAACTGTGGTCCTGAGTTATTCAGGGTCTTATAGGCTATACACAGAGCCTTAAATTTGATTCGACTCCTGATAGGGAGCCAATGGAGCTTTTTGATGTGATGGGAGGTGGATGTGAATTTAGGAATGGAAAGTAAGGTTCTAGCCGCCGCGTTTTGCACGGTCTGTAGTTTGTTAAGAACCCCTTCCTGAGCATTCAGAAGAAGTGAGTTGCAGTAGTCCGTTCTTGAAAAGACTAAGGTGCTGATGAGAGTTTTACCGGCTGACTGTGGTAGGTAAGGGAGAAGTTTCTTGATTTTTTTGAGGGTGTAAAAGGCGGATGATACGACGGCATTGGCGTGATGGTGGAAAGTCAGTTTATTGTCAAAGGTGACTCCTAAGTTGCGGACCTTTACCACTGGTTGGGGGGAGCCCAACTCAGGTGGCCACCACTGGGGGGACCATTATTATTATTATTTTATTTTGTAGAGCGCATAGTCACCCTAAGGTATCCCAGCGCTAGGCACCCTATCTCTTTAGTTTGGGCCGGTTCAAGGACGGTTGAAGAAGGAAAGGGGGGGACCGGGGATTAATGTTTAGAGTAGGCGTAAATCATTGGGGAAAAAGATGAGTTTTGAGCCGCTTCCTGAAGTGAAGGTACCGTGTTTCTAGTCTCAGGTCGCGGGGGAGCGAGTTCCAAAGTCGTGCAGTTTGGACTGAGAAACGTCTTCCGCCTGAGCGGGTTTTCTTAAATCTGGGGGTGGTGATGAGATTTTCTGTGTCCGACCGGAGAGATCTCGTGGGTCTATAGGGTGTGATAAGTTTACTGAGAACGGGGGGGCCTTGCTTTTGAAGTAGTTTGTGGGCTAGGCACAAGGCCTTGAATTCGACCCGCTCCCTTATGGGAAGCCAGTGGAGGAGTTTGAGGGCAGGTTTGGCGGAGGTTCTGGCATGGGTATTTGTGATAATCCGGGCCGCAGTGTTCTGGATTCTTTGAAGCTTGGTGAGGGTCGCTTCAGGGGCGCCTAGGTAGATCACATTACTATAGTCAAGCCTTGGATAAGCAATTTTTGAGAGTTGAAGGGCAAGAGGGGCAGGACTTTCCTCAGTGATTTCAGGAGCCCGAAACAAGTCCCGGCTACTTTGTTTGCCTGCACAGTGAATGAGAGGTCCGAGTCGAGCCATACCCCTAGACTTTTTACCTCTACTTTTGGGTCAGGGGGGGGCCCATACAGGCTGGCCAGATGTTCGGGGAGAGTGTAAGCCCTTTTGGACCGAGGAGCAAAACTTCGGTTTTTGTCCCATTTAATTTTAGGGCTGAGTTGTTCATCCAGAGATGGACCTGTGAAAGGCAGTTAAATAGGTCTGCTGATTGTTGTCTGGGGTGAGATAGGGACACCACTAGTTGTGTGTCGTCGGCGTAGCTGACAACGCTAACTCCGAATGGGGTGATAACCTCCTCCAATGTGGACATATAGATATTGAATAGAGTGGGGCTCAGGGAGGAGCCCTGAGGCACCCCACATTGGAGGGGAATTTCGGAGGAGCGGGCGTTCTTTTCCCAGATCTGATAGGTCCGTTGATCTAGGAAGGATGAGATCCAGGAAAGGGCTGAGCCTTCCACACCTACTCTCTTGAGTCTTTTGATGAGAAGTTGGTGGTTGACGGTATCGAATGCCGCGCTGAGGTCGAGGAGGATCACTGCCACTGATCCTCCCTCGTCAAGCAGTGTTCTGGCTTCCTCAACCGCGGCCAGGAGGGCGATGTCAGTGCCCTGCCCTGGACGAAAGCCCGTCTGTGAGCTCTTTAATTTGTTGTTACTCTCCAGAAACTGGGAGAGTTTCCTGTTAACCAACTTTTCAGCGATCTTGCTTACTCCCGGGAGTAGGGAAATAGGCCTGTAGCTGGCCAAATTTTCGGGGTCGAGGGAAGGTTTCTTGAGTAAGGCTTTTACGACGGCCTTCTTCCATCTCGGGGGTACAACTCCCTGTTGGAGTGAGGCATTGATCGGATGTGTCAGGGGGGGGGTGATCGTGGGAGCTACTTCCTTGAGAATCCGGAAAGGGGCGGGGTCCCTAGGGGATCCACTCTTTATGGCATTCAACGTGTTTCCTACCTCCTCAGTTGTGACTTGTCCCCAAGAGGAGAGACAAGTAGGTATTGAGGGGTATGGGGGATCGTTTTCATCACACAGATTCGTAAGGGGGATTGAATCGAGAATTGTTTTGATTTTATCATGGAAGAAGTTAGCCAGTTGTTGGCATTTTTCCTGATCGGCTTTGGGATCTGTGGGGTGTCTTGGTCCCTGTTCTGGGGTTTTCAAAAGCTCTTTGAGGATGGCATAGGATTCCTTACTAGAGCATCCCGCTTTCTCTATTCTTTCCTTGAAAAACGCGCTTTTAGTTTTTCAAATAGCGGTTTTGTAGGTTAGAAGGGAGGTCGAGTAGCTATCTTTGTCACTCTTCGATTTGTTTTTTCTCCAAGAGCGTTCTGTTCTCTTACACTCTTGGCGCAGAGCTTTAAGTTCTGGAGTGTACCATGGAGCCGATGTTATTCTTTTGGGATGTTTGAAGGTCGCCGTTTTAGGGAGAAGTGTATCTAAGGAACAGGTAATCCACTCCTCAAACTGCTTATCGGCCGTAATCAGGTCGGTGGAGAGCTCGGGGGTGGATTCTGCAAGGACGGCGGCCCATTCCCCAGGTGTAAGTTTATGCCACCGTCTGTCGGTTACCTGAATTTTAGTGGTTGGGAGGTTCATGGTGGAGATTTCCCAGGCGATAGGGACCAGAAAATGGTCCGTCCATGGAAGGGACACGGGTGGTTTAGTGGTGATAGTTGCTACATTTGTCAGAATGGGATCCAGTAGGTGTCCCTTCTCATGGGTAGGCTCGTTGTTGACCAATCGGATATCGAGTGACATTAGGTCTAGCCGAAGGTCAGAGGCTATCCGGTCCGTAGGGTCCATGAAGTGGAGGTTTAGGTCACCTAACATGAGAAAGTTGGAGGTGGCAGATGCTAGTTGTGACACTGACTCAACGACGGCGTTGATGAAATTGCCGGGGGGACCTGGGGGGCGATAGATTAAGAGCCCTGACAGAGAGTGAGCTGGGGAGGTTTGGATGGAGAACTGACAACTCTCGCAGTCCTCAATGTGGGCATTGGAAGTTCTACAGGTATATTTGTCCCTGAAGATTATGGCTACCCCCCCTCCCCTCCCTTTTGGTCTATGTAAGGCTTGGCAGAGGTACCCAGTGGGGAGGGCCGATACGATGTCTGAATCGGAGCTATCTGATAGCCATGTCTCCGTTAAAAAAAGTAGGTCAAGATCCAGATCTTGTATTAGCAGGTTGGTTTCAAGGGCATGTTTGGGAAGGGAGCGGCAATTTAGGAGTCCAAGTTTCAGTTCGGATTTAGTGGAGCTCCGGGGGGTCGGATTGCAGTGCGCACAGTTGGAAAAGGGTGTGCCCTCAATGTGTTTGTAGTAGCAAGCGAGATCTTTGTGAGGTTGGAGTGCGCGGAGCGCCTCTCCAGAGTACACCACACGGTCATGAGGGCTGTTTGGCAAAGTCCCTAGGCCTGGGTCCCTCTGACGGCGCGCCCGCTGCGCCCGTCCGCTGCGCTCCCTGAACTGACACATTATTTATGCGCACAAAAGGGAGGGTGGTCGAGGTGGGTGTGGTCACCCGGAGGGGGCGTGTCCTAGTCTCCTCGCGGCCGGCGATGGCGGCGTGCGAGTGGGTCCTGTGCCAGACAGCGTTCAGATCCGCTGTTCCCAGTGACACAGGTGAGTGCAGGGGGAGGGGGGCAGAGTGCGTTTAAAATACACAAATTCACACAGTTTTAAAAGCAAATACAATTTTTTTTTTAGCAGCAAGCGTCGCTCCCGGCTTTCCGCCTCAGGAGATTAGGGCAAAGTGCAGCTCTAGTGATCAGAGCGCGCTTTTAAATGATTTTTCGGTCAAAGTGGGCGTGGCCACCCGGAGGGGGCGTGTCCTAGTCTCCTCGCGGCCGGCGATGGCGGCGTGCGAGTGGGTCCTGTGCCAGACAGCGTTCAGATCCGCTGTTCCCAGTGACACAGGTGAGTGCAGGGGGAGGGGGGCAGAGTGCGTTTAAAATACACAAATTCACACAGTTTTAAAAGCAAATACAATTTTTTTTTTAGCAGCAAGCGTCGCTCCCGGCTTTCCGCCTCAGGAGATTAGGGCAAAGTGCAGCTCTAGTGATCAGAGCGCGCTTTTAAATGATTTTTCGGTCAAAGTGGGCGTGGCCACCCGGAGGGGGCGTGTCCTAGTCTCCTCGCGGCCGGCGATGGCGGCGTGCGAGTGGGTCCTGTGCCAGACAGCGTTCAGATCCGCTGTTCCCAGTGACACAGGTGAGTGCAGGGGGAGGGGGGCAGAGTGCGTTTAAAATACACAAATTCACACAGTTTTAAAAGCAAATACAATTTTTTTAGCAGCAAGCGTCGCTCCCGGCTTTCCGCCTCAGGAGATTAGGGCAAAGTGCCCATGCTGGCTGTAAGCTCCCGAACGTCATCACCTCCGTTTTATCGGAGTTGAGTTTGAGGCAATTTGATGACATCCAGGAGCTTATCGCCTTCATTCCCTCCTGAAAGTTGGCTGCAACACTGGCTCCGTTATTGTGCACCGATAGTACTAATTGCGTGTCATCGGCGTATGTGGTAAGGGCAATTCCATAAGATTTTATCACCCTCGCTAAGTCCGATACATAGATATTAAAAAGCGTCGGACTTAGCGAGGAGCCCTGAGGAACACCGCAGGGAAGTGAAAAGGTCTGGGAGGTGAAATTGCCCATCTTAACAGTCTGGGGACAATTGGCGAGGAATGAGGCAATCAGATCTTTAGCTGTGCCTCCTATTCCCAGAACTGAGACACGGTCGATCAGAGTGACATGATCGACCGTGTCAAATGCAGCGGAGAGATCTAGGAGTATCAGGACAGCCGCCCCTCCCTTGTCCATAGTTGTTCTAATTTCGTCTGCGGCTTTCAGGAGTGCTGTTTCCGTCCCATGCCCTTGTCTAAAACCAAACTGGGTGTCATCAAGCAAGTTGTTGTCATTAATGAATTTCGAAAGTTGGATGTTCATGGACTTTTCGAAAATCTTTGCTGGGAATGGGAGACAAGCGATGGGTCTATAGCTTGCGGGGAGGAGAGGGTCCAGAGTTGTTTTTTTCAGTAGTGGCTTGATGATAGCCTCTTTCCAGACTGAGGGGTATATGCCTGTTGAGAACATGGCGTTGCAGATGGTAGACAACGCGGGGGAGATTGCTTCGGGAATGAGGTTCAGAACAAAAGGGGGGCATGGATCAAGGTGGGATCCGGATTTAATACTGGCTATCAGGCGTTGAGTGTGATCCTGATCAACAGGGTTGAAGGATGTTAAGGTGGGCTGAGTGTCCGTAAGGAGTGCCACCGGTGGGGGAAGGGGGGCTGAGTGAGAGAAAGTATGGAAAATGGAGCTGACTTTTTCCTCGAAGAAACTGGCCAAGGCGTCTGCCAGTGACTGAGAGCCTTCTAGGCGCGGAGTAGGGGGGTTGGATAGAGTAGTGACTACCCGAAATAGTTCTCCTACCGAGTTCTTAGCCTGATCGATTTGAGTGGTAAAGTAGTGGCTTTTCTCAGTGGTTATCAATCTTTTATAGATGGAAAGGGCATTTTTATAGTTCAATTTGTCTACAGGGCTATAGTTGCGACGGCACTGTCTTTCAAGGTTCCTGCAGTATTGTTTTTGCATGCGCAGGGCTTCAGTGAACCATGGGGCTGAAGGTAATTTCCTGTTCCGGTGTGAGGTTTTAATCGGGGCCAGCTTATTACAGGCCATGTCTAAGTTTGTCAGGTACTTGGAGGATGCTTTAGTAGGGTCATGCTCATTAGGAATATGGTTATCTTGCATCATCTCTGCTAGTTGAGTTAGATTGATGTTTTTCCAATCTCTGTAGGATGAAGGAGCTGGTGCATTAAAGCTAGGTTTGATGGGGTTTGTTTGAACTGTGAAGCGAATGGCTGAGTGGTCTGTCCAAATGAGTGGAGTTATTTGGGTAACATTTACAAGAGGACTATTGGAAAAGATACCATCTAATGTGTGGCCTACCTGGTGCGTAGGGGAGGTTATTAGTTGCATTAGGCCTGCAGCTGAAAGGTCTGTGAGAAGCTGCATGGTGTCGTGGTTGTTCAGAATCTCTAGGTGAAAATTGAAGTCACCTAGTAGTGTAAAGTGAGGGGCGTCTGCAGCAGCTTCGATTACACTGCCTATTTTGGCTAAAAACTTTGCTCTTGACCCTGGAGGGCGATAAATCAGCATGCCCTTGAAAGATGATTTGGCCGAGAGGCATAGTGTAAAGATAAGAGACTCGTATTCTGGGCAGGTAAATGGTTTCGTCGTGAGTTTAAAGAGGTCTTTGTAAATTATGGCAATGCCGCCACCTCTTTTTATTGGCCTATCTAGTCTACATACATTATAGTTGGTGGGGGTGGCTTCTCTAAAGTCGGGTCCTGAGGCATCGTCGCCCCAAGTCTCGGTGATGAACAAGAGATCCAGTTTGTGTGCGTCGATAAAATCGGCAATTTCTATTTTGTGTTTAGGAAGAGATCTGGCATTTATTAACGCTGCTTGAATCAAAGGAGGGTCATTTGTATAAGGTTTCACAGTAGATTTGTTACAAGTGGGACATCGGAGTGGGCCTAGGATGTGATTGGAATAGCCTAGACGCGGGGGTGCATGGGGTTGAGTAGCAAAGTGCCTGAGTTTTAGAAGTTCGGCAGTGGAATAACTCAGTCTCACCGTTTTAGTGGGAGGTCGTGGTGCTGAAGTCGCAGGGGGGATGGCCGTTGGCCCGTCCTCGGCGCGGACGGCGCGCAATCGTCGCGCCCGCTGCGCTCGTCCGCTGCGCTTCCGGTTGCAGCACATGATTTATTGTGCTGACTATGACATAGGGAGGGGGCGTGGTCAGCGCGTGTGGGCGTGTCCACCGGTTGGGAAGGCGGCGTTGCCCTGGCAGCAGTGTGCCGCGTCAGCCCAGATTCGGCTTGGCGGTGTGCTGCTCGATCGAGGTACAAACAGGGAAATTAGCAGATAAAAACACAATTCTACAAAGTTAAAATGCTAACTCCCGGCTTTCCGCCTCAGGAGTGGAGTTCTGAGAACGCTCGCTCTTGCTCAGCGCGCGCTCTATGTAGAGGAAGGGGGCGTGGTCAGCGCGTGTGGGCGTGTCCGCCGGTTGGGAAGGCGGCGTTGCCCTGGCAGCAGTGTGCCGCGTCAGCCCAGATTCGGCTTGGCGGTGTGCTGCTCGATCGAGGTACAAACAGGGAAATTAGCAGATAAAAACACAATTCTACAAAGTTAAAATGCTAACTCCCGGCTTTCCGCCTCAGGAGTGGAGTTCTGAGAACGCTCGCTCTTGCTCAGCGCGCGCTCTATGTAGAGGAAGGGGGCGTGGTCAGCACGTGTGGGCGTGTCCGCCGGTTGGGAAGGCGGCGTTGCCCTGGCAGCAGTGTGCCGCGTCAGCCCAGATTCGGCTTGGCGGTGTGCTGCTCGATCGAGGTACAAACAGGGAAATTAGCAGATAAAAACACAATTCTACAAAGTTAAAATGCTAACTCCCGGCTTTCCGCCTCAGGAGTGGAGTTCTGAGAACGCTCGCTCTTGCTCAGCGCGCGCTCTATGTAGAGGAAGGGGGCGTGGACAGCGCGTGTGGGCGTGTCCGCCGGTTGGGAAGGCGGCGTTGCCCTGGCAGCAGTGTGCCGCGTCAGCCCAGATTCGGCTTGGCGGTGTGCTGCTCGATCGAGGTACAAACAGGGAAATTAGCAGATAAAAACACAATTCTACAAAGTTAAAATGCTAACTCCCGGCTTTCCGCCTCAGGAGTGGAGTTCTGATGAAACACTAATCTCAACTAGACAAATTAAAAAAATGGATAAGTCGAAGAGTGAAGAGATTTATGAGCATTATACTATACGTCCTTTGCATTCAAAAGAAATCATAGGAAACAGTATTGAAATATTTCAAATGAAAGAAGCAATGGGAACTCCCATGAGTGTCTGGGAAAAAAGTTTCAAAGCTTGTTTTCTACAGCTATTCCCACTGGAGAAGATGGACGATTTGATGAGCGAGCTGTATGGATTCCAGCATAGAGCACTGCTCAACAAGATTGTATTGTGAGGATCCAAAATTTCGGCAGTGCATTCCATATATATTTCATCTTCTGTTTGAAAGTGATTTGCTACCACTTTCATATGCAGTAAACCATATATTGAAAACAGGAGTTCATCTTCAACATGTTTCTGCTAAAGAGTTCACAGACAAGGTTCAAGAAAGAGATAAAAAAAATGTAAACTCAGTTAATGAATTTGATGGCACGCTAATGTGGCACCAATGAATATTGGTATTGTCCTCATGGTAAACTTAAATACATGTTAGGAAACCTAGGTACACCTACATGGTTTCTAATACTTAGCTGTGCTGTATATGCGTGGGATGATTTACTTGAATTCCCTCAAGAAGCAAATTCAAATGGAAAAACATTGAACTTAAGACAGCTGGAGAACTCTGTTGTTTAGATCATGTAAATGTCTGCAGATATTGTAACCATAGGTTTCAAGCTATGATGTCATTTATGTGCAATAAAAGTGTTCCACCGCTTGTAGAGGGAAATGATTCCTTTTGGCGAAAAGAGCACCAAGCCAGAGGTGCTCATCCTATACACATGCTATTATGGATAAGGAATGCACCAAATTTTGGCACAGATAGTGATGAAACTGTTTTGTCTTTCATCGGACAGTATATTACATGTGCCATTCCAAGCGAAGGAGGAGAAAAGAGCTTGCGACAACAAATTTTACACTTTTAAAATCATAGATGTGTGAAATATTGCAGACGGAAATATAAATGTAAAGGAACATTATATACAAAGTGTTGTTTTGGATTTCCATGTCCTATAATTTCTAAAGGAAGAGTAAATAGTTTTTTCTCAGCAGTAACACATACAATAACTCCAAAATCTCCCAAGAATACATACAACTTAAAAAGAACAGAAGCATGAAAGTTCATTAATTACTACAATCCACTTATTTTGAAAATGTGGAATTCAAATATAAATATTTAGTATGTTGCAAATAATTCAATTGCTTTTGCTCATTATGTTACATCATATAATACAAAATCTGAAAAAAGAGATGAAAGAAATGTGGGAAGAAATTGTGTCAGAAAAGAGTCTTAGCAACAAATTGTACAGCTACAGCTTGAAAGTAGTTTCCCATAGAGAGAATGGATCCTATGAATCTTCGGGTCACTTGAGCACAGCCAGTTTATATAAAAAAGTCAAGAGGAATCATTTGGATAAGTCTATGTCTAGCCTCCACACGAAACAAGAGTATTGATATCTTTACAAGAAATGGAATACTTAGCACAGTATGAGCCAGAAAGTTCTGATATTATCAAAAATAATATGTTGGATACATACTATCCCAAAACTAGTCCACATCTTGAAAACCTATGGCTGTATGAAATACTTCAGCATTATAGATTTAAAAAGAATGTTAGAGAAAATATAAAAGAAGAAAAATATGCAGTAATTGGATGTGATGGGTGTTTAGTAAAACATGTAAAAGGGAATCTTGTTAACCAGTGAAAACTGAGTTGTGAAACTGCAGATAAGAGAGAATTTTTCCATTTAGCACTTCTGCAACTGTTCAAGCCTTGGCGTAGTGAAACATAACTACTTGGAGATTTTGACTGCTATAAAGATTCTTTTAATGCATCTAAAGACAGCATTCCTTGTACAATGTTTCCAACTTACTTGCAAATGTTAAGTGGTGAGATTGAACAAGAAGGTGCGATTGCAGCTGAAAGAGCTAGAAAAAGTTCACAAAGCAGTCAAAGTTCTGGTCCATTGACTCAAGATCCACTGGGACAACCAATAATGAAAATGAAGCAGCAATAGACATGAATGAGGTAGAAACTGCAATTCAGCAACCACAGAAGGATATTATTCAGTTTGAAAAGTTAGAGGAACAACTAAATAGTGAACAAAAAGAAATAAATCTACAATTCAAACAACAGTTAGAACATGGTTTGCTCCATGGAAAAAGAAAGCCAATATTCATCATTTAAATGTATTCTATTCTACATTAGTGGTCGAGTTGGAACAGGAAAAGGTTTCTTAATTAAAGTTTTTACCAGTTATCCCAAAAACTACAGAATCTCTTTTATCTTGTGTCATAACAGCTCCAACTGGATTAACGGCACACAACATTAAAGGTATTCTTTTACAACGATTACTTATGCTACCTGTTGAACATGCTAATAAATTGGAATAGCAAAAGCTATCAGGAGAAGCTTGTTATGAAATCTCAAGGGTAC
Source organism: Lissotriton helveticus (assembly GCF_964261635.1). Taxonomy (NCBI): domain Eukaryota; kingdom Metazoa; phylum Chordata; class Amphibia; order Caudata; family Salamandridae; genus Lissotriton; species Lissotriton helveticus. The sequence goes on from NC_136063.1 coordinate 667,469,254, forward strand.
TGAAGAAACTAAAACATGTAATCATTGATGAGGTGAGCATGGCGTCAAACGTAATGCTTTTCTTTGTACACTTGCGAATGCAACAGATTTTAAAAACAGATTAAAATGTTCTGTTTGGAGGGAAACATTTAATTGTATTTGGACACCCTCTACAACTTACTCTTGTTAAAGGACAACCTGTTTTTAAAACACTTCTCCATGATGACACAAGGAAAGCTTTGAGAAGTATTGGTAATGTAAATAAATGGTTAAATTTTGAATATAAAGAATTTGTTAATAATATGCGACATGCAAGTGATGAAGATTATGGAAATATTTCTAAAGTCATTACAAATGGTATGTTGACGGAACATGGTAAACAAGTTTTAGAAAGTTGGCAACTGAGGAAGTTGTTTATGTCAGGAAATAATTCTAGCAGTGTCTACCGTACCGATCAAAGAACTGTAATTCCCAAGATGCTTGGTTCCTGGAAGGGGCTACATTAAGGATCGACGCACGCTGGACTGCGTCCGTAATTCAGTGAACTTTGACTCTGTCTCGACCGAGAGAGAGTTCCACGGCAGACGGAAGCCGTTCGGGAATCTTTGGATTGTTTCCTGCTGGGGCTCTTGTTTCCTGAGAATTGAGGACTTCAGTCGGGACTTGGAGACTTCTTGGAGGCGGTTCTCCAGTCTCAGTTTCTGCATCTTTAGCATCTGAGTCTGCAGATCAGTGAGTAAAGCGGGGGTCATGGTCTGGATTCCCTTGAACACGCCATTACCAGGTTATTAGTGGCATTCTTAGCTCGGCGGTGCCTGGAGCTAATTTATGGAAATGCCAGAGTGGAATGTAGTGGTGCTGTAACCACTCATTACCGTTTCTGGAGTTGCATCAGTTATTGGCAATATTAACTTGGCGGAGTTCTGAGCTATTTTCTATTGAGTACCAGAGCAGAACGCAGTGGTGAAGTAACCACGCCCTATCGTGTTTGGTTGCAAAACAGGAGTCCAGTGATTTTCGACTATGTCCCAGAGCAGAATGCAGTGGTGAGGTAACCATGCCTTACCATGTCTGTATTGCTAATCAGGAGATATATAATTTCTCTAAGACTTTGATTTTATTTCTCACTGGGATTTGGACATAGTTATGCCAGAGGAACTTCCTCATAACACTTACTAACGAACAGCATTGTTTTTGGTTCTCTTTCATGTATCTCCTGATTCCTGGGGGAAATGGTTATTCTTCCACTTTGGGATGCACCCTATTTTTGTGAAGCATATGAACACACTGGTATGTATGAGGTATGCCTGAAGGGGAAATTCTTTGATGATATGCTATATACCTAGTGTACTAATCAGTGGACATTCTATATTATAGATACCGTGCATAACAAGAGTGATACCCCAGTGCCATAAGAATAGAGGGACTGCTGTTCATGAAACAAGGTATAAGAAAGGGTATAGTGAGACTTTATGAGTGTAGCTATTTCTACATACAGTGTTAATAATTTTGCTCCTTGTTGTTACAGGTTCCTTTTCCCCGCTATTCCTTCCCTATCGTTTCCCTCGCCTGATCGCTCGAATACTCTGTGATCATATTAGAGTGGTGGTGATATCAGGAGGTGGACCCTTTCTTTCTGCACCTGGATTCTGCAGAGTTAAATTCTGACAGCATTACGCATCCACAAATGATACTCTTCCTGATCCAGGTGTATCAAGAAAATAGCGTCCCTGGAAGATGTCCTTCATGTTAGTATTGGTTCAACAGGAACTGGTGCCTTCCAAGGCGGAAACCGCTGCATTAAGAGAGAAGGTAGACAAAATGACCAGAAACCCATTTGATGATTTCCCTGCTACCTCACAAATACAGGTTACAGTGTCACCTCCCATACCACTGGCTAGTTCGGAGAGGTATGCTAGGGACCCTCAGAAGATTCAGGTGTTTCTGACACAGATCCTGCTACATTTCTCCTGCAAACCTGCCTCCTTCCCAAATAATCATACCAGGGTAGCCTTTGCGATATCTTATTTGGTGGGTGACACTGCCAATTGGGCTGTCCCTTTAGTTAGGAATAATGACCTAGTATTATCAGATTGGTCTAATTTCAGGGCTGAGTTTTAGAGCATGTTTGATAGAAGGGCTACTGGGTTCAGTGCTGACAGGGACCTATTAGACCTGAAACAAGGGAGGAATGATTTGGTAACTTACCTGACTACGTTCAATTGGTTAGTGGTGGAAATGTCATGGCCAGAAGAGAAAAGAATGTCTATGTTTTATCAAGGATTGAAGGAAGATATGAAAGATGTACTGGCGCAAATAGATCTCCAACCTACTACCTACACGGACATGATCAATTTGACGTTGAGTCAGGATAGTCGGATGTCCGAAAGAGGTGGTGAGAGGAAAAGGTTGGAAAGATGATATTATAGGGCTGACAAAGTTCCCCGCAGAGCAGTGGTAAACACAGAGGTTGGGGATAAGCCTATAGAAATTGGAGCTATTAGAGCACCACTAAGTAGTGAATTTAGGGAGAGTCAAAGAGTGCAGGGATTATGCATGTACTGTGTAGAAAAGGAGCATTATGTAAGACATTGTTCCTCTTAACCCAAGACCTCCAGTGCTTGGTTATGGAATAAGAAGGTGGCGGTGTCGACCATATATTCTGAATTGATTAAAACCGGGCACTCAGGAGTGGAGGGGGAGAACAACAAAGGTTAGGGACTCCCATTGTTGTCTACTACAGCTTTGCAAGACACAAAGTCACATAGTGTGCTCCCTATGAGTATTGAGTGTAATCAACAGTTCCATCAGGTTTTGATTATGTTGGACTCAGAGGCAAAAGGTCATTTCATAGACTGCGGGTTGGTAACCAGTCTTGCTTTACGCAGAGTGCCTAGAGAGACCCCGAAAGAAGTATTGGCCATGGACGGCAAGCCTTTGAATTCCGGTCTCATTACTGAACAGAAAAGGTTTTTTTGTTGACTATTGCGGTGGATAAAGGAACCCTGTCGCTTGTGTACCTTACACCTACTGTTTGGCACATTATAAACCATCTAAGGCACATGCTAAATCACGTTACCCCCTAGACTCTCGTACATTGCCTATTAATCCAGATAGAATATTGTAGGGGTTTTCGGAGTGGCCCATCACAACATTTCCCCTCTTGCCTCGCTCACCTTGCCCACCCATGTATGCGGAGGGGCACTCCACCCTTGCGTCATGGCCGGCCCACACTTAGTGGCGCTAAGATACTTGTTCGGAACAACCCCCGTGACATTAGAATCAATAACACCTAACCACACGGTTGATATAATGACAACAACCCCTTTCACCTCTTACGTGATTTATATATGAACCTTGGACTTCATTCAACACGGTCTTAGCAAACATGACCTAGTTACCTACACTCTGGCATATCTATATCGATATGACCAAATTGAGTTAAGTATACGGCGAGAAATATGGCATGACACTACTAGTCCCCATACAACGGATGAAATATACACTTATTCCCATGCACATCACTTATATACATGTTCAACACGGCCCACCGGCACCACTCCATCATGGCCGACCGTATCACCGCCTTCGTCACATGACATTGGCGGGAGGCGTGGTTTTGACCGGAACCTCTGAGCCGGACTGTAGTAAATACCAATCACCGCGATCCCTACCCATCTATCCGAGTTCGGCGGAGATGGGTAGGTGATTCAACTCGGACACAGGCTGTTTGAGGTAAGAGGAGGGCTGTGGGGGCACGTTCTGAGACCTGACTGCATGGAGGCTGCAACATCGGCTTCCCGATGCCTTTTTACAGCGCTACCGCGCTGTAAGCACACCTGGTTTATCCGGAGGGATTTCTGTAACCTATTGCAATGTATCCATTTTCTAGCTAAGTCTGAAGGCTCAACCCTGTTGCGCCGACCCGCCGACCACTCATGTGGCATGCAGCCCTTAACCATTAGGTGAGTCCGGCGCTGATTTTCTAACTATATTGTGTGCCACCTAGGTCTGTTAGTCCTAACTGAGTCTCAGTTGTTGACACCCACACCATTAATGTTCGTGCTGCCACCCCGAGCCTATTTGGTGTCTCTGTAGTTGCCTGCTGTTTTTACATATCGTTTTTTAATGCTGTACTCCCCCACTTATATGGTTTTAGAGGGTGTGTACACATCACATTGCACGCTGAAACCACCTGGCATGGAGAGGTAGTGACTATTCCCCACACTGCCCCAAGCATGCCTTATTACGTTCACATTCTGGCGCTGACAACCCTTGCTGCTATAATGAGAAATGTACCACTAATGTATATCTCCTTCTTTCTCATGTTCCAGGCATAGGACTCTCCATTGAGGTAAACATTATACCCGCACCACACCATATACATGACACTGGCATGTTATTGAGTTCAATTTCTTTATAGTTTTCACTTTTAAGGTCCTGATGAATCGCTGGATAGTATTCCCTTCGCGAGAAACATGTTGACCGCCGTTTGTTCTTCAGAGCTCCACACGGGTCACTCTACCTAACGAGGTGACACTGAGTGGGCTCGCTTGCACGATTTTAACTGCAACAGGGGGACCACCAGAATAAAATAGTTTCCGGCACCCCTTGCTGCATTTTAATTAGCACCACAGGCTCAGCTGCCTCCCCGCCCACACACCCACACTTCACCATAGGGCAGTTGGATACAAAAGATCTCCGTCAAAGTGCCCCTCTTTGAGGTGTGCCCGTCGGGGATTGCACCGCCCCCCCGACGAGGAGCAACCGCCGATGATGAAGCATGACATCCTTCGGGGTGTGTGAGGCAAATACATCCAACAAAGGGATGCCCACAGGTGTTACATGTACACCTCTGGTCACGCCAGTTTTTTCGTAGCCCCTTCTAGTATTCCTCTAACCTTCCTTGTAGGAACAGTTCAGCCCCCCGCTTTGTTGGTGGATAAAGGAAGACATATTGAGAAGCTGATATCAAACATTATTGAGGCTCCACAGTATGAAGTGATTTTAGGGATGCCTTGGTTGTGCTACCATAATTGCACCATAGATTGGAGGACTAAAATGGTTCAATTCATTTCAGAGGAGTGCCAGAGTCATTTGGTGCAGAATACTCCTTCGCAGGCTGCGGCTGTGATGTATCCGTTTGTTGTGGCTACTGCAGCCGAGAAGGAGATGGTGTTGGCATTGGAATATGAACAGTTCACGGATGTTTTTAGTGAGACCAAGACAGAACAGTTACCACCTCACAGAGAGTATGATTGTTGAATAGACTTGGTAGAAGAAGGAACCATCCCAACATTTAGAGTGTATGTGTTGTTGGTGCCAGAAACAAAACATTTGAGGGAATATCTTGATTACTATCTGAAGATAGGATTTATTAGACGGTCCCGTTCACCGGCAGCCTCCCCGCTTTTTTCCGTAGCCAAGGCGAGCGGTGATCTGAGGGCCTGTATTGAATATCGTATTTTGAATAAGAACACTATACGTAACAGGTACCCTTTGCCACTCTTATCTGTATTACTTGATCAGGTGAAGGAGGCGAAGATCTACACCAGATCTACACCAGGTTGAACTTAAGAGGTGCTTCCCACCTGGTGCATATCCGAGAGGGTGATGAGTGGAAGAATGCCTTTAAGACTCGTTATGGATTGTATGAGTATACTGTAATGATGTTTGGCCTCTGCAAAGCTCCGGCGATATTTCAGTACTTCCTAAACGATGTCCTAAAGGAGTATGTGGACCTCTTTGTAGTGGTGTATATAGATGCCATTCTGTATTATTCTGAATATAGAGAGATTCACGAAAAACAGGGCATCATGAACAAATTGCTGAAACATAGTTTGTTTTGTAAATTGAGCAAGTGTGAGTTTGGTGTGAGGGAAGTCGAGTTTCTAGGAGTTATGCTTTGTCTAGAAGGGTTGCTGTTAGAATTGGTATAAGTATATTTTATATAGAGCTAACACAAGGCCAATAAACGACAAAAAGAATCCACAGTACTATTAGATTTCAAGAGTTCTGGTTAAAAGGCTTAATTCAAGGTTCTGTGCGAGTTGGTAGCCCGTTCTGGCTACAGCGTTGTTGAAATAACATAGTCCAGCAAATCCAGCAGACCGCGTAGGTATGGGCCCACTCAAATGTCAACAGACTCAGTCACATTACCTTTTACTTTGAGGCGGCTGGCATGGATGTGCAAGCCGGTTCTGGTCTTTGTCGCGGAGCAGAAAGGAAACGTTGCAGGACGCGCTGTCCCTTGATGTGTTGCAGGCAGCGGCCCGGTGACAGAGTCGGTGGATCCAAGACGTTCATTGCAGGGCGAGTCGGTGCTTCGTTGCGGTGCTCCCAGCTTGCAGTGCAGCGACAGAGCCTGAGTTCGGGAGCTGGCGTCGATCAGTCTGGACAACGGTGCGAGTCGGGCGGTGCATCGCAAATTATGCGAGGCGGTGCCCAACTCCGGTGCATTCACAGGACTCGAAGTCAGAAGCAGTGACCGCGTCGGTCAGACCAGTACGAGTGGGTGTAGCAAGGCATTGCACGTCGCGGTGTCCACCAGTCGCGGTGCAGGCAACAGCTTGGTGACGGCATCAGGACAGAGTCGGTGAGCTCAGAGCTTGCATTGTTTGAGGCAGACGTTGCTTGATGCAGTGCCTACAGGACACCGGGCCGGTCGTGAGAGTCGGTCACAGCTCCCTGCCTCTGTAGCCACTGAAACAATGTTCCTAGCAGCAATTCACAAAGGCTGGTGAAGTACACTGTTCCTGGGACTTCGGTCAGGGGGCAAAATCTCTTCCAAGCCCTTGGAGATATTTTGCACAAGTTGAAAGTAAAGTCCACAAAGTTCTTCCTCCTCTCTTTAGCAGTCCGGCAACCACTGCAGGCCAATCCCCCAAACCGCATTTCAGCTTGGGAATAGTCTCTCTTCAGTTTCTTGAGGTTCCTCTCCTCAGCAGAGGTTTCATCTTGTAAGTCCAGAAGTGATCTAATTTCATGGGATCAAGGTCCCAATACTTATACCCCAAAATCCTTTGTTCTTTGAGGGGAGAGGGGCCTGTGCCCAGTCCAAACCAGTTCTGAAGCACTCTGTTTACCAGACTTCTCCTTTCCTTTCACAGTGCAGGGCAGGAACATCAGACGCCCCACAGGATATGGAGCCAGCATTGTGGAAGGCAAGTACAGCCCTGGAGCACTTTGTTGACAGTCTTCTTTCTCTTCTTTAAGTGTGCAGGGCAGAGACATCGGACGCACCATAAGGGTGGAGCCACCACTCTGGGGGGCGGGTACAGTCCTATTCAGGTCCCAGGTGCAACTCCTCCCTCCCATCTAGATGCAGATCTCCCTATTCATCACTGGGCTGACTCATTCTGTCTCCTGGTATCCCCCAGCCCTGTCACTCAAACTCCAGACAAAGGAATACACAACCTCGCAGAGGCAGGCTTGAAAGGTTAGGCAAGCAAATACCTACTTTCTAAGAGTGGTATTTGCAAACACAGAATGTTAAAACCCACTTTACTAAAAGATGTATTTTATCATTCTGAGTCCAGGCATACTAAACTCGAATTTCTACCATGTTCTCTGAGTCAGTTAGGATTTATAAAATGTAATAATTCTAACAGCCAATTCTGGCCTATGGAGAACAGGTAGCATTGCAATAGTTAAAAATAAAAATGGCTAAATTTCACTATTACGACATGCCACACACATCAGGGCTTGTCCTACCTTATAATTACAATGTACCCTGCTCTTGGGCCTACCATAGGGGTGTCTGATTTGAAGAAAAGGGAAGGTTCAGGGACTGGCAAGTGTGTGCACTTGCCCAGTCAGCATGACGGTACCAGACTGCACGCAGGCTCTGCAATGGCAGACCTTAGACACATTTTACAAGGCCGCATCTGTGGGTGGCACAACCAGTGCTACAAGCCCACCGGCAGCATTTGGATTTATACACCCTGGGCACACTCAGTGCGCTGTACTAGGGTCTGACAAGTAAACCAAATAGTCAATCATGGAATCACCATTAAAAAACATTCATTTTACTATAGGGAGAGTATATGCACTTTAGCAGTGGTAAAGTGCCCAGAGTCGCAAAACAGCCTACTGAAGGCAGATGTAGACAGTGCATGAACTTTGAATGATCACTCGACCTTACTCAAAGGTGTTAAGAATAATGAGCACCGTTATGAACTACAAGTCCCAGCAATCTTTGATGGACGATGCACTAAGCACACGCTTTCTTGGGGGCTTGGCTGAATAAAAAGTCATTAATTGATAACGGTGCACCTCGAGTGTTTCTTTCAGTAGCCCATGAAGAAGGGGATGTTTCCCAGAAACGCGTTGGGCATTTATTTGTTTGTGGAGTGTCGTGTGCCTCTCAGATGCTAAGGGCACTTTGTTGAACTATATATATATATATATATATAACAATCACAGTCACTGAATGATGTCATCAGCGATGTCATTTGAGATGTCATCAGTGATGTCATTGCAAAACCAAAGGGGATGATGGACGGAGTGTTGAACATTGCAAGCACTCACCCCCAGTCAACTGATCTGGGTTTAATCCATCGTCATTCTTTAGCTCACTCCAGCACCCTAGTTCAGACAGGGCCATATGCATATCAGTCTGACCCTGCGCCTCAAGGGAACAGTCCAGCCCAAACTGTCATGCCATGTCTTCCCTGGACCATAAAACAAGCATCCTGGAACCAGTTTCTGGCTACAGTCAGTCACGCATCTACTAAATCATCCATACAGACATTCATACACCCACTCATTCTTCAATACACCATGGCACATATATATATATATATATATATATATATACATACATACATATATATATATATTCCCTGAAAAAACCATAGGTTATAGACCATATATAGTTAGGAATTAGCATTTAAAAAACCTTTTTTTACTCACACAAAACCATTGAAATTCCATATATAGTTAGTAGTACTAACTATATATCCACACCCGCAATCCACTGCTGATCATGTCACATATTACATCATTCATGACATGGTCAGTGACATCACTGATGACATCACTGATGACATCTCAAATGACATCACTGATGACATCACTGATGACATCTCAAATGACATCACTGATAACATCCAGTGACTGTGTATTTCTGTAAAGTTAAAATATGTCTTACATATTGAAGAATGAGTGGATGTAGAAGTGTCTGGATGAAGGATTTAGTAGGTGCATGACTGACTGTATGAGTGAGTGGTTAAATGTGTCTCACTGAGTGCATGGGTTAGTGACTGAACTGTCTTAATTTGTGCATCATTATGTTTGTTGTTCTGTAAACTGCTGCATGTGTTGATCAGTAGCTATATGAGTAAGTATATGGGTTATTGATTGGTTGCTCAAGTATTTGTATGGGAGACTGAGTGTGTGTGTGGGTGGCTGGGAGGTGTATGACTCTGTGCATAGATGTGTGAGCAGTTGATTCACTAGATGTATGGGTTCAAAAGTGCATGTGGAAACAGCTGTATGGGTGGTTGACTGTGTGCATGAGTGCATTGGTGAGTGAATGGATATCTCAGTGCTACATGTCAAAGTAAGTACACATGAAAAACACAGTACATGTGAGAGTTGGCATATATAAATAACTGTGCATAAGAGCCAGTGAATGTGTGAGTGGCTGTATGGATCATTGTGAACTTGTATCAGGGATTGTAAAAGAGAGTAAATATGTGTTAGTATATGTTTGAATAAGTAAGGTGTGTATAACTGTATAGTTGAGGAAATGGAGGTGTGATTGATTCTTTGCATGACTGACTAGGTGTGTAAGTAACTCCATGGATGAGTGACAGTCTGTGAGTGTCTGTTTACACTGAGTGTATCTAAGGTTATATTAGAGTCTGAAGAGGTTCATCGTATTATCACATGAATGATGTCATCAGTGATGTGATCAGTAATGTCAAATGAGATGTCATCAGTGATGTCATCAGTGATGTCATTTGAGATGTCATCAGTGATGTCATCAGTGATGTCATTTGAGATGTCATCAGTGATGTCATCAGTGATGTCATTTGAGATGTCATCAGTGATGTCACTGACCATGTCATGAATGATGTAATATGTGACATGATCAGCAGTGGATTGCGGGTGCGCGATATATAGTTAGTACTACTAACTATATATGGAATTTCAATGGTTTTGTGTGAGTAAAAAAAGGTTTTTTAAATGCTAATTCCTAACTATATATGGTCTATAACCTATGGTTTTTTCAGGGAATTTTCAAGGTTTTGTAAATGCTAATTCCTAACTATATATGGTCTCTAACCTATGGTTTTTTCAGTGAATTTCAATGTTTTTTTAATAGCAAATATCATAAGCTGTCGAATGTCAAGTATGTGGTAAGTAAAAACATTTTCGTGTTTATGCACACTGATCTGCTTTGAATGCTGCCCCCCCCCTCATTTCTATTAGGAGTACTCTCTCTTTGCAGATAGTGAAGGGTAGTTAACGCAGGCCTTTGCCCCCGTTGTAATCCGTCGTGCCTGCTTCTCTCTCCATTTGATTGATTGTTATCCAAGCATTTACTGTTTTAGAATTGGTTCTCTTTGGTTCATTCTCTATTTACAAACAAGCACAGAGTCGCAATACTCTGTTTAGTCTTTGCAGATAGCGAAAAATCGTGTAAAAAAACAAAAGGAATCGAGCAAAATCAGTAGGCCACTAATGGGATCTCTTTTTGACCTCGCTAAAATAGAAACATTAGGAACAACCTGTTGAAAATAGCAATGTGTATGTACATAAGCGGCGTTCATTTGTGTTCACAGTACCCCTTGTTGAATGTTTGAATCGAGCATTGAATTGTTCGAAGTTGGTTCTCTTAAGGATCTTCTCTGCCTGCAAACGAGGAAGAATAGGAATATTCTCTCTCCCTTTGCAGATAGTGAAGGGTAGGTAACGCAAACCTTTAACACGTCGTGCCTATTTCGTTCCTCATTGATTGATTGTTTGCCCGAACATTGACTGTTTGGGAATTGGTTCTTTTTGGAGGTATTCCCTGTTTGCAAATAAACGTAGGAAAATCTTTGCAAGTAGTGAAAGGGTAGGTAATGCGGACCTTTCTCCCCCGTTGTAATCTGTCATGCCTATCTACTCCCCACTGATTGATGCACCTGTTTCACCCGGACCATTTACTAGAGATAGGTCATCTGGCCCGACCAGAGAGCACCCCTAGTGAAAAGGACATATGCAATAATAACGAAGTGATCACTGTATCCTGTTAACAGAAACTTTAGCATGAAACAACCTGGAAAGAAAGGAATAGGAAAACGAAAATCAGTAGGCCACTGATGAACTTTTTATTAAATAACAAACAAAGAAACGATAACAATACGTAATGATAAAACCTATTATTGTCCTAGAAACAAGAAACGTTAGAAGTAAGCCCGTAATAGGAAACCTGAAAACAGTAAGAGAAACCAAGTGTGACATTGCAACGGCCACAAGGCAACGAGGCTTCATCGCCCCTCACTGCCCCAAAACGTGTCTGTCCCACCGCCTGCCACGGCCAAATAACGGCAAACTGGGAAAGATACAAGTCAGCAGACATCCGCCCCATTCTGGAAACTTCCAAAGTGCAACAGGTTTCCGGCTACGCCCAGCCGGAAGCAACACATATAAGGCGGGTCCTGCTGCCAACCGTCGGCAGAAGATCATCACGTAGGGTGTAGCCGGAGGAAAGGCCGAGGCCAATGGCACCCGTCCAGGGGGATTGCTACGACAACCCTGGAGAGTTGCAAGGGGGGGAATGTCTGTGTCCTCGACCCTCCCCTCTCTCTCCCAGTCCGGCCACCATCAACCAGAGGCCGAGGCCGACGGGATCTGGCCGCGGTGGTGGTAACCCTGGAGAATTGCAGGTTAGACCCTCTCTCTCCCAGTCTGGGCCAGCATCCATGGAGAGCCTGGGAGTGGAGAGGCCACTGCACGAAAGGCCCAGGAGAGGCACCACACGCCAAGGCCTGCCCCACCGGATGAGCCAAGGAACCCGTTCATGGGGCCAGAGCAAAGGGCGTCCGGCCGCCATCCACCGGAGGTCCGGCCCAAAGACGGACGGGACATTTCTTCTTTCTTTTATAATGGCTGCGACAACACTGGGGGGGGATGTCTTGCACATGCCTCCGACCCCCCCCCTCGTCCTCATCGCCTGGTCCGGCCATAACAAATGTCAAGCGAGACGCCGTGGGGTGCACTGGGAGGGAGAGACGGTGCGAACAGGCCTCTCCCGCCTCCCCAGGTGGAGGCTTCCCAGCTACACCCTCAGCGCTCCAGGCGCCCGGAAAAGGGTTCTTCCACTGTGACGATGCTGCAACGTCTCTCCCGGCAGGGTGGAGCCCGTCCGCTCATTTGACCCCGCGATCGCCGGTAGCTACCGAACTCTCAAAATGGCGGTCGACCTGGCAAGAGCGGGCCCAGCATAAAGAAATGGCCCGGTCACTGGTTGACTCCACCACCGTAGTCCTCCACGACCTTGAAGATTCTAGAGGAGCCGCGGGAGTCCCCGACCCCCGCAGACACCCCCGATGGGGAATGACTGCCATGATCGCCCGTGGAGTGACGAAACTGTAGCCGCGGGACGTCGGCGCTCCCATGCTGGCGCCAGCCTCAGTTTGAATGACTAGAATCCTGCAGACCTCAGTTCCGGTGAAAGCACAGTGTGACCCGGTAGGAAAAATTGTTGCACCCCCTCCCCTTTTTGACTGATGGTTCAAACCACCGATCCTTTCCTTTGCCCTTTTAACGGAACTTTGGACTGATTCCCCCCCCCCCCCCCCCCGGGGCGCCCCACGCCGTTATTTGGTGGGCGCCAACTTACTGGACATCACCTTGGTGCCATCGTTCTGCTGCCTTGGAACTATTCGCACAACAGACAGCTACTGATGACCCACCCCCCGCGACGCCCCACGCCGGATACCGAAATCAGTGCGGCACCCAGGCAACATCACCTGGGTGCCGTCCAGAAATCTGGACGTTGTGCTGCGTTGGGACTATTCGCACAACCGACCGCTACTTCCTTCTTTTTCCCTAAATTTTTTTTAATGTTTTTACTGTTTTTGTTTTGTTGTATATATTTATAAGTTATTAAAGTTTTATAATCCTACTACTTTGTTGGAGTGCTATATATTTTTAATGTGACACATAATTGTAAAAACTTTGATGTACAAAGAGGCATCCCTGGAATCTTCCGCTTCAGGCTCGGTCCCTTCCCCAATCACAATACAGAATGGTTTTCAGATAGTAGGAACGCGTGTGGTGTGACGGATCTCATCGGGTGTGGGCCTTGATCTACTATAACTCCTTTGAAGAGGGGTGATTCTTTACAGCTGGGGCCATAAACTACATCTGCAGGGCTAGCTGATAGCCTGGGACCGGCCTGGACAATCGGACACAGAGGAAGAGGAGTGTCAGAGGGTGCGGTAGTGAATAGGGCGAAAGGGAGGTGTCGGGCGGGCACAGAGTGTGATTATCATGGAAGAGCAGCGCAGATGGGGGGAGGTTTATTGCCCATGCATAAGACAGAGAGCGGGGGTGACCAGTGCCTGGGGAAGATGCTTGCGAGGGTGGGGAGCCATGCTACGGATCGACAGCGTGCAGAGAGTGGGTCTGGTCAAGGCATCTAAAATGGCTGCCGTGCACGACAAAAGTGTGGCATTTGAAAAAAGGCAAGATGGCGCAGACAATGTTTTTCAACACTTCCTCATTTCCTTCGAATCGAACGTTAACAGACGTTGGTGCATATTACCAAAGTTAAGCGATATTTATCGCTAACGATGCTTAGCAACGAATTTTTTACCGCTAAGCATCGTCAGAAATTATCGCAGATAAACCTTGCTATTATCAAGGTTTATCGCAAATGCGATAAAAAACGGCCGCAATGCATGAATATCGCTAAAAAGTCAGCGATATTCATGCATTACCGAGCTAATGCTCTTAGCCATGTTATCCACCTCCCATTGGATAACATGGCTAAGAACTGCTCAGGGCAGGTGTTAGTTTTTGGAGATATTCGCGCTTAGCGCGAATATCTCCAAAAGTTGGTAATAGGAGATAGATATCTTGCATGTTGTAATGCAAGTTATTGTGGTATATGGAACTCATACCATAATCTCTCAGGAAAGCAGGAACTGATCCTTTTGGGACCGCCTGAGAAGGCCTAGGGGGTGAGGGGTACTCTACTTTGCCCCCTTTTCACGTTCCGAACTATTTTATTTTACTCTCTTCTGTAATTACACAAAATGGCAGCGATAGGATGCATCAGAGACAGACAGTGAGAGAAAGGAGGCCGGAGATGAAGAAGAGATGTCAAATACACATTGGAGATAATATAGTGGGAGAAGGGAAGTAAATATGAGTAAACGTACCATGTAACATAAAAATGTTGCACTCTATACTATAAGTCTCATTTTATACTACAATCACTTCGCTACAACCTCATAAATTAAAAATAAAAATGAATAATGTCTCAAACAGTTTTTGATTTCTAAATATACATTTATTCTTCTGAATTTTCATAATTTGAAAGAACTAGTAACATGTCCTCATCAGGAATTTCCTCTTCAATCATCTCATCAGGAATCTCCTCATGAAAAGTCTGCAATGATGATTCTTGTAACTCTATGGTCTCCAAACATTCGATAAATTCGCCGTCAAGAGATTGATCAAAAAAATCATTCAAGTCATCTCCTCCTTGTGAGAATATTTCATTATTGGTGCTGTCAATTTCAATAAATGTAGTGGATAATTCAAAAGAAATTGCCACGGTCTCTTCATTGTGATCCATTTTATTTTGAAATTTCTTGCTGTAAATTGCAGAAAAAAATAATCACTTTCATTTATCATTTTTAGTAATACATAATATAAAACTAACTTTATCAAGTATTTAGTATAACAGAAGGACTGTAAATAAATAACAGAAAACATTTTTCAATTATCTTAAAGTGTACAACATAGTTCCCCTTGAAAATTAACAACTCACCTTTTTAAAAGTAGGAGAAGTGTTAGTACTGTGTAAATCAAACACCAGAAATTGAGCACCAAAAATTCCTCACAAATGTACCTCAGACAGTAGTATCACAAAATGGCTGTGGTTTCCTCTCATTTTAGATATATACATAACCAATTAACTTTCATCACACACAAATACAAAACCAAAGTAACATTTTAATTGGTTCTAAATTTCAACACTTTCAAATGTGTTTTCCCCATGCAATTTTCCATAGGACATTTAGATACGTCTACAGCCTGAATGGCTGAACGGAATTACACCAAACTTGGCAAAATGGTACATCAAACCTAAGAGGTCAGGGAGGATCTACTATGCCCCCTTATGGTCATTTGCCCCTTTGCTTTGGCCTCCTTGTCTCTCGATCCTACCGAGAGACAAGATGGCGGCCGCTACGGACTGTTTGGAATGTTTACAGACGCCGGAGAACCAATCAGCTTCGCTTCACAAAGCTCCGTAACGCGAAAAGTACGCGAAGCGGAGCGCTGCCCGGTCCGCTGTCACAGATATATATCTTTTTTTGAACGTTAATTTCTCAAAATCCACTGGAGCACATATATTGAGACATAGCAAAGGCACATCGGGCTACCAGTACCTACAATTTTGCCAAGTTTCGTGCAAATCCATTCAGCTGTTCGATTATTATTTTTCTTTTTTTTTTTTGCCCCGCGGGGCCCTTTTAAAGCCTCCACATCAAACCTAGGGGGTCAGGGAGGATCTACTATGCCCCCTTATGGTCATTTGCCCCTTCGCTTTGGCCTCCTCTTGTCTCTCGATCCTACCGAGAGACAAGATGGCGGCCGCTACGGACTGTTTGGAATGTTTACAGACGCTGGAGAACCAATCAGCTTCGCTTCACAAAGCTCCGTAACGCGAAAAGTACGTGAACTGGAGCGCTGCCCGGTCCGCTGTTACAGATATATATCTTTTTTTGAACATTAATTTCTCAAAATCCACTGGAGCACATATATTGAGACCTAGCAAAGGCACATCGGGCTACCAGTCCTTACAATTTTGCCAAGTTTCGTGCAAATCCATTCAGCCGTTCGGGCTAAAAGTGAGGCCAACCGCCCTATGGAAAACTCAATGTTAAAAACACGTTTTGGGACCCCCCTTTTTTCTCGGCCCCCCCTTGACGAAACCCCCCCAAATTTTCAGGGGCTGCTCAGAAACAAAATGTTCCATTTTCCTGACAATTTCAGCCAATTCCGTCCACAAACGCCAAAGTTATTAGACATAGAATTTTCAAAAATCCCATAGAGAAAAAATCCTAACTATATATACCTACTGGCGACCGCCAGTAGGTAATATATATATATATATATATATATATATATATATACAAAGAACCTCCTCCCGTAGAAAAGAGCAGAAGCCACAGCGGGGATTGTCGAGGCAACATCATTTATTTTCCTCATTTAGCGAATGCATTTCGGCCGGTTGTGGCCTTCATCAGCGCCAGAGTGAAAATGGGGGAACCAATAGTGCTGCACAATATATTGTCCCGTGCCACACTCTGATAGGTGAGTTGTCCGCTCCGCCCCTCAGCAGCTGAAATCGTTGGTTTTGGACTCGGTCCTCGATATTTTAGGACTCATTCTCCCAGGATGCATCAATTGCCCCAAGGTAAGTGCTGCCCAGGTTCGTACTTGGAGTAGTCCAAATTAACAGCGGATGGCCGGGTACTTCGTGCAGCGTCTGGAACCACAGCGATGCTCCCTCGGGTCCCCTTTTACCCTTTCAGCCATGCACACGGGTTTCAAATCGACGGGGGCTGAAAGAACAGTGCTTTCCGCCCGGGCTGTGGTTAATAACCACGCTGGACCGCTGTCATTCACTCGTGCTGTAGGCGGGCCTGGAGTATTTCAATAGCTTGAAACAGGAAAGTTTTGCCGGAGCAAAGGCCAGAGATTCCAGGCCAACTTGTGAAAGGGGGGCTTCTGTAAAGCGCTTCTGGAAAACGCGTGTAGACATACAAAGAACCTCCTCCCGTAGAAAAGAGCAGAAGCCACAGCGGGGATTGTCGAGGCAACATCATTTATTTTCCTCATTTAGCGAATGCATTTCGGCCGGTTGTGGCCTTCATCAGCGCCAGAGTGAAAATGGGGGAACCAATAGTGCTGCACAATATATTGTCCCGTGCCACACTCTGATAGGTGAGTTGTCCGCTCCGCCCCTCAGCAGCTGAAATCGTTGGTTTTGGACTCGGTCCTCGATATTTTAGGACTCATTCTCCCAGGATGCATCAATTGCCCCCAGGTAAGTGCTGCCCAGGTTCGTACTTGGAGTAGTCCAAATTAACAGCGGATGGCCGGGTACTCCGTGCAGCGTCTGGAACCACAGCGATGCTCCCTCGGGTCCCCTTTTACCCTTTCAGCCATGCACACGGGTTTCAAATCGACGGGGGCTGAAAGAACAGTGCTTTCCGCCCGGGCTGTGGTTAATAACCACGCTGGACCGCTGTCATTCACTCGTGCTGTAGGCGGGCCTGGAGTATTTCAATAGCTTGAAACAGGAAAGTTTTGCCGGAGCAAAGGCCAGAGATTCCAGGCCAACTTGTGAAAGGGGGGCTTCTGTAAAGCGCTTCTGGAAAACGCGTGTAGACATACAAAGAACCTCCTCCCGTAGAAAAGAGCAGAAGCCACAGCGGGGATTGTCGAGGCAACATCATTTATTTTCCTCATTTAGCGAATGCATTTCGGCCGGTTGTGGCCTTCATCAGCGCCAGAGTGAAAATGGGGGAACCAATAGTGCTGCACAATATATTGTCCCGTGCCACACTCTGATAGGTGAGTTGTCCGCTCCGCCCCTCAGCAGCTGAAATCGTTGGTTTTGGACTCGGTCCTCGATATTTTAGGACTCATTCTCCCAGGATGCATCAATTGCCCCCAGGTAAGTGCTGCCCAGGTTCGTACTTGGAGTAGTCCAAATTAACAGCGGATGGCCGGGTACTTCGTGCAGCGTCTGGAACCACAGCGATGCTCCCTCGGGTCCCCTTTTACCCTTTCAGCCATGCACACGGGTTTCAAATCGACGGGGGCTGAAAGAACAGTGCTTTCCGCCCGGGCTGTGGTTAATAACCACGCTGGACCGCTGTCATTCACTCGTGCTGTAGGCGGGCCTGGAGTATTTCAATAGCTTGAAACAGGAAAGTTTTGCCGGAGCAAAGGCCAGAGATTCCAGGCCAACTTGTGAAAGGGGGGCTTCTGTAAAGCGCTTCTGGAAAACGCGTGTAGACATACAAAGAACCTCCTCCCGTAGAAAAGAGCAGAAGCCACAGCGGGGATTGTCGAGGCAACATCATTTATTTTCCTCATTTAGCGAATGCATTTCGGCCGGTTGTGGCCTTCATCAGCGCCAGAGTGAAAATGGGGGAACCAATAGTGCTGCACAATATATAACCATGTTTTAACTTTTTAGAAACACTGTCACTGGGTGATGTCATCAGTGATGTCACGGACCATGTCATGAGTGATGTCAAATGTGAAGCCATCAGCAGTGCATTGCGGGGGCATGAGTTATAAATAACTCAGCTAACTATAACAGCTGAATTTCTCTGGGTTTTTTTTACCAGTGAAATGGCAGCCTAACTATAACTTGTGAGTAACCTTTGATTTTTTTCTGTGAATATATATAGAAATTAGCATTTAAAAAAACTTAGAAATTCACTGAAAAAACCATAGGTTTCAGGGATATTATTGTTAGTTGGACATTTCAGTCTTACAAAACCAGAGAAATGTGCCCGTTATAGTTAGCTGAGCTAATTATAACTCATGCCCCTACAATGCACTGCTGATGACTTCACATATTACATATCTATATGCCATGGTGTATTGTAGAATAAGTGGGTATATGAGTGTCTGTATGGATGATTTAGTAGAAGTGTGACTGACTGTATAAGTGAGTGATTAAACATGTCTTACTGAATGCATGGGTTAGTGACTAAACTGTGTGAATGTCTTATCAGTCTGTCAGTTAGTGTGTAAGTGGCTCCATGGGTTGGTGAGTAGCTACATGAGTGTCTATATGGGTTATTGATTGATTGTTTGAGTATCTGTATGAGTCCCTGTATAGGTCCCTGAGTGTCTGTGTGGGTGGGTGGGGGGAATGCGACTTTCTGCATAGATGTGTGAGTGGGTGACTCATGGGTACAAGAGTGCATCTGTGAAGGGCTGTATGGTTGGGTGAGTGTTTGTATTGGTGTGTTGGTAAGTGGATGATGTCTCAGTGGTACATGTGTAAATAACTATATATGTGAAAGGCAGTATATGTGAGTGTTGGACTATATAAATGACTAGATGTGAGAGTGAGTGACTGTGACAGTGAATGTATGGCTGAGTGTGTGCTTGTGTTATTTATTGCATCAGAGAGTAAGTATGTGTTAGTATCTGTATGAATAAGTGAGGTGGTGTGTGAATAATTGTGTATGTGAGTAAATAGGAGTGTGATTGATTCTTTGCATGACAGACTATGTGTTAGAGTAACTCTATGGGTGAGTGGCGGTGTGTGAGTGTCTGTATAGGTATATGAGTATATACGATTGTGCTGTATTGTTGAGTGACTGCATGTATGAGTGACTGTATGGGTGAATGAGCAGACGTGTGTGTAGACATAGGAATCAGTGAGTGGGTATGTAGTAACTGGTATTGGTGGATCCTTGGTTTTTAAAAATGGTAGTTTGTATTTTAGAGTGGGTGTATCAAAGTCTATATTAGGGTGCATCAAATTATCACGTGGATGATATCATCAGTGATGTCCTCAGTCATGTCATTTGAGATGTCATCAGTGATGTCACTGAACATGTCATAAGTGATGTAATATGTGAGCAGCGCATTACGGAGGTGCAAGTTATAGTTACATCAACTAACTATAACGGACGAATTTCTCTGGTTTTGTACGACAGAAATGTCCAACTAACTATAATGTCCCTGAAACCTGTGGTTGTTTCAGTGAATTTCTAAGGTTTTTTAAATGCTAATTTGTAACTATAACATCCCTGAAACCTATGTTTGTTTCAGCGAATTTCAAAGGTTTTTTAAATGCTAATTTCTAACTATAACATCCCTGAAACTAATGCTTTTTCAGTTAATTTCAAAGGTTTTCTAAATGCTAATTTCTAAGTATAACGTCCCTGAAACCTATGGTTATTTCAGTGAATTTCTAAGGTTTTTTAAATGCTAATTTCTGACTTTGCCTACATAGGTAGGACATACGCAGAAAGAAGAAGAGATGTGCATAAAGAAGGAAGAAAAATGCAGAAAGAGGCAAAACATTTCCAGAAAGACCAATACAAGTGCAGAAATAAGTAGGAGAAAAGCAGAAAGAACCAACAGAGGTGCACAAAGAGGCCTTGTTGCAAAGTCATACCGCACCCCCAACTTTTTGCTGACCGGTACTTGTGGTAACTGACTCTGACTAACCAGGCCCTGAGCCAGTGCTTTGCTGAAAACACTTAGAATACAGTGAAAACACTTCCACTTCGATAGATGGCAAATAAGCGTACAAGCCCGTCATGGGGAGTGTGAGGACTCCCTGCTGTTCAGTCAAACAACGTGTAACTCAGCCAATTTGCAGGTGCAATGTCTTAAGACACGGTGCAATCTTTACATCACCCCGGCGCGTATCCATCGATGGGGGGGCACCTCGGGGACACGCTGTCGCCGGTGTGGGTAGTTGGCTGCGGATAGTACACACATGTTTGCTACCTGTTCTGGTCTTTCCCAAGTGCTGGACACAATCGATCAGCGTTTGGAATCTATACTGGGATATCCAGTCTCATTGACCCCCCCAGGTTATTATGTTAGAGATTTCTAATCAAGAAATGGAAGAAGCAGACAGGAAAATGGTGATTACAGCAATGGCGGTATTCCGACTGTGACTGGCAATGGTTTGGCTTGATCCAGACCCTCCTTCGGAATATGTCTGGTTCAGTAAATTACTATTTATTTACAACTGGGAGATTTCTGTCTTTAGAAGAAGGGGCAGTAGGGCAAGGGCAAAAGGGGAACAATGTGGGATTCCCTAACTAAATGGCTAAGTAAGGATTAGCTTAGTATGATCGGAAATATCCCCATACTAGTGTCATTTATGGTGTAAAAAAACGTATTTTGCTTGTTTTTCTTTCCTGAAGGGGGGATCCACCTAGGGTGGGGGGAAGTGGGGTAAAAATACTGTGTAAAATCAGGGCATCAGACATGGTTTTTCTTTATGTGAATAAATGTTACATTGTCCTTATTTTTGTGTTTGATGTCCTAATAAAAATAATTTAAAAAAAGAAAACACCTTCATACACTAGGGAACACAATGGGTTGGTGCGCCCCTGTGATTGATATGACCTCCCCTGTAAGGCGCTAGAACACAATATGGCAGGGGGATTTAAACTACCTCTAAGTCAGAGGTGCAGAAAGAAGCAAGAGCAGTGCAGAAAGAACCAACAGAGGTGCAAAAAGAGGCAAGAGGGTTAATGAAAGAGGCAAGAAAAGAACAGAAAGAAGCAGAAGTGCAGAAAGAGGCAAGAGAACTGTAGAAAAAGGCAAGAAAGGTGCAGAAAGAACCAACAGAGGTTCAAAAAGAGGCAATAGGGATACAGAAAGAGGCAAGAGTGGTGAAAAAGAAGCAAAAGAAATGAAGAAAAAAGCACCAGAGGTGCATAAAGAGGCAAGAGGGATACAGAAAGAGGCATGAGAAGTACCGAAAGAAGCAACAGAGGTGCAAAAAGAGGCAAAAGAGGTGCTGAAAGAGGTAGGAGAGTGCCAAAATGGGCAAGCGAGGTACATAAAGAGGCAGGAGGGGTTCAGAAAGAGGAAAGAGATGTGCAGAAAGAGGCACGAGAGGTGCAGAAAGAAGCAAGTGAGGTGCAAAAAGAAGCAACTGAGGTGCAGAAAGATGTACGAGAAGTGCAGAAACAAGCAAGATAAACACAGAAAGAGGCAAGAGAATTGCATTGCTGAAAGACGCTGCAGAGGTGTAGATAGAAGCAAGAGAAGTGCAGAAAGAGGCAAGTGAGGTTCAGAAAGAAGCATGAGCAGTTCAGAAAGAACCAACAGAGGTGCAAAAAAAGGCAAGAGGGGTACAGAAAGAGGTAGGATTGGTGCACAAAAAGGCAAGAAAGGTATAGAAACAGGCAGGAGCGCTACAGAATGAAAGAAAAGAAGTGCAGAAAGAGGCAGGAAAATTGCTGAAAGAAGCAACAGAGGTTTAGAAAGAAGCAAGAGAAGTGCAGGAAGAGGCAAGTAAGGCGCAGAAAGAAGCAAGAGCAGTGCAGAAAGAACCAACAGAGGTATAATAAGAAGCAAGAGGGGTGCAGAAAAAAGTAGGCGAGGTGCACAAAGAGACAAGAGAAGTACAGAAAGAGGCAGGAGGGGAGCAGAAGGAAGGAAGAAAAGTGCATAAAGAAGCAACAGAGGTACTGAAAGAGACACGAAAGGTGCAGAAAGAACAAGAGAAGTGCCGAAAGAAGCAACAGAGGTATGGAAAGAGGCAAGAGAGGTACAGAAATAAGCAGGAAAGGTGCAGAAAGAATGAATAGGGGTGCAGAAATAGGCAAGAGTGGGGAAGAAAGAGACAGGAGGGATGCAATAAGAAGCAAGAGAAGTACAGAAAGAAGCAACATTGGTGCTGAAAGAGGCAAGAGGAGTGCAGAAAGAGGCAGGAGGTATGCAGAAAGAAGGAAGAGAAGTGCAGAAAGAGACTAGTGAGGAGAAGAAAGAAGCAAGAGCAGTGCAGAAAGAACCAACAGAGGTCCAAAAAGAAGAAAAAGCTGTACAGAAAAAAGGTAAAAGAGGTGCACAATGAAGGTAAGAGAGGTACAGAGTGTGGCAGGAGGGTGCAGAAAGAAAGAAGAAACGTGCAGAAAGAGGCAACATGGGTTCTGAAAGAGGCACAAAGGCTCCTGAAAGAGCAACAGAAGTACAGAAAGAACCAACAGAGGTATAGAAAGAGGCAAGAGAGGTGCAGAAAGAGGGAACAGGGGTGCAGAAAGAGGGAAAAGAGGTGCAGAAAGAGG
This sequence comes from Lissotriton helveticus, assembly GCF_964261635.1. NCBI lineage: Eukaryota > Metazoa > Chordata > Amphibia > Caudata > Salamandridae > Lissotriton > Lissotriton helveticus. Next base: position 667,492,260 of record NC_136063.1, read on the forward strand.
CAAGAGAGGTGCAGAAAGAAGCAAGTGAGGTGCAAAAAGAAGCAACTGAGGTGCAGAAAGATGTACGAGAAGTGCAGAAACAAGCAAGATAAACACAGAAAGAGGCAAGAGAATTGCATTGCTGAAAGACGCTGCAGAGGTGTAGATAGAAGCAAGAGAAGTGCAGAAAGAGGCAAGTGAGGTTCAGAAAGAAGCATGGGCAGTTCAGAAAGAACCAACAGAGGTGCAAAAAGAGGCAAGAGGGGTACAGAAAGAGGTAGGATTGGTGCACAAAAAGGCAAGAAAGGTATAGAAACTGGCAGGAGCGCTACAGAATGAAAGAAGAGAAGTGCAGAAAGAGGCAGGAAAATTGCTGAAAGAAGCAACAGAAGTTTAGAAAGAAGCAAGAGAAGTGCAGGAAGAGGCAAGTAAGGCGCAGAAAGAAGTAAGAGCAGTGCAGAAAGAACCAACAGAGGTGTTACAGGAAGCAAGAGGGGTGCAGAAAAAAGTAAGCGAGGTGCACAAAGAGGCAAGAGAAATACAGAAAGAGGCAGGAGGGGAGCAGAAGGAAGGAAGAAAAGTGCATAAAGAAGCAACAGAGGTACTGAAAGAGACACAAAGGGTGCAGAAAGAACAAGATAAGTGCAGAAAGAAGCAACAGAGGTACAGAAAGAGGCAAGAGAGGTACAGAAATAGGCAGGAAAAGTGCAGAAAGAATGAATAGGGGTGCAGAAATAGGCAAGAGTGTGGAAGAAAGAGACCGGAGGGATGCAATAAGAAACAAGAGAAGTACAAAAAGAAGCAACATTGGTGCTGAAAGAGGCAAGAGGAGTGCAGAAAGAGGCAGGAGGTATGCAGAAAGAAGGTAGAGAAGTGCAGAACGAGACGAGTAAGGAGAAGAAAGAAGCAAGAGCAGTGCAGAAAGAACCAACAGAGATCCAAAAAGAAGAAAAAGCTGTATAGAAAAAAGGTAGAAGAGGTGCACAATGAAGGTAAGAGGTACAGAGAGGGGCAGGAGGGTGCAGAAAGAAAGAAGAAACGTGCAGAAAGAGGCAATATGGGTTCTGAAAGAGGCACAAAGGGTCCAGAAAGAGCAAGAGAAGTGCAGAAAGAACCAACAGAGGTATAGAAAGAGGCAAAAGAGGTGCTGAAAGAAGAGGTAGGAGAGTGCCAAAATGGGCAAGAGAGGTACATAAAGAGGCAGTAGGGGTTCAGAAAGAGGAAAGAGATGTGCAGAAAGAGGCAAAAGGGATGCAGAAAGAAGCAAGTGAGGTGCAAAAAAACAACTTAGGTGCAGAAAGATGCAAGAGAAGTGCAGAAACAAGCAAGAGAAATACAGAAAGAGGCAAGAGAATTACTGAACAAAGCTGCAGAGGTGCAGAAAGAAGCAAGAGAAGTGCAGAAAGAGGCAAGTGAGGTTCAGAAAAAAACAAGAGCAGTTCAGAAAGAACCAACAGAGGTGCAAAAGGAGGCAAGAGGGGTACAGAAAGAGGTAGGATTGGTGCACAAAGAGGCAAGAAAGGCATAGAAACAGGCAGGAGCGCTACAGAATGAAAGAAAAGAAGTGCAGAAAGAGGCAGGAAAATTGCTGAAAGAAGCAACAGAGGTTTAGAAAGAAGCAAGAGAAGTGCAGGAAGAGGCAAGTAAGGCGCAGAAAGAAGCAAGAGCAGTGCAGAAAGAACCAACAGAGGTATAATAAGAAGCAAGAGGGGTGCAAAAAAAGTAGGCGGGGTGCACAATGAGACAAGAGAAGTACAGAAAGAGGCAGGAGGGGAGCAGAAGGAAGAAAGAAAAGTGCATAAAGAAGCAACAGAGGTACTGAAAGAGACACGAAAGGTGCATAAAGAACAAGAGAAGTGCAGAAAGAACAAAAGAAGTGCAGAAAGAAGCAACAGAGGTACGGAAAGAGGCAAGAGAGGTACAGAAATAGGCAGGAAAGGTACTGAAAGAATGAATAGGGGTGCAGAAATAGACAAGAGTGGGGAAGAAAGAGACAGGAGGGATGCAATAAGAAGCAAGAGAAGTACAGAAAGAAGCAACATTGGTGCTGAAAAAGGCAAGAGGAGTGCAGAAAGAGGCAGGAGGTATGCAGAAAGAAGGAAGAGAAGTGCAGAAAGAGACAAGTGAGGAGAAGAAAGAAGCAAGAGCAGTGCAGAAAGAACCATTAGAGGTCCAAAAAGAAGAAAAAGCTGTACAGAAAAAAGATAAAAGAGGTGCACAATGAAGGTAAGAGAGGTACAGAGTGTGGCAGGAGGGTGCAGAAAGAAAGAAGAAACGTGCAGAAAGAGGCAACATGGGTTCTGAAAGAGGCACAAAGGCTCCAGAAAGAGCAATAGAAGTACAGAAAGAACCAACAGAGGTATAAAAAGAGGCAAGACAGGTGCAGAAAGAGGGAACAGGGGTACAGAAAGATGGAAAAGAGGTGCAGAAAGAGGCAAGAGAGGTGCAGAAAGAAGCAAGTGAGGTACAAAAAGAAGCAACTGAGGTGCAGAAAGATGTATGAGAAGTGCAGAAACAAGCAAGAGAAATACAGAAAGAGGCAAGAGAATTGCATTGCTGAAAGACGCTGCAGAGGTGTAGATAGAAGAAAGAGAAGTGCAGAAAGAGGCACGTGAGGTTCAGAAAGAAGCATGAGCAGTTCAGAAAGAACCAACAGAGGTGCAAAAAGAGGCAAGATCGGTACAGAAAGAGGTAGGATTGGTGCACAAAAAGGCAAGAAAGGTATAGAAACTGGCAGAAGCGCTACAGAATGAAAGAAGAGAAGTGCAGAAAGAGGCAGGAAAATTGCTGAAAGAAGCAGCAGAGGTTTAGAAAGAAGCAAGAGAAGTGCAGGAAGAGGCAAGTAAGGCGCAGAAAGAAGTAAGAGCAGTGCAGAAAGAACCAACATAGGTGTTATAAGAAGCAAGAGGGGCGCAGAAAAAAGTAAGCAAGGTGCACAAAGAGGCAAGAGAAGTACAGAAAGAGGCAGGAGGGGAGCAGAAGGAAGGAAGAAAAGTACATAAAGAAGCAACAGAGGTACTGAAAGAGACACAAAGGGTGCAGAAAGAACAAGATAAGTGCAGAAAGAAGCAACAGAGGTACGGAAAGAGGCAATAGAGGTACAGAAATAGGCAGGAAAGGTTCAGAAAGAATGAATATGGGTGCAGAAATAGGCAAGAGTGTGGAAGAAAGAGACCGGAGGGAGGCAATAAGAAGCAAGAGAAGTACAGAAAGAAGCAACAGTGGTGCTGAAAGAGGCAAGAGGAGTGCAGAAAGAGGCAGGAGGTATGCAGAAAGAAGGTAGAGAAGTGCAGAAAGAGACAAGTAAGGAGAAGAAAGAAGCAAGAGCAGTGCAGAAAGAACCAACAGAGATCCAAAAAGAAGAAAAAGCTGTATAGAAAAAAGGTAAAAGAGGTGCACAATGAAGATAAGAGAGGTACAGAGAGTGGCAGGAGGGTGCAGAAAGAAAGAAGAAACGTGCAGAAAGAGGCAATATGGGTTCTGAAAGAGGAACAAAGGGTTCAGCAAGAGAAGTGCAGAACGAACCAACAGAGGTACAGAAAGAGGGAAGAGAGGTACAGAAAGAGGTAACAGGAGTGCAGTAAGAGGGAAAAGCGGTTCAGAAAGAGGCAGGAGAAGTACAGAAAGAGAGAAGAGGGGTGCAGAAAGATGCAAGAGGGGTGCAGAAAGAAGCAAGAGCAGTGTATAATGAACCAACAGAGGTGCAAAAGGAGGCAAGAGGACTTCAGAAAAAGGTAGGAGAGGTGCAGACAAAAGCAATAAAGGTACAGAAAAGGGCAGGAGGGAGTGCAGAGACAATGAAGAGAAGTACAGAAAGATGCAACGGCATTGCTGAGAGAAGCAACAGAAGTGTAGAAAGAAGCATGAGAAGTGCATAAAGATGCAAGTGAGGTGCAGAAAGAAGCAAGAGCACTGCAGAAAGAACAAACAGAGGTGCACAAAGAACCAACAGAGGTACAGAAAGAGGTGAAAGAGGTATAGAAAGAGGTAGGAAAGGTGCAGTAATAGGCAACATGGGTGCAGAAAGCGGCACGAGAGGTGCAGAAAGAGAAAAGAGGAGTACAGAAAGAGGCAAGAGGGGTGCAGAAAGAAGCAAGAGAAGGGCAGAAAGAAGCAGCAGACGTGCTGAAAGAGGTGCGCAGAGGTACAGAAAGAGGTGAAAGAGGTATAGAAACAGGAAGGAAAGGTGCAATAATAGGCAACATGGGTGCAGAAAGCAGCAAGAGAGGGGCAGAAAGAGAAAAGAGGAGTACAGAAAGAGGCAAGAGGGGTGCAGAAAGAAGCAAGAGCAGGTCAGAGTGAAGCAGCAGACGTGCTGAAAGAGGTGCGAAGGGTGCAGTGGTGCGAAGGGTGCAGAAAGAGCAAGAAAAGTGCATATAGGCCCACATGCATCAAGCACTTTTTCATTCGCAAACGGTGCGATTCCTTAAAATCGGCCGTTTGCGAATGCAAAAGTGCTTTTTGGGATGCATGAAGCAATTTCAGAATTCGTAACATTGTTGCGAGTTCTAAAATTGCAGGTGCTTTTAAGAAGTCGCAGATGTGCGACTTCTTAAAAGCAATGCATCATCACTTTGACAAGTGGAAATTCGCAATTAGGGTTCCAAATTTACCGAGTGGTTGAACCACTCGGTAAATTTGGAAAAAGTGTTTAAAATGTTGAAAATGCTTTTTTTCAACATTCATGTTACGGACACACATGTCCTTAGGACATGTGTGTGTGCAACATGATGCGAAAAATACATTTCAGGGGTGCATGGGGGTTCCTTTGGACCCCCCCCCTGCACCCATGAAATTTTCTAAGTGCCACTCGCAATTTGCATTGACTCCTATGGGCCTTTTGGCCCATAGGAATCAATGGGAATTGCGATAATTAACTTAAGAATTCGGTATTTCTTTGGGATTCGGTAAAAATTGCGTTTTTTACCGAATCACAAAGAAATACCGAAAAAAATGATGCATAGCATTTTGCACTTCTTAATTTGCGATTCCTTATTTTTCGCAAATTAAGAAATGCAAAATGACACAATGATGCATGTGGGCCATAGAACCAACAGAGGTACAGAAAGAGGTGAAAGAGGTATAGAAAGAGGTAGGAAAGGTGCAGTAATAGGCAGCATGGGTGCAGAAAGCGGCAAGAAAGGTGAAGAAAGAGAAAAGAGGAGTACAGAAAGAGGCAAGAGGGGTGAAGAAAGAGCAGGGTAGAGTGAACCAATAGAAGTGCAAAAATAGGCAAGAGGAGTGCAGAAAGAGGTAAGAGAGGTGCACATAGAGGCAGGAGAAATGCACAAAGAGGCAGGAGGTATGCAGAAAAAAGGAAAAGAAGTACAGAAAGAGGCAAAAGAATTGCTGAAAGAAGAAACAGAGATGTAGAAATAAGCAAGAGAAGTGCAGAAAGAACCAACAGAGGTACAAAAAGAAGCAAGAGCAGTACAGAAAAAGGTAAAAGAGGTGCACAAAGAGGTAAGAGAGGTACAGAGAGAGGTAGGAGAGGTGCACAAAGAGGCAAGAGAGGTGCAGAAAGAAGCAGGAGGTATGCAGAAAGAAGGAAGTACAGTGCAGAAGGAGACAAGTGAGGTGCAGAAAGAAGCAAGAGCAGTGCAGAAAGAACCAACAGAGGTGCATAAAGAAGGAAAAGCAGTACAGAAAAGGTAAAGGAGATGCACAAAGAAGGTAAGAGAGGTACAGAGAGTGGCAGGAGGGGTGCAGAAAGAAGGAAGAATAGTGCAGAAAGAGGCAACATAGGTTCTGAAATAGGAACAAAGGGTGCAGAAAGAGCAAGAGAAGTGCAGAAAGAACCAACAGAGGTACAGAAAGAGGCAAGAGAGGTACAGAAAGAGGTAAAAGAGGTGCACAAAGAGGTAAGAGTTACAGAGAGAGGTAGGAGAGGTGCACAAAGAGGCAAGAGAGGGGCAGAAAGAGGCAGGAGGTATGCAGAAAGAAGGAAGTAAAGTGCAGAAGGAGACAAGTGAGGTGCAGAAAGAAGCAAGAGCAGTGCAGAAAGAACCAACAGAGGTGCATAAAGAAGGAAAAACAGTACAGAAAAGGTAAAAGAGATGCACAAAGAAGGTAAGAGAGGTACAGAGAGTGGCAGGAGGGGTGCAGAAAGAAGGAAGAATAGTGCAGAAAGAGGCAACATAGGTTCTGAAACAGGAACGAAGGGTTCAGAAAGAGCAAGAGAAGTGCAGAAAGAACCAACAGAGGTACAGAAAGAGGCAAGAGAGGTACAGAAAGAGGTAACAGGAGTGCAGTAAGAGGGAAAAGAGGTACAGAAAGAGGCAGGAGAGGTACAGAAAGAGAGAAGAGGGGTGCTGAAAGATGCAAGAGGGGTGCAGAAAGAAGCAAGAGCAGTGTATAATGAACCAACAGAGGTGCAAAAGGAGGCAAGAGGACTTCAGAAAAAGGTAGGAGAGGTGCATAAAAAAGCAATAAAGGTACAGAAAGGGGCAGGAGGGGGTACAGAGACAAGGAAGAGAAGAACAGAAAGATGCAACGGAGTTGCTGAGAGAAGCAACAGAAGTATAGAAAGAAGCATGAGAAGTGCATAAAGATGCAAGTGAGGTGCAGAAAGAAGCAAGAGCACTGCAGAAAGAACCAACAGAGGTGCTCAAAGAACCAACAGAGGTACAGAAAGAGGTGAAAGAGGTATAGAAAGAGGTAGGAAAGGTGCAGTAATAGGCAACATGGGTGCAGAAAGCGGCACGAGAGGTGCAGAAAGAGACAAGAGGAGTACAGAAAGAGGCAAGAGGGGTGCAGAAAGAAGCAAGAGGAGTGCAGAAAGAAGCAGCAGATGTGCTTAAAGCGGCAAGAGAGGTGTAGAAAGAGAAAAGAGGAGTATAGAAAGAGGCAAGAGGGTTGCAGAAAGAAGCAAGAGCAGGGCAGAGTGAATCAGCAGACGTGCTGAAAGAGGTGCGAAAGGTGCAGAAAGAGCAAGAAAGTGCATATAAAACCAACAGAGGTACAGAAAGAGGTGAAAGAGGTATAGAAAGAGGTAGGAAAGGTGCAGTAATAGGTAACATGGGTGCAGAAAGTGGCAAGAGAGGTGCAGAAAGAGGCAAGAGAGGTGCAGAAAGAGAAAAGAGGAGTACAGAAAGAGGCAAGAGGGGTGCAGAAAGAAGACAGAGCAGGGCAGAGAGAACCAATAGAAGTACAAAAAGAGGTAAGAGGAGTGTAGAAAGAGATAAGAGAGGTGCACAAAGAGGCAGGAGAGTTGCACAAAGAGGCAGGAGGTATGCAGAAAAAAAGGAAAAGAAGTACAGAAAGAGGCAAAAGAATTTCTGAAAGAAGAAACAGAGATGTAGAAATAAGCAAGAGAAGTGCAGAAAGAGGCAAGTGAGGTGCAGAAAGAAGCAAGAGCAGTGCAGAAAGAACCAACAGAGGTACAAAAAGAAGCAAGAACAGTACGGAAAAAGGTAAAAGAGGTGCACAAAGAGGTAAGAGAGGTACAGAGAGAGGCAGGAGAGGTGCAGAAAGAAGGAAGAAAAGTGCAGAAAGAGGCAACATAGGTTCTGGAAGAGGCACAAAGGGTCCAGAAAGAGCAAGAGAAGAGCAGAAAGAACCAACAGAGGTACAGAAAATGGCAAGAGAGGTGCAGAAAGAGGGAACAGGGGTGCAGAAAGAGGGAAAAGAGGTACATGAAGAGGCAAGAGAGGTGCAGTAAGAGAAATGGGGGATGCAGAAAGATGCAAGAGGGGTGCAGAAAGAAGCAAAAGCAGTGCAGAATGAATCAACAGAGATACAAATAGAGGCAAGAGGATTTCAGAAAAAGTAAGGAGAGGTTCTGAAAAAGGCAATAGAGGTACAGAAAGAGGCAGAAAGGCACAGAAAGAGGGAACAGGGAGCAGAAAGAGGCAAAAGAGGTAAAGAAAGAGGTAAGAGAGGTGCACAAAGACGCAAGAGAGGTACACAAAGAGGCAGGAGGTATGCAGAAAGAAGGGAAAGAAGTGCAGAAAGAGGCAAAATAATTGCTGAAAGAAGAAACAGAGGTGCAAAAAGAGGCAAGAGGAATGCAGAAAAAGGTAGGAGAGGTGCGCAAAGAGGCAAGAGAAGTGCAGAAAGAGAAAAGAGGGGTGCAAAAAGATGCAAGAGGGGTGTAGAAAGAAGCAAGAGCAGTGCATAATGAACCAACAGAGGTGCAAAAAGAGGCAAGAGGAGTTCAGAAAAAGGAAGGAGAGGTTCAGAAAAAGGCAAAAGGGGTACAGAAAGAGGCCGGAGGGGTTCAGAGAGAAGGAAGAGAAGTTTAGAAAGAGGTAACAGAATTGCTGTGAGAAGCAATGTAGAAAGAAGCATCAGAAGTGCATAAAGATGCAAGTGAGGTACAGAAAGAAGCAAGAGCACTGCAGAAAGAACCAACAGAGGTGCACAAAGACGTAAGAGAGTTCCAGAAAGAGGTAGGAGGGGTGCAGAAAGAAGGAAGAGAAGTGCAGAAAAAAGCAGCAGTGGTGCTGAAAGAGGTGCTAAGGGTGCAGAAAGAACAAGAAAAGTGCATATAACGCCAACAGATGTACAGAAAGAGGCAAACGAGGTGTAGAAAGAGGCATGAAAGGTGCAGCAATAGGGAACAGGGGTACATAAAGAGGTAAGAGAGGTGCAGAAAGAGAAAAGAGGGGTACAGAAAGAGGCAAGAGGGGTGCAGAAAGAAGCAAGAGTAGGGCAGAGTGAACCAACAGAAGTACAAAATGATCTAATAGGAGTGCAGAAAGAGGTAGGAGAGGTGCATAAAGAGGTATGGGAGGTGCAGAAAGAGGCAGGAGGAGTGCAGAAAGAAGGAAGAGAAGTGCAGAAAGAGGCAAGCGAATTGCTAAATGAAGCAACCGAGGTGTAGAAAGAAGCAAGAAAAGTGCAGAAAGTGGCAAGTGAGGTGCAGACAGAAGCACTGTTGAAAGAACTAACAGAGGTGCACAAATACCCAAGAGAGGTACATAAAGAGGCAGGAGGGGTACAGAAAGAAGGAAGAGAATTTCAGAAAGAAGCAGCAGAGGTGCTGAAAGAGGTGCAAAGGGTGCAGAAAGAGCAAGAAACCTGCATATAGAATCAACAGAGGTACAGAAAGTGGCAAAAGAGGTATGGAAAGAGGCAGGAAAGGTGCAGCAATAGGGAGCAGGGGTGCAGAAAGAGGCAAGAGAGGTGCAGAAAGAGAAAAGAGGGGTGCAGAAAGAGGCAAGAGGGGTGCAGAAAGAAGCACGAGCAGGGCAGAGTGAACCAACAGAAGTGCAAAAAGAGGCAATAGGAGTGCAGAAAGAGACTAGTGAGGTGCAGACAGAAGCAAGAGCAGAGCAGAAAGAACCAACAGAGGTGCAAAAAGAAGCAAGAGCGGTACAAAGAAAGGCAAAAGAGTAGCACAAAGAGGTAAGAGAGGTACAGAGAGAGGCAGGAGGGGTGCAGAAAAGAGGAAGAGGAGTGCAGAAAGAAGTAATAGAGGTTCTGATAGAGGTAAAAAGGTTGCAGAAAGAGCAAGAGAAGTGCAGAAAAAACCAACAGCGGTACAGAAAGAGGCAAGAGAGATGTTTAATTCGGGAACAGGGGTACAGAAAGAGGGAAAAGAGGTGCAGAAAGAGGTAAGAGAGGTGCAGAAAGAGAAAAGAGGGGTGCAGAAGGACACAAGAGGAGTGCAATAAGAGGTAGGAGAGGTGCACAAAGAGGCAAGAGAAGTGCAGAAACAACAGGCAGGAGGTGTGCAGAAAAAAAGAAGAGACGTGCAGTAAGAGGCAAGTGAGGTGCATAAAGAAGCAAGAGCAGTGCAGAAAGAACCTACAGAGGTGCAAAAAGAAGCAAGAGCGGTACAGAGAAAGGCAAAAGAGGAGCATTAGGAGGTAAGAGAAGTACAGAGAGAGGCAGGAGGGGTGCAGAAAGAAGGAAGAGAAGAGCAGAAAGAAGGAACATAGGTTCTGAAAGAGCCACGAAGGGTGCAGAAAAGCAATAGAAGTGCAGAAAGAACCAACAGAGCTATAGAAAGAGGCAAGAGAGGTGCAGAAAGAGGGAACAGGGATGCAGAAAGACGGAAAAGAGGTATATAAAGAGGCAAGAGAGGTGCAGAAAGAGAAAAGAGGGCAACAGAAATACACAGGAGGCGTGCAGAAAGAAGCAAAAGTAGTGCAGGATGAAGCAACAGAGGTGCAAGAAGAGGCAAGAGGAGTGCAGAAAAGGTAGAGGAGGTGCAGAAAGACGCAAGAGAGGTACAGAAAGAGGTGGTGAAAGAGGCACGAAGGGTGTAGAAAGAGCAAGAGAAGCGCAAAAAGAACCAACAGAGGTACAGGAAGAGGCAAGAGAGGTGCAGAAAGAGGGAACAGGGATGCAGAAGGAGGGAAGAGAGGTGCAGGAAAAGAAAAGAGGGGTGCGTAAAGAGGTAAGAGTGATGCAGAAAGAAGCAATTGAAGTGTAGAAAGAGACAGCAGAGGTGCATAAAGACGCAAGAGAGGTTCAGAGAGGCAAGAGAATTGCTGAAAGAAGCAACAGAGGTGTAGAAAGAAGCAAGAGAAGTGCAGAAAGCGGCAAGTGAGGTGCAGAAAGAAGGAAGAGCACTGCCGAAAGAACAAACAGAAGTACAAAAAGAAGCAAGAGCGGTACAGAAAAAGGTAAAAGAGGTGCACAAAGAGGAAAGAGAGGTACCGAGAGAGGCAGGAGATGTGCAGAAAGAAGGAAGAAATGTGCAGAAAGATGCAACATAGGTTCTGAAAGAGGCATGAAGGGTCCAGAAAGAGCAAGAGAAGTACAGAAAGAACCAACAGAGGTACAGAAAGTGGCAAGAGAGGTGTAGCAAGAGAAATGAGGGATGCAGAAAGATGCAAGAGGGGTGCAGAAAGAAGCAAACACGGTGCAGAATGAACCAACAGAGGTGCAAAAAGAGGCAAGAGGATTTCAGAAAAAGTAAGGAGAGGTGCAGAAAAAGGCAATAGAGGTGCAGAGAGAGGCAGAAAGGCACAGAAAGAGGGAACGGAGCAGAAAGAGGCAAAAGAAGTAAAGAAAGAGATAAGAAAGGTGCACAAAGAGGCAAGAGAGGTGCACAAAGAGGCAGGAGGTATGCATAAAGAAGAAAAATAAGTACAGAAAGAGGCAACAAAATTGCTAAAAGAAGAAACAGAGGTGCCAAAAGAGGCAAGAGGAATGCAGAAAAAGGTAGGAGAGGTGCACAAAGAGGCAAGAGAGGTACAGAAAGAGGCAGGAGGGGTGCAGAAAGCAGGAGGAGTAGTGCAGAAAGAAGCAGCAGAGGTGCTGAAAGAGGTACAAAGGGTGCAGAAATAGCAAGAGAAGTGCATATAAAACCAACAGAGGTACAGAACGGGCCAGGAGAGGTGTAAAAACAGGCAAGAAAGGTGTAGAATGAAGGGAAAGGGGTGCAGAAAGAGTCAAGAGAGGCGCAGAAAGAGACAGGAGGGGTGCAGAAAGAAGCAAGAAAAGTACAGAAAGAAGCAACATTGGTGCTGAAAGAGGGAAGAGGAATGCAGGAAGAGGTAGAAGAGGTATACAAAGAGGCAGGCAGGAGAGGTGCAGAAACAGGCAGGAAAGGTGCAAAAAGAGGGAACAGGGATGAAGAAAGGGGCAAGAGCGGTGCAGAAATAGAAAAGCCTGGTGCAGAAAGACACAAGAGGGGTGGAGCAAGAAGCAAGAGCAGTGCAGAATGAATCAACAGGTGCAAAAAGAGGCAAGAGGAGTGCAGACAAATGTAGGAGAGGTGCAGAAAGAGGCAAGAGAGGTACAGAAACAGGCAGGAAAGGTGCAGAAAGAATGAATAGGGGTACAGAAAGAGGCAAGAGAGATGCAGAAAGAGACAGGAGGGGTGCAATAAGATGCGAGAAGTACAGAAAGAAGCAACATTGCTGCTGAAAGAGGAAAGAGGAGTGCACAAAGAGGTAGGAGAGGTACACAAAGAGGCAAAAGAGGTGCAGAAAGAGGCAGGAGGTGTGCAGAAAGAAGGAAGAGAAGTGGAGAAAGAGACAAGTGAAGTGCAGAAAGAAGCAAGAGCAGTGCAGAAAGAACCAACAGAGGTGCAAAATAAAGGGAAAGCAGTACAGAACAAGGTGAAAGAGGTGCACAATGAAGGTAAGAGAGGTACAGAGATTAGCAGGAGGGTGCAGAAAGAAAGACAATTGCAGAAAGTTACAACATAGGTTCTGAAAGAGGCACAAAAGGTCCAGAGAGAACATGAGAAGTACAGAAAGAACCAACAGAGGTACAGAAAGAGGCAAGAAAGGTGCAGCAAGTGGGAACAAGGGTGCAGAAAGATGAAATAGAGGTACAGAAAGAGGCAAGATAGGTGTAGAAAGAGAAAAGAGGGGTGCAAAAAGATGCAAGAGGGGTGTAGAAAGAAGCAAGAGCAGTGCAGAATGAACCAACAGAGGTGCAAAAAGAGGCAAGAGGAGTTCAGAAAAAGGAAGGAGAGGTGCAGAAAAAGGCAAGAGAGGTACAGAAAGAGGCCGGAGGGGTTCAGAGAGAAGGAAGAGAAGTACAGAAAAGGCAACAGAATTGCTGAGAGAAGCAACTATGTAGAGAGAAGCATGAGAAGTGCATAAAGATGCAAGTGAGGTGCAGAAAGAAGCAGGAGCACTGCAGAAAGAACCAACAGAGGTACACAAAGATGCAAGAGAGTTCCTGAAAGAGGTTGGAGGGGTGCAGAAAGAAGGAAGAGAAGTGCAGAAAGATGCAGCAGTGTGCTGAAAGAGGTGCGAAGGGTGCAGAAAGAGCAAGAAAAGTGTATATAACACCAACAGAGGTACAGAAAGAGGCAAAGGAGGTGTAGAAAGAGGCATGAAAGGTGCATCAATAGGGAACAGGGGTGCATAAAGAGGCAAGAGGGGTGCTGAAAGAAGCAAGAGCAGGGCAGAGTAAACCAACAGAAGTGCAAAAGGAGCTAATAGGAGTGCAGAAAGAGGTAGGAGAGGTGCACAAAGAGGCATGAGAGGTGCAGAAACAGGTAGGAGGATTTCAGAATGAAGGAAGAGAAGTGCAGAAAGGGGCAAGAGAATTGCTAAAAGAAGCAACCGAGGTTTAGAAAGAAGCAAGAGAAGTGCAGAAAGTGGCAAGTGAGGTGCATACAGAAGCACTGTGGAAAGAACTAACAGAGGTGCACAAAGACGCAAGAGAGGTACAGAAAGAGGCAGGAGGGGTACAGAAAGAAGGAAGAGAATTTCAGGAAGAAGCAGCAGAGGTGCTGAAAGAGGTGCGAAGGGTGCAGAAAGAGCAAGAAACGTGCATATAGAACCAACAGAGGTACAGAAAGTGGCAAAAGAGGTATAAAAAAGGCAGGAAAGGTGCAGCAATAGGGAGCAGGGTTGCAGAAAGAGGCAAGAGGGGTGCAGAAAGAAGCAAGAGCAGGGCAGAGTGAACCAACAGAAGTGCAAAAAGAGGCAATAGGAGTTCAGAAAGAAGATATAGAAGTGCAGAAAGAGACAAGTGAGGTGCAGACAGAAGCAAGAGCAGTGCAGTAAGAACCAACAGAGGTGCAATAAGAAGCAAGAGCGGTACAAAAAAAGGCAAATGAGCAGCACAAAGAGGTAAGAGAGGAACAGAGAGAGGCAGGAGGGTTACAGAAAAGAGGAAGAAGTGCAGAAAGAAGTAATAGAGGTTTTGATAGAGGCTCGAAGGTTGCAGAAAGAGCAAGAGAAGTGCAGAAAGAACCAACAGAGTTACAGAAAGAGGCAAGAGAGGTGCAGAAAGAGGCAAGAGAGGTGCAGGAAGAGAAAAAAGGGGTACAGAAGGACACAAGAGGAGTGCAATAAGAGGTAGGAGAGTTGCACAAAGAGGCAAGAGAAGTGCAGAAACAACAGGCAGGAGGTATGCAGAAAGAAGGAAGAGACGTGTAGAAAGAGGCAAGTGAGGTGCAGAAAGAAGCAAGAGCAGTGCAGAAAGAACCAACAGAGGTGCACAAAAAAGCAAGAGCGATACAGAGAAAGGCAAAAGAGGAGCATAAAGAGGTAAGAGAGGTACAGAGAGAGGCAGGAGGGGTGCAGAAAGAAGGAAGAGAAGAGCAGAAAGATAGAACATAGGTTCTGAAAGAGCCACGAAGGTTGCAGAAAGAGCAAGAGAAGTGCAGAAAGAACCAACAGAGGTACAGAAAGAGGCAGGAGAGGTGCAGAAAGAGGGAACAGGGATGCAGAAAGACAGACAAGAGGTACAGAAAGAGGCAAGAGAGGTGCAGAAAGAGAAAAGAGGGCAACAGAAAGACACAGGAGGGGTGCAGAAAGAAGCAAAAGCAGTGCAGGATGAAGCAACAGAGGTGCAAGAAGAGGCAAGAGGAGTGCAGAAAAAGGTAGAAGAGGTGCAGAAAGAGGCAAGAGAGGTACAGAAAGAGGTGGTGAAAGAGGCACGAAGGGTGTAGAAAGAGCAAGAGAAGCGCAGAAAGAACCAACAGAGGTACAGGAAGAGGCAAGAGAGGTACAGAAAGAGGGAACAGGGGTGCAGAAGGAGGGAAGAGAGGTGCAGGAAAAGAAAAGAGGGGTGCGTAAAGAGGTAAGAGTGATGCAGAAAGAAGCAATTGAAGTGTAGAAAGAGACAGCAGAGGTGCATAAAGACGCAAGAGAGGTTCAGAGAGGCAAGAGAATTGCTGAAAGAAGCAACAGAGGTGTAGAAAGAAGCAGGAAAAGTACAGAAAGAGGCACGTGAGGTGCAGAAAGAAGCAAGAACATTGCAGAAGGAACCAACCTAGGTGCTAAAAGAGGCAAGAGGGGTGCAGAAAGAGGCAAGAGAGGTCCAGAAAGAGGCTCAAGGAGTGCAGAAAAGAGCAAGAGAAGTTTAGATAGAGGCAAGAGAGGTGTAGATGAAGAAAGTGAGGTGCAGAAATAGGCAAGTGAGGTGCAGAAAGAGTTAAGAGAGGTACAGAAAGGGGCAAGGGAACTGTAGAAAAAGGCAAGAGATATGCACAAAGAGCCAAGAGAGGAGCAGATAGAAGCAAGAGAGTTGTAGAAAGAAGCAAGAGAGTTGTGAAAGAAGCAAGAGAAATGCAGAAAGAGGCAAGTGAGGTGCAGAAAGAGGCAAGAGAGGTGCAGAGAGAGGCAAGAGAATGGCAGAAAAAAGCAACAGAGGTCTTGAAAGATGCAAATGAGGTGCAGAAGGGGGCACGCGGAGTGCTGAAAGAGGAAAGTGAAGTGCATAAAGAAGACAGTGAGGTGCAAAAAGAAGACAAAGGGTGCAGAAAGAAGCAAGAGAAATGCAGAAAGAGGCAAGAGAGGAACAGAAAGAAGAAATGTTTGTGCACCATTAGTACCAGTATAACACCTACATTTTGCAAAAAGTAACACATGACAATTCCAGCTTTTGCAAAGGGCGTTCCACCACGCCGTAACACATGATGCTGCAATTTTGGGAACATTTGAGCTGTTTGGGCTAGAAGCAAGACTTTTTTCATTCAAATCTTCAGATTAGGCAGCAGATGATGGAATATTTGGCAAATACTGAAAAGGTGTAATTATGTGCGAATTGATGCAGCCGTACAGTCATATAATTCCAGTGGCTCTGCTCATACCTCAGACTAGGTCCAGAAGTGCTCCTCAGTGGTTCCTTCTTTTATTGTGTTTCATTGAGCTTATAGTTTAGCTCCTATGGAAATGAGGAAGACTAAACCTGAGGTTACCACAACACAGACTACAATACCACAAAATTATTCTCCAAAACACATAATCCCACTCCACATAATTCCTATAAACTAAATACGGGACAAAAGAGAGAGGTGGCTCACTCGATCCCAGGTGGCTGAGCCTTGTCTAAGGAAAGCAAAAAGGGTTCACCTGGACTCAAGGTTACAGGTATATATTCACAACAATTATTTCTTGTATCTCACACCTATATCAACATTAAACAGTCATTCTTCCCTCACTCCAGTGCCCCTAAGAGGTTACACCCACTGTGGCATAAATCTAAGACCAAAATGAAAAGTAGTGCTAATATATATTTATTTTATAAAAATACAAAAAAATGTAGTTACTTCTGTACAGATAATAAAAAGCTCCTTCATAGATTTTCTTGGAGGATGCTGTCACAATTAAAAACATACAATGGATATATAAAAAACATTCATTGAAAACATTTATAATTAAAACACAAGGCCCTATGACCTCAACAACACGATTTTAATATACAGTTGTGGTCAGACATATGATCCAAATCCAAATATGTAATATCAGGGTGATTTCGGCAAGAACTGTATTTTCTTTTGTCCTGAAATCCCTTAAAGTTTGGATTCTTTAAAAAGTGCGTTGACGCGTTTCGGTGGTGTCAAAACTCATTACCCAATCACCTTCTTCAGGACTAGCAATTATAGACAGAGGGTCAATTTTCCATTTTTGTGACTGGTTAATCTAAAAAAGAAAAAACAGATGTCAGCCTAATGTCCAATATTATACTATTTACATAGACAAAGCACTGTATTCTCTCCCTTAAATAAAGTTTTTATCTCCAAGTTGACATTTCCCCAAAACATTTAAATAAGCATGAACATTTTTTAACATTTTGTTGGTATAGCACTACCTTCCACTCTGGATCTCATTAGTTAGCTTGCCACACCCCTGAGAACTCCCTGTTCTTGGAGATGTTAACTTCCCTGTATCTATCCCAAGAAATCACTCCATACATTCATTCATACTCATACTCGAAGGTGTTTAACTATTAAACCTTCTATACTAACCGTAAGATCGGAGGTATGATAGCCTCTTTAACACCTTCAGCGCGGCGCAAATTTTCGCGCTGTGCTGAAGGTTCTAAAAAACGGGCGTGGCCGTGACGGAACGGTTCCGTCATAAGCACAGCCCAACCGGCGCTCGTGACGGAACCGTTCCATCACAAGCATCGAAGGGGTTAACGAGTATCTTATTTACTTTAATTGGGTGTTTTCCCTAAACAATCCACTTTCTGTATCTGGAACGACATAAAATGGCACAACCTTATTGTTATGGCTGCTGTAGGAGGTGTCTGTATGATGTCTACTTCTGCTCTATAATGAACCACCTTACCTTCTGATTATTGGAGGAGGCACACACAGCTATCACTGATTCCGTAGCTGATTATGTTTCTCAAATTAAAAGCCTTCCTCTCCTGTATGTAACGTCCAGATCTTTCCCTTATGATGTAAGGGATGGTCCCCTGCAAGGTAATATAGGAAGAACTGGGAGGATCTTATGTTATTGTATTATACTCCCTCCTCTAAGTATATTCATCATCCTAAGATGCTCTTTAAGTGCTTACCTTGATAGGGGTGTAGTTCTTTGAAAAAATCTTTTTTATTTTGTATTTTTTCCACCTTCTTATGCGGCTCATCCACCCAAAGACTTCTGATAAGTCTATATGTTGGGATACACCGGAATTCCTCGATTGTAGGTTTCTTGGTGTTGTCTGTTATAATCAATAATACAGGCAACCTGTTTACATTTAGAATGCATTCCTATTAGTTAGTCCCTGCCTATAATTCATCCCCTTTGTGATCCTAATAATTATTGGTATCCTTATTACGTGAGTTAGAGTAACTTCCCCGCTCGATAAAGTTTCTCCCTGCTACTCGTGCCTACTACTCTGTAATTGGTTAAATTCCATACACGAGTAGCTTCTAAATTTCATGACACCCGATAAACCAGCGGCAGCAGTTCCCTCGCAATACTTGTCTAGAGGCGCTATATGCCTTACTTCCCTTTATGATCTTAATCATTATTGGTATCCTTATTATGTGAGTTAGCGTAACTTCCCCGCTCCACAAAGTCTCTCCCTGCTAAGCGTGCCTACTACTCTGTAATCAGTTAAATTCCATACCAGAATAGCTTCTAGATTTCAGGACACCCGATAAACCTCTTAGGGGCACTGGAATGAGGGAAGAATGAATGTTTAATGTTGATAAAGGTGTGAGATACAAGAAATAATTGTTGTGAATATATACCTGTAACCTTGAGTCCAGGGGAACCCTTTTTGCTTTCCCTATAAACTAAATACCACATACTTTCTATTCACATAATTTCACTGCAAAACATACCACATAGTTCCACCACACACAACGCTCATCCACTCTACACCAAAAAACATTAGTAAAAAACGTTTCAATTTACAATGCCAATAGCTCTAACTCTAGCAGATGCGAAATCTATTACATTGCAAATGCTTCTTTAACTAGTAGTCGCATTTGCAGAGTGATGGAAAAAGGATGCAGCTCCTCCGACCAGCGATCAGGAATTCCGCTGCATAGGACTTACAGGAGGTGGGCTTCTTAGCCCCCAAAGTCATTCAGGAGTAAAGTGGACGTCATCCCCCATCCTGTAGTCTGCCAGGAGGCGCGTTTGCAGAGTGGTGGAGGAAGGGGACATGGCCTCCGAAGATGTCTTAGCAATCCAACTGTGTGGGACTTTCTGGAGGTATCAAGAGGGGTAGTTGGCCCCCAAGGACATTCCTGGGGCCAACTATCCCTCCTATTACCTCCAGTAGGACCCACACAGCAGGATTGCTAAGGTCTCATAGCAGGCCATATCCCCTTGCCCACCACTCTGCAAGCACACTCCCCAGCATGCTCTAGGATGGGGATTGAAGTCCCCTTCGCTGCTTTGGGTCCGTTGGGGCTAACTAGCCTACCTCTTACCTCCAGTAAGCCCCACACAACTGGATTTCTGAGAGGTGGAGACAGGCCATGCCCCCTTTTTCCACCACTTTTATTTACGAGAGGGGGCCACGTGGCCCTCCTTCCCTGGGACACTATTGGCCTGAGGACCCCATCCCCTGGGGCCTGGCCTATTTTTTTTTGTATAATTTGGGGGGGCTACGTGGCCCCCCTTCCCTGGGCCATTTCTGCCCTCCGGGACCACATCCTCCGGGGCTGGCCCTCAAGTTGGGGACCATGGGGGGAGCCCCAATGCCCCCATGGTCCCTGCCGGCTCCCTGCCTCCTGCAGGAGCCAGCATTGCTTTTGGGCAAGGGCATGCAGCTTGCCCAAACATGCATCTCCCCTTGCCAGAAAGCAATTCTGCTTTGCTTCTTAGAAGCGAGAGCAGGTTTCATGATCTTACTTCCAAGAAGCAAAGCAATGTTTGCAATGGCAGGGTGAGAGCCATAGCTCACAGTAATGTCCCTTGGGTAGGCACCCCAGATATGCAGGAGCTGTCACTGGGGGGTGGCAGTGCCCAGGCACATCAAGGGCTCTAGGAGGGGTGCCGCGCGCCCCCCACCCAACTGATTAAAGCACCAGGAAGGTGGTGGTCCCCAGGTCCTGGGGGTCCACAACAGACCCCCATATTTAAGTAATTAGTGCCCTGGGGAGGTGGTGGTCCCCGTTGCAGTGTGGGGGGGCAGGAGCCCCCCACTTTATCATTTTGATTTAAGCCCTGGGGAGGTAGCGGTCCGAGGGCTTGGGGGGCCCTTGAGGCCCCCTGCCTATAATGATGAATGCCCCTTGGTGGTGGTGGTCCCCGGGGCAGTGTGCGGGGGCAGGAGCCACCACATGCATTTTTTTGTGAGCCCAGAGGAGGTGAAGGTCCCCGGGGCTGCGGAGGGGGCTGCATGCCCCCCCACACGTAATGAATAAAGCCCCAGGGAGGTAGCTGTCCCTGGGGCTGCTGGGGCCCCCGCGGCCCCCACTAATTTATTGCACATTTCTCTTAGGCCCTGGCCCATCCGGGACTTATAGAAAAGGAATTGCGGGAACCCGTGCTTCATCTTTTTAAATATTTTCTAGGCCGGATTCATGCACCCAGCATGAATTCGGACGATTTCTTTTATTTTTATTTTGGGGGGAGCCTGGGGGTCCTTGTGGGACCCACTGAGCAGGCCTAGGGGGTCAGGGTGTTTCTACCCTTCCCCCTTTTCTTATTTTTTATAACTGTTTTTAACTGTTTTCTTGTGACTCGGTTACCTAGTCACAAGATGACTGCCAACACTTCCTGGTTTGGAGTGTGGCCAGCCAATCAAAATGAAGCTCATACTCGGGAGGATTCGCGAATCCTCCTTGACGCTGAGATATCAATATTTTTATTTTGGGAATTTCTCAGTGTTATAAATGAGACCTCTGGCTGGCGGAGGCTTGCACACAAACCAATCTAGTCAGGGCTTGGGAGTTACACGCCAAAGATAACCCCTGCTCACCCCCTTGGTAGCTTGGCACGAGAAGTCACGCTTATTCCGAAGGCCATGTGTAAAGCATTTAAGAATGCACACAACAGCAACAACATTCCAGGCACACTACAAAAGGAACTCCACACAAGGTTATATCAAAAATAGGTTTTGTATTCTCAAAACACATTAGAATAGTAAACACATAATGTACACTGTGCCAACTGGCACTGGGCAATATTTACAAGGGATTATATACACCTGACAGGGCCACATGGACCACTGTCAGAACCATCACAAAGTGAACTTAGTAAAAGTAAACTAGATCATAAACGTACAACCAGTAAACACTGGTAATCACTGTACCTAGCATCAATCTGTGACCTAAACTACATTATGCACAGTATCACACAAGTCTAAATACAATAGACCTTAACCTCTTAAGTATAACTCACATTAGGGGCGTAAATCACTGAGTGAAACATAATCTCACTAGCATAAACCATGATATGCAGAACAACCTCATAATAATAAACCACAGTTTAGAGGTATAAAACAGGGTACGTAAAACATACTACACACAGTACATTTCCTAGCACCAAAATCACATTTAGCACATAAATCATATTAGGGCATGGCGCCCTATAAATATAACCATCCCCCTGGCCAACAGGCCATCCAAAAGGGGGCTCAAGTGCCCTGTGTCCAGAATGTCAGGGCGCACTGCCAATGCTACGAAAGTCAAGATTACGCCTTTGCGCAAACCTAAATGTAGCCGCTGCCCACTACTTGCTGGGCAGCTAGGAAAATGTGGAGCAAAGGAGTGCATCTCATTCCTGACTTTGCAAGACCCCAAAAGAACTGTGCGTCTAAAACGGTGCAGCTGGCATTAATTGCTGCGCAGCTATAAAAGTTAAAATGCAGCATGGCCTCTCACTGGCCCTTGAAATAAATGTGCCCAATGTTGGAGCCATCTGGCTCTGGAAAGAAGCATGTCCCCAAGCAGTGGGTAAAGGACACAGGCCCCTCTGGCCTTGTGAACAATTAGGTGTCCCCTTGGTTGGAGCCATCTGGGCTCTAAAACAAATACTGCGGAGCGTTGGAATGCACTGGCTCTGAAAATAAATCTGCCCCCATGGAGCGCACTGGCTCTGGATATAATGCCCATCACTAAGGCGGTCTGTTAGAACTTCACCCAGGCCGGCATTTATCGACCTTGACATGCCTCTTCCTTTCCCTTACAGGCGCTGTTTATCCAATATCTGTCCACGCCGCTTCGAGCCTTAGATCCAGGTAATTACCCGACCTTGCGTCCTCGGCCTTGTGACTTGTCCACCTCAGATCCTGTCATTTCATTAATTATATTTTTCTCTAGATCTTCTATCAATTGCCCCCACCTTTGGACCCAGGAATACCGCGGCTATCGGCTTGTTTTTAAAGTATGTTGTTCCTCAATTTACTCCTCACACCCGTCTATCCCCGGTTACTTGCTATGCACTCAATTCACATTTTTTCTTTAACATAGACGGAACCCGCTGCCACATTGACCTCCACCCGTGACCACCAAGTGGTCAGCCATTGTGCAGACAAGGTAATTTAAGAATCTCCCGATCACGTGGACACTGTAACACCTGTCTTTCGCCCATGGAGCACTTTTTAATTACTCCGTGCTCCGTCACCTCTTCCGTCACAGTTTAACCATACTCCTAATTTTTTTGGCGCGCTTAAGCACTAGAACATATAATTACTCCCGCTTCCATCATGCGCCACCATTCTTAAAACTTCAGGCCTTGCCTCATATGCCACGGTCTGCAAAGCCTCGTCCGATTTATCCATCATCCATCCTTTCCTTGATTATATCTCCTTCGGTCACCCAGAAGGCATGTCTTCCACATGACCTTCGATCATTAGCTTGTTAGTCAATGTTGACACCCACTGAGTGGACCTCTGACCTCCCTACCTGTTACTCACTTGGTTTTCACACCCGGGAACAGGCTCCTCTCTTCTAGGCCATGCCACCCTCCACATAGACACATGCTAACCCTGTACCACACCTTCTCATGACCCTACTGCACCGCCCCTTTCTTTTCCCAGCCCAATACCCTAGCTAATCTGACCTTCTTTCCCCGCAGCACCACCACTACCCGACAACCTGGTCTTGAAGACGATCCCGACTCAAGGGGATCGAAATGCCGTCGAGATTACAGCACAACTTCATGGCGCATTTTACACTTGGCTCCTGAAAAATGTTTAATTTATTATTAAAAGAGACCAAAACCAATCCCTGCTGAGCCTACACTGTATATATCTTTGTCACTTTGCACCGTTTTCACGCTGTTCACGTTCAGCACTTGCACCATCACCTTTCACCAAGTTGTATATATCACTTTTCACCAAGTGCTTTCGGGTTGTCACATGATTTCCTCTGTATAGTGCTGCATATCTGTAATTCTATGTGAAATACCCCTTTAGAACTAGTGAATTACAAGCTCTTAAACTGCACGAGTCTCCTTATTTCTTGTGTTTGTAATGCTGATTGCATACATTATTTGAACTGTCTTTAATTGATACCTGTTGGGAATTGTCTCTTATATACATCACTAAGGCCATGCGGGCTCTAAAACCCAAGATGCCCCGCCGTCGGAGCAGCCCGCAACGTCTGGACTGTGCAGGCACCAACACTGTGTTTCACTACGCATTAGGGGCTTCTAAATCAAATTCGCCCGATCGCTGAAGCAGCCCCACTATCAAGCGGGGGCTGCTTGGGGAAAGAAGGGATCCAGCGCAGTGCCTCCTTCGGCATACACACAGGAGAGGCAGGTTGGAGCGGCCCACTGTCAAACGGGGCTGCTCAGCACTGCACGGGTGCCTCGATCTGGTGCCCTCCCCCCCTCCAGGCAGCTCTACTCACCGTGCTGCTCTCCGGAGGTGGCTGGGGTATGCTGTCTTTTCTTCTCGGTCTGTGCGACACTGGGCTCTACCTCGAGCATGGGAGCCCAGCTCCACGTACTCACACTGGCCTCTTCCGGTTTGCTTGCAGGCCCCGTCCACATCACGGGCAGACCTGCCTGACTTCCGTTTTTCTGTGAGGTCCGCGGTGGTGATTCTCTCTGTGGCAAAAGGGGTAGGCTCCCTCAACAAATAAATGTAGAAGCGTGGTGGGCACCCGCTGTAAAAATAGCACCATAAGTGGGGTGGGCACCTGCAATTCTGAAACTGATATAGAGCGGCCATGTGGGGTGGGCACCCACGAAGTCCCTGGCAATTTTGGGGGAATCCCTATGCTGGGGATTCCCTCCAGGCGAGAGGCAGCTCGGCGCTGCGAAGCCAACGCTCTCCCTCAGCTGGGCAAGTTTAAAAGCAGAATAAAGTGCTCCTCTGGTGCTGGAAGGCTATACCAAGCCTTGGTGAAAGCAAGAATAAAGAGCAACAGGTCCCAGCAGTCCTGGAGGCACCAAGGGGGTAATGTAGGGCCCAGGGGTCAGCACACAGGGCACTCCAGCAAGGAGGCAGCCCCCATCGCGGTCCCTCCTGGGCCCCACCAGCAGCAAGCCGCCCTCTTCAGGATCCAGAAAGCAGAACATTTTCCTGGGGTCACAGCCCCTTCTTATACCACTAAATCCTTTGTCTACAACTGTAGGGCAAGGGGAGAACCAGATACAACTTGTTCAGGAGCACTTTGTTTTGCTCAGCTCCCCTCTCTATGCATAGGACAGGCCAAGGACACCAGACACACCACAGGAGGTGGAGCCAGCATTGTGGAGGAAAAGCACAGCCCTGTTCAGGTCCCAGGTGCAACTCCTCCCTCCCATCTACATGCAGATGTCCCTATTCACCACCGGGCAGACCCATCCTGGCTCCTGGAGCCAACCACACCAGCCAGCCCCTGTCAATCACAAGCCATACATGCAATCCACATCAGGCAGGCAGACACACTGCACACAGAAATGCCAACTTCTAAAAGTGCCACTTCTCCGCTAGTCACAATAAATCTGCGCTCACCATTGCGCAGCATTTATTCTCACGAGTTCGCACATAACAAACTCGCCCCTGCACCCCTCTCACATCAGGAATTACCATGGGCACACATATCCCCATGCATTCCTATGGGAGGGCAAGCCAATCTCACCACACGCACTCAGAGAGTGCACGCACCTTACACTGGGCCACAGTTCTAAAGTGCTCAGAGGTCACAAAGTACTAGTATCAGGTCACATTTACAGGCAGAAAGTTCAGGGCCAAAAGGGCCAAAAGGGCCAAGTCCAATACTCAGCAACTACTGAACTAATTTACACCATTTAAAAAAAAAAATTGCTTTCTGAACAGAGCTACCGTTTTGCCAAACTTGGTGAATTTCCGTTCAGCAGTTCGGACTGTAGACTGTTTCAAAATTTCTATGGAAATTAACATGGGGAAAAAGCTTTTGGGACCCCCTTTTTCTCTGCCCCTGCTTGATAAATCACCCCCAAACCTTTAAGACAGGAGCTGACCGGAACTGGTCATTAGTTAAGAAAATTTCACTAAGATTCTTCAAACGGCGCCAAAGATAGCAAACGAAAAAAGGTTTTTTTAATAGAAGCAAGGTCCTAACTACAAGTACCTACTGGCGACCACCAAAGGTTACAGAGACGTTATAGTTAGTTATATATATGAACCAAGTCATTCAAAAAACATAAGACACCATTCACACACAAGGCAGGTAATGAGTGAAAATACAAAGATTTATTTGTGGTAAAACTTTATAACACATTTCGGCCACATCGCCTTGATCACATGGTCCACAGCCCTTCAATCCCACATGATAACCACTGCTGTCAGTACCAGACATAGAAAAAGCGAGAAAGCAATACAAGTTAATTGCTTACATGGGTGCCATCTTAAAACAGCAGAACATATTGTAAATTATAATAGTCAAAGTCAAAGTCAAACAAAACTTTATTCCGGCTGTATAGCCATAAAAGCACACTTTGTAAAAACATACATGTAAAGTCAAGCTTCTATTGCACAACAATGTACACATTTTTTGAGACCTATATAAAATATCCTTAGGGAGCCAAAAAGAGAGATAAAGTGCAAAATTATAAGGTATTTTCAGGCTCAGAGATCAAACATCGCACGATAATCAACAACCTTAGATGCCAATTGAGAACCGGGCAGATATAATCACATCTTAGGAACATTTAAAACCAGTACAATAAATAGATGTTAAAAACAATAAAAAGGGTTTAGAAAAAAGCTAAAAGTAGGGAAAGATTTTTAGAGCAATTTCTTTCATGGAAGAATGTGCAGATTTAACTTAGCAGCATGATCATTAGATGGGCACGCTAGGGTTATTCCTGAGCTCTTTTTCTCTATAATGCCTCTACGCATGCACCACATCGCAAACAAGCATCTAGAAATTGCAAAGACAAATAATGGGCGTGACTCATATTTTAGTATCCTGTATGCCTCAGTGTGTTCTCTAATTCCCATATTTCTGCACAACTGGAGCACCCATTTGAACCTTGGCCTTCTATACGCAGGGAAAAAGAGTAGAACATGACGTTCTGTCTCTTTGGTCAACATACTCCCAGGGGAGTCCAATTTGGGGCCTCCCTTCCATTTATTTGTAAATACTCCAAGGGGGAGCACCCCATGTCTAAATTGCAAAAACAATTTCTTAGCAAGAAATGGTTGAATATTGTCAAGTGCTAATTCTAGCTTATATTGCTGTTTGACTTCCAGAAACCTGGAAGTCAGAGTGCATGTATTGGTGCTCTGCGAGAGTTGGACTAATTTATTTTCTTTAAAGGCAAGCTGAAGGGTATTTTTGGAAATGGAGGAGCAGGTCTCCTCAGGTGTTAACCGCATGTTTGTCCCCCCCAATATATAGCATGTATTGTGAATGTAGGACAACCATGGAATGTTCCCTGCTCCTAAAATGGACATAACATCCTTCAATTCCTCCCTGCAATTTAATAGCTCAGACGTACTCCATAAGCGGCGCCAAAATAAAAGCGGACGGGAGGCGATTATATTACTGATCGGGCCGATACCCAGGTCCATCCTTAGTGGTGTTAAGGGGGTGCTTTTAGGAAAGCTCAAAAGTCGTCTAAGGAAGGTGTTCTCTGTTATAGAGAGTGCATGGGAATGGTAGGAGCCCCAGAGTTCAGCTCCATAGAGTGACGCTCCCCTAGCTTGAGTTTTGTAAATTTCTGCAGGTGGTCCTACCACTTTTTTAGTCCAATTTTTGTGTACTTTTAAAATACCCCCTATAGATTGTGTCAGTTTTAGATTTGCTTTCTTTACTTGGGTCCCCCAATCCATCTTGTCATTAAGGGTGAGGCCCAAGTAATCAAAAGTAGATACCCTTTCTAGGGGCTTGCCTTCCATTTGTGGCTGTGGGCAATTACTGGTGTTTGCATGAGATACCATATATTTCGTTTTTGGGAGATTTATAATATTTGTTACAATGCCTGAAAACGTCAAAAGCATGAAAAAAATGATTAATCTTACAAATGCATATTTCATAACTTTATGTGGTACAAGAAATATAAATAAATAAAAATAGATACAAATCACAAAAATAACCTAAGGTTTAATATCCTCTCTTGTTCAAAGAGAAATATCACTGCCACGTGGGCATGGAGAGGAGAAATTTGGGGAATCAGTATATAAGAGAATGCCAATATAATTCCCTAATGTCCCAAGCGCCTCTTCTATTACCGTATCTATATTTCCAAAGTGGACACAAAAAGGCTTCAAATTGGAGACTGCATTGCAAAAATCCAAGTGGGAAAATTGTAACAACATATGGCAAAGACACATATCAACCTTGCGAAGAACATACTAGACCACAAAATAATGCAAAAAATATATTGTCTCAAGTTGCATAGGCTTCTTATCTCTACAGCATATATCTCCACATCGGTTGAAGAAAAAAAGGGTAGAGCAACACCCCACTAGGTGACGGTCCCATCACTAGATTATAGATGCAAAAAAGCACTATACAAAACAGTTGAGCACACAGCAACAACACATGGTATCTTAAAAATTCTCTTTTTGAAAAGTTAACATGATTACACGTATACTTTAAGCTTTTTCCTAGTGTGCCATCCAAAAGGGATCTTGGTAATTAAGTCATATACCTGGAGTCTTTCTGTCTGAGGTTGAGTTCCCACCTTTCCACCTCTGATGTTAAAAGGCAAACTAGGACAGTTTGCTTGTATCACAAAAATGGCTCCCCTGAAAGTGTCTTGCCATGGGGTAGTTTAGATCCCCTATGTCATTCACCCGGAGATGTTTTAAAAATCCTTTTTTTCTCAGAGGGGATAAAGCTACCCACATATCATTTATTACAGGGCCACACAAGGATGTACATGACAAATTGGGAATTGCATGTCAAGAATTTTTGTATCGATTTGATACCACACCAAAGGGCATCGTGAATTTTTTTTTAGGGAAAAAAGTTTTGTAGGGGAAATAGTTTTGTAGGCCTTCCAATTTTTACAGGGAAATAAAACTTTCTACTGTGTCATAGATATCATTGTAATATCGTTTAGAAAGTCCATAAGTCTATTACCCCTCGTGTATTTAAAACTTGGTCTGTCATCCAACAGATGACCTATGGAAGAGTCAAACTTAAGTGTATTCCATTTTGTCTCATGATTCAAATAACATCCCTGGATTTGTTATTAAAAGTAGTGATGAACCTGGTGGTCTCATTCACCTCATTGACAATGGGCTGATTATTCAAAAGAATGGTATCTCTGGAGATTTGTTTTGATACAAGCCTTCACCTTATCCAAAACCCACGCTGGGTAAGCTGTCTCTCTAAGTCTCTGTATCAGTGATTTCTCTTCCTCAAATTAGGCCTATTCAAGGTAACAGTTCCTTTTTGCCCTCAGCAGTTCTCCATATGGGATCTCCTATTTTACTTTATCCTGGGGTTTGCTGAGGGCATGCAGGACACTATTCCCCACTTTGGACTTCCTATATTGATTAGTTGCAAGTTTGTTATCTGTGACTGTAAACAGACCATCAAGTCTGTTCTTACTGATCGTATAAGTGACACCAAAATTCAAATTATTCCTTTTCAATTTAGCACCAAAATTTTTGGCCGGATGTTCAGTGCCTCTCCGGGTCATCATCAATGTAGCAAAGCCACATGGCAGCCCTGTCCATATTCTCCATAGTCCCAGGTGTGGTGGACACTGACTCCTATCACCAGCCCATAAAAAGATTCACAAAGCTGGGAGTGAAGCAGGTGCCCTCTGCAGTCCCGGATTATGTTGGTAAAGTTTGTCATTAAAAATTACAGTGTTGTTCTGCAGGCAGGTTTTAGCTTTCTCAAGGAGCATATTAGTATGGGCAAACAAATACATAGATCTAGCCCTCCGGAAATGTCTGCAGGTCTCAAAATCTAGTTCTTGATCAATACTAATATACATTGAACAGAAATCCAAAGACCTCAAAAGATAAGCATTGGACGATTTAATACCTTCCAAACAACTAAAGAAATATTTGGTATTCCTTATGGAAGATGGAAGGGTAGTAACAAAATCTCTCAGGAAAAAATCAACATACTTAGAGGTATGCTCCAACACACTTCCCCTAGAAGACACACTGGGACTCCCCAAAGGATTTGCCCCATTCTTTTGGATCATAGGGAGTAAGTACAAGATAGGGAGATGTGAATGTTCTGTCTTAAGATAGCTATACTCCTCCAGTTCCAGGAGACACCTATACCTCAACTCTGCAAGTTTGATCCAATATCTGAGGATGGAGTCTATGTATGTCTTTCTGTCTGTCTTGGTGTTACACTCATTTAATTTAGCTCTCTCATGGCGTCATTAACATACATCTCTCATGATATAATAACAACATTGTCCCCCTTGTCCAATGGAAGGATGGCAATATTAGAATCTTTACCCAAATCACTCACAGATTTCTTTTCTTCTTTAGTCACATTCCAACCTGTATTGTGTTTGCTATCTCTACGTTTCTTGAGATCACATACATCTCTTTCATGAAACACATCAATTGCATCAAACGTCATTTGAGGAATAAAAGTGGATTGGAGGAGCAAATTGGTTGGTATAATGCATTGGAAGACAATGTCTCGACTGGTCAGGAAACTCTCAATGTCACTGATGGGGTTACCCTGTGAAGCAGCATATTGTAATTCATTCACGGTTAGAAGCATATCAACATTCCTAATTTAAAGATGTTACTCAACCCCACATCTAGCCTGGCATTACTTGAGTCAGAGTAACATTTCCAATAGTTCAATTTCTTGACTTTGAGTTTTCTTACCATTTTGAAAACGTCTACAAATGTTCCCCATTTTGATTTCCTCTTCTACCTTGTCCAATCTCATTTCCATTTCCTTGAGAAATTTCTCTATTCATTCTTTCACAGGTCTGTTTGTGAGCCTGTCTTTGATCAAAGTGATTTTGTTGAGCGCTTTCTCCCTATCTGACCATTTATATCTGATTAGAATGTCCAGCATGGTTCTAGAGCATGTGTTTCAGTTCTCTGTCCATTTTTCTAGCATTCTAATATCTGGAGAATCATATGTGTGAAATGTATATAGCCTCAAACCTATTGGGATCATGTTGTTATCAAAAATTTTTTAAGGGATGTCCCTTCCCACCACTTGGTCATCTCAGTACTTGGTACTTTCTCAAGTCATCTTAGTTTGATACTGAGTTCCTGACAGCTTTCTAGCTCCTGATATGAGATACCTTTCTCCCTAAGCTTGGTAAAAAAGCATTCTTGCTTCATTAGCTTTATGGCCCTCCCGGCTCACAGCCATGGTAAAAGAAAAGATGCCACAATGCAAGTGAATGACATAAATAATCAAAAGAAATAACATTTAAAAAATGTTCATCTCAAATTGCTGCCTCCTTCTGAAAGTCACAAATTCCTCCTGCCTCAAAAAATACTTACTGGTGCTATAGTCCGGAGACCAAGTTGACAGAGAAGTGAGAAAAACTATGCAGCTCCTCACCATCTCTATCCACTCAAACGGAGAAACCTAACTAGAAACTCTGTTTGAAACGTACCCCCTCCTGCCATCCGGAAAAGCAGAAATAAGCAACAGGCACAGAGCCATGCCTTGGATTGTTCCAAGATGCCACCGCAATTCCTGCAGCATAGTTTGACATAATTACGAGGTTCAGGCTGCTCCATCAGCATGGGAGAGAGTAAAATTACAGGAAGCTCTCCTCCCAGTGTAACTTTCTGAATTACTGCGGCACAATGGCGATGTTGCGCCATTGTATTGCGGTCCAGGTAACTTCCTCTAAAATCGGCACAGGAGCAGAGGTCGTAGTGGTCAGGATCGGTAGGGCACGGCATGCCCCTACTTCTTTAATTTAATAGAGTCTGTTCCCCTACTTTTTTTTATTTTAAACACACATCCCAGGAGGGCAGAATTAGCCAAGGCCTTTAGATAAGGCACAGCGTTTGCGGCAGTCCGGGGTTGGGCAGGGCATGCAGAGAAGGAAAAGCACTCTGTCTCTTCCTTCTTTTCCAAACAGGACAAGGACAGTGTCCACTTCTCCTGCTCTGCCACTTGCAGCTGTCCCCACCCCCCATTTCTTACACTTCCTCCCTCTTTTTCTGTCTTGCTCCTCCTCACTTACTGAAAACAGTAACTTCAAGAAACAGTTATTACTCCCTCTTTCCTCTCCTTTTATTGATTTGTTCCTACATGAAATAGATCCAAAAAGGAAAAACACTTTTACTGGAAATGCCATCTTTTTGGACATTTTTCTATTCCAAAGTGCAGCTTTGGGACAGAGAGAAATCAAAGGTTCAAAATTCGAAAAATAACTAAGTGAAGCAAGATAGAGTGGTCACAAAGTGGCCAGATTTATTTTATTTACACCTGAACACATTAGTGCCACTTCACAGAGTTTGCCAGAGAAGGGCTACTTTTGTTTTCTTGTCTTTCTTTGAACAGCATTGTTTTCCCTGGGTGGAGAAGTGCATCATTCCTTGAGGTACTGTGCAATACATGCTTGATGGGTGGATTGGCAAACAAATTGTGTACAACAGCTCTGTGTTCAGGGATGTGGTCTTTTTAAATCATGCTGCTTACGTTTTGTTCGGATATAAGCAATGCACATTGATACAGGTCCCTTCTGGGTCCTGTAGGCATGTCCTTAACTTTTTCAGGCTAAAACACTCATTGATTTCTGACTAATGAGTGTAAAAGCATTAAAGTAACCACGTTGTTCATTCTTACATTTCACATGCTTTACTTAATCTTGCATGCCCTTGAGTGATTGATTTTTCCAAGATGTTGTTACTTATTTTTTCAGGCAGCTTATTACTCCTGTCTAGTGCGTAATTTGAATTGAGTCGCATCCAGGTATTTATAGAGGGGCACAATTGAGTTGTAGTTGAAGGCAGTGCAAGTTTCTCTCAGAGGGGCAGTATGGTGTTCAGTGGGGGAGAGGATGTGGCAGTATGGTCAGAGCTTCCGAATTTGGAAATAAGGGGAACTAGGTTCAGCCTTCATTACCAATTCCCCAGACCACTCTCCTGAGGTAGTACATTACTATGCTAGACCTTAGAATTCCCCAAAAGACCTTAGAAGCCTTTGTGTCTTAGCACAAGCAGGTGGAGCCTAGCAGTGGCAAGTGCGGGTTAACCTTGAAGGCCTGTCCACCACAATCCATGCTGAAGTTCAACTCCAGTCTTGCAGGCAGGCCTATGAAGCAGCACACCCTAGAGCGACAGTGACTCTGTCACTGAGGTCACAGAAGCTTTGAGCTGGGCAGATCTAGGGCGGTGTGCTATTGCAATGGGGGCTGACTATGGGTGGGGGCGTCGTGTGTGCATGTATATTATGTATATTATGTTTCTAAAAGCACTTTCTGCCTCCTTCTTAGCCTCCAGCAATTTTAGGCAACAATAAAAATGTTATGATAACGCCAGTCATTAATGTTCTTCCTAGAAAGAGATGGAGTTTTGTCAAGTGTAAGTTTTGACTGGTAGAAAGGTAGCATAGAGAGTTAATGTGCCTGCTGCAAAGAACATGTACCATGCAGATCACAAAGTGCACATAATGGAAATAGCTCAGTGGGTTACTGCTTTTGTCAGTGAGGTCGTTTTTTGTTACTTGCAGTATATAAGTCAAAATCCTAACATAGAAATGTGAGATATTAACTGTCATCTAAGAGCTGAATGCAAACTACACGGTATAAATTAGAGCCTTGTGGTTTTTTCCCCAGTCTTTGATTATCCTAATGTTGCAAAAAGGGCCCATTTGGATAGAAATCAATTCTCGTTATTGAAGAAAACCCCCAACCATGGTATTGCATTCTAAATTCAGAGTTTGTGTTTCTCCAGACCAATCACTATTAAACTATACTGCCTACTAGTATGGCTGTCATGTGCCTCCTACACCTTATACTCCTTTACCTTTTTTGCACCATTTACAATAACTTTGGACGACTGGAAGGAGGAAGTTGAGGGGGAGCTAGAGAGCAGTTTTTTTTGTGATCACTCGATCGTCGGCGAGCTGCAAGCTTCAGCGTGTGCTGTGTGCCGAGCGAGACAAGCCAAGCCCAGCCACAAACCCCAGGATCTGAGCCTCGGAGGGCTCCCGGCACCGGCACCGGCATCAGCACCGGCATCAGCATCGGCATTAGCACCGGCACCAAGCTTGTTTGTCCGTGGGAGACGGGCGGCCGCGAAAGCTGAAAGCTGAAAGCTGCAGGCGGATGAGGCGAGGCGAGGGAGCCGAGGGGGGCATTTGCTAGCTATCACATACTCAGCAGCAGCAGGGGACCTCCCCTCCACCAGGACCTCCCCCTGCACCCCATCCATGACTGCATTTCGGGGCCGGAGAGGAGAGACGGCAGAGGAGCTGAATTTACGGTGAGCGCAACGGGGGCAGCGCAGTGAAATCTTTTAATCTGAATAGCAAAGCAAAGCGGTGAAGTGTGAGACAAGCCGCTACCTGCTTCAGCTGACTTGCCCTCTCCCGCTCCTTTGCCCTCGCTCTCAGTCATATGAGGTGAGATAAGGAGTATGCAAGGGATTGGTGAAGGTGGCGAATAAGGGCAAGAGGAGCAGAGAACAAAGGTGCCAGCAGCTCTGACTACAGCAAGGCGTCATTACTGTGGAGGGTTGGGAGTAAGCTTGGATATCCCAGTACCCGGGAGCCTGTGAGCATCTTTGTCAGTTGGTGAAGCGGGGTCCCAAGGAAAGCCACCGCACGCCAAAGAAGAGGAGGCGCTGAGGTTCTGAGGCAGGTTTTGCAGAGAAGGATCGGTGGTGGAAGAGCCGCGACAGTTTGAGAACCCATTGACAGGCATTAGGCAGCAGTAGCCAGAGGCTTGTAGCAGGAACGTCGACCGTTAAAAGCCTCACCAGACCTGTTAATTGCCAAGCACCAGTCAGATCGCCCGACCCCCTGAGGCTGTGCAGGAAGGCATTACTCTAAACCACATTCTCCAGGCCGTTGGTCATTGGGTGCCAACGGACGCGATCTTGACGCCCGGACTGCCCTGGTGATATGAGATCAGGACGCGTTCGTGGATGCCCCACGAACAAAGGGGGGGCAAACAAACACACGAATAAACGCAAAAAATCGCCGAAAGCTCTGGCAAGGGAAGAGCCACCGTCCAAAACCAGGCAAACAACCCAGAGCGAAGGTTCGCTAATTGATATAACAAGCGACAAATCCGACTATAACAGCCTGAGTAGTGAACAACCGACAAAAGCAGAAAAGAGCAGCAAAACAAAAACCAGCCTCGCAATGCTTCAACCAAAAATGTATACAAAGTTTCATTTTTTAAGAAATGCGGGGGGGACACTACTCTGAAACATCAATGAATCTTCAGGCTTACAGCAACCCATTGAACCATCTCAGCTTTCTCAGCCTGTGCAGCATACCGGCTTATTGCCAGCAATCATCAGCAAGGGAAGCCCCAGCCCTACGGCTAGGGGATCACTACAAGTGACATCAACCCCTCAGCGTGACAAAAGCTCCATCTCAAGGTCCATTACAACCAAAGAGATAAAGCCAGGAATGAAATTTGTCTTAGAAGCAAACTTTATTCAAGTGCACAGGGCAAATAATAATACAAAAAGCCTGCCTATAAACACACCCCACAAAAGTCTCATAGGCCCTGGTACTACTGCTAACGAAAATTCTTGTGAGAGCAACATACCCGGCAAGGGAGGCGAAGCCGACGGATCTACGAACTGCATTGCAATAAGCCAAGAACAAACAAAGTATCTCAGCGACAATAACGAAGCAAATGTAAACATTGAAAAGGAGCGCTGGGAACAGAACAACTCAATTCTGGGAAACCAAACTTTAACCCATATCAAACAAGCAATTGACCACAACAGTACGTCGAGGCCTGGGAAGGGTACGGCCCACACTGACAGGTCACCAACCTCGCCACTAGAGGTAATAGAAATATCGTCATATCTGGGTAAGGAAGAGTGCCGGGTAAGGAAGAGTGCCGCAGACACTCAAGACAACAGTAAAAGTGAGACAAATACCAAAGTGCCGAATACGCTTATTATAATAAGCGATGCTTCTCATGAATACCCAATGAAGGATAAGGGGGTTTCAGAGACGGGCCAAAAAAGCCCCACAACTGTAGAAAATCACGACGAAAACCCAAAGCACACAAAGTATGAGAGCGCCTGGTGCAGTTTACTCAAAACAACACAACTCCTGGTGGAAGCCCTCAACTACCAGTCGGATAAAATGGACACTCAATTGACGCTACTTGACACACTGGCTGTATTTGTGGTTAGCAAATCAAAATAGAGAGAGAGGACTAGGTAAGCTAGTCCGGATCCCCTGGATTATATGAAGTAATATCAAAAAAGGACTAGCTAAGTTGCGTTTTTGGCGAGACTCAGAAGGTGAGACTCAGAAGGTACGTCTGTGGGCAAACCATTAGGTTTGGTCATGAAGCCCTCACCCACCAACCTAGTTGGTGGCATGCTTCATCATCGGGCCCACCACAGTGACACCGAATGTGTCCCGGGTGTGCTGCGACTCCAGATTACTGAGGAGCTGGTATACTTACTGAGTGTGCTGTGATATGTGGGTGTGAACGTGATGTTTAAAAGCTATGCAGGTGGTCCCAGTTCCCGAGGGTATAAGGATAATTTTAATGCCTGGGCCCCTGCTAGCAAATAAAAGGCTTGCGGACGTTATGGAGTGAATTATGAGCTCCTACGTCCTGTGCGGTCTACATGTTTCAGCCAGGCCTTTTGTTAAAACTGGCTTTCCTCAGGACCAATGAGTATGTGTGGGTGAAAAAAGAAAACTATATTAAGTGGCTGGTGTATCGTAAAAAAGTGTCACACTCGCTAAGGTGCTACACGTGTTTAGAGGGGGATTCCCTCTGCCGTACTGTACATTTAACATAAAGACACAAACAGACATACAAGGTAGAGTCTATGAGAATAATAATTTGTAACACAACATGTTGCCGACTACTAAGGTGCGTGAGCGACCTAGGGCGGCAGATAGAACGTGGCCATGTATTTGTGGTTGAAAGCAGTGGAAGCCTTACAGGGGGTAAGGACAAATCCTGGGCACTCTTGTAGGCACCTTGGTGCGTAAATATGTTCAATAAAGTTTTGAGTCAAAAGTTGAACAAAACTGTTGTTTGATTTATTTCATCATATTTTCATCGTCATGGTAGTTTGTTAATCATAGTTCCATATTTTCGTAATCATATTCCAATCATATGATCAAACATCAAAATTTCAATGTTTTTGTTGGATTATACAATCAAAATTGTCCCCGATGCATTTCGTGCAAAGATGCACTTCTTCAGGGGGAATCTAGAAAGTAAAAGGAAACACTATGTAGGGCGCTGATACAGGAGTCCTAAATACAATTCATGCATTAATGGTGAATGAGTAAAAAAAGGAGGGGTGAAGTCCGGGTTTATTTAACAGTAATATAAGGGTGTGGGGTCATCACCAGTCTAGTGAGAGGAAACACATGCCATAAAGAATAAAATGTGATTTAGAAAAGTGAGAGTGCACGGAGAGAAAATAAAGAAGAACAAAGATCCTGAAGATTTGACCCGAGGTGTACGTGTAGGTATAAAAAAAAACGGCGGTGCTCTGAAATGATTAATCACTTGTGAACGGAAAAGACGTTGTGGAAAGCGTTAGAAAACCATTAAACACAAATGTGCCACCTTACCAGGTATGAGTAGAAAAACCGGCATTCTACATAATCCAGGGAATCTCCGCGAAAGTAATCGTGAACCCGGAAGACGCCGGGCATGCGCATAAGTGCGAAATAAGATCACGAAGAACATGAAAAGTGAAAGCAGACTAGGCTGCAGGGACGGTAAACAACGCGAATGTAACAAAAAGTGTGGAACCAAAGCGGAAAGTCCGAAAGGAAAATGAATAAAAGTAAAAAATAATAAAAAATAATTATGAAGATAAAGAATGAAATGGTAAATGAAATATATTAAAAAAATGAGAAGAAGATGAAGAGAAATGGTGAGATTTATACATGGAAATACGCTAACAGGACACAGAGGAAAACTTACTTAAAGTGAAAGAAGGATACGCACAATGGGATAAGAAGGTACAGGGGTAGAAACAAGGTATATGGTAACAGAAGAAATAATAAGGGGCTGTGAGAAAACAGTGAAAACAATGTGAAATCTAGGATGTATAGAGGGCAAAGGTTAACACACATAGGGGAATCAATCAAATAAGCAATAAAATTAGCAATGAAAAGTACAGATTGAGTGATCTGAAATTTCAATTATCTCCTAAAGGCAACAACTATATTCTAATCTGTCATTTAGTCCTTTAGGGTGCATGGCCAGAAGGCGATGTATCCAGTACAGTTCACGGCGTAACAGGTTTTTGTTGTTGTCTATATGTGGATGTTTTTCCACCACTTCCAGGATGAGGAAGCGAATTTGGCTGGGGTTATGGCCATGTTGAATGAAGTGAGCTGCTACGCAGGATTTGAGATTTTTAGTGCGTATGTTACTACGGTGCTCTGTCAGTCTTACTTTAATTTTTCGTTCAGTTTTACCCACGTATGGAAGGCCACACGGGCATTTCAACATGTATACCACGTTTGTGGAGTCGCAGGTGGCATTGACTCGAAGTCGTATGGGCGTCCCTTGAGTGGGGTGAGATACACAATTTCCTGGTATGATGCTACTACAGTGACCACAGTTGTAGCATGGTATAGTACCTTTGTAGGTCATTTGTTCTTTGGTGGAAGATTGTTTTAACATAGACCCAATATTTTTAGAGCGTTGGTGTGCAAAGATGGGTGGTTGGTCAAATATTTTGTTGAAGTCTGTTTCGAATTGTAGCATTTGCCAGTGCTTGCGAATAGATTGTTTTATCTTTGTAGATTGTGTCGAATATTTGGAGACAAATACAACACGGGTGTCTGATTCTGTAGGCTTTTCTCTGGGTTTTAATAGTTCTTGTCTAGGTTTGTTCAAAACTCTGGTTTTAGCTGATTCTGTAAGGTCATCCGGATAGCCTCTTTGTCTGAATTTTGTGATGATTGTGGTGCTATTATGGTCATAGTTCTCTGGTGTGGATGCAATCCTTTTAGCCCGCAAAAGTTGCGAGTATGGCAGATGTCGTTTCAGGCTGGGTTGGTGGAAACTCTTATAGTGCAGGTAGTTGTTCCGATCGGTGGCTTTGGTGTGTATTGAAGTTACAAATTCATTATTGGATAGTGTAATTTGTACATCAAGGAAAGATATGGATTTAGAGTGAAAACTGTAGGTGAATTGAATACGGTTGTCCACATGGTTTAAGTCATTGATAGCTTGGTGAAGTTGATTCTCATTCCCTATCCAAACAAGGAAGATATCATCGATGTATCGATAGTACGCATGTATATGTGGTTGCCACATTTGATGGTTTAGTATATGTTTGGTCTCGAATGAGTGCATAAACAGATTTGCATATGCAGGAGCCGCACAATTGCCCATGGCGACTCCTGATAACTGTTGGTAGAATTGGCCGGTAGAAGCTTTAAAGTAACTGTGGTGTAAAGTATATTGCATTAGTTCCATGATGAAAACTTGTAGGTCCATGGGTTTTTGGCTTTGTACCAGAGCAGTTTCTAATGCTTCTAATCCCAAGTTGTGAGGTATAGATGTATATAGGGAGTTGACATCAATGGTACACAGGATCACAGGTTGGTTGGGTGAAATATTGATGTTTTGAAGCTTGATTAGAAAATCTGTAGTGTCCTGTATGTAAGTAGGCATGTTTGTCACAGATTTTTGTAAATGTTTATCGATGTACTTGCCGGTTGGTTCATGGATAGAGTCACATGTGCTCACTATAGGTCTAAAAGGTGGCTTAGTGGCGTGCTTATGAATTTTGGGGACCAGATAAATGTATGGTATCTGAGGATGTTCTTTGACAAGATATCTTTTGTCTTTTTCCGTGATGGTTCCAGTCGAAACAGCTTTGGTGACGATAGTAATCAGAACTTGTTTGTATTCGTGGGTGGGATCAGTATTCAAAAGCATATACAGATCAGGGTTGTTCAAATGTACGTCAAGATTTTGATTGTAGTAGCAGGTGTCTAAAGCTACTAGTGCTCCTCCTTTGTCTGCTTTACAAATTTTCATGTTACAATTAGAAGAAAGTTGTCGTAGTGCTTGAAATTCATTGGTAGATAAGTTAGAGCAATGTTTTTGAGGAGTTTTAAAGATGGTGTGAATGTCCTGTTGCACTGCTATTTCAAACGTGTCTAACACTTTGTGACTTGTAGGTGGAATGAAAGAACTTTTTGGTCTTAATCCCATAAGGGTACTGGATTCTTGAGCAGTTTGTGGGGGACACACGTTGGTGAAAAAGTGTTTTAGGCGCAGGGTTCTCATGAACTTGTAGAAAGCAATAGTAGTATCAAGTTCGTTGGTGTGGTATGTAGGTACAAAATTTATTCCTTTCTGGAGTACTTGTTGTTGAATGTTGGTAAGTGGAGTTTGTGAGATATTTATCACTAAATTCTGTGACTCCTGGTGGATTTCGCGGGTGGTAAATCTGTGGGTCCTGCGGGACCTCCTGGGTCTGTGGTTGATGCTTGGCCAACTTCTAAAAAAGAAGAAGGCGTAGTGTCTGTAAAGTTCCTGGGGTCACTTGGTGGACCTGAAGTTGACGGTTGGTCTGGTCTTGTGCGATCAGATGCACTGGGTTTTGGTCTGGGTTGGCCTCTGTTAGGTCCTGTTCTTGAGATGTCCTCGGAAGATGAGGTATCTCCGTCAGTTGATCTGTTGGTTTGTGCGCGGTTTTGTCGCCTGGACGCGTAGATTTCAGCCCAATTATAAACTTCTCCCAGTTTATAGTCAACTGTATCTCGTTTAAATTTTCTTATTTTCCTCTCGTTTATTTCTTTCACGTATTTGTCCAATTGGCTGTTGATGTCCTCCAATGTTGAAGCAAGTTCCTCTGAGGTAAGTTTAGTGCTTAGATCGTGTTTAAGTTGTTTAACTTCGTTATCAAGTTCTTCTAGTAGTTTAGATAGTTCTTCGACTATAAGCAATATTAAATCGAGAGAGCACTTACTCAGTATCCCGTACCACTTCTCTGTGAACCGGGGATTGTTTTTGCACAATGTTGATTTTAATGGTATTCGCAAGCCTCTGGGGATGCGTTGTACCCGGTGGTATCTAATTAGGGTTGAAGCATGCAGTCTTTGATTGATTTCCCTTTTAGGGCCCTACATAGTGTTTCCTTTTACTTTCTAGATTCCCCCTGAAGAAGTGCATCTTTGCACGAAATGCATCGGGGACAATTTTGATTGTATAATCCAACAAAAACATTGAAATTTTGATGTTTGATCATATGATTGGAATATGATTACGAAAATATGGAACTATGATTAACAAACTACCATGACGATGAAAATATGATGAAATAAATCAAACAACAGTTTTGTTCAACTTTTGACTCAAAACTTTATTGAACATATTTACGCACCAAGGTGCCTACAAGAGTGCCCAGGATTTGTCCTTACCCCCTGTAAGGCTTCCACTGCTTTCATATCGAACGCACCTTTTGGACCTGGAAGGTGACTTCCTGCGCACCTATTTAATAGATTATCTACATTACCTAGTTCAATTGTATTTACCTTGGAGTGCAGCGGCCCTCATATCTTGTTTTTATTTCCTCCTGGTCCAAACCGCTTGCACCCACTGACCATGTCTTATGCTGACATCGCTGGAATAACCACAAATAAAGCGGATACTTTTGAATTTAACACCAACGACACTGATCGCATATATGCACTAATACAGGAGCCAGATTACATATCCTCCAGTACTGGATCTGCACAAGCAAATATCCGACAACTTTTATACACTGCCAAAAGGGAAATCAATCAAAGACTGCATGCTTCAACCCTAATTAGATACCACCGGGTACAACGCATCCCCAGAGGCTTGCGAATACCATTAAAATCAACATTGTGCAAAAACAATCCCCGGTTCACAGAGAAGTGGTACGGGATACTGAATAAGTGCTCTCTCGATTTAATATTGCTTATAGTCGAAGAACTATCTAAACTACTAGAAGAACTTGATAACGAAGTTAAACAACTTAAACACGATCTAAGCACTAAACTTACCTCAGAGGAACTTGCTTCAACATTGGAGGACATCAACAGCCAATTGGACAAATACGTGAAAGAAATAAACGAGAGGAAAATAAGAAAATTTAAACGAGATAC
The DNA here is from genome assembly GCF_964261635.1 of Lissotriton helveticus. Classification (NCBI taxonomy): domain Eukaryota; kingdom Metazoa; phylum Chordata; class Amphibia; order Caudata; family Salamandridae; genus Lissotriton; species Lissotriton helveticus. The sequence continues at coordinate 667,532,965 of NC_136063.1, forward strand.
AGTTGACTATAAACTGGGAGAAGTTTATAATTGGGCTGAAATCTACGCGTCCAGGCGACAAAACCGCGCACAAACCAACAGATCAACTGACGGAGATACCTCATCTTCCGAGGACATCTCAAGAACAGGACCTAACAGAGGCCAACCCAGACCAAAACCCAGTGCATCTGATCGCACAAGACCAGACCAACCGTCAACTTCAGGTCCACCAAGTGACCCCAGGAACTTTACAGACACTACGCCTTCTTCTTTTTTAGAAGTTGGCCAAGCATCAACCACAGACCCAGGAGGTCCCGCAGGACCCACAGATTTACCACCCGCGAAATCCACCAGGAGTCACAGAATTTAGTGATAAATATCTCACAAACTCCACTTACCAACATTCAACAACAAGTACTCCAGAAAGGAATACATTTTGTACCTACATACCACACCAACGAACTTGATACTACTATCGCTTTCTACAAGTTCATGAGAACCCTGCGCCTAAAACACTTTTTCACCAACGTGTGTCCCCCACAAACTGCTCAAGAATCCAGTACCCTTATGGGATTAAGACCAAAAAGTTCTTTCATTCCACCTACAAGTCACAAAGTGTTAGACACGTTTGAAATAGCAGTGCAACAGGACATTCACACCATCTTTAAAACTCCTCAAAAACATTGCTCTAACTTATCTACCAATGAATTTCAAGCACTACGACAACTTTCTTCTAATTGTAACATGAAAATTTGTAAAGCAGACAAAGGAGGAGCACTAGTAGCTTTAGACACCTGCTACTACAATCAAAATCTTGACGTACATTTGAACAACCCTGATCTGTATATGCTTTTGAATACTGATCCCACCCACGAATACAAACAAGTTCTGATTACTATCGTCACCAAAGCTGTTTCGACTGGAACCATCACGGAAAAAGACAAAAGATATCTTGTCAAAGAACATCCTCAGATACCATACATTTATCTGGTCCCCAAAATTCATAAGCACGCCACTAAGCCACCTTTTAGACCTATAGTGAGCACATGTGACTCTATCCATGAACCAACCGGCAAGTACATCGATAAACATTTACAAAAATCTGTGACAAACATGCCTACTTACATACAGGACACTACAGATTTTCTAATCAAGCTTCAAAACATCAATATTTCACCCAACCAACCTGTGATCCTGTGTACCATTGATGTCAACTCCCTATATACATCTATACCTCACAACTTGGGATTAGAAGCATTAGAAACTGCTCTGGTACAAAGCCAAAAACCCATGGACCTACAAGTTTTCATCATGGAACTAATGCAATATACTTTACACCACAGTTACTTTAAAGCTTCTACCGGCCAATTCTACCAACAGTTATCAGGAGTCGCCATGGGCAATTGTGCGGCTCCTGCATATGCAAATCTGTTTATGCACTCATTCGAGACCAAACATATACTAAACCATCAAATGTGGCAACCACATATACATGCGTACTATCGATACATCGATGATATCTTCCTTGTTTGGATAGGGAATGAGAATCAACTTCACCAAGCTATCAATGACTTAAACCATGTGGACAACCGTATTCAATTCACCTACAGTTTTCACTCTAAATCCATATCTTTCCTTGATGTACAAATTACACTATCCAATAATGAATTTGTAACTTCAATACACACCAAAGCCACCGATCGGAACAACTACCTGCACTATAAGAGTTTCCACCAACCCAGCCTGAAACGACATCTGCCATACTCGCAACTTTTGCGGGCTAAAAGGATTGCATCCACACCAGAGAACTATGACCATAATAGCACCACAATCATCACAAAATTCAGACAAAGAGGCTATCCGGATGACCTTACAGAATCAGCTAAAACCAGAGTTTTGAACAAACCTAGACAAGAACTATTAAAACCCAGAGAAAAGCCTACAGAATCAGACACCCGTGTTGTATTTGTCTCCAAATATTCGACACAATCTACAAAGATAAAACAATCTATTCGCAAGCACTGGCAAATGCTACAATTCGAAACAGACTTCAACAAAATATTTGACCAACCACCCATCTTTGCACACCAACGCTCTAAAAATATTGGGTCTATGTTAAAACAATCTTCCACCAAAGAACAAATGACCTACAAAGGTACTATACCATGCTACAACTGTGGTCACTGTAGTAGCATCATACCAGGAAATTGTGTATCTCACCCCACTCAAGGGACGCCCATACGACTTCGAGTCAATGCCACCTGCGACTCCACAAACGTGGTATACATGTTGAAATGCCCGTGTGGCCTTCCATACGTGGGTAAAACTGAACGAAAAATTAAAGTAAGACTGACAGAGCACCGTAGTAACATACGCACTAAAAATCTCAAATCCTGCGTAGCAGCTCACTTCATTCAACATGGCCATAACCCCAGCCAAATTCGCTTCCTCATCCTGGAAGTGGTGGAAAAACATCCACATATAGACAACAACAAAAACCTGTTACGCCGTGAACTGTACTGGATACATCGCCTTCTGGCCATGCACCCTAAAGGACTAAATGACAGATTAGAATATAGTTGTTGCCTTTAGGAGATAATTGAAATTTCAGATCACTCAATCTGTACTTTTCATTGCTAATTTTATTGCTTATTTGATTGATTCCCCTATGTGTGTTAACCTTTGCCCTCTATACATCCTAGATTTCACATTGTTTTCACTGTTTTCTCACAGCCCCTATTATTTCTTCTGTTACCATATACCTTGTTTCTACCCCTGTACCTTCTTATCCCATTGTGCGTATCCTTCTTTCACTTTAAGTAAGTTTTCCTCTGTGTCCTGTTAGCGTATTTCCATGTATAAATCTCACCATTTCTCTTCATCTTCTTCTCATTTTTTTAATATATTTCATTTACCATTTCATTCTTTATCTTCATAATTATTTTTTATTATTTTTTACTTTTATTCATTTTCCTTTCGGACTTTCCGCTTTGGTTCCACACTTTTTGTTACATTCGCGTTGTTTACCGTCCCTGCAGCCTAGTCTGCTTTCACTTTTCATGTTCTTCGTGATCTTATTTCGCACTTATGCGCATGCCCGGCGTCTTCCGGGTTCACGATTACTTTCGCGGAGATTCCCTGGATTATGTAGAATGCCGGTTTTTCTACTCATACCTGGTAAGGTGGCACATTTGTGTTTAATGGTTTTCTAACGCTTTCCACAACGTCTTTTCCGTTCACAAGTGATTAATCATTTCAGAGCACCGCCGTTTTTTTTTATACCTACACGTACACCTCGGGTCAAATCTTCAGGATCTTTGTTCTTCTTTATTTTCTCTCCGTGCACTCTCACTTTTCTAAATCACATTTTATTCTTTATGGCATGTGTTTCCTCTCACTAGACTGGTGATGACCCCACACCCTTATATTACTGTTAAATAAACCCGGACTTCACCCCTCCTTTTTTTACTCATTCACCATTAATGCATGAATTGTATTTAGGACTCCTGTATCAGCGCCCTACATAGTGTTTCCTTTTACTTTCTAGATTCCCCCTGAAGAAGTGCATCTTTGCACGAAATGCATCGGGGACAATTTTGATTGTATAATCCAACAAAAACATTGAAATTTTGATGTTTGATCATATGATTGGAATATGATTACGAAAATATGGAACTATGATTAACAAACTACCATGACGATGAAAATATGATGAAATAAATCAAACAACAGTTTTGTTCAACTTTTGACTCAAAACTTTATTGAACATATTTACGCACCAAGGTGCCTACAAGAGTGCCCAGGATTTGTCCTTACCCCCTGTAAGGCTTCCACTGCTTTCATATCGAACGCACCTTTTGGACCTGGAAGGTGACTTCCTGCGCACCTATTTAATAGATTATCTACATTACCTAGTTCAATTGTATTTACCTTGGAGTGCAGCGGCCCTCATATCTTGCATGTATTTGTGGTTGCCATTGATGGGAAGTTGGGCACGCTAAATACGCTTCTTCAAAACAAAATGGCTCAGCCGAATCAAGGCTTTGGGAATTATAGAGAGGGATGCGGATGTGGCCCAATCATCGATAAATTGGCAACATTACCAACAATATTGAGCGACCTGTGTACACAGCTCAGAAGGCCTTCTAAGTGCAAACAAAGCAATCCCTGCGATAGCTCCTTCAAGGCGGACATAGACAACTCAAGGTCCAAAGAAGCGCCGGTGAGTAATAGACAAGGCAACTCTAAATTAAGGGCCTCACCGCCTATAATACCAACAAGCACAGGGGTGAGCGAAACTGGAATTATAGATACTGCACTCTATGAAAATGCGGAGGAAGATAAAGCAAACTTAAAAATGAATGCCAAGCAAAGACGAGCAAAAAAACGCAAAGGCAGGAAACACAAAATTGACTCTCAACGGAAAGGCTTTTTGCACCTCTTTGGGAATATTCCAATTATGGAACAAAGTACAGCTCAACTCGAGGGGGCCACGTGTCTATCGGAATGCGAGGAAGTCACTAATATATCTGAGACTCCTACCGAGGTAACAACCACTACTGGGATGGGGTGCAACAGTAAAAACTAAATAAAAACCTCAGAAAAATATGGGATTTGTACACAAAAAGCGCCCGAAACAGAAACACAAAATGTATGCCTCCCAATCGGTGAACTTAGTAACATAACCCTTAAACCAAGCACAGAATATGCAAAAAAAAGCTGCAGGCAGCCCGGCCCCAACTTCCCGCAAAGAAAAAACCAAGAACACACTCGGGGTGCGAAGCCTGAGAATAATCCGGAACTAGATAACGCAGTGATGGGCAAAGGGCCTATAATTACACAAGGAACATCGTCCACAAAGAGAGAAGAAGAACCACCCATTAGAGGGACAGCGGATCCTACATGCTTTATCTCCAGGCCTGGAGATAATTATCACCCGGCCGGGCAGCCAGCATGGAATCAGCACACCATCGGCCGAGATCTAAGAGTAACTGCACTCAATACAAACCAGCTTAAAACAACTGCAACACGACTAGTAGAGGACTTGCGACCCAGCCTTCCCAAAATAGAGGGAGGGCTGTCAAACGAACAAAGAAACGTTGAAGCGTCTGCACGAAATCAGCAAATACCTGGCCGAGAGCTAAGAGTCACCGCACCTAATTTTAATCAAACGAAAACAACTGCATTAAGACTAGTAGAGGAAATGCGATCTACCCAACCGAAATAGAGAATGGGCTGACAAGCGAACAAAGAAACGCAACAGGTGTCGTTTGGTTCAAACCGGACTACACCTCTCAAGGAAGACATGACACACTGAACCGAGGCAACATCTTACGGCTGCTATCCCATATTCCCTCTTTGGCAGAAGTAAAAAGCTCGGAATTAGTATCCATTGAATTTATAGCCGATGAGGTCACAGGCAGAGAAAACACAAAAGCAACTTGGACATCCTTGGCAACTTCACAAAAAATATATGCCAAAGCTGAAACTTTTAAAAACTGGGGGGATCACAATAAAACCATATACAAAGCCAAGATATCCTGATATTCTTGTCCCGGCGGTAAATGAGGCAGAACAAGCTATCACGAAAAGTCCCAGAAACTCGGTCCTGAGAGGAGCGGTAGGGCCAGGGGGTAATAACGCCGAGCAACACAACGAGATCACCCGACGTACTGCAGATGAATACACACAACTACCTGGACTGCACGACCCAAGATGGACAGCCAGAACTTTAAATAATAATGAATGACATATTAGCCCCAAACCAATGGAGAGCGTTCACGACTTATTGAGAATATGCTCTTGGAACATTAATGGCTTGGCACCTAAAATAACTGACCCAGAGTTTATGACCTACATTAGAAACTTTGATGTCGTGGCATTTCAGGAAACATGGCTCTCAGATCCCCCGCACCTTCATGGTTACTTACGCTTTTACTCCGCTGCAAAAAAGATAGCTAAATATGGGCACCCTCAAGGCGGCCTAGTAACTTATATATCAGCCTCAAGTACCTTGATGGCTAAAGAAGTCGGACCAACTTCTACAACCTCACTGGCTGTTAATATTTACCTGCCACAACTTAAAACAAGTACCGTTGACACCGACTTTACTTTAATCAACGTCTATATCCATCCTAGAAGGAAAAGAAAAGCAGCCAATGACCTTTGCAGCTTTTTGGAGACTTGCATAAGGGAAAGACCAATAACAAATGTCGTTCTCACTGGGGACTTCAACCTTAACCTCATGGGTACCACGCAAGAAGACGAACCACTAATTCAAAATGCAATCTGGGACATTCCATCACAAGTGAGTCCACAACTCTCCAAGCAAACAAAGCTAGGCAACAAGACTTTAAAAGATCTGGTATACTTCAACATCAGGGCGCTAAATGGAAGGACCTCTGGAGACAACCCCTCAGCCGCAACTTTTCATTCAACAAGAACAAGCAGCACCCTAGACTATACCTTTATTTCATTACCACTATTTCAGTTCTTAAAATCATACCAGATAGGCCGCAGCGGAGACAGTGATCACTGCCCACAAGAAACCATCTTTAAGATCGAAAAGCCCAACTTTGAGCTATCTAAAGAACTGAAAGAGTCAATCCACACCGTCAATTTAAAAAAAATTAATATTCAGCAGCTATAGACGAAACTCTAGTGGAAAGAGCAAAACAGCACCTTCGGAGCTCCTCTGGATCCAGCGAAACCAAGAAATGGGAACAATTTTCAAACATCATGTCTACATATGCAACAAGATCTAAGCCACAGTCACAAACAGGCAAAGAAAGATCGGGCAAATTCTCTCAAGAACATAAAAGCAAAATTAGAGGCATAAAAAACAGAATCTATCATACAATGAGAGAGCTTCAACAGGAACCCAAGGACACAGCAAAGCACGACCAATTACGGCAATTAAAATCAACATTGAAAAAATCAAAATGGGAAGCAAATAAATCTGCTGAGGACAACTTATGGGCGAGACGTCACACTGACATAAAACGGAACGACGGGGCAAGGTTCTGGAAATCAATAAACTCATTCATAAGACCAACGCATCATGGGATCTCATCTATCATCTCAGAGGACACATGGGCAAACTATCTTGGTACCCATTTCAACCAGGTTGAGGGAAATAACCAGGACCAGGAGCTTGTTACTCATAAAAAGCTTCCAGCGAGCAATGGCATAAGCTCCACAGAAAGGCACACTCCGAGCGAAATAGGGAATTTGCCGAGCTTAAAAAACATCATACAGCGCCAAATCAAGAAGGGAAGAAGAGAGGGAGCTCCAGGGCCGAATGGAATCCCGCCAATTCTATACAAACAAGATGCGGCAGGCTGGGCAGCAGCCCTGGAACCCCTTTTTTAGAGATAAGACATTTTAACATCCTGCCAAGCTCCTGGAAGGGCTCAATTATCTCCCCAATTTACAAGGCAGGAGATAAGGCTTCCCCTCAAAACTATCGATTGGTGGCTTTAATCGACAATGAGGCAAAATATTTTGCAGGCATCCTTCTAGAAGAGCTGATGGCCTGGGCAACAGAGAGATCCTTAATCCCGGCCAACCAGACAGGCTTTGCCAAATCAGTAGGCACGATGACTAATATTTTGAGCATGGGCATGCTCAAAGACAAGGCAGAATTTAACAAAATGCCCATTCATTTCTGCTTCATTGACTATAAGGCCGCTTTCGACCATATAAATCGGAACCTCCTATGGTCTAAACTGAACAACTGGGGGATATCGAGACCACTTTTGGACCTGCTAGTTAACCTCCACACAGAGACCTGGGTACAGATAAAGGTGGGGGATGGTTCCGTTTTGTCCAGGCGCATACAGACCAACAAGGGCCTGAAACAGGGCTGCGTCCTGGCCCCCACCCTATTTAACTTGTTCCTAAGTGACCTTGTCCCCATTTTAAACAGTTGTAACTCCCACGCTCCGAAGCTAGGGGGTCTGCATCTACCTTGTCTACTATATGCTGATGATATTGTCCTTATAAGTTATACCAAGGTAGGACTTCAACACCTCCTGACTGCAACGCAATGCTACTCAGATAAAAATGAGCTCACAATAAACCTTGAGAAAACACAGACAATGACCATCAGCAGGAAAAAAAGGAAACCAACATCATGGTACTGGAATAAGACAAGGATTGGAGATACCCCAACATATAAATACTAAGGAGTGAAGATCGACAACGGTGGGCAGTTCTCTGCTCAGAGAACGAGCATACGAGGGAAAGGGCTATCTCCGGCAATATCGCTGAAGTCTCTAAATCTCAAACTTTCTGGCCCCTCTCTTCTGCCCTTGATGCAAGTAATCCGTGCTAAACTTCTCCCAACAATTACCTATGGGAGTAAGGCACTTAGAGGAAGGGATGCCAAGATCCTTGATAATACAATAACAGCCGCCTACAGAATCATCTTCAGCCTACCCAAAAAAACCTCACCAGCTCAGATCAGGCTAGAATTTGGCATCGAGCAACAGCTCCTAGCAAGGCAGGGAGCCTATATGATAGCCTGGGACAAAGTGAGAAAGTCAAAACAGGGAACATTAAATGAATATTTGTGGAGAGAGTTAGTACAACATCCGTCCTCAGCAGCAGCCAAGTTCCTACGGGACAGCCGGATGAACACGGTACCAGAGCAGCTGTGGGATACCCCAGTAAATCATATAACTTTTAAAAAATTGATCAAGAAATCGAACAAACAGTTATCATGGGTCCAAGATAAGGCAGCCCTCTCCAAAAGAACGCATGGTTGGATGACCCTAAACTCGTACACTACTACGGCACCACAGAGCTACCTTGGCAAAGGAAACTCCAAATCCGTCAAAATACGCTTTTTAAAGCACAGGCTAGGCTTGCTACCCTGTATTCAAAATCTCCCGTTCTGGATTAAAATAAAAGCTGATCCCCTTTGTCGGCTATGTGGCTTGGGGCAAGAAGACATGCTGCACTTGATATGCTCTTGCGAGAAATTACACGATGAACGGAAATACTTGGTGAAACAACACTTCAATCGGCAAGGAATCCGCACACGAAGGAAGGCAGTTCTGGCTTGTTTTTCTCCCCATGACTCTCGCTTGAGCTGTAGCTTTGTAAAATTTATGAAGGCGGTGGAAAAAAAGATGCCTGAAATAAATCTATAACGGTCCCTGTACTATTGATCTAAAACCGCTTTGTCGATTGACATTACTGACTCAAAGAGCTTATGGGGACATCAGGAAAGTAGAAATATTTTATAATTATAAAGCTGAACTTTAAAAAAAAAAAAGGAAAAAAATAAATAAATAAATAAAATAACTTTCCTGCTTACGAAGTTGCTGCGTGCACATTCGAACTAACGAAATGGGAATGTTTTTATTCTCTTTTATTAGAATTTTACTTTTATTATTCTCTGTTCTTAACTTATCCTTGTATTGCAATGGTTTTAAGTAACTATGCGAAATAAAATTATTACTTATTATTATTTGACATTTCCTACACTATGATTTAAATACATATGATTGATTGTCTCTGTGTAATGTGTGTGATGTAAAGTGTTCTGAAACTCAACACTGGTTTCAGTGGTGCTGCAAATCAAATTAAATTAAACGTATCTGAGCGAGAGTATGGTAATGGAGACTTCAGGGGCACTGATAAATGTTGATAGTGACGGAATCCATGACGGAGGGAGTCATTGGAGGGCACCAACAAACATTGTCGCACAGGGCTCCACCAGCTCTAAACCCGGCCCTGCCCTTGAGGCCAGTCTGCCTCACCCATTGGTACACCCACTGGCCTTATTTCAGCAGTAGTACCTGCAACTCAATAGTGGTTGGCAATGCAGGATTTGCACACACACCAAACTACGTTCACAAACTTCACTGTCTCTCTGCTCCATGCATAAGCATTTTTAACATGTGCTGACAGCTTTGGGGCTATTGGAATTATGCATCAATGGAGGACAAAATTATGCCACATTGTTGACTACATTTTGCAACAAAAAAAAGGCTGCAGCGTAATGTGGTATATTTTCTGATACTTTGTCATTTTGACATTTTTACACTTTAACAGTCTGTGCAAAGACTTTGCCTTTTCCGTACCAGTGTGTTAGACCTGGCATCATTGGCGTGAGCCTCCTTTCCATTTTGACGGATTGCCTCCTCTGTTTTGATATGTTTTTGCTGGTCATATGCTTTGGGCATTGTGCCACTGTTATTCAGTGCCACAGTGCAAGTGCTCCATATGTTAAATTGATGTACTAATTTGTGATTCCATGATTGGGTTATTTGATTTACCTGTCAGCCCCTATTACAGTGCACCATGTGTGCCCAGGGCTTGTAAATCAAATGCTGCTGGTGGGCTTGCAGCACTGATTGTGCCACCCACAGAAGCAGCTTGTAAAGAGTGTCTCAGGCCTGCCATTGCAAGACCTGTGTGCAGTCTAGTACTGCCATGTCGACTTGGCAAGTGCACCCACTTGCCAGTGCCTAAACCTTCCCTTTGCTTCATTTTAGACACCCCTATGTTAGGCGCAAGGGCAGGGTGCATTGTAAGTATAAGATAGGACATGCTCTGGTGTGTGTATCATGTCCTAATAGTGAATTACAGTCATTTTCGTTTTTCAATATTGCAGGGCTACCTGTTCTCCATGGACTAGAATGGGCAGTTAGAATATTACAGTCTTATAATCCTAACTGACTCAGGGAACATGGTAGAAATTCAAATTTTGAATGCCTGAACTCAGAATGATAAAATACATCTTTTAGTAAAGTTGGTTTTACTATTTTGTGTTTGAAAATACCAATTTTAGAAAGTAGGTATTTTCTTACCTATCTGTCCAGGCCTGCCTCTGCTAGGTTGTGTATTCCTTGTCTGGGTTTGTGAGTGACAGTGCTGGGGGATTCCAGGAGACAGGCAGGGCCAGCCTAGTGGTGAATAGAGAAATCTGCATCTAGATGGGAGGGAGGAGTTGCACCTGGGACCTGAATAGGGCTGGGTCTTCCCTCTGCAACGCTGGCTCCACCTCCTGTGGCGTGTGTGATGTCTCTGCCCTGCACTATGAAAGGAGAGAAGAAATCATGTCAACAAAGTGCTCCAGGGCTGTACCTTCCCTCCCCTGTGCTGGCTCCACCTCCTATGGGGCGGCTGATGTCTCTGTCCTGCAAAGTGAAAGGAAGGAAGGAGTCATGTAAACAAAGTTCTCAGGAACTGGTTTGGACTAGGCAGAGGCCTCTCTGCCTTCAGAGAACAAAGGATTTGGGGGTATAAATATTGGGACCCAGAACCCAAGAAATTAGATCACTTCTGGAACAAGAAACCTTTTGCCAAGGAGAAGAACCAAAGAAGCTGCAGGAGTTTTACTGCCCCTCTGCCAGTGTGCTGTTTGCTGGGTTGGCCTGCAGTGGTTGCTTCATTGCCAAGGAAAGGAGAAGGAACTTTTTAAGGACTTTCATCATTTACAGAATGTTCTTTAAGGGCTTGAACTGTGCTTGCCTCCTGCGGAAGTCTCAGGGACGTTTTTCACACAACACATCAATCCTAATTAGATATGTTCGGTATATTTATTTTTACCTTTTCTTTTTTTAAAGAAAAGGTAAAAATAAATATACCGAACATATCTAATTAGGATTGATGTGTTGCTTATAAGTAAGAGCTAACAAATAAGGTGGGGCGGCATTTTTGTGTGAAAAACGTATATATAAGGTCCAGCCTCTCCCACATTTTTAAGGGCCTAACTCCTTCATATCAAGAAGTCTCAGGGACAACAGACTTCATCTCCAGCTCCCCCCTGTAATTTCCTTGCTGGGAATTCTGACTACAGATATTTGCGTGTCGCTGGGGACTGGAAGCGCGACGCATCGAGAGGAAGCTTGTCGCCGCCGCAGCAGAAATCCTCGCATCGCCGAAGAAGCAAGCCTTCGCCGCATCTCCCTGGAAGTGTGTGTTCATCGAAGGTGCCTGCTGTCTCATCACCGGAGAAGGGTGACGCCATCGACAGAGTCGCCATCGCATCACTTGAGAAGCGTGTTGCAGGGCCTGTCGGGGTTCCAAAGTACAGAGTCTCTGCAAGGCTGCCAGAGCGTCTACTCATCGTCATAGCATCGTCGCTTCAAGGGCGTCATCTTCTCACATCGCAACCGGATCATTGCATCGCATTAAGGCGATATCTTGTGCATTGCAATGGGCCCGCTGGCCGAGAATCTATGCATCACCTCCGCACCGGTAAGGATCACGACGCATTCCCTACTCTGCGCAAGCATTGAGGCACGATGCATCATGCCCCCGGATCACAGAACCGAAGCATCTCCCCTTTTGCGAGCCTTTTGTTTACTTTGCGTTACGCATCCAGGTACTTTGTTGAGAACTTTGCTGCATTCATCATCAACTTGAACTAAGTAACTTTTATCATCTTTAAAGCATAAGTGTAGTATTGTGGATTTTTGTTGTTTGTGGTGTTGTGTTAAGTCTATATAAAAAATACGTATTTTTATAAAACCTGTGTTGTGTCCATCTGTAGTGTTTTCACTGCATTACTGTGTATATTCACAAATGCTTAACACACTGCCTCTGAGATAAGCCTGTCTGCTCATGCCAAGCTGCCAAGGGGGTGAGCAGGGGTTATTAAGGAGTGCAATTCCCTTATCCTGACTTAGAAGTAAGGGTCCCTATTTGGACAAAGGTGAATACCATTGCCAACTAGAGACCCCCAGATCTAACACAGTGTAACATACTAATACAGTAGTGAGAAAGTTGATCAGTCAACCTTTGCAAAGTGCTGTCCACTTCACAGAAACACGAGTCACATTTTTTAAAAATTTTGATCTGTGTGAGCTACATGCAATTTATCAGTTAAAATCATCAAATTATGCTGCAGGTGACGCATTTGGTGGAAAATATTGCAGAACCATAATTATATAGAAAACATTTGCAAACTAGGATATTCTGCCATTCATGTTTGAACTGCTCTTGTGGAAAAAGGGAGAAGTGCTGATGACAGAAACTCCATGGCTCAGAGACAAATGGCTTGTGCTTCCGCTTTTAAGCGTATTTGGAGTGCATTCTGTGATTGGAAACGAATCTCACTTTGTGAATGATTTTATTGTCAATAATCTTAAATAAACGTGTATCCATTGGTTGAATTAAATAACGTAATAAGCTATAACTGGGTAGTGAAATGCCAAACAAATACGAAATATTAGAATAAATTGCTTTTTCTGGCCACACATCTGACTCCTCCCACTGACCCAATCCTCTGGTTATTCCAGCCCTCTGATTCTCCACCCACAGTTCCCCTACTTTTTTTCCCCCTCTTTGACCATTGCACGGGAAATTCTGCTCCACCGTGTATTAAAATGGACGATAGTATGATGGTAGGTAGCTCCGCTCCCAGTGTAACTTCTGGAATTACCATGGAACAATGGAAATGTCGTGCTGTTTTGCATTGGTCCATGTAACTTTCTCCAGTACTGGCACAAGGGAGAACCCAATAGCAAGTAGCTCCCCTCATCTGAGAGATATGAAAACCCAGTCCAGTTTAGAAGATTTAGGGTCAACCAATCAACCCATCTTATACCAGGTCTGTAAAAGGCAAAGTTGCAAATGTACATGTCCTATCTCTGAGGCAGGCAATGACTATGACAGAAGTGGCCGGACAGGGTTCTCTAAAAGTATAAGTAAACTGCAGCTCCTGCAGAGAGAACCTCCATCCCAAGGAGCTGGAACCGTAACTAAGGAAACAAACCCAGGTTTACATAATACAAAGGAACCGAGTCATCCAAAAAAAGGAAGGTGTCGTCCACCCAAGGCAGGTTATGAGTGAAAATCCAAAGATTTTTGGGGGGCAAAAATTCATGGTGTGTTTCGGCATTACGGCCTTGATCACATGACCCACAGTGCTCCAAACCCATGCGATAAACCCTGCTGTTAGTACAAGACACAGAAACCGGCAAGAGAGGAATTCAAGTGTATTGCTAACATGGGTGCCATCTTAAATTAGCAGAACCTATTGTAAATTATAATAGTTATTACAACGCCCCAGAGAGCTGAAAATGTCAAAAGCATGAACAAAGTGATTCATCTCACAAATGCATATTTTATGACTTGATGAGCCACAAGAAATATAAACAAATAAAAATAGATACAAAAAACAAAAATAACATATTGCTCAATATCTCCTCCTATTCAAAGTGAAATATCATGCTCAAGTGCGCACAGAGATGCACAATTTAGGGGAAACAGTAAATAAAAGAATGCAAATGTAATACCCTCATGTCCCAAGCACCTCTTCCATAGCCATATCTATATTAACTACTGGCGGTCGCCAGTAGGTATATATAGTTAGGATTTTTTCTCTATGGGATTTTTGAAAATTCTATGTCTAATAACTTTGGCGTTTGTGGACGGAATTGGCTGAAATTTTCAGGAAAATGGAACATTTTGTTTCTGGGCAGGCCCTGAAAATTTTGGGGGGGGGTTCGTCAAGGGGGGCCGAGAAAAAAGGGGGGTCCCAAAACGCGTTTTTCCCATGTTAATTTCCATAGGGCGGTTGGCCTCACTTTTAGCCCAACGGCTGAATGGATTTGCACGAAACTTGGCAAAATTGTATGGACTGTTAGCCCGATGTGCCTTTGCTAGGTCTCAATATATGTGCTCCAGTGGATTTTGAGAAATTAACGTTCAAAAAAAGATATATATCTGTAAGCGCGCTCCGGGCAGCGCCCCGGTTCGCGTACTTGACGCGTAACGGAACTTCGCGAAGCGAAGCTGATTGGCTCTTCGGTGTCTGTCAACATTCTAAACAGTCCGGAGCGGCCGCCATCTTGTCTCTCGGTAGGATCGAGAGACAAGAGGAGGTCAAAACAAAGGCGAAAATGACCATAAGGGGGCATAGTAGATCCTCCCTGACCCCCTAGGTTTGATGTGGAGGCTTTAAAGGGCCTCGCGGGGCAACAAAAAAAAAAAATGTTTTTTTTCCGTGGATAGCGCCCGGTTCGCGAACCGGGAAGCGGCCCGGGGAGCGTACTATGAGGAAAAAAGAATGATAGACTTTTCAAATACTGTATGTTAATTGATTGTTGGTTTTGTTGATTTTTTTAAAATTTTTTTTTTAAACAATTATTTATTGTGTTTCAAAATTTTATAAAATGTCTAACATTTCACTGTCTGAAATGTCGTTATTTTCATTGAACATAGCTTGTAATGTTTGAGTGTGTAAAATGTCCTCATTTTCAAGGAGGACATCTACTGCTTGCACACATTGCAGTAGTTCTTGGTCCCAAGTTTCATCCATAAATTCTATATAATTTGGATCAATTATTTCTTGGCTGGTCTCTTGCAGGACAATTTCAAATGAAACTTTGTGTTCGCCTTCCATTTTGTCTGACATTTGGATAAAAAATATATTAGTAGAGATAGGGCACTGTTGGGATTAATTTTAGATAGGCAGTTTTTAACAGTGAATTTATCTTTGGGCAGTGTATAGTATCAGAGTGGAAGTAGGAATATAAAAAAGTGTATGTGATTTAACGTAAGTAAATTCATAATTATACAAGAGAAACCTAACTCCATCCATAACTATAACAGAGAAGTCTATCTAAATCTATAACTACTACAGAGGGATAGTATATAACTATCAGAAAAAGTTTACCATATTAACTTATAGTGCACAATATACTTCAGTTTTTAAAATAACAACTTACCTTTACAAAGAAGTTGAAGTGATTAGTGAAAATCCAATTGAAATGTACACCAGGAAGTAGTATTCAAAATGGCTGTGTTTCCTTCTCTTCCTTTATATATATTCAGGTACATAACCAATCAAATGTCAGGTAAAAAAAAATAGAAAATGAAAGTAACATTTTAATTGGTTGTGAATTCCAACACTTCAGATGTGTTTTGTGAAGTAATTTACCTCAGGGTATTTAGAGAGGTCTACAGGCTAAATGGCTAAATGGAATTTCAACCAAATTTGTGAAAATGGTAGGGATTGGTATGTAGTATGAGCAAATCTATATTTGGTGAAAGTGTCTCAAGGGTTTCTTCTGTAAATTACTTTCCCACCTTTTTTCATGGAGCGCTTCCCGGGGAGCGCCTCGGTACGCGAACTGGCGAGCGCCCCGGTACGCGAACCTTAAGCGTTACGGGAGTCCACCATTTTGTGTTTCGGTCGAATTAAGATACAAGATGGAGGGCACATAATGTTCAGAATGGGTAGAAGGGGACACGGTAGACGTATTTTGACCCCCTAGGTTTTCTGAGGATGGCTGAGGAGGCCCATATGTGCGAAAAAAAACATTTTTTTTTTAAATTTCGCGCGGTTAGCTTCCGGTTCGCGTACCGGGTAGCGCTCCGGGGAGCGTACTTTGTTGAAAATTAGTAAAAAAAGTTAGAGTAAAATAATAATTGTGAGTGATCAGATGTAGGGTAGCTCTGAGAAGAGCTTTTGGGTTTATGGTACATTTAGGTACTTATAAGTAGGTACCAATGCACATTTTTAAATTCAGAATGAAAACTCTGTTCCCTTCATCTGAGAAGTGAACTCCATCTCCTCTGTAGATATCTTGCATGTAGTAACGCAAGTTATTGTTGTACACGGAGCCCATTCCATGGTCTCTCATGTAAGCTGAAACAGATTTGTTTACATGCTTCCTCGACTTCTCAATTTGTGGACAAAATTGGTTCGACCACCTCCATTTCTGTCTTTGGCATATATTTGAATATACCAAGGCAGTTTGAGGAAAAAGTGCCATTAATTGCTCAAAGGTGTCCTTTAAAAGCATTTCCAGACCTACTCCAGTCAAAGTGCCCAAATCATTACCTCCACAGTGCACAATTAACAGGTCAGGTTTTGGCAAATGCATAAAGGTTTTCACCAATGGTATCAATTGGTGACATTTTAATCCTCTGTGGCCAAACCACTTAATTTCCACATCTTGTAAATTGAGGTTAGGTAAATTTCTGTTCTCAGCATACCTCTGAGCCCAATAGATGTAACTATGTCCAACAATCCAGACAGAAAACATGGTGAGAGAAGGTTCTGCTGCAGTCAGATGAAGTGTGGTAATGAAATGGCAGTTGAAAAAATAAGAGTTTAAAATGAAAAAAACTGTGGAGTTTCTGTGTTAATGAAGTAGTAACAGTGATTGGTGGATTTTGATTGCTGAAAACAGAAAGTTAGGGTGCATGGATGAGTTCTTTGAAAGATGTAATTTGAATGGTCAAAAAAATCATTTAATGAAAGATTGCACTGGATACGTAGGTGCACTGAGAGTTCAGAGTTCAATTGAAACATTGTTGTGTGAACTTGCAAACACCAGAGGTCTTCCAGGAGGTGGTTGCTATGTAAAAAAGGCAGAGAGGGCAGAGGGGGGAAGGGTTTTGATTTGAAAAAAGTGAGGGAAGAGTTTTGATTGGGTGACATGAGAGATATGTGTGATGAATTACAGCATTTCTGTGCTTTCTATAGCTGCAGCCTCTGGAGTGCATACCCTTTGTTCTGCTGAAGACAAATTGGTGTATTTCTGAGACTGTTTTGAAACTCATAAAGTATTTGCTAAGGTGAGAAAAGATTTATTTAATTTAGATAGAGAATAGTGTGTTTTAAGGAGAAAATTATGAAGAAAGTTGTGTTTTTAAAATGTTGCTTTGTCTCAAGTGTTTTACAAATAGATTATGTTTCTTTGAGAAATTGTAATTGGAGAAAATGTGAAGTATTAGTACTGACAGGGTGTTTTTGTGCATAGGAGCTGTGCAGTGTTTTCAAATTATGACTTGAAAATCGTTTTTGAGGAAAAGGAATGCTTTTAAAATTTATGACAAGGAAATAATGGTGTCTGATTCTTTATAAGGCATTTGAGTGTCTCTGATGTTATTTTTCCCATTTTAATTTAAGACCTTTCTCCGTGGGGCAAATTCCTTGGAAATATGCTCCCACCTGTGATTGGCAAATTTAGATTTTGAGTCTTTAAGTTACATAGCCATGTTAAAAGTGACCCAAAAATGCTGCAAAGGCAATCAAAAAACGCTTTCATGTGTCTTAAGGACATTTTCAGTCATTTCCCCATGTGCAGTGTTTTCAAATTATGACTTGAAAATCGTTTTTGAGGAAAAGGAATGCTTTTAAAATTTATGACAAGGAAATACTGGTGTCTGCTTCTTTATAAGGCATTTGAGTGTCTCTGATGTTATTTTTCCCATTTTAATTTAAGACCTTTCCCCGTGGTGCAAATTCCTTGAAAATATGCTCGCACCTGTGCTTGGCAAATTTAGATTTTGAGTCTTTGAGTTACATAGCCATGTTAAAAGTGACCCAAAAATGCTGCAAAGGCAATCAAAAAACGCTTTCATGTGTCTTAAGGACATTTTAAGTCATTTCCCCATGTGCAGTGTTTTCAAATTATGACTTGAAAATCGTTTTTGAGGAAAAGGAATGCTTTTAAAATTTATGACAAGGAAATAATGGTGTCTGCTTCTTTATAAGGCATTTGAGTGTCTCTGATGTTATTTTTCCCATTTTAATTTAAGACCTTTCTCCGTGGGGCAAGTTCCTTGTAAATATGCTCCCACCTGTGCTTGGCAAATTTAGATTTTGAGTCTTTGAGTTACATAGCCATGTTAAAAGTGACCCAAAAATGCTGCAAAGGCAATCAAAAAACGCTTTCATGTGTCTTAAGGACATTTTCAGTCATTTCCCCATGTGCAGTGTTTTCAAATTATGACTTGAAAATCGTTTTTGAGGAAAAGGAATGCTTTTAAAATTTATGATAAGGACATAATGGTGTCTGCTTCTTTATAAGGCATTTGAGTGTCTCTGATGTTATTTTTCCCATTTTAATTTAAGACCTTTCTCCGTGGGGCAAGTTCCTTGGAAATATGCTCCCACCTGTGCTTGGCAAATTTAGATTTTGATTCTTTGAGTTACATAGCCATGTTAAAAGTGACCCAAAAATGCTGAAGAGAAATGAAATGAAGAAGCAGACACCATTATTTCCTTGTCATAAATTTTAAAAGCATTCCTTTTCCTCACAAACTATTTTAATTTCATTTTAAGTCATTTCCCCATGAATGTAGGTATACAATTGATTTATATGTTGTGTTTAAAAACGTTTTTTGAAATCAATTACATTTCTGGATATGTACTGCTAGAGCTTCATGCACCTTAAACAAACCTCTGGATAGGCTACACCTTATCGTCATCCTGAATTAATCATTTAAAATGCTAGGGACAGATTTATGATAGGTGTATGCCTCTTTTGCGCCACTGTGCGTCACTTTTGTGACGCAGTGGCGGTGCAAAAGATTTGCTATGTGGCGACAAAATTACAAATTGATGCATCTAGGTAGATGTGTCATGCTGTAAAAAACCTGTGCCACATGAAACCGATGCAGCAGTGATGCAAAAGATGCACCATGTTGCAAGACAGGCCTCACTTCATCTCCAACAAGATAAGAAGCTGAGTCTTCTGTAAATGTGAAAATTGTTGTATACACTGCTCAACTTCTGTGTACTCTTTGATATGCTAGACTCCATCTGCACTATGAGGTACCTAAGCAAAGGAAACACAGGTGATGTAATTGTAAAATGAGGAAAAGAAACTCCACATTTTTCAATTACATCACCTGTGTTTCTTAAGTTTACGAATGACATTGTGCAGATGAAGTTAAGGTCTGTCCACGGACACAAAAGAGGTCTGGCCTTTGTTCAAGAGTGAAGTGCACATGACTTACTTCATTAGTAGGCCTTCACATGTATTATCTCCTCTGTACTCTTCAACAACTCGAAATTTCATTTGGAACCCTGAGTAGGCCTCACCTGAAACAAACCTCTGGATAGGACACATCTTATTGGCATCCTGAAACAATTATTTAAAATGTTAAGGGCAATTTTATGATGGCTTTGCACCTCTTTTGCGCTGCCATTGCATCACTGTTGTGAGACAGCAGCAGTGCAAAAGATGCACCATATTGCAAGATAGGCCTCACTTCATCTGCATCAAGATACTGTTAGTTTAAAATGTATATTTTTAGGACTGTGTAGGGGCATGGAGAAGCAGAGGCTTCTGTAAGTGTCAAAGTTATTGAAAAACTGTTTGTCCTTCAATCTTTTCCCTTGTCTTTTCTAATTTTTAAATACATGTTTTAATATTTTTCAAATGTTTGTTCTTTATTTCACAGATTGAAAGTATAAAAATTACAAGTGACTAAGTTAACGACAATTATAAGGTAAATGTTTTGTACTCTTTTCGTTACATTTCTATCACATTTAACTTCTATTAGTTTCACTACTTCATTTCTTTAACCCTCACTTTCCTGCCTTTGCTACTTCCCTCAATCCTTTCTCTATTACTTACTTACTCTACTCCTTCCACTATTTTTGTCAGTCCCTCTCTTCTCATACTTCGTCACTCTTGTTCACTCACTCTGTCTCTATTACTCTCACTGTTTCTGACTGATCACTCTTTCACTACTTGTTCATTAGGCTTTCTCTCTGTAGTTCAAGCACAGTAAGCGGCATATTATCAACACCGGCAATACATTTATCAAGGTTTTTATCGGCAGAAAACTGCCGCAAAAGTGGCTTTAGCAGCAGTTTTCTTCCGGAAAAGCGGCTTTAGCGGCAGTTTTCTGCCGATAAAAGCAGTAATTATTGGCAGAAAACTGCCGCAAAAGCGTCTTTAGTGTCAGATTTCTGCTGATAAAAGCAGCAACATTTTTATCGCCTATGTTTATAATATGCCCCTATGTTATTTACATTTCTTTGCTGTTTCAATCATTCCTTTTCTGTTACTTCTTCTTTTCTGCATTGTGTTTTTTCTCTCTGTTATTCCGATGTTTTAATCTTAATTTGATTATTCATTCACATTCTCTAAGAAACTCTTGTTTGCTATTCTTCTACTCTCTTTTTTTTTTTCTCACTTCCTTATCTATTTTGTTTTTCACAATTATACTCTCTTAAATCTTTTCTTCAGTAAATACATCTATTAAACAGTATCTCTACTTTACTCCCTATAGCTGTCTGTTTCCTTCCCTTATAATTACTCTTCTTTTTTAAAAAAAAAATATTTTTTGGTTCGCTCCCGGTTCGCGTACCGGAGAGCGAACGGGGAAGCGAACCAAAAGAAATAGAGGTTGGCAGAGTTCCAAATATTCTACCAATTTTTTTATAACGGGGAGGTAGTTCTGAAAAGAACTTTTTTTTTATTGTTTTTGTTGTTTTATATTTTTTTTATTATTTTTCTGAACATTTTTTTACTTTTTTTGTATTTTCTGAACAGTTTTATATTTTTTTTGGTTTTTTTGGGGGGGAACGAAAACGATTCATTGTAAAGGGCTCAACAGGAGCAACAAAAAAAAGAATTTATTGTCTGGGGCGTTTCGGACAATCATGATTGTCGATAGCTCTGTTGATCAGAGTGATGCTACTTTCTCTGTAGCAAATGAACCCATTGCAATGCACGCACACTTGTTTCACTTCCCCGAATTTCATCTGAATATTTGGGACCAACTCCCTCGCCTCTGGTCCCGTCACTTCCTGCACAACTGATCTTCTGGCCATAAAAGGAGGATTATCTTGCTGGTCACGTAACTGCGCAGCACTGTAGTTGTTAGGATGCCACCTACTCATATGGCGATGCATCGTGTAATTGCCGTAACTGTACTTCTTCTCGGTGCCTCTGGATAGGCTTTCTTTACATATAAGGCAAGTTACGTACCGTGCATTGACTTTTTTTTGGCCCTGGGGATAACTAAAAAATTGCCAAATATAATTTACTTTCACATGAGACCTCCTGGGCTCCTCACGCAAAAATTGCCTCTCTTGCTGCTCTTCCTCTTCTTCCTCTTCTTCCTCCTCTTGCTGAATAATAACTTCAGCAGGTGGTCCTCTCTTCTTTGGATGTGGTGGAGGTGGTGGGGAAGCACCAGCTGAAGCTACTAATGAAGCCATTGCTCACTAATCACAAAGGGTCTTTCTCTCACAAAGATGAAAGTCAGAGTGAGGGAAGAAGGAGGGGTTTTCATCATTTGGGAAAAACAATAGTTCTAAACCAATGAAAAGTGTTACTTTTAGGTCACATGACCTAGTCTTACATCATTAGGAAACCAAAAGTGAAATGAACCAATGAAAAGTGTTATTACCGAGTCACATGACTTGTTGTGTTTACGTTACGCGCTTTGGGCCGCGTCCCGGATCGCTTCCGGGAAGCAGCGCTTCGCGCCTCGGTTCGCGTACCAGTTCGCTTCCGGGTACGCTACCTTGGCGCGTCATATGACGTATTACGCGACAACGCGATACGTCACGCTGACGCGACGCGTCACGATGTTGTTTTCTAACGCAGCAGTTGCGGAAACGGAACGTTTACCGGTTCGCGGACCGGGTCGCGGCACCAAATTGCGCTAACGGGAAGCTAACCGGTTCGCGTACCGCGAGCGAAACAAAAAATATAATTAAAAAAAAAAAAAGTATTAAAAACATGTAAAATATATTTTTTGATTTAAAGAAAAATACATTTTAAAGCTTTTGTTATTTGCTATTAAAAAACCATTGAAATTCACTGAAAAAACCATAGGTTATAGACCATATATAGTTAGGAATTAGCATTTAAAAAACCTTTTTTTACTCACACAAAACCATTGAAATTCCATATATAGTTAGTTGTACTAACTATATATCGCGCACCCGCAATCCACTGCTGATCATGTCACATATTACATCATTCATGACATGGTCAGTGACATCACTGATGACATCACTGATGACATCTCAAATGACATCACTGATGACATCACTGATGACATCTCAAATGACATCACTGATGACATCACTGATGACATCTCAAATGACATCACTGATGACATCACTGATGACATCTCAAATGACATCACTGATGACATCTCATTTGACATTACTGATCACATGACTGATGACATCATTCATGTGATAATACGATGAACCGCTTCAGACTCTAATATAACCTTAGATACACTCAGTGTAAACAGACACTCACAGACTGTCACTCATCCATGGAGTTACTCAGACACTTAGTCAGTCATGCAAAGAATCAATCACACCTCCATTTCCTCAACTATACAGTTATACACACCTTACTTATTCAAACATATACTGACACATATTTACTCTCTTTTACAATGCCTGATACAAGTACACAATGATCCATACAGCCACTCACACATTCACTGGCTCTTATGCACAGTTATTTATATATGTCAACTGTCACATGTACTGTGTTTTACATATGTACTTACTTTGACATGTAGCACTGAGATATCCATTCACTCACCAATGCACTCAGTCAACCGCCCATACAGGTGTTTCCACATGCACTTTTGAACCCATACATCTATTGAATTAACTGCTAACACATCTATGCACAGAGTCATACACCTCCCAGCCACCTACACACACACACTCAGTCTCCCATACAAATACTTGGGCAACCAATCAATAACCCATATACTTACTCATATAGCTACTGATCAACACATGCAGCAGTTTACAGAACAACAGACATAATGATGCACAAATTAAGACAGTTTAGTCACTAACTCATGCACTCAGTGACACACATTTATTCACTCATACAGTCAATCATGCACCTAATAAATCCTTCATCCAGACACTTATACATCCACTCATTCTTCAATATGTAAGACATATTTTAACTTTACAGAAACATACAGTCACTGGATGTTGTCATCAGTGATGTCATTTGAGATGTCATCAGTGATGTCATCAGTGATGTCATTTGAGATGTCATCAGTGATGTCATCAGTGATGTCATTTGAGATGTCATCAGTGATGTCATCAGTGATGTCACTGACCATGTCATGAATGATGTAATATGTGACATGATCAGCAGTGGATTGCGGGTGCGCGATATATATTTAGTACAACTAACTATATATGGAATTTCAATGGTTTTGTGTGAGTAAAAAAAGGTTTTTTAAATGCTAATTCCTAACTATATATGGTCTATACCCTATGGTTTTTTCAGTGAATATATATATATATATATATATATATATATATATATATATATTCACGCTCCAAGGTTGTCCACCTTATGAGTAGCACGCGAGCAGCAGCTTTATTTATGTGTAGGTGAGGACGGGGATCCGCTCGTAGACGCCGCTCCGTAATGGATCTGCCCGAAGCGTTTCGAAGCTCCATCTGCTTCTCTTCAGGGGCTTTAACGGAAGCGGTGTGCGCACCCGTTACACTTCTCCAATTTCATATAACTCACCCGCCAATGGGAGGCTCCAATGAGACTTCTGGGAAGTGTAGTGCGGAAAGCACACAATCAAGTCCTGTATGGACTCCACGAGTGGGCCCGTCCTCGATCCCATGGACGGCTGCTACTTCATTGCCGTGACCCCCACGTTAACGGGGTGGTGCATACTCTGCGGCTGGACTGCCGCATATAGATTCACGCTCCAAGGTTGTCCACCTTATGAGTAGCACGCGAGCAGCAGCTTTATTTATGTGTAGGTGAGGACGGGGGTCCGCTCGTAGACGCCGCTCCGTAATGGATCTGCCCGACGCGTTTCGAAGCTCCATCTGCTTCTCTTCAGGGGCTTTAACGGAAGCGGTGTGCGCACCCGTTACACTTCTCCAATTTCATATAACTCACCCGCCAATGGGAGGCTCCAATGAGACTTCTGGGAAGTGTAGTGCGGAAAGCACACAATCAAGTCCTGTATGGACTCCACGAGTGGGCCCGTCCTCGATCCCATGTACGGCTGCTACTTCACTGCCGTGACCCCCACGTTAACGGGGTGGTGCATACTCTGCGGCTGGACTGCCGCATATAGATTCACGCTCCAAGGTTGTCCACCTTATGAGTAGCACGCGAGCAGCAGCTTTATTTATGTGTAGGTGAGGACGGGGATCCGCTCGTAGACGCCGCTCCGTAATGGATCTGCCCGACGCAATTCGAAGCTCCATCTGCTTTTCTTCAGGGGCTTTAACGGAAGCGGTGTGCGCACCCGTTACACTTCTCCAATTTCATATAACTCACCCGCCAATGGGAGGCTCCAATGGATATATATATGGATAGGATAACCCAAAATGAGGTCAGTCCATCAGCTGCCCTCATCGTCAATGGTTGTGACTGAAGAAGCATTATAAGTTTTGGGATGAAGTGTTTGTTCATTTTAATCATTGTCAATCTTGCCACATTATGAGGCAATGAACTGGCCCTTCCAACTGTGGCTACTCAGCCAGCTGCCAACTGTGCTGATCATATGCTTCGAAGCCACACTGGCTATCGAACATGATAGATACTTTATTTCCAACCTGTTGATTTTTGGACACTGTTCCGTCTTCCCATATCAATAGGTCAATGGGTCTTGATCGAGGAACATGTCTGTTGGGTCATCCAGATAATGTTTTATGAATTGCAATTGGTGCTGCTACTTGTTGGGCCTGCACCACTGAACTTGACTTAAGTCCTGCCATGTGAAACCAACCCATTGCAGATGCTGGACTTGAACTTGGAGCAATTTTTGCTGTGGGTTTACTAGCCAGAGATGTAGTTGGTTCATGCAGCAGAGACTGTGAGCCAACAGCACCAAAGTCCTCTCTTGAGATTGAAGGCTGCATTTCAGTTGTACTGTGGCCTCAAATTTGCAATTGTTCTTCCGTTAGATAGCTTGCATTAATAACAATCCAAGCCTTTTAAACTAAAACATCCAGTTCTGTTAAAAGAATACAATTGGGCAGTGCTTTATTTTTACCTGGATCCAGTGTTGTGGCACAGATGTACTTTTGGGTGGAAACAATCTCTTTTAGCAGCCTTTGATTAGTGTTCAAGCAAAGGATTACGTTATTCACAAAATAAGCTGCTTCTTTTCTGACATTGATATATGTTTGTTCTGCCTTTTTGCAAACTATCCTAGAGCAGATGCAACATTGAGATTGCTATGCTCATGGTACTCTCCTCCTTGCTGACTTCTAATGTCATAATCTCAAAAGGAATAACATTTGTACTAGGCACTCCACTAGTCCCCATTTGTCCACCTCCTTGGTCATGGCTTTGGCAGCTACATCCCCTCTCCTTCAAATTATTTAATTGTTGATAGATTTGTCCGGCTCAAACAAACATTGCAACATGTAGCAGATTGAGTTCCAATGTGTGGCACCCCCTGTATAATGGCTTTAATAGGTACTTTATTAGCACATTGAATGATCTTCAACTGTTTCAGGATTTTTAACAAATTACTACAATTAGTGAAAAATCTTTGACAGGTGACCAATATGTTGATGACAATAGGCCATATTTATTATTTTGCAGAAGGCCCATCGTTCTGCACGAGGAGGCTGAGTAAATTGCTCCATCCCCATGGTGGAGGGGCCATCTACTACATTAAAAAATGACCGCCAACTGTCACAGCGGTTCCACCTAATGTTTTTTGCTCTATGGTTCAGGACTACATCAGCATGATGCAACACTGCACCAAACAGGTTTCTTTTTTTATTTTCAAAAAGAAAATCCTGAAACTGGATTTTCTTTTTGAAAATAAAAAAAAATGTAATGCTCCACTCACTATTGGCGTCATCTCCCTTGGCGGGGGGGTCATTATCAGCATTTTATTGTCCCTCACTGCCAGGTTTGCCTGGCAGTGATGGGCAGTAAAGAAATTGTTATATGTCCACTCATCCTGATTGGGTTGGTGAACATATAGCCATTTCTAGTATAGCTCTTACTTTGTTGTGCTATTGGAGAGATTTGGCTATGGAAGTGACATTTATATAGCGCTTACAACACCTGATGAGGCGTCGAAGCTCTTTTTCGGCGGGTAGCATGCTACTCCGGGACCCATAGAGGATTAGTGTTGAATTAGTATAGTGAAACATGCAAGTACATTTTGAGTGGTGGATAGGTTAGTCAGTTATTTGGATTTGGAATGATAGCAGAAGGATAGAGGAGGACAAAGATTTGTATTTATTTATCGCTTGTTGACGCACACTATTCAGGAAGCCCATAAAGGATTAGTGGTGAATTAATATGGTGAAATATGAGGTAATTTCAGCGGTGGATATTAGTCTGTTACTTGGAGTGAGAAGGATAGCTGAGGGATAAAAGGGGAAGAAAGATTTGCATTCATATAGCACTTGTTACCCCTAATGGGTGTTGAAGCGCTTTTCTGGCAAGTAGCACGCCACTCCGGAACCCATAAAGGATTAGTATTGAAAATTAGTATAGTATAAGTATGAAGTAATTTGAGTAGTAGATATGGTTTTCAGTTATTTGGGCAGTATATTAGTATGTATGGAATTTGAGAAGTGAACATGTTAGTCTGTTAATTTTGATTGAAAAGGATAGTGGAGGGATAAAAGAGTTAAGGATTTTTTTTTTTTGTTTTTTGTTTTTTAGTTCTTAGCAGTAGGAAGAGGCTTTTGGATCAGTATATTTTGATTTATTTTTCATCGTGTATGCATGTGGCATAAAAAAAGACTAACAAGGCACCAGCAGACGACTGGTTCGATCAAAAAGTATCTCTTGGTGGAACACTTACTGCTTAGACCAGTCTCCCACTTGTATCTTGAATGACTTTTTTTTTTACAAAACGCATGCGCTCACTTAAAAAAAAAGTTACGTAAAAATGGGTAATGCAAAATGCTAAGAAATTTTGCATATTTCCCAAAATGTAAAAGCCAGGAATTTCACCATTTTTTCCAACATCTGAAACCTTCAAAACCTGATCAACATCCTTTTGAAACTCAAAGAATTCACTGAAACAGTACTCCAATGGTTTGCATCCTATCTACCCGATCAACAAATGTCCTTTTAGATGCACACACCAAGCTCCTACCTTTTTCCAGTTCCCTGTGGAGTCCTGCCAGGAACCATCTCCTTCCTCCTCTTCTTCAGCCTGTACCAGGACTTCTCCAAGTTCTCCTTGCCCACTATCGGTACATGGCTAATTGTCGCTGTGCGCCTGAGTATGTCTGTGTTTATGTGCGTTTGCATCTGTGCGCTAATACAATATGCGCACAGACATAAACGCACATATACACAGAGTTCAAAGTGAACGCCAACCTCACAGCACATTACTGACCGATTCTCTGTAATGCCGTCCAGCACATATTTGGGCGCACAGCAACAATTAGCGTTGGCGCAGCTGTAATAAGCCCCCTAGTGTACGGGGATGCACATGTAATCTGTTGCCTGACTACTGGTCTAAATGTCCATTGTGAGATGGATAGACTGAACAGTGCTCTCCTTCATAATATTGCCAACCAATTGCAGCACTTTATGTTTCAGCTCTGGCACATCACTGTGGAACAAAAGTCTGGTTTGAACCCTTCCATGTTGGGTACAGGTCTCTGCAAATTCAGGAAAAGTGCTTACATTTTTGCCAGCTCCCCATTGTATAAATTGACTTTCTTTTGGATTTGGTGATAATGAGACCTCTTGTAGGACATAGCCTTCATAATTGGTTGTTGTGACTGCCTTCTTTGTAATACCTCCAGGAGTAGTGGCCTACAGGGAGCAGGTAGGCTGCTTGGATGCTTTGGGTGACAAATTCACTCTGTTTCTAGTGTCATTCTGAGATTGCTGCGTGTGATGACGACACACTTTTATGTGCAACAGGTACAGGGTTGCTGTGGCTGACATTCTCCTCTTCTGCATCAGTCTATAAAAAACTTCTCTCTGATCAACAGCAGCTATGTTTTTGAGGTAATCTGCCCACATGAATTTCCAGATTGATCAGTTGTCCAGTGGTACCTTAATGTCCACCTGGCTTACCTTGTCTAGCATTTTCTGCAATTTGAGGATTCTGCAATTTGCTTTTTACTTGGCTTTAGTATAAAGAAGTCCCAAACTGGGGAGGAGAGCCTTCTTATTATGCCACAGCCTGAAGAACTTGTTGCGGTAGAGGTAGGCAGTTGTGTAGGCCTTTCTCTAGGGTGGACTGTGACTGTGCCATGGTTGGTAATTGCTTCTGGATCTTGGGGTCTTCTTGCAAAGATGGAAGCAGGCAGTGTTGGTGAATCTTCATGATTAAAAGCAGGTTCAATTGAGGTAACTTGTACTTCCTCTGTGCTACTCTCCACACTAGCAATGTGTTGTGCATCACCTTCCCACTTCCAAGGCATTCTAGAACCTTCCTCTTTCTTTGTCTCTCATGGTGGGTTTCAGACTCAGTTGGAGTCCACTCCATGTCTAGATCATCAGAAGGGAGACTAGGGGGAGTGTCCTTAATTTTCCACAATGGATATTGTGAAGCCAATATGTAAAAAGCAGTCTCAGCAATAGCTTGCTCAGGAGCAAATTCATCTACTGTTCTGCTCCTACTTCCAGAAGATCTGTTGCTCGCTGTGGCTCCAGTTGCTGACTGACCTGCAACAAATCTGTTTCCTTCTGAGACTATTTCATTTCTGATTCTCTGCTCTTCATGCCTATAGTCACTGCAGCACTGAGAGACAGGGGCTTAGGAATTAATACTGATGTTGATGTAAGCAATGATACATGTATGTACAAACAACAAAATCAAATTTTTGTTGTCAAAATCCCCCGATATGACCTCTCCATCAACCCCGAGTCAGAAATATGTGGTCAGGCAGGCCCTGCACCCTGGGTCTGAGGCTACTGATTGACAGATCACAGGTGGGGTAGCACTTAACTAACAGGACAAACATGTGAACAGAAAAAAAACAGATTAGTTCCACAGATAGACAGCAACACCACAATGGTCCTGGGAGCTTGGCCCCAATGAAATGCACATGGGTGGAAGGGAGCGTATTCCCAAAACACCATCATGTTAGATCAAACATGAAGTTAGACACTCAGTCAGTCAGAAACTTCTTACTCTACACACACAGTGATCACACACTCCCCATGCTGGACAACTGGACATGTTGCCCACTGGCCTTCATTGTGTCCACGCAAGTGTGAGACCAACCTGCATTAGTCATCAGGTGGGAATAATTTATGGCTTCATGACAAGAAAAGTGTGAATGAACGAGCAGCATTTTTAGAAATCCACGGAGGTTACTATAAGATATGTACACTGCATTATGGGAGCAGTAGTCGCAATAAGAGCGAAGCGGCACAGCCATGTCAATGTAATTGGATTGTAGAGAAGGGAGGAGTTCCCGCAATTACCAGTTAAAAACAGGTTTGTTAGAAACACAATTACTCTTGTATTGTGAAAATGGCAGTCAGTAATGATTTAAGATAAAAGGTATGAAGGGAAGGGCTATGTGATTACAGAAAGAGGTGGTTGCATTGAAATGTTGAAATTACAACTATATTTGTAAACAACAAGGACCCCCTGAATTAGGATCTGTTTCCTGGGTCAGGGCAAAAATTATAGATTGACAAATAACAACCCAGGCAAACCAAAGTTGAACAATTCAATGAAAAGCAGCAACCCAGTAAACACACTGAACTAAAGTGGATGTATAGTATGAAAGCAAACAAGATTTTTAATACATTTCAAATGTACATTGATAAAAATTATATAAAAAACATATGTATATTTTGAGCACAAATTACAGTACAATCAAAATATATAAAATACATTAAAAAGATTTCATAAAGTTGAGGTAGAGACGATTTCTTCAACGCGTTTCGACACTAGGTGTCTTCGTCAGGAAAGTATCATCAAACTTATAATCTATAATAAAATGAGACAATTTTTATAAAAACATTCACAATTTAATTGTATTGAACAGTGGTTAATTGCTGGTCTAGTCATTGTAATCGTTCTTATTCCTAAAGACATGAAGCCGTTTTTTGTGTGTACCCAGAGACAAATTCTGGCATGCGCCTTATCGCAAAGAATAAAGGATAAATATCGCAAATAAGGAACAACAGATAATATTTAACAATGGGCAATTTAACATTTAGAAAAATGGACAAAGATTAAAATATAAGTCTACCTTGCTGGCATTTGGGCTGATCAAGATACATCAGGTTATCATATCATTCGATGCTGTAGTGCTGTATATCTTCAATGAAACTTATTGTCATAAAGGAGCTACATATAGGACTGTCTCTCTCGATAAAATAAAGTTACACAGGAGTACATTCCTAGATTACAACAATAAATGCCTATTTATATGTTCTACACCATGGGTACTCACAAACTTTCTCTCGGGGGCCAAATTTACACTGTGGTTTGTGTCCGAGGGCCGCATCAGTGGGGGCGGGGTCAGTGGGGGAGGCGGCGGGGCTAGAGCAACAAAAAAAACCTGACCATGAGGTTGATCACTGGTCCCTGCAGCGGACACCTTCCTCCACTGAGCCACCAGGCCCGGCATACACACATCTCTCTCTTTCGCTCTCTTTCTCTTTCTGTCTCCCTCCCTCCCTCTCTCACTCTCCCTTACTCTGTCCCCCTCCCTCTGTCCCCCTCCCTCTGTCTCCCTCCCTCTGTCTCCCTTTCCCTCTCACTCCCTCACTCTGTCTCCCTTTCCCTCCCTCACTCGGTCACTCCCTTTCTCTCCCTCCCTTTCTCTCCATCCCTTACCCTCCCTCCCTTTCCCTGCATCCATTTCACTCTCTCACTCCCTCACTCAGTCTCCCTTTCCCTCCCTCGCTCTGTCTCCCTTTCCCTCCCTCGCTCTGTCTCCCTTTCCCTCCCTTACTCCCTCACTCTGTCACTCCCTTTCCCTCCCTCACTCTGTCTCCCTTTCCCTCCCTCACTCCCTCACTCTGTCTCCCTTTCCCTCCCTCACTCCCTCACTCTGTCTCCCTTTCCCTCCCTCACTCCCTCACTCTGTCTCCCTTTCCCTCCCTCACTCTGTCTCTCTTTCCCTCCCTTACTCCCTCACTCTGTCACTCCCTTTCCCTACCTCACTCTGTCTCCCTGTCCCTCCCTCACTCCCTCACTCTGTCTCCCTTTCCCTCCCTCACTCCCTCACTCTGTCTCCCTTTCCCTCCCTCACTCCCTCACTCTGTCTCCCTTTCCCTCCCTCGCTATGTGTCCCTTTCCCTCCCTCGCTCTGTCTCCCTTTCCCTCCCTTACTCCCTCACTCTGTCACTCCCTTTCCCTCCCTCACTCTGTCTCCCTTTCCCTCCCCCACCCGGTCTACCTTTCCCTCCCTCACTCCCTCACTGTCACTCCCTTTCCCTCCCTCCCCCTCCCTTTCCCTTCCTCCCTCCCTTTCCCTCCTACCCTTTCCCTCTCTCACTCCCTCACCCGATCTCCACTCCCTCCCTCACTCCCTCACTATCACTCCCTTTCCCTCCCTCACTCTGTCTCCCTTTCCCTCCCTTACCCTCCCTTGCCCTTCCACCCAGGGCACAAGTCCTAAAAAAAGAAGTGGGGGGACGCTGACGTCACAACAGGAAGTGATGTCACGAAAGGTGGCTTGCACCATCAGATTCATTGCCTCCTCTTGCTCACGCCTTAGATGCGATTGCATCAGAGAAGCCAGCGCGTGAGCAGCATTCTGAATGAGCTCCAATCTCACCCCAGAGAGGCCAAATAGTGAATGTGCTGCTCCATTTGCTCCATCGAGCTCCCGGTAAAATAAGCGGGGGGGACGGCGTCCACCCGCGTGGTACCTCGACTTGAGCCCTGCTTCCACCCACCCTTTCCCTCCTTCCCTCTCTTACTCCCTCACCCGTTCTCCCTTTCCCTTCCTCACTTAGTCTCCTTTTCTTTCCCTCTCCCTCCCTCTCCTTCTGTCATCTCACCCTGCCTCTGTGTCAGCCCGGGCTGAGACAGCTTCGGAGCACACACACATAGCCACTGAGCACATTAACAGGTCTTTAAAAGACCATTAGCATGTTAATGAAGCTGTGTTGTTCACCTCTTAGCGCCCCTGCAGCTCCACTCCAACTATGGCAGGAATCCCCCGGCCGGCCCCCACAGAGCAGCAGAGTCTCGGAGTCACGGTGCTGTAACTTAGTTTGAAGACACTGGTATGATGTGTGCAAGGTCCGCGGGCCGCCAGGGAAGGCTTGCCGGGCCGTCACCGGCCCGCGGGCCGTACTATGAGTACCCCTGTTCTACACTAATTTGAACAATGTCAGCATTGACTCTCTAAAAACAATGGAGGACACAGGAGACATTTTTCCATACTTATTTTGGACTATATATAGTCTCACCTGAATTAACATAAGAATACAGCCCAGCAGTAATGGAATTTTAATAAAACTTCTATTTCGTGGTGTTGATAAATATAACAATTGTAGCAAGAGCGCTAGGATAGAAAAGAGAAAAGAGAAAAGAGGTATGTATATGTTAATTACATTAGCTGTAAGGCAAGAATGTTACATTGTGAAGACTAGTGCACAAAATTTAAAATAAATCAAGTACCTAGAGTGGCGCCTGAGACATGCACGATAACCTAATGAAATGTCTCTTAGTAATAGAGAATGGCCGGTGTATGGATCTACTGAAACATATTTATGACGCTTTCTCCAAGTTTCATGCTGCCACTTCAGTTCTCAACATAGGATCTATTTATATGGAGCAGAGAGGAAACAAATTAACTCCTATAATTGCGTGGAAGCATGTTTAATTTAATCAAGACATCTCATGAGGCATATGTAAGACTATATGTATGTACACGTACCTAGGTAAGAGATAGTTATAATCAAAATCGATATGATGCATTTCAGGTTCTGTTGGTATAACACAGGACCGCTACAAGAAATTAAAAGGTGGCTGTAATTAACTGGACTACACCTGATAATAAGTAGGAGATGCAGAAGTGTTCAAACAAATAACTCACATACCTAAATATAGCGGGACGATGTATCGTTCTACCAATGATTTATAGAAGTAACGAGTAAGGGAAGGAGTTCACGTCTAGCCACGATGTTGGCGGATGCAGTGTGAATCTGTGGGAAAGGACCCAGGACATGTTGGCAATATCAGTCTGCCAGCTTGTAAAGCAAGTTGCTTCTTTTGAAAAAAAATATATATGTCTAAGGGGAGCGGGGCCGTTGGCATTTACCTTACAGAAATATCGAGGGCCTCCTTCCGTCTTACACGACCAGAAACTGTCGGTCTGGAACAGCTTGTTGTTCCGTTTTTTTAGGGTATTTATACACCTGAATTAATTATTGAGACTGTAAGTAAGTAAGTAAGTAATATATTTATTGTTTTAGGTTAATAAAAACTGTTACAAACATGCATTAAAAAAAAACTGTCTCCTCAAGAGAAATTAAAAGAAAACCTTAAGAGCAAGAATTTAAAAGAAGTAGCAAAGATTAAAAAAAAACAATAAAAACATGGTATGAGTATATTGTTCGAGGCTTCTTTGTCCTATCCCGCGGTATCCTCTCGGCCAAGTGCCTGTTTTTTTTGTTTCCGTTCTGCTAGTTTCAGGAATTTCACCAGCTTCCCGTTTAAGGGGGGGAAACCAGGATCAAAACAGGCAAGGACGGCTTGTCTCCGTGAGCGGACTCCTAGTTTGTTGAAGATGGTTTTCAACAGGGCTACTCTTTCCTCGTTTAGCCTCGAGCAAGTGCACAGTAGATGTTCTAAGTCTTCAATCACCATTCCGCAGAGCCTAAATTTAGTCCCGTAGGGGCATATTATCAAGGGGGTTTATCTCCGCTTTTTTGGCTTTAAAAGCCAAGAAAGTGGAGATAAAATTATCTCCCTATTACCTAGCTGTCGCTAACACCAGTTAGCGACAGCTAGTAGGAGATAGCGGTCATCTTGGGCCCCACTTTGCATGTCAGTGATATTTATCACTAATGACATGCAAAGTGGGCGTGCCAAGATGTTAGCGACTGGAAACAGTCGCTAACATCGCTATCTCCTATTACCAACTTTTGGAGATATTCGCGCTAAGCGCGAATATCTCCAAAAGCTAACACCTGCCCTGAGCAGTTCTTAGCTATGTTATCCAATGGGAGGTGGATAACATAGCTAAGAGCATTAGCTCGGTAATGCATGAATATCGCTGACTTTTCAGCGATATTCATGCATTGCGGCCGTTTTTTATCGCATTTGCGATAAACCTTGGTAATACCAAGGTTTATCTGCGATAAAAATCGCCGCAGCTCTGCGGTCAATTTTTGTCTCTAACCAAGCAATAGCGATAATTATGGCTATTGCTTGGTAATATGCCCCTTAGTTCTGTCTCAACCATGGTGGTAGGTGAGGGATGGCAGGTAGAATCCCTAGCCTGTATTTGAAAAAGGCTTCTTTTGTTTTCCAGCCATACCCCAGACCAAAATATGCTTGAAGCCCCGGTGATTTGTATGTATACAGGGTCATCCAAGCGTGGCGTCTCTGAGAAAGCAAGGCTTTGTCCTCCACATGCGAGTGACTCTTTAATCACTTGTTCACTATGCGCTTGAATTGTGCATGAGATAGAGGAGTTTCCCATAGATCTTTCAGTCCTGTGATGGCCAAGGACTCCTCTAGATATTTTTTCGCCGGCATTCTGGATGAACTGGTCATATCTTGCCAGAGCTGTCGGTTCAAGGTGTTTTCTGAAGAGTTCTTTATTTATGCCAGCACTTGATGTAAGAGCCTCTTCGTGCGAGTGTTTGGCACGTCAGCCCAAATTCCAACCAAATCTGGGCCTGCGAAGTATACGATGGCAGGTTAAATAGGAGTCTGTAGGCCTTTGAGATAGTTGTATCAAGGAGGCATCTTCTCGTGCTGAGCTTGATTGAAGTTTTCGGCCCTCCAAAGGATTATACAGCTCCTTTGTTTTGCCGTCCTGATGATTGAAATGATCATCTAGAAATGATTCCCAAGACGATTTCGTTATGTAAGATGTTATACCGTTGTTTTTCGGGTTTAACAATTTGTTTATGATCGACCAGAACTGGGCGCTGTTATTGCCCTTGAATGCGTAGTGGAGTTTGGCCCAAAAGTCTGCTTCATTTGTTCTTGTAATTGCCCATTTCAGTTTTTTGAGATCCGCTCGGTGTTTGTGAATCTCTGCTAGGAGAATTCCATCCCCCGGGCTTTTCTTCAACTGTCTTAAAGCTTTATTAATCGCTTTTTTGTGTGATTTCATAGCCAGTTTTTGGGTCCTCGAGATCTTCCTTGTGACACCGTGTGCTGGTGCTGAAAAGTGGCGTACGGTTGTCGAGTAGTTGTTTGCAAACTCCATCGTAAATTGTTCCCAGCCTGCTACTGGGTTACCGGAAGGATAATTTGAAGAGCTCAGTTGAGTTTTTGCAGCTTGAAGCACCTCAGCGGTATTTGCTACTGACGTTTTGATACGTTTGAGGTTGATGGAGTAACTATCCTGTGGACCTATTGCGTTCAAAAGAATATCATCAGGGAGAACCCTGGACAGACTTCTTGAGGGCGGTGATTGCTATCACCCCTATCTCCTAATTTGTAGCCTAAAACGTGATGAAATAACGTAAGAGAGACTAACGTGTAATCAATTGAAGAGGTAGTCTTGCCTGAGGTGAATGAGGGCACAGATGGTGAGTCCTCTGCGAATCTTCCGTTTAGGACCCTCAGGCCCATATGTTCTAGGTCTTCAAGTAATGCCTATGCAGCCTTATATGCCTTGCATTGGCTGCTAAATGCTTGAGTTGGTATATTCTAATGGAATGACTGGGCCTGAATGTCGCTATTAACAGAAGAACCTAAAATGCGTTGGTTAAAGTTATTGAGACTGCTGATTGCCATCTATTTTCAGACCAGCCTAACGTCATTCCAATTAGAAAAGCGTTATGCATGTGTATCTCTAATTAGTGTAATTATCAATTTAGAACTTTTGTAGGGGTAAGGCATTATCTAAAGAGGACGCAATATGCAAGAAGTCGGTGGCGCAGGAGATTAAGAACCCGGCCTCACACTCCAAAGGCAAACGGACCAGGGTTCGATTCCCGGCAAAAAACCTGTTGGAAAGAAATGACAACACTTTTTAAATGTTTTCTTTTTAGTGACCGGGTAGTGCAGATCGCATAAATGAAAAGAAAATATCTATCTCGGGCATTGGATGTGTGTAAATGAGGCAAGGTTTAAATATGTACCAACATTTAAATATATTATGCACGTCGATGGTACACAAGATGAAAAGGACCATTGTCGCAGCTCAGATACAAAGAGACTGGCATTTGGCTTCTAGTTGTTATAAAAAGATGTATCACCACTCAGTATTGAAGGTGACAAGTTCACCGGCAAGTAGTCCCAAAAATAGTACTCAAACTATTTGTGCTTCAATGTCCATGAAAGGGAGTTTATAGAGTTATGGAAAAAAATAATTTAAGTAAATCAATATGGAGGGGGCAACATTGCTCGTTGCGATAAGTGTTCGAGTTCATGGTGCAGTGGAAAGAACAACTGTCACAGCAGTGGGGAGCCCCCAAGTTGGTACTTCAGATCTTATGGTAAGCAAACAGATATAGATGTTGAGCCACCAAGTTGGTGCTTCAGATCTTATAATGAGCAAACAGATATAGATATTAAATGGGGATACTCAAGCTAGATGATAGCGTTCTCCCATGGGAGATCGTTATTTAACCCATGGCGGAAGGTATTTAAAGAAACGATCCAGAACACTTCTCTTTTTTTGCGTATTTTATCACAACCTCTATCGTTGGCAATTGTTATTTTTTCAAGTACTCGCCATCTGATGTCTGTAGGAGAGTGTTGGAACTCAATAAAATGTTTAACCAGAGGAGCTGTCATTTTAGATGTATTTATCGCTGAGTGGTGTTCGGTGAGGCGAATTTTAATGGCTCTGGAAGTTTCTCCAACGTAACCAAGGTTACAGGGGCATAAGATCAAATATATGACATTTCTGGTGTTACAGTTCCGTAATTCCTTGGCTTGAATTTTGAAGTTATTAAACATCATTTCCTCTCCTGCTAGAATGTTGGTGCATGACTGACAGGAAGAGCATCTGACCGTGCCTTTGATGGGGTTATTGCCAGTAATCGACTTTTGAATAAACGGGCGATAATTGCTCATAGCTGTATGTCTAGAGTACACAATAAGATCTTTAATGTTTTTATTACGGCGATGCGCAAAAAGAGGTTTGGCAATCTGTTCTTGACTTGGAATGATATTCAGTAAATGCCAGTTGGAGTTGACAATTTGTTTAATTTTGGAGTCAAGAGTGGAGTGTTTTGTAATGCATACTAATTTCAGGTCTTTGTTCTGTTTGTTATTATTTAAAAGTTTGTCCCTATCAAAGTAATGTGCCCTTTTGTAGGACTCCCTTACCAGCCGGTGAGGGTACCCTCTATCTAAAAATGTGTTCTTCATTTTGTTCGATTGGGCATCAAAGTCTTTAAGATTGGTACAATTCCTTCTAACTCTTAGGAATTGTGAAAAAGGAATGATATTTTTTTTACATCTGGGGTGGTAGCTCTGGAAGTGGAGTAGCGTATTTCTAGCGGTGGGCTTGATGTACAAATCAACTTCCAGACTACTTTGATTGTGTTTGATGAGAATGTCTAGAAATTCGACTTGCTCAGTGTTGGTATGTGCTGTAAATTTTAAGTTGATATCAGTCAGATTGAGCCATCAAAGAAATTCTTTTAGAGTCTGTTCCCCATCGGTCCAGATGAAAAAAATATCATCTATAAACCGTTACCAATGGGAAACAGACTCGTAAAAGGGAGCCACTTCATTGTAAATAAATTTAGCCTCAAATTGGGACATGTAAATATTGGCTATCGATGGAGCTACCGAAGCCCCCATACTAACTCCTTTAGTTTGAAGGTATAGGGAGTCACCAAACTCGAAGACATTTTCTTTTAAAACTAGATTAAGACAATCAGAGACAAATGGTTTAGAGCATGGAATTTTATGGGTTTCAATGAACCACATAACCGCTTGTGAGGCTTCCAGTTGTGGTACATTACTACATAAAGACTCAATGTCTAATGTTACTAGAATATGTCTAGCCGAATCAAATGGCAGATTTTCAACCTTGGAGATGATGTCTCCTGTGTCCCTAATGTATGAGGTAGTGAGGGGAATGAAGGGTCGAAGAATGTTGTCAAGATATTTTGATATGGCTTCTGTCGGTGTACCTATAGTGGAAACTATGGGGTGGTAGGGGGGATCATGTTGGTTTTTATGGATTTTAGGGATCCCATAAATGCAGGCAGTTTTCTTATCTGAATGATTGAGATAGTCATATGCTTTGATAGTAAGGATTACTTGGTCTAGCGCTTTGGTAGTCATTTTTTGTATTGACTTGGTGATTCTTTCAATTGGGTTGCTTTTAATTTTCCTATAAAAAGTATGGTCATTCAACATTTTTTGCATATTATTTTCATAATCTTTGGAATCTATTAAGACGATGCCCCCACCCTTGTCACAACTTTTTATAACAAGGGTGTTGTCATTTTTAAATGCTTGTAAGGAAGTAAATTCTTCCTTACTAATATTATAGCGGGGCTTGGGGATGAATTTCAAGGTTTGTTCCAAGTGTTTTAGGACCACTTTTTCGAACATAGCGACCTCAGATCCTACTTGTTCAAGAGTAGGTGTAAAGGTCGAAGGTAGGGCGACTATGTTGTCAATTCTATTGTCGCAATCGGTAGTTGCTTCATTCGAAAATAACTTTTTCAGCCTGATTTTTCTAAAGAAAGTGTGAATGTCTTGGTGCAACTCAAAAATGTTCGCATGGGTATGTGGAACGAAAGATAGGCCCTTTGACAATAAAGTCATGCCAGCATTGTCTAAATTGTGGGAAGATAAGTTGAAAATAGGAATTACATTCCTTGTTTCCAGTACTGCTTGCTGCGGGTTTCCAGGTACTGGTGAGGGTCTGGCGAGTACTGATGGTTCTGGTAGTTGCCTCTGGGTTGGGGTTGAAATCTCACCCGTTGGCGACCCCGTTTTATACCGCGCTGACCTAAAAAAGGCTGGCGAGTATTCCTATGGTTATTTGGTGGATTATATGGGCCCTCTTGTTCATGATAGTTGGAGTTAGTTTCTCCATCTGATTCAGACGTATCTGAAAATGTATTTATTTTTTGAAATTTCGAATTATGTTCGCTTTGATAATGATCTAGTTTGTAAAAATGTTCACCGAGATAAGGGTATGTTCTTTCAAGGCTATGAAATCTTTTGTCTTTTGCCAATTTATCTGATTTCCTTTTAGATAAGTATTCTATAAAAGAATTGATGTCTTTTTTAGCTTCTTCTAATTGTGTGTTGGCTCCTTCTAAACTAGTGGATTTTTTTATTTTTTCCTCTAGGTCCTCTATTTCTTTTTTCATGCTAGAAGCAAGATCTTTAGAGGTTTCTAATAATAAACATCATAAGGTCTCGCGAGCATCTGCTTGGGATCATGCTCCATTTGGTTAAGAATGTTTTTTGATCTATGAACAGACCAGGTATATTGCGTACCCGGAGACCTTGGGGGATGACTCCAGCTTTAAGGTAGCTAAGCATAAACTCACCATGGGCTTCTATTCTGGCTATTTTTTTCCGCAGATTGAGGAGTTTATGTATTTTATCATTGCTTTGGGAATGGGATCTGGAGCTATTTCCAAAGGAGCTGCTAGTTCCAACTAAAATAGCAAAGTCTTCATCTGAAAACCCAAAGGTTTGCAGTTGACCCATGTTCAGAATAGAGCTATCAAATATTGAGGCTTCTAGATGGGGGACCTGATGTGTAATGGAAAGGCTAGTGTATAGAAGATGAGAAACAATAGAATCACAAGAGGTGATAAGAATAGTTAAGATATCAGATCGAACAGAATCACAAGAAGAAACTTTGATTAGAAAATGATACTCTCTATATGAAAATACCCACTGTATATGTGTATATAAAAAAACACACTAATTATTATTATGGCAGAAAGGAAAGGAGAAAAGATAGTCCCGCACAGGTCAACCGTTGGTAAAACAATTGTAAACAACAAGGACCCCCTGAATTAGGATCTGTTTCCTGGGTCACAGCAAAAATTATATATTGACAAATAACAACCCAGGCAAACCAAAGTTGAACAATTCAATGAAAACCAGCAACCCAGTAAACACACTGAACTAAAGTGGATGTATAGTATAAAAGCATACAAGATTTTTTATAAATTTCAAATGTACATTGATAAAAATTATATAAAAAACATATGTATATTTTGAGCACAAATTACAGTACAATCAAAATACATAAAATACATTAAAAAGATTTCATAAAGTTGAGGTAGAGACGATTTCTTCAACGCGTTTCGACACTAGGAGTCTTCGTCAGGAAAGTACCATCAAACATATAATCTATAATAAAATTAGACAATTTTTATAAAAACATTCACGATTTAATTGTATTGAATAGTGGTTAATTGCTGGTCTAGTCATTGTAATCGTTCCTATTCCTAAAGACATGAAGCCGTTTTTTGTGTGTACCCATAGACAAATTCTGGCATGCGCCTTATCGCAAAGAATAAAGGATAAATATCGCAAATAAGGAACAACAGATAATTTTTTACAACTATAAACATACGGTGAGATCTTACTGAAATGTGATAATATGTGGTTAGTTTAAACGTTGCCATAAGATTTTGTGAACCTCCGAGGGGAGTCTTGTTTAAGTGATATCGTAGCACATGATTAGACGCATAACGGGAAAATGTTAATTAGTAAGTTGGGGTGACACAAGACAGATGAATTGTTAAAATGCACAGTTGAGCAGATTATACAAACCAAAAGTAAACGTTTCTACTGAACCTCTGAAGAAGGGCTGCAAATTAGGCCCGAAATGCATTGGAACAAGATGAATCACTAAGGGTATGTTCAAAGTATGGGGCATGCAACAGAAAGAAGCTGAGGCACATCTGCCATGTAGAAGCTTACTATACTTGTTGTCTAACATGTAAAAGGTGAATCTGAAGATTTATCGAATTACCTGAAATAAATGAATCAAGTTTTAGATCAACTTGGTGCATTTGTGGTACGCTTTGGACATTTGCAGTGCATCCGAACTTGGGCGCTCATTAGGATCGCGGTTTTCCCGCATCCTCCGGGCCGGCGGAAGCCACCGCCGGCCCGGAGGATGCGGGAAAACCACTGGGGAGGCTCAAAAGACCCACCGCCAAATTAGGATGGCGGTGGGTCTCAAATTCGTTCCGCAGCTTTTCCGCCGCGGTCGCCTTCCGACCGCGGCGGAAAAGCTCTAACATGGCTGGTGGTGTCTATCAGATTTGGATTTATGATACATCTCCCACATGACGATACTCCACCAGATGGGTGGGCTGATGGGAATTTTTTCTAGCCCTGTGCTATCACTTCAGTGTTATTAATGGACTCATGGTTCTAGACTCAACATGGCACACTTACAGTAATTTTTGACCAGGCCACTTCTTTCTGTTTTACTAGTTGTTGTAGGGGCCTAAGTTGCCTTGGTCGTTAATTGATGCCCTTCTGACCCTCCCCCATCTAATTTTTTCAGTAGCTAGAGCAACCCATGTTGCGGGTCTTTTTCTATTAAATAATTTCTCACAGGGTATATCCCTTTTTTGCTCATCTAGTTGATTACTTTGGAGACTCTCT
Source organism: Lissotriton helveticus (assembly GCF_964261635.1). Lineage (NCBI taxonomy): Eukaryota > Metazoa > Chordata > Amphibia > Caudata > Salamandridae > Lissotriton > Lissotriton helveticus. Next base: position 667,575,355 of record NC_136063.1, read on the forward strand.
CTTGAACTATGGCTGACTTTGCAGGATTGGCGTTTGATGACGATATGCCTAAAACTATTTTAGATGAAAACCCATGTTTATTAGATTCACTGCCTGAGACTTCCAGCATAGCTAAGGATGACTGGCTTACGCTGCTTAATTTGAAGAAATCACATACACGCACCTCTATCCATGGAGCCATCATGGCACAATACCTCAGAGGAAAATGTGCCCCGACAGGCCTCATTGTTACGAACACACCCAGGCTCTTCTTGACCGATAAAGTTTTTCTACGTGATTGGTCCCTTATAGCGTGGCGCTGCACGCGTGACTGGTTATTATTGATCATCAGCACGGCCAAAAGGTTAGCCGTGCTATCCTTATAGATATCCAAATACTTGAAGGTCAGATTAAAGCCACTTGTACTACTTTATTCAAGAAACGCCTTGATGAAACTAATAAAGCCAATAAAGACTACAAAGACAATATCTTAACAAGTAAAATGGATACATTTAAGAAAGACTTAGAACGATTCTCCCTATTGAAAGTCTATCCATACACCAGTGATGACTATGTAGCTCCAAGCTTCAACAGTAAGGGAAGACATTATGGCTCTAATTATTCATCTTCTGGCTCTGACTCGAATTCTAGGGATTCAGGGACACCTAGCCATACCGGAATATATCCCAAGGGGGGCGGTCAACAACAACGACCATTTAAAAGAGGTGGTCGTCAGAGAGGTGGCATGTATAACCAATATCCAGGCAACTACCAAAATCCTGGCCCGTGGTGGCCACCAGGTCCATGGGGTTTTCAACCACCACCACCATTTGCACCTCAGCTGAATCCATATCAGCATCCTCAGTTTTTCCCGGATCAGTCTTTTTTAGGGCGTGGCCGGGGACAAAACCGAGGCAGGAGAAGAGGACCACAGACTGTCCAGTGGGAGGCCGACCAGACATTCCCCAATACCCGGAGCAGGAAAGCAGCTCAACAGAGCACCAGCGCAGAGACGAGCGGAATTTGATAGTCAACTTAAGTTCCCGTGCTCTGACAACCGTTGAGCAGACAGTCCTGGGAAAGGGCTTAGGCTTTGTACCTACCAATCGAGGAGATCCATTCCTCATGAGAACTGAACTTGAGAAGTTTTTTCGCAAAGTGCGTCTTCACTTTTTCTTTAAAGATAGAACTGAGGATTCTCAATCTGGAGACGCTATACCTATCAACACAGGATTACGTCCGATGTCTACCTTTACTCCTTTGAGTCACCAAGTTCCATCTCATGTTACCACCTTTGAACAGGCAGTCAGACATGATGTGGCACAATTGCAGGAGACTGATCGGCGAATTTTCCATAACTTTTCCAAATTAGAACAACAGGCCCTCAAAAGTCTCTCGCAAGATCCGTCTATCATTATTAAAATCTGCGGACAAAGGGGGAGCCACTGTAATCATGGATCTGACCCAATACCGACAGGAATGCCTGAGACAATTAGATAATGATAGATTTTATCAACGCCTGTCTGAAGATCCCACTCCACATCTACTTACTGAAATCAAAACTCTAGTAGATGAAGGCAACATTGAAGGTTGGATCACACCGCAGGAAGCCAGATTCCTGGTGACAGAGAAAACCATCATCCCGGGTTTTTACTGTCTACCAAAAATTCACAAAGCCACTAGACCACCACCAGGGCGTCCCATAATTTCAGGGATTGGTTCCCTCTTGGAACCTCTTTCCACTTTTGTGGATTTTTTTCCTAGACCGCTAGTCAAGAAAATGCCGACATATCTTGAGGATACAGCGGATGTTCTCAGACTTTTACCAACTGTAGAATATAATGTAGAGACTGATCTGCTGGTCAGCTTTGATGTAGAGTCGCTCTACACCTGTATACCTCAGCAAGACACACTAGACACTATCAGAAGTCTGTTGTCGATGGAGGATCATGACAGCATCACCCCTGTCAACTTTATCTTATCCTGTGCAGAATTGGCTATGAAGAAAAATTTCTTCAAATTTGAAGATCAACTGTTCCTCCAAATCTCCGGGACCTCTATGGGGAGCGTTTTTGCCCCGAGCCTCGCCAACCTCTACGTACACCAATTTGAACAAAATCATATCCTCAACCATAGCAACCCATTTTTTGACAATCTGGTGCTATGGAAGAGGTATATAGACGATGTTCTGGTGGTATGGCGGGGCTCTGTCACAGAAATACAGTCATTCCACCTATGGCTCAATGAGCGTAATCAACATCTTAACTTTACGCTAGAGTACAGTCACGAGAGACTCTCCTTTTTGGATTTATCTATTTTTCCAGAAGCTGGTGGCCTTCAAAGTGAGCTATTTACGAAACCAATGGCCAGAAACTCACTTTTACTTTTTAATAGTCATCACCCACGCTCCTTAAGGGAAAATCTTCCGGTAGGTCAATTCCTCCGAGTCAGGAGGAATTGTTCATCAAAGGATCTGTTTAACAAACATGCTACTGTGTTAGCCACCCAACTTCAGAATCGTCAATATCCAAAATATCTTGTAAAAAAAGCATGGAAACGTGCATCAAACAATAATCGTGAGGCCTTGATTGAAAGACGTCCAGCAAAACCACCTATGGAACGACTCACATTTGTCAGCACATTTAATGCATTGTCAAACACCATCCAAAAACTAGTTCGCAAACATTGGGGGATTCTCAATACCACTGATGCCAACATCCCCTCGCCTCTTTTTGCATTTAAAAGAGCACCAAGCTTGCGAGATACCCTTGTCCATACTAGACCTCGGACTTTCAACACTGATAGTTCGGCAACCTTATGGGATCTTCCGCCGGTTTCTGGTCACCACCCGTGTGGATCATGCAGTGTTTGCCCTCAGACGGCCAAGATTAACACAGTTGATATAGGGACAGGCAGAACATGGATTCTCAAGAAACATACAAATTGTAACACTGACAACGTTATTTATATGATTACCTGCCCATGTTCCTTAAGGTATATCGGTTATACCACTCGAAAAATCAAACTGAGAATTGGGGAACACAAGAGTACCATCAGGTGTCGTAAACAGGCCACCAAACTCACAAATCATTTCCTGGATTTTAGACACACAGCTGAGGAAATGAAGTGGCTAGTCCTTGAGCAGCCTTACATCCCTCCCCACATCAGCGATATATCTAAGTTCCTATTCAAGAAGGAACAGAGGTGGGTTTTCCTTCTAAGAAGCCATATTCAGGGACTCAACGATGACATACCCTGGACGTCACTGTAAACTGTAAACAAACTGTGCATCTATTGATATTTAGCTATTTGACTGAGTGAGTTTTTGAGAACAATATATTTTTATCCACAGAACCGAGCTAGTTCTCTTAATGAGTCAATAGCATTTTTTCCTACCTTGTGTTCCAAGGTAATTACACTGCATGACACATCTACATGAGTGTTAACCTTCTCTGTCCTCTATCATGTGTATGTAATTCCCATTATATCCACTATGGTAATGGCTTTTCCAATAATACACTACCTTCCATGTATTATTGCTGCACTATACCTACATAGGTTACACGTCTAGCAATTAACCAACGAGACCTCTTTCTGCGCACTGCATACGAGACATTAGCCTCGTCAAATCTCTTATATGGCGCAGACGCGCGTTGTAAACACTGCCTCTATTTTGATGGATTATGCGTGACAAGCACTTAGACGTCTCATCTGCATTGCGCATGCGCATGTTAGAAAGCGTCTCACAGGATGCGAGCGCGCCTTAACAACAGCGCGTGTCCATCTTTAGGATTCTGCGTGTTACGCACTGATACTCCACAAACTGCATCACGCATGTGCATAGAATGTAGCGTTCCACATGGCGCGAAGGCACTGCCACAACAGCGCGTTTTTTAACCAATCATTCAACTCTTACAGGCTAATTTCCAACAGCTGAAGCCTATTAGCCAATTGACTCAGGTATAAAAAGACATGCGCGGCCATCTGTCAGTTACCTCCACTCCCTCTCCGATGTTGGTGTAGAGGTACCGACGGACAGGTAGGGCGCTTTATTGTGGCCCAATTCAGTTACTTTGTCTTCCTTAATAACACACTTGTGCTCACAGTTTTGGCACTTTTTGTCACCATACTGCCATGCATTCAAGCCAATGTTTATTTAGTTTTGCCTGTATCTTTGACTACCCTGCATAGTTTATGCCATATGTTCATTTGAGGTTGAATCTCCTTTCTTACAACTAGTTTTTGTTAGTAGAGTACTGGAAATATGTGACTATATGCATTGAAGCACCTCTGATATTTCTCTGAGGTACTTATTTTATTTCCACTCTAACAGAGCGGGGCCTCCTTATTCCCGAGTGGGTGCCGGGTGAGGTGAGGCATTTTCCCACAGAACGCTGGGTGAGTTTAGCGATTTTGACTGATTGTGATTTATACACATCAATCCAGTAGAAATCTATGACTACTGAGTAACGGGGAGACTTTCTCTTCCGTATTGTTTGAGTGCCTGTTGTTTGTCTGTTGTATCCGTGAAACCATTATACACATTCATTGAGTTGTACACTTTCTCTTTTGTTTTAGGAAAAACCGTATCACTGGATTACCACCAGTATACATCTGGGCTCAGAGTAACTGGTAGGATTTATCCATTTTAAGTTTACAAACTCACTATTATTGTAATTTACCTACTGTAGGTTGCAGTCGCATAAATTCACCAGGTCCTGAAGAAAGCTAGGACCAGTTGTCCATCTAGCTGAAACATGTCGACCTCATTACACCACGCCTTGATATAGTTATTATTTAAAACTATTGGGCGTTGTTTATTAAGCTTGACCTTAGTACCATACCCAATAAATTCATTTTTGGTCCTTTGAGTCAATTTTATTTTCACCTTCACTTTTCACTTGCACTGCACTCCATTAGCATCACCAGTGAAGCACTGTGGTCTAAGACTATATCTACGAAATCCATCTTTGCATCATTACCAGGTGCGTTGATCAAGATTTGGATTTATGATACATCTCCCACATGACGATACTCCACCAGATGGGTGGGCTGATGGGAATTTTTTCTAGCCCTGTGCTATCACTTCAGTGTTATTAATGGACTCATGGTTCTAGACTCAACATGGCACACTTACAGTAATTTTTGACCAGGGCACTTCTTTCTGTTTTACTAGTCTATCAGACACCGCCAGCCATATTAGGATGGCGGAAAACAGATGCCTTTCCGAGGCAGATTCTCCGCCGTGGAAAGGCATACGGTGATTTCTTTGGGGGCCCGTTGCGGGCCCCCAGGGTGATTGTGGGGGTGGGGGGTGCACATGGGGGGTACCTATGGTACCCCCTGCATTTGCGTGCACGAAGCAGCAGGCACTGCGCGGTGCCTGCCGCTTTGTGCATGCAAATGCTAAGCATGCATATTTAACCTTGCGGCGGGTGCTGCTTCAAGCAGCACCCGCCGCAATGTTAAATATTGAGGATGTGACCGCCAGGCTGGCGGTCACATCCTAATTGCACTGGAGGGACCGCCGCTGCCCCTGCGGACGGTCCCTCTTCCTCTAGGGTGGCGGACGGACGCAGGTCCGTCCGCCATCCTAATGAGCCCCTTGGAGTGTACACACTTCAAATTTCCTTACGTTCATGACAAGACCCATATTCCACTCAAGAAACAGGATTTATGAATTGTTTTATGATGCTTCAAGAAATATATCAAAACACGTTCAAAACAATTGTAATTTGAGTCAGTCCTCCGACCTATTTCTGTATGCTGCAATTCTGGCTGTAGTGTTTGATTAAACCAACTGTTCCTGTTTTGCCAAACGTCTCTTATATTTGTTTTTTCAAGGTAAATTCATATTCAAGCAACATAGATTTTTTGGGGGAGGTTCGGTTGATGCAGGAGTGATCCTCCTCCCAGCCTCTTCCTATCCATAGGGAGGTGCAGCAGGTATGTCACCTTTCATGAAAAAACCTGAAAGCTTAATGCCAGTGGTGTCAAAGGACTTCTTCTTTTCCTTACAGACCACTTTCTTGGCAAGAACCTACTTCTTTGAGGGCCTTCTTCTTTTATTTTATATGTCAGTAGTGCACTTGAACTAGTAGAAACACTTTCAGAGGATTTTCCGGCGTCGTGCTCAGATAATTTCCAGACTGCTCTCTGTCTCAGTATTGTGTGTGATGTGAAAACTCATGAACCTCTTGGCAATAAAAATGATAAAGGAAATAAGTGAAACTTGGGCAATCTGGGCTATGTAATACAAGTCATCATCAACATCAATGCTTAACAGTAGTGTACCCATGCATAAACTATTTCTCGCTAGACATTACACAAGGAAAGATAACTTGCTGCCCCCCTCGGGGCCCATGGCAATTCTATGAGAGGCAAGGAAAGACAGGCAAAAACTGAATAATTAAATACATTAATGAATTGCAGGTGCCCCTTGAGGGCCAATTCAATATAGAAGACAGAGGGCAGGCAAAATCACATAAATTAATAAAATATTTTCTGGTGCTCCTCCAGGGTCCATGAGGAATCTATAAGGGGGCAGGCAAAACACCAACCAATAATTTAAATATTTGCTAATGCCCCTCAAGGGCCCATGGGGAATCTATGAGAGGCTTAGTAAGGAAGCAAAAATCAAATATATATAAATTAAATATATAATAGTCCCCCATGTGGACTCTACGGGAGGCAGGGGCCGGCAAGAATACAGTAAATAATTTAAATATTTGCTAGCGCCTCTCAAGGGCATGTGGAGACTCTATGAGTATGAGCGGCAGTTTGAGGCCGGCAAATATCAAATAAATAAATGAAATATTTGCTGGTGCCTCCCTTCTCCAGGGCAAATGGGGACTCTATGGAAGGCAATGGGAGGCAGGCAAGCAATGAATATATGAATAAAATAATTGCTGGTGCCCCTTCAGGGCCCATAGGAACTCTATGTGAGGCAGGGACAGGCAGGAGATATTACATAAGTTAAAACAATAATTTTCGGTACCCCTCCAGAGCCTACTAGGACTCTAAGGGAGGTGGGAGAGGCAGGTAGAAATGTAATAAATCAATTAAATAATTTCTGGTGCCCCACCAGGATTTAGGAGCTTTCTATAGAAGGTAGGAAAATGCAACAATGGAATAAATACATTACAATATTGCTGCTGCCCCTCCTGGGTGCATAGGGGATCTATGGGAGGCAGGAAGGGGTAGACCAAAATCTAATAAATAAGTGAAATAATTGGTGGTGCCCCTCCAGAGTCCTTGGGGACTCTATGGGAGTCAGGGGGAGTAGGCTAAAAAGTAATAAAGGAATACAATATTTGCTGGTGTCTCTCCAGCGCCATTGGGGACTCTGTGTGAGGCAAGCTAAAATGTAACAAATAGGTAAAAAAAAACACAAGTGTACTACAATGAGCCACAAGCAAAAATGAATATATCAGGAAAAAGAAAGAAAATAACAAAAATGTCATAAGGTTCTTCAGTCAATGTTCCAAGAAAACAGCTTTTAAAAGTGAAAGAAAAGGATTGGAACACATACTGGTTGAACAAAATTGTTGTAGGAATATCATCCACCACATGGCTAATGAAGAAGAATGCTTGGAAAACAAAGACAAAATGACCACCTTATACACACACTAACTGGCTACACAAAATTGCCACCGTTGCATGGCCCACAAAAAAAGGAGGCATGGAGAACAAAGCACATAGTTGACACATCTAGCTTGGAACACTTCCTCCACCCGCCCCACCCCCCAAAAAAAAGTATTGTGACTTTGCTGAGAAATAATTGAATATATATATATATATATATATATATATATATATATATATATATTACCTACTGGCGGTCGCCAGTAGGTATATATAGTTAGGATTTTTTCTCTATGGGTTTTTTGAAAATTCTATGTCTAATAACTTTGGCGTTTGTGGACGGAATTGGCTGAAATTTTCAGGAAAATGGCACATTTTGTTTCTGAGCAGCCCCTGAAAATTTTGGGGGGGTTCAACAAGGGGGGGCCGAGAAAAAAGGGGGGTCCCAAAACGTGTTTTTAACATTGAGTTTTCCATAGGGCGGTTGGCCTCACTTTTAGCCCGAACGGCTGAATGGATTTGCACGAAACTTGGCAAAATTGTAGGGACTGGTAGCCCGATGTGCCTTTTGTAGGTCTCAATATATGTGCTCCAGTGGATTTTGAGAAATTAACGTTTAAAAAAATATATATATCTGTAACAGCGGACCGGGCAGCGCTCTGGTTCGCGGACTTTTCGCGCAACGGAGCTTTGTGAAGCGAAGCTGATTGGTTCTCCGGCGTCTGTCAACATTCCAAACAGTCCGTAGCGGCCGCCATCTTGTCTCTCGGTAGGATCGAGAGACAAGAGGAGGCCGAAGCGAAGGGGCAAATGACCATAAGGGGGCATAGTACATTGTCGCTCACCCCCTAGGTTTGATGTGGAGGTTTTAAAAGGGCCCCGCGGGGCAAAGAAAAAAAAAAATAATAATAATCGAACAGCTGAATGGATTTGCACGAAAGTTGGCAAAATTGTAGGGACTGGTAGCCCGATGTGCCTTTGCTAGATCTCAATATATGTGCTCCAGTGGATTTTGAGAAATTAACGTTCAAAAAAAGATATATATCTGTAACAGCGCACCGCTTCGCGTACTTTTCGCGTTACGGAGCTTTGCGAAGCGAAGCTGATTGGCTCTCCGGCGTCTGTAAACATTCCAAACAGTCCGTAGCGGCCGCCATCTTGTCTCTCGGTAGGATCAAGAGACAAGAGGAGGCCAAAGCGAAGGGGCAAATGACCATAAGGGGGAATAGTAGATCGTCGGTGACCCCCTACGTTTGATGTGGAGGTTTTAAAAGGGCACCGCGGGGCAAAAAAAATAATAATAATAATAATCGAACGGCTGAATGGATTTGCACGAAACTTGGCAAAATTGTAGGGACTGGTAGCCCGATGTGCCTTTGCTAGGTCTCAATATATGTGCTCTAGTGGATTTTGAGAAATTAACGTTCAAAAAAAGATATATATCTGTAACAGCGCTCCGCTTCTCGTACTTTTCGCGTTACGGAGGTTTGCGAAGCTGATTGGTTTTTCGGCGTCTGTAAACATTCCAAACAGTCCGTAGCGGCCGCCATCTTGTCTCTCGGTAGGATCGAGAGACAAGAGGAGGCCAAAGCGAAGGGGCAAATGACCATAAGGGGGCATAGTAGATCCTCCCTGACCCCCTAGGTTTGATGTGGAGGCTTTGAAAGGGTCTCGCAGGGCAAAAAAAAAATATACAGTTTTTTTTAGTTTTTTTGCGTGGAGTGCGCCCGGTTCGCGAACCGGGAAGCGGTCTGGGGAGCGTACTTTCTTGAAAATTAGTGAAAAAAGTTAGAGTAAAATAATAATTGTGAGTGATCAGATGTAGGGTAGCTCTGAGAAGAGCTTTTGGGTTTATGGTACATTTAGGTACTTATAAGTAGGTACCAATGCACAGTCTTAAATTCAGAGTGAAAACTCTGTTGCCCTCATCTGAGAAGTGAACTCCATCTGCTCTGTAGATATCTTGCATGTAGTAACGCAAGTTATTGTTGTACAGGGAGCCCATTCCATGGTCTCTCATGTAAGCTGAAACAGATTTGTTTACATGCTTCCTCGATTTCTCAATTTGTGGACAAAATTGGTTCGACCACCTCCATTTCTGTCTTTGGCATATATTTGAATATACCAAGGCAGTCTGAGGAAAAAGTGCCATCAATTGCTCAAAGGTGTCCTTTAAAAGCATTTCCAGACCTACCCCAGTCAAAGTGCCCAAATCATTACCTCCACAGTGCACAATTAACAGGTCAGGTTTTGGCAAATGCATAAAGGTTTTCACCAATGGTATCAATTGGTGACATTTTAATCCTCTGTGGCCAAACCACTTAATTTCCACATCTTGTAAATTGAGGTTAGGTAAATTCCTGTTTTCAGCGTACCTTTGAGCCCAATAGATGTAGCTATGTCCAACAATCCAGACAGAAAACATGGCGAGAGAAGGTTCTCCTGCAGTCAGATGAAGTGTGGCAATGAAATGGCAGTTGAAAAAATGAGAGTGTAAAATGAAAAAAACTGAGGAGTTTCTGTGTTAATGAAGCAGTAAGAGTGATTGGTGGATTTTGATTGCTGAAAACAGAAAGTTAGTGTGCATGGATGAGTTCGTTGAAAGATGTATTTTGAGTGGCGAAGAAAAAATCATTAAATGAAAGAATGCTTTGGATATGCAGGTGCACTGAGAGTTCAGAGTTCAATTGCAACATTGTTGTGTGAGAGGTCTTGCAAGAGGTGGTTGCTATGCAGAAAAAGCAGAGAGGGGGCAGAGGGGGGAAGGGTTTTGCTTTGAAAAAAAGTGAGGGAAGAGTTTTGATTGGGTGACATGAGAGATCTGTGTGAGGAATTACAGCATTTCTGTGCTTTTGATAGCTGCAGACTCTGGAGTGCATACCTTTTGCTCTGCTGAAGACAAATTGGTGTGTTTCTGAGACTGTTTTGAAACTCAAAGTATTTGCTAAGGTGAGAAAAAATGTCTTTAATTTAGATAGAAAATAGTGTGCTTTAAGGAGAAAATTATGAAGAAAGTTGTGTTTTTCAAATGTTGCTTTGTCTCAAGTGTTTCACAAATAGATTTTGTTTCTTTGAGAAATTGTAATTGGAGAAAATGTGAAGTATTAGTACTGACAGGGCTTTTATGTGCATAGGAGCTGTGGAGTGTTTTCAAATTATGACTTGTAAATCGTTTTTGAGAAAAAGCAATGGTTTTAATATTGATGAGAAGGACATAATGGTGTCTGCTTCTTTATAAGGTAATTGAGAGTCTCTGATGTTATTTTTCCCATTTCAATGTAAGAAGTTTGTGTGTGGAGCAAATTGCTTGTAAATATGCTCCCACCTGTGCATGGCAAATTTAGATTTTGAATGTTTCCGTTACATAGGCATGTTAAAGGTGACTGAAACATGCTGCAAAGGCAATCAAAAAATGCTTTTATGTGTCTTAAGGACATTTTAAGTCATTTCCCCATGTGCAGTGTTTTCAAATTATGAGTTGAAAATCGTTTTTGAGGTAAAGGAATGTTTTCAAAATTTATGTGCGCCATATGACCCCAAATTTTTTTTTCAGGGGTGCAGCAGGGTGTTCTTGAGACACCCCTGCACCGTCGGAAAAATTTGTGATTTGCGATGAGGTAATTGCTAATCGCAAATTGCACCTTCATTCCTATGGGCCTCCTGCTGCATGGAAATGAATGGGTAATCTTGCTGAAATGCAAAGTCGAATCTGTATTTAAAAGGGTCTGCACCTCTGTACGGGTGTTCGCTATGTGAAGCACGAAAGTTTCACGGGCCGAACTCAAGGCAACCTCTCTCTGAGACAAAAGAGCTCTTATTCTTGCCATGCTGTTGAAATGTGCTCCCAAGGTTGGTATTTGTGGCCAGATTGAAAACTCCCTATGTTCATGTGTGGGAGGAAATAGAACATTTCTGCAGCAAATAACCCGTTCATTTACTGTTACGATAAAATGAATACTTTTAATTAACCCAGAACAATCTTCATTATTGAGCATCAAATAACTACCATTTTCCAAGAACTTGAACGTGGGGATGATAGCAGGAACTGGCGTGCCTTGCAACACGCAAGCCATATTTGGTCGGTGTTTGTTGCATGAACCGTGTAACTGTATGTGCCTACACATTAGTGAATGATCTGGCGTCTCAGTGCATTCCTCTCCATTCAGATAAAGGTCTTGATCATCTTTGAAAATCTGTATGTGTATGGAAGCGACCAGACCTCATGAAGAAAACCACTACCTAAAGGTTAATAACGACCTATTGGTATATATTTCATACAATTTGAAAACTTATATAAAGCAAAAGGCAGCGTTATTAAACCGTGGATAAGGCACGTTGCCAAAGCAGTGAACCTTTTGGATTTATACTGGAAATGTTTTAAGGAAGAATTACGGAGTAGGGCCTGTAAATCTTTAATGGACAACGAGTAAAATTACTCCAACCATCATATTCCTCTAACTCCGGGATAGTAGGGGTGTTTAATTTTTTAGAAGTAGCCAATCCAAAGCATTTGGTCTGGGAAATTGTTTCATTCACAAACAACATATGATTTGGGATGAGACATGCACGGTGGAAAGCCTCAGTGCCTTGTACCTGCCAGGTTCGTGAACCCCAAACTGATGTAGATCCTGGATATTTTTACACTGTGTTACGTTAGCATGGGCTCATTACTGGTTTAAACGCCATTTTTCCTTTTTTGTAACTTCTGCACACGATACTTAGTTGTTGCTTTAGCTTTCAGCCTACCTGCGTCAAGATCTATGCCTGCTTCAAGCAGGCGCAGGGTTTTGATGTAGCTTTGTCCTATCTGATTGTAAATGCGGCACACCGTGGGTGGCAGAGCAGCGGTGCACGTTAACTGGTGCATCCCTGGGGATGTGCTAGTTAATATAAATCTGCCCCTTTACATTTAATTATGTGCAGGGGACACAGAGTAGGTGAGGTTTATCCAAGGTTAAGAAGAGATGAGTCCTGTTCAGTGAAAAATTGGAGATAGGCTTCAGTATATTATATACTTAAGTAGTGTGTTAAGTTTTTGATGACTGTTATTAATTTACTGTTGGGTAATAGTGGTTAATAACATTTTTTATTATATTTTACCACAGATTCAACTGCAGATTATTTCAAGATTTTAGGATGCCTAGCAAAGAAAGAGTAAGAAAGGCTGCAAAACGTCAAAGACAGCAGGACCATGGAAGAATGCAGCAGTCCTCTAACAAAAAGATTTGTCAAGTCACCAAGAAAGCACCGGGTAAGAGTCGAAAAACAGTCATAAGAAATATGTGTAGTAAAAAAAATATTACTACAGAAAATGTTTCACTCCAGAAAAGGAGACAGAATTCAAATGGTAAGGAAAGGCCAATGAGAAATGTTACTGCTAGAGTAAGAGATAACTCTATGCATGAAAGTAGAAGGAAACAAGAGTTTAGGGATATTCGTAAACGAATGTTCCGCAACAGGATAATTGGGAATTTGTTAAAAAATATTAAGAAAGGTCAGCAGAAAGTGGTTTTTTATAAGAGAAAAAAAATTGTTGAGAAAGTTATTGATCAGGCATTTGAAATTAAACGTAAGTTATTTATTTTGACAATCAATAGAATTCGGAAGCTAAACAAGGTAATTTATGATTTCAAAAGAAATAGTAGATGGAAGAGAATAATTAATCGTAGTAATTTTTGTGAAGTTTTTTCTGGAGAATGGATGCATAGTTCCAGCTCTGAGGCATTTTTTAATGAGGAGAGTTATTTCCAGGATAATGATTTGGTGCATGCAGTTGACACCAGTGGTCGAGCTTATGAAGTGAAAGATGGTTGTCCAGTTGAAAAAGAAAAACTTGTGACAACAGAGATAGAAGAGGTGTTAGGTAATGAGGTTTTAGGGAGACGTCCTAAGGGTCCAGTGTACACCTGGAAGTGTAGTAGTATTTGCAGTGTACGACAGGATTCCATCAATTTGCTTTGTGATTTTATACGGTCATTTAGTAAGAACAGTTTGAAGCAGAAAATGAAGTTGTTGCAAGAATTAGATCCTTGCAGAGTGAGAGAAGTGATAGGTTTGCATGGTCATTCACTGGCTTGTCTTTCCAGGAGAGTATGCCAGAGTGTTTTTCATCATTTCAGGATGCTAGCAGTGCATCATAATAAAGTGAGGAAATTAGTTAGAATGTTGTATTATGCTAAGAGTCCAGCAATTATGCTTAAACAATTATGCGCTGCTCTTTTGCATGGTTCTGAAATAGATGTGAAGAATATATGTGAAGAAATTGAGTTTTGTTACTTTGGAAGTAAAGAGGAGAATGTTGAAATTGACCAAGAAGAAGAGAGTAATGTGGAAGATAGTGTACAGGTTTCCAGTACAGATCATTTCCAGAGGGAAATTGCGACGTTTGAGGTGAAATCAAGTGAGAGGCCAAATTTCACTTGTGTGTGTTGTCGACGCACTTATTATAAGAATCAGACTAAGTTAGTGGATTTATATGGAAAAAGTGAAAGGGAAAATAATAGTGAATGGAAGGATTTTACAACATACTTGATGGTAGAAAATTGTTTTGATTTGGGATTGGATCAACGTGTGTGTACTTATTGTTGTAACAAATTAAATCAAAACCAGATGCCTGCTAGAGCAGTTCATAATAATCTGGAATTGGTTGAGATTCCTTCTGAATTGAAGGATTTAAATACTTATGAATCTATTTTGATTCAAAGTATCCATCCCTTTCAGGCTATTGTAAGAATGGAGCCAAAGACAGGGAAATTGCCTCCATCAGATTTACAGAGAGGATTAAAGGGAAGAGTTGTTTATTTGCCTCTAGATTTGAAGAAAAACATTAACACAATTGGAGTAGAAAAAGTGGAAGAGGAACCTCTTGTTATCTTAGTTAATGGGGTTCCGACAAAGAATAAGAAAATATGGCAAGATTTAGTAGATGTTAGGAAAGTCAAAAGGGCAACATTGTATTTGAAAAAATATAATAAGTACTATAAAAATGTATATGTTGCAGAAGAGGAAGTAAGTGAGGAAGAGGATAGCGATTTGTGTGCTGGTCAAATTGAGAAAGTAGAACCCTGTACTAGTGAAGAAATATATGAACATTATAGTGTTCATCCTTTGCATTCCAAGGAAGTCATGGGGAATGCTATTGAGTTGTTTCAAATGAAACAAGCGAAAGGGAGTCCCATTAGTGTTTGGGAGGAAAGTTTGGAAGCTCGGTGTTTCCCACAGCTTTTTCCAACAGGTCAGGGAGGAAGATATGATGAGCGACCTCATCAAATTCCTGCTTCTGAATACCGGACTTTGCGATTGTATGCAGGAGATCCTAGGTTTCGACAATGCATTCCTTATTTGTTTCATCTCCTGTTTGAAAGCGATCTGTCTGGACTGTCATATGCAGTGAACCACATCTTGAAAAATACACATGCAAAACATCTCGGCAAGTGACTTTATGGATAAAGTCAATGTCCAAGACAGTATTTTGGATTCTCACCTGATTAATCTCATGGCGTGTCAGCGTGGTACTAATGAGTACTGGTACCGTCGTCATGGTGATTTAAAATGTATGCTAAGGAACTTAGGAACTCCCACATGGTTCCTCACTTTGAGCTGTGCTGAGTATGGCTGGGAAGACTTACTTGAATTTCTACGAGAGGCAAATGCTAACGTAGAAAACATCGAATTCAAGACACCCGGAGAACTGTGCTCTTTGGATCCAGTCAATGTATGTAGGTACTTCAATCATAGATTTGAAGGTATGATGTCTTTCATCATGAATAAGAAGAATCCACCTCTTGGAGAGGTGTTGGATTTCTTCTGGAGGAAGGAGTACCAAGCAAGAGGTGCTCCTCATATACATATGTTGCTGTGGATCAAGGATGCACCTAAATTTGGAACGGATGCAGAAGACTCAGTGATGAGTTTCATAGAACAGTATTCTACGTGTGCTGTTCCAAACGCAAAGGAGAAAAAAAGCCTACGAGAAAAAGTTCTACGTTTCCAAAGCCATCGATGTGGAAAGTACTGTCGTCGTAAATTCCGGAACAAAGACAAGTTCTACACCAAATGTCGTTTCGGCTTTCCACGACCGGTGATTTCTAAAGGAAGAGTGAACAGTTTGATGTCTTCGCTGCGACATAATGTGATGAAGAAATCACCTAAAAACACATACAATTTGAAGAGGAACGAAGAGTCTAAGTACATTAACGACTACAACCCGGTGATTTTGTCCATGTGGAATGCTAACATGGATATACAGTTTGTGGCTGATAACTGTATGGCTGTGGCTCGGTATGTGACATCTTACATCACCAAAAAAGAGAAGACAGAATTGAAGGATATGTGGGAGGACATTTCCCATGAAAAGAGCCTCAGCAAGAAGTTGTACAGTTTCAGTCTGAAGATGTTGTTGCATCGAGAAATCTGAGCTTACGAATGTTCTGACCGGTTGTCTTCAGCAAGTCTCTATGCCAAGTCCAGGAGTATCGTTTGGGCGAGTGTTGGTCTTGCTGCAACGCGTAATCGAGTTCTGAAACCTGTGCGGGAAATTGAGTATTTGGCGGAAAAGGAGCCAAACAGTACCGACATTTTGAAGAGCAACATGTTGGATACATATTATCCAAATCGAAGCAGTCACCTCGAGAATGTTTGTCTGTATGAGGTTCTGCAAAATTACATATTCAAGAGGAACATCAAAGAAGATACTGAGAAAGGAGTGTATGCTGTAATAGGAAGTGAGGGATGTCTGGTCAAGCAAAGAAAATGCCACTTGATAAACCATCGAAAATTGAGTGGCGAATCTCCTGAAAAAAAGGAGTTTTTCTATTTAGCACTTTTGCAACTTTTTAAGCCTTGGCGTGCAGAAGAGGAACTGCTTGGAGATTTCCTTTGTTACGAAGACTCATTCAATGCTGCCAAGGAGACCATAGAATGTCCTGCTTTTCCCAAATATGTAGAAATGTTGAATGTGGAAATTGAGCAGGAAGCAACGATTGCAGCCGAGATTGCCAGAGACAGTTCTCAGGACAGTCAGAGTTCTGCTTCATTGAGTCAGGATCCACTAGGAGGACCTCTTATCGAAAATGAAGCTGCCACTGCTATGAATGAAGTGGAAAGAGCCATGGCACATGCTCAGGAGGATGCGGTTAACTTAGAAGAGTTGGAAAGACAACTCAACGTTGAGCAGAGGAAAATATATGACGAACTTACCATGCAAATTGATCATGGATTAAGTCATGACAAGAAAGAGTGCTCATGTACGTCGTTGAAGCCTGTCCGACTGTACGTGAGTGGAGAAGCGGGAACTGGAAAAAGTTTCCTTATTAAAGCAATTTCATGTTATTTGCAGGAAAGGACAGAGTCATCGCTGTCTTGTGTTGTCACCGCTCCAACTGGACTGGCAGCACATAACATTAAAGGGATTACTTTACATCGTTTACTGATGCTGCCAGTGGAGCATGACAACAAATTAGAATATCACAAGCTATCTGGAGTTGCTTGTTTTGAAGTTTCAAGAGTCTTGAGGAAAATGAAACTTCTTATCATTGACGAAGTAAGCATGGTTTCCAATGTCATGCTTGCCTTTGTGCATTTGAGAATGCAAGAAGTTCTCAAAACAGAGTATGATGTGTTATTTGGTGGCAAACACATCATTGTTTTCGGAGATCTTCTGCAGCTGACACCAGTGAAAGGGCAACCTGTGTTCAAAATGCTCACGCATGAAGATACCAGGAAGTGCTTAGGGAGTATTGGCAACGTCAATATATGGTTAAACTTCAATTATGCTGAACTGCATGAAAATATGCGTCAGGCAAAGGATGAAGTTTACAAGACTATTCTACAAGATGTTAGAATTGGAAAAGTGACCGAGCATGGGAAAGAAGCTTTACATGCACGATTACTGACAAATTTATATCCAGACGAAGATGTTGTGCCTGAGAATATTTTTCAGAAAGTTACTGAGAAAAAATCTGGAATATGTTTGATGCCAACTCTTGCAGAATGTGCCAAATTCAACAACAAAATGTTGCATTTAGAAAAGCAAGAGATTGTGAAATTGGAAGCTATTGACAGAGTAGAGCATATGGGATCAACAATTATTTTGTCTGAGAATCTGAAAACAAAATTGGATTCATTAGAGAAGAGTATATCTAAAACTGCGGGTTTTGAAAAGACTCTGAATGTGTGCTTGAACTGCCGTATAATTTTAAGAAGGAATTTACATGTTGAAAGAGGTCTGGTAAATGGATCAATGGGTAATGTTGTTGATTTTGTGAAATACAGAAATAGAGATGGAATTGAATTTTTAAAAATTAAATTTGATGGCATTGAGGAAGTACAGCTAATTGCTCGTTGTTCTGCTAGATTTTTGCTTGTAAAAGACTTATATGTTCGTCGTAAGCAGTTTCCTGTTTGCTTGGCATATGCGGTGACAATTCATAAATCGCAAGGTTTAAGTGTAGACTGTGCATTGGTGAATATTGGCAGTTCTGTGTTCAAGGAGGGTATGGCATATGTGGCATTGTCACGAGTTAGGACTTTATCGGGATTGTACTTGATTGAGTGTGATGTCACAAACATTTGTGCGGATCTAGATTGTGTTAAGGAATACAATAGGTTGAGAAGAGAGTATGCGCCACATTTGCCTCAGTATCCTTTGTTTGAGAAACGTGTGGTAGGCCGGAAACGAAGAAATGTGACCAATACTGGGGAGGTTGTAGCAAAAAGACGAAAAGTCGATGAACCTGAAATTACAAGCAGAAACAAAAAGGATTCTGTTGAAGATGTTGTTGGTTTTCAATTTGAAAACAGTTCTGGTGTCAACTGCTATGCTAATGTAGTAGTTAATGTTTTGTTTTCTCTAGAAAATGTAAAAGAAGAGATTGTGGTCAATTCTGATCAAAGATTTTGCAGTTTGTTAAATTCTGTGTTAGAGAAATGTAGCACTGATAGAACAAACATAGAAAGTGTGTCTGAAATTCGAAATCTGTTAGACAGATGTTCAGGCCAAACACAATTCTCTCAAAATAGTCAGCAAGATTGTCAGGAGTTTTTAATGTACATGCTTGATGTATTGCATGATGAAGGTGTAGATGTAGATCACCTGTTTGGGCTTTCTTATCAATGGCAGCATGACTGCGAGAACTGTAGGGTATCAAGTACTACTAGTGTAGACTCAGAAAGATTTATATATTTAACTTTGCCAGACAGTAAATCAGTCTCTTTTAATAAGCTAGTAAAAGCAGCTGATCACAACATGGTGTGTAGCCAATGTAAATCTGAAATGATGTCCACATTATTTATACGAACATATGGCCAGTATGTCATTTTAATGTTCCAACGATGTAGGCGTGATGGAACAAAATTGACAACTTTAATTAAAAATGTTGTGGCTTCACAGTTGTCAATATCAGGAAGGACTTTTGTAACTGTAGCAATTATATATCATGATGGTCCTTCAATAACATCAGGACATTATACAGCTTATTTAAAGTGTAGAAATGGCTGGTCATTCTGCAATGATTCTGTTTTAATTTTCAAAAAAAAATTGCCGTTTGACCTTAAAAACTCTTACCTGGTGTTTTTAAAACCAAAATTTTAGGGAAAGAATCTCGGGATGTGCTCTGAGGAATTTCAAGAAGTTCTCATGGCTCCTACACGATTTGGCCTTGAGGATAAGTGTAGTACAGAGACATAACTTATTACCATATCACTGGACTTTATGGAGAAATACGTGCACTTTGAATGAGTTCAGAAAAACTGTTTCTTTTTATAAGCTAATTGAAGCAGCCAATCAAAACATGGAGTAGAGGGAATGTAAGTCTGCAATGCTGTCTACTGTTTTACATTGCTTTGTGATTAAAAGTGATGTAGAGAATTAAATAATTGTACTAGTCATAAAGGTAGTGTAAGTCTGCTTCATAGTAAGCAGTATCAGTGTGATAGGAAATGTAGAACATGATTGAGGAAGAAGGGGAAGATATTACTAGTCCAGGATTGTGTAAATGATCTTCAACATTTTAATTCTGAAAGTTGTGGAAATGCGAAAAGACGGGATTGGCTAACAAGAAATCCAAGAGTTATACATGGCTCTGACAAGATTTGGCCTTGTGGAATCTTGTGGTAGAGAGCAAGAAGTCATTTATTGTATGTAACATGTTTTTGAAAACGATGGAGGTTTTCTTTCAGAAAGTGGCGGGTTGAAAGTAATAACAGCACAACAGAGTGTAAGCTGTTCATAGGACATCCTTGGCCGTCATGGAAAGTAAGTTAACTTTAAGGAGTTCTGAATTCTGATTTCTAATGTTGTATGGGTTTTTTAAACACAATCATTTTGATTGTGTTTTTTTTTCCCCGCTGTTATATGATGAATACCTTCAAGTCACTGTTTTAGTGAAATTTGATACATTCTGAGAACAGCAAAAATAAACCATTTAACATGTATAATTAATTCTGTTCTGTTTGCATTTATGATGTACATGTAGAACTGTGTAGGAGGCATGGAGAAGGTGAGGCTTCTGTAAGTGTCAAAGTTGTTGCATACAGTCCTCATATTCTACGTAGTCTTTTATATTTCATTACTTTCACTGTTTCTGACTGATCTAAAAAAATTTTTTTTAAAAGAACAGTAAGTATAAGGGAAGGAAACAGACAGTTATGTTAAAAGAAACACAGCTATAGGGAATAAACTAGGGATACTGTTACCCGCAATCCTCTGCTGATGATGTCACTGAGCATGTCATGAATGATGTAATATGTGACATCATCAGCAGTGGATTACGGGTAATAGTATCTCTAGTTTACTCCCTTATAGCTGTCTTTCTTTTAACATAAGTGTCTGTTTCCTTCCCTTATACTTACTGTTCTTTTTTTTTAAAAAATTTTTTGGGTTCGCTTCCGGTTCGCGTACCGGGGAGCGAACTGGGAAGCGAACTAAGAGAAATAGAGGTTGGCACAGTTGCAAATATTGTACCAATTTTTTAATAACGGGGAGGTAGTTCTGAAAAGAACTTTTTTTTAAATTGTTTTTGTTGTTTTATATTTTTTTAATTATTTTTCTGAACATTTTTTTACTTTTTTTGAATTTTTCTGAACAGTTTTATAATTTTTTTGGGTTTTTTTCGGAGGGGGCAACGAAAACGATTCATTGTAAAGGGCTCAACAGGAGCAAGAAAACAAAAAAAAAGAATTTATTGTTTGGGGAGTTTCGGACAAACATGAGCATGATTGTCAATAGCTCTGTTGATCAGAGTGATGCTACTTTCTGCGTAGCAAATGAATCCACTGCAATGTAGGCAGACTTGTTTTACTTCACGAAATCTCGTTTGTATATTTGGCACCATCTCCCTGCCCTCTGGTCCCGTTACTTCCGGTATAACAGATCTTCTGGCCATAATAGGGAGATTATCTAGGTCGTCCTGTTCCTCTTCTTCGTCTTCTTGCTGAATTATAACTTTAGCAGGTGGTCCACTCTTCCTTGGATGTGGTGGAGGTGGTGGGGAAGCACCAGCTGAAGCTAGTAAAGAAGCCATTGCTCACTGGTAACAAAGGGTCTTTCTCTCACAATGATGAAAGTCAGAGTGAGGAAAGAAGGAGGGATTTTCACCATTTGGGAAAAAAAATAGTTCTCAACCAATGAAAAGTGTTCATTTTAGATCATATGACCTAGTCTTACATCATTAGGAAACCGAAAGTGAAATGAACCAATGAAAAGTGTTATTACCAAGTCACATGACCTGCTGTGTGTATGTTACGCGCTTTGCAGGGCCTCCCGGTTTGCTTCCAGAAACCTGTGCTTTGCGACTCGGTAAGCGTACGAGTTCGCTAACGTAGCACGTCATATGACGTATCACGCGACAACGCGAAACGTCATGCGGACGGGAGGCGTCACGATGTTGTTTTCTAACGCGGCAGTTACGGTAAAGAAACGTTTACCGGCTCGTGGTCTATTTCGCGGCATCAAGGTCAGCTAACGGGAAGCTTCCCGATTCGCGAAGCGGGAACGAAGAAAAAAAAATATTTTAAAAAAAAGTTATTAATAAACATATAAAATATATTTTTGGATTTAAAGAAGAATACATTTTACAGCTACAGATATTAGCTGTTAAAAAACCAATGAAATTCACTGAAAAAACCATAGGTTATAGACCATATATAGTTAGGAATTTGCATTTACAAAACCTTGAAAATTCACTGAAAAAACCATAGGTTAGAGACCATATATAGTTAGCTGGACATTTTATTGACATAAAACCAATGAAATTCCATATATAGTTAGTTGCACTAACTATATATCGTGCACCCGCAATCCACTGCTGATGATGTCACATATTACATCATTCATGACATGGTCAGTGACATCACTGATGACATCACTGATGACATCTCAAATGACATCACTGATGACATCACTGATGACATCTCAAATGACATCAATGATGACATCATGACACACCAATACCAGTTACTACATACGCACTCACTGATTCCTACGTCTACACACACATTCACTCATTCACCCATACAATCACTCATACATACAGTCACTCATTATTACAACACTATCATATGCACTCATACACCTATGCAGACACTCACACACTGCCACTCATCCATGGAGTTACTCACACACATAGTCAGTCCTGTAAAGAATCAATCACACTTCCATTTCCTCATCTATACAGTTAAACACAGAACACCATACTTCAGTGACATCACTGATGACATCACTGATGACATCTCAAATGACATCACTGATGACATCTCAAATGACATCACTGATGACATCATGAAACACCAATACCAGTTACTACATACGCACTCACTGATTCCTACGTCTACACACACATTCACTCATTCACCCATACAATCACTCATACATACAGTCACTCATTATTACAACACTATCATATGCACTCATACACCTAGTCAGTCCTGTGAAGAATCAATCACACTTCGATTTCCTCATCTATACAGTTAAACACAGACCACCATACTTTTTCACACATATACTAACACATACTTACTCTCTTATACAATCACTGATACAAGTACACATTGATATGCACAGAGTCACACACCTCCCAGCCAGCCACACACACACTCAGTCTTCCATACATCCACTCATTCTTCAATATGTAAAACATATTTAAACTTTACAAAAACACAGACACTAGATGATGTCATCAGTGATGTCATTTGAGATGTCATCAGTGATGTCATCAGTGATGTCATTTGAGATGTCATCAGTGATGTCATCAGTGATGTCACTGACCATGTCATGAATGATGTAATATGTGACATCATCAGCAGTGGATTGCGGGTGCACGATATATAGTTAGTGCAACTAACTATATATGGAATTTCATTGGTTTTATGTCAATAAAATGTCCAGCTAACTATATATGGTCTCTAACCTATGGTTTTTTCAGTGAATATATATATATATATATATTAAATAAAGTTTAAAAATAACCCAACCACAAACAGCCTACAGTGACATCAGTCACACCGCAGAAAAACTATTCATAGTTGCACGAAAATAAGTAAAACAAAACATGAATCTTATCAAGCATACACAACTCAAAAAAATCATGAGCACATATGTAGAAGCAGGTATCTGAGAACAAAGGAACATGCCTGGCTACATTGGCCTGAACTCCTGAAACCACCTCCTTCCTACCCACCAACAGGCACATGCAGGTAAAAAATAAATTAAATGTTGCCTTTACTAAAAGGGCATCCACAAACCCCTAACTTTTGTGAGAAATATATAGTACAGTAACCGTGAGAATGTGAAAAAGACATTAAATATACACCTAAGACCTAGTTCAAGAGGGCAGACTTGGCCCAAAAATATTAAAGCAACAACATCATAGTAAAGTGATAAACAAATCAGTACAAAATTCACAAAACAACACACAATAAAATTTAGAAAAAGTGTATTCAATCCGAGGCATCGACCATTGACAAAATGAATGAACATTTTTCCATAAAACGTCAATACCACATGGGCCCCTAATCCAAATGCTAGACCATCCATTAACAAAGATTGAAAACACAAAAAAGAACAAAAATAGTGAAAAAGAGGCATCTGCGCTCTCTCAAACAACAATTTTTCCCCCAAAGTGCTTCACTGAACTTACTTGATTGTTCCCAAAAAGAAAAGATTCCAGGTGAGTGGATGCAGCAGAGATTGCAGGTATAAGGAGAATAAACCTTTCTCTCCAAAATCAAAATCCAAAATGACCAAGAGCTGAACATCTTAAAGGGTCTCCCCAATTGTGGCAGAGGTTACGGCGTCGTGGTGGAGTCTCCGCACTCGGGCCGAATATCCGCAATGAAGATTCTCATTGCAGAAATTCTGCCCTGAGTGCGGAGACTCCCCCACGATTGTGAGGCCACCACCATGAGTGCTGAGGCCCTTTGTGAATCAGGCCCTGAGACTCTATGGCACTGTCTTCCTGTTTAGAAAAATGTGTTTTTGCTCAAAATATTACACAAACGGTCCATTAGGGTAAAAATGCAATGCAAAAATTTAATTTTGAGTTAACTTACTGGTTGCTCACAATCAACACTCTGATGCTTGTAAACAGATTCGGGGTTTGACGCTCAAATATGACCTGAATGGTCCACCCAGGTAAAAAAATCTACCTTAAATGTGTCTACCAACATTACAGGAACTGCTTCTCACGTTGGGATTGATGCTGATTGTGTTCTGATTTGTAGTTTGGCATTCAAAAAGTATCCGAATGGTCCACTTGGGTAAATTTAGGGTTCCATTTTCCTCGGATGCCCTTGCCTGGCCGAGGATGTCTCCACTGCCTCTTTGAATGAACCCTGCAGGTTACCCCTTAGACATCTTTGGTAAGTTGGTTGCAGAGCTGTGCTCTGCTAATTATGTTTATGTTGTTTCTGTCATGGGGTAGGCATATTCTGGGTGGGAGGGTTTGGCTACCTGAAGAATGGTGGATGTCAGCGTGGGTGGGGCGTGGGTCATTGGGGTTTTGGTTTATGTTCATGGGACAGGTGTTGTAGCCCTTATACTTAATCACAACCCTTATTTGTTGCAGTTTACCCACATTTTGGACACTGTGCTCAACAGATTTCTTCTGTTCCGTTCTCTGCCACCTGAAGTAACCCATTCTCCTGCAGGCTTCCACAAGCTTTGCATGTGTGTCACCTGCAAGTGCTTGAACTTGGTTACCTACTTAAATGTAGGCATATTTTGTCATATTTGGACCGACATCGGATTCAACTTGCAATGCTACAGGAGACCCACCTGGCCTCCAAGGGTTCCAACCCCTTGCCAACATAATAGGCATCCTACTGATGCTTCTCCCCATAATTCTCCTACGCCAGGGGTGTGGTACTCTTGGTGAGACGGGGACGCCCATATACCCTGCATGCTTCCATGAAGGATGATCAGGTTAGATATGTGATCACCTGAGATAAGCTACTTTTACATACGATCACCATGGTCAATTGTCATGGCCCTAATATAGATGATTCTGAAAATGGTAATGCTTCCTAAATTATTATACTAGTTCTTCAACATCCCTGGCCAGCTTCTTTCCTCTTTTTTCTGCTATGCTTAAATCTCCCCAGATAAGGCTTGCTTGTGTAGGGGCTCAACCCTGTACTTAATGGGATACTATTACTCTACCCTTTCAGGATGGAGGTTTTGAAGCTCCTGATATAGAGCTTTACCATGTATGTGCTCAGGCACACCCTGCTATTCATTGGTTCAGGCCGACCCCTTTCTTCCTCATGAGGCTATTGAGCAAGGTTATATGGCTCCCATTCCTCCACCTTTGTATATTGGTACTTAGGAGGCTGGATCGGCTTTGACCTGAAATACTGTTGCCTGCACCACCCCGATCTGGCAGAGCCTGTGACGTAAGGTAGGTAAGATCCTCCTTTACTCACTTTGGAATACCATCCTCTGTTACCAGTCACTCATGAAGATCTAAGACGTCATCAACTCAAGTGAGACATATGGCTTGCCGCTGGGGTCATGGGCGGGCCCCCATATGTAAGGATTGCCTCAATAAACTCGTCTATTGTAAGGCCCAATTATCATTTTATGTGGATTTTCTAACACTCTCCTCATGCCCCAGAGACGTTGGCAGCCTCTGCATCTCTCTTTGCACTCACTCCATCCTGCAGTCCATGGCCCATGACGTATATATTTTCTGCTGCATACCTGCCTGTCTGTACTCCCGTGTTGTGTACTCCTGATATTACTGGTGAGGTCCTTTATTCTGGTTTTGTCCTCGATTTGTGTCACTCTCCCATGTCCATGCCATACTGGGATTGCTGTGCTGCTTCTAACATTGCTAGCAATGGAGCTTAGAGATTTGGTCATAATGTCCTAGTGTAATTGGAGTCGTGTCACTAAGTACCTGTATTTTTGTGGAGTGTCAGGGTCACTATTGTGATGGCGTTGTACAATTCGCTGCAAATTAATAAATAAATAATAAAAAAGGGGGGAAATGTTTTCATGTCTTCAATAAATCCATGCATCGCATGTGTGCTAAAGTGCACAGTCCACAGCAAATGTGTAGTTTCTTTCTGAAATGCGCCTTGGCAAATGCTTCCTGCACAAATCCTCTGCTAGCCAGGCCACCCTCACCCTTGCACCGTGGTGGTTGTCACAGAAGACAGGCCAACTAGAGCGACCCTGCAGGCTAACTAGAGCGACCCTGCAGGCTAACTAGAGCGACACAGCAGGGATAACAGCTACAGCCCAACCTTAGTAGATGAGGCTTGTATGGTGCTCCCCTCCTTACACCGTGCAGCGCGACAAATTTGGTTGCGGGGCTGGTTTCTTTAAAAAACAATACTAAATCTGCCCCCTCTTCTGTAACTAAAGATAGTATAAGGGTTTGCAACTTTAGGGTAATTGCATTATCCAGTAGTGTGTGGCTTTGCAATCTCTGTGTGAGTTGCGGTAAGTGACGGCCCTCTCAGAAGGTACCTGTTAATGCTGTACTAAGGACAGAGGGTGAAAAATAACATTATGTACATGGTCTCTGATTAAACTCGCCCACTTAGTACAGCCTGCGAGAATGTGAAAAGTGTTTGCGTGGAGGAACAGCACTGTCATCGTTTAAGGCAAAATGGCTACATCCATTGTAAAAGCACGTCCGTATTATCATCTCGTTATATTTGAATATGAAATGACAGGTTAAAAACAGGACGCCTGACAGTCGTTATCACGAAACCAAGGCTAAGTTCTACGTTTCCCCGCTAGAGAGAAGCGGCGAGGTTTGTGCTGAGTTCCGCGTGCTCCAGGAAACTGCAGAGTGTAATAAAATTCGAGGCAGCCGGGAAGAGCGCCAGCATCACTTTAATAAGTGTGCTGCTCGAACAGCAGTAAAATATAGTAGATGATTCTGAAAATCGCATCTCTAAAAAAATGTAACCAGCGCTAGGATAAGGCTGCAGCAGTAGAAAACAAACATCAAAATTAAAAGCAGTTGTGATGTGCTGACACCTTTAGTACTCGGTCACCACAGCTGTAGAGCCCAGCCTCCCACCACAGCGCTGCGCTCACTATTCCACATTTTGGCTTTCATTCACCCTCTAATACCCGGTATGTTTCTGTGGACGAACCGCGCTAATGAGGGTGTAACAGACAGCTGTGCAGCTCAGATTCATGCCCGAGATTTGAGGTGGATAAACATGATGCCCGGCGGTACGCAGGGCACGGCGGGAGAACAGCTGTGCGTGGCTTCGAAACCGCGCCGTGGGCCCGAGGGGGCGAGGCGGGGGTCTCCCCCTGCACGTATGCTGCAGAGTATGTGCGGTCCCAACTCCCTAGGGTCCACGCTGCTGTCCTACAACGCAGTAAACGGGAACCTGTATGCGGCCAGTGTATAAGTTTGACAGAGCAGTAAGACTCTGCGCCTGTACCCTCGGGAGTTTTGCTTTTTGTGTCCAGCTTGGGGAATGCACCGCACCCAAGGATGGAGAGAAGCTACTACTCGGATTTTCAAGGGACAAAGTGGGGACGGACGGGAGGGAGCGAGACAGCAGGATGGATCTTGTTCTTAAGGCAGTAACGGAACGAGTCAAAGTGGAGGGGGGAGACAGGCAGGGGGAGGGTGGGAGACAGGCAGCTCGGGGAGCAGGGAGGGAAGAGGTGGGAGTTGCGCTGGCGTTGCCTGCTCAGAGCAGCATCCGGCAGCACTCCTGCGCCCCCAGCTCTCAGGAGGGACCAGCGCCGAGCAGAGAACTCGAGGAGCTGGGTGGCCAGACGCCTCTGCCTGTACCTGAAGGGGGAGGTAGCCCCGGATAGGAGCACGCCCTGCAACCTTGCCAGAGCCGCAGCCTTGACCCAAAGGTAATGTAAAGCTTTGCCATTTAAGTCCCTACCACCACCGTTGTACAGGTGTAAATGTGTTTAAGGGATTTTAAAAAGGGGGATTTGGGTATATGCGAGGTGGCTCTCTGTAATGTGAATTTGAATAAAAGTTGCAAGCACGTTTTTTAACGAACTGCCGAAAAAATTCGTATAGTATCTGGGATACTTCTCTAAATTGTTATACATAAAAATGTACTAACCACAGCTAATTACCGATATCTGATAAAATGGTGTTCTGTCTTGAAGGGTTAGCGCAGAGCCCCTTTTTTGCGCCTGCGGTGTGTAAAGTGAATTCATGTTGCCCGATATTTCTCTGAGTTGGTGCTTCAATTTCAGATAGTATAGCTCGGAAACTGTGAACACGGTTCTCCTCTATCTTTTTCTGAGCCGTGATGCTTAAAAATAAAGCGCAATCTCTGAGAAAGGTTAGGTTAAATTAATTCACTTTACGCACTGGAGGCGCCTAAAACAAGTGCTCGGCTCTGCGCCAAAAACTCACTTCTTGATAGGGCCCTCGGGTGTTTGAAAGGGCAGTAAAAGGACGCCTCTCAAACTCATATCAGCATGCCTAGAAGGAATGGGTGAACTGGACAGAGAAGCACGAACATGCGAGCTACACCTGTGCGTGGTGCCATTACACAGGTGTGCAATGGCACATTTAATCAATCTAGCCTTAGCAATGTACTCCTCGGAAGTGTCATCTAATTTATATGCTTGAATACTGCAAAGCATATCGAAAGGTGGGAACAGGGATGCTAATTTAATTTAATCTACATATGTTGGAAGATATCGGCAAACCCCTTTTTTATTCACTATGTATTCACTATTAAACATGACCAATCCAACCCCAGCATTTGGCTCACTGTCCCAAATTGAGTTACTTTACACACTGTTGCTTTTGTGTTCAGTTTGTGATGCCGCGTGATCACCGTCACTCTAGCTGTTTCTCTGCCCTTCACCCCACAGGGTCCTTGCCGTCTCACACGCACAGGACGAGGGCAGGCGGGCGCAGGTTATGGAGTCACCCGTGCAGATTTTCAGAGAGAAAGACGAGATGCGGCGCCTGGCGCCCACCTGCTGCGTCCCAAGCAACTCCAGCATCTGGCCTCTGGGCTGGCACGACTACTATGGGCTCAATAACAGCGAAGAGGCCTGGGAGCTAGGCCATCACCAGGCCAACCACACCAACATGTCCCCCACCATCCCCATTATCATCACCGCGGTCTACTCCATGGTCTTTGTGGTCGGCCTGGTGGGAAACTCCTTGGTCATGTTCGTCATCATCAGGTAAGAAGAGCCGGCATCTTTTCTCCAAGCCACGCGCTTCTCATCACTTCTCATTGGTTGGATTGAAAGGAAGCTTGGGGCCACAGGAGTGTTGTGCTACCGGGGTCCCTGAGTAGTGTTTTGCTGCTGGTGGGGAGCATAGACACTTATATCTGGATGAACTGCGTCTAGCGCTCTGTAATGAAATCGTCCAAAAGCAAGGAGACCCCGGCTAGTTGTGATTACAGCAACCAAGTTCCCAGATTGGGATACAGGGAAGACAATGCAGAAAATACCTGGTAGGCTTTAGAGAAGCATGATGGCGCAGTGCCATCTAGCGGGCCCACTGTGGTTCGTTTGCTGTCATATTCATAAGGAAAGCCTCGCTCCGTCTGGGTGATGCAAAATTGAGTTGAATTTATAGATATTTCTGCCGTGCCTAATTTACACAATTATAATAATGATAAAAATGCTAGGTGAATGGAACTCATATTTTTCTTAGGTGTCTGGAGCTGGAGGTTCCGATTGTCAGGATACCTTTAGGTCAAGGCTGCCCTGTCCTGGTTTTACCCCGTGCCACTTTCTTCTACCACCTAAGCACACCCTTGAAAGTTCATTTTTAATTCCTGCTTGCTTCCTTATTCACTCTTTACTTTTGCTCATTCTTTTTTCCATTTTCTGTCTCTCTTTCTGTTCTGGTTTGAAGTTCTATGATGAAAAATATCTTCCGGTCAGCAAATCTGATAGGCCGATGCCCATCACCGGCAAACAACTGCAGAAATAAAGCACTGCCCGGTGAGGTTGAAGTGGATAGGTCTAGGATCTATTGGGAACGAAGTTCCCAAGTTTTCTTACTTTTATCGAAAAAGTTCCCATATTTTTCAGTAAAGAATAACCGTCGTGCACTAAATGACAATCTTGAGTAGCTGTATGTTAAAACGAAAGAATGTCTCTTGCACTATAAATGCCAGTTTAATTTGCATTTGTATTAATTTAAGGTGTGTGCCGTATATTCTACACGCAGAAGAGTTAAGGGCCAACCACATAGTTACAAAATATATATTTTTTCTTTAAAGTTATGCATTTGAACCTGCCCCTTATTTACTGGCCTCGCCTCCATGTGTGCTCAGGATGACAGATCCCATACTTTTTAATTCACTTCGACCACTAACTACTAGTGTATACTTACTCAAATGTTAGTAAATATCGAGTTTTATGTAGTTTTTTTTCCTTTTGATTGTGGAATGGGATGGACGAACTGGGGAGACGTTCATTTTCGCGAAAATACGTTTTTCAAATCACTTAATTTGGAAAGTGCTAATAATGATAGGCTGTCAGAGGAGATTGAAAGCATAGGCGAAAGTGAGGATGAGAATACATTCAATGGCACCTTCCATACAAGCAGCACTCAGCATGCAATGAGCACAGATAGCTCAGTTCAACGGCTAAAACGATGAACCTCGAAGCTGGGGGTCTGGGGTGGAGGCTCGGCAGGGACGCTCAACATCCTGTGAATCTAGGGGCAAATCACTGCGTTTTCCTTGTAACTGTTGAGCTCTTTCCTGTGATATTCTCATTTCGCTGAATATGCATTCTCATACTTGAGAACGATCTGCACTAATTATTTTTAATGGACTGTGCCTTTTGCAAATCGTATGTTATGAGCTGTATTTATGGTAATGAGGGAAGGGGGCAGAGTTGACTCACTAAATCACATTTATTTTGACGCAGTTTCCGAGTTCCTAGCAGAGCGTGACTGACTATTGTATTTTTCGGTGCCATTAGTTCCTTCAGTTTGACTCATTTGTCCCCTTTTCAAGCAAAGTGTACGAGTCGATTTGGAATACAACATGTTCCCCTTTGTACCTTATCTCCAGGGTGTTAAAACCGGCGAGAGCAAAGTTCCATGCTGTCATTTCGAACACCAATTGGAATACTGCTCTGTATGGTAAGGCCCCTCCCAATCCTCGGTCCCTCTGCTGCTGATCTCAAAGATTAAAGCCATCCCATGAGGCGCAGGGTCAGACTGATTTGCATATAGCCATGTCTGAACTGGGGTGGCAGAGTGGGCTAAAGAACGGTGATGGATCAAACCCAGATCTTTTGACTGGGTGTGAGTGTTTGAATGGTTCAGATGCTCCGTCCATCACCACCCCCTTTTGTACCGATCTCAAAGATTGGCACCACAGGAGAAGAGAAGGGAACCCTTGTACAACACGAGCTCAACTCTTCCGGCACAATCTCTTTACCTGTATTTTAAAACTAACATATGCCTGATGTCCTGTCATACACGTCCACCCCACCTCTCACAGGTCATCTTTTCCGACCTCTCACAGGTCATCTTCTCCGACCTCTCGCAGGTTTCTTCATTGATTTCTCGCATTCTCCGACCTCTCACAGGTCTCTTCTCTGATCTCTTGTAGGTCTCTTCTCTGACTCTCTGACCTCTCGCAGGTCTCTTCTCTGACCTCTCGCAGGTCTTTTCTCTGAACTCTCGTAGGTCTCCTCTTTCGACCTCTCGCAGGTGTCTTCTCTGACCTCTCGCAGGTCTTTTCTCTGAACTCTCGTAGGTCTCCTCTTTCGACCTCTCGCAGGTGTCTTCTCTGACCTCTCGCAGGTCTTTTCTCTGAACTCTCGTAGGTCTCCTCTTTCGACCTCTCGCAGGTGTCTTCTCTGACCTCTCGCAGGTCTTTTCTCTGAACTCTCGTAGGTCTCCTCTTTCGACCTACTGCAGGTCTCTTCTCTGACCTCTCGCAGGTCTTTTCTCTGAAATCTCGTAGGTCTCTGCTTTCGACCTACTGCAGGTCTCTTCTCTGACCTCTCGCAGGTCTCTTCTCTGACCTCTTGCAGGTCTCTTCTCTGATATCTCGTAGGTCTCCTCTTTCGACCTCTCGCAGGTCTCTTCTCTGACCTCTCGCAGGTCTCTTCTCTGACCTCTCGCAGGTCTCTTCTCTGACCTCTCGCAGGTCTTTTCTCTGAAATCTCGTAGGTCTCCGCTTTCGACCTACTGCAGGTCTCTTCTCTGACCTCTCGCAGGTCTCTTCTCTGACCTCTTGCAGGTCTCTTCTCTGATATCTCGTAGGTCTCCTCTTTCGACCTCTCGCAGGTCTCTTCTCTGACCTCTCGCAGGTCTCTTCTCTGACCTCTCGCAGGTCTCTTCTCTGACCTCTCGCAGGTCTTTTCTCTGAACTCTCGTAGGTCTCCTCTTTCGACCTCTCGCAGGTCTCTTCTCTGACCTCTCGCAGGTCTCTTCTCTGACCTCTCGCAGGTCTCTTCTCTGACCTCTCGCAAGTCTTTTCTCTGAACTCTCGTAGGTCTCCGCTTTCGAGCTACTGCAGGTCTCTTCTCTGACCTCTCGCAGGTCTCTTCTCTAACCTCTCGCAGGTCTCTTCTCTGACCTCTCGCAGGTCTCTGCTCTGACCTCTCGCAGGTCTTTTCTCTGAACTCTCGTAGGTCTCCGTTTTCGACCTACTGCAGGTCTCTTCTCTGACCTCTCGCCGGTCTCTTCTCTGACCTCTCGCAGGTCTCTGCTCTGACCTCTCGCAGGTCTTTTCTCTGAAATCTCGTAGGTCTCCGCTTTCGACCTACTGCAGGTCTCTTCTCTGACCTCTCGCAGGTCTCTTCTCTGACCTCTTGCAGGTCTCTTCTCTGATATCTCGTAGGTCTCCTCTTTCGACCTCTCGCAGGTCTCTTCTCTGACCTCTCGCAGGTCTCTTCTCTGACCTCTCGCAGGTCTCTTCTCTGACCTCTCGCAGGTCTTTTCTCTGAAATCTCGTAGGTCTCCGCTTTCGACCTACTGCAGGTCTCTTCTCTGACCTCTCGCAGGTCTCTTCTCTGACCTCTTGCAGGTCTCTTCTCTGATATCTCGTAGGTCTCCTCTTTCGACCTCTCGCAGGTCTCTTCTCTGACCTCTCGCAGGTCTCTTCTCTGACCTCTCGCAGGTCTCTTCTCTGACCTCTCGCAGGTCTCTTCTCTGACCTCTCGCAGGTCTTTTCTCTGAACTCTCGTAGGTCTCCTCTTTCGACCTCTCGCAGGTCTCTTCTCTGACCTCTCGCAGGTCTCTTCTCTGACCTCTCGCAGGTCTCTTCTCTGACCTCTCGCAAGTCTTTTCTCTGAACTCTCGTAGGTCTCCGCTTTCAACCTACTGCAGGTCTCTTCTCTGACCTCTCGCAGGTCTCTTCTCTAACCTCTCGCAGGTCTCTTCTCTGACCTCTCGCAGGTCTCTGCTCTGACCTCTCGCAGGTCTTTTCTCTGAACTCTCGTAGGTCTCCGCTTTCGACCTACTGCAGGTCTCTTCTCTGACCTCTCGCCGGTCTCTTCTCTGACCTCTCGCAGGTGTCTTCTCTGACCTCTCGCAGGTCTTTTTTCTGAACTCTCATAGGTCTCCTCTTTCGAGCTCTTGCAGGTCTCTTCTCTTGAGGATGCACCCCTTGCACCTCAAGGCTATGCCGACATGGAACTCTCTTCAGCCTCCACTCAGGCAAGCTTTGCAGGGTCTATCACACCCTGTAACAACATGGGCCCTCTTCCTCGTAGGGCTCTCACTCTCGAGCTCCAGCCTGGACTGTCAGGTTCTCGGACGCGGTCTTCGGTGCACTTCAGACTTTTGTACCTTCAGTCCTTCACTTGTGGGTGCTCCTTCTGCTGACGCCTTGCTCACCCTCTTCCTCCTCTGGCTATGGCATCCTTTCACCCCTGGGAGCGCAGTCACCACTCTCCTCCTCAACGCAGTGGTGTTACACAACTGCAGTGGACACTCAAAGCCCAGCTTTCCCTCCTGAAATCTTATCTCTTGTTTGGGGTCTCTTTGCTCCTGGGTGCTGCCACCAGCTTCAACCATGTGCCAGGTAACATTCAAAGCGATGCAGGCCTTTCCTTTCCCTCAGGTGTCCTGTACTGCTACAGTGAACACTTTTGGCCACTAGGTGTTACTGCTCTCCTCCTCATAGGCCCTAGAAGCATTTTCCCCTTGGTGCTCACTCGCTGATTGGCGATGTAGTCCTCCAGGCAAACAGAGCACAGTGAAGGTCTTTGCGGGGCTGCACACTTACACAAGACAGCTTCATCATTTACTTCACTGATTTCTTATTTATTTATTTATTTTTCAGCCACTGAGTGCAGTACTTCTCTCATTTCAGGCACAAGCTCCCACCACACAGACGCTGTGGGCCTTTCCTCCCAAACCTAATTTCTCTTCTGGCATGACTAGCCCCATGCTCATTAGATTGGTTCGCACATGGCTGGGTCCAAACTGGTGTGGCGTAGTGGGAAAAAGAACAATGGATTTAACGCAGCTCTCTTGACTGGGGGAGAATGTTTAAATCATTCAGCATTCCGTTCATCATTTGTTGCAGTTACATTTTTCACCCTAAATGGGATGGGTATGCCCAGAAGTGGGTCCTTTGCTCACTGTGCAACTGGATTCAAGCTAGCCTGGAGGATGAAGTGTGACATACCCCGAAACCGGCCCCAGTATGGTTGTTTCTGGTCCAGGGAAAACCTGGCTTGGCAGTTCGGTCTGGACTGTTCCTATGAGGCACAGGCACAAGACTGATTTGCATATGCCTGGGTCCAAACTGGGTTGGCGTATTGGGCAAAAGAACAATGGATTTAACCCAGATCTCTTGACTTGGTGAGAATGTTTGAATCATTCAGCATTCTGTCCATCATTTGTTGCAGTTACACTTTTCACCCTAAGTGGGATAGGTATGCCCAGACGTTGGTCCCTTGCTCACTGTGCCACTGGATTCAAGTCAGCCTGGCTGATGAAGGGTGACATACCCTGAAACCAGTCCTAGGATGCTTGTTTCCGGTCAAGGGAGTACCGGGCTTGGCAGTTCGGTGTGGACTGTTCCCAAGAGACACAGGATCAAGATTGATTTCCATATGGCTGGATCCAAACCGGGGTGGCGTAGTGGGCAAAAGAACAATGGATTTAACCCAGATATCTTGACTGGGGGAGAATGTTTGAATCAGTCAACATTCCGTCCAACATTTGTTGCAGTTACACTTTCCGTCTTAAGTGGGATGGGTGGGCCAGACATGGGTTCCTTGCTCACTGTGCCACTGGATTCAAGCTAGCATGGCTGATGAAGGGTGACATACCCTGAAACTGGTCCCAGGATGCTTGTTTCCAGTACAAGGAGGACCTGGCTTGTTAGTTCTGTCTGAACTGTTCCCATGAGGCACAGGGTCAAGACTGATTTGCATATGGCTGGGTCCAAACTGGGGTGGCGTAGTGGGCACAATATCAATGGATTGAACCCAGATCTCTTGACTGGGGGCGAATGTTGGCATCATTCAGCATTTTGTCCATCATTTGTTGCAGTTACACATTGGATTTTCAGCCGCAGCGACCTGCCCTGTGCTGCAAGCCTGTTTAATTTTGCATTATGCCCCTTTAACGGTCTAGACAGATCATGGAGCCTCGTGCTTCCTCTGGATGGCCCTGCCACTATGTCCCTTGCCCTGCCTGCTCCTTTCCCAGGTGCACCTGGGCAGACCACACCTCTTCCTCCAACGCAGGAGTCTCTTGTCGAGGCAAAGTGATGGGGTAGCGCAGTGCACTGCTGGGGGCAGCAGAGCCAATCTCCAATTTTGCTAGCCACACTGCCCTTACTTTCCTCATGGGCGTGGCACCGTTGCTGAATGCCGATACTTGTCTACACGAGGGGGGAG
This sequence comes from Lissotriton helveticus, assembly GCF_964261635.1. NCBI lineage: Eukaryota > Metazoa > Chordata > Amphibia > Caudata > Salamandridae > Lissotriton > Lissotriton helveticus. The sequence goes on from NC_136063.1 coordinate 667,611,218, forward strand.
ACCTCCTGTAGAGCAGTGGCACTTCTTCCCTCTATGTAACTTTTTTCTTCTTTTCTTTTTTTAATGTCCTCATTTGCCTATGAAAAATCCTTCCATAGAACGTGCTAGAGTTTTCCTTCTCCTTTGCTGGAAGAAAACGGTTCAACCGATACCACCCTTCAATTGTGAATCTTACTTCTGTACACCATTATCCTCCAAGCAGACTCTGCCCAATAGGAAAAGTGCCAGCAGAAGCGAGGTAGGCTTAATCATCGGACCCCTCATCTGCTCTTTCTCTTCCTACTTCTAACCACTTGGTTAGTGGTGGCCAAAATTCATATCTTTTCTTCCCATGACCCGACATATCTAATCTAGCAATATTCTTACCGATAGTACACAGTCCTTATAGTGGGGGGGTGGGTTAGGTCTACCCATTTCCTGCATATATCCCTGTGTGCCAATAGTATTGCATAGAATATCAGTTTTGATTGCTCTCTGTTACCTTTTAACTGTACATCCAGAAATAAAATAAAAAACAAAGATATGCTTACCTGAAGTTGTATCTTCAGGATATTAGATAAAGTTTTACTCATGTTCTCCCAAAATGGCTGAATCTTGGGGCAATTCATATACATGTGTACATCATCTTCTTTCAATTTTCCACGTTTCAGACATGCCATCTCTCCTCCTTTCCCAAATACCGATAATCTTAATGGAGTCCAATATGCCCTATGGATTGAAAACAGATGGTTCCTTCTTAAATAGACGGGTTTTACTACTTTATACACCATAGTCATAGATACTTGCCATAAGTTCTCCAGCGAAGGCTCCGGCAGGAATTTTCCTCACAGCTCCAGCGTCAATGTGAACCTCCCATCTGTCGTGTGAATCATCAGCCAATACCAGACTGAAATTTCTCTCTTCATGCATATTCCCAACATCAGATTCTCTTCAAATTCATTTGGTCCCCCTATCATCGTACTGTAGGGTTGGTACCATCTCTGAATCTGGAGGATTTTGAATCTCAACACCACGTTGGCCGTCCTTTCTCTGCTCATCTCCCATGGTATCAAATGTCATTTATTCATTAAATGTTCCCATCTCAATATGCCCACTTCCCATAGTGAACTCGCTAACTTATCTTTTGTTCAGTCAGGCGAACCTACGGGTCCCAAATTGGGGCCAGACTTCCAAAATAAGGTAACTTTAAGTTTCTTTTAATCCTGTAACATTTCTCTGCCATGCCCCGTAATATTTTCAGTCTGACTTTTTTGAAGTATTTGGAATCTGTGTACTTATGCAAAAAAACAAACTCCCCTCCATTCACATACTTAACATTTCCGCAAAGATTCTACCTATTTCTGAGCACCTAAGTCTATCCAGGAGCATTTTCCCATTGTTCAGCAAGAACGCCCAATAATAGAATTGCAAGACTGGTAACGCTAGACCCCCTTTCTCTAATTTCCTTCTCAGCTTCTTCCAAGCTATACAAGGCCTTTTTGATGACCACATAAAACTACTGATATGGCCTTACAACTTTCCAAACTACTCCTTCTTGAAGGGTATAAGGATTGAATTAAATAAAAAAGTGAACTTTGGGAGAATAACCATTTTCACCAAATTTACTCGGCCGCAAATGGTTAGAGGCAGATGTGACCAATTTGCCATCAAGTTACACACTTCCCTCTTAATTTTGTAAAAGTTTTCCTTAGAAAGTTTGGTGATACCCGGCATAATCTTAATCCCTAAGTACCTCATCTCCCTCTTATCCTTTTCTTTTCCCTTTTCGGTGTTCCAGGCCATTATCTCTGTCTTTCCCCTGATGATCTCATATCACGAGATCTTACCAAAGTCCACTGTCAATCCCATAACTTGATTCATGGGCTTCTGCAAATGGGTCATATAAATCAAAAGGTCATCAGCGTATAAAGCTAATTTCTTCTCCCAACCTTTAAATCTTTTCAATATGGGCCACGCAGGAGGTCACAACCAGCCTCAGAAGTGCCTCAGTGAGGCGAGGGTAGTACTTTCTACTGAGGCTGTAACCTATTTACACTGCTGCACGTCCAAGAGCGGCTCACTTTACCCTCGACTGCTCCAGCCCCACCGCGAGCGCCTCTAACCTCACGAGTTGCGTGGGGGCTGGAGGTGAAGACGGGAGAACCTCCATTTCTTGGTCTCGCTATGCAGGCGGCCCAGACTGGATTCAGGGGTGCTGACAGGCATTCGTCCTTAAGGCCATGGACAGCCTCATATCTTCAGGCACATCCAAGTGACTGAGATCCTGACCACTATTACTCCCTCAATTCACTGCAGCTGACCGGCACAGCTTGCAGATGCCTGAGCAGGTACGTAGCATCGGTACGATCAAGGCGCTGCTGTTGCTCTTTGTCCTCACTTTGCCCTCCGGACCAGACATGCTACTTCACCAAACAGGCTATTCTGATGATCTGACTCGGACCCTCTGGCTCACCACTTGCCCAGTGGCTCACTGGGGACAGACATTTCCTGCTCTGCTACAGTGTCACCACTGGTAGGGGGTACATTCAACACAGGCCATGCTCTCCCCCTTATCCACCATCAAGGCGCTTGCACATACGGGTCACCCGCTCGGCGACAATGTAAAGGGTTGGGGTCCTAGGTCCCCATATACTGATAATAAAGACACACCACACAGATAGATTGTATCTGGAACTGGACCAGGGCACATGTGCCAGGCCTGTTTTATTTCTATAGGTAGGGGGGTTTTGTCCTACGGGTCCTGGCTGGACAACGTACATTAATAAAGAAGAAAAAGTGCCAGGGCTCGAGTTTTAACCACCAGAGCTTATTTATTCAGCTGGTGTATACCTTCCTTTCATTATTTCCAGAAGGTACGCATTTGTCATTGTTTCAACTTTTCAAAACATATTTACATTTTTAGACAAAGGATGAGACATTCCTTTTACTGTAGAGACAACATTTCATACATTGAAAATGCTTGCAATATATTCAAACATAAAACAAATCAGAAAGAATTCATGAATGGTTACACTTTCACTATTTCATGCAAAACAAACAATAAATCATGGACACCTCAGCTTATTCGAGTATTTTAAAATACATTGCCCTATGTTATTATGCGCCACTTAAAGCAGCCAAATAGCCGACGCGTTTCCAAACCCTTCTTTTAGTTAATAGGGTTCTTCCTCAGGGCTGGGCTGTATACCTGTGGTGTGAAATTAAGGGACATTTAGTATCTCCTTTCTCCCAAAAATCTTAAATTACTTAGTCATCCGGAAAAAACCTTTGTTGGATTTTTACCTTGTCTCACGATATTGTGGACTGCTGTTCTCAAATGGGGGGCATCGGGTAAACTTGATTTTTCACCATTACCTAAACAGGGTTAAAGGTTGGTGATTCGTATGAGTATTGAAAATTCTGGCACTTGTTAACGTGTTTGGTGTCTCAGTTTAAGGACGCGCTGGCACCTACTTGTTTTGTCTTCTTCTACTCGGTCGCTAACTCGGAGTAACCTTTAAGGGCAGTCGATCGCATGTTCCACCACTTTCTTTCTGTGTGATGCAAGATTTTGAAATTAATCCCAAATCGGAACCAGTACCCGACTTTTGCACACATTCGTGTTATAATCTTGCTTACTTGTGTGGGACGCGGCGGAAGACCCAGGCACTGCTACATTTCAATATAGTCGTGGGGGCGGTTATGAATCATTGTCGGTTTCAAAATTCTGTGGAGGAGAGACACCAATGAATACCATTGCTTGGCGGTCGTATCTATTATCTTTCAGCGCTTCATTTCGATTGCTGCAGATGTTCTTACCTATGTCTCTGTATCTTTGAGGCAGTGCTCGGGGTTCTGTCGGTCCGCGTGCTGTTCACTCGTCTGTTGCTATTCAAGTGAAATTTTGGAGTGGAACTCGGTTTCCTGTTTATGTATGCTGCTAGGCATTGTGGGATTTGTAGTTTTTGTGAACTGATCACACTTTCTTGGATAATCCTGTGTTGGATTTACGGGTGACTGACAAGGGGTGCGGCGCAGTAGTTACATCTCTTTATTGAGTGTGTCTAAAACACAAAGGTGGGGTTCACAGGGGGCTCAATAATAAGATCTTTGTAGTTCAGACATTTCGTTCAAGCCATCCATCACGCAATTGAATTTCCAAAATTAGATAGGCTTCTTTTTTCAGTAGCATGCATGGCATCGATGTTTCCTCCTCTTGGAGGAACTTTTATAGCTTGTAGTACTGTCCATTTGAAATCTATCTCATTGTGGTTGTGCTCAACGAAGTGCTGTACCATTGGTGCGGACAGCACTTTGTTCTTAATTCTAGACCTGTGTTGGGCTATTCGTTGGTTGGCTTTTTGGGTGGTTTTCCCAATGTACAGCTTGGGACAAGGGCACATAACTGCGTATATCACGTTGGTTGTAGTTGCAGTTTGAGAATCCTTTATGTGTCCATTTGAATGTTTTGAATTGAAATTCTTCGCCTTCTATTGTATTGGGGCAAGAAGCACACGTACCACATTTATGGTGGCCTGTTATGGGCGGTAGTTTCCACAAGGTGCGCAAGTCAGTTTTTACTTGGCTGACTCCCAGGTCAGCTCTTACAATATGCTGTGCAATGCTTCTATTTTTCTTTAAAGCAAACAATGGCTTCTCCATTGGAATTTCTGAGTTCTGGATCAGATGCCAATTCTTTAAAATGATGGACTTCAACTTATTAGTGTAAGGCCCAAATGTGGTGACACATACCGGCCTTTCAAGAGGTTTGATGTCTTTGTTTGTTGTCAATAATTCCTCTCGTGGGGTGTGCCATGCTCGTGTGGTTGAGTGTTTTAATAATTTGGGCGGATAGCCCCTCTGTAGTAGTTGATCCCTAAGTATTTGAGAATGGGTTAAAAAATCTTCCTTCCTTGAACAATTCCGTCGGATTCTCAACATTTGTCCATATGGCAAATTGGATTTTAGACTTTTCGGGTGGTAGCTTGCATAGTGCAAGATTGTGTTCTTGTCTGTGTCTTTACGATGTAGGGTAGTTGTTAATTTATTTTCATAGGGAAAAACCACCACATCAAGAAAAGTGAGAGATGTTCGACTGCATGTCATTGTAAATTTTATATCTGGATGTCTGGTGTTAAGCCACTGGTGGAATTGGGCAAGCATTTCTTCAGACCCTATCCATTGGCACCAGATATCATCTATGAAACGATACCATTTGGTTATGTTTAGCTGAAATGGGTTATTGTGGTAGATGAAGCGCTCCTCATACAGGGACATGAAGAGCACCGCCATTTCCGGGGCATAAGGACACCCCATGGCGGTGCCCTTCACCTGCACGTAGAACGCGTCCAAGAACCGGAAGTAGTTCCTTTTGAGTGCTATTCTCGCTAAGTCAATAATGAAGTCTGTGGGGACTCTGTGTGGTCGGGGTCGTGTGTCAAGATAGTATTCCATTGCTTCAAGTCCCTCCTGTTGGGGGATTTGGGTGTATAAAGAGGTGACATCAAAGGATACCATCAGTTCTTGAGTTCCGTCAAATGGGGTCCCTTCAATCTTATTAATGAAATCCCTTGTGTCTTTAAGGTATGATGTTACTTGAGGCAAAAAGGGTTTTAGGAATACATCCACATATTTCGCTAATGGTTCTAATACTGAATCACACCCGGAGACTATAGGCCTTCCGGGTGGTTCAGACAAGCTCTTGTGAATCTTTGGTAGAAAATAAATCACTGGAATACGTGGACTTTTTTTGTCTAGATATTGGAATTCCTTCATTCCAAGTATCCCCTTTTCCCGACCCTCTGTCAGTTTTGTCTGAATCTCAGCTTTTATTTGTGAAGTTGGATCTTCTTTAACTTCTCGATACCAGTCGGTGTTTTTAATTTGGCTGTTAGCTTCAGCAATGTATTTGTCTCTGTCCCAGACCACCAGTGCACCCCCTTTGTCAGCGGGTTTTAACACTATGGTATCATCATCGCGTAAGTTGTTCAAAGCCATTTCTTGATCTCTACTGATGTTCCTCTTGAGGAACACTTTTTGTTTGCTCAATTGTGTGATGGAGGATAGAACGATCTGTTCAAAGGCAATTATTTCCTTGGGAATATTATACGTTGGGGGAACAAATGTGGATTTGTTGGATAGATTAGAGGGTTCAATAACTCTAGTGTCTTCTCTGTTATGGAAAAATGCCTTTAGTCTCAGTTTGCGACAAAACTCTAATGCTTCAATTTTTAGATGCGTCAGGTCAGTGTGGGTTGTTGGCACAAACTTAAGTCCTAATTCCAAAACAGTTTTTTCATGTGTAGTTAAAACTCTGTTTGAGATATTCACAATGGAGGTCGGATTTATGTTTTGTATTGGGTTCTTCGTGTTCGCATTTCCCATGGTTGGGGCTGCGGTTTGAATCTGACTCTTCCTCTGCCTTCGCCTTTCTCTAAAAAAGGATTTCTTTTAGAAGGTCCCTCCCTGGGGTCTGAATCGTTAGCCGATTCTGAGGATGAACTCTCTGAAAACGTTAGAAATCTGTTTTTCGACCTCCCCTGATATTGTGATAACGCTCGTCGGGATTCTGTTTGGGTATAATAATCCTCCTTGAGGTATGGATAAACTGATTCGATTTTGAAAGCCTTAACGTCTTTGTCGAATTTATTGGACCTGAAGTTATTGGTATTGTCTCTAAATGGGCAATTTCCTTATTGATCTTTTCGAGTAGAGTTTTAGCTTCGTCAACAGTGTGGTTATCCTCAATAGCTTTAATCAATCCCTCTATCTCCTCCTGTTCTTTCTCACAAATTCTCTTCGCTGTTTCAACAGTGTGGACCATGAGGTCTCTGCTACACTTCGTCGCTATATAACTGAAGCCCTTTTTGTATAGTGGGTCCTCTGTGAACACCACCGGTACGTTCTTTACTTGAAGTCCCCAAGGGATGGTACCTGCCTTGAGGTGTTCAAACAAAAAATGCCCGTGCAATTCTGTGCGTGTGTGTTTTTTATGTAATCTTAGTAATTTGTCACTCTCGTTTTGTTGTTGTGCATTTGTGCTGAGTTTAATTGAGGAGAACGGAGAAGGTCCCGAAATCAAATTCTTTATGTGTGTCTCAGAAAAGGAAAGGGTTTCGTCCTCTGACATGTTCCAACAGGTTATTTTCTATAACCCGTTGTAGTAATTACTTAACAAGTTTTCAACTTCTGTGTCTAGAGACCCACGCAGGCTGGTGGCTGCTCTTTTTACGTCTATAGGTAGGGGGGTTTTGTCCTACGGGTCCTGGCTGGACAACGTACATTAATAAAGAAGAAAAAGTGCCAGGGCTCGAGTTTTAACCACCAGAGCTTATTTGTTCAGCTGGTGTATACCTTCCTTTCATTATTTCCAGAAGGTACGCATTTGTCATTGTTTCAACTTTTCAAAACATATTTACATTTTTAGACAAAGGATGAGACATTCCTTTTACTGCAGAGACAACATTTCATACATTGAAAATGCTTGCAATATATTCAAACATAAAACAAATCAGAAAGAATTCATGAATGGTTAAAGTTCTTTATTAATGTACGTTGTCCAGCCCGGACCCGTAGGACAAAACCCCCCTACCTATAGACGTAAAAAGAGCAGGCACCAGCCTGCGTGGGTCTCTAGACACAGAAGTTGAAAACTTGTTAAGTAATTACTACAACGGGTTATAGAAAATAACCTATTGGAACATGTCAGAGGACGAAACCCTTTCCTTTTCTGAGACACACATAAAGAATTTGATTTCGGGACCTTCTCCGTTCTCCTCAATTAAACTCAGCACAAATGCACAACAACAAAACGAGAGTGACAAATTACTAAGATTACATAAAAAACACACACGCACAGAATTGCACGGGCATTTTTTGTTTGAACACCTCAAGGCAGGTACCATCCCTTGGGGACTTCAAGTAAAGAACGTACCGGTGGTGTTCACAGAGGACCCACTATACAAAAAGGGCTTCAGTTATATAGCGACGAAGTGTAGCAGAGACCTCATGGTCCACACTGTTGAAACAGCGAAGAGAATTTGTGAGAAAGAACAGGAGGAGATAGAGGGATTGATTAAAGCTATTGAGGATAACCACACTGTTGACGAAGCTAAAACTCTACTCGAAAAGATCAATAAGGAAATTGCCACATTTAGAGACAATACCATTAACTTCAGGTCCAATAAATTCGACAAAGACGTTAAGGCTTTCAAAATCGAATCAGTTTATCCATACCTCAAGGAGGATTATTATACCCAAACAGAATCCCGACGAGCGTTATCACAATATCAGGGGAGGTCGAAAAACAGATTTCTAACGTTTTCAGAGAGTTCATCCTCAGAATCGGCTAACGATTCAGACCCCAGGGAGGGACCTTCTAAAAGAAATCCTTTTTTAGAGAAAGGCGAAGGCAGAGGAAGAGTCAGATTCAAACCGCAGCCCCAACCATGGGAAATGCGAACACGAAGAACCCAATACAAAACATAAATCCGACCTCCATTGTGAATATCTCAAACAGAGTTTTAACTACACATGAAAAAACTGTTTTGGAATTAGGACTTAAGTTTGTGCCAACAACCCACACTGACCTGACGCATCTAAAAATTGAAGCATTAGAGTTTTGTCGCAAACTGAGACTAAAGGCATTTTTCCATAACAGAGAAGACACTAGAGTTATTGAACCCTCTAATCTATCCAACAAATCCACATTTGTTCCCCCAACGTATACTATTCCCAAGGAAATAATTGCCTTTGAACAGATCGTTCTATCCTCCATCACACAATTGAGCAAACAAAAAGTGTTCCTCAAGAGGAACATCAGTAGAGAACAAGAAATGGCTTTGAACAACTTACGCGATGATGATACCATAGTGTTAAAACCCGCTGACAAAGGGGGTGCACTGGTGGTCTGGGACAGAGACAAATACATTGCTGAAGCTAACAGCCAAATTAAAAACACCGACTGGTATCGAGAAGTTAAAGAAGATCCAACTTCACAAATAAAAGCTGAGATTCAGACAAAACTGACAGAGGGTCGGGAAAAGGGGATACTTGGAATGAAGGAATTCCAATATCTAGACAAAAAAAGTCCACGTATTCCAGTGATTTATTTTCTACCAAAGATTCACAAGAGCTTGTCTGAACCACCCGGAAGGCCTATAGTCTCCGGGTGTGATTCAGTATTAGAACCATTAGCGAAATATGTGGATGTATTCCTAAAACCCTTTTTGCCTCAAGTAACATCTTACCTTAAAGACACAAGGGATTTCATTAATAAGATTGAAGGGACCCCATTTGACGGAACTCAAGAACTGATGGTATCCTTTGATGTCACCTCTTTATACACCCAAATCCCCCAACAGGAGGGACTTGAAGCAATGGAATACTATCTTGACACACGACCCCGACCACACAGAGTCCCCACAGACTTCATTATTGACTTAGCGAGAATAGCACTCAAAAGGAACTACTTCCGGTTCTTGGACGCGTTCTACGTGCAGGTGAAGGGCACCGCCATGGGGTGTCCTTATGCCCCGGAAATGGCAGTGCTCTTCATGTCCCTGTATGAGGAGCGCTTCATCTACCACAATAACCCATTTCAGCTAAACATAACCAAATGGTATCGTTTCATAGATGATATCTGGTGCCAATGGATAGGGTCTGAAGAAATGCTTGCCCAATTCCACCAGTGGCTTAACACCAGACATCCAGATATAACATTTACAATGACATGCAGTCGAACATCTCTCACTTTTCTTGATGTGGTGGTTTTTCCCTATGAAAATAAATTAACAACTACCCTACATCGTAAAGACACAGACAAGAACACAATCTTGCACTATGCAAGCTACCACCCGAAAAGTCTAAAATCCAATTTGCCATATGGACAAATGTTGAGAATCCGACGGAATTGTTCAAGGAAGGAAGATTTTTTAACCCATTCTCAAATACTTAGGGATCAACTACTACAGAGGGGCTATCCTCCCAAATTATTAAAACACTCAACCACACGAGCATGGCACACCCCATGAGAGGAATTATTGACAACAAACAAAGACATCAAACCTCTTGAAAGGCCGGTATGTGTCACCACATTTGGGCCTTACACTAATAAGTTGAAGTCCATCATTTTAAAGAATTGGCATCTGATCCAGAACTCAGAAATTCCAATGGAGAAGCCATTGTTTGCTTTAAAGAAAAATAGAAGCATTGCACAGCATATTGTAAGAGCTGACCTGGGAGTCAGCCAAGTAAAAACTGACTTGCGCACCTTGTGGAAACTACCGCCCATAACAGGCCACCATAAATGTGGTACGTGTGCTTCTTGCCCCAATACAATAGAAGGCGAAGAATTTCAATTCAAAACATTCAAATGGACACATAAAGGATTCTCAAACTGCAGAACAACCAACGTGATATACGCAGTTATGTGCCCTTGTCCCAAGCTGTACATTGGGAAAACCACCCAAAAAGCCAACCAACGAATAGCCCAACACAGGTCTAGAATTAAGAACAAAGTGCTGTCCGCACCAATGGTACAGCACTTCGTTGAGCACAACCACAATGAGATAGATTTCAAATGGACAGTACTACAAGCTATAAAAGTTCCTCCAAGAGGAGGAAACATCGATGCCATGCTACTGAAAAAAGAAGCCTATCTAATTTTGAAATTCAATTGCGTGATGGATGGCTTGAACGAAATGTCTGAACTACAAAGATCTTATTATTGAGCCCCCTGTGAACCCCACCTTTGTGTTTTAGACACACTCAATAAAGAGATGTAACTACTGCGCCGCACCCCTTGTCAGTCACCCGTAAATCCAACACAGGATTATCCAAGAAAGTGTGATCAGTTCACAAAAACTACAAATCCCACAATGCCTAGCAGCATACATAAACAGGAAACCGAGTTCCACTCCAAAATTTCACTTGAATAGCAACAGACGAGTGAACAGCACGCGGACCGACAGAACCCCGAGCACTGCCTCAAAGATACAGAGACATAGGTAAGAACATCTGCAGCAATCGAAATGAAGCGCTGAAAGATAATAGATACGACCGCCAAGCAACGGTATTCATTGGTGTCTCTCCTCCACAGAATTTTGAAACCGACAATGATTCATAACCGCCCCCACGACTATATTGAAATGTAGCAGTGCCTGGGTCTTCCGCCGCGTCCCACACAAGTAAGCAAGATTATAACACGAATGTGCGCAAAAGTCGGGTACTGGTTCCGATTTGGGATTAATTTCAAAATCTTGCATCACACAGAAAGAAAGTGGTGGAACATGCGATCGACTGCCCTTAAAGGTTACTCCGAGTTAGCGACCGAGTAGAAGAAGACAAAACAAGTAGGTGCCAGCGCGTCCTTAAACTGAGACACCAAACACGTTAACAAGTGCCAGAATTTTCAATACTCATACGAATCACCAACCTTTAACCCTGTTTAGGTAATGGTGAAAAATCAAGTTTACCCGATGCCCCCCATTTGAGAACAGCAGTCCACAATATCGTGAGACAAGGTAAAAATCCAACAAAGGTTTTTTCCGGATGACTAAGTAATTTAAGATTTTTGGGAGAAAGGAGATACTAAATGTCCCTTAATTTCACACCACAGGTATACAGCCCAGCCCTGAGGAAGAACCCTATTAACTAAAAGAAGGGTTTGGAAACGCGTCGGCTATTTGGCTGCTTTAAGTGGCGCATAATAACATAGGGCAATGTATTTAAAAATACTCAAATAAGCTGAGGTGTCCATGATTTATTGTTTGTTTTGCATGAAATAGTGAAAGTGTAACCATTCATGAATTCTTTCTGATTTGTTTTATGTTTGAATATATTGCAAGCATTTTCAATGTATGAAATGTTGTCTCTACAGTAAAAGGAATGTCTCATCCTTTGTCTAAAAATGTAAATATGTTTTGAAAAGTTGAAACAATGACAAATGCGTACCTTCTGGAAATAATGAAAGGAAGGTATACACCAGCTGAATAAATAAGCTCTGGTGGTTAAAACTCGAGCCCTGGCACTTTTTCATCTTTATTAAGGCCTGTTTTATTAGCAGAGTCACATGTCTTGTGACAACTATGATGGATGGGTGTGGGGTGGTACTGTAAGCCAACCCTCGGTGAGTGGCTAGTACAATCATACAACTCTGAACACTAGAACAGTGACCAGCCGGTCAGTACAGACCCAATCCTAATATCAAAATTCTAATTTATGGGCGGGATACATTTTTTTAAAGACCAAACTAATTTTCATTTTAAGTTTTCCAACTTTAAATTTCAAATACTTCAATGAAAGTAAATGGGGTAGTTCCATTCTCCTGAATATTTATTTTTTCAACATCTTTCATTGGTCTATTCCAAAATGTTGGCTCCTCTGCAATATTTAAAACTAACCCTCTACCTGCAGATCAGCCTCTTTCCTACAGTTTTGTTGGGTGCCTCCCTCAAGCATTCTTATATTTTCAAAAAATATTATCTGATGTCATGCCACCCTCCCCAACTGCTGTTTGTGCTTTCTCTTACCACACCTGCGTGGAGCTGCACTGTCTGCTCTCAGTTTGAGAGCTATCTTGGGGCCATGCTGATTGTGGCTCTGTGAGAGCTACTTACCAGCGTTGCCTGGAATATATTGTTAGTGGTCAGCTGAGGCCTGTGTTGACAGGGTAGACAGCAGCTGGTGGCACAGAATAACCACCTCTATTACAGTGCCCGCTTGAAATCCGGGGAGCTGGGGGATCACTGCTTATAGACCGGATGCTTTAGGGCCCAACACTTAAATGCTGTGATATGAGAGCAGTAAAAACAAGTGTTTATTTTTTTCATCTCACTGACATCAGAGCAGTGAAGAACTGGCTTTCAAAATCTGTGTTTCTGTTCATGGCTTCTAATGGCAGTCATACACATAGTAACAGTTTGTGTTTTAACACAATGTATATTTAGAAGTGTATAAGTAGTGTGAACACAAGTGCAAGTCTCTCAACAATGTGCAGTGTTTGCAAGCTAAACTAGGTAACCCTACATTTAGCAAGCAATGCAAGGCCATATTGTATGGCCCTGCGTGCCTTGGTAAAGCTGGAGTAAATCAAGACAGTGCAAGTTGCTGCTTGGTGCTGCTCTGCTCCAGGGAGGTGTTCTATGGATGGAGCGTGGGTGTTCTCATGCATCCACCGATGGATTTTGGCCCATTCCCAGATTTACCATGAGTGATAGACCTGGTAATGTGTAAAAATGCTATACCTTCCCACAGGAGGTGTAATGAGGAAAACTATCTTTATTTCACCTGTGTTTTCCTCTTTTTACATGTGCTACATTCTGCAGCACACACAGAGTTAGGAAAATGCTTCAAAAGATTGTTTTTGAGGAGGAAGGTGTTCCTTCCTCTACAAAAATAATCCTGACTGCAACTCAGGTGCAAGGATGCCTGTGTGGGCTCTAGGCAGCTAAGAGTGCACCAGTGCAAAGGTAGAGTATAGGTAGAGTATAAACGCACAATATATTGATAAATATGGTGCTATTCTGCCCTCTCCCTTTCAGGAAGTGCCGCAAGGTGTCTTGCTGCATTGAAAAGAATAATGATAAATATTGCCCGAATGTCGCCCTCAGGAAGGCTAGCCGCTAACCTGTAGTTCTGTCACATTACCGATCATAGACTATGGCCCTAGGTACAATCATTCTAATCTACCTTAAAGTCCACATCACTTTAACAATTTTCCTAGGAGGCATAGATATTGTTCTTAGATGCACAGAACTGAGCCCTGTCTTGAACCCCAGTGGGTTATCCTCACCTGATGTGTTGGAAGGTGGATTATTAGTTTAGATACATATGCACCTTCCACTAGCAATAAGGCTACCAACACAATATAAGGTATAGACAGGGTCTCAATAAATTATTCCTTTGCTCAACCCTCGCTAGCTGGCTTACATCAGGCAGGCTTAACTTAGAAGACAGGTGTGTAAAGTGAATGTATGACGTTACAACACATACATTTACAATGCATGCCTTTATAACGCAGTTTTTACATCGCAACATCCTTTTCAGAAACTACCTTTACAACGCATTCCATTACATCACATTATACCTTTACAATGCATACCATTACATTGCATTTAAGGTAAGGGTTGGAGAGTATGGGGTAATAATTACTATTCTAACTCCAGTGAGTGCAACAGTAGGGTAAGCGTTGGGTAGTGTAGGGGTAAAAATTACTATTCTTAATCTAGTGAGTGCAACAGTAGGGTAAGTGTTGGATAGTGTAAGGGTACTATGCGTTGTGATGGTATGTGTTGTAATGACTTGCGATGTAATGCCTGCGTTGTAGTGACATGCATTGTAATGGCATGCGTTGTAGTGACATGCAATGTAATGGTTGCGTTGTAATGACACGTGATGTAAAGGATGTTGCGATGTACTGACTGCTATATAAAGGTAGTGCGATTTAATGACTGCTTTGTAAAGGTTGTTTCCTGTGTAAAGCATTTAAAAACACTAGCACAGTAAATAAGTAAAACACAAGACACAATAAAAATCCACAGCCAATTTATAACAGGTGGAATAATTTTTATGAGTAAAATGACACCAAAACAAATAAAATCCAATGTAAGGCAACGGAGATCAGTAGTTTTAAAGAATAAACTCTTTCTAGTGCTTAAAAAACAATAATGCCAAATTGGGATATCTGGTCAAGCTTGACTGGAAAAACCAGCTGCGTCTGGTTTCCCCCCACCCTGCACCCTAGAGACAAAGGATTTGTGTGTATAAAAAGAGGCTGTGACCTCCTGTAAAATGTTCTTGTTTCCTGACTTGAATCTACCAGGGGCATGCTGCTGCTGGGGGGCCCAGGGGAAGGCTTGCCTCCCTGGGCCCTCCCCAGCCCCTGGATTGCTGGAGGATATCTTTCTCGGGCCCCTTCTGCCTGGCCTGAGGATGGCTGGGAGACTTTCCTCGCCCTGGAAGCCTTGTCCTGTGTTACTGGGACCCTTCTTACTGTAGGGGTCATCTCTGGGGCCTTTAGCGCTGTCTGTGCCCCTAGCACCTTGAGAGCGCTTTATTTTTCATTTCTGGGCAGAGCGCTGTCGTTTTCTCTCGGAGGGAAGCGCTCCTGCCCTTTGTATGACCCGAGTGTGCAGGTGCTCACCCTGCGTCTTCATTTTTATTTTATTCTTATTTACGGGTAGCCACCCCGTTTATGTGCACCTTAGCGGGTGCCCACCCCGCTTCTACGTTTATTTTGTTCACCGAGGGAGCCTACCCCTCATTTGTGCCCCAATTTTCACCTCCGCGGCACCGGGAAGGAAAATGCCACCAAAACCGGAAGTCAGGCAGCCGGGCGCCTGGAGCAGGGCGGGACTTTTGCTTGCTTCCAGGAAGTCCCGCCCGGCGCGAAGAGAAGCAAAGCCGGCCGAGTCCTGGCGTCCTGCGGCCCGGGGCTTCCGTGAGTTAGTGAGAGCCCCGGGGCCGCCAGCAGAACCCAGCACCAGTGTTGCGGGGCTCCCATGCGGTGGAGGGAGCCCTGGAGACAGAGAGCCCCACCTGCACCGCCGACCAGATTGGCAGCATTTGTTCCGAGCCCACGAGGGCTCCGCGGGCCATGGTTTCACGAGTCCCCTGAGCGGTACTCCAACACCAGAGTCGGTGTCAATATCCGAGTCCCCAGAGGGGGGATTCCAATGAAGGAGGCATTTCGGGAGGTAGAGCGGCCCCGGCTGGCAGTGGGCCACTCCCCCCAGTTGGCAGCAGTGTTATTGCGAGCCCATGAGGCTCCAGGGGGCATTTTGTTTCAGAGCCCACGAGGCTCCCACGTTGTTTTGGGGGCACTATTGTTATGTTAAGCCCAGAAGAGAGCCAGGAAGCACGCTGGTGCCAGGCTCAGGTTCCCAGCTGCCCAGCACTTAGAGGGCAGCTGCATCGTTTAGGCCCCCGGGAACCCTTGCGCATTCTTCTTTGGCTGCCTGCACAGCCAGCCCAGACATTCTGGACATTGCTCCTGTGAGCCCCCGAGAGGCCAGGTTGTCCGGGGGTCAGTTCTGTGATCTTTTGCGCAAATGTGATTTAGCTGCCTAAAGTGATTTATGCATAATACGCAATGCTTTTTGCTTATACCTCTAAATGTGTTTCTATGCTTTGGAGGTTGTTTTTCCTAGTATAGTTATGCTAGTGAGTTCATGGTTTCCTGCATGATATATGCCTAAGGTGGTTAGGATTGCGTAGTGTGTACTTACCTGTTGCCAGTGGTTACTGGTTGTGTGCTACAATTGCTATTTGGTGTTATCATTATTCTGTGTTCTAAGTGCTATTCCTACAAAGTGCTAAGTGCTTTTTCTACCAAGGGCTAGTTCTAAAAGTGCTTATTCCTGACAGTGGCCCACGTGGCCCTGTCCCGTGTACATAATCCGCTGTAAATTCTGCCCGTGCCTGTGGCACATTGTTAAGTGTGTGTTTATTATCTAATGTGTTTGGTGTAATACAAAGGCTATTTCTATATACAACCTTGTGTGGAGTTTCCTTTATGGTGGGCCTTGGGTGTTGTTGCTGGGTGCACGTGTAAAAGCTTTACACATTGCCTCTGGGATAAGCCTGACTGCTCGTGCCAAGCTACCAAGGGGGTGAGCAGGGGTTATCTTGGCGGGTGACTTCCTTGGCCTGACTAGAGTGATGGTTTCTGCCTGGCTTTGGCGCAAGCCTTAGCCAACCAGAAATCCCCATTTCTAACACACAACAGTAAGAGTCTCGTAAAGTTATTTTTTCTTATTTTCTCTTTTTATTTTTTGTGATCACTGAGTGCATTTCTTCAGTGTTTTTGGTGACAAGGAGTCGGATGTTAAGAACTCTATCGGCACGATTAACTAGGTGTCACACTTTGACATACTACTTTGTTGAGAAGTGAGAACTAATAATTAGGAATTTGTCAATTTTCTGTGGCATGTAAGGACAAATTTCTCGATATCACGATCTCATAATAATGTTTACTTCTTGAGTTTCTGCCCCTGCCTAACACATATCTTCACCAATTCGGCTTTAACAAGAGAATAAGGTTGCCTTTGGACACAGATTCTATATTTCCTGTAAATCTTTTTATCTACATTAAAGGATGATGGGTTTATAGCCATATTTCTTATATGTGTACATATGTCATTTGCAGCCTTGAAAAAGTCCGTAGGATGAAATACGGGTAGGCTGTTGCTATGCTTGTTTTTTGTGAAAATACTGGAAAATAAACACCATGGCATAAAGAAGAAAAGTTACTCCTGGACTATGTTTACATAATTTTATTTCTACGAACCAGCATAACTTTATGGACTTCTTACATGTGCCTCAGTACTCTTGTATATAAATTGGTTATCCCTATAGTTTTCTCTAGAGATTATAGCCTCCAAGTGGCTGGGGCAGGGTACAAGTCCTACAGAAAGAAGTGGGGCGACTGACAATATGCAAATGACCTCATGAAGTCATGTGCTGTATGTGTCCATTGTCTGAAAATGACACCTGGACACGATCAGCATATTTCTGTGCGGCATAGCTTCTTGGCAGGGAGGATGGCGTCCACCATGTGAAAAGAGTGGGGGATGCCATGTACCTGCGTGTATCTCCGACTCGAGCCCTGGGCTGGGGGTCTGTTACCTTGAGTAGCTCCGCAATTCATTATCTGTTGTGTATTATTCTGCCCGGAAATTGTTTGAATAGATGTGAATTTACATATGGCATAGTCACTTATATTCTTCAGATTTTCGGCTTGACTCTCGACATCAGGTTGATCACCTTATGGAGCTTTTTCCTTAAGTTGCTTTAAACCTCTGGAACTTGAAGTTCCTCTTGATGGTTTAAAGTGTCTCAAGCCCAAATACAAGGTTTCAGAGTCTCTGAGCTGCTCCTTGTTAGACCTGGCACCATTGGCGTGGGTCTCCCTTCCATTTTTACTGTTGCCTCATGTGTTTTTGCTGGTGTTAGATGCTTTGTGCACTGTGCCACTGCTATTCAGTGCCACAGTGCAAGTGCTCCCTACTGTAAATTGATGTACTAATCAGTGGTTCCATGTTTGGCTAATTTTGTTTACTTGTCAGACCCTAGTCTAGTGCACTGAGTGTACCAGGGCGTGTAATCCAAAAGCAGCTGGTGGGCCTGCAGCACTGGTTGTGCCACTCACAGAAGCAGCCTTGTAAAATGTGTCTAAGGTCTGCCATTGCAGACCCTGCGTGCAGCCTGGTACTGTCATGCTGAGTGGGTAAGTGCACCCACTTCCCAGTCCCTAAACCTTCCCTTTTCTTCATATCATTCACCCCTATGGTAGGCCCAAGGGCAGAATGCATTGTAAGTATAAGGTAGGACAAGCCCTGATGAGTGTGGCATGTCCTAATAGTGAATTACAGCCATTTTCGTTTTTCACTATTGCAAGGCTACCTGTTCTCCATAGGCCATAATGGGCTGTTAGAGTTATTACATTTTATAATCCCAAATGTCTCAGAGAACATGGTAGAAATTCGAGTTTAGTATGCCTGAATGCAGAATAATAAAATACAACTTTTAGTAAAGTTTATTTTTAATATTCTGTGTTTGCAAATACAACGTTTAGAAAGTAGATATTTGCTTGTCTAACCATTCAAACCTGCCTCTGAGTTTGTGTATTCCTATGTCTGGTTTTGTGAGTGACAGGGCTGGGGAATTCCAGGAGACAGGCTGAGTCACCCAGTGGTGAATAGAGAGATCTGCATCTAGATGGGACGGAGGAGTTGCACCTGAACCTTGAATAGGGCTGTGCCTGCCTTCCACAATGCTGGCTCCACCCCGTGGGGAACGGCTGATGTCTCTGCCCTGCACACTGAAAGAAGAGGAGTCCTGTAAACAAAGTGCTCCAGGACTGTACTTGCCTGCTGCTGTTTTGGGCCTTATGAGGAACTGCGTGTCGCAAGGAGCTGGAAGCGTGACTCAACGAGAAGAAGTGCACCACCGTCGCTGTGCCTGCTGTCACAACTCCGAAGGAGGGTGTCACCACTGGAACTGTTGCACTTCATCGCATCGAAGAGAAGCGTGCCGCAACGAAGAGGAAGCGTGTCGCCATCGCTGCGGCTGCTGCCGTCGCAACTCTGAAGAAGGAGGGTGTCGCCACTGGAGCTACCGCACTGCACCGCATCAGGAGAAGAATCTCGCAACAAAGTCGGAGCGTGTCGCCGTCGCTGTGCCTGCTATCGCAACTCCGAAGCAGGAGGGTGTCGCCGCTGAAACTGACGAATTGCACCGCATCGACTAAGAGCACCACACATCCCCGAGAAGCGTGCTGCCATCGGCGCTGCTGCCATCGCATCTTGGATGTCGCCACTGTAGTTGTCGCATCGAGCGGAAGCTTCACGCATCGTGGAGAAGAGCTTCGCCGCTGGAGCTGTTGCCGTTGCATCGTAAGGGTGTCGCCGCTGCAGTCCACGCATCGAATTGAGAGTTTTGCCCATCTCGGAGAAGCACGCCGCATCTGGAAAATCTTCACATCTTTATTTCTTTGTATCTGAACTTTGCCGCATTTCCCATCGCTGTGACATTGCTTGTCTTGGTAGCCCAACGTAACCTAAGGTACATTGACGCAGAGTGTCGTATCTAAGATCTGAACTGAACTAAGCTTAAATCTACCATCTTAAAGTAATCATAGTGTGTATTTTTGTCGTTTATGGTCTTGTGGTAACTCTATATATAAAGTCTACTTATTTTTTATATAAAACCTGTGTGGTGTCCATTTGTAGGGTTGTCACTTGGTTACTGTATGTGGTCACAACTGCTTAACTTACAACGCCTCTGAAATAAGCCTTGACTGCTCATGCCACGCAGCCTAGAGGGTGAGCCGGGGTTATTTTAGGAGTGTAATCCCCTTGTCCTGACTAGAGGAGAGGGTCCCTATTTGTCACAAGTACCTACCTGTGCCAACTAAAGACCCCCAAATCTAACAATGGAAGCAACAGCGGCATGGATTCTGGATTTGCATTAGTGACTCATGTAGAGTGACTGGTGAACACTACTGAGTGAGTGCCGACCATAACGATACGGCATACTTTTTGGTAGATTCCTTTTCGAATTTTTTTGTTTTATTTTTGAAAGATGCCTAATTGAGTTGTGATAGAGAGGGCAGAATGCATAGCCTCTACTGATCTTGAAGGGAAAGAAGAGAAATTGGAAAGCTACAAAGTTGCACAGCTGAATTATTTTTTGCAAAAATTTCAATGTTCCCGCCTCTGGGTTCAGAGTAAAAGAAAGTAGTTTACAAGGCGCTGAGGGCCTGGGTAGAAGCAAGGAAAACTCCTGTGATTGAGGAGGGTGACTTGGCAATTGTGCAACAAAAAGGGCCAGTGGGCCTAGGAGGAAGGAAAGCACCTTACCCCGCATGTAGCAGTGCTTCTAACAAAAGTCTGTCTCCAGAGGAGTTGGAGGACAGAGAGAGATCAAGAAGGCATGGAATGGAGATGACCAGGTTCAAAGTTGATAGGCAGCTGGAATTAGAAAATAGAAAGTTAGATCTTGAGGAAAAAAAATGCAGTTTGAGCATGAAAAAGTTTTGAGGGAGTTGGAGTTTAAAACCAAAAGTTTAGCAGTTACTCCCTCTGGAAGCAGCATACCACCAGTACATCCAGAAAGTAGAGTGTATATCCCCAAGGATGTGGTGAAGGAGTTTTACAAAAATGATGATATTGGTTAGTGGTTCCGAGCCTATGAGGTAGCCATGTCTTCCCACCGGGTCACTGAGAGAGATTGGGGAGCGGGGTTGTGGGGAAGGTTCCTTAGTGAGGGGTGGGATACATTGTTAGACTTGCCTTTTGATGTCCACAATTCATACAGCCACATGAAAGATGCATTGATGTCTAGATATGGTTTGACACCTGAGCTCTATAGGCAGAAGTTCAGGAAATGCAAAAAGTTAGAAAACAGTACTTGGGCTGAATATGTCACTTTCTTTTACAGAGCATTGGATGGTTGGGTAAAGGGCAGCAAGGTTAATGATTTTCAAGGTCTCTTTGGTTTTATTGCATGGGAGCACTTGTCTGATAATTGTTTTCCAGAGCTGCGCCAGCATCTGATAGATAGCAAGCTAACTAACCCTAAGAAGCTTGCTGAGGAGGCGGACCACTGGGTCAGTACCAGGGTCCACAAGGTTCACATGGGAGACTCAGTCAAAGGTGGGCAGGGTCCCCAGCAGAAGAGTGGGAGGACAAGGGTAAACAGAAGGAGTTCCGCAAAGGGCCCCAAAGTAGTCCCCAAGAGAACCGCGTGAAAGGTTCCCAGCCTCCCCTGATAGAAAGCAAGGGGCCCGACAGGTAGTCCTGTTCCCCAGGGGCCCCTGAAATGTTACAAGTGTGGTGACCCGGGTCATAAGGCGAGTGATCCCATGTGCCGCCTGTTTGGTAAACAAGCACCCACCGGTGCTCTGCCCCGGCAGATGGCTAGTGTAGCCTTTTGGGAGGAGATTAAATCCAAGGTGGGGGGGGTCCCACGCAGATGACCCTTGTCTCCATAGGAGACTGTGAGACGGTCTCAGAAGCTCAAATACCCAGGAACACTAAGAAATATGGGCAGCAAGTGACCGTCAATGGCCAAAAGGTGGAGGCTCTTAGAGATACAGGAGTCAGTGTGACAGCTGTCAGGTGTCACCTGGTGTTTCAATAGCAGATTGTCCCTCATGCATTTTGCCATGTTGTCAATGCCGACAACACAGAGAGTCATTGTCCAATGGGTCAGGTTCCCTTTGAGTGGGGGGGTCTCTGGTACTTTTGAGGTAGGTGTGAGGCCCACCATGCCTGTTGACTGTTTGTTGAGAAATGATTTGAAGAGCTCCCCTTGGGAAAAGGTGGAGAAAACAACTCACTTGAAGATGGTTGGACTGCCTGACTGGGCCTGCGTAACCACCCGGTCAATGTCAGCCAGTAGGGGTTCTCAAGCGGACCTGGAGCCTAAGAGGGAGGCCCAGGACCCTGCCGAAGAGAAAAGTGGGGAGGGGTGCGAGAAACCGGCCCTCAAAGTTCCCACAGCCCTGGAAGAAGTAGACCCTGAGGGGGATGCCCTGGAGCCAACCAGGGAGCAAGTAACTAAACTGGGGGACCTGCCTGAGCTGACCCATTGGCAGCAAGAAGGAGGCCCTTCCAGGGAGGAATTTTGCAAGGAACAGAGAGTGCCCTTCTCTTGTGGGCTTGCGGCAACAGGCTGCAAGCCAGGCAGCAGGTGATCAGTCAGGGTCACACTTGATTTACTGGGAGAATGGTCTCCTGTATAGTGAGCCTAAGGTTGCTGAACCTGGGTCAACCCGTGTGCTGGTGGTACCCCAGAAGTTCAGAGCCTTCCTACTGAGGCTGGCTCATGATGTGCCGTTAGCAGGATATTTGGGGCAGGACAAAACCTTTGAAAGGCGTGTCATCCACTTTCATTGGCCCCAAATGTGCAAGAGTTCTGATACTCATTGCAGGACCAGTCAGACTTGCCAGGCTAGTGGAAAGAGTGGGAGGAAGCACAAGGCTCCTCTCCAGCCATTTCCTGTGGTCAGTACCCCTTTGAGCAGGTGGGGATTGACATTGTGGGGCCGCTGGACCCCAAGACAGCAATGGGCAACAGGTTCATCCTGGTCTTGGTGGACCATGCCACCCAGTACCCGGAAGCCATACCTCTGAGGACAGTGACGGCCCCCGTGATGGGACGAGCACTGAAGTGAATTTTCTCACGAGTGGGATTCCCTCGTGAGGTAGTTTCTGACCGGGGGACCAATTACATTTCCAAGTATATAAAGTCCCTGTGGCAGGAGTGTGGTGAAACCAACAAGTTCACCACTCCTTACCGCCCCCAAGGAAACGGGCTGGTTGAAATGTTCAACCGGACCCTAAAGCGCATGATAATGGGTCTTGAGGAACCCATGAGGCGTAAGTGGGACGTCCTCTTACCACGCCTACTCTTTGCATACCATGAGGTGCCACAGAAATCTCGTGGATTCCGTCCCTTTGAGCTTTTCTATGGACACCCAGTCAGAGTACCTCTGAGTTTGGTTAAGGAAGGCTTGGAGCAATCTCCCAGGAAGCCTCCCCAGGATGTATATAGCTACATGCTGGCCTTCAGAAACCAAACTAGGTGTTTCAGGCAACTCGCTGAGGTGAATCGGGAAGCCAGCCAGGAGGAGATGAAGCGCTGGTATGACCAGAATGCCACTCTGGTAAAGCTTCAACCTGGCCAGAAAGTGTGGTTCATGGCCCCAGTGGAGCCCAGCACGCTCCAAGATAAGTGGACCGGACCATTTGAGGTTGTGGAGCGCAAGAGTCCAGTTACCTACTTGGTGGACTTGTGGTCTCCTAGGAACCCTTTGATGGTCCTACATGTCAACCGCCTTAAGCCCCACTTAGAGAGGTCTGAAGTGGGCATGTCTTGGCAACAGAGGCTGGGATGGAAGAGGAGACTGAGCCTCTTCCTGACCTCCTGTCAGCCTCAGAGCAAGATGGGTCAGTGGATGGTGTTAACCTCTCTTCCACCCTGATCCCTGAGCAACAGAATGTCTGCTGCTAGTTGCTGGGACAGCTTTCTGATCTGTTCTCCCTGGTTCCTAGTGTCACAGATTGGTGCGTCCATGATGTGGACATAGGAGACAGCTTACCTGTGAAGCACAAGTCTGACAGGGTAACTAACAGGGTAAGGGCTTGCATTAAAGAGGAGGTCTCAAAGAGGCTTGTACTTGGGTTGATTGAGTCATCTAGCAGTCCTTGGGCCAGCCCTGTGGTCTTGGTCCCGAAGGCTGCAGCGCCGGGTGCCACACCCAAACTCTGGTCATGTGTGGACTACAGAGGGCTCAATTCAGTCACGAAGACTGATGCACACCCCATTCCCAGAGTTGATGAGCTCATTGATTGGCTAGGGGCAGCACGGTACCTCAGCACGTTTGACTTAACGTCTGGCTACTAGCAGATCACCTTGACTGATGGGGCAAAGAAGAGATCAGCATTCTCCACACCAGATAGGCATTTCCAGTTCTGTGTTATGCCCTTTGGGATGAAGAATGTCCCTGCCACCTTTTAGAGGTTGGTCAACCAGGTGTTGGTTGGACTGGATGAGTTCAGTACCGCCTACCTTGATTACATCGCAGTGTTCAGTGCCAGTTGGGAGGAACATCTGCACCACCTCTGGGAAGTGTTGATGGAGCTGTGGGAAGCAGGCCTCACGATCAAGGCGAGTAAGTGCCAGATCGGGCAGGGTTCCGTGGTGTACTTGGGACACCAAGTTGGGAGCGGCCAGGTGGCGCCCCTACAACCCAAGATTTAAACCATCCTGGCTTGGGAGCCACCCAAAACCCAGATAGAGGTGAGAGCCTTCCTAAGTCTCACAGGTTATTACAGGAGGTTTGTCAAGGGCTATGGCAACATTGTTGCTCCGTTGACAGAGCTGACTTCCAAGAAGCAGCTCAAGAAGGTGATCTGGACTGACACCTGTCAGAAAGCGTTTGAGGCCCTGAAAGCTGCCATGTGCAGGCGCCCGTGCTCCTGGCACCCAACTTCTCAAGAGAGTTTATCATCCAAACAGACGCTTCAGAGCATGGTGTGGGGGCTGTTCTGTCACAGATAAATGCGGAGGGCCTAGATCAACCTGTAGCCTTTATCAGTAGAAAGTTACTTCCATGAGAACAGAGGTGGAGTGCTATTGAGCGTGAGGCATTTGCTGTGGTCTGGGCACTGAAGAAACTGAGACCATACCTTTTTGGGACCCACTTCCGGATTCAGACAGAGCACAGGCCCCTCAGGTGGTTGATGCAGATGAGGGGTGAGAATCCAAAGCTGTTGAGGTGGTCCATCTCCCTACAGGGTATGGACTTTACGGTGGAACACCTCCCTGGTACAGAACACGCCAACGCTGATGTCTGTCCAGATTTTTCCGCCTCAGTGAAGAGAAATGCCAGGAGTTAGGGTAGTTTTCCCCACTTTTCAGCTGGAGGGAACATGTATTAGACCTGGCACCATTGGCATGGTTCTCCCTTCCATTTTTGCTGTTGCCTCTTGTGTTTCCGCTGGTGTTAGATGCTTTGGGCACTGTGCCACTGCTATTCAGTGCCACAGTGCAAGTGCTCCCTACTGTAAATCGATGTACTAATCAGTGGTTCCATGTTTGGCTAATTTGGTTTACTTGTCAGACCCTAGTCTAGTGCACTAAGTGTGCCAGGGCATGTAATCCAAATGCTGCTGGTGGGCCTGCAGCACTGGTTGTGCCACTAACAGAAGCAGCCTTGTAAAATGTGTCTAAGGTCTGCCATTGCAGAGCCTGCGTGCAGTCTGGCACTGTCATGCTGACTGGCAAGTGCACCCACTTCCCAGTCCCTAAACCTTCCCTTTTCTTCATATCAGTCACCCCTATAGTAGGCCCAAGGGCAGGGTGCATTGTAAGTATAAGGTAGGACAAGGCCTGATGTGGCATGTCCTAATAGTGAATTACAGCCATTTTTGTTTTTCACTATTGCAAGGCTACCTGTTCTCCATAGGCCAGAATGGGCTGTTAGAGTTATTACATTTTATAATCCTAACTGTCTCATAGAACATGGTAGACATTCGAGTTTGTTATGCCTGAACTCAGAATAATAAAATACATCTTTCAATAAAGTTTATTTTAATATTCTGTGTTTGCAAATACCACTTTTAGAAAGTAGATATTTGCTTGTCTAACCATTCAAACCTGCCTCTGCTAGTTTGTGTATTCCTATGTCTGGTTTTGTGAGTGTCAGGGCTAGGGAATTCCTGGAGTCAGGCTGAGTCACCCAGTGGTGAATAGAGAGATCTGCATCTAGATGGGAGGGAGGAGTTGCACCTGAACCTTAAATAGGGCTGTGCCTGCCTTCCACAATGCTGGCTCCACCCCCTGGGGAGCGGCTGATGTCTCTGCCCTGCACACTGAAAGAAGAGAAGGAGTCCTGTAAACAAAGTGCTCCAGGAAAGTACTTGCCTTCCACAATGCTGGCTCCACCTCCTGTGCGGCTTCTGATGTGCATGCCCTGCACTGTGAAAGGAAAGGAGAAGTCTGGTAAACAGAGTGCTTCTGAACTGGTTTGGACTGGGTAAAGGCCCCCCCCCCATAGAAAACAAAGGATTTTGGGGTATCAATATTGGGACCCTGACACCATGAAATTAGATCACTTTAGACTACAAGAAGAAACCTTTACTGAGGAGAGGAACCTGAAGAAACTGAGGAGAGACTATTCCCAAGCTGAAGTGCTGCTTGGGGGATTGTCCTGCAGTGGTTGCCTTACTGCCAAAGGATGGAGAAAGGAACTTTTTGTACTTTGCTTTCAACTTGTGAAGGATCTCCAAGGGCTTGGAAAAGAGCTTGCCTCCCGCTGAAGTCTCAGGGGCAACAGACTTCACCCCCCAGCTCCCCAGAGTTCTTTTGGAAGTGCCTGCTGCTGTTTTGGGCCTTATGAAGAACTGCGTGCCGCAAGGAGCTGGAAGCGCGACTCAACGAGAAGAAGCGTGTCATCATCGCTGTGCCTGCCGTCGTAAACTCTGAAGGAGGGTGTCGCCGCTGGAACTGTTGCACTTCACCGCATCAGAGAGAAGCGTGCCGCAACGAAGAGGAAAGACTGATGGTCAATTCTTACACTGGGAAGGAAACAAGCTTCCGGGGACCGGTTTCTGGCATTACAGCCGTCTTAGGCCCGGCTTGCTTGAATCCTGATGGCTTTTGTAGTTTGGTTTGCCCTGTTCCCATCATGCACTGGGACAGGAACAGACTAATTTGCATACAGCCAGGTTCTGAAACTGGGATGGTGCAATGAGCTAAAAAACGGTGTTGGATCTAGCCCTGATCTTTTGACTGGGTGAGAGTATTCTGCTTAATTCAGAGACTCTGTCCCTCACCACCCCTTGTTGTAAATATTGCAACGAAGAGGAAGCGTGTCGCTGTCGCTGCTGCTGCCATCGCAACTCTGAAGAAGGACGGTGTCGCCGCTCGAGCTGTCGCACTGCACCGCATCAGGAGAAGAATCTAGCAACGAGGTCGGAGCGTGTCGCCGTCGCTGTGCCTGCTGTCGCAACTCCAAAGCAGGAGGGTGTTACCGCGGGAACTGTCGCATTGCACCGCATCGACCAAAAGCACTTCGCATCCCCGAGAAGTGTTCCGCCATCGGAGCTGCTGCCGTCGCATCGCTGTAGTTGTCGCATCGAGCGGAAGCTTCACACATCATGGAAAGGAGCGTCGCCGCTGGAGCTGTTGCCGTCGCATCGTAAGGGTGTTGCCGCTGCAGTCCATGCATCGAACCGAGAGTTTCTCGCATCCCTGAGAAGCGCGCTGCAGCTGGAAGATCTTCACGTCTTTATTTCTTTGTGTCTGAACTTTGCCGCATTTCCCATTGCTGCGACATTGCTTGTCGTGGAAGTGCAACGCAACCTAAGGTACATTGACGCAGAGTGTCGCATCTAAGAACTGAACTGAACTAAGCTTAAATCTACCATCTTAAAGTAATCATAGTGTGTATTTTTGTCGTTTATGGTCTTGTGGTAACTCTATATATTAAGTCTACTTATTTTTTATATAAAACCTGTGTGGTGTCCATTTGTAGTGCTGTCACTGGGTTACTGTATGTGGTCACAACTGCTTAACTTACAACGCCTCTGAAAGAATCCTTGACTGCTCGTGCCACGCAGCCTAGAGGGTGAGCAGGGGTTATGTTAGGAGTGTAATCCCCTTGTCCTGACTAGAGGAGAGGCTCCCTATTTTTCACAAGTTCCTACCTGTGCCAACTAGAGACCCCCAAATCTAACACTCCTCAGGTGTTGGGACAATAACAAGATCTGGTTCACCGCGTGATCCGGTGCCTGCAAACATTCTAAAGTTGTTTGATCTTGAGTGCCGGCGCCCTCTTATGAGACTCCTGAATACTTCCTTAAGTGAGTCTCGTGTGCCGCAAGACTGGAAGCATGCGATGGTGATCCCACTCAAAAGGCTGGTGCGGATACTTCTAACCTCTCCAATTTCAGACCTATTTCTTTATTGCCCATCTTCTCAAAGATACTGGAGAGGCATGTCAACACGCAGCTTACTGTGTTTACTGAAAATCAGGGCTTTTTACATCCATCCCAGTCCGGTTTTCGGGCCAACTATTCAACTGAGACCGCACTACTAGGGGTGACGGAGAGACTTCGGCACGGTATCGATCTCGGTGAAACTTCTGCTCTCATCCTTCTGGATCTGAGCGCAGCGTTCGATACCGTGTCCCATTCCATCTTATTAAACTCTCTCCGCTCCCTTGGAATAGCTGGCCCTGCACTTGCTTGGTTTGCCTCCTTTTTAAGTGAGCGCACATTCCAAGTTTTTTATCAGAATGCTGCATCTACGATTTGTTCTTCGGCGTATGGTGTCCCCCAGGGGTCCATTCTCAGCCCGTTGCTTTTTAATATCTACATCAAACCTCTTGCTACCATCGCAGAGGAGGCCGGGCTGAGTATTTTTTCGTACGCCGATGATACTCAAATCGTTTTTTCCCTCTCCAGTGCCGAAGATGGCAATGTGTCTGGTCTGAAAACTGGTTTGTCACTTGTGGCTGAGTGGATGCAGAAGCATCTCCTCAAGCTTAATGGTGATAAAACCGAGATCATCATCTTGGGGAAGCAGAGGGATCTTTGGGGCCCTCAACATTGGCCTAGTACCATGGGTCCTACTCCTCTTCCAGTCCAGGTGGTACGTAACCTGGGTTTTCTTATCGATGACAGACTGTCCATGAGGCAACAAGCCACCAAGGTGGCGGTTATCTGTTTTACCACCTTAAGATGGCTCCAAAAAATTCTCTGGATGTTGCCCCTTGCCACGCGAAGAACAGTAGTCCAGGCTTTAGTAACATCTCGCCTGGACTACGGAAATGTTCTCTATCTTGGTGCAGATGCTGCCACTGTGGGGAAACTACAGGTTATACAAAATTCTTCGGCCCGTCTCCTCTGCAACATCCCGAGGAGGTCTTCAGCTGCGCAGGCCCATCGAGATCTCCACTGGTTGAAGATCTCGAGTCGAATTAAATTTAAAGCTTTATGCTACATTTTCAAAATAAAGCAGGGTTCTGCCCCTTTATACCTTCAAAACCTGGTCCAACCCTATAGGCCCTGTCGTACCTTGAGATCATCGGCGAACTGCGACTATGTCATCCCCAGATTTAAGTTAGTGAAGATGGGCGGAAGATCATTCTCCCATCTTGGCCCCAAACTCTGGAATGCCTTGCCCATTGCCATGAAGACTGAGACTAATATGCTCAGTTTTCGTAAAAAACTGAAAACCTTACTCTTTTAAAGTATGTTTATAGCCGTGATTGATGTCAGCTTTTTTCTTCTTTAGTCTATCCCTTGCGCCGGGAAACCCACTGCGGGTAGCTGTTGCGCACTATAAATTTTAAATTAATAAATAAATAAATAAATAAATAAATAAAATAAATAATTCAGCTGAAGGTGGTCAGCTGGGTTCTTCTTACTGGAGATGATGTAGGTGGAGCTCTTTTAACCTGTTGTTTGCAGGAAGTCCACTACTCTTTATGAAACAAGGCAAAGTTGCTAGGGCTGTTGTTCCTTTGGTGCAGGCCAGGGTTCTAGTAGGGCAGACCTTCTTCCTCTTGTAGTTTTAGGCAGGGGATCTGAGTTGCTGAGCAGCTCGCCCATGTTTTCCAATGTTCTAAGATGATACGTAAGGGGGCACCTCTGACCAATGGGGTGCAGGGTGCCACCCAAAAGCATGACAGCTTCCTCAAAAGTGTGGCATATTTAGGCTGTCCTGTTTTCAGTTTCTATTTTTGGTAAATTCTGGTGGGGTTTTTTCAGTGTTTTCAATATCTTAAAAAACAGTTGTTATCAGTGGTTACACATTTTCACGCCACTAAAAACAACAGAAAAAGTGTTTTTCCGGTGTTTATGGAACGTTTTGCTTTTATCATTGTTTGCTTTCTGCACTGAAAGAACATGGTATATAGACAGTGTACGTATAGTGTATATGAGGTCCAAAGAGATTTTTGCAAATTAATCTTATTGTAGTACACCATACAATACTTCTTCAGTGAGTCTTTGGTCATGTGCGCTCGCGCTTTCCTTCCCATGTAAACTTCTGTGAAAAGGCCCTCTCAGCATTCATAGCCCCTTGGGCTGAGAACCGTCAGCTAAGGGGCACAGTTGGGATGACTCTTTCTTTGATGCCACATAAAGCACAAAATGATAAATATTTGCGTTTTAGTACCTGGGCATAAGAAAACAGTGCACCAGAATGGACTAAAAAGTCAATAGCATCCCTCATTAACTCTGAAGATTGTAAAGATGCTTTCAGCATACCATCTAACAAGTGGCAAGGATCTCCTACAGGGAATCACTTCAGCTCGGGTATCAATTTTGACAGGTCATCACACAAATTATTTATATACGTAGCTGAATCACTACAAATACAAACAATATCACTCCAATCTTTGTTGAACTTGGAAAGAATCTTTTTTGCAGAGCATAACAAGTGACACTGCGTTCCATGTTTTCCAAAAGTCACGTTTTCACCACTATCCCAGATGCTTGGTGATATATATACTTGTCACTATACCTTGCATTTAATGTTTAAAGCCGGAGGTGTTGGCAATACACCTACTATCAATACTGACCCACTAGAAACTATGGTCTGATGTATTAAGGGTTTTTAACCATTCTCTGTGGGCAAATGTGATGACACATATTAGGAAAGATTTTTATGAAACTAGCCATTTTACCTATCAGTGAAAGAATATAATGCAGCCAAAATATCAAATGCGAGTTAGATATGTCCTGATTCTCTACAGTTTATAAAATAATTAAACTAAACCTAAAACGTGAAACTAAACCCTGCATCTTTAGACCAAAGGCCATAAAACTGAAAAAAGTAAAAGGAAGAAGAAACAATATTTTAGTGGCATCCCTAAAGAACAAAACTCAAGCAGAATAATGTTAGCCAGTCTTTCTTACTGCTAGCTTGTATAACAAAGTTGACCCCTTCACTAAGAACAAAATGACTCTTTCACTTTCTTTTTCCTTTCTTTGAATGGCATTTAGTTTGTGGTTGTGCGGGTGTTTTTTCAGTGTTTATATGTTTTCACCGGTGAGGGCTATTTTTCTTTCAGTGGGGTTTTCTCAGTTATTATAGGTTTAAACCTAAAACCCCACAGCCTAGGCATATTCTTCTCCCACAAATCACTGCACTTAAAAAAATTCAAGCTAGGGAAACGTTCTCCTCCGTGTTAAGATCTGTCTAAGCAAACCTACTGGTGTAACTTATTTCCTTCAACACTCACCTTCCAGATCTCCTGAAATTTCCATTCCTTGGGCTCTCATCTGGCTGGGGGGTACAGAAGGAGGAGGATGGCCTGACTTGCATCCTAACTGCCCAGCTCTCTTGAAGACCAGTTAGTTTTCCCAGCCCCATTTCTGGCCTGTTCTCTGCAGCTGCAGATCCCCCCTCAACAGATATCTGTTGTCTCTGTGCACGCCACTTATCGCAGCAATTTGGCTAAGCCTGTCAAGGCTGACCAATCAGGAGAGGCTGTTAGAATGCTGGATTTTGTCTCAATGAAACGAAAGTTGTACAAGTTTTTTTCTATAGTTGTTATCATAAATTCAACAGAGGCAGTTTGTTGAATTTATTATTACCAATCTTTTAAGTCCTTGAAATAATATTTTAGCTCGGTCTTGTCAATAGATACACGTTATTACAGAGCGCCCATATTAGCATATGGAGCTGAAATGCTAGTGGGGAAAAAAACAATTGGTAGTTTTTCCCTCACAGGGCACATACAACATATTTTAAAATGTTCCTGGTTATCTTTACCTGGTTCCAGTGGTGGCTTGTGCAGGTGAGCACGTTGGGTGGTGGAGCAGGGCAAGGTGGGGTGGGGGGGTAAAAGTGACAAACGACGGGATAGCGAATGTCAGATAAATAAATAAATAAAACCACTAACCTTATGCTTGCTGCATCATCAGCAAATATCTTGGGCAAAAATGCAAGCAAGGGAATGAATATCACAATGAAAAGTGGAAAACAAATGTGTTGTGACACACCCTTCTTTCAGAATTCCTTCATTGTGTATGTTTGTGAGAAAGTTAGCTATTGGTTGACTGGGCTGTGAACCCAGGTCAAGCAGAAAACACAATACTTGTCAGGGTGAGGCACAAGCCAACCCTAAATTAACCTGTGCTCAGCCCTCTGGTAGCTTTGCACAGAGCAGTCAGGCTTAACTTAGAGGTTATGTGTAAAGTTTTTGTGCAACACTTCAAACAGTAATAACGTGAAAAACATCACACCAAGTTATAAAAATTAATAAAAGAAGACCAAAATGACAATGATCATCCAATCAGTAGAACTGGAGATATGCAATTTTAAACTTTTAGGGAATATATTGCCAAAAAGCACAAAGCATCAACTGGGGATATCATGTCGGACCGTGATGAAGCGTGGGCTGGCTACAGGGACGCAATTAGGCCTGCCGAACAAAGTACCCTAAATCCTGGTTTGCGGAGCATCGCAAGGATTTGTGTCAAGGCGAGAATGCAATGCAAAGTTTTGCATCGTCAGGGGCTTGCAATGCGAAGTCTGGCATTGAGGATGTGTCAAGCTGTCGGTGTGATGCATTGGTTCTGAGGAGCTGTGAGACTGCGATGCGGGGTCCAGGGTTATCGTCAAGGCTGCCATCAAAAGGGATGTGAGGGCCTGCATTGAGGATACATTGTGCAGTGGTGCTGCCAACGAGATTGTGGGCTATGCAAGTCTTTACAATGAGTCCAATCTATGCAGTAGCTGTGAAGCGTCGGTTCTGACCTGGGTTGCACCGCACAGCAGAAAAGATCCATCAGTTCTGCTGGATCCACAAAGGCTAAAGAGCACCTAAGACCGACTTCCAAGTATCCAGGACTGGGGTGGCACCACTTGGGAGTGTATACTCACAGATGGTAGAGTCAAGGTGCAGAAACAGGGTTGTTGGAAGCCTGTTGTGTTCAGATCAGGAGACCAGCGAACTAGCCCATGGAATCATTCTGGGGTCTGGGTTCAAGGGCTATAGATTCAGTCCTTCTTAACCAGGCAAGGAGGCAGCAGGTCAGCACAGCAGGGCAGCTATACCTTTAGAGCAGCAGTCCAATAGAGTGACATTCCTTATAGCAGCACAGAAGGCCTTCTTCCTTGCAGAGTATCCACAGGTCCAGAAGTGCACTGAAGGGACGGTGTCTGAGGTCTAGTATGTATACCCAGTTGTGACTTTAAAATAGGGAGAAACATCTAGAGGCAGGCCTTTGAAGTACACAGATTCTCTGCCTTCCTGGCTGTGGCTCCAGACTAATTACAGAGGGTATGTAGCCCTTTGTGTGGAGACAATCCAAGTGTAATTAGGGCAAGGCCCAGCTCCTCCATCCTATCCTGCCAGTAATAGCCCAACCAGGCACACCACTGCACCGCAGTAGATGTGGCAGTCTAGAAGGAATACACAAAGGCCATTTGTCAACTACACCCAGTAATGTGACCCAGAGACAGATTGCAGGCATTAAATGGCTAAGGCTGGAAAATGCCAACTTTCTAAAATACCTAACAAAAAACAAAGGCAATAAGAACCAGGGCACTAAACAGTATAAAAAAACAATGGTTCTCATTAGAAATGCAAATGGATTAAAGACACGAGGCGAAGCTCAAGTGCAATAAACAATGGGACTGTTCAAGGATGTAGTAGGGAAACAAAAAGAAGTGGTCATACATTGATTGTGATAAGAACTATCTGTATTTTTCCTAAATGCGTGAAGTGCATTGTATCCCACGTGAACAACAGAACCAAAAAAAACAAAGGACAATACATTTGTGCAGAAAGTACAAAAAAAGAAATTTACACATTTCCAAACAGTGTTAAAATGAGTAATTTATCAAATGCAAGCATTGGTTTGTTTCTATGTGTTCATAATGTTTCAACCCCCTTTAAAATGTGGGGTTTCATCAGGACCAAAGGATAGTAGGGACACCTATGGATTAAAAATATATATGGAGTGACTACTTAGTAATGGGATTAAAGACAATATTGAGTCAGAAATTGTTGCATTTTGACATTGTACCCGATGGAGTCATAATAAAATCTCGAAGAGTGCACCCCACCAAAGTGTAAAGTAAAGAGGAATGGTACTCACATGGGCGCCCTGGGTGGAAACTGAATAAAAACGAAATGGGGAATAGAGGCGAGTAAGAATAATTAAGGCACAGTATTTGTGGTTTTAAGAGACCACTTAAAGGCAGGCACAAGAAGTGCTATCAATGATAATTCTTCTGAGATTGAGTTATATGGATTGGGAACTTATGGCTTCAATTGAGATCACTGAAATACAAAATGAATCTTCCAAGCATGCAGCAATTTCAATTGAAAAACTACTGGATTAATCTGATCAGTTTTAAAAAATGGACCAAAAATGTGAGTAGAAATTGAATGGCAAAGTTTGGATAGACAAAAAGTGAGAAGACAAAAAAACCTTTTCCAAAATCTCCTTGATAAGATACAGGGATATCTATCCTTGATTGTAATCTGATTAAAAACAACTATTTTATCAATACAGGGCTGTAAATCCTGAAGATTGTAGGGGGCCACCACCTCCCTGGGGCTAAAAAAACACCTAATGGGGGAGCCTGCAGGCCCCAGGACTTGGGGACAACCACCTCCCTGGGGCTAAATAGTTTAAAAACAATGGGAGTGGGGCTGCGTGACCCCCCTCCAGGGCTGTTATTGGCCCGAGGACCACTACCTCCTTGAGACAGGCCTTTGAAAATCACAGGAGGGGGCTATGCACCCCCTCCTGGAGGCAATATTGGCCCTGGGGACAACTATCCCCCAGGGCCAGCTCCTGCAGTGTCCTGGGGTGCCCACGCCTGGGACATAGCTGTTTGCTTTAACTTGGCAGGAGAGCTGTGACGGCTCCCACCAAGCTAAAGCTAACACTCCAGTTCCAGCGGATGGGAGCTGTGAAAGTACTCCTGCCCACTTATAGCAGAGGTTTAATCTCTTTCCCTACCCACAGGTATGTGGGCAGGGAAAGAGATGAAACAAATTGCTCCTGCACGGACAGAGCTGCATTTTCAACAGCTCCTTACATGCAGCAGCAATGCCGGCTCCCACAGGAGACGAGGAGCTGGCAAAGACTGTGGGGGCCTTGAGGCTCCTCCTGTGGGAAAAAAGAAGAAAAAGTCAAAATAAAGGTTGGAAACAAGCAGAAAGGGGTAGAATAAAGGTCAAAAGCAAGCAGAAAGAGGCAGAATAAAGTTCAGAAACATGCAGAAAGAGGCAGTATGAAGATCAGCAATGAGCAGAAAGAGGAATGGTAAAGGTGAGAAACTAGCAGAAAGGTAGAATAAATGTCAGCAATGAGCAGAAAGAGGCAGAAAGAAGATCAGAAACAAGCAGAAAGAGGCATATTAAAGGTCAGCAACAAGAAAAACCAGGCAAAATAAAGGTCAGCAATGAGCAGAAAAAAGCGTAATAAGCGTCAGAATCAGGCTGAAAGAGGCAGAATAAAGGTCAGCAATGAGCAGAAAAGTCAAAATAAAGGTGAGAAATTACCAGAAAGAATCAGAATATTGGTCAAACTGAGCAGAAAGGCAGATTTAAGGGCAGAAACAAGTAAAAAAGAGGCAAGATAAAGGTGAGAAACTAGCAGAAACAGGTAAAATAGAGATCAGAAAGGAGCAGAATGAGGTAGAATAAAGGTCAGAAACGAGCAGAAAGTGAGAAGAAAAGGTAGAATAACGGACAAAAGGAAGCAGAAAGAGGCAAAAAAAGGTGAGAAATGACCAGAAAGAGGCAAAATAGAGGTCACAATCCACTCACACACTCATGCACCCATTCATAGACTCTCACACTCACTCAGACCCATTAAGACACTCACACACCCACTCACATATCCATTCAGACACTCACAAACCTACTCACAGACCTACTCAGAGACTCTCCCTTGCTCTCACAGACCTATTCAGACACTCATTCACCCTCTCACAGACCCCCTCAGGCTCTCATTTTCCATTCACAGACCCACTCAGAGACTCATCATCATCATCGTTTTATTGTGTGATTAATTAAAATCATTACAATATTTACAAGAAATAAAAACAATACAACAGCAAATACAAAAGGCTTGTAAAATTGAAGTGGAATCTGAGTGATCTATTTCAAAAAATGTTCTCTCAGTGGTCGTATGTCTTAGTAAAAAACGTACTAAGTCTGTCTGTGTCACCTTTGTCACCTGGTATTCTGTCCCTGTTCTTTTTTTTTTTTTTTCGGGGAGGCAAAGTACCTTATGTCTGATCCTTTTCTTGTAACAACTTTGTTGCCTTCGCCATAAATTTGATTCCCCGACATGAAAGGATTGGTGAAACACCGCTTAGCCAACATATCACAGCCTGCCTGCAGGTGCAGATTTTCAGTATGTTGAAGATTGCCCGCAGATATCTTCTTCTTAAGACCTGCAGCGCTGGGCATACACATAATAAGTGTGAAACTGTTTCGTTCTTATACCCGCATAATCTGCAGTTAGCACTTTCTAGTTGTTGTTTCCAAGAAGGCCTTAGATCTTTTGAAAAGTGCATGCCCAGTCGGTACGCTACCAGCGATTTTTTTAGATGTTGGCAGTAGTGTAGGGATAGGCAGACTTGCGGTTTTTGGGTGGTTTATGAATTAACTACTGTCCAGGCATGTCTCCGTTTAATTAGAGTTCTTTTGTCTGTGAGCAAGGATATCCTTTTTGCTGATCCTTTTGCTATTTTACAGAACTGCTTGTGGTCGATGTTTTTTTCCACACTTCGTGTAGCCCCAGTGTTGTCAAACTCTGGCTAAGAAATTTACCACATTGGGTATTGTTGGGCCTGCCAACCAGAAAGTTTATATCCTCCCAGCATAGATTGTCCAGTGACTTACTAGGAGCGGTTCGAAGCTTGTGGCAGAATTTTACAAATGTGGACTTCGACCTAATTTCTTGGTTTTGTAAGCCGAATTCTAATCGAACTGGGGCTGGCGATGCTGCAAATGGCAACTCAAACACAACCTTATATATTTTATTTTGTAGGTTGTTTAGTATCGTTGATTCACTTCCGAGCCATCCGATTAGCCCGTAAGACAAGGTTGGAATGATTTGTGCAGCCATTACTTTAAGTAAGTGCATGTAGTTTGGACCTCCCACTGTCTTTTGCAATTACCTATATGCATATATTAATGATTGCCCCATTCCTCTTAATAACTGTATGTGCCTTTTTTTTGTATTGCCCCGCTCAATGGTCATCCCCAAGTATTTATACGAGGCCTGCTCTTCAAGAACTGAGTTGTTGATTGACCATCTATATTTTAATTTCTTCCCCTCTAAGATTCGGAGCACTTTTGTTTTGTTTTTATTCAACTCCAGGTTTTCCTCTGCTAAGTAAGAGGCTAACATGTTTACTAAACGTTGCAGTCCGACAGGTGTTTTGCTTAGTAAAACAATGTCGTCGGCGTACTGCATTATGGGCACGGGAACATTACCAAGTTTTGGTGCATTACTTTCAGTTGCGTCTAAATTTCGTCCAATGTCAGCAAGATGTAAGTTAAAAAGACTGGGGGCAAGGACGCAACCTTGTTTTAACCCATCCTCTGTCTCAATTTTGTGAGTGAGGCTGCTACCGTTCCCTTGTTTATCCTTCGCCCATGTTTCACTATATAGGATAGTGATTGCATTTATTAAATAATCCGGCATCCCCCACTTTCTTAGTTTGCTCCAAAGCCTTGGCCTGCTTACGTGGTCGAAAGCTGATTTTATGTCGACGAAACAACCATATAATTGATGTTTTCTTTTTTTGGCGCTATCAGTTAGCAGGCCCAAGGTGGCCAGGTTAGTGGTA
The DNA here is from genome assembly GCF_964261635.1 of Lissotriton helveticus. Lineage (NCBI taxonomy): Eukaryota > Metazoa > Chordata > Amphibia > Caudata > Salamandridae > Lissotriton > Lissotriton helveticus. The sequence goes on from NC_136063.1 coordinate 667,649,045, forward strand.
GTCCCCATTCCCAGTCTGAAACCTGGGGATTATTTTAGATAATGTTTCCCAATCCTGCAGCTCTTTCAACAGGCACGAGGCGTACAGCTTGGCTTCAACATCTATTAAGGAAATTAATCGATAATTTCCAGGCTCTTCCCGGTCCCCTTTCTTGTGGATTGGATGGATGATATTTCCTCTCCATGTTTCCAGAAGAGGTCCTTTTTTTAGGATGTGATTGAACAATATAGCCAAAAGTTCGGCCCAGAAGTCTGTGTTTGTTTTGTAGACTGCAGTTGGGATACCGTTCGGCCCCGGAGCCCCTTCTGATTTTAATTTGTGGATTAGCCTTTTTATTTGGGCCCGTGTGATCGTTAGTTCTTTGAATTTGGGGTTTGTTTCCGGGGTGACACTGTCGTACACTTTTGAACTGTCGGCTTTGGTCTCCGTTGTTCTCTCTTGTTGTTTTTTTTCAATTCTTTGGGGTTCCTTTGTTAAATAAAGGTTCTTCACGTATGTCTCCCATTCCTTGTTGCTGATCCTGGGATCCTGTTGCAGTGCCGGACCCAGATTTAATTTGTTAATGATTGCCCAGAATTCTCTTGAAGATGCTTTTTTGCTAGAAATCAATAGCTTTGTCCATACCCGTTCTTTGTGTTGGGCTTTTGCTACCCATAGTTTTTTCCTGTATGCCTTTCTCATGTTTCTGAGCTCTGCGGTGTTTGTGCATTATCTCTTTCCAACCGATCGTTGAGCCCTGGCTAATTTTCTTTTTTCTTGTTTTAGTTCCGCGTTAAACCAGGGCGCGGGTTTTCCTGTTGGGTCTCTGATTGCTCTCGAATGAGCTGAGTGGTTTTCCTTTAGATTCTCCAATACATTTTCCCAGTTGTTTGTAGGGTCTCCGTTATCGAGGCTCCCAAGTTTCAACATAAAGTTGGTGGCCGTGGTCATGATTTTTTGTGTTTCTCCGCCACTCCATTTTTTTTCCCGCAAGTTAAATTTTTCTGTTTTTTGATATAATGAGCTAATTCTCTCTGCTCTTGATGCTGCAATATCCATCCTGATAATTTGTGGGAAATGATCGCTTTCCAAGCGCTGAACTATTAAATATTCCACAATTAAATTTATCAAGCTCGCAGTTACTAGTGTAAAATCTAGAGTCGATTTGACGTTACCGATCACGTAGATAGGGCACGGCTGAGACTGGCCTTCTTTTTTTTTACTGTTTAATATTGTTAGGTTCATTGATGTTATCTTGCCCCGTTCCGTTTGAGTGGAACCAAATGCTGCCCTTTTTGCTCTGTTCGATCCGCCCCTATCAGTGCTAAGTAAATTAAAATTAAAATCTCCTGAGATTATCATGGAGCATTGTTTATTGTTTTTTTGTAAGGTTTTAATCAATTTAAACAATATTTCCAATTAATACTTTTTTGCTTTGCGATCTGGGTGTATGTAAATGTTTAAAAGTAGCAATTGGTGCAGGGGCTGTATTGTAATTTTTATTACTTTAACCCAGTTTAGCCCAACATCCAGTATTTCCGGGTTCCAATTGTATTTCTGAGAAAGAAGGATTGTTAGGCCACCCCGGGGATGACCATATTTTGCTTGCTTTTCTGCAAGTATGTGGTGGTCCGTGAAGCCTGGAAGTCCTAGTTGAGTCAGGTTCCAGGTTTCTTGTAAAAGTATTATATCCAGTTTGTCCCCAAAAAATTGTGTGTCATGGTCCTGCTCCATGGTACTAAAACCGTGCACGTTCCAAGAGCATACGTTGATTAAATCCGCAGTTGTTTTTTCCTTCTGCCTGAGAATTGGTCGTTTTCTGGTTATAGATATTAAATCAGTTCTAGGAACCCTTTTCGCTAAGTGCTGTCGGGACCCATGACCAATCTTGATTACTGCAGTGGAGCCGATATGTGATTGTCTGGTTTTTTAAGATGGTTTTTGTTTCTATTCCTTTCTCTGGAGATGTTGCTCGGGCTGCATATAAGCATGATTTTTTCTTGGGTCTTTGGGGCTCCGTGTCCTTATGGTAGTCCGGGCTGTTGCGGAGGGGGTGGAGGTATTTCGGTTGCTTGTGTTGTTGTAAGTTGATTCCCCAATTCTCAAATGTTTCTTTGTGAACGTAGATTTGCGCTGCAAGCTCTTTTGATTTCCAGGTAGTGACTGAATTTTCTATTCCTGGTCTTGCTCTATTTTGCTGGAACTCTACTGCTTCCATGTCTTGAGAAACTATTCCTTTGAGATCCGGAATTTCCTTAAGCAGTTTTAAGATGTTTCCTCTGTTGAGGATATCATGCCTTCCTTTTGTTTAAAATTCTGGAATAAAAGTAACAACAGGTTCGATTTTGTCTGATGTTCGTGTTAAATTGCCCACCTGTTTTATTGCATTGTTTTGTGTTCTTAAAGGCCCTGTTATTGATTTGATATCTTTTACGTGGGCTGGTGGTTTCTCCCTACTGATTTCTGATTCCTTCCCGAATCTAATTTCTGTACATTGCACTGATTGCTCAGGTTCGGGAGGGTCTCTTTTTGTTCTGACGCTCCTACCTGTTGCGTTAGTGGTAATCTTTAAGGCTTTCCGATCGTATTCGCGTTGAGAGGTATTTTGTTCCCTTACAGTCGTACTTAAATTTTTGCTCTGGTACTTAGTGTTGGGTTTGCATAGTTCCTTTATTTCTTTTCTTTGAAGTGAGGACAAATTGGCCTGTATGCTCCCAGCGTCTTTGTGGATATCCGTGTCTTTGTCCCGGTCATTTGGGCGTTGTCCGCATAAACTCTTGTTCGTGGAGTTTCCTTTATGTTACGTCTAGGATTAGTTGTGCCTTCAGTTGTTTGTTTGAGTCCCCTTGACCCGTTAAGGATGTTTACTTCTAATTTTTGTGTTGACTCCACCTTTATTGCGTTCTCAAACGAAAAGCTAACCCTTTCCAAATATTGTTGGTCCAGACTACTGTCTGGAGTTTTTGGCGTGTCCTTGTTTGTTTCGGCACCATGGCTTACTTTCTTTGTGAAAATTGGGAAGATGTGTTCTGGGGCGCCGGTGTGTTTCTTATTTTGTTTGGGCCCTCCCTTCCTAGCTTTTTTTCGTTGACGTTTTGTTAGTTTGTCCTGTTGTTCAGTCGGAAGGGTAGGCAAGCCTTCATAGTTTTGTTCTTCTTTGCTTTCCAACACCCCTACGTCTTGACCTGTAATTGTTTTCTTCCCGGCCCCTTTAATAGGTTGGACCTGGAATTGGCTTCCGGATTGGGCATTTGAAATTTCTTCGTAGAGACTCATACACCCACTCACAGATCCTATCAGAGACTCATACACCCACTCCCAGACCCACTCAGACACTTACAGACCCAATCACAGACCCACTTTGATACTCACACAACCACTCACAGACTCAGTTAGACACTCACGCACCCACTCACTAACACATTTAGAGATTCACACACCCACTCATCTACCTATACAGCCACTCACACACCCACTCTCAGAGGTTACAGATTACAGTTAGGTAAACACATTTAAAAAAATTTAAATAATCACTAACAAAAAACAAAGGTTACAGGGTCATTAAAGTTAAGAAATAGAATATTTAAAATGAAGAAATTCAATGAAAAACAAAAGGTTACAGGGACATTACAGTTAGGGAATGAATTTAAAAAAAACTTTGAAATGCTCAGAAAACCTTATTTCAAATTTTAACCCATATTTAAAACGTATGCGTAAAGTTTTGATATCAGGTAGACGTAGCAGCCCTAATGAGTAGCGAAATAAAATGTATCTTGTGGAATATCAATGGGTTGAGATGTCCATATAGACAAAGACTGGTCATGAAATACCTCAAACAATCACCTGCCCAAGTCTGTTTTCTATAGGAAACACACTTGAGCCATTCAGAAAGCAGGGCCATTTTTGCTAAATACCATTGCTTTGAAAATGTTTGTTCCTCTTAACAGGCAGTGCATAATAAAGGGGTGGCTATTTTAATCAAATCAGGAGCTAGAGGTAATATTAAATCAGTATCAACTAATCAGACAGGCAGATGGATTACTGCGCAGTTGGAGATCAGAGGGATCGAGTTAACTGTAGCCTCATTCTACGGCCCCAATGTGGATGATCTGGCGCATATTTGTAAAATGCAATCTAAACTAATAGAAACAACTTCTCCTATAAGAATTGGAGGTGATTTCAACGTCTTTCTCGACCCTTTGCGTGATAAATCAAATCAGAGCTATTATGTTGGAGCCCCACGTATACATCGGGCAATGACTAATATGATCCGTGACCTTGGGCTAGCTGATATATGGAGGGCTAAGATGGGAGACAAATCGGGTTTTACCTTTTTCAGCAAAAAACATGGTCACCTAGAATTCTAGAATTGACTATGTTTTAGCTGACAGGTTGAATTTTGAAAATCTACCTGATATCTCCATTGTACCCAGCATTTTATCAGACCATGCCCCTATCTTTTTTTCATATCCAGGGAGGAGGTATTGCATTAGGCCTAGATGGATGTTAAAAAGGGCAATGTTGTCAAATGTGGAAATTATTAGGACACTTAAGACTTCTACATTAGATTATTTCTCTGTTAATATAGGATCAACATCGTTATACTATGTTCGGAATGCCTTTAAAGCTCATCCGTGAGGCCAGCTCCATAGTCTGATTTGTTCTAAAAATAGGAAGGAGGCCCAGGGACTCCATAAATTGGAAGGAGAGATAATTAAGTTGGAAGACAAAAGGACAAGATGCTCCCAGGTGCAACCTAAAAGTCTGACGCAAGTTCTCAGTGATCTCGATCGTCTTCGTCAGGAATATAGGGGCAAATAAGACCAAAAGGTAAAGGCCTAGTGGACATCCCATAACATGCAAATTTATAATATGGTGAAAAGGCGGGCGCTCTCCTAGCCTGAAAGGCAAGAGTAGATCGAGCTAAAAATAATATTAGTGAATTAATAATAGATGAGAGCGGGGCGACCTCTTGTACGCACCTCCTCTTCCTTGTTTTCAGATCTTTATAGAGAGGAGATTACACCCAGCCCAAAAATGGTTGCGGCATTAAGATCTACCTGAATTAACAGAGGGCAGCCAAGATACTATTGATGCTCCTATAACAGAGAGTGAGATAAGACTACATATAAATAACATCAAGAAGAATAAAGCTGCAGGGACTGATGCACTTCCTGGTGCGGTTTACAAACTCCTCCAGAAGGAGCTAGTTCCAAGACTCTGTTAATTATTTAATTACATCTGTAGTCTGGAAGGTAAAGTTCCAAAGTCTTGGAAGGCGGCCACAATCGTACTTATCCTGAAGCCAGGGAAAGATCCACTTAAAGCTGATTAGTATAGACCAATCTCCCTGCTAAATGCTGACTACAAGATCTTTATGAGGGTTTTGGCAGGGAGATTGGTCAAGGTAGTACCGCAGTTGATTAATACGGTTCGAAAGGGCTTCATCACAGGGAGGTATATTCAGGAGCAGACGCTCCAATTATTTGGCAGCATAGACCTGGCGGTGGCCCGGTTGAAACCCTTTGCTGTGGCGGCATTCAATGCGGCCAAGGCTTTTGACAGGGTCTGCTGGGTCTTCCTCTGGGAAGTACTAAGGATAATTGGATTCAGACCTATTTTTATTCAGACCTTGATCGGTTGCTACCAGGGTGCCGCTGCAGTAGTTCTGTTAAATGGTATGTTAACAGCTAGTTTTAGCATATCTAGGGGAACAAGACAGGGTTGTCCCATCTCGCCCTTGCTGTTCAACCTATATATAGAGCCTCTAGCTTAAGCATTAACATTGGACTAACTAAACACCCCTTTGAGCTTCCACCAATATAGCAGCAAATTTAGCTCTGTATGCAGACGACCTGCTACTATATACTAACATCCCGGCGGAGGTATTACCAAGAGTGGAAGCCCTTTTAGAGGAATTTGGCTCATGTTCTAGTGACCTAGCTAACTCCTCCAAGACAGAGGTGATGTGCTGGAACATCAATAACTGGGTGGGCAGATTGAGCAAGGGATTTAGATATCTGGGGATCATCATAGTTAAAGATTTAGAGGATATACCTCTTATCAATTTAAAGAAGGTGATTAAGGAGGCTGACCACCTTTTTACAAGATGAAAAAAACTATCCTTGACTATCTATGGCAGGGTTAACTTAGTAAAGATGGTCATTCTACCTAAGTTGACATATTTGTTCAGTACTATCCCCCTTGATTTTCCCAGCAAGGACATCAGCAAATTTCAGAGCAAAATTGGTAGTTTTATTTGGTCCAATAAGAGCGCTAGACTCTCCAGGAAGAAGTTAAGACGTAAGCTTCTGAAGGTAGGTCTTGCTCTCCCGGACTTAGCTTGGTACTCTTTTGGTTTTCAATTAAAACATATACGGATACTGTTGACCATAACCAAGGAAACCAACTGGGGAAAGATATTGAGAGAATTGGCCACAGTTAAGGGTGAGGGAGAACGTTTTCTATACAAGTTTGGGGCACAAATGTTTTTTAAAAAGGTTCACATGAAAGTTTTAGGAGCTGCCCTCAGTGTGTGGTACAAGGATAGATGCAGATCGGGGATTGGCTACTATTCTGAATTTGCCCCTATTTGGGTTTTCCCCAGGTTGCCTGCCTGTTTAGATGATAGTCTTGCGTTGCCTATTAAAAGGGCTGGCATCTCGATTTGGTCGGACCTTGTATCCTCAGATGGAGTCCATCGTGGGAAGTATTACGATCCAAGATTGGAAGCTCTTTCTCTAAATTTAAATATCTACAATTGGCCTCCTGGTACACAGCAGATAAAGAGTCTATCTGTGGCAACTGGGAAATCAAGCCTCTTCTTCAGAACTCAAATCCCCAAAAAAAGGAGGTTACATATTGGTACAAGAAACTCCTTGATGCAGACGACGCAGATCTCCCCCCACAGTATATAACCTGGAATCAGTCACCCTTGGACTCTAAAGCTGCAGATCTATATGATTTATCACTTCAAACCTTATATAAGTTTGTTAAACCGGCACCCTTAAAAAATAATCATTTTTATGTTATTAATAGATTATATTATACCCCTGTGAAAAAAGCTAGATTTGCCCCTTTAGTTTCCCCTAAATGTCCAAGATGTGACTTTTCCACAGCTGATGATGTACATATATTCTACGAGTGCTCAAAGCTAAGCGGGTTTTGGCAGAATGTGGAGCGTGCTCTTGGCAGCATCTTTAAAGTTAAGATCAATCTGAACCTTTCAATAGTGATTTTTGGTATGGATTTTGATTAGATGAACTTACTGCGGCCAATTCAAAGAGGCTTGTTACTATATTTAAGGCTTATAGCCTGAAGTGAGATATGCAAACATTGGAAAGAACCTCGGCCCCCACTTTTTGATAACAGTTTGAAAGCTGCATTTGGTTTGGCTTGCTTGGACCAGTGGTATTTAAATGACAATATTTCCAATATTTGGTTACAGTTTTTATCATGGGGCAGAGAGATGAGACAGGTTGAATGCCCCCTGGTCCTATGATTACACCAAGCTTTATAAGAAGAAGCTGGCCTGATTAGGCTTTAAGCCAATGCAGTTGCAGAAGCCTTGGGTGCCCATATCGGAAGGATGGCTTCTTGTCAGAATTGCAGACGCTGACTGGTGAGATGAGGACTAAAAAAAAGTTAAAAAAAGAAATTCACTGAAAAAAACAAAGCTCTTAGGGACATTAAAGTTAGGCTTAGATTTCCCTCATACAAAAACATTGAAATTCATCAATTATAGTTACCTGAGCTAACTATAACGTATCCCCCACAATGCACTGCTTATAACCTCATGACATGGAATAGTAAAGTGGTGCAGGGGGCCTGCATGAACCCCTCCACAGCCCCAGGGACTGCCACCTCCTTGGGGCTATTTATTAAATAAGTCCGGGTAAGGCCTGTATGGCCTCTCCTGCAGCCCTGTGGAAAGCCACCTCCCGGGGTTTATGCATAATGAAAGTAGGGGGGCATGTAAACCCTCTGCATCCACGGGGGCACCACCTACCCGGGGGCCATAAACTTAAATAATGTGGGGGACCATGCAGACCATCCTGCAGCCCTAGGGACCACCACCTCCACAGGGATTTATCCATAATAAATGTGAGGGCCGCCCTACCCCCTGCAGACCCAGGGACAACTACCTCCCCAGGGCTTTAACTTTCATTAATGGAGGGCTGTGTGGACCCCCCCAGGCTCGGGGACTCCCACCCTTGTGAAAATAATATAGTAATGCATGGGGCCCGCGCAGCCCTGGCGACCGCCGTTCCCAAGGCTTTATCAAATATATATGCAGGTTGCATGGCCCCCAAAGCCCTGGGGACCACAACCTCCCTGAGGCTTCAACTTTCATTAATGAGGGTTTGTGCGGACCCCCCTACCTAGCCCTGGGAACCTCCACCTCCCTGGGGAAATTAACACAATAATGTGTAGAGGCCCGATTGCCCCCCCAGTCCTGGGGATTGCCGCCACTCCGGGAAATTAACATAATAATGTGGGAGGGGCTTCACATTCCCCTGCAGCCCTGGGGACTGCCACATCCTTAGGCAATTACCATAAAAATGTGGGGGCCCGCATGGGCCCCCCAGAGCACCCGGGACTGCCACCTCCCTGGTGCTCAAATAATATAGTGGAGGGGTCCATTGTAGTCCCAGGGACCACCACCTGCCTAGGGATAAATGAAACAAAGGAGAGGGGGCGTGGGGCCACCCTCCTTGGGCACAAGGTGGCCCTGGGAACCACCCCCCAGGGCTGGCTCCTTGTAGGTCCCAGGGTGACCACCCCTAGAACATATCTATTTGATTAGGCTTGGCAGGTGCTTTACCACTCCCACCAAGGCATAGCAAATACTGCTAAAGATGCTCTTGCTTGTTGAGAGTGGAGCAGAATTACTTTATTCAGAGGAAGCTGCATGTTCAGCAGCTACCTCTGTCCCATAGAAATGATGACTCCTGCAGGATGTGGGGAGCCAGCTGGAGAGTATCTGGGTGCCCTTGGTGGGACCAGGATACCCAGACTAGAGGCAAGACCCTGGGGAATAGGGGGCCTTTGGGGCTGAAATCAGACCTGAAGGGAGGCTGCAGCAACCCACTCCCTTTATTTATTTATTTAAAAAGAAAAGAAAAGGCCAGGCCTCAGGGGATGGGCTCGCTGGGGCTCAAATCAGCCCCTGACAGGACTTCCTGGCCCCCTTCCCATGATTTTTTTAAAGAAAAAAGGGGCCAGGCCCTGGGGGATGGTGTCCTCGGGCCCGAAATAGGCCAGGGGGTGCTCGGGCTCCTCCCCTTTAGTATAAAAACATCATTTTTACAAATATCTGGCCCAGGGGGATGGGGTCCCTGCGGCTGAAATGAGCCTGGGAAGGGAGGCCGAATGGCCCCGTCTCTTTTTCAAAATAGGCCTGGCCCCGGGGGATGGCGCCCCCTAGGCCAAAGTGAAGGGGGGCCATGCGCCCCCCCCTCCCAAATAAAGAGAATAAAAGATCAGCAAGTCTTCAGACTCCCTTCCCCCTTTCTCTAACACTCTGGAAACGTTCCTCGTGGTGCACTGCTGATGAGAGTGAAGTCCCCTTTGGTCCAGAGGGTCCTTGGGGGCCATCAAGCCCACCTGTTACCTTCAGTAAGTCCCACACAATGGGATTGCTGAGAGGTCTTTGTAGGCCACGCCCCGTTTACCCACCATTCTGCCAACACGCCTCCTGGTGCATTGCTGGTTGAGGGATGAAGTTCATTCTTTTCCAGTGTAAGTAAAGTAAGTAAGTAAGTAAATTTTTTATTGTTTGGTCAATTAAAACCTTAACAATATAAACACGTATTAAAAAAGAAGTTAAAACATTAAAAAGAGAAAAGTCAATTTTCACCCAAAAAGTTAGAAAATTGTAGAATTTCATTGTTTAACAAATATTTTACCACATTATTGTCCCTTTTCTAAGGTCAGTCCTAATAACGAACTTTTGTGTGCCTGTGCAAAAACCTTGAGAAATGTGATCAATTTACAGTTTTGGTGTGTGTCCGATGGATTAAAGCATGCCATTATTACGGCTCTACAGGACTTGATGCCTCTGTCTTTAAAAGTTTGTCTAAGAAGGGTGGCTCGAGCATTGTGGAGTTGGTTGCATATACAAATGACATGAATGAAATCTTCTATGTGGTAAGCGCAGTCGACATGATTTTGGCCCTTTGTATACCCAAGTAGGCTGATCCGCTATTGATGGTATTTTTCCGAAGCGTATAGCCATTAATTGCTTTTTCAGGGAAATAGAAAATGCTGTGTTCAAATAATGGGCTGGTGCAAGTGCCTTGTAATTGTTGATCACCATCCAGGCATGCAACCTTGTCCTGAAGATGTTTTTGTCAGTTAGTAGTGAGTGAGTTTTTGCTACTTTACTTATTGCTTGTTTGAAGGAGTGGTGTGGAAGGTTTTTGTTCCATAAATCGTTTGTATAGGTTATAGAAAAGGATTTGTTTAGATATTGATTATAGGGTGATTTTCTGTTATCCTATACTTCGTCCAGAGGGCTTTATTGATTGGTGATGTGGCGCATTCAGTTTCAACCGGTACCAAAGCTTTACAGTGGCATACATTCTCCCTATTTTTTCATTTATTAGGCCGAATTCAAGACAAACCTGTGCCGGAGAGGCTGACCGTTCTAACTGAAAAACATTTTTATACGTGGAACCTATTAGTTGGTTTAGAAGCTCTGCATCCTTGCCGTGAAAAGTGGCACTAGCATATGCTATCGTAGGGAGAGTTTTCGCCGTCATCACCCCTAGTAGAGGTTTGTGTGTTGGGCCTTTGAACTTTTTTGCCAGTTGACTGAAGGCGAATATAAGTGCACTAGTTCTCTTAGGGCCAGATGTAGGAGCCTAAATACCGGTCGGTAACGGAATCGGTAAATTTACCGATTCTGTAAAATACCGAATCGGCATGTATGGGCATATTTTTACAGAATCGGTATTTTTACCGATTCGGTAAATCTCAGATGTAGGTGGGACTCTTCTGAGTCCCAAAGGCCCTACAAATTCGGTATTTTACCACCCAATCCAATTGGGTGTTAAAATACCAAATCCAGGTGCAGGCACACCTAGCCATGTGACAGACAGACATGCCCTTAGGGCATGTCTGTGTGCCACATGGCGCACATGCCTATTTTTGGGGTGACAGAGGGTATCAAAGTGACACCCCCTGCACCCTTGCTGGAATTCGGTATTTACCGATATTTCATTCCTATGGGCTTCACAGCCCATAGGAATCAATAGGAAATACCGATTCGGTGTTTACCGAATCGGTAAATACCGAATTTTAACGAATCGGTATTTCCACACCTGGAAATACCTACATCTCCCCCCTTCATATTTACCGATTCATAAATATTTATGAATCGGTAAATATAATTTACCTACATCTAGCCCCAAGTCATATACTTTTTTTACTCTGTGTGGTTTTGAAGATTGTCTATATAAAATCCCAGATATTTGTAGTTCTTTACTTCCTATAATTGACTGCGATTAAGCCAGATCATCTGTTTGCATCTCTGTCGACTTCCAATCACCATTGTTTTAGTTTTTGATGTATTTGTTTTTAGCTTGTTCTCTGAGATGTAGTCTGACATTTCTTTTAAGACTCTTTTAAGGCCAATCTTTGTTAGACTCATTAACACCACATCGTCCGCATACGAGAGGTGCATGAGTGCTAGCCCTCCAAGTTTCGGTGGATGAGAGTTAGTGCTGTCTAGCCTCTGGGCAAGGTCGGACAAAAACAAATTGATGAGATGTGGCGCCAATACGCAACCCTGTTTGAGGCCTTTTGTCATATTTAGCTTCCTTGACAGTCTGGTGTCGTCTCCTTTCTTGATTCTTATCTATGAATACGAGTAGAATAATAGTATTCCCTGTAGTATCCTTTCGGGAATGTTCCAGGTTCGCAGTTTTTTACAATGGAGGTGACGGTCCACACTGTCAAATGCAGCCTTTAAATCTATGAAACAGAGGTAAAGTTGTTGGTTCCTCTGTTTACTTTTATTTGCCATCAAGGATAGGGCTAAGATGTTTGATATTGTCCCTATACCTTGCCTAGAACCTGTCTGATTAACTGGAATAAGATTAAGGTTGTCCATTCCTTAAGGTCTTCCGAAATGAGTTCAGCGTGATATTTGGCTTTGACGTCCAGGAGGGCGATTAGCCTGTAGCTTGATGGATTCACTCTATTTCCACCTTTAAAGATAGGTGTCAGTATCGAGCATTGTCAATTTGGTGGGATACAATTTAAGAGCTCTATTTCATTGTATAGTTTGAGTAAATGCTTGCTCCAAAAAGACGGATCATTTTTTAAAATGGCTTGTGGAATTCCATTAGGTCCTGGAGCGCCATCTCCTCTGCCTTTCTTTATTATAAATGTTATACCATCAACTAACATGGAGGACTCGCTATCTTTGCTTTTGAGAGTTGGTGCCATTTTTTTCCGGAGCATTGGCATTTTCTACCATTGGATTAGGACCTGGGGCCTTTTTTTCTCTTCTGTGACCTTTTACTGTCGGCCCCTGTGTTGTTTGTGCCACTAACTCGTTGTATGATGGTTTCAGTTGTATTTTTTTCCTCAGGGTGCTCCTTGGGCTTTGCCTCTAACATGTCGTGGGTTGCTATTTCTGTAAACTTTGTGGATACAAATCTAGCCCACTCATGTTCTGGAATATTTGATGATAGCTCAATCACAGGTCGTTGTAATTTATTTATAATTTTCCAACATGTGTTCGAGTTAGCTTTCTTAGCACTACAAAACACTTCGGCCCAGAATTTATCGTCGCTTGCTCTTTTTTTTCCCATTGCTGTTTTTTATAAGTTTTCCTTAAATGACGTACCTTGTCCCAGGCTACTTGGTCATGACAAGTTGTTTTTAGCCTCCTAATGGCTTTTTTGAGTTCGTTTTTCAAATCTCTTAATGGTTTTTGATTAGATTAATTTCTGATTTTTTGATTTTTGTTCTGTTGTTGTCTGCTTGTCATTGATGATGTGAGATCCAAGGTAACTTTTACCCAAGGTTGGATTTTGTTCGAGGGCTCTAGTTCACTAGCAGTTATCATATTCTTTAACTTGGTCTGAAGTGTATCTATCATTTCGTTTGACCATTTTAGGCGTTTTAGGTCCTTCTACTTTCATATTCGCTTGATGTTTGGCGATTTTTAACCTGAAATGTATGTGCTGGTAGGAATGGTCGCTCCTAGTTGTGTACTCTATAAAGAAATGAGCGAGATATGGCATCAATGCTACTGAGATAGCTGTATAATCCAATCTTGATTGTGTCTTTCCTCAATGAAATGTGTGTTTTGGTGGGAAATCGTCCGTTGTTCTACCATTTATCACTCTCAGGCCAAGGAATTCCAGGGCATTGACTGGTCGCCGACCTTCAGGGTCCGATGTTGATCTCCTTAGCTGATATTGCTGTGGGACTTTCCAGTATATATTGACGGCTGATAACTTCTCATCTTCATCCGGGGTGTGTATTAAGTTAGAATTAAAATCCCCTGTCAGTATCATGTCCCATGTGGGGTATGTACTCCTTATATCTGTAATTGTAGTGATCAACTGGGCATTATGAGCTGTTTTCTTCCGTGCTACTGGATGTGCGTATGTATTTATCAGCAGGACATTTTTTGTCCTGCCAATGGCCCCTGAGGTAAGTTTTATCAATTGAATGTTTGGATCTGAGGAGACACTTTGCTCTGATTCAATTTTTAGTGCTATGGATATGTATTCTGCAAGTCCTCCTTTTCGTTGTCCATACATGTTGGTTTTCATTGCAGGAACTGTGTAGTGTGTGTATTTTGGCTGGCGGAAATCTTCTTGTGCCCATGTCTCTGCAGTGCTATTATATCACATTTATCCAAGTTATTAGGATGACAGCCTTTTTCTTGCCATTTCTTTGCCCCCGAAATGTTCCATGAGAGCAGCTGTATATTTCCTAAATCTAGCTTGTCTGATATTTCTTCCAAAGGTCAATGTCATTTTCTGAACGTACCGCTCCTGGCAGCCAACTCCATCTGTCCTGGCATGCATTAATTTTGGTTATCTGATCATTCAGCTGTTCTTTCCTCAGCAAAGTTGGGAGGTTGCTATCTATTGCTCCTTTCAGGACTGTATGTTTATGCTCGTTATTTTCTTTTTGATTTTGTCCATAGTTATTGTTATTATTAGAGTTTATGATCAAAATACCTGGATAACTTGGTGCTATTGGCCTTGATAGTTTAATTCCCCAAGCTTCAAATTGCAGGTTGGAATTCATGATGAGCTGAGCCACTTCTTCTGACTGACATGTGGTTAGAGTTTGCTCTATGTTTTTTTTAATTTACTTTTAATATAAATTCAACAGCCAATAGGTGTGATGAGTTTATGTGTTTTAAGTCTGGAATGTTTGCTGTTAATTTCAATATGTTCCCCCTGTTCAGCGTGTATTGTGGCCCTTTAGAGTCATATTCCGGTGTCAAGAATATTTGCTGTTTCTGGAATTGATGCCGTTGTTCTATTTGTAACATTGGATCCTCGTTCTCTTTGACGGCTATGATTTGTTTCTTTTTGTCTTTTATATGGACTCTTAGGTTTACGTATTGTAGTGTAGTTCCTATATTCCCAATAGTCTCTGTGCATTGGAATAGTATATCCTATAGATTAGACATAGGACTGAGGTCGACTAGGTCTCTATCGAATATACTAAACTTAATAGTGAGTGCCAACTAGATCAGAAGTCACTAGAAACTTTTTTGAATTCACAAGAAGAGATTAATTTCTGACAACCGTATAAACATGACAAGTTTGTTTCCCAAGAATAAGAAATATATCTCTCAGAGTCGTAGAAACAATAGATAAGTATTTCACTCTAGTCAATTGTACATGCTTAGTTTCAACAGAGTTGTAGAGAAATGGACAGACAGGCGTTTTCAATAAAAAAGGTTTATTGAACAATCTTCTTTCTCATACAAGAAAAGTGAACTGCTACAATCGTTATGCAGACTGCAAAGTATAATGCGTACAGCGAGAATAGTATTATAAAATAATACTGTAAAAGCATTGTATGGTTTCTAAGCGATATAAAAATACATACATAAATATACAGGCTAACGTACTCAACTGGTGCTTCTAAAATATGCCCTACCCCAAGTACCTAACCTAAGTCTAGTACGCGGGAAAAAGTAAGTATTGTGTAGCATAGGTTTAGTTTTTCTTTGCCAAGAATCTACCAAAAGGTTTCTCTAGGTTCTAATCAGCTCCATACCTTAGTTAGAATGAAGGATGTCTGGTATCTCAGTCGCAGGACTCAATTTCCCAACACCCTGCAAGGGGAGCTTGGAAACACTGGAGCTGGATTCTCGGCAGGAGAAGGACAGCCTCTTGATCAGTGTGTCAGCTGGAGAGTCGTCTTCCTTCTGCACTTGCTGTAGTGAGCTGCGTCAGGCAAGTAGGTCTTCGAACTGCTCCGAACCACCGTATCTTGCTAGAGCAAGTGAAGGTATATTTATATCTTGAAGGTGTTTAGGAATGCCATAGTTTGACGTAAAGTCAGGCATATGAACGTCAGGAAAGAACCCCTAGGGAATAATTTTTCTTTGCAAAGTACATGAGTTCTTGGAAAAATCAATATTCAAGCTAGAGGAAGTTCCCTAACTGCTTTAGCCGATTTTCCAAGAAATCGTTGTGACGTTTGGTACGGATGGAAGTAGCCATGCCTGTATTTGGGTAGCATGGGCTATTCCTAAATAAGGGATTGATTTCTATGCCTCTATAAAGGCAATGTGAATTGTACCTATATAAGGGCATGAATCGGGAAAATTCACTTGCAGCTCTAAACGCCACACAACACCCACTCCACTTTCTAAGTTCTAAACACATTAAAACATTTCTAGACATGATGTGTTAAAACCCACCCAAAATACATAAAAATGCATTGGTACTGGTTGTACACGAAAAGCACTTGTGCTGTACGCATTAAAAGCAATCTTTCATTCAAAGCATATAGTTTGTCTTTTTTT
This sequence comes from Lissotriton helveticus, assembly GCF_964261635.1. NCBI lineage: Eukaryota > Metazoa > Chordata > Amphibia > Caudata > Salamandridae > Lissotriton > Lissotriton helveticus. The sequence continues at coordinate 667,665,042 of NC_136063.1, forward strand.
TAAATGCCATCCAAATAAAACACGAAATTACATTTATGAAATGGCTCCTAATTACAGAAGAAAAAGTTGAGACCATTCCATGGCAGATTATATCAACTGTTTGAGTATGGACAAGGTCAAATATTGTCTCTTGGAAGTTCTCAAAGAATTCTAGTTCTCTATGAATAGTTCTACTTTAAGCAGATTACTTTGTGCCCCACAAAAAAATGAAAAAATACACATTTGGAAAATATAGACTTCCAAAGTTAGAAACTTGTTATTAAAAAACAAAGGTTGAATTCAGAGTCTTTCAGAACACTGCATGCCAAATCAAAAGTCAGTGTTATTGTATGGAGAAAACATCAAGTCTTCTAAATCTGAAAAGAATTTGTCTACCATTGTAGGTGAAAGTTGGATTACCTCGTTAAGAAGATTAATTGCACATAGATGTGAAGCATCACCGTCAGCGTTGGTCACGTTAGCAATGTTCGAATTGGATGGCACCTGTGTGCCGCTTTCCTCTTGTACCTCACCGTCAGCATTTTGCGTCTGTGAGATCTCAATGAATGCCGTCATCAGAATTGGTAGCCGCTGGGGACAACACTGCTCATGGGCCTTTGCCGGGTCCAGCAAAGTATCAACATCCATTGGCCTGACTGATGGGAGTGTGAGACAGGTGCCTAATACACATTCTTCTCCACATAGCAGGCATCGTAGAACAGGTAAGATGCAATCTTGCCAGATTGGTCTCAATGACAAAATCCATGTGGTATTTAATTCCCTCAAACGAGTTAAACCCAAAATTTGGACTTTGCGCTCACGACACTTCATCGCCAGAAGAGTGTTTTCCACAGTGAACTGGGTATCGCTGGTGATTTGGCTTGCCATATCGGAGCAGAAGGAGCAAAAACAGTGGCCCTTCCTGTGAGTCCCAAAACGAGAGGCAGTCTGTCAAACACAGAGTGCACGAAGTTTAAAAATATTCCTAGGACTTCTTCAAAAGGTGCTAACAGTCCCGAAAAAATAGTCTTAAATACATGTATATCTCCACTCATCTCAGACATGTTTAAGATACAACCTAACATTTCTGAGAAATGTACAGGTCAGTTTGTAGTTAATAGGGTGTGTATCTCTGCAGATCATAGGTTTCTTTGGCCGAGGTCAATGGCACAGATTTTTGTAAAAGAATGGCTTTCATTCTACTTAAAGTATCAATTCGTATAAATGAACTGATCAGTGAAGGCCATAGCACCGACTTCTGGGTCTGTCTTTGTTTTTGGAACAATACTTGCATACAGCAAGTGACCCGGGCTGACACAATTACGAGATGTGCTAAACCTGGCAACATGCCACAGCAGCTGCGATCATTCAACGTGATGTAACTTCCATTAGAAAGCTGCCTAATAATTGGATCAATCACTGCAGCTGGTGAACCTTGCAGGTGGCAGGATAATTTGTTAGAGGAACCATCGCAGGCCCTATGTAAGTTTAGACCCTGACATAGGAGGGAACTGCTTATTGCATTTTCACAATTATTACCACTAAGAAACACTTCTTTCCCCAACTCCAACATCTGTGTGTGTAAGGTAAATCCCAGGATGTCTTGATGCATTCTTTACCCAACCTTTCATATAGGCCTGCTGGTATACGTTTTAAGCAAAACTGAAAATGGAAAATTGTAACAGGCAGAGTGATTGTACCGTGTATTATCCATTCAATAGCTGGTTTTCCAGCTACTGTAAAAAGCAATCTTTCTAGTTTTTCAATGCTCAGCACCGTATAGTCTGCTCCCTTCTGTGCCAATTTGATTTGTTTATCTGTGAGATTAAATTCAGAAAACAGTGACTTGTGTTAGCCTGAATGAAGGTTTTGTAAAGTCCAACCCAATAGCATTATAGAACGTAATTGCGACTGACCATGTTGCAACATGACCAAGTCCTGTTCCATTATGTTTATGGCAGAGGATACTATGCTGTCCAAAGAATATATCCTGGATGACAGAGTTGTTAACCCATTGTCAACTACAGTGAGAGATTTCTCTAAATTAATATGATCAATTTCTCGTATTCGTTCTGCAGTCTCTGCTTGCGTAATCTCCCACGTTTCATTATATAGAGCATGGATACCGGCGTATATAAAACATTTATGACACAGTTCAGTACACCCTTGTAAGAAGTCCCTCAGGTCAGCGCCATCTTTAAGTAAAGATAAGTGTTGTTTTACTTCCTTCAGTGTAGACTTGTGTGGCCACTCAAGGCACACTTACCCTACACTGTATGATGTTACTATCCCTGGATGCTGTCTCTGAACATATCTTGGATCTTGCCTAGTGAATATGCACCCTAGTTTCTTTTTCAGGAATCTATCTTGACAGGTGTTTGTGTCTGAGGGCCTGATTAACCATTTTTTCCAAGCAGGATCCGTTCTGTTGTAAAGCAAACTAGTATGTACGTCGACCTCCCCCTCTGAAGTGTTACTGCTATCAGGTGTAGGTATAGGTATTTATAGTTTGTTTAAATCTTTTATCTTGGCTAACCCAAGACAAGATGTCTGTTGGACAGTGTCATTCAAAAACATTATTTGTTCTGGGATGATGTAGGTCCCAGGGCGACCACCCCTAGAACATATCTATTTGATTAGGCTTGGAAGGTGCTTTACCACTCCCACCAAGCCATAGCAAATACTGCTAAAGATGCTCTTGCTTGTTGAGAGTGGAGCAGAATTACTTTATTCAGAGGAAGCTGCATGTTCAGCAGCTACCTCTGTCCCATAGAAATGATGACTCCTGCAGGATGTGGGGAGCCAGCTGGAGAGTATCTGGGTGCCCTTGGTGGGACCAGGATACCCAGACTAGAGGCAAGACCCTGGGGAATAGGGGGCCTTTGGGGCTGAAATCAGACCTGAAGGGAGGCTGCAGCAACCCACTCCCTTTATTTATTTATTTAAAAAGAAAAGAAAAGGCCAGGCCTCAGGGGATGGGCTCCCTGGGGCTCAAATCAGCCCCTGACAGGACTTCCTGGCCCCCTTCCCATGATTTTGTTTAAGAAAAAAGGGGCCAGGCCCTGGGGGAAGGTGTCCTCGGGCCCGAAATAGGCCAGGGGGTGCTCGGGCTCCTCCCCTTTAGTTTAAAAACATAATTTTTACAAATATCTGGCCCAGGGGGATGGGGTCCCTGCAGCTGAAATGAGCCTGGGAAGGGAGGCCGAATGGCCCCGTCTCTTTTTCAAAATAGGCCTGGCCCCGGGGGATGGCGCCCCCTAGGCCAAAGTGAAGGGGGGCCATGCGCCCCCCCTCCCAAATAAAGAGAATAAAAGATCAGCAAGTCTTCAGACTCCCTTCCCCCTTTCTCTAACACTCTGGAAACGTTCCTCGTGGTGCACTGCTGATGAGAGTGAAGTCCCCTTTGGTCCAGAGGGTCCTTGGGGGCCATCAAGCCCACCTGTTACCTTCAGTAAGTCCCACACAATGGGATTGCTGAGAGGTCTTTGTAGGCCACGCCCCGTTTACCCACCATTCTGCCAACACGCCTCCTGGTGCATTGCTGGTTGAGGGATGAAGTTCATTTTTTTCCAGTGTAAGTAAAGTAAGTAAGTAAGTAAATTTTTTATTGTTTGGTCAATTAAAACCTTAACAATATAAACACGTATTAAAAAAGAAGTTAAAACATTAAAAAGAGAAAAGTCAATTTTCACCCAAAAAGTTAGAAAATTGTAGAATTTCATTGTTTAACAAATATTTTACCACATTATTGTCCCTTTTCTAAGGTCAGTCCTAATAACGAACTTTTGTGTGCCTGTGCAAAAACCTTGAGAAATGTGATCAATTTACAGTTTTGGTGTGTGTCTGATGGATTAAAGCATGCCATTATTACGGCTCTACAGGACTTGATGCCTCTGTCTTTAAAAGTTTGTCTAAGAAGGGTGGCTCGAGCATTGTGGAGTTGGTTGCATATACAAATGACATGAATGAAATCTTCTATGTGGTAAGCGCAGTCGACATGATTTTGGCCCTTTGTATACCCAAGTAGGCTGATCCGCTATTGATGGTATTTTTCCGAAACGTATAGCCATTAATTGCTTTTTCAGGGAAATAGAAAATGCTGTGTTCAAATAATGGGCTGGTGCAAGTGCCTTGTAATTGTTGATCACCATCCAGGCATGCAACCTTGCCTGAAGATGTTTTTGTCAGTTAGTAGTGAGTGAGTTTTTGCTACTTTACTTATTGCTTGTTTGAAGGAGTGGTGTGGAAGGTTTTGGTTCCATAAATCGTTTGTATAGGTTATAGAAAAGGATTTGTTTAGATATTGATTATAGGGTGATTTTCTGTTATCCTATACTTCGTCCAGAGGGCTTTATTGATTGGTGATGTGGCGCATTCAGTTTCAACCGGTACCAAAGCTTTACAGTGGCATACATTCTCCCTATTTTTTCATTTATTAGGCCGAATTCAAGACAAACCTGTGCCGGAGAGGCTGACCGTTCTAACTGAAAAACATTTTTATACGTGGAACCTATTAGTTGGTTTAGAAGCTCTGCATCCTTGCCGTGAAAAGTGGCACTAGCATATGCTATCATAGGGAGAGTTTTCGCCGTCATCACCCCTAGTAGAGGTTTGTGTGTTGGGCCTTTGAACTTTTTTGCCAGTTGACTGAAGGCGAATATAAGTGCACTAGTTCTCTTAGGGCCAGATGTAGGAGCCTAAATACCGGTCGGTAACGGCCGATTTCGGCCGTTACCAACCGGTATTTAAGAATCGGCATGTATGGGCATATTTTTACAGAATCGGTAAATTTACCGAATCGGTAAATTTACCGATTCTGTAAAATACCGAATCGGCATGTATGGGCATATTTTTACAGAATCGGTATTTTTACCGATTCGGTAAATCTCAGATGTAGGTGGGACTCTTCTGAGTCCCAAAGGCCCTACAAATTCGGTATTTTACCACCCAATCCAATTGGGTGTTAAAATACCAAATCCAGGTGCATGCACACCTAGCCATGTGACAGACAGACATGCCCTTAGGGCATGTCTGTGTGCCACATGGCGCACATGCCTATTTTTGGGGTGACAGAGGGTATCAAAGTGACACCCCCTGCACCCTTGCTGGAATTCGGTATTTACCGATATTTCATTCCTATGGGCTTCACAGCCCATAGGAATCAATAGGAAATACCGATTCGGTATTTACCGAATCGGTAAATACCGAATTTTAACGAATCGGTATTTCCACACCTGGAAATACCTACATCTCCCCCCTTCATATTAACAGATTCATAAATATTTATGAATCGGTAAATATAATTTACCTACATCTAGCCCCAAGTCATATACTTTTTTTACTCTGTGTGGTTTTGAAGATTGTCTATAGAAAATCCCAGATATTTGTAGTTCTTTACTTCCTATAATTGACTGCGATTAAGCCAGATCATCTGTTTGCATCTCTGTCGACTTCCAATCACCATTGTTTTAGTTTTTGATGTATTTGTTTCTAGCTTGTTCTCTGAGATGTAGTCTGACATTTCTTTTAAGACTCTTTTAAGGCCAATCTTTGTTAGACTCATTAACACCACATCGTCCGTATACGAGAGGTGCATGAGTGCTAGCCCTCCAAGTTTCGGTGGATGAGAGTTAGTGCTGTCTAGCCTCTGGGCAAGGTCGGACAAAAACAAATTGATGAGATGTGGCGCCAATACGCAACCCTGTTTGAGGCCTTTTGTCATATTTAGCTTCCTTGACAGTCTGGTGTCGTCTCCTTTCTTGATTCTTATCTATGAATACGAGTAGAATAATAGTATTCCCTGTAGTATCCTTTCGGGAATGTTCCAGGTTCGCAGTTTTTTCCAATGGAGGTGACGGTCCACACTGTCAAATGCAGCCTTTAAATCTATGAAACAGAGGTAAAGTTGTTGGTTCCTCTGTTTACTTTTATTTGCCATCAAGGATAGGGCTAAGATGTTTGATATTGTCCCTATACCTTGCCTAGAACCTGTCTGATTAACTGGAGTAAGATTAAGGTTGTCCATTCCTTAAGGTCTTCCGAAATGAGTTCAGCGTGATATTTGGCTTTGACGTCCAGGAGGGCGATTAGCCTGTAGCTTGATGGATTCACTCTATTTCCACCTTTAAAGATAGGTGTCAGTATCGAGCATTGTCAATTTGGTGGGATACAATTTAAGAGCTCTATTTCATTGTATACTTTGAGTAAATGCTTGCTCCAAAAAGACGGATCATTTTTTAAAATGGCTTGTGGAATTCCATTAGGTCCTGGAGCGCCATCTCCTCTGCCTTTCTTTATTATAAATGTTATACCATCAACTAACATGGAGGACTCGCTATCTTTGCTTTTGAGAGTTGGTGCCATTTTTTTCCGGAGCATTGGCCTTTTCTACCATTGGATTAGGACCTGGGGCCTTTTTTTCTCTTCTGTGACCTTTTACTGTCGGCCCCTGTGTTGTTTGTGCCACTAACTCGTTGTATGATGGTTTCAGTTGTATTTTTTTCCTCAGGGTGCTCCTTGGGCTTTGCCTCTAACATGTCGTGGGTTGCTATTTCTGTAAACTTTGTGGATACAAATCTAGCCCACTCATGTTCTGGAATATTTGATGATAGCTCAATCACAGGTCGTTGTAATTTATTTATAATTTTCCAACATGTGTTCGAGTTAGCTTTCTTAGCACTACAAAACACTTCGGCCCAGAATTTATCGTCGCTTGCTCTTTTTTTTCCCATTGCTGTTTTTTATAAGTTTTCCTTAAATGACGTACCTTGTCCCAGGCTACTTGGTCATGACAAGTTGTTTTTAGCCTCCTAATGGCTTTTTTGAGTTCGTTTTTCAAATCTCTTAATGGTTTTTGATTAGATTAATTTCTGATTTTTTGATTTTTGTTCTGTTGTTGTCTGCTTGTCATTGATGATGTGAGATCCAAGGTAACTTTTACCCAAGGTTGGATTTTGTTCGAGGGCTCTAGTTCACTAGCAGTTATCATATTCTTTAACTTGGTCTGAAGTGTATCTATCATTTCGTTTGACCATTTTAGGCGTTTTAGGTCCTTCTACTTTCATATTCGCTTGATGTTTGGCGTTTTTTAACCTGAAATGTATGTGCTGGTAGGAATGGTCGCTCCTAGTTGTGTACTCTATAAAGAAATGAGCGAGATATGGCATCAATGCTACTGAGATAGCTGTATAATCCAATCTTGAATGTGTGTTTTGGTGGGAAATCGTCAGTTGTTCTACCATTTATCACTCTCAGGCCAAGGAATTCCAGGGCATTGACTGGTCGCTGACCTTCAGGGTCCGATGTTGATCTCCTTAGCTGATATTGCTGTGGGACTTTCCAGTATATATTGACGGCTGATAACTTCTCATCTTCATCCGGGGTGTGTATTAAGTTAGAATTAAAATCCCCTGTCAGTATCATGTCCCATGTGGAGTATGTACTCCTTATATCTGTAATTGTAGTGATCAACTGGGCATTATGAGCTGTTTTCTTCCGTGCTACTGGATGTGCGTATGTATTTATCAGCAGGACATTTTTTGTCCTGCCAATGGCCCCTGAGGTAAGTTTTATCAATTGAATGTTTGGATCTGAGGAGACACTTTGCTCTGATTCAATTTTTAGTGCTATGGATATGTATTCTGCAAGTCCTCCTTTTCGTTGTCCATACATTTTGGTTTTTATTGCAGGAACTGTGTAGTGTGTGTATTTTGGCTGGCGGAAATCTTCTTGTGCCCATGTCTCTGCAGTGCTATTATATCACATTTATCCAAGGTATTAGAATGACAGCCTTTTTCTTGCCATTTTTTTGCCCCCGAAATGTTCCATGAGAGCAGCTGTATATTTCCTAAATCTAGCTTGTCTGATATTTCTTCCAAAGGTCAATGTCATTTTCTGAACGTACCGCTCCTGGCAGCCAACTCCATCTGTCCTGGCATGCATTAATTTTGGTTATCTGATCATTCAGCTGTTCTTTCCTCAGCAAAGTTGGGAGGTTGCTATCTATTGCTCCTTTCAGGACTGTATGTTTATGCTCGTTATTTTCTTTTTGATTTTGTCCATAGTTATTGTTATTATTAGAGTTTATGATCAAAATACCTGGATAACTTGGTGCTATTGGCCTTGATAGTTTAATTCCCCAAGCTTCAAATTGCAGGTTGGAATTCATGATGAGCTGAGCCACTACTTCTGACTGACATGTGGTTAGAGTTTGCTCTATGTTTTTTTTAATTTACTTTTAATATAAATTCAACAGCCAATAGGTGTGATGAGTTTATGTGTTTTAAGTCTGGAATGTTTGCTGTTAATTTCAATATGTTCCCCCTGTTCAGCGTGTATTGTGGCCCTTTAGAGTCATATTCCGGTGTCAAGAATATTTGCTGTTTCTGGAATTGATGCCGTTGTTCTATTTGTAACATTGGATCCTCGTTCTCTTTGACGGCTATGATTTGTTTCTTTTCGTCTTTTATATGGACTCATAGGTTTACGTATTGTAGTGTAGTTCCTATATTCCCAATAGTCTCTGTGCATTGGAATAGTATATCCTATAGATTAGACATAGGACTGAGGTCGACTAGGTCTCTATCGAATATACTAAACTTAATAGTGAGTGCCAACTAGATCAGAAGTCACTAGAAACTTTTTTGAATTCACAAGAAGAGATTAATTTCTGACAACCGTATAAACATGACAAGTTTGTTTCCCAAGAATAAGAAATATATCTCTCAGAGTCGTAGAAACAATAGATAAGTATTTCACTCTAGTCAATTGTACATGCTTAGTTTCAACAGAGTTGTAGAGAAATAGACAGACAGGCGTTTTCAATAAAAAAGGTTTATTGAACAATCTTCTTTCTCATACAAGAAAAGTGAACTGCTACAATCGTTATGCAGACTGCAAAGTATAATGCGTACAGCGAGAATAGTATTATAAAATAATACTGTAAAAGCATTGTATGGTTTCTAAGCGATATAAAAATACATACATAAATATACAGGCTAACGTACTCAACTGGTGCTTCTAAAATATGCCCTACCCCAAGTACCTAACCTAAGTCTAGTACGCAGGAAAAAGTAAGTATTGTGTAGCATAGGTTTAGTTTTTCTTTGCCAAGAATCTACCAAAAGGTTTCTCTAGGTTCTAATCAGCTCCATACCTTAGTTAGAATGAAGGATGTCTGGTATCTCAGTCGCAGGACTCAATTTCCCAACACCCTGCAAGGGGAGCTTGGAAACACTGGAGCTGGATTCTCGGCAGGAGAAGGACAGCCTCTTGATCAGTGTGTCAGCTGGAGAGTCGTCTTCCTTCTGCACTTGCTGTAGTGAGCTGCGTCAGGCAAGTAGGTCTTCGAACTGCTCCGAACCACCGTATCTTGCTAGAGCAAGTGAAGGTATATTTATATCTTGAAGGTGTTTAGGAATGCCATAGTTTGACGTAAAGTCAGGCATATGAACGTCAGGAAAGAACCCCTAGGGAATAATTTTTCTTTGCAAAGTACATGAGTTCTTGGAAAAATCAATATTCAATCTAGAGGAAGTTCCCTAACTGCTTTAGCCGATTTTCCAAGAAATCGTTGTGACGTTTGGTACGGATGGAAGTAGCCATGCCTGTATTTGGGTAGCATGGGCTATTCCTAAATAAGGGATTGATTTCTATGCCTCTATAAATGCAATGTGAATTGTACCTATATAAGGGCATGAATCGGGAAAATTCACTTGCAGCTCTAAACGCCACACAACACCCACTCCACTTTCTAAGTTCTAAACACATTAAAACATTTCTAGACATGATGTGTTAAAACCCACCCAAAATACATAAAAATGCATTGGTACTGGTTGTACACGAAAAGCACTTGTGCTGTACGCATTAAAAGCAATCTTTCATTCAAAGCATATAGTTTGTCTTTTTTTTAAATGCCATCCAAATAAAACACGAAATTACATTTATGAAATGGCTCCTAATTACAGAAGAAAAAGTTGAGACCATTCCATGGCAGATTATATCAACTGTTTGAGTATGGACAAGGTCAAATATTGTCTCTTGGAAGTTCTCAAAGAATTCTAGTTCTCTATGAATAGTTCTACTTTAAGCAGATTACTTTGTGCCCCACAAAAAAATGAAAAAATACAAATTTGGAAAATATAGACTTCCAAAGTTAGAAACTTGTTATGAAAAAACAAAGGTTGAATTCAGAGTCTTTCAGAACACTGCATGCCAAATCAAAAGTCAGTGTTATTGTATGGAGAAAACATCAAGTCTTCTAAATCTGAAAAGAATTTGTCTACCATTGTAGGTGAAAGTTGGATTACCTCGTTAAGAAGATTAATTGCACATAGATGTGAAGCATCACCGTCAGCGTTGGTCGCGTTAGCAATGTTCGAATTGGATGGCACCTGTGTGCCGCTTTCCTCTTGTACCTCACCGTCAGCATTTTGCGTCTGTGAGATCTCAATGAATGCCGTCATCAGAATTGGTAGCCGCTGGGGACAACACTGCTCATGGGCCTTTGCCGGGTCCAGCAAAGTATCAACATCCATTGGCCTGACTGATGGGATGTGAGACAGGTGCCTAATACACATTCTTCTCCACATAGCAGGCATCATAGAACAGGTAAGATGCAATCTTGCCAGATTGGTCTGAATGACAAAATCCATGTGGTATTTAATTCCCTCAAACGAGTTAAACCCAAAATTTGGACTTTGCGCTCACGACACTTCATCGCCAGAAGAGTGTTCTCCACAGTGAACTGGGTATCGCTGGTGATTTGGCTTGCCATATCGGAGCAGAAGGAGCAAAAACAGTGGCCCTTCCTGTGAGTCCCAAAACGAGAGGCAGTCTGTCAAACACAGAGTGCACGAAGTTTGGAAATATTCCTAGGACTTCTTCAAAAGGTGCTAACAGTCCCGAAAAAATAGTCTTAAATACATGTATATCTCCACTCATCTCAGACATGTTTAAGATACAACCTAACATTTCTGAGAAATGTACAGGTCAGTTTGTAGTTAATAGGGTGTGTATCTCTGCAGATCATAGGTTTCTTTGGCCGAGGTCAATGGCACAGATTTTTGTAAAAGAATGGCTTTCATTCTACTTAAAGTATCAATTCGTATAAATGAACTGATCAGTGAAGGCCATAGCACCGACTTCTGGGTCTGTCTTTGTTTTTGGAACAATACTTGCATACAGCAAGTGACCCTGGCTGACACAATTACGAGATGTGCTAAACCTGGCAACATGCCACAGCAGCTGCGATCATTCAACGTGATGTAACTTCCATTAGAAAGCTGCCTAATAATTGGATCAATCACTGCAGCTGGTGAACCTTGCAGGTGGCAGGATAATTTGTTAGAGGAACCATCGCAGGCCCCATGTAAGTTTAGACCCTGACATAGGAGGGAACTGCTTATTGCATTTTCACAATTATTACCACTAAGAAACACTTCTTTCCCCAACTCCAACATCTGTGTGTGTAAGGTAAATCCCAGGATGTCTTGATGCATTCTTTACCCAACCTTTCATATAGGCCTGCTGGTATACGTTTTAAGCAAAACTGAAAATGGAAAATTGTAACAGGCAGAGTGATTGTACCGTGTATTATCCATTCAATAGCTGGTTTTCCAGCTACTGTAAAAAGCAATCTTTCTAGTTTTTCAATGCTCAGCACCGTATAGTCTGCTCCCTTCTGTGCCAATTTGATTTGTTTATCTGTGAGATTAAATTCAGAAAACAGTGACTTGTGTTAGCCTGAATGAAGGTTTTGTAACGTCCAACCCAATAGCATTATAGAACGTAATTGCGACTGACCATGTTGCAACATGACCAAGTCCTGTTCCATTATGTTTATGGCAGAGGATACTATGCTGTCCAAAGAATATATCCTGGGTGACAGAGTTGTTAACCCATTGTCAACTACAGAGAGAGATTTCTCTAAATTAATATGATCAATTGGATTGGTGTCACTACAACGCATGCTTTTACCACGCATGCCTTTACAACGCGGTTTTTACCACGCAGTCCATTACAACGCATAATGCTTTTAGGCGCTGGATAGTGAATTATTTAATTTACTATTCCAACTCCAGTCCCCGTGGATAGCAGGGAAGGTGTTGGATAGTATATTAAATACATTCCCTATCCTAGAGCGCCCCCCAGCGCAATGCGTTGTAATGGTTTGCGTGGTAAAAGTTGCGATGTAATGGTAGTGCGTTGTAAAAAATTCGTTGTAACCGTGCCACACCGATCAATTTCTCGTATTCGTTCTGCAGTCTCTGCTTGCGTAATCTCCCACGTTTCATTATATAGAGCATGGATACCGGCGTATATAAAACGTTTATGACACAGTTCAGTACGCCCTTGTAAGAAGTCCCTCAGGTCAGCGCCATCTTTAAGTAAAGATAAGTGTTGTTTTACTTCCTTCAGTGTAGACTTGTGTGGCCACTCAAGGCACACTTACCCTACACTGTATGATGTTACTATCCCTGGATGCTGTCTCTGAACATATCTTGGATCTTGCCTAGTGAATATGCACCCTAGTTTCTTTTTCAGGATTCTATCTTGACAGGTGTTTTTGTCTGAGGGCCTGATTAACCATTTTTTCCAAGCAGGATCCGTTCTGTTGTAAAGCAAACTAGTATGTACGTCGACCTCCCCCTCTGAAGTGTTACTGCTATCAGGTGTAGGTATAGGTATTTATAGTTTGTTTAAATCTTTTATCTTGGCTAACCCAAGACAAGATGTCTGTTGGACAGTGTCATTCAAAAACATTATTTGTTCTGGGATGATGCAGTCTCTAAATAAAGCTTCTTATCCCTGCACCTGCCAGTCTTTTGTGCCCCAGACAGTTTTGTCTCAATGGTGTCTTTCCAAAAGTCAAAACCTAATGTAGACAGCTGAGCATAAAAGGCTACTGAATACATTTGCTGTGTATTTGTCAACATACTTTTCATTCCTGTCCTATTAACATTTTTAAAGTAAATGATTCCGGATTTGAAACATTATACCCTGCAAAGTATGGAAATTTCCCAAAAAATGTTTTTGAGCTACCCTTTGGTGGCATAGGACAATGTTCCCATAGGTTATAAGTTAATACATTTCTAGGATTTGCAGATTTATGCAAGAAATGATGACCATAGTGATTATACCAGTACATTTGTTCCTAATCGGATGAACCTTCTAAGTATTCATGATTTGTAAATTTTACAGACATTTCTAAGTCTGACATCATATTATTAACAGTATCGAAGTCCCAATCATCAGAAAAGGTACAAGATGAAACAAAGTCATTCAAGGAAATCTTGAATTGGTGTAGTTTTTTCAACAGCTCCACCGGACCAAGAATGTCATATTCAGTTCTGTCCCAAGCTATACCACCAGGTATAGGAACGGCTGTGATGTTCACTGATGACAAGTCTCTTTGTTCACGATGAGATGATTTGTGTGGCTTGAGGAGTAAGTTGATGTTCTTACTTGCTGTGTCCTTTTTAACATATCTTCCATTTATCAGCATTCCCAAAGAAAATACAAGAGTCAACCAAATTAGAAGAAACAGTACACCCAACACAATCCAAAGTTCAATCCATGGTGAAACCAGATAGATTTTGTCCAGTTGATGAAAAAGTTCTGTTGCTTTTTCTTTAAAAGTTTTTTCAGCTGACGTTGTTTCAGGTTCACTGGGATCCTCGGAAAACGTAATTAAAAAGCCAGAGGCAGTTCTGTCAATTGTAGGGATTGCATCAGGATTTGTTGAAATCGCTGGAACCATTTGATCACTTGTTACATTTGTATAGTCAGATGCTATTTCATTGTAGACAGGCGTTTCTTGACGAACTGTTATTTGGGTCTCAAGAGGTACAAGTTCCATGGGTTTGTTGCATAGTCCTTCTTTTCCCACTGCAGATTCTTCAAAGGTGATGAGTCTCTCAGTTTGAACCTCTTGGATAGTAGCCAGATTCGGGCGTCTGCTACATCTTTGGAGTCCACTTGGCCTACTGCTTATGATCGGCCACATGATGTGGTTTTACCAGGTCGATGGACACAAGCCTGCTCTCCTTTTTACCAGCAAGGGGTGGCAGTAACACTGTTCTTGATCAGTGGATTGCTAGGACAGGTACTGATTGTCTGTAAGAAGGCCCAAATTCCTTCTTGTCCACAATCTTTTCTCTGACTAGATCCCTAATCTTTGGAATCCAGACAGGTCTTGCTGGGACGGATGTTTTCTTCAGTGGTTGTTGGCTTCAGGAGTATGTTACTTTGTCTGGATCTTGTTTAATTTAAGTCCTGCAAAACAGCCAAACATTCTTTGGTATCAAAGGGTTTTTGTTCTACCACTGAAGTGTGACAATCGAAGTCCGGCACAATCATTCTAGTACTTAAAAGGATTTCAGATGGAGTGATACTCCCTAGAGAACTTCTTGGCAGATTGTTAAGCCTACGTTGGACACTTATTAGATGTTTGACCCACCCATCACCCAAGCCTGATACCTTAGCTGTTATAGATTGCTTTATATCCTGTTTTTTTCTTTCCACAACCAAGTTTCCCTAAGGATGGAATGGACTAGAGTACCGCAATGCAACGGCCATATTGAACATGGCCTCCTTTTAAGCTCGAGATCTAAATGCAGGACCCTGGTCAGAATGTAGCGTGCCGAGTGCGTATGTGCTGATAAAGACTCGCAAATCTTTTATAACAGTTCGAGGGTCAGCCGAGCGCTGAGGCCACATCCAAATGAATCTTGAGCACGAATCCACTGCAACCATGATACATTTATAGTTACCATCCTTCTGTAAGGGACCGCAGTGATCCAGGTAAACGCAAGCTAATGGTTTGTCTGAAATCAACAGGGGCGTCTGCTCAGGACCTTTCACTGTAGACACTTTCATCTTTTGGCAGATTTCACATTCTAAAACATAGTTTCTGGTTTGCTTCCTCATGTGCGGCCACCAGTATCTCTGTTATAATAATGATACTGTAGCGGAAACATCTGCGTGTGCAGAAGCGAGCCCTTCATGTGCTGCTAAGATTAGTCCTAATCTATGTTCCATATTTGGAATTACTCTATCCCCCACTCCAGGGATTCAAGCAAATGGAACATTATTTGCATCAGTTATATATGAGTATTTGAGTGGAAAGACTTTTGGTAATGTTTTACCACTGTCTTTGCTTTAAGCATTGACATCTTGCATTATTTTGCTGTCTATTTTTTGTTTTTGAACGAGTGATTGCAGCTACGGACGCCGTTTGCACAGCTGCCTTTGGGGCTACATCAGCCAATAAATTCCCTGCAACGTGAACACCATCACGTTAATGACTCAGTGTATGTATCATGTGAGTCTTTTGTAGTTCTTATCGTAACTGAACTACTTGTTCCCAAAGCAATTTATGCTTGATTGTGCCATCTTTTGCATCTTTGAAACCATTTTCAATCCAGTTCTGCAAGTATTCATTGTAAGATTGAATGCAATAATAGGAATCGCACACTATGAGTGTGGGGAATTCGTGATCAGTATTTTCAAGCGCCATCTTGATGCTTGTAGTTCAGCTCGCTGAGCTGTACAATCTCCTAGAGATAGTGTTTTAGTGACCATAGGTCGGAATTTACCATCGCGCCAGCGACCTTTAACAATCGCGCATGCAGCACTATGAGCTTGTTTACTCCCAATAGCGGGCTGTGCTGATCTGTCAGTATAAATGATACATTCATACTGCTCTAGAGGCAGAATCTCAGTAGGCAGAGAACATTCTTGTTCATATTTTAGAAATTCTTGTGTTTTCAAATATGGGTCAAAACCGTATTCAACGTCTGTTGCAGCAATAGAATTAACCCATTGTATCCATCTCGGATGTAAAGCTTTAGCATTCGGAATGCTCGCTTTTGTCACTGCCTCTAAGGCAGTTACAGGTGTAACGACCATTATGCGCTTACCCTGAGCGAGAATTTTTTCTGATGAAGTAAATTTCAATTCTGCTTTTGTGTACAAGTGTGATTTGTAAGATATTTGTACTTTTTCTCCTGCATTAAAGGTTAAGTACGTGAATCTGCATCTTCCTGGAATGATTCGGATTGCTAAGTTGCGTACGTTCACGCATGTTTGCAAATGTTTTGTTGCTAAAATGTCTGTTTGGACTGAAAGCAAAATTTCTGTGTGTTTTTGAGTTCAATTAACTGTTTTAAAATCAGTTTTGATAAGTTCGTAGAGAGGTTTAACCCTTTCTGCGTAATTTAGATTGTATGTTTTTCCGAAATTTAGGAAACCTAGAATTGACTGTAAGTTTTTCGGCATTTTTGAGGTTGGAGCAGCGCACATTTTTCTTAAAAGTTGGCTGCCAGGCTTTTGCCTTCACTTGATTACTCATATCCTAAAAAAAGGATGTTGAGATGGGCAATTCTTGATTTCTTTAAATTGAATTTGTATCCTTCAGAGGCAAAGTCCATATTATGGTGTTCACCCTGTTCAAGTGCCTATCCAAGTCATCATCTGTTAGATAGATGTCATCGACATACGATAATGCCTCATCATCATAGGTCATAGGTTTGTAGTAACTCTGCTACTCTGGCTGAAAAAAAACCTGGACCATTCTTGAATCCCTTTCATGTGCAATGTTTTGACAGAAGAAACCGTTTGAAATATCTAATGTGTTTTTATTTTTTCGCACAATGTTATTCATTAGTGCTGCACTGTGTGCATTTTGTACTTCAAAAGTTTTGTAACAAGAGTTTAAATGTCTGTAATCCAAAACTAGAGAATATGTATTGTCTGGTTTGGAGACAGGAAACAAAGGATTGTTGATGGACGAGGTGCATATTTCAATCACCCCTTGGTATTCAAGTTGATCTAATATCTCCCTGAACTGTTTTTTAGCTTCTGCTTAGCTGAATACTGCCTTTGTGCAGTTGGTTGATTTTTTAACTGGATTTTATGGTGAGGAGAATCCTCATCCCATCCTACATAATTTTTGTATAATGCTGGAGCCTGGGCTACTGCCTATTTCCTGGCATAAGTGTATTTTCAATTAATTGGAATATGGTTGGAGAAAGCTGGCATAATGATGTTTTCACCATGTGGGCACTCCCTGGCAAATTCAGGTGGCCAGTCTTGTTCAGCTAGAAGGATGTCATAACCCTGAAAGAGCTTCTCTCAAAGGAGTTCTCCTATTTTTCTTGTTATGTCCCCCTCCATCCAGAGTGTTACTTCATATAACTTATGTGGGACACTAACCCTGGTGTCTGCAGTTTCAACTTGGATGTACTCATTCAAGTCCACTGTCTCCAGATGATCCTTCAAGTTCTTGCGAGCTATGGTGACTTCTGCTGCACTGTCCAACATCGTTTGAGGCCATTCCCCGTTCTTGAGTTGCGTCCTCAAGATCCTCGGCATGTATGATTTTGAGACCTGCCACCTTCTTTTTGGTGAATTGAGTTTTCTTATTTTTTGGAACGTGTTGATCGTCTTTGGACTTCACGCGTTCTTCCTTGTGTTCTGATCGTCCCCTTCTTTCCGATTTCTGTGATGAAGTCTGAAATGTACGAGAGGAACGTGTATCAGTATCTTGATATCTATCAGGTTTTCTCAAATTACCCCTATTCCTGAGGTTATACCTCCTTTCAGAGGGCTCCTTTTGAGGAGACCTACCTCGGGATTGAGAACGCTTCTCTTTAGAAGTTTATTTAGTGTTCTCCCACTTCTTTATAGGAGGAGTAGGAGTGTTTTTTTAATAAAGACCTTTTCAGGACTTTCAGTCAGTTGTGGTTTCACTGGTTTACCACCCAACCTGTCTCTACCTAGTTCTTCATAGTATTTTTCAATTATTCTGGCTATTTCCTGAGGTTGCTCACTTACATCAAATTCTCTTCACTTTTGGCGGATCGCCACGGATGCTGCTGCACCTTTAATATTAGCTAATATTATTGTTTAGACCTGTTGGAAATCCCTCAGTAATTTCATACCTAGATTTAAAGCAGGCTCTGCCCCGTATTCATTTTGAATCTGTTTCAGGACGTCTGGTATTACCGCCATTGACGGAACACCATGTGTTTGGTGTATATTGCAGCAAAGACTGTACCCCAAGTGTTGCAGTCCTCCAGATGTGGTCCGATCCCCATTGGTAAACAGATTGTTAGAATTCTGTGTTTCTCATGAGGGGCAGTATCAAGAAATACTGCCTTGATTTGAGTAATTTTTTGAGCTATCCAGAATGGAATTTGTTCCCGTTTTGTGGGTAATTTACCAATGACCGATTGTATAGCCTGTGGTGTAATTTTATTTGTGTTCCCCTGGTAAGGAGTGTCTTACGGCATCCTTATTGTCGGTTTGGTTGTAAGAGTCCTCATGACATTTTGGACCAATTGTCTGTGAATTTTAATTAGCTCCTTTAGTTGAACTAATAGTTCCTCATTTGTCATTTCTTCAATGCCAGGATGCAGTGTATAGCTGACTAAGACCGGCCATGCTGCTCCTGGTCAACCTAGTGGACCGAGCCTGGTAACGTGATTTATATGATGTAGCGCGCCTTTAACCCAGATCGCATGCGCTTGGTATGTTAGTGGAATTTCAACATCCTTGAAAGGAATGTCTTCCATTACAAGTTCCTCTTCTTTGTAGAAGTGAAACTATTTAGTTACTGAAATTGCTTCAGGGAAGACTATCCATGAATAGAATACCTCTGTCTGATGATATTCATGTGCCTCAATCACAAAATCTACCCTACCACTTCTTGCTGATAGGCCATATCTTATAAGTTTCATAGTGATGGCTCTCCTTAGATTTTCTTGAATGCCTATAGCATCATCCTCATCGGCTTCATTAGGCCCTGATACATTAAGAGCTCGTACAGCATTTTCACCTGTAGCTCCACCGGCCTCGGTGCTATTGCCGTTATTCGAGATAGATTAATGAAAGTTGCAGAGCAAATTTTCAAGGCAACAAAGATAAGGTGCACAATATTTTGGAACAATGTATCCTTCAACGTTGAAAAACCAAAAAATAATACATAGGATTTTTGTCCTACTCAGTTATGGCGGATATTTTATCCCTTTTTCAACTCTAGACGTCTATTGGAGTATTTTATGGGAAAAGGGTTCTCTGAGAAAAGCACAATTGTGTTACTTTAGTATCTAGCGTTAAATTAGTGCCTTACCAAATGTTGGGCGCCATGTAGTGTAGTTCCTATATTCACAATAGGCTCTGGGTATTGGAATAGTATATCCTATAGATTAGACATAGGACTGAGGTCGACTAAGTCTCTATCGAATATACTAAACTTAATAGTGAGTGCCAGCTAGCTCAGAGGTCACTAGAAACTTTCTCAAATTCACAAGAAGGGATTAGTTTCTGACAACCGCATAAACATGACAACTTTGTTTCCCAAGAATAAGAAATATATCTCTCAGAGTCGTAGAAACAATAGATAAGTATTTCACTCAGTCAATTGTGCATGCTTCGTTTCAACAGAGTTGTAGAGAAATAGAGAGACGGGTGTTTTCAATAAAAAGGTTAATTGAAAAATCTTCTTTCTCATACAAGAAAAGTGAACTGCTACAATTGTTGTGCAGACAGCAAAGTATAATGCATACAGCGAGAATAGTATTATAGAATAACCAGCAGCCCGCCCTGACCTTGTCCAGGAGCAATCAGGCTTACCCGACCCCCGCCCGCCCCGACATAGCAGCCCGGCCCCCACCCGCCCCAGCCTTGTGCAGCAGCCCAGCCCCCCACCTGCCCCGACATTGTCAAGCAGCCCGGGCCCCTGCCCGCCCCGTCCCCTGCCTGCCCCATCCCCCGCCTGCCCCGACCCCCACCTGCCCTGACCCCCGCCTGCCCGGAGCCTTACCTCAGCCGCCGCTCCTCCTCCGTGCTCCTCATTTCACCGCTCCGCCGCTTACCGCTCCTCCCGCCTGTCCGCCGGTCCTCACCACCATTCCGCCGTTCGTCACCGCTCCTCCCCGCGCCATGTCCGCCGCTCCTCCTCGCGTTCCTAGACGCCGCTCCTCCCCGCGCTCCTGACGTCAGCACGCAGGTCGCGGCCGGCGCTACTTCGAAGGGACTACTTTTTTTCTAATGTTAATTTTTTAAATAACGCATATTTTTATACTTTATATAGCCTATGTCCATCTGCACACCCTCACGATTAAAATGATGTATCGGGTGTGTGGATTGGCGCTGTGGTTTCCGAGTTTACCCGCCTCAAAGGTGCAAAGTTCTTCCTTTATAATAGTAGTATAGATACTGTAAAAGCATTGTATGGTTTCTAAGCCATATAAAATACATACATAAATATATAGGCTAACGCACTCAACTGGTGCTTCTAAAATACGCCTACCCCAATGTACCTAATCTAAGTCTAGTACACGGGAAGAAGTAAGTATTGTGTAGCATAGGGTTAGTTTTTCTTTGCCAAGAATCTACCAAAAGGTTTCTCTAGGTTCTAATCAGCTCCATACCTTAGTTAGAATGAAGGAGGTCTGGTGTCTCAGTCTCGGGACTCGATTTCCCAACACCCCGCAAGGGGAGCTTGGAAACACTGGAGCTGGATTCTCGGCAGGAGAAGGGCAGCCTCTTGATCAGTGTGTCAGCTGGAGAGTCGGCTTCCTTCTGCACTTGCTGTAGCGAGCTGCGTTGGGCAAGTAGGTCTTCGAACTGCTCCGAACCACCGTATCTTGCTAGAGCAAGTGAAGGTGTATTTATATCTTGAAGGTGTTTAAGAATGTCATAGTTTGACGTAAAGTCAGGCATATGAACATGAGGAAAGAACCCCTAGGGAATAATTGTTCTTTGCAAAGTACATGAGTTTTTGGAAAAATCCATTTTCAAGCAAGGGGAAGTTCCCTAACTGCTTAAGCCGATTTTCCAAGAAATCGTTGTGAAGTTTGGTATGGGTGGAAGTAGCCATGCCTGTATTTGGGTAGCATTGGCTATGCCTAAATAAGGGATTGACTTCTATGCCTATATAAAGGCAATGCGAATTGTACCTATATAAGGGCATGAATCTGGAAAATTCACTCGGAGCTCTAAACGCCACACAACATTATTCGATCGTGTTTACCATTCTGGTGTTTTGAGCTGGGATTTCTAATGGTGCTATGTTCTCCTGATTGATCTCCTTGTTAAGATTGGTTGCTGATTCCTGCCCTGAGTTTCCTTGGTCGTTCTCACATCTATAAACCAATTGTGGTTTTGATCGTATTTTTTCATTTGGGCTAGTTTCTCCATCGTCGAGATCATGTGCCGCAGAGTAGTTTGTTTTCTTTTCTGCCAAGATGCTATTTCTGAGGTTGAGAGCTTCTTGGTTTGAATTCACTTTTTTTATGTTCCATTTTTGATTCTCGCCATCCAGCCTCACAAGTTCCTTTTAGTTCATGTCCGTTTTCGGGACTTCTTTGTCTATTTGCGGCCTTATTCTCTGCACTTTTTTGAGCAGTAGTACTATGTTCTGGTTGATTCCTCTCTGTTTTTTTTAACTGATCGTCGATCTTCCGGTCTCCAATGTTGGGAACAATTCCTTGCCTACTTTCATTCTGTAGCTGTGTCCTGCTAATTTCTTTTGTCTGAGTCAGTTGTTTATTCCCTGTTTTATTGTTGGTAGATATGAGTTTTGTCTGGGATCCATGTATTTTTTCTCCTTTTCTGTTTTTGATCTCGTGGAATCCCCCAAGATCGGTACGTGATCCCAGGTTTGTATCTATTCCTCTTCCTGGTATCTGATTGGCCTCTGCAGTTTTGTCTTTATCAGCCTTTTAGAGTCTTCTAAGGCTAATTGAGTCTTCATCTATACAACCTGGCCTGTTACAGCCTTATTCATCCGGGCTGAACAGAAAATTGAGTAAACCATGGTGGTCTGCTGATTCATTATTAAAACCATTTTGTTTCTTGCTTTCCTGTCTTGTCTTTTTTGTTTCCGTGATAGCTTTGACACTCTGTTTTTTTTCTCCGGGTTCATTACTTCAATGCTTTCCGATATCTTGTCTTGACTTTCTGCTTTTCGTTGAACCTTTCTTGTTTGATCATGCATTTCTTCTGACTTAATGTCAGTTTTAATTAGTTTCAGTTCCTCTTTTAATGTAGGCTTACAGAGTTGTGTGGTATTAACTATGTGTTTTTTTAACTTCAACTTTATTGTCTCTCGCTTCTAAATTTGATTTATTAAGTAGTATTATCTGTTCTAGTAGTGCTGGTAAGATGCTCAGTTTATCAATAATTGGGCTGCAAGCACACTGAACTGAGTATTTGGATTGAGCTCTTGAAATAAGGTTGTTCATACTGTCCACTTTTGTGTTTATTCCTGCAATTTGTTGTGCTATGATGTTCATTAAATCTATTGAATGTCCATTTTGTCTGTTTGCATATTAAATGCCTTTGTAGTTGTCTGTAAAGTTTGTAATAATGTTTTGATGAGCTCTAAAAGGCTTCTTTGATCACTCATTATCTCTCCTTGTTGAGGCTGTGATTTTGTTTCTTGTTTGAACACTTGATCTTGGTTATATGAGTAACCAATGTCGTTTGTCAGCCTAAAGGGATTATTGTTATTGTTTGTTTGAGTGGATTTTAGGCCTTGGAAGTCTGAATAGTTTTGTATGTTATCATTAATCATTTCCCCATCGGGGTGCTGAAATCGATGACGGACATTTGTGAAGAATCTTTGGTAGATGCGGACCTAGGAGCGGTCTGACTTGGGTCAATCTCCTCTTCGAGGTCATCTTGGTCTAGGTCCTTCTGATGGAGTTGAGCTGATATGTTTAGCCTTGTTGTTGTCTCGTTGTCTTTTTCTGACTTAGGAGTGGAGGACATCAAATTATCTTGATGTATTATAAAGTTTGTGGCCAAAGTCCAAGTCCAGACTCCATAATCCAGGAGACCAACTGCCAGACCCCGATGCCAAGGAGGCGCCTTCCACTCAAACGCCGCTCAATCCGCCTAAACGCCTTGCAAAGAGCGGCTCAGCTCGAGGCTCCCCCTCCCTTCCTCGCTGCTCTGCCTTGATGTGCTCACACGCCCGCCTTGCACAGGCCTCGAACAGCCGGTTCGTTTTCACCTCACCCCCACCCAACAGTCAGGGAGCGGGAGGGCGGGGGAGGCAGGCAGGTAGCAACGGATGGCCGCAACCGACGCCAGACGGTATCAGCCGGTATCCAATGGACTCACCAGTTGTCCAACGGCCCTCTGGATCAGGACGGCTCCTGCTCTAGCGGCACCTGAGTGGGGGTGGCGTTGTCAGCGTTGTCAGCAGGCAGCAGGCAGGCAAGTCAAGCTGGCTATGAGAAGGGCAATGGGCCGAGGCAAAGGGTCAAGTGTACGGGGGAAGGTACCGGCTGTTGTTATATTTGTGGCCGAATCTGGGTGAACTTGCTGGTTGCCCTCAAATGCCCTCAAATGCTGTGACCGCAGTCGCTACCCACTTCAGGAACCGCCTCAAGAATGCCTCAGGAACCGCAGCGGCCTCTCCTCTCCTCAGAGCTTCGTGTGGTCGGAGGTCAGCAGTAAAACCAGCAATGGATGCTTTTTTTTTCCAGTGGGACCTTGGGGGCAAAGGAGCCATATTGTTACGTCTCTTACAGCAGGATTCCTGAAAACTGGTCAGCGGTACAGCCCTCTTTCTCCACCACTCTGCAAATGCAACTTCTAGTTAAAAAACATAGAAATTCACTTAAAAAAAGGTCGCAGGAACATTATAGCTAGGAAATAGAATTTGAAACACCTTCGAAATCCACTGAAAAAAACAAAAGTTGCAGGGATGTTATAGTTAGGAAATAGAATTTTAAAAAACATTAAAAAATTCACTTGAAAAAATAGGTTACAAGCATGTTGTAGTTAGGTTGAGATTTCACTCGTATAAAACCAGTGAAATTTAGCATTTATAGTTACTTGAACTAACTATAACTTACGCCCCCATAATGTACTTCTTCTGAGCTCACATATGACATCACTCATGACATGGTCAGTGACATCACTCATGACATCACTAATGACATCTTAAATGACATCACTGATGAAATCATCCACAGAACCACTCACACACCTACTCACACCCCTATAGAACCAATCGTATGCCCACTGACCCACATAAATATCCACTCACATACCCATTTACATATCCATACCAGTACTCATATACCCACTCATTCCTCCATAGAGGTAGTAACGCACCCACTCATTCCCTTGTACCACAACTCACATAGCCACACACTCTCCCATATAGCTACTGACACACCCACTTACTTACCTATACAGCTACTCACACACACACTCACACATACACTCACGTATTCACTCACCTATACTGCCTCTCAACATAGCCACTCACTCATACAAACACTCACACAATCACATACCCACACAACCACTTACATACCCATTCACCATCCAGACAAGCACTCACGCATACTCTCACTTACCTATACAGCCATTTACACACACTCTCTAATATAGCCACTTATACATCAACATTCTTAACCACACACCCACTCAGCCACTATCTCACCCACACAGCCACTTACACACAAAGTCTCTCACCCATACAGTCACTACAAACCCACCTACCCACCATAGAGCCACTCACACCACCACTCACTCACTCATACAGCCACTGACACACCCACAAAATCACTAATACTACCACTCACTCAGCATGACACACACTCAAGCATCTACTCAAAGTAGAAATGGCTCCTGCTGAAAAATGAAAACGAAACATGGGCTCCTGTGCTTCTTTATTAATAGGCACCAGGGTGGGACAGGTCCCGAGAGCATAATCACTTATGTAAAGGAAGGGAACGCATGGGGGCCCCCTCCTATGGCTTATCATAATCCCCAGGGACTGCCACCTCCCCGTGGCACTTTCATATTTGTGTGCGGGCACTTCTGCTGGGTCTGCCAGTGCCCCAGGGACTTATATACCCATACTGCCACTTACACACCCAAACACACAAGAATATATACAGTCACATAGACACTCACATAATATATGTAACGAGTAGCACCACTTAGTAGTAGTGCACCTAGTATACTAATTTAACTTTTGTAATAATTTAGTATGTATGTTTAACACCCATATAGTCTTGAAAACACATACACTCATTTGATGATGTCATCAGTGATGACATTTGAGATGTCATAAATGATGTCATCTGTGATGTCATGAGTGATGTCACTGACCATTTCATGAGTGAAGTAATATGTGACATCATAAACAGTGCATTGTGGGGGCATAAGTTATAGTTAGATCAGGTTAAAATAACTGCTGATTTTTACGACTGTTCTTTGTAAACTGTCAATAGATCCAATGATGGTGCTTAAAAGATACAAAGTACAATTTAGTCTTGCACACAATGATCTAAGTGTTGCTGTGCACTGTATTCAAACAGTGTCATGCTGGTTCAGTTTTTACTCTGCGTTCCCCAAGGGAACACTGCTGCAGGTATGCACTGGACTTTTCTCCCATCATAGTTATAGTTCAAACCTAGATTCGATAAGAGTTTTTTTTAATTTGCATATAACTTTAGCTCTATTTAATGAATCCCAACAAAATGTTCAAAACCAATATGATGCACAATTCAGCTACTGTCTTAAAAGTTTAATGGTAATCTGTCAAGCGTGGATGAGAAAAAGGGTGATGCCAAAACACATTTTCCCCATGTTATTTCCCATAGGAACTTTAGACATGACTACAGCCCGATCTGCTAAATGGAATTACACCAAATTTGGCAGAACGGTAGATATTGGTCCAGGAAAGTGCCTTTTCTGTGATTTGTTGTAAATCTGTTCATCAATTGCAGAGTTATTAGAATAAATTCAAATTTGTATATATCAGTGCGCGAATCCTCTGAGGATCCGACAGTTCCTGTGCTCAAATCAGATTGGCTGCCAACACTTCAAACCAGGATTTGTTGGCAGAAATTTTGAACTCAGCTTCAGCTGAGTCCCAACAAAAAAACTACTGCAAGTAACAGCAGGGGTTCTGGGGCCCAAGGACCCTCATTATCTAAGAGAACTTCATTCCTCAACCAGGAGAGCGCAGGAGGCTTGTTTCCAGAGTGGTGGAGAAAGAGGGCTGGCCTTGAAAGACTCTTCAGCAGCAATCCAGCTGTGTGAAACTTAGTGGAGGTAAGAAGGGGGGTTATTGGCCCCCAAGGGCATTCAGCAGCCAAGGGGATATCATTCTGTTATGTTATGTTATGTTATTTGTAGTTTGTATAGCGCAACGGTTACTCAAAAAGAGTGTCCCGGCGCTTTAGGTAAGGGGAAGTAATGTAGAATAACATAGCACAGATTAAAAGAAATGAACAGCACACAGATAATTAAAAAAGAACCACCTGGACACCTACTGGGAAAACAGCCAGGTTTTAAGCCCTTTCCTAAACTCAAGAAGAGAGGTAGCCCCCCGCAGTGGGAGCGGCAACGAATTCCACATCTGTGGGGCCAATAAACTAAAAGAACGGCCACCCAGGCGGGCCCTCTTAACCCGAGGGACCATCGCCAGGAGTAGAGATTCAGACCTCAACGACCGCGCCGGCTGGTAGAAGGCCAATCTCTTTTGAAGATACTTCGCCCCCACCGCATGGAGCGCTTTATAGGCCAAGGTCATAGCCTTAAAGGCAATCCACTTGCGGATGGGCAGCCAATGGAGCGCCAGCAATAGCCCAGAGACGCTACTACGTCTATTTAGACCGAAAATGGCCCTGGCCGCCGCATTCTGTGCCACTTGAAGCCGCTGTAGCAGGTACTCTGGCAGGCCCAGGTAAAGAATGTTGGCATAATCCAACCTGGAGCCTATCAGAGCCTGCACAGTCAGCCTCCTATGCTCCTCAGACAGAAGAGGCAAAAACCTCCGCAGCATTTTTAATAGGCCAAAGCAAGTGCCGGTCACCCCCAGGATCAGGGCCTTCATCGTCAACCCCACATCCATCTTAACCCCCAGGTTTTTAGCCATAGGGGAGGAGCCGGATGGTGGGAACATGTCGACGGGCCACCAGGTCTGCCAGCTGGGCTCTACATCGCACCCGAAAAAGAGTACCTCCGATTTATCGGAGTTGCACTTGAGGCTGTTTAGTTGGAACCATGCAAACACCGCCCCAAGGCAACTCCGGATACTCTCCCCGTCAAAGTCAGCCCCTCTCTCGCAAGAGAAGAGGAGCTGGGTGTCGTCGGCATACGACACGATCCGGGCGCCGAACGACTCCGCCACCGCCGCCAGCGGGGTCATAAAGATGTTAAAAAGGGTCGGGCTCAAAATAGAGCCCTGAGGGACCCCGACTCCCAATGGTGGCATAACGGCGGAGTCCGATGGCGTCCAGACCGTCTGCCGGCGGCCGGCTAGAAAGGACGAAAACCATTTGAGCACCGTCCCCCGAAGACCAATCTCAAAGAGTCTTGCGAGAAGGCCATCGTGGGGGACGGTGTCAAAAGCCGCCGACAGGTCCAACAACACCAACATGACTTTGCCCCCGGTATCCAACACCCCTTTAATGGTTTCAGAAACCTCCAGGAGCGCGGTCTCGGTGCTACGATTAGAGCGAAAGCCTGACTGAGAGTCATGCAGAATCTCGTGAGACTCCAAAAAATTGGAGAGCACCGACTGGACGTGCTTCTCCAAGATTTTTACCAAGGCCGGAAGCAGCGAAATCGGCCTATAGTTTGCTGGGACCTTTGGGTCAAGGCCAGGTTTTTTAAGTAGCGGGATAACCATGGCCTTCTTCCACTCTGACGGGACCACTCCCGAGCTCAACGATAGGTTGAGGAGAGGGTTCGCCAGTGGGTTGATTACCTCCGCCAATTTGCCCAAAAGTTTAGCGGGGCAAGGGTCCAACGGAGACCCAGATTTTAAATTGCCCATCAGCGCTAAAGAGGCGGGGGCTAACAAAGGTGGAAACTCGGCCAGCATAGCGCCCCGCGCAGCCAAGGAGAACATACCGACCTCGGACACCGGCGGCCTGACAGGTCCTACAGATGAAAAGGAGTCCTGTATGATTTTTATCTTGCTAGTAAAGAAACAGGCAAGATCCGCCGCCCAGGAACCTACGGGCACCTCTTCCGACGTGGTAGTCCGAGGGGACATGAATTCTCTTACGATGGTAAAAATCTCCTTGCTGGAGTTCCCAGCGGCTTCAATTCTCCCCGCAAGATACGCCTTCTTAGCGAGGCGGATGTCCCGGTGGTAGACCTTAACCACAGCCTTATAGGCAGACCTGTCCAAGCTGTCATAGTGAGCCCGCCAGGCCCTTTCGGCTACCTTGCACTGCTGCCGCGTAGCCCACAGTACAGGGGTAAACCAAGGGGCCGACACCCGCTTTGATGTCAAGCGGGGGGGCTGCATCGGGGCCAGGTCATTGAGCCTCTCCGTGAACCAACCTTGCAAGGACTCCAAGTCCCTCTCCAGCTCACCTGAGAGAGGACAGGGGTGATTCCGCGCCGCCTGAGCCAACATCTCAGGGGTCACTCTACTAAAAGCTCTAAAAGCTCGTCCCCGTTGCTGTGGGACATGGGTGGACGACCTGGCAGTGCCACTGATCACAAACTTGGCCAGCCAGTGATCCGACCACAAGACCGGGAGAATTTCTTTCACCACCAGAGGGGATGTAGAGAAAACCTGGTCAAGGGTGTGCCCCTTAGCATGAGTCGGCCCCTGCAAATGAGGAATGAGGCCCAATGGATTCATGGCTTCAGAAAGCTTAATGGCAGCAGGGTCGGACGGATCATCCATCCGGATGTTAAAGTCCCCCGCCACTAAGCAGTGTTCTGCTCTCAGAGCCAGAGCCAACAGCACCGAATCAAGGTCAGCAAAAAAAGTTCCGAGCGGGCCAGGGGGTCGATAAACCAACAGCCCCTTCACTGACTGGTGCGGCGCTAGCGTGAGTGAAAAAGCCAGCGATTCCGATCCACGAATATCCTCCGAGGGCAAGACGGTGCACAACGTGCCCTTCCTCACCACCAGAGCGACCCCACCGCCCCTGCCCCTCGCTCTGTCCTTCCTGAAGATGTTGTACTCGGACGGGATCGCCATTGCCACATCAGGGTTGGAGGATTCTCCCCACCAGGTCTCCGTCAACATTAAACAGAGTGGCTTCTCAGTCTCGAGAAGCTCAAAGATGTCTTGCGCATGACTGGCCGCTGATCTAGTATTTAGCAGCATGCAAGCATACTCTGCGCCCGCTATGACACTAGCCGGGGTAGAAGACAAAGCCCGGTTAGGACGCCACCCGCAACCCGGGCAGCGAGATTTGCCCCTATAGCGACCCGGAAAGACAGAACAGCAACAACTCTCCCTAAAATCCATAGAGCGCAACTCCTCACGTGTGTAGCGCACCAGACGTGTGCCAGATTTACACATCCTAGAAGAGCAGAGCCCCACCCGCCGCCCGCAACGCCTCCGGGACGCTGACGGGCGCAGACGGGCGCAGACGGGCGCAGACGGGCAGGACTCTGGCTTGACTCAGGCGCGAGTCAGGCGCCACCACTGCGCGTCCCCGCTGCGCGGAGGAAGCGAGCTTTAAATACAGCCTCCTCGTTCTCCCCTCGGAGAACTAGAGCGCTGAGTGAATTGGCGCGCTGCAAGTCAGCAGCCCCAATATGGCGGCCCTACTTCCTGTCCAGAGACCCTAATGCCCGGTGACAACGCTCCGCTTCTGTAAGCGGTGGGGGGCACAATTATGGTGCAGGAATGAGGGCGCTACCGCGCTATTAGGAACAGGTAAGAACCTGATTTAAAAACACCAATTTTACACAACAGTAAAAAACGAGTAAAAAATGCAATTTTTAAAGCGCTGCGCGCCTGCAGCAGCGTGAAAACAAAGCGCCAGAGCAAGGAAAGGTATCCCCTTACCAGAAAGGTCGAGCAGCTCCCACCAGCTCGCCTTAAATACAGCCTCCTCGTTCTCCCCTCGGAGAACTAGAGCGCTGAGTGAATTGGCGCGCTGCAAGTCAGCAGCCCCAATATGGCGGCCCTACTTCCTGTCCAGAGACCCTAATGCCCGGTGACAACGCTCCGCTTCTGTAAGCGGTGGGGGGCACAATTATGGTGCAGGAATGAGGGCGCTACCGCGCTATTAGGAACAGGTAAGAACCTGATTTAAAAACACCAATTTTACACAACAGTAAAAAACGAGTAAAAAATGCAATTTTTAAAGCGCTGCGCGCCTGCAGCAGCGTGAAATCAAAAAGCGCCAGAGCAAGGAAAGGTATCCCCTTCTCCAGATGGTTGTGCGTTAGGAGGCCCCTTTGCAGAGTGTTTGAGAAAGGGGGTGGTCACTCAGACATTAATTCATAGACTTATACAGACAGTCACTGTTAGAGGGGTTTCTGGTTGGGTAGGGTATGTAACTAAGCCATGCTCAACCCACCACTCTAGTCAGGTTAAGGGAGTTACACACCAAAGATATCCCCTGCTCACCCCCTTGGCAGACAAGTCAGGCTTAACCCAGAGACAGTGTGTAAAACATATACGCAACACACACACATACCAGTGACACACTAGGCACACCACAAAAGAGACTCCTCACAAGGTTATATACAAATATCCTATGTATTATTCATAAGCACATTAATCCACAATCACATACATTACTGTGCCACTAGGCACATAGTTTCAGAAATCACTTAGCTAATCGGGCCCTTGTCATAACGGTGCACGTAATGCGGGGAAGAAATACTTCTAGATTGCACAGGCAACAAAATCATCAAGCCCATATTAGGCATACCACCATCACTGCACACATAGGTACCCCTTCCTGACAATTGCAAGGTATGAGCAACAGCATCACATCATAATATCAGGGTATGAATATGAGGCAATTAGAGTGAGGAAGGAACACTTTACCACACCAAGTCAGCACCTGCACTATTATTATAGATTATGCTGTAACATTTTTCCCCACATAGCCTCCTGGGTCACCTCTCACCTACACCAGAGAATGCAGTACATTTTGGGTACTCCACCACCTCCAGGAATTGGGGGCTTCCATTGAGTTTCCACCCTACTATATGTTAAAAGGGACTTGGCAAGTTCAAGCACCCCTTGGTACATGTATCCAAAAGAGGGGGCACCCTTGCTTCAGGTGGTCCCTCACCTGATCTTCCCTCATGGGAGAAATTGGCCAACAGACACCTTTGACCATGTTACAGGACCATGCGGTGGGTGGGGGAGACATTTTGGCTCAGTTGCACCAAAACAGAATGATGTTCCTTTCAAGGTCTGCCACAAGACTACGGCCAGCAGACATCTCAAATCACACCACTGACGATGTCATCCAGTGACTGTGTGTTTCTGAAGAGTATAAATATGTATCCAACACAAAGTCGCCTGTATCGAAGATGTCTCACAACAGGTAAGTTTTTCTGCCTCGCTTCCCAATATTTAAATTAAATTTAATCCCAAGTGGGTCATGGTGTCAAGTTTAAGCTTTGCTGAAAATTTTATTTTAATTTAAATATTGGGAAGCGAGGCAAAGCAACTCACTTGAGAAAAACAAGACACTACGACTACCATGATGCCGCAGGAGCGCCTACGCCCAGATGGGAGTGATTAGTGAATAAATGTGGTGACTTCAAAAATGCCTAACCGAAGCTGCTTTTACTCATGGCCTCTGAAGAAGTGTTACCCAACATGAAATTTGTCAGGCTGGAGAATGAAATGCACTGTGATATGCACTGTGATAGTCGGTGGCTGCTCCAGTTGAAACCCCTCAATCAAGATTGAAGGTAGAAAAACGTACCTGTTGTGAGACATCTTCGATGCAGGCGACTTTGTGTTGGATATATATATATATATATATATATATGAATTGCATTACACATTTTTGTATACATTATTTTACATAAAAATATATTTTTGTCATTATTTTATATTGTTTATAACATACTTAAATTATTTTTATTATTTTTTTCCTTTTTTTTTGAGTCGTGCACCCTACGAGCACCCTGCTCGTTTACTGCGCGAAACGTGCCTGCCATTTTAGGGTCACTGTCTAACATCCGCGTAGGTGTGCGATGGATACGACTTTTCCAACGCGATTGCTACGCGACTAGTGCGCAACTTCTGGCGCACACGGAAGATGTACGTGTTACGCAACGTGACGGACGCGCGGTAGCGCGTGACGTCATATGCATATCGGTTGTGGTGGGTGCGCGACTTCCGCGATTTTTTTAATGTTGAAAAACGTATTTATATATATTAATATAAATATATAGACAAGAGATTATCTGAATAGTGTTCAACTTTCTTAAAACGTACATCACTTTTTAATGCAATTTCGCGAAGTCGCACTTGGAGCGAGCACGGTACGAGCAGGGTTTGTGCTGGTCCGATGTCGTCGTTGACCGTGGCGTTCCTGTTTTACCGTGCACTTTGTGCACATTTGCGAGAATCCTCCTCGGTGGGCATTCAGGTCGGAAACGGAAAGACACGCTCTTGTCTTACAAACTAAGGAATTTCCTGACACAATATGTAAGCAATTTTGCTTACTAACTATAGTCAATCTCAATTAATCCACGGATCAAGCTTTATAATTGGGCGACATCGGGTTCTTACCAATTGGGTATTCTTGGAGAGACACCCATCTCTGGAGAATGAGGAATGAATAGAAAGAGAATCCTTACACCTGTGATACAGCCACGTACTTGAATACACACCAAGACTTGAATACATACCAAGCCCTCACGGTGTCCCCTTTGGTCTCACTGGGTTGCAGTTCATCTGGGAAAAGGTCCTGAGGAAGGTGGCCTAGAGCCGCCGAAACGCGCGTCGACTACCAGAGTGCGGGTCTCAATATTCTGGTTGAGACCGTTCTAGTGACAGGGGTCTCCCTGTCTACTAGTACCCAGCTACCTTTTTACATTTGGAGTATTTGTGAATGTGTATGCATGAGTGTGTTAGTTGTTTGTGTGGATGAGAACCTTTTGGGACACATGATTTGTTTTTTCTTCCTTCTTTTTGTAAATGAAATTAATTTTTTGCGGTTTATGTACAATGTTTTTGTAAATAGTGATTTCTTTTTCCTGTTGTATATATTGTGTTAATAATGTATTCTTGTTATATGGATTTTGTGATTTAACTTTCTTTGGTGTTTCCAAATAATTAATTTTGTATCATATTTGTGAGAGTAATGCTAATACCTCAAAGTATAAACTATGAAAATAATAAATGATATATATTTTTGAAAAAAATGAGAAAAAAATGTGGTTGGTGTAACTCTGTCACTTTTTATATAAAGAATACGATTAATACAGATCTGGAATAACTGAGGCCTAGGAGGGAACTTTTTCTCTTATTTGTGCTGAGTCCGCACATCCTATGCGCATCCTACGCGCACCTCATGTGACCTCAAAGAAAGGGATTTGATTGGTTCATTACACTTCCTATTGAAACTATTGAAGGACCCCACCCATTTCAATCACTCTTCTTAGAACTTTTCCCAGGGAAAGAGCTCCTCAGAAGATCTTCTGTTCCTTTCTTGTTGAAGAAGATATACACTTGATTCAACTATGGCTGCCCATCAACCAGCATCCTCTGATTCAGAACATTCTTCAGAGCAGGAATTTGTTGCTGAAGCTCTCCCAAAAGAAAGGTACAGCAGTATTGTTTGAAAATGTTTTACATATCCTCCAGGATTCAAGAAGTTAAATGCAACCAAAATCCCCTGTCACATTTGCAAGGCTGTGCTTTCAAGGGGAGACCCCACAAAGAAATACTTTTGCGGAACTGCAAGTATGTGCAAGCACTTACAAACCAAACATCCAATCAACTTTGCCAGAGCGGAGTTAAGAAGATTGAGGGAGACTCCTTCTGATTCATCGGCAGTCCTGAGTACCAGTGGAGCAACACCAGGAAGCTCTACATCACAGTCTGACATCCGTCCCCAATTTGGGAAACTAAGAATGTCGTGCATAAAATGCGGACGGCTGATTGTGAATGGGGAGCAGTCAGTGGATCTGGTGTGTCGAGCTGTTGACCACCACCAGTGTTAGCTTTCTTTTCTCCTCTCCTCCCAGTTTTTAGTTCTCTTTTCCCAGTTCTCATTTTTTCCCATTTTTAAAAAACAAAACAAAAACAAAATCGTTCAAAAAATCCCCCCAAAAAAACAAAACAACAAAAAGAAAAAAAAAGTTCTTTTGAGAGCTAACTACTCTGGTTAAAGAAAGAGCTAAACTAGTATGCTAGTGTGTAAAAGTTTAGATGAATGTATGTGAAGTACATAATTGACTGTAAAAATACATTTGTGATGTGTGTTGGATGCATAACTGCAGAATTATAAGAATGTGCTGCAGCATGACAC
Organism: Lissotriton helveticus; assembly: GCF_964261635.1. Classification (NCBI taxonomy): domain Eukaryota; kingdom Metazoa; phylum Chordata; class Amphibia; order Caudata; family Salamandridae; genus Lissotriton; species Lissotriton helveticus. The sequence continues at coordinate 667,699,274 of NC_136063.1, forward strand.
TGTAAGCATGCTGTGCACAGGGATGCAACATATGTATATAAATATGTTGCAGGTCTGTGCTTCACTTTGCACAGCTGCTTAAACTGCAGCCGTGTGGTGACACAGGCACCCTTGCACCAGGGTGCAAGGATGTCTGTGTCATGCAGAGATTGTTTTTGTGCAGGAAGGGACACCTTCCTGCACAAAAACAATCAGTAAAGGCATTTTTCTGCTTCAATATATGCTGTGCATTGTAGCATAAATTGAAAGTGAAAAAATGAGGAAAAGTGAAAACAATTTTCCTCTCTGTGCTTTGCTACACCAATAGGAGGGTAGTGCAGCATTCACAAACATGTCCAGATTCATGATTTCCCATAAACCTGGAGATGTTTCTTTTTCTATGAGTCTTCTGTGCAAACACGCACAGCAAAACCTATAGAACACCTTTTCAATGCAATGTGCTGTGCATATTGAGATTATATTTACACGGGAAAGAAAAGGTATACAGAATGCCTTTTCCTCACCTTGTAAATAAGAAAGAGAGTTAATGGCTAGGCCAATTGTTATTATAGGAGTTCATTTCTGTACTGATAACAGAGAACAAGATACATTTACAACTACTTACGTTTTGGGGAACTGAAAGGACATATTTATATATTACTGAAGGGAAGGGATGCAGCCTAATATGACATGTGCAAAAACACTCAGTGATGTGGTTTAAATGAAAGAGTTTCATTTCTTTTAATTCTGAAATTACCAACACCTGCAAAAAACCATATCAGTCTATTCTGTACTATACCATGTATCTTGCAGACAGGTGTTTTTAAGCTGTCCGCTATTTCATACTTGTCTGCATTGGAACTTTGTGGCACAAATCTAGTCCATACATCTTCCTTTTCTTCAACTGTGGGGAAACACAGTGCATTGTGCGTTTTAAGACTCACTAAAACTTACCTCAACAGTAATACACGTAAAAAATGGTACACATTTCATTCACTTGTTTTTTATAATGTATATGGTGGTAAATTTGATATCTTAAAATTAGGTTCTGTAAAAGAAAAGAAAAAATAGTTATAACGTGATAATAAATTTTTAATAGCACATCATAATTTTTAAATTTTACAAAGTAATTTCTTTGCAGTTTTTGCTGTTCTCAGAATATATTGAATTTCACTAGAAATAGTGTTTTCAATCATACTCATCACATAACAGCGGACAAAAAAAACAATCAATTAGATTGTTTAAAAAAACAATAATCCATCTATAGTAAAATACTAGACAATACAAATCACACCTATATAAAATGATTACTGCTAAGGAAATGTTACAAATTAAATTATAAACACTATAAATGATGTCAGTTAAAATTATTCACCGAAACAATGTGCAACAAAAAGTCCATCATTCAAAGAAATACCTTTCCTTGAGGCCAATTTGTATTTTTGCAGTCATTTTTATGTAAATTGTCCAATGTTAATCCTATAAAATCATAATATACATTCCTCAGAGTCTGAATTATCTTCCTAAAACTTTGGCTTTAAAAATATTAGGTAGGAATTTGGTAATTCAGAAGGCAAACGTTGTTTGTAAACCAACCCAGCATCATTACAAAGGCTCCAGGTTTTCTCACTTTTTAAATTGGCAGTGTAATGTCCAGATGTTGTTGAAGGACCATCATGGAAAATAATTGCTACTGCTACAAAAGTCCTTCTTGATATTGATAGTTGTGTAGCTACAAAATGTTTTATTAAAGTGTCCAATTTTCTTCAGTCAGCTACACAACGATGCATCATTAAAATTATATATTGTCCATATCTTCGTATAAATAATGTTGGCTACACAACGTTGCATCATTAAAAATATATATTGTCCACATCTTTGTAAAAATAATTTTGATAACATTTCTGATTTGCATTGACTACACTCCTTGTTTTGGTTTGCAGATTTAACTAATTTATTGATAGACACTGATTTACAGTCCGGTAATGTCAAATATAAAAATCTTTCAGTGTCTACATTAATGCTACATGTATACATACAATTCTCACAATAATGATCCCATTTATAACAAAGGCCAAAAATACTCTCTATGTCTACACCTTCATTTTCCAAAACAGTAACCATATACATTAAAAATTCCTGAGCATCTTGTCGGATATTTTGCGTACATTGTGTAGAACCAGAACATACATCCAAAAGATTACGAACATCAGAAAGACTTTGTATTTTACTTTTATCTGTTCTCAATTTTTCATGAACAGAATGCAACAAGGAACAACATCTTTTTTCCTGATTCTCCATAATTTGGTGTTACAAACCTTCCAGAAAAAACAACATTGACCACTACTTAGCATAGCAGTTGCCACCAGAACTATTTTCAAACTGATAACCAACAATCTTTTCAACAGTGTCCTTTTTCTTTTTGCTTGCAATTACATTATCTTTTTTCCCCTTCTCTACACCTTCAATACATATATTCTCATACATTCTTTTTTGACCAAGCACATGCTTTTCAAATACAGAATATTGACCTAAATTAGGAGCATATGTTCTTCTTAGCCTATTATAATCTTTGACACAGTTGGCATCTACAGTAACCTTTGTATCATCAAAATCAAAAAACAAAAATCCGGTTAATGTTCTGACTCGCGACAAAGCAACATATGCCATACCCTCTTCAAACACAGTATTTCCAATGTTCATCAAAGCACTGTCAACACTTAAACCTTGAGATTTATGAATAGTCACTGCATATTTCAGAGAAACGGGAAACTGTTTTCTACGGACATATAAATCTTTAACAAGCAAAGAATGTACTGAACAACGACCAATTTGTTTAACTTCTTCAATCTGATCAAATTTTAGTTTTAAGAATTCAATACCATCTTTCTTTTGATAATTAACAAAATCCACAACTTTGCCCATTGCTCCCTTAACTAAACCTTTTTCTACATCCAAATTACGCCTTAAAATTATCCGACAGTTTCTACATGCATATAGATTCTTTTCTAAACCAGCAGTTTTACATATAGATTTTTCTAAAGAATCCAATTTTGTCTTCAATTTTTTGGTCAAAATATTAGTGATTCCTTCATGCTCTATTTTATCAATGGCTTTCATTTTTATTATTTCTTCATTTTCCAGTTTTAAAAGTTGTTCATTAAATATAGAACACTCATGCAGTAGCGGCATTAAGCAGATTACAGATTTTATTTTCTGCAATTTCCATGTATATTTTCTCAGGAACTATATCTTCATTTGGAAACAAATTGGAAAGTAATCGACTCTGCAAAGCTTGTTTGCCATGTTCAGTCAGTACTCCAATTCTTATATCTTGGAGAATAGTTCCATTATCAACATCATTTGCCTGTCGCATATTTGTAATGAGTTCTTTGTATTCAAAATATGACCAAATATTCATGTTTCCAACACTACCTGGAGATTTTCTGGTGTCTTCATGCGCAAGTGTTTTAAATACTGGTTGTTCTTTTACAGAAGTCAGTTGCAGTAGATCTAAAAAAACGATGACATGTTTTCCTCCAAATAACACGTCATACTCTGTTTTAAGAATTTGCTGCATTCTTAAATGCACAAAGGCAAGCATTAAGTTTGATACCGTGCTTACCTCATCAACAATGAGGAGTTTCATTTGCATAAAAGACTCTTGAAACTTCACAACAAGCTTCTCCAGATAGCTTGTGGTATTCAAATTTGTTTTCATGCTCTACTGATAGCATTAGTAAACAATATAATTCCTTTAATGTTGTGTGCTACCAACCCAGTTGGAGCAGTGACAACACAAGACAATACAACTCAGATGTTTTCTGTAGATAACGTGTAATTACTTTAATTAAAAAACTTTTTCCTGTTTCAGCTTGTCTACTTACGTACATTCGGATAGGTTGAAATGACGTGCATGAGCACTTTTTCTTTTCATGAAGTAATCCATGGTCAATCTGTTGTCTCACTTGCGCATAGATTTGTTTTTGCTCACCATTTAGTTGTTCTTCCAACTTTAATAAGTTTGTTACATCTTCTTGAGCTTGATGCATTGCTGTTTCCACCTCATTCATGGTGATTGCTGCTTCATTTTCAACAATTGGTTTTCCTAGGGGATCTTGACTCAGCGCAGGAGAACTTTGACTGTCTTGAGAACTGTCTCTAGCAATCTAAGCTGCAATTGTACCTTCTTGATCAATTTCATCATTCAACATTTTCACATAATTTGCAAAAGCACTGCATTGTATGTTATCTTTAAAAGCATTAAAGGAATCTTCATAGCTCTGGAAATCTCCAAGTAATTCCAGTTCTGAACGCCATGGTTTGAATAGTTGTAAATGGGATAAATAGTAAACTTTCCTTTTATCAGAAGTGTCACAACTTAGCTTCCTGTGATTAATCAAATTTCCTTTTGTTTGTTTCACCAAACATCCTTCGGAACCAATGACTCTATATTTTTCATCATTGATGTTCTCTGTAGTATTCCGTTTAAAAGTGTAGTTTTGCAGCACTTCATAGAGACACATGTTCTCAAGATGGTGACGTCTGTTTGGGTAATATGTGTCCAACGTATTCGTTTTCAATATATCTGTACTTTCTGGAACTTTTGCTGCTAAATATTCAATTTCTTGTACAGATTTCAGTACTCGATTTCGCATTGCTGCAAGACCTATACTCACATAAATGATTTTTTCAGATTTGGAGTATAGACTTGCAGATGATAACCGATCCGAGCATTCATGTGCTCCGATTTCTCGATGCGATAACATCTTCAAAATTTCTTACCTAGAGCCTTCTCGTGAGAAATCTCTTCCCACATTTTTTTTTCTGATTTTGTAATATAAGATGTTACATATCGAGCAACAGCAATAGTATTGTCCTCAACATATTGAATATCCATGTTAGCATTCCACATAGAGAAAATAACTGGGTTGTAGTCATTTATGTACTTTGATTCTTCATTTCATCTTAAATTGTAGGTATTTTTTGGAGACTTTCTTGTGATAGTATGTCGCAAAGATGACATAAAACTGTTCACTCTTCCTTTGGATATTACAGGTTGTTGAAATCCAAAATGACATTTGGTGTAGAACTTCTCCTTAGAGTTGTACTTTTGTCAACAGTATTTTCTACATCGGTGGCTTTGGAATTGTAACACTTGTGCTCTTAAGTTGTTTTCTTCTGTGCTTTTGGGTACAGCACATGTTGCATATTGTTCATTAAAACTCAAAACAGTGTCATCTGCATCTGTTCCAAATTTAGGATCATCCTTAATCCATAACAGCATAGGTATATGAGGAGCACCTCTTGCTTGATACTCCTTTCTCCAAAAGAAATCCACAACTTCTCCAAGAGGAGGAATTTTTTATTGCAGATAAAATACATCATAGCCTCAACTCTATGATTGAAATACCTGCATACATTAACAGGATCCAAAGAGCACAATTCTCGAGGTGTCTTGTATGGAATATTTTTTATATTAGAATTTGCCTCTCGAAGAAATTCTAGTAAATCATCCCAAGCGTACTGAGCACAGCTTAGGGTAAGGAACCATGTTGGAGTTCCTAAGTTTTGTACCATACATTGTAGTTCTCCATGATGTTGGTACTAATATTCATTAGTGTCACGCTGACATGCCATCAAATTAATGAGCTGAGATTCTAGATGATCATCTCTCTGGTGCACTTTATCCATAAAATCTTCTGCAGATACATTTTGCAGATGCATCTCAGTTTTTAGAATACAGTTGACTGCATATGAAAGTCCAGACAAGTCACTTTCAAACAAAAGATGAAATATATAAGGGATACATTGTCGAAATCTTGGTTCTTCTACATATAATCTTGTTGTCCGATATTCAGTTGCAGGAATCTGCACAGGACAATCATCATATCGTCTTCCTTTTCCAGTTGGGAAAAACTGTGGAAAACAACGAGTTTCCAAGCTCTCGTCCCATACACTCATGGGAGTTCCTTTTGCTTGTTTCATTTGGAACAAATCAATAGTGTTCCCATCACTTCTTTTGAACGAAGTGGATGCACACTGCAATGTTTATAGATTTCTTCACATATTAAGATATCCACTTTTTCAATTTGTCCACTTGACGTTTCAGTATCTTCTGCTAAAACTACTTTTTCATCTCCCATATATCAAATACAATGTTGCCTTTTGCACTTTCCTAACATCCACTAATTCCTACCAGATTTTCTTATTCTTAGTCGGCACACCATTAACAAGAATAACTAATGGTTCACTTTCTACACTCTCTACACCAATAGTTTCAATATTTTTTTTTAAATCTAACGATAAATACACAACTCTTCCTTTTAATCCTCTTCGTAAATCTGAAGGAGGTAATTGACGTGTTTTAGGCTCCATACGAGCAATAGCCTGAAACGGGTGCACACATTGAATAAGAATAGACTTATAGGTGTTTAAATCTATCAATTGTGGAGGAATTACAACTAACTCTGGATTATTATGAACAGCTCTAGCGGGCATTTTATTCTTACCTAATTTGTTATAACAATATTTACAAATATGTTGATCAGAACCCAAATCAAAACAATTCTCAACCAACAAATAAGTTGCAAATTCTTTCCACGTATCATTTTCTTCTTTTTCACTTTTTAAATACAGATCAACACTCCTAGTCTGATTTTTATGGTGAGTTCGGCGACAACAAATACAAGAATAGTATGGCCTTTCACCTAAAATCACCTTAAACTTTGTAATTTCATTTTCAAAATTTTTTGTAAAAGTATGTTCAACATTCTCTACAACATTTTCTTCTATTAATGTCTCAGTTTCTGCACTCTCTTGTTTAGGATCAAAGTAACAAAACTCATTATCATCACAAACCTTCTTCACATCTGATATTGACCCACGCAAAAGAGCACGGTTCAACTCATTTAACTTTAGTGCTGGACTTTTTGCACAATACAATCTTCTCACTAACTTCCGCATTTGAGTATGATGTACTGCCAAAATCCTGAAATGGTTAAAAACACTTTGACATACTTTCCTAGAAAGACAAGCCAAAGAATGGCCATGCAAACTAGTATATTTTCTCACTCTGCAAGGGCCTAGTCCTTGCAACTGCTTTATCTTTTGTTTAACACTTTTTTTTACAATATGCATGAAAGAAATTGCGTAATTTATCAATAGATTCTTGTAGTACACTGCAAATGCTACTACAATCCCAAGTGTACACTGGGGCTTTAGGACGTCTGCCTAGAACTTCATCAGCTATCACTTCTTCTGTATTTCTAGGAACCATTTGCTCTTTCTCAAGTTGACAACCATTTTTAACCTCATAATCTCGACCACTGGTGTCAACTGCATGCAACAAATTATTGCTCTTTAAATAACTCTCTTCATTAAAAAAAGGCTCAGAACTTGAAGAGTGTTTCCATTCCCCTAAAAAAATATGACAAAAATTACTTCGGTAAATTACTATTTTCCTCTTACTTTTGGCCTTCATTAACCACATCGATGCTATGCATTTTCCCGCTGTGTGCTGGAATCAACAAAAACACATGTTACATGACGAGCTGGGCTCGTCATGAGCGTAGCAGGAGGCTACCTCATGACGAGCCCAGCTCGTCATGAGTGTGGAAGGGGTTAACTGGATGTGTTTAACTGGTGATCAAATTCAGTTTAATACTAAAATGAAGAGTTTCATCTTTATTTCAAAAGTCTTTTCAACAATGGATTCTATATGCTTCTTCTTTTTATAAAATTGTGTTCTCTTTCTATATTTCTTTGTATGTTTTAGTAAATTATAGACTACTCTATTATAAAAAAATTGGGCAATTCCTTAAATTGGTTTTCTCTTCTTTTACTATAAGCTGTATCCTTTGTTTTTTCATTGCCTTTTTTTCCTTTCCTATTGTTTGCACTTTTTTTTAAGCTTAGAACATTTTCACTGCTTTATACATTTGTATTTTGTTTCTGAATCTAGTAATATTTTTTATGAAGTCTTTTGTGGTCTTACGAGAATTTTTTCTTTTTTTAGCCACATTATGTTGGTCTTCCAATACTTGTGGTTGAGTTTTTTTCAAGTAAGTATCCTTTTTCTGACCTTTTCTTCTTCTTTGTTTCTCCGGCATGATAACTTTATTTTAATCCCTTCTGTGCTCTTGTTGCACTTCCTCCCCAGTGCTGCCGTCAGCCAACGGCTGACGGAGCCCCGCCCACTCAATAGAACGCCCACACCACGGCGGAAAAAACGCTGCGGTTAAGGCATCAAGGATGATAAACAGTATCTGTAAATAATAAACATAAATAAGTATTTAACAACTATTAAACATTATACATTTGTATTTCTATAAAACACTTTTCATATAAATTCTGACTAAAAAATTGTAGCCCTGAAGCACAACTGTGAAGGTTGTAAGAGCATTACATACATAGTGCATAGCAGTTTAGAGGCACTCCATAACACCAAAACCTGAAGCACTGTATGAGTACATGCATATTTACTAAATGATCACAATACTGTAAGGAAAGACACTGAGTGAATTCATACTTGGTTCACTTTTACTTTAGTGAATACATTACTACATGGTACATAAACAGTCACTATGGTTTTGCAACAGCACAGATTTAGATTTTAGAGTAGTACAGTGTTTGTTTAGTGTAGGGAGTCGTGCTGAGGTACTGTTCTAGGGTAGTGCAGTGGTATTTCAGTAGTGTAGGAGGTCGTGCTGGCGTAGATTTAAGGTTTAGGGTAGTGTAATAGTGTTTCAATCGTGTAGGGGGTCGTGCTATGGTATTGTTTTAGAGTTTGGGATACTACATTGGTGTTTGGGTAGTGTAAGAGGTCGTGCTGGGATAGATTTAACGTTAAGGATACTGCAATGGTTTGGATAGTGTAGGGGGTCATGCTGGGATACTCTTCTAGGATAGTGCAGTGGTGTTTATGTAGTGTACGGGGTCATGCTAAGGATAGTGTTTTAGGGTTTAAGGTAGCGCAGTGGTGTTTGTGTAGTGTAGAGGGTCATGCTGGGATAGTGCAATGGTGTTTGAGTAGGGTAGGAGGTCGTGCTGTGGTAGTGTTCTAGGGTAGTGCAGTGGTGTTTATGTAGTGTATGGGGACCTAATAGGGATAGTGTTTTAGGGTTTAAGGTACTGCAGTGGTGTGTGTGTAGTGTATGGGGTCGTGCTGGGATAGTGTTTTAGGCTAGATTATTAGTGTCTGGGTAGTGTAGGGAGTCATGCTGGGGTAGTGTTCTAGGATACTACAGTCGTATTTGAGTAGTGTAGGAGGTCATGCTGTGGTATATTTAAAGTTTAGGGTAGTGCAATGGTGTTTGAGTAGTGTAAAGGGTCATACTGGGTAGTGTTTTAGTGTTTAGGGTAGTACAGTGGTGTTTATGTAGTGTAGTGGGTCGTTCTAGGGGTACATTTAGAGTTTAGAGTAGTGCACTGGTCTTTGTGTAGTGTAGAGGGTCGTGCTGTGGTAGTGTTTTAGGGTAGTGCAGTAGTGTTTAGATAGTGTAGGGGGTCAAGCTGGTGTAGGTTTAAGGTTTAGGGTAGTGTATTGGTGTTTGGGTACTGTAGTGGGTCGTGCTGGTATACTGTTTTAGAGTTTAGGGTAGTGCAGTGGTGAGTAGGTAGTGAGGGAGGTTGTGCTGGGTAGTGTTGTAGGTTAGTACAGTGGTGTTTTTGTAGTGTACAGGATCATGGTAGGAATAGTGTTTTAGGTTTTAACATAGTGCAGTGGTGTTTGTGTAATGTAGGTGGTCGTGCTGGGGTAGTGTTCTAGGAAAGTACAGTGGTGTTTGGGTATTGTAGGTCGTGCTGAGAAGATTTAAGGTTTAGGGTAGTGCAATTGTGTTTGGGTAGTGTAGTGAGTCGTGCTGGTATAGTGTTTTAGAGTTTAGGGAAGTGCAGTGGTGAATGGGTACTGTAGGTAATCATGCTGGAGGTAGATTACGGGTATAGGATTAGTGTTCTAGGGTAGTGTAGTGGTGTTTATGTAATGTTCAAGGTAATGATACGGATACTGTTTAGGTTTTAAGGTAGAGCAGTGGTGTTTGTGTAGTGCGGGGGTCGTGCTGGGGTAGTGATCTAGGTAACTACAGTGGTGTTTGGGTAGTGTAAGGGATTGCGCTGGGGTAGGTTTAAGGCTTAGGGTAGTGCAATGGTGTTTGGGTAGTATAGGAGGACATACTGGGATAGTGTTCTAAGGTAGTTCAGTAGTGTTTGAGTAGTGTAGAGTGTCATGCTGTGGTAGATGTAACGTTTAGGATATTGCAATGTTGTTTGAGAATGGTAGGGGATTGTGCTGGGGTAGTGTTTTACCATTTAGTTTAGTGCAGTAGTGAATGGGTAGTGTAGGGGGTCATGCTGTGGGTAGATTTAGGGTTTAGGGTTGTGCAGTTGTGTTTATGTAGTGTAGGAGATTGTGCTGAATTAGTCTTTTAAGGTAGTACAGTGGTATTTATCTAGTGTAGAGAGTTGTGCTGGCTCAAAGTATAGGAAAGTACAGTGGTGTTTGGGTAGTATAGGAGGTTCTGCTGGGGTAGATTTAAGGTTTAGGGTAGTAAAGTGGTGAATAGGTAGTGTAGGTGGTCATGCTGGAGGTAGATTAAGGGTTTACAGTAGTGCAGTGGTGTTTGGGTAGTGTAGGAAATCATACTGGAGTAGTGTCACTGCAAGACTACATGTACTTATTTGTCTGCAAAAACATCAAGCATGCATTCCATATATTTCAGATTTGCATTTTACTATTAATACTAAACTCATTTTGGAAACACATAACCAAAGACTATATTCTAATTCTACCAAAATGTGGGAACACAATACGTTTTTAACCAATTACATGTCGGGAAACACATGAATTACCAAAATGCTTCTCTCAGAGTGATTCCTAAATGCACGGACTCACTGTGTGATTCTAGACAAATAACAATATTTCTTATAAATGCAGTAGTAGGATAGTACAGTGGTGTTTGGTAGTGTTAGGAGTCCAGCTGTGATAGATTTAAGCTTTAGAATAGTGAAATGGTGTTTAGGTAGTATAGGGAGCCACAATGGGGTAGTGGTCTAGCATAGTGCAGTGGTGTTTATGTACCATAGGGGATCATGCTAGGGATAGCGTTTTAGGGTTTAAGGTCCTGCAGTGGTGTTTGTGTAGTGTAGGGGGTCGTGGTAGGGTAGTGTTCTAGGAAATAAAGTGGTGTTTGGGTAGAGTAGCAGGTTGTGCTGGGGTAGATTTAAGGTTTAGGGTAGTAAAGTGGTGACTAGGTAGTGTAGGTGGTCATGCTGGAGGTAGATTAAGTGTTTACAGTAGTGCAGTGGTTTTTGGGTAGTGTAGGAAATCATACTGGGGATAGTGTCACTGCAAGACTACATGTACATATTTGTCTGCAAAAACATCAAGCATGCATTCCATATTTTTCAGAACTGCATTTTACTATTAATATTAAACTAATTTTGGAAACACATAACCATTGACTATCTTCTAATTCTATCAAAATATGAGAACCCAATATGTTTTTAGCCAATTACATGTCAGGAAACACATGAATTTCCAAAATGCTTCTCTCAGAGTGATTCCTAAATGCACAGACTCACTGTGTGACTCTAGACAAATAACAATATTTCTTATAAATACAGTAGTAGGATTGTATATATTGGTGTTTGGGTAGTGTAAGGGGTCCTGCTGTGATAGATTTAAGCTTTAGAGTAGTGAAATGGTGCTTAGGTAGTATAGGGAGTCATACTGGAGTAGTGTTAAAGCATAGTGCAGTGGCGTTTATCTACCGTAGGGGATCATGCTAGGGATAGCGTTTTAGGGTTTAAGGTAGTGCAGTGCTGTTTGTGTAGTGTAGGGGGTCGTGGCAGGGTAGTGTTCTAGGAAATAAAGTGGTGTTTGGGTAGAGTAGAAGGCTGTACTGAGGTAGATTTAAGCTTTAGGGTAGTAAAGTGGTGAATAGGTAGTGTAGGTGGTCACACTGGAGGCAGATTAAGGGTTTACAGTAGTGCAGTGGTGTTTGCGTAATGTAGGAAGTCTTACTGGTGGAAGTGGAACTGCAAGACTACATGTACTTATTTGTCTGCAAAAACATCAAGTATGCATTCCATATATTTCAGAACTGCATTTTACTATTAAAACTAAACTCATTTTAGAAACACATACCCAATGACTATTTTCTAATTCTACCAAAATGTGAGAACACAATACGTTTTTAACCAATTACATGTCGGGAAACACATGAATTACCAAAATGCTTCTCTCAGAGTGATTCCTAAATGCACATACTCACTGTGTGATTCTCGACAAATAACAATATTTCTTATAAATACAGTAGTAGGATACTATAGTGGTGTTTGAGTAGTGTAAGGGGTCCTCCTGTGATAGTTTCAAGCTTTAGAGTAGTGAAATGATGTTTAGGTAGTATAGGGAGTCATACTGGGGTAGTGTTCTAGCATAGTGCAGTGGTGTTTATGTACCATAGGCGATCATGCTAGGGATAACGCTTTAGGGTTTAAGGTAGTGCAGTGGTGTTTGTGTAGTGTAGGGGTTTGTGGTAGGGTACTGTTCTAGGAAATACAGTGGTGTTTGGGTAGAGTAGGAGGTTGTGCTGGGTTAGATTTAAGGTTTAGGATAGTAAAGTAGTGAATAGGTAATGTAGGTGATCATGCTGGAGGTAGATTACCTGCAAAAACATCAAGCATGCATTCCATATATTTCAGAACTGTATTTTACTATTAAAACTAAACTCATTTTAGAAAAACATACCCAATGACTATTTTCTAATTCTACCAACATGTGAGAACACAATACGTTTTTAACCAATTACATGCCGGGAAACACATAAACTACCAAAATGCTTCTCTCAGAGGGATTCCTAAATGCACAGACTCACTGTGTGAATCTACTCAAGCAACTCTATACCTTGCTGTTGACAAATGAGGCAGCATCTGTGAGGCCTGCACAAATAACATTACACATTTGTCCTTCACTGGGAACCAAACACCCTAGGGCAGCGCCTGACTCTCTGAGGCTTACTCAAAGGAAGGTGGTGTGGGCTAGTAATCGCCATTTGCAGGTGCGCAAAAATAACACTCAATAATTGATTGTCCAGTCTGTACTTTTCTTTATAAAAGTAAGAGTACATTTATTAAACACACACACCACTCAATACTATACACCGATTTACAAATATACATAAGCTGATGGAATTACTTTGTGATATTGCATAACATCACCACCCCTCCCGCAGGGGAGGTGGGGTCTAGTACTACCACTCCCATGCATGCACATCATCTTGCCCCCAATGCAGTGAATTGGTCTTAACCTGGAGCGAGGGCCCTGCACACTGGCACCATCCCAGTGGTGACCCCCCCATTACCTCAACAAGCATTAAACAGGCTACACCTTCCTTGGTGACCCATGACCCTGACTGAGCATCTCCTACTTACCATACAATATGCACCTCTTCATCTTAAGGGCCAACAGTCTGGGGTCTTCACCTAAGCGCAGCAGCAAGAACATATGTTTACACACACTTTAGAATGACAGTACTCAGCACATTTGGATATCATTAAAAATGCAGTGCAATTACAGCCCCCAAAGGCATCACAGATGATCACAGGATTAAGTAAATACAGTCAGACACCCTAGCAGGAGTGTCTAGCCACTTAAATCCACTTTGCATATGACATCACCTTATACCAGTACTTCAGATGGAACATCAGTCTCTTGAAAAGAAATAACCATTAATAAATGCATTTCGGTGCAATTACACTTTTCACCTCCAGGGGATTCTCTTCTCCAGACATCCCCCACTCAGCCATTTCCTCCTTGGTGCAATTATCAAAACACCCTCAGCAGAAGAACAAAAGTTCCAGACCAGAAGATGTTAAATGCAGGTTGAGCCCTGGAGGGGTTATTCTTTTCAAATCCCCAGGACACCTAGGGTGACTTGTCATCTTCGAGCTGCGGGAGTCTACATCGCTCCTGCAGCTCCCCTGGCACCTTTACACTCATGTGGTGGTGACCCTGTCCTCCTGGGGCCACCCCAAGCAAAGAACACAATGTGAGCCCTTGCAGGCCGGTCCTGGCCTGCAAGGCATTGTGGGCTTGGTTGCATACTTGATGAGCGGCTCTCCCGCTGCGTGGGGAGAGCCACGATGTGGGCCTCTGGCTGCTTCTAGGGCCCCGGTGGGGGGCCCAGTCCCACCCGGCCCCCAGGTAAGGGGATGCGGCATGGGGAGCCCACCCCCAGCCACTCCGTGCTTTGGTCTGGGGCCCGGTGGCAGACACGGAGACCAGCGCGGCTCCCGCTGCCCTCAGGGGAATACAGCTACACTCCCCCCTCCTTCCTCCTGACTTTGGGGCCCGGGGATGGGGTCCCGGGCCCCCAGACTCGTTCGGGGGGATGCAATGGCGCTCCCCCTCACCCAGGCACCTCGGGGCCCGGAGATGGGGTCCCGGGACCCTCCTCCCATCTTCTTGCCGGGGGGCGCGATGGCATCTCCCGCCCCTGCCTCCTCACACGGGGCCCATAGTTGCCCTTCTGAGCCCCTCTTCCCGCACAGCTTCATGGGGAGCACGACAGCGCTCCCCATCGCAGGTTTCGGCGGGGGCCAGGGTGGGCTCCTGGCACCCCCGCGGGGGCATCTTCACAGTCACGCACCCCGGCTTTACTTCTTTGGGGGCCAGCCCCTGGGACCTGACCCTCCCCGGGGCTATGATTGCGACCGGCGGCGCAGCCCCACGCGCTTCATCGTCGGTTCCAGGTTGGGTCAAAGGTCGCCTACCTTCTCAGGGGCATATCTCGGCCCCCTGGAGTCCTATTTGCCCCATTTCCACGTCTTCTCGCTCCTGGTGGCATCCTCCAGCCACTGGAAGCACTATCCTTCGTCTTCTGGGTCTCCAAGAGGGTGAATTCTGCAGGGAGCGGTTTTCACTTGCTTCCTGCACCTCTCTTCTCCCTGCGCCGAGGCCTCCTCTTCTGTGCCCCGATCCTGGGCTCTTCTTCTGGCACTGTTAGGGGCCTGGGGGGCAGTCAGGGGTATCCTCCTTCCAACTGCCCATTGCACCAGGCTCCAGCACCTTTCACCTCAGCAGACCACACCCCAGAGAGAGCTTCTCTTCCTTTGCAAGTACTTTTAAAAGTTGAGTAGGGGGCTGGCAGGAAGTCTCTGGGTGTCCTATCAAACAGCGACACATCACTTCCCTGCTCCCTCCTTCTTGTCTAGCCTCTGGGTTCGTTCAAAATGGCGTCATCCAGTGTCTCTGGCCACATGGCCTCTGAAACCCAACTCCTTCCCCCCTCAGTGCCTTGCCTTCTGGGTGCAAGCCGGTGCCTGGCACCCAGCGACAGCAGTTTATGGATTGACGTTAGCTCCACCTATCTTTTCTCCTTGGAGGGAAGATCTTCGCTCTGGGAAGAAAGGTCATTAATCTAACCTGCCATGGCCAGACCCCAGTCAGGGACTCAGAGAAATATGACATTTCCGGATGACCCAAAAGCAGTACAAATATGACTTTGGACTCTGCAGAATACTAATTTTCACATCTGCTACACTGGACATTAGTGCGTGTCTGGAATATGTAAGCTTTGTGGAAGTCATTTTAGCCATGGGCCCCACATCCCCATAGGGAAATAATGAAGTGAAAAAACAGTAAGACACACTGACTTTCCCTGGCATGTTCCTTTCCAGTGTATAAAGCCAATTGCATGTCACCACCCAATTCTGCCTCAGTCCTGTCACACCATTCACTCTGTAGCTGCTCCTGGACTGCGCCCGCTAGGAATCTCCCCTGCACAGCTCCTACACGTGTGCACACGGATGTACACCCGTGTCTGCATGCAACCAGCACGGTGTCTCATACTCCAGCTGTTGCGCAGTGGCCTTGACAAGCCAGGGGTACCCCAGCCAAATCTCCATGCAGTCTCCCTCATTATGAGTTCACTGTGGGTGAGTCCCAGATTATGAGGCTCCCCCACAGTAAAAGCTCAACAATTAGGTGCTCGAAAAGTTAAAAATCCAGGCGGCTCATAGTTTCAGAACCACCTTCTATCACTTGCTTTTCACAAAAACACATTTACCACTCAACAAGACTTTAGGTAACTCTCCACATTGCACAAAATGTTCTACTACTCCTTAGTATGGAGTGCTTCTATAAGTATAATTCCTAAATGCACACAACACTCAATGTGACACTCTGGACAACTAACACTATCCATTGCATTTTACCAAAACACATTTGATAGTCTACAATGAGTACTGCAATTTTATGTAGAAACTTGAGTCATTTTTGCAAAAAAAATAAAAAATAACTGGTTTCTAATTCTATCAAAACATGAGAACAGCATAGCAATCTGTCTGCAAGCACATACAATACACAAATGCTTATCTCAGAATGCTTTTTAAATGCACACACACTCACAATAAATTTCTAAAGAAAAAATAGGTATTCCCTGCACTTTAGCAGGACAAACACATTAGTCTGATTAAAATTAAAACGCACCACATACATTCCCTCACAAATTAATAATTCGCCTTTCAAATTGTTTTGTAGAATAAGAAGTATATCAGTCACACAGCAGATTTTTTTATACAGAAACTCTGTTTTAAACAGCTCTCAGGAGAACCAAATAATGGCACAGTTTCCCTCTCATTTTGAACACATATACACCTTCACATCAAATCACATTGCTTCCCTCAATAATTCAAAAGCAAACACACATTTCTATTGGTTACAGATTTCAACCCTTTCCAAATGACATAAATTTCAACCCTACCCCCAATCTGCCTTCTGCCTGTTACCATAGAAACAGTTCATGGAACACTTAACTGAGCACACAGGTCAAAATTTCATCACACAATGTTGCTAATGAAAACAGCAAGTGTGCTTGATTTCTCAATATACCAGCTTATCCTACATAATGTTCTTTCCAATCACTTTCTGATAACCAATAAGAATCATTCATTTACAAAACAGAAACATGCTTCCTTGTTTTCAGTGTAGAATGTTGTCAAACAACCAATTATTTCTTTTCTGTTTTTCAACACTGTATATTATCCACCTTTTTAGAAAAATCTTAGTTTTCAAACTGCCACTTCATTTACAGACACCATCTGAGTGCATTCAGACTTCCCTTCAAGATGCTTAGAGTGTGGATTGTGGGACACTTCTTTATTTTCTGGAGCCAAAGGTACGCAGAACAGAAAGGAATTCACGAAGTCCTAGGTTTACCAAATGTAGACATTAAATGGATTGGACAGAGAGGGTTAAAGTGGCACCAAATTGATGCCATTAGTTAAATCCTTTTTGCATCTCCAACACCCTGACCTCATAATTCTGCACTGTGGTGGCAATGACCTAGGCACTTTGACTTGGGTAGGTCTGGAAATGCTTATGAAAGACAGCTTTGGAGAACTGATGTCACTTTTCCCCCAAAATGCCTTTGTCTTTTCTTACATATGCCAAAAGTAGAAATGGAACTGGTCCAATCACTTTTGTCCACAGATTGAGATAGCTAGGAAACAGGTAAATAAATCTATTTCTGCTTTTCTTCGAGACTATAGAATGGGGTCCATATACCACAACAATCTGCGTTTCAATATGCATGTCATCTATAGGAGAGATGGTGTACACATTTAACAGATGAAGGGAACAGAGTCTTCCTCTTGAACATCAGACTCTGCATCGGTACTTACTTGTAGGTACTAAAATCTCTCAATAAACACAAGGGCTCTTTTTAGAGCCACCTAACAACTAAACACTTAAGCTTCATGTAAATCTGAAAAATATTATTTGTTTTTGCTTGAGTCGTGCTCCCAACTCCCTACAGTCGTGCAACCAACATGTACAAGCCGTGCACCACACGCGCTGGAGTTGTGTACCCCGGGGCTTACTGTAGGTAAGATATGGGCCTGACCAGCTTTGTTTTTTATTTTTTTGGAAGGGGGATCACGTGGCCCCCCTCCTGCAGCCAAATATGGCCCTAGGGACCCCATCCTCCTGGGCCTGGCCTTACATTGGGATCTGTGGTGGGAGCCCCAATGCCCCCATGGTCCCAGCTGTCTCCCCATTTCCTGCAGGAGCCAGCATTGCTTTTGGACAAGGGGAGCTGCTAACATGCAGCTGCCCTTATCGAAAAGCAATTTTGTTTTGCCTCGTGGAAGCAAGAGCAGCTTTCCTGCTCTTGCTTCCACAAAGCAAAGCAGAGTTTGCAATGACAGGGTGGGAGCAAACTGTAATGTCCTGGGGGTGGGCACCAGGTGGGGGACCCGTGGCCTCCTTTAAACAGACTTACAGCCCTGGGGATGTGGTGGTCCCCTGGGGTCTCCATAGACCCCCACCAGTAATTATTTAGCCCCAGGGAGGTGGTGGTTCCTGGGGAAGTGTGAGGAGGGGCAGAAGACCCCCACACTTTCGTTAATTGAATTAAAGCCTTGGGGAGGTTGCAGTCCCCGGGGCTTGAAGGGGCCAGCAAGGCCCCACACCCAAAATGTTCAAAGCCCCCTTGGAGGTGGCAGTCCCTGGGGCTGCGGCGGCCCATGCAGCCCTTGCATATATTTGCATATTGTCCCCGGGACCTGGCCCACCCAGGGGCTTATTAAAACAAAGTATGATAGACAGCGCTTCATTTTTTTTTTTTCAGCCGAATTTGCACACCCTGTGTAAAGTCGGCTAAAAATATTTTAAAAATGCTTTTTGTGGCCCTGGAGCAGGACTAGGGGATCAGGGTGTTTCTACCCTGCCCCATTTTCTTGTTTTTTATCTTTGTTTTTCTGTTATCTTGTGACTTGGTTGTACTTCCTGATTTGGAGTGTTGGCAGTCAATTAGAATGAAGATCGTGATCAGGAGGGTTCGTGAATCCTCCGCAGTCACCAGATATCGATATTATTTATTTTTAAATTTCTCAGGAACTACTGAACGGATTTACACCTTTTAAAGCAAAGGGTGCACTTTGGATCAAGAGCTACCTTTCTGCCAAATTTCGTGTAATTTCGTTGAGCAGTTCGGGCTGTAGCCGCAACAAAAGTTCCTATGGAAATTAACATGGAGAAAACGCATTTTGAGACCCTCTTTTATTCTCGGCCCCGCTTGATGAATCACACCGAAATTTTCAAGACTTAGGCTGACCAGAGCTGACAGAACTTCTTAGCTCTTGAATCGGTTCACAGGGGAGACCACCTTTATCTTATTAGTCATTCAACAGCCTATGCAAGGAGAGCCCCATTTAACATTCAATCAACTGTAGTTTTAATCTCACCTAAATAATGTCAGTGGCGTATTAACATTAAAATCGATTGACTATGGTAGTTCCCCCAAAGATATCTAACAGGAATTCTGCACGATTAAAAGGGTCAGAGAAGGAGGGGTCCAACCGGACAAATCTAAATAATATAAATGTGTGACACAACGACAGCTTCATTTAATACAGGCAAAAAGCATAAAAACATAAAATTAAATTATCAGAAGAAATCTAAGAAGAGGGTCAAATAGATTTGCATGCAGAGATAATGCTTACTTGTAACTGTGTATAAATGTCCTCACACACAGGATTAATGTGGTTATTGACAAGTACCACCCAACAGCTGTCTTCTGTAAAAAGTGCATCACACCAAAAACATTGATAATCGTATATTTGTAAGGAATAATAGAACAATAAAAACTCCAAACAGTGCCAATACCATAACAAAATCCCGCCTAGAATAGAAGTAGCTCCAATAGAGCTAATCGCAATGATAAGCAGCTGCCCGCCACACCTCAGAACGAGTGAAGTTGTGATATACTTCAGTCGCGCAATCTGTAATGAAGTAAAACGCATATATGTTTCAAACCATAGATGGACCCTCCATCCGTAGTTATAAGTAACTCAACTCGACCCGATGTGCATCCCACAACACCTATAGATTCCACAGCATCATGTGAGGAAAGTTGTACTGCAAACCAAGAGCTCTTAAGGCAAGGGAGCAAGCTAGGAGTAGTTGAAATGTGCATATCTATTAATCCGTAGATAACTCGGGGCTGCTACTGAGTCGTTCAAGAAAAGGATCACAATGGGGAAAAGAGCACGGTCTATATACGTTATAAGTGTTTGCATTTCCAATGCACTGGTGTTGAAGACTCAATATTTGTGGCTGTGTTAGAAAACACAAAATCAAGCTCCAAATAGCATATTCCGTCGTAACAAAACGTATAGAAGAATGTTTGTAGTGCAGGTTTTGTTGTGTCTACGAGATGTAAATGGCAATTGCTACTGTTACCCAATATAATTATGATCGTGTAGTCACTACTCAAGCACAGCAGCCAATGAGGCACAAAGGTCTTACTAACAAATTCTGACCTTCAGTCACACTGAATATATACCATGCATCTCAACCAGTAAACTGTCACAGCCATGCAAAAGCTGCGCCCATTTGTTCACTTATCAATTATGTGGTGTGGTGTGCTTTTGTATCACCTAAATAAAGTGCATATATATCAGCAGAATGGCAGAATGCTCGCCACTGAAACTTGCCATGGATTTCAAGTCATACGGTTGAATCCCTAAAACTTGAGTACCATTTTATTGGGCAATTGGAATTTGTTTTATCTATAGCTCTTAGGGTTGCAGAATTGCAGCAAGATGTACTATTTATAAACATGTCACTATTACCTTATCCTGTATCAATGGCATTCCCGTGCAGACTGGGTTTGACACTCATCCAGTGATAATTCAGGGGTCACGTATGCGATCTAAATTAAACCCTTTCTTCATATATTCATTTGTGCGCTTATTGCACCTTTGCGCGAGCATATTTTTATTGTATGCATTGAAAAAGCACAGCCCTTCAGACCCTTTTCCTCATGCCCCTGGGCGCCTGCTGCCTTCCCCTCCTCACAGACAGGCTGCCATGGAAACGACAAACAACAAAATTCACCCCCCTTTATATACTCCGAAGCCCCACGTAGGCGAATAGACCTTTGGAGAGAAGCCGTACTTTATCCCGCAGGAAACGACAGGCCAAATTCACATGTTCTGTTCGCAGGTGGGAAAATCCGCCTACTTCAAATAACTAATGTGTTTTATTGCTCTCTCAGACTAAACCTATTAGCCTCGCATTATTTAAATCAGCGATGGTATTCATGTTCGAGGTTTCAGAATTCAAGCAATGCAATTACATGCGAAAGTATGAACAAGGCCATCTGTGGCCCGCGGCGATGTACCTATTGATGCAGTACTGAAATTCCGACATATGTCTTTTTACATATTCATAACGTTATAAAACATGTATGCCTATCATGAACTGTGTTGTTTTTCTCCTAAAAGCGATTTAGATTCGAGCGGAAGTACACGAGAAAAAAATATGTGGCACTAAATAGCACAGACTCTAGTAGTCATTTCAAATTATAATGTTTTCTGGCTGCACGGAAACATAATTACTGTCTGTTTAGGACGTGATGAATTGTTGTATTGGTACTGATTGTGCCATCCCAAAAGGATTCTGACATATTTCCTTAGATCAATCTAATTACACAGATGTGGTTTCAATTTCATTTTCTGGTGGGGTTTAAATGTGCTGCCGATTTTGTTTCATAATATGCGTTTTCACACACGATTAAAGAAATTTAAGAAAATGCACGTTCTAGTAAATCCAGGCTACGTCATTAAAGAAAAAGTAAACCTGCTCAATAACATGGAAAAAGCGGTGTTAAGCAGAAGCAATTATGCTGTTGGATAATATATTTAATTTTGGATTAATTATTACAGGCTGAAGACCGTGACAGTTTGTTTGCTGATCTCTTTAGGTATACAAAGATGAAGACGGCAACAAACATCTATATTTTTAATTTGGCAATGGCGGACGCTTTGGTTACAACGACAATGCCATTTCAAAGCACCGAATACCTGATGAACTCGTGGCCGTTCGGGAACGTGCTCTGTAAAATAGTCATTTCGATTGACTATTATAATATGTTCACTAGTATATTCACGTTAACCATGATGAGCGTGGACCGGTACATTGCCGTGTGTCACCCGGTGAAGGCGCTGGACTTCCGCACCCCCCTCAAGGCCAAGATCATTAATGTCTGCATCTGGATGCTCTCGTCCTCTGTGGGCCTTTCTGCAATAGTCCTCGGAGGCACAAAGACAACAGAAGGTGAGTGCCCCCATTTCTATATTTCGGTTCGCTTTCTTGTGAAACGGGAGCAGAAAGTGTTTTATTTTCTAATAGCGATTATTAAAGCGTGAAACTGTGTATTTGATTCTTAATGTGCTTACCATGGCGTTGCTAAGACGTCCCTCGCACAAAAGCCAACATTGCGATCAGTATTGAAGTGCGAGAGTCCTCTGGCTTCGGGATGTTGAACTGGACGCCATTGTGATCAATCTATGCATGTGAGGGAACATGCTAATTCTTTTTTATACAACACAACAAAGACAGACTTTCTTTTTTTTTTTGTTTTATTAAGTATTTTTATTGAAGATATATTAACCAAGAACACTATACAAATGAGTAACATTTGCAATGTAATGGTTATAAAATCGGATGTAAAAAATGGAAAGGACAATTAAAACTATGAAATAAGAAAGGAGAATATGTGTAATATAACAAAAGATGGAAATAAGCTAGAAAAAGAAGGAAGGAAGAGAGAGAGAGAGATAGAGAGAGAGAAAATAGGAAGAGACAAGGAAAATAAATGAGAGGGAAGGTGTAGGTATTCTGTGTTCCTCACAGATAAAATTCCACCATATTAACTTAGATAACTTAGAAGCATCTTTACAACAGGAGAGCATGACTTTAAAAGCAAGAGCAATAAAAGATCAAATAACAAGCATTTAGGAGAACAAATTTAAAAATCTGGGGCCAGATGTAGGTGGCCCAATACCGGTCGGTAACGGCCGAATTTACCGAATTTCGGCCGTTACCGGGCATTTGGGATGTAGGTGGCTACATTTCAGATTCGGTAATTTACCGAATCGGTAATTTAAGGAATCGGTAAATTACCGAATCTCAAATGTAGGGAGCACTCAAATGAGTGCATTGCACAGTTAAAGATTCGGTATTTACCACCAAATAAAGGTTGGTGGTAAATTTCGAAAACCTTGGGAAAAAGCAATTTTGTGCTTTTTTCACTGTGCTATGTGGCAGACATACATGCCTTTAGGGCATGTATGTGTGCCACATGTGCACCCATGCACTATTCAGGGGTGCAACAGGGTGTAAATGTGACACCCTGCCACCCTTGCATGAGTTCCCCCTATTACCGATTCGGAATTTACAGAATCGGTAATATTGAATGGCTTCCCATTCATTCCTATGGGCCTCCAGGCCCATAGGAATGAATAGGAATTACCGAGTCGGTAAATACCGATTCTTAATTACCGAATCTTACAGATTCGGTAATTTTTACCGAAAATTTGTCTACATCCTATTTACCTATCCTTAAATACCGAATCGGTAAAATTCGGTATTTAAGAATATGTAAATTGGAATTACCTACATCTGGCCCCTGGTCACTAGATCCAAGGAAACATTTTGAATTGTTAATGGTTTGTTACATTTAAATATCTTTAAACACTTAGGCCAACTAATTTTCCAAAACTTAGATACATGAGAACAATAATAAAGTCAATGCAATAACGTACCATTGGAAATGGAACATGACCAATATAATGAGGAGGCGGACACATCCCATTTAGAAATAGATTCCGTGGTTATAATGACTCTATTATAAATACAAGATAGTGATTGGGTAATTTGGGTCACTTTAGAGGTATTAAAAACTTTGAAAAAAGAACAAATGAGTGACATAATGCAGAACAGTGTCATACATTCCCCCCAGTACAGAGATCTGGGCCTAAATCCATCATTTTTTTGCTCACCATGCCATTCCACTTTTGGACCCAGCCATGTGCAAATCAGTCTTGACCCTGCACCCAATGGGAACAGTTCAGCTCGAATTGCCAGGCCAGGGACTCCCTGGACTGGAAACAAGCATCCTAGGACCGGTTTCGGGCTTTCAGCCCTCATAAGCCAGGAAAGCTTGACTCCAATGGCATGGAGAGCACAGGACCCACGTCTGGGCATACCCGTCCCACTTGGGGTGACAAATGCAAAAAGAACAATTGATGGACAGAATGCAGAACAATGTCATACATTCACCCCAATACAGAGATCTGGGCTAAAATCCATTGTTTTTGTTTTGCTTAAAATGCCATTCCAGTTTGGACCCAGCCAAATGCAAATCAGTCTTGACCCTGCACCCAATGGGAACAGTCCAGCCCGAACTGCCAGGCCAGGTCCTCCCTTGACTGGAAACAAGCATCCTAGGACTGGTTTCGGGCTTCCAGCCCTCATCAGCAGGATAGCTTGACTCCAGTGGCATGGAGAGCACAAGGCCCACGTCTGGGCTTACCAGTCCGAATCAGGGTGACAAATGCAATATCATACATTCACCCCAGTACAGAGATCTGGGCCTAAATCCATAATTTTTTTGCTCACCGTGCCATTTCCAGTTTGAAAAATGTGGACTGTTCCCATGAGGTACAGGGTCAGACTGATTTGCATATGGCCATGTCTGAACTGGGGTGGTGGAGTGAGCTAAAGAATGATGATGGATTAAACCCAGATCAGTTAACTGGGATGAGTGCTTGCAATGTTGAACACACAGTCCATCATCCCTTTTGGTTTTGCTTTGTTCGCCCTTAGTTGGCAGGGTATGCCCGGACATGGGTCCCTTGCTCACTTTGCCACTGGATTAAAGCTAGCCTGGCTGATGATGGCTGATTAGCCAGAAACCAGTTCCAGGATGCTTGTTTCCGGACCACGGAAGACATGGCTTGGCAGTTCGGGCTGGACTGTTACCATGAAGCATAGGGTCAGACTGATTTGCATATGGGCATGTCTGAACTGGGGTGGCGGAGTGAGCTAAAGAATGATTATGGATTAAACCAAGATCAGTTGACTGGGGATGAGTGCTTGCAATGTTCAACACTCCGTCCATCATCCCCTTTGGTTTTGCTTTGTTTGCCCTAGTTGGCAGGGTATACCCAGACGTAGGTCCCTTGCTCACTTTGCCACTGGATTCAAGCTAGCCTGGCTGATCATCCAGAAACTAGTCTCAGGATACTTGTTTTCGGTCCAGGGAAGACATGGCTTGGCAGTTCGGGCTGGACTGTTCCCATGAGGCAGAGGGTCAGACTGATTTGCATATGGCCATGTCTGAACTGGGGTGGCGGAGTGAGTTAAAGAATGATGATGAATTGTGGCATTATCTGTGGCAAGGCTGCCCTTGATAAAATCAGACTGAACAGTTTTGATTAGAAGAGGTATAACAGACTCTGAGCGAAAAGTACGGAACTTAGCAAAATATTTGCAATCATAGTTAGTTTAGGTAGACCATTAAATTTTTTTGTAATTTAGAGTCTGATAGAGTAGTGTTCTCCGAATATAATTAATGGAAGAAGGATTGAAAACAAGAAGAAATATCAGAGATACAAGTCACAGTGGTGTTAGTGAGTTAGTTATGGATGTGTCCAACCGTTTTGTGTTCTGATTTAAGTTTTAAGTGATTAGACAGCATCTTACAGGCTTCAATTTGACCTCCATGATACTTAGATTTAACTTTGAGTAGAATATTACATGCCTCAGTCGTAGTATTTTTGCTACAATTAACTTAACTTTTAATTAAGTCATAGAAATCAGTAGAAGATTTAGAGGTGAAAAACGTATGTTCCAATGTTTTAATTTGCTGAAACAAAGCAAGGTATTTGGAGGTTAATTTTCTTTTCTTTTTTAGCGGAAAACACAATGGTGAAGGATCTAAAAGAAGCTTTAAAGTCATCCAAGTGATTTGGAACAAAAGTATCAATAGATTTGTTATTTTGAAAAAAATCTGTACTAAAAGCAGTAGCTTCTCCATAAAGTTAGGATCTAACAACAGGTGGGTATTAAACCACCAACAACCAGTTTTAAAATTACCAAAGGAAAAATCAAAAGTAAATAAAACAGGGGCAGGATGTGAAATAAAAATGATGATTGTATAGAAGGTAACAGAGATTTGGATACTAAAATATATTCAATGTGTGACATGGTATGATAGTCATAGGACACAAATATAAATTCTCATAGATCACGGTTACACGTTTTCCTAACATTAAATAATGGATGTGTGACAATGGCTGACTAAAATGCTTCATGGGATTTATCTGGAATGAATTTGCGCTTAAATTTCCTGTCAGAAAAAGGGTCTAACCATTGATTGTAATTGCCTGCTAAAATGATATTAGGATTAACAATAGAGATATGTCTTACTTTAATTCTAGGCCAAAAAGCAGGATCAGATTTAACTGGGCCACAAAAATTAAATAAAGTAACACACTTATGATGAATGTTAGCAGTGACCTATATCCATTGTCCATCATTGTCACATTCAGTAGATAAAATGTGTAGTTTTAATGACTTATGACAGAGGATGGCAACAACACCCTTGCGATTGATAGCTGGGTAAAACAATACCTGACCAATCCATTGACTTTCCAAGTTAAGTGATTCAATAACATTGCAATATGTTTCCTCTAACCCCTTCTACGCTGATGACGAGCTGGGCTCGTCATGGCGTAGCCTCCTCGCACGCTGATGACGAGCCCAGCTCGTCACGTAACATGCGCTTTAGAAAATCTCAGCGTACGGGCGGAATTCCGCCCGCACGCATGCGGTTAAAAAGGCAATATGTGTATTGAGTTTAAACAGGTGAGAAAATACTATTGTCTTTTAACTAGTTGTCCCAGACAATGAGCAATAACAACATTTTTAGATTGTTGAACAATAATGTCCATTGCATTATGAGAAAGTCTGAAGACTTCACAGCAGCCTCAAACGATCTTGTAGTGCCCTCATAAGTTATTTTGCATTAGCAAGGGAAAAGTATGCCAAAATGAATATTCAATGTTGGAGGGCCAAACATTATTTTCTTCTAGCATTAGTTGCATTAGAAATATTCTGAGAGATAAAGATGTTTAGACCAGAGTAGATGAGATGACGCTTTTCCTTTGCAGCTTTCAAGACAAGTAACATGTCTATAAATTCCAGAAACAACAGAATAGTTCCTGGTAGGTAGGCTGCATGCAAATTAAGATGACCAAGACGATGTGCACGCTGAATGTTGACAGCAAGTGTATTTGAAATACCAAGAAGATATGGAAAACATTTCTTTATGAAACCAAGCAGGTCAGGACACTCAATGGCCTCTGGTAGTTTGTAAATTCAAAGATGATTCCATCTATTTCTATTTTCAAGGTCCTCAGTATGAAGTTTGAGGATTTCCTGCTCAAGAATAGGAATTTTTGGAGCCATATCCTGCAGATGACTGACATGCTCTTCCATTTCAATCATTTCATTTTCCATAACAATCCAACAATCCTCAATCTGTTTTAATATTTCATTGGCGGCATACATAAAAGGTTGTAGACTTCTCACTTCCTCCAAGATAGTATACAAAACTGGGTTATGAGAAGAAAAGATGGGCAACAGAGGATCATTATTTGCCTTCTTAGGTTTAGTAATAGGAGAGGTTGCTTCAGTAGAAGCAAGACAATCTCACACCATATTTATGTGATGTATAGTTTGAGGTAAAGTTTTTTTGGACACGTTGGTGCTTCCCAAACAGGTGAAAGCAATGGCAAAAATGTGTGCACTGAGCCAGCAATCAATGAAAAAACTATTGGATCAAAGATTTAGAGACCAGTAATAGAATATACTAGTTTATGAGTGTTAGACCTGGCATCTTTGGCGTGGTTTCCCCTATCTTTTTGCCTCTACCTCCTGTATTTTTGATGCTGTGCTGGATTTCGTTTTTACTGGTTTAGATGCTTTGGACACTCTGCCACTGCTGATCAGTGCCAGAGTGTAAGTGCTCCCTGTGTAAATTGTTATTCTGATTGAATATACATGTTTGGCATATTTGCATCACCATGAAGTCCCTAGTAAAGTGCACTGGGTGTGCCAGGGCTGGTGATGACAAATGCTACTAGTGGGCCTGCAGCACTGATTGTGCCACCCACAGGAGTAGCTCTAAAATGGTGTCTCAGGCCTGCCACTGCAGTGCCTATGGGCAGTTTAGAACTGCCCTGTCCTCCTGGTCAGTGTCCCCACTGACCAGGCCTAACCCTTCCCTTTTCGTGCACATCAGCCACCCCTATGGAAGGCCCAAGGTACCCCCCTGGGCAGGGTGCAGTGTATGTGAAAGGTAGAGCATTTACTGGTGCAGGTCACATGTTCTGGTAGTGAATTACAGCCATTTTCGTTTTTCACTATTGTAAGGTTATCTAGCTCCATAGATTAACATGGGGGATGCTGGCTACAGTGGTTAACAGCATTTCTTCTCATAGGAACAAGATAGGACATAAGTATCTAGTATCCCTGAACTCAGAATTTAATAACACATCTTTTAGGAAAGATTGTTTTTAGATCCTGTGTTTGAGAACAGCACTTTTAGAAAGTTGCTGTTCTCTTGTCTGACCCTTCTGTGTGCCTGGGCCTGTTTGTGTATTGACTGTCTGGTTTGTGAGTGACAGGGGCTGGGGAATTCCCCAGCA
Source organism: Lissotriton helveticus (assembly GCF_964261635.1). NCBI lineage: Eukaryota > Metazoa > Chordata > Amphibia > Caudata > Salamandridae > Lissotriton > Lissotriton helveticus. Next base: position 667,727,816 of record NC_136063.1, read on the forward strand.
GGATGGATGAGTCAGCACTAGGCTGAATGACTGCAGTTGCAACTGGAGTGGTGGGAGGAGTTAGCCCCTGGGCTGAATAGGGCTGTGCCTGCCTTCCACAATGCTGGCTCCACCCCCCTGCTGGGCGGCTGAGGACCCTGCCCTCACTCTGAAAGGAAAGATGCAGCCAGCAAAACAAAGTGCTCAGGATCCACCCAGAACTGGTTCAGACCGGGCTCAGGGCCCACATGCACCAAGAGAACAAAGACTTTAGGGGTATAAGTACAGGACCCCTGACAACAGAAAATTAGATCATCCTGGAAATCAAGAAGGAACCTCTGCCAAGGAGAAAGCTGAAACTGAAGAAGGAAGATTGTCCTGCTGTTGCTCTGCTGGACTGACCTGTTGCTTTGCTGCCAAGGAGAGGGGAAGGACTTTGCTGCTGAGCTGTGTCCCCTGTCTTGAAGGAATCTCCAAGGGCCTGAGTAGAGCTGGCTCCCTGTTTTGAAGTCCCAGGAACAAAAGGACTTCACCCCCAGCTTCCCTGAACTCTGCAGAGAGAGTTCTGTCCTTCCTAGAGTGCTTGATCCAGTTGTGGGGCCTCTGGAAGTTGTACCTGAGCTGGGAAGCTTGAAACAGAGCTTGAGTGACTTTTGAACTTGAAAAGTGTCGCATCGCTAGCTTGCGGAGCGCATCCCCGACAGTGCGAGAAGTTTCCCGCCGCTACGGAGGTCGAGATCGTCGCAGCGCCTGACGCCGCTGCCAGAGCCGTCGCATCCTTCGTTTGCGGGACGCACCAGAGCGGTGCGGGCGAATCGAACATCGCTGAGAGTATCGTCGCAGAGCCTGTCGTCGCTGGGTGAGAACGCCGCACCGCTTGCTTGCGGACCGCATCACGTCGCTGCGAGCATCGTCGCAGAACCAACGCATCGAGGAGCTGCGAGAGAGAGGATCCCCGCTGGACCGCGCATCGTCGCCCCGGAGATCGTCGCAGCCCCTACGAGATCGTCGCATCGTGCCTTTGCGAGAACAGACTTCCTACAGAACCTACGCACCGGAATCCATACAAGTGGCCTTCCTCCCCATACAGACCGGATTCGTCGCAACACGCCCGCTGCTGCAGCGGGGCTGTCGCATCGCCTCCCCAGGGTCTCAGGAGCAACGCATCTCTTGTTTTCCACCGCACCAGCTTCTGCAACTTTGTTGCAACTAAAGGTACTGTGAGTAAACGTGACGCAACTGTGAACTTTTCACGCATCTGTGGTTTATATTACCGCAACTTGAAGAACTTTAACGCAACCTTAAGAACTCTTTTTGAAACCATCTTCTTGAACTGTGTATGTTGGATTTTTTGTCGTTTTGGTCTTGTGTAGTTTAGATTAAAAATACCTTTATTTTTCTAAACTGTTGTGGAGTCAGTTTGTGGTGTTTTCACTGTGTTACTGTGAGTGTTGGTACAAATACTTTACGCATTGCCTCTGGTTAGCCTAGACTGCTCGCGCCAAGCTACCTAGAGGGTGAGCGAAGGTTATCTCAGAGGGTTATCTCCTTGCCCTGACTAGAAGCAAGGGTCCCTATTTGGACAGTGGTACCTACCTCTGCCAACTAGAGACCCCCAGATCTAACATTGGTGGCAGCGGTGGGATTTGAACTTGTATTTGTACTTGACCCACAGTAATTGGTGTACATCACTAGTGAGTGCAGACCACTACGCCACCGCATACTACTGGTTTTTGATTTTTGATTCTATTTTTGAGTAACTCTTCAAAGCATCATGTCTGCGAAAGGAAAGGCACTCAGTGAGGGGGCAGAAGCAGAATTAGAGTTTTGCATTGAGGATTTGTGTTCATACAAAGTTGAGCAACTGAGGAAATTCTGCCTTGAGTTTGAGTGCCCCATAAAAAGCGCCTACAGAAAGGAGGAGCTGTAGAGAATCTTGAGAGCCCATTGGGAGGCACAAGAGGGAAATGATGTGGATGTAAAAAATGGTTTTCAAAGCGCAGATCTGCCAGTGGGCAGAGTAGGCTCAGGAGCTGGCAGCAACCACTCCGGTAGGGGCCTCACCCCAGAAGAGTTACAAGAAAATCAGAGAGTAAGAGAGTATGACTTGGAAGTCATGAAAATGAAACTGAGGCAATTGGAATTGGAGAAACAAAGGGCAGCGGAAGACAAGAGAGAGGCTCGTGCCCTAGAGGAAAAGAAATTGCTTTTGGCTCATGAGTTGAGCATGAAAGAACTGGATCTTGAAGCCAGGAAGGTGGATGCCAGTTCAAATGGTGGCAGCGCGCAGCCAGTGCATGGGGGTAAAGTATATATTCCCAAGGACCTGGTACAGAATTACCATAGGGGTGAGGATATTTATGCCTGGTTCACTTCGTATGAAATTGCATTGAAGATGAATGGTGTGCCTGATCAGCATTGGGGGGCGGGCCTGTGGAAACATTTTGAGGCTTCTGGGAGGAGTGCTCTAGAACCCTTAGAATTAGCAGGTGCCATGACCTACCCCAATATGAAGGAGGCCTTATGTCTCAGGTATGGCCTTACCCCAGAGCAGTACAGACTGCAGTTTAGGAACTCCAAGAAGAAAGAGTCTGAGACTTGGATGGAGTGTGTGAATTTGTACTCGCGTGCCCTGGAAGGTTGGATGAAGGGCAGTAAAGTAACTGATTTTAAGGGGTTGTTGCATTTAATCAGTTGGGAGCACTTGAGTAGTCTTTGTGTTCCAGAGCTGCGCCAGCATCTTTTAGACAGCAAGCTGACAGACCCCATTGAGCTTGCTAAGGAGGCGGACCGCTGGACCAGTACCAGGGTCCACAGAGGAATTGTGGGTACCACAGCCAAAGGTGGGCAGGGTCCCCAGCAGAAGAGTGGGGGGGACAAGGGTAATCAAAAGGAGTTCTCAGAAGGGCCCCAAAATAGTTCCCAGGGAAAGGAATCCCAACCCCCCAAACCTAAACAGCCATGGCCCTCTAAGGGCAGGCGGGACAATAAAGACAACAGGGGCCCACCTACCTGCTATCACTGCAATGAGGTGGGCCACATAGCTCCAAAATGTCCCAAGAAGAAGCAAGCACCCACTGGTGCCCCCGCCCCAGCGGTAACTAGTGTAGCTTTGGGAGGGGATTTGGTTTCTAGTGATTGGGGGGAGCTAGCAGTCATGACCCTTGTCTCTCTAGGAGACCAAGAGATGGTCCAGGAAACCTTACTGCCCTCTAACACTAAGAAATATGGGCAGAAGGTGACCATCAATGGGAGGGAGATTGAGGCTCTGAGAGACACAGGAGCCAGCGTGACATCCGTGAGGTGTCAGTGGGTGTCTGAAGACCAAATCATCCCTGGTGTACTCCGCCCTGTAGTGGCAGCTGACAGCTCAGTGCGCCTCTGCAAGCTGGCGAAGGTTCCCTTTGCATGGGGGGAGTCTCTGGTCTTTTGGAGGTAGTTGTCAGTGATGCCTTGCCTGTAGACTGTCTGTTAGGTAACGACCTGGAGAGTTCTCCATGGAAGGATGTAGAACACAGAACTCACTTGGAGATGTTGGGTTTGCCTGCGTGGATCTGTGTGTCCACACGTGCTATGACAGCCAGTAGGGGGGAGTCAGCAGAACTGGAGCCTGAAACAGTGGCCCAGAGACCTGCCAGGAGAGGAAGAGGCAGAGGGCGCGGGAAACCAGCCCCAGTCGTTCCCACGGTCCAGGAAGGAGCAGAACCCGAGGGGGATGCCCTGGAACCTACAGGGGAACAGGTAGCCGAACTGGGAGAATTGCCTGAGCTGACCCATTGGCAGCAAGAAGGTGGTCCCTCCAGGGAGGAATTCTGCCAGGCGCAGAAAGAATGCCCTTCCCTCGAGGGTCTGCGGCAACAGGCTGTAGACCAGGCAGCAGGTGGAGCAGCCAGAGATCACTTTATCTACTGGGAAGATGACTTGTTGTATAGTGAGCCTAAGTTTGCTGAGCCCGGTGCAGCCCGTGTGCTGGTGGTACCCGAGCGCTTCAGAAACTTCCTAATGGGTCTGGCTCATGACGTGCCTCTGGCAGGACATCTGGGGCAAGACAAGACCCTAAACCGGCTTGTCACCCACTTTCACTGGCCCCAGATGAGAAAGCATGTTGGTTCCTTTTGCAGATCTTGCCAAACCTGTCAAGCCAGTGGCAAGACTGGAATGAAGCTGAAGGCCCCCCTTCAGCCCTTACCAGTAGTGAGCACCCCTTTCGAGCGGGTGGGCATAGACATTGTAGGGCCCCTGGACCCCAAGACAGCCTTAGGCAACAGGTTCATCCTGGTCTTGGTGGACCATGCCACCCGGTACCCGGAAGCAGTCCCTCTCAGGACAATCACAGCACCCGTGGTGGGCCGTGCATTGATGGGGATCTTTTCCCGTGTGGGGTTCCCCAGAGAGGTGGTCTCCGACCGGGGTACCAACTTTATCTCTAAGTACATGAAGTCTCTGTGGGAGGAGTGTGGGGTAACTTATAAGTTCACCACTCCTTACCACCCTCAAGGAAATGGGTTGGTTGAAAGGTTCAACCGGACCCTAAAAGGTATGATTATGGGCCTAGCGGAGCCCATGAGACGCAAGTGGGACGTCTTGTTACCATGCCTGTTGTTTGCCTACAGGGAGGTACCTCAGAAGTCCTTAGGGTTCAGTCCCTTTGAACTCCTGTATGGCCACCCTGTTAGAGGACCTCTCTCACTGGTGAAGGAGGGTTGGGAGAAGTCCCGTGGGAAAACCCCCCAGGATGTGTTCAGCTATGTGCTGGCCATCCGCAACCAGACACAACGCTTCAGGAAGCTCGCTCAGGCGAACCTGGAAGCAAGCCAGGAAGAAATGAAAAGATGGTATGACCAGAATACCACTCTGGTCGAATTTCAACCTGGGCAGGAAGTGTGGGTGATGGCACCAGTGGAGCCTTGTGCGCTCCAAGACAAGTGGACTGGGCCATATGAGGTGGTGGAAAGGAAGAGTGAGGTAACCTACCTGGTTAACCTGAAGACTCCCAGGCAGCCCCTGAGAGTCTTGCATGTGAACCGCCTCAAACCATACTTTAAGAGGTCTGAAGTAACCATGCTCCTGGCTAGAGATGCAGGAATGGAAGAGGATAGTGATCCTCTCCCTGACCTTCTGGCAGTTAAGGAACAAGATGGGTCAGGGGATGGTGTGGTCCTCTCGCCCACCCTGACCCCAGAACAGCAGAGTGACTGTCGCCAAGTGTTGGGTCAGTTCTCCTCCCTGTTCTCCCTGACCCCAGGAGTCACCAACTGGTGCGTCCATGATGTGGACACTGGAGACAGTCTGCCTGTGAAACAGATATTTTACAGGGTAGCTGACAAGGTCAGGGCCAGCATCAAGGAAGAGGTTTCCAAGATGTTGGCGCTAGGGGTGATTGAGCCCTCCAGCAGCCCCTGGGCTAGCCCAGTGGTCTTGGTACCCAAGAAAGCTGCTACCCCCGGTGGCCCTCCAGAACTCCGGTTTTGCGTGGACTACTGTGGGCTCAATGCGGTCACGAAGACTGACGCACACCCCATCCCCAGAGCTGATGAGCTCGTGGATCGGTTGGGAGCTGCCCAGTACCTCAGTACATTTGATTTGACTTCGGGGTACTGGCAGATTGCCTTAACTGATGGGGCCAAAGAGAGGTCTGCATTTTCAACGCCGGAGGGGCACTTTCAGTTCCGTGTCATGCCCTTTGGGTTGAAGAATGCCCCTGCCACATTCCAGAGACTGGTTAACCAGGTACTGACCGGGCTGGAGGAATTCAGCGCCGCATATCTGGATGACATTGCTGTGTTCAGCTCCACGTGGGAGGAACACCTGCAACACCTCTGCGAAGTGTTGAAGGCTCTGCAAAGGGCAGGCCTCACTATCAAGGCCAGCAAGTGCCAGATAGGGCAGGGATCTGTGGTGTATTTGGGACACCAGGTGGGGAGCGGCCAGGTGGCGCCCCTACAGGCCAAGATTGATACCATTCTGGCTTGGGAGCCCCCCAAGACCCAGACAGAGGTGAGAGCCTTTTTAGGACTCACCGGGTATTACCGGCGTTTTGTCAAAGGCTATGGCACCATTGTCGCCCCTTTGACAGAACTCACTTCCAAGAAGTTGCCCAAAAGAGTTGACTGGACTGACGCCTGCCAAACTGCTTTTGAAACCCTGAAAACTGCGATGTGCACAGCGCCGGTGCTCAAGGCACCTGACTTTTCCAGTGAGTTCATAGTTCAGACAGACGCTTCAGAGCATGGAGTGGGAGCAGTACTCTCACAAATCACTGAGGAGGGAGGAGACCAGCCGGTAGCCTTCATTAGCAGGAGACTACTCCCCAGGGAACAGAGGTGGAGTGCGATTGAGAGAGAAGCATTTGCTGTGGTCTGGGCTCTGAAAAAGTTGAGGCCCTACCTGTTTGGGACTCACTTCCGTGTTCAGACCGACCACAGGCCCCTCAGATGGTTAATGCAGATGAGGGGTGAGAATCCAAAGCTGTTGAGGTGGTCCATCTCCCTACAGGGAATGGACTTTACGGTGGAACACCGCCCTGGGACAGAACACGCCAACGCTGATGGTCTGTCCAGGTTTTTCCGCCTTAGTGAAGAGAACTCCCAAGAGGGTGGGTAGTTCTCCCCACTTTCAGCTGGAGGGGACACGTGTTAGACCTGGCATCTTTGGCGTGGTTTCCCCTATCTTTTTGCTTCTACCTCCTGTATTTTTGATGCTGTGCTGGATTTCGTTTTTACTGGTTTAGATGCTTTGGACACTCTGCCACTGCTGATCAGTGCCAGAGTGTAAGTGCTCCCTGTGTAAATTGTTATTCTGATTGAATATACATGTTTGGCATATTTGCATCACCATGAAGTCCCTAGTAAAGTTCACTGGGTGTGCCAGGGCTGGTGATGACAAATGCAACTAGTGGGCCTGCAGCACTGATTGTGCCACCCACAGGAGTAGCTCTAAAATGGTGTCTCAGGCCTGCCACTGCAGTGCCTATGGGCAGTTTAGAACTGCCCTGTCCTCCTGGTCAGTGTCCCCACTGACCAGGCCTAACCCTTCCCTTTTCGTGCACATCAGCCACCCCTATGGAAGGCCCAAGGTACCCCCCTGGGCAGGGTGCAGTGTATGTGAAAGGTAGAGCATGTACTGGTGCAGGTCACATGTTCTGGTAGTGAATTACAGCCATTTTCGTTTTTCACTATTGTAAGGTTATCTTGCTCCATAGATTAACATGGGGGATGCTGGCTACAGTGGTTAACAGCATTTCTTCTCATAGGAACAAGATAGGACATAAGTATCTAGTATCCCTGAACTCAGAATTTAATAACACATCTTTTAGGAAAGATTGTTTTTAGATCCTGTGTTTGAGAACAGCACTTTTAGAAAGTTGCTGTTCTCTTGTCTGACCCTTCTGTGTGCCTGGGCCTGTTTGTGTATTGACTGTCTGGTTCGTGAGTGACAGGGGCTGGGGAATTCCCCAGCAGGATGGATGAGTCAGCACTAGGCTGAATGACTGCAGTTGCAACTGGAGTGGTGGGAGGAGTTAGCACCTGGGCTGAATAGGGCTGTGCCTGCCTTCCACAATGCTGGCTCCACCCCCCTGCTGGGCGGCTGAGGACCCTGCCCTCACTCTGAAAGGAAAGATGCAGCCAGCAAAACAAAGTGCTCAGGATCCACCCAGAACTGGTTCAGACCGGGCTCAGGGCCCACATGCACCAAGAGAACAAAGACTTTAGGGGTATAAGTACAGGACCCCTGTCAACAGAAAATTAGATCATCCTGGAAATCAAGAAGGAACCTCTGCCAAGGAGAAAGCTGAAACTGAAGAAGGAAGATTGTCCTGCTGTTGCTCTGCTGGACTGACCTGTTGCTTTGCTGCCAAGGAGAGGGGAAGGACTTTGCTGCTGAGCTGTGTCCCCTGTCTTGAAGGAATCTCCAAGGGCCTGAGTAGAGCTGGCTCCCTGTTTTGAAGTCCCAGGAACAAAAGGACTTCACCCCCAGCTTCCCTGAACTCTGCAGAGAGAGTTCTGTCCTTCCTAGAGTGCTTGATCCAGTTGTGGGGCCTCTGGAAGTTGTACCTGAGCTGGGAAGCTTGAAACAGAGCTTGAGTGTCTTTTGAACTTGAAAAGTGTCGCATCGCTAGCTTGCAGAGCGCATCCCCGACAGTGCAAGAAGTTTCCCGCCGCTACGGAGGTCGAGATCGTCGCAGCGCCTGACGCCGCTGCCAGAGCCGTCGCATCCTTCGTTTGCGGGACGCACCAGACCGGTGCGAGAGAATCGAACATCGCTGCGAGTATCGTCGCAGAGCCTGTCGTCGCTGGGTGAGAACGCCGCACCGCTTGCTTGCGGACCGCATCACGTCGCTGCGAGCATCGTCGCAGAACCAACGCATCGAGGAGCTGCGAGAGAGAGGATCCCCGCTGGACCGCGCATCGTCGCCCCGGAGATCGTCGCAGCCCCTACGAGATCGTCGCATCGTGCCTTTGCGAGAACAGACTTCCTACAGAACCTACGCACCGGAATCCATACAAGTGGCCTTCCTCCCCATACAGACCGGATTCGTCGCAACACGCCCGCTGCTGCAGCGGGGCTGTCGCATCGCCTCCCCAGGGTCTCAGGAGCAACGCATCGCTTGTTTTCCACCGCACCAGCTTCTGCTTTTGGAACTTTGTTGCAACTAAAGGTACTGTGAGTAAACGTGACGCAACTGTGAACTTTTCACGCATCTGTGGTTTATATTACCGCAACTTGAAGAACTTTAACGCAACCTTAAGAACTCTTTTTGAAACCATCTTCTTGAACTGTGTATGTTGGATTTTTTGTCGTTTTGGTCTTGTGTAGTTTAGATTAAAAATACCTTTATTTTTTTAAACTGTTGTGGAGTCAGTTTGTGGTGTTTTCACTGTGTTACTGTGAGTGTTGGTACAAATACTTTACGCATTGCCTCTGGTTAGCCTAGACTGCTCGCGCCAAGCTACCTAGAGGGTGAGCGAAGGTTATCTCAGAGGGTTATCTCCTTGCCCTGACTAGAAGCAAGGGTCCCTATTTGGACAGTGGTACCTACCTCTGCCAACTAGAGACCCCCAGATCAAACAATGAGCTAATTGGCAAATAAGCAGATTGAACAAGGTTGAGGAGAACACCTACAGCGCTGGCAGATATTACAAATGAAGGCCAGCCATTAAAAGAATGCCTCATATATACCAGCAGGAATAAGCTGAAGGACATATTTCTTCAATAGTGGCCTGTAGTTTGGGAGCTGACCTTATGTTGTATTAGAGCTGTTGATAAGAAAGATTCATGGCCAACAAACATTTCTTATGACAGGAAGTCTGAACAATGACATAAAGAATGAGAAGGAAGCAGTGCTTACACACACAAATTGGTGGCCGCTTGAATTTAATTGAGGAGGAAGGTACAACTGCAACAACAGCAAAGTAGAGGCAGCACTGCATGGATGAAGATGTTGGTTAGGAGCAAAATAATATCAGAGCAACCTGAGGGCACACAATGATGAGGCAAGCAAAAATGAGTCGGAAAATCAGTGCTGCAGCACCTTACAGAAGGAGACTCTCAATGCGGCAATTACCACAGCCATTTCTACACTGGACACCTGGAAAGGTATTAGCCATGGGCTAAAGATAAGTGCGGCATCTGGAATGTGGCAATAAAGAATGTCGAAGCTCCACGTGGCACCGGAGCTCAAAAGTCCACCGCCATCATGTTCGGGCAGAAACCACACCCCCAAAGACAACCTGTCTTCACAACGCCATTGGTTCCTTTCAGTCAACAAAGATAGCTGCCATAATGTATTTAGTGGTGTTTGCAAATTACAGTAAAAAAGAAACAATAGCTGGTAGTAAATGCATGTGTGATCTCCTGTACGTGACGATAAAAATGTGAGTTTCCAAACACATATGTTACATTGCCTCCATACTAACAGAATACTTACATTTTTAAGTCCTTGCTGCTACAACTTTACAGTGGACACCAAGATCATTATTTAATTTAAATTACTCAAAGATGTTCATTTGGGAATAAATATGTGTTCACCTTGCATTGAATTGTATAAAAAGATATGTGAAATAATCTTGCAGATGATGTATCAGTCCAAGTGGCATATTAAGAACCCAGTTGAGGTGTTTTGATTCCATGTGGAATTTTTAGGATCTTATTCAGGACCGGTGAAACACATGAAATGTTAAATGGAAAATGGATAACTTAGGTATTGCTTCCATTTGAAAAATGAAATTTGAGTTGCCAGATCAAAATCTAGTTATTGATTGCTATGATGAAACGACAATGGGAAAAAAATGTATTTTCCACTGATGTAATGTTACCAGGAAAAGCTTCCCCTGTTTTCTCCTCTCCCTGGACTCCAGAGCAAAATGTCAGTGGTTGGGATTTTACCATATCCCCTGGGTCTCCATAGACCCAAGAAAGACAGGGTGGTGAGTTGTCTGGGCCAACTACTACATTCCCTGCAGGAGCTGGTATCTGTAGACTTGCGCAAACAAGGGAAAACAGACTGCAGTGTCCTGCAGTTCAGCCACACCGTGCTAGATCTCAGTTCATGTGAGAATGAAGAGCTTGAGTTTAGGCAGGGAGGGGGAGAAAAGGCAAATGGAGTAGTAAAATAGGTGGAGGAAAAGCAGGTATTGTTTCACGTGTTGTTTGCATTTGAGGTGAAGTTGTATGCAGATTATCAGAAGCTTGGTTATTTTTTTTATTTCTACAGAAGGAGGATACATGCAGAGGGGGATTGGTAATGGGTGGTAGAAGGCCATTTCTTTTTCTATGTCAGTGATGGGAGGGATGAGTAGGGAAGCTGTAAGTGCATGGCAGGTCGCCAGGTTTTTTATTTCAATTTGAGATTTGGGTGTTACTTTAGAGGGCAGTGGGAGTAGGTAGCAGGATGCCAGATAATTGTTCTATCTTTGGGAGGAATGGCAATCTTATATATGACTTCACCGTTACTCCTGTGCACCTGCGCAGGTTGTGAAAGCAGCAGGAGGGCGATGCGTAATATAAAATTAAAGATGGGTAAAAGTGAATACCAGGATGTTTGGTACCTCAGGATTTGGAGTGACATCCTAGACAACAAAAACTTCACTTTCATTGCCTGTTTGATGTACCTCTGAAATCCTTGATGAAAACCATTCCAGTTATCCACTATAATGCCTCTATAATTCAATAAATGAAGGTTAAAGTAATTGAAATATAAGTCAATACTTTTTTCTGACCATTTATTCAGACTGTTGTGACCTGAGTGGAAATGAAAATGGCAACATTTTTGAAGGTTTGATTAAAAGAGACTATACACAGTCCTCCAGATTAAATGAAAAATCTACACAATTTTGGTCCTCCCTCGCCTCTTTCCCCATCTCTGAGTCGGAGTGGTCAGCGACGTGGAAATCCTGTATGAGCCATAAAATAAGCTCTACGTTGTCACAAACCAAGTTCTGGCTCATGCACAAGGTCTTCTGGACGCCCGCTCGCTTATATGCCCACAAAATCAGCCCCGACGCATTCTGCTGGAATTGCAAACGGGCTGAAGGAGATCTAGACCATCTTGTCCTTCAATGCGACTGTGTCTCATTCTATTGGGACAAAGTATTTAACTTCATCCACAACCTGTTCAACATTAAACCCCTCAAAGAACTCCCCTACCTTGTTTTTGGCTTCGTTAAGGAACCCCAACTCCATGAACCAGATCGAGCCCTACTAGATCTCCTACTCATGGCGGCTGTTAAGGTTGTCCTAAATAATTGGAAGGACACCAAAAAGGCAAGTTATGCTTGCTGGTTAAACTGGGTGATTAACCTCAGAGGAGCAGACAACATCACTCTCCAAACCACACCATGGCGACCCACGCGAAGGAGAATGTGGGACGTACTAGATAACTACTTTGAAACCCATAAACCCCCATGATCTACCACCACTCCTGACTTCCAGATCGCCACGGAGTCCATAGCAATCGCACAGAACATACACGCCTCTGGGTATACTGGAATGACCAGAACCGTGGAGCTCCATTGTGGCGCTCTTCTTCTTCTCTTTCTCTTGTTCCTTCCTTCTCATCATCTTCTACAACTCTATTCTTTCTCTCCTCTCTTCCTCTTTGATCTCCGACTCAATAAAGCTTCTTGAATATGATATGTTATCTGCAAGATCCATGGTCACATCTGAATGTAACAATAACTACCATGGTCAATCCTTCTAAGATGTGTCTGCCATAATTGTCCTTCTGACCCTACCCCTATTCAGATGTACTCTCATCCGCACATGCAATGTATTCAAGCTGCTGTACTGAAATATTCAATAACATTTTCTGAAATAAAAAAATAAATAAAAGAGACTATACACAATATTTTTTCAAAACATCTTTGATTGTCTTGTTCATCATTCAAAGTAAACCCGTGAAGCTGTATGTCAGCATATTGAAACATACATATAGTGGCTTCAATATTTGCAATAATATTGCTATTTTGGGAGTAGATTTTCTAATATTAACTCCAACCTGGCAATATGTTTTGTAAACAGTATTTAGGACAGAATATGTTTGTTTAACAATACTTAGGCCACGATATTCCAGTGCCATACCATCAATGAGGCTACAGATTTGTTCCAGTTAATTATACAAATTCATTAAATGGAGCACGATGTTCAGCAATAAACATATATTGTCACAGCTTCAATTAAAGCTTACTTTATAAACGTATGTCAGTGTGTCTGGTGCTCTTAAACGCAGATGGTGCTTAATAGCTTTGAACTGATTTTGTTGTGTCCGGTTCTAAAGAATCTTGCACTTTATTCTGAATCACCTTATGTTTATGGAATGTGGGCCTATTGAAATTCCAGCTTTCAGTGTAAAAGAAAAACATAATTGTGCGGTACCACATGCAGAAGCAAACTCATGCTTGTTCATCTGATTATGATGGCATGCCAGGGCATAATTAAAGTATTATGAATAAAATCTAAAAATGACAAAGTGATAAAGAAATTGTGAAAAATGTGGATGCACATATGGTGGCAGGCAATTTAATTTTGTGTGTGAGACAGTTGACTGGTCTAGTCTCTGTTGTAAACTCAAAGGGCTTTATTATGATTTCAGATGGACGAAAGTCAGCAGTTCCGACTGCAGCATTTTGATGCAGACGCAAACCTCCATTTCTCAATGGAAGCTTGTGCGGTGGGAGGAAAAGGCCCGCAGCACAAACTTTCATTGAGAAATGGAGGTTTTGAAACACCCCAGCACCATGTGGCAGGCACCATGGTCACACGGTGCAGTGATGTTGAGGGTTGGGCACCACAGGTGCCTCCCAGGTCACATTGGTAGGGTCAGGCGGGAAGGGGACCTTCGTAGGGGCCCCCAAAGTCAGTTTCTGACAGCCAAACCATGGCGGAAAAGCCGATATGGATAGGCTGTCTGAAACCTACAACATAACCCCAAGGGCGGAGCTGAGCCTTGCTCCCCCGTCATTATAGGGATTAATATTCTGCTACTCTTACGATGGGCTCACAGAGCCTGTCGGAAGAAGAGTAGAATCTCCTCGCTGGTTTAGTTCTGACTGCCATCATCAAAATACGGCAGTCAGAGGGGAACCCAGGATGTCGGGTGGAAAGCCTCCAATCACGGTTTAGGGCTTTCTTTTCGACATTCTAATTGGGCCCAAAGTGTGGTCGGGTTTATAGAGGAAAGCTTTACATTCAATCTGCTTCAAAGGTGCAGAACATTAGTATTGCCAATGCATGATTTTTGGCCAATAATGTGTCAATGTTACTACCTCTTTTTGGCGTCAAAGAGATCACTGGCCATTTGATTTGATTTTCATCATATTTGAGACAAGTGAAAGGATCAATTGATCAATGAAGAGTATAATTTTGTGCGGCGCTGGATATTTGAGCAATGATGAAGTATCAGTTTCTGGATCTCGGTTACTTATTTTCTGACACAAGGTTTTGCATATGGCCGTGAATAGAATACCATAGATAGCATACATGGAATTAGTTAGTCGTTTTGGTCTTTACAATTGTAGTGTTGTGGTAGACAAATTGTTAGCATGTGTGTGTACTCAAACACCTAACAGTTACCAAAGCAATCATGCCTGGTTATTTGTGGAAAATGTAAGCTTTCAAATGGAATGGATGCATTAGTAGCAGGTGTGGCATGGAAATTACAGAAATTGCGGCTGATGTTCTTTCCATATTTTAGGGGGATAAGTGGATTTTCATTATGGGTTTCTATGATATGTAGAAATTGCCATAAATCTAAGATACATTTTCCTACTTCCCTTGTGGCTGTACTGAATGTTGCTGTCCTTCCATCTTGCATTTTGATGTCAGGAAATGCTCCAGAGATTTTTGCATACCTGTCTCATGAGAATTTTGGGTTGCCTTGTTGGATCAGTCTAGTGAACAGCAAATATGTGTACTTAAAGTAATATTGCTTTTCAGAGCAGCTGTGATTACCTAAAGAAACTGGTTGACTGAAAGGTTGTCTCTTAGGTTACAAGAGTAGTAGCTCCACTAATGCAACAGGGTGTTTTGATTATGTTGTAAGAGTAGTGTAAAACTATTATTAGTACCCTTCCTAACAGGATAACCAATTTTCTGCAGTTCACTGATCCTGACAAAATCCTAATAATTGTTTTAGGTATCAAATCTTGTTGACTGTATGTGCCATGCATTAGTTTTACTATGAACTGTGGATAGATTTATCATCTTCAAGATTATTTCAAAATTGATAGAAGACTTACAAGTAACTGAGTACATACAACCACCTACATTGGACAATGATTGCTGTCCATGGAAACACTATAATAGTAATTGACCTATATGGGTAAAAAAACTCCTGTATATATTTAATTGCCATGATATAGTTTGACAACTCAGAATAATGTTGAAAGGTAAATATGTTACTACATTGATCTTATAAAAACCTTCATAAGTTTTTTTTCATTAAATAGATAATCAATTCCAGAGACTCTGAATCTCAAAGTTCTCAATAGAGTTGTGATGATTGTTAAATTGTACAAAAATTAATAATTCAGAAAACAGTGCAAAAGAGACACACTGTATATCTATTTGTGGCGTCATATTAAGGTGACTCAATGTTTCCTCACCAGGATACATACATTGATAGATCGTAATGGTTTTCAGCACAACCATGACATTCCTGGTACCTATCTACTTATATGGTCATAAAAATGAGTCTTGTTTCTCATCCATTAGCAGGGATCCTTAGGTTTACACTATATATAAATGGTAACTGTTTGTTTAGTGATGCTGGACATGACAGTCAAAAGGACTCATCCACATCATGTGGCATGCTTCAACAAATTGTTTTCCTGTATGGAAATGAACACCTATATATGAGATTGAGTGGTGCTCAAAAAAGGGGTTAGCTCACATAAATAAAGGATTAAAAGGGGAACCTCCTATATACTACTCACAACTGAAACCTCCTCCCCATCACTTGCTTATGTGCTTCTCTTATGGTATAAACGGTGTCTAGTTGTCACTATTTGGTTAACAATACACAGTCGTCAATTTATGAATTGTACCAGCAAATGCCTTGTTGTTTCACAGTGTGGAGTACCCAAACAATTCTCCCATCTGTTTAAACGAACAGTCTGTTTTTGAAGAAAATTGTTTTCCATAGGACCGTAATCACATCTAAAAAACTTTTTTGTATATAGAGTAGGATTTTGCAAGTATCCCTGCACCCCATTCAGGGACAATCATCAACAAAATACAAAGGAGAGCCTCACAATCCCTTCATAAGTCAAGAAAACAGCCCACACTATTGAGCTGAACTCTAATATAAGTTTATTGTTTAGTTAATTAAAACAATAACAAAGTTAGCGTAAATGATCGAAATTACAGCACATTTTTTTAAATAAGGAAATTCGATCAACATTACATTAAGCATTATTAACACACAATTGACAAAATACAGTGAATTTTCTCTGATTAAGAAATTTGATTAATATCGCATTCAATGTTAATACCCTTTTATGAATAGTCCAGGCAGAATACATTATTTGAAAATGCACAATACAAAAGGCTGGCAAAAAACTAGAAATCACAAACTTCAATCATTAAGATGAACATAATATACTTTTCATGTAAAGTTTGCTTGATCAGTGTGCAAAATATGAAATTGATTCAATGTGTAAAGTAATTAAAGTATTCACTGACCTGGTTTTCTAGAAGTGTAATGTGCATTGTGCTATGTAGAACTGCCTCCAATTGGCATTAAGTGTGCTGATATAGAAGATTTTTACAGTATGCAGTGTGCAATGTATACACTACCCTGATTTCCAAAGAGTATAATTGTGTTGCTCTATCAAGGCCTACCACACAAGTACCCTTCATGCATATCAGCCTGGGACTACCCTTATCTATATATTGATTCAGTGTGCAAAGATAAGCGAGGTAATCATCAATTCTGTTCTTAATTTTAGATATTCTTAACTTCCCTAAATCGACTTAGGCACCTATGTAAAGGGCTTTTGTTCATTATACAAGCTAATAACACCGGTAACTATAATTCAGTGTTGTTTAGCAGCTAACCCTTTGCACCTAGCATACCACAATAGGAAAGAACAGACTAAAATTCAATGTATGTACAATAAAAGACTACAAAATTCATGCTATAAGTAATTAAAACTGTTAGGAATGCTTAGGTTAATCAGGCGACAAAGAGCTTGCTAGGGTGGCGTGTCTCCAACCTCAAGGGGCCGGCCTGATGAATCCCTCGACAGCGAGGGTGCGACAGCGCTGACGGACTGCTACCTAATGTCCAGCATGTCATCCACCCTGCGCTCGTAGCGTGTCCTGCCACATATGCCCGAGGTCGAGGCCAGCCCATAGCAGGCTGCCGGGGAAGGAGGCCAGATCCACCATCTTGGACCCAGGCCTTGAGGAAGAAGCCTGGCCAGTGGAGATGTGGAGTCCCACTGGGGGGGCCCAGAGCGACACTCTCTGGTGACTGGGGAGAGGAACCTGGTTCTTGGGGCTGTGGGTGAGCCTCTGACACCCCTACCATGTGAGCCTTGGTCGCTGGGCTCGGCTGGAGCTGAGAGGACCTCTGGACGAGAGGTGGGGCTGAGACGAGTCTTGCCTGCCGGGCGTCCTGCCAGCCTTTTCTCCCTTCTGGAGCACAGAGAGAGCATTTGCACTTGGGGACTATTGCAGGGACACAGCTCTTTGAGTGGGGGGGAGACTCTCTTGACCGAGGGGGGCTGAGACGACTGGCTGTGCATTCAGACAGCGAGCCTGCCTCATCCTTGTGCTCTTCATGCTTGGCTTTCAGTGAGACTCTGGCCTGAGGAGTGGGGGTTGGTTTGACTGCCCCTTGTCTATCCTGGCATTGCAGTGATTAACCGGGGCTGCCCCTCCTTGGCCCCTCAGTGGCTGCTGCTGTTTGTGGCTCCTGCCTGGAGGAGAGGGACCATGATCTGGCTCTGGGAGTGGCCTCTCCCCCACCTGGGGTGTTGTTGGAGGGTTAGATGTCTTTTCGGGTGGCAGGAGTGGGCCCCCCATCGATCTACCCCAGAGTCCTGTGGCTGAGTCAACCGGGCATCTTGCTGACTCTTAGTCATTGCTTGGCCCTTTGTCATCGTCGCTGGTGCTCCTGTGCCAGAGAGCCCTGGGGATACTCCAACTGCCCTCCATTGGCCAGCAACTCGAGACTTGGCTCCATAGTGGGATACAGTGAATAAGGGAGTCTCTGGAAATCATATCCTGCACTAAGGCGGGAAAGGATACTGGCCCGAGTTCCTCTAAAGAAGCAGCAGTTACATCACTGTGGTTAAAAACGCCCTCTGCTGCAGTGGCCCAGCAGGTCCCCTGCGATGGCGGCATCCCCCGAGGGTCCCGTTCCCCCAGCCAAAACTCCAGACTCGCCCAGTCTAGGGCATCTCTACGACCAAGATGGTCAACCGTCCCTCGTCCTTGCAATCGGGGACGAAATGTTGCAGGAAGCCAAGCAAGGCATTATACAGCACCTTAAGTCCTTAGATGGCACAAAGTTCCCTTGACACTCCCAGCTTGCTTCTAACCCCCCTCTCCCACTGCATCTTAGACACAGGAAACTGGCCTCTTGGGCACCTCCGGATCATGGAAGTGGGCTGTTGTATACCTTCACTCCTTACTCCTGATAGTCCTATTGTTCACTCGACCACTATGTACCTATGATGGGATGGCTGGGGTTTGTCTTGTCCCCTCACCTCGGCCGCCTCCGGGCCAGGCTTAGTAGTGGGGGATCCCCGCTTCTTGGGAAGAACCTTCACCCCCTCTCTGAAGTTACAGAGTGGGCCGGCCTCTGGATGAGGAGATACTGGCTAATAGCACGAACATGACGGCACCCCCTGCCATTCAACTGGTCAACAACAAGAGTGACTTCTCAGAGCTACCTTGGGTCATACCAAATGGTCAGGCCGGGACTAGAATGGACTACTGTGGCCCAGTTGGTCTTTCTTCTGTTCGTTTTTAGGTCGAGCATTCCAGATCTGCTGTAACCTCACTTATTGGCTTAAAGCCATCCCCCTGCTTTTGATTTGTTTATTTCAGTGTCCTTTAAAAATCCTTGCATGCTAGTAGTTCGACCTGTCTCTTTGTCCCTCCCTTTTTTATTTGTTTCCTCCCACTCAGCAGGGACTAACTACTATATCATTACACTTTGTTGTTTATTTGTGTTTTGGGGGACTATTTTTCCTTTTTATTCCTGCTTGTGTTGCGGTAGTTGAGTGTTCCGCTTCAGTACTCCTATCTGCTTCAATATATAACAACAGGGATGAGGATCAAAGCTTTAATTCCTGCACCAGTCCCAACGTCCCATAACGTAATGCTCAACACGGTGAAGGTGCAAGTGGCTTGGAACACAATCCCCTATGTTCCATAAACGAGAAAAAAGGAGGCAATTAATTTCCCTTATATCTCAAGAAATTACACGCACAAAATAGCCCGCACCCTTCAAATAGTATCAACACATATATTCATCTCAATGTTGAGTTATGTACAACACTTTTAGCAACATTCTCATTATAAATAATTCATAGTTGTTCAGTTGATTTCCCAAGTGAAGTCAATCAAGGCTCTTGAAATTTAAAATGTGTTCTTTATTCAATTCTTTATGAAAGGAATAGCCAATGCGTTTCGTCCATTACCGGACTTCTTCAGGGCTTGATTTCTTTTGGTTGTCCTAATTCATAAGTCTGTACATAAAGATTAGAAAGCCAGTCAATTTCAAAATTCACCTATGTGCTCCACCACCAGTCTAGGTTCAAGAGGTAATGTCACAATAGCCACGAAAAGCATATCCGTAAAAGTACACGCTCCGTCCGTATGCAGTCATCTGGTTCCAACCAGATGATTGCATACCGGACTTCCTTGATTGACTTCACTTGGGAAAACAACTGAACAACTATGAATTATTTATAATGAGAATGCTGCTAAAAGTGTTGTACGTAAATCAACATTGAGATGAATATATGTGTTGATACTATTTGAAGGGTGCCGGGCAATTTTGTGCGTGCTGCTTCAATATATAGCATTTTTCTATGC
This sequence comes from Lissotriton helveticus, assembly GCF_964261635.1. Lineage (NCBI taxonomy): Eukaryota > Metazoa > Chordata > Amphibia > Caudata > Salamandridae > Lissotriton > Lissotriton helveticus. Next base: position 667,747,343 of record NC_136063.1, read on the forward strand.
CTACATGTAAACCAGGTAGAAAAGGGGTGTGTGTTCCCATCGTGCATCACTGTTATGACAAGGAACTGCCAGCAAGGATTCTCGTGCCTCGCTCCCCTTTCTCCGTAAGCCATTACACAAGCCAGCACTTTTGCACTCATCAGGCAGCAGCCCTATTCTCTTCACATGCATCCAGCCGATACTATCCTTAAACTGTTTGTTGTGCAGGTACACTCACAGGCTTTGCCCAGCAGCGCCATTACAAAGCCGTAATCACTGCACTCTTCTATATATATTTCAGTGGTGGATCAGTAACCAGGCAGCAGAACTAATGGCAAATAACTTTTTCGTTTAACTAATATGTATTAGCTTATTAGTGGTTGTGTTTAATTTCTGGTTTTACTTTGTTGTTTTTTCAGTGTGTATTAGAGCACCCCAGTAGATGGATGTTGCGCTTTATAATAATGAATAAATCAAGTATGGCATCATCACCATCGAGCTCTTCTGTCAGCAGTCTCGTTGATTTTGTTAGGCCTCCGTACCCGAGGCAGTCATTTACATTGCCAGACTCGTTGTGGTCCTCTAAGAGTATTTCATTGGGTTAGCTTGATAAAAGTGATACACCATCATGTACGTGATGCCAGCTCTCCTTTACTTACAGTGACTTCCATTTGTTTGTACAGATCTCTTTAAATATTTTACAGGTACGCGAGAGAGCTCCAATTGCTAAGTTGCTGTTATTGTAAAATGAACTTTTTATTTTATTTCTATTGAAAAATAGCTGCATCCATTCTGAAAGAGAAGCAGAAATCGTAATGAGCATGCCAACAACTTGGAGCGGACCGTAGAGCACCTTTTATATCATAAAATGCTTTTGAATAAAATGGATTCTGTTCCAAGATGGCCATTGTTCAATTTGCTGCTCATGTAAACTGCGTCATGGACCAGTGGGACAGAAGGCAACATGAAGGCAAATGCAATCCTTTTATTATGTTAATGGTAGTTTGTTCTTTGTATCCTTCCGCCACCAGTGAGTGTCGTCGTTTGTTCTGTGTAAGTAAATGATAGAGCATAACGTGTTACCTTCCAGGTGTTGGAGGCCTTGCCACTTCATTCTTCCAAGCCATTAAAGCGGTTCTTTGCCAATGAAGAAGGCAGCAGCAGAGACTATGGGGAGTATTATAGGGACAGTATTTGCACTGCATAGTGATCTGTGGGTTTTCTAATATAAAATGTATAGTATTGCTCTTTGGGGAATTTGTTGGTCTGTTGCTGGTGTTTCCCAAGCTGCGAGGCATGGTACTTGAGGCTAGAGTACATCAAAATCAATCATAGTATGGTTGTGTTTGGTACATTTTTGAACTTAATTGCCTGTGTTCAGATGAGACCCTTGGCATGATATAGGATGTACTAATGTTTTCAGCACATTTTGTAGCAGAGCGTTCCTTTTCACTGGCATGACCTGTGTGATATTCTGACCTTTGAGGCTTCACAAGTGTTCCTCTCCCAACCCTCTGGGGTACAGACCTGAGTTTGCTCTCAAGAGATTCCATAACCAGCATGTCATACTAGCCGCCAGTTTAAAGTGTTGAATTTTCATATCTATTGCTTTCACACAATTGTTCCAAGTACCAATATTGTAGACATCGGGGAGAACACAGTAAGGTTTCTGCTATCCATAATTTTCAATGCAATTTTGTACTGCTGTTGTGAGTTAAGTAGGGTGTTTGTGGGTGGACCTTTACCCTCTTGGATGGTTTTGATACCTGTTTCTTGCTTTGTATACAATGTAGTGGGAGAATTGCAAGTAGTCCAGTCCACTGGCAATTACTGAGTAGCATTTACAACCCAATGTTTTTGCCAGGTATGTCATTGTACACAAAGGCCCGCCTTACGGAAATCTCTGGTAATCTCTCTCCTCATGGGAAGCACGGACTGAGCTGCCAAATGAGGCTACCTTCAAAAAGAAACATGAGCAATCCAAGAGCAGTTAACCTCATCTGTTGGGTGCAGCTTGGATCCAGCGGGACAGTCAGCAAGGTACCCAAGTCTGGGAGCACTCTTGCACTTATGGCAAATGTTGGTGATAGGAATGCCTGCAAATAGTCTCACTGGCAAGCACAGTATATAGCATTCAAAACCATTGTTTTTGCCTACTGTAGCACTCCAGAAAATGTGAAGGTTTCATCCTTTTAATCAGTTTTACACCCTAACCGCGTACTGCCAAATGTTATTTCTGTACTGTTGTGAGTAGAGTGAGCTCCCATGCTGGGGTGCTCTGGGATGCACACGGTTGGCCGTGTTCAAATTTAATCCCGCTGGTAATTCTGTTCTCCCCCCTCAAGCAGCTATTGAATACCATGGATATGGACTTGTTGGTGTGGGAGACTTTTCAAATGAGGGAAAATGTTATTGTTATCAGTGCTACAAGAATCTATTCTAATGGTAAAAGGAAAATGTATCAAATTTGTCTACCATATTTAGTTTTTTTTGTTTTATATTATTGCTTACTTGTCTCATAAAATGTTATGAAAAAATCAAAATCTTAAAACTAAATGGACTTCACAAGAAATGAGTTACTAACCAATATAAGTTTGATTTCTTAGAAAAGATCTGGAGATTAAATTGTTAACTGTGGAACCAGTAGACTTGGGTTTTAATTTCGACTCTCTCCCCTGCCTTCATTTTGTGATCTTGGGCACATCTAATAATCTTATTTAATGTAAATCCTCTCTGAATAGTTTGAAGAAGATGCAGGATAAAGGGACTCGCTCCACTTGCCTGGGTATTTTGTGGCATACCTAGTGTTTAGTGTGACCCACAACACAATTCCACCCCAGACAATTCACCACCACACAACTCAACACCACCCAACAAATTACACTCCACAAATTACACTCAAGGCAACCTAATTCAACTCAACAAAAATACAACCCACATAAAACCACCGTAAAAGATGTAGCAAAAATCCACATAAATTCACTCCATACTATGCCACATAATTCCAATCAGCATAATTGCACTCAATACCACAATTCCATGCCACACTATTGAACTCGACACAGCCATTCCACACCACATAATTTGACAACAAACCACATAATTCAACTCACCTACACAATAATATAACACACCACATACTGCCAATCCACACCACAGAATTCCACATCATGCCACTAAATTCAATAGCACACCACATAAATAAACTACACTACATACCAATCCCTGACACAAAATACCATTACACATAATTGCACCCCATAACACACAATCCCACTTCACATAATTCCAATACACTCAATAACACATAATTACTATCCACATAATTATACTGCACAGCATGAAATATAATTCCACAAAAAATCCACTCCACACCACACAATTCCACAGCTAACAAACTAACCCACATAATTCAACTCCATACCACATATATCCACTCTACTTCATAACACATGAACAAAAGAAATGTTCATTTACTGTGCCAACAGTTCTAGCTCTCGTTTAACTTTTGGTATGCAAGGCTGCCTACATTCAAACTGTTATGTGCTCTTTGTTGCACCCACAGCTGCCGGGAAACTAAGGAAAGGTCATATTTGTACTACTAACCAGCATTTGAAAACAACACTTCTATGGCAAAAAGGACATGCTTTGAGGCCTTCCAAAGTAGGACAAAAGTTGCCCATCTTTCTCCTATTCAGCTTCTTACTCCAGTAGGATAGCATTACAACTTAGGTGGTAAGGTTGTTTCTAACCAGCCCCTTCTTCTCCACATGCATTCCTCTCTTCTCCAGAAGCTGTAAATTTGGACCATCTAGTACTGTGCTTGGCTGCTAACTGACACGTTTGAACGCTTCTCTTATTGGTTTTGGACTAAGGCCAACATGCTTCCTTCTACTGTAAGAATGTCCCCCTATAAATGTGCTTTGTTCAAGCCCCCAGTTCAATTCATGAACACAAATGCTGCTGGGGATTAACTCTGCATGCTTTTGTTTTGAAATTTGGACAAGTCTGTGAATATTATAAGGTTTTGTACATTTGGGTGCAATCAAAAGCTGCCTTACCTTGTAATTATGTGTCATCATTTTTAAACTTGGAAACACAATCCACACAAATCTACTCTACACCATGCCACATAATTCCAATCAACATAATTTCATTCAGCACCACACTATTCCATGCCACACATTTCTGCTCTAAACATTTCCATTCCGCACCACATAATTTGTCATCAAACTATATTTTTCAACTCAACAACACAATTACACACCACATATATCCAATCCACACCACAGAATCCCACATCGTGCCACATAATTCAACTGCACACCAAATATTTAAACTCCACAACACAAAATGCCATTCCACATAATAACACTCTAACACACAATGCCACTTCACAAAATTCCTTTACAGTGACTACCACATAATTATGATCCACATATTTCCATTACCCACCATGCCACTTAATTCCACTACACAAATCCACTCCACACAATTCCACCACACACCACTCCACAACTAACAATTCTAAGCCACATAATTCCTCTCCACACCACAGACATCGACTCCAATTCGAAGCACATGGATAAAAGACATTCTCATTTACAACACCAATATCTCTAAATCTCACAAATGCGAGACAAATTTGTATTGTAAATGCTTGTTACTACTTGTTTCCCTTCTTCCCCCTTCATTCCTGTTGAGTCCCCCAGGAGTGGTGAAGAGCCCTCTTTCATGTCATCCGGTCTCTTCAAGACGGAAGCTGCATAGTTCTATAAGGAACACGATACAGGAAGCGGATCTGACAAACGTGCTTCCTAGCATATGATACACTCTGAAGTTGCACACCTTTAACTGAGTCGGAGACGCTGCCACTAAGGGTAGGTGGGTATCACACTGAGCTGTACACTACTTCATACATAAACAATTATGGCGCAAGTTAAATTCCTTTCCCTTAACGTGAAAGGGCTTAATGCCCCCAACAGGCGGCGGCAGGGCTGGAGCTACCTCCTGATCCAAGACCCAGATATCATATGCTTACAGGAGACCCATCTTTTGGCAGATACGCAACACATTGCACACCCCAAATATAGGCGTCCTCAGTATCCAAAACAGCAGGGGTGGCTATCCTCCTTAAAATGGGCATACATATACTTGGATCCCGAATACTGCTATACAAAGAGGGATGTTATGTGAAGCTAAAGCTACTAACAAGCCCAACACATTGATCAACATTTATGCCCCCAATCAATCTCAAGACACATATCTCAGGAGCCTACTTAATGATCTGGCCTCTCAGGAGGTGGGCCTGCTTCTTGTTTGGGGGGACTTTAACTTAGTCTGGGACCTCCATCTCGATTGTAGCGAAACCTCCTTTCAGGGCAGTGGGGTTATATCTGCAGTGCTTAAGCAGGACCTCGAGGCCTTAGGCATAGTTTGCGAGTGGCGATATGCAGAACCAGAAGTGAGAGACTATACCTTTTTCTCTCAAGTCCACCGCTCAAATTCCCATATTGATTATTTCTTCAAATCTCATTCACTCATTTGATCGCTGAAATCGGCGACTATATCTGACATATCTATATCAGATCACGCCCACCTAGAGATCATTTTGGGAGGCATGGGAGCGATTTCCCACTCTGCTCCCAGTTGGAGGCTTCCTCCGCACATCCTACGTGACAGGTCAATATAGCAGAATTACGCCAGGCAATCCAAACCTACTTTGAAATGAATGATCTCCCTGACACTGATGGCCATACCCTCTGGGATGCCTTCAAGTCAACCATTCGAGGTATCATCACCTTGATCTCAATTGCCCGAACACAGAATTCCCGTTTGGAAGAAGCAGGCCTCACCAGAGATATTAGGGTGCTTGAGAGACATGAGCATACAATGTTGTCAAGGCAACGCCAAAAACAACTGGCCTTCCTTCGGGGCCAACTAAAAGCGATCTGTGTAAATAAAGCCCAACACTCTCGCCTTGCTCTGAAGCAAAAATATTACAAAGAGGGCAATAAGGTGGGTTCCCTACTGGCCCGTCGACTCCGTATGCGTACATCTCGCAACCATATTGCCAGGGTTGAGACTAACATGAACACATGGGCTACCTCGGAAACAGACAAACAAGAGGCATTTAGCACTTTCTTCTCAGCTCTTTATAGACAGGGCAAAATTGTCCAAGAAGAGATTGAGACATTTCTTGCTTCATGTAATTAGCGCCACTTGACGCTTTTCATGCCCAACAACTGGAAGATCTGATCATCCTAGAAGAACTTCAAAAAGCATTAAAAAGCATCCCGCTGGGCAAATCTCCTGGCCCTGAAGGCCTCATGATTTCTTTCTATCGCTTGTTCCTTCCTCAACTGCATGCCCCCCTACTCTGATTATTTGACTCCTACTCTAACACTACTAGTGTGACCCCTACCATGTCCAGAGCAGAGATAGCGCTCATCCCCAAGCCGAGGAAGGACCCAATGTCCTGCGCCCCCTACTGCCCCATCTCTCTGCTCAACCTGGATGCTAAACTATATACCCCTTGGCACCTCTGCTCTTCGTCCCTGCAATAGAACCTCTACCGCTTAGCATATGTCAGTCACGTGCAATCAAGGGCATACAATTTGGAAGTGACAAACACGAGATTGCGCTATTTGCGGACAACCTACTTCTTACCTGACTGACCCTGCGAGCTCTCTTTCTGCGCTGCTTGATATTCTCTATTTGAATGTATTTCAAGGCTAAAGATTAACATTAGTAAATCACAGGCATTGAATCTCACTCTTTCTCCTCAAGTGATTGTCGAGTTTAGTGCTCGTACCGTGTTCCAGTGGGCTCATTATTCGATTCGGTACTTGAGCCTTAATATCACGGCCACGCTAGACTCGTTGACCCAGGCAAACTGGCTGGATTGCAGACACTCAGTTAGGGAAGATCTCAGGAGATGGAAATTGCTTCCCATATCATGGCTCGCCGCCTGAATGTGGTTAAAATGTCCATATTACCCAAGAGCTTTATATCTCTTCCAAGCACTCCCGATGCTCATTCCACAAGGGGATATTATAACCCTTCAGAAAGAGATCAATACTTGCATTTGAGCCAAAGGAAGACTAAGGTTCTCCAATAGGCTCTTAATGTTGCCAAAAGACCGGGGGAGGGTCTTGCGTGTTCCAACCTTCTCGTCTACTACTGGGCGGCACACTGCATTATATTTCGGTGTGTGTGTGGTTCACGAAAGCGAGAATCTTTGGTTTCACATTGACAGGGCAGTGACATGCCGCCCACCGTGAGACTTGGCCTGGTTGCCAAAAAGAGCCCGGCCGCACATTGCCTACACGCCACCCCAACAAGAACGGTCCTGATATATGGAATAGAGTATCAATTAGCCATGGGCTCACTACCTTGCCATCCCCAAATACGCCCCTTGCCCACAATCCTGGCTTCCCTTCAGCCCTACAGCCCAGCTCTTTTCAGACTTGGATAAGCGGAGAGTGCCACACGATTGCTGATCTCTGTGAGGGAGATGTCTTTAACTCTTTTGACCAATGCAGGCAGTAATTCCACCTTCCAGCTACGGCGCACTTACAATACTATCAAATTCGGCACTGGTTACATGCCCTCCTAAATAAGTAGGGAGCCATGCGCCAACACACCCCATTCGAAATGCTGGTAGGCTCACAAGGCCTGATTTCACGCACTTATCAGTGCTTTCTGCACTTTAACCCTCTGCCCCTTTGCCCTTATCAACATAAATGGCACATAGATATTGCAGACGATGCCCCTTCGGAACAATGGGAACAGCTGTGGAGAGACATCCCTAACATCTACAATGTCATTGCGCAAAAAGAGGCAGCATTTAAAGTTATGACCTGTTGGTATTACACTCCACTTCGCCTACAGAAAATGTTTCCCACCTCCAAATCCCTGTTCTGGCACTGCAAGACTGACACAGGTTCGTTCATTCACATTTGGTGGTCCTGCCCACTACTGAAACTTTTCTAGAAGGAGGTGTTGAGTCACACCAAAGATGTAGTGGGGTTTCCTATCCCGAGTGCGCCAGGGATCACGATCCTTGGTCTCCGACCTCAAACCCTCAAAGCTATGACCCACTTGGATTGGCGTTTGATCCTTCATATGCTAGGGACTGCAAAGCCGGTCATTGCTCTGCATTGGAAAAAAGCCCTGACCCATCCGTCTCAGGTGTGGCTCACCCGACTCTTTTCCAGTTGCCTTGCGCACTCTGACATCAAATCTGGGCAAATTTGGCAACCCCTGGTGCAACACTTATCCAAATTAGAACACTCCTGCTCCCATCCTTGTGCCTTTGGGCCCTTCAATTATTCGAAAATCCTATACTTCCGTGAGGGGCAGACCTCCCAGATTGAATTAGGGCGGGCCAAGGACTTACTTTTCCTCCAGCGCTCCCCTCCCCTCTTCCATCTCCACTAACATGGGTGCACACGACAAATCAGGGTCAGGGATTATCTCCAAGCATTGTCTTTATGGGATCTCTCTCCCCCAACCTTCCCTCTTTTGCCCACCCTATGTTGTTCTCAGTTTTTTTCCTTTTATTTTTTTCCTCTCTTGTTGCATCTTGGCAAAACAGCTCCTGACAGAAGAGGTCACTCTATTACCTATGCCAGTTAATTATTACAAGCATGCTCACCCATGATCGACTTTACCACCTTGTGGCTATTGGGCCCTGGCAGGGCACCTTGGTCTTTGAGCATTGAAAGGCACTATATTTGACCTGTCAGGATGTGAAATGTTTGTAAGACTATCGATTTTAATGTCAATGTAGATGTTATAAGTTTGTATTCAAATGTGAAAGTAATAAAATAGATTTCAACCAAAAAGCTTGCTATACTGGATCTGGGATATTCTAGCTATTGCTTGGGTGCAAGCAAATGTTGTAATTAGAGTCTGCCTTTATTCCCAGTAAGGAGCTAGAGCCTTTGGTTGAGAGAGCAGCTGTTGTAAAATGTCCACATATTTAGCACAATTCCCGAACATCCCAAGTGACCTGTTGCTAAAAGAAAAAAGGATGTCTGTGTACAGGTACATACTCCCTCAGACCAAAACAAATGGCTTGAGCAAGCGTCTTCTTTTCTGATCTAAAACTGGGTAAGAACACAGAAGATAAACCCATGATTCTTGATTTTTCTGACACAACCTGCAGGCTTTTGACACTCGGTTCAGCCCATAGTGGATTAAAATCCCTTATTGGTAGAGCAAGAAGTGTCATGTAAAGCATATGGGCCCGTGCTGGTGGGTTAATTGGGTCCATGAGATAAGATTGTGGTTTTTCTGCATGATAGGACTCTTTTAAAGGCTGTGCCACCACAGAATTATCAAACGTTTGTAGACCATGAGCTCATGAAGCCACTTTTGCTTGTTTGTTAATTGTTGTCTTCCATACAGAGTATGGAATGGCACTGTCCCCAAAGGCAGGTTCTTCAAATTCGAGTGTCAAGATTGCTTCTTTTCATTGCCAAGACCAAGGGTTACCAGGACTTTCATAGAAGATTCTGAACAGGCTTTTTTATGGGGTTCTAAGAGGCCATCCTGCATTTGATGTGATATTTTAGCAGGGATGCCTTACACTTAAAAGACTGAGTTGTTAGCTCCAACTCTAGACTCAACCTGGTACATCAAGCATATTGCGGTTACTGAAATCATTTCTTGTATGCTCTACAGTGACATATATCTAAGGTGGCATCCAGTGCTCCGGGATAGGCATAACGACCATACTGAAGTGCTGGTGTCAAAGTTTCCTTCATTACTCTTACAATTAGGGTTGCCTAGGTGCTGCTTTGTAAACTATTTAGTTGGCCAATCCAGTATGCAATAGCAGCTACCTTCTTTTTAAGATCAATTATTTGGGCAACATACGCCCAAATATTTGTAATGCTGCGCTGTGGTGATGGTCTTACCGCCCAATGCCAAGTCGCCGTCTTCCTACATCTATAGCTGCCAAAAATCCAAACTTTAGTTTTGGCCTGGTTCACCAGTAGATGGTTAACCTTGTTAAATCTACTCAAAATGAACCCTTTGCAAACCTGATTTAGTGTGATCCATGACCATAATATCACTGGTATATTGAATTGTTTGCAGAGCTCTGGAGGAACTAAACTGCTGGCATATAGTGTCTTCCCTAGATCAGCCTTGTACAGATTGAACAACATGGGGGCCAAAACACACCCCAGTTCTAACCCACCTTTGGTGTCAACTTTTTGTGTGACGGTGGATGGGCCAGCTTTGCCCTGCACCCATGTCTTTGTGTGTAAGGAATTGATTGCACTTAGAAGCTTTGATGGCATGCCCTGTGCTTAAAGCTTCCTCCAGAGGGTGACCCTGCTCAACCTGTCAAAAGCTGCACTATAATCTACAAAGTACCACAGGAGAGGTAAGCAGTTCTTCTGGATGGCATGATGCCTGAGGACTGATAGTGCTTGGATGTTGTCTGTAGTAGATACTCGAGCCCTGAAGCCAGATTGAAAAAAGGAAGAATGGCCTCCTCAGCTACCCAGGCTTTAAGTTATTCTAGTAGAGTTGAGGCATAGATGTGTGCCTCAATATCTAATAGGTCAACCAATCTGTAGTTTGCAGCTAGTGTCCAATCTCCATTTTTAAATATGTGGCATAAGATAGATCCTCTGCAGACTTGATGATGGTGTATTGAAAGGGGTAATTGTAGAGCGCAAACAGCACCCTAGCCCAGTTTGTATGGGTATTCTTAATTAGGCCAGCTGGCAGACCATTCAGGTCTGGGTCTGCATCTGATTTCAGCTGTTTTAGAAAAAAAAATCGGATACTTTTTAGATTTTCGAAACCCAATTGACTCTACTCGTGAGTGTTATCTTCCTGATGATGTGACTTGGGCTCTCTAGCTTCCTGCTTTCTAGCTAAAACTGGTTTTCGAGCTGTTCTTTTATTCGGACCAGTACTTGTTGTGCTGTCAGACTGATCCACATACAGTTCGACAATATGCCGCACCTATGCTGCTTCAGAGACTCACGTTTTCCTGGGCACAATTTTTTGGTTGTTAATGCGGTCCCAAAACCAAATGTGGTTATAGCCTTTTAATAGCTGAAAGTCTGTGGCCCATTGTTTGTCTTGCCTTTCCTTCTGACGCACCCATACAGTTTTTTATGTGACATTCTGTCCAGTTTTACTGCAGCAGCTGTAGTTTTTGATTGATTAAGCTGATTAGCACGCTGGGCTTTACGGAAGGATCTTTTTGAAAGGATAACAGATGCGTCAGCGCCAATTCCCATATCCAGGTACTGACCTTAGATCTGTATTCTGGCCGCCACCTAATTCTTCTTACCAAATTCAGAGTCTCTTCCCCAGTTGAAATGCCCACCTGATTGATTTTGTCCGTAAGTTGTACCTTGAGATTCAGAGTGAACTTCAGCGGATTATGGTCACTTTCTTGTTTTGCTGATATATTAAAGTAGCCCAGGTTGGCGGTCAAACCCTTAGATAAAAAGTGTAATCGATAGTGGATATATCTTTACAGGTTGGGGGAATATCTGGTGCTTATTTTTCACCTCAAATTCACTGTCTGAGCAGATGCAAGATTATGGAGCTTCAAAAAATCATTAATTGCAGATCCTGCTCTTGACTGGGAAGCTCCGATAATAGTCTCCCCAAACCCATAATCTTAAACTCTCAATTGATTATATATTCATGTTGAGTATGGTATAAAAGAAGGTCTTCAATGCATTCCAGCTCTGCCCCTACTTTCTTTGGTTCATTAAGATAGCAGTTGACCAAGATCAAGCCTTTATGTTTACAGTTGATTTTCAGACCCTGAATTCAAGTGACTTGGACTGGCCTACTTTTTCTGTCAAAAGCCTGGGCTTCCAGTTTAGCATCATGCGTAATATAGATTGCTAGACCCCCCAACGGTTGCTCAAAAAGACTAGAGTGGGATGCTGCATTAAAGACCTCGTCGTAGCATGACAGGGCTGTGAGGGGCTCAAGCCTAGGTTTCTTTGAGTCAGAGGATGTCTCCTGTTTCCAGGTAAGACCTCCCTTCCCTAAATTGAATGATTTTTTAATCCCTACCACATTGCATTAAATTATCGAGAGTTTAGAATTTGTCACACATGCTGTTTGGCTTGACCTCCTTGATGTTATTGGGAGTCTAATATTTATCTTTCATGATGCTTGACTTGAACACTAATCAGGGTTGAGACATAGGGCCCAAAAATGTATGTGTGTGCTTCTCCTGCCACCTCGCCACCTGATGACCACCTCTTGTTGAATTATATCACACCTCTCTTTGGTTGAGCAAATGTATCTCAATATCCCAGCTTCTTTTTCCACCTGCCGTGCCCTTAAGGATGCTCTGTGCCATCTTCGGTTTGAGCGGATTCAGTAGGATATGTGGGTATTTTGGGGGAGTAGGATTATTCAAGTCTAAATCCCAATCTGCAAAGATCTTTTTTCTCCCACACTGCTTCCCTCAGGGCCCCATTCCTCCAGGCTGTTCTCAAAAGCTGCCCCTGTGGAGTTTAAGAGTGGAGGATCACATTTTATCCATAACAAGTCCTACAAAATGAGATGCTTAAGAGCAGGGTTGTAACAACACAATATCAGCAGGTTCCCATGCTTGAGCGTATCTTGAGGTTCATGAGGACAGTTTCTGGGTATAAATATTATTTCTGGAGGGATGCTGCCGATTGCCCACAGGCCACCAAGATAGTCTGGTTGTGAAGGCTCCATATTAGTTAGCTTGGGAGCCCAGTATTCCCTCACAAACCCAGCTGTATTACAATTGTGTAGTTGGCCATAATAGCCCTTGCCGCTGCAAGTGGCTCACTGCTAGGTTATTACTTGAAATTACCACAGCCGCATTGTCTAGCTTTTGGGGTCTAGTGCCATCGCTCCGGCAGAGGGAGCCCAAGTTGTGGTCCCAAGGATGAGGGCCTACGATAAATCTGGGCCCTCTATTGCATCCTGACCTGTGCATACCTCCTGTTTATTTTCGTCCTTAGAACTTTGATGATCATCTTGGCACTGACCCAGAGTGTCAGGCAGAAAGTCTTAAGCAAGGGAAGATCCCGATACCCGGGGATCAGTTTGTGGGAAAATTGACCTGTGTGGTTGCTTCATTGGAGCCAGACCAGCTAGGCGATCCCACGTCTTTGGGTGTTGTCTACCGAGACTTTGACTTGCTTTCTTACCTAAGTATAAGATACAAGTTGGTAAGATTACACTGATATGGTTTGGCCATTGCACTTTTTAAAAGGTGTTGATTTTTAGTTTGCTTTTTTAATGTCTTTTTTACCCACCTGGAGAGACTTGCTATGACGGGGATGGCCGCTGATTTTTCATTTTGATGGGTCAGGTCTTAGCCTTGTATGGCTGGAGAAACACTGGGTGTCAAACTCCTACCCTGTTCAGCCTTCCCTGCTTGATTAACGGGACCAGCACATTACTCCATGCAGTCCGGTGTGAGCTACGTTAACAGTAGCTCGTGCCCCCATGCAGAGGCTACCTGGCTTGCCATCATTGGTTCCTCCGGGACACAGCTTGTTTCCTGTGGTGGAGTCTCTGATCTTACAGAATTAGCCTTTGTGACCTCCACCAGGACACTCAAAACCTGTGGAAGGGAGCTTACCTTAGTAATAATGGGGGACATGTGCAAATGTTTTAATTTTCTAGAGCATTTAATTTAATTCCCAGACGAGTTAATTTGTTCCCTAGGTCTGCCAGGTATGTTGCAAGTGACTGGAGCAAATCAACCTGTAACTCCATTTTGCTAGATTGCAAAGAAGAGCCCTGGCTTTTGTGTCATGCAAGGCACTTATGTTCGGCAACGTTGTGTTCTTTATAGAAGCTGGATCTGAGTCAAAGATGTTGTTATACCCCGACCGATAAAAATTTATCCGAGAGGATGCCCAACTCTATATTGCTCTCCCGTCTGTCCATAGATGCAATAATAGTAGATGAATTAGTTGCTATGAAGGGATTGACTCTTGTAAGTGGAAATGAAATGGGAGGACATCCAGAGTCATTAGTTCCAAGAATTTGGACCGATATAGTGATATTATTAGTAATGGACTCCGTAAATTGATTTCTGGCTACATTCTTGGTGATATTAGAGGTCATTGGCATACCGGTGCCATCTTGCACCCCTTTGGCCTCGTGAAAGCTTCGGTTAATGACCATGGGGGTACCCAGTGAGCCTAACACCAATTTATTGCAGCTTAATGTGTCCTCCACAAATTCCTTGTTTGTTAACTTTGGACATGATTGCGAGCATCAATTGTTAAGGCCCTCTACCAGTAAAGAATGGTGACTGAGGCCATATAAACTGCTTACCAGACAAATAACAGGCCCTGGGCCAATGAGATCAGAGGTGGATGAGGACATCCAGAGACAGTTCTAAGGGTACACTGGTGGTCTGGAAAAAACTCCTAATTGACCCTTGGGTGGAACAGGTCACCCACCCTGCAGTACCAGTACCAGTAAGCGACTCACTGTGAGCTTCACACTCCTTTTGTGGTGATTTTTCCAGGTCCTGCCTTGTTTCTTTTTGGTTAACCCGGAGTCATTTCTGTCTCCCCATTCACGGCTGAGCAGGTACTTGTATTGATTTATTAACATGAGGCGTAACAGGTAGAGAGGCGAGGGCTCCTTGATCACCGCTTTTACATCAGGTCATGTCTGCCTCCTCTCTAGCTGATTCCAATTTGGGGAACAGATCACAGGCACCCAAGGGCACACAAGCCATACTGACGTAATCTCAGCCACCTCTGTGCACTGCAGGAACTGGTCTGCCTTTATCTTTTTCTTACTTTCTGGATGCCTACATCCACTCCCTGATGAAGACAATAGTCTTTAACAGATCTCTCCGCGTACGCCCATATGCCCTTAAAAGTAACGCAGTAAGAGGATGAGGATTAGCGTGCTGGCTTTATTTCTCAATATCCAGAACCAGTAAAAGAATTCTGCAATCTCTGCTGCGTTGGTGTCACCCCTCACTGTCAGCCATGATTGAGGCCCCAATGCCTGTCTACTCCAAGACCTCTAAACGCTTTATAATCTGCAGAAACTGGGGGTGCAAGAGCACACCAAGTATGGGTTCCAACCCACTCCTGGAAGCAAGTAGGAAAAGGCACTTTTCAACTTGACTCCGGGTGATAATAATCATGATCCACTGTGAGCAATAGTAGTTCAAGGAGGAGAGGGGATGGGGAAGGAGAAGGACTGAGAAGGAGCATGCCAGTCAACCCCGCAAGCTGCACCTAGACCTGGCTGGGCTGCTTCCACTGGGACCAGGGCTCACTTCTCCACAGCAGCTGACTACAGCTGCTGAGTTCGAGCTCAAGCACTCACTCACCCCCGCCATGATGCAGTACCGCCTCACTGGCTGCAGACTAGTTGACAGATTCTCCTCTGGTTTCTCCTCCAGGTTGCCAGCACTTCCTCCTCTAAGTGCCACTCAATGTCAAACTGACATGAAGCTCGGAGCACACCCCTGTGTCATCAGTGGCACACACCTCTCCACTATAATTCACACCACTCCTCTGGTAACATCTCACAGGGCAGCAAGGGCACGTCTCTCCCTATTGTTTAATCCTAAAACTGCTAACGGTAGAACATATGGGTAGCTCTCTAGTTCAAATAATGCTGGTGTTACCAATTTATACTACATCTACAACATTGCAGATGCTCATGTGTAGGAATCAATGGAGTAGTTTGCTAATAGTACAATGTGAGCAGTAACTTCCTTTATTAATTTTGAGAGCTTGCGCAAAATAATATCCTACTGTGATACAGGCCATTCATGCCTCTATAAATTAGGTGGACATATTTCAGCACCCATGCTCGCGTCAGCTGTTTCCTTTGGAACACATTTAGGAATATCTCAATTGAAGTTCATTGTACCGTACAATGTAGGCAGTGTCCTACTTGAAGTTGGTGCTAAATAGCGATTCCTTAAGGCTGAGGTGCACTGTTTTTAGTGCTACCTACGTTGCATTTAAGGAATCGGTATTTCTGATTCCTTAAATGCAAGAGCAAAATAAGGAATTGCTATTTTGCGATTCCTTATTTTGCATTTAGGTTTAAATCACCTACATTGCACATGGCTAAATACCGGTTGGTAACGCAGAAATCTAACACATTTCGGTGTTACCGGCCGGTATTTAGCCACCTACATCTGGCCCTAAATGTTTAATGGGATTTTATAACCCATGATTAAGGGGGTATGTTGCAAAGACAAGCACAAATCCTTGTAGATAACTGACATGAATATGTGTGGTGGAGGACTGGGCATAATATGACCGCATTGGAGTAGACTGCCATTGGTGTAAAAAATTAGAATTTACTAACATTTCAATGTGTCCTCTATTCCATTTGGATACAACCTCAGATTGCTAATGAAATGGGTCATGAGAACGAATATTTCTATGATTCTGTGTGTTCTGGGTGAGTACAGGATGTGTTTCATACAACAAAATGGAGTAGCTTTTCAATTGGAAAAGGTCAGTAGTTTTATATATAAACTCTAACTTAAAAAAACCTTCACAGATTGGATGATTTTTTAAATCTGAGTGTCACTAAAAGAATGAAATTATTGGAGAATAATGTTATATATTTCCACTACATACTTGAGACCTACCCCTGCAAAATGATCTTTTAACCAATAGTATTGAAGATGCTGCCTACCAAGTAAAGTACTGTGATCTATAATTGAGGTTATTATTCAACAAACCTTGTTTTTAGAACAATACCTCCTAAATCTGGACCTGATGAAAGCAGCTAACTCAAGCCTGGGTGCTGAAATATATCATCATCATCATCATCATCATTATCACCATCCCATTAATAGAACAGCCACATGTCATGGTTAACCACTAAAACCAATGGGTTCAATAAATATACTCATTTGCAATAATTATAGACAAAGCACAGTAGTAATAATTATCAATAAAGCATTTAAATTCAAATCAGCCAAGCCACAAACAATGGTGTCAGAGTCCTTCTATTACACTCTTTGGGCAACAAAATGTAGCCATAGGACCAGCACCTAGAGGTCTGTAAACTCCAGAACCCAAAAGCAAATGTTCCAGCTCTGGGAGTGCTTATTTTCAATTAAAACCGCTCCTGGGGTCATATATTAAATCTACTCTCAAACATAGGATGAGTTTGTTAGAGCACTGGAGAAGGGCTTCTGCACTTTCTGCGCTCCTCTAAAACAGATTTTCAGATTGTTGGTGGTGCTCCTGTCCCTTCTTGGGGCACAGCAAAGCAAAATAAATCGGCCAATGAGACTTGCAGGGCTTTATGTGGTGCTCCCAGGCAAGGAGCTGTGCATATTGATGAGCAGCTCCTAGCTCTTTGCTTAATCGGAACGGGCAGCCTGCAACCTTACACTGTATGTCGGTTTCTTTTCTAGTCTTTTGTAATCTTGGGTGCTCGTTCCTACTGAGCAGCCAGGTGCAGGTGGGAAGGGCCTCCCCATTGACTCTCCACTTGCATGAGCACCTCAGGAGTGCTGCACCAGAGCCTGTATTTCTGTTGCTTCACCAGGAAGAGGGTCTTGGGGAGTGGAATTCTAGACATGCCTATCTCCTATAGAATCAAAGAAATAAAGAAGCGCTGCCCATGGGTCTTGGCCCACCCTGGAGGTTTTTACAAGAGATGCTGTGAAGTGACATCCACCTTTTCTTTGTTTGGTGTTTAAAAGGTGCATATATTCAAGCAGGCATTTCTCAGGGGCCGCTTGGCCAATTGTTTTAATATGCTGGATTTGCTCCTGTTGGTTAACTCTAACTATGATGAGCATTTTTAACAGACCGTCTGGCCTTTAAAGAATATTCTGCAGGGTCTTTGTGGCTCCCTGTACCAGCCATCTGCGCTGCATGGATTCAGGGGTTACTCTTCTGCTGGCGGTAGCATATTAACCTGCCCCTCCACTGTTAGCCATCAAATCACTTCCTGACCACACTACCCAAGCCGCAGAGCCTCTAGGATTTCTTGCAGACCACTGAGGGGCAGTGGTCAAATCTCTTCTCTCAACTGATCCTCTGGGGACGTAAGGGGGCCAACACCACTGGCCTTGGGGAAACCCATCCTAGTTCTGAGGGTCAGCTGATGACATAGTGCTTAGTCCATCTTTGCAAGGTATCAGTTGGCTTCTATTACCAGCTGGGCGTTCCTGCTCCTGATTGGCCGCCCAGGCAACTGCGTCACAAGGGACACGCCCCCACTGAGACTCGAACGCCCTGCATTTAATGGCGACTGAGTCATGGCCCTCCACCGGCTGTTCCGCGTGCAACGACACGCCTGAGTGTGTGGGGGTAGGTTCTGAATGGCGCTGGCCTCTCATCGCTAAGGTAGTTATCTCTAGCGCAGACCCCACAGGAACAAGCCGCGTAGACTGACATAGGGTTCTACAATGGTCTGACGATGATGCAGTACTTTTAGCCTGCTCCAGTCATAGACCCACCAGGTTGTATAAACCATACCCCTTAGCTCACCTCTGGGCACCCTATGAGTTTATGAGCACTTTCTGGTCCTGAAGAATTGCCTTTAGGGCATGAAACATGTTGACCATGTCTGAGGGTTGAAATGAGACCATACTAATGGTATTTTTGGTCCTCAATACCCCTCATTGCACTTTTTAATAAAGTGGCTAGCCACACGAATAAAGGTTACTTTGTGGACTACCCAACTTTTTTTAAACTCACATTTCGCTCACTACCTCACTTTTTCTAGGTCCCTCACACACTAGCAAATCACGGCAAGGAACAAAAGATCTCCGTAAAAGAGTAACACGTGTTGTTACCCGTCAGGCATTGCAGCGCCGGCTTGACGTAGGAGCAGGAAGCCGATGATGTAAACAACATCACAAAAGGCTGAATGAGACATGTCATCCAGCACATTAGTTGTGTGAGGCTTCTTAGTTCCGACAAGGAACTTGCTGACTTCCCAAACCCCTTTTGCTTTCACTAAATATTTCGGGAGAGAGACTACATTACAGGCTTATACCTAGGGGAACTTTGTACAACCTTTCATTGCCTCCCAGGATCACATTCTTCTCAAGTGTCTCTTCCTTGTGCCAGGGTTTTTAGGTGGGGTGGTACATTTCTAGATGCCAGGCACCCCTGGTGAATCCTAGGATGCCACATCATTCCTCCACCCCATTCCACCCTCCTGGGCAACATTCAGGTACAATCCATCATGGCAATTTGAGGATTTATCTGGAAAGTGCACCTCTAACATCCCCAGCTCCATACCTTGCTGACATCAATGACAGAACCCTTCCCACCAACTATCAAAGGTAAGCCTCTCCTGTGCTGGCTCCAGAGTTCTGGTCCTCCTCCTTTGTTCAATGGGCCTGGGGTGACTCAGCCCATGTGCAGTGTGTCAACCTAATTATCAGATGCCAATTTTCGCCTGCATCCCTTTGTTTCCTCCCACATGATTTTCTTTTCCAGGAAGAGTCAATCACTGATAACTGTTCTTTTTTGTATTTGGAAGGTGTCTGTTTCCTTTGCCAAGGAGCAGAGTAATTAACTTAGCTCAGTAGGGCTGTAAAGGCTTGGTATATGATCATGAGCTGAGCCAGAGAAATATGCCTATTCTGAAAGTCCAATAACATGTTGTTTTAGTGTGTTGGAAACTGCAAATTCACACTTCTTGTGCACTTTTTATCCAAGTGTGACATTTGGCTGGACTGTGTATACCTAAGTGGAGTGAAACTGCACTTTGGGGCAGAGTATGCCTATACGTATAATACAGTGAAAGGACTACAGATTTTCCAATAAGCTCTACAAAAATAAACTGTTAATGCCCACTCATATTATAAGCCCTAATCCAACTCAGCAGCAATCTTTGCAGGATCCATTCAGTGCCACGCTACCTTCGTGCAATTATCAGACTGTGCGAGACGATAGTCTCACACGTGTAGCCTTAACATGTGCACACATGTTCATGCATAACTATCCCAGTATTCCTTACCCTAGCTGCTTCAGTGGTCATACTTTAAAAAAGGACACTAGCTGTAAAATTGTTCATCAAATTACTGTGAATTATCATGAGTGATACTCAAGTAGTGAGACTCCCCCACAGTAAAGGTCCAAGAACTGGACAGACAGAATCAAAACATTATTATGAACTAAATAGGCAGAACCCATTTGCTCCACCTTCTCATTGTTAGTATAAACTTTGTCTTAAAATGCTGCCTTGTAGGAGTTATAAGGCGGTTATAAGAAATTGGGTTACTGATTGAGGGGGGTGAAATCCTACTCAAGCAGGAACTACAATCCTTGTCAGAGTGAAGCAAAAGCAAACCTCAAATTATCCTATGCTCAACCCTAGGGTATCTTCTTTTAGAGGCAATGTGTAAAGTATTAATGCTGCACTTCAAACAGTAATAAAGTGAAAACACTATGCAAAAAAAATCCCATACCAATTTACAACAATAGAGTATAATTTAATAAATAAAAGAAGACCAAGATGGTAACAATCTAACCAATAGAACCAGAGATATACAGGTATAAAGTTTCCAGTAAATATGGCACCAAAAAACACAAAGCTCCAAACATGGCTATCTAGTTGCGCAGGACTTGGACGAGGTCATAAGTTCAGGTTTATTATTTATTTATTTATTTATTAACAGTTTTATATAGCGCGGACATGACCCATGGGTATCAGAGTGATTAACATCATGTGGTATAGATTACAAATGCAGTGTACATTCAGCAGTAAGACGTGCAGACTTAGTAATGGCGATTTAGACCTAGTAACTATAGGCTAATATCTTGAAAAGCAACAACGTGTCGGTATTGATTAAGACCTGAGTTAACAATGTTCTGAGGTAGTATTTCTTTGAGGTTCAGTCAGATCCTATATTGGTTATAGGTCATAAAATCCATGACAAGTCTTCGGTTTTGTTTATCTTGTTTATGGGAGGAACTTGCTCATAAGAAAGTTCTTGATTTCTTTCTTGAATGTTGTCGTGTTTCTAACTTTTCTGATGTTTGGAGGAAGGGAGTTCCAAATCCTGGGAGCTACGCCTGAGAAGGTCCTTTCATATGTTTTTTTCTTCTTAAAGATAGGTGGTTTCATGAGCAGATAATTGACACTCCTGACAAGTCTGTTTCTTCCTGTGATTTCTTTTTTGTTAGCGAGATATTTAGGTGTGTTGTGATGAATCGCTTTATGGGTTATACAAGCCATTTTCATCTGTACTCTGGCTTCTTATGGTAACCAGTTTAAGGCCTTCAAGTGAGGTTTGATGTGGTCAAATTTCCTGGACCCTGTAATAAGCCTTGCCGCTGCATTGAGGAAGGCTTTTAGGGGTGCAGTTGAAATTTTTGGTAGACCAGCAAGTGTAGTACAACCATATTCGATCCTAGAGATAACCAGCGATTGCACCGCTAGTCTCAGGTCTGTCTCCGTTAAAAAAGATTTCATCTTTCTCAGATAGTTCAAGTGGAAACGGGCGTTTTTTGCCATAGAGTTAATGTGGGTTTTCATATCAAGGTTCTCATCCAGTGTGATTCCGAGAGATTTCGCCGAGTCAACTAGAGTTGGGATGCAATTTAATGCTGTAATCAATTTGGACTATTCTTTCACTAAGGATTGATTTTTATGTGGTGAGATGAGTAAGAATTCTGTTTTGTTAGCGTTAAGCTTGAGATGATTGTTCGTTAACCATTTCAGCGATAGTTTGAGGGCATCATTCATTGTGGTTATGTCTTCCAGGCTAGCAATCTTGATGTAAAGTTGCGTGTCATCTGCATACATGTGGTAGGATATTTTTGATTTCCGTAGAATTTCTGTAAGAGGTTCGATGTATAAATTAAACAGAGAAGGAGATAAGGTGGATCCTTGCGGCACTCCGAGTGTGTTTGGGCATGATGGCGATAGTGCTTGGTTTACTAAGAATCTCTGAGTTCTGTTCTCTAAAAATGATTTGAACTATTTCAGTACCGTTCCATCCTGTCGTGGAGTCTGTTCAGTAATTGTTTGTGGTTGACTGTGTCAAATGCTGCTGACAAGTCTAGGAGGATGAGTAGACAAGATTGATTTCGATCTAGAGCTTGAGGTGCATCATCGACAATGTAAAGGATTGCTGTTTCCGTGCTATGATTAGCTCTGAATCCCGATTGGTAGTCATCTAGTAAAGAGTAGTTGTCGATATGTTTATTCAGCTGATTCTGAACATATTTCTCTATGAGTTTGTCGAGAAAAGGGATGTTGGTCACTGGGCGATAGTTGTTTGGATCTGTTGGGTCCACTGTGGGTTTTTTGATGATCGGGACTGTTTGTCCCGTCTTCAGGCTTTCTGGCAGGCACCCCTGTGTGAGTGAGGTGTTTATGATATCTGTCCATATTGGAATCATATTATGGCTGATTTCTTACAGGCATTTCGATGGTAGGGGGTCGTTATAATGGTTGTTGGGTTTCGTGGCTGCAAGTATTTTAGCAATTTCATTCTGGTCTAATAATTTGAAGGTGATCCAGTGGGCATTGTTTTTGGTCGTCATGTTCTCAAAATTCGGATCAGAAGGTGATGTAGTCGTGTTGTCTTTGATATTATCTGCGGCGGTCTTGAGCTCTTCTTCCAACTTATTGGCTTTGTTAATGAAGAAGGTAGAAAATTCATCGCAACTTAGTTGTGTTTTAGTGACCTCTTGGACAGATTTTGCCAGTTTGTTAGATTGTTGTTTTATGATTTTGAATAATTTACGTGGTCTGTTTTTGGCGTTATCCAATTCAGTTCTGATAAATTCCTTTTTTGTGTTGATGATCTTCTTGTTATATTCATTTCTGATTTTTCTGAGTGATTTCAGTGTAGGGGAGGAAGGATGTTGTCTCCATTTTCTTTCTGCTCGTCTCAAATTTCGTCTTTCTTCATTCAATATTCCATTGAACCAAGGATTTTTATTCTTTTCCGTAACTCTTTTTAATTTGAGTGGTATGGTGTCATTGACTGTTTTCGTTACTGTGGTATTGTAATGGTTCGTTAGATCGTTCACATTTTTCAGATTGTCGGGTGGGTACAAGTCTCTCTTGCAGCTTTCAGATAGCAAATCCATATTAGAGTCTCTGGTATCTCGGATCCATTTTTTCATTTTGGTAGTTTGAGTCGTTTTTATTTTCTCCTGTGATGGTATTCGGAAGGTTATGGCGTGGTGATCTGACCAGTCGCACTTTTCAATGGAGAGAATTGAGATGTCCTTGTTCTTCGAGATAATCCAGTCCAGCGTAGCTCCTTTTGAGTGCGTTGGTTAAAGACATGCTTGGGATAGTTTTAGTGTAAAATGAAAGAGAGAGACCCCTTAACACACCAGGGGAATAGAGTACTAGCAAACAGTGAAATAATGAGGTATCCCTTGGTGGAAAACTATTTAAACATAAGCCCATATATTTGCACTCTTCTCTAACATATATATTGCCTAGACAGGAAATTTGTTTAAAAAAGTTTTTTTACTTTTATTTTTTTGAAAAGGATAAAAAACAATTTTTTGTATCAACAGTACATAATTTAAAAAAAACACAAAACAGTATATATCACAAACATGTACATCTAAAACTTCATAAATCTTCTGCAAGAGCACTAGTTTCCAAACACAAGCTGATTATCGTGCCTGTCAACTGAGAACAAAGAAAGACGAATATGAGAGACAAACACAGACAGTATTATTTGTCATTGAGATTGCACATCAGAAACGACCAGTATCTTGCAAAGTCCTGGACTTGCTTAAAGATTCGTGTCTGCAGGAGTAGGTTTGGTCTTGTGATTGTGCTGGTATGGGCGTCGACGCGTTTCGATGTTTTTTTTAGCAGTTATGTACCATCTTTTTCAAGACCATATGATATGTCTCTCTTAGTTAAGGGCACTGGATGGTTGCCACTTTACTGAGATCATGTGGATAAACACACTGGAATCAATAATGTGCATTGAATCATCTCATTATCAACTTTCATTTTGTACACCTAAGCTTAAGGAGGGGGGGGTTGCATCTTCCTCATCATTCAAACAAAATTGATTGAAGGTCTTTGGACCATTTATATATGACCATTGCTTGCCTCGGACACATAACTGTTCATAATCCTTTCATATGCGAGATCTATAAAAGGTTACATTATGTTCGTATATGTCATTCAACACGATACACTTTGTTCAATTGTCAAGTCATACTTGTCTCAATGATATTGGAATTTATATAGTACTAATATATGGGCTTCATATGCCGTGTTTATTAGTCTACGCTGCCCCCTTACCCCTTACTGTTGGAAGTCAAATTCGGCACCTCCCCCTCTTCTAGATCTAATTATTGGGGCATAGCTCAGCATTGTTTTCTTAGCCTGTGCCTGAGGTAGGAGTTTCACGGTTCATTCATTATAAAAGATCTTTTACCTTATTTCACACTAATCATATGCGTTTCCTCTGGATTCTTTGTCCTTTGTGCGTATAAACATCCTAATATACATTACAACTGCAACAGGAGAAAAACAATAGGGGATATTGCTAAAATTCGTTATTGTGACTGTCACTGCTTACTTTCTAGTTAAATTGTTATAACATGCCTTTACCTTAGGAATCTATTCCTGGTTATTATTGCTCGGCGTTTCAGCGTTATTGCAGATCGTTTTTGTTATCTTCTTATCTGTGGAGAGATCTATATTAAGATTGTATCTTTGTGCTTTCTTTTAATCGAGTTAGTTATTTATGACACTATTAGCTTACCTACTTGGAAAGCACACCCTCTTTTATGTTCTGTTATTCGTTAAATGAATCCAAAGCTTGCTCGTGTAACCTTTATTGAGGTAGGTAAACAGAACAAATAGTATACGCAAAAACACAGATAAAATGGTATTTTTTCGAGGTCAAGACAGGATCCCCAATATATTCTTCTCCTCCCTTTATATTTTTTGAACTGCATAGGGGAGCACGAAAAACTATCAGGCGGGGACGTCTGTAGAAGGGAGCTGTACCGTCTTCATTTAACGAATAAAAGAACATAAAAGAGGGTGTGCTTTCCAAGTAGGTAATCTAATAGTATCATAAATAACTAACTCGAATAAAAGAAAGCAAATAGATACAATCTTAATATAGATCTCTCCACAGATAAGAGGATAACAAAAACGAGCTGCAATAACGCTGATACGCCGAGCAATAATAACCAGGAATAGATTTCTAAGGTAAAGGCATGTTATAACAATTTAACTAGAAAGTAAGCAGTGACAGTCACAATAACGAAGGACCCTGTCAATGTGGGCTTGCAGTGCAAAGTCCGGAGTCAAGGATGCATTGTGCAGTCAAGATGATGTGTTGGTTCTGAAGAGGTGCAAGGCTGCGATACGAGAACCTGCAACATGCTTTGTTGTCAAGGCTGTCATGGATGAGAGATTTAGAATGCAACAGCCTGTATCAGTGAAGTTTTGCATGGTGGTTCCAATGCAGGCTGCAAGGTTGAGTCTTTGCTCTGGATGAACCCTTGCAGTAGAGGTGATGTGTTGGTTCTGCTCAGGATTGTGCAGTGCAGCATTGGAGATGCGTTGGTTCTGCTGGATCCACAGATGGGCTGACAGAGCACATTCAGGCCCACTACCAACTGTCCAGGACTGGGATGGTGCCCCTTGGCAGGGTAAGGCTCACAGATGGCAGAATACAGGTGCTGGGGTTAAGGTTGTTGAAGCCTCTGTCCCTAAGGCTTTAGTCAGGAGGCCAGCCAACTAGCCATTGGAGTAACTTTAGGGTCAAGGGTTCAACAGATGCAGGTGCAGTCCTTCTCAGTCAGGCAAAATGGCAGCAGGTCAGCAGAGCAAGGCAGCAGTCATTCAGAGCAGCAGTCCAGCAGAGTGATAGTCCTTTCAAGAGCACAGCAGTCCTTCCTGGCAAAGTAACCACAGGTCCGAAAGAATAGTATGGAGCTGGTGTCTGTGGTCCAATATTTATACCTGCGCCTTCCTCTGAAGTGGGAGAGGTTTCTAGAGTCCAACTTCTCTGTCCTGGGTCGAGAATAACCACATATGTATGCAGCCCATTGTGTGGAAGTTGGACACTGCCTATTCAAGTGTAGCTAGTGCTTTGCCCAGCTCTGCCTTCCCATCCTGCCAATCAGTAGCGGCTTGTGGTGGGAGTGCAGTGGGGCGGGGGTGGAGCAATGTGGGGGGTAGAAAACTACTGAATATGACCCAACAGAGGTAAGAAAACAAATAAATAAATAACATTAATTTTGTTGTGCGGGCTGCATCGCATTTGGCAATGCAGCGTGCGCAATGAAATTTGTTTTATTTATTTACTTACCTCTGTTCGGCCGTATTGCTAAGTTTACTACCCCCCACCCTACCCCTCCCCTTCCCCGCCCCACCAGCCGCAACACTCCCACCACTGGCCGCTACTGCTGCCAATGACAGCCATTCAGGCACACCTAAGCTCTCTAGTGTGTGTAGCTATCTAAAAGGACTACACAAACTTCAACTGTCAGTCGCACCCAGTCATGTAACACAGAGACAGGCTGCTGGCACTGAATGGTTAAGACAGGAAAATGCCAACGTCCGTAAAGTGACATTTTAAAATTGTAATTTAAAATCTGACTTCACCTTGAGAGATTATTTTAAATTACAATTCCAAAGACACCACAAATGATATGGTTACCTGCTCCCATTTGGAAATTATCTCGTATTAGATGTAATAAGGTAACTTCAGTGTTAGTCCAAGGGAGTCTTTTTAGTAGTGAAAAACAAATTTAATAGTTGTTCACTACCAGAACATGCAAAACAAAAAAGTGCATGTCCAGATTTTTAAACTCTGTACTATGCCCTCAGGGCCGCCAGGACCAACCCTATGGTTGATTAATATGTTTTAAAATGGAAAGTTAGGCATGGGAAAGGGTTTACTTTGCCAGGCCACAATTGCAGTTTGAAAGCTGCACACACAGGCTGCAATGACAGGCCTTAGCCTTGTTTATGGTTTAAATCTTTTTATTGATTTGAAGACATTCATATAAGAAAATACATGTCTCTCAAGTCCGAAAGTCTGTGCAAATGAGACTGAGAGGTCGCTAAAGATAACTTTACCAAAGGTAATAGGCATGGAGCGAGCCCCAAACTGGAAGAGAACAGAAACATTTACAATAACCCCCCCTCCACCCCAACCACCCCTCCCATCCTCGTCCACCTCAACAACCAAAGAAAGGAAGTGAAAAAGGGAAAAGGAAAATAAAGGTAAGAGGGGAGTAATACAAGCCAGGGATCATCGTCTGGTTTTGCGTGTCGCTTTAGGAGACACATCTGGGATTTCCGTGTCTGAATGCGGAGGAGTCTCAAGTATCGGGGACAAGTTAGTTCTCGGAATTCCGACACCAACAATGTAAGGAAGGGTCGCCACAGCTCCAGGAAGTCAGTGCCTCTGCCAGCTAATGTCAAAGTCAGTTACTCCATGCCCAGCACTGACCATAAGCACTGGAGCCAGCCAGTATGGGTTGGTAGCTGGGTGGTGCGCCAATGCACTAGGATATTCTGTATCGCCGCCCCTATGGCAATAGCAATCAGTCTGCCCTCTCGTGACCTAAGGGGGTATGTTAGCGGGTTGGGAAGGCCCAGGAGTATGTATGAGGGGAAACGCGGGAGCTGTGTGTCAAGATGTAGGTCTACCTCATCAAGGACTTGGGACCAGTAGGGTTGCAGAATTGGGCAGCTCCAGAGGATGTGTTCTAAGGTACCCACCCCCCCACAGCTCTCAGGCATTGATCACTTTGGCGCCACTCAAAGCAATGAATACGTTCGGGAGTGTAGTACCAGTATGTAGCAACTTTAGTGAAAGTCTCTGTGAGGCCCATATGGTACGCCGAATGTCTTGCCCTGTAATAAATACCCTTCCATTCCTTGTGGCTTAGGGTCCTCCCCAAATCTCTCTCCCACCTATGCACTCCCTGCATTGTATGTGTGTGTGGTGTTGGCCAATAACATTTGGTAGATGTCTGAGATCAGTTTCTTGTCGGAGGTGCGCGTCACTACCCATTTCTCGTAGGCTGTAAGCAGACGCTGTGCATGAGGCTTAACTGAAGGGTGCAGTGCCCAGTGTCGGACTTGCAGGTAGGGTAGGCGCTCTTGCTCCAAAAGACCGTACTCCTCCCTGAGCCGAGAAAAGGGTAAAATGCCCTCCAAGTAAAAAAGATGGCCTAGTGATCTACAGGAAGAGGATCGCCACCTCCTAAATGCAGAAGGAACTGTTCCCGGGTGAAACTCAGGATTAGCAAAGAGTGGTGTGAGGGGGGATGGAAAGGTCGTCAGTTGGTGGGAGGTGTTTGTTTGGTCCCAAGATTCCATTATCATGCTAGTGATGTATGAGGCGTATAAATTCAGAGGTCTGTGGGATTTATTAAGAAAGGGCACCCCTTGCCATGGTCTACCAGCCACCGCCTGGTCCTGGAACAGCCAGTGCTTCTCCGATTCCAGGTAGCTCCACCCCACCAGATATCTGAGTTGGGTGGCGTGGAAGTAAAGTTAGAGGTTGAGGACCCCCACCCCTCCTTTTTCAGGTGGCAGCGCTGCGATTTGATGTCGGAAACGCGGCTTACGCCCATGCCATATGAAGCGCGAATTGTCCGTCTGCGTTTGCTGAATCCAACCTCGTGGCGGGCGAAGGGGAAGAGTCTAAAAAAGGTATAGAATCTGAGGGAGGATTGTCATCTTGACTGCCGCAATGCGGCCTAGCCAGGATATTGTGCAGGATTTCCATCTATACGTGTGCATAGGTCAGAGTAGTTGATATCCGCCGTGGCGGGTATTGTGGGGGCTAATCGAATTCCCAGGTAAGGAACTGTGGTAGGAGCCCACTCCACCAAGTGTTCCTCTTGCAGGTGTGCAAGGGTGTGTGGAGAGAGAGAGACATTAAGGGCCATGGATTTGTCCAAGTTGATTTTGAAACCAGACCCCAGTGCAAAACACTCCAGTTCAACAAAGAGGGCACGCATAGACGTGATTGGGTTGGAGAGTGATAAAAGGATATCGTCAGCATATAAGCTGACTGTGTGAATATCTCCCCCAAATTTGATCCCAGTTATGAGGGGATGCTGCCGAAGCCTAAGGGCCAGGGGCTCCATATAGAGGGCAAAGAGGAGGGGCAACAACGGGCAACCTTGCCTCATGCCTCTCCCAAAAGGGAGCCGAGAAGACGTATAGCCATTAACTCGGACAGTCGCCCATGGCGAGCGATAACAATTCAATATGCGTGTCCGTAGTTTCTCACCGAATCCTGCGGCGGTCAAGACCATTTTGAGATAGGGCCAATGTACCCTATCGAAGGCCTTCTCTGGATCCAGGGTCAGGAGCATATATTCCTCTTGCGTGCCAGAGGCTCGTTCTATCAGATGGAGGATACGTTCAGTATTATCACTGGTTTGCCATTGTGGGATAAAGCCCGCTTGGTCCGGGCCTACTAGTTGGGTCATATATGGGGCGAGGCGGGACGCGAGGATACTGGTATACAGTTTAATGTCAGTGTTCAGCAGTGAGATGGGCCTATAGGCACTACATGTCTTAGTATCCTTCCCAGGCTTGGGAATGACCACTATCGCAGCCTCTAGCATTCCTCCGGGAATAGCCCCGGTGTGTTCAAAGGTGTTAAACAGCGCTGTAAGGATAGGAGCTAGCTGACTGCAGAATGCCTTATAAAAGGCTGCCGTGTATCCGTCTGGGCCCGGGGATTTGCCTGTTTTGAGACATGAAATAGCAGAAATAACTTCCTCCATCTGAATTGGTCTGTCGTGATCGGTTTGGGCCTGCGTGAGTGTGGGCATGCTTGCTTTAGCTATATAGGCTGCGCTGGCTTGAGTGTCCAAGGGCTCTCCCATGTAAAGAGCTGCGTAAAAGGCTCGAAATGTTTTGGCTATTGCCGCGTCCTCAGGTGCTGGCTCTCCCTGCGGTGTAAGGATTGTGCGAACTCCCTGTCGCTGCCTGGCTTCCCACAGCTTGTTAGCCAATCTGTCCCCTCCTGTGTAAAAGGAATGACAAAGCCTGAGGGCCGCATATTCGGCCCTGTCTTGATCAAGGGCCGCCAAATGCTTGCAATCAATGCAGAGTTGCCGCCATGCCCTCGATGCGCCAGTACGCTGGTTCATTTGCTCTAGTTCCGCCACTTTCTGGGTGAGCTCCGTTAGTTTACGAGCCCTTTCTTTATTATCAGCAGCCGAAATGGATATTAATTCACCTCGAATGACCGCCTTCAGCGCCGCCCACTGTGTAGCCAGTGAAGTATCTGGATTAGCGTTAAGGGCCACCAAGCCTGAAATAGCTTTCTGTATCTGTTCCATTACTGAGGAATGGTGGAGCAGGGTATTGCGCCGGCGCCAATGCCTTTGGGGTCGCTCCGAGGCTGGCAGGAGAAATGAGGCCAGGGTGGGGGAGTGATCTGAGAGGGAGGCTGTCAGGATGTCAACATCCTGCACATAGGCTCGCAGGGAGGAGGAACAAAGAAAATAGTCTAGCCTGGCGTATGTTTTGTGAGCACCGGAGTAAAAGGTGTAACTGCGCATGTGTGGATGAAGATGGCGCCAGAGGTCAAGTAGCCCCAGATCATGGAGGCAAGTTCGCCCCGCAGATGTGAGCCCCCTGTTTGATGTGTCCTTTGGCAGGACCGGTCTAACTCATTGTCGAAGACAATGTTGAGGTCCACTCCCAACAGTAGGTGGCGACCCGCCGTGGCCGCAGCGTCTTGAAAGGCTTGGAGTAGGAATTTAGCCTGTCCCTCATTGGGTGCATAGATGGAGCCTACCACAAAAGTCAGCCCTCCCAAAACAAATTGGTAAGTGAGTAGGCGCCGCTTAATTTCTGCTTCCTCTGAAGGACCCTACCCCTAAAAGAGCGTGACTTAGAGGAAAATAATTGGATGGGAAAAGCTCGGGATTTCAATCTAAAATGGTCTTTGGGGACAAGGTGAGTTTCCTGCAACAGGCATATGTCAGCCTTAGACTGCTCCAAATAATTGAGGATCTCTCTACGCTTGATGGGATTATTAAGGCCCTTCACATTGAGCATAAGGATTTTAGGTGGATCTTGCGGCATTATAGGGGCGTGTACATGAGCAAGCGCTATGTAGTGTGTGGTGGCGCGGATAAAGGAATGTCACAGTGGGAGCAGATAACACCCTAGTTGGGGAAAAAGGAGGGGGCAACTAAAAAAGGTGGACGAGGAAACCCATAACCAAAACCAATTCCCCAAATGGGGCACAGTCCCGTGCAGAGTTCCATATAGCACAAAGAAGAGGGAAACTGGGAGCAAGAACAAACTCCACGGAAAAAGTCCGCCCTCCCAGAGGAGCAAGGAGGTCGTCGTAGTGGGGTATCGCAACGTGACCAGATGGAGGGATCATCTGCCCCCCGCCGTCCACTTCATGTCGGGGAACCTTATCAGACCATACGTAGCCGCTGCTGGTTCTGTGGTTGACTACCCCTTCCCGGCCAGGGCCTCCGAGGCCAGGCCTAGGGCCTCTTGTTGACCCTGCGCAATGTCCGCTCCCTTCGGCCTCCGGGCGCGTCGTTGCCGCCGCTGTCGTTGCCACACAGAAGTCGTGATCTCGGGTCCCGAAGTGGTGCTTTGGTCATCATCTTCTTCACTGGGAACTGTCAACCCCAAGAGTCGTCAGGAGTCGATGAAAGAGTGCATCTGATGTAGCTTATCGTTGAAGTGGAAGATCAAGCAAAATGGGTGCCCCCACGAGTACGGTATGCCCTGTTGGCGAAGATGCTCTGTCACTGGGCAGAACTGACACCGGCGCTGCAGGGTAATGAGGGCTAGGTCCTGGTAGAGTACTGGAGCATACCCATTGTAAGAAATGGGATGAAGAGTCCTAGCCTTCGATAAAATAGTCTCCTTGGTTTTAAAGTCTTGGAGGCGCACCAAGATGTCAGCCGGGGAGCGTTAGGTGCACGCGGGGGGCCCACTCGGTGCACTCTATCGAGGACTATGTCTGTGCTTTTGGGGAGTCCCAGGATGTGTCGAAACAGGCCTGCCGCGAAAGCAAAGAGGTCTTTGGTGTCGTCCGTAGCTTTAACTCCCCGGATTAGGCTATTATATCTCCGTGACCTATTTTCCAAGTCTTCAAGGTGCACTTGGGTATCCAGATGCTGGTCCTGGAGGCGAAGTATTTCTCCAATGTCGCAGTGTTGTTTCTGCCTTCCAGCGTCGCTACCCGTTCTGCCACCGCGTCAACATCCCTGCGAATCTCCTTTATTTTGACAGTCAAGTCTGTTTTCACCTTCTGGATATCTTCCCGGAGGGTGTTGAATAAGGATTCCATGAAATCCTTAGTGATAGGGTCGGATTTCGCTCCAGGGGGAGATTGCTGGGAGGCCATCTTGGGAGCACTGGGTGTCAGGCTGTGGGCTGAGGAAGCTCTAGCAAAAATGTCCATCAAGGCTTTCTGTTTGCTTGTTCTGGATGAGGACATGCTCGGGCACACCACCAGTCTGGTGCACTGCAAGGAGCACAGTTTGCTCCGTGGTAGATGCTAGGCCGACTTGCCGTCTTGCTGGGTCCGTCTACCACTGCCTGGGATTCTGGGTCATGGAGGTATTTTACCAGCCACTGTCGTGGATCTACTACCGCCCCCAGGGGCGTCAGCGAAGTGTGCTTGCTCTGGTTATGAGGCCCGATGTGGTATCCGAGGGGTGCCTGCTAAGAACAATGCAGTCTCTTATGTTGACCCTCCGCCTTGTGTCGCCCAGTCTGGGGGGTCCCTCGCCCACGCCGCTATAACAGGAGGGTTGGCTGGCGGCTTTGGGCAATATTCAATGTTCTGGCTGCCTCACCGGCGATCCGCTGTCCCAGTCGTCAGCCGATGTAACTAGGCAATCTACAGCAGCCTAGGCCTCTACACATGGTCAATATATGGGCGCGGGGTAGGCCTGTCTGTCAAGGGAGGGGAAGGAAGCAACTTATCCCTGAAGCGACCAGTTCCAGACCCGCCAGTGGACACACTCCAAAGTATCTGAGCCTACGCAGGTCACAGCAGCCGGGTTATGGGCTTGAGATCCGCACCTCTCAGGCGCCCTCCACACCACCCGGGAGCCCCGGGCCCTCATTCCCCTGTATGGGTTCTCTACTGATGACTTTCTCACTCTCTCCGGGCTCTCTCGAAACCCCAGGAAAGTCCGCCAGTTCAGGTTCTATAGGGGTCCAGGTGTGGATAGCCGCTAGTCGTCACCGCGGCGCGGGGCGGTGACACAAACTATGGCCCAGGGGGGAGTCTCGCCTCTATCACTGCTGGTTGGGGCGGTCCAAGACCCATGCAGGCCTCCGGTTGCCGCTGGTGTCCTCCGTTCCCCTGCAGTTGTGCGCTCGGGATGTCTCTAGCAGATGGGTCAGGAGGCCCCGGGGGGGGGTCCTCAGCGGTCGGGCAGCCGAGCGCGGCCCGTGGGTCTGATGGGCCTCTATAATTCGCCGACGTTCACCACTCCCCAGCAGCAGTGCGCTCAGGAAGGCAGGTCAGGAAGCCCCGGAAGGGGGGGGCGGTCTGCAGCTGTCAATCAGTAGGTCGCATCCCGCGAGTACACCGGGTCTCCGGCAGTCGCTGGTGTCCTCCGCTCCTCCACCACCTTGAGGACGATATGCCCCGGTAGACAGGTTGGGAGGCCCCGAGGGGGGTGCGGTTCGCAACAGCAGATCAGCGGAGCGCGGCCCGTGGATCTATAGGGCCGCGCGGCCCAGACCTTCGGATCCGATGCCGGCCTCGGCAGCCCCGGGCAGGGCCGCCCCTTATGCCAGGCCGCCGCTTCAGCGTGATGTGCGCCCGACAGGCCGCACCTTCCACCGGCCGTCACTCCGGGAACAAGACTCCGCTGTCAGAATCAGAGCAGGGGGGGTCCGGGGAGTATCCCAGAGCGATGAACTGTCTTTCAGGCTCCCACAGAGTCTAAATGAAGCTATAGTTCGTGGATGGAGGGAAAGAGCTCCGATCTATGCGTCCTTCCTCGCCGCCATCTTGGCCACGCCCCCCCTAATGACCCATGAGCCTTGTTTAAAGGGCTACATAAATGGTTGCACAATCAGTGCAACAGGTCCACTAGTAGCAGTTAGTGTTCATGACCGGGGCACACATAGTACAATTTTATTAGGGACTTAGAAGTAAATTAAATATGCCAATTGGGTGTAAGCCATTTCTACCATGTTTTAAGGCGTGAGCAAAAGCATTTTAGCACTGGTTACCAGAGATAAAGTGTGCAGAGTCCTAAAAGCTAACAAAAACAGGTTCAGATTACAGGAGTGTTAAGGCAAAACATTTGGGGCTGACCCAGCAGAAGGGACCAAGTCCAACAGCGTTCATCCTATTTAACAAGGTTGGATAGCAAAATTATGCAGCATAAAAGGATATAACCCAGATTCCAGTTTCTTAGTGAAGTTGGATTCAATTGCAGTACCTCAATCCTGTAAAATTGAGCTACTGCTAGAATGGATAAGGGCATGTCTGTTTTACTTGTAATTTCTCTGTGAGCTATTCGCTCTACTACTACCCTGGCAGAAGCGTTCACACACAAGTACCCCTTTAAAACCTATGTCCCTAAATGCTGTAATAACTTTCCAGACTGCAGATAAGATAAAAATAAGCATAAATGAACAAAACATCGGAAACAATTTTGAGTAGCTGATCACCTCTCATCACGAAACCTTTATCTTCCTATGAATCATAATTATGGTGCTGGATCTTCAAATTGGTAGTTGATGCTCACTCTGAGGAGCCATGCAACAGGCAGTTCAGATTCCCACAATACTCACGCATCCTTCAAAGCCATTTTTAATAAGAATCTTTATCACAAATTGTGGAAGCTTCTTATGCTAACATTGAATGTTTTATTTTGATTGGTAACCTCAGTTGTACACACGGATTTGCTGAACTGAATGATTCAGGGTTAGAGAGAATGTTTGCAGTACTTGGAACCATTTTGGACTAAGTATGCTTCAAGTCAGTTCATATTCTGAAGAGAACACTGTTGTGCGGTTTATGTTGAAGAAATCGTAGTTTAGTGGATGTTGATTTTTTTACCAGTCAGTGCTAAATTTACATACAGTTGATTTTCACCTTGTTATAGTTTTACAGCAGTGTGATGATTATTATATCGGCCAAAGTTAAATACATTATATTATTGCGGAGTACTGCGTGAATAGTAAGGGCTGTAATAATACTTGTCATGATCACCTTGTTGTTTGATTGTAATGAGGCTCACCGTAGCATTAAAATGATATTAAAACATTATTTATGATCACACTCAACATTTCTCTTAATGTTCATAAACAGCTGTCATGCATCAGAGGAAGCTACTGCACAATGCTTTGGCGCTTGCTGGTGATTGACAGGAGCAACTGAAAGAAATTGATCGGCGCTGTCACTGGATATTGACATGCTCAGCAGCAGGGAATTGATGACACAATCGCTGTGGATTGAGTTGACATTCGATGAGTGTGCACTATTTACTGTTTAAGACTGGAGGCTGACACATTTCCCATAAAAACCAACGTTATTAGCGGGAGAACGCCTGTGAACAGTTCGTGTGCTCAATGAGCTCGAATGAAATTAGAGAAGGGAGTTTAGCTCTCTCCAAGGGAACATCCACCTATAGACAAAATGTTAAGGCTGAAATTGGTTCTGGTCCTTTGTGAGTACATTGTGAAGACATCTTGCAAGCTAAGAGAGCAGAGGAATTTACCTAAAAATAAGGCTGTATTAATTTACCTCTCTTTATTCCGAATTTCCATTTTTTTTTTTGCAAAACTAATGTCTTCAAAAGTATCAAAAATGTTTTCGAGTGGTGACCAACTATCGTTACAAAATGATTAATATTATTGCCATAAACTTTATTTCAATAGTGTATTTACAGAAAATGTGTATTACAATTTAAACGAAAATTACCCGTATGCGGATGCGTTCAATTTCCATCACTTATAGTTTTTGACAGACATATGGCCACACAAATAAGACTTTTTTGCTGGCACAATGGGGTTTTAAAATAAGTGGCCACAATTATTCCAATGTACATTTAAATTGCTAGGAGATAATGCCCTCTTTTGACAAGCAAGGGACATTGCGTGCTCAGTGAGTACCCTTCAGATAAGCTGGGTCTTGCGTGCCTGGAGTACAGGGGAATATATCATAGAAATTCCATGAGCAGCATTGAACATTTTTTTTTCTGTGTTTACTGTTGCTATAGCAAGTGTTAACATTGGCAACATGAAGGTCATTGATGTGAAAAGAATTCTGTTTTCTTCAGCAATCATGAGTCAGGTAGATGAACAGTAGCCCTGATTCTTTCCCCAGCACAAAGGTTGTACTTTTTTATATATGCTTTGCCTCTCTTGAAGAAAGGGCCCCTTTGTGCTGCTCGAGTATGGCACTGTTTCTATTTAGATTTCTAGGATGAATAAAATGTTTTCTTAAATTAATTTTAAGCTCAGCCCACTACAATCATCGGTTTAGTAGCGATACCTTCTATAACAATATATCCCATTGCTGAGGGATACAGTAGTTATGTAATACCCTCTACCCAAGTTAAAGGTCCGAGCCACAGACAAAAATCTGCTGGTCTGCTCAATTTCATTCAATATCTGTACTGTGCTAAAAAACAATAATATATACAGGGCATTCCATTTAAGGCCAATACTAAATGTTTGCATTACAATACAATTTAATGAACCAAGAAAGAAAGTTGTGTTGCATTTTTCCAGTGAAGTAATTAAAACAATACTCAAATCTAGATTAAACCACTAAATATACTCAACTGCAACTGATTACTGTTGGTTAGCCTAGTACCAATTGAGAACACAGCCATATAATGCATGCTCCACTCAGTATCTGCTTTTCCTTACAAAAGAGGACAGGACACTTGAACTCAAATTGAGGAAGATGTGAGGTGAATCTGAAAAATTACCTACACAAACTATAGAATGTTGCAAAAGGTAGTTATAGTTGCAAAATGGCAACATTTTACAAATTTAATAAATCATGCTCAATAGAACTGCCTAG
The DNA here is from genome assembly GCF_964261635.1 of Lissotriton helveticus. Taxonomy (NCBI): domain Eukaryota; kingdom Metazoa; phylum Chordata; class Amphibia; order Caudata; family Salamandridae; genus Lissotriton; species Lissotriton helveticus. The sequence goes on from NC_136063.1 coordinate 667,784,313, forward strand.
GGCTGTTTAAAATCTATAAGGAATTATCTTGGAAAACAGTCTTTTTAATGCCTTTTAGGATTGAAGCAATTCATTAGCACACTGCTCCTTAAAAAGACTAGATATCTATAGTATAATTGCTGCAAAAGAGAAAGAAAGGGCTTTGCACATTCAGCCTCCTGAGCCTTCTGATTTCAGAAACCCTCACCTACTCCAACTTCCTATGCTAGGGAGCCCCGTGGTGGCGACTTAAGTAAAATCTGAGTAGATGGTTACCATCTTTTCCAAGCTATGGGTGAGGGCGCTGTTACTTGCAGTGTTTCTGAGGGTGCGTGGCTATAAGTCATTACTGCCACTGCCCCGTGTGTCTTACACCCGTCTCTTGCTCTATCGTGAAGGATGCATCGATGAACAATGATTCACTCTCTAAGATGGGATCCTCCTCTGCCTGGCTAATCTCCTCAGGGTTGTATGTTACACTGTCAAGGATCCTCTCCCCCTTATGAACCTCATGGGCTAGGAACGTGGCTGGGTTCATTAGGTAGCACTGTACTATTTTTAGAGATGGTCTAGAGAACATCAATTTGTACCCCGAAACCTGTTGTGTAGTCAATGTGCTCATGGTCTTTTGGATGACTGCAAACAATGAATGCTCTGCATGCAATGTCAGCTGTGCCCCCTATAAAATGGAGGTGCGTTTGATGATGGCAAAGGCTGCTGCTGGTAGTACCTGCTCGCCTGGAAAATGACCCTGCATGACTGAATCCAAGAGCCCACTGTAGTACGCAAGGGGTTTGTGTCCCAGGGGGTATTGTTGTGTTAAGAAAGCTGACATGACTCGCCCGTCGATGTGGCTGAATAAGAAGAATTTCTTCTTATAATCGGGCGTTCCTGAAATGGGTGAGTGTGTTATCTCTGTTTTGAGCTTGCTGAAGGCTTCATGCTTTTCAGGCATCCACTTCTATTCCTTTTGGCTAGTTTTTGCCTTTTTATGGTTTTGAGTAAGGAGGCAATAAGCACCCTCTAGTCAAGGACCCACTGCCGGACATAGTTGCATAGAGCTAAAATCTTTTGCATATCCTTTTCCGTTTTTGGTTGTGGCATGGCCCGATGGACTCTGTACGTTCCAGCACGATCCGCCGACTGAGATTAGTTGGCCCAAATACCTAGCCTCCTGTTGTACATACTGCAACTTCCCCTTCTCCACTTTGTACCCTCTCCTGGAAAGTGCAGTCAAGAAGGCTATCGTGGTCTGGCAACATACGTCCTCTGCGTACTGCATATTACAATGTTGCCAGCCTACTGAATCCGGATGAGGTTCAATTGTAAGTTAGCAAGATCCTTCCACAATATTCTATTGAAGATACTGGGGGACTCACAGCACCCTTACAATAGTCTCTGGTATAGCAGCTGAACCCCTCAGAATGTGAATGCATTCAGGTGCTTGCTGTTGGGGTGCAGCAAAACGCTAAATAACATGTTCTTGATGTCTGTCATGGAAAATAGTAGGCATCCGCAGGTATGTTTCTCAAAACAATGGAGGCCTCTGGCACTACAGGGATTTCAGGGTCCACAATGTCATTGAAGGGGCGTAATTCCTGCACCAAGCACCAGGTCCCTCCCTTACTCTTTCTTACTGGAAACATTTTGTGTATTGCAGGAGGAGACTCCAACATGGAGGACCTCCTGATCAATTAGTGCTTAACTTGCTTTGCCCTTATCCACTTCTTTGGAGAACGGGTGCTGGCAGACCCAGGGCAGGATTGCCCCTTCTCACAGGGTTGTCTTCACTGGTTTGATGGTATTGAAGAGCTCCACGTCATAGGGTCCTTTGGCCCATAACTGTGGCAGTACTGTTGACAAGTTTTGCCATGGGCAATGGGGTCCTATTCTGCTGTTCCACCCTAACCATAATCATGTCAGCGAAGATTATTTCTGTGTCCCTAACATACAAATTCCACCCTGTATCACACCCAGGGGGCATGCATACAATCTCTATCACGCCCAGTGGTCCAAGCAAACAACACCTTCCTCTTCTTTATGATACCAACAGTGTTAGGAAACAGGTAGCACTGAGAAAACCCTTTTAGGCTAAAAATAAGATCAAGGTACTGGCCATTTATCACACCGAGGGCCTATAAGTACCGGCTGTATCAGGCCCAGTGGTCCAAGTGGTGAGATCTTGCCCTGGTAACACACCCAGGGGACAATTGTCCCATCTGATTCACGCCCAGCTGTCCAAGCGGCTAACATCCTTTTTCGGAACAGGTTCAGCAGAACTCTCAATCAATGGTGGCATCTGCTTACATTTCTTGCTGCACAGATGTGAATCCATCCGGGCGGGGTCCTTTCCATTGGCCCCGGTCGGGTTTAAAGCATCAATCTCTCCTATCTGACTTACCAAAATGTTGCTTGAATGTGAATTTACATTGAAAAAAAGACAAGAGGCATTTGGCAAAACAGGTACTCTTGGTTGAATTAAACACTTTGGCCGAAGGCACAGTTACAGAAGCGGATCTGAGGACTGTTTCAAAGTACAATCGATTTAAGCGCTATTACATACATTTCTTGGAGCATCATTAAGCAATTGATAGATATCTTAAAGGGAGAGGAATGTGGGCCTAGTCATGGAGTTACAAATTACTCCCACCTGATAACAAATGCAGGTGGGTCTCGACTTTGCCTGGACACTATGAGGACCATTGGATAACATGTCCAGATGTCTGGCATGAGGAACGCGTGATCACTGCATGTGTTGTGTGTGCTGTGCCCCGATTAGCTGAGTGTTCCGGACTTCATGTGGCCTCTAACATTATGATGTTTTGGGAAAATGCACCCCCCGGCCATGTGCGCTTTTTGGGGCCAATTTCCTCTGACCATTGTGTTGTCGCTGCCTATCTGTGGGATTAATCTGGGGTTTTCCTGTTTGCGCGTTTGTTTTGCTGGTTATGTACCACCCAACCTGTGATCTATCCATCAGTTGCCCCTGGCCTAGTTTGTAGGACGTGCCTTTTCTGACTTAGGGTTGATGGAGAGGTCGTATCGGATGATTTCAATATAACAAGTTGTATTGTTACCAGAGAAATATGCAAGCTACTGTGGAAACGTTTGAGAACATCCCCATAATGGTGTAGGGCAATGTTCCCATTGCATGTAATTAAATATTGCTTGTGGCATACTTGCTTTATACAAGAAGTGATCACCATAATGGTGAAAATAGAACATTTAATCATAGTTAGAAATGTTTTCATACAATTCTTCTGAATTAAAAACAGTGGCATACTTGAGATCTTTCAGCTTTTCAAGCAGCGTATCAATGTCCCAATCATCGAAAACGGTACTAGGGGTGATAAAATCATGTAAAGAGATGCAAAACACATATGGAATTTGCAAAATTTTAGTAGGACCGAATGTGTCATACAGTACCCTATCCCAAACAATTGCGAAAGGAACCAGAACAGCAGAAATGTTCATCAGGGAAAGGTCTTTTCACTCTTTGTGTGATGAAGAAAGGAGTGCTAAACCTAGTTCACTGTTTGTACTTCAGAGAGTTCTGGTAGATAGTGTCCACTGAGAAACAAGAAAAAGACTGTCACAAAACCAATCCACAGTATGATGCAAAGTAATGAAATTGTAATCCACAGGTATGGACATGATGGAACAAAGTACGTCTTCTTCAACCAAAAGTTGAAAAAATATTTACCTCAGAGAGGTGGAATTGGAGGTGGTAGTTGCTCAGATAAGTCAGATGGCCTAATGGCTAGAGCAGTTGACCTCAAAGCTCGGCAGGGACGCTCAGCATCCTGTGATTCTGGGCAAATCACTTAATCTCCCTGTGCCTAAACAAAAATATATGTGTCCAACTGTAACACAACTGGTGTTCATGTAAAGGGCTCTGATACAGTCAAGTTTGTGCTATGTAAAACAAAAAAAAAAGATGAGACGTCAACAAAGTAGCCGGAGGCTGTTCACTCTATTTTTGGTAGTTCTGGATGTTGTGTAGAACTTGTAGTTGGCCCGAATTGTGGTATGTATAAGGTTTCCCAATTAGAAATCTGTGTTTTTTTGCAAGCTGTTGGTATAGTTGTTGTAGATGAAGCATGTAGAAGAGATCCCCAGCCAGGGAGTAGACGCTTCATCGTAATCAAAACATCCAATGGGACTTCCTGGATAGAGTGAGAGGGGACACATAACTACTCAGGATCCCATGTGCCCTACTGTGTAGAACCCGCCACATGATGTGGTTTGATGAGATCTATTGACACAAGTCTCTTGGTTTTGCAACCAGAATGGGGTGGCAAAAGTACAGTTCTGGTACCTTTAACAGCCAGGACAGGTACAGTTGCTCTATAAGATGGACCAAATTCTTTTACTCCACAATTTTCTCTCTGACCAGTTTGACAATCTTGGGGATCAAGCTGGAGGCTTCTGGTGGTTCCTTCTCTTCTCCTGTAGTGGTGTATTTTATATGGATACTGCTTTGCATGTCACAGAAACTGTTCAGTTCCTTTAAAACAGCTAATGATTCATTTATATCAAAAAGCGTTTGTGCTGCCACTATGCTTGGACAGTTGAGGTCCGATACACACATCTTAGCCGCAAAAAGGATCTCATAGGCAGTCTGTTCACCCAGGGATTTTCTAGGCAGATTGGTTAATGCTCTTTGGACACCACATAAGTGATGGGCCCAATTTCAACCTGAGCCTAGTCCCTTGCTGTTAAAGAAGACTGCTTTAACCCTCTGTTCTTCCTTTCCACTACTGCGTTTCCCTCTGGATGGTAGGGGGAGAAGTACTGCACGGTCACGCCGAATTCTCCCATGGTGTCTTTGTAAGCCTTAGAAGTGAATGCTGGCCCCTGGTCTGAATAGAATGAGCCAACTGTGTATGGCCAGATAAAGACTTGCAAGTCTTTGATAACAGTTTAGGCATCAGCCAATCACTGTGACCATACCTATAGGAATTAAAAGCAGGAATCTACAGCAATGAAGATGTATTTGTAAGCTCCATTTGAGTCCAAGGGACTGCAGTGATCCAGATAAATACAAGTGTCAACAATCAAATCTCTTGGAGAAATCTCTTCTTCCCCCTCATACGTACTATACTTCTTAAAATCCATGCATTCCAAGTAAGCTAAAATCTTTGGGACCAGCTTTGTCGGTCTAGTGTGCGCCTCAGCTCTGAATGAAGGAGGCAGACACTACGTATTCATTAGGAGTGATAAAATATTTGGTGTTGTCTCGAAGAAGGTGGTGCTACTTTGTCAATCCACCGAACGCATCAACTCCCATCTCTTTGAGTTTGAGGAACGATGTGTTATATGTTGAAAAAGGCTCAGATAACGTAATAATTCTATTGCTTCCTTCAAATTAACAAAGTTGTAATGACAAATGTGTATATCTTATGTGTTGTCACTCATGTTACAGTGTATTTGTGATATATTGGGCAATATATTTTTATTGAATCTTTGACAGTTTTTAAATTGATGAATTTTATGTAACTGTATAAATTACTCCATATTGTTTGATACATTAAATACTGATTGTTAATAATTGTCATGCGGGTCCTTTACAAGACGGGTACAAAGGAATGCATGGATTGTAAGAAGTGCAGTACGTATGAGGTGAGAGAATAGATTTTTCCAAGAGATTTTATTGTTGACACTTATATCACTTATGGAACTCTGCCTCTTAGTGTAGAGGGGCCTCTCTCTTTAATTTCCAGATAAATACAAGCCAGAGGCCTGTCTGAAATTAAATGATGTGTCTGTGGTGGCCCTGCTACGGTGGATCCCTTTATCTGCTGGCAGATGTTATATTTAAGGACAAAGTCCCTAGTCTGTTTGGAAAGACCTGGCTGCAAATAGTGATGCTGCAATAGTGAAAATGTTGCCACCACCACTATGTTAGCAGATATTAAACCCTCATGTGCTGCTCTGATCAAACCAAATCTGCAATCTGAATTTGGTGTTACTCTATACCTCACACTGGGTATATGAGCATAATGTATATTTTGTGCACTTAAGTGGTATGAGTACTTCGCTGGAAAGCGTTTCGGCAGATGTTTGCCTTCATGTGCAGTGTTGATAGCCATCATTATGTTTTTATCTACTCTCGTACTTGAACTAATAATCACAGCGACAGCAGCAGTTTATTCTGTTGCTTTTGCAGCTTCATCAGCTATTTAATTCCCTGCCACATGCATCCCTACTTGATAAAAACTCAAGGTATGGATCATAAGTCCTTAGCAAGCATTATTTCAGCTTGGCCACCATGCCCTCAAAGCATTTTGTGCTTGATGGTGTACCCTTTTGAATCTCTGAATCCATTTTGGCTCCAATAGTGTAGATACTCATTGTAAGACTGCACACAATAATACGAATCACACACAATCAGTGTGGAGAATTAGGGATTTGTATTCTCCAGTGCCAGAATTAGAGCCCTCAGTTCCACCAGCTGTGCAATCACCAAGTGACTGCGGGTAGGTCTTTTCTGAGTGGAATTCTCCTTCCCTCATGCACCCTTTTAGATCTGCCCTTGGTGCACTGTATTGGTGCCTTGTCCCTACTGAAGACTGTGAAGAACCATCAGTATTGATGATGTACTCATACTGATCAAGAGGCATGTCTTCATTAGGCATAGGATATTTGTGTTCATATTGCAGAAATGCTGGTGTTTGTAGTGTAGAGTTCAATCTGTACCCTAAATCTGTTGCAGTGGGAGAGTAGGCCCACAGTATCCATTTTGGAAGTCATGCTTTTACTTTAGCCACTAAGGCTGGCACTTGAGTCACAACAATTATTTGCTTTCCAAAAGCCAATGCTCTCCTACTCACCAGAGCAGTCTGTACCGCCATCAGAATCTTTTCTGTCAGTGCAAAATACATCTTGGCATTGGCCTATCAATGCAGTTTATATGTTATGTTAATAAAGCTTGTTAAGTGCACTGCTACCCTGAGCTGTCCTGGCGCTGGGAGTTGCCTACTTGGTTACTGGGCAGAAATTATTATTTCAGGAGAAAAGCCAGGTTTTCAGCCCCCTTCTAAAAGGAAGGAGCTCGGTTACACTTCTGAGGTGGAGGGGAAGGCAATTCCAAGCCTTTGCGGCACAGCAGAAAAAACTCCTGCCCCCCCCATTGGCTGTTTTAACCCGTGGAATTTGTATTTGTTTTGCATCGGCTGAGCACAGTGCTCTGCCGGGAACATACCATTGGAGATGTTGTCTCATGTAAGCAGGGTCCGCTCCTTTCAGGGCCATAAAGACCGTACAGAGGGCCTTAAATTCCACACGTTGTTTCACCGGAAGCCAATTGGTACAGTGTCACCCTCGTTGAATGTAATGTAAGTATATCCTGATGACCCTGCAATGATCCAGATCACCAGGTTTGTAGTGTTTATACATATGTGTAAGTGTTTTGAAGCTAGCATGTCAGCTTGTACTGAACATAAGATCTGTGTGTGTTCAGTTGTCCAATGTGTACTTGAAAAGTCTGGACACATAAAGTTGTAGAAAGGTTTAACCTGTTCTGTGTAATCTGTAATGTATGTTCCACCAAATTTAGAAATCCCAATATGGATAGAAGTGTCTTCATTGAGTTTGGTGGTTGTAACAGGGCACAAGGCTTTTGCCTTCACTTGACAGCATGTATCCCAGAAACAAGACACTGAGGTGGGGAATTTTTGTTTTTTTAAATTACATTTGTAGTCCATGTGAGCAAATCCCAAGATTATGCGATCTACTCTTCTTAAGTGTGTAGATAGGTCATCATCCATTAAATAAATGTTATTGTCATAGAACATTGACTGTTCATCAAATTCTTGTAGAAGTTCTGTAACTTGAGCAGAGAACAGCCCGGGGCTATTTCACCTCTGGGGCAAATGACAGAACTGCCGTTGAGAACCCAGCATAGAAAATGCTGTCAAATACCTGCTTCCAGACACTATATTCTGGCATAAAAATCAATTTGAGATATCTAGTGTAGTTTTGTGTTTTTTGCACACAATATTATTCATTAGTGATGCACAGTACGCATTTTGTCCTGCAAATGTCTGTGTAACTATGTTTAAATGTCTGTAGTGTAAAACTAGATGATGTGAATGGTCTGGTTTCATAACTGAAAAGAAGGGGTTATTCATAGGAGAGGTGACATTTTCTATTACATTGGAATGCAAGCTGTGTGATAATCTCTCTAACTTGTTTCTTACCCTAATTTTTAATGGGGTATTGTCTTGATAGTTGTGAGGTCGACCTCAATGATATTCCATGATATGGGCAAATGTCATCACACACCGCATGGTTGCAAGATAACACAGGAGTTAGAGCTAACGCCCACTCCTTGGCTTAAGAATGCTTAACTCATTCTGGGACAAGGTTAGAAAAATCTGGAGAAATTACTGTTTCTTTGTTTGGGCAATCCATCACAAATTCAAGTGGCCAATCCTTTTCAGCCAAAATAATATAATAGCTTAATGACACATTCTTCCAAAAGAGAGCATTAATATTCCTAGCTGCGTCTCGTTCTAGCTGGAGTTGTATCTCATATATAAGATGTGGGACACTTACTCTAGTATCCAGTGTTTCTATTCAGATATAGTCACTCAATGATACTCCCACCAGACAATCCATCAGGTTCCAGCAAACTTTCATGAAATTTGCTGTGATGTCCAGCATTGTCAGAGCCCATTCATATTTTATTTATTTTATTTAAGAAGTTTTCTCTAACGCTGTCCAGACCCAAGGTAATTTGAGCGCTTTACAGTAGGAGCATCGCAAATAATCATCTGATACATGACATAGGAGCGATGTAACAACCAACGAGTGTCAGAGAAGAGAGCAGCGTGTTGTAGAGCAGAGCCTTTTTGGCTTCAAGATTCTTCGAAGTCTTAGGATTGGAGCATCGCTCAATGGTTGCTGTCTGTCCCAGGTTATCCACTTCCTAGGGAGCGGTTGAGGACCAGGGATTTGAGTTGTCTTTTGAATTCCACAAAGGAAGGCAAGGTTCTGATGTGCGGGGTGATGGAATTCCAGATTTTGGGGGCGCTTCCAGTGAAAGAGCATTCAGCTGTTCTTTTCCTTCTGGTTTTAGGTGGGATGAGAAGGAGGGAGTTGGAACTTCTCAGATTCCTGGATTAACCTGCTTTTCAGAGTTTTTTCGCCAGGTACTCGGGTTTGCCACTGTGAAGGGCTTTATGGGTTAAGCAGGCTGTTCTGAAGCTACTTCGCATTTCGGCTGGAAGCCATTTGAGTTCTTTGAGCGCAGGGGAGATATGATCAGATTTTTTGATGCTGGTGATCATTCTGGCTGCCGCATGTAATGTTGTTTTGATGGGGGCCAGGTGCGATTTAGGGATTCCTGTTAGGACTGGGTTCCCATAGTCCAGTCTTGATAGTACCAAAGATTGGGTGGCCAGTTTAAGGTCCTTGGTTGTAATGTAGGGTTTGATTTTTTTCAAAAGTCTGAGGTTAAGGAACGCACTTTTGGCCGAGTGCTTAATGTGTCTCATCATGTTCAGTTTTGGGTCTAAGGTGATGCCTAGAGATTTGACAGAATCTGCTAGAGTGAGATTCCCTTTGAGCACATCGATGGCCTTTAACCATTCAGTGATTTGGGGGTTATCCTCCTTTTTCGAGATGAGGAGTGTCTCGGTCTTGTCTGGATTTAGTTTCAGGTGGTTGCTTGTCAGCCAATCTTGTGCATCTTTCAGGACATCATTTAGTCTTTGAATGTCTTTGAGAGAGGTAGTTTCCAGATAGATCTGCGTATCATCCGCATAAAGGTGAAAGCGGATGTTGGCTTTTCTGAGTAGTTTGGAAAGAGGTTCCATGTTGATGTTGAAGAGTTGTGGAGAGAGCACCGATCTTTGGGGGAGCTCTTTTTGACTTGCTGGATTTCGGATGTGAAGTTTTTGATTTTTATTTTTTGTGTGCGGTTGTGTATAAAGGAGGAGAACCATTTAAGAACTACCTCACCAAGACCAGCTCTTTCTTGGAGAGCCCTTATGAGGAGTCAACCGTATCAAATGCTGCAGAGAGATCAAGGAGAATGAGGAGGCAGCATTTGTCAGAGTCTAGTGATCCATGTATATCGTCCATGATATTCAGAATCGGGGTTTCTGTGCTGCAGCCTTTTCTGAAGCCAGACTGGTGGGAGTCTAATAGGTTGATCTTGTCCAGGTGCTGTGTTAGTTGATGAAGTACGCATCTTTCTAGTATTTTTGAGAGCAGGGGGAGGTTTGACACAGATCTGAAATTGTTTAGATCTGTCCGATCTAGGCTGGGTTTTTTCAGCAGGGGGTGACTTGCCCCATTATAAGGCAATCAGTAGCCACTCCGTTTTTAGGGAGCTATTCATGCTTTTGCTCCAGAGCGGTGCAAAGGTGCACTTCATTTTTTTGATCAGTAGGGGAGGAATGGGGTCTAGCACATGTGCTGAGGGTTTGGAGGAGGAGATCAACGTGATTATCTCAGTTTCTTGCACAGGACTAAAGCTAAGCCATGGGTTGGGAGAAGAGCCAGGAGAGAGAACATGTGGCGCACCCGTGATGCTCTTCATAGGGTGGATTTGTTGATCTCTAAACATCATTTGATTTTTGATATCTTGTCGTTGAAGAACTGGGCGAAGTTGTCGCAGAGTTCTTTGGACGCCTTTACAGATGAGGACACTGGCTTGGAGGTTTGTTGTCTAATGATGCTATAGAGCTCCTTAGGTCAGTTTTTGGCACTGTCCAGTGCCTCACGGATGAAGCTGGATTTCTTGTTTTTGATGTGGTTGTTGTACTTCCTATGGGCTGATTTAAGTTGATCAGGAAGGATAGCGGTCAAGATGTTTCTCCACTTTCTTTCTTTGGCTCTTAGATTCCTCCTTTTGGAGTTGAGGTCAGAGTTGAACCATGAACTAGACGGGATGGCACTGCTCTTTTTGAGCTTTAAAAGAGCTATTTTGTCGAGTAAGGACACTAGCTCAGTATTGTACCGGTCAGTGAGGTCATTGGTGGAGAGGTGAACTTTGTTGTCAGGGAGAAGTGAACTTATCTGGTCTTCTAGATTCCCAGGGGACCTTGGGAGAGGTTTCTCAGCCATTTGGGAGGGTCTTGAGGGGGTGATTGGGAGAGAGTGGGGTGATTGATATGAAATAGGATCAAGTGGTGGTCTGACCAGTCGAAGGGGAGTATGTGGTTGACTGCGATTGTCTTCTTTTGCGCAATGATGGCATCCAGTGTGGCTCCTTTGTAGTGTATCTCCTCTGTGCAGTATTGGATTAGATTGTTATCACAGCGGAGACTGGATAGCAATTGGATTAGAGGGTTGTTGGTCTCGTTACACCGTAGGTTCAGGTCACAGAGAATTAGATTATTGGTATCTCTGAGTGAACCTTGGGCTATCAGGTTGGATAGTTGTTCTCCAACACAGCATTTTTACCTGGGGGGTGATAGAGCAAGTGACACAGTAAAAAACCACAATCTTTGGTCTTGATATTGGAGGAGTGACATTCAAACGAATCGTAAAAGAAAGCGTTAGTTTCCGTGATGACCAGATTGTCCTTGTGGATAAGGGCAACCCCTCCTCCTCGCTGGTCTATCCTGTCTTTGTTGATGAGGGAGAAGCCTGGGGGTACCAGCATGTCTAGGCAAGGAGGCGACATCTTGTTTAGCCAGGTCTCTGTGAGGAAGCAATGAGAAGAGGCGGATGCTTGTCGAGAGTTATCCTTCACAAAATTACGCTTAATTTTAGGTTTACTAGGTCTGGCTCCCATATTATCTCTACCCACTGATGCGCAAGTTTCCTCAATAATGTTTGGTAATTTGCACTCCTGTTGTCCCTGAGCCAAATCCTGTAGGCACTGGCATATAACCAATGCTGCTGCTTCCCCTTTAACATTACTTTACATAATGATGGACACTGCAGCAAAATTATACATCAGTTTCATCCCCAAATCCAGGGCCAAGCCCGCCCTGTACTTATTTTGAATCTGTGTAAACACATCTAATAAAACAGCTAATGAAGGTGTACCTTGAGCTCTGGTATATACTGCAGTAAAGACCGTATCCCATGTGGTGTAGTCCTCACACAGGGAAGCCATCCACATAGACAAGCAATTTGTAAGAATTCTGTGTTTTTTCCTGAGGCCCCCTATTGGGAAAACTGCTGGATTGTTTATTGTGCGATCCAGAACAGAACCTCATCCCGTCCGGTGGATATGTTACCCATAACAGCATTGCTAGTCTGTGGACTTATACCTGGTGTAGCCAATTGAGATTGTGCAGCTTGAGCTGCCCTCACAGGATTTATTGTCATTGCTTGCAAGGCAAACTGTGTTAAACATCTATATGTTTGGACTAAATCTGTGTATAATGTATGTAAATCTGGAGCTCCTAGATCTTTCAGCTACTAGTAGCCCGCCAATACCTTCAAAGTAGTTTTCAGAGGAGAAGTCTAGCCTAATAAAGAAGGCAGCACTGCTCATCGCAAGACACTTAGAGTGACAGCCAGCTACACCTAGGGCAGTAACTCATACTAACACTCACACACACAAACTGTATCAGCCTATAGGGCCAGCCACTTGACACTCTGTATCCAGTCTCAATATAACTAAGCCACAAGGAGATATACCATGTTGTAGTCCCTGCATCATCAGTCACAGCATGTGTGTGAACAGTGGACCATAAAAGAAGTATGGTAGCAGTAGCCTGAGCAGTAATCAGTGCTGACCCACCAAAGTGTGGGACTGCAGGAGTCAGAGTGAAAATATGTCAGTTGGATGCATGATCAGCTCCAGATCTGAGGAGAAGAGGGAATGATCCAGATCATAGAAAATTAAGAGACTCATCAGCATTTATATGCGTCCATGATAAACACTATTTCTTCCTGACAGCTGCTCCTGCTGTCAATGACCACCAAATGTGTATGCTACCCCCCTCATAAGGGTGTTACCTCTGACATAATTGAGTCTTTTCCTGGAATAATAGTGCCAATGGCATAATAATCATCATATTTTACTATTTGGGGTATTTTTGGTCTAGTTGTGGTATACTGGCATGACTGGCCTACATTAACGTATTCCTGGCATAATAATGGCCATGACTGATATATGGTCTCTGGGTTTTCTTCTGGAAACTTGAGTTTGTTTGCCCACAGTGGAAAGTGGTATTTGATACAAAAATTAGCATTTTAAGAAACTGATGAATGATAATTCAAGCTGAGCGGAGGAAACCTACTGCTGTACTTATGTCCTTTGTGCAGGAGGGCATGTCAAGATTTGATTGTTACTTCATAAGTCAGGTGGAGACATTTTATATTGATGAACGTTTTCCTGTCATTTCTACTGGTAACCGCACCTGGAATACCCGGGTTGTAACTACTGATAATTTTACTTAGGGTGGTCATAGTGTACTGTAGTCACTATTTTACAGTTATACAATTTACTAGTAGCTCAGAAAGACCTTCTTAGAGCAGAAGTAGCTCGTACTACAGAAAAGGTTGGAGACTGCTCTCAGGTGATCCATTAAATAAGAGCCCAAACTCTAAAGTTGGTGGGGCCATGTAGTACGGCTTGTACCAAGTGTGGTAAAACTGTGCGTTTGTCGGACAACATAAGTGTTGGGAATTGTGCAAGTCTGATTCCCCACAACCCCTCAGGAGATGTTGACCTATAGTCCTGCTAGTTCTTAGTGCATCATCCAAATCCCTAACTTTACAGGGTAAAACATGTGTGTGCAACCTCAGAACATGAAAACCCTGACTCCCTAAGGAAAACGTGGCAACCATTTTGTTTGGACTCTCGTGCATACCCAAATAAATATACAAGAAATACTTAGCAAGGCTTTATAAAATTATTTGCAGCATCGTGATTCTTGCATAAAATGCATGCACTACGATTATGAGTAGAATGAAACAGATTATCATAATTAGCATTACAAGAATAGTGAAAAGAATAAATATTTCCATGATTGTGCATAATTAGCATTACAAGAATAGTGAAAAGAATAAATATTTCCATGCTTGTGCTAAGTTAGTGTATATATTCATACATATAAGTACTGGGTGTACATGTATTTCTAAAAAGTTCTCCCTAACCTTGTCTTGCCTAGAGTGGGTCATCTGCCAAAACCCTTCTGGGTGGACTAACTTCCCGTTACGTGTGGGTTTACTGTCATCAGGCTATCCATCTTGGTGCAGAGCTGGACATCCCTTATGCTGGTACGCAGGTATCAGCACTCGGCTGAGTGCTCCTCTGTCTAAACAAGGAAGTGGATGTATAGTTATATCAATAGAACCCATGTGGCCCTTTCGCAATCTCTGTTTGGGCCACAGTTGTTTATTCTAGTTAGTTAGCGGCATCACCAACAGGACAAATAATAAACACAACATTTGCATAGTGTACTTTATCCCTTACTGAATGTTCAAGGTATCATGATAGAATGCCTATGAAGTTGAAATGTAAGCAATGTAGATTCAGAGAATTGTATCCTGCATTGACATGTACGCTAAAGTTTGTCAAAAGTAATTTTATGTAAAAGAGAAGGCAACTTAAGAAACGTGAACATGTAAAAGGTGCTGTTTCTTCTAGGCTTATCCTGACCACGTGACACTGGCATCAGTTTGGAGTTGGAAGTTGAGGTAGATGTGCTGGCGATGCACCTTGTGGCTGATAGTGATGCCTCCTCCGTGTCTGTTGGTGCGGTCTTGGTGTATCATCTTGATGTCAGGGTTGAGGAGGGGTTGAGCTAGGTCTTGGTGAGGAGCATCACATTGGGGATGAGGGTAGTGATATTATCCCAGATTTCTTGGCATGTTTGCAGAGGGACCGGGTGTTGAGCAAAATGCAGTGGAGCAGGTCCAGAGTGTTCATGGTCTCCTGGGTGGGTCCAGCGAGGGTTCCCATTTGGCTTTAGGGACAGCTACTCTGCGGCACTGAAAAGTTTCAGAGAGGTCACCATGTTTTTTTGCAGTCACCCAGCAGACTTTTTCTTTTCATTTACAAAAACAAACTCCCAAAAGGGAAGCTTGTTTTTGTAAACAAATAAAGTAATACTCTGGGAGTTTACTGCTGGCCTTTTCTGGAGGTTCTGTACAAGAAAAAAGCATGCCACTTACCCTGACAACCCGAGGCCAATCAGTCTATTGGTGGAAGTGTTTCTCTGGCAGATGACAGCACTGCCAGCGTAAACATGACTCAGTCCAACTCCAAATAGAGTGGGCAGAATGTGAGGTTAGTTGACAGGGTACTCCAACTCATTTAAAATGGTGTAGTTTGTCTTCTAATTTTTTTTATTGATTTATTTATAACAATGCATCTTAGTCTAATCAATTGATATATAAACATTCATACATGGTATACAAAGTTTAAAACACAAAGAGAGAAGACAAAACACTTATATATACTATGCAGAAGCCCCCATGGCTCTAGTGATCTGTCACCACCCTTTCCACGTTCTGCTCTCAACCCTCTTTTACTTAGGATGTTAGTGCCACCCATGTCTTTCAAATTGTATACATGTTTTTTAAGGATCCTGTACGTTTACCATACAGCACTTCGTAAGTATGTACTGAATGCATCCACTGTAGGAAAGTGGAGATTCTAGGCAATTGACAGTTAGCTAAGATCAATGATCTAGCCACCAGCATTGAAATAAAGAATAACTGTTGTTGTCTAATAGATAGGTCTCCTTCCCGGACTGCTAGCCCAAAAAGAGCATCCTGTGGATTTGGCACGATATTCACCCCTAATTTAAAGCTAGTTTTCACAAAAATAACTTGTCAGTAATCCCTTAGATGGCTACAGGTGAATATAGTGTGGAGCCAGTAACCACTCTTATCATTACACCTACAAGTCTTTGGCTCCACCTCAGGATAGAATTGATGCAGTTTTGCTGGGGTATGATACTGCAGCCATTTGCTATAGAAAGATATTCTTCTTCTAACTGCCTTAACGCTAATGTGATTAAAGAACTTCCACTGTGACATATCGACTTTGCACCCGGTGGAAGACTCAATCCAATATAATACCTCAGATACCTTACTGTCTTTGCCTTTGGAATGCAGCAATTTGTACCAATTACCCATGCCAACTAATGTGGATACAAAATACGCCGAACTAACCCCCTCCTCCATAATACAGCCCTCGCAAAACGATTTAATCAAGAGAAAGCTCAAAAAGATTGAAGGGTTAGTGCTGTGATTTGAGTTACACAATTGCTGCCAGGTCGGGGTTCATTATTTCTGAAGAAATCTCGAATCCTCCTATATCTGTTCTATACCACTTACTATACGTATCCGTAGATAATTGCAATCCTAATAGCCTACATTAGGCTAGGTTCAGAGGCGGATGAAGCCTCGGTATTGCCCAACTTTCCCATATCCTGTTAAATCTCTCAACAATTAAATGCGGTGTCTTATATCTTGTTTTTAAGGGAGTCTCAGCATTAACAGGAAGGGAGGAAGGTTGATTTCAGATGACTTCACCATTTGTTCTAGATAAAAGTTAATGTCGCTAGGGACGTTAGAGTAAGACCTCACTAAACAATTCATCAAGACAAACTTTATGTTAGGTAATGCTAGTCCCCTCTCTTTATAGTCCAGCTCAATAGCCTCTTAATTTTAATCTACTTTTTTTGCCCTGCCAAATAAAATGTTAGATAACAAAATTAATTGACCGAAAAAATGACAGTGATCAAGATCCCAAAAATATCTTATGGGCAGCTTGCCTTCTAAACTCTAAATTAATAGATTAAGGGGCAGATTTACAAGCCCCTTGCGCCACTTTTGCGTCACTTTTAACATGGGAAAAGTGACGCAAAAGTGGCGCAAGAGGCTTGTGAATCTGTCCCTAAGTACGTTTGTAAACTAGATCATAAACATTTACTCTCTTTCCAAAGCACACTTGGTGTGATAGCAAGCCTTATTCCGGCTATTTTTGCAGGGAGAACACTTCCCAGGCTGTTTCTTTTCCTGAAGTTTCGGTACGTTAATCTACTTACACCTTCAGAAAGCTCTTTAGCGGACTGCATTGTTCCGCAAAACATGGGTTGGATGTTTATTTTTGTTATATATCTGAATACAAGAACACATTCAAATATACATAAAAGTTTCTGTGAATTATATATTTGTTGATACTGACTAAATCCTGCTTTCAAGAAGAGTTATACGCTTCAAAAATTGCAATTTGACCAGCCTGATTTACATTCGAGCTGTGAAAAAAATCCAAAAGTTTTGCTGATGCGTAATAAGCATAATTTTTGCTTGAGTCATCGTCTGTGTAAAATTTACCCTTGTGGTATGAACTTGCATGACCTTGCATGCAGAAGTCATGATATGTCTGCTCAGTATGTTTCTATACAGTTCCTAGAGTCGAGTGGTGAACATTGCTAGGCCAGCACAAGCTGCATCAGCATCGCCCCAGTTTCCCAGTTTCGGTGACTCAGGCATTTATTCATAGGAGTGAAATAAGTGACAAGTGAAAGTGTAAGAAAATAGAAAATAAATAAAACACAGAACACTTAATAATAGGGAGTTACCCAAAATTATCTCTATTAAAAAAAAAAATCACACAGGCCTTATTTTGAGTATCTAAAAAAGAAGAGCATCTAAATCCAGAAGACAGATTGACAATTTGTAAGCATTCTTTAGGTGGTGAAATTAAAACAAGTGCAGTTATACTGATAGGGAGTTTAAATAAAAATGCAATAATATAGGTTATAATAAATGTGCAGTATTAACGTGCTAGTTAAAATAAAAGAAAAGGTCGTTTGAAAATGAAAGTGCCTAAAGTTGTTCATCTAGAAATGCTTTATATATAAATTGATGTTTCTTAGTAGAAAGACTCGATCATGCACACCGAAGATACTGCAAAGTGTGAAACACTTAACCTCCACAAAAGGATGCTTTTCCATAATAAGATTAACATTTCATAAAATGACACATATTTCTTGTAGAATTGTTTCTAATATGAATAGAACTTATTGTTATAATAAATAGGATTTATCCTCATAAATGTGAATATGTGCAACCTTATATGAAGAATCAGCACATAATGTAGATGTTGAACTCTTTAACTACTCAAATTTCCTTTTCAGAATATGTAATTGCAAAAATGTTTACTCTTCATTAAAAGATGTTTCAGTGTCTACATAGGTTGTTTGGGCAGACGTTTGTTTCGCACGACAGATTGGTACAAGTATATTTGGAAAAGCTAGCCATAAGTGGAGTTGAACCCTGTTCAGCCTTAGTTACAACAAATTTAGCTAACGCATTTGATAAACTTGTTTCTCGAAGATCTGATGAAGAGCTGTCTTGTTTCCATGAAGACATTGGACGATGACTTGATAGAAGTAGACATGAGAGGCAACTGTTGCAGAATCTACCAAAATGCGATGCTTATATAAGTGGGTGTTCCTAATTTAGTTAACACTCTTTAGACACTCTCCTTACCTTTCCTTTGCCAATCACTCTCACTTGCTCACTTTCGTAGACACTCCTGTCTGCAAAGCTTTGATTGAGAACCTTATTGTTCTGAGACTCGACTGAATTTCTTGAACTTCTCTTTATGGGATGTCCTGCTTTGATATTTCACATTGATCGAAACTGAGTTTACTGAAGCTTTATGCGACAGCTCATGATGAATTCTAAGTGACTCCTTTCTTTAATTCTTAGAATAGGGATCTTTTCCTTTATAGAACGTGCTTATTATTTGCATGATTCATGTTTATATTTATGCTAGTGATATTTACAATTCTTATTGATTAAAAAAAGTGATAATAGACATGAGCTACTAAACAAGTCGAATTCAATAAAACATTTTAAACTTCCCTAACTCTCTTCATTGACTCGCACCATAATGATTTTTGGTGTAAACTAATGATATTGATGATTTAATTTTCTCTTCATGCCACAACGGCCAATATCTATTGGCTAGACCAAAAAAAAAAATAATAATAATAATAATTCTTTTATTGTATAGTTAATAAAAACCGTTTACAATATCAAATGCAGCATTTAAGATATATAGAAAAAGACTTTCTTATACAGTGTTAAAACAACAGTTGGTTGAAAATGGTGAACAAAATGTTGGTAATGACCTAATGATTCAGAGAGCTGATTCAATGTTTGGAGAATACAAATTAAGAGATCAAGAAGGTCGAGTTTATGTTAGCTCTTTTCACAATTTCCTGTTTTTTTTCAAAATTAATAAGATATTTGATTGTTCGGCAAATAAATTGTGAGTCCACTGAGTCCCATGCTTGAAGAATCGCTGAGCGGCATGTGCGAATTCCTTTTTCATTAAATTTTGCCTTGAGTAAGCGCCGGCATTCATTATCGAATACAGGGCAAATGCAGATCAAGTGAATAATGTCTTGTCCGGCAGCACCGCATAAGTTACACTCCTTTGGGCCTGGTGTCCTCCAGCCAGGTTGGTCGGCGTTTGTAGGCAATTTGCCCATACGTAGGTTTAGGTATTTTAGTTTGAAGTGTGAGGGAAAGGCAAGCCCTAGATAGACTGCAGGTACCAGCTTCTTATAGGATTGTATTATCATCCAAGCGTGCGAGCGATGACTCAGAATTGTTTTGTCATCGATCAACGAGTGCATGTTAACTGCCTTTTTTACAGCCTGCTTGAATGAGGTTACGGGTAGCTTCCTTTCCCACAATGACGCCAACTTCGTGATTTCAAGGGAGGAGTTTAATTACTTCACATACTGGGAATTTGGATTGCTTTGCATGGCTTCCCAAATGGCGAGGTTGATTTCTGTTTCGCGGTTCAATCAGATGTTATACCAAAATTTGACTGTCTCATATTTTTTGTGCAATGTTTGGCACTGCAAACCAAATTCGAGCCGAACCTGGGCGGGTGAGGCGTCACATGGTAAGCTGAATACACGTTTATACACTCTTGTTTGAATTTTGTCTAAGAGCGGTGCACTCCTTCCACAATGTACCACACTGCCATAAGCTATTGTTGGAAGTAGCTTGGCTTTGATGACTGTTAGAAGGGGAGTTAATAGAGGGTCTTTAAGCTGCTTAGATAAACTGCTGAATGCGTGAAGTAGGGCTGATCCTTTCTTCTCGATGGCATAAAAATGCATGGAAAAGGTGAACCGTCTGTCCAGATGTATCCCCAGGTACTTGTAGCTTTCCACTACTTCCAAGTTCTTTTTGTCAATTGTGTAGTTCAACAGTTTTATGCGGCGATGGGTTATTATCATGACCTTTGTTTTCTTACTGTTTATTTCCAAAAGGTTCTGTTTGGTATATTTGGCCAGTTCGTTCATGAGACGTTGTCGTCTGGCTGAGGAGAACAACGTCATCGGCATAGGAGAGATGCGTGAGAGGCATTATTCCTAGCGTTGATTCCGTCTAGCCTTGGTGTCAGATCGGCCATAAATAAGTTAAACAGATGAGGGGCCAAGACGCAGCCTTGCTTTAATCCTTCACAGGTTCTGATCTTCCGCGTGAGCCGATTGCCGTTATCAATCTTTACCTGCATCCAGGTGTTGGTGTATAAGTCCATTATTGGATTTAAGATCGCATCCTGCAGGCCCTGCTGCTTTAGTTTGGCCCAAAGTAATTGTCGGCTAACACGGTCGAAGGCCGCCTTGAAGTCCATGAAGCATAAGTGTAATGCTTGATGATTTTGCAGGCTTTTTTCAGCTATCAGGCTTAATGCTATGAAGTTTGCCATGGAGCCTATGCCACGGCGAAAGCCAGACTGGTTGACTGGGATTTTGTTGTTGTCATCGGACCATTTTGTGAGGTCGGTTAGCACCAGTGAGGCGTAATACTTTGCCTCAGCGTCAATGAGCGGTATCAGGCGATAATTTGCAGGATTTTTTCGATCACCGCCTTTATATATTGGGTTGATGATCGCCCCTTGCCAGCTTTCCGGGATCCAACCACAGACGTTTATCGTCCGGAACAGTTTGTTGAAGTTACTGGCCCAAAAGTGGAGATCTTCCTTATAGATTGCCTGGGGAACGCCATTCGCTCCTGGTGCACTGTCTTGCCTGCTTTTCTTTATTATTTGTAGTATTTCTACTTCCTCATATCGTCGTGCTGTGTAGTCTGGTCCATTCCGTTTGTTATGCGAAGTGTTTAACAGATCGAAAACTGTTGTCAACTGAGTCTCTGCATTGGATCTTTTAAATTCTGAGAGAGGGGCCATAGGATTTATTGAAAAGGTTTCAATTAGATGCTGTAGCCAAGCCATTTCTGTAATGCAGGTCATGCTTATAGGGTTAGCGGGTCTGTTAAGTGAGTTTACTTGCATCCAGAACGCTCTAGAGTCGGATTTTTTTGCATTATGTAATATTTTTGTCCAAAAGTTGGTGACCTCATATTTTTTTTCGTTCCAGCTAGACCAAGCAAGGATTAACTAGAGGAATAAAAAACCCAAAATATGTAATTTAACCAAAGTTTCGTACCAGCAATACCTAGTTATCAAGACACTTCATGGGATGTGTAATTGTTTGCAATCTGGCTTTACAGACATGCGTTTGAGATTTGATTTGCTAATTGTTCTTGGCAAATGCCCGTATACCTTACTGAGAAAACGCTAGGTAGTGCAGAACATGGCAAGGCACCAGACTGGGCGCTAGAGCTTTTCCCTTTCTTGCACCTTCGACCTGGAACAAACCTCTGTGCCATCTACTCTGCTGTTCGGATTATACCAAGTTTAAAAAAGATTCCCAACTTGTCTTTTCTAAATGTTGTGTGTTTTTTGTGCTGGCCAAGAGCTTAGATATTCCTTCTGGTATGATTTGTCAAGCTGTACCAAGTAAAATAACAACATACATTTGATTTGTTTAAAAGCAGGAATTAGAAAATAACTCAACATTTTGCTGAATTCACCATCCATGCTAGGCCACATATTTTGATATGTGACTTTGATTTAACTAATCAGTGACCTCATGTTACAGTCTTAATTTACTTCCTTTGAACCATTTGATTATAACTATTGGGAAAGGAAAAGTCTGGATACATTTTGTTTTGTTTGCTTGGTGTGAGTTAACATATCTGTGTGTTGCTTTAGTGCTAAAAAGAAATGAAGGTGACAAAGTGTATTGCTGCTTATTTGTGAATACAGCAAATATTTCAAGGACAAAAGGCATTCAGACAGCACTGAATTGTTTCCTCCTCCTGATCATTCCCAACAAAACAAGGATTTGATGGCCATAGACTCAAATGTATTCTCTTAACTGAGAAAAGTGATTTCTTATAGAACAGTTCAAGCTTTGAATAATGGTTCACATCATTCCTTCCTTGACCTTAAATGCGTTTTTTTCAAAGGGACTGTGGATTGTTAACAGTGCGCATAGGCCCACATGCATCATTGTGTCTTTTTGCATTTCTTAATTTGCGAAAAATAAGGAATCGCAAATTAAGAAATGCAAAATGATATGCATCAATATTTTCGGTATTCTTGTGGGATTCGGTAAAAATCGAATTTTTTACCGAATCCCAAAGAAATACCGATTTCTTAACTTAATTTTCGCAATTCCCATTGATTCCTATGGGCCAAAAGGCCCATAGGAGTCAATGGAAATTGCGAGTGGCACTTAGAAAATTTCATGGGTGCAGGGGGGGGTCCAAAGGACCCCCCCATGCACCCCTGAAATGTACTTTTCAGCATAAGTGACATACACACATGTCCTAAGGACATGTGTGTGTGTAACTTTACAGTTTAAAAAATGCATTTTTGTGCATTTTTAATCAATTTCGCAATTTACCACGAAGTTGAACTTCGTGGTAATTTGCACTTCCAATTTTAAAACACGCATATTTTTCTATAATGATGCATAGCATTTAAGAAATCGCACAATTGCGATTTCTTAAATGCTAACGCAATTTTAGAAATCGTAAAAAAGATGCGACTTCTAAAATGGCATGATGCATCCCAACAAGCACTTTTGCATTCGCAAACGGCCGATTTTAAGGAATCGCACCGTCTGCGACTGCAAAAATGCTTGATGCATGTGGGCCATAGAGTTTTAGCAATTCATCTAGCATCTACCTGCCTGCCATCCTATGCATGTCTGTTCCTGTATCTATCTCTTTGTATCTGGTTTTATCCTGTCTTTCACTACATACGTTGCTTAGGGCCTGTAAGTGTGTCTTGGTGTTTCTTGTCTGTTTGTGTCAGCCTCTACATACTTATCTGTGCTCAAGGATTACTGGCTCTTTCTGGCGTTACCTCGGAATCTTCCTTAATTTTACTATGGTTCCAATCCCTTTGTCAGGCTTTGACTCTACAGTACAGTACAACTGACATTGACATACACTTTTTACTGCCTCGCAAATTTATTGTAACAATCGCTTTACTCTGGGAATCAACTCTTTTAACATTCACAATGTCTCTCTTACTATAAGGCACAAATATAGTTTGCTTACATCCTGGATTTGATTAAATGCCTTTTGTTGAAACATATAAATCATTAAACCATACATGCAGATGTGTGGAATAAATTTGATATGTTTTTATATTATCTATCTATCTATCTATCTATCTATCTATCTATCTATCTATCTATCTATCTATCTATCTATCTATCTATCATAGATAGATAGATGGATAGATAGATAGATAGATAGATAGATAGATAGATAGATAGATAGATAGATAGATAGATAGATATAGATAGAGAGTAAATAATATAAATAATTATCAAATATAATTCACACATCTTTATATAGGTTCTCCCTAGTAAAGACAAAGTCTGCATACAAATCGTGAGAGTTTTCCATTTATTTGAAAGCAGCGCTTGCCACAGGAACGCATTTCGGCTGTTCACTCAGTTTTTGTCAACCTAAAAGAAGTAATTTCTTTCACAGTTTAAATACACTCCACATGTGTGCAATCTCATAGGCATAAAATAGATACTTTCGCATCTCATTTAAGCAATAAATAAAGTGGTTAATCCTCTCATACCCACAATGTGCAAACACATCTTGGGAAGAAAATAAAACCATTTAAGAGGTCAAAAGCAGTTTGTGCAGTTTTGAATTTCAGTGGCAAAAATGTTCAAAAGCTTCAGTTCAGTAATACGGCGACCCTAGCATTTGAGACTGTCACTAAAAATACATTCAGTCTTTCAATATATGTCTCTCTTTAAATGCTGCTCAAATCCATAGTGTTATCAGTTATTTGCACAGTCTCCATATTTCAGGAATGCACACAATCTTTGGCTCCCAAAATACGTCTTGTTTAGCACTTATCTCAAATAATCCACACATGACTGTAGCGTCGCGCTACTAAATCACACGGACACAGTGTGCTAATTAAGGAGCTTTATTCTATACCTCTTACTCCGACCCCGTCCCTACTCTAACTGCCCTTTCCTGTCCTGACCCCTCCTCTTCCCCTCTGCCCACCTAGCTCCGCCCACCCCAGCTACTGGACTGCTAACTTCGTTACATCTCCCCCTTTCTTAATAAAGTAACAGATGAAAGAAATAGAGATTAGTCCATCTCTGCAATCAGTCTCTTGGGAGGCCGCACGTGACGGCGGGGTCTCGCTGGTGTGGACACAACATCTTCAGGTGAGGGTTCTTCTGTAGGTGAAGGTCCGGTGTCGGGTGCGACAGTCTCAGGGTTGTCCCTGCACTCAGGTGTGGGGACTACAGGTGTACTTTAATGGATTTCAGGAGAGCACTTCTTAAAGTGAGAAGCGTTGCGGGTGACTCTTCGTGTCTCTGATTCTGCTGTCACCATGGTGCCCTTTTGTTGGATAATTGTCAGGGGCTCATCTTTGAAACGACAATCAGTCTTTTGGCGTTGTTCCTGCTTGACAACGACTCTGTCGCCTTCTTTCAGGGAGGGGGACCGGGCCCTTCGCTTGCGGTCCGCATACTCTTTCATCTTGTCCTTGCGGTGTCGATCTGTTATGACCATGTCTCTGTGTTGTTGATCCGACTGAGGTTTTCTCAGGGCTCCGTCCCATGTGGGGATCCGATTCCTCATTGTCCTCCCAAGCATGAGAGTCGCAGGGCATTGGCCCGTCGTCGAGTGAGGAGTGGTCCTGTAGGCACTAAGGACCTCGTTCAGTGCCGACTGAAGATCTTTCTTTTCGGCCGTGGCTTGCTGGAATGTTCTCTTAATGGTGGACATGAATCTTTCCACAGTGCCGTTGGCCTGAGGCCAGAGTGGCGTGACTTTGCGATGTTGGAAGTCCATGTGTTTCGCGAAGTCGCTGAACTCATGACTATTGAATGGGGGCCCGTTGTCCGTCTTGATGACCCTGGGGACACCCCAAGTAGCGAAGACTTCCTCAAGCACCTTGAGGGTGCAGGCGGCACTGGTGGATGATATGAACTGGGCCACTGGGAACCTGGAGTATTCGTCCAAGATGACGACTACATACTTCCCGGACTGCAAGGGGCCATAAAAGTCCATGGCAACTTCTTGCCATACCCCATCAGGCAACGGGGTCATCTGTCGAGGTGCAGGTGGATTACTGTGGCTGGTCAGTTGACATGGGTGGCAGTCCTTTAATGTGTCCTCGACCATCTGGTCGAGAGCTGGGAACCAGACACGTTCTCTCAGCGCTCTTTTGGTGGAGACGACTCCTCGATGACCTTCGTGGGCCAAATCGATCACTCCTTGTCTCAGTGTTGCTGGTATAACTAGTCTGTGATCTCTGAGGAGGAGGTCCTCACCGGTTACAGCGAGTTCGTCGGAGACATGCCGGAAGGCTTGTAGTTCTTTCTTGACAGCAGGGCTTTCCTCTGCCTCCTGCGGGTGATATCTCCATCTGTTGGTTCGGGTGCGCTTTATCACTTCTTGTAAGATGCTGTCTTGGTTGGTCGCTTCCCGAATGGCATGCATGGGGATGGCTGGTGGACGAGCATGATTGGCCACGAAGTGAATGTATTCCTCCGCAATGGAGGGTGCAGTCTCTGACGAGTCTCGGGGGTGGTGAGACATATAATCAGCTGGATTCTCATCCTTCCCCGGTTTGTGAATAATCGAGAACGTGTACTCTTGCAGCCGCAAGCCCCATCTCTCGATCCTGGGGGGCATCTTGCACTTGGGATTTCCATAGATCGTGACAAGTGCCTGATGGTCAGTTATGAGCGTGAAGTGTTTCCCGAATATGAAGATGTGGAAGTGTTCGCACGCCCACACGACAGCCAGGCTCTCCTTTCCCCGTTTGGGAATATCGTTTCTCAGGGTCCATTAGGCTCCGACTGGCATAGGCGATGATCCTCCTCTGATCCGACTCATGGTCGTACTGTGCCAGGATGGCCCCTAAGCCCACGGGGCTTGCGTCCACGGTGATTTCCGTTTTCCTCTTGGGATTGAAATAGGAGAGGCACTTGGCTGATTCCACGGCGTGTTTGATGTCTTTGAAGGCACGCTCACATTCCGGGGTCCATACAAATTGCGCGCCAGCTTTCGTGAGGAGCCTCAGAGGGTGACTTACGGTGGCGTAGTCACGAATGTAGCGGGCGCAGTAGCTTGCCATCCCGAGAAAGGAACGCAAGTCGTTGACATCAGCCGGGCTCTTGGTGTTGTTGAGCGTGGCGATTTTGTCCGGGTCTGGTTTCATGCCACTCGCTGAGAAGATGTGTCCGAAAAATGTCAGGGTCGACTGATGAAATTCACATTTGTCCTTGTTGAGGGTCAACCCAGCTTCCATCAGAGCGAGGCAGACACGATCAAGGGCGGTGTCATGCTCTTGCGTGTCCGAACCGTAGACCAGGATATCATCGCTGTAATTAAGAGCGTTAGGTATGTGGTGGATGACAAGACGTATGGCCTCCTGGAAGATCTCGGCGGCTGATGAGACGCCAAAACTGAGACGTTTGTAGCGGAAAAGACCAAGATGGGTGGCAAACGTCGTGATGGGGCGAGAGCTGTCGTCAAGCTCGAGCTGATGGTAGCCCTTGTTCAGGTCCAGTTTAGAGAACACGGTTGCCCCGTTGAGGGCCGTGATCATGTCGCTCAGGAGAGGGCCTGGGTGTCTCTCCCTCTCAATAGCTGTGTTCGGCAGACGCATGTCCACACAGAGACGGACTTTGTTTTGGGATCCTTTCTTGGGGACGATAACCACCGGGGACACCCATGGAGTGGGGCCCGCAGTGCGCTCAATGATGTCGGCGTCCAGAAGTTCCTGCAGTTCACATTCAACCGCGGATTGCAGGTGAAATGGCACTCTTCGCGGGTGATGAGCCACTGGTTTGATTTGCTCGTTGATATGCAGGTGAATTTGACGACCCTTCAGCTTCCCCAGACCTCGGAAGAGGGAAGGGAATTTTCCGGCGCAGTCCGAGATGTCATGGACGTTGAAGAGGATGTGCACCAACTGAAGACGTTCCGCCGTGGGGAGGCTCAGCAGACAGTCAGCCTCAGGACCTTTAATTACATGGATAACTGCCGGGATGGAGAGCTTGCCATGCGTGAGGGTGGTGTCAAACTTGCCCAAGCATTGGAGAGGTTTCTTCGCCATCCAGGTGTAGACACGGACAGGCGCGAAATGCAAACGTGGTTTGGGGTCCATACGGTCGTGCTCAGCAACAGATATGTAGTTGAGCGATGCTCCGCTGTCCATCATGAACTTGGCGGCATGGTTGCCCACTTTGATGTTGAGGCGTGGATAGCGTTTGAACTGATCATGGTCAGCGAAGTTGACATATTCGGTGGTGTAGGATGAATGCCTGGATGAGGACGATCTTGAGTCTCTTGAGGGGGAACGACGGTCCCATCGGGAGCGCCGAGAGTCGTGACTGGAGTGTGAAGACGTGGGAGATCTAGGAGGCTCTTCTTGAACTGCTCTGATGTGATGACGCTTGGCCTCCGATCGAGAGGGCCGCTGCGACCCATCCTGTCTGTCACCATCGTTGCGTTTCTCTTTGTGGTAGTCTCCACACATGGCCTCAAAGTGGTTGGACCGACCACATTTTCTGCACCGTTGGCCCATGGCAGGGCAGGAGTCGATGTGGGGGTAGTCGTATCCGCACCTGAAACAACGCCTCGTGCGTTCAGGTCGGCGATCTCTTCTTCCAGATACTTTCCTTCTGTAGTCCGGGCGTCGCCTGGGCGAGTACTTGGAGCGCCGCGATCTGTCTCGCGGGTGACGTCTTCCACTGTCGCGCCGATCCTGTCGTCCCTGCCGTCTCTCAGTGATGCGGTTGGCGTGTTCACGGCTGGTACTGGGTCCTGTTTCAATTTCTGCCGCATTCTCTTCGGCTTGGTCGTACAGTCGGGAGTTTTCTTCGATCTCTGCTAGTTCCTGAGGTTTTCTCAGCAGTCGCCGTCTCAGTGACTCCGAGTGACACCCCGTGATTATTTGAGATTTGATGGCTGCATCCGGCGAAAAGTTGGTAAAGTCACAATGTTGGGATTGCCGCCGCAGCCGATGTATGAAAGAGCTCAGTGGTTCTTCCTTTCCCTGGCGCTGCTGGTGAAACTTGTGTCTCTCATAGTCGACGTTTCTCTTATGCAGAAAACGGTTATTTAGAACAGTTCTTACTTTATCATAGGTGTCACCATCTGTGGCTGGGATCTCTCGAACGATCTTGCTGATTTCGCGCCCCCCTAGGTTGCGAAGAGCTATGATCTTGTCTTTGTCTGGTTCAATTTTGGACCCTTCAATATAGTCCTCAAAGTCCTCTAGCCATTCTTGCCATTTTAGTCCCATGCTGCTTCCTGTTGTGACTGACAATGGCTCTGGGGCTCGCAGGTGGGTGCCTCCCTTGACGTCCTTCTGCGCGGGAGGGTTAGACATCTTGGCAATGGGTTTTGGCGCCCACGCCCGCTTCTTGCGTCAGCGGCTGGCGTGCGTTTCCAAGGTTTGCTCTCTTGTGGCTATCAATGCTTGTTTGTCTCTTGTGGCTGTCAATGCTTGTTTGTGTTCCAATGCTTGTTCCTTTGTCAGTGCTTGTTTTGTGTTCTATGGCCAATGCTTGTTTTCTGTTGAATACCTGACTTCAAGATGGCCGCCTGTATTCTGCACAGGGAGGATGTCCTTGAGGGTGCCTGACTCAAAGATGGCCGCCCCCAGTCACCCACGAGGTCTGGGCTCCTCTGCACTCTCAGCCACACTCGGTCACTCTTGGCACTCACCGAGGGTTCTTCCTCCCAGCAGCCAGGCTTTGGCAGTTCCTCTTCACTTTCTGGCCACTTTCCACCGTGCAGGTAGGCCAATGCAAGTTCCCGCGTCTTGCTTGCCGCAGCGTGCTGTTCCTCACGCATCGGGGGTGAGACCCGGTGTCGGCGGCATCAGCGCTTTGTCCTGGCGCCTCCGCGAGTTCCCTCACCTCTCGCTGCACTCCTCGCTCGTGCAGGACGCTTCAGGAGGGCTGGGGTAGGCTCCCAGACCCTTCTTTCTTCGATCTTCGTTTCGGGGCACACTCCTCGGATTTTTGGCGCGAGCGAAGCGCCGGACATCAGAGGGGCAGCGTCTCGTTTCCCGCTGCTCTAACGCGGCCACACACGATCTCCTGGTCGTGAACAGGTTCTCTACCGCTGGCCTCGGGCTGGAGGCGGCGGCAATTACGGGGCACCGGCGCCGCAGGCAGCGGTCGCGTTCAGCCGGGGCTCTGGACGGGTCAGCTTCTTTTCTCGCTCTCCGATGTCGCTGGTGGGTCACCTGATCCCACCCTCGTCGCCAGCTGTAGCGTCGCGCTACTAAATCACACGGACACAGTGTGTTAATTAAGGAGCTTTATTCTATACCTCTTACTCCGACCCCGTCCCCACTCTAACTGCCCTTTCCTGTCCTGACCCCTCCTCTTCCCCTCTGCCCACCTAGCTCCGCCCACCCCAGCTACTGGACTGCTAACTTCGTTACAATGACAGTTAGAATGCTCTAAATCTTAGTCAAGCGCTGTCTACCAGTAACCAAGTTTCTCGATTTCACTGCTCAGCTTAATAGCTTCACAGCAGTCAATATTCAAGAATGTCTGGGCTTACCGCAAAGCCTCAGCCCCCACAAAGAGTAGTCCTTGTGACTCCCAGCATCGAAGACATGCAGCTGCATCCTAACTATTTCTTCTTCGATTATTGAGGTTAAGATGAACCAGCACACATTTACCCTCTGAATCCTCTGAGCAGTGTAACAGACACATTGCTTGTACACCCAAGGAACTGCTAACATGCCAAAGCAATGCTGGATCCCATAGGAGGAGGAGAGACCCCCCTGTAGTCTCCAATGTAAAAATGTGGGTTCCCTGGGTTGCGTCCAGGGCACACACACTACTGGCTCATCCTGAGGAATGGGGACCCCTCCTATTTATGTATTATTAATTTATTTAAAAAATAGGTCAGGCCTATGGGAAGGGGTCCCTGATGCCGAAAATGGCCTAGGAGGGGACCGCATGGCCCCGCCTTTAAACACATTTTTTAGAAAAAAGAAAAGGCCGGACCACAGGGGACCAGGTCCCCAGTGCCAAAATCAGTCCAGGAGGGGGGCTGCTTGGCCCCCTCCCATGTTTAATAAGAAATGAGGCACGCACCAGGGGATCAAGTCCCCTGGGCCAGAACTTTCCCAGGAAGGGGGGCCACATGGCCTCCCTTCCTTAAATATTTTTTTTAAAAATGATATAAAAAAGAAAGGCCGGGCTGTGCAGGCCCCTCCCTTTGTTTTGTTTTTAGAAAAACAATTTATAAAATGGACAGGCCACCAGGGGATGGGTCTCAGGGGCCCAAAGCAGCCCATGAATGGGGGCATGAGCCCCTGCTTCTTAAAAAAATAAAATTGATTTAGGCAAGCCAACAGCTCCATGAGGCTCTGCCCTGACTATGTACCACTCTGCAAATGCACCTTCTGGTGTGCTGCTGTTTAGGGGATGAAATCCTCTTCGCTGCAGAGTGGCGGAGAAAGGGTGTGGGGCCTCTGAACACCGCTCAGCAATCCCACCATGTGGGGCTTACCGGAGGTTGCAGGAGGCCGTGTTGGCCCCTAAGGACCTCTAATATGCAAGGGGACTACATTCCAATACTTGTAGAGCACCAGGGGGGTGCGTTTGCAGAGTGGTGGAGAAAGGGGAGTGGCCTTCTACCAGGTCTCAGTAGTCCAGCATTGTGGGACTTACTGGAGGAAATAGGAGAGGTAGCTGGCCCCCAAGGACGTCCTTGGAGGCCAACTACCCCTCTTGTTATCTCCAGTAAGTCCCACACAGTGGGTTTGCTAAGAGGTTTTTAGAGGCTACACCCCCTTTCTCCTCTTCTCTGCAAACGTGGCTCATGGTGAACTACTGGTTGGGTCATGAAGGCCACTTTACTCCTGAGGGACCTTGGGGGCCAAGAAGCCCCCCTAGTACCTCCTGTAAGTCCTACACAGCAGAATTCCTGATAGCTGGTCAGAAACCCAGCCCCCTTTCTCTACCATTGAAATTCTCTGAAAAAAACTAAGGTTATAGGGATGTTATAGTTCAGAATTAGTATTTAAAAAACCTTAGAAATTCACTGAAAAAAACAAAGGCTGTAGGGACATTATAGTAAGGAAATTGAATTAAGAAAACCTTATAAAATTACTGAAAAAAACAATGGTTACTGGGACATTATAGTATAATATGGTCAGATCTCACTTGTACAAATTCAGCTGTTATAGTTAGTGAGGTAACTATGACTTGCGCCCCTGAAACGCACTGCTTATGACCTCGTATATTACACCACTCATTCCATGGTCAGTGACACAAGCCATGGCATCACTGATGAAATCTCAAATGACAATTAAACATATACCAAGCATTTTACATCTAGCTTAGTTCACATTAACACCTTCAATGCTACAGCAATTCTCCCCCGGTGCTGGTGCCCCTAGTATCCCATTGTTCATGACGAGCTGAGCTCGTCATGAGCACACGAGCAGTGTACTGCATGACGAGCTGAGCTCGTCATGAGCATGGAAGGGGTTAACAATGAGGAAACCCTCATTGTGTAAGGTGTCCAGTCTGTATAAAACTGTTCAGAGAAAGCCAGGTTCCTACAAATAGTAAATATCAGTTCCAAAACAAATGACCTACTAGACAGCTTTTATCTGTGTCAAATATTGGGAAATAAAGTAGATGTCAGCAGAGAGCTGGGTGCTGTAAACAGTGCCTACTGTATGGAGAGAGTTCACTTTATACCACACTGTTTGCAAACAGGGAAACTTTCATAAGAAACATACCACGGAGCATTAAAAAGTATCAGTGTACACTCTATGCAACAGTTGTCAAAAAACACTATTTTCCAACATTAACCAAGATCTAAAGGTGCAAAACATCCTACGACCTGCACCCTTTATTCTGTCTTTAAAACTTTACAGATAGCCAATCTTCTCACTCAAAATACGGACAGGTATATAGGTTAGTACCTGGTGCAAACAGTCTTCAAAGTCATTTAGTAATGTTCCTGCTGACACAATTATGTCTAATAACTCAAGGTCGCTTACAAAAGTTAGTATCTAATATATAGAATCTTACTCCTGTTGACAACTGTATCTACAAACCAATGTTTTTCTTTACACCAACAATGACATACCTTCAGTTTTCCTTACCTTAAGAGTAGCAGAAAATTCTTACTTGTGCACATCAAAGTTGCAATACATTACTAATGGGAACAAGTTCCACTCTGATGCTGCAGTGATATAAGCTACTGTTATGTAGAACTCAATGATTTAGCTTTCTTTTGTTAAAGCTTCAAGGAGGCTCTAAACAGCCAAAATCATCACGATCTCAAATACTTTCCTTGATTGCTAGAAAATATTTTAACTTCTGTGCTCCCTTTTCCAGTTTTAAAAGGTCCAAAAAAGATTTAACTGATAACTGCCTATCTGGGTGATGAGAAAAGTACTGGGCCAATGTAAGACTTCTGCACAGATACTTCAGGTTACACTATTTCAGAAGGTTTTAATGTGGTACATTAGATCTGGTGGCACAACTGGTATGGGTAGTTGGTGTGTTGATGGTATCTGATTCTTAACTGTCCTCTATTTGACAGCCTTTTGGTCAGAGTTGTTTTTGCCTTTTTTACTTTTGATGCAATGGTCTCTTTCCTCTATGAAACCTACCAGCTCCTTTTCACTGTTCATAATCTCATTTATTTTGTCTTCTACATTTGGCTTAATGCCTGTCTATGTCTTGGGTACACACCCCAAACAAAATCACTAACAAACGCCTTTGTTACACATGATGATATTGAAGCTAAAATGCTGCCAGGGAAGAGAAACTAATAAAGTGTGTGCTATTTTATTATAGTGCTCTATCCATTCTGTCTATTGTGGTAGTATAACTATTAACATCTAGTGCTACCTTCTCTTTTTCTGGCTTTTGCTGTTTTTATTTATTAATTCTCTTCATCCGGTCACAGTACTAGTGGTACCTTTACTCATTAATTTTCAGTTCCTCTAGCCCTTCTGACTCACCAAATCAAGCAATAGATAGCTCATTATTGATTGGATTTCAGATACACTGCTGGTAGTAACTTGGGAGTTCCACACCAACACTATGCCATGTTTCTATTCTCTTAGCGGTGACCTTAGAGCTGTTCTCAGGGTTGCATGTCTTCTTAGGAGTGGAATTCTCAGTTTAAATACCTTCATATTTCTCATCACTCCAACATGCCAATAGAGCCATTATAGCAGGAGTCTCCTTGTTTGTCGTAGCGGCATGCCTCTTTCTCCCACAAACACTCCTTCCTGACACATCGTCTGTTGGCCACCTATTGACCCGGTGTTTCACAGTATCACAATCTTACATTCTTCCTGCTGCTAACTCCTAATATCAGATAGTTACGCTAACTAGTATATGATAGTCCCCCATTAAAAAGTTCCTGTACAGTTCCTTTGTCAGACTCTCCATATTTTCAACATATCTTCAGATAACTATGGAAACCCATCTTTATAGCATGCATGTAACAGATGACACCCAAACTAGGGAACGCTCAAGTAGGTAGAAACGACTAAAATACATGTTTTTTACATGTATAATTATATCTCCTTCCATAAAAGAAAACGTGTTTACCAAACATATTGTGATATCATCAGCGTGGTTAGGAACTTTAGAATGTGGAAATGTTACTTATTTATTGTTGGGTTGAACGTTGTGGAACCACTTGGTCTTGCAAAGAAGACTTCACTCTGCTCATTTATTAATGGATTTGTGGTGGATAGATTTTAAGCCCTACTGGTTAAACTGCCATCAGGAAGCGTTTCTGCTAGTTGGATTTCAAAAGTGCACTCACTGCATCAGCCACAAATACCTGGGTAGAGTTGGAGGGTGGAGTTGGAGTTGGAGGGTGGAGTTGGAGTTGGAGGATGGAGTTGGAGTTGGAGGGTGGAGTTGGAGTTTGAGTTGGAGGGTGGAGTTGGAGTAGGAGGGTGGAGTTGGAGGGTGGAGTTGGAGGGTGGAGTTGGAGGGTGGAGTTGGAGGGTGGAGTTGGAGGATGGAGTTGGAGGGTGGAGTTGGAGGGTGGAATTGGAGTTGGAGGGTGGAGTTGGAGTTGGAGGGTGGAGTTGGAGTTGGAGTTTGGAGTTGGAGGGTGGAGTTGGAGTTGGAGGGTGGAGTTGGAGTTGCAGGGTGGAGTTGGAGGGTGGAGTTTGAGGGTGGAGTTGGAGTAGGAGGGTGGAGTTAGAGTTGGAGGGCGGAGTTGGAGGGTGGAATTGGAGTTGGAGGGTGGAGTTGGAGGGTGGAGTCAGAGTTGGAGGGTGGAGTTGGAGTTGGAATTTGGAGTTGGAGGGTGGAGTTGGAGTTGGAGGGTGGAGTTGGAGTTGCAGGGTGGAGTTGGAGGGTGGAGTTGGAGTAGGAGGGTGGAGTTGGAGTAGGAGGGTGGAGTTAGAGTTGGAGGGTGGAGTTGGAGGGTGGAGTTGGAGTTGGAGGGTGGAGTTGAGGGTGGAGGGTGGAGTTGGAGGGTGGAGTTGGAGTAGGAGGGTGGAGTTGAGGGTGGAGGGTGGAGTTGGAGGGTGGAGTTGGAGTAGGAGGGTGGAGTTGGAGGGTGGAGTTGGAGGGTGGAGTTGGAGGGTGGATTTGGATTTGGAGGGTGGAGTTGGAGTTGGAGGGTGGAGTTGGAGGGTGGAGTTGGAGTTGGAGGGTGGAGTTGGAGTTGGAGGGTGGAGTTGGAGTTGGAGGGTGGAGTTAGAGGGTGGAGTTGGTGGGTGGAGTCGGAGTAGGAGGGTGGAGTTGGAGTAGGAGGGTGGAGTTGAAGGGTGGAGTTGGAGGGTGGAGTTGGAGTTGGAGGGTGGAGTTGAGGGTGGAGGGTGGAGTTGGAGGGTGGAGTTGGAGGGTGGAGTTGGAGTAGGAGGGTGGAGTTGGAGTAGGAGGGTGGAGTTGGAGGGTGGAGTTGGAGGGTGGAGTTGGAGGGTGGAGTTGGAGGATGGAGTTGGAGTTGGAGTTGGAGGGTGGAGTTGGAGTTGGAGTTGGAGTGTGGAGTTGGAGGGTGGAGTTGGAGTTGGAGGGTGGAGTTGAGGGTGGAGGGTGGAGTTGGAGGGTGGAGTTGGAGGGTGGAGTTGGAGGGTGGAGTTGGAGGGTGGAGTTGGAGTAGGAGGGTGGAGTTGGAGGGTGGAGTTGGAGGGTGGAGTTGGAGTTGGAGGCTGGAGTTGGAGTTGGAGGCTGGAGTTGGAGAGTGGAGTTGGAGTTGGAGGGTGGAGTTGGAGGGTGGAGTTGGAGGGTGGAGTTGGAGGGTGGAGTTGGAGTTGGAGGGTGGAGTTGGAGGGTGGAGTTGGAGGGTGGAGTTGGAGGGTGGAGTTGGAGTAGGAGGGTGGAGTTGGAGGGTGGAGTTGGAGGGTGGAGTTGGAGTTGGAGGCTGGAGTTGGAGAGTGGAGTTGGAGTTGGAGGGTGGAGTTGGAGGGTGGAGTTGGAGGGTGGAGTTGGAGTTGGAGGGTGGAGTTGGAGGGTAGAGTTGGAGGGTGGAGTTGGAGGGTGGAGTTGGAGTAGGAGGGTTGAGTTGGAGGGTGGGGTTGGAGTTGGAGGGTGGAGTTGGAGGGTGGAGTTGGAGTTGGAGGGTGGAGTTGGAGTAGGAGGGTGGGAGTAGGAGGGTGGAGTTGGAGGGTGGAGTTGGAGGGTGGAGTTGGAGTTGGAGGGTGGAGTTGGAGTTGGAGGGTGGAGTTGGAGGATGGAGTTGGAGTTGGAGGGTGGAGTTGGAGGGTGGAGTTGGAGTTGGAGTTGGAGGGTGGAGTTGGAGTTGGAGTGTGGAGTTGGAGGGCGGAGTTGGAGTTGGAGGGTGGAGTTGAGGGTGGAGGGTGGAGTTGGAGTGTGGAGTTGGAGGGTGGAGTTGGAGAGTGGAGTTGGAGGGTGGAGTTGGAGTTGGAGGGTGGAGTTGGAGGGTGGAGTTGGAGTTGGAGTTGGAGGGTGGAGTTGGAGTAGGAGGGTGGGAGTAGGAGGGTGGAGTTGGAGGGTGGAGTTGGAGGGTGGAGTTGGAGTTGGAGGGTGGAGTTGGAGGGTGGAGTTGGAGGATGGAGTTGGAGTTGGAGGGTGGAGTTGGAGTTGGAGGGTGGAGTTGGAGTTGGAGTGTGGAGTTGGAGGGTGGAGTTGGAGTTGGAGGGTGGAGTTGAGGGTGGAGGGTGGAGTTGGAGTGTGGAGTTGGAGGGTGGAGTTGGAGAGTGGAGTTGGAGGGTGGAGTTGGAGAGTGGAGTTGGAGAGTGGAGTTGGAGAGTGGAGTTGGAGGGTGGAGTTGGAGGGTGGACGGTGGAGTTGGAGGGTGGAGTTTGAGGGTGGAATTGGAGGGTGGATTTGGAGTTGGAGGGTGGAGTTGAGGGTGGAGGATGGAGTTGGAGAGTGGAGTTGGAGAGTGGAGTTGGAGAGTGGAGTTGGAGAGTGGAGTTGGAGAGTGGAGTTGGAGAGTGGAGTTGGAGAGTGGAGTTGGAGAGTGGAGTTGGAGGGGGGAGTTGGAGGGTGGAGTTGGAATTGGAGGGTGGATTTGGAGTTGGAGGGTGGAGTTGAGGGTGGAGGATGGAGTTGGAGAGTGGAGTTGGACAGTGGAGTTGGAGGGTGGAGTTGGAGTAGGAGGGTGGATTTGGAGTAGGAGGATGGAGTTGGAGGATTGAGTTGGAGTTGGAGGGTGGAGTTGAGGGTGGAGGGTGGAGTTGGAGGGTGGAATGTAGGGTGGAGTTGAAGGGGGGAGTTGGAGGGTGGAATTGGAGGTTGGAGTTGGAGTAGGAGGGTGGAGTTGGAGTAGGAGGGTGGAGTTGGAGGGTGGATTTGGAGTATATTGTGGAATCTGAACGTAATGAAGGTAGAATATAACTTGCATTGAAGACTGTATTTTGTATTACTTTTTGTTTTAGTAACATTACTAGATTGGTTTATGAATCTGCAAATGAATAACTTTTAGCTACAGCTTTAAGAATAACCAGATATGTGGTAGTAATGTGAATTACACTTTAAGCTTATTTGGTCTTTTTCATATGAAGAAACCACACCCTGGGTATCAGATAAAGAATACACGAATTCAGAATACAAATCATAATGGGAGTCAAGGTACAACTGATTGATTTTCAAATGGATATATTACACTTCACATAAATGTCCTACCTTGGCTTGTATTGGTGAGTATGGGAAAATGGTTTGGAAATAACCACGTACAACTACTTGAGATAATATACACTGGAGATGTGTGTGCTATTATGACTTGTGCTTGGTCGAAGTATTTTACTATGATCCAAGATGGCATCACTTTTTATACGTCATAATACTATAAATATGTGAAGAGGTAGACTTCTCTAGCACATTCCAGCAATTTAAAAAGAGGATGAATTTCTAATGATTGTAATAATTTTCATATTTAGGAATTACACATATGTACGAGTTTATCTTTTGATATGGTAATTTTTGGTGCTTCGCGGATGTCTGATTTAAAATTATGAAGGTGGAGTTTGCCTGGATAATACAGGCACAAAAATATTGAGTGACGCAGCATCGACTTATGTGAACTGGAGATCGGGATTTATGTAAATATATCATTGCAAAACATGAACATTGAGGATTTACGGATAGACACGGGAGTCATGTGACCATAAGTGAAAGGTTAAGAAGGCCGGACTCCCGGCAATCGTCCTCGTACTTGAAGGATCGGCACGAGGGCTGCACACGCTGCGAGGGATGAATACACGGTAAGAGGAGACTGGGTTATGTGAAGTAGGATTTGGAATAAGCATGTTTAGGTGCCTGAAATATAGGGTATAAATGCAATTTGTTTGAGCTACATAATAATAGGACATTTTAAAAAAATACGGTGCAGATAGGGGATGATAGGGGGTGACATTTTAGCACCCATCACTTTAAGGAACGCAAGGGATGTGTTGAAGTAAAGATACAAATGAGCTGGGAATGTAAGTGGGACTGCTGCCTGGCGCAAATGGCGTGAAGATAACAAGCTCTCGGCATTGCTGTGGCGGGGACCGGGGAGTGCATTACTTTGAAGTCTGATGGGGTGGGAGCCTTTGAAGTGATGCGAGGCACAGACAAATGGTGGAATGGTGGTGTGCGAGTGGCTTCCTTTCAAGTCGGATTGGGGGGGCGGGCAAGCAAATGGTGAGCGCGCGCACGGAGCACATGCGCTGTCCATAATTCGCATTCAAAAGCCCTCTTGGTAAGCTTTCCTGGAGCACCTCTCTATATCTATCGCATAACGATTGCTTACGCAATACGCTAGGCGAGAACTAAAAAGGAACAAAGCTATGAAGATTTAAGAATGGAACAGTCA
Source organism: Lissotriton helveticus (assembly GCF_964261635.1). Lineage (NCBI taxonomy): Eukaryota > Metazoa > Chordata > Amphibia > Caudata > Salamandridae > Lissotriton > Lissotriton helveticus. Next base: position 667,822,899 of record NC_136063.1, read on the forward strand.
GTAATACAACCAAACCCTAAAGCTTCAAACCAAACTAAACAATTGCACCAAATGATACAAGTGGAGGTGTGGTATCTTGTGTAACTTGGTTGCATAATTGTGCAAAATATTTGAAAAATTATGCAAGAATGTGCCTAATTAAATGAAGAGTATAACCCAGAATTTAGCACTATTTTCTTAGCGAAAAAAGCACCAGAGGATTCATTTTGCATTAAGAAGATAGCACTAAATGCAACACTACATGAACAGCAACAGCCAGCAGCCACTCATGCTCTAATTATTAACCCTGTGCGGAGTTTTTGAAGGTGCACTACGCAGAGCATCGCGAAGTGCAAAAAAAACGCTGTCACACTACGCAGAGCTCCGCAAGCGGCGGAGTTCCATAGGAAAATGCTGTTCACGGTGATTGCACAGTGCGGATGCTTGTCCGCACTGTGCAATCATTGCCAACTGCACCTTGCACAGTGCAAGAGGTCCCTTCTTTCTCTTTTCTGCTGCTCAAGTAGATTTTTACTCGAGCAGCAGCTTTCTCAACGGGACCCTCACAATGAGAAACCTGACCACCCCGCATTGAGAAATCTCTCTGGGATGTTTTTTTTCCATGCTCATGCACACCAACTTGACATTGGTGAACGTGAGTGAGGAAAAAAACTTCACGCTACACGAAGCGGAGTTTTTCATAACTCTGCAAACGGAGCATATCACGAGCGGAGCAGAGTTCACTGCCCAGGCTTACTATTTATGTGTTGTGGTAGGCATGTTTTTCCTACATTAATCTAAATTACACAAGGGCATAATCTCATGATTCTCAGTAAATTTGAGTCGCTAGGGTACAACAGAGTTGCTAAAATTACTCCGGCATAATTAAAATGTTGCCCAGGCCTAGTTACAAGACTGTATAGAATGAACCTTACACAAAACAACCCCAACAAAAAGAACCTCACCAGTTACAACCCTAAACATACATAAAAACAATTAAACAATGTATTTAGATTCTAACATTATTTTATTTTAAATTTTAAATATTAAATAAACAAATAACATAAGTGAATAAGAACAAACTGTGAAGTTTGTTTGAATAAAAAATAATTAATAAATAAATATTAAATATCACAAATACCTCTAACAACAACAACACACAATATATAGCAAAATCTACAGTGCATAAAGCAATGCTAACAATAAATTGTGTAAAATACAATACATTACAATTACACAACCCAACCTCAAACATTAAAATAAATGTTTATTTTCAGTTCTGTTGTTGAAGAGATCAAATTTCGTAATAATTCAAAAGAATAAATGTCTCCATAAGTGGAACTAAAATACCTCAAAAATTGCAAATATATTAAGATTAAAAATAAAACTCTCCAAAATCTACAGCACTAGAAGTGCAACATCAAAGAACCCAAAAAATAAAAAGTTATGAAAAAAAGAAAAATCAAAGAAATGAAAAATAACATAAGTTAAAAAATAACCAAAAGAATTTCCTTGGAAAAAAATATCGAAAAAGATGTGCTTCACATAGAAATCTTTAAACGAAACACATAATACTTGTCAACATAAGGCATGAACCCCATCAACATTATAATACAATACATAAGCACATACAATCAATAGATGAATAAAAAACACAACATACCCCTATCTGCAATATAATGAGATCTACCACATGACTACAACAACCACAATGCTTATCTACCACTAACCAGACAAACAACTGACAATTACTAACCTACACAAACAAAACTAATCTTAAATACATTCCTCCACAAACCAGCACTCATAAATGTAATATAAGAGAAATCTTACCTTCCCCTGATAACAGGCGCAGGGAACCATGACCAAACACCACCGGGAATGGCCTAAATAACAAAAATAAGTTATGAAATTAATAAATTGATAAACAAATGATTACAAAATAAACATGAAAAAGGACACAAACCCCATTGACAATGCAAATAAAAATATATTATCTCTTTATGTTGTAAAATATAAAAAAGTTGCTAAATGTAAAAAACTAAACATACAAAAATTGTAAACATATTTAAAATAACTTTAAGAAAATGTAAAAATATATATAGTACTTGTTTCATATATGAAAATTATTTCTTAACATATTATGTCAAAATAAATTTCATACATGAAGGACAAATTCAATATATTTATGAAAGACCTACAAATATATGCATGTAATAAAACTTTATAATTTTCAACAAGTATGTTAAAACACTGTATAAAAAATAGCATAAAAATGAACATCAGTGTATGTGAAAATACAAATATTCAATAAATGTTAAAAAAAAAGTGAGACTGTATATGTTACTTATATGACTATATATAATAAATAAACCTCAATTTACAAAAACAACACATCTTTCTTGAGTTTTCATTGGCTACCCTAAAATATAAAGCAAGGTGTAGCAAATGACCATCTTTTGTATGATTCCCCAAAGATATTCCTCTATCTCTTTTGCTGGCTATTGAACTCTCTGTATTTTACTCTGCTAACCAGTAATAAAAGGCCAACGCCCGCCCTTTACAAATGGCTGAATTATCATACTTCTTATTGGTATGCTTAACTTGCCTATACACCAAAGAAATGTGGTACAATGTGCATCCAGAGCCAGGAAGTTAAATACCAATAGCAGAGAGTAGAACCTGTTGTACCATCCACTGCAGTAGCAGTGCATTCATGTATCCAGGCCTACAATTTTAGCCTGACAGTAACATAACATGCACCATGAACCAAAGAAATAATTAAAACCTTTGGACAGGTAAAAGCATTTCTTTTAAATATGTATCATTCACCCCTATGTAGAAATGGTACCCCACAAGGTAGTGTGCATGGTATTTAAAAGTATGATATGTAGAAATGGAACTGTAACCTGTGCTCATAGTGAATAACAACCAAATGATACGTTTGCTGTAGGCTAACTAGCTCACAGAGAACAACGGGGAAGTGATGTCAAATATTAATTTTACTATCTCAGGGTAGGGACCAACTAAAGAACTGATATACCATTCTTTTTCAATATTTATTAAAAACCTGCACTTAGGGGCTGATTACGATGGCGAGCGGTCTCACGTCTGCCCGCCACCCTATCGGGGATGGGGAGCAGCCAACATGCTGTTGGCGGTCCCACAGAGCAAATTAGGATGCGACCACCACCCTAGCGGTCGCATTGACAGTGTTTTACTTTGCGGCCGGGGGTTGCTAGCTGCAGCTCCCGCTGCTATGTATAAAAGGGATATTTTACATGTTACAGGGATATGTAGGGGGAACCGTAGGTGCCCCCCAGGTCCCATGTCTGGGGGGAGGGTGGAAGGGGGACTCCAATGTCCCTTTCCACCATCCTTTTCATGGAGGGTGAACTGTCATGAAAAGGCTGGTGGGGAGGGACATTGTTATCCCTATGGCGGTGCCTGGTAGGCACCACCACCATTCTGGGGATGTGGAGCAGTCGGTCAGGCAATCGGAATGATTGCTACTGTCGGACTTGTGGAGGTCGGTCTTCCCCCCGCCAGCACACCGCTCGCCATCAAAATCTGGTGGGTGGGAAAGTTGCTTAGAATGGCGCATACACTGCCATCGACAGTTGGTGGCGGTCTCCCACAATCCTAATCAGCCCCTTATTCGTAAATTTTGATTTACAATGAATATTTAGGAAATTAACTTTGAGAAAGTCAACTTTTCTCTGCCTGCCTCCTGAAGGCTAATTTACTTGTGCCTTCCATCTGCCACCAAACTGGTGAATGGCCCTGAACGAGCTGTGAAATGTGCACTCAGAGCAGAGACAAAGGCTTAGGGATGTGGGGGTGTTTTTCTTCCTCTGGCAGAAAGACCAGTTGGGCTGTGCCCAGAAACTTTATTTACTTCAAAGTGGCCTCCCCTGTCACAAGCAAATGTCAGATGAAACCAGGAACAACCCTTCTTTTTCCCTCTCGGTCAGACAGGTATCAAACCCAGTGGAGGGAGAGTTGCCACAGTACTAATTTAGATTGATCCTAGCCACACCTCTGGGTTGGCAAACAGGCTCTGAACAAGGGGAGAACTGTCGACCTATTTGGTGTTTAGGAGTGAGCAACACTGAGGGGTTTGTTAGAAGTAGGGTTGACATGAACAGCTGCAAAAGTGTGTAAGGTAACCCCTGGAAACCTTTACCCTATCTGTTATGAAAGGGCTAAGAGCCTCTCCATGCATAAGCCAGTGCCAGGTATTAATGTGTCATCCCATGGCACCATCTCAGAACACTTTCTAAAGAACAGAAGAGGACTGGACCTGCTGTCTGTGACCTGAGCTAAGCCGGGAAGGACAGATTCCTGTTGTACCCAGGACACAGATGTGGAGTCAGACTAAATAAAATGTAATACAGCCAAGCAAAGCAATTTGCTATGCTGCACCGTGTAAAAGAGAGACATCAGAAATGTGGCATATTTACAAAGATATCCATTTCTGCTGCCTCCTTGCACTGTCACACTGTGTGCTGCTTAACACTTATGCAGGGTCCTTGCACCATCATGCAAGGGAGCCTGTGTTACAGGACCGATTGGTTTTCTGCAAGAAGGGACATCTTTCTGCACAAAAACAATCCTTAAAAGCATTTTCCTTTTTCTGTCTGTGATGTGGAATGCACCAAACATAGAAACAGGAAGTAACAAGGAGAAATAAAGACATTTATCCCCGTTACGCCTGGGTCTGGGAGGCGTACAATTTTGAGGCATTCCCAACTGTACAACTCTTTGCAAGTCTGGGAATGTGCTAAAATCTATGGGTGGGTGTGTGGTAACCCCCATACTTCACAAAAGGAATGCCTCACTGCCACTTTTATGTACCCAATGTACCCCAATATAGGCCTTGGTGGCTATGCAACCTTTTTGCCTACATTTGTCTTACCTTGCCCAGCCTAACGGTTGTAGTTCTGACCTTTTATCCAGTTATGTGCTGAATAAATGTCGATCAGTTTCTTGGAAACTAGACTAAGTCCTTGCACATGACATACATAACAGCATTAGCACATTCTGCGTAACAGTCCTGGTCATCTTCATACTTCATCCTAGGGCGAAGGAACTACTTTGTATAATTTCAAGTATGGTTCTGGGCTCATATGCATAATCATATTCACAACACATTGATTATGTAGGGAGCTACAAGTCTATCTTATTGGTATAAAAGAACCATGCCATAGATAGGCAGAGGAGAAGCTTCATGCTGGCACTAAACGCTGATGTCCCTGCATGCCAAAATTCCAGGACCTAGTTTTCTGACATCCCTAACGGGGTGTCCAACTCGAGACCAAGATGGGGTCCTTTGTTATCTCCCATCGGGTAATGGGTTTGCTCTTTCCTAGGGGATTCTTGGATTTACATCCACATACATGATAGGTGCACTTAGGTACACTTGGGTACGGTTTGCATAATAGGAGCACGCTCGATTACTGTCATATAGCTATATACCTGCATTTATTCACTGTTTTAGCACCATGGTTGAATTTTACCTTTTGTTTACTCTCTTGGGGCTTGTAATCATATATATCTGTTTCTGTCTAATGGTTGTCGCAGCACACATGTTTATACTAGAATAATGCCGGTTCAATAAATGCTTATTGAAACCGTTCCCATAATTTATTCGGTGAATCTCTCTGAGACTAAGTGAGCATGATTGACTGTGCGAAAAGTAATGCACTGTTTTCATGATCCCTGAATGATCAAGGGTTGTCATGCTTGATAGTTGCCAGAAGCTATTTGCTCCCTATTAATATTAGTTGGCTTATGTTGGCACTGGAAACCAGCTGGTCTAAAGGCTGACATATCCTTTGAGGGTGTCTGAACACCAATGCCTTAGTTTAAGTGTCTAAACGTGCAGATACTATGTATTATTAGAAACTACATGATACCACAAGGTGCCACAAGGGACCACAAGGCAGTGAAATGCACTGTCTTACATTACTTTGATTTACTTAACCACACAGAGCCACACAACGCTGCTTTGCTTGGCTTAGCAAATCCCAGTTAAGGGATTGTGTTGACATTGCATCAACTTGTGTATTGCAGGTACAATGCAAATCCTTAATAAATCTTCCCTGTGGTGTCCAAGAGCCCAGTTGGCTGGCATCCTGTGTGGCTATAGGGCTTCAAAAGTCTGCAAGAGACATTTTTCTGATATTATCATCCGACCTGTACCAACTGGATGACCTTGACCCTGCTGGTGGCCTATTCTAGAGTGTGTTTTGACTTCTAAGTGGTGCCTGGGGTTCTAGGGCCCTTGGTTGTGTTTAACTGTACCTCTCCTCCCACCCCTGAAAACCTAGTGACTAGAAAATTGTTGGGCTTCTAAACCTCCAGAGGACTGGGACAAACCACTTCTGCCTATCCAACCACCTTGAGTTTAATTGGGCAAAATTATGAACAGTCAAACCTGTAAGATGTGGACAATTAAAGTTAAATTACGTTTATAGCCTGTATCGTGCACTAAATGACCTCAAAAAGAGGTATCCAACTGATTATGAATCTGTATTCAAAGACACCTGAAAGACTGCTGTTGGGAAAAAAGAAGGTGATACTTCCTATATCTGCAAATTGAACAACTACTTCTTCAGCATTTTTGGAACCAAGGGTAATTTACCGTACTTCTCGGCTCTAGTGGAATTGTGTTCTAGGCTTTTGGATTAAATACATTGAGCATCCATCCTCCAAATCTGGACTTTTTGAAACTGGAGATGGCTGAAATTGAGGGGCGAATCTTAGTGTTCTGGACAGGATATATCTAGAGAAAACGTAAGGTAGTCTGCTTTTCTGTGTCTATAGATCACATTGTGACATAAGCATCTATTGTGAACAGTGTAGTTGTACTAAATAGTCAGAGAAAAATGATCTCTGGCTCAAACCGAGGACAAGCCTGGCTGCAGCTTCCAGCTTATTTGTAATTTTTGGGTGGTCTATTTTGGCAGGCCTATGAATGGTGAGTGATTGGAGTCCAATTGTGACAGAATAAGTGTCCTAATAATTGTCAAAATGACGATGGAAGGAGGGTTAAAATGTCCATATAATCCTCAGTAAATGCTTACAAGTGGCCATTAGCTGAAGGAATGGAGAAGGGAGTCAAACTCCACTCCAAGGTTTCTTGCAGAAGGAACTAGGGTTGGGCTCATAAAGATTAGTTCCCAAAAATCACTACAGCGGTTTTTCTCTATTCATTATAAGGGCATTTATTCTCCACCAGTCTGTTATTTCGACCAAACACAGTGAAATTCATGCAGGGTCCCAATTCATTCTTAAAATAAGCTGTGTATCATCATTCTAAGGAAAACATTGGACACAAAGTGTATCAATCAATTTTGACGGAGGGTTGATATAAAGACTGAAGAGTGTAGGGCTCAGTGCCAACCTCTGAGGGACCACCTAGCTTAATGATGTGACCTCGTCAACTGAAATTTTCGAATATAATAGGTGAAGGGTGATCTGGCGAGGAGAAAACATGTCAAATACCGGCCCCCCAATCCCGAAACCTGCCAGCTGTTTCAACAAGATAGAATGGGAAATAGTGTCAAAAGGGGCTATGGCTAAATGATTGGCACAAGGGCATTTCAAGTTTTGGTACAAGGATATAATTTATGGAATTCCTACAGGAATTTATTTGAAAACAATGCTGTCATTCACATGTTGAAGAGGCTGGACTCTGGCACCTCCTACTATAACAACAATTGATCTTTCAGCAAATATGGAAGACCACAGATAATCAGTAAATACATTGAATGGAAGTGGCACCAACACACAGTCCTGCATTAATCCATGCTTAGATTGAATCCAAATTATGATCAATATGTCCCAGCTAATCACCTTATTCCACTGTAAATGCTTATTCTTACAATTGAATGTGAATAAATAAGAGAATAAAAACATGTGAACAGAGATAGCCTATAAACGTTACTATTATTCTGAAGTATCTTTTGAAATGCAAATCCATCATTAGATGTTTTGAAGTTTTCCGTAAATTCTGCTTTAATAATGGGAAGTAGGCTGTTTTCTTTAACCCATTACTTCACTAATTTCAATAGCGTCCTAGTGTAACACTTGCCTTTAGCATCCAAGACAGCTGTAAATGACTATGACGCTGGTAGTGCTTTCTTTGAACAATGAGTGACAAATGTATCTTTGCCAAGGTTTACGAATTACTGTGCTTTCTAGTACAAATATACAAGCGGTTATAAAAACCTGCCCCAAAATCATCAATTTTCCGAACGTTCATTGGAATACCACTTGGTCAAGGTGCTCCAAATGATCTAACGGAGTTAATGAGAGAACTCGTAGACTTTTATTAGTTATTGGAGATTGCACAATAACAGAAGATGGACATGCTCTTTTAAAATACATATGAATGTGTAAGTTCAGTCAAATTTTCTGGTGAAATGCAGTAGTTTGTGCAATGATTGGAATATTGTCCAGTTTCTTGACTACAACCATTATGGATATTTCCTCCTCAATGTCACAAGTATGTTCACAAGACACTTTACTAAATTGTTGTTTACCTTTCCAGACTATTTTAATATTGCTTCATATTTCCCCACCTACCCTCTTTAATTTGCATACAATTATCCAGTCACCGGCTATGCAATTTCTCATTTTTTTACATTTAGCCTTTCTTAGCACAGAGTTGAACAATGTGTCATTATTCAACACCTTTCTATGCTCTACAGTATATCTTTTCTCATAAATTTCCACATGGATCCTAAAATCACACAACTCAGTATCCCAGTATAATACATGCTTAATGCTATCATTGGCTTTAATGAAAGGGTTCTCCTTTTTATAATCATAACCTATTTAATTGAACAAATATTTTGGCAATGTTCACAACTGTATAAGCAATTTTCATCCTATAAATAACTTCTTGGTTTAGAATGTTCAATTAATATTTTGTGTTTTAATTGACTGGGACTGTGATAGGTATGACTGTGTAATGTAACATCTCAATTCTTTAGCAGGAATGGTGAGCGAATGGTATGGGAACACCCAAGGATGACCTACCAATTAGTAAACTAAGGTTTTCATCACATAGTCTGCCAAAGAATGCAGAACAGGTAATGGCTTTTTCAAATATGCAACATGTAAAGCATATAAAATTGGAAAGAACATAAAATAAATTAAGGAGAAGAGAGGTCACATCATCAAGATTAACCATAAAATTGGTTGAAGCTTTTATTCGATATGCAAGATATCTTGAAAGCGTACACAAATACAACATTTAAAAACTGAAAAAGACATTTTAAGAACAGTATTGTGTACAGTTAAAAACTATGAAAAGACATGTGATGTCAGAATAAGTTAACTAAAATACAAATTAAACCGCTATTGACAATCTCTTGCAACGAATCAACCAAAACTGTTTTAAAAATTTGGCTACACCACAGACAATAGGAGGGGAAGTGTCCGTCATAAGGATGCAAAGAGCTACCAGATGACTACGCGTGCCCATATTACGACAAAGGGGATTCAGCCAAAAGCCCCTTGGTTTTGCATAGTCCGGGCATTCAAACAATATGTGCGGGATAGACTCTGTCCTCGTGGTGTAACGGGCGCAAAAGGGGGACGTGTGGCCACCCGATTTCCACTTAGACACCAGGGCACCAAGTGGAAGGGAACCCACTCTGAATTTAAAATACAGTGCTCGATCAGTTGCCAGGGTAATTAAGTCCAGATATGGTTCGTAGGCTACGACATCTTTAATTAATAAAAACGCAGCTGTAGATTTACAATGTCTAGAATTTGTCACTAGCTGATCCGCAACCCATTTCCAATAGAGACGTTTCAGAACATCTTTTGGTGGGGCCGTTCTTGATGTCCAGCAGTCCCCTAGCCCAATATCCTCCAGAAGTTTTTTCGTAGATTCCAACCACTTGATCTTTGCCCAACCGCCCAAGTTCATTATTTCTGCTAGCCCTTCAGCATAAAATTTTAACTCTTCACCCCTCCAAATACGTGCCCATAGAAGGAGTGGCCGAAGCCGGGCTTGATCTTTGATATTCTTACACCCAGTGTCCAACAGCACATGCACTGTAGGGGTGCTTGGAGGCAGGGCGATTAGAGATTTCAAGAGCTTGCTCTCTGATGTTACCAAGGAATCCAGGCAGCAATGACCCCAAAGCTCTGCCCCATGTAGGGCTGATGTTACTCCCTTGGCCTTGTAGATGTCAATTGCCGGGGCAAGCGACCTCCTTGGTGAAGCCCGAAATTCCCTCAGGAGGGCCCCTCCTACTCTTTTATGACTCAAGACCATCTTAGCAATATGGGGTGACCAATTCATGGTGTCCGTGATCCGTATTCCGAGATAGTCGAATTCGGATACTTTTTCCAAAGGAACAGCGTTAAGAATGGGTGGGCGGCCCAATTTCCTTGGAGGGTTTAGAATGAGGTACTTGGTTTTGTCTACGTTGATTTCCAAGCCCCTTAAAGCACAAAAGTTCTGGAAACGGACGAGCAACTTTTGGAGGCCTTGCGGAGTCTTAGAAATCAAAAGCGTATCGTCCGCAAAAAGTAAAGTTGGGATCCGCACTCCCCCTAGACAAGGAGCATCGGCTGGTTCTTGCTGAAGATAATCCACCACCCCATTGACATATAAAGAAAAAAGGGTGGGCGCTAGGACACATCCCTGTCTCACACCCCGAGACACTGAAATCTTTTCAGTTATCTCTCCATTTCTCCCCCAACGAACCTGAGCAAAGGTATATTCATGGAGGCTAATAAGGAGGGACAAAATGTAGGGAGGTAACCCCAACCCATAGAGCACCCTCCATAGCTCCTCCCGGGGAACTAGGTCAAAAGCAGCCCTTAGATCTATAAATGCCAAATATAGACTGCCCTTGCCTAGTTCCACCACCTTCCACCCAAGGAGTGCCAACCTAAACACCTGCTCAATCGTCCCTGTACCTGCCCGAAACCCTGCCTGAAAGTCTGTTAATATTTTGTTTTCCTCCACCCAATGAAGAATCCTACCAAGGATAGCTTTACCTGCTATCTTTTGGGTGGAGTCAATGAGGCTTATGGGGTGGTAGTTCCCTGGGATTTCTCTAGAGCCTTTTTTATAGATTGGGACCACCACCGCCCCTTTCCAGGACTCGGGCACTGGCCCCCCCTTCATAATATTATTGAGGAGTGCCGCAATAACCCCTCCCCAGGCCACTGGGTATGCCCGCATGAGGTCCCCCGGTAAGCCATCTGGGCCTGCTGCCTTCCGGGGGGCTACACACCCAATCACCTTTTCAATCTCTAGAGCTGTAAAGAGATTGTAGCCATGGGGTTCAGATACTAGTGGGGGGAGCATCCTAACGTTTAGTGCCCCATCCGCCGGGAGATATAGGGCCCCAAAGTGTTTGACCCAGCTTTGTGGGGGGATATTACAGGGTCTCATAGCTTCATCAGGCCTATTTCGGGAGCCTACAAGATTCCAAAAACCCCTTGGGTCTTTGCTTTTACTAGCAACAAGTAAGTCCTCCCAGAAATTTTCTTCCCACTCCTTCTTAGCAATTTTAAGGGATCTGTTATACACCTTCCTTGCTTCCAATATGTCAGGGTGGGATTTGGATTTCACTGCCTCAACAAGTCTAGATTTGTTTAACCTGCACAGTTGTGTATACCACCCGCCAGCTTTCTTTTCACCTCCTTTCCTCCCTGGCTTACTCGAGGGGATAGAAAACACAGTAGTCAACGCCTCTGTTAGTGCGGCGAAGACCTCGCAAGCCCTACCCACCCCTTCCGGCATGTTCCCCAGGTTTGTCAAAGCATGATCTAAAAGGGCTGATATTTCTCCCACTTTTTCTTCCGACATGACCAATTTAGCCCATTTTAGGCGCCTTCCACATAGTGAGACTACCGACTCATCTGGGGGAGTTGCTATGGGGTTATTAGTCCCCTTCATGGAATGACACCACCACTGAGCCATGGTCAAGGAAAGCGGGTTGTGATCGCTTTCGACCGTGGGTACGACAACCATATCCCTCACCTTGCTCCAGAGACATATATCTAATAGAATATATTCAATTCTGGAAGTATGTCCTGGTCTATTATAAGTATGTGCCCCCCCCTATCTGAAATCGTCCTCCCATTCACTGCCCTTAAATTGAATTCAGTGTAACGCCACCTGTGACCATCTCCTAATAGGAGGAATCTCCAAGGTTGGGATCCCTATCTTCGCGTCCTCCTCATCTTGCTCTGAGGCAACATCCGAGCCCAAGGGCTCGAACGTACAATTCATGTCACCCGCTACCAGGGTACACGACTTATATGGAGTTGTACTAAGGTGGCTTTCTAGGAGAGCTAATACAGTCGACTTCCTCCCGCCCTTAGTCCCTCTGGCATATACGTTGTAGATATTCAGTATTGTGCGACCCCTAGAGTCTCTTAAAATAATATTTTGGATATCTGGACATCCTGTCTGAAGGTCTTCTATTCTACAGTCTAGGGAAGCTGCCACGCATATAAGCAAACCTCCCGAAGGGCGTCCTCTCCCCGAATCTGAGATTTGGGCGGGCACATAGTAGGATGAGAAACCCAACCTGTGTGCTGGGACCAAAGTCCAGGTCTCCTGGAAAATGCATATGGCGTGATCGTCAACCAAAGCATTCCAGTCTGGAAGGACCAGTTTTCTTGTGATCCCTGCGACATTCCAACTGAAAACCTTAAAGTTCCGGTCCGTCACAGCTGGTGCGTCGCAGACCGCAAGAACGCTCCTGTCCATAGGCCTCACAGGGGAAACAGGCAAATTACTGTCCAAGGGGATGGGCAGAGAGTCTACCATTCCCACGTCGCCTGTACTCGTCGGGGACAGTATTCGGGGTGGTATTACTGTCATTAAACCCTTCCTAATGGCAGTGGCCCTGCCGGGCACTATAGTCTCGCTCATATCACCCTCCTCCAGTCAACAACTCCTTGGCACCCGCAGGGGAATCGGCCCGTTATAACCCAGACCCCCAATCGCACGTGGGTCCCAGTTTTGGCCGGGGCCAATTGTGCTAGGGCCTATCCGGGATTGCATTACAATTGTCCTAGGATAAAAAAAGGTTAGTTCCACTAGTTTAACCCCTACCTCATCCATATTTTTTAAAGGGCCACAGATGGAACTCACCAATCTGGGATCTTGGAAGTTTATAATTACACAATCCCCCTCCTGTGTTTTTTTTCCTTGGCCTATCCACCCTACTCTGCGGACGCTAAGAATTAGCCCATCTAGACCATTCGGGATTGGCTTATTTGATTTTAGCCAGTGAATACACTTGTTCTTGAGAGACTGGTGATTCTCCACTTGGTCTTCCTTAAGTGGGGGAACGTTTATTAGGACACCAACAAAGGGGTGACAGTCTGGAGGTAAATTTATTGGGGGAGTCCGCCGTGAGAATTTGCGGGGGACCGTTGTAGTTGTAGTCGGGGCTACAGAATGAGGGGCAGTTTTAATGGCCTTCTCTGTTGCTGTTCCCTTACCTTTGTCTTGTATGCCGGAGGCTTGGCTAACCTTTGCCATCCCACTGGTTACCAAGGGCAGTGGATGAAGTGTTGATTTAGGTGTGCCTTTGGCGATCTCAGTAGATGTTTCCGTTCCCTTATGATGGATTCCTACTTTTATTGGGGGAGGGATTACAGGCACAGGTGCTTGTATGTTGCCAGTATTTACCTTCTTTGCCCTGATTGAATAATTAGAATCCGCCTGAGATTGCGCAGGGACTACTGGGGGCACACTCTCATATGGATCCATGGCCTGGTTCTCACTCGCTCTTTTATGCTGTTTAAATATAGATTTGAGTGAGAAGAAGCCGTCAAGGGTTGATTGCTCTAGTTTGTCTATTCGAGTCCCCAAACCCTTAACCTGGGTCAGCAACGGCACAAAGAGAGTGTTTACCCTCTCCATAATCCTGTCAATCATATTTTGTTCGAAAGCTGAAGAAACATTAGCTGCACTACTAGTAGAGGGCGAGCAGTTGTTTCTACCCATGGGAGCGTCCACAGAGCCCCCCTCCACCATTACCTTATCTGCTGGGACCGTCCCCCTTACTTCCCTCGTGCCCTGCTCAATAATTTTTCTCGGTTGTTTATATAACCTAGCCTGTTTCATCGGCCTACCCTTACTAGAGCATGCCGCCCTTTTGTTTTTGGCCCTTTTGTTTTGCCCACTCGAGTCAAGCACTGCTTGCACCCCAACTAGGTTTACTATATTTTGAACCGGTGAAGTTGGCAATATTATTTGAGTAGGGCTTGTGGTCGGGGGCGCAGGTGGAGGTACTGTATCTGCGCCACAGACTTCCACAACACCACTAGCTAGGAACGCAGGTAGGTGTTCCAGCCTATCTATATTGCTACCAGTTTCTTCCATTTGGGGAAGATCTGCAGAAGCCTCCATGACATCAGGGGGAACAGTATGAGTTTTCTCGCTAGCAGGTGATAAGACTTGAGCTACAGCCCCCAAAGAAGAGCATCTGGAGGGGAGATAGACCTCAGAGAGTCGCCGTTCAGAGATGGCGATCTCATTGTCAATGACCGCCGCCACTCTCGTAATGAAGCGGTCCATAGTTCCAATCACTGGGCTCCCAACCGCACCACCCCTTTCACCCTCAGACCTAAGTAGTTTGCCAGAACGGGTTGACATGATAGAAAGGAATGCCTTTGGACAATGTAACACAACCCACCAGGGCCCGGAGCCGAATGTAAGAGACGGGGCCCAGCCCAGCCTTGACAGCCCCTGACTGCCACAGACTGCCCGCCCTTTGCTCGGGCTTCGCTCGGCGTCCCGCTCGCGTCCCGCTGAGCGTCAGGCTGCTGGTTTTCAGAGAGGCGTTGCGGCCGGGGGGTGTGTCCTGCTGGGGGCGCGGCCGAGCACACCTGTGCAGCGCAGAGACTCCTGGTCTTCTGAGTCCCTGCGGCGCGCGCTCGCCTCAGCCTCAGCCTCACGGAACTCCCTCCTCCTCACTCACGCAGGGCAGTCCTCCTTGAGCCTCGACCCCACGCCGCGCAGCAGCACCCGCGAAGCGGGTGCTGCATGAAGTAATCGTTTACAACAAGGGGTGGTGATGGACAGAGTCTCTGAATTAAGCAGAGTACTCTCACCCAGTCAAGAGATCAGGGCTAGATCCAACACCGTTTTTGGCCACTATAGGTGTGGCAGGGTATACTCAGACATGAGTCCCTTTCTCACTGCTCCATCAGGATTCAAGCAAGCCGGGCCGAAGAGGCTGAAATGCCAGAAACCGGTCCCCGGTAGCTTGTCTCCTTTCTGGTGAAGAATTGGCTTGGTAGTTTGGTCTGCCCTGTTCCCATGATGCACTGGGCCAGGGACAGACTAATTTGCATATAGCCAGGTTCTGAGCTGGGATGGGGCAGTGAGATAAATATCGGTGATGGATCAAGCCCTGATCTTTGGACTGGGTAAGAGTGGTCTGCTTAATTCAGACACTCTGTTCATCACCACCCCCTTTTCTGAATCGCAAGAAGTAATCGAGCGGCGGAGGCGGTCAATCCCTCCAGGGACACAGGGAGGCCAAGTCACAGGAAGTCAGCGTGTTCGGCAGCAAAACACCCAGGTCAGTCTGAAGCAGAGTCCCACTGCGAGTTAGCAAGCTTCCTCCTTTAATTGACTGGTCGGCCGGGGGGTGTGTCCTGCTGGGGGCGTGGCCGAGCACACCTGTGCAGCTCAGGGACTCCTGGTCTTCTGAGTCCCTGCGGCGCGCGCTCGCCTCAGCCTCACGGAACTCCCTCCTCCTCACTCACGCAGGGGAGTCCTCCTTGAGCCTCGACCCCACGCCTCACGCCGCGCAGCGGCACCCGCGAAGCGGGTGCTGCAAGAAGTAATCGAGCGGCGGAGGCGGTCAATCCCTCCAGGGACACAGGGAGGCCAAGTCACCGGAAGTCAGCGTGTTCGGCAGCAAAACACCCAGGTCAGTCTGAAGCAGAGTCCCACCATAAAATTATATGTGAGACACCTTTTGTGGTCTCTATTTTGGTATCTATTTGCGGACTCAATATGTTGGAAGTATTACCAGCCCCGTTAGAGACAAAATCTTGGAGCACATCAGAGCAGTAGAAAATCATCTTATGCCACTTCAAAACATTACATGAAATATAGTGAGAAAATTGGCAATCAATGCATTTTTATTGAATGGCCATTTTATGAGGTTGGAAGAGGAGAAAGGGCAAAACTGTTACGTCAATGGGAATCTAGATATACCATTTGCCTCTAGATCAGAATTCCCTATGGATTAATAAAGATGGGGAACTGTTTGCCCATCTTGATTGATAACAGTGTGATAATGTGAAACTGTTTTCACTTCTTGATTGACAATAGGGTGATGATGAATTAAGGAAGAATGGCATTTAGGCTCAGTTAGAGTGTACAGTTGGGATTCATTATTTTTGCAAGAGAATAATCTTTATGAAATTTGTGGGAAGAAAATTATTGGGTAAAGGAGAGTATAAACATAGATCAGTTTATAGTGAATCTACAGTTTACAAAATTTGGTATTTGTTTTGAAGTAATTAGAACTCTCTTTTGTATATGGGTTTGATCTATTGCTCTGCTAAAGTTATATTTCATAGATAGCTAGATTTCAGAAACAATTATTTTTTATGCACGCAAGATCATAAAATTTACATTTGCCTATAATATCCTCTGGCAAAAGGAATGATGACAGGCACTATCAAACTGAGAGATGCTGAAGACGTAATGAATATAGTTACATTCTATGGAATGACTTTGAAGATTGAAACTTATTAAGAGATTAAAATGAAAATTGCAACTGTCCTTACAATAAAGTTAGCAAAGAAATAAACCAAATGTTTTGAAAACTTTACCATCTAATTAAAGCCGATTTCATTTTGGGACCTGAGATAAAGACCCATCCCAATGTCACTTATCATAAAGCTAAATCATTAAAGACACATTATAATTGAGATATTTGTATTTTAAAGATGACATCTGTTGGCTAAGTTCGAAAAATGGGTATTACAAATGGAGTAGTCACAAGGACTGCAGATTTACAAAAAACTAAGTTCTTTAAGCGACCCACTGGTAAATACAAGGAGCTACAGATACATAGAACATACACTAGATACTATTGTGGACATGTGATCAAATGACCATTCAACTTCCTGTATGTAGGAAGTACCAACTTTCCTGTTTGTAAAATGATTTTGGGGCACAAATAGCTATCAGAAACCTTTTTAATGCTTACCCTGGAGGAAGATACTTTGGCAAAGAACACAATCAAAATCCTGATCTTTTGCAATGTTTTGGGGTCCAACGTACAGAGAGAGTAAGAATCAAGAGAAAGCCTTAGACAGTTTGGGAGCAGATATATTTTGGAACTCGATTCTAAATATCCGAATGTAGACATGGATGACAAGTCTGTATTTTGTAAAATGTGAATATTTGTGATGCATGATTAGTGATATAAGTTGCCATATGTGTGTTATCCTCTGTTCTTCATCAACCACTACATTGTTTGCATTCAAGGTTTTGTATTTGCGTAGTAGGCATGCAGCTGACTACAGTAGACATCTGTCATATATTCTTTTGTTTGCCCCTATTATATTACCAGAATTACATGATTCTTGGTAATTAATGTCACTGATTTTATAAAGAGGACTTTGACATGAAGGTATGGAATAATAGATGGATCACCATCTATTTGTAAATATACATTGCACAGAATCACTTCTTCCATATTAGCACTTAGATTTCTGATTAGGCACATTGCACTTATGCGAGTCAGTATGAAAATTGAAATTAGTTTTCTTTATATTTGTAATATTCTGTAGCTTACTGTAACATTTTTTGGTCAAATAGCATTCTGTCTCAAATTACATCTAAACTCTTTTTTTAACAAACACTGTTTTTATAATCATACAATATAATTATTTGAAGGAACTCATAGAAATGTATGCACTGTATTACATTGTTTATGCAAGGGGCTGAAAACTGTATACATATGAGTATTTGTGATATTAACATCCAAACATGCGTAGTATGGTATTGATGTTTATGCACATTGTATATATGTCTTGGGAGCATATTTATTGGAGAAAAGCTGGGGTACCAAAACTCGTAATCATCTGGATTAAACGTGTATATTGTCACAGCAATCCTGGAGTGCGGTAACATTTTTTCAAAACAAAGTCAGTGTGCCTAGATAGATTGAACACGAATGTTGCACCCGTGAACCAGCACAGATTCATCAGAGTGGTGTAACCAGCATGTTGCAGCACTGTGACTTTATATTCACTGAAAACAAGAAAGGTATAAGTGGAATTATATATGAAGGTCTTCTAATAATAAAAAAACATTTTACAAGTAAAAAAACTGAAAGTTCACCAACCATATGTAATGACATAAGTATAATTTGCTCTGCAGCTGATATTATATTTCATCAGTAATGTAATATATGATTTTAAAAACAGCGCAACTATACAATTTAAATGTAACTGCTTGATGGATCAACTCAAAACTTTCCAGGACGGTGGTGAGGTGGTTGAACTTTGTATTTGGAAGCTTCTGGGAAGATTCATCGAATGGAGGCAAAGTAATTTGCAAAAAAAGCTCTTCCTATGTGCCCTTGAATAAATGGACTGTGACCCCATCTATGCATGGAGTGCTGAGATTAGTTTGTGAGATCAAAGCAGATAACGCTCTTTAGAATGTGATTGCGGGCTTAGTGGGTCTTCAGTTTTGTGCAGAAGCTGTGATTTTGTAGCCTCTCTGACTTTGCTGCATGCTCCCTAATTTAGCATTATACCTCAAATACCAGCCTTAAAATATAGGAAATTCAATGTATTTGTCTGAAACTTGATAATGGCAAGTACTAAAAATATGAAATGCAGAATTTTCATTTTACATATAGGGCACTCACAGATATCACTGTCGTGCATAGACATATTCACTGTTTTATACCTACTGATTATCATCTTTCTTAACATTCCATGGGTTTCAGTATATGACAAAGAGCTCCACCAACATTGTCACAGAGGTAGTCATACTTATGACAAGGGTGTCCACATTAAGTCGAATATATGAACCATTGTGCAAGAGCTACTGTTGTGCATCAGTCACTCTCTTGTCCAAAACACCTACATATGTCAATTACGGGTATCATGATTCCAGGAATAGTCAGATTGGCACCTAAAAACCTAGAAGGTCACCCGGGGGCACCTTTATGCAAAGGATATTAATGCCATTTTTCATTAAGGATATTGTATCCCGCACCCCACCACACCCACCTCGCCACCACTCACACAGCTTTCAAGCCAACTAACTAGTTGACACAAGCATCTCCACCTAGCTTCTGAGACAGACTTCACCAAGGTAGGAGATGCATGAGTAAGGTGAGTGCGGCAGGTGTTTCACCTATAGGTTTAGCTTTGTTGTTGCTTTTTATTCTGCCAATGAGCTATTTTTTGTCTCCATTTGTTACTATGAAGGGATAGATATATATTTGAGAAAATGCCTTTGTCATTAAGGTGAAAAGCACAATTCATTCCTCCCGCCAGAATGTATGATACAATATGAGGATAAAATGTGTTTCTTTGTATATAATAAACAACATGTGTTTTCTTTGCTCTACACTTAGATGCACGTCATAAAGGGGCTTATTTCAATGTAGGGTGGACTGGTGTCACCGTTGTGGAAACGGGACCGACTAACCCCCCATCGGCAGTCTCGACCGCCTAATTACAATGCGTCTGCACACGGTGTAGTCGCTTATTCCTATTCCTCTATGGGAGCTCGTCTTATGGCCATAAACTGGTGGTAATACAAGGTCCTGTAGAGTAATGGGAACCTGTGTTCATCCCTGCACCAAGGGGGCACCTCCTCACCCCCCAATCTGGTGCCAAATACAAAGTGGGCCCTGTTAAGGGCCCCCAAACACACTTTTCGTCAGGGTTTCCATGTCGGAAAGGCCGGCATGGTAACCCTGTCTGAAACTGTGCATCGCAATCCAGAAGGCGGAAACGCCTTCCATTTGGATTACAAGCTGGTCTCCGATTAGCAGACGGGCTCCTGGAACCCGTTGGGAGCCTGACGGAATGGCTGGCAGGTTTCAATTCCGACCGACTGTATCATAATCAGTGGGTCCGAATTTAAACCATCTATGACTGTCGGTAAGCCTCTAACTTGCTTTCCAGCTCTCATCGTAATCGGCCCCATAATCTCTGCACATGGTATGTAAATGTTCTTGTAAGCCGTAACAAAAAAACGTCCCAAAATTCTCTGAGGTGCATGTCACCTAAAGCAGGTCTTTTAGAAAACGATGCTATTGTGTGCTTGCTGGTTTTATAATAGTAGATTCAATCAATCTAATCAGATGGTGCCTGTTGCTTGACGGTGAGCTGGGTTGGTTGGTTTTTCAATAAATTCCTAGTGATTGTGGCACTTGTAGTGCACAACATTGCTATGATATCTGTCACTGCCAAGGCAGACAGTGCAGCTAATACACAAATGAGAAAACGGTGAGGGTACAAAATTGGGCACCGACAAAAACCAAATTCATACAATTAGTGCTCGTCAAAATAGTTTCCAGATGATGTCTGCTCAATACCTCAAATGGATCCACCGAAACGATCCAGTAAAGTCCAAACTTGAATTCAAAAGAGATTGAGGGAGCGACAGTGTTCAGGTGAAATTACAAGGTTCACAAAAGTGAATTCCAACAAATGTTCTTTATTCAGTCTTTGTTCAACAGAGATGATAATGTTCAATCAATGATACATCTTCATTCAATCACGAATCAATACATTGTCAGTACAGCCGACGCGTTTCGTCCAAAGGTGGACATCATCAGGGCTGTAATTATCAAGAAAATAACATAAAAAAGAATTAATCACAGGTATTTTAGGTACATAATCCTACCACAATTAACTAAACAACAAAAAATATTTTTTTTTTTTTTTTTTTTTGTCAACAATTTTACATTTTCAGGACACCTGCCTATTTGACAATCTACTCAGAATCCAAGAATATCAATTAAAAACATTTCTGTTATATTAACAAAACGTAATGTATACACTCCCATCAACTCAATAACTAAAAAGGATTTGACAATTAAAAGAAAAAGTGTGAGGCCTACCTCCTGTGAGAATATACAAAAGATCTTGATTCTGAATTCCACAATTATGTTTCCCACTGTAGTAATATCCTAATGATAAAATAAATAGCATTGGAATACAGCTCTAATCCTTGGGTTTTAATACATGAACATTCCAAATCCTAATGTAACAGTCCATATTTAGACATAACTAAAAAGTAGAGTACACACCTATAATCTTCAAAATAATTTATATCTGAATGATACTATTTCTAAACAACTACATGTGTACCCCAACCATATATTCTCTGATAGGTCCTTACAAAAATACCAAGGAAACATAAAGCATCAAAACCCAAATTTACTGAGCACCTTATTATTGCAATGTTTATTCAGAAATGAGTTTCTTACCTCAAGAAAATGTATCTACTGGCCCAATCTTAGCCCGAAATTCCCCTTCTTTATCTTTCCCAGATAATAATGCTTAGTCTTTGTAGTCACTGTGAAATTAAGGGGAGGCATTTATAAAAAAAAGGGGCTGATCAGTTAGTTGAAGAAAGCCTAACACTAAACTTATGAATACTAAGAGTTATTCTACTCGAGGATCAACAACTGGTCATTATTGGAAGAGAAGGCTGAGCAGTTATCTAAATAAATATGCAAGACATCTATCTGTTTTTGTAAATACCAGCTCTAAAACCCTACTGCAACATATTAATACTGCACCTCACCTTATATCAAAGTATTCCACAAGTGCCGTCCCTAAACAGAGATAAACACAAAATATACAAAAATAGTATTTAGAAGATCATGTCTGGACTCTAGATTCTTAAACATTCAACTTAAAGAACCACCATCTAATTCTACTAAGAGACCCTCGCCTCTACACCCTCCATTTTACCTGGTAACAATATCAGTAGTTTCGTGACATGGGGAGTCTCGGCAGGCAACGTCTGGCGTCTTCCATCCACAGCGTGCAAATGCTCAATTTCACCCGTCACCATTTAAACCCAATGCTAGCCAATCAAAGCAGCCCTCCTGTCTCATTTCTTAAACGGAATTCCCGCCAGCTTGAGTCTCCTACCCGGTCCGCCCTGCATAATCTGTTAAAAGCTCAAAAGATAGTTCTCACTTACGTCCACTACTCAAAATAAGGGAAATAGATGTCATGCATATCTACATATCCGGTTACATGGATCTCTACTGTTTTATTTCCGTTTCCGGCATCGTCCTCACCAATCAGAATGAGTATTGATATCCTTTCCGGTTTACCATACTAAGTCACCGAGAAATACTGGTCTTCGGAGTAAATGCCGACCAGCCATATTAACAAAACTAAATCAATCCATCTTACACATATATCCGGTAACGTGGATGTTGACTGTTTATTTCAGTTTACTTGATGTTATCAGCCAGTTCAAATACGTTGAAAAATCCTGAAGGATTTCAGTGTTTCCACTGTTTCTTTCCGTTTCCGGACCCGTCCTACCCAATCAAAAATGAAGTCGCAATGTCCTATTATAGGTAACCAATCAAAAACGCTAAGAATTACTAAACTACGGAGTTGATACATACAAGCCATATTCACAACAAATAATTATATCAATCGTAAACACATATCCGGTTACGTGGATCTTGACTGTTTATTACCGTTCACCATAATTTAATCTGCCCAACAAAATACATTGAATTATCCAATAGGATTTCCATATCTACTCAATAACTCTGCCCTAAACTATCTAAAATACTACAGTACCACCCATACTCTGTCAAATCATTACGACGATTATGAAAGACACACCCGTGTACCATCCTGCAATGTATAACTGTTTCACAACAGAGAGCTATGAATGGACAAAAATCCTAATCCTTTAAAGCGGGCAAATTACCGTACCTGATTCTTAATAATACTTGATTAAATTTCCATATTTAATAAATAGTAGCTCAACTCCTAGTACCAATCATTATTATAATAAATATCACTCCATAGCATATCAAAATATATCCATACTTGAATATACCTTCCCTTCCAACAATAACTCAGAGTATACAATCACGTCAGAACAATAATACAACTGCAATTGCTACAAGAAAGAGTGTTGTATCACTACGAACACTTATACAGAGGGTCAAACACATAATTATAAGAAGTGATGAAATTCATTTTCCGTATTTAGCCCCCGTTTAACCAATCTACATCGCGCTATCCATCTTGCCTCAATTTGTCTCAACCGAAGGATCATATCGCCTCCCCTTTTCCATGGTGAAACCTTTTCTATTCCATGGAAACTAATCCTAGTCTTAAGGGGATGGCAAACCCTGATATGCTGATAAATAGGTGACTTCTCATCCTTGTTATGAATTGATCTTATGTGTTCCTGAATCCTGACCTTGAGTTTCCTCTTAGTGCTACCAATATACACCATATTGCAATCACACTTGATAACATAGACAACACTCTCACTGTTGCAATTGATGAATTCCTTGATGGTATAAACCTGATTAGTATTATAACAAAATTTCTTCAATTTGTTACATCCATAGTCACAGACATTACATGAACCACACACATAGAAGCCAGATGGACGTTTCGAAAACCAATCTGGATCTTTGTCTATCATTGGTTCCAAATAATTTCTGCCAATCAATTCCTTAATAGTGGGACATCTTTTAAAAATGACCTCAGGACGATCCCCAATCACATTAGATAATGCTGGAACTCCCTTCAAAATATCCCAGTGTTTACTAAGTGCCTTAAATAGAGCACCCTTTTGTGCACAATACTTAGTAACAAAGGCTACCTGTCCTCTAGTGTTACCAATTCTTTTCTTAGGGATCAAAGTAGATTTCCTGTCTCGTTTATAGATTCTTTCTTTAGCTTTAATGAGGTCAGATTGTGGATATCCTCTTTCAGTAAGTCTGTCTAGTAATGAATTGAGTTCTCTGTGGAAATCCCCCTCCCTGCTACAATTTCGACGGATCCTAACCATCTCACCATAGGGGATACCTCTAGTGACAGATTTCGCATGATGACTATCAAATCTTAAAATAGAATTCGTAGCAATGGGTTTTCTATACAAAGTACTCTTGATTTTATCACCTTCAATGAATAATTCAACATCCAGAAACATGATACGGGAGTAACTGTATTCTAATGTTAACTTTACATTGAACTTGTTATCATTTAAGTGACACAAATATTGATGAAGTTCTTCAACCGTTCCCCTCCAAATCATGAGGATGTCGTCAATAAAACGAGTCCAAAATAAAATGCTGTCATGCCATTTGCCTGCTTGTCTGCCCCAGGCATGCTCCCTCTCAAACCAACCCATAAAAAGGTTGGCGTAAGAGGGAGCAAACCTGGAACCCATAGCTGTCCCAGTCGTCTGGTGATACCAGACGTCCTCGAACAAAAAGTAATTGTTCTCCAATATCAATTTAGCCATTTCCAACAACATATCTGAATGTTCCCTTAGACTAACATTTCTGCTTCCCAAAAAGTATTTCAGTGCCACTAATCCCACATCAGTCTGAATACAGGTATATAACCCTACTACATCCATAGTGACTAGGATGTACCCGTCTTCACAAACTACGTCCTCCAACTTATTGAGAACGTCCATGGTATCTCTAATGTAAGCGGGCAGGTTCAGTACCAATGGCTTCAAAAACATGTCTACAAACTCAGACATGTGTTCAGTAATACTGCCCATGCCAGCCACTATTGGTCTGCCAGGCGGATTGATTTTGGACTTATGCAATTTGGGTAAAATATAAATGTAAGGAAAAGTTGGTTTGGTGACATATAGATATTTGAATTCAGCTTCATCCAACATCCCAACCTCCTTCCAGTTGTAAAGTCTATCATTAATGCATGAGGATGCCTGAGGGATGGGATTAGAAGTAAGTTTATGATAACAAGAGGAATCTTGCAGTTGACGTTTAATTTCATTACTGTAATCAGATCTATTCATAATTACTACATTGCCTCCCTTATCAGAAGATTGTATAATGATCTTTTTATCACTCCTCAAGCTCCTTAGAGCAGCTCTCTCACCTGGTGACAAATTATCATGAATTTTACCCTTTCTCCTGGATTCCCGATCCTGAATGTTATATAGTTCCTCTAAAGTTTTATTGATATACAAATCAATAGCAAAAAATTGTCCACCATGCGGAACAAATTTAGATTTATTTTTTAAACCACTTGAGCAACTATAATCTGTAGTGATATTCAAAGATTCTGCTACATCCTCCTCCCTCAAATCATCCCCCTCAGTAATGGACAATAGTAGACAAGTACTACGTAAATCATTGATTGACATGGCACACTCTTTATTCAGTTGAGGATTGACATTCATAGGTCTTTCTTGTTCATCAAAGTAAGTTTTCAATTTCAATTTTCTGGAAAAATGAAATAAATCTATTTCCACATCAGTATAATTACACTTATACATAGGACAAAAGGAAAGACCTTTTTTCAGTACAGATAGCTCATCAGTATTCAGATTTCTCTCAGACAAATTGATGACTTGAAGTTCCCCTGTTTCAATAACTGTTGTCTGCTCAACTATTTCCTTAGCATGTCCTGACTTCTTGTCCCCATCCTTGTACCTCATGTGTTTCCTGTTGCCGTGAGGTCCTTTCTTTTGCCTTTCTTTATACGGGTAATCTCGTCCAAAAAAGACGAATTAGTTGTGGGGTTAGCAGTAGCTCCACCCCCTCCTGCTAGTTCTTCAATAGATGATACACTAGAGCTACTGTAGTTAACAGAGCTCAAATCACTCTGAACAGTCACTTTGGCTGAACCCTTTGGTCTAGCTATTTCATCATATCCTCTAGAGAAGGTAAAGATCCTGCCCTGAGCATAATCTCTTTCATCTCTTCTGATTTTATTCATTTTCTTATATTTAATCTGTAATTGAAATTTGTTGATAACATCCTTTAAAATGGCATAATTTTTGTCTGTGAGTTCTGGGAGATTCATAGCTTTAATTTCTGATTCTAATTCTAGAATTTCCTGTTTCAATTTATCCACTTTTCTGTTAGCATTTTTAATCAAGATATTAATCATAGTGAAAGATGAGTTGTAAAGGTTTTCCTCCCAATCTTTGAGCAGATCAGTATCTAAGTCATCGAATGTCGGAAAAATTAATATTCGAAGACCTCTAGGAATCCTTCTTAAATCCAAATAATTCTGCAAAGTTACCCCATCCCACCATTTCGAAAGTTCCGCTTTCTTAAGCCTTTCTAATTTCAAAAATTTGTCCCTCAAGCTATTGACAGGTGTCTTAGTCTTAGAAATTGGGGTGATACCCTTACTCATTTGAAACATCTCTGCTGCCATTTTTTCCCTATCATCTTCCATCCTTAAACAGTCACAATAATCAATATTCAATCAAAATTCACCAATGTTAATGTCGTGCTCAGACCCTAATAATCAATACACAAATGAGAAAACGGTGAGGGTACAAAATTGGGCACCGACAAAAACCAAATTCATACAATTAGTGCTCGTCAAAATAGTTTCCAGATGATGTCTGCTCAATACCTCAAATGGATCCACCGAAACGATCCAGTAAAGTCCAAACTT
This sequence comes from Lissotriton helveticus, assembly GCF_964261635.1. NCBI lineage: Eukaryota > Metazoa > Chordata > Amphibia > Caudata > Salamandridae > Lissotriton > Lissotriton helveticus. The sequence goes on from NC_136063.1 coordinate 667,849,548, forward strand.
GAATTCAAAAGAGATTGAGGGAGCGACAGTGTTCAGGTGAAATTACAAGGTTCACAAAAGTGAATTCCAACAAATGTTCTTTATTCAGTCTTTGTTCAACAGAGATGATAATGTTCAATCAATGATACATCTTCATTCAATCACGAATCAATACATTGTCAGTACAGCCGACGCGTTTCGTCCAAAGGTGGACATCATCATGGCTGTAATTATCAAGAAAATAACATAAAAAAGAATTAATCACAGGTATTTTAGGTACATAATCCTACCACAATTAACTAAACAACAAATTTTTTTTTTTTTTTTTTTTGTCAACAATTTTACATTTTCAGGACACCTGCCTATTTGACAATCTACTCAGAATCCAAGAATATCAATTAAAAACATTTCTGTTATATTAACAAAACGTAATGTATACACTCCCATCAACTCAATAACTAAAAAGGATTTGACAATTAAAAGAAAAAGTGCGAGGCCTACCTCCTGTGAGAATGTACAAAAGATCTTGATTCTGAATTCCACAATTATGTTTCCCACTGTAGTAATATCCTAATGATAAAATAAATAGCATTGGAATACAGCTCTAATCCTTGGGTTTTAATACATGAACATTCCAAATCCTAATGTAACAGTCCATATTTAGACATAACTAAAAAGTAGAGTACACACCTATAATCTTCAAAATAATTTATATCTGAATGATACTATTTCTAAACAACTACATGTGTACCCCAACCATATATTCTCTGATAGGTCCTTACAAAAATACCAAGGAAACATAAAGCATCAAAACCCAAATTTACTGAGCACCTTATTATTGCAATGTTTATTCAGAAATGAGTTTCTTACCTCAAGAAAATTTATCTACTGGCCCAATCTTAGCCCGAAATTCCCCTTCTTTATCTTTCCCAGATAATAATGCTTAGTCTTTGTAGTCACTGTGAAATTAAGGGGAGGCATTTATAAAAAAAAAGGGGCTGATCAGTTAGTTGAAGAAAGCCTAACACTAAACTTATGAATACTAAGAGTTATTCTACTCGAGGATCAACAACTGGTCATTATTGGAAGAGAAGGCTGAGCAGTTATCTAAATAAATATGCAAGACATCTATCTGTTTTTGTAAATACCAGCTCTAAAACCCTACTGCAACATATTAATACTGCACCTCACCTTATATCAAAGTATTCCACAAGTGCCGTCCCTAAACAGAGATAAACACAAAATATACAAAAATAGTATTTAGAAGATCATGTCTGGACTCTAGATTCTTAAACATTCAACTTAAAGAACCACCATCTAATTCTACTAAGAGACCCTCGCCTCTACACCCTCCATTTTACCTGGTAACAATATCAGTAGTTTCGTGACATGGGGAGTCTCGGCAGGCAACGTCTGGCGTCTTCCATCCACAGCGTGCAAATGCTCAATTTCACCCGTCACCATTTAAACCCAATGCTAGCCAATCAAAGCAGCCCTCCTGTCTCATTTCTTAAACGGAATTCCCGCCAGCTTGAGTCTCCTACCCGGTCCGCCCTGCATAATCTGTTAAAAGCTCAAAAGATAGTTCTCACTTACGTCCGCTACTCAAAATAAGGGAAATAGATGTCATGCATATCTACATATCCGGTTACATGGATCTCTACTGTTTTATTTCCGTTTCCGGCATCGTCCTCACCAATCAGAATGAGTATTGATATCCTTTCCGGTTTACCATACTAAGTCACCGAGAAATACTGGTCTTCGGAGTAAATGCCGACCAGCCATATTAACAAAACTAAATCAATCCATCTTACACATATATCCGGTAACGTGGATGTTGACTGTTTATTTCAGTTTACTTGATGTTATCAGCCAGTTCAAATACGTTGAAAAATCCTGAAGGATTTCAGTGTTTCCACTGTTTCTTTCCGTTTCCGGACCCGTCCTACCCAATCAAAAATGAAGTCGCAATGTCCTATTATAGGTAACCAATCAAAAACGCTAAGAATTACTAAACTACGGAGTTGATACATACAAGCCATATTCACAACAAATAATTATATCAATCGTAAACACATATCCGGTTACGTGGATCTTGACTGTTTATTGCCGTTCACCATAATTTAATCTGCCCAACGAAATACATTGAATTATCCAATAGGATTTCCATATCTACTCAGTGCAGCTAATATGCCTGTCCCTTATTCAGATCCTGGGATCAGATGTTATTTTTCACCTTATGCCCTGTCGCTGACTGTGGAAGAATAATTGTCGGTGCTATATCGGTTAGAGCAAGACTGGGGACAGGAAAAAACAGGTCAACTATACTTGCTGTGAAGTAGTGACTTAAGAGTATGGTCTTTTTTAAGGTGTTGTCGTGTTCATTTTTCAAATGAAAATATTTTAATGCACAAATTTAAACTCATGATTTTAGGTTTTTGTTTGTAACCATTCAGGAGCATCGACTACTGTCTTGATTTTTTGAAGGTCTTTCTATTGTGAACCTGTCCCAATGGGATCAGTGCGCTTTATAGTTCTACAAGACTATACTTACACAGGTTTTTCCCCCTTTTAGCACAGGGAAATTAAAGATTTGCCCACAATCTCAGGACGTTGCGCTGAGGCTGGCTTTCAAAGCTGGTTCTCCCTGTTCCAAAGTCAGCAGCTCTAGTTAGCAGGCTCCCTGTTCTTTTGCATATGGGGAAGAAGGATAAATGTATCTTTGTCTGCCCACTAAATCATTGACAGTTATCCTGGAAGTAAAATGGTTTGTGCCTCAACATGCTTAACTACATGTCCATAGTTAATACCTTTTAGCTTCAACTCCCAGACAGCTCTCTCAGTGTCAGACTCTAAGGGCAGTCAAGCATAATGTTCCGGTTACTTACCGGTATTCTCCATTACTCCGAGTACTCAGAGGGTTCTGATGTGGAGCTGAAGCTCACTTCGTTATTCATGTGGCAAGGACGACTTACGAGGGGGTAATGCATTTGCATTGATTACTGCCCAGTGCTATTGCCCTTCAGGTTCGACTCACAGGCTACAAGGTGTTTGCTAATTGTTCACTGGTAATGCCATTCATCTAACAAGCTGATCTCTTTCTCATAGCGCCTAGATCTAAGGACAGTCATGGCAAGGGTTGGCCTTGCCCTGTAACGTGCATCAGATTCTCTGCATTGCCGCTATAAGGACAAATGTAAGGTAAAGCTGAGTGTCTCAAAAGAAAAAGAAGCATCTGTGACAACTTAACGTCTGCAGAGATTGACTTTCTTTAGAAAGGTGTCTATGCAACAGTCTAAACCCCCCTTCTACTAACACTCCATTGACTCCTGTTCCAATTCTGAAGACTGATCGTACATATTTTGGGCACAGTGAAAAGCTGAGTTGTGTGCTTTTAGTTTTAAAAAGTTTTCCTCTGGGGGAAGATGTGACTCGTTAGTTTCAAATGTGTCAGAATATGTTGAGTGCAGTGACCGGGCGCTGAGCTCTGCCAGGAAACATCAATATTTATTTGTGTCGTTGCTGCTTTTAGCGGAATATACAGTTCCATGCATGTGATTATCTTGGAATTCTATGTGCATCTTTTGGAGGAAGATGGTGCTTCAATATGTGACTGTAAAATCTCTTCACCTGCAGGAATGAGCGGAGAAGTTAATCGAAGCAGTCAATCTTTGTTAAAGACTGTAACTGTGCTTTCTGCTTATCGAACGCAGAATGTAAAATTTCTCTTTAACTCCGCGCAGCGCTCCGAAGCGGCATAGCGGCACAGACACCTTAAAACAGATGAATACTTAAATGTATGTACATACTCTTACCTCCCGGATTTTCTTCCCAGGGTCGTCCTAAACCAGTATCATTTTCTAGTGTACCGCGTACATGCAACTGTGATTTATCCTACAACGCCATTGTTCGAATATTACGAGATGACAAGCTCAAGAACACCAACTGATGCCCTGTCTGCATTTCAGTAGAATTAGCCTCTTTCACTTGTATCAGTCGGCCCCTAAGTTAACAGAAAAACGATCAGATCTTTCATACATGCAAGTTCACGAAAGGTGTGTTTCACCAGAAGAAAAAATGAGCTTTCTGTCTTTGAAAATGCTGCAGTGCTTTAAACTTTGGAGTTGTGAAGAGCTGAAATGAAAAGCGCCCCTCACGCATCCACAATCCAAGGAGCCCTGCAATGCCCCCTCCTCTTTGCTGCTGACATGCACAATTTGCCTGTGAGTGATAGAGGACGTGGACGTAAAACACACAAAGCAACATTTCAGTCAGTTTATGTGTGTTCATTCTGCAAAGATCAGTTTCTTGTTATGCCAGTTTATTTTTTATTCATTTTAGTATTGTGAGGCATATGGGTGCTTTCAGGATTTAAAGTTACATAACTATTATGCCTTGTATTTGTTATGGTTTTAGGTGTTGTCGTTTGTGATGCCAGTTTTATTCTCTGCTTCCACTGATTTCTATGTTATTACTTTCTAACTCCTGCTAGGGGCCTTGTGTTGTATGTGGCTCACTCCTATGCTTCGCTATCGTAGATCTGTGTATGTTTAAGTTGTAGCACTATGGAAGTAGGTGTTTGTGGAAAGTTGGTGAAATGCATTTACCATTTTGAAGGTGTTTCTGTGTATTTGAATGTCCCTCAGTGTGCCCTTCAATTATTTGAATATCCCTTATATTACCCTTCATTTATTTTTCCTTTCTCTCCCTTTATAGTATTCATTCCGCATTATCCACCCTCTTTTCTTCGCTACTCTCAAATCTACCTCCAAAACATAGGACTACTTTTGTTGAGAACTATTTACGCTCAGCAGTGAAAGAAAGGACACTTGTAGAGCCATATCTGAGCCCATACAATTCTGAATTGCATTTAAAAATATGTGAAGAAGTCCTAGAGGACTACTTCTAAATAAACCCTTAACTGTCGTATTGGGCCCAAGTCAGAAAGATTTTGCTATGAATTAGTGTTACTCATTTAATACTCTCGGCTTACTATTATTTACAGGAGCACTTCAGGTGTTCATTTGTGGTAAATAAATAATTAATTACCGGTACTATTTTTGAATACAAGGAATAAAACAGATAGCTCAATAAATAAGAGACAGGATTCGAGGTATCTTGAGTCTGACAGGCTTTAATCATGCATAAGGGAAGGGACAGGAACGGGATAGCCTGCACAGAAATAGAAGGATGGCAGCTGCCAGGGAATGGGGTAAAAAGGGGCATAGGGTAGCTTTCAGTAACAGTACACAGTATATATACTAAAACAATTACATTACATTCAATACAGTAGGCGTAGCAGTAGGCGTAACGCGTAGCAGTCGCGAAAGATAAGAGTAAAATGGTGTAACAGGAAGGCGTGTATAGGGCGTATACATAGACATGTGGTATGAAACGTCACAGAAGTGTCATAAATGGGGCGGAAACATGGAGGGGGCTACCTGAGCAGCTGGGACCTTTAACCTAGTGGTGCGCGCAAACGGGCAATGACGTGTTACCAGGAAGAACTGGGGCTATGACTTCTGCACTAGAAGAGAAGACTAAAGTCTGCGGTGTCAGGACGACATGTACCTATATCATATCTGGTATCTGGTGTTTGGAGTACATGTTGATAGAATCCAAAAGTTATCAGGGCAAAGGCTACTTGACACTAAGGCTGGTGCATGGATTATTCTACATGTATTGCGTGTGCTAGGAATATTCTATGAATATTAATACAGTATTTTTCTTACATGGAGACAGAAAGGCTAGACCATAGCTGGAACTATTGATGCGATTCAGTAGCTTAGGAATGCAGAGAAGGAGGGCTGGACTGATAACTAGAAGCATAACATACTCTTGGCAGACAGGCAGGCAGAGCCAGGCCGGGCCGGGCACTGCGCGGCAGGAAGTAAGTGAAGGGTCAGGGATGCAGGTGGGGGCTGCATCGCTCCTCGGAGAGGGTTCAGGAGACTGGAACTTGAATCTGGTGTCCGGGCCCTTTTGAGGCCTAGAAACGGGGACAATTCAATGAATTAACGTGCACACTGTAAAATGTGGCAACATAGGCCTAATACTCGTTGCTTTCACGAGAACTGGAAACTGGCATACTAGAGTTGGACACAACTATAATTGCGTCTTTAATCGATCATAAGGGGATACATGCATATCGATCATGCACATATAACATAGGATGGGGAACACGTAGGCACATATAACATGGCAAAATTTACTTTTCCACATTCCCTCCTTGTGCCCTACGTTTCCATCAGGAAACATCAATATTCATGATACCATCTATCTGTTCATATAGCATCATTTGCTCGTCTCGAATTGTCTTGGAACGGGATTTAGGACTAGGAATACAAGAGGTAGCACACATGCCGCAAATCGCAGGGCCACATTGTAAACAGAGGCAGCAACTGAATATAATCATTACTGCTATACCTAGGAATGACAATACTTTCCATCCCCAGGCAGATATGATACTCCAGAGCCAACCGGACCGCGTCCAGGTGCCTGGATTCTGGTGTAACTGATGGGCAATTTTATGAAGTCTGGTTATAGCTGAATAAACAGACGGCGCGTTATTAGGAATGAAAATGCAGCAACTAGATCCGATGACTCTACAAGCTCCTCCTCTATCGGCCAGTATGACGTCAAGAACGAGACGATTTTGGAGCACAACAAATCTCATAGCAGATTGCTCTTCGGTTAAGTTACCTAGAGCGGAAGTAGTCTCATTCACTACTGCTTCAAGGGTTCTGGTTAACCTACGTATTAACTTACTATTCTGGACAGGGCCTATAAAGAAAAAGAAACCTTTATTGAAGTCTTGATATTGTTCTAGAGCAGTTTCAGTTTGATCGATAATTGGGGACTCGGTCTCCCTTCTAGGTCTGACGTGTACTAGATGTGTATTTCTGTGATAATCGGATGGGGCTAGAAAAACTGGTGGCAGTAGGAAGGCAATGTAACATGTTCCATCCCAATCGGGGGGCAGACGAACATATGCGGTCTGACCACAAACAAAATAAGAATGACGTGAGGCTTTGAAAATAGATTTCCCACTGTCACTATACTCGACCACAGTAGTACAATCACTATGTCCTACATGTGCGGAACCATTCTTTCTGACACATAATTCGCCTTTGACTGGTAGTACTGAAATAGCAGGCAAATCTGGAGTAGTATCGGACTGAACATTCAGGACCATGAAATTCGAGGAATAATTACCTAAATCATATACTTAATTTTCTAGATCTAACCCTGTTCTATGGGAAAGACCTTGCTTGTCTGGGAAACATGTTCGATTCAGAAGGGACATATCAGTGGAGGATGACGTTAACGTGGACCATGCTCCACACGAACCATTATGTGAAAACGGATATGGAAAGAGTGGCAGAACTCCCTTCGGTGTCTGGAAAGGGGGGAGTCGACCACACACCCAACAATTAGTGGCATTGCTGGTCTGGTGTGAATAGTGCAACATTCGGATGAATGTGTTGTTACGCATAGCAAGACGATAGGATAGCTCGTGAGGAGGCAGATCACTAAATGTGTGCTCTACTGTAACATTAGAAAACATATGTACATGTGAAATAGGAAAACATAAATGTAAAGCATAACTTATGCATGTAACCATAAGACTCAAAAATAATAAAAAGAAAAGAACGATAATACATCTTTTAGAGTTTTGACTAACTCTCTCACTGTGTGGGTCTGTCTCATACATGTCAGGAACCTGTCTAACCGTTTCACCCGAGAGGGACTTAGACAATTAAACTGGCTGACTTATTTTACTAGACCGGAGTTTGGTTTTATACTCCTGCTGCGGAGTTTTCTCTAACAGGGGAAACTTGAATTCAGAGTCTGTGTTTAGGCAGTCCTTAAGAATAGGGCAGTCTTTGATAAATGTCTTTGGCTTAAGTCCATGAAACTTCTTCACATGGCTGGAGTGGAGCCAGCCTTTGCGATTTTCCACTTTCACAGCTGTCCGGGTGGTGAGGAGGACGAGGCGGGGTTCCTTCCAACGGGGCTCCAGCGGACTTGAACGATCAAAGTTTCTTATAAGGACGAAGTCACCTGGAACGACCTCGTGTGGTTTCACCTCCGTGTTGTCTGGAAATGCAGCGGCAACCTGTGAACGACAAGATTGTAGTGCAGACATCAAGGAAGCTAGGTAATCTGTCAGCATATTACTGTCAATATCGGTAATCTTACGGGGTCTAGGTGTACCCCACATGTTTGGAGGGCGGCCGAATACGACCTCATACGGGGACAGACCTGATCTGGAATGTGCAACCATCCTCATGTAGAAAAGAGCAACTGGCAGGGCTATTAACCAATCTACACCTTTTTCTGTACATACTTTAGCAATGCGGATTTTCAAAGTCTGGTTATGTCTCTCTACGAGACCGGCTGCTTCAGGATGGCGTACACAATGGAACTTCCACTGGTACCCTAACAGAAGGGAAACTTGTTTCATGAGCTCGGATGAGAATGGCTGGCCGTTATCTGAATACACGACCCTAGGTAATCCATAGCGGGGAAAATACTCACGAACCAACTGCCTGGCAGTGGTCGCAGCTGTGTAATCTGGAACCGGATATGCCTCTGTCCACCTGGACAAAGCGCATACAACTACGAGGACATACTTGAAACCTCGACATCTCTCCATCTGAATGTAATCCATCTGGAGGACTTCAAAAGGGTGGTCAGGAGGTTGGAATCCACCTTGTTCCACCGGGACACTTTTACCTGGATTGAACTGACAACATATCATGCAGGTACGTACTTTCTGTTTGGCTGCTGCTCGTAAATGCTTGTTGAACCAAAGGTTCTGAATACTGTCTAACATAGCTTTTTCTCCTAGATGTGCTGGACTATGTGCGGTATTAATAATGACTTGAACCATAGAGTCGGGGAGGAACCATGTGGCTTTTCCCTTCGTCAACCATCCTTGATCTGTCTGGACCCCTCCTTGTTCGGACCATTTCTTGATTTCTTCGGGAGTAGCATGTAACTGTATATCTATGATATCTTGTGTAGGGTCCTTAACTGTCATACAAGTAGTCTGTTCTGGAATGAGTGTCAGTGTCGTGTTAACTGGAATGTCTGGAGTCTGAGCTGTGAGCTTGGCTGTTCGATCTGCTAGATCGTTACCTTGGGAAATGATATCAGTGACTTTCGTATGTGCCTTGCACTTCATGATAGCGATAGCTGTCGGTAAATGTATTGCATCTAACAGAGCTTGAATGAGGAGACCATGCTGGATCTTGGTTCCATGAGAAGTCATGAAACTTCTTTCCTGCCAGAGCACTCCGAAGTCGTGTACGACTCCGAATGCATAACGTGAATCTGTGTATATGTTTACTTTCAGGTTCTTGGCACGTATGCAGGCTTGGGTCAGAGCGACTAGCTCTGCTGCTTGAGCAGACAGGGTGTCAATACGATGTGTTTCTATAACTTCAGTATCAGTAGTCACTGCATACGCGGCTACTAGTTCTCCCGTACTTGTTCTCATACATGAACCATCCACATAAAGTGTCAGGTCGGGATCAGGTAATGCGATATCTGTCAGATCTTGTCTTGGCTTTGTCATGGTGTTAACAACTTCCACACAGTCATGTGTGGCAGGATTTGAAGTAACTGACGGTAACAGTGTAGCTGGATTTAAAACGTTGCAGCGTCTGATTTCTATGTGTGGCTGAAACAGTGTCAGTTCATAGCCTGTTAAACGTGCAATTGTCAAGTGCTGAGTCTGTGTTCGGTTTAAAAGAACTTCCACGGAGTGTGGAACTTGTACTGTCAGGGAGTGTCCTAACACTATGGAATCACTTTGTCTGATAGCTAGAGCTGTGGCTGCAACTGACTTGAGGCACGCAGGCAGAGCCTGGGCCACCGGATCTAATGTGCTAGAAAAATAAGCACAGGGCTTGTATTGTCCTGCTTGATCTTGTGTGAGAACAGATAATGCAGTACCATCACGTTCTGTGACAAAAAGTGTAAAAGGCTTACTGTAGTTCGGTGTTGCTAGAACAGGTGCTTGGCATAAGGCTTTCTTTAACTCATTAAAAACAAGTGTATGTTCCTGGGTCCAAGGGAGGACAGTCAATACGGCTGCCTGCTGTGTCGTTAACTGTATCAGTGGCTTGGCTAGAAATGCATATTGAGGAATCCATTGTCTGCAGTAAGAAGTGAGGCCGATAAAAGCTCGTACCTCCTTCTGTGTCTTGGGCTGTGGAAGACGTGCTATTAACTGGATACGGTCAGGTGTTAACTGCCTACCCCTCTTGGACAGTAAGTGTCCTAAGTAGACCACTTGCTGGACACAGAATTGCAATTTGGAAGGGGACACCTTGTGCCCCATCTCGGCCAGAAAATACAGAACTGTAAGTGACGCACGCTCGCAGTCACGTTCAGAACGGGCTGTGATCAGTAGATCATCGACATACTGGAGCAGGGCAGTGTCAGTTGGCATGTGAATATTGTCTAGTTGTCTTTTGAGTGCTTGACTGTAAATGCTAGGACTTTCTGTGAAACCTTGAGGTGCTCGTGTAAATTTATAGCTTCTTCCATTTAAACAGAATCCGAAAAGGAACTGGCTGTCTGGATGAATGGGGACACTGAAGAATGCGTTCTTGAGATCGATAACTGTGAAGAACGTAGCTTCAGAATCAATGGCTGTCAAGAGGGATGAAATATCTGGGACTACTGGGTACTGTGGTATAATACATTTATTAAGTTCTCGAAGGTCAATCACTAATCGATATACTGGAGGTGCATTTGGATCAGTACGTTTCAGGACTGGAATGATAGGAGAATTACATACGTTGGAGTCGGTTTCTACAACCACTCCTTGGGCAATAAGCTCGTCAATAATTTTGCATAAGGCGGCTACAGCCTCAGGTGGCAATTTGTACTGTCTGATTCGTGGTAGAACAACACCTTGCTTTAGAGTCACACGATGGGGTGTGATATGCATACAACCAACATCAGTTGGACCTTGCGCCCATAAATGCTGTGGTACATTCAATAATCTTGGATCAAAATCACGTAATACATAATGACCTTTAAAATCTCTCAAGAACAGGCGGACCCCTTCTGGGGAGCAACAAATGACTGCTCCTAACTCTTTTAACGTCTTAATGCCTAACAAATTTTCTGGACAAGATTTCGTGAGTAAAAAATCAGTAGTTCGGGACAATGGACCGACTTCTAGAGTAACTGGTTTCGATATTTCATTAACAATAGGCTTTCCTGAAAATCCAAGGGAAACATTTCTTGAGCCTGAGAGCGGAGCCCCTGGAACCTCGTCATGACTGATGGTAGTCCTACTTGCCCCTGTATCAATCAGAAACTTTCTGTCTTTCCCTAATACTTGACTGTGTACATAGGGACCCTCTTGATCTACAGGTATCTCGATGAGAGGCAAGCCTACCTCCCTCTCTAGGCTGTTTCATGAATACGGCTGATAATCTGGATACTCTGACTGTGCATACTGGTACATCTGCTGTGTAACATGCTGTGTTGCAGCGATAGGCTGCGGTGCTGTAACTGTCTGTTGTGCATTCTGTGGTGGCTGGGAAGTCTGTGAAACTTGTTCTTGTCTAGGCGGATGTGGTCTTTCTTTAGTTTTACCAGTAGCTATGTTGTGTTTCAGAACTGCACACTCGTTTATAAAATGACCTGGCTGTTTACAGTAATTGCAGGTCCCTTTAACGGGAACTGCAGGATGACTGGCTTGATTCGTACCCCTCTTCTGACTGTCTTGTGGAACAGATTGTGCAACTAATACTTTCATTTTCGTGTCTTTCATACGTCTCCTTTCGTGTTCCTGCTCTTCCCTGATTCTGTTCTGGTGATACTGGAGCATTTGAAGCATCTGTGACGGAGTATTAGCTTGCCAGGTGCTTTCTACTTTCAATACTCGATTTTTAACTTGTGGGCTTGAATTCTCGACTAGTTTGGTAACAAAAAGATGAGGGTATGATTCACTACTTGTTTTCAGACCACTATTAATAATAAAACATTTTTCAAATCTAGAATAGAAATCACTAGTATCTTCGTCTTGTTTCTGTTTACAGGCTGAGATGGCATCCCAGTCTTCCTTTTTCGTGGCTAGTAATCTTGGCAAAACTTGTATCAATAACTCGGGCAATTCTTTAGCTTTATCCCCAAGACCGGTACCTGGTACGCGTGTATTATCTTCAGCTTCTAGAGCTGTCCAATCTATCTTTTTCTCTCCCACCTCCCATTCCTTTTCTTTGAGTTTTTCATATATGCCTGCAGGCAACAGGACCTTTAACATTTTAATGATATCAGGATACGTGTATTCTCCCATACGGAGCATGTCTTTTAATTCACGGTGGAACCCTGCTGGATCTTTATCGTGACAGGGAATTAACTTCTTCATTTCTAAGAGTTCCATCTTTGTGATAGGGGTGTAAACAAATACTCGTTCTAGACCACCACCCTCTTTCTTGACTGGATGTACTTCTCGTAACGGATTCTGTCTGTCTATGTAGAATGATTTACTTTCTGGGGGTGAGACGTGAACAAAATGTGGATTCAGAAACGTTCGGTATTTGTGGCGCTGTTCTAGGATGACACTAATTAAATCGGTACCTAGACCTTTCCATCTGTACTGGAGTAACTCGTTCAAGACATCATGTAGAGGACCTGGATCAGAATGTTGCTCCTCATACAAGGTAATAAGGTGCTGGATCATATACATACCCACCAGTCGTTGCTCGGCTGGGGGCAGTTTCAGAAACATTTGTGCCACTATTTCGTCGGGAAAAGTGGTAGAATCAGTAGTCCATCGGACCGCTGATCGGGCTAGTTCTTGTTCATGCATGGTACTGAGCTCGCTATAACCTATTCGTGATTTCAGAATGTGATCGGTAGCTTGGAATACTTGCTCAAGAGAACACTGTTCTGGTACTGGAGGAGGAAAGGCTTTCTTGTAATCTAGGCGTGAATGTCGGTCGGAAAGTCTAGTTCTACCTACATACGCTATTCTGGAGGGATTCTCGTCATTTACCTCTTCAGTAGAAGAGTCATTCTCTTTCTCGGTTGCTTGTGTTGCTTCTCGTTTCTCGTGTAACTTTATTATTTCCCTACGAATTTTCTTGTACATACTCTCTATACAATTTAGTGTCTTGTGTTTTCCCTCGGCTATATTGTCACTCCACCTGGTCAGGACTTTCATTTCTTCTTGATCTTTTTCCAGACAATCTTGCTCTCGTATTAAACAGTTAATCAAAAACTTTAAAAGCATGAGCTGAGTCTCGACTTTTCTCTGAACCATGGCTTCGTGAACACTTTCTGGATTCACTCCTGTACGGATAAAACGATATATTCGGTCTAGATGTTCTCTCATATCGGGCAGGGTGTCCAAATAGTCGGTCACCCGTCTTAAACGTAATGAATATATGACCATGGTACCATCGCCTGGAACTGGATCATAACGACATTCGGTAAGTGCTTGCTTGATATCTGTGAATGTAGTCACTTTTGGCGTACGCTGTAACGCTAGTTCATGTAGCGTCATACGTCTGTGTTGAGGCGGGGTACGAGGAGAATCTCCCCCTGCGGCTCCTAAACTGGAATCGTCGGTGGGTACTGTACGTGCTGGTAGAGTGGCTGATGTAGCGGGTACATGCACTGTGGGCTGGGCCAGGGGTGCTGTAACGTGAACTGAACCCACGGCCCCGGTGGCTGGAGGAACAGGAATTACATTATTAACGGGAGCAGGCGGAACATGATTTGCATTTTCGGGGACTGTGTCGTCCAAATAGGACGAGAGAAAAATATCAGCTGCGGTCGGTTTATGACGTAGCTTAATCGGGACCAATGGCGGCGGAAAATTACATGGTGCCTCCGGGGTTGCTTTTGGCAAGCCCTCGGCAAGAAGAGGATACATACCCTTAATAAGAGCATTTCTCTGTCTGTCTGACTGTTCTGCTTTAACTCGTTCACCTACTTCGATTAATTCCCTTTCTTGGGCTCTTTCTGAGGATTCTCTACTTAATTCTGTTTTCCTGATTTCTTTTTCGGTTCTTTTATGAGATTCTTTGCGCCATAACTCGATGGCATCTTTCTGGGACTGTCTGGCTTTCTTTTTCCATAACGCTTCTTCTACTCGCATGATGCACTCGGCATCCCATGTACCTGATACGGGCCATCTATATTGCTTTTCTAGTTCCTTGGTATAGTCCGCCCATAAGTCTAGATATATTATGGCATCTAAGCCATGCTTGTGATACATAAAATGTCCTGGACTGTCCCTAGGCGGGACAGGAACTGCTTCCTCGAGTAACCCTTTTCGGGTTTTTAACTGACGTAACTTGGAAAACAGAGGCATTGCGGGAATACACTTGGAATACAATACACAATAATCACAGTAATAACATAGCAAACAAAACTCTCATACCACGACATAAAAATACATGAATAACAGTTCGAACAGAAATACTACCTGATACACTGAAAACGGAACACATGAATTTCTCGAGAACGAAACTTACTAGAATTACTGGATGCACTGCTAAAACAGTACGAAACATACCGGTCCCATAAAGAGACACGTCAGAACCGCACCCACCTAGGTGGATACTTCGTGCTGGATCTGTGTACCCAAACCCATCGGACCAGGAGCAAACTAATGCTCCTGTCTAGATACCCCCCTGTGACGGTACTCACCGGGAAAGCAGAAACTGGAAGGCCTCAGACTGGACGGGACTGGACTGGACCGCTACGACGTCGGACTACGAACTTCGGAAACTTCGGTTACAGGTGGGCCTCCGGATACCTCGGACCTTGTACTCTCGGCTTGGGCTCTGGTCGGGACTCGCCGCGTTCCTCACCGCCTCGTCTGGATGCTGGACCGCAACCTCCGTCTCCTCCGTGGGCCTGAGGGATACTTGATTTACAACAAGAGGTGGTGATGGACAGAGTCTCTGAATTAAGCAGAGTACTCTCACCCAGTCAAGAGATCAGGGCTAGATCCAACACCGTTTTTTAGCTCATTGCACCATCCCAGTTTCAGAACCTGGCTGTATGCAAATTAGTCTGTCCCTGGCCCAGTGCATCATGGGAACAGGGCAGACCAGACTACAAAAGCCAATTCTTACACTGGGAAGGAAACAAGCTTCCGGGGACCGGTTTCTGCCATTTCAGGCGTCTTCGGCCCGGCTTGCTTGAATCCTGATGGTGCAATGAGCAAGGGACTCACATCTGAGTATACCCTTCCACGCTTTGGGTGGACAAAATAATTTACAACAAGAGGTGGTGATGGACAGAGTCTCTGAATTAAGCAGAGTACTCTCACCCAGTCAAGAGATCAGGGCTAGATCCAACACCGTTTTTTAGCTCATTGCACCATCCCAGTTTCAGAACCTGGCTGTATGCAAATTAGTCTGTCCCTGGCCCAGTGCATCATGGGAACAGGGCAGACCAGACTACAAAAGCCAATTCTTACACTGGGAAGGAAACAAGCTTCCGGGGACCGGTTTCTGCCATTTCAGGCGTCTTCGGCCCGGCTTGCTTGAATCCTGATGGTGCAATGAGCAAGGGACTCACATCTGAGTATACCCTTCCACGCTTTGGGTGGACAAAATAATTTACAACAAGAGGTGGTGATGGACAGAGTCTCTGAATTAAGCAGAGTACTCTCACCCAGTCAAGAGATCAGGGCTAGATCCAACACCGTTTTTTAGCTCATTGCACCATCCCAGTTTCAGAACCTGGCTGTATGCAAATTAGTCTGTCCCTGGCCCAGTGCATCATGGGAACAGGGCAGACCAGACTACAAAAGCCAATTCTTACACTGGGAAGGAAACAAGCTTCCGGGGACCGGTTTCTGCCATTTCAGGCGTCTTCGGCCCGGCTTGCTTGAATCCTGATGGTGCAATGAGCAAGGGACTCACATCTGAGTATACCCTTCCACGCTTTGGGTGGACAAAATAATTTACAACAAGAGGTGGTGATGGACAGAGTCTCTGAATTAAGCAGAGTACTCTCACCCAGTCAAGAGATCAGGGCTAGATCCAACACCGTTTTTTAGCTCATTGCACCATCCCAGTTTCAGAACCTGGCTGTATGCAAATTAGTCTGTCCCTGGCCCAGTGCATCATGGGAACAGGGCAGACCAGACTACAAAAGCCAATTCTTACACTGGGAAGGAAACAAGCTTCCGGGGACCGGTTTCTGCCATTTCAGGCGTCTTCGGCCCGGCTTGCTTGAATCCTGATGGTGCAATGAGCAAGGGACTCACATCTGAGTATACCCTTCCACGCTTTGGGTGGACAAAATAATTTACAACAAGAGGTGGTGATGGACAGAGTCTCTGAATTAAGCAGAGTACTCTCACCCAGTCAAGAGATCAGGGCTAGATCCAACACCGTTTTTTAGCTCATTGCACCATCCCAGTTTCAGAACCTGGCTGTATGCAAATTAGTCTGTCCCTGGCCCAGTGCATCATGGGAACAGGGCAGACCAGACTACAAAAGCCAATTCTTACACTGGGAAGGAAACAAGCTTCCGGGGACCGGTTTCTGCCATTTCAGGCGTCTTCGGCCCGGCTTGCTTGAATCCTGATGGTGCAATGAGCAAGGGACTCACATCTGAGTATACCCTTCCACGCTTTGGGTGGACAAAATAATTTACAACAAGAGGTGGTGATGGACAGAGTCTCTGAATTAAGCAGAGTACTCTCACCCAGTCAAGAGATCAGGGCTAGATCCAACACCGTTTTTTAGCTCATTGCACCATCCCAGTTTCAGAACCTGGCTGTATGCAAATTAGTCTGTCCCTGGCCCAGTGCATCATGGGAACAGGGCAGACCAGACTACAAAAGCCAATTCTTACACTGGGAAGGAAACAAGCTTCCGGGGACCGGTTTCTGCCATTTCAGGCGTCTTCGGCCCGGCTTGCTTGAATCCTGATGGTGCAATGAGCAAGGGACTCACATCTGAGTATACCCTTCCACGCTTTGGGTGGACAAAATAATTTACAACAAGAGGTGGTGATGGACAGAGTCTCTGAATTAAGCAGAGTACTCTCACCCAGTCAAGAGATCAGGGCTAGATCCAACACCGTTTTTTAGCTCATTGCACCATCCCAGTTTCAGAACCTGGCTGTATGCAAATTAGTCTGTCCCTGGCCCAGTGCATCATGGGAACAGGGCAGACCAGACTACAAAAGCCAATTCTTACACTGGGAAGGAAACAAGCTTCCGGGGACCGGTTTCTGCCATTTCAGGCGTCTTCGGCCCGGCTTGCTTGAATCCTGATGGTGCAATGAGCAAGGGACTCACATCTGAGTATACCCTTCCACGCTTTGGGTGGACAAAATAATTTACAACAAGAGGTGGTGATGGACAGAGTCTCTGAATTAAGCAGAGTACTCTCACCCAGTCAAGAGATCAGGGCTAGATCCAACACCGTTTTTTAGCTCATTGCACCATCCCAGTTTCAGAACCTGGCTGTATGCAAATTAGTCTGTCCCTGGCCCAGTGCATCATGGGAACAGGGCAGACCAGACTACAAAAGCCAATTCTTACACTGGGAAGGAAACAAGCTTCCGGGGACCGGTTTCTGCCATTTCAGGCGTCTTCGGCCCGGCTTGCTTGAATCCTGATGGTGCAATGAGCAAGGGACTCACATCTGAGTATACCCTTCCACGCTTTGGGTGGACAAAATAATTTACAACAAGAGGTGGTGATGGACAGAGTCTCTGAATTAAGCAGAGTACTCTCACCCAGTCAAGAGATCAGGGCTAGATCCAACACCGTTTTTGGCCACTATAGGTGTGGCAGGGTATACTCAGACATGAGTCCCTATCTCACTGCTCCATCAGGATTCAAGCAAGCCGGGCCGAAGAGGCTGAAATGCCAGAAACCGGTCCCCGGTAGCTTGTCTCCTTTCTGGTGAAGAATTGGCTTGGTAGTTTGGTCTGCCCTGTTCCCATGATGCACTGGGCCAGGGACAGACTAATTTGCATATAGCCAGGTTCTGAGCTGGGATGGGGCAGTGAGATAAATAACGGTGATGGATCAAGCCCTGATCTTTGGACTGGGTAAGAGTGGTCTGCTTAATTCAGACACTCTGTTCATCACCGCCCCCTTTTCTGTATCGTTTTTGGCCACTATAGGTGTGGCAGGGTATACTCAGACATGAGTCCCTATCTCACTGCTCCATCAGGATTCAAGCAAGCCGGGCCGAAGAGGCTGAAATGCCAGAAACCGGTCCCCGGTAGCTTGTCTCCTTTCTGGTGAAGAATTGGCTTGGTAGTTTGGTCTGCCCTGTTCCCATGATGCACTGGGCCAGGGACAGACTAATTTGCATATAGCCAGGTTCTGAGCTGGGATGGGGCAGTGAGATAAATAACGGTGATGGATCAAGCCCTGATCTTTGGACTGGGTAAGAGTGGTCTGCTTAATTCAGACACTCTGTTCATCACCGCCCCCTTTTCTGTATCGTTTTTGGCCACTATAGGTGTGGCAGGGTATACTCAGACATGAGTCCCTATCTCACTGCTCCATCAGGATTCAAGCAAGCCGGGCCGAAGAGGCTGAAATGCCAGAAACCGGTCCCCGGTAGCTTGTCTCCTTTCTGGTGAAGAATTGGCTTGGTAGTTTGGTCTGCCCTGTTCCCATGATGCACTGGGCCAGGGACAGACTCATTTGCATATAGCCAGGTTCTGAGCTGGGATGGGGCAGTGAGATAAATAACGGTGATGGATCAAGCCCTGATCTTTGGACTGGGTAAGAGTGGTCTGCTTAATTCAGACACTCTGTTCATCACCGCCCCCTTTTCTGTATCGTTTTTGGCCACTATAGGTGTGGCAGGGTATACTCAGACATGAGTCCCTATCTCACTGCTCCATCAGGATTCAAGCAAGCCGGGCCGAAGAGGCTGAAATGCCAGAAACCGGTCCCCGGTAGCTTGTCTCCTTTCTGGTGAAGAATTGGCTTGGTAGTTTGGTCTGCCCTGTTCCCATGATGCACTGGGCCAGGGACAGACTAATTTGCATATAGCCAGGTTCTGAGCTGGGATGGGGCAGTGAGATAAATAACGGTGATGGATCAAGCCCTGATCTTTGGACTGGGTAAGAGTGGTCTGCTTAATTCAGACACTCTGTTCATCACCGCCCCCTTTTCTGTATCGTTTTTGGCCACTATAGGTGTGGCAGGGTATACTCAGACATGAGTCCCTATCTCACTGCTCCATCAGGATTCAAGCAAGCCGGGCCGAAGAGGCTGAAATGCCAGAAACCGGTCCCCGGTAGCTTGTCTCCTTTCTGGTGAAGAATTGGCTTGGTAGTTTGGTCTGCCCTGTTCCCATGATGCACTGGGCCAGGGACAGACTAATTTGCATATAGCCAGGTTCTGAGCTGGGATGGGGCAGTGAGATAAATAACGGTGATGGATCAAGCCCTGATCTTTGGACTGGGTAAGAGTGGTCTGCTTAATTCAGACACTCTGTTCATCACCGCCCCCTTTTCTGTATCGTGAGGGATACTTGAAGCAGAAATATCTGCACGTGCACGGTATGGTTCCGTCACGGCTGCAGAGGGTCAGGGGGCCTGCGTGGCTTCGCCGGCGCGTGGGGAAAGGGCAAGTCCCTATTCGGGCGCCATTATGTGGTAAATAAATATTTAATTACCGGTACTATTTTTGAATACAAGGAATAAAACAGATAGCTCAATAAATAAGAGACAGGATTCGAGGTATCTTGAGTCTGACAGGCTTTAATCATGCATAAGGGAAGGGACAGGAACGGGATAGCCTGCACAGAAATAGAAGGATGGCAGCTGCCAGGGAATGGGGTAAAAAGGGGCATAGGGTAGCTTTCAGTAACAGTACACAGTATATATACTAAAACAATTACATTACATTCAATACAGTAGGCGTAGCAGTAGGCGTAACGCGTAGCAGTCGCGATAGATAAGAGTAAAATGGTGTAACAGGAAGGCGTGTATAGGGCGTATACATAGACATGTGGTATGAAACGTCACAGAAGTGTCATAAATGGGGCGGAAACATGGAGGGGGCTACCTGAGCAGCTGGGACCTTTAACCTAGTGGTGCGCGCAAACGGGCAATGACGTGTTACCAGGAAGAACTGGGGCTATGACTTCTGCACTAGAAGAGAAGACTAAAGTCTGCGGTGTCAGGACGACATGTACCTATATCATATCTGGTAACTGGTGTTTGGAGTACATGTTGATAGAATCCAAAAGTTATCAGGGCAAAGGCTACTTGACACTAAGGCTGGTGCATGCATTATTCTACATGTATTGCGTGTGCTAGGAATATTCTATGAATATTAATACAGTATTTCTCTTACATGGAAACAGAAAGGCTAGACCATAGCTGGAACTATTGATGCGATTCAGTAGCTTAGGAATGCAGAGAAGGAGGGCTGGACTGATAACTAGAAGCATAACATACTCTTGGCAGACAGGCAGGCAGAGCCAGGCCGGGCCGGGCACTGCGCGGCAGGAAGTAAGTGAAGGGTCAGGGATGCAGGTGGGGGCTGCATCGCTCCTCGGAGAGGGTTCAGGAGACTGGAACTTGAATCTGGTGTCCGGGCCCTTTTGAGGCCTAGAAACGGGGACAATTCAATGAATTAACGTGCACACTGTAAAACGTGGCAACATAGGCCTAATACTCGTTGCTTTCACGAGAACTGGAAACTGGCATACTAGAGTTGGACACAACTATAATTGCGTCTTTAATCGATCATAAGGGGATACATGCATATCGATCATGCACATATAACATAGGATGGGGAACACGTAGGCACATATAACATGGCAAAATTTACTTTTCCACACAGTAATCAACTGGGAGTACTACAAGACTAAGTTACTGCAACATCTTTTTTGAATTTGAGCTCTTCCATTTACCAAGAAATTACAAGTTAACGAAAAACATGAAAAGGTTTCTGATCGTGTAACTTAATTTTCAAAATATTGCGCTGATTAATAATTCCATTAAGATAGTGCATGGACTTTTTGTTTCAATATTCTTCAATTGTTTGCTTTTGCAAACATTTTATTATGTTTCAATGGGCTCTAATCCACATAATATGGCAAACAAATGCATTACACAATTTGCTGTCCCTACACTCGCCACAGAAAAGTTTCTACTTGATCTTCGCCTCAGTTCTTGACGGTTAGCAGTATCAGCTTTGCAGCAGCATTACCTTTGTTGACAAGCTCTTGAAACCATTAGGATGCAAGTCCTTCTTCTCTCTGTTTCTCTGCCATAAGTCAATTGGCTCATCGGGCAGAGATCAGCAAGGGAAAGGCTCTTTACTTTACTTTAGGTAGAAAAAGAGACATAGGCTGAGGGGTGTAGTATAAGTGAAGAGGGATATTACACAATTACTAATATCTTCAAGTGTCAGAAGAGACTGTCTTGGGGTGTTTCCTTTATAGCCCTAATGAATTAAATTAAGCGTGGGCCTATAATCCTAGCTGCTTCAAGTCACTCTTTATTTATTCTTGCACACCTACTCCCAAGGGGACGTATGACACAATCACACATGCATTTACAACGCATGCCATTACAACCCAGACAATACAACAAACTTGTTGTTACCACGTGTTCCATTACCATGCAAGTCGTTACAATGACTTGCCTTAGGGAAGTTCTAGACTTTGGAATAGTATATATTACTATTCCAACTCCAGTGTGCAACATGGAAGGTGTTGGATTTAAAATCCAACAACACGTTCCCTAATGAAAGACGTTGTTACGACTAGCGTGGTAAAGGAACTCATGGTAATGAAACGCGTGTTTGTTGTATGACCCGCATTGTAATGGCAGTACATAGTTCTGGCTGCGTAGTAAAGGGTGTTTCCCCTCCCAAGGGCCTATACAATGTGATATATATGGATGAGTTAGGGAGTGGAAAGGTGCAATCTATTCATAGCTCCAACACTAAACTCTCTTCCTGCCTTTCGTCAATGCATGTGGAAAAGGCATTAGAGACACCTTTTCTGACTTTCATTAAAAGTTTTGAGGATGTTTCAATCAATCAATCATTTGTAAAGTGCACTACATACCCACGAGGGTCTCAAGGCGCTGGTGGGGGCACTACTGCTCGAACAGCCAGGTCTTGAGTATCCTCCTGAAGGTCAGCATGTCTTGGGTCTGTCGTAGGCTCAGTGGGAGGGTGTTCTATGTCTTGGCGGCGAGGTGGGAGAAGGATCTCCCACCGGTGGATGTTGTTCGGATGCGCGGGACGGTGTCAAGTGAGAGGTCGGCAGTGCGCAGCTGGCGGTTGGGGATGTAGAAGGAGAGCCATCTGTTGAGGTAGGCTGGGCCGGTCTTGTGGAGTGCTTTGTGTGTAATGGGTGAGGAGTTTGAAGGATATCCTCTTGTTGACGGGGTGCCAGTGCAGGTTTCTCAGTGGGGGGTGATGTGGCCGTGGCATGGTATGTTAAGGATCAGTTGTGCTGAGGCGTTTTGGATGCGTTGTAGTCGTTTGATGAGCTTGGTCGGGGCTCCCGCGTTGAGGGCATTTCCGTAGTCGAGTCTGCTGCTGACAAGGGCCTGGGTGACTGTCTTTCCTGTATCTGTCGGGATCCATCTGTAGCTCTTGCGGAGCATGTGGAGGGTGTTCAAGCAGGAGGAGGAGACGGCGTTGACTTGCTTGGGTCATTGAGAGCGTTGAGTTGAGGATGACTCCCAGGTTGCGTGCGTGGTCGATTGGTGTCGGGGCTGCCCCCAGTGCCGTCGGTCACCAGGAGTCGTCCCAGGCTGAAGGGTTCGAGCCGAGGATGAGGACCTCCATCTTGTCCGAGTTCAGTTCAGACGGCTGGCCTTCATCCAGTCAACGACGGCCTTCATTCCTTCATGGAGGTTGGCTATGGCGGTGATAGGGTCCTTGGCGAGGGAGAGGATCAGCTGAGTGTCGTCGGCGTAGGAGATTATGTTGAGGTCATGCTGACGGGCTACGTGTGCGAGCGGGGCCATGTAAATGTTGAACAGCGTTGGGTTGAGGGAGGATCCCTGGGGTATGTTTCATCTCCCCGATGCTTTTCAGCTGTAGATTGGATTGCAGATACAGTATAGATTTACTGAGGTTTCTTGTTTCATATCTGCTTTAGGAATACAAGGACTGTGGAGAGTATATTAGTTGTCATGTGTGACTTATGAAGGGCTCTGCGTTTAGCACATTCTATTTAATCATTATAAACAGTAGAGAAAACACCAACACTCCCAGTCCTCCATTACTCAAGGAAAGTCTTGTCTGCTGCTCAGGATATGAAAAGGCTCTGACTGGAATAAATGGATTAGGCAGCGGTGGCCGGCACAGGTAAGCGCAGTGGGGCGCCGGGGAGGGGCAGGGTGCGGAAGGGGGGAATGCCAAAAGACGACAGGTGATATTTATTTATTTAATTATACCTATTTCATCACCTGTCGACTTCCCCCAGACTCATTTGTCTATTCAGTCCTCCAATAACTAATTTATTCCTTCACCCACTTAGCTGTCCATTCATCAGTTCACTTATCCATTCATACATTCACTTACCCCTTTACAAGCTCTTCACTATCAACCTTCACTCATTTTTTTACCCATGTACTCACTCACATATTTATCCTTCCATACACTTGCCTATTCCTCCAGTAATTGAGGGGCAATTGATAAACATCACCGTCTGGGCCACGGATCTGCATTGCTCAATTAGGCCTGTTCTATTCATTACTGCTTGGAGCAAGAGGTTTGTTACTGACTGAGTATATTGATGCTTTTAAGTGTCTGGGGGTGCCGATGCTCATTAATACTTGGGGTACCTATGCACCTTTACTGCTCTGTCTGCCTGTGTGCAGGAATGTATATTCTTTGTCAATGTGTTATTAGATATTGTGCGTTTGTGTTTGCGTTCATTCTTAGACCTGTCAGCCTTAGGGTGGTCTTCCCCCTGACATTTTGACTTCCTCCTCCTCTTCTTCTGACCTCGTTTTAGCTGGTATTGGGACTCCGAGCACTTTACCACCACTAACCAATGCTCAAGAGCATGTGCTCTCTCCTCTAAACATGATAATATTGGCAAATCCCCATTTGCCATGTTTCATTTCCCTATAAGTCACTAGTAAAGTGCACTGTTTGTACCCAAGGCATGTGGATTGATTACTACTTATCGGCCTGCAGCATTGATTATGCCACCCACTTAAGTTGCCCTTCAAACATGTATCAGAACTATTTTACATTTTTGAAAATGCCACCTTTAGAAAGTTGGCATTTTCTTGTCTCAGCCATTAGGACCATGCAGCCAGTCACATGACTGGGTATAGTTGTCAGTTGGACATGTGTATATCACCTAGACAGCCACACACAATGGTTTGGGTATGACTGAATGGACCATCACTGGCAGGATAGGAGGGAGAAGCGGTACCCAGCCTCCCTTACACATGAATAGGCTGAGTTCTGTTCCCACACAAGGGCTGCATACCCCCTGTAGTTAGTATGGAGCCAGGGCAGGGAATCAGGGCACCTGTGCACATCAAAGATATGCCTCTATAAGCTTCTCCCCACTTCAAAGGCAAACTATGTAAAAAAGAAGGACCTCAGACCCCACCCCTTCAGTACACTACTGGGCATGTGGATACTCTACCAGGAAGAAGGACTGGTGTGCTGCTGAAGCACTGGCACTCTGCTGGATTGAATTCTTGTGGACTCTTGCTTTGCTGTGCTGACCTGCTGCCTGCTGCCCTCTTGCCTCAGTGAGAAGGGCTGTAGCTGCATCACTTGAATCCAGAACCCAGACTGACTTCAAGGGCTAGTTGGCTGGCCTCCTGATCTGAACCCTCAGGCTTCCGCCATCTTGCACAAGCACCTGGACTCTTCTTTCTGTGAGTCTGCCTTGCCAAGTGATGCCACCCCTGTCCTGGACCCTTAGAACACGCCTATGGTGCTTGCCGGCACAACCAACACTTCTTCTAAATTGAGGGATGCATCCCAGAGCGGTACCCACGCATCTCCTCAGCTGAGTGATGCATCCCCAAGCAAAACCA
This sequence comes from Lissotriton helveticus, assembly GCF_964261635.1. Lineage (NCBI taxonomy): Eukaryota > Metazoa > Chordata > Amphibia > Caudata > Salamandridae > Lissotriton > Lissotriton helveticus. The sequence continues at coordinate 667,874,544 of NC_136063.1, forward strand.
ATGCATCGCTTCTTCTGTGAAGATTGGCCCCATTGCAAAGAGCTGCATTGCCCACTACAGCTGCTCACAACCAAAGCATCACCCCGGCAGCGTGGTACATCTAGTTCTCACATCTCTCGTCAATGGCAGCCTCGACGATGATGCTGGTTTCAACATTCCAGCCTCACAGCTTCACAGCTCCTCAGAATTGTTGCATTGCCAGCTGATCGCCACCTCCATAACATCAGACTGCACATCTCACGCCCCGTTAATGGGGTCCTCAATGATGATGCAACAGGACCTCGCATTGTAGCCTCACCGCATCGCAGTACTGACACATCGCTTCAGCTGCACAGCACATCTTTGACATGGATTCAACGCAATGGCCCACAACCAGGATTTAAGATACCCTGTTTGGCAGGCCTAACTGGGTCCCTGTAGCCAGCATGCTCCATCACAGTCTGCCTGAATTTGAAACTTTGTCCTGGTCCGGTGCGACCAGATATCCACTGTAGCACTTCATGCTTTTTGGAGCTATTTTCACAGCAAAATTTAAAATTCAATATCTTCAGTTCGGCTAATTGAACTTTTGTCTTTTTGGTCTTGTTTCATTCATTAAAAATTACCATATTTTTCTAACTCTATTATGGCCCCCTTTTGTGGTGTATTTTCACAGTTTTGCTACTTGAAATGTTGCACAAATACTTTAGACATTGCCTCTAAGTTAAGCCTGACTGCTCTGTGCCAAGCGACCAAGGGGGCGAGCACAGATTAATTTGGGGTTTGCTTGTGCACTACCCTGACAAGGATTGTGGTTGCTGCTTGACCATGGCTTACACCCCCATCAACCAACAACCCTATTTCTTACACTTTTGTATATAGTCACCATACAAAGGTCACATTTATTTGCTTTGTCACAGCTTATTTTACGTGTAATGTCCCTATTTACAAATGCAGGAATACTAAAGGAGGTTAGGCGCGGTGTGATAATGTGTCTGAACATCTACTGCTCCCCATTGAGCGTTTGCTCCTCTTGACTTCCTTTTCCCCATTGTAAGCATGCAAACATTTGTCACAGTTGGGTAATCCAATTCCTCCTCTTCCTTTCTTTAACATACAAACAACCTTAAAATATGTGACACATGTCATGTTGAACGGGGCCAGTAGTGCTGACAATTTGTTCTGATTTGCAAATTTCTGCTTAGAACAGCTTTGAAAAGTTCAAGTCTGCGCAATAGTATTACTCTATGCATGCTGGTAATCCCTAATCTGATTCTTCACTCCTATGTGTTTCATTCTTCGAATACAGTGGAGTGCACACACCCTGGCTCTCGTCAGTGTATCTCATACTGAAGACTATTGGCAACCCCTGACTGTGTTATATGGATTGTAGCAAAATGTTAATTAGCTAGGCATTTAGTATTCCAACTATAATGTAGTTCTAGCTGTAGCTGTGCAGAATCTTTCATCGTGTGTCTTTGTTGTCTATTTAACACCATGAAATATCTTTCAATTCACCATAGAAAGGTCGGACCTATTTGCATTATCACTGCTTGTGCATATGTTGCATGTGTAATATTGTCTATGCCTTCTGCATTCCTACTTTCAGTAAGATGTAGCAGTACATTTGCATAATTTTATTAAATGGACACTATCTCATTTATTTAACTCTTTGAAAAATGTTAAACTATTATTACCACAAGAAAAGTATGTTTTTCAAATATGACAGCGTTTGGATCAAAGGAGAGAAAAAAGCGATCGGATAAGAAGGTTGAAGTCTCTAAGGAAGCTATTGTGTTACAGTAACATACAATTAATTGAAAAATGGCTGGATGCTTATGTTTTGACAGGCTTTCAATATAATGCAAAAGAAAAGATATTTACTGGTCTATTATGAGAGTGAGTAATAGAGCTCACAACTCATGAATAGAGTATGCGACAAATGGGGCGCCAGAAGCTGGCTAATAGGCATATAATTCACAAAACAAACAAAATATGTTATTTGAACCTCCAATAACTTTCCCTAGCATTATCGTTCCCCTGAGAATATTGTGTACTTTATCCTGAATCGACTATTTTATAGCTAACGATTGTTACAGCGTTCTCCTACAGATAGATTTACCTGTGTATGAAGATCTATTGTTCGCACAACATGCTGCTATTGTGATGTTGTAAACAGGACAGCCCCCCCTTAGAGCCTCAATCATCCCAGCCGCTAAACTCATTAGAGGCTCCAAATAAACTCTCACATCTCCCCTGACTTTCGTGCCCTGAACTGGCTACCTATTGAAGCTAGAATCCAATTGAAAATTTCCTGCATGTCACACAAGGCACTGCATCACAAAACCCCAAGATATCTATCAGAGAAATTGGTACCATTGGGTGGTATTAGAAAGATCAGGAGTTCCGATAACCTTCTACTGAAACCACAACGATTTTCCAAGAGGAAAACATACAACGGGCCTTCTCAGGAATGGCACCCAGGATATGGAACGCTATGCCTCCTTGGGGAGAAGTGTGGCTCAATGGTTAGAGCGTCAGACCCTGATGCAGAGGTCTGGCCCAGGACCAGGGTTCAATTCCTGCCTCGGCAGGTCTTGGGCTCAATTTCCTCAGACCTGATAATTCTCACCTCGTGCCTATTCTAATCATGGGTCCCACTCTGCAACTCTGAGCAATAGCTTGCTTAATCTCCACAATGGCCCCAACAGTGCTGGGGTGCCTGACTTCACCTTGGGGGTGCGCAGGAGTGGACATTTCACAGGGAAAAGCCAGGAAGGGTTCCACAGCGGTATGCGTTACAGCGCCAGGACACCCCAGTTGGGGTTTTAGTGCGCTTTGCAAGTACAAATTGCATTTACATTTACACAAGACTGAACCCCTCCACGACATGTTTGAAAAAGAAGTGAAAGTGCTTCTTTTGGCCAAATTCACTTGAACTATTTTTCCATCCATGTATATATGTGCTTTTCTATACTAGCTGGCATTTCTTTATTTATCTAGCTCACAGATTTTTATGCTTATGTCTACCACCTGTATTTGACCTGTAAAGCGCTCTGATACCCGCAAGGGTCTTGTTCGCGCTATACAAAACACTCAAAATAAATAAATAAATATAATTAATATTGCCATAAGTAAACTTCTATAGTTACCTAATTTTAGAATGTTATGTGGCAAATAGAATTGAGAATGTTTTGGAACTCGGGGGAAACTGACAGGGGTAGGAGGCATTACTGTTTTCTGTCTGTTGTGCTGTGGATTTCTCCTGTTGGAATAAACTACTTACATTCTGCACTGGAGTAGTGTACTTACTACAAATGTGGCGGCGAGCGAGCCCATCTCACAAATCTAAGCATAAGAGATTGGATTTGCTGTACTCTGAACTTTTAACACGATGTAATTCCTTCTAGAATCACTACTATTAGTGAGAGCAAACAAAACTCTATACAAGGAAATGGTGGGGTATTAATGTACTTAATCTAGACTGTGAAATGTACCCAATTTGGTACATAAAATTAAGTTTAAATGCTGCAAGCATTACCTGTTCCTTTCCAGCGTTGGCCAGAACTGATTGGGCAGAATCGGCTGCTCCTGGACTTGGATGGTGAGGTGGGGCAGAGGGGTGGGGCCGAAAAAACCTTTAAAAAACGTCACTTACCTGTGAGGGCCAGCTACCGCCTCTCCTATGTCCTCTTCTTCCTGCTCTGGTCCTGCAGCAGGATACAGGAAGCAGCAGGCAGCTCCAGGCTTCCAATAGCCAATAACAAATCTGCAATGTAGCATTGTGATTGGTCTGAGTACTCTGGAAGGGCGCTGAGCCAAAGAATGGCTCCTGGGCATGCTCTCCATGCAGGCTGTAATGCAGTCTGCATGGAGAATATGGGAAGTGCGCATGACTGTTTTAGACAGCCTGAGAGGGCTGAGCAAAAACTCATGTGCACTTAGGAGTGGTCAAACCACTCATCCCCTGCTCCTCTGTCCTCGAGCAGCCTAGACCTGGTCAAAAAGCTGCAGCAGCAAAACAAAACATAAAATGATAATAACGTGAGTTATTATCATTTTATGTTTCTTGCTGCGGAGCAGTGGGATGAAACTCCTCCGCCTTAGCGGAGGAGCCACCATTGTGGTGGGAGTGGCGGGGCGGGGAGGCAGGAGTGGCAGGGGAACGCGGTAAATACATTTTTTTAAACATACCTCCTGTCTGCATTGCTGTGTTTTCCTTGTCGCTTCTCTCCACTCCTTCCTTCGGCCGGAACAGGTAGGACCCAGGAAGCACCCAGGCTCCCCTGAGCCAATCACAACACTGCAATGCAGCGTTGTGATTGGTCTGAGCACTGTGGTTTGGCAGTCAGACAGGGAATGGGGGTCTGGGCATGTTCTCACCTGAGTGGAGATCATGCTAGGTGCGCATGAATGCTTGACTGGTCCAAGACGGAAGGGTCAAACATTCATGTGCACGTAGGGAGTGTAGGCCATTCCTCCCCTCCTCTGCTCCTTCAGCAGAGCAGTCCCACCCTGCTTCCCAAAGCTGCCATGCCACAACAAGAAAAATAAAATGTTAATGACATTGAGTTAATATTTTATTTTTTCTTACACCACTGAATAGCAGTAGAGCGTCGCTCGGAGGAGCCACCACTGCGCCTTTCAAAACACATCATTCCATCGTCGTGCTCAACATTCTGTCAGCACGCTCACCTGCTTTGGTGTTGGAACAGGAACTCATCATTTAAGTTCATGCAGCAGGGTCAGGCATACGCGCTGAGTACTTGTCATCATCTTAAACAAGCATTTGCAACGCAATTGGTCTTGCCTTTGGGACTTTATAAGTATTTAGACATGCAGCACATTTTCCTGGGTGCAGCAGCACACACTGTTCTTTAACATGGAGGCTTTGACAGTAATAGGTGCATTATGCACCATACATTATCACAGATTACTGCAGCTTAGTCTCACACACATGTATCTTCAACATAATGACATCCCCAGCTCATGGTAATCAACACAATACAGGGTAGATACAAAGACTTCCAGTGGATATTACATATAGACAGAAGCATGAGTAAAAGCACACACTGGGTATCTCTACTTACCTTTCAGTGCGGTGATGAAGGAACATGCATTGGAATGCATTTTTTAATCTGTTGTGCAGTGGCGATTTGCCTGTAGCATAGGGCCATATGTTCCCCCTCTCCGAAACAAATAACGCCACGGATGGTCATATTGCCACATTTGTTTTTAGTAAGCATAGAAGTGAAGCGTTCAACTTGATCATTTTGGGATGTCTCCAGAATATGACACTTTGTGGCCTGTTGAATTTTCTGTTTCTGTACAACATTGGCAAAAAGGCACACAAAAGCAAAGCCTGTTGGCACTGCCACTGTTTGTTTTTAGGTGGTGGTTGCTACTGTCAAGTTACTATTTATTGTCCTGTAAACATGAGGCAGCACGATACCCCAAGACAACTGTACTTTCTTTAGCAAAATCAGAAAGCTAAAGTTGCTTTATCAGCATTCAAACCTGAGACTCAGAAGAGTGCAAGGCTGAGTCAGTCCTGGTGGGAGTTCAACACATGATCTCAAGAAGACCGCATGTGAAAGCGGCGAACGTTCATATCTGATATTTAGTAGTCTTTGCGATTCTAAGCAGTCTGGAGCATGTACAAACACCCTGTCGCATGATTTACAGTTGTACTCAGGCACAACTTGTGTTAGGGTAATTGAAACTTGCATGTCACGTGGTTTGAGGTTATACGATTTCAGGAGGTGAGTTGATGCTTTATAATTTCAGGAATTTATGAAGGTCTCTTGCCGTAAGGACCCATAAAAATTAAAAGAGAGGGTGGGATGAGAGATGTTATCAGACTGTGTGGCCTTGGGGCAGCCCATGTGAAGCTGTGAGGGTGTTGAATGAGATAGCAGGTGGCAGAAACTTGCTGTGCATGATATGTTGAGCTTTAAACTAGAGGTGTAACACAGGCCCCTGCACCTTCTGCTGTGCAGGGGTTTCCCCAACTCTTTAGGGGGCCCACAGCCCGTTAGAGCTGCCCCAATCACCATTGCCAACATATATCTGTTGTAGAAGAGAGACTCAACTCTTCACATTCAGCGAGGGAGGTATCATTTTGCATTACACCACAGCTATAAACACAACGGAGATGGCAGATGATGGCACACAGAGTATCAGCATTAGATACTGGGCAGAGAGAAAGTAAGCACCAAACTGCAGAACACGCCATGTGTGGGAACACCTGGACAGAAATACTGCCTACTAGTGGGAAATGGTATTGTCCAAAGCTCTGTTTCTGATATAAAATCAGGGCCTTCGGTGCTCGTATCACTGAAAATACAACAATAAAAAATATATTATTGTCTACGGGTGCGCACAGAAGATACGTTTTAAAGCCTGCAATCTAGAGAATGCTAAAGTGATTATGGTATTTTATTGACCTCTGGTAGTTGTTTTCTATTAAGAAGGTTAAATTGAGGCAATTGCTAGAAAAAAAGTCCCAAAGCAGAAGGCGTTTCTGGTATTTTACTGACCTTCTGCCAGTCGTTTTCTATCACGACAGTTACATAGAGGAAGATGATAAAACAATTACTGTGAGAAGTTGGCCTGGCATATGATGTCCACTATTCTAGTGGGCACCTTGCACCAGTCCAAACAACCCTTATTGATGATAGGTTTAAGACAACCTTTATAGAAAGCTATCCTAGGGGTAGCTGTGGAGAGCAGCCTTCAGGGTAAGTCTTGAAGGAATGTAAAGCAGCTTGTTTTACCAGTCTATAATCTCTTGAATAATCAAATGAAAGTGCACCAGACCAGGCATATATGTAAAATATATGTATTTATTCTAAAACACACCCCTCTAGTCTCTTTATGAGGCTAGAGGCAAAAGTAGAATACAAGAACTTAAATAGCACACAGTAAATTAGCACAGTATAGGTTTTGCCCTAGGGGCCTCACAAACCATATACTAAGTAAGTGGTATTAGAACCACGTGAGGGATAGAAGTTAGGCCTAGGGCCTGTAGAACCGCTGGGGCAACCAGGAGCCACCCAAGGTCGGGACGCAGGAGACCCACGGGGTATGCGTACAGTATTTAAACAAAGCCTTGAATCACCATTGACTTCTATGGCAAAAGTCAAAGTTGCAAAGTTAAAGATTAGGGATACTTAGGAGTGGACTACAGTGGAACCCCTTCAGTACTGGACACTTTGAGAGTCAAGACCCACGAGAGCACCGAAGTACTAGTGTTACCTCACCCAGGGAAACAGGGTGCATACGTGTCTTTTCGTGTCAGGTTTTGTCGTTGTTTCCAATGGAGAGCTGCAAAGAAGTGCTGCAGGCGACCAGGAGGAAAGTGTCTGGATGGATCTAAGAGTGGATCAGAGATCAGAAGAACCTGAAAGCAGAGGGGACAGAGTCTGGGTCACTGACCAGTGACCAGGATGGCGACAAGAGGATGATAGCCGTTGTTTGGTGCTTTAAGGTGAGGTAGGTGAAGCTTGACTCTTCAGCCACGAAGACCAGGAGGTGTCGATGACAACCAGTAGCTGGATTTAAGCTGTCCCACATTGGATGTCGAGTGCTGCAGCGTTGGTATCTGGATTGGACCCAACAAGCCTTGGCAACAGCAACCCATGCAAGATGACAAGATTGGCTTCGGTGCAGACCAGCAAGATCTGAGGGACTCACCCTTTGGAGGGGAGTCAGGGCACATCTGGAGCAACCATAAAAGCCCAAAAAACAAAGGATTGTCCTTTGTGGGGTCCCACCAGTCGACAGACTAGGGATCAAGAAGGAGCCTCAAGCAGAAATGCTGAGAGCAGGCCCACGGAACACTCGTGGAGTGTAGGCCCACAATTTTCAAGGCAAAAGGTGCTCAGGGCATGCACTACAAGTGGCCCAATGCACAACTTCGGGGAAGCTCGGGAAATTGATGCACTAGCAAATGTGTAGGATGTCCAGGAGTTATGATCCCACATCTCTCGTGATAGCTACAGGTCTCAGCTTCACTGGGAACTCGTGTCAGCCTCGGAGATGTCTGAAAGTCCATGTCCTGTGGCGCAGATTCTTCGGGATCCAGCAGGAGCCTCAAAAATGCAGACCAGCAATGTGCTTCTTTGGTGCCTGTTTGAACAGGGGAGTCGCTCCTTGACCCCAAGGGAGATTTCTTCAGCCTTCCAGTCGATAAGGAATGTCGAAGGTCCAAGATTTATGTTTCAGAGATCCGTCCAGGGTAATCTAAAGTCCTAGGGACTGGGTTCCTATACTTATACTAAGTTTAGGGGTTGGACTAACTTTAAGGTCCCACCTATGGGAGGACCTGGGGAGGGGGTGGTTACACCCCTTCTCCTGTGTCCAGTTTCACGCCAGAGCTGGGGCTGAGTGCCCCAGCAACCGGTTTGAACTGGGAAATGCACGGGGACACCTCCTGTCCCCCAGGCACTGTCTGAAAAGCATTCACTGAATGCGACCCACCCTGCCCCAATACACTAAAGCCAGTCTGGGGAGGTGCTGGCACCTCCCTGGACAGGAAAACTATTGTCCAGGCCTCCCCTGCCGGAGTTTCATCCAGCAGCAGGAGGTCAGGCTTGTGTCTGTGGCCGCAGCATCCATTTTGTGATGCTAAGGCTCTTTTAAACTATTACCGGAAAAGTAAGTGTGTACATGTCTTCTCCCTCTAGTAAGGTGGAATGCTACCCCCGCTGCCAGAACTGGTGGGGGTAGTATTCCAAAGTGCTTGACACCAAACACAACATGTTTTGATAAAGCCAAACCAAAGTTAATATTAACCGCAAGGATTATAATGCACTTAAGAGTATATGGTATGGCCATATCACAGAACAGCTATAAGGAAGGGATTCTGAAATCTGCAGAGGGGCTCATCTCATGGTAGGGCACCCTCTCATGCAAAACCAAGCACTCTGCCTTCAGGATTGTCAAGGCCTGCCATAGGAGTGACTTATAGGTTTATATGTGTCTGTTTTAAATGGTGGCTATATATATACTATATCCCAGTAAGGGGTGCTTACACCACCTTACCTAGGCTGCAAGTGCAGTCCTGTGGTGCCATTTTGGAAGGCTTCCCAGGGGTGGCATAATACATGCTTCAGCCCCTGGTAGGCCTCTGTGGTACCTATGCCCTTCGTACCTAAGGTACCATGTGCTAGGGACTCACAAGGGTGAGCCAGTAACCAATCTGGGAATCCATTTTAGAGAGAAAGCAGGTAGACTGGGGCCCTGAATAGCAGGATCCCAGTCCAACTAAGTCGAAAACCAGCAAAACACCAGGAAAAGAGTGGGGGTAACCATATAGTCAGATTTCACCTTCCTACAAATAGTCCCTAAGGAAAAGCAGAAGCAGACAAGTCCTGGAGCAATGCTCCAAAGTCCACAAAGTACATACAACATATCTTCCAGACAACACAAGCACTGTTCAGGCTAAACCTAAAAAGGTTTATCCTGAGAATATTATGGAAAAGAATTGTCCTGAGATGGTCACAATGGTATTTCACAGTGACATCTTTTCAGAAGAAGGATTCAAGTGATCGATTTAAGCTATACTGAGACTGTGAAGACAGCGTATTGCACACAATAACTGAGAAATTTCTTTTGGTTTGATGTTTTTCACTTTATATTTATCATGTCTAGACATTCTTTTAGACCATGGCCCCATCCTTTCTCACTGTCATCTGGTGACACATCGTTAAAATGTCAAGAGTAGTATGTGTATTTTGTAAATGATATCTCAATCTTTGATGAAGATAAGGACTTTAAACCAGATTAAAAGAAAAATATACTATTACACTGCATAGGTCCTCTGAATATGGAGACTTCTTATTGCATGGAAAAGAAACCGAGGCAACAAAGTCAAAGCAATGTTTTTAACTATGCACTTCAAGATTTGGATAAGTATTATGCACCCACTGTATGTTTTGGTATCAATAGGTACAAGTTCTATCATAGAAAACAATCTAAAGATGAATCGATTGAAGACTATGTGTCAGCTTTAAAGAATCCATCATTGACATGTTGGCTTGGGGTGTTACATGATGAATTAATAAGAGACTCAATTGTTATGCATGCAGCAAATCCGTCACTATAAGACTGTCTGAAGCCCAAAGGAGAAGCTTCACTGCAGGAAGTTATGGTAATTGTTAAGAACGCAAAGCTTTACAGGCAACAAAAGTACAGGATGGAGATTTCATAATTGCATGTCAGCTATTGGATCGTGAATGAACAGGAATTGTTTAAAACTCATCTCCAGGTAACTATAACTTATAGAATAGTCAACGCTTGTTGAGTATTTTGCAGGTCTCCAAAGATGCTGATTTCAAAAACTCACAGATCGGAGCATTTCCCTGGCATAAGATAACCGGATCCCTACTCCCAATAGCAAGTGACTGAATCTTTTACATTGATCCTGCAGTGCATCAGTACACAAATGTTTTTAAAATTGTCTGTTCCCTCAGCCCCAGGTGAGTCTGCAGAGCACGCACAAATTGATTTATGCTCTGCACCCTTGCCACTTCAGGTGCGGTCTGGCTGCTGACTGTGGTCCAGACCATTGCTTACAATCCTAGCTTCTGTGCGTGTCTGTGTTGTGTGATCTCAGGCACATGGCACTGAGTAAATACCTGTAATTTACATCATACACGAAGGATTACATTACCCATTACAGCGATGTCAATACATCGCGGTGCCATCGCACCGCGACTTTTACATCGCAGGGTCAATAGCATCGCAGGCATTTACTACGCATGCTGGAGAGCACGCCAAAATAATTAAATAATTATACGTTCGAATCTTTGTCCGCGTTTTCTTTACTATCTTTTACGGTGAGAGTTTCTGCTATCCGCACTTTAACCACTATCGAATGGTGAGAGTTTCTACTATCCACAGTGAGAGTTTCTGCTATCCAAGACCCACCTCGGGTTCAGGGCCTGTATTCGATTTGCGTTAAACCTCTTTTCCACCCGTTCTTATAATCAGATTTTATTTTATTATTAATTGTATTTTAGCTGTAAGGTATACTAGTGGAAAATGTGGTAGGGATCAAGATTTTGTGCTGTGCTAGTAAAATCTATTGTTAAATACATCCCGCCCTTGCTTTTTATTGGTTCCAGTGCTTGCCACTTTTCCTCATTTCTTTTTTTTTGCAGAGTTTTATATAGCGCGAACTAGACCCGAACCGAATCAGGTATCAGAGCGCTTTACATATTTTTCCAGTTACGTTACATTATATGTTTCCAGTTATTTTCATTTTAGGCACGGGGAGATTAAGTGATTTGCCCAGAATCACAGGAGGTTTTGGCGTCGTTACCGAGCCTCGAACCCAGTTCCCCCGGTCCGAGGTCGAGCGCCCTAGCCGTTAGGCCAACTCCTCTCCCTTTTGGCTGCTGCAAACTATTTCCTGTTGTTCCTCCCGTGTTTTTCTTTTCAGTGTCCGTGGCCAAAGTACTGTTTCTATCCGTTTATGGGGAACTTCTTTTAAGCGTGTCATTACCCCTGCTGGGAATCCATTTTTCCAATCACAACACACACTCACCAGTCCCCTGGGGCCGAAGCTGGGAGCCACTCTAGTGCTGCCTTCTGTTTCAAAACCAGCAGCATGTTCACCAGTCCCCCTGGGGCATAGGTAGGGACCCACTCTAGAGCTCCTTTTGTCGATGCTTCCCATTTGCTTCCTCAGACTTCTGCTAATATGTTTGACACAGTCCAAACCCATGCTGATATTGTGGAAACTGCTTTGAGTTGACGTTATTTGGAATATAGGATTAAATGCCGTCAGTGTATTTTACTCTGCAGTAAATTACAAAGCCATGATGTTCGCATGATATAGAGTTATCGGGGCAGATTTACAAGCCCTTTGCGCCACTTTTGCGTCATTTTTCCCATGGTAAAAATGACGCAAATGTGGCGCAAAGGCCTTGTAAATCTGCCCCATCGTTTCTAGTAATGTTACAGTCAATAATTTGCATAATCATTTCAAATTCTGGCATCATAATATTAATGCAGCAAATTCAAATACCGGTGATAGGAAATTGTTTAAATACCGATGACAAATGCACATATCACGACTCACCCCTGCATATTCAATACGACAGAAGAGCGTGGAGTGCAGTCTATACAGAGTGTGCATGAAGCATCTTCGAGGACCATGGTAACTTCTAATATAGACACCAGCCCAGCTAGCATGCGCCGCACACCTTGGGAAATAAACCACTTGCAGTCTTTACTGCATATGTTTGCTGGCCTCTGTAGTGTGAAATCTGCTTGTGCATAATACTGTTCATAAAATTGTCTGCATTGCGTTTTTAAGCAGATGGAGTAATTAAGGGCTTGTGAACACCTTTCTGGCATGGCGTCGAATCAACTTTGCACTCACTGTGGCTGGACAGGTTGTATTCCTTTTTAACATATTTCCCCAATATGAATTCTGATATCTTTGTCTAATCTGTGTTTTTTCTGTAAACAAAGTTCAGTTTCCCAAAATGAGTTAGAAAATGAAGGCACTACTGTGTACTTGTGAGACTTAAACTCATTTGATTTGGTTTCACAATGCAAAGCTTTGCACTGTTGAAAACGTTTTGTTGCTAAGAACAACAAAAGAATTGCACCAGGGTAAACCACGAACCAAAATGGTTTATAATTAGCAAACGTTCTGTGACACGTCAAGAAATGGATTCACGGTCCACTACCTGTTGCCTCAATATTTGCCCTAGTGCAGGTGCGGTTGTGTAAAACAGAGGGACAGAAAAGGTTTTTTGTGCAACTTCATATTTTACACCATCAAAAAATAAAGTAGAACAAATATATCCTGTTTTCGGCACCTTTGCAAGTTTTCTGTGATTTTGGACAGGTTTTTTGTAGTAATGAAAAGTAAAACTCTCATGTAAAAAAATAAGGAGGACAACAGTGATTTTCTTGTCATTAAATGATGCTTCTCGTCATAATTAAATTTCTAGCAATACATTGTTTTGATGGTCCTTATTTGTTATATTATATAATTGTCACATTCGCTCTTTAGCTACTGAGGGAGATAAAAGAGTTTGCATCCCTAAGGATCTGGTGCCCAGTCATATGGTGGGAGTTGATATAGATCAATGGTTTTCTGCCTCTGAGCTATCACTGATGGTCCACAAGATCCCAGAAGAGCACTGGGGGTGGTCTAAGGATAGCACATGCTACTGTGGGAAGGGACAGACTAATGATTATAATGGCTTTTACAATCTAATTATGAGAGAGCACATGCTTTGTATTGATTTTGCAGAGTTGTGCCAACACCTAGTTGACAGTATGCTGACTGACACCTAGGAAGTTTGCTGAGGAGGTCGACCTCTGGGCTAGCACCTTTGTGTCCAAACAGGTGTCTGGGGACCCCCACAAAGGTGGTCAGAGTTCCAAATAGAAAGAAAGAAGGGGGAGAAGGGGTTCTCCAAAGACCCCTAAATCAATTTCTTGATAAGCAGACAGGGAGGTTTGCACACCATTGCACTGAGTGCTTCAAGTATGGGCACTCCAAGAGAGACTAAAAATATATCTCTCAAGATCACAGTCCCCCACCTTTTGGCAGACACCTAGGTGGACAAGTGTCGGGCTTGGGAAGGAATAAAGCCCAGTTAGCTTTGGGGAACAGACAGAGAAAACCTTAGTTTCCCTGGGGGATAAGGAGATGGTGTCAAAAGCTCATATGCCTTCAAAGTACAGGCAGTGGGTCACCAACAATGGTCGAAAGGTGGAGGCTCAGAGAGACACAGGAACCAGTATGACTACTGTAATGAATGAGCTGGTGTCCTCAAAGCAGGTCCTCCCTAACACATTCCACCAAGTCATAGCCACCAACAATCATGAAAGCCATCTATAGGTGGCTCTGTTTCCCATTGAGGCGGGGGGCTCAGGTTTTCTCAAAGTAGCAGTGAGTCCTGCCATGCCTGTAGATTGTGTGTTAGACAACAACATGGATCACACTGCATGGAGGGAGGTAGAGCTCAGGTCACACTTGGAAATGTTGGGATTTCCTAAGTAGATCTGTATAACCACACGGTCCACGGCTGCAGATGAAGAGAGTAAAGGGTGTCTGGAGCCTGAAACAATGGCTCAGAATGCTCCCAAGAGAGGCAGGTGGATAGGAAATCAGCCCCTGAAGTTTCCAAGGTCAAGGGTGATGGGGCCCTTGAGGTGGTGGCCTGTGAGCCAACCGGAGAGAACATTACCGCCATGGGAACCTGCCTGAGCTTGCTGGTTGGCAAGTTGAGGGTGGGCCCATCAGGGAGGAATTCTGCAAGATGGAGAAAGAGTGCCCCACTGTTGAGGGCTTGAGGCAGCAAACCAAAGCCCAGGCAGCAGGTGACACCTCTGGGGATCACCTGATCCTGTGGCGAATGATCTCCTATATAGTGAGATTAAGTCTTGTGGTGTTGGGGTAGCCTGTGTGCCAGTGGTCTCCTATTGTTACAGGTCCTTCCTACTGGGTTTGGCTCAAAATATACCCCTGGCAGGACATCTAGGGCAACACAAGACCTTTGCAAGGCTTGTTGACCACTTTTACTTGCACTGGATGACGACTGTCTCAGATGTATTCTAAAGGTACTGTGTTACCCCCTGGGCCAGTGAGAAATCATAAAAAAAGTATAAACGCTCTGCTGACCCCACTACTTGTCGTTGGCATTCCCTTTGAAAGGATTAACATTGACTTAATTGGCCCCTTGGACCCCAAGACAGTCTTAGGCAACAGGTTTGTCCTGGTCTTAGTGGACCATGACACCTGCTACTCAGAGGCAATCCCCCTGAGTTCACAGACTACACATCTGGTGGTCAGAGCTTTGATGGGGATCGTTACCCTTGCGAGGTTCCCCAAGGAAGTAGTGTCTGACCGAAGCATTAACTTCATGTCAGCATACAGGAAGTCCATGTGGGATGAGTGTGGGGTAACCTACAAGTTCACCACACCATATCATCCCCAAACCAATGGCCTTGTGGAGAGATTCAATAAGACTGTCAAAGGCATGATAATGGGCCTGCCCAAGGACATGAGGTGTAAGTGGGACATCTTCCTTCCATGTCTATTATTTGCCTACAGGGAGGTGCCACAGAATGGGGTAGGGTTTAGCCCCTTTGAACTCCTCTATGGTCACCATGAGTGGGACCTCTGAGCCATGTAAGGTAGGGGTGGGAGCAAGGTCTCTGGAAACCTGCCCCAGATAGGGTCAGCTGCACGCTGGCCCTGGGCAACCCGATGCATCGCTTCTGGAAGAAGTCAAAAAGCACCCATGAGGCCTGTTATGAATTCATGAATTCCTCTCATGACCAGAAGGCCATGAAGGGGGAGTTTCAACCTGGCCAGAAAGTATGGGTCATGGAGCCTGTAGAACTCTGAGCACTCCAGGACCACTGGATGGGCCCGTACAAGATGAAGGGGCGATAAGGGAAGTCAACCTACTTGGTTGATCTCCAGACCCCTAATAGCCCTTTAAGGGTGCTCCATGTGAATCGCATCAAGCGTCAATTCAAGAGGTACGGGGTGAGAAGGCTCCTGGTGGCAGATAAGGGAGTAGAAGAGGACATCAAGCCTCTACCTGACCTCTTATCCACCCAGGAACACAATGGGTTAGTGGAAGATGTCAACGTCTCTGCTACCCTGAACTCAGAATAGCAGAGTGACTGCTACTAGTTACTGGGACAGTTTACTTCTCTATACTCCCGCACTCCTGGACTCACACACATGTGCATCCATAACATAGACACTGGAGACAGACAGTCCACCTGTGAAGAACAATATGTACCAGTTGTCATATAAGGTTAGGACCAGTATCAAGTAGGAAGTCTCCAAGATGCTGTTGTTAGGTGTGAGTGAGCCCTCCAGCAGTCCCTGGTCCAGCCTTGTGGTGCTGGTGTCCAGGCTGTCCCACAGTGGCACCCCTCCAGAATGCAGGTTCTGTGTAGACTACCAAGGACTCAATTCCATCACAAGAATTAATTCACACCCCATCCCCTGAGCTGACGAGAGTATCAAAAGGCTGGGCGCTGCCAAGTTCCTCAGTACTTTCGATTTTCTTTCAGGGTACTGGCAGATTTCTTTAACAGAGAAGACAAAAGAGAGGTCAGCATTCTCAACCTAAGAAGGCCACTAACAATTTTGGATGATGCCCTTTGGTTTGAAGAATTGGAAAGAGGCCTCTGCGCCACCTACCTGGACGACATCACTGTCACAGCTCCAGCTGGAAGGAGCACCTGCGCCACCTATAGTAGGTGCGCCGGTCTTCGCAGCAGGCAGGCCTGATTATTAAGGCCAGATAGGGCAGGGCTCCGTGGTGTATCTGGGCAACTTGGTAGACGGGGGCAAGGTGCAGCCTCTCCAGGCCAAGATTGAGACCATCATGGCCTCAAGAAAAGTTAAAGTCCACTCGAATCCATAAACAAGGAGCTCACCAAATCTGTTGTGCGTCGATATAGGATTATAAGCTCCTTAGGTCAATTGAACTTCATATAGTCATAGGTCCCCTCTAACATATACAAATGAATAATCCGTAGTGATCCTAAATGAATAAAATGGGAACCAGGTAATGACACTGCATACATGATTCGCATAGTATTACAAATACCACACCCATGTGTGCAATTACGACTCACCTCTCATTAGAGGTTGAAAGATACGTTGTAATGGGTTAAAGTAGCCCCCAGGTAGGATCGATCAAAGTCCGGCGTGTCCTAAGTACAACAGATAAGAGCTTCTTATGTTGCTTTTGCATAGACTGCTGGCACTATATACTAGTGATTTAAATATTATTAGGGGCATTAGTCTTGTCACATTACTTCCCGTTTTCTGTGGCAAAAACCATGTATATATATAACTGTATGTGGTTGGGCACGGTATAACATTCTACTTTGTTGTTTGTTTATATTCTCTTTGTAGATATTTAGTAGTGTGAGTACACTACTTTTTCATTGCTTTGTTCTGAATGGGCTTCATTGGATGTGCTGTTTTTTATACTTTTCTCAACCTGATTACCCCTGAGATGTAGTAGTGGTCTCCGTGGAGCTTCTTTCCCAGTGGGATACGCTTGGTGTCTGACTCGTAACTTGATTCTAGTATCTTCAAAGAATCTTATAATAGGTGGGTGTGGATAGCAGTTTTACTTTTTGGGTGGTGTGTTGGAGACCTTTACAATCCATGGTGGAATAGTATATGACTCTAGGGTGCTCACACGACTGTTTTGGGATCTGTGCATATTTTTACATGTTTTAGGTGGTCGCTTGTCCTTTTCTCTTGTCTATATTTGTTTGCACTTTGTACTTTTTGTTTTTTGATAGCTTTTGTGATTTAATGCTGGGGAGCCTATAGGGATCCCTGAGCATGCATTTTTGGTTTACGTCTGGTATAGAGCTCTCTTCTAGTCTACATCTATTTTGATTTATATATTTTCTCTGAAAACACCAATCCGTTTTCAAGCACTTTTTCCGGGTGATTGCATGTAATATTCGTTATATGCGCTTCACCATAAGAATTATCTGTCATTTTTTGATGGGATATATTGACTATGTATATTGTTTGTGTCTACAGCCTTGAGAAAGTCTCTGTACTAATCTTGTACAGACCAAACACGTGTTGGCTGCATTTCACGTCTGGATATGACCTTGCAAAATACCATAAAATAAAGAAAATTATACACTCAAGCATTGTGACCTGTTCATCTTGTCCTGGCGGAATTCTAGACCAGTTTATGTCATTAATAATATTGTGTGTTTATCTAGGGAACTCAGAATAATTCTGGTTTATATTCTTGTGACCTTCAAGAATAGCAGGTTGTTTTTCAACTTGTTAGTAGCACTCTTTGGTAGTGAGTGGTTTTGGCTTGCTTAGCACCCTGCTGTACTTAAACAACTGTTTACCCAATACGCTCTGAGTTTTATTGACTATAGATCTGATCTTTTTTTGATGTGCAGTTTCTCCCTTTTAGGGAACACTACTACCATTCCCTTTTTATACATATATGTCACCCCTAAGGTATGCCCTGGACAACCCACAGAGCAGGGTGCAATGTATTTAAAAGTCAGGATGTACTTTTAAGTTTTACATGTCCTGGTAGTAAAAAATTCTCCACATCATTTTCAAGTTTAATTCTGTTTTATTGTTGCCAGCAAAGCATGAGAACGAAATCAATCATCTGCTGGAATGGCATCAACATTCAGCCATTGTCAGCGATTATTTAACTTATAGCTTGGAATTTGCATTCGTCACCACCTTCCCTCACTGTTCCCCCTAGGGTGCCCATATAGCTAATAGGATAAAGCAGCATTTAGCTCCAGGAAGTCAGTCTAGCGCAAGTGTGGGGGTGGCTCTGTGAAGCTCAGCAGTCTGAGGTATCTAGGGCATGTAAGCTTAGTGATTTATTGTGAGAGAAGTGTTATGAAGGGGTGCCAGATCTCCTGAAATATGTCCCATCCCCAACAAATTCCAGATACGATGTAGCCAGGATAATCTAGACAGGACTCTATCTGTACCCCATAAGGCCAATAATGATTGGTTTGCCACCTTTAGGGCCAGTGTAATGTGTCTGTCTCTCCTGGATCGGAATGGGTAGGTTAGTGGGATTGGGGAGACCTAGAACTACGTAGGAGGGGAATCTGGGGAGCTGGGTATCAAAATGTGTGACGATCTCCAATAGGACCAGTCCTAGAAATGTGGCAGTCTGGGGCATTCCCAGTGAATAAGAACCAGAGGCCCAGGTGAGTCCCTGCATCTCCAACTTTTGTCTCCCCGTTCTGGGTTGATTTTGTGTAGGTGTGCCAGGGTCCAGTACAAATAGTAGGCGATCTTCACCACAGTCTCTGTGATAGATGTGTTGGAAGCTGTGTATCTTGCTCTATAATGTATGTCCCTCCACTTCATCTGTGTCAAGTGTTGCCCAAATTTTGTCACTGGACATGGGCCCATCGAGATTTTATATAGATCAGAAACTAGTCATTTGTCAGACTAAATATAAAAGAGAAAAAGGAGCCAGGGAATGTAAAGCTGCACTGCCTGAGATAGTCAATTAAATAGCTTTAGGAAGAATGTGCTACCCACCTCAATGGTCACCTGCCTATTGACCATCAAATAAGAAATAGTTGTGCATAGACATTTTTTGAGAAGCAACACATATATCAAATGTAGTATAAATTCAATGTAGCATCTTTTGTATTGTGATAATACTCATAGTTGTTTATTGTTGAAGTCAATCTTGATTTTTATTTTGTATTTCTGCAAAGGAGTGCAGCCAACGCATTTCACTTAACAAGGCTCCATCAGGGCTGTAAACATAACAAAAACAACAGATATATACATATTATAAAAATACTAGACATGTCAAAAACGTTCAGCAATATCAACAGTTTAAAAAATCTGTGTGTGTCTTTACCCAAAACACCAAATATTCCTAGACAAAAGAACAGCTTCAAACAACGGGAAAGTTTATCATTGATTCGTACAAGGAATGCAGACGAGGTGTACTTATACTTCATTAGTGAATGGTCGTATATCGAATTAGACAGGTAAATGTCCAGTTGTGATTTTTGCAAAATGTAAAAAAATAAGACCAACCGATAAAGAAAAAACACCATTAAACCACAGGTGCTTGAGGGGATGTGAGAGATGCCATAGATAGAGATACACTAAGAGAAGCCAAAATAGAAAGAAATAACAGAATGGTGAAATAGTAGATAAGATCATTGTCCCTCGTTAGGCTACATAAAACCATAAGAAATCTATTACACACAAAAGAATAGGTAAGGGCCAAGAAAAAAAGAGCAGTCTCTTACCATAAAAAGGTGTATGATGTATATCAAAGACACATGCAAAGAACATGTAATTCTTCAAGATCATTCGTAATAGTCAACAGTCTATACATATTCACAAATTATAAATAAAAGAGGGGAAGAAAGAAAAAAGGGGGTCTCTATAAAATTCGATTGGTCAAAATAGGTTGCTTTGGCCAAAAAAACACATCGAAGAATCATTCAAAGTCTGACTTACATTTCAATTGTTCTCTGGAATAGTACTTCCACATAGAGCCGGCCGGCGGTCCGACATAAGAAAAAATTCACTCCTGGGACCGTTTTCATATAAATGTAACTGAGATGAGAATATTGCATCAGGAACTCTCACCTCAGCCTCGTCACATCTCGCTTCGGATGCACCATGCATCTTCGGTGCAGATACACGCAATGCTTCACAACCAGGATTTAAGGTAAATTGTTCAGCAGGCCTAACTCGGTCTCTGTACCTGACCCATGCTCCTTGCAGTTGGGCTGAACTTGTGCTTTGTCCAGGTCTAGCACACCCACATATCCCTTAGCAGTGCTTTGAGCTTTTCTGTGCTATTTTTCACAATAAACTTTAAAAATCAAAATCTCCAGTTCTAGTAACTGGATGTTTTCTGTTTTGGTCTTGTTTTATTTATCAAACTAAGTTCTAATTTTCTAAACCTGTTGTGGGGTCTTTTTGTGTCATGTTTTCACTGTGTTACTATTTGAAGTGTATAACAAATACTTCACACATTGCCTCTAAGGTTTGCCTGACTGCTCCGTGCCAAGCTAACATAGGGTGAGCACAGGCTAATTTAGGGTTTGCCTGCCTCATAGCCTGACTAACACTGTGGTTGCTGCTTGACCGGGCTCATACCCCAGTCAATCAACAACCCAAATTCTAACATGAAGTTTCTGTAATTTTACTGTGATTCCAAGGTTTAATGTTTGCTGTGACAACATAGATGATGAAAACATGAAGCTATATTTGAATTCACAAATTAAGTTTTCAAACTGGGAAAGAGTGGGATATAAGCCGTGAATACATTTTCAGAGGCCACATCAATGTGGGCTTGAGCTAATTGGTACTACTCTCCACCATGAACTAAATGTTAGTGGAACTCAGTTTCATAAACATGTGACTAGATCAGGAAACTCAGAGGATGAACATATGTATTAAGCAAGCCTTGACAAACTCAATAAACTTGACCTATTTTGAGTGCATGTGTTCGTTGCTATGTGGCTGTATGCTGTGTTGGTATTCTTTAACAGAAACCCCACATACAGGCATACATGTGCATTCAGACAATAACCAGATTTGTGCCTGTGCGCAGCACACATAGAAAGAGGAAAATGCCTCTAAGGCTTGTTTTTGTGCAGGAAGGTATCCAATCCTGCTCCAAATCAATCCTGCCTGAAATGCAGACACTCTTGCGCCATGTTGCAAGGGTGCCTGCATTGAAGCTAAGCTGTACTGTGTGTGCCAGAACAGGAGGAGAGCAGGAATGCACCATATCCTAACATATATGGTGCATTCCTGCCCTCTCCATGTGACATAGTGCAGCAAATTGTTTTGTTGTGTTGCGCTGCATCACATCTTTGTAAATCTGGACCTCAGCCCTTAAGGAAGGGACCAGAGATATCACTGAGATTACAAGAGCTAATTGATCAGGAATTCATGTGATGCCTTTTTTGTTAGAAGTTCATACCAGTCTACATAAGTGGGTGATAGAGTAATCACATTTTTTCTATCGTCAAGTTGGAGTCCTTTCATCTTTTTGTATGGGTGTGAATTTCTACAAAACCTTGTCTATCATGTAGAATTGGCATTTCCATGGAAGGGGCAATATGCAGCTCACTCGTGCCTTTCACAGCAACTGCCAAAAGAGATGTAATGTAGAGCAGGACCAAAGTAATTACACATGCCCAATGTATTAGCAACAGGACCAGCAGCAGAAAGTGTGACCTAAATTTGGCTAGTGAAGTCCATGTAGGGACTAGGCCAGGGCAACATTTTAATTACACCAGAGTAATCAGAGTAATATCAGTAATTCTATGTTACTCTTTAGGTGCTAAATTACTAATCATTACATGATTACACGTGTTTGAGTAATTTGGAGTAATTTGAGAAATAGGAAAAAAAGATAACAAGCCACTTCAGCACTCCTATATGTATTCACTTAGTATATATCATAAATACTCATATGACTGTATTGTCGGTCCAAACTCGTTAACATATCAATTATTAGTCCATGTTCACAGTTTGTATGATATCCAATGTTCGTAATCAAACAACTCCAAATTCAGAGATCCAACTCAAGTTAAGTTCCTCCAAAAATTCTTTTATTAGGTATCAAAGATTATATAGTGACTTCACAGCTCACACCTATTCTCTCTCTGTACTTCTGTACTTCTGTTATTGTACTTTTAGAGGAAGTGATAAAATGAGGTCATCCAAATAGATAAATCTGTCTGCAGCCAGATGATAGGTGGTGCTTAGGACATCATGTGGCACATTGTCCTGAAATGTCTTGGTATCATAGGAATAGAAAGGAATGGCCACCACATTGAAGGCACGCTAGAGCAATGCTCATGAGTCATGATTTCCAAAGACCACGGTGATATGGTTACTTTGAAACCTTAAACACAGGTATATCCAACACTCTTACACTGCCGCCATGCAAGTAGTTTAATGGGACGTTTATCTCATGGGTATTTTCAAGGGGTACTGCATGAAGCAAAAAAGCTAAAGAAACCTGAATATCTAAAGTCAAAATAAGAACTGATCATAGGTTATGGTGAGATATATTTAAGCATGTCAAAAATACGGTTATGGTCAAATCTGGGGACCGTGATCAAATATACTTTTATGACGAAGACACTCACTGCAATGCAATGGCATGTGAGGAATCAGTTCTGTTCTTTATTCATTTACAAGGAGATTACCAATTCCACTTTAGTCTCTAGAAAGATCTGTCCGTCATCATAATTTAATATATATACGCTTTCTGTGGAATTGCATTGCTTGTGCTCGTGCAGGATGCACATTTAACAAATGCCCTGACTGACACATATGTTATGCCTAGTAAGTTGGAGTCACGTCATTAGTAGTGGAGACCATTAGGCTTTACAGGTAGATTCATCAAACTAACAGCCTGATTCATCAAGCCGAAATCGGCTCGCAAAGGGCCAGATTCTGAGAATATGGCCCTTTGCGAGCGCTATTTTTTGCATTTGGGATTCATCCCAAATGCAAAAATCGGTAATAGCGATTTCGCTATTTTGCGAGGAATTACATTTAAGGAATCTCTATTTGAGATTCCTTAAATGCAATTCACCATCCATTTAAAAATTGCGAATTCGCAATTTCGGCCCGCTATTTACCGTGAGGTCAAACCTCGTGGTAAATAGCGAAAACTTAGAAAAATGCTTTTAAAAGCATTTTTCTAAGTTGCATGTTGCACACACACATGTCCTTTGGACATGTTTGTGCGCAACACCTGTTTCAATTTGCATTTAAGGGGTGCTACAGGGTGTCCTTTGGACACCCCTGGCACCCTTTAAATCGCTATCTTATTTGCGATTGCCTTTTGGCCCATAGGAATGAATGGGGAGTTATTCCTTATTTGCGAATAGCAATTTGCTAATCGCAAATAAGGAATGTGTAGGAATCGCATTTCTTTATGCAATTTCTACATGAATCCCGTTTTGCAAGTCCTTAATAGCGATTCGTTATGAATCGTTATTAGGGGCTCGCAAAACGGGAGAATGATGAATCAGGCTGTAAAATCGGGTCGCAAAGGGCCAGATTCTGAGAATCTGGCCCTTTGCGAGCGCTATTTTTGCATTTGGGATTCATCATCCCAAATGCAAAAATTGCAATTCTAGAAATCGCTAACAGCCTGATTCATCAAGCTAAATTGCACTCGCAAAGGGCAAGATTCTCAGAATCTTGCCTTTTGCGAGTGCAATTTTTGCATTTGGGATTCATCATCCCAAATGCAAAATTCGCTATTAAAGAATTCGCACAATTGCGAAGAATTGCATTTAAGGAATCTCTATTTGAGATTCCTTAAATGCAATTCATGAATCATTTTAAAATTGGGAAATCACATTTTTGGGCGGCTATTTACCGAGAGGTCTGACCTCGTGGTAAATAGCAAAAACTTAGAAAAATGCATTTAAATGCATTTTTCTAAGTTGCATGTTACACACACACATGTCCTTTGGACATGTGTGTGCGCAACACCAATGTAGATTACATTACAGGGGTGCTACAGGGTGTCCTTTGGACACCCCTGCACCCTTGAAATCGCATCCTTATTTGCGAGTAGCTAATTGCTCATCGCAAATAAGGAATAACTCCCCATGCATTCCTATGGGCCTGTAGGCCCATAGGAATGCATGGGGAGTTATTCCTTATTTGCGATTAGCAATTTGCTACTCGCAAATAAGGAACATGTAGGAATCGCAATATTTTTTGCAATTCTCACATGAATCCCGTTTTGCAAGTCCTTAATAGCGATTCCTTATGAATCGCTATTAAAGACTCGCAAAACGGGTCTTTGATGAATCAGGCTGTAAATTACGTTTGATTGCATTTAAGGAATCTCAATTTGAGATTCCTTAAATGCAATTCATGAACCATTTAAAAATTGCGAATTCGCAATCTGGGGCCGCTATTTACCGCGAAGTCTAACTACGTGGTAAATAGCAAAAACTTTGAAAAATGCACTTTTGTGCATTTTTCAAAGTTTCATGTTGCGCACACACATGCCCTAAGGGCATGTGTGTGCGCAACATATGTGTACACATCAATTTCAGGGGTGCAACAGGGTGTTCTTTGGACACCCCTGCACCCTTGAAATCGCAATCTCAATTTGCGAATCGCTAATTGCGATTAGCAAATTGAGATTGTCTTCTCATTCATTCCTATGGGCCTCTAGGCACATAGGAATGAATGGGGAGATATTCCTTAATTGCGACTCGCAATTTGCGAGTCGCAATTAAGGAATTCTTAGAAATCGCTATTTTGTAAGGGATTTCTTGATGAATAGCATTTTGCTATTCCTTAATAGCGATTCGGTATTTTTCAGTATTAAGGAATAGCAAAATGTGTTCTTGATGAATCTGGGGGTTTGTGTTTAGAGTGAATATTACATCTATATAGAAGGCATAGGGAAAGTGCGCACTCTTCAATGTAAAAAGCACTTTGCTTCCTTTTAATTCTTTTTCTAATATTTGTTTTGTGATCTTCTCCCTAAACAGACACCACAGAATGCGCCCTGCAGTTCCCGACACCGTATCAATACTGGGACACCCTTATGAAGGTCTGCGTTTTCGTCTTTGCCTTTATAATCCCTGTGTTCATCATAACCATTTGCTACACGCTGATGATTCTGCGTCTGAAGAGTGTGCGCCTTCTCTCTGGATCGCGAGAGAAAGACCGGAATCTGCGTCGCATCACGAGGCTGGTGCTTGTGGTGGTGGCAGTGTTCATCATCTGCTGGACGCCCATCCACATCTTCGTCTTGGTTGAGGCGCTTGTTAATGTGCCGCAGCACACAGCCGTCATCTCCATCTACTACGTGTGCATTGCCTTGGGCTACACCAACAGCAGCTTGAACCCAATCCTGTACGCGTTCTTGGATGAAAACTTCAAGAGGTGTTTCAAGGACTTCTGCTTTCCATCCAAGGTGAGGATGGAGCGCCAAGGCAACAACAGCCGAGTGAGAAACACCATGCAGGACCCCGCCTACAACAAGGACGCTGCTGAAACTAACAAGCCGGTATGACTAGCCGTGGAAATGTCGTCCTTCTCTCCACACGGGAGGGAAGTGTCGCAGGACCTTGGATTGACTCAAATAACTACAGCATTGTGAACTGCTTCAAGGTGCAGCGTGTCTTTGCTGAAACTGACGTCTGTGTGCACTTTATCTTATGCTGATCTGTGCAGAGTCAGCTTTGTAAAAATCCACGTGCCCACTATCCCAGACCAGTGAAAAGGGAAAACCGGAAGCCAGGCACGTACATTTTGAAGGCCACCATTTAACTTCAAAAAGCAGAACAAGTTTTCTAATAGGCTGGTGAAAGAAGGTGTATGCATAAGAAGAGGTGTGGTGCAGCGGCCAGGGCGATTGACTCCGGAACTGGGGGGGCTCATGGCTCGATCCCCCGGGGCAAGTTAGCCCAGCACCTTGTGACTCTGGGCAAACGCTCGCTTAATCTTCCCGACGGCCCCTAGCGCTGGGACACCACCCTGAGGTAGCCGCGCACTTTACAAACGCTGGTATCATAGGTATGTTTGCTACAACTACATTTCAAAAGTCAGCCTGCAAACCTTGGGTGGGAGGCTCAAGACTTTGTGTCCCAAATCCAATTGCAAGGGAGAATCGGACAGACAAACTAGAGTGCAGAGTACCTAAACTCTTTTTATATACATGTGCTGTTATATGTGACAATTTCTGTCATCCTGTGGTAATGCATTTTAAACTACATGGTCAGCGACGGCTACCGCCCCCCTCCCTGTGGACCCACATCAACCCAGGACACACTGACATGAAACATGACTGTCTTTGGAAGGCGGGGGATCGCAAGACCCCCCGGCCGTATTTATTAAGATACAAAATAATAAAATTATTAAACAAAAGATACCGTTTTATGCAAAATTATTCAGGGACATTAGATACAACCATATCAACAAGTATGATATGCTAACCTTAACAAGATTCTAATACAGCTTGTTTCCTAACCGAATCTAGCATCCTCCTCTGAAATTATTGCATACTAACATTACTGGCCATATGGCGAGGTCCTAACCGGTGTCAGGTCCTACTAGCTGCGCCCTTAACGCAGGTGCGCATGCGCAGCCGAGCCCGTTAATTACTCGGTCCACGCCGTGAACTCCATTTACCCACTGAAGGAGGGCCCTTACTCGCGCCATTCGCTGACGTCATGAGTACGCGCGGGGTGGCTACCAGCCATAAGGACAGCGTGACTCTCCTACCCGCGCCCCTTTGCAGCACCAGTTGTACCTGCCCCTGAAGTTCTGGGAGGGGCCAGTGACCCCTCCCCCTGGGCGGACACCTCCAACGGATGATGCCGCCCCCTCAGACCTTAAAATAGCTGCTCACCAGTCATGACCTTACCGCATGTCCATACCCTAATAAATACGACGACCTGTGGAAAAAGATCTAAAGGATAACTACACTAACTGAATCAACACGACATGACCATCGTCAGGCTACTAGGGAAAAAAGGCCTAAACAGAAATTGCAACCGACTTTTTAAGTGTCAACACCACTTCCTAAATGGGAAATAAATAGTTAATACACGTCAATACATGCCATAAAAAACAGGCATACAATATACATGAGACACCATTGCAACCGACATTTATGTTTCAATACACTACTTCCCAAATGGGAAATAAATAGTTAATACACGTCAATACATGCCATAAAAAACAGGTATACAATATACATGAGACACCATTGCAACCGACATTTATGTTTCAATACCACCTCCTAAACGGGAAATAAGTGATTAATACACGTCAATACACACAATAAGACAGGTATACCATATGCACAAAAAACACTGCAATGTTCCAGGGATGGTGGGTGGGGAAAATTAGGAGGCCCCGAGCGCGGGGCACGACCAGTGTGGGGGAGCGTCCAGGCGACAAGGGGCCGCCTGAGCGCTCCCCCCTCCTTTAACCTAGGATCGTGGGGAGGGGGCGGCACGCCCCCTCCCCCCGCCCCCCAGCCGCCCGACCCCCCAACCCGGAAGCCTGCACAACGCCTTCCAGGTCAGGGGTCGGGCGCCAGCCAGCCGGTGGTGCGGCGCGCACCCCCCACGTCATCACTGGACGCCGGGAGGTCACGCCCCCACCACCGGGAGACAAGGGGAGAGGGAGGTCGCCGCGCCGCCATGCGGGCGGGGGGGCCGAGGGCCCCCCCTTTTCAGATGGTCAGCGACGGCAACCGCCCCCCTCCCTGTGGACCCACATCAACCCAGGACACACTGACATGAAACATGACTGTCTTTGGAAGGCGGGGGATCGCAAGACCCCCGGCCGTATTTATTAAGATACAAAATAATAAAATTATTAAACAAAAGATACCGTTTTATGCAAAATTATTCAGGGACATTAGATACAACCATATCAACAAGTATGATATGCTAACCTTAACAAGATTCTAATACAGCTTGTTTCCTAACCGAATCTAACATCCTCCTCTGAAATTATTGCATACTAACATTACTGGCCATATGGCGAGCCATAAGGACAGCGTGACTCTCCTACCCGCGCCCCTTTGCAGCACCAGTTATACCTGCCCCTGAAGTTCTGGGAGGGGCCAGTGACCCCTCCCCCTGGGCGGACACCTCCAACGGATGATGCCGCCCCCTCAGACCTTAAAATAGCTGCTCACCGGTCATGACCTTACCGCCACAGGCCAGAATTGTTGACCGACGATCTGGCCTCCCCCTTCCTACTCCTAGAAAGGTCATGATCGCCTCGCAAATCCCTCTAGCCATGGCACTATGTTATTAGATCACAGGACGTTCCCTGCCTCGGTTAAGTATACCCAGTCTCGTCACTAGGAATGTTCACCCCCAAATGCACCCATGATGGACCGTCTGCAACCGGGGGCTCGAAGTAATTTGTCCAATTGCGCGTCGATCCTCTTTACCGAGTGATTCAACGCCTCGGCCGAGTCTCCCCCCTCGCCACTGCCACCGAGGTATAAGTTGCGACCAAACTATCGTGCCACCCGGCATGGCCACCCACCCTGCCATGGAGGTGATGTCCTCTATAAGGATGCGCCCACCTAGTTAGGCCAGCTCATTCTCCCCCAGGTGAAGTATCACCACTGACTGGGGGGGGGGGGGCGGGCTGCTGGGATAGGATTTTCTGAAAATAATCTCTGAACTGACTGAGACATAAACCCCCCTCCCAAAGAAGGAGACTGAAAACCCCTTTTGCTCAGCCCTTTACTTCCTGTCACCTGAAAGAAAAAACACTTTCGGCGTGCCTCACATAAGAGCGGCCCACAATCCAAGTCACCAATGTCCGTTGCTCCTTCTGTCGCTTGTGTTGAGCTGCTGAAATTACCTTGACGCCCCACAGCAAGTTCCTCCCCCGCGTAACAGGTTTGAGAAATTCAACCATAATGCATGGGTAGCACCGTTTCCCGCTGGCACCGTTTGAGCCGTTGAATTGACCGCCCATCACAGTTGAAGCCTTTGGGCAGCGGAGGCCTTTGGTTGCAGCTCCTGATCCAGGTGTACTGGTCCCCTTCTTGCAGTTGTGGTGTGGAGCGCTTCCCGGGTATCACCCATGGGTCCGGTCATACATAAATGAAAAGAAACACAAACGATTAGTGTTTCCTGTTTCCTGACAAAAGATCCAGTACACATGCCCGTATTCATTGCAATCACATGCTAAGCTTTAGCTACGATCAGCACTAGGTACATTTCCATCAAACCTGCAACTGCAAGTGTCTAACGTAGCATCAGTTTGAGTCACATGCAGAGCATTTAACTTAGTGCCACAATGAGGGTGCCTGGTAGTATGACCTACATGAAAGAATAGACCTGTAGTCAACAGTGAATGCAATAACCCATCCATCATTACTTAAGGACAGTACATAGTGTGAAATGCAGTGAAATAGCGCTTTCATAGTTACTAACCAGGTCTGCTGCCGCCCAGCACATTTCTTCCCAGACCACTGCTATTGTATTTCCGAAATCTGTCCACACAAACGTGTATGCGCGTTTCTGTGCGACACGGCCTCCCCACAAAGCTTACGTGTACCACCCTTTGGTGCCTAGGGTTTTTAGACACAGGCCCCGTATTCCGATGCACCTCCGCAACTGCGGGTTTCGAAGTGCATGGTAAGAGTGTACCTGGGTGAACCCTTGCAGAGGCCGTTCCACGTAGGCCTGGCCTCCCCCCCCCCCCTTGTTAAGAAAATTGTTGAGACATTAAGCTTTGGCTTTTGGTAACAATACCCTCCAAGCCAACCCGACATAATTAAAGGACAACCCCTTCATGTGCTGCCCTCCTTAAAGCCCTCAGAGAGGTATAACTCTATCCCTACCCAAGGAAGCACACATTTTATGTGTACACGAGACCTGTCCTCTATTGAAACACAAACTTTAGGGACAAGAAATGATGTGCTGCAAGAATTATGCTATCAAGAAACAGACATATGAGGGTAGTTCTCAAGTTTAGCTGGAAAGCGGCTCCCATATACAGCGTTCTCAACATCAGAGGCATACTAAATTTCCTCACCTTAATAGGGCACTCAAAGGTATATCGCCGTCCCTACCCACGGGAGCCCCCAATTTAAGTCTAAACAAAATCATACCGAAATAAAATGCTGCAGACATCACGCAATAAGAAGCAGTGCATTTTTGGCTCGTTCTCAAGATTAGGTGGAAAGCAGCCCCCTTATAGAGTACTCTCAACATCAGTGGCACACTACATTTGTTCAACTCGTTAGTGCCCTCAGAGAAGTGAAGCTCCATCCCTGCCCGAATGAGCCCCCAGTCCAGGTCTGCACAAAACCTATCCAGAGGTAACATGCTGCATAGATCCTCGCACTTTCCCACCTGGCTCCCTCTCCCATGTTCAAATGTTTATGTTTGGCTGGTTGGTAGAGTGCAGTCCTAGCCGCCAGGGGTGGCGGCACTGTACCGAGTAAATTTATACTACAACGGGAGCATAGCATACTGCAGCACACCCACTAGAATAGTGTACCAGGGCTTTCTACTGGGTAAAGCTAGTGAGATCCACAGTGCTTAATTCGTCAAATAGAAAACATTGGGCCTGGGTCCTAGTCAGGCGGCCACCACAGTTAGCCCTACCCATTGCCCCCGCCACCGCTGGGCTTGACCTTACTAACACATCACTAACCGCAGGACTAGTAAAATTGTGCCAGGGTGACATCATACAAGCAAGTACACTGCAGTATTACAACGTACATCCACCTTTATGTGTAGAGTAACTAAATGAAAGTAACACTATCTGGTACCTCCTCATATTTTGTAAGTACTGTGAAATGCACAGCTCCCTCCTTGCTCTGGACACTGGGGCCCTGCTCGGAGAAGGCGGGTAGCGTTATTCCTTAAAAAACCCCTGTCTGTTCACATAAAGAAAGTAACATCCTACAGACAGCGTGGAGCGCGCCAAGCCTTGCACATAAATTGTGGATGAAAACTGGGAATGTGTCTCTCAACGGGGCGTGACCACTGTAATTAAGGGCGTGGTTTAAAATAACGTAAGCCAGAAATACGATACAACGAGTAACATCATACCTACAAGGTT
Source organism: Lissotriton helveticus (assembly GCF_964261635.1). Classification (NCBI taxonomy): domain Eukaryota; kingdom Metazoa; phylum Chordata; class Amphibia; order Caudata; family Salamandridae; genus Lissotriton; species Lissotriton helveticus. The sequence goes on from NC_136063.1 coordinate 667,905,646, forward strand.
TTTCGTTGTATAAGATAAATGAGCAGCAACTATGGCTCGTATATAATATTGCAACTTTATTCTATTTAAAACCCTGGTGACCCCATGACGATGTTTTGAAAAGAGAAGGGAAATCCATAAAGAAAATGACTCTCATTACAGGGGTTCCCTCCCCCTACAACGCTCTCTGGGCATAACGTCATGCCATAACATCTCCACAATTGAGAAGTGAGCAGTGGGAGCACACGTACACTGAAGCGCCTACTGTCCCTGTAGTCCGGAAAACAGCGCACCTGTCATGGCTCAAAACCGAGCCCGATGGAGACCCGTTTAATTTCTCCTTTATATTTCCTCGCATGCCGATTTGTCCATCATGAATGAGTAGTGTGAATAGCAGTGATCTGCAGGTCACGAATTCACGTTGCAGGAAATTCAATTCTGCCTTCCTATCCTCTGCCACCTATATAAGTTGCTCGTTATCATGGGCAACACTAACACCTGTTATTTACATACTTATGAGCAGCAGAAGTGAGATATGAAGCACCGGGTGGGGGCAAGACTACAAGTTAAAGGATTTGTAAAGTTGTGCAAGGGTAGCCTTATCACCCAGTGAGTACACCGTACTATCACACAGTACATGTGACAAAATGCAACAATGACTGGCATAGAGACGAGTACTTCAAAGCCCTCAGTGTTATTTTTGATAGTGGCTTCATTCTGGGACTGCTTGCAGTTGCCACATTATATTGCAGTCCTTGCATAAACACATGTCTGTACAGTGTGCGCAATTATAAGTGGTGCATAATGTATCACATTTGTCAATTACTGGGTGCGGGAGAGTTCACACCCTCTCTACATTGTTGTTAGGCGAAATCTGCCAGAATCAGACATGTGAAAAAGCCCAGCATTTAGCAGTAAGCACCAAAATGTGCATGTTCTTCCCAAATTGTCTGATAAGCGATAGTTAGGTGCAACCTTTGCCTATGTCTTGGGCCCCCTTTATATAAATTAGTTCACATTGACCACAGCTCTGTGTGCGTTGCAGTCCCCTAGGGTGCAGTGCATCGGGTAAAAGAAAAACGAATTTTTCAAAGCAATTCCCCTTCTGACATGTGCTGGAAGCAAAGCTGGTCTACACCCGCGTGCCACGTGACCCCATCTAGGTCTCCTCTGAATAACAATTTGTCCAGAACAGTGTCCGTGTTTCCTGCCGTGAATTACCCACGTACCTCCCAGGAGCTGACAAGTTACAACAACAAGACACAAGCATAAAAAGTAAATCATGTATACACCTCCACGGCTCGACAAGAGGCTCGAACCTGGTCTCCCAGCACCAAAGTCGGCCGCGCCAACCGTCAGACCACATCCTCTCCCCTTCCACGTGACCAAAATGTGTGGTGCTTGGGCAATCACCTCATCCACCCATGTCTCCCCCATACAGCATCGAGTGCAAAGGGAGTACCGATCCACACCGCAGAAAAGGAAATTGTCCTCAAAGAATGTCAAGATCATTTCCAGATTACACTTGCACTCTATAGAAGGAATCATCTGCCGCCTAGCGGTCCGGAATGACCAAGCGCCCCTCCACAGACCCTGCTTAAGAAATAGAGCCCAGCAGCTGCAAGGGATGTCGCCATCATCCAGGTATTTATCGTCATCCACGCGCCGATGAAAACACGAACAAATCACAAAATAGTACATTACAAATAAGAGGCTAGACTCGCACCCCTTTCAAAAACGTACAAAACAGACTCCCAATGGCTCAACCCGATGCAACCAGACAAGCAATGCGACAGAGGAAGTACCTCCTTCCACATGAACACCACGCTGGCCTGTCTCAACTGCAACAGTGGGGCATATCTCCCTCCCGAGTCCTATACAGCGCGAACACGATCCAAAGCAATCTGGGATCATAGGCCCCCACTTGAGCACCAGTTGCCCACACAAGGAACACACACCCAAGCTCTCCAATTCGAGCTGCATCGCATCGGCGCCAAGCAACTTGCACTCAAGGGGGGGTCGCACCTAGACAGTGTTAAGCCCCGACCACCATCACATTCAAACCACTCCCAACTCTGGTGACTCGAGCGGTGCACCACCCGCTTACCCATGCAACTGCCGAGTGCTCCTGCGCACGTTCCTCAGCCCCGCACCGCAGCTTCTCTATCCTCCTTGTCCTCCCGACAGCCGAGGACCCGCGCCGATGGCCTTCGTAGCCTCCGAGCACCACCAGGAATCGAAACCGCCTCTCCTGCCGCCGTGCATCTCCGGGCGCCATCGCGATTTTCCTGTCCCCGTCTTGGTTCGATGTGTGCGCCACCTCCAGAAAGACTGTATGCAGCGCCTTAGACCGCTCGGCCACGAGGTCCACCTGTAGCAGGAAAATAAAGAGAAAATTAGGAGGCCCCGAGCGCGGGGCACGACCAGTGTGGGGGAGCGTCCAGGCGACAAGGGGCCGCCTGAGCGCTCCCCCCTCCTTTAACCTAGGATCGTGGGAAGGGGGCGGCATGCCCCCTCCCCCCGCCCCCCAGCCGCCCGCCCCCCCGAAGCATGCACAACGCCTTCCAGGTCAGGGGTCGGGCGCCAGCCAGCCGGTGGTGTGGCGCGCACCCCCCGCGTCATCACTGGACGCCGGGAGGTCACGCCCCCACCACCGGGAGACAAGGGGAGAGGGGGGTCGCCGCACCGCCATGCGGGCGGGGGGGCCGAGGGCCCCCCTTTTCATTAGATACGGTTTCAATTAAATCCGCAAAATAGAAGTTTAAAACAATTAAAACATGCCGATCTAATCTTGCTTATATTTCAAAATGTAATGAAACCAAAAATCGATCCAATAATCGGTAATTTTGTCTTCTTTACTAAGGTTTACCTACCTAACGACCAAGGAAAAGCCGAGATATCATCTGACAGATCGAAGAAAACAGTGCTTAGTTTGTAAAAGAAAATAAAAAATCGCTGCCAGCGCCCTCATCAGGACGTCACTGCAGCATGCACCATCCATTGTCCCAATCAGTTTCCAGTGACAACACAACTATTAACCACCTCACTCCTACAGGTGTGACAATTCAGACTATTCCAGGCATCCAAAACTAAACAAACGACTTAGGTGGTGTGTATTTGTCATTTTTAATGTATATTGAACTAATAAACAACTGTTATTTTTCTCATCCCCAAATTACAAAAACCACACCACCATGTGGCAGGCTGTCCCAAGTGCTGGTGTTGACAATTAACTCTGCTGAGCACCAGAAACCACCAGCTCAAATTAAGCACTGGAAGAACAAGAGCCCGTTTTGAACTCGCACCACCAGGATCAAAGCATTTTGAATAAATGTAAAGACTTGGGAAAATGAATGATAAGCAAACTGCATATAACACATATAATGTTGAAAAAGACAAACCACACAACATTAGGGCTCCCCAAGGCCAGACCTCTGACTTCAACTACGTATCTGGTGAACATAGATACTCTGTATGTGCATTTAGCACCTTTCCTTTTCGTTGTAAGCAAATATTACTGGTTGCAGAGTTGGTTCGAGTGACACAGCTACCTATACAACCTGAAACTTAGATGAGGCCTCCAAGGTGCCTAATTTTAGGTGGTAGTTGCAGGTGGGGCGCTCATTTTTGAGGACTAGCACTTACTTTTCTTCATTATATTTTTACCCAGAGCAAAAGGGGGAAAACGCAAAAGGAGGAATAGAAAAATGAAACAACAAAACAAGGACAAAGCTAGAAAGCCGAGATGAAATCCTGAAAGAGTGAAATTAAGAGGCAGGGAATGTATGGTGGTGGAAGAATGAGATTTGGAGTGGAATCAAGACTAAATAGACTTTGTATTCCACAACCCTGCCATTCCTCAGTGCTGAGGTGGGCCTCTGAGAAATTCTTTGGGGAGTGGCACGTATTATTTTACAAATGAAGCACCCTGCCTCCTGTACACTTCTGTTAATGAAGTAAAAACACCTCTGGAAGTGAATGAGCTTTAAACATTGCTTAACAGATTTAAACAATTTAGCCACAAAAAGAAACACTTGAAGTTTGATTCTACACATTTGTGTACGTTTACTACTTTTAGGACTCAGAAACTATGGGCGAAGTTTTATGACTTCTCACTCCCTATACTTATGTGTGCATAGCCCTTGGTATCTGGAAACTCCACTGTCGAGGTGGAGAACTCTGCACTCATAAATATAGGGAGTGCGGAGTAGTAAAACTCTTCCTGCAGTTTACTAATACCTAAAAGTCGCGAACTTACAAAAATGTATAAGTTGACCTTTGTGAATCAGCCTTTGGGTATCTACAAACCAACCAATCCTGTGTATAAAAAACTGTATACCACAAACATTGCTTTAATTTCTGAAAGCCTCTAATGCTTAAACATGAGCATTTATGTGTATGCTCTTAAATATGTCATTTCTAAATACTCCTAAATATACAAAATATAACAGTACATGTTTCTTGCACACCACAGAGCTGCCTGTAGGTTCCAGTCTCTGTGCAAGCACGGGTTTATTTGTCAAATTACAGCCAAAAAACACAATAGTTAGTCACGCAGCCAAGTCTAACATATGGTTAACGTGGCTCGCCTAGATCTAAAGTTGGTCTGCCAGTTCGCAACCTTCTTTGCCAAAGTTTCCACGGGTGTTTAGAGAGCACGATCTGATCTGGCAGGTATCACTTTTCATACTCTGTAACCTGGGAAGGAGAGTCATCACCACATTCACTTAGCTATTGGCTGTACCTCCATGTCACAGCTGTTCATATTTTTTTATTGATTTCGTCCAGGCTAAAATATATTTTGATACAGCACAAAGTAATTTACAAATTTAACTACTAACCTTTCTTAAAGGTACAAGTACAATTTGGAAGGACCAAAAGAACATAAAAACCGGAAAAAAACATTTTAGGAGCAGATTTATGTAAGTTGTTGGAAGGCAACATTGAAAGTCTTTATCTAGAATTCACTCAGCCACACAAAGCCACTTTGCATGGTTTAATAAATAGAAAATAATGTAATGCATCACATAGTGCGATCTTGTTTTACTTTGCAACAGATAGGTATTACTTGGGTCGAGAATGGGTGTTACCATGCACCAACCCATGTTTTTTACGCAAACCCAGATTTACAAAAGACTTATCAACCTGGGTTTGCCACAAAATGATGTGCCTTCCTGACAGGGGAGCAGCAAGGAGAAATATATTTATTTCTCCTTGTTAATTCCTGTTTACACGTATTTTGCATATTCAGGCGCATGTAGAAAGAGGGATATGACCCTAAGGATATTGTTTATGCAGGGAGGTGTCCCTTCTTGCACAAAAACAATTCTGTCCATAGTGCATACACCTTTGCACTATGTTGCAAGTGTGCCTGCTTTAGCACTAGGCAGCACAAATTGGGCCAACCCAAGGAGAGAGCAGAAATGCTCTATATCTGTGTAAATATGGAACATTTCTACATTCTCCTCTTCACGCAACTTAGCACAGCAACTTGCTTCGCTATGTAGCATGAAGCAATGATAAATCTGCCACTCAGTGTACATGTCCTTACCAAGATTTGTATTTGGTTGACTTTCATATTTATCTTGTCATTCACAATATTTCCATAATAGAGCATCCTGCTCTTAGCTTGGCTAAGATTCAAATAATAGAGTAGGGTATTAGCAAATGATGGTTAGTTAAAATTAAGACATTTCCAAGAAAGTGGGAATGAGTAGAATGAAAGACAGATCACCTGCCAGGCAGTTAGAAATAATGTGCTGATTCTCAAAGCCTTGACTTGATTTGATTTGAAGAAAGCTAACAGCTTGTAAATGTTGTAGTGCTCACGGAGTGCAGAAAACTCCTCTCTGCGTAGTGTAGCAGAATTTTTTTCTCCGCTTGCATCGAGAACGGTAAGTTGTAGAGCGCGAGCTTCCACTCTGGCAAAATTTCTACCTGAGCGGCGGGAAGATGAGCACGAATGGCATTTTGCACTGCACTTTGCAACTTGCGGAACCCCCCAGATTTGTTTTGTCACTTCACGGAGCTCCACGTAGCCAAACTCCACAAACTATGCCCAGGCATGGTTCAAGGCCAGCAAAGTATCATGCTATGTTCAATCACAATGTCCAAGCAAAACGCTACACGTTTTATGCATATCATGACGACGGGGTGAGAGAAAATGAAATTCAAGTGGATTGTTTCTCAGATCTTTATTAACAACCCATAACCCATAGGTTTTCAAGTAGGTGGATGGGTCACCCCATTGTCAGCAATGGTTAGCAACATATCTCAGTTTTGAAACATTGTGCTCTCAGTAGTTTGCATTGTACAACAAAAATCATGATTAGTTTCCATTTACTCTCCAGTACTGACTAAACAACTGAAAAGCAAGTATGCCTCCAATGGTGAGACTTTGGGATTTTTTTTCAGGAAAAAACCTTTCTGTACAGTGTCTTAAGGGAAAAGACAACTGTATCACAGATTCATCTCCATATTGGTCAGGTGAGTACTGATGAAGTATTAAGCGGACACTGCAGGAAGATACAACTGGTAATGCTTAACTCCACATACTTCTGAAAGTTTCAATCTTGCCATCACTGAAAAGTTAGGTCACACAAACTATATCTATTGTCCTTGTATCTTTTCATAAGTGCTCCATTCTGTTTGTATGGCTTCAAAATGATCATATTAGAATCTGTGTTCTTTAAACTTAAAGCAATGTCCATCTGTTGCCATTACATAATCATATTGACATGCATTCAGTTAGTTGTAGAGAATACAATATTTTGTTCAAAGGAAGCAACAAAGTAGCAAAATAGCTCCAACCACTGCATTGCAAAGGAAGAATGTCCACACCTTTCATTGACAGACCAGTTAGAGAGAAGATGTCATCTAAAAGCTGTCATCAACAAATATATCTCTTTACCTGTGCAACAGTTCAGTAGATCCAAAATCTCTGCACCTTTTCTCTTCTGAGTCATGTACTATTGTAATTTAGAGTTTATGCATTGTAAATTCCCAATGGTAAGGGTTTGCATTTTTTTCAATATAAACTTGACAGGGGCAGGCTTCTAATATTAAGGTCCTTACAGCATCATAGAGCCTTTTGCTCATACTGAATTTTACCTCTCTTTGGAATAGTTGACAAGAGGTCTGAAGGGAAAAAGAAAAGGAGTTTGAAAGGGAGGCTTAGTGGGAGAAGAATTAGGAAGGGGATGAAATCAACAACAGGGATACAGTGCCTTTTCTTATCTGTATTTTTATGCCACTAAAAGTGGTTGGAAGTATACAGAGGTGGACAAACGGACAGAAGTAGAAATGGCATTTGGGGAGAAGGAGGAGAATGAATGTCAGGGAGTGGGTCACATATATCAGCGGTGAAGGAGGTGTTAGCCCTAAAATACAGAAATGGGACACTCTGTACTAGCTGCTCCAGTGAAAGCTGCTTACTCCAATTGAACCAGGCAAATGTTACAGCACCAAGTCTTTTCAACTTTTACATTCTGCTCCCCTCTTTAAATCAATCTATTTCTGAGATGAGTTTCATATAACATTAATATACCCTGCCCAAAGGAAGAGTATTGGGTTCCAACTCTGGTTGTTAAAGTTATTCACAGCAAGGTGTTAGCCATTTTGTCAGGTAGTGATAACATCTTACTGAATAAATTATCTAATATTATTTTACTTTGTTAGTTAAGTAGGTTGCCATCTCTGCTACAGCTCCCACAGATTCTGGTCTTACTCGCTGACTGAATTTCATATTTTGTGTTACTTGGATAAGCTGTGGAGAGAGGACCAAGGCATAATAACTATTTGTTGTGCATCTTTGTTGCAGCATTGTATAGCATACCAACCAGAGGTTCCAACAGATCCAATTGAATTGTGCCTTGTAGCCACGGCTTTACAAATTGGAAAAAATTTAATAATTGTGGTTATCCTCTGTTATGTGTAATGAGTACACATCTTGGATTATATGGAATTATGAAGGATTCAGCTTACAAACTCTTAATCATATGTTGGCCTTAAAAACATTTTGCCCATCACTCATCTTCTAAGACCACGTCTAGCAAGAATAAGAGAAGCTCAAACATTCGATTGGATACTTAAATGGACAGTGGCATACCTGATCAAGCGTGTGAATACTGCACTTCTGTGCCATCTATGCCTCCCGCAGTCTGTTACTTTATCAGAGTTTAGTCTTGTGTCAGAGATGTCCTCAGTTTGTGTCCTGTTTCTTCCAGATGTCTATTGACTGGGAGAAATGACTCAATTCATTAGTGCATTATATGTTTGCGTGTAGTATGCTCCTCTTTTGGGAATTTTAACTGCCAGTAATCATTCGCCATTGAAATGTAATACATTCATCTTTAGTTCCAAGCACTACTTGTCAGTAATTCTCTTCTTTTACCACTTCTATCTTACGCTAGGCTCAATTTGTTATCCTGTTTGCTCTGACTCTACATGCATATAATTCAAGAAGAATTCACTGGAAAGATACCGGTTGAATAAATATTATTGTGCATATTATTTAAATGAGTGACACTGTATGTATGTACTTTATTGCTATGAAATGTCATAAATTAAATTTATATCATTTGATTAATGATTGTAGATTTTTTTCCTTCATAATATCCAGCACTAATCAACCTTTCCCCTTTGTTCTTAAGTGAATCCCTAGTTGTATAAGTAGAGGTGTGAGCCCTAGTTATGATCATGTCAAATTAAGCTGACACTTTGTCGACAGCGGTGCATAATACCACAAAACTAATGACTTATCAAAAGTTCTCTATTGTGTCTTACTTTATCAAAGAATTTTCCCATTTTGCTGAACCCAGATAGGGGAACATCAACATATCGTTCTACTGAAATATGTAGCAAATTCTTTCTGAAATGGAAGGATTATCAGTTTACATTTGCAATTGATCGACCACCATGTGACACCACATGTATGGCATTTTTAAAATACATTTGAACAATTTTAACTAGAAGCTATTTTTTATTGGAATCTGCAAAATATGTAGTGGGATGAGGACTATGAGACGTAGTTTAAAGACATCTACTTTGAAAAAAAATAAAGACACATATTTGAATCTGTTATAGCTCCTATTCCATTAGCATGAACATATTTGGGCGCAACTAATATGAAGTAGAAAGGCCACCTGTTTGCTAGGATACTATATTTGAAAGGTCTCAGGCAAAGCTGCTTACTTTTAATAACCCTCATTAACATGTGTACTTGGATCGCTGTAGTTGTATTCAATCTGTCAAATGCTTTCCACCTTTTCTATGTATCTGTTGGTCTAAAATGTGCCCCAGCTTCTCATTCCAAGTATAATGATTCCAAATCACTATAACAGAACTCCGGAAAAAACAGAAAGATATTTTGTTTGGGAAAGTCGGGAGTAAATAATCATTGAACATTATTTTCGGTGGTCCAAATCAAGTAAAAACTGATAAAATGCACCAAAAGTGGCTATTTGGTAAGTACATTCTTAGCTCAGTATGTAATCTTTTCATGAATCCACATAGTGTGTTTTTAGATAACAAATTCATCCATTCTAGGTTATTGCACAGTATTGTATAGTGGAGTATGCAACTGTAGACACATTGCCTTTCTTCATAGCTGTACCCAACGTTTAGCCTTTTTGTGGATTGGAAATGCTGGCATATTGCCTCATTGTCCCTGTGTGAATGCTCCAACACAAAATATAAGATGATGTTTTAGTATATATAGACAGCTACTTGTAAACATTAGGTAAGTTATTCTTAAGTGTTCCTTACAGCTCACAAGGCTGGGTGCCTTATGATTACAAGTGGGGAATTCAGAATATAAAGAATATTGTGCCCCTTCAATGACAAGTTACTCAGTGCTGTTTTCAATGTATAGGCTGCAGTTGCATTGCCTACGGAAGTGTCTCTTTGTGACTAAAAGTTACTTTTTCCCAAATTAAGATATGAAGATGTTAGAATGCTAACAGATGTTATTTTTATTATTTACCAATGTAGTTCAATAGTGCCTAAAGTGAATTAATGTAATCCGCTATTTCTCTGAGTTAATCCTTTTCTTTCTGAAAGTACAGCTCACAAACAGTGAGCAAGGTTTTCCTATTTCTGTTTCAAAGCTGTGATATCTAAAAAAAAAAACTCAATAAATATTGGGGTAAATTAATACACATTACAGCAGCATAACAAAATTAGAGCTGACCATTTTTAACATGGTTTAAAATGCTATCTAAAAACCTAACAGCTCACATGCTCTGCAAGGAGAGCATGGGTAGTTCCTACTGGATGTTCTTAGGAAGGATGAGTGCACTGCATACCTTATTTACAGCAAAATGCTAAAATTATCAGGAATCTGGAAGGCCATATTCCCTGTAAAAGGCAAACAAGCACTCAGCATTAGCATCAGCTCCTCCCAGGTTCAGGCTCAATATTAGCTCATAGTAGAAAGTGTGACACAGCAGGAGCTTCTCTGGCAGGCTGGATACTTTTCTGGTCTGTCTGTATGTTGCTCAAGATAATCTGGGCCAAAGGACCTTACCTAATAGGTGGTCAAGATGCAGTCATTACATACTGTACCTTATCTGAGGTGGAATGTGCAATGTCACTTTTGAAACGTTTTAAATAAACATTAAGCATCAGAATTCTAATTTCGGATGCATTCCTTTATACACATAAGGTGAAAAGTCAGACAACACTGTGTTGATTATTGTTCTTTGACTGAATTCGAAATTGAGCTAACAAGCACTTACTACAGACTTATGTCACATCAGGTGTTATGTTTATGTTTATATAGGACAAACGGTATCTGCGTCTAAAGCAAACATGTTGATGATTTTGCAGAAATACAGTCGGACCATATATCTTTATGACACTATGAGGCATCAAAGCACATCATAATGTGGCCCGAGGTCCAAACAGATTCTGCAGAATAAAAAGACAACCCCAATTCACCCATTTCAAACCTTTCTAAAATGACAAGAATGAACTTCACTTATAGATTGAGAAGAATTTGAATATCAGAATCATAATAATAAAGATATGTCCTTGTGTAGAAATATTCCCTGGCCTTCGAGGTCACAATAAAGGTGCTATTTATGACATTGCAACTATTAATGCTATTAACACTAACAGAATACTAATAATTTCTTTAAAGCTGTAATTGTCACACAGATTATGAGTAATGCGTGTTGAAATTGCATTTAAGATTAACATATTTAAATCTAGATTCTGGAAATACACAAATGCTCAAAAATAAATCCTCACCCACATTTTTCATTCCTGCCATCTGCATAAAACTTACCGATTATGATTTTCCATGCAAGTAAGAAAAACTTTTCTGCACACATGAGATGTGCTTTTGCCTGCGTACTCAGAAAATACGATTTTAGAATCGTATTTAATATATACATAACATGGCTGCTTCTCCGCAATATGTGACCAAATAATGAAGAGACACAAGGGGAGCAACAGGTGCAGTCAGTTAGGCCAAGGGATAGGGAGGAGCAGGGTAAAGGGACGGAAGTTAGGGTCAACTATTTAAGGTATTAGGAAGGGCATTGACTGCCTCTTCTGACTCCTTGCACCCCCGGACGGTAGGGAGAGGAAAAGAAGAAAATGTTGCATGGGGGCATGGTGAAGCATGAGGCAGATCTGGAGGCCCTCTGCCTTTAGGTGCAGCAGGATGTGTAGATTTCCTCAGGCCAGGTGTTTTGGACAAAGCCTAGGTAGGGCTGAATCCGCCGGCACGGTCAGCATTGGATGGAGTTTCGGCCACTGTAGCCGCTTGCTCGTCTCTGCATGGGATGCCGAGAGGTAGGAGGGGGGATGGGACGTGGTAAAGACGAAGGTGCAGGGGAGGAAACAGTCTCTCGGCGGCCGTGGAGTTTGTGGTGAGCGCATAAGGCCCAGGTCATGGATAGGGGACGGGGCCGAGCGGAAGTAGCTGCACGCCTTCAGGCATGGGACTAAAAGAAATAGCAGTAGCTTTTATGGCAGCTCGGGGTGACAGCCCTTAGACCTGACTGACAGACAGATGCAGGATGGACTGGGACTGGCAGAGGGGCCAGAGGCGTGCCAGAACTCAAGGAAAAATAAGAGGGGCGAGTCTCAACACAGGTACTTGGATGAGGCAAGGGTGAGGGCCACAGGGTCAGAGCAGCATTCAAGGTGGCAAGGGGTGCATTTGAAGGCAAAGATAAGGGAACAATGTCAGCTTTTACAAGACACAGAGAAGAGAAAGAGCATTTATGTATGGAGAGGGTGGCGCGCCTGAACAGGGGCATAAGATGAAGGTCAAAGGCATGTCAGGGGATAGAGCAGCCAGGGACAAGCCTGATGGGTCTGGGGGGGGACAACCTTTACAACGCAACTTTTACATCGCACTACCATTACAACGCAGTCATTACATAGCATGTCACTACAACACATACCATTACAACGCATGTCGTTACAACACAGTCATTACAACGCATAACATGACAATGCATACCATAACAACGCATAGTACCCTTATACTATCCAACACTTACCCTACTGTTGCACCCCCTGGAGTTAAAATAGTAAATGTTACCCCTAAACTATCCAACGCTTACTGTAAATGCAATGTAATGGCATGCGTTGTAATGGTATGCGATGTAAAGGTAGTATGCGATGTAATGGAATGCGTTGTAAATATAGTCTCTTAAAATGCGATATCGTGTCATGCTATGTAATGGAATGAGTTGTAAATGATGTTGCGATGTGAAAAATGCATTGTAAAGGCATGCGTTGTAAAAGTATGTATTGTAACGTCATACAACCGTCTAGGGGGACCATTGGCTAACCGTGCTACAAGGGAACCAAGGGGTGTCAGGGACTGTGTGATCTGGTGCGGCCCGGTGCCGGGGGCCTGACAGGTTTGTGCTGCCTGGAGTCGGAGGGACCAGCGATGGCAACAGCAGTGATTGGCAGTCAGTTGGCAATGCCAATGGGGTGCATGATAGGCCCTTGACCTTGACCTGAAGAGGTGAGGGGTCTGTGGTAGCCCTCCCTATGCTACAGGCTTAGTCACACAGGACACCCATGGAGCGACACATCCATTCCTGGGAGAAGCAATGGCGAGAGTGTGAGACAAGATGTGTGAAATGATGCGCAGGAGAGGATGAGTTGGTGTTGGATTACAAGGAAGGCAGTGATGAAGGGGAGGAATGTAAACTGTGAGATTGTGAAGAAATGGGGAACAAGCACCACAGAAAAATGACAGAATTGAGGCAATCAAAGTACAGTTGGTGTCTTTCAGAGGTCAAGAGCGGACAAGGGAGACATGGCTAGAAAGCAGTCTGGTTCAGGTGAACATCACAAGGACAGACGGACAGTGGAGGATTCGCTTCAGGTAATAAAGAATGGTGGTAGGTATGGGAAACAAAGGTACTGGGGAGAACTCAAAGGCCCTAGGGGATGCAGGTGGGTGGACAACTTACGATCAGCAAAGGCAGCACCAGAGGTGTTGGCAGAGTAATTGAACAAGGAAGTAGAGGAGGGCAGGATTGTAGTCTCATTCTATGATTGGCCCCTAGGAGAGCCCTGATTGGGGCGGTGCTAAAAAAAGTGGAGGGGAAGTTCAAGATAACACACCACTTGTCTTGGGCTGAGGGAGCCTTGGAGAACAATTTCATTACTACAGAAAACACCAAAGCGGTGTGCGCAACGGTGGATGATGCAGTACATTCGGTGAGACAATGCAGCAAAGGGGCAGAGCTAGCAAAATGCTATATCAAATCAGCTTTTTGGTTGCTGCCCATACATCTGGATGAATTTCCATTGGGGACATACAATTTGGAGGTGTCATATACGTGAATAGAGTGTTGGTGATGGGATTGTTTGAGGCTTTCAGCACCTTTCTGAAATGGGTGTTTACAAAGGGGAGTGGGCACCATGAGGTTTTACTTGGATGATCTTCTGGTCAAAGGCAAACAGGGGTTGGAGGAGTGTGAGAGGGCACTGAGATATTTTGAGATGTTGGGAGAAGAACTAGGAGTTCCCTGAGCCCCAGAAAGATGAAAGGCCCCAGTAAGCTGTTGACATTTTTCAAAGTCAAAGTCAAAAAGCTTTATTTCGATAAAATTTCGTTATCATAAAAGCAAGTTAATAAAATTGGTAACACATATCCAGTTAATAGCAAAAGGTAAAACATCACTAGAATGAGTATTCTTTAAAAAAGGGATTAAACAGAATATTTAAGCTTCCTGGCTCGAATAGCCCAAGCCCAGAATAAAAATTTAGCTAGGGCACAAACATAGGGTACATAGCTGTCCGAAACAAGTATCCTAATTGCCACATCATGGCTCCTGGTTCCCAACTGACGGCATAAATTCTTCAGCCACACCCTTCTTGGGTTAGCATATTCCTTACAGACAAATAAGAAATGAGCTAATGTCTCTGGGTGGGCAGAACATGATGGACACGAGTCAGTTTTGCCTGTACGGGATTTCCATGTTTTAGTAAAAGTATTCAGTGGCAAAGTACCCGTTCTAAATCTAAAATACAAAGACCGGGCAAATGGTTTCCCGATTATGTCTAGGTAGGGTTCTCGCCTGGGACAGTCTTTGAACATCAAGAAATCCTCTGTAAGCCTGCCAAGGGATGTGCTAGAATGTCTTTGGGAGCAAATCCAATCCCGATAAAGCTTTTTGAGTACTTGTTTTGGAGGTGAAGTTCTGTTTGACCAGGAATCAAATAGGCCCAAGTTCAACAGTAAAGTTTTCATGTCTTTTAGCCATTTGATTCTGGCCCAATCTGGTGATGCCATTATTTCTTCCAGACCTCTGGCGTAGCCACTAAGTTCCTCTACCCGCCAAATACGGGCCCATAGTAAGAGAGGACGAAATTTCGCGATTTCGCCGATCTGGGTACAGCCAAGGTCCATAAATAAGGGTAAGAGTGGGGTACTTTGAGGGAGGGACATTATTTGTCTACAGAAATTGTTCTCGGATTTTTGTAGAGCTTCAGTAGATGCAGAGCCCCAAAGTTCAGCTCCATAAAGGGCAGAGCTGACACCTTTTGCAGCATAGATCTCAAGGACTGTTCCTATTGGTTTGAACGAACTGGAACGTTGCTCCCTCAATAGGGCACCTGTGATCCTTTTATGGTTCAACAGCATCTTGTCTAGATGGGGGGTCCAGTCCATTTTGTCTGAGAGGCGTATCCCTAAGTAATCAAATACTTTTACCCTTTCCAGGGGCTCGGTGTTTAAAATAGGGGGACGCACTTGCTGTTTAGGGGGATTAAGGACGAGGTATTTTGTTTTATTGGTGTTTATTACCAGGCCCCGATCAGTACAAAATGATTGGAAATTATCCAGGAGTTTCTGTAGTCCCATTGGGGTTTTAGAAATTAGGAGCGTGTCGTCCGCGAAGAGGAGGGTCGGTATGCGTACCCCAGCCAGGGATGGTTCGTCAGATGGAAATTTAAGTAAGTACTCAACAACCCCATTGATGTACAAGGAGAAAAGGGTTGGAGCCAGAACACATCCCTGGCGGACCCCTCTCTCGACCGGAATACAGTCCGTTTTCTCCCCTCCAGAACCCCACCTGATTTGGGCAAAGCTGTCCTGATGGAGCCTAACTAATAAGGATAATAGATACTGTGGCAGCCCCATGTTGGCCAGAACCTTCCATAACAAGTCCTTAGGGACAAGGTCAAAGGCAGTCTTTAAATCGATAAATGCGAGATAAAGACTGCCCTTGCCTATCACTACCACCTTCCAGTAAATCATCATAAGCCTGAAGGCCTGCTCTATCGTTCCAGTACCTACTCTAAAACCAGCCTGAAAATCGGTAAGTATTTTGTTTTCATCTACCCAGTTGAGTATCCTGAGTAAAATAACTTTACCGACAACTTTCTGGCTGACATCTAACAAGCTAATCGGCCTATAATTGGACGGATCATCCCTTGGGCCTTTCTTGTGGATGGGAACCACCTCCGCCCCCTTCCATGACACGGGAATGGGGGCTCCCCTACAGATGGCAAGAAGGAGGGAGTGGATAAGTTTGCCCCATTTAACGCTATCGGATTTTAGCAGGTCCCCGGGGATGCCATCTGGTCCAGCAGCTTTTTGTGGAATGATGGAGTTTATAGCATATTCTACCTCCTTCAACGTAAAGTCGGGATCGCTAGGGAAAAACATGTAGTTGGTATAAAGAGAGGATTGAGCAGACCCTCTGTCATTCGTGCCATTGTGGCAGGAGTAAAGTTTGGAAAAGTGAACCTCCCATGCCTGTCCCGAAATATTGCAGGTTACAAGGTCACTATCCGGTCTGTTTCGTGTCCTTATGGTGTCCCAGAAGGATTTGGAATCTTTTTTTATACTTGCTTCCTTGAGGGTTAACCAGTAGGCATCCTCCCAGTCCCTTTTAGCTACCTGCAGGGCCTTTTTATGATCTCTTCTGGCAATTTGAATTAATGGGGGGGACTTCCCTTTGACTGCCTCTATTAGGCGAGATTTGGCCTTCCTGCATGTTGCCGAGTACCAGTCATGTTTGCCTTTAGGTTTAGAAGGAGGTTTCTGTTTCCCTGACAGACATTTTTAGGCATTGAGTTGGGCATGGAGTTATTGGTGGCAATGTCACCCTGTGAGAACGTGAGTGAGATCCAGCAGTTTTTGGGGGAGGTGATTGGAGAAAGGAGATTGGAGTTAAGAAAGGTGTATAACTTGCTGGGGATTTTGAATTTCACATCAAAAGTGATTAGGGTAGATGGCCTTTTTGCTGAAGTCAGGGGTGGTGTTACCCCATCACTGAGTGCATATTTCTTTGGCAGTGCGTGTGGATCTATGCATCTGGAATACTTTTCTGGGAGACTCAATGGTGTGTTAAAGCTGTTTCTGGAGGACAACACAATTTGGCAGGTACAGATTTTCTCAGATGCAGTGGGTGCACATGGTTTTGGCCTGTTCTGTGATGGGAGGTGATGTGTGGAGTGATGGCTAACACACTGGTTACAGCAAGGGAGTAGCATTGCCTTCTTGAAATTGTTTCTGCTGTTTTGGGGGCCTGTTAGTGTGGGATGGGGATTTGGTTAACAGGACAGTGATGCTAAATGTTGACAACATGACAGTAGTGGACTTGGTGAACCATAGAGGGCAAGGGATCTGAGAGTGCTGCGTTTATTGAGACAGTTTACACTGGTCTATTTTTGATTGAACAGGGCAAACATGTGGCAGAGGT
This sequence comes from Lissotriton helveticus, assembly GCF_964261635.1. Taxonomy (NCBI): domain Eukaryota; kingdom Metazoa; phylum Chordata; class Amphibia; order Caudata; family Salamandridae; genus Lissotriton; species Lissotriton helveticus. The sequence goes on from NC_136063.1 coordinate 667,922,814, forward strand.
GAATAATGATACAGCAGATTCATTATCTCATTCACAGTGGCAATGTTTCCAGAGCCTGGCACCGGGAGGTGAGGATAACAAGATGCCAGTAACTGCAGGTATTTGTGCGTGGGGGAGTGAGAGTGATTGGGCTGGTGGAGTGGTCTTTAGAGGAGTCTACAAGGAAAAGCTATTGGCTGACTTGGATCGAATTTGAGAGTTTTGAAGGAAGCCGACAGAGGCTGATGATACAGGATCAAAGTGACAGGGAAGGGAGATTGATACGTTTTCTTCTGTGATTGATTGACAAAAGTTTATCGCCCACTACTATTAAGGGCAAGTTGGATGGCATTAGATTTTATGGGAAGCTGAACTGGGTTCTGACCCAGTAAGGGATGAGTTTTTGTGGAAGATTTTGAAAGGGTGGGGTAGAGGGTCTAGTTTATGAGAGGCGATAATATTTGATTTCTCGGAAGACATTATGTCAGTGTTGCCAGATTGTTGTTTTGACAGGTTTGAAGTGGCGATGTTCAGGCTCTGTGTGATATGGATGATATGGATGTTCTTTGGCACATTCAGGGTACCTGAATTGCTGAGTTCCTTGCAGGACTTGAGTGTGTTGTATAGTAAGATTCACTTGCAAAAGGGCCAATTGAGGATGTGGCTGAGAAGATCCAAGACGGACCCAGGTGGGGAGGAGCAAGTGGGTGTGGCTACAGGAAGGAGGTTGGGTGGAGGTCAACCCGGTGACTGAGTGGAGCAAGTTTCAAGTCTGGCTACGTTACAGGCTGGAGGTTGGGGCGAGAGTTACTGTTTTCAACTGCTGTCAGTACTACACATGGCATTGCATAAACTGCAGCGGGATTCAGGCCAGCTTTCGGACTCACTCTTTTAGAATTCGAGAAGTGATGGCAGTAGTGCGTCTGAGTTGGGATTGGAACCCGATTAGGAGGATAGGCAAGTGGAGATCTAGGTGTTGCAAGCTCTTTATGTGGAAGAAGGGGATTTGGTGTGAAGGAGGTCAGGGATCGTGTCAAATACTAACACATTATTTTACACCGTAGGGTGCATGAGTGGTTCTGGGAAGAGTAAGCTGCTAACTTGGATAAATGGACATTCTTTGGGGCACTGGACGGCTAAGTATGTGGACCAGCACATTCATGGACAGAGCCTGGGATTATCCAGTAGCAGGTATGAGGTGCTATGGTGGGGTAGGAGTGGGATTTGCTGGGGCAATTTGTTGCCATTTTAACCTCTTCTATGCTAATGACAAGGTCAGCTCGTCATGCAGTACCACTGGAGCTGTGCTTATGACGAGTTGACCTTGTCATGAACAATGGTAAATATCGATTTGCAGCACAGGAGAAAAATACACTGTAGCATTGAAGGTGTTAAGCAAAAGTGGTTCCGCAGAAGGGTTGCCTGTATGTGCTCCTGGTGCACTTGGGGGAAAATGATTTGGTTCAATTGTCAGGCTGACATTGCTGCAACACATGCAGCAATACCTGCAGTTGATCAAAAGGAATTTTGCGGGGACATGTCTGGTCTGGACAGAGTTTGTGCCTAGGATACAGTGGAGAGAAGATGAGCAGTTTCCATTTAGAAATGATGGAGTACACCTTTAACAGGTTGAAATTCATACAATATGATGGAAATGAGGGATGTGATCAATAAACCGTGGAATGAGAGGCTTTAGGGCAAAGGAGTGCATTTGTGGTGATCTCAGTGAGAAGCAGTGGGAGAGGGGCAGTAAAATGCCCTATGGGGTTTTCCTGGATGGAGGTAGTTTGGGGGGTGGAGAATCAAATGCAGGCGTATCCACCCGGGGGGAGGGGGGGTGAGGGAAGCACAGGAGAAGGAAGACAGTGTGTGGGATTCTTGATACAGGACAAGGATGCTTCATTGGAAGATGTTTAATTGGAGAAGTGAGAGAGAGAATGGGGAATGGAAGAAAGTCAGTGAGTGAAAGGGGCAACAATGAGACAAGGTGTGGGGCATTGAGAGAAAGCTTGGTGTGAGGTGAGAATTGTTCCGTGAAGAAGGGGATGATGTATCAAAAAGTTTGATGCTATGTTAATGTTGTTTGAGGTTGCCTGTCACTTGATGCACTGCAGTGCCTTTCAGAGAAAGGGCAGGGATGCACTGATGTATCAAGATGTTTGACGTTATGTTAATGTTGTTTGAGATTGACTAACTGTTTTACAATCCTGTCCTAAAAAAATGACCTTGTACACTTCATGGTGGTTTGGTGCATAATTATTTCATGAAGAAAGACAAGGGAGTGACAGGTGGTATGTTATGTTATTTCTACTTATAGAGTGCACAGTTACCCTGGGGTGTCCTGTCGCTAAGTACTGGTTACCTGGAAGGGCTGATAATGTGCTACTGAGAAAAAAGCCATGTCTTCAAGCCCTTAAGGAAAGATAGAAGGTCCGGGGTGCTTCTAAACTGAAAAGGGAGCTCGTTCTAAGCTCTAGGGGCACAAAGAATAGAGCTTCTACCTCCCCAATTGTTTTTTTTGAAGGAGGTAACTTGCACTTGTTTAGCGCCCGTTGATCGTAACATCCTGCCTGGAACATACCATTGGCGTTTACGTCTGAGAAACTCAGGACCTGTTCTATTAACGGCCTTACAGACGATACTCTAAGCCTTAAAGCGTGTCCTTAGCTTTACTGGGAGCCAGTGCAGCTTTTTCAGTTCTCCCTTAACAGAGACAAACTTCGGAGTTCCAGACAGCATTCTGGCCGCTGCGTTCTGGATCAGTTGAAGCATATTCATGTGTTGTTTTTGCGCATTAAGATATAAGCTATTACAATAGTCCAGAGGTGACATTATGAGGGCCGTCACCACTGTCCTAGGATTGCTCTCAGTGAGGAAGTTCTTAATTTTCCTGATTATTCTGAGAACCATAAAGCAGGCTGAGGTTACCATACTTACTTGGTCCCTCACAGTAAGTTTATTATCCACCAGAACTCCCAAGTTTTGGGCTTTTCTTGAAGGTACTGAGCTTAGACCAAGGTCCTCTGGTCACCACTCCGGTGTCCACACCCGGGGATTGCTGCCAAACTTAAGGACCTCGGTCTTAGAGGAGTTGAGTTTTAAACAGTTGGAGGACATCCAAACTGAAATGGTGCTCATACAGTCATGAAAGCAATCCTGGCCACCTTTTTAGCTCCCTCGGTCAGCGATAGCACAATTTGTGTGTCATCTGCGTAGGAGGTGAGCTGGAAGCCAAATGACATATTGACTCCAGCCAATGGTGCCACATATATATTAAATAGTGTTGGGCTAAGAGACGAGCCCTGTGGCACCCCGCATGGAATTGAAAAAGGTTTCGAAAGATTACCATCCAGGTCGAGAGTCTGTCACCTATTTGATAGGAAAGAATGTAAAAGTTTCCAAGCGGACCCCTTCACACCACTTTCAGACAACCGGTCCATCAATATTTCATGATGGACCGTGTCAAAAGCGGCAGATAGGTCCAAAAGAATGAGTACAGCATTTCTTCCCCTGTCCACGGCCTCTCTGATTTCCTCCGTGGATTTTAACAGAGCCAACTCAGTACCATGATAAGCTCTGAACCCATATTGCGATGAGTCCAGAGAATTATTAAGATGGAAAAAAGCGCTGAGTTGGCTGTTCATTGCCTTTTCCAGTATTTTAGCGGGGAAAGGAAGCCTAGAGATCGGTCTATAACTATTAGGATCTTTGGGGTCCAAAGTGTTCTTCTTCAATAAAGGAAGAACTGAAGCTTTTTTCCACATATTGGGAAATATGCCGGATGACAAAAGGCATTCAGCAAAAGGGTCATTGAAGTTCTAATTATTTCCGGGATTTGTTTAATGATCCAAACTGGACATGGGTTGTTAGGAGCACCTGATTTAATCGCATTCAGTACTTTGAGCGTATCTGACTTCTCCAAGGGGTAAAATGACAAAATGACAATGAGGAGCCGGAGTCATCCGCTTCCTTTATGTTTGAATTGATCAGATCCTTTAAAGTCATACTAGTGAATTAAGAAAATATAGTTTCTATTTTGTGTCTAAAAAGTCTGCAATTTTATTGCAGAAATCAGGATGGCCTTGGCTTTTAGGAGTGTTCGGGGTAGATCATTTAATTATAGTTTTGAAAAGTTCTTTTGAATTGGATTTAACTGATGCTATTTGCATTGAGAAAAACTTTTTTTGCTTCTCGCAGTAAGTGCTTATAGCTGGTGATACAGATTGTGTATCTTTCCTTGTCTGCTTCATCAAAGTGTTTACGCCATGTCCTCTCTGATTGTTTACAAGCCAACTTTTTGGCTTTAAGTTCAGCAGAGTACCAAGGAGCAGTGGGTGAAGCTTGTTTAGGAATCCATTTTGTATCGGAACTAGCTGAACAGAAGCATTATTTAGCCATTTGTTGTACGCAGCCGTTGTCTCTTCCACATCCAAAAGAGGATGAGATAGAGAGCTCATGAGTGAATTTTCGAATTTAACAATATCAAGTTTTCCCCAAGCTCTGGTAACAATCTCTTGGGCCTGTTTGGTGCTAGTTGGATGAGCCAAATGACTATTCAGTTCAAACTGGATGGCACAGTGGTCTGACCACAGAGAGAGAGAACTGAAATGTTGCCTATGTCCCTGTCATTAGAGTCTTTGCCATCCAACGTGTGACCTCTTTCATGGGTCGGGGTCTTCACCAAATGTTTAAGACCTCCAGTAACCCATGATTTGTTCCAATCAATTGGTGTCAGAATCATTGATATTTTCTAAATGAAAATTAAAGTCACCCAAAACTGAGTAGGACTCTAGACATAGCCCATCTTCGAGTAGGGTACCCACTGTACCTAGGAACCCACTTTTGGATCCCGTTGGGCAATATATTACTAGGCCTTTAAAGGTTTTGTAATCATTGTAGTCAGTCTCCCCTTGGGGAAATTCATGAGTTGAGCAAGGCCAAGACAGGGAATATGTAGGGACAGGGGAAGGGGCGGGAGTTAGAGACAGATATCTAAGGAGTCAGGTAGGCTGTGGACAGCCTCTTCATTAGTTGAAATTCTTTTTATTGGTTTAATTATATAGCACTCAGTGCAATATTGTGAGGTATGTAATAAAGATCATAAATGATGTGCACAACATAAACAGTAATTTGCATTAAAAAGGTACACAGATAATTATAAGAAATAGATTAAAATATAGGTTAAAATGGAGAAATACCCATATAACTATAATTTACAGACTGAAAGTGATATCAATATATCTCATATGACACGAATCCACAAGAATTCAACCATATTTCACCTACTGTATGTTTCATATGTATCTTATGTCTACTAACATTAGTACAATACGACTATAATATCAATCCCACCACCCACAATTACCCCAATCAAGAAAAGCAGTCAGATATAAAGTGTCAAAATATTCCACATGCACAAGTATATCACAGTAGTACCCATTGTTACCTAATTTAGCAGTATTAAACTAGATTTCCCTTCCCTTACCCGCAAGGACACAGGGAGCTATTTAATAAATCTGTGTCTGCTTCCAAGGCCAACAAATTATCCAGCAGGTGTTCCCACGCTTTCACCATTTCAATTTTCCTTCTTCCTCTTTAAATCTCACAAAACAATACAGCACTTTCCAAACCGGCCCATTTAATCATTTCTTTACGCCATCTAGTAAGTTGAGGACCATGTGATGATTTCCAGTGCAAAATCACATCTCGATTTGCCCAAAACAAACCTAAGACAGCAAATCTAGTACTAGTTTTCTTTTTTTTGGGACACGGGTATCCCTCAGGGAGGCAGACCAAGGGTGTACAAGGGATATCACACAAGGTAATTCAATTAATATATTATATGACTTACTCCTAGAACCCCACTAAAGAAGGGGAGGATCATATCATGTGGAACATTGCTGCCCCCAACTCCCCACATTTAGGGTATTTTTCAGCAGCAGTTGCATAAAACTTGTGAATCCTGCCAGGTGTAAGATAAGCTCTATGCAGGATATATAATTAATTAATTTGAACCTAGTATTTCTAGAAACAGCTGTTATATGCGGTACGATCCCACACCAGTCCAAATCATTGTTTTGGAACTCTAAGTCTCTCTCCCAATTTATTTTCAACTCATCAAGAGGAGAAATAATATTTACACTAATTGCATAGGAGACAGCTCTTACACACCTTGTTGTTGTACAGAGCTGTTGACATGCCTGATGGGGAAACATCCTTTACAGCGAAACTTTTACAACGCAGTGCTGTTACAACGCAGGTTTTACAATGAAAACCATTACAACGCATTGCGCTGGGGGGCGCTCTAGGATAGGGAATAGATTTAATTTACTATCCAACACCTTCCCTAGTGTCCACAGGGACTGGAGTTGGAATAGTAAATTAAACTATCACTATCCAGCACCCCAAAGCGCTCTGCGTTGTAAAGGTTTGCGTTGTAAAAACTGCGTTGTAACAGCATGCGTGGTAAAAGCGTGCGTTGTAACGTCAGACATCCGCCTGATGTGTGGCAGGTTCAGCATCTCCATTTCTCCAATAATTCCTTAGTGTTGCATCAAATGCCCTGCGTGCAAAAAAATGTACCTCTAGGTATATTGAGTTCTTGAGCCAAGTCTTTAATCCTAAGCAATACTCCATCCTGATATAGGTCTCCAAAACAGTTAACTCCAAAGGTTGTCCATCTTTAAATCCCTGCTAATGCTCCTACCTGGGCCACTATCTTTATCCATTGTAAAGGTATGTCAGGCGAATAGGATACCTGGACTTGGGTTTGCTGCAAGCAACGTTGCCAGCACTGCAGTATCACTAGCAGCTTTTGAGAAGTTGCAGGCAGTCTTCGCCGAGGAAACAAGAAGACTTTCAATAAGTCGGCAAATCAGGCAGTGAGCCAATAACACCCTCCCCAGGGTTCGTTTGAAAGTAAACCCGCCACAGATAATGGTAAGCTCGTCCAAATATTAACACTAGAGCTCAGTGTTCCAACAGCTGCTCCAATATTCCCATCTAATAAATCTGGCTGGTTATGATATATTTTTACACCTAAATATTTAATGCAGGTAGGGCTTCAATTGAGCCCATCTAAATTCAGGGGCAGTGCAATATCTCTGCAAAGTGGAAACAAGAGAGATTTCTGCCAATTGATATGTAGCCCGGATACTATAGCAAAATGGTGTAATAAGTCTATACTATGAGGCAAATTCATCCCAACATCTAGGAGAAACAGCAGCATATGATCAGCATATAATGTTGCAAAATGGGTCTGCCCATGGACCTCCATCCTATGATAAAATGATAAAAGAGCCAAGTATGGGCACAACTGGCCAGAGGCTCCATTGCAATAGAAAATAATAAGGGGGATATAGGACACCCCAGTCTAGTCTTGCGTCCCACGTCATGAGGTTCAGATACCACTCAGCCATTACACACCCACGCCGTACGACCTGTATAGAGAAGTTTGATCCATCTAATAAATCTTGTACCCAAACCCATTTGAGCCATTACAGAATATAGGAACTCCCAGTTTAAACTGTCAAACGCCTACTCAATGTCTTTTGTCATTTCAGCTGCCCTTTCCTTATCTACAAAGTCATCTTTTAAGAGAGATGAGCCTCCGAATATTATACATCGTAGAATGCCCAGGAATAAAGCACGCTTGATCAATATAAATTAAAAAGGCCATATGTGGTACAAGTCTGCTCACCAGAACACAGCTTAGAATTCCTGACTTGTTGCACCACAAGGCGGTAGGGACAGGAAAAGAAGACCACCAACCCCCATCCTACAAATTTTGGGGGAGTGGTGAAAACTGTTGTTTTAACAGTGAATGCTCTATTAGGACTGGTTGAAGGGGTGTCTGCAGTAGTTGGGGTGTGGCGAGTCAGATGCAGGCATATCCTCCCTTTGGGGGGATGAGAGGAGCACAGGCGAAGGACAAAGGAGGCTTCATTGGCGAATGTTAGGTAGGGAACGTGAGAGAGAGAAGCGGAGAATGGAAGGATGTCAGTGGGTGAAAGGGGAAAGCATGAGGCAAATTATGGGCATTACGTTGAAAGCTTGGTGCAAGTTGAGAATTGTTGGGTGAAGAAGGGGCTGATGTGTCAAGATGTTTGACTCAATGTTGATGTTGTTTGAGGTTGACTAACTGTCACCTTGCTGCACTGCAGTGCGTTACATGGAAAGGGCAGGGATGCCCTGTATTTAAAGGAATATGGTGCATTTCTGCATTTTCTCCTGTGTAGCCGCTATTTTTGCTGCCAAGTGCCAAAGAAGGCACCTTTGCACAATGGTGCAATGGTGCCTATTTTGCATGCAGGGTTGTTTTTGTGCAAAAAGGGGTATCTTCCTGTACAAAAACAATCCTGAGAGGCATATTCTTCTATCTATGTGTGATGCAGAATGCATAACACATAGAAAGAAGACATAACAAGGAGAAATAAAGATATTTCTCCTCTTTATGCCTCTACTGGGATGGCATATCTTGTGGGCGTATTCCCAGGTTTACCAGTTCTTGTAAATCTGGGACTGCATCAAAAACCAAATGAGTTGCGTAGAAACATCCACGCAATGCCCATGGAATCCCTCCTTAGCGCAAAGTAAGGCAATGCAGCGGTTTGCCCTGCTTTGCTTGACTCAAGATTTATGAAGACATTCAGGGCCACCCACGGTGGCTTTGCGTGGCTTCATAAATCTCATTTTTGAGTTGTGTCACTCCAGCACCACATTGAGTGATGCAAGAGTGATCCAACAGGGCTCAAAAATACATCCCTTAGTCTTTTTTGTGGAGCTCAAAACCCTCCTGTGGGGCAAACCTGCAGCTGTATACAAAGAAGGTGTATTGAAATTGGACACTTTTGCTGTAAAGTACCCATGACGGCTTAAGCAGGTTTGGAAGTCCAAACATTTTCTAAATCCCTACTTTTCAGAGTTTCTGTGGCAGCTCCTTTGGGTCATTTTTAACCCTCCTTCGACTTTATAGGTAGCACTTAGCGGCCAGGACTTCCTCTAGTAGAGACCATTTGGTACTGGTCACTTCATGAAAACACCTGTTGCAGCTTGTTGTTTCCCTGTAGCAACACAGGAGTTCAGCCTACTTTGGAGTCCACTTCTTTTTCTTGGGCACAAGAGGAAGCAGGTCCAATTCTTCAGGACTCCTACCAGATGATAAACAGCAGGTCCTGCCCTTTTCTGTTCCACAGACCTAGAAAGTGTTCTGAGGAGAGTTCTGTGGGGTGTCATATTTACGTTTAATACTAGATAGTTGATAGGAATGACTCCTGGTCATCCCTCCCACTGGGTTTAGAGGCACCCTGACTAGTGTGGGTCTTGGTGACAAAGGCTTTCTTCTCTTCAGATCTCTTCATCCACTAAACTGTGAATGGGCAGGCATCTCACCAATGCCCCTTTCAAGTAAATCAAGTTCCAGGGTCTTCACCATTTGTCCTTTCGGGGTTTCTAGGGGTCATATGCTTTAACACCTAGTCCATCTTGTAACCAGACCTAAGCTATTGTTCTGCTTTGAGAGCAATTTTCGCTCCTAAAAATCTAAGTTCATCAATTAATTGAACTATCCATAAATAGGAAAATTAGTCTTTGAATGAATATTTTAGCCATTTCATTTCAATAGTTATAGATTAAAATGTATAATCTATATTTTGGCATTTTGTAGGATCTAGCTAGCACCCTCCCAGTTAAAATAGGTTTGTTGTCTAGTCACTGGAGTACAATGCCAACTTTATTTTCGTACATGTACCACATCAGTCACCCTACATTGTGGGTAGCAAGGTGTATCTAAGGGTGACATTAATATTTAAAAGCAGGATAAGGGTTATCTTTGCCAGGTTAAACAACAGGTTTTTAGTCTGCTGAAGTCAGGCTACACTTGATAGACCTGAAGCCATGTGTAAAGAGGCAAACTCTGTAGATGGTACAATAGCTACTTCAGTCCACAGGTGGCATTTAACTTCCATGTCCGGTGTGTATTTCCTCCACAATATATTAGAGACTTGTATGGAAGATTGTCATGTCAATCAGGGGTATGTCAATTTACCTATGTTTAAATAGGAGCACAGTTTAGCAAGTACTGTGCACGGAGTTCAAAACCAGCAAAAATATAGCCTAGGAAAAGTAAAAAAAAATTGAGTGACCATGCAGGGAAGGCGGATTTGCTTCAGCACTTCCTCCTAACAAGCAATTGAAGGTCTGTGCAAAACTTACATAGGTTCCATTATTTCTCATTATGCTAAATCAAGAGCTACAGCTCAGAGCTAACTGGACACTAACGGTAATTATAACTTGGAGTTTTTATCACCCATTTAACCACTGTTTCTAAATGAACCTCTAAAGTAGGAAATTGCATTAGGCCATCAATATGTGGAATTCACTTTGTTCTGACCTTGGGAGATTGCACTAACAGATGCTCAACTTGGCAATATCAGCATAAAGCTGTGTCTAGGCTTTCACCTCTCAAAATCAAATCCCTCCGCAAAAACATATTACACTTCTCTAGCTCAGTGACCTGGCGATGGACTAAAACATTAACCGATCGACATATACATAATGGCCGGTTGAAGGGAAAGTAACATTGTTTTCGCTTAAAATAATGATTTGTGGTTAACTATATTGACATAAACGGTGCTATGTGAGCAGCCGATGCCTAGTATCGTAAGTAGTCATGAACAATATGTGTTGCTGATGATTGTCAGATTAATCTCTCTCTCTCTCTCTTTCCATGGCAGGGATTTAATGCCACGAGACGTGTTTGAATCCAAATTTGTTTAGTGGAGTGAGACTGTTGTCCTTGGATTACTGTGACTGCAGGAAAACCATCTCTGCGCATTGGAACGTTTTCTCTCGAAATGGTGTTAGAAATAATAAAGGGGCATATTATCAAGGACAGGCGATACATTATCGCCGCTTCTATCGGCAGGAAACTGCCGATAAAGCGGCGATAATGGCCTTGATAATATGCTCTATGAATTCCAATCGAAGCCCATGTTAGACACATTTAACATGGGCCTCTGTTGGAATTCAAAGAGCATATTATCAAGGCCATTATCGCCGCTTTATCGGCAGTTTCCTGCCGATAAAAGCGGCGATAATGTATCGCCTGTCCTTGATAATATGCCCCAAAGTGTCTTGTAGGAGAATATATAAAAACTGTTCTTTTTTCAAATAGTTAACTATGCATGTAAGTCTCACAATACGAACGATGCACATAATTTGGTTGCATTATTCACATCGTAGGTTTTTTATGGAAAAAATGTTAACCAGAAAATACATCATTGAGACCTTCTATGTAAAACCATTCATGTGCTTAGAGTAGTAGCGCGCAGCAAAGGAGGCATACATACAGAAGCTGATGTTTCAAGATCCTCAATTGTGCAAAAATATAGAGGATCTATCAAATGACTGATGCAAGCGATATAATCTACATAAATGTATACAGTCACTATCCAGGTAGCTTTATATTTGAAGCAATTCACTAATACTTATAGACTTCTTTAGCGTATCTGTGTGATATTTTCCTCAATAGCACTCAAACTAGGAAGACTGATTTTTCAGAAAGTTTCATAAAGATTGGTCTGAGCAGCATGGTTTAAAAGTCGTCCGAAATATTGCATTTATTTTTTTTAAACCCTTTGGATTGATGAACAGCAAACGTGGAATGAATACATAACTTGATTAAACGGTGTGTCATAAATCTGTCCAGCAGTGTTTGAGAAATCCTGTGAAAATGGTCCCAGAATTTAGATTTAATGGTCAGTAAGACCCTCAGACCCTTTATGGACCCACAGTTTGAATCTGAAATTTTAATTGGTAGACAGGGAGTAAAAAGTTTTGCTCTGAGAGTTACAATTAGGCCGGTAGACTATGGGCCAGATGTACGAAGCTTTTTTCAGCATGCAAACTGTATGATTCACAGAATCGACCTGAAAAAGCATTTTTAAATGTACAAAGCCCTATTTGTGATTCAGTAAGGTATTACCGAATCGCAAAATGGGGTTGCGAGTCACTATTAGCAAAGGGCGTGCCAAGGGCGCCCCTTCCTAATAGCGTGTCTCACTTTTATGTAGGAATGTTTTGTGACCGGGAACGCAGTTGCAAAACATTCACAGTTACCACCAACTTCAAGTTGGTGGTAAGCCATTCGCAAATGGGAAGGGGTCCCCAAGGGGCACCTACCCTTTGTGAATGAGGGCGCCAACATTTTTTCAGATCAGGACACTGTCTTCTCTTAAAAAATGAAAAGAAAACTTCATTTTTTTCTTTCAAACGTATTCCGTTTTCCTTTGAGGAAAACGAGCTGCATTTGAAATAAAAAAGTTGCTTTATTTAAAAAGCATACATAGACATGGTGGTCTGCTGTCCCCAGCAGGCCACCATCCCTGTAATTGTAGACATTTACAAAGGGTTGCAAATTGCGACCTGCCTCATGAATATTGATAAGGCAGGTCCATTTGCGACCCACTGCAAATCACTAACAGTGTCAAACACACTGTTGTACATCACAGTTTGTGATATCCTTATAGGGAATTGCTAAATTTCGCTACTAGGAAACTGCAAACACGCAATTTTGTACATCTGGCCCTTAAAGACGAGTCCACGGTCCCCTTTTTGAAATCATTTTACTGAGGTCATGAAGAGGAGCTGGGTTGGGAGATGCAAAGTTTTAAATTCGACAGTGAAGTTATAACCAGAATTTCAAGGTTTGGTGAGGTCTGGAACTTAGGGAAAGGAAGAATGTAGGCAGTGTTCGGGGATCATCAGGCCAGGCGCCTCACATGTGAGTATTTCCGTTTTGAAAGCATTCAATTTGAGATAGCTCCATGTCATAGATAGCTCCATGTCATCCACTATTTAATGACTCTGAGGCAACTGATAATTTTGTGAGTTTCAAATGTCTTTGGGGTTTTCCAGTTTAAGGAGTGTTTGTGTGTAATCTGCATAGTTATATCATTTGAAGTGGTAATTACTGATGTTGAAGAGCATGGGAGAGATGAGAGCACCTTGAGAGACCCCTGCATCTGTGCAGTATGTTTTAGATGAGAGAGGTGGGGTATGGATGACATTTGTTCTGCTTTGAATGTAGGTTGTGATCCAGTTGAGAGCAGTCCCCTCTATGCCGGCTTCATAGAATCTTTGTATTAGATTGTCATGGTCAACCGTGGCAAAGACAGCTGAGTAGTAGTGCAGCAGCCCAGTTCCGAGCAGGTATCCCAGATGGCAATGAGGGCAGATTCTGTGCCTCTTCTTAAATGGAATCTCGTTTAGAAGTCTGAAAGTATGGAAATATATTTATTGAATTGAGACATTTGGGCGAATGCTGCTCTTTTTATCAGTTTGCCTAAGAAACATCCATTTGTAATTGGTCTGTAGTTGTCGGCGTAAAGTGGGTCAAAGTTTGCTTTTTTGGGCAAATGTATGACTTTTTTAGATCTTCTGGAAATAATCCAGTAGTTAAGGAATCACTGATGATACTTTTTAATGGTTTGGCAGCAGAGGTAGTTAGAAGTCAGAAAAATGTTCTTGAAGCTTTGGGAGGGAAATGGGTCAGATGGGTTGCCCGAAGGCCTGCTTGATATGAACAGGTCCATAAATTCATTGTGTGATATTTGTTTGAAGGAATGCAGAGGCTGGGTTAGCCTGCTCATGGTAGGTTTTATTGGAAAAAGGGTTGGTGCTGGTGATTTCTCTTTGTTTTAAGTAGGAGTTGCACATGTCTGCTTTGGTCGTGTAATAATGTAATAAGATTGTCTGTGAAACATTCCAATACGGAAGGCCTTCACCTGCATATCTTGACGGAGCGCCTGGGCAAAAGGTTCAATATATAAGTTGAATAGCAGGGGTGAAATTGGACACCCATGTCATGTCCCTCTCGTAATCTTAAAACTATTTATTGGTATCAATAATTAATTTTGTGAATTCTTGACTAATGGGATGAGCTCCGTCTAGGCAATTTGGTTTACGAAATTTAGTGAGAATTTTAATGAATTCTTTATTTGTACATTTAGCATTTTAAACTCTGTCTTAATAGTATCTTCTTAGCTTTTTTATTGCTGACTTGTATATTCTGTTAAGTTTCCGTAGCAGAGGTTTGTCTTGCTTGGTGTTCGTTTTGTACCAGGCGTGTTGCAGCTTTCTAATTATTTCTTCAAGATGCCTGTTTTATTTTGTTCTGTTGTGTTGTTCTTAGTGGTATTAGTATATCAAAAGCTTCCTGTAGCCACTCATATAGTTTTCAAATTCAATTTATTGTGTCTAGATCTGTACTGGATGTTAGTTGTGTTCACAATTGAGTTAGTTTCACGGTTGATAGATGGATGCATGTAATGAGGTTTAAGTCATGTCGCTTTGTTTTCCTTTGTATTGAAAAGCAAGCAAATTGTGCTCTGACCAAGTGACTGGAGTTATTGTTTGAAAGGTAACTAGTTCTGGATTTTTAAAAATGACATATAGGATGTGTCAGAGTGATGTGTGTGGGTTTGTGGATGATGCGTCTTGTGTGATGTGTTGACTTTCATTTAGTATTAAAATAAGTGCCATGTATTGATTGGTTTAGGCAAGTGATTATGTTGTGTTTCAGTAGATTAATTCCTATTTGTACTAAGCAATTGCATTATCCATCAGAACAGATTGTAGCTCATGTTACATAGACCGAGGTTCTGAGGGACACAAGGTAACCCCTTATATTTAATGTTTTGTTTTTGCGCAGTAGTGAGAGAAGGTGAAGATGTATTTATTTTCTGAGAACAATCTGTATGTAAAGTATTGTTGGTGAGTGGAAGCAAAAAGAGGAGGTGGGTAAGGGTGGATGAAAAAATGGAAGGCTGAGCAAAGGTTTGTTGGTGACAGATTTGGGTCAGGTAGGAGTAATTAGAGCAGGGAGTATGTGTCTGGATGGGACGTATGGTGTGGATTTGGGTTGGTTATTGGTATAGGGTAGAGTGCTGTTTTGTGTGTGAGTGAAGGTGCAAATGTGTGGTAGTTGGGTTAGAAAAGTGTATAGGTGTTGTTTGTGGGACTTTGGAGTGGGTGTTGAGACATTGAAATGTGTGATGGGTTTGTTTGTAGTAAATTAGTACAGTACATTTTCTCTGATTGTTTTAATATGATTGTGGATGTGGATGGGTTTAGTTGGCTGCTGGTGAGTGGAAAAAAGGGCAACATTTCTGACCCTAGGCCGGACCAGTCCCAAATAGGCCCAAACAGGCAACTGCCCTTGGCCTCTCCGCCCTTAGCTTTGATGCACGGGCAGAGACTCCCTGAGCCCTTAGCTTACATAACTCTGTCAATCAGGTTATTCATTCAGCCAATTGGAACAAAAACCCTAACACTAACCAATCACACAACTAGCCTTAAGATCAAAAACCAATAGGAGACCGGACTTTACAACAAATCACAGCCCTAGTTCTAGCAGTCAATCAGACATGAAACCCTAAGCCCCAGGGCGAATAGAAACCCTAGCCCCATGAACCAATCAAAAACCCTAGACCTATCTGCCAATCAGAACACTAACCCTAAGTCATAGGACCAATAGCTTCACTAACCCAGGGACCAATCAGAGCCCTAGAGTTATAAGCCAATCAGAACACAAACCCTAAGCACAAAAGAACACCAGATACAACAGCCTATCAGAGCACAGATGTAACATCCAATAGCAAACTTATATAGGGAGCGTGTGACCTCAAGCACAGGCGGATTTAAAGGGCACAGGGAGAGCTGCTCCTGAAGTCAGAATCGCCTTGGATACAGACAGGCTCAATCCACACTTTTCAGGTTCTGTTTTAACAAGCAAGTAAGGCTCAAATCTAAATCTAAAACCACTGAAAATACTGCTTTTTGCGCACTTACACAAATCACTTTTCAAGCCAAAAATGAGTGCTACATACATTTCCAAACACGGTTTAAATCATAAAGCAGATTAAAGAGTCTCTGCTTAGCCTCTGAGGGTGTAGTTATCCTTTTTTCTTTACTTTTGAAGACACAAAAGCAAGAGGGGGTGGGGTACTGAAGGGTTGCCCCAGATTGCCTAAGCACAATGCAGGGAACTCTAGGAAGAGAATTCAACAGCCACAGGTATGAAAACCAGTAGTTCTAAAAGTACTGATTGCATAGAAAAAAGAGTTCAATTTAAGCAGTCATGGATAGTAAAAACACAGCAGTTTTACAGTATCAAGAATATACAGTACAAGTCTATCTTATCACCACCTTTTCTGTTATTTGCTTACTGGGCTGTTTAGGGCGCAGAGGGGATGGGGCATACAAGATGGATGTGGCTGTCTTGGAGTTCCCTACACAGATATTAAGGGCCTGAACGTGTGGGAGGAGGAGGAGGGCTCAGGGTTGCTTGGAAGCTAGTCAATCAGATAAGCACAGGCTGATGGCCAGGGGCCAGGGAGAGCTGCTCTTGAAGCCATAATCTCCTTGGATACAGACAGGCTCAATCTACACTTTTCAGGTCCTGTTTTAGCTTGAAGGTAAGGCCCAAATCTAAATCTAAAATCACAGAAAATACTGCTAATCTTCAGATATATATTTTAAATTTCTTATATGTTTTTCTTCTGTCGCTACAGAGGATCACATATGTGCTAATATATATTGTATTCTGCTCTTGTTATTTTTTACAGGTGTAAGCTGGATCTCCTGTATTTTGTCTAATATGACAACATATGTATTAATGTTTGGCCCGAAATAAGGATGTCAAAGGCTTTTTGTGTCCAGCCAAATAATTATGTTGAAACAACTTTATGAAGCGTTTTTAAGTACAACTTCAATTTTTTTCATCAATTAGATGAATCTAATGTTTATGATTGTACAATGTTAAGATTGGTATATATGTTTTCTTTACAGCCTATATTGTAGCAATACACTATTGTGAAATGTGTCATATCTCAAACAGTTTGTTATTAATTATGCACAGATTGCCCGTCACAATGTAAATAACCCAGTTTACGGAAGCAATTGGGTTTTCAGTGTTGATGTTTTCCTACCTCCAGGGCTCTTAGTTTTGAATATTCTGCAGTTTTTGGGTATGGAAAAAAGGAGTATTAATCCAGGATGATATGTCATTCAATAGAATTTGTGAGCAGATAAACAATGTCAAATCCTTGGCACTGCAAGCCAAAATATATACAACTGCTCTTGGACCATGAAGCACAAGCTGGTCTTAAACATTTGACTAGCTTTGACAAAGGCATTCCCCATGGTGGTATCCTGCATAGGTGTGGGGCTTTTACAGAAATTACCACACCTGCACTGATATCCCCCTGGGTGGTGAACTTACCACTTCTTTAATTGTTTTTGAGTCTATATTCAGTCATATCTCCTGTAGCGTGTTCTGTGCATTTATAGAAACCTTGCCTGCCTTGAGGAACACATGTATATGTCTAACAGAGAGAGTAATCCTGCATTTCATCACTGACCCGTGATTAGTAATCTAACAATACTTTATATATTTTCCATCTAGACCACAGCATCGATTGCATCATTATCATTTACTCCGGAGTGTGTAACTTCCTCCAAATGAAAGAGAGCCTATGCTAAGAAACAATTGCATGCAAGAACCTTGTATGTGTACAACACTGTGCATGAAGTTTTTGATTGTTAATCTTAAGACCAATATTCCATCAGGGATAAAGTACACTAATAGAAAGGAGTTTTGTTCTTCATGCCCAATTGGTTTTGCCTTTCCTGCATAATAATACTGTCAGTGTTTGTATGTCAGAATTTCTGTAAAAAATTGGTTGAGAGGGGAGTAAACCTTACTCAAGCAACAACCAGAAACCTTGTCAGGGTGAACCATAAAAGTAATTAAATTAACCTGTGCTTCACCTTCTGGGAGCTTTGCACAAAGCAGTCAGGTTTACCTTGGAGGGAAATTGTAAATTATTTATGAAGCACACAAACAGTTAACAAAATGAAACCAAAAGGACAAAAATCCAATCAATAAAACCTGAGATTTTCCATTTCAAAAGATTTAGGTAAGTTTAGCGCCCAAAAGCACATAGAGCCACTCACGGTCATCTGCTTGTGCTAGACTGGGGTAAGGTGGGAAGTTCAGACCAAATGCTATCAAACGTACTATGGATACAGAACCAGGTTAGTCCCACTAAAAATGTTATCTTCTAAAGGCCAGCACACTGAGTTCTGTTTGCCGTGTAGGAGGCCGCAAGTCACAGGGAAAGCATTGCGGATGGTTGTCTCTAGAGCTTGAAAGGCAGGCAGGACTACGTGGATGGTTGTTGCTGTAGCATGAAGATCCAGTCGTGCTTCTCTAACAGTC
Source organism: Lissotriton helveticus (assembly GCF_964261635.1). Classification (NCBI taxonomy): domain Eukaryota; kingdom Metazoa; phylum Chordata; class Amphibia; order Caudata; family Salamandridae; genus Lissotriton; species Lissotriton helveticus. The sequence goes on from NC_136063.1 coordinate 667,941,073, forward strand.
TTTTTAGACAAATTTCCCTTTGCCACCATCTCTAAACTTCCCTGTCTGCTACCCCAAGACCCTGACCTCGATTTTATTCTGGAAAGTTTGCACTCAGTGCTGCTAACGTGATTGTTGCAGATCAAAATAAAAATTAATTTAATATGCTGCAGCAGGGATGTGCATCCTGTTTCACGTATTAAGCACATTTGGTGGCTAGGACAAGAAAATGTCAACTTTCTAAAAGTGCTGTTTCCCGAAATGTGACTTAAAATCCCAACTTACCAATAAAGAGGGTTTCGTATTACAATTCTTTGGACATCAAACTACCTACCCTCAATTAAAAGTCAATACTTATTGAACGTAATAAGGTAGCCCACTGTCATCCTATGGGAGAAGTAGGATTTTCAGTAGTGAAAAATTAGTTTAGGTGTTTTTCACTACTAAAACATGTCAAGCTTAAAAGTTCATGATCAACTTTTGAAGTACATTGCACTCTGCTCTCTGAGATGTTAAAGCCCTACCATAGGGGTGATGTATATGTATTAAAAAAAAGAAAGTTTGTGTCTGGCAAAGGTTTTATTTTGTCAGGTTGAAACAGTAGTGTAATACTGCACACACAGACTGCTATGGCAGGCCTGAGACATGTTTGAAAAGGCTACTTAAGTGGGTGACACATGCAGTGCTGCAGTCCCACTAGTATCATTTTATGTTCGAGCCCTGGATACATGTAGTACAACTTTACCAGGGACTTACAAGTACATGAAACGTTTCAATTTGGTGTAAGCCAATTTTACCATGTTTAAAGGAGAGAACACAAACACTTTAGCACTGGTTAGCAGTGTTAAAGTGTACAGAGTTCTAGAGCCAACAAGGATGAGGTCATCAAAAAATACGATGGGTGAAGACAAATATTTTGAGGAAAGACCAAGCCAAGTCTGCCATATCTAACAGTTGTGTTATATAAAGGTGCAGTGACTTCCATGACAACAGAGTTCAGAACATGTTTCTAATTCCCTATCCATCATATCCAACTAATGTGCCATTTGTGCATAACTAAATTTTGTCTATGTATTTTTCTGCCTGTATGTGCTAGCTTTATGGCAAAATGTTACGAGACAATATATATTTTTGAGTTTGCTGGAAATGAATCTCGAATAGTAGCAATGAAACTGAGTTATGGGCATGAGCGTTTAATCTTTTTCTCATTCTTGTTTAGTACTTTTCTAGTGTGTTTGTGTTGTGCAAGAATGTGCTTTCTTTATATTTGTTCTTTCTGCCTATAATTTTAAAAAGGTACTTTGTTAAGTTAGCTATTTTTATATCTCTTACCCCCTTTGTAAACGCAATACAGAAAACAACATTGTCACAGGAGATCCATTGTAAAGCTGCAGAAAATATTGTCACATGCAAATACAAAGCATCACTAACACAGTGACACCTGGGGAGAAGTTGGATTTCTTTCTCTTCTACTTCTTCATGGTCTTCTTCAGCTCCCAATCTACTACCGATAAAACAGATGTTGCAGAGTATTTTCTGGCCTCACAGATATGTGAACTTTTTTAAATGAAATTGGTGTCAACTGCTCTTTGGTTGTTTCATTTGCTCATCTTCACACAACACTCTATGCACCATGGGATGCAGTTGTCAACTAAATCTGACTTTCTTCAAACAAACCTGTTTTTCCTGGGACTTTCTCTGAAACTGGGTTTGTTATTTGTTTATTTGAAACTGTATACTTTGTCAAGCTTCTTAAACTCAACATCTTCATCATAGGTCTGAAATTCTACTCCGTCCTGTGTACAGTAACGTGTGCAATTTAATTAGCACAACAAATCTGTCCTCAGTAGGTTCACAGTTCACAAACAACAAATTGTTGACGTTCCTCAAATAAGCCTATTTTCACTGCAACTTTCTCTGAAACTGGGCTTCTAATCTGTTTATTTGACACTCCTACAACTTGGATCTTCTCACTTGAGTAGGTCTGAGAATTCTGCTGTTCTAACAGTGGATCTGGTAGCTCTGGAGTCAATAAGAAATGATAAGTGGTGGCCATTTACTTCTCCTTCTACAAATGGTCCATTCTTGTCTACCTTCAAAACTGTGCCAAGCACGCAACCTTCCTCCCCCCTCAGGCACTGTCATAGGGAACTTTCAGATCTAAAACTGTCAGTTTCTAACCTCAGGAATTGCTATAATGCGTTGTGATTCTGAATTTGGTTTAGATTTGCCTTGGGCATCTGATTCAAATTAAATATGAGGTTACCCATGATCTGTGGAACAAACTGGGCTTGTTGATTCTGTATCATTGGCATCTGCTTTTGTATTGGCATTTGCATCTGCTAAACAGGTACATTCTGCATCTGCATCTGATTTCCTTCCTGCAGTTGAACATTTCTGTTAATCTATCTGGATTAGGTCTACACTACCTCTTTCACTGCCCAATTTTATTGCAAAGGTGAAAAGGAACCATTTTTTTAACACTGCAATGTCTACACCTGAATTTGGATCAACCAGAATAATCTTCTTCTTTCTTGCAGAACAAAACCTCCTTCCATACATTGCATTCCAATGTGTAAATCAATTTCTTGCATGCAACCAACATTTCCTAAATACGTCCGATTCTCATTCTCATTCTGAAAACTTTGCTGAGCAAGCTTCATCTGAACCAACATACATTTCCCGTTACGTTTTTTCTGTTTCATGTATTATTGATTACTGCAATAATTTGCATGTTTCAGGATTTCATCAAGCAATCTTTTCTGCTAGCAAGTCACACTCTGCTGTATATGTGTACTGATCTTTGGTCTCCACCCAACAACAAATTGAGACACTAAGAATCCCATATCTCTTTGGTCAGGCTACTCTTTTCCATTGTACAGTTGAAATACCTGAAGCAACCACTCATAATAGATATGCACTGACTCTTTTTGCCGCTGCAAAGTTGTGTCAATCTTTACTCAGTCAAGATCTTTTGAGCGCAGCATGCCTTTCAGGAAATTGATCAAAGCCTCGTACTTTTCTATAAACTTAAGGAGATGGTGCATTTGTGCAAATGTGCCTTGTTGGCTCTTCTCGAGGCCACTGAGCTGCAACCTTACATACAGCCCACAAATCATTTGGAACCACTCTGTCAAAGAGGGTATTTAAATCATCATCAAATATCTTTATTCAGTTTATTTTTGAACTATAGAATTATACAAAAGAATAAATAAAACATGCTTATATATATTCTCAATACAGACAAGATAAAATACATTGTAGAAAGCAAAATCAAGTTAAACTTTCCACAAACTCATATCATAACAGCTCATAAAAAACTTGCTACATTAAAAACTATAAATTCACCAGACAGCATTGGTAAAAATAAGTGTGGATCGTACGTTCGATAATCCCTTGTTCTTCAATAACAGGATAATAAAACTCTTCTCGGCTCAATTAAAAATTTAAAAAACACCGCAAAATGTAGAGTATTCTGTACACACACATTGTCGCACTTGCATGTACCCAAGGACACAAGATGATAACATCCACTGGGCAGAGCTAACAATGAGTCGAAAAGATTTTATTTAAACCTGGTGTGCAGGAAACAATCTCTATTGTTTACGACAAGGGTGACGTAGAGATCCATTGTATGAGTCACTGTCAACAACACATAACTCTGGACCGTCGGTTTTACCAATTCAATCTTCTCTCTATACATAGATCTCTGTACTAAGAAATTGTCCATCACTCACTTCCTATTTGATTCGCATATGCTCTCAGAGTTGTTAAAAAGCTCCCCCTTCCCATAAATAGGAAAGAATCCTTAACATATTTATTCCAAGGGATTTTAAGAGCATGATCAAGCAGAAGACATCCTTCAAAATCTATACACAAAAAAGTGTACTTTGGGGATGCATAGTAACCACCACAGAAATTTACTTTCATATAGATGGTCTATACCTTTTCTGACACTAATGCTAAAAATATATATTGCATGTTCTGGAACCCTTTGGATGTCCTGTCTTGTAATTGTAGTTATGTTTTGACACAAAACTGCAAAACGTCACTTCTGGTCTAGAGGGTTTTGGTATAAACTCTCCCTCTAAAGGTAATATGGTTTCATGTGGTCATGTATCTTTTGATTTACTGAGATTTTCCTTCATAAACCTTAATGGTGAAAGATTATTTTATTCTTTATAACATCAAAATGTTCACATCGAATGGCATAGTTAGGTCTTGAGTCACCATACTAAGGAAGCAGTTATAAACTATTAGTTAAGGCATCAAACTCTCAATGTAACTGTGAAGGGTCCAAGTCTACGAGTTTCAACAATCATGTTGTTGTTCTATTTTTCTGCCAACCTCACATTTTTAAGTTACATAGTGAAGGGCCATCTCACTCTTTTAATTAGCAATTAATTTTTTTCTTTTCAATTTGTCCAAAAATATCTAATTTTAGGAATATCATTCGTCAAAGTCAAATAAACATTACCCTCTCTTCCTTTGTCTCTATTCTCTCTCTATTTCACTTTGTCTCTCTCTTTCTCTCTCTCAGTCTTTTTCTCAATCTCTCTCTCTCTTTCTCTCTCTCTCGCTCTCTCTCTCTCTCTTCGATCTGATAGTGTGATGGAAGAAAGAGAGAGAGAGAGATTGCTAACGCAATGGCCTCTCCATATATGGACTGCAAATATAAAATAGCTAAATATTGTGGCTCGAATGTTGTAGTTATGATTGACACAAAGCTGCTAACACTCTCACTCTAAAGGTTAATGGTTCAATTTCTAAGTCATTGCGTATCTTTTGATTTGCTGAGATTTCACTTCTTAAACATCAATAGTGAAATATATATAGATTTGTCAAAATAGTTATTGCAGTTAGTAAAAAACATAGACAGTTCATCAAAATACATGTCTCATTAATATACATGATAGATAATACATGGCAATCAAATTTAAATAAATAAGAACCTATACAAACCTGGCCTTGCTATCAGTGGGACCCATTCTTGTTGATTTAATTGTTCTCCCTCTTCAACATAAAAATGAGAAAAAAAAGTAAGCCCCCAAACTCTATATTGTTTGCCATCGCAGCAAAAACCTACTTCCCACTCCAGATTTTAAGAAATTTAACTGAAGCTCCTACTCATTGTGAATATAATTTTTCTTTTGCTTTCATTCGAGACATCTTAAGTAGCCACTGGGAAAGAGTTGGGCCTCAGCCACTTTTTTTCAGGACCAAAGACTTAGCGACAAGGGATGCAATAAAAATATACTGTCGCTGTTGAATCGCTAAGTTAAGTGTATAGATGATTCCAAAAGGGACAGTTTTAGGTTCAGGGAATACGTTTATTTGAAGCTTGTTGATAAGTCAATGAAAAATTTGTTTCCAAAATTCAGTTAAGATTGGACATGAAAAGCAAATGTTGAACCAGTCCCCATGGAGCAATTACATCTAAAGCATGATCCCGAGAAGGAGGAATACATTTTATGGAGGCGAGAATGGGTTTAATAAAGTTGACTCTGACAAAAAAGGGCCATGAAATTGAAGTTACCCCCCAACAAAGCTTTATGTGCCAAGATATTATACATTCTCCATGTATGCATATCTACCCTGCAGCCTGAAGAGCTCTGAATGTTTTGTAGTGCCTGTGGCACCATTTTTACATAAATTTGTGCCTGAAAAATCTGGTACCAGTTCCCTACCCCTCTGGTCTCCTTCATACAATAAATATGACAAATAAGATTCACCAGAGTGTATGTGGGGAATTTAAAGTTTCTTATAAAATTACGGAATTGAAAGAAAGAAAAAAGTAGTGAAGAGGGGAGTCCCGGATTAGCTGATTTTATACGATTCCAAGATTTTATTGCCCCCTCAATAAGAAAATTACTAAAACAATGTAGCCCTGCCTTTTCCCAAGTTGTTATACTTTTCTGACTTATATGGAGGCCTATACCACTACTATGTGCAATCAAGATTTCAGGATGGAAGGCGATACACTAGTACTCCTTCTTCAATTGTAAAAATCTATCTTAGATAACCTGAGGTTTCTTACATCTGCTACGCTTGGGAAGTTTTAGAATTTTAATAAATGGAAACATCTGGGTGCTGGATTCTAGAAGCATTTGTTTCAAACAGAAGTTGCCTCCAATAGCAACTGATCTTGTACACCAATCGGAAAATGCTGCCTGATAATATTTTGTAAAGTGGGGGAGTGCAAGACCACCTTCTTGAATAGATAGCTGTAAAGTCTCAGGTTTTTTGCCAGGTTTCTTGCCAGACCAGACAAAAATGGAGAAGCATTTGGTCTATATTGTGCAAAAACTTTGAGGGGACTTTGATTAATAAATTTGAAAATATAAAAAGAAAAAGGGGTAGAATCATCATTTTCATGACAGCCATTCTCCCTATTAAAGAGTGGTAAGATTTTCCACAGTTTTAAAGAATTTCTGGCCTTAAAAAATAATGGTTTGTGGTTAAACTGATATAACTGCGAAACATCTTGTGAAACGTATATCCCTAAATATCCGATTGAACCGGTCCTTCAGACCTGATTGCGCATATCAGAAGGAAGAATGTGGTCGCAGCACTTAAAAAGTAATCCTCCTAGATCCAAAAAAGATTTGATTTTTTTGAAGACCTTAACAATATTTTGTTTATCCGCTGCCAAGTATAGAATTATGTCATCTGCAAAAAGCTTAAGTTTAAGGGCTTCTGTCAAGGGGTGCCTTGATTTGGGGATCTTGCTGTAACAGGGATGCCAGAGTTTCAATAAATAGTGCAAAAAACAATGGTGACATCGGGCCCCCTTGCAGAGTGCCTCATCTAATTTGTAGTGATCCTGCGATTTGAGAGTTTATTATGATATGATATGATATGATATGATATAAAGGGTTTTGTAGCGCGCTCTGTTACTAAAAATAGTATCCTGGCGCGGGAGGTGAGGCAGATTCAGAGGGCAAGAAGAAAATAGCAGAATTAGAAAGTGGTACTAAACAGGCGGGTTTTCAGCCCCTTCTTAAAAGCCGTAATGGTGGGAGCAGCCCTGAGGTGGAAAGGGAGAGCATTCCAAGCCCTGGAGGCCCTGACCGAGATGGACTGGCCACCCAATCGGGAGTGCTTAAATCTAGGCACCGTCATTTGACACTGATTGGCCGAACGAAGGCATCGGTTAGGGATGTACAGAGCAAATATTTTTCTCAAATAGACAGGACCGGTCAGATGGACCGCGCGGAAGGCAAGAACAAGAGTTTTAAACAAAATCCGGTGGGCAACCGGGAGCCAGTGGAGATTACGGAGACAAGAGTGAACACTAGACCTCTTATAATCTTAGCTTTAGCATTACTATATACATTCTTCAATAAATTTAATGATTGTAGGGGGAATTACATTTTAAAAGAATCACAAACAAAATTTCAATGGAACTAAATCGAAAGCTTTTTCAGCCTTGATCATGATGATTATTGCTTCTATCTTTTTATTCATGTAATAACCAATTCCTTGTATTAGAAAGTTGGAAGTGATTGCCTTAGTTCTTCCGGTAAAACAACAGACTGATCCTTATGAACCACTTCCTGACCAGATTTCTATTTTCATCAAATATTGGTTTGATCGTAGCATTATTGGTTCACTCTTTTATAGTTTCAAAACAAAACAGAGGGTGCCTGAGAAAGTAATTTGTACGAGAAGGGTCCAGGGAAAGATACTGTAACAAAAAGAGAACAACAAACTTCTCCAATTTACTTACTAAAAGAGCAATACGTCTACAATATTAGGAAACCATGAGTCAGATCAGTTCATTTCATGCTTTATTCATCATCAATAGAAAATGTTTTTATCAAATACATACAAGGCTAATCATTATAATATTCACAAATATACAGAAATGTTGTGAGCCCTACATTGAAAGCAGAAGAACATACCTACACAGGACAACAACGAAAAACTACAATAACAGGAAAAAAAGGAAAAACTCACATCCCATCACACTTAACAAAAAATACAATTCAAGACACAGACATGAAACAAAATTCACAGAGAATCTCATATATTGCAAGTAACATATTTGAACAGAATTCAGAAACATCATGATTCAAATGTACACGATATATTAAATATAGACAGTAATGCGCTGATGTGCATTTTGGTAGTCACAATACAGTTGTAGGAGTGAAAACACAACCTTCATCAGGGCGCTGTCTGAATTCAAAGATCCAAATGCAACTGCCTTCTTGTCTGAGAAAGTTCACTAAATTGTAAGTCACAAAGGGTTCACTACAACATTCAAGAATTTATCTCAAATATGGAAAAGCAGGGAATAAGTTAATCCAAACCAAAGAAGATAAATGGGTCAATAAAAAGGGCTAGAAAAGGAAGAATAGCCTAAAAATAGACTCACTGAGTCCCAGGAGTGCGCAAGAGAGCCAGAGAAAGAGACTTTGGCACTAGTGTGATCATACACATAGGGACAAAGTTGGCGTACTGTCCTAAATAAAGGTCATAGAATATAATAAGTCAGGGAAAACAATCATAAGAAATGAGATTTAAATCTGAGAATAGACCCTTAGCCACCTGCATATTATATGAAAAAAGAACTATACTGAAACCAACAGGAGACATGATACCTACTTTTAAATTTAAACTCATGTGTTCCCTGTTGGAACTCCTGTTCTGCATTCAATTTTTTTTTTTAAAGTTTGGGTTCCCTCGTCCACCTTCCCTACCTGCTCCTCCCGACATGCCTCTTGCGCGCTGCTGGTTTTGTCTCCTGCACCTTGATGTGCGTCATGCCCAGCTGTGCCCGCAGCAAACTTATCCTATCACCCCCCTGTGATGCCACATGACTCCCTTAAGGTCCTCACCCTTAATGTACGAGGTCTAAACAACCCAATTAAGCGAAGGCCAGTCCTGAATTACCTGGAACAATCTGGGGCTGACATTTGCCTTCTCCAGGAAACTCATCTTTTATCTAAAGACCATCATAGGCGGCGATCTAGGTTCTTCTCCACGCAGCTATTCTCCTCTTGCACCTCGAAATCTGCTGGGGTGGCTATCCTGGTTTCCCGCTCCTTCCCGGGTAGAATCATACAGAAAGAAGCTGAAATCAGGGGTGGCCTACTAACATACCAGTTCCTACTAAGGGGGGGGGGGGGGTGTTTACGCACTCAACGAGGTACAAGCCTAGTTTCTCCATACTGCCCTCCGAGAGGCGGCTGCAGCCTCGGACCGCCTCTTGTTATTGGGGGGTGACCTTAACATTGTTTTCGACAAGGACTTAGACCGCTCATGCCAGAGGACAACACAGGTAGGAGTACTTCCAAGCACAGAACAGGCATATCTACATGATCTAGGGCTCACAGACCTTTGGTGACACTTTCACCCGCGCACCCGCAGCTACACTTTTTATTCAGGGGCCCACAAGTCCTATGTTCGCCTTGACTAGTTTCTCAGCACCACTTTGCTTCAAGCTTATGCAGCGGAAGCTGAAATTTCATGGGCTTCACTTTCTGACCACTCACCGGTAGTGGCCACCTTCCAGTTGCTGCGCTCCTCTCGACCCCTAAGACATTGGAGGCTGCGAGATACGTTACTACATCTCCCCACGGTAGTCGAACAAATCCAGAAGACTATCATTAGCTTCCTCGCCCTCAATGCTAACACAGATACCTCCCCGGCGACTCAATGGACGGCTCTGAAAGCGGTTCTCATGGGGGAATTCATCGCTATTTCCTAACAAAGAGAGGAGTTGTAAGAGGGCAGAACTTACTCAGAGGGTCTCGGAGTTGGAACAGCTGCCCCAAAGAACCGGGGCTTCCCGTGCCTGGCGGCAGCTCTGTATAGAACGAAAGCAACTTGCTGCATTAGATCAGGACAGAGCTGAGTATGCAGCATTGAGACTTCAAAACTCAAATTATACAGCAGGGGATAGACCTGGCCGCCTTCTGGCAATAAGTTGCGTGAAACCCGCCAGCGTCAGGGAGTGCAAGCCATTCGCGCATCCAGAGGTAGTTTAGTCTCTGAAGATGCAGCGATAGCCAAGGCATTCAAAGATTTTTACGCAGACCTCTATACTGGGGACTCGTTTGATGCTCAGCAAAGCACTGAGTATATAGCACAGGCCCAATTGCCCGCCTTGAACAAACCACAGTCCGATTATCTAGATAGGCCTATACAAACGGAGGTAATCATCTCAGCAATCTTTCGCCTCAAACTAGGCAAGTCACCCGGCCCGGACGTCTATACGGCCGCCTTCTACAAGTCATCTTGCGGCCAGTTGACTCCCATCATGGCGGGACTTTTTAACACCTTTGAACACACGGGTGCTATCCCGGGGGAGATGCTGGAAGCAGTGGTGGTGGTAATTCCGAAACCGGGAAAGGACAAGACATAGTGTAGCCCATATAGACCTATATCCCTATTGAATGTAGATATTAAATTATACACCAGCAATCTAGCGGCTTGCCTGGCACCATACATGGCACAGCTGATAGAGCCTGACCAGGCCGACTTTGTACCACAGGGGCAGACTAGTGATAACACCAAACCCATCCTACATTTGATAGAGAAGGCATCCCGCACTCAGGGCAAATACATGCTCCTGGCCATAGACGCGGAGAAGGCCTTCGGTAGGGTGTACTGGCCCTATCTCGAGATGGAACTGATGGATGCTGGCTTCGGTGAGAAGTTCCAAACTCGAGTTTTAAATTGCTACCGCCTCCCTCTGGCTACAGTCCGAGTTAATGGTCACACATCCTCTCTCTTTCCAATCGGCAGTGGCACAAGGCATGGATGCCCTCTGTCGCCCCTCCTTTTTGCGCTCTATATGGAGCCTCTAGCACTGCGAGTTCGAAAGCATCCCCTCATAACTGGGATTAAATTTGGTCGGGATGTCCATTAGCCTGTACGCAGATGACATCCTACTTTCCTTATCAGAACCAATTACGGGCCTGCCCGCCCTATTCATTGAGTTAGATAGCTTAGCACGTGGATCAAGGTTTAAAATTAACATGGACAAATCCCTGGCTCTGGACGTTTCCCTCTCCCTGCACACCCTTACCTTTCTCCAGGAGGGACACCCGGTACAGTGGGCAACTACTGCGATACCCTACTTAGGCATCCAATTGGCTCCCACCATCCAAGCCACCTCTGAAATCAACTATTCTACTCTCTGCCCCGCATACGCTCAGAATTGAATAGGTGGAAACACTGCACGATGTCTTGGTTAGGCAGGATTGCGGATACCAAAATGACTATCCTCCCCCAAATCCTATATCTCTTCCAGACTCTTCCTCTCCGACCCCCATCTGGCCGGATTCAACAGACCCAGGCGGACTTATCGCGCTTCATTTGGCACGGCCGTAAACCCTGCTTCTGACACCAAGTCGCAGTGCTCCCGCCCGGGGAGGAAGGGGTAGGGGTATCAGACATCCAGTTATACTATCATGCCGCCCAGCGCTGCTATATAGTGGAGTGGCAGCGGATGAAGTCGGAGAAACATTGGCTGTTCCAAGATCAGGCAGTTACAGGTCGTCCGCTGCAGGGTATCCCATTTCTCCGCAAATCCCACCGCTCCCCAACCTGTATGCCTCATTGATCACGGGCACTCTCATGGACTCGTGGGATCAGACCAATGTGTCCGCACAGCTGACTACCTATCCATCTCCTCTCACTCCACTCTTTGACAATCTGGACTTTCAGCCCGGCATGGACACGCGGGCCTTTCAAGATTGGCGCTCTTCCCCCTGCAGATCCCTGGGTCACCTCTTTGATTTGAACGGCGTTCTCAACTTTCCATGACTCAAAGAACACTATGATATCCCAGAAACGGAACGTTTGCCATATCTTCAGATTTGACACTGGGCATAACATCCACAAGTCAAACCACAGGTGCAGCATCTACTGACCCCCTACGAGAAATGGTTAGTGACAAGCACCTCAGATAAAAAGATGATTTCTGACCTTTATAGAATGCTTTTAGCCAATACCACTCACACATACAATGCAGGTCGGGCCCGCTGGGAACGGGACTTGGGCAGAACACTGAGCCACTAGGAATGGGGGAATATATACCACAGGGCAAGACACTCTGCCTATCACACAGGCCTCACAGAAACTCTGACCAAGATTGTTACCTATTGGTATTACACACCAGAACGCCTACATCGCTTTGACCCCCAATGGAGCGATCTATGTTGGAGAGGAAATGGGGAGGTGGGTACGCTGGAACACGTGTTATGGAGCTGCACTTGCTTACAATCATATTGGACCCAAGTGATTGATGAAATCGACCAACACTTTGAGACACTGCTTCCATGATTCCCCTCCTATATTCTCTTAGGTCTCCCTAACACATTGACATACCCACTCAAATCCAGGAGAGGTCGACAGATCGCAATTGCTCTGGGATCAGCAATACAGAATATCCTAGTACATTGGCACTCCACCCAACTCCCCAAGCACACTGGCTCCAGAGACTCTGGATAGTGCTGGGCATGGAGAAACTGACACTCACATTAGCCGGTAGGGGGTCAGAATTCCCCGAACTGTGCCGGCCCTTCCTCACGCTGCAGGTGTCCTCGATACTTGCGCCTGCTTCGCCTACCTGACACACAGATACCGAGCTGCACTTCCAAGACATCTCGCAAGAAGGGCCATTGAGTGCCAGACTGCTTTCTCTTTTCACACTTCCTCCCCTCTTCCCTTCCTTCCTGGTTTCTTTAGTTCAAGGTGGACGAGGGGCGGGTGGGGTGGATAGGGGTAGGGCCACGGGGTGGGCTGGATGGGGGGATAGGGTTTTATTTTCCTGTTTGTCCCTGTCCCTGTTTGTCTGAAGGACCCGCTCCATGCTTTTTACCTATGGTAACGACACAACAAGCATTATTGTCTCTTTACATGTCATTGAGGGGCTGAGGGTCTTTGTTGTTTATTTGTGATGAAATTAGTACAAAGATTTAAACCATACATTTAAACTCAGCATGAAAAACCACTAAGCTGGTAATCTCATATCCATCGACAGTTCCTGGAAGAGCATCAAATAAGGTATAGGATCTTGACCATAATCGTCCAATTTACAAATGGGAATAGGGTTCCTATCAATGTAAGAATAAAAGGTACATAGGTAAGAGATATAGAAGAAAATAGAAAAGTAGCTTTAAAACACCTCAAGGAACCAAGAGAAAGTAGTACAAGGAGGTACTAGCAGAGTTAATGTTAGAATGTCTCAAGGCTGGAGTTATCCCCAATGGCTTAAGAATTTGAAATATTGCTGGACTTTTTGTAGAAATTAGAACATTTCTAGAAAAATGGTCCCTAATTGTCAATCGGTGCTCTAGAGAGCCTATGATCTTGATCATAGAAACTGCAAAGGAAGTAATGGGCACCCTGCTTAAAGAAATTGCGGAAATCGAAGAAAATTGAAAAAAAATACCCCACTGGAAGAGGCTAAGAAAATACTAGAAGAGGTCAACTCGGAATTAGAGTCTTACAGTGATTATTTAATAAAAAAAGACTGATCAACTCAAAAAGGATATAAGATACTTATCGGAAGAAAAAGTGTACCCATATTTGGGAGCTCAATTCTATAATATTCGTAAAGACAATGCTAGCTATTCTGGCTATCAACATTGGTCAAATAGAAAGATTCTAACCTTCTCGGATACATCTGAATGAGAAGGGGGCTCTAAACTATTCGATACTTCTGGAAACAGGAGAACACCTGCTGAAGGTCCCAATAGAAACAATCATTGTTTAGGGAACCGCAGAGGCACACCGAGGGTAAAATTCAGGAACCAAACAAGGGGACTGTTCCAAGGCACAGACAATCTGCCACAGTTTCTCAAAAGTCAGATGCAATCAGTATTGGAAGGATTGATCCTCGCATCTCATATTGATCCTATTTCAGTATTCAGTCTTTCATCTCTGGAACTGGATACGCATTCCTTAAGTCTGCTCTCGAAAGGTCTTTCTCTTGTCCCTAGGTCTATCATAGACATATTTGAACTCTGTTGAGATATACACTCTTTTTTCCATAAAGTGAGACTAGGAAAGTTTTTCATGGACTCAAATGCTTACATCCCCAATAATAGGTCAGGATTAAAAGCCCCATCTTTTTTTACCCCTACGCTGGATCAGTTGGGTCCAGAAGTGAGCATTTTCAAAAAAACAGTGCTATCTAAAATACAAACAATGTTGAAATTTTTCCCGAAACCTTGACTTACAATTATTTAATGCTCTCTGTAAACTCCCAACAAATCGTGAGGTCACAATTAAACCATGTGACAAAGGCGGGGGTTGCTCTTTTAGACACCCAACATTATAAAGATCAGATTAAAATGATTCTTGATGTCCAAGAACATTACTCCAACATGAACATATTCCCTGAACAAATAATCAAGAAGGTAATCCTCCATATCACTGAGGAGACCATGAACAAGGGTGTGATATGCAGACAGGAATTTGAGTTTCTTAACAAAACATACACTCAAACGGCTTTATTGTTATATATTTATAGAGTTTTCTATAGTGCGAACAAGACCCAGGATAGTGACTCAGAGTAATACTAGAGACATTTTGCACAAAACAGAGCAGACAAAGTATAAAAATATATGTAACAAGGTTTTGGCAGGTAGCAGAAACCAAAAGGCAGACAATTTGTACGGAGCAGTATAAACAAGTTTGAATAACTGTAAGTTAAATGGCGACGGTGTCATTAAGGGGAGTGAAGAGACAAGTTTGGAGTCGTAGACTGGTTCAGTTCCTTGCCGGTCAGTAGAGCTAGTGTGGAGGTGAGGGCCCATATGGTGAGGAATGTGCAGAGTTAGGGTAGGAACTTGCTCATCAGGAAGGATGCCTTTAATGTATGGACTTCCTAAAACCCACAAAAATTCCACCAATCCAACCCTCAGACCTATTGTGTCTGCTATAGGCTCTATCACAGAACCTCTGTCTGGCATGATTGCAAGCATGGCAGTTCCCACATTTGTGGGTACCTGTAATATGTGTCAAGCCATCAAACCTCTGGTGTCTGCTCTCCCAGCATATGTCAAAGACACAGGAATAACTGGATTAATGATACCAAAAAAAGAAGGAATCCCATTCAACCCCAGCACTGACACTCTTGTCATGATGGATATTGAGACACTCTATACCAAAATCCCTCAACAGGAAGCGCTACAAGTGGTTAAAGTGATTCTAAATAGGATTGAAAGATGCAACAACCACACATTTATTTTACAATGTCTGGCTATCGTCCTCAAGGAGAATTATTTTGAGTTTGACAACACCTGCCATTAACAAACGAAAGGATTTAGCATGGGGGCGGCATGCACCCCCAATGTAGCCAATATATACATGGGTATTTTGGGGGAGAAAATCATTTTTAATGAAATTGCACCTATTACTGAAAATATTTGACACTTGTAAAAATACATTAATGATCCCTTTTTCATATGGGGGGGAGAGGAAGAACAACTAACTGAATTCCTCCTGTGGGTTAACCTCTGTGATCCTCATATGAGGCTCATCCCCAAAACCAGAAAAGAAAAAGTTGAATTTCTTGACATCTGGATCTCCAATGACAATTACATTATCCAGGTATCTTTATATACTAAACCAACTGCAAGGAATAGCTTACTCCATTTCTATAGTTACCATCCTAGATGTCAGAAACAAGGCATCCCTTTTAGTCAGTTTCTGCATTTGCACAGAATAATATTAAAGACTATGACTATCATGCAGAACAACTCAAGCACAAATTCCTTGCAAGAACATACCCTAGAAGGCTCATCAAGGATTCATATAAAAGAGCTAAGTATTACAACAAAGACAGCGTTTTTCAGCAAAAATCCAAGAATGAGGATCCAAAATTGATATGTGTTACTATACACTCTAATTTCAATAATAAAATCAGTCAGATCGTTGCAGCACAATGGCATATTCTTAATGGCAGTGAGCAGACTACAAAACTCCAAAAACCTGTTTTTGCATTTAAACGCAACAGAAACTTAAAAAACGTCCTGGTTAACGCTACCTGTTATGGAGAGAAGGATGTCACCCAACATGATTAACACATATTTCAGGTACCCGCTAATGTGGGAACTGCTATGCTTGCAATTATGCCATAATTTCTGATTCCCTTACATAGGGCAAAAAAGAATTCAAACTCACAGAAATAACCAATTGCCAGTCATCTAACATCACATACCTCATCCGATGCCCAGGTAATCATGGCTCCGTGGGAGAAACAGGACATGAATTGAGGGTCTCTTTTAGTGAACACAAGTTGGCCATTAAAAACAACTAAGTCGGAGCTCCCTTAGTTGAACATTGGACCAAGGAAAAACACACTGAGAAAGATCTGAAATAGATCATTTTTGGAAAAGATAAGGAATCCGTGAGACAACAACATTGATGGCCTCAGGAAGAAAAGAGAGGTGTTTTGGATTTTCATTTTACAAACAGCAACTTCTGGCCTTAACAAAATTCTTCTATGGGAAAATTTGATTACTTAAATTCCATTATTCTTTGCATTCGTTTCAGTCACTTACCCTCTTCTGGCCCCCGAGGGATCTATGAGACTCTTTGATTCTTGCCCATATGACTGCCCTTTACTCTTAAGTGATCTTGGGGACTAGCCCGGAAGAAATATTATTGTCATCCAGAATCCTGCGTCTTTTTGCTCCTTTTTGTCCTGTGTTATTAACGTTTTGGGAGCATCACTAAATTATTAGTTATTTCTAATCTTTTGATGTTAATTTTTACTCTTACGATTCTTAATTGAGCTCTTGCAGCCCCTCCCTCTCCTTACAAAATGTGGAATCTCTGGATCTTACCATATCTGGCTCTCCATCGCTTTGGTATGAGGGTTTTGGTTTCCAATAAGGCGGCTGTTTTTTGCTTCACAGCCACTCCAGACGCGTTCTAGCCTACCGCAATTCGAGCCCAGGTGTCCTGAATAAGGACGCTTATGTCCAACTTAGGGACTCTTTATAACACGTTCACCCTCGCTGAATTCCTATTGGCCAAATTGTTGAAGAAGGACGGACTGCAAGTACTTTCTCTGTGGGGTAAAATGTTTTCCACTCACATTAGATTTGTCTGATCATCTGCTACTGCACTCTGGTTTTTCATGCACATTTAATTGCTTGATCACGTGTCTTTGACCCTTTGCAGAGTATCTAAAGTTTCTTTATTTGATCGAACACCCTTTCCATCTTATACTTTCACAAGTGTATGATCTATCTTGGTCGTGTTCATTTGCGCTCTGTGTATGATGCACCTAAATATCTCTGTATAATTTTACTCGGACCCAAAAGTAGGGTAATCGCTGGCATTCCGTTCTGGTTTTCTATTTGACTCTCTGAATGGGTGTACTCTCTATTTTTGTGCACTCATATATTTATCTTTTACTTATCTTGGACCTCTGAATAAGGTTTCTATTGGTATCTTTTTCTGGGTTTTTCTTTTCTCTGCACAAAGTACGGATGCATATTAAGATTTCTTGACTTCCCGTTTTTCCTAAAACACGTACATTTAGTTTTATTGTTCCTTTCCCATTTTTTCAGATTAATTTCCATTGATATCTTTTGAGATCCAGATTTTGGTACACAGCTTTTCAAATCTATCAATAATAGGGGTTCCCCACCCACAATAATCTGATATTTCTCATGAGAACTAGTGCCATGACTGTTCATCACTTCTGGAACTACACGTGAGGCTAGTACCTCCTTGTACTACTCCCTCTTCGTTCCTTGATGTGTTTTAAAGCTACTTTTCTATTTTCTTCTGTATCTCTTACCTATGTACCTTTTATCCTTACATTGATATGTATCCTATTCCCATTTGCAAATGGATAGTTTATGGTCAGGATCCTATACCTTATTGGATGCTCTTCCAGGAACTGCCCATGGAAATGAAATTACCAGCTTAGTGGTTTTTCATTCTAAGTTTAAATTTAAAAGTAGGTATTATGTCTCCTGTTGGTTTCTGTATAGTTTTTTTTCCCTGTAGCATGCAGGTGGCTAAGCGTCTATTCTCAGATTTAATTCTCATTGTTTATAATTGCATTTCCTGATTTATTCTATGACCTTTATGTAGGACAGTACACCAACTTTGTCCCTATGTGCATGATCACACTAGTGCCAGAATCTCTTTCTCGGGCTCTCTTGCGCACTCCCTATGTTTAGTCTCCTCTTTCTTTTCTAGCCCTTTTTATTGAACGGTTTATCTTCTTTTGTTTGGATTAACTTATTCCCTGCTTTTCCATATTTCAGATTAGTTCTTGAATGTTGTTGTGAGTCCTTTATGACTTATATTTAGGGAACTTACTCAGAAGAGAAGGCAGTTGCCATTGAATCTTTGAATACAGACAGCGCCCTGATGAATGTTGTGTTTTCTCCCCTACAATCATATTGTGACTACCGAAAAGCCCGTGGGCACACTACTGTCTATATTTAATATATTGTATGCATTTAAATAATATTTACTCTGATTTCATTTCAAATACTTTACCTGCAATGTATGAGATTATCTGTGATTTTTGGTTTATGTCCGTGTCTTGAATTGTATTTTTTGTGAAGTATGACTGGATGTGAGTTTTTCCATTTATACCTGTTATTGTAGTTTTTCGTTGTTTTCCTGTGTAGGTATGTTCTTCTGCTTTCAATGTGGAGCTCACAACATTTCTGTATATATTGTAAATATTATAATGATTAGCCTTTTATGTATTTTATAAAAACATTTTCTATGGATGATGAATAAATCATAAAATGAACTGATCTGACTTATGGTTTCCTAATATTGTAGACGTGTTGCTCTTTTAGTAAGTAAATTGGAGAAGTTTGTTTTTCTGTTTTTGTCACAGTCTCTTTTTTATAGACCGTGCCAGAAACTTTCCAGCATCTTTACTTTCCTCATACAGTTTCTGAAAGCAGGTATTCTGATTAACAATAGTCTGAAAATCATAGAAGGTTTTAGATCACGTCTAGCTTTCTCCAATCTACTTTTAGTGGCTTGAGAATTGTCGGTTATGTGTCTCTGAACTCTAAATCGTGCTGCAAGGCCATAAAAGTAATCTTCATTAATTTCAATACTTTGGCTTTATATTGTATTATCCCTACCCTAATATAAGCTCTATAAGCTTCCCAGATAGAGAGGTAGGAAGCAGACCCCTAGAAAATCCTTAATCTCAACCCTCATATTCATAACCCATTCTTCTTCAGTTAGTACAGTTTTATCTAGAGTCCATCGAGGATATTCCTGCCTAGTGAGATTGACTTTGATTTCAATTACAGGGACTGAATGGTAAGAAAATGGATTTAAAAGGATGCAAGCCTTAAATCATTCCCAGTGATGTGATATTAAAAAGAAGTCAATTCCTGAAGCGGAGATGAAACTTTTATAAAAACAGGTAAATTCGCTTGTCTGGGGGATGTTGGACTCGCCAAGGATCGAATAAAGCAAAATCTTGAATTAAAGTAGCCAAACCTCAAGCTACTCTGGATTTATTTTGGAATTTGTTCTTATGTGACAAGTCTAGCTTTAGATTCTACAATACATTAAAATCTCCCCTAGAGTAATATATCCAGGAAGCTGCCAGAGACTGTGCTTAAGACCCTCAAGGGTTGCTATGTCATCGGCTATTAAAACGTAGAAGCTAACTAGCTGAAAAATCTGGTTAGCCATTTTGGGATTTTTATTGATCTGCAAAGCTCCTCCATGGCAATGGCGCGTGAACAAAATTGCTACCCCCCTAACTGCTGCCCCTGTGGATGCAAAAAAAGCTAGACTGCAGGAGGCCAACTCTTTTTGTAAGTGTGTCTCCTTGAGGAAAATAATCTGAATTTGGGCCGATACCAACCACTGAAGTGTAGGTTTAAGTTTAGTCTGGTTATTAGCCACATTAATATTGGATGAGGCTAACCTAATTATTTGCTGAGCTGCCATTCTGGTTCAGAGTAGAACCTGAATCCTTGCTGTTTTTTTCCCTCTCCATCAGGTCTCCCCCAACAGATAAAAATGGTAAGGCCATATTAAGATACATCTTAAAAGATTTCTTAGTACCTTGAATAGCAGATTTCAATCCTGCACTACTGCAACTTTTCTCTTTTGCTTCCTCTCACCTCCAAACCCCTGTGCCCCTCCAACCCCCCAACTCCCCTTTTGAGCGCCCTGGTCTTCATAGGCCCAGTGGTCTGCCTCCCCCACCCCTTACCCCCCACTTTCCCTTAAGCAGCGAGTGGCTTAGATCTATTGAGGGTGACTGACATTTCTATTCAAGAGCGCTACTCCTCCTTACCCGCCTCCCTCTTTTACTTTACACAAAAATTCTTTAGCTTGGTCTACAGACAAGAATACATGGGTGTGACCTTTAAATAACATTCTTAATTTAGAATATTGCATAATCTCAGCTAGTGCGCCCACATTTTTAAATTCATTGATCAGTCTAACAATTTCTCATCGCCTTCACGCCCTTAGAATCAACATATCTGAGAAAATTTGAAACCAAAAATTATCTGCTGTAGAAAAAGATTTTTTTGAGATTGCCTATGATAGGATCTGCTCTTTTATCCCCATACCACCTAAATTAGCCCAATTGTTCCAAGGTGTTTGGCACTTAAAGAACAAATTGATGGATCCGATGTGCGAGAAGAATAATGAGATCCCCTCCTTTGGCTGCCATTTCCAGCAATACATGCCTATGGATCAAATCAGAAATCAGCTTTGTAGCATATGAACCAGTTTTGGAGTCTTCAGGTATTCCCGTGAATCATAGATTTGCATGTCAAGCTCTATTTTCGACATCGTTGATCTTTAGTTGGAGATCTTCAAGTTCAACCTGCATTTAATGTAATGTCATGTATTGTTTATTGGAAGAGTTCTCTAGTAAAGATACTTGGAGCTCTACCTCGCTCATATGGGAGGCTAGTTGCTGGATGTTTGCATTGATTTGCTCGAGCTGCTCACTGGTTTTCTTATGAGCCTTTTCTTGCGAGAGCTTCTTCCCTCGTAAGTCACTTAGGATCTGACCCGAGGTCAGATCTATCGGAGAAGGCAACGGAGGGTTAAGGGTTGTGGCAGGTTACAGTCTCAGGATCATGTTGAATTACCTCATTCAGGTTCAGGGGTTCAATCGTCTGGGCTGAGCCTTGGTGACCCTTGACCCTGCTTCAGGGCTGGTCGCTCCACACACTGCGCGACTGCCCGTGAGTGTGCCAGGCTCCACCGCTGCTGCCTCGAGTTCGCCGCTGCCCTGCAGCTGAGCTTTTGGTTTCTCCTTCGGCGGTTTTTCTGCCCGTGTTTTTGTCGCCGCCCCTGC
Organism: Lissotriton helveticus; assembly: GCF_964261635.1. Classification (NCBI taxonomy): domain Eukaryota; kingdom Metazoa; phylum Chordata; class Amphibia; order Caudata; family Salamandridae; genus Lissotriton; species Lissotriton helveticus. The sequence goes on from NC_136063.1 coordinate 667,962,347, forward strand.
TAAGTATTGTATTTTGTTGCTAAGTATTGTATTCTGTTCTTGTATTTTGTATTTTTCCTTGTCTCTGTGCTCATTGTACTGCCCATTTTTTGCCCTGTGTACCTGCCCCCTCGCCTGTTTTTCCCGCTCTCCTCTCCCCCCGCTCCCCGCCGCTGCTCCCCTGCGGCCCGCCCCTTTTTCTTTCTGTACCCCCATTCGCCGCCCCGCTCCCGCCTCCCAGCTGCTCCTCCCTCCCACTTTGCCATTTATGGCGGAGTCCACGCGTACGTGCAGCGTTCACGCGCAGCGGGCGCGCCGATTGTGCGCCGAAGGCGCGCCAAAGGCAAGCCTGTCTGCGCCCATCCGCGCCTGCACCGCGCCAAGCACCAGGACCCCTGGCCCCCGTCGATGCCAGCCCACACGACGGACCTACGACGCCGCGACCCTCAACGCACTCAAACCCGAATGGAACCTCGCCTGCTACCGAGCCACCCCGAAACGCACCCACGGACCCTTCACCTGCCAAGCCTGCAAGTTCACCTGCCTCCGGACCTGCACCGCACCCAGCAAGCCGAGCACCAGCAGCAACCACCTCAAGTGCATCCTGCTCAACACCCGCTCCGTCCACAGACACGCCGCCGAACTCTGGAACCTCCTTGACACATCATCACCAGACGTCGCCTTCCTCACGGAAACCTGGATGAACGCCTCCTCAGCGCCCGACATCGCCATCGCCATCCCGGACGGATACAAGATCACCCGGAGGGACCGCATCAACCAGTCTGGAGGAGGCATCGCCATCGTACACAGGAACACCATCCGCATCACGACCAACTCCGACGACACCTTCACCGCCGCCGAACACCTCCACTTCCAGATACACACCGACCCCAAGACCACACTCAGAGGCACCCTCATCTACAGACCCCCGGGATCACGCACACAATTCAGCGAAGACATTGCAGACTTCATCAGCCCGCAAGCCCTCCCCTCCGCTGACTACATCCTCCTAGGGGACCTCAACTTCCACCTGGAGAACAACAAGGACACCACCACCCTGCTGGACAACCTCGCCAACCTCGGACTAAAGCAACTGGTGAACACCCCCACCCACTACGCCGGCCACATGCTTGACCCAGTCTTCTCCTCCGGCAAGTACATCTCCTTCAGTCACTCCACCAGACTTCATTGGACTGACCACAGCTGCGTCCAATTCAGCTTCAGAAGAACCACGACCCACCACCACCCGCAACAGGTCCTCTGCAGGAGCTGGAACAAGATCACCGCCAACCAGCTCACCACCTCCCTCAGCCAGAACCCTCCCGCCAGCACAACGGACCCCAACGAAGCAGCCAGCAACCTCACACAGTGGCTCACCAACCGCGCAGACGACCTCGCACCACTGAAGACTCTCCCAGCAGACCCGGCAGCAAAAAAGCCCCTTGGTTCACCGACGAACTTAAGAACTCCAAGAAGAACTGCCGCACCCTTGAGAAAGCCTGGCGCAATGACCAGACCACAGACAACATGACTGCCCGAAAAGCACGCCACCCGCAAACACCACCAGCTGATCCGCACCACCAAGAAGACAGCATTCAAAGAACGACTGGACAACAACGCCCACAACAGAAAGGAACTCTTCAGCATCGTCAAAGAGCTCTCCAACCCCAGCGCCGGAAACAACGACATCACTCCCTTGCAAGACCTCTGCGACTCACTCGCCTCGTTCTTCCACCGCAAGATCGCCGAAATACACAACAGCTTCGGCGTACCAACCACGCACCCAACCACCGAACCAATGCCCCCCACCACCACCCTCTGCGCCTGGACCCCGGTCAGCACCGAAGATACCACCTGCACGATGAACACCATCCACTCCGGATCCCCAACCGACCCCTGCCCCCACCACGTCTTCAACAAGGCCGACTCCATCATCGCACCCCAACTCCTGGACATCATCAACACCTCCTTCAACACCGCCACCTTCCCGGAGAGCTGGAAGCACGCCGAGCTCAGCACCCTCCTGAAGAAACCAACAGCGGACCCCACCGACCTCAAGAACTTCCGCCCCATCTCGCTCCTCCCTTTTCCTGCCAAAGTCATCGAGAAGACCGTCAACAGACAGCTTGCCGCCTTCCTCGAGACGAACGGATCCCTCGACCACTCGCAGTCCGGTTTCCGAGCCAACCACAGCACCGAGACCACCCTCATCGCAGCCACTGACGACATCAGATCCCTGCTCGACAACGGGGAAACAACGGCCCTCATCCTCCTGGACCTCTCTGCAGCATTCAACACTGTCTGCCACCGCACCCTAGTGCAGCGCCTCAGCAACATCGGAATCCACGAGAAGGCACTGGAGTGGATCATCTCGTTCCTCGCCGGAAGAACCCAGAGAGTCCGCCTCCCCTCGGTCAGATCCGAGGCCACCGAAGTCATCTGCGGCGTACCACAAGGATCATCACTCAGCCCCACCCTCTTCAACGTCTACGTGAGCCCCCTCGCAGCCATCGCACGCCAACACAACCTCAACATCATCTCCTACGCCGACGACACCCAGCTGATCCTCTCCCTCACCAACGACCCCGCCACCGCCAGAACCAGCCTACATGAAGGGATGAAAGACGTCGCCGAGTGGATGAAGAACAGCCGCCTGAAACTGAACTTAGACAAGACGGAAGTCCTCATCCTGGGATCATCGCCCTCCGCCTGGGACGACTCCTGGTGGCCCCCTGCCCTGGGCAACACTCCCAGGTCAACAGACCACGCACGTAACCTGGGCTTCATCCTGGACTCCTCCTTCTCGATGACCAGACAAGTCAACGCCGTCTCATCATCGTGCTTCAACACCCTGCGCATGCTCCAAAAGATCTTTCGATGGATCCCCACCAAAACCAGGAAGACGGTCACCCAGGCACTCGTCACCAGCCGACTGGACTATGGAAACACCCTCTACGCCGGAACCACAGACAAACTTCAGAAAAGACTCCAACGCATCCAGAACGCCTCCGCACGACTCGTCCTGGAAATCCCCCGACACATCCACATCTCCGGCCACCTGAGAGACCTGCACTGGCTCCCCATCAGCAAGAGGATCACGTTCAGGCTCCTCACCCACGCACACAAGGCTCTCCACGACCTGGTCCCCAAGTACCTCAACAACCGCCTGACCTTCTACACGCCCACCCGCCAGCTACGATCGACCAGCCTCGCCCTCGCCGACGTACCACGCATCCGCAGAGCCACCGCCGGAGGAAGATCCTTCTCCTACCTGGCAGCCAAGACATGGAACTCCCTCCCCATCCACCTTCGGCTGACCCAGGACCATCTCTCCTTCAGGAAGCAACTCAAGACCTGGCTTTTCGAGCAGCACCCCCAGCGCCTTGAGACCCTTCCGGGTGAGTAACGCGCTATACAAATGTTATGATTGATTGATTGATTGATTGATTGGGCTGATAGTAGCGTGGTGGTCATTTGAGGGATATTGGGCAGTGCAGGGCTGCCTTCCTGAATCTCTTTAGTAGTGGCCCCAAAAAATCAATCAATCAATCCAAGTACTTGTAAAGCGCGCTACTTACCCGTGAGGGTCTCAAGGTGCTGAGGGGAGGGGGTGCTGCTACTGCTCAAAGTGCCAGGTCTTGAGGAGTCTTCTGAAGGCGAGCAGGTCCTGGGTCTGCCGTAGGTGGATAGGGAGGGTGTTCCAGGTCTTGGCGGCGAGGTAGGAGAAGGATCTGCCCCCAGAGGTTGTTCGTTGGATGCGGGGGACAGCGGCGAGGGCGAGGCTGGCGGAGCGAAGCTGGCGGGTGGGGGTGTAGAAGCTGAGTCTGCTGTTAAGGTAGGCTGGTCTGGCATTGTAGAGTGCTTTGTGTGTGTGGGTGAGGAGCTTGAAGGTGATCCTCTTGTCTTCAGGGAGCCAGTGTAGGTCTCTCAGATGGGGGGTGATGTGGCTGCTGTGGGGGACGTTGACGATCAGTCGGGCGGAGGCGTTTTGGATGCGTTGTAGTCGTCGTAGGTGTTTGGCTGGGATTCCTGCGTAGAGTGTGTTGCCGTAGTCCAGTCTGCTGCTGACGAGGGCCTGTGTCACCTCTCTTCTCGTTTCGGTCGGGATCCACTTGTAGATCCTGCTAAGGATGCGGAGGGTGTTGTAGCAGGAGGAGAAGACGGCACCGACCTGTTTAGACATGGAGAGGGAGGAGTCGAGGATGAATCCCAGGTTGCGTGCATGGTCGGTGGGTGTCGGTGCTGTTCCCAGTGTGGTCAGCCACCAGGAGTCGTCCCAGGCTGAGGGGGTGGGTCTGAGGATGAGTACCTCCATCTTGTCCGAGTTCAGCTTCAGACGGCTGTTCCTCATCCAGTCGGTGACTGCCTTCATTCCCTCGTGGAGGTTGGTTTTGGCAGTGTGCGGGTCCTTGGTGAGGGAGAGGATAAGCTGGGTGTCATCGGTGTAGGAGATGATGTTGAGGTCATGCTGGCGGGCCACTTGTGCGAGGGGGGCAATGTAGACGTTGAACAGCGTTGGGCTGAGGGATGATCCCTGGGGGATGCCGCAGATGATGTCGGTGGCCTCGGATCGGAAGGGCGGGAGGTGGACGCTCAGGGTTCTGCCGGAGAGGAAGGACGCGGTCCAGTCAAGGGCCTTCTCTTGGATTCCGGCTTCTAGGAGGCGTGTCTTTAGAGTGCCATGACAGACCGTGTCGAAGGCGGCTGACAGGTCCAGGAGGATGAGGGCTGATGTTTCGCCGTTGTCTAGTTGGTGCCTGATGTCATCTGTGGCGGCGATGAGGGCTGTCTCGGTGCTGTGGTTGCGTCTGAATCCGGACTGGGACGGGTCTAAGATGTTGTTGTCTTCCAGGTGGTGGGCCAGTTGCATGTTCACGATTTTCTCGATGACCTTCTCCGGGAATGGGAGTAGGGAGATGGGCCAGAAGTTCTTGATGTCCTTGGTGTCCGCCTTGGGCTTCTTGAGGAGGGCGTTCATTTCGGCGTGTTTCCAGCTTTCCGGGAATGTCGCTGTTTCGAAGGAGGTGTTGATGATCTTCCGTTGTTGGGGTGCGATGGCAGCCTCTGCTTTGTTGAATATGTGGTGTGGGAATGGGTCTGACGGAGATCCTGAGTGGATGGAGTTCATGACCTTGCGTGTCTTGTCGTCGTTGACATTGGACCAGGAGGTCAGGTGGTTGGTGCTGGTGGTGTTCACAGGGGAGGTGGGGTCTGGCGTAGTCGGGACGGTCATGATGTGGAAGCTGTCATGGATGTCAGCGATCTTGCGGTGGAAGAATATGGCTAGTGAGTCGCACAGTTCTTGTGATGGCGGTATATCGTTGGCATTGGCGCTGGGGTTGGAGAGTTCCTTTACTTTGCTGTCGTGTGTGTTGTTGTCCAGGCGTCTTTGAAGGAGGATCTCTGAAATGGTTGTTTCCCTTTTTCCAGATTTAGGGGTACAGGTAAGGGGGTTTTGCAGATAGTTGAAATGCTGGCTATTAGCATGGAGGTCGGAGGAGGGACAGTTTCAGAGCTTGAGCTGAATTTCATTCTGCTACTTGTTTCTTGGGAAAGATGATGCCAAAGTGCCTCATGATAGTGGGACTTTTTATCAACATTTGAGACTGTTTCTTGTCCCCTTTAAGACTCCACTTGTCACTATGCGTTTACATAGAGGAATCTCTTGAAATGCATTACATCAAGGTAACAGGTAGCAGGTAGCTAGTAATTAGGATGTGGCAAACATCTTCCTAAATATACAGAGCTGCCTGTGGTCCTTTCTTTGTGCTTTTTCTTTTCCACTTCTTGCCCCCTCTTAATCTCAGTGATAAAGAAGCAGTGCTGAGATTGTTGCTGGAGGTATTGCAAGGTGGCCTCAAGCCGCATCTGTGCTACACGGACCACCTCCGCAACCACCCTTTAATCCTCCTCTTGGGGTAGGACCTAGTGTTGCACTGCAGGTTGCATGTAGGTTGTATGTATTTCCTCTCCAATCTCCCATCTTCTCTCTCTTTGTCCTAAGTTCAATACATTTTGGGTTCCCCTTTTCTCCGCTTTACGCTTGTTTGTCTTAATTTGCTTTATTTGCCTTTAACTGTCTTAGGTCACTTCGGAGAAATTGTTTTTACCAGAAAAAGGGAAATTTTACAGCTTCTTGGAGCTTTTTAAAGTAACCCTCCTTTTCCTTTACTTTGGCGAAGCATTTGATAGCGAGGTTGCAAAGTGCAAAAAAGGGAGTGATTGCAAATACTATTGTAGTTATCAGTTAAAAAAAAAACCTCTGAGGAAACTGGACCAACGAAAGGTATTTGGCACTAAAAAAGCATGCCAAGATAGACTATAAGAAACAGGGCTGAAACTAGCAGCGTAGCAGTATAATAACGTGTATGCTTGCATTTCAAAGTTGCAAAGAAGTGGGTGTGGTCCTACGACCCTGCTGGAAAATGAATTTCATATCCTGGTCCGCTGATCTGTAACGGTCGGCACGTTTCTTGAAATGTGGCTTCTTCTCCAACATCTTACTTCACGCAAAGACATACAACCACACCTCGAGTTGTCTCTCCCCCGTTCGCTGCTGCTCGTCTCTCCGTAAAAAGCCACAAACAAACCCAGAGCTAGCAACAATCAACAAAGTCTGGTACTGCGAAGCTAGAGGATGGCCACTGTCCTGCTACCTCCTCAACCGGAAATTAACTTAGCCACGGAGCATGACGGGAGCTCTACGTGGCCCCCTCAATGGTAAAATATTACTACATTTGCAGGTGTTGACACTGCTGAGATTTTTAATGGCACTTGCAAGCATGCAACAGTAGCCATGATCGCCATGGAGAAATCCAATACTGCTGAAAGCATTTTGGAACACTTTAACACTAAGGTCTTTAAAAGGCTGCAACCAAGAGGGCTTAGCACTGGTTTTATTGCATGGACAATGGGAGTAATATTGTTAAGGCCATGGCCTATGGTGGCTATTTCAGAGTCCTTTGTTTGGTGCACTGCATTAACATCATTGTTCAAGACTTTCTCAAAAAAGAAGACCGAGTCAGCAACTTACTGACCACCTGCTGAAGAATCTGCACACATTTCAGCCATTATTTTAAAGCCCAGAAGCAGCAGCTGAGGATTGTTCAATGTGATATTAGAATGTCAGTTAAAGCACTCATACAGGAGTTGTCAACAGGATGGAACTTAACTTATTACATGCTTGACCGTCAGTTTGAGAAGTACAGATCAATCAATGAATATGTCATGCAAACAGAGGATGCAACTGTGAAAGGCATGATCATTGAGATGGACCAATGGGGCCTAGTTAAATGCCTGAAAGAGATGCTGCTTCTTTTTGAGGTGCTCACAACTAAAAGCAAGGAGGACAGTACAATGGGCCAAGCTATCCCATTGTTGCACATGTTACAGGAACAGCTAAAGGAGGTGTCTGCGATGTACTTGAGTGTGGAGGGAAAAAAAGAAGCATTTGAGGCATTGGAGAGCTTAATCCTTTGTTTATCTGCAAATACAAGGGTGGAAAGAGACATTGTTTCATCCAACCATTACATTTGTGCCACAATTCTTGATCTATTGTACAAACCTTAACTGGAAACTTTCATTCCTTTTTCTGGCTATGCTAGCCAGTCCACTAGAAAAGAACAGCTGGGAATTAGAGGCCTGCTCCTCCAGGGTACAACAGGTACTGTAGGAAGCTTGACCATGCAGTCGTTTGGCTCACTGCAGCCAAATCCACTAACAACAAGAACAACATACTCAACAAGAACACCAGGAGCTTCAGCCCCAAAATTGTCCAAGGAATGGCTTCTAATAGCATGGCTAAAGTCCAGTGCTGAGGCAAAGGCAAAAGAGGCCGAACAAGGCGGAGCACCCATGACCATTGAGCGGATGGTCCAGGCCTACCTGGATGACTCAACAGAGGTCTACTTTGATCAAACCCTATTGCGGTATTGGTATGGGAAGAGGTGCCAATGGCCAGTGCTCAGAAGGCTGGCGATAAATTATCTGGCTTGCCCTGTAGCCAGTGTCTCCATTAAGCATGTTTTCAGTGCTGCTGTTCGGACAGTGAGAAGGACCAGTCGCTCACCCGAAAATGTGGAGAGATTAACCATGATCAAAATGAATCAGCACTTTATACAACTGGATTACACCATACCTGAAGTACCACAGGAGGATGATGAGGGAGACTCAGGTCATGGAAGAAGTGTGTTAGATTACCTACTTTGGGGTTAACCACCAGAGTTTGAGCACAAGCTCTACTTTTCTGACTACTAGGTTTTTCTAGTTTCTTTCTTTCTTTGATGCACAACCCCCCCAAACAATATAGAGTTAAGGTACATTATTTACTTTATGATATTTGTGTTTGTCTGGTTGACCAATCCATCCCCACCGTCTTACTCTTAGACACAATTTATTGCTGGATTAGAGTTGCAACTGTGTTTAGTGAAGAAAACCTGAATCGCCCTCAAGCCATTTTTCCCAAGCCAGACATTGGATGAAGAATACAAACAAATGTGTGCCTGCTTCTGCTTCAACTTTGGGCCTTGACTATTTATCTATCCTTTCCTCCTAGCCTAGAGAGACTGCCCCACATGTGAGATTAATATAATTCGATTTACAGCAAAGAAATGGTTGATCTGCATCCTGCAATGTGCCACTAATCGATCACAGTAAGCACACTGGAAGAACAGGTAAATTATGGCATGCACTGCATGCTGATTGATTGTTGTTTGTTGTGATGTCAACTTGTTGTGAATGATGATAGTCATCATCATCATGTGTCTGTTAACTTGAGTTGAGACTTGAGAATAAGAGAGGATTCATGTAATGGGAGGCAGTGTAAGACTGGGTGTTTATTTGTTACGCTTAATGTGTTAGAATGATGATTGAGATTCACAATGTTGTGGTGGCCTTTGCCAGCCAATCAATAATTTTCCCCTGAAGGTTATTTTTTTCCCTTCCCTTTGAAAGATCAGATAGTGAAATTCCTTCACCGGGTCCACTCCACACTGTCCACACTGCTTTATTTTTTAATTGTTTTATGCTTACTTATACTACTCAAAGACTCAGACCTGACCAGTCACTAAGTTAATGCAAAGCTTGCAAACACAAATCTAATCTACTCTAGTCTACTCTACACACAAAAAGTGACTTAGTCAGGTCAATCTGTCCATTCTTGTTGTTCAATAACAAAATTGTACTACTACAGGCCAATCCATTGCATTGAGTCAGCACTCACTCGGGACACTGTTGGTACGGAGTTGGACTCCATACTCTCAGTCAGAGTCAGACTCAGGAGGATCAGAGATGATGGAATGACTCAGAGTGTGGGCGTGAGTGTGACTACTTTAAGAATTGAACTGGGGTGGCGGAGTGAGCTAAAGAACGGTGATGGATTAAACCCAGATCAGTTGACTGGGGGTGAGTGTTTGTATTGTCAACGCTCCGTCCATCACCACCTTTGGTTTTTCTTTGTTCGCCCTAAGTTGGCAGGGTATGCTCAGACGTGAGTCCCTTGCTCATTTTGCCACTGGAGTCAAGCAAGCCCGGCTGAAGACGGCTGTAATGCCAGAAACCGGTCCTGGGAAGCTTGATTCTGGTCCAGGGAAGACATGGCTTGGCAGTTCGGGCTGGACTGTTCCCATGAGGCACAGGGTCAGACTGATTTGCATATGGCCATGTCTGAACTGGGGTGGCGGAGTGAGCTAAAGAACGGTGATGGATTAAACCCAGATCAGTTGACTGGGGGTGAGTGTTTGTATTTTCAACGCTCCGTCCATCACCACCTTTGGTTTTTCTTACTACTTCAAGAATTGCCACCAGAAGAAGATGGAGGTTTTCAAATTCACTGTAACCAACTGATTTAGATGATGATAACTTTGAAGTGGCCTAAAGGTAAAAAACAACGCCAGACCTACACATGTCTGTGTCGTGGTGGTGGTGACTGACTGATAGCGGTGCATTGATTTTTTAACCTAATTGGAAAAATGCCATGTAACTGTATGTGTCTTTGCTCAGTGCTGTCTGGATCAAATTCAAAGCTAAGTGGAGGTTGGGTGGGGGGCCTGTTGTTGGAGGTAACTGCCGGAAACAGAAATTTAGGGATTGCAAAAAACAAGGACACCCTGGACACTGATATCAGTGAACTCCTAGGGCAGGGACAATAATGTGTGAACAAAAACCCTAGGCAGTCAACAACAGTGGCAAAACAAATAATATCAAATGACAGCAAAAACTTCAGGTATGAAAAAAGAGTTTAAAAGTAATCAAAACTTTAATGTAGACAGATAAAAATCATACAGGTAAATGGCATAACCATCACCGCATGATATAAACATGAGACTTAAAAACATACATTTCGTTACTATTTAAGGCATACATATATGAATTAATGTCACTGGTTTTTATAAAAATCACACTGTGGCGAGTGAAACTCGACGCGCGTTTTGGCGTAAGGACGCCTTCTTCAGGAGACACAAAGAGGTAGTGATATCTGAAACACACATTTAAAAATATCAGAACAGTATGTTACACTTCATATTACATTAGGTGGAGAAGCGTGGCTCAGTGGTTAGAGGCGGCAGACCCGGAAGCTGAGATCAGCCATGGACCAGGGTTCGATTCCCCACCTCGGCGGGTCTCGGGCTCAAAAAATTCCACGGACTCGACAATTCTCGCTCTGGTGCCTACTCGACTCACGGGGTCACACTCTGCGACTCTGGGCAATAGCTTGCTTAATCTCCACTACGGCCCCTCGCGGCGGGATGCCTGGCTTTCACCTTGTGAATACCCTGCTGGGGTATCTCACAGGGGAATACCAGGACGGGTTCCCTAAGCAAGCGCCTTGAGACCCCTGGGTGATTCGTGCGCTATATAAATCGAAATACATTTACATTTACATTATGTATACATTTCATAAAAAACACACTAAAACGTGTATTCATAAACAAGAATATAAACAAGGCCTAAGTAATCACTGTCAGAAGAAAATATAATATCTTGTTGCCACACCAATTTAATATAATCATAAAAATAAGGATTGTGCCGTACTCAGAAACTAAGGAAGGGAGGGATCAATTCATAGTTACAAGAAAAAACAGACATATTTACAAAAAATTGAGAACCTATTTTTCAAATTCATAGATTGAACAGAAACTGATAAACAATTTAATGAAAAAATGTAATATGCAGCAGGTTCATACTCATGATGGTGGTAGGAACTATTTCCTCTTTACATGGATGTTTATTCGGTTTATACATATATATCGCCATCCAAGTTACTCACAATTCCTTTGTATATGGATCTTATTAAAATATGTACATATATAGTACCGTACAAATTACTCACTACTGTCAGACGTTTGACCCAAACTGCGTACACGAGGTAAACGATCAGTTTCTTGAGTATTCGAAAATACAAAGATCACCAAAACATTTGTTTTCCTAAAGTATACAACATATCAAACAATCAGAACACATAGCCTATGAAGTGCAGTTTCAGGGCTATATGAGCAGGAAACTATTATTCAAAACGGGTAGACATTTCATCAAATGACACAAACATGTGGAGCGTAAAAATAGAACTGCATAGGACAGCGGATTAACGATAGCCGCGGTTTGCCATTATCATGTAAACCATAAATAAGAGAAAGAGACATAATGATGCCTTTTATTGATGACGGGTCAATACCTATTTCTTGTGTAATATATAAATTCACCATAAACAATAGACAACCAATAGGCAAAAACGACTGAATCGGATAAAGGACAGTCGGTAAATAAACGGTATCACGCTACATGTGGAGGGCTTATTTTGTCTATAGACAAAGGAAAGGTATTAAGATTTCTAAACAGAAATTCCATATTTCATGATCACTAACATACAGATAAAGAGGAGCTGATAGCCCCTAATGTTAGCGTTCTGTGCAAAACGCAGAGAGAACCAGCATGTGACTGTAATAACGTTAGGGCCGGTTTACAATGAACGAAGAACAAATGGCTAAGAAGGTTAAATGAAATAGTATTACAAAGTACACAATTTACGAACCTGTTGAATCTATCGTCAAAGCGCTACAGGAGGCTTTATATCAGAAACTGTCCACAGAATGGGGAGGTATTTGAAGTGTTAAAATCTGGAGACCAAATATGAAAAAGAGAACTAAATATATTATATTATAATTAGTTCATGTAGCGAAGAGAAAAGGGAAAAATAAATCCCTAACAAGGCAATTCTGATAAACACAATATCTACCTTAGAACAACTCGGTACTGCAAAAGTATGTTGTATTCCGAGGTGGAATAATGATATCCCTTCGTCGGAGCCTTCTTGTGATAGGCAACTAGGGGGTCAAAACATACACGGCATAATTAAAAAGTATGTTCACACAATATAAAATTGAAACAGAAATGTACCCATGCTGCCTCTAAAAGCATTCTTGTTGCATTCCTTTATGCAGTTTAACTTTTCCGCTTTGATTATTAATTATAATTCTTTTTCCTTCTACAGGCCCTTATCGTGTGCCATACTGGACAAACAACTCACACTTACCTTACTGAACCGCATCTGCCAGGCACCCAAGATTAACGGACAGTCCAAGAGGAATGCAGAGATGCAACTCGCAATTTGGCAATACAGTATAATTTTTTCTCTTCAATCATTACAACTGTTTGTGTTGTTTATCTTTGTTTACTTGACTCCCAAAGACATTTTAATTTTATTTGCTTTCTTTCAAAGCCAGCTACAAGAACATAATAAAACTTGGGTCTCTCCGGGGGCAGACGGAAAATCTAATTTACCTGGACTAGTCTAGTACTCATCATCATGCATGCATTCCTTTTCCTCTCATAACAGATTTATGTTGGTCGGCCACCAAGATGAATGTGTTGTCCTTGTGTAATGTTAGTATTTGTCAAACGTTTCCCTCAAATCTGCCTTCCTATCCATTCATCTAACCCCCAACCCACTTTCCCCAAGCTGCGTGATTTATTGAGGTGTGACTAAATTAAATTTCCACCATTAATTTATCACACACTTGGTGAGCCGGATTGGTGAAAGCAACACCAACTCAAGGGCAGGCAGGGTGAGGATATTCTTCTGCTCTAAGTATAGCCCACACTGGCTATATATATATATATATATTGGTCTGTGAACAAGAGCATTCGTTGCTCGAAACGCGTCGCCCGTTGAAAGGTCCCAAGTAAATCTACCTTGCCGACAGCCTGGGGTCCGTGTCTTCATTTCGTCGTTTGTTCGGAGGTGGTGAAGATTGCTGGTGGATATATATATATATATATATATATATATATACTTTTTTTTTTTAGAACAAAAAGAGGCGGCACAACCGGATACTTTGGAAGCCTTTAATCCAACGTTTCACCCCACCAACGCGTTTCAGCCAAACAAGGCTTTGGTCACGGTCAGTAAGTCCTTCTACTGTTTCCATATGAATCGCGTTGGTGGGGTGAAACGTTGGATTAAAGGCTTCCAAAGTATCCGGTTGTGCCGCCTCTTTTTGTTCTAAAAATATTAACTTGGGTCAGGATCCGACCTCTGGACGGAGCACACATTGTGGAGCGCTCTCATCAAGCTACTTGGAACACATTGCTGATAAAAAAAAAAATATATATATATATATATATATATATATATATATATTACCTACTGGCTGTCGCCAGTAGGTAGTTATAGTTAGGACCTAGTTTCCATAGGAAATCCACAACATTCTATTTGGAATAACTTTGGCACTGGTAGACAAATCTTTGCGAAATTCTAAAGTAAAATCATAGCGATATCTAGAGACGAAGAACTGTACGCGTACAGTAAGTGTACCGAAAACCGTACAATTACAAGCACGACCTGTATGCTGATTGGCTGTCAACTGTCTGTCAACACTCCAAACCAGGAAGTGTTGGCAGCCATCTTGTGCCTCGATAGAACCGAGTCACAAGAAAACAGTAAAACAAATTTGAAAAATAAGAAAAGGGGGCAGGGTAGAAATACCCTGACACCCTAGACCTGCTTAGGGGGTCCTACAAGGACCCCCAAGGCCCCCAAAAATTATTATTTAGTTAGTAGCCCACCAGGAACCTCCACTATGTGCCAGGGGGCTGCCTTACACAGACGTGTAAAGTGGCCGCGCCCCTTTTTACACCTCTCTGCAACGCAGCCCCCTGGCGCATACTGGAGGTTCCTGGTGTGCTAGTTGGCCCCCAGGGACCCCCAGTATTCAAGGGGAATTAGTTCCCCCTCTGCAAACGTGCCAGGGGGCTGCCTTGCAGAGACGTGTACAGAGGCTACGCCCCTTTTTACACCTCTCTGCAAGGCAGCCCCCTGGCGCATACTGGAGCTTCCTGACCCCCTAGGCCTACTTGGGTGTCCCACAAGGACCCCCAAGACCCCAAATATTTTTTCTTTTTTTTAAAAAAAATCCTGGGATACGCGTAGGGTACTCGCACCCTGCCGATCCCCCCCCAAAAAAAATTAAGGCACCACTCTGCAAACGCGCCTCCTGGCGTATTTGCAGAAGGGGAAATAATTCCCGTTGAATACTGGGTTCCCTGGGGGCCAAGTAGCCCACCAGGAACCACAAGTATGCGCTAGGGGGCTGCCTTGCAGAGACTGTAAAGAGGCCTCGCCCCTTTTTACAACTCTCTGCAACGCAGCCCCCTGGTGCATACTGGAGGTTCCTGGTGGGCTAGTTGGCCTCCAGGGACCCCCAGTATGCAAGGGGAATTAGTTCCCCCTCTGCAAAAGTGCCAGGGGGCTGCGATGCAGAGAGGTGTAAAAAGGGGCATGGCCTCATTACACCTCTCTGCAATGCAGCCCCCTGGCGCATACTGGAGGTTCCTGGTGGGCTAGTTGGTCCCCAGAGACCCTCAGCATGCAAGGGGAAAAAGTTCCCCCTCTGCAAACGTGCCAGGAGGCTGCGTTGCAGAGAGGTGTAAAAAGGGGCATGGCCTCATTACACCTCTCTGCAACGCAGCCCCCTGGCTTATACTGGAGGTTCCTGGTGGGATAATTGGCCCCCAGGGACCCCCAGTATGCAAGGAGACTTAATCCCCCAACTTAGAATGCGCTACGGGCGTGTTTGCACACTGGTGAAGGTAGGGGGCGGGGCTTGAGGTGATATGTGTGCAAACATGCCCTGTGGTGCGTTTTAAGTTGGGGAATTAATTCCTCTTCAATCCAGAGGTCCCCTAGGGGCCAACTAGTCCAACAGGTACCTCCAGTAAGCGCCACGGAGCTGCGTTGCAGAGTGTTGTAAAAAGGAGGCGTGCCCTCTGAACACCTCCCTGCAATGCAGCTCCCTGGCGCATACTGGAGCTACCTGGTGGGCTAGTTGGTTCACAGGGGACCTCAGGATTGAAGAGGAATTAAATCCCCAACCTAAAACGCACCACAGGGCGTGTTTGCACACATGTCACCTCAGTCCCCGCCCCCTTCCTTCACTATTGAGCACAATATTCCTCTAAAATCAGCGGAACTACGAATTCCAATTTTCTCACCTGTTATCACGAGAGACGTCAGTGCTGCATCTTTGAGCCAAGTACGGACCTTGAAAAGTAAATCTAAGCGTACTTACCAGTAACTTGTATTTCCTTCCATAGGAATCTATTGTGTGGTTTTCACCAGAAAAGTTTCTAAGTGCCTATTTTGGAACTTTAAAAAATTCCTCTAAAATCAGCCGAACTACGAATTCCGATTTACTCACCTGTTATCAGGAGAGACCTCAGTGCTTCATCTTTCAGCTCACTACTGTCCCTGAAAAGTAATTTTAAACATACTTACCAGTAACTTGAATTTCCTTCCGTAGGATATCAATGCCTGCTATATAAAATATATATAATTTAAAACAATATAAAATAAAAAAAAATATTACAATTTCAATATTTTCAAAAACATTTTTTTTCAATTTATATCAAAAATATGTAAGTAATTAAAAAAATTAAATATCTAAAAATACATTCTTTAAAACAATGTAGTAAATCAGTATAAAAAAACATGACAATTAATACATTTAAAAATTATCATTTACAAAACCTATGAAATTCACTGAAAAAACCATAGGTTTCAGCCACGTTATAGTTAGGAATTAGCATTTAAAAAACGTTAGAAATTCACTGAAAAAAACATTTCACTCATACAAAACCATTGAAATTCCCCCGTTATAGTTAGTTCAGCTGACTATAACTCGCGCGCCCGCAATGCACTGCTGATGATGTCACATATTACATCACTCATGACATGGTCAGTGACATCACTGATGACATCACTGATGACATCTCAAATGACATCACTGATGACATCATCCTTGTGAAAGAGTGACAGACCTCCTCTCAGCGTAATATAACCTTTGATACACACATTCAAAAATAGAAACTAAAATTTTCAAAAAAATGGTGATACCAATACCACTTACAACAACCTATACAGTAATTCCACCATCTACATACATATCCACTCATTCACCAACAGTTCTATATAGTCACTCATACATGTACTCACTCATCATATGCAGTCATACACCTATACATCCTGTTACACACCGACACTCATCCATAGAGTTACTCACACACATACTCACACATGCAAATAAACTATCAAAATCCATTTATTTGCATATACAGCTATACACACACCACTACACTTACTTTTACAGAAACGTACACATACTTACTCTCTTAAGCAATCACTTATAGAAACACATACTTAGTTATACAGGAACTCTTCCAATCTCTCACTCTCATATATATTCACTTATATACACCAATACTCACGTATAGTAGTTTAAAGCATATATTCTAAGTCATAAAGACAGTATTGAGACAGTCATTCACTCACTAACACACCTATACTCACACTCATCCACACATACAGTCCTGCACACATGCTGTCTTCAAAACAAATACTAACAGTGAGTCACTCATTCATGCATCTTTGCGCTAAATATTATCCCCCACCGTACCATATGGGCACTCAGACACTCATACTGATACTCAAAAAACCAACTAATAACCTATACAGACACTCATGTAGCTACTCACCAACCCATGCAGCCACTTATTCAAAAAATGTGTGAGACTGATACAGATATTTACATATTTAAACATTACTCACTAACCCATGTATTCACTAAGATACACTTAATAAGTCAGTTATACAATCAGTTTTACAAAATAAACTTCCATTTAGAGACTTATTTACCCATTTATTCTTCCATCGACCTTTAGATATACATATATAAAAAATATTTATTTTTCAGAAAGACACACATTCACTGGATGATGTCATCAGTGATGTCATCAGTGATGTCATGAGTGATGTCACTGACCATGTCATGAGTGATGTAATATGTGACATCATCAGCAGTACATTTCGGGCGCGCGAGTTATAGTTAGCTGAACTAACTATAACGGGGGAATTTCAATGGTTTTGTATGAGTGAAATGTCCTGCTAACTATAACATGTGTGAAACCTATGGTTTTTTCAGTGAATATATATATGGCTGCTTTCTGTTGCGTGAAATAAAAGACATCGCACCTGAGCCTGGTGGTCCATCTCCTTCGCTGGCGTTGCTTTTGAGGCTTGCTGGAGGTGGTTTGGAGTTTTCCTTGTACATATATTTATATATATATATATATATATATGTCCGAATGCACTTCCAATCCCGCCTCTCACAGAATCCGCCGAAACGCGTTGGGTTGTTGCTCCATGGTTTCCGTTTACAAACATGCTGGGACCGAAATGATTAAAATTTCAATTTGAGCAAACGCTCCTGTCTTCGTTGGATTCTGTGAGAGGCGGGATTGGAAGTGCATTCGCACAGCGGCCGCTGTGCGGAGTGAGAAGTATATAGTTTCCAGGGCGACCTCTATCCCTGGTATGCACCGCAGTCGCAGGTCCCGGTGAAACGGAGGAAGTGATTTTGGACATTAATTAAACACCGGTTGGCCGCGCTGGGATACAAGCCAAGTGGTGACAGTTTTTCCTTGAGGACTGCTGGATTGGAACAAAAGATTTGGAACTGAGACCACTCGGAGGAGGACGTCCATCGGGAAACACAGGACTCTGTTGGACCCGTCGGCGCCACCCTGGGTGAGTCCGTTCCTGTATTTCTCTCAGCGTTAAATCATCACACGGTCCATAGCAGTAAATCTCTATTTTTGACTTTGCCGAATATTGTCCGTGAGATTCATACCTTGCTTCACGAAGGCTAAATAAGTCATTCCCGAGGATATAACCTGTCCTGGCTTGTTTACATCCGCAGCGTAACTGTCCTGTGTTCAACCAACAGCGTACAATAAGTCTGTTGGTGTGGTATACGGGCGCCCAGCCTCACATCATTGAAAACGTAAATAGCAGCGCGCTTGCCAAACAAAAGGTATTCCAGAGTAACGAGCATGCATAGAGGCATTTAATCCACTATAAACGGAAATATGGATGAAGATACGGAGTCTCGCAGGAGGCTCAGGGCACAGACAATGTGTGTACAAACAGCCACACATCAGCCTAGTAAAGAACCACAGTCTGCATCCATGAGTCTACAAAATAAGTACCATAAAGTGAAAAAACGTATTCGCAAAGAGGTCTCAAAATGGTGGGAAGCTATAACATTGGAAAAATACCAAGAAGAAAAACGAGTCCCTAGAGGGCTAAGAATTTTGATAGCTCCCTCATATGAGGGACCAGACATGGAATTAGCAGAAGAGTGGGCGGAAAATCTGATTGACTGTTCTAATAGGATGTTATCCATTCTAATTAAACATGCATGGAAAGACAGATTAATATTACTCAAGGCAATATCAGAACTTAAGGAGGAGATATGCAAAGATGAGTCTGCAGAAGAATTTTGCAAAAAAATGGAGGAGATCAATAAAAGAATAGGCAAACACGAGGATGAAATAGTTGCCAAGAAAGAAAGAAAATTCCTGAGAGATTAAATTGATTATAGTTCTGGAAGAGTGTTCACATTCAGCAGGAAATATGATTATGTGACAAGAAAAGGAGTGCAGGCTAATATTGATAAAACCCAGGTGGAAGCTGAATCTGGAGATGAAGTGGTGGAAAGTGATGTATCTGTAGAAGAGCAGACGCCAGGTACTACAGAAAGCACAACAAAGAACCCAACGAAACCGACACATTTTTGGGAGGAGTTCAAACGCAACAGCAGCACAATTGGCAGATAGACCGGGGTCGAGGAAGAGGCAGAGTATTCAGAGGTAAAGGAAGAGGCAGAGGAAATCAAGGAGAAGACGGAACCAAATCCAGTCGCAAGTCAGGCGTGGCGGAGGCTGCAAGAGGAAACTCAACCCCTATGGGAGTGGAAACACGGGGTCAGAAAAGAAGAGGAAAATGAATCAGCAAAATGTAATTAATTTGTCATCTCGTCCTCTTTCTAAAAGTGAGCATGAGGTACTTCAATTTGGTTTTTTTTTTGCCCCACCTCTAACTTTTGCTATTCACAGGAGCGTGTAGACCTTTTTAAATTTACAAGGAAACTTCGGTTGCACAAGTGGAACAAACTTAAAGTAAAAAACACCACCTCCATTCCACCGAGTATTAAACCAGTTAGCAAGAGCATAACTGAAGTGGAATCATTAATTACTTTGAAATGTTTAGAATTTGGAACCCCTGAAAATGAGTCTATCAATGCAAAGACCCTAGGCTATATCACGAATTTAAATTGTCCCAATTCGTTTAAACCTAAGTCCACCTATAATCCCTCATTACCTACCTGTAGCATTGATACTTTTGAATCTCTTATGATCGCTGATCTCAAGGATTTGGCCAAACAGAACTATTGGTCAAAAGATAATCTGACTAAATATGAACGACTTGCCATAAAATCATTACAGGATGATCACTCTATTGTTATAAGACAATTGGACAAGGGGGGCAATGTCGTTATTATGAATGTGCAGGACTATGTCACGGAGGGTATGCGTCAACTTAATTGTATAGACTGTTATGAAGTATCCTCAATACAAGCTATGGAAAAAACGAACAACACATATTTCGAGATGCTAAAGAATTGGAAAGATCAAGGATTAATTGAGTGGAATGAATATTAATTTCTTCTCAATCGTAATCCAAAGGTGGCAGTACTATATCTTCTACCAAAACTGCACAAAAATTCAAAGAGCCCCCCTGGAAGACCGATTGTATCCTCGATTGGTTCTTTGCTTGAGAGCACATCGAGATACATCGATTATTTTTTGCGCCCTTTTGTGGAGGAAGTCCCTTCCTACTTGAAGGACAGCAGGGACTTCATCAACAAATTAAAGAACTTCGTCTGGCATGAAGACTATCTGTTTATCACACTTGACGTGTGCAGTTTGTACACGTCAATTAGACATTGCAATGGAATTGAGGCTTGTCGTATGTTTCTTAAGAGGAGATCTATCTCCTATTTTGAACATACAGAAATGATCATCCAAATGATGGAATTCTGTCTTAAACACAACTATTTCATCTTTAATGAGACATACTATTGGCAGCGACAAGGGACAGCAATGGGAACTTGTTTTGCTCCCAGCTTTGCTAATCTATTCATGGCAAGCTGGGAGCAACAAGTAGCCAGAACCAACACCCTGTACCGCGGCCATGTGAGAGAATGGCTGCGGTACATAGATGACTTGTTTATCATCTGGGAGGGTCCTAGTGACCTTGCTGAACTATTCATTCAAGACCTGAATAGGAATGACCTCAACCTGACCCTAGAAGGCAAAATCAGTAAATCTAATGCAGTTTTTCTTGATCTAACTGTGGAAATTTCTGAAGGTAAGCTGGTGATGAAACTGTTCCGAAAGGAAACTGCAGGGAATACACTTCTTCATGCTGAAAGTAATCATCCCAGGGCATTGATCCACAGCATTCCATTTGGCGAGTTCCTCCGGGCCCGGAGGAATTGCAGCCGGGATCAAGATTTTGTCCAGGAAGGGGAGTGTATGAACGAACGTTTCAGGGAGAGAGGTTATAAACAAACCATTGTAGACCAAGCATTTTAAAAAGCCAGTAAGATCAGCCATTTGTCTCCACTGACCCCAAAGCAGGAGGGCAGTAGCGAAGATAACGAAACCATTAGATTCATCTCTACTTTCCACTCAAAATCATGGAAAGTCCAAAGGAGCCTAAACAAACATTGGAAGGTCCTCGGGACAGAACCAACCTTGAAGGAAGTTTTGAAAGACAGGCCAAGTATAACCTACCGAAGAGCTGACACACTTAGAAGTAAGGTTAGCCAAAATGAGGTCAGTACTATCATACCAAGCAGTACTGGCATTCAGGGCTTTTTCACATGTATGAGGTGTAAGGCCTGTAGGTACAGTACAAATATGAAAAAAGTATATTATCCGATAGAGGATAAAGAGAAAAACATTGAGAAAAATCTAACCTGCCTATCCGAATACTGTGTGTATGTACTGATGTGTCCCTGTTCTAAGAAGTATGTGGGAAGTACTATGTTTCCTGCAAAAACCCGGATTTTACAGCATATGAGGGCTATTCAGAATAAAGAGCAAAATTCTCCTGTTGCTCGACACTTCGAGGAATTCCATGGTAGCAATCGCAATCTCCTCAAATTTTTCGTAATTGATAAATTACCCCTAATGAAAAGAGGAGGAGATAAGATTCGTAAGTTGCGACAGCTAGAGAATAGGTACATTATGAACCTAGATACTCTGATCCCGGGGGGCCTTAACTCTGAGGAAGAAATGATATGGCATCTTGGAGAATGAATGGTTTCGTGACATTTTGACATCCTATCTGATATGTAAATAGTTGTAAATAATTTTAATATTGCTCTTTAATATTGCTCATGAATATGAAACTCTGTCAATATGATGTTAATGTACATTACATGTTCCTGAGCCCCGGTGAGACAACGTGAAAGTTTTTAGAATTTATCAGGTTATCACATATGATTAAGGGTGAGCACTTTTTCACGGAACGTATACTGATATATTTGAGTAAATGATATGAAATGCTTGTTTCTGACAGGTTTTGCCCCTTTCTTGTTTCCCTTGCTGATGTACAGGACCACAATGGAATGTTACCTGAAGAATACACCTCCCCTTTATGATTAACAACACAGATTATCCTATTGAGACTGTCCTTATTCCCACTGGGGAATAGATGATTAATTCAACATACTCTCTGATGGACAAGAGAACATGAACTGAATGTTGAAAAAAATTGGTTTAGATTTTGTCCACTAAGTGATCAGTAATTATTTGAATTACGATGTAAAAGGACAGGTACTGAGAATTTATTATTAAAGGGAGTGTGACTACTTAGTTTTGAGAGGGATAATTCATGAATGAGTAATGAAGTTTTGAACAGATTATGGATTACATTATACATAAATATGATAGCAGATAAGGGAATGAGAATGCTAACTAAAGTCCTTAAGAAAAATTTGTTTTAGGAAACAGATAGTCCGGAATGTAAATAATGCAAAATGGGGGGTGTTTTTCCACTTGGAATGTGATATAGATATTAAACTATAATTTAAGAATGCAGGATGATTTGATGAAAAACAGATATAAGTAGAAATAATCAGCCGAAGCAACCAGCAGCTGACTAAGGTTTCGCACATCCACTTCGTCTGTTTCAAAATTATTAGGCGGTGCGGCTACTCTCACCATCCGCTGCCAAGGATGTATATCAGACCAATGGTTGTGTAAGAGCAGAGAGGCGCACACAGTGAAGTCAATAGTATACGGAAGTCCAAAAAGAATTGTAGGTCTTCGGTTCTTATTTGTAAAAGTTTTCTTTATTTTCATGTACAGCGGCACAGCCAACGCGTTTCATTCCCATTCGTGCCTTGGGAATTTCATCAGGGCTGCAAAAATACATTGACATATATAAGTATTTATCAGATATTAAAAAGACGTTTGCCCAGAGGGGGCACCAGTCCAAGTCAAATTGCATCAACGTGCGCACCCATAGATCCAGATACATTAGCCGAGTTATACAATTACTAGGTGTCAATCTCAAATTTTAAAAAATTACCTCATGACAGCATATACCCCCTCACCGGTACTATGCAGTCACAACGCAAGTCCAAGCAAAAAGTGCTTGGTCCTGATTAAAAACACCATGCCATGCCTATTGGAGAATTAGGCACCGAGATGTGCAAGTGTTCGGGTCGTACAGACCCTTGAAGAAGAGAGAAAGAAAGACAGGTTGTGATTCAGATGTCCTTGTTCCCAGTGTGAAGAAATAAATAAAGAACATAGTGAGAGAAAGTGATCCGACATAGTGAGAGAAAGTGATCCGACTACCCTGTGCTCATGCTTGAAATCCAACAGTTTGTGAGATTGAAAACCAAGGAAAAGGAGGAAGTTCCCTAGTGAAAAGGTCCAAAGTCAACAGGTCAAAAAGACCCTGAGATGCATGAGGAGATGGTTGAGAGAATATTACCGCTCACCATGTTTTAGACAGTCTAGTCTGTGCGGTTACTCTCGATATCGTGCTTCTTCAAGAACAGTTTGAAGGGCAGTCACAGTGGGTCACAATGTGTACCTATAATAAAAATATAATACGAGGGTTCGTAAGCACAATATTGTTTGCAGATTTGATGTTTCTTATGGGAACAACGAGTTCCTGTTTATAATGATGGAAGAAAGGGGAACATCAAGGAAGGAGAGCTAAGTAAAATATGATCTAAGGTAGTTGCAACGCAGAATAATATAAGGGGTTGTAGGGGTCTAAGGTGTTGAACTACCTTGTATACCATAAGATGACTTTTATTAATGTAGGTAGTGAAAGATAACCAGCAAGACGATTGAAGTGACCCCCTTTTTAAGAGAATATATCTAAGTTGAAGGTATATAGTACCTGCAGAATGCTTAATGTTGAAATCCAAGTGGAATGAAGGTCCAAGTTTCCACGAAATATCAGGTCGCTGTCACTATGATAGGTCAATAAAAGTAACAAATCCGGACCCCTGTATGTAGGAGGTTGAGTGGATAGGTGAGAATTGGTCCTATATATATATATATGTTAAAAAACATATTCTTATAATCATAGTCCTACATATAAAGAGAGAAAGTCTTCACATTTAGATTGATGTCATAGACCAGTACAAATCTTTTGGTCCCATTTGATGTCCCCATTTATAATAACCAGTTGTGAGCCCCCTTCTGTTGATTGTGTCAAGTGGCAGAATCACGGGGTAGTTTGTAGATAGGCATAATAGTGACTGTGCTCCTTTGTTGGGCAGCATGTAGATCACTAAAGCCAACATACAAAAAATGACAATTTCCTGTTATTATACATCAAACAGCGCTGTTTCAGGAGCATAAGGCAATTTAAAACGACATATTTTTAGAGATTGAAAACAACGATATACTACTAATGACTGCCATATGCTAGTTGTATGTATGTTGGTAGGTTAACCCTCGATCCCGCCCTAATATACTATTTCCCCTAGTGACTACAAATGCACCTAGTGTAAAAAGGTGTACCTCGGGGGAACTCCAGAGGGGAAAGGGAGTCTAAGTGCCCAACGAAGTCTCCGGCTTCAAAAGGGGTCCGCAGAAGCGTAGTAACGCCACGGTGCCTGCAAGTAATCAGAATTGTCAAGATCTGCAGCCGATTCTGAGCCAGCCCTCAGACGCCCATTAAGTTAAGTACAGCGATGCTCGGTAGTCTCGCTTACCTTCGGTATGGCCCCCGTTCTCCGCTGCTCCTCCTCCTGGAATTTTGGACGCACCAAAACTTCGTAGCGCGCCGTGTTTTAAAGCAGAGAGAGTCGTCACTAGACGAAAGTCACGTGACGCCGGGATCAGCCCCTATCATGGAGGGTGGAATGTCCATTCTAATGTAGCGGCCATCTTAGAGTGAGGCCGGTGAAACGATTTAAGTTATAGTATAAAGCCGGCAAGGCGATTTCAATTATGATACCGTATAATGGTCCAGTAAATATGAAAATCCTGGCTACTTTCCACTAGTGTTAATTAATAGAGACAGGGTTAGTGTCCGAAATATACGGTGTTACAATAACGAATGACAACCCAGGTGATACCCGACTGAAGGTCAATTATTTAAGAGAATCAGTCATATAACGCATATTATTTTCGGTTGCCATGTTACGAAGCGAGGTGCATCGTCACAGTGTAATGGTCATATGTTGACGAGATAGGCCCCTGTCATAGATGCCAAAATATCTGTTCTGATTCGGCAGCCATATTAGAGTGGTGCCGGCGAGGCGATTTTTTGATTGTGGTATAGTGCCGACGGGGCGAATTTAGTTGTATTGTGGAGTAATGCTCCAGCACACTGGTCAAATAGGTCGCAATAATCCGTGATTCAAAATGATCGCTTTAGTAGATTGGGCAGATGTGGGAGTCTAGGCTCTTTATCGCCAGTACAACAAATGGGTCAATGTTGAAAGTATATGGTGTCACTATAATAATTGACAACCAAGGTAATATCTGACTAATAGCTAGTTATTTAAGAGGATCAGTCAAGTATAGTAGGTATATATTATTTTCGGTTGTGGTAAATATGTTAAAATAATGGAAAGTAAGGAAGGCGCATCCAGCCCTACTATCACCAGACTGAAGCGTAAACAGAGGATTGTGGTTCCCAGATAAGATAGATATAATGAAATATCATGACATACAAGGTTTCAAAGTGTTGAGGTAACCCCAATAGAGAGTGCAGTGGAGAGTAGGCGGTCAAGTATATCTTAGAACCAGTTACCAAGTTTTATAAAAGATGTTACACAGGCACTGCAATGTTGCAGGAGAAATGGGTAATGCACCATAAGGCAATATTATACAAAATTATAAAAGTGCTCTACACAAAGATTTACAACATGTATAAGTCATCACATATTGTTAAGCAAGAGATTGTAGCTTCAAAGGAGAGAATAGGTGATATACCTGTGGAGAAATAGAAAAGTGTTACAGCAATTTGTTTCTTACAGAGTAACATAACATCCTTCCATTTGTTCAGCCTGGTTGAATTAGCGTCTCCTTTGTTTTGAAGGAAGCAAGGTTCCTGATTGCAAATACAGGTTAGGAATAGGGGAGATTTATTATACTGAGGGAGAGGTTACATCAAAAAATAGTGAAGTTCTTTATCCGTATTATGTCCCCTTTGTGTCGCTCGCAAACGGCAAATCCATTTGGCTTCCCTCTGTCTAACAGTTAGCTCCCGGTCACCCCCTCTTTTATCCAATGGTATGTGATCAATTCCATGGAACCAAAATGAGGTATCATTTGGATGTTTCTCATCATAGTGTGAGCTTACAGGGTAGCGTTTATCTTTGTTGATGATAGCCCTTCTGTGCTCTTGGATTCTAGATTTCAGAGGGCGGATGGTGCTCCCCACATAAATGATGTTACAACTACATCCTAAGACGTAGATTACGTGAGTCGTGTTACAATTGATGAAGCTATTGATCTTATAGTTTTTCGAGGTGTTGTAACTAAAATTCGTCTTTTTGTTTAGGCCTGAGTCGCAAACAATACATGACCCACATGTATAAAAACCCGAGGGTTTAGATGGAAACCATAACTCGCGTGGGGTGGTTACGTAACTCTGGCATAGATCATCCCTGAGAGACCTTCCTTTCCTGTACGAAATGAGTGGTCTATTAGGTATTTGGTCCCGTAGCCCGGAGGCACTTTGCAGTATGTCCCAATGTTTCCTCAATACATTGTGGATTTGGTTGCTGTTGGAATTGTATTGAGTTGTAAAGGTAATACTGCGATCAGTTTCTCTGTGTTGTCTTGCATTAGGTGTAGAGTTTAAAGTATCTTCCCTACGAAGGTTCCTCGCCTTTTGTATTGCTGTATCCACAATCCTCTGTTTGTAACCTCTTTTAAGGAACCTGTTTTTTGCACTGGCCAGATTTTGGGTATAGGTATGTTCCTCACTACAGTTTCTACGTAGTCTTACCATCTCGCCGTATGGTATGTTTTCCACTACAGCGCGAGGGTGAGCACTATCTGCATGCAGTACCGAATTGCATGAGGTCTCTTTCCTGTATAATTTACTGTGTACCACCCCCTCCGTTACGTAAAAACAGATGTCTAGAAAATTGATAGTTTCCTTGCTGTGTGTCATGGTCAATTTTACGTTATGTTTATTGCTGTTAAGGTATGCATGGAACTGTAGTAGAGATTCGACCGAGCCAGACCACAATACGATGATATCGTCGATGTACCTCCCCCAGAACACAATGTGTTCGGTCCAGGGGGAGGCACATTTGTTCCAGGCATGCACCTTCTCAAAATGACCCATGAATAGACAAGCGTACGATGGTGCTGCCTTTGAACCCATGGCGGTGCCACGGGTCTGGTGATACCAGGCGGAATCGTGTAGGAAGTAATTGTTGCTGAGAATGATATTTGTCATATCCAATAACATGTTATTGAAATCATGCTTATCAGCTGATTCCCTGTCCAAAAAAGATTGCAGTGCCTCCATGCCCATGTCTCTGTGGATACAAGTGTATAAACTTTCAACGTCAAATGTGACGAAGGAAAGTTCATCTGACCACTGAAAGTTGTTTAGTTTTGCTAAGATGTCCTTACTGTCTTTGACATAGGATGGAAGATTTGTTACATATTTCTGTAAGTGGAGATCCACGAACTCTGAAATTTTCTCCGTGGGGGACCCAATTCCAGAGATGATTGGACGTCCTGGTGGAAAAGCCCCCCCCTTGTGGATTTTGGGCAGGATATATATACATGGAAATCGTGGTTTGTTTACCCTAAGGTATTTTAGTTCATCTTCTGATAGAAGGCCCGTTTCTTTCCATTCTAGCAATTTAGCTGTTATCATGCCAGTTACTTCATTGATAGGATTATGAGGGATGCGTTTGTAGCAACTCGTGTCACTGAGTTGGCGATCAATTTCAGACATGTAGTCACAAAGATTCATAACCACAACATTCCCGCCCTTATCTGCCTCTTTAATGACAATTGTTTTGTCTGCCTTGAGTCTTTCCAAGGCCTGTCGTTGTTTGGCGGAAATATTGTGATTAGGAATGGTAGAGAGTACTCCGGTGTCTTCAAGTTTGTACAAGTCTGTAGACACCTTTTCATAAAAAGTATCAATGCTGGGATGGTAATTAAAAGTAGGAGTGAACGTGGATCTGCATTTGAGGTGACTTTCCATACTGTAATCTTGCTCTATTGCCAGATTCCTTAACATGGTGGACATGTCTTGTTCCTGATCTTCATCTAGGTTGTATAGCAGTAGGGTTGTGCGAATGTCTGCCACTGTGTGTGGTACTGGAGGGGTAACCTCTCTCTGCGTTGGGACCCTAGGTGTTTGACGTGAAAAGAAATCTTTTAGTTTTAACAATCTGACAAATTTAAAAAGATCAATATGTACATCGGTCATATCTCCATGTTGTGCTGGGCAGAAACTGAGACCCTTACTCAGGACAGCCAGTTCGTATTCATCAAGTGTTTTATTAGACAGGTTAACAATCTTTAAGTCATCAGTACATTCTGGTACACATATTTCATGGATGGGAATAGGCAGAGCTGTTATTTCTGTTTGGCTCCCATCCCTGTCTTGGGTATTGCTCCTGTTTCTGTACCTGGCCTTTGCCCGCCTTCCGCCCCTCCTTGTCTTTGTATAGCCCTTTGGGGTTTGGGTTGGTCCTTTTTTTGTTGTAGGCGGCTGCTTGTCCGTATTTTGGCTAGCTCCTTCTGGAAAGAAGAAGCACCTTCTTCTAAAGGGAGGTCTATTGTTGAGTTAGACCTGGTACTGTTCACTGAGGTGGTAGATGCCCCACTCTCAGAACGCGCTTCCTCGCTTATTTCCCTTTCTTCGCGCACCCTCTTTCTTTCTTCTGCCCCTTGGACTTGATCAAATTTCTTGGCGAACGTATAAATTCGCCCGTCTCTATAGTCCCTGTCATCTCGCAATTGATAAATTACCCCTAATGAAAAGAGGAGGAGATAAGATTCGTAAGTTGCGACAGCTAGAGAATAGGTACATTATGAACCTAGATACTCTGATCCCGGGGGGCCTTAACTCTGAGGAAGAAATGATATGGCATCTTGGAGAATGAATGGTTTCGTGACATTTTGACATCCTATCTGATATGTAAATAGTTGTAAATAATTTTAATATTGCTCTTTAATATTGCTCATGAATATGAAACTCTGTCAATATGATGTTAATGTACATTACATGTTCCTGAGCCCCGGTGAGACAACGTGAAAGTTTTTAGAATTTATCAGGTTATCACATATGATTAAGGGTGAGCACTTTTTCACGGAACGTATACTGATATATTTGAGTAAATGATATGAAATGCTTGTTTCTGACAGGTTTTGCCCCTTTCTTGTTTCCCTTGCTGATGTACAGGACCACAATGGAATGTTACCTGAAGAATACACCTCCCCTTTATGATTAACAACACAGATTATCCTATTGAGACTGTCCTTATTCCCACTGGGGAATAGATGATTAATTCAACATACTCTCTGATGGACAAGAGAACATGAACTGAATGTTGAAAAAAATTGGTTTAGATTTTGTCCACTAAGTGATCAGTAATTATTTGAATTACGATGTAAAAGGACAGGTACTGAGAATTTATTATTAAAGGGAGTGTGACTACTTAGTTTTGAGAGGGATAATTCATGAATGAGTAATGAAGTTTTGAACAGATTATGGATTACATTATACATAAATATGATAGCAGATAAGGGAATGAGAATGCTAACTAAAGTCCTTAAGAAAAATTTGTTTTAGGAAACAGATAGTCCGGAATGTAAATAATGCAAAATGGGGGGTGTTTTTCCACTTGGAATGTGATATAGATATTAAACTATAATTTAAGAATGCAGGATGATTTGATGAAAAACAGATATAAGTAGAAATAATCAGCCTGTGAACAACAACGTTACAAGATGGCTGTGTTACAGGTTCCGTGTCCTTTGTTTATGTTGACATTTTCACTGCAGTCACGTGTGCACTTTGAAGGGAGAGAACTTTATTTAAATATTTCATTTCTGAGATATGGGTTACCCGTGAGCAAGGCGAGTTTTGTCGCCGAAACGCGTTGGGTTGTTGCTCCATGATTTCCGTTTACAAACATGCTGGAACCGAAATGATTAAAATTTGAATTTGAGCAAACGCGCCTGTCTTCGTTGGATTCTGTGAGAGGCGGGATTGGAAGTGCATTCGCACAGCGGCCGCTGTGCGGAGTGAGAAGTATATATATATATATATATATATATATATATATATATATATATATATATATATATATAAGAGATTGCCCACACATGCTCAGACAGGATTTGATATTCAAATTTGTTTCAGAGAAAAATGCATCATAGTTGCCAGCATCATCATCCTTCTAGCACTAAAGGTTACGCTTGTCCACTCCACTTTATAGCTCGAGTCGACTTCAGTTTGTAGCTAGTACTAGCCCGGATGTATGACGTTACAACGCATGCTATTACAACGCATGCCTTTACGACGCAAGTTTTACAACGCAAGTTTTACAACGCAAGTCGTTACAACGACTTGCGTTGGGGGGCGCTGGATAGTGAATAGTTTAATTTACTATTCCAACTCCAGTCCCGTGGATAGTAGGGAAGGTGTTGGATAGTAAATTAAAACTATTCCCTATCCTAGAGCGCCCCCCAGCGCAAGTCGTTGTAAAAGTGTCGTTGTAATGGTTGCGTCGTAAAGGTACATCGTTGTAACACTTGCGTTGTAAAGGATGTTTCCCTCCTTCTAGCACTAAAGGTTACGCTTGTCCACTCCACTTTATAGCTCGAGTCGACTTCAGTTTGTAGCTAGTACTAGCCCACCATTCCGATTATTCTTTATTTTATTTTAGCATTGCTTATCATGTTTTCTCGTTTGACAGTCTTCTTCTTGTGTACTTCTAGTTATACTCTACTCAGTCTAGTCTCCCTCAGGTGACGTCTCATTCTTTTTTACAAAGCTTGCATATCAAGCGGCATTAACTCAGTTTGTCACCTTAATTATTTAGTTCCCTGCGATGAATATTCCTCATCCTACAGTTTGAGTTCAGCTTGGAGGGAGTTGAACCTCGCTGCAGAATCTGGTGCATTGACTAGTATTCAACTAGTTTTCTAGCATACTGCTACTGTCTATTACTACCACCACCATGGCACCTTGGGAAACCATCAGCCTGCAGCCATCGCTTGACCAAATCACAGGTAAGAGAAGAACTGTGGGGCATTAATTCAAGATGCTAAAATGTATGCACTATAGAAATTAATTCACACACCCACACCCCTTCAGAGTCCATAGGGGTTAATATAGTTACAGACTGCATAGACTAGGTGGTGAGACTGACAGTAGTAGGACAAGTGAGGGTACCTCATCTATCTGTTGTTGTGGTACACTATTGGCAGATTTCAAAAACTGGCTGTGGCCCTGTAGCAAAGGAAACAGTGTGACGTAAAAGAGCAACCCCTCATTGTATGTAAAACTACAAAAGTATTCCCCTAGGAAATTTAAACTAGAAGGAAATAAACCCACAACACCTGATGTACCCCTCTCCCTAACCCCAACCAACGCCCATTAAAGCAAGTCCAAACAAATTGCCTATAAAAATCAAATGTCCTTAAAAAAAATAGTACACACAGGGTTTCCCCAACTCCCACATTATCACCCTCGCTCCAGCAAGTCCCACCCACCAAACAAAAAATTTTAAAGGGGCAAGAGAGGTCTATCTAGCGGCGGGCTAGGGCTTAGATCTAGATCTAGCTGGTTGAAATGCTCCTCTATCCTGGCCTCTAGGTGGGCCATCCTGAGGAGCATGTGGTGCTGAAAGGTTTCAGGTGTACAGGGAGGAGCAGCAGTGGTAGAAGACTTGTGGCTGGCAGCTGCTGGTTCATGGCATTATACCCCTGGAGGCACTGGGGGCCCTGGCTTGGGCACAGGGCATTGGAGGTTGCAGCTGCTGCTGCTTCCTCCGCTTCCTCCTCCAAGGCCACCAGCTGCAGATATTCTGCCCTGATGGCCTCCAGCTTCTGTTGCCGGGTCTTGGCTGCTATCTTATGCCCGGTGGGTTGGGAAGAAGTAGCTATATCAAGAAAAAAAAGACAATTGTAACCAATACTCTTAGCAAAACAGTAACACATAAAATGTAATACATAAATTAGAGTGGCACAGTAGCACTAGCAGTACATTACATTTGTGGTATCCTCGATATCTCAGCCCCTAAGATTTGGATGTGATTAGTGTTTCAGGCATTAGGCACTATGGAGTAGACAATTATTCTTCTTCTCTCTTTTGTTTATCTAAATTAATCTTGTAGGCATGCCAGCTTAGCTTGCACCCTAGATAAACATACTTGTGTCGCAGACTCCATTACTTTACTACTGTCTGCAGGTGAGGCAGATGTACTACACAATTATCTCTTTTTCTATTATGGCCATGCTCTGTTAAATCAATGGCAAATGCTCAATTTCACTTACACCCTGACTACTATAATAAGGCAGATGGTATGATTACGGCACAACATCACGTGGCATGATGTAACACTATTGTAACCATGCAGTTGATAGGCCACCCATGGCTGACACTGTTGAATTGATATGAGTAGGGAAGGAGTGGGCCTCGGAGTCAAAGGTAGGTGATTGATGATGGGTGGGTACATACATATATATATATATATATATGTTGTGCTTGCAAACTACTGTGAGTCAAGGGAGTAGTCTGAAATACAACCTCAAACTTTTGAATAAAAAACCTTGAAAAAAAAATATTCCTTGTTCTTCTAGCATTATTGTCCTTCTTCACCCTTGGCTTCACTACTCAGGCATGATTTAAGTTTCTTTTACATTATCTTCATCTAGTCTTCACCCATGACTGAATACCATCCGGGCATTCATCCATCTAATCATGGCTACCATTCTCAACAAACCTTTCACCAACATACATTTGTCATTGAACCCCATGCCTCCTTGCTTGCCTTTGAGTTTGACTCATCAAACCCCCCTAGAGGATTCCTTTTACCCCTACAGTTTCACCTCCCCAGGCAGGCATCCTTTCTTTCACCTTTCACCGATCCTTGAAACAACCATGCATCCTATCAGTCACCTATGTGTATCCCAGGCCGCCTTTACCCACGCATCCTTCTGTGCCAGTCATATATTAAATGTCATCCGTCCTTCCTCCTACCATCCCTCTTTCCCTTTTCTGTCAACCCATCAAGGTCTGACTCTTAGTCTTCTTCATAACACTTTTCTGCGGAGATGAAGATAGAAGAGGCTATTAGCTATTCAACTACCACTAATGCTAATCCTAAGTAAAGTGAGTCTTCTTCAACTATTCACAATGTAGTCTTAACAGTACAGTGTATAGTGTACACCCTTGCAGCGAGTGCATAAATTCAATTGTTAATAAGCAAGCAATTTGATTTTCCACCACCCGCCACTGCTTCTGGCTCACTCCCTGCAGCTGCCGCATCTGATCCCTGCTGGCTGGCATCGCGGTCCCCTCTGGCCCCGGGACTTGTGGTCTTTAAGGCAAGAAAAAACATGACACATTTTTTAGATGCCATATACTCCTACCACTATTTTGTTTTCACTAGCAAGGTTGAAAATGCAATACATACACAACACACATCACTACAATTCAGGTACAGAGTAGACAGTATCTCCTACCAAAAATAATAAAATATCCGGCTGGGCATTTTGTTGGTGGCAATTTTTTAAAAGCCTCTCAAGACGAAAACCTATAAAAGACTAGAATCAGTGGCTAGAGCTATTGGTAAATCAGAAATTTAGAAAAAAAAAAGAGTGGCCACCTGTGTGGACAATCGGACATAATTTCTTCTCTTGGTTGCAAAATGTAATGGTGCCGCCCTTCTCATACTTCCTTCCAGCCATGGTGCAAGGTAATCAGTTTACCATAAACTGATGCTAGTAATAATACTAGGCCTAGACAAGAAGAAGGCACAACTTTGGGGTGTCCAACGTGACAATCATTTACTGATTGAGAATGAGAAAGTAAAAGAAAGACTTCTTGTCTCAACAAATTTGCATAGAGTACCTTAAATGGGTAGTTGTGTGGACCAATGGCTTCTCTGAGTCTTACAGTACCAGCACTAGGCAGTCCACAAAATATATAAGACGAGTGGGAAAGCTGACTGAAAAACCAGAAGAAAGGAAGCTACAGACAGACTTGTACAGAGTCAGAGGCAGTTTGAGGTAAAAAAGAAATACACTAGAAACATAAATATTTAACTAAGTTAGAAAATAGGATAATACGGGGATAACAAGAATTTAGAAACAGATATTATTATTAACAACAGGAGGACTTACTGGAGCCAGCAGAGCCATCAGATGAGGAGCGTTCCTGAGTGGCACCTCCAACTCCCGCACCCGCCTCGGATTACCTCATTTTGCACCTGGATGCTGATGATCATGTAAGACATAATTAAAGAGACAGAAAATTATTGGTGTTCAATAAATATTAAATAATCTCTCCAAAATGATTTTTTGACAGTAAATGTCAATTGCAATAACAGTGAATCAGACCGACTAATAGTAGTCTAGTATCGCGGCCCGGACTCTCCTAACTTTATTAATCCACAGTTC
Organism: Lissotriton helveticus; assembly: GCF_964261635.1. NCBI lineage: Eukaryota > Metazoa > Chordata > Amphibia > Caudata > Salamandridae > Lissotriton > Lissotriton helveticus. The sequence continues at coordinate 667,996,877 of NC_136063.1, forward strand.
TAACTTCTAATCTGATTCCTGAATCCTAAACCGACCTCGGCCACCAATTCCAAACACTTTGGAATTAATTGCAAAAATGTTTCTATTTTCTCCTAAGTTCCAATCTCATCCGCAAACATCTCAACCCCCTTTGATGGGCCAATTCACCAAGTCTGCATTTAGCCTTAAATGCATAGATGGCACATATATATTGCATACACCAAATTGGTTGTTTACTATTCACTCATTATAAAGTACAAGAAATGTTCTATTAAGGACTGTAGTGAGAGGACGTTTGACGCAAAATTACTAATACTAAGTAACTAACTAACTACCACTATCTTAGTGACAGGGCAAAGGAAAGGAGTCTCTCTAGTCTGCATTACCCAACTTATGTTCTCATACATAATCAGCCCAAGCGAGCGCAAAGTTGCAAACAAGCATGATTAGGTGGTGACGAGCACCTGTCTAGAATAACAATCACATAATATAAGGTTTTTAAACATAACTTACCTGCATTTGAGCAGCAGCATGCTTGCTATTTGGGAAAAAAATATTAGCAATAACATTGAACACACAATAATAATTATAATTAGCTACTCATCAAGCCCTGCGACCTCAATGCCTCACAGGTCCTGCTCTCGGTCCAGGATATCAGACCAATGGTGCGACAGCTGGTTATGGGTGCACGGGGCAGCAATGAACTGCCTGGCTCAACCTCACCTATCCGCTGCTGGTGCTCCTGGATCCTGTACCCGGACCCAGGCCTACGGCCTGCTGCCAGGGAGGATGGGAGGTGGCACTGCACAAAACAGTGCTGCCACATCCACCTAGGAAAACCTCAGGCCTACTCTTTGTCCAGGTCACACTCTCTGCCATGATGCTGGGGGGCGGCCCCGAAAAGAAAATGTAGAAAGTAAAAAATTAAGGGAAGCCAAGAAACCGATGGGTGTAAGCGCGCTCTATAAGTTTCTTTACATAACATAACAGGGAGAAGAAGAAAGGAAGTGAAAAAAATGAGAAAGTATGTAATAAAGAAAAACAGTTAAAAACGCACTAAAAACACACAAAAATAAAAAAAAAAAACTCAAAATATACATTTAAGAAGACACAGGGTGAGATAACAAATAAAAAAGATCAGAAAAAAAGTTTTGAGAAAGAAGGATTGAAAAGATTAAGGCAGGATTGAAAAGTAGACATCAGCATCATGACAGAAAGAAGAAGGGTTATAGGAAGTACAGGAGGTAACCCATAAACCACGTTGGGGAGGGTGCGTTATGTGAACAAGAACAAGTCCCAACAGGTATTATTTGAAAGACTGTTTCAATAGGGGTATGCCACAGGCATTACTAAGAACAGAGCACAAGGAGTCAGAGGATTTGAAAAAAGGTGGTATTATTCACCAAGGACAAGGGGTAATGCATTTACAGTTAAAGACAGCACTGTAAAGATTAGATCTTGTGACAACCCAGTGGCACTTGGTGCAAGGTGCTATATACGTGGAGCCGGCGCGTGTGTGGCGTGAGGAGTGTCCCCCTGGACTTGCGGCCTTGTGGGTGCTGGACAACCGGCGCAGCGTGCATCCTGGACAGACTTACCTGGGGGAAAGCACCACTCCCGGTATCAGGGAGAGGTGAGACCGGACACCATCATGGGGAAGCGCCTAAAACCTCCCCCGGGCGCTGCTGAGGGAGCTGCGGACGACCAGGCCTCCACTCCGGACACTGGTTCGGCGACGGGCCTACCGCAGAGCCAACTGGAGCAGATCTTGAAGGCCATTACCGACACCAGGGAGGCTTTGCAGCTCGACATCGGTCAGGTATCCACGAATCTGGGCCTTCTACGAGCGGACCACAGCAAATTGGCGGACCGGGTCAAGCAGGCCGAGGTCCGGATGGACGCCCTGGAACCCACGGCTAAAGCGACGGAGGCTTTGATGGGGAAGCTGCAGCAAAGGGTCCAACTGCTGGAACAGAGGGCGGAGGATGCCGAAGGACGTAACCGCCGCAATAATGTACGCGTGGTGGGCCTGCCTGAAAAGATTGAAGGGACGGACATGCTGGGCTATCTAGAGTCGTGGCTACGCGACGTGGTGGTACGGGAGGGTTTGTCGCCGTTCTACACTCTGGAACGTGCTCACCGGGTACTGGCTTGGCCCCCAGCCGAGGGCCGGCCTCCTCGACCGGTGGTGGCACGCCTGCTGCACTACAGGGATCGCGATCTCATCCTGCAAAAGGCATGAGCACTGGGGCCCTACAAGGTGGACAACGCCCAGGTTTCCATTTATCCGGGCTATTCCTTGGAGGTGCAGAGACAGCGGTCCACCTTTCTGGCGGTCAAGAAGGCTCTTCGAGAGGAGGGTATCCGCTACTCTCTCTTATTCCCGGCCCGCATGCGGATCATGTTGGATGGTCAAACTTCCTTCTATGATTCTCCCGACGCAGTGTGGGACTGGCTGGAGCTGTACAGGACCGGCGCGGATGCACATCGGATGACAGGGGAGCAGCGGAGGGCGACACCGAGACCTAGACGGAACAGGAGGCCCAAGAGACGACCGCCGAACGCTCGGACACCCTCTGTCTCATAGACTGAGCTGGAGCGCAGGGATGCCCTCCGGGCGGTCTCTAACATCTCCAAGACAGTGGGTTCGACATCTGCAGTGGAATCGGGCTCCCGAGGGGGCACTGATGAGGCGGCATCGGAGGAGTCGGGAGCGGGGGGCCCCGTGCTGCCCCATGTCACTCCTGGAACTGCTGATGACTTGCTGGACGAATGATCCTAACGCCCCCTGAAGTGGTATTGTATAAGCTGCTGTATCCCCGGTTTGGGGTTGGGGCGAGGACATGTCATCCGATAGGCGAGGAACTGGTGTTGGGCGACTACCTTATTCAGGTGCTCCTGCCTTAGATAGGGTGGGGATGCGGGGCGCCCTGGGCACGATGGGGAGAGCTGATTGGGAGGTATGTGTTGCTTGCGATCCATTGGAAATAGCGACAGGCCGCCCCCCCTATCTCACACCTATTGTGAGACTCTGGTAGTTACCAGGGACTGTTCCTTTTGGGATTTAGGCATTTGGATGGGTTTCTACTGTTTGGGGCCTATTCTGGGGAGGGGTGGGAAGCGGGACTGTTGGGTGGTTTTAGGGTTCTGGTTTTGGGGCGTGGTCAGTGTGCGTATGATTATTTCTTTATTCGGAACTGTACTTGTTGCTGTGAATGGGGACTATACCTGAGCTGAAGTGTGTGACCTGGAATGTGAGGGGATTGAATTCCTTGCTGAAGCGTCATAAAGTCCATGCCTATCTTGTCCGCAGGGGGATTCAGGTTGCCTTCTTGCAGGAAACCCACATCGACCAGACTGAGGGGCGGGCTCTGCAGCGCAGATGGCGGGGACAATTGTTTTACACAGTGTTCTCGGCCTTTGCGAGGGGGGTATTGATTTGGGTACGGGCAGGGGTTCCCTTCCAACCTTTGGTAACAGTGGTCCACCCTGAGGGGAGGTTTGTGGCTGTTCAGGGCCGCCTAGATGGGAGGGACGTGACGCTTTGCAGCGTCTACGCCCCAAATGTGGAACAACCTGCCTTCTTTGCGCGCTTGTCTGGGAAACTGGCGACTGTCCTGGCCGGCACGGTCCTACTAGGGGGGGATTTTAACTCTGTACTGGACGTGGAATTAGATAGATCCCACCCACCGCTGGCGCAGGCGGCAGCTCACAGACTAGCGAAGAGTAGGAGAGAGTGGCAAAGTAGCTGGGGCCTGGTCGATGCATGGCGGACCCAATACCCCACAGAGAGGGATTTCTCCTTTTACTCCCCTCCACACGATCTGCATGTTCGTCTTGACAGCATTCTCTGCTCGCCGGACGCCCAAAGCCTGGTTCGCCACAGCGAATACTTGGCCAGGACGATATCCGACCATAACCCTTGCTTAGTGGCGGTCCAATGGATGAGACAACGTCAAGCTATCCCGACATGGCGGTTAAATCCATTGGCGCTGGAGGACCCGGCGTTTAAGGCTGATGTACGCGTCGGTGTGGAAGGCTTTTTTGATGCTAATACGGGCATGGCTTCCAGTAGGGCGCTGGAGTGGGACGCCTTTAAGGCGGTAATTCGGGGCGTCTGCATATCGGCTACCGCGGGAGTCCGTAAGACCCTCCTGCAAGATGTTGCGCGAAGCGAGGACCAATTGCGCGACGAGGAATGGCGCAGCCACGCGACTCCGGAGGCTCTCGGGGCAGTATCGGCCGCGCGGGAGGAAGTGGCATCAGCAATGGAAAAGCTGCGCTGCTTTGATTATAAGGAGTTCCTTGTTCGAGCGCATGCTGAGCGTGACAAGGTGGGCTCACTGCTGGCGTGGTTGGCCAGTCCTGGGACCCGTGGCACCCCGATTGTGGCGCTGGCCGCCCCGGAGGGACACATGGTCTATACGCAATCGGAGATCAACGATCAATTCCTCACGTACTATGCGCGCTTGTATAGGAGCAGGATGCCGGATACCCCGGTGGGGCTGGAAGAATTCCTGTTAGCAGCGCAGCTACCCCGGCTCGACCCGGAACACGCGAACCATCTGGGCGGAGATATCTCTGAAGGAGAGATTAGAGTGGCCATTAGACACATGGCCCGCCGCAAGACCCCTGGCACGGATGGGCTGCCGATAGAATTTTATGCGGCCTACGCGGATGTACTGATCCCGCGATTGCAGACGGTTTATCGGGAGGCCTGGGACACCGGGATCTTGCCGGCGTCCACTCGTGAGGCGTTGGTGATACCCCTACTGAAGCGGGACGGCGATGCGAGCTGCCGCTCGGCCTACCGCCCACTCTCTATGCTCACGACGGACTATAAGGTCCTGAGCAAAATCCTTGCGACGCGGCTTCTGGCCCACATGCGCACCTTGGTTCACTGCGATCAGGCGGGCTTTATTCCCCAGCGCACCACCACCACCTGTGTGCGCCGACTGCTTCGGATCATGGGGGGCGATGCCGCTGCTCATCCGGGTGCCGCTGTCCTCTCGATTGACATCGAGAAAGCATTTGACAGTGTTGAGTGGCCATACCTGCTCCGTGTGCTGGAGGCCTTTGGCCTGGGCGAGCGCTTTGTAAAGTGGACCGCCTTGCTCTACGCCGCGGCTACTGCCCGAGTCAAGACGGGGGTCACCATCTCTGCCCCTTATGCAGTAGGTCGGGGGACCCGACAGGGATGCTCCCTGTCCCCCCTGTTATTTGCGCTCGCTATCGAACCACTGGCAGCTCACGCCCGCATGGGTCGAGCGTATGCAGGCCTTCCTCTAAGAGCCGACACCCACTACATCTCCCTCTATGCGGACGACTGTTTGCTGTTTCTGGCAGACACGGGCGGATCCCTGCATGGGGCCGAGCGATTGCTGTCGGATTTTGGCCGCCTCTCAGGACTGAGCGTCAACTGGGGGAAGTCTTGCCTTTTCCCGCTGACACCGGGGGCGGATGACTCTCAACCGGAGGGTGAGCTACGATGGGAATACCATTGCCTCCCTTATCTGGGTACGCACATCTACCACTCGCCGCTTGCCCTCTTAGAGGGTAATATCAACAGAGCGATTCGGAGCTTGCAGGGATGCATGGGGTTCTGGCGGACACTGCCGCTTTCGGTTGCGGGACGAGTGGCGTTATTGAAGATGGTGGCACTTCCTCGATTGTTATATCTGTTTCGCACTCTGCCGATTTGGATCCCTGCGTCGGTTTTTAACAGACTCCGCTCCATAACCTCTGGGTTCATCTGGGGGTCGGGCAGACGACGAGTTGCACTGGCGACGCTGATGCGCCCCAGGGCAGACGGGGGACTAGCATCACCGGACTTCGAGTGGTACTACTTGGCGGCGCAACTGCAGTGGCTCACCCAAGCGGTGGCTTTGGAATTTCGAGGTCCGGAGGAAGTAGCGGGCAGACTATTCCCGAGACACGTCCTCTCTTTTATAATCTTGGGCCAGAAGTTGGACCTCGCTCGGCTCACAGTGGAGGAACGTACGATGCGTAGCTGCTGGCTTCGTTGCCACAGGCGCTCCGGTGCCACTCGCCCTTATGCCCCTGAGATCCCGTTAGGGATGTGCACGGCCTTCCCACATGGTGGCGACTGGTCCGCACTGGCGACATGGGAGGAGCTTGGCTTGCAGATGATTGGCGATCTTTACAAAGATGGATCACTGCTGACGTTCCAAGAGCTGCGGGACACCTACGATCTCCCGAGAGGTGACTACCTGCTGCATGCCTCGTTAGTGGCCGGTATTCGCCGACACTGGAAGAGTGGCCTTGCCGAACCGCCGACCTCGGAGAGCTGTCAATATGTGGTCATGGCTGCTGGCACTTACAAGGCCGTCACCTGCCTTTACAGGAGGTTGTCGACTGCCACCCTGCGGCCCCTGGATGGACTGAGAGCCAAATGGGAGGGGGATATTGGGCGTCCAATTCCCGAGTCGACATGGCCGCAGCTTTTGCGGCGGGCATGGAAGGGCACTAGGAACGCCAGGTTCCAGCTGGTCCAGTTTTTCACCCTGCACCGAGCGTACTTAACACCGGTTAAGATCTCGCAATACTTCGAGGGTGCATCTTCGCTCTGTCCTAGATGTAGGACAACGGAAGCGGACTTCGCGCACATTCTCTGGACCTGCAGTACGCTGGTTGGTTACTGGGAAGCGGTGATGTCTTGCCTGAATGCTGTCACGGACCGGCAGATTGAAGCCGAAATGGGCGCCTGCCTATTGTTATGGTTCCCTCACACCCCTCGCACTCGCGTTACCAGTACATTTTACGATTTGGGCCTGATACTAGCCAAACGGGAGATCACCATGCACTGGAAATCTAGCCAGGGACCCAGCTACTTGCGTTGGAAGACCACTCTGGAGCGGTGGGCGAAAGCGGAGAGCGTTTTGCGGCTGCGACAGGCCAGGAGCCTAGATAATGACAAGGCATTGGAGGTGGCTAGGGCGTGGGAGGCCCTGGTTGTTGCGCTCCAGCAGCCTGTGAGTGAACTGAGCGAAGATGAGGGAGGAATGACATAATAGGGGCACTGTCTTAGGGAGCACCTCACTTCCAGCGAGACACACACTATTCACAAACACTGATAGAGGTTCTGAGAAATCGGATTCCCCATTGATAGGCGCTACTTACCTTTTGTTACGGTTCTTGCCAAGGGACTTACCCTCTTGGCACTGGGGTGACTGAAAGAGAGGAATACAGCACACTGACCAGGGGGGAGGGACACGGGGAGGGCAATGTTTGGGGGAATGTTCTGTATAAAAGGTGTCTTGTCGGAAAGGTACGGTTATCCTGATTTATTGGCTAACACCATATTGGCTTTTCTCTTCTGTACTGTTATAATTTCGAACTTGACTGCCAATAAAAATTGTTTTTACAAAAAAAAAAATTACAGAAAGAAGAAAACAAGATGCCCATGCTCAGTTCTCACGATATTTCCCCCCAAACACTCAATCCATGTTGCTGAATGGCAGGAAATGTCACATGAACGGGTGGGACAAATAACTCGCCCACTTGCGGAACTCCGTGTAGCGCGACAGAGTTTTACACAATACCCAAACCGGCCCTCGGATTCACACTAATTATCCTTCTCTCAGACCCGATAGAGTGGCAAAGAGCAGACAGGCTTACTTGATGGAAAATGTGTAAAGCATTTTACAGTACCAACATTGACTTTAAATAAATGACACTACTCTAAAGAAATACAACACCATTTTTATCAAAATAGACTTATTTTTATATCTATTTAGACACCAAAGCGAAATCAATACAGGGTGGATAACTGGAGTTATTGATTGTAAAGTGTTCAAGTATCATTTTGCAGAGCTGTGAAACTTTACCATTGCAGTCAATGGGGTCAATCTCAGCTGACACTCGGTCACTTGCAGAGTGAGTTCAACGGAGTTAAGGTCTTGCTGGTCCACAGACCAAGCTTCGACAGGCAGAACAATTTTACCTTGCCCAAGGAGTCCAGGTGCACAGGTTAGGTGGCTATCCTTTGTGCTAATTGGGAGCCGCAGGAGCTGAAAAAGCAGCACCTAGCAAAACAATACTTGCTGGTAGAGTTCACGGGAGCCCCTTGGTGCTGAAGCTTGGAGGGTTTAAACCTCCCGGGGCTAGCTCTATCCGAGCCACGAGGTACCGACGGACAGTGCGGGGCCTCCTCCCAGAGCAGCTTGCCAGGTAGAGGTGAGGCAGGATTTCCTACTTATTGAGGATACCTGGGTATGACCTGATCACCAGAATATAAGACAGGAATGGAGTATTTATTATTTCAATTTAATTCTGTTTTTGTCACATATTGGCAGCAGCAATATCAAATTTTTCCAACTGGTCCTGAAGAAAGCCGATGATACCTTGTGATCAAGAGGCTGAAACATGTCGACCATTTAGTGACAGTGGTTCTACCTCTATACCACTGTGCTGTTACTTTTTAACCCTGTCAAGCGGAGCACATCAATAAAATATTTAGTGTATCCCCTTAGATAGTTTTAAACTCACCTGTTTTTGATAGACACAGCGCTGCTATTCTCACTACACCTATCTTACTCACATATGGGATTATCATCCCTTTGCCCATAAAACATCTCTGAGCTCCTCCTTTAAGATCCCGGAGTAGTAGCTCCCAGTGTGGACTAGGATTTCTACACTGGTAAGGGGGACCCATATGATGAAGCATGTCACCTTCGGGTGAGTGAGGGTTCTTATCCTTAAGGGATGTCTCCCCAAGTTAGGTGCATGACATCACAGGGGTGTTGAGAGAGGATGACTTACTCATTTACCATATACACATGACTTTGACCACAGTTGTGCATTTTGTGTGATATGGGTTTACACGATACCCAAAGTGGCCCTCGGATTCACACTAATTATCCTTCTCTCAGTCCTGATAGACTGGCAACGAGCAGACAGGCTTACTTGAAGGAAAATGTGTAAAGTAGTAAAGTTAGGACTCCTAACTTTAGGATTCCTCAATGCCTTCTGTGAATACCAAAAGTCTTAAAGTAAGGATTTTTCTCAGTATAGAAGTAAAGTTTAACCTTAGGACTCCTAAACTGAGAAAAATCCTAACTTTAAGACTTTCAGTATTCCCAGAAGGCATTTGGGAGTCCTAAAGTTAGGAGTCCTAACTTCTGTGAATACCGAAATGAGTAAGTGCCTTCTGTGAATACCAAAATGAGTAAGTGCCTTCTGTGAATACCAAAATGGTAGTAAGTTTAGGATTTTGTCTTAAGTTAGTACTGTGAATCGGACCCTCCATTTGTAAACTTTTAAAATGTCAAGATAGCAAAATGTTTTGGTGTGAATGTTGTAGTTTTTTTTAAAGTATCTTTTTATTGATATTTATACATGTGTCGAAAAAAGGAATCCGTACAATAAGTGAAGCACGGTAAGAGGGCAGTCATTACAGCATATTAGGAACATCATAGGTACAATGTCACCAGTGCTTCCTTCAAAATGATATACATTCTTAAATTCAATATCATTTATCAATACATATTACTCAACTACGTACTTTTCAGTGAATACCGGCACTTTGTAATAAACAAATTGTTCAGTAGCTCCGTGTCCATGGGGAGTCAATGGTCATCCATTTTGTCTATTGTTTGTGCCATCTGGTTGCCCCTAAACATGTAGTTTCTGTCTACAGCGCCCTCCTCTGTAACAAAACTTCAAGCAGTGCTAACACAATATTTCATACCATGTCAAAAAAGAAATCCCATTAAACAAACATACAACAACTACAAAACTTAAACCACCAGAGGTCTGCTCACCCAAGCATGTGGCATCAGTTTAAAACATCATAGTCAAATGTCAACTGGGGGGGGGGGGGGGTAAAAAGGCAGGGGGGAGCCCCCAACATCAACAGTGAGGAAAAAAAGGAATAACAGAGTCATGATACCCAACGGAAGATCCTTAGCTATCCCTCAGAGTCGGTGGCAAAGGAGATCTGAGCATGTTCCAATGTATGACGTTGTTCCAACATTCTCACCATTTCGGCCCAGGGTTCTGCCAATGGTTTACGTCATTTTGTAACACTATCATCTCGTAGCAAGGCTTGTTCCTCTGCTCTGGCCCAACAGGTAACATCTTCTTCCCAAGTCACCACTAGCGGGAGATGCTGTGATTTCCAACCAAGAGCTATCCGTCTCCTAGCCAGGATGAGAGCTAGATCTATAAATGTATGCCCTAATTTTTGCGGCTTAGGTCTCGGAAATAAAACTAGTAGACAATTTTCTGGGGAACACGCCTGGGATCTAGAGAGGACCTTATTAAGCATATCTACAATGTTAGACCAGTAACCTACCAACTGCCCACAGGAGGAAATTATATGGTCAAAATCTACGTCCAATATTAAGCACCTAGCGCAGGCTTGGTCGTCTCTGCAAAAAAACATATTTAACCTGTGTGGAGTAAGGTAAGTTCTATGTACAATATTAAATTGTATTAATTTAAAAGCTGCATTTCTGGATAGCTTAGTGAACCACCCAAAACCCGTTCCCACTCTTTTTCAGTCAAGTGCCTATTTAGCGCGGTCTCCCACCTCCCTAACAAGCCAGGCAGAGATGAGGTGTCAGTTGCCTTATTGCCAAATACAACCATTTCACCAAGTACCCCACCGAACCCAGAGTCAATAGTGCCTGTAAAGCAGGATGAGCACCTAGTTCATTCTCTGCTACACCCATAGTTCTGACATCGCCCCCCAAATTTTATGGTAGTTTAAAAATTGTCCTAGTGGGAGTTCATGAAATTCCAAAAACGTGTTCAATGGCAACAGTTCACCATCTCTGTAACAATCCCCAACTGTCTGTATACCAGCCTCCTCCCATCCCACCAGTTGCCTGCCAGTGAGGGGTGGACCTCTTCCCACCTGAGGGACACCTGTGAGTGGTACATTTGGTGCACAGAGCAATGTGTCCTTGGTACGTGCTACACATCTATCCCAACAGGTCACCGCCACAGAGAGCAAAACCCCCATATGATTCGGTTTCTGGCGACGATTAAGCAATGTAGGGAGTAGTGACATACGTAGGGCATCAGGTGTATGTGAAGACATAGACAGGTCTCTCCCATCCAACCATCTAGCAAGCCACTGGAGCTGGGCCGCCAAATAGTAACCCCTCAAAATCCGGGGCCCCCAGTCCTCCGTTTGCCAGCAGGAGCTGTATGGTCTGCAGCGACACTCTATTCCGACCACCATCCCACACTAAGTCTCGCATTATCCCATCAAGGGTTCTGAACCATTGTTTAGGCACCACAACAGGCAGGTTGACAAAATAATACCAAAGTCGTGGCAGTATTACCATTTTGGACAGCGCTATCCTAGCCATGACCGGAAGTTTGACCGTCCGCCAGAAGGTCACGTTCGTACGAAGTGTTCTCAAGGCCCCTCCTAGATTACCGTCTAAAAGATCTGTTTGGGAATGATAAATCCGTACTCACAGATATCTAAAGGAGACTGATGTCCATTCCAGACCCTGTGGGAAAGCCGATGGCCGCAGAAGTGCGGGTTGCAGTGGGAACACAGAAGTCTTCCGCCTGTTCACGCGCAGACCAGAGAGTTCTGCAAATTCATCAAATATGCGCATCACAGTATGGATCCCATTGAGGCCATCCCGCAGATATATCAACACATCATCCGCGTATAGCGATATTACTTGTTCGGCCCCACCAAGGGGGATCCCTAAACCACCCCCTTCCTGACGAAATCTCACCGCCATTGGTTCCATCGATAGAGCGAAGATCAGGGGTGACAGAGGACACCCCTGTCTAGTGCCTCTGTGAATAAGATACGGGTTGATATTACGTGGCCAGTACGCACACGGGCCTGAGGCTCTGCATATAAAAGGCAAATCCACTTCCCCACCCCTCCCCCAGCTGCATCCTACCCATTACTGTCGGTAAAAATCCCAGCGCAAAGAGTCGAAAGCTTTTTCTAAATCTATCGCAACTACGACAGCGTCTGGGAAATTTCCTATGTCAGAGTGAAACATGACATGATACAGCCGCCGAAGGTTGCCGGACATGGACCATGTGGGGATAAAGCCGTTCTGGTCTTCGCGAGTCAAACTCCTCATATAGGGCAACAGCCTAGTTGCCAGCACCTTACTCAGGATCTTGAAATCTATATTCAACATGAATAATGGTCGGAACTCAGTTAAGTGGGCATTTGTATGTTCGCTTTTGGGCAGCTGGATCACCAGTGCCTCTCTGATTGTAGGTGGTAGTTGCTGTTCCTGAAGGGCAATGGCATACACCTGTTCGAGGTTTTGGGCTAGAGTATCCACAAATGTAGCATAAAACTCGGCAGGGAGACCATCGGGTGCCGGTGTTTTCTCCCTAGCCATGTCCCTAATCGCCGCTCTAATTTCCCCGCCTTAACTGGAAGCACCAGCGAGTTCCCGTTCTTGCGATCCAACCTTGGCAGTCTCAAGCCTCCAAGATAAGTGAGTAGGTCCCCTTGCAGACACACCTCTGGCAACCCATAAAGTGTCTCATAATACGTTCAAAAAGCAGTGTTAATAGCCTTTGGAGAGGAAAGTATCTGACCCTGAGCGTCTGTTGTACTGGGAATAGGCATACCCCTGCTTTCTTGCGTAATCAGCCAGGCCAGCAATCGTCCAGCCTTACCTCCCTCCATATGCTGGCATGATTGATAGGCTTTGAGGACAAATGCCCTCAACCTGTCCCATGTAGCATTATAGAGGCTTTTTACGTCCGCTAGCCTGACCCCCCTGCAATCTCTTTATCTAGTGTCAGAATTCTCCCCTCCAAGTCATCCAGTTCCTGGGTCACCATCCGCCGGAGTCCCACCTTCTGTTCCAAACAGTGTCCCCGCACCACCACTTTAAATGCTTTCCATTCTATTAATGGGGAGCCAGCTGTCCCCTGATTTTCCGTAAAATGGTGCACCAGCTCTGCAGACAGGAGCTGTCGGAACCCTTCATCCTCCAATAATCCTGGGTCTAGCCTCCACAAGGGGATGGGGGTCTTCTCAAGGGTGGGCCTAAATCGCAGGAGCAGGGGGCTATGATCAGACAAAGTGCTACCCAAAATATTCAGATCCCATCAACATATCTGACAATGCGGCCGAGCAGAAGAACATATCCAATCGGGTATGTAAGTCATACAGGTGTGAGTAATAGGAGTATTCTCTGTGTTGTGTATTCTGCAATCTTCAAAATATCTAGCAAGTCTGAGTCTTGAGACCTCAACTTCAGTAAGGTGCATCTCCTGAAGTAGGACCACATGTGCGCCCCTGCGTCTGGTATAATTCTGTATCTTATAGCGCTTCAAGGCGGAGCACATACCCCTGATATTCCACGTTAGGAAACTATATTCCTCAACTCGTTCAGCCATAATAGCCATCAGTATACGTGGTAACACCCCGCCACCCCTATCCCTTGCCCACCTGCAAAAGCATGCTAGACCCTCTGGTGTATAACAACAATCCCAACCATGAATCTCCCCAACCCACGGATGGTCCGACAACTGTCAACTGCCCAAACTCACAGTAATACTGCACAGCAGATAACCTCCAACACACTGTTAAGGCACCAGGCTACGGGCACCAGTGCCTACCGGGAAAGTGGTCTTCTCGCTCGAAGTATTCAACAGTGTAAGAATCAGGTAGACTTCACAGCCTGATGGGCCATTCCAAACCCGCACAGGCGCGCCCACACAATGCCATAAAATGTTGGAAGAAAAACATATCACCAGTCACACAAGGCCATCAGCCATTTGAGGGGTCACTACCGGCATGTACCCACTATCGACGTGGGAGCCATCAGACTCAGAGTTTTCAGTCCCATATTTTGCCTCCGAGTCCCTGTCCAGGGAGGTGTCCCCGCTAAGCATCATGACAGACACAGCTTTCAGTGCTTCTGCTCTCTCCTGTGCTGTCCTAGAGGGACTAGGTCTGGTATTAGTCCTACATCTCCTGTGCCTCCGCAGTCGTTTCCCCTGGATTGCCGTTTCGGGTTTGTGCTCCGTACGTGGCTTAAGATTACCCTCAGTTCTATAGGCCTCAACCCATTCCCAGACCAACTTGGGATCTATGCAGTAATGAGTTTTCCCATCCAGCATTATCTTGAGTCTGGCCAGGAACACCAGGGCGTGTTAGATCCCCTCATCACGTAGCGCTCGTTTCACTTCCAAAAAGGAGGTACGGTGCCTCTGGACTTCCATGGTGTAAATGGGGAACAGGGACACTATGGGCCAGATGTAGGTAAATGTCATTTACCGATTCTTAAATACCGAATTTTACCGATTCGGTATTCAAAAATCGGTAAATGAGATGTAGGTAAAAAATCGGTAAATATTACCGAATCGGTAAAAGTCGGTATCGGACTTTCTGTAATTACCGAATCGGCAAATACCGAATCGGTAATTACCGAATCGGTAATGGCCATACAACCCTATGGGCCAAAAGGCCCATAGAAATGCATTGAAAATACCGAATCGGTAAATACCGAATCGGTAAATGCAGATTCGGGAAGCTAGCAAAAGTGAAACTAATGAAAACAGCCAATCAGGTGCTACCACCCTCCCCCTCCCAACCAGGAAGTGGCTACCCAGGCAGCTGCAACTCATTAGAAGGTTCTGGAGAGGCAGTCAGAGCTGAGCAGAGAGACAGAGCAGCAGGGAGAGATTTGTTTGCAGTGAAAGAGAGTAAGAATGGCAAGTAGCACAGAGAGCCAGAAGGCTGAAAGAAAACGAAAATTAAAGTTTAGCAGCATGGAGCTGCAGGTACTGGTTGAGGAAGTGGTGAGGGTCCACAAACAGCTTTTTGGCAGGCTGTCCCTCACTGTACCAGAGCCAGCCAAAAGAAAGCTGTGGCTTGCCATAGGGGGGAAGGTGAATGCTGTGGGTGTGACCAGCAGGAGACAAGATGACCTGAAGAAAAGGTTTTGCGACCTCAGGAGCCTCACCCAAAAAAAATGGCAGAGATCCACAAGCAGGCTGGTGTGACCGGTGGAGGGAGGAACCCTGCGCCCCCCCTGACTGACCTTGAGGAACTGGTGGCCTCCACCATCGAGCCTGACAGTGTAGTGGGAGTAGGAGATGTGGACAGCTCAGCCAGAGCTACTACGAAAGGTAAGAGGCCTGCGCAGCATGACACCCCAAAGCAAACTGTTTCCCTTTAGCCTTTAACCCCAGTCCAGTACTGCTACCACTATACATGAGCAATGCATTATGGGAAATGTAGTCAGCAAATGTAGGACCACATGTAAGTGCACAGAAAACAGCAATGTATTGAAAGCCAATCAGAGTAATGAAAGTGAAATGTGCAATGCATTTATTGTAGTGACTGTAAGACAATAGCACTCAGTGTACATACGCTTCTTTATACCTAGGGCAAGCATCAGGCAGTGGACCATCTGCCTCACAAGGAACTGCGCCAGCGAGGGAGGAGAGTGTTGAGGCAGGGCCAAGCACCGCAGAAGCCTCGCAGGAGGACGAAGACGCCACTGCCCTATCCCATGAGGATGACACTGTTCGTCCCCTTGTGTTTCCCCACTCCCCACACGTTTCCCAAACCCCCCCATTGGTGTTCTCACCTGGGAACTCCCCATCAAGGTCCCTGACAACACCTGCTACCTCACCAGCCAGGAGGAGATATGTGGCCCTACTGAGAGTCATGGCGGGAGGTGAGGGTGAGGCTCCAGCAACCATAGAAGTCACTCCTACTGCACAGGTGTCCACACATCAGTCCAGCAGCACTCGCAGCCGCCAACGCACTCCCAGCAGTGCAGGTCCACCTGGAGAGGGCACTGTGTTCGGTGGCCTTGAGGGGAGCATGGTGCGCATCCAGCGCATGCAGGGGAAATCGATTCAGGCCTGCCACCGCCAGTTTAGGATCCTAAATCAGCAAATTGGAGACATGGGCAAGGGCATCAGTGCTTTAGTGGAAACCAACAGGGAGGTTGCAAAGACCAACACTGACATGACCACCGCCATCAACCAACTGTGCGCAAAATGGATGCCCAGGAGCAAACAAGGCGCAGGGATGCGCGTGTGCACAACAGGGCCATGCACCGGCTGGCCACGGCAACATCCCAGCTATGCCGTAGGAGCGCCAACATGCAAGAAAGCCTCACGCAGAACACCGCGGCGGTAACCAGGGGCATGGCCAGGATTACCAGTGCCCTGGAGGCCATGATCACCTCCCATACTGCTGCAAATCCTGCCCTTGACGTGGCTGAGGCATACGACAGCAGCAGCCGCAGCAGCCCGGCTAGCGCAGTTGTTGAGCCACGCCGGACCACCCGGCGCTCAGCTGAGCCTGCAGGCCATGCCGAAGGGAGTGAACCACACCCCAGTGGGTCTGCGAAGCGCGCCCGTAAATGACATTTACAGTGTGTGTGAGGCAACCTGGGACATTAGCAGTCCCCACGTTCAAATGCTTATTATTCGTTCCACATCAGTACATTTACGTTGTTGCAACATTAAAAAACTTTTTTTCACATTCACAAGCTGTCTGTGTCTCTTTACTCACTCAGAAATAGTTGTCTGTTATCTCCTCACGTCTGTATCTGCCATCACTTGGTGTTGACACTCCAGCAGGTTGTCTGTCAGGCACAGCATTGTCGTCGTCATGATCCTCGTAGTAAGACAACTCCACCTCAGTACCCTTTCTCACAGCCAAGTTGTGCAACATGGCACAGGCAGCAATTATCTTGCAGCAGGTGATGGGGGTATACTGCCTTGCACCTCCACTCTTGTGAAGGCATCTAAATCTGCTCTTCCAGATGCCAAAGGTCCGTTCTACCACATTCCGTGTACTTTTGTGGGCCCGGTTATACCTCCTTTGGCTGGGTGTGGAGGGGTTGAGGTAGGGAGTGAGGATAAATGAACGTAGGGCATATGCACTGTCTCCTAAAAGGGAAATGGGAATACATTACTCACATGCATACTTGTAATTCTTACTGCAATAGGTGATGAAGGGGTCGCACACTGTGTCTTACCTAGGAGGTATCCTTCGCCAAATTCCCCTGCAGACAGCCGTGCATAGATGCCGCTGTTCTGAAAAATATAGGAGTCGTGGGTACTCTCAGGGAATTTCGCAACAAGGTCTGTGATGACGAACTTTGCATTGCAAATCACCTGTACATTGATGGTGTGGGTGGACTTCCTATTCCGGTAGAGGTATTCTGTGGCAGCAGGGGGACAAATGGGGATGTGCGTGCCATCAATGCAGCCGATGATATGGGGAAATCTAGCCATCTGGTAGAACTCAGATTTGGTTTGAAGCAGTTCAACATGGGTGGATGGAAAAGAAATGTAATGCTCCATCCTATGCAAAATGGCGTCAAGGAATTTGTGAAAAAACCTTGAGAGGCTGCTCTGGGTCACCCCACCCACCGCAGCAACCACGCTCTGGTAGCTCCCTGACGCCAGCAGGTGGAGGCTGCACAGCACCTGTACATGGGGTGGAATTGCATGTGCCCTTGGGGTGGTGTGCTGCAACAGTGGTTGTAGGTCCCTGATGAGCTCCAAGATGGTGTCTGGAGCCAACCTGTACCTCTGCAGTATCTCTTGCTCTGTGAGCATGAACAGGGTCACCCTCTGCCTGTAGACCTGCTCCTGTCTCAGCCATTCCCTCTCTCCTTCCTCCTGTAGCCGTCTTGCGATGACATAAAATGCCGCCATTGTGCAAACAGCATTGCATTTTCGGTCCATTTTTATAGGCTGCACCTGGTTACCACCTGATTTGAATCCATGGTAAATACCGACTCTTAAATACCGAATTTGAAGCAAAATCGGCATTTCAGAGCCTCCCTACATCTCAATCTTCAATTTTACCTTTTCTTAATTACCGAATCGGTATTTTACTGATTCGGTAAGTTTACCGATTCGGTAAATGTTCCGATTCGGTAAATATTCCGAGTCGGTATTTTACCGATTCAGTATATTTTCCGATTCGGGAAATATTCCAATTCGGTATTTTACCGATTCGGTATATTTTCCGATTCGGTAAATTTACCGATTCGGCCTAATTTCTATCACCTACATACCGATCGCTCATTACCGGTCTGTAACGGCCGAAAATACCGATTTTCGGGCGTTACCGACCGACCTACATCTGGCCCTATGTTATTATCCACCATATAAGGCCCCGCTGTTTATGCTTTCTGTAACAGCAGGTCCCTGTCCCGGAAATGAAGCAATCTGCCCACCACAACACGCAGTGGTTTCCTAGGAGCCGGTGGCCTGGCCGGGACCCGGTGAGCACGTTCCAGTGTATAGAATTGGAAGAGCCCCTCCGGTGCCACCACGTCTCGGAGCCACCGCTCCAGGTACTGGACCATGTCCGTTCCTTCAACTCCCTCCGGAAGCCCAAGGACCCTCACATTTTCCCTCCTAATGTGGCCTTCCGCGTCTTCCGCCCTTCCCTCTATAGTCGTGACTCTGGTGGTCAAGTCTCCGACCTGAGCAGCAAGGGCCTGATGTGCAGGAGTAAGAATGCCCAAAGAGTGTTCTGTTTCTTTCACCCTCTCAGAAAGCTTAGCGTGTTCAGCTCTTAACAACCCCAGGCCCACTGCCACCGTACTTATATCGCGGTGCAGGGTCTCCTTTGTGTCGGTGATAGCTTCTAGAATCCTAGCAAATTGTTGGTGCATGTGAATTTCTGGTTGATCTCCACCCATTGTCAATCACACCAGTGTCAGTCCCATTTTCTCCTAGGTCCGGGGGAGGCCCCATCTGTTTGCCTCGAGGTTTCCCCATTTGCAACGCTGCATGGGCTCTTGTGGATGAACGCAGGCTCTGCTCTCCAGGAGAGTTCGCCACAGACGCCAGTGTCCCCGGGTTCCACCACTCAGCTACTCGACCAGTCGACCAGGGTCACCAGGGCTCTATGTATGGCAGCCAGGCACCCTGCCAGACACCGCAATCAACAAGACAGTCCACCAGGTGCAAAGGGAGTAATCCCCGATGGATGCCTGACCGGGGACTGCCCGACTCAGGCCCTCACAATCGGGCATCGGTGCCCCAATACCGGCCCTCCACCCGGGCACAAAGTGATACAAAAGGGGATGATGGATGGAGCGTTTGAGCAAATCAAACACTCACCCCCAGTCAACTGATTTGGGTTTAATCCACCACCATTCTTTACCTCACTCCGCCACCCCAGTTCAGACATGGCCATATGCAAATCAGTCAGATCCTGTGCCTCATGGGAACAGTCCAGCCTGAACTGCCAAGCCATGTCTTCCCTGGACTGTAAACAAGCATCCTGGGACCAGTTTTGGATTCATAACCCTCATCAGCCAGGCTATCTTGAATCCAGTGGAAAAGTGAGCAAGGGACTCACGTCTGAGCATACCCTGCCAACTTAGGGCGAACAAAGCGATACAAAAGGGGATGATGGACGGAGCGTTTGAGCAAATCAAACACTCACTCCCAGTCAACTGATTTGGGTTTAATCCATCACCATTCTTTAGCTCACTCCACCACCCCAGTTCAGACATGGCCATATGCAAATCAGTCTGACCTTGTGCCTCAGGGGAACAGTCCAGCCAGAACTGCAAAGCCATGTCTTCCCTGGACCGGAAACAAGCATCCTGGGACTGGTTTCGGGTTCATAGCCCTCATCAGCCAGGCTATGTAGAATCCAGTGGCAGTGAGCAAGGGACTCACGTCTGAGCATACCCTGCCAACTTAGGGTGAACCAAGCAATACAAAAGGGGATGATGGATGAAGCGTTTCAGCAAATCAAACACTCACCCCCAGTCAACTGATCTTGGTTTAATCCATCACCATTCTTTTGCTCACTCCACCACCCCAATTCAGACATGGCCATATGCAAATCTGTCTGTCCCTGTGCCTCATGGGAACAGGCCACCACGGCAGGCAGAAACCTACGCGGTCACCCCAGTCGATCCACCGGTCCCACCCACCGCCCATGGGAGGTCAGTCAGCCACAAACTCTGCCACAGGTCAAAGAAGAGGGGGTCCATGCAAAGGTCCACGCAAAGGTAATGCTCCCAGGAGATTTGCACCAAGCAGCAGCTTCTCAGGATACTCCCTAGCCACCCAGCGGGTCTAGGCAGCACCTCTCCTCTTGGCTGTCCCCAACTACCACAGGAATCGCCTCACAACAGGTGCGGGGGCCAAGCGAGCCTGACCTCAGCGTGTAGAAGCAGCACCTTAAGACATCCTGGATGAGCACCCTTGCGCTCTCTTCACCCGCATCAGGGGGACAACTCCTGGCCGAACGCACTCAGCTCCCGCCTTCACAGGTCTGATCGCACAACCAGTACCCCCACCAACCTGCGGGCGCTCACACCAGTTCTTGCAGGCAGCAATCAGGGCATCACGGGGGCAGTTCACCTGGCGGCTGCCCGGTGGCAAAGCTCACACCCACCAGCGACCGCTTCTCACCTGGGAGCCCAGCCGGGCACGAGTCACCAGGCCAGGGAGCCTACCATCACAGACCCTGGCTACTCTCAACACACAGCCCCCCCCGGCATCCAGCGTATCCATGCCGTCTCCCGCATTGGTGTGGGGTCAGTAACGAAACCGGTTGGCAGTCTCACACCGTGACCCCGGCCCTCTCTCCTCTGCAGACCGCCATTGCCATATCAGCACCTCCAGGCCGCCCCAACACTTACGCGGCTCCCAGCTGTAATTCATGGTCCAAGGGGCATCGATGATTATTGCACAGGGCCCCACTGGTTCTGCCCCCAAGAGAGCGCCTCCGGACACCGGAGGACTCACCGATCGACATGATTAATTACTAGGCTGATGCGGAGCTCTCGGCTCATGCGTCCGCCATCTTGAGGTGCGAAGCCAGAGAGTTGCAAAGAGTCACTTCTGGCCTGGT
The DNA here is from genome assembly GCF_964261635.1 of Lissotriton helveticus. NCBI lineage: Eukaryota > Metazoa > Chordata > Amphibia > Caudata > Salamandridae > Lissotriton > Lissotriton helveticus. The sequence goes on from NC_136063.1 coordinate 668,017,692, forward strand.
GGGTTAGCTCTTAGACTCTCGTACTGAGAGTTAAGGATTCAAATTCTAGTTTCCAGTGATTGCATGGTTCCTTGTTTTACTAGTTTTTCATTTAAAAATGAATAGTGAAAGATTATTTTATTCTTCATAACATCAAAATATTTGGGTCAGATGTCATGGCTAGTTCTTGGCTCCAGAGCATAAGAAGTCACTTTGGTCTTTTACCCTCACTATGGAGATTGAGGCTTAAAGTCTAAGTATCTTACTTGCCCTTTCACTGCTCCTATTTCTTGTCAACTTCAAATGCTTAAGTTACATACTATGTATTTCAAGTCAAGTCAAGAGTAACTTTTTTGGGCCCAGAGAACCATATAAGTTTGACAAAGCCAATAAAATAAATTCAGTTCATAAAACAATCTCTATAAAAAGATAAAAACTATTCATAAAATTACCGCAGCATCTTGTTATTTGAATACAGGAGTAATTTTAAACAAGGAAATAATGCACTAGTGATTTTATATGGTTTCACTTATATCGCTTTCTAATTACAATAGAGCACCTTATGTAATTCGCTATCACAATACAAATTTCAGCAGTAGCCAATGTATGCAGGAAAATATAACCATCAACATATGAACAAGGGCGGATATTCCTTAATAATGGAAGCAAAAATCTCGATCTCACCATGTGAGATGTTGGCCTGGCATATGCTGTCCACTAATTAGAGTGGGCCCCCTGTACCAGTCCAAACAACTCTTATGGTGATTTAAGAGGTCAAAGATAACCTTAGAAAGCTATCCAAGTGGTAGCTGTGGAGAGTATCCTTCAGGCTTAGTCTTGAAGGAATGTTAAGCAGGTTGTTTTACCAGAATGCAACCTTAAAGTATTGGTTAAATGAAAGGAGAACAACACAGTATTTATAAAAATATGTATTTCTTGATATAACACTCATTAAGTATGACACAGTACCCTCTACACAAGGGTACTCACAAAGCACACAATACTGTAGCAAAGAAACAATAGTAAATAGCACTGATGCACAGTGGGCTTGAGGGTAGACCAAACCATATACTAAAATAGTGGTATAAGAAACATGACTAGAGTAAAGACCGTGTCTAGAGGATGTAGAACCACTGGAACCCAAGGACCCATCCAAGGTGAGTAAGTTGGGACCCCATGGAGGAAGGGTGCAGTGTGGGAACACAACTGTGTGCTACGTACAATTATATGGGAGAGTCGGGGATGAATTTGTAAAGTTTAAGGACCCTTCTAAGTGTACTTCGAAGAAACCCTATGGAACTTAGGAGGTTAGAGAGCCACCCCACCCGTGTTTACTGTAGTGCCAGAGTTACCTATCCCAGGGAAGCAGGGTGCATAGGGCTAAATTGGCTTCGGAAACCGTCATCAAACTCAATGGAGGACTTCGAAGAAGAGTCACTGCTGGAAGGAAGAAAAGTGTCAGTCGGGATCTAAAGGTGGATTCTTGGTGAAGCAGAGAGGACAGAGGCTGGGTCACTCGTGAGTGACCAGGTACTCGGTAGACGAATGCCCACCCATGTCGGGTGCTTCAGGTGCCTTGAAGGGGTTCTTGACTCTGCAGCCATCGGGACCAGGAGACGTTGAGGACAACCATGAGCCGGATATGAGCTGTCCCACAAAAGGATGTCAAATACTGAGGGGTCGGTGTCCGGCTGGATCACCAACACTCCATGGCAACAGCAACCCATACAGAAGGTCAAAGAAGGTTACGGTTTAGACCAGCAAGGTCCAGGAGACTCCCCACACACAGGGGAGTCAGGGCAAGCCAGGAGAAACGAGGGTAGCTCAAGAAATGCAAAATTAACCCTTAAGAGGACCCACATGCCAGAGGCACATGAGTTGTGAGGGGACCTCAAGCAGTTTTGCAAAGCAACAGCCCACGGAGCACTCAGTGTGAGGAGGCCAGACTTCTTTGGTAGAAATAGTGCCAGAGGTTGGGGCTACTCGGAACCAAGTGCACTTGTTTTGGAAACGCAAACAAGCATATGCACTTGCGAAAGTACGCTGTGCACAGGGGTATGGGTATTGCAGCCTCCACAAAGGATTCTGGCCTCAAACTTTGTGAGAAGGCAGATCAGACCTCGATGGATTCGAAAACCCATCTCCTATTTTGCTGGAGCCTTCAGAGTCTGTAGGAGCTTAGTAGCAGCAGACTGGTCAGTTGAGATGTGGTGCCTGCGGTTGCAGGGAAGCGACTCCTTCATTCCAAGGGATATATCTTCAGTTGTCCTTGATGCTCCACAGGTCCTACAACAAGGCTGTGTAGTGCACAGGCACAGACAATGCTTTGCACAGAGAGGGAAACAAAGTCGGCCCAAAATTAAGTCTAGCGAAGTCCAGAGTGTCCAGACGGTCGAAGATCAGTGGTTAATTGATTAAAATCTTGTCCACATTGAATAGAGGGTCCTATAGCCAGGTCAGTCCTTTTGCACCCAAGGGAGAGGGTTGGCCAGATTCAGGGTACCCTCCCAGGGGAGGGTTCGGACAGTGGGGAGGTTACTTCCATGTCCTTTATCCAGTTTCGCACCAGAGCATGAGCCAACGGCTCCCAGGAATGGTTTGAACTGGACTATGCACATGGACACCAAATGTGCCCCTCATGCAGACTTTTGGTAGCTGGCAAGCGTGCCCACCCAGGCCTAATACACTAAATCCTGTCTGGGAGGTGGTCACACCTCCCTGGCACACAATGCCTATTGTTCTGCCTTACCCCGCTCGAGATTTTCTCAGCAGCAGGAAGGCAGATATGTGCCTCTGCTCGGCAGCAACCATTTTGGGCTGCCCGGGACTAGAAGGCTGGAACTGGAAAGACCATGGACCTCACAAAGCTTGTTTCTGAGGGGTGGAATCATACCTCCCACACCGGTTACCATTCTGGGGGTATGATTCCACAATTTTTGACACCAAACACGATAGGGTTACTTTCAGCCATTTTAGAGTTGGTCACCACGTGGTCTCATAATGCCAATCTATGTTGTAAATGGCTACAGCACTAAACAACCCGGGAGAATGGACTCCGTAGGCTACAGGAGTATCCTGCTCATGCAGTGGCACCCTCTCACTTAGAACCAAGCACCCTGCCTTCAGGATTGTTAAGGACTGCTATAGGGGTGACTTATAGGCTTTAAGTGTAGTGACCCTTAGATATACAAAACCTATATCTTAAGTAAGTGGTGCATGCTCCAACTTTCAGAGGCTGCAATGGCAGGCCTGTAGGTTCCATTTTGCATGGCCTCTCATGGGTGACATAATACATGCTTCAGCCCATGGGAGGCCTCTGGGGTATCTATACCCTGGATACATGGGTTCCATATACTAGGGACTGAAAAGGGTACCCCAGTATCCAATATGGAGTGTACCTAAGTACATAACATAACTGATGTAGGGAGAAAGCAGATGGACTGGCATCCTGGTTAGCAGTATCCCAGTCAGACTAGTCAAAAACAGTGTAACATGAAGCAAAAAGTGGGGGTAACCATAAGAAGCAGATCCTACTTTCCTACATGCCAATTTATATGAAGTGCAAAATAATACAAAATGCAGCATGCTTTGGCTGGAATAATTAGCGCATGGGCAAGGCATAAGCTTGTCCAACCACCCTTCTTGGTGAAGGAATGGCAACATAAAATGCACAGTGCATGAACAGAATCTTGTTAGATAAAATCTGATCTGAGACTTGGCAGAAAAAGTTAAATAAAATTGCAGTGGGGCAGGAGACAGGTGCGACACTCCCCTATCGCCCAAGAGATGATCGTGCCTATTACCCCTAAGGTGGTGCACCTCTTTGATAACAGCCTAAGCATTAGGGGTGATGCTTTCAGGGTTTTGAAAAATATATCTGAAACCTATTTCATGGAATCTTTTCTTCAAATAATGGAGCCAAGGTATCTTTAGGGCATTGTCCAAGTTTAGACAATCTTTGATGACTGCTCTAGAAAACATTAGGTCATCTGAGAGCCAAATCTTTGTCCATAAATACAGAGGGGCACTGTCAATATGATCTTCTAGACCCAGTTCCTGATGATACAATTGGGTGGAGCCACTAATCGGGGTCATCTGCAATTTTTGGGTAAATTTATTCTCAATTACTTGGAGCTGTTGGCTCTTGTTGTATCCCCAAACCCCGGCCCCATAAGTGGCGATTAAGAAACATTTAGCTCCATAGAGAGTGATTAATTCCTGTACAGGTTTATGTCCCAATTTACAAGAGAATCTAAATAGAACATCCACTGCCCTACTCGTCTGCTGTGCTCTAAAGGTTAAAAGTGGTCCCCAAATCAGTTGGTTATTAAATAAATTACCAAAGTACAAACAAGTATTTACTTTTTCTATCCTCTTACCCTGTACAGTAAAAGTTTTAGTTTTTGTAGTTTTAGGGCCACATACCATTATATTTCACTTGATGAAATCGACTTTTAGATCTAGAGAAGACATAAAATCAGTAAAAGCGTCAAGGGATTTTCTGTAAGCTTACGGCTGTCCTTGCCAGTAAAACTGTATTGTCTGCATACAATGATAAAGGAACAGGTTTATTGCCAATTTTGGGGAAGTCAAGCTTGCTTCTTAATAGAAAAGCCTCCGGCCATCTGCGTAAACTAAAAACAGGAGTGGGGCTAAGATACATCCTTGCCGGACACCCTCTGTCAAGATAATTGTATGAGTTTTTTCCCCTTTATTGCCATGTCTTATGGTAACTGTAGTATTGGTGTGCATCTTACGGAGGAGGATTACTAATGCCTTTTCGACACCCATGGTTTCCATCATTGCCCACAATTTATCCCGATTAACAATGTTGAAGGCACTAGATAAGTCCATGAAGACCAGGTGGATGGACTCCTTCCTCACCTTCACATGCTTACTAACAATTAGCGACAAATTAAGACATTTCCCAGTCGTGCCCATCCCCCTAATAAAATCATATTGTGTGTTAGATATAATTCCTGTAGTGGAGGCCCAGTCTTCTAGGTGGGCGAGGAGGACCCTACCCAGTACTTTAGCTGTGGCATCAATTAATCAAATAGGCCTAATGCATGTCGGATCGTTCCTATTGCCCTTTTCTAAAAACAGGGACCACTATTGCCTCCTTCCCTGATGCGGGCAAAGTGCCCATAATGGCTGCTTTAATAACATTTGCAAGTAAAGTTGCCCATAGACTTGGATTTCTTTTAAAAAGGTCAAGTGGGACCCTCTCGGGGCCAGAGGCTTTCAAGAAAATACCCTGCACTAAGGCCTCCTCCACCTCAGTGACTGTGATAGACGAACTAAGTTGGGGGGCTATAATTATATAATTGGGTATATCCCTTTGGTCCACCTCTATTACCTTGTGTAGTGGGTTAAAAATACCAGACGAGTGAGATTCAACCATGATCAGTCCATTCGCCTCACAATTTTTTTAGAAAAACGGACGATTAATGATTTCCCCAAATTTTTTGGCATCTTTTAGAGCTCATGCTATTTCAAGAGCCTCCAATGCCACCCTCCTCACATTTTTATATTTGTGCCTCATGAGTTTAATTAGATCTCTATCATGAGGAATGACACAAAGGGCGCTTATTAGTTTCTTTTGGGGTCTGGAACATTCCATGTTAAACCATAATGCCTCCAAGGGTTGCTATCTGGGGGCATTTCAGGTCAGCCTTTTGGCTATGTCTGAGCAAAGTAACTAGAAATCTTGGATAATTGCAGTAGTCTGGTTGCAAACATCCATCTATTAGATTAATATTACCTTTGATGATTTCTTCCTCAAATTTAGAAGGGCTTACCTGTCCCCATTTCAAACTAATTCCTTTATTGGGATGATATTGAATGGGATATTCACCATGTTTCCCCGTCTTTGGCTTTAAATTGGTGGAAGCAATAAGAGGATAGTGATCATTTGCACAATGTGGATTAACCGTAAATTCCTGAATGAGGTTAGTAAAGTTCCTAGTAATTAACATAAAATAATTGGAACTGGCCCTCCCACCACCAACATAGGTTGGGCATTGCAAAGAAGAGTTACAAGCGTAATTGTTTAAAAAACATAAGTCGTTTGCTATAAGAATGGAATTTGAATCTTTACCCTGGGGAGAGTGAATACAATTGGCCAGAGACTGGCCCTCAGTATCTTCCAGCCCACATACACATTGAGAACTGTATTTACAGATTGCGCAGTCAAAATCCCCAACCCAGAAAATGCATACTGGCTGCCACTTCACAGAAGCTCAGTTGATTTCCATTTGCAGATACTCTATTGCTTGAAAATTGCTTTTGTCAAAGATGTTATGGTACCAGTTAACCAATAAAACCTCGACCTTGGCCAGACCCAGGATAACTAGTATTTGGTACCAAGGAGATGAACTTATACATTTGGCTTTTACAGAGCCATAATATGCTGCAATGAAGACCACATTCGCTCCCTTAGCTCTCCCTGAAGGAAATGGAAATGCAGGGACCCAGAAAGATCGATCACTATCTATAAAGCTATTGTCTAAAGACCAGGGGCCAGATGTCTTTGGAATGGATTCCTGTGATATTTCAATAAATGGTTTTAACATTTGTGAGTGTTACCCTGCTGTACTATCCCCGTGCTTACATTAACAGAAGCGTCAGAGGTTCCATCACCTGGAAGGACACCTTCTGCAGCTTCATTGTTCCCCTCTCAAGTGACCTCCTACAGGTTATTACATTGGCGTACCATATCTCCCCTATCTTCTACCTGACCCGACTGTTCTTGCAGTCAATCAATATCAGTTAAGTCAGAGAGTATTTCAAAATGTTTTGACTGGGAAACATCCTTTACCCCACATGCTTTACTCAGCATGCCATTACCCCGCATTTTCGACTGCACAAAAACGCTTACAATGCAGGGCTTTACACTGCAAAACTTATAAAACTCATTCCCCTAAGTAACGCCCCATGGAGGTAGAATAGTATTGCTTTGGAATGGGGAATGCATTGTAATGGATTGCGTTGTAAAGCCCTGCAATGTTAAAAGTTTTTGCAGAGTAAAAAGTGTGGGGTAATGGTATGTAGAGTAAAAAAGGTGGAGTAAAGTGTCCTATTCAGTTTGACTGGGGTAATTGGCTGCTGAAACATGGGATAAAGGTTCTTCGGACCATTTTGATCTCAGCATTGTTTAAAGCTGGGTTCCCTGTGCGAGGGTGTTAAAAAAACCAGAGGGTGGGCCCTTATTGGATCGTTGTCACTCAGTGCTTCCTTAAGGCGTGTCAACAGATAGTACACACACCTAGGGTCCCTAAAATTCAGAACCACACAATCTCCTTCCATGTATTTTAATGTTGTATCTATCCAGCCCACCCGTCGGGACATAATGATATTAGCAAACAGCTTTATCTGGGATTATGTTTTCCTGATACACCAGTGGTCTGATTTATTTGTGAGACTTTGGCAGTCTTCTTAATGACCAGGAGGGAGAGGGGAAACTCCTGCTAATATCAGGGGGTAGGGGGTGCAGTCACGTGGCAAGTTTAAAATATCTTTTGCCCCTTCCCCGCGTATAAGTGGGTCTCTTGGACAGTTAGAATTTGAGTTTCACGATGCAATCTGCCCCTATTCAGCAGACCCTATTTAGACCGATTGGGATCAGTCGCGCTAACCCCTTTTCCCACCTGTTGAATTTTCCTAGGCGGTGCTATTTTTCAAGGAACCTGTTTGGCGGACTTATCGTGGGAGACCTTATTCGTAATAGGGGTGTGTGTTGTTGTTAGGGAAGAATCCTATCATGAGGAACGACTTCTTGGTTGTTGGTGTATGTGGCCATCTCCCTCAGTATGGTGTGTGTAGTTTCCTTCTTAGAGTCCCTTACCAATAAACAAAGCTGTTCTTCAATGTGAGCTAACCATTCTAAGATGGGGTTCAGGCCACCTGCTAGTAAGTAACTAAATGTATTCTAAATGGGAGTATAAAGCCTTTCAGAAATAGTCACCTTACCATACCACCTATTATCACTCCCTGTAGAGGGTTCTTGCCTGGTTCTTTTTGTCACGGGGAGCTGGCCCTTTAATTTGGGATCCGCTTCTGCCACCTCTGCTCTTTTTCCTTTCCCCCCTTGTGGCCTGTGCACATCTAATGTCTTCCTGATTAGGGTTTTGTAGGTTTACATCAGCATTTACAACAACACCAACTTTGTCGATAATGTTCACCACTGGGGGGAGTATTACTAGAGTTGTGGAGTCAATGTCAATCACAATAGTGTCCAGGGGAGCTTCTGCGGCAGCCAGGGGAGATAGGGAATAGCAAAAGTCTCTGCTCCGCAAGTTCAATTTACTTGCTCATTGCCCCCACTGCTTTATTCAGATAATCAATGTGGAGCTGGTTGGGTTTGGGGCAAGCGTTACTTTCTGTCTATCCATGGCTTAGGCAACCAAGACCTGGGAATAATTGGAACAAGACAAAGTACAAGATGTCAAGGTATTACCCCAAAGAGTGCCTCAAGTCACTGTGGCAAAACGCTTGACCCAAATTGTGGAGCCAAGAGAGAAGGCCCAGCCCAGCCTCGGCCGGCCAACCGGCCGGCCGCGGACGGGCGCAGACGGGTCCACCTTTGGCCCGGGCGATTCAGCACACAGCCTGTGCTGAGGGAGTGCAATGCTGCCTTTGTTGCGCAGGGAGGACTGGCTTTGCCTCCCGCGCTGGAATGAAGTGAGCTGGGGGACCGAGTCCCACCCCAGCTGACTCCCGGAAAACACAGGTGAGTTTATGTGCCTTGGATGGGCCTTCTGTTAATCCTGAGCTGCAGGAGTGCAATGCCGCTTTTGTGGCACAGGAAGGGCTGGCTCCGCCTCCCGTACCAGAGTGAAGGGAGCTGTGGGAGCAAGTCGCACCCCAGCTGACCGCAGGAAAAAACAGGTGAGGTGTACGAGCCTCATACAGCCCTTCAGCTAATCCCTAATTCGAATCTGATTTCTTGCATTTCTCCTTTGCAGGTCTTCCATGTGAGGGGAGAGATCCACTGCACTCCAACTCTCCTGAGTCTACAGCATCCTCTGGGGCTGACCAGCAGACCTCACACCAGGTCTCAGAATTCCCCCCCCCCCCTTCCTTGGGCTCTGGGAAGTCTTGGCGGCTGACTTTCCGACCTGGATCTTCTCCTCAAGGACAGCGTCCTCCGACTGGTCTGCTGGTCTTTGGTACACTAAAGTGCACTCATATTGTTGCTTTGATTTCAGGGATAAATGTTGCTAAGTCCATCATGATTCAGGTAACTTTCAAGAGGTCCTCAGACTCCTTTTCCTGCCTCGAGACTGAGGATCATTAAAAAACCTCTGTCTCGCTTACGACTCTTAGCGGCTCAATAAACAACAGCAGTAAGAATCTTGTTGCATACTGTTGGCATGCTACAAATCTAGGAGGGGGCTCGGAACTGAGTCTTGAAATTGATTAAACTCGGGACCGGCCCCAGAAAAGACATCTCAGTTGACCCCGGAGAAACTGGGTTTAATCATTCATTAAAGCCAAATAAACTTTTTTTTCTCTCTTTCTCTTTTTCTTTCTCTTACTCTTTCTCTTTCTCTCTCGTGATCTCTTAATCTCACACTCTTGCTCCCTCGTCAATCCCATAACTGGATACAAGAGAGGATGAGAGAGATTGCTAATGCACAGATCTATCCATATATGGACTTCAAAATGTCAAAATAACAAAATGTTTTGGTTTGAATGTTGTAGTTATGTTTTGACACAATGTTATAAAAAGTCACTTCTGACAACAGTGAATCCCTTGCAGCTTGGTGGTTAAGATCTCAAACACTTGCTGTGACGATTTAGTGCTCAAGTCTAAGGGCCCGATGTAGGTAATCCCAGATTACCGATTCTTAAATACCGAATCATACCGATTGGGTATTTAAGAACAGGCAAATGGGATGTAGGTAATTTTACTGAAAAAATTACCGAATCGGTAAGTTTCGGTAATTACCAAATCGGTAAATACCGATTCGGTAATTGCCATTCATTCCTATGGGCCTGGAGGCCCATAGGAATGAATGCCATTTACCGAATCGGTATTTACCGATTCGGTAAAAGGGGGAAACATTGAAGGGTGGCAGGGTGTGTTCTGCTCGATTTTTGGGCTCTATTTATGAGTGATGGTGACTTTAAGCTTGCTACCATCCTGAATCTCTATTCTTGCCTTGTGTTGGTCCTTTTAAGGCCTTTTTGCCATACCTAGAAGCATAAACTAGAGGATAGCTGCTTAATATGATGATAGATCCCTTATTGTTGACTCTAATCCATCTATTGCCTATTGGCTTTGACATAATTATGTGTCCTTTCATGATTCTACCTATAGTAGAGGGTGGATCCTGTTGTCTTGACTTTATTATATATTGGTATGGTTTGTGTAGGTACTCTGATAGAGCTAAGTGTTATTTCATCCTTCTCAGGCCTACGAGGCCCAGAACTAGAGAGACTCCATTTTGCTTTCTGTCCCTGCAGAACTGAGATGCTTGCAGCGTAAAGGTAATGTTTTAGTTATGAGGTGTTGTTCGCTTGGAGAGAACCGGTTCAGGCCGGCCCTTGTCGAAGGATTGTATTTTTCTCTATGTTGAAGACGCAACATCGGGCTGGCCAGCTGGGGGTGCGTCCTTGGCACGGAGTGGTACAGGAATTTGGTGGGCGGCAGGTTACTGGCTGGAACTTTCCATGAGGAAACAGCATTCCATATTAGTGAAGTGCAGAGGCGGAGTCAGGGAGAAAGACTTTGGGTTGGAAGGAGTGCAGTCGATGATTGGAACGGAGAGCGTTAGAGTGCAGAAGGAGAGGAGATGGAGCAGGGGAAAAGAGACAGTGGATGCTTGGAACAGAGGGAAGACAGACAGTCAGTGAGCTGGAACCAGAGAGAGAGAAACTAGAAGCAGTATTGAGTAGCTGGTGTTCTGAACAGAGAGAGATGAAGCAATGTTTGGAGCTGAAGACAGCAGTCAGAAGTAGTTACTTATCAGGAGGAGTTGTGCTCAGCTGGAGTCTGAAGTGATGCCTTTTGGAAGAGACTGAAGTTATACTAATCTGTGAGAGCAGCTGGAGTGAATTGGACATTTGAACAGAGATAATCAGACAGAATGAAGAAGCTAGTGGAGCGAACGGTTATCAGAGCGGCAGAAACAATTAGACTGAAGCGGGAAGGCGGAGACAGTTCATGGGGGAGAGGCGTCCAGTGCAGAGTGATCAGCGCAGATGCATGTCCAAGAGTGCAGAGGAGAATCACAGACGAGGGAGGAATCCAGATGACAGCTAGAACAAGACTCCATACTAATCAGGTGATATCTGTCCTGTTATGTTAGTGCCCATGAAACATTAACCTTGTATTACTAATCCTTTTCCTTTCATCGGTGTGCAGTCTATTTACAGTCCCTGTTAGTAAGATGTGGATGTGGTCTTTACAGAGACCCTGCAGATCTGTGTATGTGTCTATTATGTGTTGCTATTGTGGTTATTGTAATAAAGATACCCCAGTTCCTAGTGAACCATTGTGCAGAGGTTGTTATTATTAATGAAGCTAACCTTTCTTCTAGTCAGGTGCAGTCAGGTGAACGGATGCATCTCCCGTCCATGTGAATGGTAACTGAGCAAGGGGGTGGAGGAGAACTTGTATTTGATGATAACCTTTGCATAGTGAACCAGTGTACCTCTTATTCTTGTATGAAAAGGTAACCTGTTCTTCTAGTCAGATGTTACTGTGAACAGATGCTACCCCTGATCAGGTAAGTGATAACTGAATAAGGGAGAGAGGAGCTCTTGGATTGAAGGATAAGTGGTACATCATCTAATTTGGCAACTATTGTGTGATCCAGAATATTGTAGTACTATACCCCTGATGAATAGTGAGACTGATCCCTTTATGTAATGGTAATCATAGGATATACTGCCGTCTGGGTAGAGAGGTCTGGGTTCGCATGGGACCGCGAGGCCGCCGATTCTGATACTGCCGTCTGGGTAGAGAGGTCTGGGTTCGTATGGGACCGCGAGGCCGCCGATTCTGATACTGCCGTCTGGGTAGAGAGGTCTGGGTTCGTATGGGACCGCGAGGCCGCTGATTCTGTTACTGCCGTCTGGGTAGAGAGGTCTGGGTTCGCATGGGACCGCGAGGCCGCCAATTCTGATACTGCAGTCTGGGTAGAGAGGTCTGGGTTCGCATGGGACCGCGAGGCCGCCAATTCTGATACTGCCGTCTGGGTAGAGAGGTCTGGGTTCGCATGGGACCGCGAGGCCGCCAATTCTGATACTGCCGTCTGGGTAGAGAGGTCTGGGTTCGCATGGGACCGCGAGGCCGCCAATTCTGATACTGCCGTCTGGGTAGAGAGGTCTGGGTTCGCATGGGACCGCGAGGACGCCAATTCTGATACTGCCGTCTGGGTAGAGAGGTCTGGGTTCGCATGGGACCGCGAGGCCGCCGATTGATTGACATTATAGGAAGTCTGGGTATGTATATTGGGAATTCCCTGTCCTTAGGTGGTAGATATATGTTGTTACCTATTGTAAATAGGCCCTAGGGAGGGGGAGGTGGTAACGTTCTGGCTGAGTTAGTGATGCTCTGATGAGCTGGTCCTATCTAATCTGAAAAACCAGGCAGAACAGCGTGTCACTTTGACACCCTGTTGCACCCCTCAATTGTGTATGGGTGCACATGTTGCAGACATACATGCCCTGTCTGCAACATGGCACTGTTGGAAAAGCAAAAAAAATGCTTTTTCAAGTGTTTTCATTATTTACCACCAACTTGTAGTTGGTGGTATATAACGAATCCTAAAAGGGGAAAAGCACTCAATTGAGTGCTCCCTACATAGCAAAATCGGTAATTTACCGATTCGGTATTTTAAGGAATCGGTAATTTACCGATTCCTTAATATACCGATTCGGTAAATTACCGAATCAGTAAAATGCCCACCTACATCTCATTTTCCAAATACCGGTCGGTAACGGCCGAAATTACCGAATTTTGGCCGTTACCGACCGGTATTTGCCTACCTAAATCTGGCCCTTACTGTCTTGCTGGTTGTTTTTTTGCTCTAATTTCTTGTCAAATTCATATTTTTACGTTACATACTGAAAGGTGATCTCACTTTTTAAATTGGTTAATATTTTTCACTCATAATGGGATAGAGGAGTGCAGCAAACTGGGTTGTTTCGCTGATGCCCCCCAATTTTTTGCCCCCATTTGGACTGCAAGATGCAGGGTTTGTCCCTAAAAATAATGTAAAGTGGTACACCCAATTGGCAAGGTACTTTGCCCCCTTCTAAGTCCTTAGTATATGGTACCAGTGGTACCCAGGGCAAGGGTGGTAAAGGGGTCACCAGGGATGCAGCACCGTTTGTACCACCCTGTGTGACCCTAGTAAAAGTGGGTCTGTAGGCATGCAATGGAAGCCTGCATCACAGCCTGTCTGCTATAGAAAGACCCTGCACAAACCATGTGCTGTATTGTCCCTACTACTGCTTTATCATAAGTAAGTCACCTCTAAGGTTGACCTCCTACAGCCGAGCAGGCAGGATGGATTATATTAATGGTGTGGATATTTATGTTACATATATATCTCTATAGGAACCCTGTAAAGCAAGATTTACTGTATGTAACCGGCGGTCCATAGGATAACATGGGCTGGCTACAGAGCAAACTCGGGATAGCCAACTCCATTACGGCACCACCAAACTGTTTCATGTTGGATGTCAAACACCATACTTTTTCACTTCCAACACGATTCTCGTGTTGAGTGTGTGCTGTCACGCACAAAGGTGTCACCCTGAGTGTGTTCCCACCTGAGAAATAGTGCTCCAGTCTCTTGGCAGGCTTCCCCAAGCCATTTGATGGCAAGACAGGAGTCTGTCCTCCTGGTGGGTGGTGCTTACATTTCCCCAGGATGGAGACAATGGCCTGGATAGGAAGGTGGTCACACCTCCTCCCTCCCAAGATGGCTAGTGTTTACTGTAATCAAGGCAGAGAGCCTCAAAGGTTTCACCGCCTTTGATTGATGTGTAATTAACTTGTCCCCCAGTTTAGGACAAAGCCCTTCCTATGCCTCAGGCAGATTAGCATGCAGGCAGGTGGGATAAGTAGCCAGTCAGGAGTCTTACACTCCCAAAAGGCTAGCCACACTTTCAGGGGGGCTACGAGGTCTGTACAGTCAAGGAAGTGTTTTGCCATTTTGAAAAACCCTGAAAGTAGAGAGTTCTGAGTAGAAAGGTGACATACACCCACAGGATGTTGCCACCTCAGGGGTCGATTAGCCGCTGGGAGTAGTAGGCCGTTGGCCTATTGGCCTCTGTCTCTCACACTCTTGATGCTCCTAAACTACGATTTAAGTGGCTCCCCTGGTGCCAGAACCTACGTTCTGTACACGATTCTGAGGAAGGACACCAAGGAGCAACTGGTCATCAAAAACAAGATTTAGATTCTGCCAAAAAGCAAAGCGAGGATACTTGAGTGTTCTGAAGGGACCATATACTGGAACTGCATGAATGACTTCAGCTGAAACTCAAAACTCCCCTCAAGTGGGAAGCCTGTGGATCCCAGAAATTGAGTCAGACTCCCCTGGACTATTGTGACTAGTCCCCTGCAAGCTGAAAGTAAGTCTTTCTGCTATGATTGTGCCACAGGAAGTGCCATGCACTGGGCCTGCTGTGAGCTATCCCAAAGAAAAGAGGTGACGTGCATGCCAGAAGATGTAGTTGGGCTCACACCAAGTTTAGATTCACTACTGCAATCCCTGTGACCTCCAGGTGTCGAAGTAACTTGGGATTACCTGTACTGCAACCAAGACAAGCTGGTCACCAGCATGGTAACCGGCCCCTTAAGTGACTTCTCCAGCTCGAGCGGAACTCACAGGGACAGCGACTGATGTTGGCAATAACCCCACTGCTGTGTCCCTACATCCTCAAGGTGGCGTCGTCTAGCTTGTGGTGAAGCATCTTTGATGTGACAGCTCCCATGTTTGACAGCTGAATGGCGACCTCTGCACCCAGGTCGGCCAAGCAAGGTAGAAGAGATCCAGCTCTGGAATCTGGTTGCTGTGACCCCAAAGAACTCTACCTAGAGGGGAATCTAACAACAAAGTATTGTTTTGCTAAGTGCTGCATGACAGTCAAGACACCTCTGCACCCAGACTACCTGGGCAAGGCGAAGGAGAAGTGACTGTTGAGGCTTGGTTTAGGGACTCACTAGAGCTTAACTTCATGAGAGTATGTTTGAACTCACCCTGCAGGTGACTGCGAGTCACATGTGTTTTCCCCCATTGACTTCAATATGACCAGTTTATTTTTAAATGCTTTAAAAATCCATAACTCCAGTTGCATATAAGATACAAAGTTCATTTTGGTGTTTATATATTTATATAAAAATACACTCTATGTTGATAACTTGGTTTTGAATTTCTTTTGAGTTGTGTCAATTACTTATTCACCATAACAGAGCTGTAAAATGCTTAACACATGTTCCTCCGGTAATGCCTGATTGCTCCTAGCCACTCTGCCAGGATTGAACTAAGGATTATTGTTTTTGAATACAAGTATCATCCATTGTGTATTGTGTGATTATTGCATTGTAAGGCCTCCCAGCCATACCAAATAATATTCCACCTTGAAACAAGGAGAGGATGAGATTGCTAAAGCAATGGTTTTTCCAAATATGGACTTCAAAATGTAAAAATAGCAACATGTTTTAGCTCGACTGTTGTAGCTATGTCTTACTCAGAGCTATAAAGAGTCCCTTCTGGCATAGTGAATTTGGTCTCAGACTATCACTCTAAATGTTAGTGGTTTGAATCCTAATTTCTAAATGATAGTGTACATTTTGATTTAAGTTTTGACACTTTATTTGGAAGGATTTCAATCCATAAAAGTAACATACATATAACAAATAAACATTTCATCCCGTTAAAACATTAATAAATATTAGCAGTATATTAGCAATAAATTGCATAAATGTGTTAAAGTGATAAAGTGCCACGTGTCCTCACAGCATGTCTTAAAAGTTAGCCTACTTTTTTTTAAAACAGTTTTTATTAACATAACTAAAATCAGTACATGGACGATCAAGAATCAGCAATGCATAAACACAGATTGGACATTGCGGTATTGCAAGTAAAATAGTACAATGCGGAATAGACACCCATAAGGTTACAATTAAGTTGGTCGTCTCAGGGCAACATGTAATTTCAATCATATTTAACAATCTGGACTTGGGAAAGGTAAAAAGAGAACAAAGGCACATGAGGACTAGAAGGATGGGGTAAGGGAGGGGGTGGTCTCTCCATCTCTCATTCCCCGGGCTTTGCCCTGTTATGGTTTGTCTCTCTTTTTCCAACGCCATATTCAATCCGGTATATTTAAGCCAAGGAGTCCAGATTTTGTGAAACTTTCGTGGGCATCCTCTCGCCAGGTTTTTCACTTTTCCCGCCACCCTTTAGAGATCCATATGGGCCTTCCACTCAATAAGTGTGGGTGAGTTTGTGGCTCCCCACTGACCGGCTATATCCCTCCTGACCACTATGAGCCCTAAATTGCATATGAGGAGATTGCTGCGTGGTAGGTCTTTCTCGTTGGGAATGCCCAATAGGGTGTACTTCGGCTCCAATACTAATTGCGTCCCCAACACTTTATTTAGTCCCCCCAATGTTTGATTTTAATACATTTGACTACAATCCCTGAGCGTGTGTATGTATGTATCCTGTTCTGTTTTGAATCGCAAGCACTGAGGTATCTCTGCTCTGGCCATAGTGTGGAGACATGCCCTATCGAAATATACTTTAGGGAGAATCTTAAATTGTATGAGGCCTAGTTGCTGTTTAATGGCCAATTCCCTCGAGTACATCAGGGCCACCTCCCAGTCAATGTCCTCTAGAGGCCCGGTGGTGTTTTCCCACTTGGCTCTGAGGGGTCCCAATTTATCTGGGATATTATTCATCAGTGTTTTACAGGTCCATGAAATAGATTTGTTGGAGAGCTCTTCCTGAAGTAATCTGCCTTCTAGAGGGGCGAACTCTTGGATGTCTGCGGTATCTACCCCCTCTGCTTTCCTGGTGTGTTGCAGCCTAAGAAATGAGTATCTATGAGTGTTACACAGTTGATATATACGTTTGAGCTTGTCAAAGGGAGCCAAAGTGCCTCCTTCCATGATGTCACCATTAAGTCCCATTTTTTAAGCCATTGGAGTTTACCAATCTTTTGCAATCCCAATCTCGATCCCTCTCAAAGGGGGGTCTCCTTCCTGATTCGGTTGTCCCACCCCATCTGTCTTTCCTCTCCCCTCCAGGCCTCCATTTCTCCTTGTGTGGCCGGCAAAAGCAGACGAGTTCCCTTGACTCCATATAGGTACTGGAGATATGTACGGTTACTAAACTACAATCATTCTAGGGTGTCGGTGGGGTGGTCTCCAGCCCCGTGCCCAAACTCATTAACCACTATAAGGTGGGTTGCCCTGTAGTACGGTCTTATATCTGGTAATGTGAATCCCCCATTGTATTGATTTAGCTGAAGTGTTTTTTTAGTGTGACTCTCGAATGCCTTCCATCTCACAGTAATGTACGTAGGTCAGTGTTTATCATGTTAAATATATCCTCAAGTACTCTGCAATATGTGTTTTGAAACACGCGGAGCAATTTCGGGGGCTTAATTATTTTGTATAGTGCTGCTCTTCCCATTATCATTACTGGGAGTGGTCTCCACCTCTCAACATCTCTGTGAAATTCCGTGAGCACCCTCCTGATATTCTGGTTGAGGTTACTCGCGTCATTTGTGGTGATATATAGACCTAAGTATCGGAATCCCTCTTGGGCTACCAGAAAGCATCCCGGGTGCTATCTGCTGTCTATGGGCTCCCCTGCCGAAAAAAGACTTGTCCCAATTAATGCTATACCCTGCGTGTTTTCCATACTCCTGGAGTGTCCTGTCGGGGTTTGCGATGTATAAAAGAATGTAATCGGCATAGAGGGATATGCGTTCATCTGGAAGGGCTTCTTCATTGTCCTTAAAACGATTAAACCCTGGGTGCTTCCTAGTTACACCGGCCAAAGATTCCAATACCAGTGCAAACAGCAACTGGGACAGGAGGCAGGCCTGTTGGGTGCCCCTCTGGACCTGGAAGGCCTCCGAGGTCTCTTTAACTTAGACCCTGGCTACTGGATTGGAGTAGAGCAGTTCCTCCCAGGCTATAAAGGCTGGGCCAAACCCAAACTTCTACAGGGTTTTGTCTCAGGAATGGCCAATTCTCCATGTCCAAGGCCTTCTCCGCATCAATGGAGAGGAGCACTTGGGCTGTGGAGCTATTCTTTATCATGTTCATCCGGTTGGCTAGTCGGCACAATTAAGTCTTGTTGCACGTCGTTGCATAAATCCGGATTGGTCCCAATGGATGAGGTACGATATTACTGTCAGGAGGCGTGTCGCCAAAACAGTGGCCAGTATTGTGGTTACGATATTCAGTTAGGATATAGGTCATTAAGAACAACATTTCAATGGGGTTTTTCCTGGTTTGTGTATAACTACCACTGAGGCATTTCAAAGATCTAGCAGGAGTGTCTTTTCTTCTAGGGACGCCTGGAACATGTTCAAGAGGCATGGGGCTAGTAGATTGCCGTTGCGTTTTATAAATTCTGCCAGAAGTCCATTCGGGCTTGGATCCTTTCCTGACTTTTGATTACCAATTGCATCCCTCACTTCCTCTAGGGTCAAATCCCCCTCTAAAAACTCTCAATCCGGGGGCGTGGCCAAGATGGCGGGCTGAAGAGACGCTCTTCCCGTGAGCTCCTGAAGCCCCGGAGCCCTTGACCCTTCCTGCGCTGCGGATCTCCCCCGGATCAGGCGCAGGGGACAGCGGAATCGACCGAGAGCCTGGTCGGTGCTGTGCTGTAGCCTCCGGGAGCGTTGGAGCAGGGAGCGGCGTCTAGCTGCGCTGGCCCCTGGACCGGGCGGGCGTTGCGGCCCGGACGCGGCGCACCGAGAGTGGAACGGCTGCCCCGCGGTGACCCGGGGCGGTGGTGAGTTTCCGGGCCGCCGACCAGCGAGGAGTCTGCTACGCCCCCCTCCGGTGACGCCGGGGGCGCCCTAGCGGGCAGTGGAGGAGGACACGACGGAGCGGCGCCTCACTCGCCTGCCTGGAGGAGGAGCCGGTGAGGTGCGCTACGCGACCCCGGGGATTGCCGGAGCCGAGAGGCCTTGTCGGCCGCAGACGCCAGCGGACTTCTTGTCTGGGGCCCCGGCTGCGAGAGAGCCGTGCGGGGGCCTGGTGGGCGCCTCTGCCCGCCCGGCCGGTTGTGGCACAGCATTTGGAACAGTTGGCAGAGGGCCACGACGTGACTTGGCGATCCCGCCCGCACCCGGGCTGCTGGCCCCTGTCCCTGAGCTGCCGGCCTCACTCCCTGGTGGGCATCTAGTGCCGGCGCGCCGCCCCCGGGGCCTTTCACACATTGATCATCTGGTGCATGCTGCCTTGGAGGGGCCCAGTCCGTGCTGAGTGTGGTGGGGCACGTCCGGGCAGTGGCGGCTGAGTGACGAAACGCTTGACGCCCCTGTGACGCTGTGTTGCTCTGCTTCTGGACCGCAGTGGACCTTCACAAGGGCATTGCAGTTGGATACCCTTCCTCGCCCGCCTGCAGGGGTTCATTGGTTTGACAGCGACGGTTCTGCCCGACACCGGGCCACGGCACTTTGGGCCTGTCCTCCGCCCTAGCCCCCTGGTGGGCTTCCTGGACCCGGGTGCTGGCCCTGGGGCCCCTTAGATGGTGGCCGGAGTGCGCCTGTCTGGTGTTGAGTCGCACGAAGCGGCGAAGCTGACCCGGACGACTGTGGACTAGAGCGACGGCCGGAGGCCTGGCGGCGGGGGAGTGACCCGCTTCGAGGAGGCGGAGGAGTGCCGGGAGAGTCTTGCAACTGGGGCTGGTCGTGATCCTCCTTTGTCTAGTTGGCTGGGGAGCTTTGGCTACGTCGCCCGGGCGGGGGTCGTTGCCCGGACCCCCCGGGTTGCACTGGCGAGGCCTGCTGCTGGAGCCCACGTGCTTTACGGACGCGCTCACTTTCAACCGGCTTTCTCTTGCTGCGGAGCGCCGTCGCCTCTGCGATGTCGGGCAACAGAGGGGGTAAGAAGGGTGAGCGTACCCTGCCCGAGATGCTGAACAGGGGCGCCCCGAGGCAGGACAGATCCCAACCAGTGCCGAGCCCCTCGACCGGCTCTCGTGGAGCAGAAGGAGGAGAGCCCCCGGTCACCAGGTCCTATCTGGAGTCGCTGTTTAGCACGCTCAGGGAGGACTTTCAAACGCTGAAACAGGAGGTTGCTGGCGAGGTCCGAGAGGTGAGGAGGGAAGTCGATTCGCTTGGAGAACGGGTCGCCACCATTGAAGACGCTAATCAAGCCAGGGACGAGGAGATCACGCAGCTGCAACAGGAAGTGGTACGGCTCAGGGATCAACAGATCGACCTGCAGGCCCATGCCGAGGATCTTGAGAACCGGTCCAGGCGCAACAACATCAGGGTCAGAGGCGTCCCGTCCAACGAAGAAGGGGAGGACATCGCGGCCTACCTGCGGGGTCTGTTTCGGGATATCCTTGGAGAAGCGGAGGACTTTCCGGTGAGGATTGACAGAGCGCATAGAGTTGGGCCGCCGCGCCGAGCTGCGGCGCCGCCTCCGGATATCTTGGCCTTTCTGCCGGACTTTCCTCTGAAGGAGAGGATCCTCCGTGAAGCACGTCAGAAACAACCGGTGAGCTTCGGAGGGCACCAAATTGCTTTATATCACGATCTGTCCGCGATCACGTTGCAGAAACGCAAATCCTTCAAAATCGCAACGGATTTCCTGAGGGAGCATGGCACGCAGTACTCCTGGGGGCACCCCTTCAGGCTTATTTTCCGATGGAACGGAACGCTGCATCAAATGAGATCCCTCCAGGACACGTGTGGAGTGCTGGGTATCACCGCTACGGATGAAGACACACCAGCGCCTCGCCGACGCACTTCTAGAGAGGGCTGGCAGACAGTTCGTCGGCGCCGGACCACACCTCAACCATCTAGGCCGGACTCTCCTACGATCAGGGCGGACATGGACAGCGCCATAAGGGAGGTATCCGGCTCCACATCGCCTAGTGACGTGGCCGTGACGGCCTGAGCATCATCCGGGGGGAGATCGTCTTGGCATCACTGGCACTGCAGGTTTGAGGGTTCCGGGGGGGGGGCCCTGGGGGAGCATTGATGGTGGCTGGACGTCCACTCGGACACTTTACCACAGACTTGCCCATTAGGGGCTGGACTGGGACACTGGGGATTTCCGTGAAGTTGGGGTTGTTGTTGTGGGGAGTGGGAGGGGAACTGGGTAGGTCTGCGGAGGTGGAGTGGCGGCGTGGGGAGTTGGGGTGTTTGGGG
Organism: Lissotriton helveticus; assembly: GCF_964261635.1. Lineage (NCBI taxonomy): Eukaryota > Metazoa > Chordata > Amphibia > Caudata > Salamandridae > Lissotriton > Lissotriton helveticus. The sequence goes on from NC_136063.1 coordinate 668,039,046, forward strand.
ATTGTTTGGGGTGTGGGGATGGGGGGGTTCGGGGTTCGGGTTGTGCCTCATTTGTCTCATGTTGTGCTACTTGTGCTCTTCTGCCGCTTCACAGGGGTGGGGGGGGGTCCACTCGGGTGGGGATTCGGTCTGTAGGCTGGGTGCCCGCTGAGGTTCCATGTAGCTGTTACTGTCTTGTCCTTTCCACGCTGGGCCGATGGGTGAGTTGTCGTGCTGGCTCTGCAGGGCTTTGGTTCCATCACGTGCTGCCTAGCTGGCTGGGACCTTCTGATGCTTCTGGCCCACTTGTCACCGACCTGTTGATGCCCTTGAATGGTCCTCTGGGGCACTTGTTTCGACCTGCTTTCCCGCCTTGTGAGGTGTTAATGCATTCAGGCCCACTTATCGCTGTGATTTCACTGTTTGTTCATGGCCCTGAGGATTGTGACCCTTAATGTAAAGGGGTTGAATAACCCGGTCAAACGCAGGGCGGTACTGTCCCTCCTTGAGAGCACCCAGGCGGATATCTGCCTTTTGCAGGAGACTCACCTCCTGGCCCGTGACTGTCCCAGGTTGAGGTCTCCGAAGTTCCCGGTTCAGCTTTTTTCCTCTGGGACGTCTAAAACAGCGGGGGTCGCCATCTTGGTGTCTGGGAAGTTCAAGGGGGAGGTACTGCACAAAGTGGCGGAGCAAAAGGGGAGGCTCCTGGCTTATAGGGTTAGGATAGGGGGTTTCTTTTTCACGGTGGGCTCAGCATATAGCACTAATGATCGCCAGGATTTGTTTTTGCAGTCTGCCTTAGCTGACATCGCGACTACCCCAGACAGGCACATACTTATTGGCGGCGACCTGAATATGGTCTTTAATTCATCTTTAGATAGGTCCGCGCAGCGCCACCCCCAAACTGGGGAATTCTCGCAGCTTAGCGCCTCGCACTTGGGGGACCTGGACATGCACGATTTATGGAGACACCTACACCCCACTTCTAGAGCCTATTCCTACTACTCTCACGCACATAGGACTTACGCCAGACTGGACTACCTCCTAGTGTCGGGACCGCTGGCTGCGCTAGCGACTGCTTCTGACATAGGGGTTCTCACGCTGTCGGACCATGCTCCGGTGTCGGGCTGTTTCCAGCTGCCGCCGGTATCTCCTTCACGCGGGGTCTGGCGCCTCCGAGATACCCTGTTACATAGGCGAGACGTACTGACTAAGATTCGGACTGCGATTACTGGGTACCGGGAACACAACGAGAACGATGATACCTCCCTGGCGACGCAGTGGGCAGCCCTGAAAGCGGTGCTCCGGGGTGAGTTCATTTCTATCTCCTCGGCTGAGAATAGGGACAGACAGCGGAAGAGGGACGAGCTTACTAACTCGGTTCGGGAGCTAGAACTGGTGCACCAGAGGACGGGGGCCCCCAGAGTCTGGAGGCAACTCAAGGCGGCGCGGAAGCTTCTCTCTGCGCTGGACTTGGACAGGGTGGAATATGCTGCGCTACGCCTGAAACACGCATACTATACTGGTGGTGACCGCTGCGGCCGGTTGCTGGCGAACAAACTTCGAGTGCGACACCAGCTCCAGAAGGTCAAGGAACTGTCGGTGCCCGGGGGAGGGTTGGCCTCTGAGGACAGCCAGATTGCAGACGGCTTCCGCAGATACTATGCGGATCTATACGCCGGTGAGCCTCCCTCGGCCCAGGCCGAGACCGAATACCTCGCATCGGTCGACCTTCCTATACTCACGCCGGAACAGGCGGATCACCTGGAAAGGGATATCCGCCCGGAGCAGGTGATCGGGGCTATTTCCCGACTCAAACATGGGAAGGCCCCGGGACCCGACGGTTATACTCCACTCTTCTACAAAACATTTTGCCAGGAACTAACCCCACTACTGACGCGACTTTTTAACTCCTTTGCAGAGCCCGGGGCTATCCCCCCGGACCTACTGGGGGCGACGGTTTCGGTTATCCCTAAACCGGGGAAGGACCGTACTGAATGCGCGTCCTATCGACCGATCTCGCTGCTCAATGTGGACCTCAAGCTCTACAAGGGAATTCTGGCGGCGCGTTTGGCGCCTCATCTCCCGGGATTGGTGGACCCGGATCAGGCCGGGTTTGTCCCGGGTCGGCAGACGGTGGACAACACCAAGAGGGTGATCCACGTTTTGGAGAAGGCCTCCCGGGTCCCTGGGGAACGTATGCTGCTTTCGGTGGACGCGGAAAAGGCGTTCGACCGCGTGCACTGGCCCTACCTTGAGAAGGTGCTTTGCAAACTGGGGATGGGTGAGAAGTTCCGTACCCTCATCTTCAACTGTTACAAATCTCCTACTGCGACCGTGAGGGTCAACGGTTGCAACTCTGCCCGATTCGCAATAGAACGGGGAACCAGACAGGGGTGCCCTCTATCCCCACTGCTCTTTGCTCTGTACATGGAGCCGTTTGCTCAGAGGATTAGGCGAAACCTGGCAGTGACGGGTGTCCGGATGGGGGGTTACATTCACACCATCAGCCTGTATGCGGATGACGTGATCTTTATGTTGGACAACCCGAAAGAAGCGCTCCCTGCTTGTCTTACTGAGCTGGACGTTTTTGCGGCAGTGGCGGGGTTTAAAATGAACATGAGCAAGTCAATGGCCCTTGACGTCTCGCTCGCCTCCGCTACCAGGCTGGAACTACAAGAAAGATTCCCCATGCAGTGGTCTAGAGACCTGATCCCGTATCTGGGGGTACTGCTGGCACCATCCCTACCTGCCATGGTCACCGCTAACTATGCGGCCCTAGGGAAGAAACTAAAGGAGGAGTTGCTCCGTTGGAGCAAAGGTACGCTCTCGCTGTTGGGGCGCATCGCTGCTGTAAAAATGACTCTCCTGCCGCAGGTGCTGTACCTATTTCGGGCCTTACCGCTACAACCGCCGAAAGGGTGGATACGGCAGACCCAGGCCGACATCGCAAGATTTGTTTGGCAGGGTCGTAAGCCCAGACTCCGGAGAGCCCTTTCCACGCTGGCGCCTGAGTCTGGTGGCCTTGGCATCCCGGACTTGCACAAATACTTCCAGGCGGCGCAGCTGAGATACTTGGTGGAGTGGAGTAAATGGGAATCTGACAGACACTGGCTGTTTCAAGATCAGGCGGTGGCGGGTAGGACTCTACAAGAGATACCCTTCCTGCGCCGGATTCATCGGCCCCCTAATCTCTATGCGTCCTTAGTCACGCAGACCACGCTTCGGGTTTGGGATGCCGTGAGTGTTAGGAATGGGCTCACCACCTTCCCGTCGCCGCTCACGCCATTGGCGGGGAACCCCGACTTCCGACCCGGGACGGAACCTGGAGCGTTTTCGCTCTGGCAAGCGGCCAAGTGCTGTGCATTGGTTCATATTTATGGCTCGGAGGGCGCTGTGCCGTTTGATGATCTGCGCAGGGAATACCATTTGCCCGAGACGGAACGTATGCGTTACATGCAGGTCCGCCATTGGGCGCTACAGCCGCAGGTGCGGGAGCTGGCCGATCGCAAACTCACTCCATATGAGATGTGGCTTGCGACACGTTCTTCGGATGCCAAGCTCATCTCGGACATTTATCGGCTCCTACAACCCCCCGCACACCACTTTTATAACCCCGGGAGGGCTCGCTGGGAACGTGAGCTGGGGAGGGCGTTGAGTCACAAGGAATGGGACGACATCTCCTATAGAGCACGGCACTCGGCATACCACACTGGTCTCACGGAGACCTTTACGAAGGTATCCACGTACTGGTATTACACGCCTCAGAGATTGCACGACATGAACCATAACATCCAGGACACGTGCTGGCGCGAATGTGGGCAAACAGGTACACTCACACACATTTTATGGGATTGCCCGTTGCTGGGTCCGTACTGGCGGGAGGTCTTAGATGAGCTAGACCAGTGCTTTGACATCGAACTGCCACGCCTTCCTGCCTATGTTCTACTGGGGTTACCCAATGGTCTGATGTACCCACTGCGATCTAGAAGGGGGAGACACATTGCGATCGCTTTAGGCTCCGCGATCCAAAACATACTGATATTCTGGCGCACCACCACTCTTCCCACTATCACGGGCTGGCTGCACAGGTTGTGGCATGTTTTGGGGATGGAAAAGATGTCCCTCACGGTGGCGGGGGATGTGGACAAATTTGATGACCTGTGGCAGCCTTTTAGAGTCCTGTTGCAATCAGAGTTCAAGGAGATCACTTGTCCACGATATCTCAGGCTGATGCGATTGACTGCCCCGATTCCATGATTGGTGAGGGGGAGAGGATGGGATGTAAGCAGTGCTTCTTGGAGGATATGAAGGGCTATTGGACACTAGCACAGGCACGGGCAGGGTTGGGGGAGTTCGGGCAGGGAGGGGAGGGAGTTGGGGGGGTGTTTTCTAATTTAGGTTTGGGATGGGTAAGTCATGTCGCTTATGCTCCTGATGGGGCTCTGTGGGCGTATAGTTGGTCATATTTTAATGCTGATGGCGTCTCTGATGAGAGTCTTTGCTTTGCATTATCGTGATTACCGTATTCCTTGTATGTATTGTTTTTCTTTGTTGTGGAAACGATAATAAAATGCTTTAAACCTAAAAACTCTCAATCCTCTCAGGAAAGGGCGGAGGCTTCTACTGTTTGCAATTAGGAGTCTTTTTGGGCGTTGTCTGGCATTGGTCTGGCCTTGTATAACTCTGTATAGCAGTGGGCAAAAGAGTTCGCTACACTTGGGGATGTAATGTGAATCGTGTAAATATGTAGATATATTTAAGCATGTTTTACTTCCGGATAATTGAATAACTCATAAAAACATGGCTCTACACTACCTGATGTCATGGTATTTCTTTTTAAAAAGAGGGATAGAGAATAACCTGGTGTAAAATTCACAGAATTTACAAGAAAATAGATAGTGTGACATAGTTTGGCCTGTTTTTTTATCACACAGGCAGGGAATAGCAGCAAGGTTTGGCTGATACCCAAGTGGGAAGCACAATAAGTATTTGATGATGTCAGCTCGAAAACTAAACAACAAAGAGTGCTCCGATCTCCTGCAAGGCTGCAATAAATAAACGGGGGAGACACTGAGGCACTCAAAGACAAATATGCAGTGATCATAGTTTTCCCTTATGTGCTTTTGAGGCAACTTTAATCCTGCACCGATTCATAAAAAACTGAGGCTACATTTTGATTTAATAGTATTTTTCTTCTTAAACATTCATAGTGAAAGATCATTGCATTCTTCATAAGAACAACACGTTAGGGTTTAATGTCTTTGTTTGGTCTCAATTCTAGAAAGCAAGGAGTCAATTGTAGCCTGGTTGTTAAGGTCTCAGATCCTCACTGTGGAGGTTGAGGATTAGGTGATAGGTGTTTCAGTGGTCATTTCTCTGTTCTAATTTCTTATCTCATTTTAAGTATATCATTCAATAAAGCCTAAAATAAATCCCTCTCTCTCTCTCTTTCTCTTTCCGCCTCTCTCTGAATCTCTCTCTTGCTCAATCTCTCTCTCTTTCTTCCATTCCATAATGGGATGGAAGAGAGAAGGAGTTTAGGAAAGTGGAATATTATGGGGTATGATTCTAAGACCTTACCACGTAATATTATCACAATATCTCAAAGATGCTTTTTGCATTCAACAACAATCATTCTTAGCTCAGTCCTAGTATGTGGCAGGGAACAGTCAGGCATTACTGGAGAAAACTTGCATTAAGCATTTTAGAGTACCATTATGGTATTGACATTACTCAAAAGAAATCCAACACCAATTTATAAAAATAGGCTTATTCTTTATATAAATCAGGAACCCAAAATGAACTTTGTGTCATACATATACCAGGAGTTATAATATTTCAAAGCATTAGAAAATAAATTAATTAAATACTGCATACATTTAACATTGTGGCGAATGGGAAATTCTGTTAGTGACAAATGGTCACTTAGGGGCTGAGTTCCTTTTCACCCTTGCAGGACAGAAATCTTTTTGGGCCCAAGTTTCAACAGTCAGAGTATTTTTAACATGCTTGGTGGATCTGGGCGCAGAGGTAACTTCTGACCTGTCTGTGGACTTTAAAACAGGGCTTTTAACATTGAGGTCAATGGGCAAAGCTGGTTAGTGACAAAGGGTCATTTTGGGGTTAAATTACTTTATAACTTCGCAGGGTAGAGGTCTTTGGGGTCCCAGGACAAAGGTTCAGCAGCTGGTTCACTTTTACCTTGGTTGTGAGTCCCTCTGTCAGGTCAGGTAGTTTGGGCTGTCAATCAACCTGAATCCGGTCATGCCAAGGCCACTTTTTCCATAGGGATGATGCCGCCAAGAAGAAGATGCAAGTACACCAGAGCAGGGTCATTGCTGATGTTGGACGCTGTTCCTGCAAGCTGCTCTCTTAATGCATTGTCATTGTTTGAAGTGAGTCAGCAGCCTGGTGACCAACACCTCTTGGTTGCGGTGAAGATAAGCCAATTGAACTTGGGCGGCTGGAGGTCCACAGGAGTGAGGTAATAGCTCAAGACATTAGGGAGAACCAGACTACAACTCCCAACCACTTTTCTTTTGGCGATCTTTCGGCAGGCCCAGTGGCCAGAACTTCTTTGGCTTCAGCATGTTGTTTTACCTGCAGCTTGCAGGGTACCGATTCCATCAGTCCAGGAGAGTCTGAAACTGCCTCTGGCTCCCACAGGGGTCCCTCTGCCAGGGAGTGCTAAGTTTTGGCCATGGACAAAAGTATAGCAGTTCCAAGCATTGGTGCCACAGGGACCCGGTACCCCTCTCTTCCTGTGCGGCAGGGCAAAGTCCTGTTGTCGGTTAAAACCATCTTCTTGCTGTCCTTTCCTGAAGTATGACTATCAGACCTAAGTTTCTGGTGTCAGGGGTGTCCCTTAAATCCAGGATTTAGGGTAGTTAGATGTGTGGGAGCAAGGAGCCAATGGGCATTTACTCCTTACTGCTAATCCGCCCCTGAGGTGACCAAATTTGGTGGTGTAGGTCACTTTTCTTACTCAGAACCCACTAGTCTTGCCCGCCTAAAGATGGAAGAAGTCAAATTTAGGTGTGCAGATACTCTGCCCACCCTTAGGGTTGTAGCCTGCCTTTTTGGTGATGCACAACTCCTGCATACCTAATTTCCCACCCTGCATGGGTTCAGCATGCCTAGGGGCAAGGGGGGCTTTGCCTTTCATGGGGACACAGCCTTCTTGCACACCAGAGGCGGCAAAAGTCTTTGAAGCACACCGATCTGATGTCTCACTTCACTAGCCCACTTAGGGGAGGGAGGTGTGTCCTTCCAGCCTAAGCCTTTGTTCTACTTCCTGGGAGTGTGCATACTACCTGGTAGGAGTTCAGATGTCAGTCTTGTGGTGAGCTGAGGTAGGCCTGCCAGCCAAGGTACATGTCAGCTGGGGTAACCAGGTGGGCAACCTCTAAGGTAGCCTCCTGGGTGCATACCAGCCTTCTCTTGGCACAAGATTCATGTCAGATGAGAGAAGGCAAGTTATCTAACACAAAACCTGACATATTTAGGTGGCATAAGTGAGCTAGCAACCCGTATATGCCTAGGTACTAGTTTCTTGTTATCCTATGGACGCTTATCACTTAGAGTGCACTTTAATGGTGAAGTCACTATAGATACATATGAGCATGCACTCACATGTCTACATTCTTAATACACTGTACCCTGCCCCCTGGGCTCAGGAGGCCTGCTCTAGGGGTGATGCACATATCCTGAAAGCAGTGTTGGGACTTTGCCATACATTGTGAGGATAAAGTCTAACTGGAGCAGTGAACACAGTTCCTGTAGTCTGCTATGTCAGATCTGATGTCATTAGTTTACTAGGGACACTCAGTATGGCATAACCAGTGCTGAAAGCCCTGACTATCCCTTTACCAACCATGCCCTGGGTACTACAGGCACCACTTACCAGGGACATATAAGAGAGGTAATCCCTTGTCAATCGGAGATGCCAATTAAACATCACTTTAGGGAAAGAACACTTGCACTGTGGCCTGGTTATCAGTCAAAAATAAGCATCTAGCCGTTTAAATGGGGGCAAAGAGCTAGGGAACATCTTCAAAAGTCCCGTTTCCTACAGAGAGTGGTCACTAATGCAATGATCTCTCTAAATAAATATTGTCTTCAAAATGTCAAAAAAGCGAAATGTTTTGGTTTGAATGTTGTAATTATGTTTAGACACTGAGCTGTAAATGTCACTTCTGGCATAGTGGGTTAGGTCTTAGAAGCTCGCAATGGAGGTTACAGTTCTAGTCCTGTTTTGTAAGTGATTGTGTACATTTGATTTACTATGATTACACTTGTTAAACATTCATAGTGAAAGATCATTTCATTCTGTATCACATGAAAATGTTTGGGTTTAATATCATAGTTAAGTTGTTAGAATAGGGGCTTCTTTGCAGATGCCCCCCCCCCCACTTTTTGCCCCATTTTAGACTGCTAGATGCTGGTTTGTGACTCTGATAGTGCACTGCGACCTGTTAACCAGGGCCCATGCTCCTTCCATTAAAAGTGATATAAATTGACATATCCAATTGACAATGTACTTTGCCCAATCATAAGTCCCTAGTATATGGCACCAGTCGTGGACCAGTATTGACATATCGAGGGACAAAATATCGAATTATCAATGTATCGACACCAAAGTATTGAGGGACAGAATATAGAATGCCCATCTACAAACAGGTAAGTACTAAAATATCGATTCCAAAATATATAATGTTAAAATATAGTTAACTAAAATATCGAATTTTTTAAATTTATTAAACATACTAGAAATGTAATTAAATAATGAACATATTTAATTAAAACATAATTAAAATAATGTAAAAATGCTTAAAATGTAAGAATAATAAATAAAATGTACAAAAAAATAATTGTATACATTTACTTAATATTATTAAATAATTATTAATCTTAATTATAAAATATTTAGAACATTAATAAAAATAAATTGACATACATATATAAATAAAAATATTATATAAATATAAAAATAAATAAAATATAATAATTAAATTATTAAAAATAAAAATATGTATGTTAATTTATAATGAGTGCAACAGTAGTGAAAACGTTGGATAGCGTAGGGGTAAAAATTACTATTCCCACGCCAGAGAGTGCAACAGTAGGGAAAGCGTTGGATAGCGGGAGGGTAAAAATTACTATTCCCACTTCAGAGAGTGTAACAGTTGGAAAAGAAATTATTTAATATTAAAATAAGATTAAATTAATTATCAATACCAATACAAAATTAATTAAAAATAATAACCAATTAATAACAATTAATTACCAATTAAAAAATGTACTATAAATTAATTATCAATAAATAATTAATTATCAATTAATTATCAATACATATAAATAAAATATAATATTTAATTTACTATAATTAAATTACTTCCCACCCTATTCCCCTATAAACCCACAACCCGCTCCTAATAATAAAAAATACAATTAAGAGAATTATCAATTAACCAATTAATAAAAATTAATTACCAATTTATCAAATGTAATTACCAATTATTAATTTATTATCAATCAATTGATTATCAATACATAGAAATTAAAATTAATATTTCATTTAATATAATTAGATTACTTCCCACCCTATTCCCCTATAAACCCACAACCCGCTACGGAATTAAATTACGCACAAATTAAATTACATAACATTCATTACTTTAAAAAAATTAAACATACATTAAAAAAATATACATAATGTTAACACATATACTACCATACATAACACAAAAAAAGCGATATTATGGGAATCTATATTACAAAAATCGATATTGCGGGAATCTATATTTCCTACCACAATTTCAATATTCTGTCCTATCTATATTTTGATAATTCGATATTCTGTCTATTCTATATTTTTGAATCGATATTCTGTCCATTCGATATTTTGGAATCGATATTTAGGGTGTTCACCACCAGTGGTACCCAGAGCAAGGGTGGTAAATGGATCAACAGGGCTGCAGCACAGGTTGTGCCACCCTGTGTGACCCAAGTAAATGTGTGTCTGCATTTCTGCTATTGCAGCCATGCATGAGCAGCCTGTCTGCTCGAGAGTGACTCTCCTCACACCATGTGCCGCAGAGCCACATCACTGACTTAATGTAAGTAGGTCACTCCGAGGTTGTCCTCCTGCACCCAAGAGGTAGAGGACATTATGTTAACAGTGTGGATATATATATTTACACATATATATTCCTATAGTAACCCTGTAAAGCAAGGTTTTACTGTAAGTGACCAGTGGTCCATAGATTAACACGGGCTGGCTGCAGAAGAACCTCAGGGAAGCCAGCTCCATTATGGAATGACCGAATTGTGTCATGTTTGGTGTCAAACACCATACCTTTTCACCCCCAACATAATTCCTGTGTCAAGGGTGAGCTGACATGCCCAGGAGTGAGTGTACCCCTAGGATACAGTAATCCAGTGACTAGGCGGGCTTCCCCGAGACTTTTGACGTAAAGGCAAAATTCTTCCTTCCTGGTGGGATTTTGCTGGCAATTACCCGGGATTGGCACAAAGGCCAGGAAAGTAAGGCAGTCACAATTTCTACCTACCAGGAACGCTAGTGTTTACAGTCATCAAGGCAGAGAGCATCAAAGGCTTTCACTGCCCTTGATGTGTAATTGCCTTGTACCCACTGGAGGACAGAGCCCTTGACTCCCTGTCTACCCTGGCAGGCTGGAAAATTAATTATTCAGGAGACGTACACCTCCAAAAGGGTAGCCATACCTTTAGGGTGGGCTAGGAGGTCTGTACAACCAAGGAAGGATGCTCCCATGTTGGAAGACCTCAAATTAGGGTGCTCTGGGTAAAAGGGAGTTGTACACACACAGGAAGTTGTCACCTCAGGGGCGGGTTTGCAGCAGGGACCAGTAACCCAAAGGCCACTGTCCCTCATGACCTTAATGCCCCCTAAAGTAGGATTTAAGGGGCTCCCCTAGCACCAGAACCTCGGTTTTGAACTTGAATTCAAGAAGAGGCACAAGGAAGATGACATCACCGGTAACAGGACTAAAGTTCCCTGAAAAGACCATCTACTGGAACTGTGTGTTTGACGTGTATCTGTGGCAAATGCTTGTTGCTCCAAGCAAGAGGGACCCCAGTGGTTGCCAGAAACTGAAACAGACTCCCTTGGATTGGTGTGATAAGTCCCCTGAAAGCTGCAGGATAAGCAACGTGTTGCACGAGAAGAATCGCGGACCTCTGGGGCTGTCAATAGTGAGCCTGAAGAGAAGTGGTGTTCTGCAAGCCAAGAGTAGTAGATAATCTTTCACCATGTTTCAAGCCTCTACTCCACTCCTGTCGACCTCCAGCCGCCGAAGTAACCTTGGACTACATTTTTCTCAGCCAAGGCTTGGTGATTGCCAGTTGGGTGATATACCCCTTCAGTGACATCTCTAGTCTGAGAGCAACTCACAGCAACTGATATTGACAAATACCCTTCTGCTGTGTTCCGGCATCCTGAAGTTAGAGTCGTCGAGTTTGTGACAAAGCATCTTTGGTGCGACCTGCCCTGAGGATTGACAGCTGCCAGCTTCCTCTGCACTAAAGCTGCTGAGCAAGATAGAGGAAATCCAGCTGTTGTACCTGGGTACAATGGCCCCAAATGTATCTCTGTGGAAAGAGTGGAACTCTATCTCCAAGTGTGGTTTTGTCAAGTGTTGCATGTTTGACAGCTCCCTCTGATCCCTTTCAGTACCAAGGCCAGTCAAGTCACTTCTGCACCCCCACTACTCGGGCAAGGTAACAAAGTAACGATTGTTGGAACTTGGCCTAGGGTCACGCATGACCTTATCCACAAGAGGGCTCGCTTGAACTCACCCAGCAAGGGATCGAGTGTCACATAAGCTTTCGCCCATTCATTTAATTGTGACCAGTTTGACAGTTTAACTGCATTTATTTTTGAGACTTTTAGAAATAAACACCTCCAGTTGTATATATGATACAAAGTTCATAAGCTCTGCTTTTATAAATTGTTGTTAGATTTCCTTTGAGTCATCTCAATTACTTATGAACCATGATAGTACTGTAAAGTGATTAACTCATGTTCCTCAGGTAAAGCTTGACTGCTCTGTGCCACACTAACAGGACTGAGCTAAGGACTATGGTCATCGAATCTGAGAATCACCTCTGTATATTGTGAGAATATTGCATGATAAGGCCTCCCAGACATACCAACTAATATTCCACCTTGTTGCAGCCTCCGCCTGTGCAGTCTCTCCGACTGGGGGTGCACCCTTGTCAATAGCAATGCAGGATTTCGTTGATGGGCCAACTCCATTTTTGTGGTGTTATTATAGAATAGGGTTTACCCAATAGTGCTGGGACCTGGGTATTAATTGTTGCAAAAGGGAGGTCCCCAGTCAAAGTAATTTACAAAAACAAATAGAGATTATTCAGAAGTTGCGTACATATGATTCATACCACAACTTGAATGAGGGATGTTGTTTATTCACATCCTTATTTTCATACATTTCATGTGTATTTACTTTTCATAGTTCGAAATAGTGCCCAGAGTGAGGCGAAAAGGAGGGAGGGAAGGAGGCACGTGTTTGTGAGGAATAGGGATTGTGTAGAACAGTTTCAAAAAGGCAGATGTGGTCACATAAAACATTTGTTGTTGTCATCACATGGGCGTAATAGTATAGCCCCATACATTACTAACAATAGTAAAATCTTATCCCAATAGAACCACAGTCACTATGGTCTGCTGATTGTGGGTAGGTATCGTTAACAAAGTCGACGTTTTGACCCCTGGTCAGTGTAGGTTAAGTGGCACCTTACTTTGGGGTCTTCATCAGGACTAAGGAAGTGGTGTGGGGAGTCGGGCACCTAAAGTTAAAGATAATTGAAATGAACTAGCAAATTTTTTTTTAATTAAATGTATGAAAAACGATATAGATCCAATATTGACCCAACGGCCATCATGAGTGAATGGCAGCCTCAGCGGCTAGTGGTCGGGCCAAAAGGCTCCTGATATCAGAGAGTGTGTAAAACCTAGAAAATAGGTCAATAGGTCAGTAGGTGGACTCGCAGGATGCCTACCCATCAGAGAGCTGCTCATTTAATTACAAGCTAGCGTGATTAATATTTAACAAAAAACCCAGCCGGGTTAAAAACAGAATGGAACACAGAGGATTAAAAAGGGATTGTCTCGTATTCAAGGACAAGATACCAATGGGTTCAGCTGCGTGGAGATGATTAATTTAGTTATATGCACCCGTCCGGGTTCTAACAACCATACTCTTACAGAATACAGAATCGAGCACAGGAGAGACAAAGAGTGATACCGCAATCAAAGACTCAGTGAATACAAATGAATCGAAAAAGTGAAGTGCCTCGCAATAAAGTATAATAAACTGTTGGTGATTGTTAGTATATGAGACTCATCCTAGTTTAGACACTAAACCGTTACTATAGGTGGATGGGGAATTGGCGCATATACTGTGTCTAAAAAACAAAAAATAATAAGTGCCCAAGTTGAAGCATGCTTGTATATACATGCTTCACAGTCCAATACCTGAAATTTAGTATCTTGGTTGTTGTGCGTATAGTCTTCAAAAACGGGCATAAAACGGGCTCAAATCTACAGAATGGAAAGAGAGCTTTATATAATCTCCGAAACCGCGTGGGGGCAACATCTCACAAGGAATGTGAGCAAGTGTCTAAAATATCGCTTACCGCCGGGCGCTCTGTCCAGCTCTCACGCATTAGTCGTGAAGAGTGCGGGCGGGCGGTGTATGCTCCGTAGTTATGCTAAGGAACGCATGCAGGCTCAGCCGCTAGATGCTGGCGGTACCCCGCGCCTCGTGAAACAGAAGACAGACTGAGTTTGCCGGTTTCACTAGAAATGATAGGGTGTTAGAGGGAGTGTTGCAAGCTACCTCAAATCTGTCTAGTAGCAGGTGTAGTGTTGGGCGTGTATGTACCACTAAGAGGGTCTAGGCATCCCTCGGTCGCTTGTGCAGGGGCAGGTCGCGCACCAACAGCGACTCAGGCACACACTCCGTGATGGTCGGAAGTCACGTGCACGAGCGCACGCCCCCCTTTTATTTAGCCCCGCCGGCTACGCCTGGCCGGCGGATGTAGGGATGCGTGCTACGTGCATAGACTAGAGCGTACAACAGTATTACATCCCTATCCAACTATATAAAATGTTCACAGTGTCCAAACATAATGGGACCACTAGAATTTAAAGTTCAAAATGTTGCATCTGTACTTGCATGTCCCTTGGTGGCATCTCAGGGCCTCAGTAGACAGGCATAGTCCTTTAATTTCTGACTTGGCGGTGGATTGGGCCGCAGGTTGTACCTCGGGACGCTACCTCTGCCGCGTTCCATGGGGCGGGGTGAGTCTGTGATAGTATTCGACCTGGTTGGGGATCCACGCTCCGGCTCAGGCCCCTCCGTCGGCGTCCCTGCTGATGGGGTGACTTCCACATCATGGGTCATGGCCCCGTGTGATTCACAGTTGTCATCCGTGGTCACTAGATCTGGTCTTGGCTCCGGGGATATCATTTTAAACCAGGAGGTGTTCCTTGATACTTCCTCTTCTCCCTTCCTCGCAGTGATCATGGTGCCTTTTGTGGCCATGACAGTCCATGGGCCTGGTTCGTAGGGAGTCAGGTACTTTCCCCCTGGGCGTCTATTCCTTATGATCACTTGAGCTCCCTGGCACAACCGCCTTGGTGTTGCTCTCCGGCGTCGGCTCGCTCGCTGGTTATTTTGTCGTCTCCGTTCTTGAGTATCGTCTGTGTTGTCTAGGCCTTGCGGTGTCCCCGGGGCAAAGGGGAGGAGGTCTCTGCGTTGTCCTTGGAACATGAGGGCCCAGGGTCTCCTCTGTGTGGTGCAGTGAGGGGTTCCCCGATATTCTCGTAGGAAGTCGTGCAGCCTCTGTTCAGGATCGGCTTGCTCTACCACTGCTATCCGGAACATTTTATTGAGGGTCCGCATAAACCGTTCTACTTCCCCATTAGCCTGGGGCCACTGGGGTGTGATGCGCCGATGAGTGATGCCCCTAGCCTGAAGGAATGTAGCGAACTCAGCTCCCTGGAACGGCGGTCCATTGTCGCTCCGTATTTCCTCAGGGTATCCAAACATGGAGAATATCTTCTCAAGTGCCGGCCCTACGTGCGAGAAGGCCGTGGAGTTGACTCTTTCAACTAGCGGGTATTTGGAGTACGAGTCGATAGCCACCAGGGTGTGTCCTTCCCCCGGGAAACTCCCAAAATCTATACTGATTTTGGTCCACGGTTTTGTGCATGCGTCTTCAGTAATTATCGGAGCCGGCCTCTCAGGATCACTTGTCAGCTGGCAGGACATGCAGTTCTTCACGTAGTCCTCCACCATGGTCTCCAGTTCGGGAAACCACACCTTCTCCCTCATGCGCGCCTTCATTTTCGTTGTGCCCTGGTGGCCACCATGGGCAAGTTGCGTGGCACGGTACCTGAGGCTCCACGGTATTACCAGGCGTGATCCCCTTAATAGGACTCCTTCATCCGTGGCGCTGAGCTCGTGGCGGACATGCCAGATCTTCGTGAGATTCTCCTTGTCTGCCGCGTTCCAGGAGTTGGGTGGGTGTAAGAAATTTGCCCAGGAACCTTCCTGAATGGCTTGAAGTGACCTCATGTAGATGTTGTCATCAGCGGCCGCTTCCTTGATTTCTGCCATCGTCAGGCATTGTGGACAGGACGTGAGAGCTACCCATTGAGCGTATTCCTCGCAGTCATCGTCAGTTGGTGTCGGATCCTGTGGCAAAGAGTGGCGCGACAGGTAGTCAGAAGGATTTTTGGCCCCTGGGCGGTATACCACCTCCATTCCATACGATTGAAGTTGGATCACCCATCTTTCTATGCGTGGTGGTGGATGTGGCGCAGTTCCCTTGAAGAGGGGCACTAGGGGCTGGTGGTCCGTGACCATGACAAAAGGGTGGCCTTGTAGGTAAAGATGAAAGTGGCTGCAGGCCCACTTAATGGCAAGGGCCTCACGCTCTATTTGGGCGTATCTGGTCTTGGTTGGGGTCAGGGCCTTGCTGGCGAAGGCTAGCGCTGTCCATTGTCCAGGCTCATGTTCTTGTGTCAGGACGGCCCCCAGACCTACCGGGCTGGCATCAACAATCACTTCGGTGCGTTTTGCAGGGTCGAAGTATGATAGTGTCGCGTTTTCCAGGAGGGCGTCCTTGATCCCCTGGAATGCTTCGTTTTCCTTCGGGCCCCACTGCCACGCTGCATCCGTTTTGGTTAGTGCTCGCAGAGGTTCACTTCGGGTGGCTAGGCTCGGTATGAACCGGCCGCAGTAAGTGGTCATCCCAAGGAAACTCCTCACCTCCGTCGGGGACTTCGGCGCTGGGGCGTCCTTGATGGATTTGGACTTCCTGGGGTCAATCTGAATTCCCTCCTGGTTGAACACGTAACCAAAGAACTCAATGGAAGGTTGAAAAAACTGACATTTGTCTCTGTGGAGCGTCGCCCCATACGTGCTCAGTCTCTTCAGGACATCCCGGAGGTGCTTGTAATGTTCTGACGCGGTGGCAGAGTGGATCAAAATGTCGTCGCTGACGTTGATCACCCCAGGCAAGCCAGATAGAAGTTCCCTAATCGTGTTTTGGAATACCTCCGCCGCCGAAGAGATGCCGAAGTTGAGGCGCTTGTAACGTCGGAGGCCAAGATGGGTACTGAAAGTGGTGATGAATCTGCTTTCCTCTGCGAGTGGCAACTGATGGTATCCGGCATTGAGGTCAATTTTTGAAAACCACTTTGATCCATTTACGTCGGCCACTATGTTGTCCATCGTGGGGGTTAGATGTCTTTCCCTTCGGATGGCGGTATTTGGCAGCCGCATGTCGATACACAGGCGAATTTTGCCCGGCTGCTTAGGCTTTTCAACGATAACCATGGGCGAGACCCACGGGGTGGGTCCCGTTACTTTCTCAATGACGCCTAAGTTCTCTAGTTTTTCAAGTTCTTTTTCCACCAGGGGGCGAAGGTGAAATGGTATCCGGCGGTGGCGCAGTGCTGTGGGAGGGACGGATTTGTCAATGTGGAGTTTTATAGGGTCACACTTTATGCATCCGAGGCCCTTAAACAGTTCAGGAAAGCGTTCCAGTAGTTCATCTACTTGATGATCTCGGATGCGATTGGCAAAGGCTTTCAGTTTTAAATCCTCCGCGGTGTGGCTACTTAACAGCGTGTCCACTTCCCGGTCAATTATGTGGACTGTGGCCATTATTTCCGACTCGTCAGCCTGGATGGGTATTATGATTTTCCCCTTGAGGGGTAGTGGTGTGTCCGCTCCACAGGCGAAGATTCTTGTCTTGGATGGCAGCACCTCAGGCCGAGGGCGTAGCTTGTTGAATTGTTGCAGTCCCATGACATTGACGGTGGCGCCCGTGTCGATGACCGCCTTTACCTCGTTTTGCCCCATCTGCACCACACATGTGGGTTGCGGCCGTCGTCTTCGCTTGAGCTCCCTGGCGAAGGAGATGACGTAGGCCTCTTCATCCTCGGAGTCCGAGTCATCGTATATCGTGGGTAGGTGTTTTTCCGCCTGCGCCAGGGCCGGTTCGGCCAGTGACAGCTGGCGGACGGCCTTCGTGGGCACCCATGGCTGCTTGTGACTCTTGGGCTGGTTCTTCCTATGGCAGACCGACGCAAAGTGGTTTGGGATTCCACAATTCGCACATGTTTGTCCCTGGGCCGGGCAGTCCCTGGCTGCGCGTGGTTCATGGCCGCAGTAACCACATCGGGCTTGAGGTGAGGTTTTCCGGGATCCCTTTTGCATCGGGGCACGTGGTCGGGGTCGCACGGGGTCTGCGCGCTCTACCTTGACGGTTTCAGTCTTGATGGGGGCTCTGTGCAGGGCCTGTTCCATTGCCGTCGCTCTGACGTTTGAGAGCTCGTGGGATCTGGCCAGGATGAGGATGTCCTCTAGTGAAATCCCCGGTTTGCGTAGGATCTGTCCTCTCAGTGTCTTGTCCCGACACCCTTGAATAATCTGTCTCCTTATGGCCTTCGGTTGGTCCCCATCGGTGGAGCTGGCTAGCTCCCTGACGCGGGTGTGGAATTGATCCATCGACTCCCCGTCCCGTTGGCGTGCTTGCCCCAATTTGAATACCTCGAAGTCCACATTCAACTGGGGGTCGAAATGACCGTTAAGGCCGGCAACAGCGTCGTCATAGCTGTCGGCTGCACCTGTGTTGGGGAGGTGTTTGAAGAGTCGAAAGATTGCATCCCCCACGTAGTGAAGCAGTAGAGATCTTTTCACGGCGTTGTCTGTCTCCCTCGTGACCACGAAGTAGTTTTCCAGTCTCTCGAGCCAGATTTTCCACCGTGGTGATGCTGTGGGCGGGTCTATTGCCTCACTGAAAGGCGGCAGAACCCCGGTTGCGGCGTGCTGGAATGTAATGTTGATGACAGGCGCTGGCGGCTCGCGTCCCCCATGACGAACAAGTCTCTATGGTTGGTGAGGGTGTGTTCGGCGCTTGATCAGTCCCCTCACAGGCCGCAGTGACGTGTTTATCTCTCCAGGGTTCCACCCCTCTTTCCCACCAATTCGCGGCACCCACGCGGCAGCAGCGCGGCTTACGTCAGTGGGAGCGCGGGTCCAGCGGGCGGTCGGTGGTGTGAAGACGTGGACCCCCTCGATCAACAGCCAGGACCGCCTGTGCGTCGAAGATCCCCAGACCATTTGCGAATCAGGAGTCTCCAGGGTAGTGCAGGTCAGAAAACACATTGCACGCGAGATGCGTGAGACAAGGTAGGGCGTTTTCAGCCGCTCACGCAAAATGCGTGAGATTCGGCAGGGCGCGGTAGGAGCCGCGGACCACGCGAGATGCGTGAGAATTGGCACCTTGTCGCAAACGGCAGAACAGCCGATGCAGCGGCCCTGGCAACAACATCTTCTCCTCCCATGGGACAGCAGGGGGGTGAAGGATCAGGCCCAGGCAAAGGGGGGTGCGGGGGGAGAGCGCCGGCTCCGAGGAGGCAGGAGTGGTAGCCCAGCAGCCAGTGATCACGCGGTCGGCACCGCGGACAGGAGCGGACAGCTCCGACAAGGCTACGGTGTACGGGCGAGGGTTGGGCCCCCTCCGCTCGTTGCCAATGTAGTGTTGGGCGTGTATGTACCCCTAAGAGGGTCTAGGCATCCCTCGGTCGCTTGCGCAGGGGCAGGTCGCGCACCAACAGCGACTCAGGCACACACTCCGTGATGGTCGGAAGTCACGTGCATGAGCGCACGCCCCCCTTTTATTTAGCCCCGCCGGCCAGTGTAGGGATGCGTGCTACGTGCGTAGACTAGAGCGTACAACAGTATTACAGCAGGGTTATAAATTGTGATAGAAATGTATAGAATATTAATACATTTAGATTCCACCATGTAGAAATGACAGCTACGGCTATTGAGGCTGAAGGCAGTGCATACAAACATGTTTTAGGGCAAGATACCTCAAAATCGTTAGGTGACATGGTTTTCATGGTTATAGAAATGCACAGATTGCTAATAAATTTAGATTCGACAGCATGTAAAAATGGCAGCTAAGGCTATTAACAAAGGCAGTGCATGAGAACATGTTTAAAGGCATGATCTACGTTGTGGCTTTATACATATAACAGTGTTTCATATGCCAAACAAAAACCAAAATTAGTAACAAAGTAGCTGATTAAGTTCCTCGGATTATGATCTGCAGAGGGAAAAATGAAGAACAGTACCACATAAGCACATTATAGACTACTTACAGATTCTATTACGGTAAACATGCTAACTGTGCAAAACTAGTATCTTGTTCATTAAAAACCTCATGTACGTTATTGAGACGGGTCATCCATTTGCTCTCTCTGAGTGTAAGGATAGCACCAATATTGCCTCCCCTGGGGCCTAAGGATACCTTCTCGAGTACCACCCATTTCAAGGACTCAGGTGTGTGGTCTGATATTTTGCAATGTTCCACAAGGGGGGCACCTTGGTTGTCACATCTTATTCTGCTATGATGTTGAAGTATGCGTGCTTTTATCTTTTGTTGAGTTTGGCCAATGGAGGCATGCCCTCATGGGCAAATAGTGCAGTAGATCACACCGCTAGTGTTACAGTTCGTGAATGCTCCCAGGTCAATAGTTTGTTGTCTATACGTAATGAAAAAGAAATGAAATGAAAAAGTAACTTATATTGCGCAACTAAAACCCGAAGGCATCAAGGCGCCTATCAAAAAAGATTTTCAAAACGTCAAAAACAGAACTACGGGTAGGCTTGTGCAAATAGCCGGGTCTTCAGGGCCTTTCTAAAGGACTGCATATTGGGAAGGGACTTAATTTCAACAGGTAGAGCGTTCCACATTTTAGGGGCTAGGCTAGAAAAAGCTCTGCCACCCCATTTGGCTCTACGGACACGGGGTACAGATAGCAGAGATTTATTAGTGGAACTCAGATTTCTGGAGGGGGTGTAAGGAGCCAAGAGGTCTCTTATCCCACCTGGCCCATTTCTTGCTAAGGCCCCATAGGTCAGACACATTATTTTAAAGGAAATCCTGTCCTCAATCGGGAGCCAATGTAGAGATTTCCTTGCAGAGGTGGCTGACGCACGTTTGGGTAGGTCTAACACAAACTTGGCCACCGCATTCTGGACCATTTGTAAGCGCTGAAGCAGCCCCTTATTGAGTCCTGCATTCAGCGCATTACAATAATCAAGTCGGGAGCCTATGAGTGCGACCACGACTTGCTTTCTCGCCTGCAGAGATAGATAGTGCTTAATCTTCCTTAAGATGTAGATTAAGCCCCAGCAGGTAGAGATTGTTCTGTTCACCTGCTGATGCATACTGAGGGTAGGGTCGATCAGGACTCCCAAATTTTTAGCTGTGGCAGCAGGTACCGGGCATACTCCCAATTATGCGGGCCACCAATTTGCCGACCAAATGTCCTCCTTTCCTCCGAACACCAGGATCTCCGTCTTCTCACCATTTAATTTCAATGAATTGCAAATCATCCATTGAGCGACTGCCTCCATACAGAGTCTACAATTGGAGGCAGCCAAGCTGACAGGCTGGGAGAGAGAGACCAAGATCTGGGTGTCGTCAGCATAGGAGACTACCTCCATCCCAAAAGATCTAATAAGTCTGGCAAGTGGGGTCACATAGATGTTAAAAAGGGTCGGACTTAATGCCGACCCCTGCGGGACCCCACAATGCACAGGCAGGGATGGAGATAGGAATTTGCCCAGCTTAACTCTCTGTTCCCTCTGGTCAAGGAAAGAGGACAGCAAACTAAGTGCGGACCCCTCTACCCCAATCTCCCTCAGACGAGATGTTAACACCAAGTGAGAGAGGGTATCAAACGCAGCAGTAAGATCTAACAGGATGAGGAGGGTGGTCTGGCCCCTATCAACTCGGGTGCGGATGTTATCCAACACTATGGTAAGGGCCGACTCGGTGCTATGCCCCCTCCTAAATCCATGCTGCGAATGATCCAAATTACCAGAGTTTTCCAGAAAGACTGCAAGATGCTGGTTGAGATGGGTTTCCAGCATCTTAGCAGGAGCAGGGAGCAACGAAATAGGACGGAAGTTATTAAGAACCTATGGGTCCAATGTTGGCTTCTTAAGCAATGGCTTTACCACTGCCCTCTTCCATTGCGAGGGGAAGATACCATCCCTCATTGCCCTATTCATGATATTCAGAAGGGGAGGCAGAAAGGTCTCCTTGCACAGCTTAAGGAGCTTAAGAGGGCAGGGATCCAAAGGGGAGCCCGACCTGGTCTTATTTAGGAGGTTCTCTAATTCCTGAAGCGAAAGGGGTGGAAAAGAAGATAAGCACCCTACAGAGATGTTCTCCACCGGAGTTGGAGCAGAAGCAGAAGGACCAGAGGAATCACTGATTAAAGCCTTCTGTAGCTCTAAGGCCGAGTAGATGTCAGCAATCTTTGCCTGGAAGAACAGGGCTATGTCATTGCAGAGCTGCTGAGAGGCAATAACGGGATCAGGAATCCGAAGGGAGGTGAGGGAATCAACAATTTTGAAAAGCTCTTTCGGGGAGGAGAGTGAGGTGATACGAGCAGTAAAGTATTCCTGCTTAGCTTTTATTACCTCCGCCTTATAGCCCCTCACTAAGATTTTATGGGCTTCTTTCTCCCTCAGATCCCACCTAGCCAGCCAGAGGCGCTCCTGCCTCCTAACACCCTGCCTAAGGAGTCTTAATGGCTCCGAGAACCAGGGGGCCGACGGCTTTTTCCTGGCAGAGTAGTGCATACGGACGGGGGCAAGTTCATCCAGCGCCGTTATGACGGCCTTTTCTAATTGAGAGACCGCCAAGCACACATCTTCTTCCTGAGAGATGGTCGCATTGGGAATTCTAGGGGCAAGAGTGTCGTTAGAGATGTTATTGAAATTCCGCCGAGGTTCCAATTTACTCAAACCCTTACCATAGCTATTCATACTGAAACAGGACACCTCTATTGGGACAGCATAGTGATCTGTCCATTAAAGAGGGAGAGGATCTTTAACAGTCAACCTGCTGTCATTTGAGAAAACCCCATCAAGCGTATGGCCCGCTTGATGTGTAGCACCCCTCACAAGCTGGTTAAGGCCACAGGCAGATAGAACATCCAGCAATGATTGAGTTTCACTAGACTCCAAGTTCTCTAAATGATAGTTCAGGTCTCCCAGGACCGTTAGATGCTCACTACCAAAGTAGGGTTCTAAGATATTGAGCATATTTTGACCAAAATCAGCTCTAGACCCAGGAGGTCGGTAGATCAGGACACCTGTAAAGGGAATGTCGAAGGAGCCTTTTAAGGAAAAATACAGGGCCTGAAAAGCATCCTTAGGGTCAGACAGAGGAGAAGTGTGACATAGAAGATTGTCCTTATATAAGATGCCCAGCCCTCCTCCTATATGTCCTACTCTGTCCTGCCTGGCCAAAAAGTAGCCTTCTGGGACAGCATCCACTAGGTCTGGACCCGAGGAGTCTTTTGCCCAAGTTTCAGTGACGAAAACCCAAGAGGGATTTTTATCTAGGACAAAGTCCCTGAACTCGACATTGTGCTTAAATAATGATCGGGCATTAATAAGGAAACCAAATTCCCTCGAAACATTACCTCCCATGTTGCTGCTCTGTCCAGACAAATCAGGAACTGAGGGAAGACAGACCCTGTGTGGCCCACTAGGAAACAGCCACAGCGGGTGAGGTTAAGGAAATCCTCAGGAGCATTCTTATGGTGGCAAGAAAGATTGGATGGCTTTAGTTTTAACAGGTCAAAACTGGAATACCTGACACCTATGAACTCACCATCGGCATGTCTGGTCGGCCAGCCGTCCCGCCCGTACTCAGCGCGGACTCAGCGCGGACGGGCGCAGACGGGCTGGACTCTGGCGTGACTCCGGCGTCGCTCCGGCGCACACGCAGCGCGCACACGCTGCGCGCCAACATATCAGAGCTAAATAGGGCTCTAGCCAGTCAACATGACAGCTAGAGTGCAGTGGGAATGGCGTCAGCATCCCCTGAATACCCCCAAAATGGCGCTGAAACTGGAGAGAGACTCGATGGACAAACCGCTAAAGTCGCGGTGCGGGGCACTATTATGGTGCAAGAGTGCGGCGGGTGGGAATTAAAAACAGGGTGTAATTCTAAAACTAAAATAAAAATGAGAGAGACAAAAACAGGTATTTTTAAAATTAGCAGAAGCGCCTACTCGCCAAGCGCAACGCGCAGTAATGTAATGCCTAACAGGCAACCCTACCTCCTCCAGAGCCTTAAATAGGAATGCCGAATTGCCTCTAGCCAGTCAACCTGACAGCTAGAGCGCTGTGGGAATGGCGTCAGCGTCCCCTGAATACCGCCAAAATGGCGCTGAAACTGGAGAGAGACTCGATGGACAAACCGCTAAAGTTGCGGTGCGGGGCACTATTATGGTGCAAGAGTGCGGCGGGTGGGAATTAAAAACAGGGAGTAATTCTAAAACTAAAATAAAAATGAAAGAGACAAAAACAGGTATTTTTAAAATTAGCAGAAGCGCCTACTCGCCAAGCGCAACGCGCAGTAATGTAATGCCTAACAGCATGAAATGTTTTGTTTGCATAGTGGTTTCGCAGGCCTTACACTGGCCGCATCTAAAGTGGCCCACTGTCGCCGGCAGATTCCACATTGATTGTAATGTTGGTGGTCTCGGGGTATCCAAGAAAGAGCAGACCACGTGGTCTCTTACATTTTTCGCCTACTTAAAGGAGTGCATAGGAGGATCGTGTTGGCCAATGTCATCAGCAATCAAGGCCCAATGTTTATTAATTGTTTTGCGAATTGCATTGCTCTGAGTGCAATATGTAGTGACACATATCATCCGTGTGAGACTCTCATTATTCTTGTCCTTGGTGGTTCGACGTACATCACGGGGGCTATACCAGGCCCGCTTCTGTGCTCTTTTAACGAGTCGCCCCTCTCTAGGAGTCTAGATGTCAGATCTTCTGATTCCTTAAAATAATCTCCTCTCCTCGTGAAATTCCGGCGTATTCGCAAGAATTGGCCTACAGGCAAATTGTCCCTCAGGCCACGCGGGTGGTGACTGTTGTATTAAAGTAACGAATTCCGTTCCGCTGGTTTCCGGTATAGTGTCGTATTTAATTGGTTCTCTTCGTGGAATATAGTAATGTCTAGGAAGTCAACCTTGTTATTGTCTGACTGTAAAGTGAACTGTATGTCTTCACTCTGTTGGTTCAACCAAAGGTGAAATGAATCCAAGGAGTCCTTAGTGCCTGTCCATAGCATGAGCACATCGTCGATGTAGCGTTTCGACCATACGATGTGGCTTCGGTGGGGATTGTTGCAACTTAAGACATGCTTTTGTTCGAAATCATCCATGTAAATTATCGCCAAATCAGGTGCATTGGCTGCCCCCATGGCGACACCCTTAGTTTGGAGGTAAAAACAATCTTGAAAGATGAAAAAAATAATTTTTCATTGCGATGGTCAGGAGTTCAATAATGAATTCAGTTGGTACATACATTGGTGCAGGTCGGTAGTCCAATACCTTGCGCATAACGTTGAGGGCTTCAGTTTGTGGGATGCTGTTGTATAGAGAGACTATATCGCATGTAACTAATAACTGGTCATTGGGATCAAATTGAAGACCGTCCACCAGTGTTAATGTCTGTGTTATGTCTCGTAAGTAGGTCTATGTACATTCAGCGATAGGTTATAGAAATACGTCCACGTACTTGCAGAGTGTTTCCAAAATCGACCCGTATCCAAATACGATTGGTCGTCCTGGGGGTTCCTGCATACTCTTGTGAATCTTGGGTAGCGTATATATTGTTGGCAAACGGGGATTCTTCTGGTTGAGGTATCTAAATTCTTGTTCGCTAACATAGTCCAGATCGTGTACTCTTTTAGTTAGGTTGAAGATTTCCGTTGTCAGAACCTTTGTAGAGTCACCGCGTAATTTCTGGTAGCTGACACCGTCGTTTAGTTGTTTCATAGTTTCAAGTTTATATTGGCCAATGTCTTGTACAAAAATGGCACCCCCCTTGTCTGCCGGTTTTATGACAATGTCTTTGTTATTTTTCAGGGTGGTAAGTGCCTTCCTCTCATCAATGGTTACATTTGTCCTAGTATGTTTATGCATTTCTAGGGTCTTGACTACATCCTTGAGTACTATGTGTTCGTAGGCCAGAATTTGGTTGCTCATTGTGTTTGCAGGTGGCACAAATGTGGATGGTATTCAGAGTCCAGTGTTGGATGTAGTAATGCTAGGGGGGGTGATTCCTAAAGAAATAGCGCAGTCTAATCTTGCGGAATAACTTCATCAGCTGTGTTCTAATAGTAAACAGATTAGGATACGCAGTGGGAACAAAGGATAGCCCTTTACTTAAAATCTTTATTTCATTGTCTTTAAGAGTATATGACGATATATTGACCAGTGGGTTAGAAGGTCTCGTCACCATCTGCATACTTTCCTCCATGTCGCTATCTCTCCATGGCTCTCCGGTGGGAAGTGGACTTGCTTCTGAGTTTAAATAGCTTAAATACGGAGACTACACCGCCCGCCAGCACTCTTCACGACTAACGCGTGATAGCTGGATGGAGCGCACGGCGGTAAGCGATATTTTAGACACTTGCTCGCATACCTTGTGAGATGTTGCCCCCACGCGGTTTCGGAGATTATATAAAGCTCTCTTTCCATTCTGTAGATTTGAGCCCGTTTCATGCCTGTTTTTGAAGACTATACGAACAACAACCAAGATACTAAATTTCAGGTATTGGACTGTGAAGCATGTACATACAAGCATGCTTCAACTTGGACACTTATTATTTTTTGTTTTTTAGACACAGTATATCCGCCAATTCCCCATCTACCCATAGTAACGGTTTAGTGTCTAAACTAGGATGAGTCTCATATACTAACAATCACCAACAGTTGATTATACTCTATTGCAAAGCACTTCACTTTTTCGATTCATTTGTATTCACTGAGTCTTTGGGTGCAGTTTCAATATTTGTCTCTCCTGTGCTCGATTCTGTATTCAGTAAGAGTATGGTTGTTAGAACCCGGACGGGTGCATATAACTAAATTAATCATCTCCACGCAGCTGAACCCATTGGTATATTGTCCTTGAATACAAGACAATCCCTTTTTAATCCTCTGTGTTCGATTCTGTTTTTAACCCGGCTGGGTTTTTTGTTAAATATTAATCACGCTAGCTTGTAATTAACTGACCAGCTCTCTGATGGGTAGGCATCATGCGAGTCCACCTACTTATCTATTGACCTATTTTCTAGGTTTTACACACTCTGATATCAGGAGCCTTTTGGCCCGACCACTAGCCGCTGAGGCTGCCATTCACTCACGATGGCCGTTGGGTAAATATGGGATCTATATCGTTTTTCATACATTTTAATAAAAAAACAAATTTGCTAGTTCATTTCAATTATCTTTAACTTTAGGTGCCCGACTCCCCATACCACTTCCTTAGTCCTGATGAAGACTCCAAAGTAAGGTGCCACTTAATCTACACTGACCAGGGGTCAAAGCGTCAACTTTCTTAACGATACCTACCCACAATCAACAGACCATAGTGACTGTGCTTCTATTGGGATAGGATTTTACTATTGTTAGTAATGTATGGGGCTATACTATTACGCCCATGTGATGTCAACAACAAATGTTTTATGTGACCACATCTGCCTTTTTTGAAACTGTTCTACACAATCCCTATTCCTCACAAACATGTACATCCTTCCCTCCCTCCTTTTCGCCTCACCCTGGGCACTATATCAAACTATGTAAAGTAAATATACATGAAATGTATGAAAATGAGGATGTGAATAAACAACATTACTCATTCAAGTTGTGATATGAATCATATGTACGCGACTTCTGATTAATCTCTATTTGTTTTTGTAAATTACGTTGACTGGGGCCCTCCCTTTTGAAACCATTTTTGTGGTGAGCATATTGGCTGCAGACATGGAGGGTTCAACCCCAGGCCTGGAAGGGAGTCCGCTGGGGGAGGTAGCAGCAGGCTCCCTGGCTCAACTATCCAATGTCTTTGCCCTTGCTGAAGATTCAGTGAATGGCCGCTTGTTTGTCGGCTATCCTCTATGCCCCTCACTACTGTTCCTTCACCATGCATGTTCTTTAAAGCCAGGGGTGAAGGTGTGCGCCCTGTGGCCATTGTGTTTCTGAAGGCAGCCTGCTCACCAGGGTTTATTGCGCGGCTGGTTCCATTTTGAAAAAGCTGGCTATTGAGCCCGGCCTTCATATGGTGCATGAGCCCTATCTTGTGGGTCGCACGATGCCACTCTGCCCATGCATCAGCCTCCTTTACCTCTGCACCATTTGCAGAGCCCCTTCTTTGGGCTTCAGGGTGTGGTACATGCACTTGGTGGTGGCGGTCAGCGGGAGATGCAGACAGCGCATCCTACCGGTCTGCCATCTTGGCCATGCCCCCGTTGATGTAGATGTTTATAATGAAATTTACGTTCATAAATACCTTTCTGGTGTGGCAACAGCAGTATCCTCACTGGGTATCCATTAGTTGTGCCCTCATGTCTTTAGTAGGTGTAGGAAAGAACTTATTTTGACATAGTTAGCCCCACTTTTTGCCTTGTGTATGATGTGATTTTGAGTTAAAAGCTTACCGGGTCCCGTCTGAAGGAATGTGCCCTATTCGTATGGTTGTCCCCAAGTAGTTTTTGCCTGATGTTGATGCTCTTTGACTGAGTGTGCCCTGTATTCCAGCTAACCAGGTACCCGGGGTCTAAAACTGTAACTTTGCACCCCCAATTGGCACCACTCTAGCCACATGTAAGTCCCTTGTAAAAGGTACCATGGGTACCAAGGACACTGTGACCAGGGAAAGCCTCTAAGGCTTGCAGTACATATTATGCCACCCTTAAAGGCCCTGTACCTTAACACGCACCTTAACATGCCCTTGCTGTCTGCGTGTTTTGGTGCAGAAAAAAGTGAAGAGTCAATAGCCCACTCTGCACACAACACCCACAGCCTGAGTTTGAGTGGCCCAACACACCAAGGTGGTGTCTCCAGTGATCCTGACCTGTCACCCCACTCATCCAGCACCACCCCTAAGGTGGGGCAGGTGATGTGGAGCCCATTTTTCATTTCCCTCCATCTTGGTTTGAGAAGGAATCAGCCAATGAGGGTCAGGGTAGTGCCCCTTCCCACAGGAAGTGGTCACTTAGAGGGTGTAGACATACTAAAGGTAGGTAGCCCGTTGGCTACTACCTGTCACCTCCTTTAACATCCTTAAATTTAGTATTTATAGGCATCCTTGTACTCTGAACTCTGGTTTGGCAGACACAGAGAAGATAAGGACAAGGACGTGCAGCTGACATGAGGACTGAAGCCCTGCTGCAGAAAAGTGAAGCCAAACTCTGCCTGCTGACTTAAGGACTCAGCAATTTCTAAAAACCGTTTTTTTTTTCCCTGGTCCAATGATTATGCTGCTGTGGTTTAAATTTCCCTGTTGTGCCTATACTTTGGTTGGAATCCCGAGTATGATGGCAGCATTGTTCACCTCTATTTGGTTTCTAAGTGTTGGTCTTGGAAAAATGCGTTTTCTTGCTGATGAGAGACGGAACAGTAAGATTTTATAATCCCTGCCAGTCATATTCTGAGACAGCAAGGTGCTTCTGTTGGCCCCTTACACTTGAAACCATGGTGGAAAATGAGGACAAATAAAAAATAAAAAAAAATAAAAAAAAAACGGACTCAGCAATTGTGATGTGCTGTCCCGTCCGGCCAAATAGTGATCAAACCCGCCAAAAAGGGCAGGGCGATTGTGGTTCAGAATACCGAGAACCACAAAAAAGAAATTCTCTCAGTTATCCGTAGAAGGTAACTATGAGAAACTGAGAATGGACCCCACCAAAGAGATTGCTAAAAGTATAACCAGAATCACGAAAAAGGCCCTTGAGGCAGGATACCTGAATAAATTAGAACACGACTACCTTAACAACAAAAACCCCAAGATGCCCACCATCTACACCCTCCCTAAAATACACAAGCGGATGCAGGACCCACCAGGGAGACCTATAATTCCAGGGTGTGGGTCCATATTAGAACCTCTATGTAAATATATCGATATGTTTCTCAAACCCTTCGCGGAGAACACCCCCACCTATCTCATGGACACTATGCAGACGATCAAACTGGTAGATGAGTGTCCACTTGACACCAGTACCAACATACTAGCCACAATGGACATAACAGCGCTGTATACTAATATACCCCAAGCTGCCGCACTAAGGTGCATGGAATCGGCACTGAACAATAGACCTGCACCACACAAGGTCCTGACTGAATTTATTATTGAACTCCTTAGAATTGCCATGACCAGTAATTTTTTCATCTTACAGGGCATATACTATGTACAAACTAAGGGTGTGGCAATGGGGGCGAGCTTCGCCCCCAACTTAGCCATCATCTACATGAAAGAATATGAACATCAGTTCATTCTAAATGAGTGCAATTTATACAGAAACTGCCTAACAATGTGGTGATGATATATAGATGACGTCCTCATCATCTGTGAGGGTGGAGTGCTGGTTCTGAGATCTTTTCACCTTTGGTTCAACACCTGCTCCACTGATATCCAATTTACCCTTGAATTCCACAAGGACTCAATCAATTTCTTGGATATCACGATCAAGTCAGAAGCAGGAAAGTTACATACTAGTCTTTACAGGAAGAGTAGCGAGCGCAACACACTGCTCAGATACACAAGTCACCATCCCCGTAACCACAGGGATAATTTGCCTTTCAGACAATTCTTGAGGTTACGGAGGAATTGTTCTAAAAAGGAAGACTACTTCGATGAGTCGGCAAGCCTCATGTCCAGACAACTTGAACGTGGCTATAATAATAATAATAATAATAATAATAATAATAATAATAAATAATAATAATAATAATAATAAATAATAAATAAATAATAATAATAATAATAAATCCACATTTGTAAAGCGCACAATCACCCGTAAGGGTCTCTAGGCGCTGGGGGCCGTCGGGAAGATTAAGCAAGTAATTGCCCAGAGTCACATGGTGCTGGACTAATCTGCCGCCGGTGCCGGGGATCGAACCGTGATCCCCAGATTCCGGAGTCAGTCGCCCTGGCCGCGGCGCCACACCTCTTCTATCCGATTAGACTTGTCAAAAAAGCTAGGATGCGAGCTTGGCACAACCACAGGGAATTCCTACTGGATCCCGAGACAAGGTTAAACACAAGAGAGGAACGGCTTGTATTTGTAACCACATTTAACACAAAAAGCCATGCTATAAAAAGACCATTAACCAACACTGGCACCTAGTGGTGGACGAACTGGGAAGTATGCCACCACCTTTCCATGCTTTTCATAAAGGAAAAAACATGAGGGACCATGTGGTCAAATCCCTGTTGCCCATACCACATACACCTGGTCAGACCACCCTTTGGGGATCCCACCCATTAAGGGGCACTACAAGTATGGCACATGCAAAGCGTGTCCATTGACTAAAGAAACCACAGAATTTCAACATAATGGCCAAACCAACACCCTACAGCAGGGGTACTCATAGTACGGCCCGCGGGCCAGGGGCGGCCCGGCAAGCCTTCCCTGGCGGCCCGCGGACCTTTCAGACATCATACCTGAGTTTTTGTTTTTTTATTAAAGGCCGTCTGCAACCAGAGTTCATTCGAATCAGAGACTCTGCTGCCTGTTGGGGCCGGGCGATTTCCGCCGTAGTCAGAGTGGGGCTGCAGGGGCGCTGAGAGGTGAAAATAGCCTCATTAACATGCTAATGGTCTTCTAAAGACCTGTGAAATGCTTTGATGCGGCTGTGTGAGCGTGCCTGGAAGCTGTCACAGCCCGGGAGGGGAGGGCACACAGGCAGGGTCACCCTTTTGACCATGTCAGAGGAGTGGAGCACTGCGCAGTTCTTGACGCCTTTGGCCCTGTCAGTGCTCAGATTACCTAATCGGACAGAATCCCTCAGCGAATTAAACACTCACGATTGAGACATGCAGTGATCTGCAGGTCACAAATTCGAATCCTCGCAAGGCTGGCTGGGACTTGTAGCCTTCTGGTGTCGTTCAATGCAGTTCTGTGACTTTAAGAAATAGAAACATCTTTTAATCACAGCACTTACAAAGAATAGATGTGTGGCTTGATGTGCTGTATACAGGTCTTTCAAAGACCATTTGCATGTTAATGAGGCTATTTTCACCTCTCAGGCCCCTGCAGCCCCACTCTGACTACGGCGGAAATCGCCCGCCCCCCACAGGCAGCAGTGTCTCTGAGTCGAGCTCTGGTTGCAGAAAGCCTTTAAAAAAAAAGGGAGGGAGACAGAGGGAGGGAGGGAAAGCGAGGGAGAGAGGGAGAGCGAGGGGGGAGGGAGAGCGAGGGAGGGAAGGAGAGCAAGGGAGGGAGGGAGAGGGAGGGAGGGAGGGAAGGAGAGCAAGGGAGGGGAGCGAGGGAGGGAAGGAGAGCGAGGGAGGGAGGGAGAGGGAGGGAAGGAGAGCGAGGGAGGGAAGGAGAGGGAGGGAGAGAGGGAGGGAGGGAGGGAAGGAGAGCGAGGGAGGGAAGGAGAGGGAGGGAGAGGGAGGGAAGGAGAGCGAGGGAGGGAGGGAGAGCGAGGGAGGGAAGGAGAGCGAGGGAGGGAAGGAGAGGGAGGGAAGGAGAGCGAGGGAGGGAAGGAGAGCGAGGGAGGGAAGGAGAGCGAGGGAGGGAGGGAGAGCGAGGGAGGTAAGGAGAGCGAGGGAGGGAAGGCGAGCGATGGAGGGAAGGAGAGGGAGGGAGGGAGGGAAGGAGAGCGAGGGAGGGAGGGAGAGCGAGGGAGAGCAAGGGAGGGAAGGAGAGCGAGGGAGGGAGGGAAGGAGAGGGAGGGAGGGAGAGCGAGGGAGGGAAGGAGAGCGAGGGAGGGAGGGAAAGGAAGGCAGACAGAGGGAGGGAAAGGGAGGGCGAGGGAGAGCGAGGGAAGGGGAGGGAGGGGGAGGGAGGGAGACAGAGAGAGGGAGGGAGACAGAGGGAGGGAGACATAGGGAGGGAGTGAGAGAGTAAGAGTGAGTGAGACAGAGGGAGAGATGGAGAGATGGAGACAGAGGGAGAGGTGGAGAGATGGAGACAGAGGGAGAGGTGGAGAGATGGAGACAGAGGGAGAGATGGAGAGATGGAGACAGAGGGAGAGATGGCGAGATGGAGACAGAGGGAGAGATGGAGAGATGGAGACAGAGGGAGAGAGGGAGACAGAGGGAGGGAGTGAGAGAGTAAGAGTGAGTGAGACAGAGGGAGAGATGGAGACAGAGGGAGAGATGGAGACAGAGGGAGAGATGGAGACAGAGGGAGTGAGAGAGTGAGAGGGAGTGAGAGAGTGAGGGAGTGAGAGAGTGAGAGGGAGACAGAGAGTGAGAGGGAGACAGAGAGTGAGAGGGAGACAGAGAGTCAGAGGGAGACAGAGTCAGAGGGAGACAGAGAGTCAGAGGGAGAGGGAGAGGGAGAGGGAGAGGGAGAGGGAGAGGGAGAGAGAGAGGGAGAGAGAGAGAGAGATGTGTGTGTGCCGGGTCTGGTGGCTCAGTGGACGAAGGCATCCGCTGCAGGGACCTATGATCAACCTCATGGTCACAGTTTTTTTGTTGTTCTAGCCCCGCCCCTTCCCCACTGACCCCGCCCCCACCGGTGCGGCCCTCGGACACAAACCACACTGTAAATTTGGCCCCCGAGAGAAAGTTTGTGAGTACCCATGCCCTACAGGAACATAGCAATTGTAATAGCACAGGGGTCATCCATGCTATCTGTTGCCCCTGTGGCTTTTTATATGTTGGCCAAACCATACAGAAAGTGTAATGCTGCATCCTACAACATTGCAGCCGCATTAGGTGCAAGGTACAAGGTGCTCTCCTAGTGGAACATTTTTCCACTTCTGAGCACACAGCAGAAAGCCTGAAGTGGTGAGTCAATGAGAAGATTAGGCCCAACCCCAGGGGAGGGAATGTCTCCAACATACTGAATAAACGTGAATGCAGATGGATACATGCCTTAGACACAATCGCAAGGGACCTGAATGCATTTGAGGAGATTGGCCGACAGACATCTGTACTAAGGAATGGTTGATATATACATCCGTATCACAAGGTGATTATGTGACACTCGAACTCCAGTATGGAGTTGCCAAACCTTGTACATGTATCTTATCCATCTTTCCTCCCTAGAGGTTTCCCTCACTCTGAATGTACTGTGGATCCACACCTGTGGTCAATGTGAAATGTTCATCCAACATAACCTATGCTTTCACAGCTCTAATGATGTACATGCGCACATAAGCTGTCAGGGGGTAGAACTCTTGCATCATGGTAAACATAAATTATTATCCTGCTGTGACTCTGTACATACTGAATACATCACCCATATGGGGATATGCCACCGCAAATACCTTATGGTGTTTTTCTAACATTGTTAATGTTACCCTCCGTCATGCACCTACAATGTTTTTTAACCTACTACGTGTATCTATACTACTATAATAAAGGAAGAACTTTCAGCCTTTGAGGCGGGTAAACTCGGGAACCACAGCGCCAATCCACACACCCGATACACTGTTGGAATCGTCAGGGTGTGTAGATGGTTATAGGCTATATAAATAAATGTAAAAAAAACGTTATTTAAAAAATTTAAAGTAAAAAAAAAGTAGTCCCTCCGAAGTAGCGCGGGCCGCGACGTGCGTGCTCACGTCAGGAGCGCGGGGAGGAGCGGCGGACATGGCGCGGGGGGGAGCGGTGACGTGAGGAGCAGCGGACAGGCCAGCGGCGGTGCGAGCAACGGACAGGCTGGAGGAGCGGCGGCTGAGGTAAGGGAGCGGCGGACATGGCGCGGGGGAAGAGCGCTGACGTGAGGAGCAGCGGACAGGCCAGCGGCGGTGCGAGCAGGGGACAGGCGGGAGGAGCGGCGGCTGAGGTAAGGGGACCCATGTCGGGGTAGGCGGGGGTCGGGGCAGGCGGGGGTTGGGCCAGGCAGGGGTCGGGGCGGGCGGGGGCCGGGCTGCTGGACAATGTCGGGGCGGGCGGGGGTCGGGGAAGCCTGTTGCTCCCGGACAATGTCGGGACGGGCTGCTAGTATTGTATATATTGTTCAAATTAATATTTTGTAATTATTTGTATGCGTACAATTCCACTTGTGTATATAATATTCACTGCCAACTGTAATGTATTCAGATTGTCCATAACTTTACACATCATGTACCCGTCATTTGTTCACAAGATAGCCTTAGTCTGTCATCAGTATCCTTCTAAAGCGCACCGGGGAACGTAAGCGCCACGCGGACGTGGCTCCCTTCACATAAACATCCTTGCGTTTGCCGGCTCTCAGTCAGCTGAAGCGGCTTTTTGGAAGCGAACCGCTGATCTTTTTCACGATGGATTGAATCCTTTATCAGGTATTTTCACCCATTGAGGCCTTCCCTTAACTAACTGAGTGATGGACATAATGCGCCAAAAGATGCTCGCTTGTCCAGATGCAGTTTTTAATTCTAGACTCACCCCATTGCTCCGATGTATTTTCAGCAATGAAACGTTAATGTTTGGAGACCCTTTTGAAGACGAGGTTCCTACTCATGACTGGCACCAATTCCAACAAGGTAATGTGATCTTGTCTGACACCATTGTTTTCTGTATTATTTACACGAGGAAGTTGGGATACTCATGGTTCCAATTTCTTTTTTCAGTATCTAGTGACTTCACCACCCATCTTGCCACGACTACTCTAGCGTGACTCAGACCCCACACCTTGCCATTAACTAGTGGGTAAGAACCCCCCCCCTCCTTTATATATTTAGTAGAAATAGTTGTTTAATTTTGTGCAACACCCTGACTCCCACTCTCCCCAATTTCCCGTTGGTGTGTGATAAGGTCGCATATCCTACAAGGTTGCTCTACCCATTCCTGATGAAGATCGGCACAGCCAAGTCTTAAACCAACCATATGGTTATAAGACGGGTCGAAACGTTGACGAACACCCCACCCCACTAAGGACCTGGACCCTGTACCCACGCCCCACGTGCTATACAAATGATACATTTCATGTATATCAAGAATCATTATAAAATATTGAATGCACATTGATTGTGGCCAGGCTCTGTAGGATGGTGATTTACAACCAGTCCGTTTGTACAAATTATAAAAAGTTTTTTTTTCCTATGTCACTACTTTGAGCTTCCCTCTTAACCACCTTTCACTTGAGCACTCTTTTCCCTTTGCACGACCTCTCTGGAGCAACCTATCATTAATAACGTGACGTGTTAAAATAACGTTCTCACCATTTGGAATAAAATACATGGTGATTTCAACTGCAGGGAGTTGCACATGTTCTCTTGCTTTATTGTGATTGATGTATTAAGAACTAAAGAGCTGTCACATTGCTTTATAATAACTCTGAAAATAGTCGATAAACAGACAGACAAGGGAATTGATTTATTCCTCTAAAAAACCAGGTCTAGGACCATTGCTTTTTGTATTAATTTGGCTGAGGGGGAGGCACGGGCATACGCTCTCACCACACAACACCGGATTTATGACATAGTCGATAAGGCCCTGAAGCTGCTTGCTTGGCTTGAGCAGCCGACAGGGAGCACTCCTGGGTAGCTGAAGTGCGAGACATGTCGGGGTCCCTAGTATCCACCAGCAGGGAAATAGCGGAACCGTTCGTGACCCACTTCGAAATAGTATACTCCCCGGTTTGCACCAGGACCAAAAATGACTGCGCAAAATTCCTGCAGGATTTTGCGCTGCCCATGTTGTCCCAAGACCAAAGAGACCGCCTTGATGCAGATCTCACAGGGGAAGAAATTGGGAAGCCCTCAACTCGCTCCAGTCCGGGAAAGCGCCTGAACCCAACGGGCTTCCGGTGGAGATTTACAAGAGGCAGGCGAATGTCATTATCAACCCTTTCTTCAGATATATTCGGAGGCGCATGAGTTAGGTAGGCTCCTCCTGATCAACATGAGGCCTTGATCATGGTCATTCATAAAATGGGGAAGCCGGCGGACCAACGTTCCTTGTACC
The DNA here is from genome assembly GCF_964261635.1 of Lissotriton helveticus. Taxonomy (NCBI): domain Eukaryota; kingdom Metazoa; phylum Chordata; class Amphibia; order Caudata; family Salamandridae; genus Lissotriton; species Lissotriton helveticus. The sequence continues at coordinate 668,075,564 of NC_136063.1, forward strand.
GCCACCAATGCCTAGTACCGCCCCATTTCACTTATCAACGTAGAGGCCAAGGTCCTGGCCAAGGCCCTAGGAGATAGATTGGTGCCTGTTCTTCCTGATTTGGTGCATGTTGACCAATCTGGGTTTATGCCCCGTAGGAGCACCCGCCATGACTTGCAGCGTTTGTATGGCGCACTTTACATGACGGAGGATGTGGGGAACACACAGACAGCATTGATGGTGTTAGATTCATCAATGACGTTCAATAGCATCTAATGGCCCTACCTATATATGGTGCTCTTGAATCTTGGCTTTGGCTCGATCTTCTGCAGTTGGGTACGCCTTCTATATGAACAACTTGTGCCTCGGGTTAGGGTAAATTATGCCATATCCATGGTTTTCCCTCTCAGGAGAGGTACCAGGCAGGGCACGAGTGGGAAGAGCGTATTTCCCTATACGCCCATGATATTGTTTTATACATGGAGCGACCTTACCATTCGATTGCACAGGCGCTACACCTTTTCGAGTTATTCAGCAGCTATTCTGGCTATACTATTAACTGGGGGAAGTCAGTGATCTTCCTATTGTCGGGCCCCCGCAGATCCCCACCCGCCACCGTGGCAACTGATGGGTTCAAGTGCTTGGGGATATATGTCACGAGAGACAACGAGGGATTCTTTGTTGAAACCTCGAACCTCAGCTGGCTCACCTTGGGGCTGACGTGAGTCGTTGGCGATCACTGCCTCTCTCCCTCATGGGCTGGGTGGCAATATTTAAGATGCTTGCTCTGCTGAGGCTCTTTTACATCCTACAGAATACACCCCATCCTGTCCCTCCGGGGGTATTTATACAAATATCACATGCGGTACGGATGTTTGCAGTGGAATGGTGGGAACCCTAGGATACCGCTACACAAGCTGACCAGAGGAGTATATGATGGGGGTCTGGTGCTTCCGGATGTCAAATTGTATTACTGGGCCTCGCAGCTCCAGGTAGTTAATGATTGGGTATTTACAGACAGTGCCCAGCCTGCTTACAGAGTGGATAGGATGGTCATGCCGGGGTTAACAGCGAGCACCTTCTTTATGCCCGGAGATTGCAAAGGGAGTGGCCTGCGCACACATGGGTGGTAGTTTAATGTTGGAGTGAGGCAAACAAGTTCCTAGGGTGGCCGGATACACTGACTGGTAGAACCCCCTTATGGCCCGGAGATCAGCTGGAAGAGGTGACGCAGTTGACCTGTTTCAGGGGGTAGAAGCTAATTGGCATTGAATATTTGGGTGATGTATGGAAGGGGACTGCCCCCCATTCTTTTGCCTAACTCTAGAAGGAATATGACCTCCATGACTCACAACACTACCACTACATCTGTCTCATACATGCCATGCGCTCACACATACGCAGTGACGCATCCATCCCGGAATACTCCCCCATGGAAGCTAGCCTGCTGCTGGACCCCATACTAGGAAAGCCCACAGCCACCATTTATCGCATGCTCATAAACAATATGCCAGTCCCCTTGGTGGCGCTTCGGGCGGCGTGGGCTCGAGACATTGGTACCCTGGATGACGATGACTGGCAAGACATTGACAGTGACATTGACGATTGACAGTATGCACGTGGTTGTGAAGGTCCTGAGGCAGAAGCCGGGACTTGTGTGTGTACGGGTGCTTAGCATTTAGCATTGTTTTAAAATTGCACTAGTGATCGCATCATTGCCACTCACTCTGTTTTTAAATTGTATAACTGCACTCTATGTGCGGGCACCGACCAACCTGCTAAATTCTAACTGGCCACTTTGTTTTTTCCTTGCTCGTCCCCACCGGAGCCGATTAGGCGCTGCCTGGGGTCCAGCTCCCTAGTCGCCATCTTGGGTGAGGAGCAGGCGAGCGGACCAGTGCTCGGCCCCTCCCGCTCTTGCAGGCATAAAAACCCTGATACCCTTCGCGTGCACCGATTGACAGTGTGCACATGGTTGTGGAGGTCCTGAGGCGGAAGCCGGGACTTGTGTGTGTACGGGTGCTTAGCATTTAGCATTGTTTTAAAATTGCACTAGTGATCGCATCATTGCCACTCACTCTGTTTTTAAATTGTATAACTGCACTCTATGTGCGGGCACCGACCAACGTGCTAAATTCTAACTGGCCACTTTGTTTTTTCCTTGCTCGTCCCCACCTGAGCCGATTAGGCGCTGCCTGGGGTCCAGCTCCCTAGTCGCCATCTTGGGTGAGGAGCAGGCGAGCGGAACAGTGCTCGGCCCCTCCCGCTCTTGCAGGCATAAAAACCCTGATACCCTTCGCGTGCACCGATTGACAGTGTGCACATGGTTGTGGAGGTCCTGAGGCGGAAGCCGGGACTTGTGTGTGTACGGGTGCTTAGCATTTAGCATTGTTTTAAAATTGCACTAGTGATCGCATCATTGCCACTCACTCTGTTTTTAAATTGTATAAATGCACTCTATGTGCGGGCACCGACCGACCTGCTAAATTCTGACTGGCCACTTTGTTTTTTCCTTGCTCGTCCCCACCGCAGCCGATTAGGTGCTGCCTGGGGTCCAGCTCCCTAGTCGCCATCTTGGGTGAAGAGCAGGCGAGCGGACCAGTGCTCGGCCCCTCCCGCCTCTGCAGGCATAAAATGGCGCCCCTGTCTAGGAAGCGCAGCGGATGTGCGCAGCGGGCGCGCCGGCGGCGCGCCAAAGGCGCACCAAAGGGAAGCCCGTCTGCGCCCGTCCGCGACCAGTCGGGACCTAGGGCCAGCCATGCTGCCTGTGCAATCTCATACTCCCGCAAGGACCTCATGAAATTCAACAGAGGCCAGGGACATCTGTCCAGGGAAACGCATACCAGGGCCAGGAGACAAGGGATCCTAGCCGACTGCACCCCCCTCATAGAACCTTCCAATACGGTAAGCCCTGACCCCAACAGTCAGGCGGAGCCTCGCTCTTACTCTCATTCCTTGGCCATTCTTTATCTAAATACCCGTTCCCTGATGAAACACCATATGGACATTTTTCTTCTGTTAGATACGGACAAACCCGATATTCTTCTACTTACTGAGACCTGGCTGACCCCAGACTCCGCCACTGGTATAATAGCAGCACTCCCACCGAACTACTATATAATACACGCTGACCGCGGGTCAGGCAAATCTGGCGGGGGGGGGGGGTTGCGGCAGTTATTTGTTCTAACCTGAAAGTCACCACTGTGACTTGCCTGAATCTACCAGACACAGAAAATCTGGTGTTAAAGTTTGAAACCCCCCATACAACGATCCCATGTGTCCTCTTCTATAGACCCCCAAACAACATGCCATCTTTCCCTCTCACCTTAAGCAAGCAAATCGCTAATCTGGCTATGGACCATGACAGGATCCTCCTGATAGGCGACTTTAACTATTGGTTTAACGACCCTAAGTAAGGCCCCTACTCGGGTGAACTCACTGAGCTCCTTACGAACCTGAATTTTTCACAACGAGTGCTCTCGCCAACCCACTGTAAAGGCCATATCTTAGACCAGGTCTGGTCCAATTCCTCGCTAGTCACAACCCCGGCAACCATCCCTTGCCTATGGTCTGACCACCTCCTTCTTAAATGTAACTTTGTCTACTCTTCCACCAAGTCAACCGCTACTGCAGCGGGAGGTCAAGCGAGAAAATGGAATACTCTAGATAGATCACAATTCTTACAGACACTGGCCAATTCCATCCTATCCCCCCATCCTGATATCAATTTATCCGAATCCAACCTTTCCGGCTGGCTTCAAGCAGCTAGTGACATCCATGCACCTTATAAGAAAGTCAAACTGGCCCGGCGCACTGACACCCAAAGATGGTTCTCGCCAGATCTAAAAGCAAAGAACCTGGCTGTGCGCCAACTCGAGCGCCAATGGCGTCGCAATTATGCCCCCCGATCTAAAGATCAGATTTACTACGGCCAGGAAAGATTACATGAAGGCCATTCTTGCCACCAAAACTGCCTACTTCTCCTCTCACAACCTCAGTTTGACAAACAGGTCAAAGGATATCTTCTCCATACTCAATGAGCTAACAAATTTAGTTAGTGTCCGCCCCAGCCTAACACCGACCCAGACCCTCTGTGACTCACTTAATGTTTATTTTATTGAGAAAATTGCGGACATTAAAGCCAGTATCCCACAATCCCTGAATCCTACCACCCCCATAACAGTCGCTACTAATAACACTAGCATACTTAGCAGTTTCCCTCCCATTACCCCAGAGCAATTTCAGGAGCTGCTAGTAAGAATTAAATCCGGTGCCCCGTCGGATATATGTCCACCTTATATCTTAAAAGACTGCTTCTCTGTCCTCTCTGCCCCTGCCTGCACTCTCCTGAACGACTCCTTAATCTCTGGACTAGTGCCCCTCGCTTTTAAGGAAGCGACGGTTATACCGCTCCTAATGAAACCCGGGGCTGATCCAACATGCAAGGCAAACTATCGTCCTATTTCCTTGTTCCCCTTCCTGGCAAAGGTAATGGAGGCCCAATTAGCTAAATGCCTGTCCAATTTCATGGAGGAATCAAACTGTCTTGAACCCCACCAGGCAGGGTTCCGTCCTTCCCATTCTATGGAGGCAGTAGTAACTACAGTATTAGATACTCTCCGGGATTGCGCAGACAAACGCTCCCCCCAGGCCTTGGTGCTCCTGGACTTGTCGGCTGCGTTTGACATGGTCGACCATACCATCTTGATCGACCGTGTCATCCAGGCCGGCGTCCGGGGCACAGCGGTTAGCTGGCTGAAGTTCTTCCTGGAGAACCGATCTCAGGCTGTTCGGCTCGGAGATCTAGTTGGCACCAAACAGACCATCACATGCGGAGTACCTCAGGGCTCCTCCCTGTCACCCCACTTGTTTAATCTTTATATCCTTCCCTTAATCCAGGCTCTCAGAAATAAACAAGTGACGGTGCTTAATTATGCAGACAACCTGCAATTGCTCTTCACAATAGACAACTGGGAAGCCTCCATCTTCAACTTCCAGTCGACTATGAGGTACACCCAAACATGGATGGACCAAAATCACCTGAAATTAAATCTGGGAAAAACCGAGCTAGTTCTCACAGGAGACAGTGTCAAATACTGGGGTCCGCAGTACTGGCCGCCAGACATGGGGCAAGCCCCGACGCCTTCCTCCTCGGCAAAGACACTTGGAGTCACCTTGAATAGTGATCTCTCACTGATAACTCAAGTGGGCCAGGTGGTCTCCAAGTGCTTTTTTCAACTTAGGAAAATCCAGAAGGTTCGGCGCCTCCTTACCCCGGGGGCCATAATCCAGGTGGTGATCGCCACTGTGCTATAACACCTGGTTTACGCGAATTCTATCTATTTGGGCTTGCCCCTTTATCTGTTCAAACGCCTCCAGATGGTACAGAATTACACTGCCAGGCTGATCCTGTGCCAACCTAGATGGCAACCGGCCACCCCATTGCTTATTAAACTCCACTGGCTCCTTGTGGCCCAACGTTGCACCTTTAAAACAGGTTGCATGATTTTTAAATCCCTACATTGTAAAAGTCCCAAATTCATCGACAAACTTATCACGAAGCATGTCCCGTCCCGCAATCTGCGTTCAGCCCATCTGGGCTTTCTACAGATTCCTTCTTTCAAACGCAAGCGTACAGGCGGCTGCAGATTTGCAACCTTGGCCCCCGCCTGTGGAATGCTTTTCCCCTTGAGATCCGGATTTGTCCGGACCTCATGTCATTTAGGAAAGCACTAAAGACCTGGCTCTACAAACAAGCATATCAATAATCCTGCACGCACAAAAATTCCTGGTCACGTCTACTGTCTTTTCGATAGCGCCAGGAAACCAATCGGTGTCAGCGCGCTTAATAAATCATTTTTAACATGACATAACATAACATTAACAAGACATACTATACAACAATAATCTGCTCTACCTGTCAGTTTTAAAGAACGCAATAAAGTTATTTAATGCAGATACCACTCTTGCTAGGCCATGCGCTCAAACCCTTATATCAGCCAAATTATTTAAATAACATTTTTTTTTTGTTTTATATTGTTCAGAATAGATAGATAAGTGCATAAGTCATGTGTTTACACAATAAAATATATACAAAAAAAGCTTTACAACAAATTTCTCAAGCCTCAATAGTAGTGGTTCCCATGGACTACCTTTCATACATAACATTCATACATCCTCGTGTTCAGATATATCCATTCAAACCGTGAAAACATACCTGACATTCATCACATATGATAAATCATTATGATTCAAGGCCGCTATGTATGAACAACATAAAAATAATTATTTTCTCATACGACAATTAAATTACTGATCTGCAATTCGTAAAACTATAACATTGTGAATCAAAAGAAGAACATTTTCTTATATATGTCAATTAAATAAACTCTTATACATTTTCATATGTATCAATCAATAAAGTAAATTAGTAGGGGACATATTAGATCAAAGCGCTGACGCGCGTTTTGGTGTTACACCCCCTTTCCTGGGGTATCACCTTCTTTAGGGCAAAAAAACTCATTCTTGCCCAAAGTCAATGGGACCTGTTGAATAGTGAAAAATATTAAATACAATCTAATTCTTTTTAGAAGGACTGGTAAATTTTTACATTCTTCCTAACACATAACATAGTTGCATATATTTAATATGCGCAATGGTCTAGCACACAGAGTGGAAAGATAAGGATTTTTTTTTATATAAGAACTATAGATATAAACTGCACACATGTCGGATAGACGTAGACAACATAAGGAAACATAATGAAAAAATAGACAAGAAATAGATGAAGGAAAATGATAACTTGTGTGTTCCTAATTTCAGGAGAATGCTTTAGGCCGTAAAGGCTCCTAGCAATAAAAATATTCTACTTAATGGTTGTAAATAATGAAGAATAATCGCGTTGTCTGCCTACCTAACAGACGTGGAAAAGATGTTTGTACACATAAAGAAAACAAGCAGGATGATGGCGCTGATAAGCAAGTCTGCAGAGAACAACAAAACAGAAACACCAAGTCGAGCAGCCGAGGAATATAATACAGTCCTAAAAGACAGGCACTGGTAAGCAAGTCTGCAGAGAAATACAAAACAGAAACACCAAGTCGAGCAGCCAAGAAATATAATACAGTCCTACAAGGCAGGGGCCGGGTGTGATAACTATCCACATTATTACTCACTTGTACCAAGAAAATAGACATCTGTCTCATACACGCCATACGCTCACACATACTCAGTGACGCATCCATCCCGAAATACTCCCCCATGAAAGATAGACTGCTGCTGGACCCCATACTAGGAAAGCCCACATCCACCATTTACCGCAAGCTCATGAACAATATGCCAGACCCCTTGGTGGCACTTCGGGCGGTGTGGGCTCGAGACATGGTACCCTAGATGACGATGACTGGCAAGACGCCATACAGAGTCCACGTGAAATAGCAATATGTTCTAGGTTTAGGCTGGTGCAGTTAAAGATCCTACACCACATATACTATCCTCGCATACTCCTATACGCTTGGGGCAGGAGTCAGTCGCCCCTCTGCATGAGGGGTTGCCAAGCGGAGGGCACCTTCTACCCCATATTATGGGAATGCCATGAGATAGTTCCCTTCTGGGCCAGGGTCACGGACACTATGTCTGCTGTTGTGGTCGATACAGTTCAGATGGAACCAAAGTAGCTCTTGCTGATGATTAAAGGTGACATCGACTGGTCTAGGTATGTGGAGCTCTGGCTAGCGTTGGCAACGGGGAAAGTGAAAAAAAACATTGCCAGTGGATGGGGTCTCAGAGGCCTCCGCAATGGGAGCAGTGGAGGTGGGACCTTGATTTGTGCCAAAGAGCCAAATAAACCATATACAGGAGCTGGGGTTACATTAAGAAATGGAAGAAGATCTGGGGGCCTTGGCTGAAATACAGATGGTCAGAGAGTCTGGAAAGTAACTATGTTAATCGGATATTCCACTTGTGTACTAATGTGTCTGCATTTGTACACCACAACACTCTTCCCTGATATGTCTTTTGGATATTGTCTGTCGTTTTTTGGTACTATGAGCTATGTTAATAAAAAGAATTAAAAAAAAATAGTCACTTTGCAAGAAAAACTTTAAAATACTCTGTCGGGTGCCACCGTGGTGCTGAAAACAACAGAATGCAACAGTTCCAGCCGACCTCTTCGGTGCACACTGGCATCAGTGTTACGTACTCATAACCAGGACCTTTGGTTCTGATGGAGCGAGGTACAGAAGATTTTGTGTGTACCCCATTCAGATCAATCACCCCCATAACAAAGTAAATATATTAATTTTGATTGCTGTGTATTAACCAAACACACACATTACATGTGGGAAATGCTTTGTACTAACAGGTTTGATTAACATATTAATTAATGATATAAAACGCATGTTTAATCTATTTTGTGCATTTAAGTGGTATAATAATGCATGTCTGTGTACATTGTGGAGAAGTGTGGCTCACTGGTTAGAGGAGGCAGACCTGGAAGCAGAGGTCAGCCCAGGACCAGGGTTCAATTCCCGGCTCGACGGGGTCTTGAGTCCTAAAATGTCCATGGACTCGACAATTCTCGCTCCGGTGCCTACTCGATTCACGGGTTCACACTCTGCGACTCTGGGCAATAGCTTGCTTAATCTCCACAACGGCCCCTCGCGGCGGGATGCCTGGCTTTCACCTTGCGGATAACCTGCCGGGGTTATCTCACATGGGAATACCAGGACGGGTTCCCTAAGCAAGCGCTTAGAAACCGCTCGGTGATTTGCGCTATATAAATTCCTGTACATTGTGCGCTGCATGCTATTTTTCTGCTTCATTTTAATGGCTTGCTGTTTGATGCTTTTCTGCTAGGTAACAGTTTTAAAGGATAAATATTAGCACTGGTGGTTGGGGGTACAAAAAACACTTATATTCTGTGTATTTACATTTCCTTTTTCTGTTTATCGTAGTTTTGGTTGGTTGCCAATTCCAAAATGGCTTCGCTTTTCCCGGTTCTGCGCAGTAGAAAAGCTTACATCATTTTGCTGAGAGAAAACTCGTCCATGCTCTGTGCATCACTGAAAAGTTTGCAACTTCAGCACTGAACACTGGTGAGTGGCTGTGGGCCAAAATGATAACCACGAGAACAGCTGAATGTCTGCCAAGGACAAAAGTCAAATGCCTTAAAAAAATGACCACGTGGAACCAGCTGAATCACTGAAAATAAACATTTAAAAAGGCCTGATGAGGAACAGGAACTGTCGAACGTGTATTTATCAGTTTGTCAAACAAAGTTGTTTACGGACATCCTGGAAGTTAAGAAATGCATGGACAGTCACTTTTGTATCTGTCAGCTTTTAAATAAGGAAGATATTCATGGACATCCTGAAAGTTAAAAAATACATTGTCGATTAACGAACATCCTGAGGGCTAATAATTGCAATGCCATGACCAATCAGAGAAAGGAAAACAACAAGACTTGAAACATTTGAGGGTAGAGAGCCAGCAAAAACAGTCTAAATATCAAAGCTGATCGCAGAGAGAGATGCTGTTTGCACTGCAGTTGTTTGCAGAGATGCTGGGAGCCTGAAACTATGCCAGAAGGCTCACTGATAACCCCTGTAGTTTGGAGATTGTTCCGGGACACTAGGCCTGGGAAAAGAGTTACGGTTAGTAAGTATAGTTGGGGTTTAATGCTGGGTAGGTAGGTTTTAGTTTAGAAATCTTTAGAATGAAATGCATGTGTTTTTTTAACTATGTTTCTCTGATCTTTTCATGAAGAATTGTCTTTCAGGTACATGACCAAAGATTGATTGATGTTTTTATTTCAGAGAATAATGGAATTAATGTGAACCTGAGTTTTCTCTTCATGGTTTTATTAAACAGTTTTCTTGACTTATTTCCTGAATAAATGGCAATGCTCAGTGAGAATTAACAATAACTGAATAGATGCTAATTTTCTTTTATGCAAATTAATTATATAAAATCTTTAAATGATTTCAGGTGTTTGTGATTCTTTAGAGTCAATTAATTATGCAAATCAATGTATTTGTGCAGTGAGGTTAAGCTGGTCTTGACAATCACCATCAACTTACTCAACTAATTGGTCCATCGACCTAATTGGCGGGGTACATTGATGCATAGATTAGTTTAGTAGAATTATTGAGGAAAACAAATGTTGGTGTTAAAAATCTGTGCTTAAAAGGTATCCTGTCATAGGAGAATTCACTCAACCCATATTATATACATATTTGCAAGGGTCTTTGGTAAAGGTGTGTGTGACTAGGTGTGTTGTAGTTCGGTGTTATGGGCCCCACCGGAGTGAGCTGGACCCTGGGTTGGTGATATTTCTGGGTGAGCGCTGCATCAGTTCCAGTCGACTGTGTTGTTGAGGGCCGGTCATGGCAACCGTCAGGGTTGCAATGTGAAGCGTAGCAGTGCGGCATGCGGTGCCTTCAAGTTGTGGTGCAGGCAGAGGCTCATTGACGGTCGCCCAGCGGCGTCAGTGAGACCAGGGCTGAGGTGCGGAATGAGGCTGTGCTCATGGCAGTGCTGACAGGTCACGGTGCTAGCGACAGAGCCAGGTGTAAAGAAATCACCTCCTACTACTCTAAATACAGCCCAGGTCTATTCAGCCCAGCCCAGACTCATCCAGGAAAGGCAGGACACACCTTGACCCACCTTGTGGCTGTCTGAAGGGAATGCACATTCCCAGCCCCCGTCACTCCAAAAGCCAGAGAGTCAATCCACAACCCAGCAGAGACACACAGGATGGTTAAGCAAGAAAATACCTACTTTCTAAAAAAGGTTTTTTCAAACACAGAACTTGCTTTACTAAAATATGCACATCTACATTCTGAGTTCAGGCAAACTAAACTCTATTAGTCTTTTTTGTCCCAATGGGAAGATATACTTGTAAAATGTTACAGAGTATTCCCTATTCTATCCTATGGGACAGATAGCCTTTCAACAGTGAAAAACTAATTACACTGTAGTTCACTATCAAGAAATGTCCCACACACACCAGGACATGTCCTACCTTTCAAATACACGGCACCCTGCCCATGGGTGTACCTTGGGCCTTCCTTAGAGGTGACTCACATGTACTAAAAGGGAAGGTTATGCTTGGCAAGTGGGTGCACTTGCCAAGTTGACATGGCAGTAAAAACTGGGCGCATAGACTGCAGTGGCAGGTCTGAGAACCCCTTGAAAGGCTGATCGTATTGATGGCACAATGAATGATAATCTTCAAGTGCCCCAGATCTTCCTGGGAGACTTTAACCTACACTGGAACGATCTGAATGACCAGTCAGTAAATAGGCGGAAGGCCATCCTTTTAAACCATGACTTGTCCCAAATTTGTGACTGGCCAACTAACAACAAAGGTGTGACTTTGGACCTTATAATCTCAAAGATGAACAACATCTCCTTGGAGTCCATTAGCCCCTGTGACTGGACAGATCACTATTGCACCACCTTCCTCATCAATTCAAAGGTGATCCAGATGAAAGGGCATCTGAAGAAAATAAAACATTGGAAAAGGAATCTTCGTAATATAAACCACAATGAACTAACTACTTTTTGCAACAATACCTTGATTCCACAGACCAACATGGATGATGTCAAGGACCTCAGAGATTTCCATAATACTTCCATATTGGAAGCCATGGACTCTATCTCTCCCCTTCAACATAAAAACATATTCAATAAAATATCAAAGCCCCGTTTCAACGAAGACTTGAACACCGAAAGACACAATCTAAGATTAGCAGAAAGAGCCTGGAGATCTTCCCCATTCTTGAAATTTCTAAAACGCTTACGATCAACCATACAACAGAAGAATAAGAAAAGTAAGAGCTAATTTCTTCACAGCACAGGTTGACCAAGGCAGAAATAGGCTCAAAAAACGATTCGAAATAGTCAAGCAGCAATCATGTAATGCATCAACCCCGTTAGACCCCGAACCCAGCACCCTCCCAAACTGTGAAGAACTGGCGGCCTTCTTTGTAGAAAAACTACAAAGACAGAGTATAAACTACAACTAGCGAATGAACTACTAACAGCTGCCTTGTCCAGTTTCTCATACTGCCCCCAGTATACTGAAGGGAATGGCCCATCCAGGCACCCCTCCAAAAACAATGCCTCTTGGCACACCTTCAACAATCAATAAAAGAGACATCTACAACATTCTTTCATCATTAAACCCATCTAATCACTTCACTGATCCTCTACCTTCGGCTATATTTAAAGAGATCAAATCACGCATTCTCCCATATTCAAGTAGATCAAAGCATGCATTCTCCCCCTGTGGACTAAGATTGTTAATGCCTCACTCCTGATTGCTTTAAAGCAGGATAAGTAACCCCCACTTACAAAAAACTAACACAGACTGCTCTGATCCTAATAACGTCAGACCCATCTCCAACATCCCTACTCTTTCAAAGCTCATAAAAATATGTGTCCAGATCCAACTCTGCAATCACATAGACAACTATCAACTCCTTGATCAATACCAGTCAGGGTTCCGTCAAGGACACAGCACGGAATCAGCACTTACCCATGTTGTGGATGACATACTAAAAATGCTGAATCAAAATGAATCATGCCTTCTGATACTACTTGACATATCGACCACCTTTGACAACATCAAACATGATAGTTCACTGAAACTACTGGACATGGGGATGGGCCTATCAGGGGTCATATTGCAATGGTTTTTTCTCATTCCTCCAAAAGGAATCCCAGAGAGTCAAAATGAACCAATCTCTGTCTAAGTCCCACACAATCATTCCCAGCATTCCACAGGGATCTGCTCTCTCTCCCATTCTTTTCAACGTATTCCTGGAACCACTCGCAAACCACCTAAAATCTGTTAGCATCAATTATCATATATATGCTGATGACACTCAGATGTATCTCAAAATCGCCTCCCCAGAGGACATTATATCCCTCAATTTCACCTCGCAAAAAAACACACATCTCTGGCTCACGGATAGCCATCTCAAACATAACGCTGCCATACCCAAACTCCTACTCATCTTACTGCCGAACAAAATCCCCAAGAGCAAGCCTTGATTGAAATATCTTGCAGCCCTTAACAGCTCTCGTCTGCTAGATCCTTGACATCTCAGAAGAAGAGAGGTACCCTTTTAACACCAGAGGGGTAGGGCACCAAATAGACCACAGTCATCGAAACAACCCCCTTAGGGTGACACATTCATATAACTTTCAAACTCGTAAAAAAAATGATATCACCAAAACATAATTAAGCCAAGATAGTGCAATGGTAAGAAATAGCATGATACTATAGGGTATTTATTCTTCTGGAGTGTTTCTGGTGCAGAAGGAGGTTTTCCTAATGTACTTCTGTAGTTTTTAAAAACCCAATTTCAGTAATTAATAGCAAAATATTTTTTTATCTTACATTTCATTAACTCTGTGTCAACAGACAGGTGTGTTTTCAATACTCACCAGTATGCCATATACTTTTTCCACTACCAAGACGTTGGGTAATAGAAAAGCACTAGATATGTCAGACCAAAGTGCAGTATGAAGCGCTATGTAAAAGAGTTTATCCTTATTGTTGTTACTCATAATGTTGCTAATTTATTATACTTGTCATTTTATTTTACTTATCTGTTATACAAATCACATTGGGATATGTGAGATATGCATCAAAATCTCCCTGAAATGGCTCGATGGCCCTCAAATTAACAATAGTAGTAACAGCACACTCACTCTTGAAGCCCTCCATCAAGGGCCCGCTCCCTAGTGACTGGGCATGCTACTGCTTCTGCAATCGACTTTTTGTGGCAGCAGTACCTGCAGCTGCCGGTCTCTCCCTCCTATAAGCCTTACAGCTCCCCTTCGACCTTCAAAGTCCAGCAGGCTGTATTTTTTGCTGAAACCCAGGATGGCCTCGATACTCAGCAGTCTGGAGACCGGGTTCCTCCCCGGGCTCTGTCCCAGGCGCCTGGCAAAAAAACACTGCCATTGGCCATGTCGACACAGGGGCTCTGCAGGTGCATGTAGGAAGCACTAGGTCTCTCCCTCTGCTTCCCTCTGGTTTGGGAGTCCCATGCCACTGGTTTCCAAACTTTTGTCAAAGTACCAGCAGTGGTGATCTGTGCTGCAGTGGTAGGTGCTGTGGTGCTGTGGTGCTGTGGTGCTTGCTGCTGTGATACTTAGTTAAGGGCTGTAATTCCTAACAGGAATACATGACTCAAAGTCCAGCGCAGAGGTTGGGTCTGTGGTCGAAGATGCTTAGTGATGCTCTGGGGCAGGTTGTTCTGAGTAGCCTCTCTTTAGTTCATTAAGCTGACTCCGGGTCACACGCTAGGAGTGGGCTTGAGTAAAACCTACAAAGAAAGCAATGCCAGAGTTTTTGCTGTACTCCGTGCTCCAAGCAGAGTGCAGAGTGAACAAACTCCATGAACTCTGCCGACAGAGCAGAGTTTACCACCGCTTCCTAATCTTTAGACCAATTATCCTTGGATGGCCCCCACATTCTGCATATCCGCAAGAACTGTGGTATACATCGTGGTGATGGTGCTGCAAACCAATGAGCTAGCTTCAGCAAGACTGATTAGTTTCCATTCTGCTGATTCCTGTGGATACAATGTAAAAACCTCCCTCAGTGGCACCATTTGTCTAAGGTACAGGAACATGGCCAGGGTCATAGAGACGCCCCCTTGTAAATATTCTTCCACAGAAATAAACTTTCCCTTCACAATAAATCATCCATGGTAAGAAGCTGTCTAGTGCTCCAATTCTGTTTTTTAATGGTGCACTGGTGAAGAGTGGCATAGGATTCTGTATCAGTTTTAGATGAGGAGAATAAATATTAGCTACATCAGATATGTGGGTTATTTGTGCGCACACCCATATCATGCTGTCTACAATATGTATGTCAGAGTGAGGTCTCATTGGTGATTTCAGAATAGCAATGTCAATTCTTTAAGGTGATGCCAAGCTCAGATCTAGGTCTCGTGGGATACCTGTGTGCTACTGTGAAACCAGTGCATGGGGAACCTTGCTTGTGCATCAAGGAAAAAAATCTCAACATTTGGTGCAGCCAAACCTCCCTGTTCATATGATCTCTATAACAGGGTCCAGCTAATTCTTTGGCTGTTGTCCCACCCAAGTTAGCCTGATGCGTGATAACTTCAATTGGTCAAAACAATACATGAGACAATGTAAATGGAATGTCTTGGAACAGGTAGAGTAACTGTTGGAGAATCACCATCTTTATAAGGGCAATACGACCACCAGTGTTATGGGTAATTTAATCCATCTATTTGTATGGGTCTTTATTGTGTCTGTGAGTTTTCCATAATTCTCAGTTAGAATCACCTGCAGATCTCTATGGACATGTATGCCAACATAGCTGACTGGGTTTTTTCTTATCAATGCAAAGGGTAGAGCAATGGGTGTAGAGTTGTTGTGTCATTGAGTGGCACCATTAACAAATTGGACCAATTTACGGTCAGTCCTGACCACCGACCAAATGTATTGATTTCCCTAAGCACGGTGTCCAGATTAATCCAAAGGTTCTTCACAGCGAGCCACATATCATCTGTGTACACAGATGCCAATATATTTTACATCCCAAATTGAATCCCTTTATCACTGTGCACTTCTTTCAGTGTGGGAACCAAAGGCTTCATAACTAAAGTGAAAATGATTGAGAATAGTGGCAAGCTTTGCCCTGTCACCTGTTGGACAGAGATAAGGTCACAAATTTTGGTAATTTACATTTTGCCATTGTGGCCCTGCTAGAAATGGGGGGGTCTCCAATTGGCAGAGGTATGCACCTTTGCCCAAGTAGGGACGCTTGCTTGTAGTCAGGGTAAAGGGATACACACTTTGGATAACTTCTGCTGAAAACACCACAAATGGACACCACATCAGTTTAGAAAAATAAAATATCTTTATCTAACTCAAACAAGACCAAAATGACAAAAATCTAACATACATATATCCAATTATGACTTTAGCACAGTTATTTAGAAAATAGGACTTGTAGAAACAAAAAAGTATGATGCAGACCGCATATGGTGCAGCATTGGGCACGGAGTCACATGGACCTCCAAATGACAGTACCTTTGAAAATGAAGTGATTAGATGATGCAAGGCATCGTGGAGTTGAGGCATTAGTGCCAAGGGAGAGGCAAGGTGTCATGTCCGTGAGGAGGTGATGTTTGAGTCAGGGACAGGCGAAGACATCGGCGAAGGTGGTGAGGAGTCGATTCCGGTGAGGGGGTGCGCAGTTGAAGACTTTGTGAAGTCACCCTCATTGGTTATCGGCTCTGCAATAATGAGATGCTTGTGCTGGTGGGGATGGTGTCAGTGTAAGTGCTGGCACTGGGTAGGCGAAAACTGCAGGTGTTGGCAGGCGTCAAAGGGCATCAGATCTACAGTTCAGGGTTGGTGGTGCATTGTGCACTTCACGTGTGGTGCCCCCAGCCTTGGTGCAGGTTGCGGCATCACTGGTGACGGCACTGATGTCATCTGAGTTGTTTTCCTTGCTTTGCAGCACTAACTACACAATTCTCAGGGCCCAGGCACTGGACGTGGTGCCCTTTTGAATGTGTGATTCCACAGAGGAGTCCAAGTGCTAGTCAGTGGGTTGCAGGTGAAATCTTTGTGTCAGTGAGACTTCAGAACAGCAGGCCAGCACACACAAGCCCTTGGAGATTCTTCACAAGCAGGTTCACAGCAAAGTTCCAGTCTTTGTCCTCTCCTTGGCAGAAGCAACAACTGCAGGCCAAGCCGGGCAAAGCACACACAGCAAAGGGGCAGTACTCCTCCTTACAGCACTCTAGCTCTTCTCCTTGGCATAGGTTATTCTCGAGTCCAGTAGTGATCTAATTCTCTGAGGTTTAAGGACCAATACTTACACCCCATTCTGTCTTTGTTGTTTTTGTGGCAGGGGTATTTGAGCACAGTCCAAACAAGTAATTTTCTCTATGGTGCAGCTCATTACAGGAGGTGGAGACAGCATTGTGAAGAGGAGCCACTGCCTATTCAGGTGCAAATGAAACTCCCCTGCCACTGTAAAAGCAGACAAGTCCTATTCAGCTCAGTTATGAGTCACCCAGGAAAGGCAGGGCACTCCTCAACTCCCTTTGTGGCTGTCTACCATGATTGCACATCCCCAGCCTCTGTCACTCCAAAACCAGACAGTCAATACACAAAATAGCAGATGCACACAGAATGGTTAAATAAGAAAATGTCTTCTTTCTAAGAGTGAAAGAGAAAACAAGCGTAACCGCTTGCCCTCTACGCACTGTTGCGCATCCCAAACAAGGGATACAACGTTAATCCAACTTCAACAGATACTCAAATTTGTAGTAAATTAATGAAACCACACCATTATATAGTTTCCAAAAAGGATAATTGTATTGACAAAATCATTTTTTATATGATACATGCTTAAACTCATAAGCGAAAACACAACATTCATTAATGAACAAAAACATATGTTTTTTAGCAACACATCATTTTCATTATTCATGTATAGCAAGTTCATGCCCTGCCCAATGAATTTCGGGCCACATGGCCCTTCTTCAGGGGCGTTACCTGAAATGACATAAAAAAACAAACAAAAAAGCTCAATCACTTGGGTGTGAAGGGCAAAACAATCTTCAGGTTCATAGGTTGCCACAACATTTTGTAACCGCTTTACTTAAACAACTGTAATGTGCACTGATATCCCTCTACGCAAAATCAAGTTTTGATAAACACTCACTTGTATACGAAAAAAGGAATATATGCTCGAAGAAAAAGCTTGACTTGAACGGACGTATTCAGAAAATCCATACTGTGAAGACAAAGTAAATTCCCTAACTAAAAATGAACATATACAAATACCGAACAAACGATGAAATGCTCTGTAACTTACTGAAACTACATTGGTCTGAATCTATGCAGAGCGACGTTCAGCCTGATGCAATCCATGACGAAAGTTAATAGTCCCACCGCTTAAAACCTTGAACCTTCAGAAATGTAAAACTGGTATTACGACATTGCCTCATTTCAATCTCAGTCTGCTACAACAACTCCGCCCTTTGCCGACCCCAAATACACACCTAAATGGCACTGTACGTTGCTGCTCACTGTGCTTAATTCTCTTATCCACTCTCACGTCCGTTTAAAAAGTTCGACCTACAGAGACAAACATCTCCGCTTAGAAAGCAAATAACAAACGAAGCGCAACAAAATAACAAGCGAGTACGGCTCAAATACCTGATATCCGATACAATGTGACTCAATCTCCATACTCGGCGAACCCGTGCGTCTGGTGTCGGTGGAAACGAACGCCATACTGAGTGCGACGGCCTTAATAAATGACGTGAAGGGCGCCATAGCCATAAACAACGGACTGAATATCGCGAAGAGCTCAATAGACTAAAGTGTGGGCGCCATGTTTATGTAGTATGGATATGCAAAAACATTGGAAGTGTTATAAAAATTTGTACTAAGCACCAACAAAAAATCATACAAACAATACAGAAAATATTCTGATACAATTACAGTCCTCCAGCGTAATAGTCTGTGCAATTATCAGAGAAAACATATTAAATCTACTCGATCATTGATCCCTTTGGGATCTTGTGTCTGTAATTTTTTAATCCAAACAATTTCTCTTTGTAGAAGAGTTTTTGTGAGACTTTTACCGGGTGATGAGCCCACCACCTCCAGAACCTGAAATTTTAACTGGGCAATTGTATGTCTGTTCTTGTCCCAGTGCACCGCCAGACTACTGTTAATGTTCTTGTTACGAATTGTACTTTTGTGTTCTGATATCCGTGTTTTAATTTTTCTTTCTGTCTTGCCCACATACAATAGGCCACAAGGGCACTTAATCGCATATATCACATTTGTAGTGTTGCAATCCGCATTGATTCTAGTGGGAATATTTTCACCAGTGTGTGGATGTTTCACGGTGTCTGACACTATTACATTGTTGCAGTGAACACAGTTTTGGCACTTCTCATGCCCTTGAAATTAACTGTAGTCGTTATGGGGTTTGGTTTCAACAATTCTTTGATGTTACGCGACCTTTTGTATGCAAAAATAGGTTTGTTGGTGAACAAGTCTTTGAAATCACCTTCATTACTCAACAATTCCCAATGAAGAAGGGCCAAGTGGCCCGAAATGCATTGGGCAGGGCATGAACTTGCTATACATGAATAATGAAAATGATGTGTTGCTAAAAAACATATGTTTTTGTTCATTAATGAATGTTGTGTTTTCGCTTATGAGTTTAAGCATGTATCATATAAAAAATGATTTTGTCAATACAATTATCCTTTTTGGAAACTATATAATGGTGTGGTTTCATTAATTTACTACAAATTTGAGTATCTGTTGAAGTTGGATTAACGTTGTATCCCTTGTTTGGGATGCGCAACAGTGCGTAGAGGGCAAGCGGTTACGCTTGTTTTCTCTTTCATGTTTAGATTTCAGACGCATAAGATGGACGGTGCGTCCTCCTCTACTGCACGCATGGTTTAATATGTTATTACATTGTTTGTAACATTGTGAATTTATCAAAAATCAAGGTGTGCCTCTCCATATCACTAATTTTCTTTCTAAGAGTGGCATTTTTTCTTTTAGCAATTCTTTTTTTTATTGAATTCAAGTATGACAAGCAGACTACAATCATCTCAACCACATTTGTGCGCAGTACTACAATAAATACTTGCCGGTGGGGTACGCCTTCAACAGAAAATTCTAGCCACATTTATTACATTGGTCAGCAGGGGTCAGCAGGGGTTCACAGATTCCACCCCTATAGGAGTTCCAGACCCGGGTCCATTTATTGGGGCACCCTCTTGCCACATAGATAGTTTTATCTGTGACCATGCACCAGTCCATGTCCTTACTCCTGTCCGCTAGTCTGGGCGGCTCTTGGGCCTTCCATAGTAGTACTATATCACGCTTCGCCACCATCAATCCCAAGGTTACCACAAGCGTTCTTTGGCGACCAGGTCAGTCGGTGCCCAGGCATTCAGGAGAACCAATTTTATATTGGCATCAATCTTTTGTCCCAGTACACGCTCCATAAGCCCCACTATTCCCGCCCAATATCTCTGAATAATCGTACATTCCCAAAGCGTATGGATAAATGCACCCGCCTGCCCACAACTTCCTGTACAAGCCACGTCAGGGTTGTATCCCATCTGGACCAGGACTGACCTGGATAGGGAGATCTGTGCAGGATCTAACGCAGCCTAGAAGAGATGTCCACCTCTCGCGGAGAAGCCACTGCTGCCAGTAAGTCGTCATTGCCCAGCCCCGCCACATCATGGTCCCACTTAGCTCTCAGTTGGTCGAGTGGGTCGGGCAAGTTGTTTATCAGCTTCTTAGAGATGAGCGATATAGCTTTTTCCGGCAGGTCCCCATCCAACGCTCTGTCCTCCAGTGGAGAGGACTCAGGGAGTGGTTCTCCCCTAGTGAGTATTGTGAGCAGGGCATGTCATATCTGCAGGTATCGGAAGTGTTCAGAGTGAGCCATATCTTAATCTTGTTGCAACTGATCAAACGGGACAACGACCCCGACCTCCACAGGTTACCCACCTTGGAAATCCCAAAGAGGTCCCACCGGTCAAAACCCTTTGATCGGATCAAGCGTCCTAGTTGGTCGCATCGCCAGAGCGGCGTGGCCTTCATGATCTTGCCATCTCACCCAGAGTCTGCAAGGCAGTCTTCCATACTCGCACCGCATGCGCAGTGGGTCCTGTCAAGTTGGGGCTCTGTGCCCGCGCATATAGTGCTCCCTCGGAACTTCCACTCGGCAGCAGCCACCGGTCAATCTGAAAGGCCGGGTCATCCTGGGCTCAATACATACACTGATTGATAGCTGCAAGGTGAGACGCCCAGTAATAGTGCTTTATGTCGAACCACCCCCAAGTGAGCTTATGGAGAGCTATATGCGGAGGCCTGCGCTCCCAGAGCAGGTCCCTCAGGAGACGTTGATTTATTTGAAAATGAAAGGACTGACATAGTTTTGGGTGTTTTGTAATGCATACAGAAAGTGGGGAAGGCATATTATTTTAAAGGGGGCCACACGACATAGCAAGGAGAGAGGTAGCAATCTCCAGTGCTTAAAGTCAGATTTAAGACGTGCCAGAGGCGGCAGGAGATTTAGTTTACAAAAACTGGTGGACGTACAGGGAGATGCGTTCCTCCCATCCTGGAGCCCATTTAAGGCCCCTGATAGCGAGGTCTTTCCGGCTCCACATGGCCAGCAATTCAAGGGGCAGGGCAAAGAGGAGCGTAGACAAAGGGCATCTCTGCTTGGTCCCGCAGCTAAGCACAAAGGTGGAGGATA
This sequence comes from Lissotriton helveticus, assembly GCF_964261635.1. NCBI lineage: Eukaryota > Metazoa > Chordata > Amphibia > Caudata > Salamandridae > Lissotriton > Lissotriton helveticus. The sequence continues at coordinate 668,096,865 of NC_136063.1, forward strand.
TCCTGTTGTTGACCACTACCCGAGCCTGAGGTTTGTGGTAAAGGAGATGAACCCAGCCAATAAATTCTGGCTCCAGTCCCAATTTGCGAAGCACGGCAAACAGAAAAGGCCATTTAATGGTGTTGAAAGCTACAGCAGAGTCCAGTGAGACCACCACTGCGTCTTCCTGTATTGTAGCTGCTCGGCGGAGCACCCCGTGGAGTCGGGGCAGATTATTGGCGGTATTTCTTGCGGGCATGAAACCCGACTAATCCGGATAGACCAGACGTGTAATGACTTTCAACAGTCAGGAGGCCAGGATTTTCACCAGGATCTTGGCTTCCCCATTCAGCAGTGAGATTGGTATATAAGAGGAGCATTTGTGCTTAGGTTTGCCCTCTTTATGGATAACGACCATGTTAGCAAGCCGCTGGTCTTCCGGTAGTGATCTCTGCTCTTTACTGGCGAGGAACATGTTAGTGAGGTGCGGCGCAATTTTAATGGATGTGAGTTTAAAGAGTTCAATCGGCAAACCGTTAGGGCACAACGCTTTCTCCCCCCACAAGTCCTGAATAGCCTTCCCCACCTCGCTGTCTGTAATTTCCAGATCGAGCTCAAGGCACTCTTCCTCCGTAAGGGACATCAATGAGGTGTCTCTCAGAAAGGAAGCAGCCTCCTCCTCTGAGTGTGGAGTTCGGGCTGTGTAGATGGACTGGTATACCGCCCAAATGCTTCTGCTATGTCGCGTGGGGTGGTCAAGCGGGCGTCGGAGTGATCCATGATCTCGACCACTACCTGATGTGTCTGTTCATGCCTATCTAACCAGGTCAGCAACCTACCCGCTTTGTCATCGACATCATATATTCGGCTGGGCGTGGCTCTGTGGTGTAGTGTGGCTGCATCTGTCGCTAGTTCAGTGTATTCCTTAGTTTTGATGTGGAGTTGCTAATGCAACAACCCTCTCGTCCCGCTCCTTGAGTATCTCCTCCAGGTGCAGGATTCCCCCCCCCTCCAGTCGGCTCAGAGAGGCATACTTCTCTTTACGCAAGCCTGCTATTTGGGACAGGGCCACACCCCTGATAACAGTTTTGTAGGCCTCCCACAGCAACACTGGCAACTCAACCAAACCCTCATTTTCTTGGAAATAGAGTTTGGAATTACCCAGTAGTTTGTCACTGACCTTGGGGTTTCACACGGCCAACAATGGAATCCCCAACTTCGATGCGGCAAAGTATCAGCGAGTGGTTAGAGATACCTCTGGCCAAATGTTGAATCTCTCTGACACTGGCAACTTGGTGTTCCAGTGTTAGGATATAGTCTATTCTAGATGTGCTACTGCGGGCACCTGAATAATACATTTAGTGTTGTTCACTGAGGTGCATTCTCCGCCACATGTCGACCAGGCCCATGGCTTTGAGGAATCAATGAATCTGTGTATGAGTAGATGGTAGAGCTCTCTGGGGCCACCGATCAAGTTGAAGTCACCCCTAATCCATACTCTACCCTCAGGTAACGACAGGAGGAGTTCTCCCAGGTCCCGAATGGTCTGTGCTTGCAACCTGGGGGGGATATAAACAGAGAGGAGGTTCAGTGCTTCCCCTTCCCAAGAACCTCCCGAGACTGTCAGTGCAAACACCATCTATCACCATGAGAAATGACCTCCGCACCATAACACCCACTCCCCGGGAGCCGGACCCAAACGCAGAATGGGCCACCAACTTGAAACCTCATCTGGTAATGGCTTTGCATGCATTACCTAGTAGGTTCTTTTCCTGCAAGAGGACCATGTCCATGGAATGATGCTTGAGAAATTGCAGAACCACACCTCGCTTGACTTATCCCCCAGCCCATTGACATTCCATGATATCCATTTGAGCCCAGGCCGAGCTACTCTGTCACCCATTGTCTAGGGTCTGAAAGCGAGGACACTGGGTGCTTTAGCCCCGGGTATTGTCTGTCTGTACCTGAACCACCAAACACCCCCCCCACACCGGGCTCAATTGCACAACACAATTGCATAGTAGTTATCGATGCTCGATTACAGAACAGCGATCAGACATTGCAGTACTGCGAAACGACTCATGGCACAGAAACCCAACACCCCAAACCCAAAGAACAGAACCCACTCCCTGCCTCCCTGCAAGGCGGTGTCAAAAACCTCCCGCCCACCCAAACTTGCAGAGTGCCTTTCGCCCACCCCTGAAACTTGTGAGTGCATGTGACCAACCGGGCGCTTGTCCCTAAGACTAAGACAACTGGTAAACATATTATTAGATCAAGGAAGAAAAATCTTATAGCACCCCAATGTCCAGTGTACAGTGTGTCCAATATTTGGATGACGCAGAACCACAGGTCCATAGTGAGTTCAATTTCCAGGAGGGCAGTGACCCCACCCACTCAATCAGCAAAGAGTCAAATCTCCGCCCATGAGAGGAGTACCATACGGACCAGTTATTCGGATCCTCCTGCCGCTGCCTCTTGTTCTCCAGCCGGGGAGCTTCCAGTGAGTTCTTCAGTGCCCCTCTCCATACTTGTCCCCCGGACTCGATTGCCCTTCAGTCCTGTGGTACGCCACCTCAGGGGGGGCAAAGAACCAGGCCTTTCCATCTGATTCAACCCTGAGCTTGGCCGGGAAGAGCATAGCATACTTGAGATCTCGCTCTTGAAGTGCTTTTTTGACGTCGAGAAAACTGCGCTGCTGTCGCTGCACCTTGTGGGTGAAGTCCCGGAAAAAGGTGATGCGGCTGTTTTGAAATTCCAGTGGGCGCGCAGATCGGGCAGCCTGCAGGATGGTATCTCTATCTCTGAAATTAAAGATCCTGGCCAATAAGGCTCAAGGGGGAGCCCCCGGTTTCGGTCTTCCACCTGGTACTCGATGGCTCTTCCACGGAGAAAAAGGTGGATAGCCCTCTGGGTTTGAGGTAGGTGGTAACCAGTTCCTAAATGAACAAGTGCCTCCGCCCATTCTGGAACCCCCAGGATGCGGACGTTGTTGCACCTGGAACGCCCTTCCAACTGCGCTTCCAGCTTGACTGTGTGAGCCTAAAGATCGTCCATTCTACCCTGCTACTCGGAGGTGTTCTCAACCAGGGAGCTTGTCTTGATTTCAACCTCCTTCAGCCACGTGTTCATGGAGTGCATATCTGACTGGATAAGGGATTCTTCGGCAGACACCGAGCCAATTTGAGATTCCAGCGATGTGCGGACAGTAGTAATGACCGTGAGAATGTCCTGCAAGGTAGGTTCTCTTTCTCCTCCCCAGGTTGTCGCTTCTCGGTTGCGGCCATCCCGGTTTTGGGACTCGCTCCAGGGGCCTTGTCCCATGCAAACTTGTTCAGCTTGGCCTGGACCACAGTTTTTGTACCCCGACCCCCTGCCATGGCCAAGCCGCTGTGTCCAGTAGGTGCACAAGGGAATGGGAGAGCAGTCACGTTCAGCGCTGCCATCGTGCGAGAGCAATGTTATATGGAGCTGGTCCCACGGTGTGGAAAAGTAAATTTTGCCATGTTATATGTGCCTACGTGTTCCCCACCCTATGTTATATGTGCATGATCGATATGCATGTATCTCCTTATGATCGATTAAAGACGCAATCATAGTTGTGTCCAATGTTAGTATACCAGTTTCCAGTCCTCGTGAAAGCAACGAGTATTAGGCCTATGTTGCCACGTTTTACAGTGTGCACGTTAATCCATCGAATTGTCCCCGTTTCTAGGCCTCAAAAGGGCCCGGACATCAGATTCAAGCTCCAGTCTCCTGAACCCTCTCCGAGGAGCGATGCAGCCCCCACCTGCATCCCTGACCCTTCACTTACTTCCTGCCGCACGGTGCCCGGCCCGGCCTGGCTCTGCCTGCCTGTCTGCCAAGAGTATGTTATGCTTCTAGTTATCAGTCCAGCCCTCCTTCTTTGCATTCCTAAGCTACTGAACCGCATCAACAGTTCCAGCCATGGTCTAGTCTTTCTGTCTCCATGTAAGAGAAATACTGTATTAATATTCATAGAATATTCCTAGCACACGCAATACATGTAGAATTATGCATGCACCAGTCTTAGTGTCAAGTAGCCTTTGCCCTGATAACTTTTGGATTCTATCAACATGTACTCCAAACACAAGATACCAGATATGCTATAGGTACATGTCGTGCTGACCCCACAGATTTTAGTCTCCTCTTCTAGCGCAGAAGTCATAGCCCCAGTTCTTCCTGGTAACACGTCATTGCCCGTTTGCGCGCACCACTAGGTTAAAGGTCCCAGCTGCTCTCAGGTAGCCCCCTCCATGTTTCCGCCCCATTTATGACACTTCTGTGACGTTTCATACCACATGTCTATGTATACGCCCTGTACACGCCTTCTTGTTACACCCATTTTGTCCTTATCTTTCGCGACTGCTACGAGTTACGCCTACTGCTACGCCTATTGTATGCAATGTAATGTAATGTATTATACTATATATATGCTGCACTGTCGATGAGGCATTGCAGCTGCCATCCATTCTATTTCCGTGCAGGCTATCCCGTCCCTGTCCCTTCCCTTATGCCTGATTAAAGCCTGTTAGACTCAGATACCTCGAATCCTGTCTCTTATTTATTGAGCTATCTGTTTTATTCACTGTATTCAAAAATAGTACCGGTAATTAATTATTTATTTACCACATAATGGCGCCCGAATAGGGACTTGCCCTTTCCCCACGCGCCGGCGAAGCCACGCAGGCCCCCTGACCCTCTGCAGCCGTGACGGAACCATACCGTGCACGTGCAGATATTTCTGCTTCAAGTATCCCTCAGGCCCACGGAGGAGACGGAGGTTGCAGTCCAGCATCCAGACGAGGCGGTGAGGAACGCGGCGAGTCCCGACCAGAGCCCAAGCCGAGAGTACAAGGTCCGAGGTATCCGGAGGCCCACCTGTAACTGAAGTCCGAAGTTCGTAGTCCGACGTCGTAGCAGTCCAGTTCAGTCCGAGGCCTTCCGTTCTTGCTGCCCGGTGAGTACCGTTGCTGGGGTAGTATCTAGACAGGGTCAATTAATTTGTCTCTGGTCCAGTGGGTTTGGGTACACAGATCCAGTCCGAAGTGATCACCTAGGTGGATACGGGTCCTGACGTGTCTCTTTATGGGACCGGTATGTTTCGTACTGTTTTAGCAGTGCATCTAGTAATTCTAGTAAGTTTTGTTCTCGAGAAATTCATGTGTTCTGTTTTCAGTATGTCAGGTAATATTACGTCCGAACTGTTATTCTAATGTTATTTAATGTGTTTTCAATGTCGTGGTATGAGTGATTTGTTTTTCTATGCATTACTGTGTTTATCGTGTATTGTATTGTGTTCAGATTCAAGTCTAGGATGCCTCTGTTTTCCAAGTTACGTCAGTTAAAGACCAGAAAAGGGTTACTCGAGGAAGCAGTTCCTGTCCCGCCTAGGGACAGTCCAGGACATTTTATGTATCATAAGCATGGCTTAGGTGCCATATTATATCTAGACTTATGGGTGGACTATACCAAGGAACTAGAAGAGAAATATAGATGGCCCATATCAGGTACATGGGATGCCGAGTGCATCATGCGAGTAGAAGAAGCATTATGGAAAAAGAAAGCCAGACAGTCTCAGAAAGATGCCATCGAGTTATGGTGCAAAGAATCTCATAAAAGAACCGAAAAAGAAATCAGAAAAACAGAATTAAGTAGGGAATCCTCAGGAAAAGCCCAAGAAAGGGAATTAATCGAAGTAGGTGAACGAGTTAAAGCAGAACAGTCAGACAGACAGAGAAATGCCCTTATTAAGGGTATGTATCCTCTTCTTGCCGAGGGCTTGCCGAAGGCAACCCCGGAAGCATCCAGTAATTTTCCGCCGCCATTGGTCCCGATTAAGCCACGTCATAAACCGACCGCAGCTGATATTTTTCTCTCGTCCTATTTGGACGATACAGTCCCAGAATATGCAAATCCTGTTCCGCCTGTTCCCGTTAATAATGTAATTCCTGCTCCTCCAGTTGCTGGTTCCGTGGGTTCAGTTCATGTCACAGCACCCGTTACAGCACCCCCGGCCCAGCACGTACAGTACACACCGACGATTCTAGTTTAGGAGCCGCGGGGGGAGATTCTCCTGGTACCCCGCCTCAACACAGACGTATGACGCTACATGAACTAGCGTTACAGCGTACGCCAAAAGTGAATACATACGTAGATATCAAGCGAGCACTTACCGAATGTCGTTATGATCCAGTTCCAGGCGATGGTAACATGGTCATATATTCATTACGTTTAAGACGGGTGACCGACTATTTGGACACCCTGCCCGATATGAGAGAACACCTAGACAGAATATATCGTTTTATCCGTACAGGAGCAAATCCAGAAAGTGTTCACGAAGCCATGGTTCAAAGGAAAGTCGAGACTCAACTCATGATTTTAAAGTTTTTGATTAACTGTTTAATAAGAGAGCAAGATTGTCCAGAAAAAGATCCAGAAGAAATGAAAGTCCTGACCAGGTGGAGTGACAATATAGCCGAGGGAAAACACAAGACACAAAACTGTATAGAGAGTATGTACAAGAAAATTCGTAGGGAAATAATAAAGTTACACGAGAAACGAGAAGCAAAACAAGCAACCGAGAAAGAGAATGACTCTTCTACTGAAGAGGTAGACGACGAGAATCCCTCCAGAATAGCGTATGTAGGTAGAACTAGACTTTCCGACCGACATTCACGCCCAGAGCACAAGAAAGTTTTTCCTCCTCCAGTACCAGAACAGTGCTCTCTTGAGCAAGTATTCCAAGCTACCGATCACATTCTGAAATCACGAATAGGTTATAGTGAACTCAGTACAATGCATGAACAAGAACTAGCCCGATCAGCAGTCCGGTGGACTACTGATTCTACCACTTTTCCAGACGAAATAGTGGCACAGATGTTTCTGAAACTGCCCCCAGCCGAGCAGCGACTGGTGGGTATGTATATGATCCAGCACCTCATTACCCTGTATGAGGAACAGCATTCTGATCCAGGTCCGCTACATGATATATTGAACGAGTTACTCCAGTACAGATGGAGAGGTCTAGGTACCGATTTAATTAGTGTCATTCTAGAACAGCGCCACAAATATCGAACGTTTCTGAATCCACATTTTGTTCATGTCTCACCCCCAGAAAGTAAGCCATTCTACATAGACAGACAGAATCCGTTACGATAAGTACATCCAGTTAGGACAGCGGGTGGTGATCTAGAACGAGTATTTGTTTACACCCCCATCACAAAAATGGAACTCTTAGAGATGAAAAAGCTAATTCCCTGTCACGATAAAGATCCAGCAGGGTTCCACCGTGAATTAAAAGACATGCTCCGTATGGGAGAATACACGTATCCTGATATCATTAAAATGCTAAAGGTCCTGTTGCCTGCGGGCATATATGAAAAACTCAAAGAAAAAGAATGGGAGGTGGGGGAGAAAAAGATAGATTGGACAGCTCTAGAAGCTGAAGATAATACACGAGTACCAGGTACCGGTCTTGGGGGGAAAGCTAAAGAATTGCCCGAGTTATTGATACAAGTTTTGCCAAGATTACTAGCCACGAAAAAGGAAGATTGGGATGCCATTTCAGCTTGTAAACAGAAACAAGATGAAGACACTAGTGACTTTTATTCTAGATTCGAGAAATGTTTCATTATTAATAGTGGTCTGAAAACAAGTAGTGAATCGTATCCACATCTTTTTGTTACCAAACTAGTCGAGAATTCAAGTCCACAAGTTAAAAATCGAGTATTGAAAGTCGAAAGCACCTGGCAAGCTAATATTCCGTCACAGATGCTTCAAATGCTCCAGTATCACCAGAACAGAATCAGGGAAGAGCAGGAACACGAAAGGAGACGTATGAAAGACACGAAAATGAAAGTATTAGTTGCACAATCTGTTCCACAAGACAGTCAGAAGAGGGGTCCGAATCAAGCCAGTCATCCTGCAGCTCCCGTTAAAGGGACCTGCAATTACTGTAAACAGCCAGGTCATTTTATAAACGAGTGTGCAGTTCTGAAACACAACATAGCTACTGGTAAAACTAAAGAAAGACCACGTCCGCCTAGACAAGAACAAGTTTCACAGACTTCCCAGCCACCGCAGAACGCACAACAGTCAGTTACAGCACCGCAGCCTATTGCTGCAACACAGCATGTTACACAGCAGATGTACCAGTATGCCCAGACAGAGTATCCCGATTATCAGCCGTATTCATGAAACAGCCTAGAGAGGGAGGTAGGCTTGCCTCTCATCGAGATACCTGTAGATCAAGAGGGTCCCTATGTACATAGTCAAGTATTAGGGAAAGACAGAAAGTTTCTGATTGACACAGGGGCAAGTAGGACTACTATCAGTCATGACGAGGTTCCAGGGGCTCCACTCTCAGGCTCTAGAAATGTTTCCCTTGGATTTTCAGGAAAGCCTATTGTTAATGAAATATCGAAACCAGTTACTCTAGAAGTCGGTCCATTGTCCCGAACTACTGATTTGTTACTCACGAAATCTTGTCCAGAAAATTTGTTAGGCATTAAGACATTGAAAGAATTAGGAGCAGTCATTTGCTGCTCCCCAGAAGGGGTCCGCCTGTTCTTGCGAGATTTTAAAGGTCATTATGTATTACGTGATTTTGATCCAAGATTATTGAATGTACCACAGTATTTATGGGCGCAAGGTCCAACTGATGTAGGTTGTATGCATATCACACCCCATCGTGTGACTCTAAAGCAAGGTGTTGTTTTACCACGAATCAGACAGTACAAATTGCCACCTGAGGCTGTAGCAGCCTTATCCAAAATTATTGACGAACTTATTGCCCAAGGAGTGGTTGTAGAAACTGACTCCAATGTATGTAATTCTCCTATCATTCCAGTCCTGAAACGTACTGATCCTAATGCACCCCCAGTATATCGATTAGTGATTGACCTTCGAGAACTTAATAAATGTATCATACCCCAGTATCCAGTAGTCCCAGATATTTCCTCACTCTTGACAGCCATTGATTCTGAAGCTACGTTCTTCACAGTTATCGATCTCAAGAAAGCATTTTTCAGTGTCCCCATTCATCCAGACAGCCAGTTCCTTTTCGGATTCTGTTTAAATGGAAGAAGCTATAAATTCACACGAGCACCTCAAGGTTTCACAGAAAGCCCTAGTATTTACAGTCAAGCACTTAAGAGACAACTAGACAATATTCACATGCCAACTAACACTGCCCTGCTCCAGTATGTCGATGATCTATTGATCACAGCCCGTTCTGAATGTGACTGCGAGCGTGCGTCACTTACCGTTCTGTATTTTCTGGCCGAGATGGGGCACAAGGTGTCCCCTTCCAAATTACAATTCTGTGTCCAGCAAGTGGTCTACTTGGGACACTTACTGTCCAAGAGGGGTAGGCAGTTGACACCTGACCGTATCCAGTTAATAGCACGTCTTCCACAGCCCAAGACACAGAAGGAGGTACGAGCTTTTATCGGCCTCACTTCTTACTGCAGACAATGGATTCCTCAGTACGCATTTCTAGCCAAGCCACTGATACAGTTAACGACACAGGAGGCAGCCGTATCGACTGTCCTCCCTTGGACCCAGGAACATACACTTGTTTTTAATGAGTTAAAGAAAGCCTTATGCCAAGCACCTGTTCTAGCAACACCGAACTACAGTAAGCCTTTTACACTTTTTGTCACAGAACGTGATGGTACTGCATTATCTGTTCTCACACAAGATCAAGCAGGACAATACAAGCCCTGTGCTTATTTTCCGAGCACATTAGATCCAGTGGCCCAGGCTCTGCCTGCGTGCCTCAAGTCAGTTGCAGCCACAGCTCTAGCTATCAGACAAAGTGATTCCATAGTGTTAGGGCACTCCCTGACAGTACAAGTTCCACACTCCGTGGAAGTTCTTTTAAACCGAACACAGACGCAGCACTTGACAATTGCACGTTTAACAGGTTATGAACTGACACTGTTTCAGCCACACATAGAAATCCGACGCTGCAACATTCTAAATCCAGCTACACTGTTACCGTCAGTTACTTCAAATCCTGCCACACATGACTGTGTGGAAGTTGTCAACACCATGACAAAGCCAAGACAAGACTTGACAGATATTGCATTACCTGATCCCGACCTGACACTTTATGTGGATGGTTCATGTATGAGAACAAGTACAGGAGAACTAGTAGCCGCGTATGCAGTGACTACTGACACCGAAGTTATAGAAACACATCGTATAGACACCCTGTCTGCTCAAGCAGCAGAGCTAATCGCTCTGACCCAAGCCTGCATACGTGCCAAGAACCTGAAAGTAAACATATACACAGATTCACGTTATGCATTCGGAGTCGTACACGACTTTGGAGTGCTCTGGCAGGAACGAGGTTTTATGACTTCTCATGGAACCAAGATTCAACATGGTCTCCTCATTCAAGCTCTGTTAGATGCAATACATTTACCGATAGCTATCGCTATCATGAAGTGCAAAGCCCATACGAAAGTCACTGACATCATTTCCCAAGGTAACGATCTAGCAGATCGAACAGCCAAGCTCACAGCTCAGACTCCAGACATTCCAGTTAACACGACACAGACACTCATTCCAGATCAGACTACTTGTATGACAGTCAAGGACCCTACACAAGATGTAATAGATATACAGTTACATGCTACTTCCAAAGAAATCAAGAAATGGTCCGAACAAGGAGGGGTCCAGACAGATCAAGGATGGTTGACAAAGGGAAAAGCCACATGGTTTCTCCCCGACTCTATGGTTCAAGTCATTATTAATACCGCACATAGTCCAGCACATTTAGGAGAAAAGGCTATGTTAGACAGTATCCAGAACCTTTGGTTCAACAAGCATTTACGAGCAGCCGCCGAGCAGAAAGTACGTACCTGTATGATATGTTGTCAGTTCAATCCAGGTAAAAGTGTCCCGGTGGAACACGGTGGATTCCAACCTCCTGACCACCCTTTTGAAGTCCTCCAGATGGATTATATTCAGATGGAGCGATGTCGAGGTTTCAAGTATGTCCTCGTAGTTGTATGCGCTTTGTCCAGGTGGACAGAAGCATATCCAGTTCCAGATTACACAGCTGCGACCACTGCCAGGCAGTTGGTTCGTGAGTATTTCCCCCGCTATGGATTACCTAGGGTCGTGTATTCAGATAACGGCCAGCCATTCTCATCCGAGCTCATGAAACAAGTTTCCCTTCTGTTGGGGTACCAGTGGAAGTTCCATTGTGTACGCCATCCTGAAGCAGCCGGTCTCGTAGAGAGACATAACCAGACTTTGAAAATCCGCATTGCTAAAGTATGTACAGAAAAAGGTGTAGATTGGTTAGTAGCCCTGCCAGTTGCTCTTTTTTATATGAGAATGGTTGCACACTCCAGATCAGGTCTGTCCCCTTACGAGGTCGTATTCGGCCGACCTCCAAACATGTGGGGTACACCTATGCCCCGAAAGATTACAGACGTTTCCAGTAATATGCTGACAGATTACCTAGCTTCCTTGATGTCTGCCCTACACTCTTGTCGTTCACAGGTTGCCGCTGCATTTCCAGACAACACTGAGGTGAAACCGCATGAAGTCGTTCCGGGAGAATTCGTCCTGGTGCGCAATTTCGATCGTTCAAGTCCGTTGGAGCCCCGTTGGAAGGAGCCCCAGCTGGTGTTATTGACAACAAGGAACGCCGTCAAGCTCGAGGGTCGCAAAGGCTGGGTGCATACCAGTCACATCAAGAAATTCCATGGATTGCGACAAAAGACATTTATCAAAGACTGCCCCGTTCTTAAGGACTGTCCAGACACAGACTCTAAACTTGCCCTGTTAGAGAAAACTCCGCAGCAGGAGTATAAAGCCAAACTCCGGTCTAGTAAAATAAGTCAGCCAGTTTAATTGTCTAAGTCCCTCTCGGGTGAAACGGTTAGACAGGTTCCTGACATGTATGAGACAGACCCACACAGTGAGAGAGTTAGTCAAAACTCTAAAAGATGTATTATCGTTCTATTCTTTTTATTATTTTTGAGTCTTATGGTTACATGCATAAGTTATGCTTTATATTTATGTTTTCCTATTTCACATGTACATATGTTTTCTAATGTTACAGTAGAGCACACATTTAGTGATCTGCCTCCTCACAAGCTATCCTATCGTCTTGCTATGCGTAACAACACATTCATCCGAATGTTGCACTATTCACACCAGACCAGCAATGCCACTAATTGTTGGGTGTGTGGTCGACTCCCCCCTTTCCAGACACCGAAGGGAGTTCTGCCACTCTTTCCCTATCCGTTTTCACATAATGGTTCGTGTGGAGCATGGTCCACGTTAACATCGTCCTCCACTGATATGTCCCTTCTGAATCGAACATGTTTCCCAGACAAGCAGGGTCTTTCCCATAGAACAGGGTTAGATCTAGAAAATGAAGTATATGATTTAGGTAATTATTCCTCGAATTTCATGGTCCTGAATGTTCAGTCCGATACTACTCCAGATTTGCCTGCTATTTCAGTACTACCAGTCAAAGGCGAATTATGTGTCAGAAAGAATGGTTCCGCACATGTAGGACATAGTGATTGTACTACTATTGTCGAGTATAGTGACAGTGGGAAATCTATTTTCAAAGCCTCACGTCATTCTTATTTTGTTTGTGGTCAGACCGCATATGTTCGTCTGCCCCTCGATTGGGATGGAACATGTTACATTGCCTTCCTACTGCCACCAGTTTTTCTAGCCCCATCCGATTATCACAGAAACACACATCTAGTACACGTTAGACCTAGAAGGGAGACTGAGTCCCCAATTGTCGATCAAACTGAAACTGCTCTAGAACAATATCAAGACTTCAATAAAGGTTTCTTTTTCTTTATAGGCCCTGTCCAGAATAGTAAGTTAATACGTAGGTTAACCAGAACTCTTGAAGCAGTAGTGAATGAGACTACTTCCGCTCTAGGTAACTTAACCGAAGAGCAATCTGCTATGCGTTTTATTGTGCTCCAAAATCGTCTCGTTCTTGACGTCATACTGGCCGATAGAGGAGGAGCTTGTAGAGTCATCGGATCTAGTTGCTGCATTTTCATTCCTAATAACGCACCGTCTGTATATTCAGCTATAACCAGACTTCATAAAATTGCCCATCAGTTACACCAGAATCCAGGCACCTGGACATGGTCCGGTTGGCTCTGGAGTATCATATCTGCCTGGGGATGGAAAGTATTGTCATTCCTAGGTATAGCAGTAATGATCGTATTCAGTTGCTGCCTCTGTTTACAATGTGGCCCTGCGATTTGCGGCATGTGTGCTACCTCTTGTATTCCTAGTCCCAAATCCCGTTCCAAGACAATTCGAGACGAGCAAATGATGCTATACGAACAGATAGATGGTATCATGAATATTGATGTTTCCTGATGGAAACGTAGGGCACAAGGAGGGAATGTGGAAAAGTAAATTTTGCCATGTTATATGTGCCTACGTGTTCCCCACCCTATGTTATATGTGCATGATCGATATGCATGTAACTCCTTATGATCGATTAAAGACGCAATCATAGTTGTGTCCAATGTTAGTATACCAGTTTCCAGTCCTCGTGAAAGCAACGAGTATTAGGCCTATGTTGCCACGTTTTACAGTGTGCACGTTAATCCATCGAATTGTCCCCGTTTCTAGGCCTCAAAAGGGCCCGGACATCAGATTCAAGCTCCAGTCTCCTGAACCCTCTCCGAGGAGCGATGCAGCCCCCACCTGCATCCCTGACCCTTCACTTACTTCCTGCCGCACGGTGCCCGGCCCGGCCTGGCTCTGCCTGCCTGTCTGCCAAGAGTATGTTATGCTTCTAGTTATCAGTCCAGCCCTCCTTCTTTGCATTCCTAAGCTACTGAACCGCATCAACAGTTCCAGCCATGGTCTAGTCTTTCTGTCTCCATGTAAGAGAAATACTGTATTAATATTCATAGAATATTCCTAGCACACGCAATACATGTAGAATTATGCATGCACCAGTCTTAGTGTCAAGTAGCCTTTGCCCTGATAACTTTTGGATTCTATCAACATGTACTCCAAACACAAGATACCAGATATGCTATAGGTACATGTCGTGCTGACCCCACAGATTTTAGTCTCCTCTTCTAGCGCAGAAGTCATAGCCCCAGTTCTTCCTGGTAACACGTCATTGCCCGTTTGCGCTCACCACTAGGTTAAAGGTCCCAGCTGCTCTCAGGTAGCCCCCTCCATGTTTCCGCCCCATTTATGACACTTCTGTGACGTTTCATACCACATGTCTATGTATACGCCCTGTACACGCCTTCTTGTCACACCCATTTTGTCCTTATCTTTCGCGACTGCTACGAGTTACGCCTACTGCTACGCCTATTGTATGCAATGTAATGTAATGTATTATACTATATATATGCTGCACTGTCGATGAGGCATTGCAGCTGCCATCCATTCTATTTCCGTGCAGGCTATCCCGTCCCTGTCCCTTCCCTTATGCCTGATTAAAGCCTGTTAGACTCAGATACCTCGAATCCTGTCTCTTATTTATTGAGCTATCTGTTTTATTCACTGTATTCAAAAATAGTACCGGTAATTAATTATTTATTTACCACAATGGGGTTGCAAACGGTAACTTGGATCAAGAGCCAGTGAGGGACAGGTACAACATACAACGGACAGGCCACGCCTCCACACTCCCAAGGATAATGTGGCAGATCCTCCTTCCGTCTGAAGATCATTGTCTCTGCTTAGTGTGAGGGCCCATGTGTTCCGTATGTGTAGGAGTAGTGCAGACAGATGACAACTCCATCCACAGCTCCTCCACGTTGTCCCAGGATGCTTGTTTCCGGTCCGGGGAGGACCTGGCTTGGCAGTTCGAGCTGGAGTGTTCCCACAAGGAACAGGGTCAAGACTAATTTGCATATGGCTGGGTCCACACTGGGGTGGTGTGCTGAGCAAAATAATGATGGATTTAACCTAGATCCTTGTGACTGGGGGTGAATGTTTGCATTGTCCAGCATTCCGTCCATCAATCATTTCTTTTCAATCTTCACATGACCGCACAGCCATGTATGTCGCCGTGATGCACCGGGCGTGTCCTATACATCATTACCGGCTCTTGTGTCTTTTTCTTGTCTTGCTGCTTGAGGAAGGTGGCAGCAGCCTGGTGGTCCACAAAAATGTCAGGTGTGCTATTGTAGTGGAATTGCAACCATTCCAGGTATAGCATTACTGACTTGTTTTCGAGCTCCTACAGTCTCTTTTTCACAGAGGCAAACTTCCATCGGGCCTCCAGCACCACTTGAATATGGTCGGGGTAGAATGATAACCTGTATCATTTGTGGGTGATTTCTGCTCTATGGGCAAGTATAGCATCCTAATCTATCTTTTTACATTAGTAAGTAGTGAACATGGCGCAAAACAAGCCTGTTAGGTTATCTTGTCTAAACTCAGTTATCCACAGTTTTTATGTATGTTGCATCTGCGGGATCTCACTTCCAAGTCCTCATTCTTTCTCTTCATCTTTTCCAGTTCCTCTGCCATATGTTTAAATTCTGTTGTTACAGTACTCAGTGTATTCTCTGCATCAGATATGTGAATCTCAGCTACCAATAGCCATTGTTTAGGCCTGTCCAGTTTCTTTTTCATTTAATCTAATCTCAAGATAAATGTATGGCTCTTTCCATCAATCCTGATTCTTGGCTATGTTGTGTCCAGCTGGACACAGTCTAGTGTTTTCACCAGCGTGTCTCATGAGGGCTGACACATACACCCACCCCACACCCCTCCAACACAGGTATCACCGGTCTGGTCAACCTGCCAATAAAGGAGCCGAGTGCACGTGGTTGAGGCCAGTTTCAGTTGTATAAACACTGTGTCTGTGTTATCATTTCCTTAGCATGTGGGCCCAGGGCTCACAACACAACAATGGTGGCGAGTGGGTCTGACCCCGCATGTATGCCTGTTGCTCAGCTGTTGCTCAAGGAGGAAGAAGTAGCACAGGTTTAGGGTACCCCTGCATCTGTTGCTAGCAACCAAGAGCATTGCCCCACCTTCGGCAACGCCTGTGAGAGGCAAAGAGACAGTGACCGATAGTTAAGCTGCTAGAGTGCCCACAGGTGGGAATTGTGTGGAAGGGCTCCTGAATGCAGTATTGGCACCAAGCACTTTATGTGTGGCCAGGGCACAAGTACTAAAAAAAGAAGTGGGGGGACCCCTGACGTCACAACAGGAAGAGATGTCACGAAAGGTGGCTTGCACCATCAGACTCATTGTCTGCCCTCGCTCACCCCTTAGATGTGATTGCATCAGAGAAGCCAGTGCATGATCAGCATTCTGAATGAGCTCCGATCTCGCCCCAGAGAGGTCAAAGAGTGAATGTGTGGCACCATTTGCTCCAGTAATCGAGTTCCTGGTAAAATGAGTGGGGGTGCCGTCCACCGGCGTGGTACCCCAACTCGAGCCCTGTTTGTGGCCCATCAACTGAGGCCAGCATTGTGAGTTGAGATAGAGCCTGCCCCAGCGGTGAGAGAAGCCTTGCACCTACACACACAGTTATTGTCAAAGCTTGTAGTTGGAGGAGACTGCTGAGGCCTGTTAACAGAGACATTTGCAGCACTGCACAGAGCTAGGGCCATACTGGTTACTGTCAGCAAAGCAGCCCGCCTCCTGAATGCATAGATCCGGCCTGCCGCCGCAATACTGTGACCCCCTCTGCACCTGAAGTGCCATGCATGCCTGTTGCCGGCGGATGACTGCCACATCGGCCACCACCTGCTTAGAATTGAAAAGCAGACAGATCTGAATGAGGTAACTGCCGCAAGGAAAGAAGGCTGCTGTCAACTGCCCTACATCACCATTACTTCACGACCTCTGCATCCAAATTACCAGGCCAGCACGGCTCAGAGTCATAGGAAAGAAAACAGTTGCAGTGGGGATGGAGCAGTGCCACCTAGCGCCACGCACCCAGACTCTCACTGGTGCATAAAAAATAAACAGCCGCAATTGTACATTGGCTTCCCTGCTGCTGCCCTATCACCAAAATGCCTGCAGGGTCCTGTGACATGGCCACAGGCAGCCAAAATAGCAGCTGCTACTTGATGCAGAGACCAGCCCAAAGAGGAGCTTGCACCATTCGCTCAGCCAGACCCAAGTACCTGCAGGTCAACAGCAGTGGAAAGAGTGCATTGCATGACCCCCACCTCCTGGTGGCGACCATCTGTCACCGCATGCGGCCCCGGCAAAGAAGGAAAGTGCTGCATGGCCCCTAGTGGCAAGCCACAGCAAGAGTGATGACACAGGCAGACAGAGTGCCAGCACAGGACACCGTGGAAGAGAATATGCATGAGCACCACTAGTAATCCCCAGAGGCAGGGGAGGATATTAGTGATCCACAGAGGCGAAACAGCACCTCTGGTTCGTCAGTGGCAGGAAGCACAAGAGAGGAGCGGCAACCATGCACAATGTATGAGACAGACTGAGCGTTTACTCACTTGGGCTCATAGACAATTAATGGCTGCAAGAAGGAGTGTATGTCAGACAGCTGGCCAGCACCGCATGGCCACCATTGGCTCATCAAGGAGAATGTCAGAAGGAGTGACCAACCATACCAGGAGCATGCAAACGGAGGCAGACCACAGCGCCCCGACAGCGAAATCTCGAGGCGCAAGTACAATGCCATTGAGCAAATCAGAGGTGGAAGGAAAGTTGGCCACCATCCATGGAGATCCCAGAGGAGTGGCCCCGTAAGGTCCGAATGCAGGAAGGACAGCATTTACACCCTAACTGCAGTAGCACTGCCCCACAATGGGCCAGAGACTACAAGGAATACCCCCATACTGCCTTAAGACTGTGTCGCACATCGGCCCACTTAAAGCAAGAGGAGAGTAGCGTGTCCCCTAGTGGCAAGCTGCCACCACTGCACGAGAAAGGAGACCCTCATCTCCGACTGCGATCCTGAGTTGCACCTGGAATAACTTGTTGAGGAAAATAAAGTCAAGGAAAATAAAGGTATGGAAGAAGCTGTGGAGCGGATCAATAAAAACACACCTACCTCCACTGCCATCCACACAATTGCTGACACACCTGAGAAGGTGCCCAGTCCTACAGACAGGAGCAAACCTGTGAGTGGTCCGTGACCGGAGAAGATGCGCAGTCCAACTAACATGACAGAGCTGGCAGGAGGTCCCCCTGAGAAGTGTTGACAACGTGTCGTCTGTCGTCACTTTGCAGCATGTGCAGAGAAGTCATTTGGCTGGACGCCACATCACATTGCAAGCAATTATGAAGAAGAGAGCGTGGCACCTTGCCACATTCCGAAGAAGAAAAGGAGTGGAGAAAAAGGAGTGTGGTAATCTTGTCACACAGAAGAATGGATGACCAGAGGTGCTCAGGAGAAATTAACAAGGGGACAAGAACGAAGACTTGAGCCATTACCTGAGCTCAAAGACCATCACAAGCCAGTTATTGGGGTGCAATGACATCACAGGAGACAGCTCTGTGGAAGTACCAAACGTAAGCAGCCTGCATGCGCAAACCGTGTATCTTCCCCATGCTTCACAATGTGACCGTCGAGCCACCGTTCACAGGCTGCTTTGAGCAAATGGCATCCCTGCTTGCAAGCACAAATGCCATAGAAGAAGAGCTGCACCAAGTGTACAATAATAAGCTACATGATTAGAAAGTCCATCAAGAATTCGGGGTCTCTAGTTGGCAGGTTGTTATCCTGTCCAAGTAGTGACCCTTCTTCCTAGTTAGAATAAGGGAGTTACACTTCTGAAATAACTCCTGCTCAAACCCCTTGGTAGCTTGGCATGAGCAGTCAGGCTTATCTCAGAGGCACTATGTAAAGCATTTACACATAACCATCAGTAATACTGTGGAAATACTGCAAAAGGACACCGCACAAGTTTTAGAAACATATCCAATATTTTATCTGTACAAACAAGACCAAAAACGATATAAATCTACCATACAGTTCTTAGATATATCAATAAGCAAAAATAGACTTAGAATACAGTTCCTTGAAGTAAATAACTCTGCCCAGGCTATCACGGTATCGTGTACAACAAATCCAAACTGTTCTGGCTGATCGCGGTATGGTGAGTCGGGTACGGTGTCGGGAAGACCGCAAAACTTTACGTTTAGAAATGCAGGCCCTCGACGACCTCTCGTTGAACTCAGATGAGCCAGCATTGGCAGGCATCAGTTCCAGATTTCAGTGCCTGCATCATCAGGCCCTTGAAGTCACACGCCTTGCAGTACGTAACTCCTCATAGTTAAAGTCAGGAGCGCCGGCTTTGGCAGTCGTCAGGTGCTGCTGTGCGAAGTGCAGCAGTGATGTGTGTGGTGCCCTCAAAACTCAGTGCAGGTAGAAGCTCTGTGACGGTCATCCAGCGGCATCAGTGAGATTAGGTCACGCTGCAAAGTGATGCGTGCTCGTCGCTGTGCTGGTAGGTCAAGGTTCAAGCAGCAGTGGCGTCTTTGCTGAAGCACTGTCGTGGGCTGATGAACTAGATTCGATGATGCTGGCAGGCCAAGGCTGCGTTGCTGGATGAGGACTGTGCATTGTGTAACTTACGAGCAGTGCCCTCGACTCACAGTGCAAGCAGTAGCATCAATGTCACCGTGGGCAGCGTGGTTGGTGAGACCAGGGCTACGGTGCAAAGTGGGACAGTGCTCTGTATTCTCCATGAGTGGTGTCAACAGGTCATGGTGCAGGCAGCAGTGTCGGTGATGGTGTCTCAGCATTATTGTGGAAAGAGGCAGTGTGAAGTGCAGTGTTCACAGGTCGCAGTGCAAGCAGCGGCTGGGTGGCATTGGTGAGACCGGGTTTGTGGTGTGAAGTGCAGCAGTGCCCTCTGTGGTTCCTTAAGGTCCCGGAGTCGGTATCCGCATTGTTGATCGAATTGGGTTAGCTTTTACCACTGTGGCAGTTGAAACATTCAGTTCCAGAAGACGGTACCCAGAAGATAATGAAGTAATTGGTTTCCCTGAGACTTCCACCAAGAGGCAAACTCTACATCAAGACCTTGGAGATACAATTTCTACTCCATAGCACACGTTCTTAAATAAAACAAGGTTTCCCTGTTTACATGATCATATACAGTAATTTGATAAACAATAAACAGTATTTCTTTTTTTGTTTGATTTTCTTTGTGATGTTTTATTCAGATCTTTTCAGCAACAGCATTTCGTCGCCTTAGGGTGTGATCCCGCGACTTCCTCAAGGCTGTACTAAACAAACATATAAAATCCCGCTGTATTTATTTGTTTCACACAATTTCAAGTCAACATGACTAATAGCGTTACATGTAAAGAACAATCCCATCAAAATTAGAGGGTAAATTACAGTGATTATCCTGTGTGTTGCATAAAGAATACACAACATCTCATAGTCATTAACCACAAGATACCATGATAGAGTATACGATGGAGAGAACGGAAATCTAATAGAGCTACCAAAGGTTAGCGATAACAGAAACCTTATCGCCCGAGTGTAAAATGAAAATAAAGCGCTGAGTTTAACAATCAAAACAAGTCCACCTGTGCATGTGTGAGTGGTGAAGTCATTGTGTCACTACAAATCCTAACATATCATTCTGTGCAAAATTGAAGTGGCTGATAACAATTTAGCCCAAGGAATAGGTAATATACAGAAGTGTTCAAATACCTATGGTGTCCGAATATATAGCTCTGTATAATGAATGAAAGCAAGGGTAAGTATCCCATACGGTAAGCCATTAACAACACCTCATCTGTACTGCAATCAGTATATATTGACATCCACCTACTGTATATGTGGTGATACTTCCGACCCACACAGGGTTTCTGAAAATTCACGTTGTCGCTAAATATGCGCCAATCTTTTAATATTCCAATCCAAATATACCACCAACTAATTCACTTCTCTGTAAAGCAATATAAGGTATCAGGTCCATGTTTTGGCATACATTTTAAAATGCGGGAAGTTATCAGCTTTCCTGAATATCATCACTTAGACGTTTCAATTGGTTACGTTGTTACCAACGCTTGGTAGCCAATGTGAGACTTGGCATAAGTCCCTTTTACTCCTATGTTAACGCCCAAATCAAGTGTTGACATAATAGTAGTCAATGCACACGTTAAAACAGTATCGCAGTATAAAAAGTACAAATATGTAGTAGATAGTAGAAATATAGGCATCGGGTGTGTGAAATATTTAGTGTTTAGATGATATCCAGCAATCCGGTGAGTGATCCAGTGATAAGGGATTCTTTAACTGCAACAATGATACTATTGTAGTGAGTGTGCACCGTGATGTGAGTAAAACGTGATTAATGCTGCTATATTATTGGTAATAGAATTATAGTCGGTGTGATTAACACGTGATTACAGTGTAATATCACACATAACCATGAGCTCTCCATCACCAACTGTGCCAGAAAATAATTATTAAAACATTAGTCTTCTGAATTAAAATAATAAGGACAATACATGTCTACATATTGTGAAAACGTTAGCAAGGTAAACGTTGAAAATTGCAGAAATGCAAAACTTTCATTATTTCATCATGCCAACAACAAATCATGTGGGCATATGTAAGATCTCTTGTTACAATTTTACAGTCCATGACCGTACATAATAATATTTCCAGGCATACGTTCATTCATACATGATATCGTTCACTTATCGTCCCCCAGGAAGTAATGTAACTCTTGGTCAATGTTGAGACCGTACTACACATCTTGAGTATCCATAGTGCTTCTTTTCTGTGCAGCATAAGTTCCCTATTGCCACCTCTGGGGTGTCTCGGTGTTTGGTCTATTCCATAGTATTCAAAGCGTCTATTCGTTATCTGTAATGGGCAAATTGAAATGTGCGCAGCCAAGGGATTATTTAATATCCCCTTGCTTCACCGCCCTCATGTGCTCACCTATTCTCTCTCTCAGTGATCTAATAGTGCTGCCTATGTACATTTTTTTACATTTGCACTCAATCGCATATATAACGAATTTGGAAAGGCAGTTGATGTTTGTCCTTATCTCATATCTCTTGCCATTGGGACTGTGAAAATGCGTCTTTTTAGGGGTTGCCCACTTGCATGCAGTGCAATGGTTACAGCTATGAAAGCCCTTACCATGTTCTGTTAGCCAATTGTCTTTACAGGGCAGTGTGGAGTAGCTTGGCATTAACATATTTCTTTGTGTGAGTCCCCTTCTGTATGTGATTGTAGGTCTTTTGGTCACGTATTTTTCTAGACATCTGTCTGCTCGTAGTAGGTGCCAGTGTTTACCCATACTGCGACTCAATATTTTAGACCAATTGGTATATCCAGTAATTAACCTGATGGTGTTATCTCCCTTGTGGTTTTTCTTGTCGTCCCTCAACGTGTCTTCACGTTTTATCTTATCTATTCTAGATTCTGCCTTCCTTAGTGAGATTCCATCATAGCCTCTGTGTTGGTATCTCTTCAGAGTTCCCGTTTTCTGTTCTTCAAAGTCTGTATCAATACTGCAATTGCGTCTTACTCTCAATAATTCACCATAAGGGATTGCGTTTATTTGGTGAGGTGGATGCGCACTTCAGGCATGCAAAAGGGCATTGCATGCTGTCTCTTTTCTCAACATTCTGCTCTCAATTTTTCCTTCTTTTAAAAAAGTTCAATGTCCAAGAAGGTGATCGCATTTCTGCTAGATTCTGAGGTAAAGTGAATGTTACAGTCATTGGTGTTCATGTATTCAATAAAGTCTGTTAGTTTTTCTTGGGTGCCTGTCCATATCATTATACAGTCGTAAATATAACGTAATAGGTATATGGTCTTTATTGGAGTAAGACCAATATAGAATTCTTGGTGGTTCTCACTGTCAAAATGACATTAAAAACTTGCAAAGGACTCTTTTCACCACCAATATGTCAGCCACCTTGAGATTTACTTGATAGTCCGTTTTCTATGTCCATTACCTCGGAACCGAAACAGTTGCAACGAGGAAATGGTTTTGGCTGGAATAATGTATAAGCATTGGCCCAGTATGCCCGGAGCACACAAGCCGTACATGGTTTTGCGGATAACCCGAACTTGTTGCTACGCTTCGCTTGGGAAACTAAGGTAAGATACTCACGGCTCCAAGTATGAGAGACGATAGGAGACTCAGTAGCGTTAATACGGCATCTGAGATAATACTGCAGTTGCTCGCATGAGGACGGTGGTGTACTTGGAGTCACGGAACTTTTAATATCCTTAAGCATACGATAAATGACATACTATGGCGTTATTATATATTTTATACTTGAATGAGACGGGGTCATTGTGCCGAGGACTTAATTCGGGATCGACTTTACGGCGCTAGTGCGATACTGTTTTAACGTGTGCATTGACTACTATTATGTCAACACTTGATTTGGGTGTTAACATGGGAGTAAAAAGGACTTATGCCAAGTCTCGCATTGGCTACCAAGCGTTGGTAACAACGTAACCAATTGAAATGTTTAAGTGATGATATTAGTGAAAGCTGGTAACTTCCTGAATTTTAAAATTTATGCCAAAACATGGACCTGATACCTTGTATTGCTTTACGGAGAAGTGAATTAATTGGTGGTATATTTGGATTGGAATATTATAGGATTGGCGCATATTTAGCGACAACGTGAATTTTTAGAAACGCTGTGTTGGTCGGAAGTATCACCACATATACAGTAGGTGGACTTCAATATATACTGATTGCAGTACATATGAGGTGTTGTTAATGGCTTACTGTATGGGATACTTACCCTTGCTTTCATTCATTTTACAGAGCTATATATTCGGACACCATAGGTATTTGAACACTTCTGTATATTACCTATTCCTTGGGCTCTAATGGTATCAGCCACTTCAATTTTGCACAGAATGATATGTTAGGATTTGTAGTGACACAATAACTTCACCACTCACACATGCACAAGTGGACTTGTTTTGATTGTTAAACTCGGAGCTTTATTTTCATTTTACACTCGGGCGATAAGGTTTCTGTTATCGCTAACCTTTGGTAGCTCTATTAGATTTCCGTTCTCTCCATCGTATACTCTATCATGGTATCTTGTGGTTAATCACTATGAGATGTTGTGTATTCTTTATGCCACAAACAGGATAATCATTGTAATTTACCCTCTAATTTTGATGGGATTGTTCTTCACATGTAACGCTATTAGTCATGTTGACTTGAAATTGTGTGAATCAAATAAATACAGCGGGATTTTGTATATTTGTTTCGTACAGCCTTGAGGAAGTCGCGGGATCACACCCTAATGCGACGAAACGCGTTGGCTGTTGCTGAAAAGATCTGAATAAAACATCACAAACAAAATCAAACATAAAAAAGAAATACTGTTTATTGCTTATCAATTTACTGTATATGATCATCTAAACAGTGAAACCTAGTTTTATTTAAGAACGTGTGCTTGGGAGTAGAAATTGCATTTCAAGAGTCTTTTCTCTTACCACGTGGAGTTAAGTGGTTCTCCACACCTTAAAGCACCGTTAATAAAACTCGCAACCAACCTTAATTTAGTGCAAACGCAACCTTAGGCACGGTAATCCCTATACGCACAACCACGCCGTCAAATTTTGCACGACCTTGGAGATACTTTAAATGCAGAAAGAACAGCACAGTCCTTTCCCTGTCCAAGACAGAAGCAACCAAGCAAAGCACACAGCAAAGGGGCAGTACTCGTCCTGGCAGCTTTTCCAGCTCTTCTCTCTGGCAGGTTGTTTAGTCTAGCAGTCATCTAGAGTGCTTGGTTTTGGGTCCCAATATTTATACCACATTTTCCTTTGTTCTCTTCTGGCAAACGTTTCTCAGCTCAGTCCAAACCAGTTCTGTCCTCTCTGGCCCAGCTTCCCGGCAGGAGGTGGAGACAGCATTGCGCAAGGGAGACAGGCCCTATTCAGGCGCAAGGGAAATCGACTCCCACCACTCTAAATGCAGACCAGGATTTTTCATGTCCTAGTGAAACTCCTCCCACTACTCTAAATGCAGGTCTATTCAACCCAGCTCTGAGCCACCCATGAAAGGCAGGACACACCTGAAACCCCCAGTGGCGATCTGAATCCAAGCCCCTGTCACTCCTAAATCAGACAGTCAATACCCAAACCAATAGAGGCACATAGGATGGCTAGGCAAGAAAATATCCACTTTCTAAAAGTAGTATTGTCAAACACACAACAAAGAAATCATCTTTACTAAAAGATGCATTTTTACATTCTGAGTTCAGGCATACTAAACTGCATTTCTCCAACCTTTCCCAATGGGAAGTTATACTTATAATATGTTCTAAATAAACGTACATTCTATCCTATGGGACAGAAAGCCTTTCTATAGTGAAAAATGAAATACACTGTATTTAAGTATCTGGATATGTCACACACACCAGTACATGTCACACACACCAGTACCGTAAAAACTGCATGCAGACACTGCAATAGCAGGTCTGAGAACCTTTTGCCGGGCTGCTTGTGTGGGTGGCACAATCAGTGCTTCAGGCCCACTAGCAGCATTTTTGTTGATTTAGAGGCCCTGGGCACCCTGTGCACTGTACTAAGGACTTAAAGGTAAATCAGATAAACCAATTATGGGAGCACACATTCTTAAAAACAATTTACATGGAGAGCATATGAACTTAAGCACTGAATAGCAGTAGTAAAGTGCGCAAAGTCCTAAAACCAACAAAAGCAGGGTCAAAAACACAAGGCCAACACGCTAAATGTCTGGGGTAAACCAGCTGAAAAAGCCAAGTCTAACAACCTTCCCCCATACAAGTCATCGCCACCTGTAGTACAAATTGTCTAATGGCAACCACTGCATCCTTTTGCCATGTGCATCACCACCACACATGGAGTCTCAAGTAACATGACTGGAGTCCTGCACCATTGCCATACAAAGTGACAAGAAGCACCAGTGATTATTTGAAGAACAGGTGACCTCCTGTGGTCCCAGAAGCGAGCGCATGTTTTGACCAGGACTCATCCATCCATGACATTGCACAAGTGGCAAGGATGTGGCTCTGAGGTGGTCTTGCAGCTGTCCAGATGCAAACACATGCGGGAGAGATGGACTTGACTTTCCCCCGCCAATGGAGTCCAGGAGATAGCCAGGCCATGTAACGGAGACCTCAACAGGTCACAGCATGCCAAGACTGTCTTCAGGAGATCAAGTGACACCATCACCAAGTGTTCACAATAGACTCCACCAATGCACCAAAGTTAGAACTATAAAACACCAATTGCCTCACAGCAAGATCACACTGGACTGATCAACATCATATAGCTGGACTGTCAACAAACTGACCTGATGCTGAAGGATCTGGACTTCATCAGAACTATGTTCAAGTCCAGAGGTACCTGGTTAAATCATCGATGCATGTCGAGATGCCAGGATGCTCCCAGCTGCACCTGTCCACCGCTGTCCCGCGGACTGCCGCTCAAAGCTGTGAGATTTAATTTGCTTTAGTTGTTTTCCATTCTGTCCCACAGTTTGGACTTTTGTTTTTCAGTTTTTTTTTATTTTTAATAAAATTTGGGAGGAATGTTATGGCCTGCTAGATACAGTCTAGTGTGTTGACCAGCCTTTCACACATGGGCTGGAACACATACACCCACCCCACACCCATCCAACACAGGCATCACAGGTCTGGTGACCATGCCAATAAAAGAGCCCGAGTGCATGTGCTCGAGGCCAGTTCCAGTAATATACACACTGTGTCTGTGTTATCCTTTCCTTAGCATGTGGGCCCAGGGCCCACAATACAACAGGCTAGGCCTCCATGCATTACCAATGGGAGCAACTTTACTCCCTCCTTTGTAGCAGGCTCTGCAAGAGATTCCGCCGCCTGTAAGTAATATCAGGGTTCAAAGCTGTCAAGGTTCATGCAATTGAGCAAACCAGGTTTTTATCGGTTATCATTTGCTTATTCTTTTTAAATACAAGTAATTCTATCTTCAAGCATTTGCCTAGCTTTAATAACCATTTATTTGAAAGTGATTGTAAGACATCGCAGTCTTATTTTTGGTGGGTGACTGCCCACCTCACAGAACAATCACAACTCCTGTCAGGATGAATCCTTAAAGACATGACATTAAACTGAGATCAGCCCTCTGATAGCTGCAACACTGAGAACACAGGCCTAATTTAGGGCAATGTGTAAAGTATTTATGCTGTACCGAAACAGTAATAAAGTCAAAGTGCCAAACACTAAAAATCCCACATCAAATTAGAAAAATAAATTAAAACTTAATACAAAACAATAGCACACAAATGACAAAAATACAATAAGGGGAACTAAAGATACGAATTTTTAAATCTATAAGTAAAAATTGTGCAAAAAAACTGCGAAGGACCAATGATAGTCCATGGTCATGGTAGACCGGGATGAAGGTGCAATTTTAGGCTTACCACAATGGGTCGTGGTCCAGAGAAACAACGTGGATTGGACCAGGCGAAAATCTAAAAGTCAGAAATGTCAAAATTATTTTGATGTACCACTGATCTGGAAGAAAAGTATTAGAAAGTTTCCAAACAATGTTCTGGTGACCAGGGCAACCACATGATTACACTTCAAAAGCACTAGCACCTCAGGAGAGGCACTTAGAAACTAGTTGGGTATCAGACACTGGTAAACAGCAAGGTCCCGCCCAAGTCCAGATGCCACTGATCAGCTTAGTAATTTTAGGAAAAGGCCTCTTGCAGCTTGTTATATCCATTTGTCCACACTGAAAGTTAGACACTTGAATGCTGGAGTCCATGTCTTTCTCCTAGGTACAGGATGGAGCAGGTCCAGTCATTTACGGCTCCTCTCAGGGCTCAAACAGTGGGTCAAGTTCCCTTTTGATTTTCTGTAAGTATTGAAAGTGTTTGGCTGCCTCGAGGTGGGGGCATGGAGGTGCCACATTTTTACCTGCCACCAGCTTGTAGTTTAAAGTGACTTTTGAGTACCCTCTAACTAATGGGGTGAAAGTTTCTGGGGCCAACCCTACCCATTTTTATAGTGGTTCATGTTTGCCTTAGTACACGCAAGCCCAAAAGGCAATGTGTCAGGGTATTTTCCAGATTGCAAAAGTCTTTGGCCACACTAAACTTTGGCTCTGAAGTCTGTGTGTGTATGTGGGTGTGTGTGTGAGAGTGTTCCTATGGAATTCACCAGTGTTCTCTCACATCTAACACTAAAACCTAATTGGAAGCAAGCACTATACCCATAACTAACCCAGAGACAGAAATCCGGTAGGTCAACAGCAGGGCACGTTGGAACCAGACAAAAGATACACAAGAATTGTTTTGGCATACTATTCTGTCTCTTTCAAGCGCACCCAGAGTGCTACAAATAGCACAACATTCCTGTCAAGTAGGGTTTACTAGTGGATGTCACAGGGTGCCTACAACCCCCACTTTAAATAGTCTGTGGAGTTCGGAAGAGTCCCACTCAGGTCAGCCTATTGTTTGCTCCTGCAAGAAATATTTCACCTTGTTTTCACTTATATAAGGCTGAATACAGTCTGGGAGTTTCTGTCTTGTAAATTATCCTCCAGGAACTTTGGGAGAAAAATATTTAGTAAAAATCCAACAAACTTGCATTAGTCCTTCAGCAGCTTCCAAGCCAGTGTTTGACCTTACCGAGGAAAGCAGGAACATAGGCCTCGGTGGGAGGAGGTGTTTTTCCCCTTGCAGGAAGATCACTTATAGTTGACCTAGGAACTTTATTAATTTATAAGGAGGCCAGCCCTTTTATAAGTAAAAGTCAGGAAAACCTGAAGAAGACAGACCTATGTTCCCCTAGCGAGTCTGGCACCAAAAGCTTTGAGAGGGGAGTTAACTACAGAATAGGTTTTAAGTGACCACAAAGTTGGAGAGGTCTTATTGCCCTGCCCACACCTTTTGATGGACACAGAGGTTCTGCACAAGAAAGGAAGGGTTACCCCATTTTGGATTTTGGGAGTAAGTAACACAGTGGGATTGTTCACAGTAGGAGGAACAGGAACTGCTGCAAAAGTGGGTAGGGATGCCCCTGAGAATCTTTACCCCATTGGTCCAAGAGGTAATAGGAGTCCCGTCCACCCACTAGCTAAAGTCAACCATATATATGGAACCCAAAGCCACCTTTGCCAGAACAATCTCTTGAAAGGGCAGTGGAAAAACATAAAAAGGTCTGGGTCTCTTGTTTGAGATCTGAAGGGCTTGACCTGCTCCCACATGTTCTCAGGGCGAATACATGGAATCCAAGTGTCATTTAGCTGTTCTACGGTGGTGCTACAGAGACAATAGAGACAATAGAAGCTGCAAGAGGCCTTTTACTTGAAGTGCCCAGCTCACCACTAGCAACTGGATGCGAACTGGACCCTGTTGGTGGCCAGTGTTGGAGTGTGTCTCTCTTGACCCCCAAATACTGTTCCAGCAGTCCTGGTACCCTTGGCTGTTTAACTTAACTTCTAACTACTATGAAAATGTATGACTTCTGGGACCAACCACTCCAGCCAATCCACCCAAGGCACAGTTATGCTGAGCTGATGAAAGAGTTTTCTCCCGTTTATAGCTTCTCTGCAACGGAAATTCAATTTCAGTGGGCCCACCGTGAGTGGACAGATGGCCTTGTGGAGCTCATTGTAACATTATCCCACTGAAGGATTAGGAGCTCCAAAAAAGAGACACCCGCATATTGAAGTCTTCACAGGAGAAGGCTTCCAAAAGAACCTGTGGGTTTAAGGGCTATCATGGGTGTGAAATAGAATTTTCCCATTCGTAGTGCTTCCAATCAAAACCAATGGCTTCAGCGGTACCTCAGCCACCGGCTATCTGATTTAAGATGACTTCTTCAAATACAGCCAATAACCCTCCACATTTGGTCCTCAATGGATTCTTGGATCAACACGAAAGCCCTTAAAAGCATAAAACAGGCTGCTGTTAATGCTTTTCATTTATATTTTATTTTGGAAATATTGCCAATTTCAAGACATACACTCCCTGCTGAGCAAAATGTGTGCACTAGTCTGCTTTTCAGTTTCCCACTGTAGTCTCTTTTGTTCCCTCCCTCACACACTTTTAGCTCAATTTTCATAGTAACCATGTTTCCAATAGTCCCTGCCTACCATAAGTTCAAATGTTCTAAGGTATTTCTCTCAACAGTATACTAGCTTTGCATTAACTGTGGCAGGTTGACTGCTTGCAATTCCAAGCATACCAAATAACTTTTTTTATTTTTCCAAAGCCAATCACAGAGTTATTTAATTTACTTTTTCCTAGAGTCACTACCCCATTTTAGTACCCTGTGCATCTTCACGATCCAATCAAATGTTCTTTTATATTTTACTTGTTGTCCTCCATTGTGACTGCATTTTGTCTTAAAAACTGCTGCCTCATTCTGCTGCAGCCTTTTCCACTGTGCTACTCCTGCTTGTCTCCAAAATGGTCAGAGTCTGAATGGAGGCCATAGGTTTGTGTTTTGGGCCCAAGAGAGTGCTAGAAAGAGTGGAATTGACAGGGACCTAGGTTTACCTAAAGTAGACATTACTTGGGTTGGCCAGAGAGGGTTAAAGTGGCATCAGTTGCTGCCTTTGGTTGAAAGCATTGCAGATTGCCATCATCAAGACCTCATGATTGTGTACTGGGGTGGCAAGGAGGTATATGGGTGTGCCAGTTGGTATCACTTTGTTCGCCCTATGTTGGCAGGGTATGCCCAGACGTGGGTCCCTTGCTCACTTTGCCACTAGATTCAAGATAGCCTGGCTGATGAGGGTTATAAACCCTAAACCGGTCCCAGGATGCTTGTTTCCATTCCAGGGAAGACATGGCTTGGCAGTTCGGGCTGGACTGTTCCCATGAGGCACAGGGTCATACTGATTTGCATATGGCCAACTGGGGTGGTGGAGTGAGCTAAAGAATGATGATGGATTAAACCCAGATCAGTTGACTGGGGGTGAGTGTTTGATTTGCTCAAGCGCTCCGTCCATCATCCCCTTTGGTATCGCTTTTTCACCCTAAGTTGGCATGGCATGCCCAGACGTGGGTCCCTTGCTCACTTTGCCACTGGATTCAAGATAGCCTGCCTGATAAGGGTTATGAACTGGAAACCAGTCCCATGATGCTTGTTTCCGGTCCAGGGAAGACAAGGCTTGGCAGTTCGGGCTAGACTGTTCCCATGAGGCACAGGGTCATACTGATTTGTATATGGCCATGTCTGAACTGGGGTGGTGGAGTGAGCTAAAGAATGATGATGGATTAAACCCAGATCAGTTGACTGGGGGTGAGTGTTTGATTTGCTCAAGCGCTCCGTCCATCATCCCCTTTGGTATCGCTTTTTCACCCTAAGTTGGCATGGCATGCCCAGACGTGGGTCCCTTGCTCACTTTGCCACTGGATTCAAGATAGCCTGCCTGATGAGGGTTATGAATCCGAAACCAGTCCCAGGATGCTTGTTTCCAGTCCAGGGAAGACATGGCTTGGCAGTTCGGGCTGGACTCTTCCCATGAGGCACAGGGGCAGACTGATTTGCATATGGCCATGTCTGCACTGGGGTGGTGGAATGAGCTAAAGAATGATGATGGATTAAACCCAGATCAGTTGACTTGGGGCGAGTGTTTGATTTGCTCAAGCGTTCTCTCCATCATCCCCTTTGGTATCACTTTGTTCGCCCTAAGTTGGCAGTGTATGCCCAAACGTGGGTCCCTTGCTCACTTTGCCACTGGATTCAAGCTAGCCTGGCTGATGAGGATTATGAACCCGAAACCGGTCCCAAGATGCTTGTTTCCAGTCCAGGGAAGACATGACTTGGCAATTCGGGCTGGACTGTTCCCATGAGGCACAGGGTCCGACTGATTTGCATATGGCCATGCCTGAACTGGGGTGGTGGAGTGAGCTAAAGAATGATGATGGATAAAACCCAGATCAGTTGACTGGGGGTGAGTGTTTGATTTGCTCAAACTCTCCGTCCATCATTCCCTTTGGTATCGCTTTGTTTGCCCTAAGTTGATAGGGTATGCCCAAACGTGAGTCCCTTGCTCACTTTGCCACAGGATTCAATATAGCCTGGCTGATGAGGGTTATGAACCCGAAACCGGTCCCAAGATGCTTTTTTCCAGTCCAGGGAAGACATGGCTTGGCAGTTCGGGCTGGACTGTTCCCATGAGGCACAGGGTCAGACTGATTTGCATATTGCCATGTCTGAACTGGGGTTGTGGAGTGAGCTAAAGAATGATGATGGATTAAACCCAGATCAGTTGACTGGGGGTGAGTGTTTGATTTGCTCAAGCGCTCCGTCCATCATCTCCTTTGGTATCACAGTGGGCATGTTAGTGACTGAGTGGGTGTGTAACTGGGTGTGAGAGTGACTGTGTGGGTGTGTGAGTAACTGTCCAGTGCCTGTGGTGGTGGGTGTGATTTTCTGGATCTGTGAATGGGTGTGTGACTGTATGGGTGTGTGAGTATGTGCGTGAGTGTTTGTGTGGGTGTGTAAGTGGTACTGTGAGTCTGTGAGTGGGTGTGTGTCTGACTGTTGTGATGCATGAGTGGCTATATTGATATGTGAGTGAGAATGTGAGTAGTTATGTGGGTGTGTATGGGGTGTTTGGAGATCCGTGTATGTGTGGATGTGTAAGTGGCTGTGTGTGTCTCTGAGTGGTGTGTGTGTGGCTGCATGGGTGTGTGAATGGGTGTCAGTTGTTTTGCTGTATGGGTGTATGAGTGGGTGTGTAAATGGCTGTAAAGGTTTGTGACTGGATGTGTAGGTGGCTGCGTAAGTGTGTGAGTGGGTTTGTGAGTGAGTGTGTGAGTGGGTCTCTCGGTTTCTTAGAGGATGTGGAAGTGACTGTATGGGTTTTGAGTGGGTGTGTCAGTGGGTGTATGAATGTGTTAGGGGCATGTGAATGGCTGTGTAGGTTTGTGAGAGACTATGTAAATGTGCTTTTTAATTGTGGTCCAGATCCACAGATCAACTGTGGATTCACACGTGTGTGAGTATCTGTATGGAGTGTGGGTAGATTTCTGGGTCTCTGAGTGGGTGTGTGAGTGGGCATGTGAGTGTGTGATGGGGAGAATATGAGTTGGTGTGTAAGTGGAGTGTAGGTCTCTAAGTGGTATGTGAATAGATGTGTGAGTGATTTTGCTGTATGGGTGTGTGAGTGAGTGTGCAATTGGCTCTATGGGTCTGTGAGTGGGTGTGTAATTGGCTACATGGAAGTGTATGTGGTGGTGTGAGTGGCTGTGTTAGTGTCTGTGTGGGTCTATGAGTGGGTGTGTGAGTGGGTCTCTGGGTCTCTGAGTGGATGTATCTGTGAATGTACGGGTATGTGAGAAGGTATATAAGTGACTGTATGAGTGAATTAGTGGGTGTATGGATGTGTGAGTGGGTCTGTGTATGTGTTTTTTTAAATGGGGTCAGTGCCACATATTCACTGCAGATTCACACAGGGGCCATGCTGAGCACCGCAGTGGATCTGCGATCCTCGAGCGTGCAAAAGAATATTCCACAATTTCTTACCCATGAAGATTCCCTCACTGTTCCCTCCATGCATCTCCTGGGATCAGGATACCTCTATCCTGACCCCCTATATCCAATTTCTACTTTATTCCCACTCCCTGGAACTGTGTCCTGATTTACAAAATAGCAGCTAAAACTTTCATCTCAGATTACCGGCAGCCAATCTCGGCATTGTTGTTAGCGTGTGGATCCACCATAGTGGATCTATGGTGGATTGGCATCTCTAGAGATACATAAATCTTTTTTTTCATAACTCCAAAACTACTAAATATATTTACACCAAAATCTAGCTTTCTGCCAAATTTGTTGTAATACCGTTAAGCCGATTGGGCTGTAATCGTGTCTAAAATCCCTATGGATACAACTGCACTGATTAACACCCCAGTCTAAAGCACTCAACTGTACGCCAGTACACTCATTGACAATCCACTCTTTGCTATTCCACTCTACACCACTCCACTCAACGCCCCTCCATTGTACTGAACACCAGTATATGCTACTGCACTGTACCAAAATCCATGGTAGGCTAATATAATTCATAATACTACATTCTATCCCACTCCAATAGATGCCACTCCACTGTATGTGACAACACTCTACATTTCTATAGTTAACCATATTCTACTATATGACACTGTACTCTTTACTACTCCACAATATGTCACTCAACTCTATGTCTCAAGACTTAACACCACTACAGTTAATGTTATTTAATTCAAGACTACTCTGCTATACCTTAACCCACTGTATGGCACTCTGCTCTATGGTACTCCACTATATGCCACTGTACTAAACCCCATCATACTCTACCTCACTACAATATCTGCTATTCTGCCCTGTGCCACCCTAGTGTATGCCACTCCAATATATGCCACTCCGCTCTACGCTATTTGACTTTCTGGCACTACACTGTACTACACTCTACTCTTCGCAGGTCCACTGTACACCACTCAACTGTATGTGGCTCCACTGTATGTCACTCTACTTTACCCCACTCCTGTCTATGCTATATCACTTCATGCCACACCACTTTACCGCACTGCACTGTATCCCACTGCACTCCATGCTACTTCAGTATACAATAGTCCATATAGGCCCCTACACTGTACAACACGCCAGTGTATACCACTGCACTGTACACCACTCCACTCTGTGTCCATCTTGTATAAGCTCTTCCTTTTTACATTACTCCGCTGTATGCCACTCCACTGTTTGCCAATCTTCTTTATTCAACTTGACTCTACACCAGTCCACTATATGCCACTCCACTCTATGCCACTCCACTGAATGCCATTTCAGTGTACGCCAGTCTAGTCAACCTCATTTTACTCTACTCATCATGTACCACAATACACTTTAGAACATTGTCCTCAACTATATTGTATGACACTCCATTTGATGACACTCCACCTGACAACAGTAATCTGTCGGATTGTTAAAAAATTGAAATTAAATTATAAAAAACATTGAATTCCAAGTAAAAAACAAAGGTTAAAGCTAAGTTATAGTCAGGAAAACACCACGTATTTTTGGGCTCCAAATCTAACTTAAACTACAGAAACATTTAAAATTCTACACTTATAGTTATCTCTTAAATTAATGAGTTATGCACCACTTAAGCACTCACTTATTTATTATTTGTGGCAAACCCAGCTTAAACTACACAAATAATAGAAATTCAAAAGTCATAGTTATCTATCACATTTATTATTTATGCACCACTTCCAAATTAAGATAGTTTATACTAATTACTCATATTTATACTTGAGCACCGCCTTTGAATTAATATAACTCATGTACCTCCATACACAGTTGTGTTACCTTACTCACCATGCAGGATTAACTTTAACTCACTTCTTCCCCATGCACTAGCTATCCCCTTTCATATCACATAAGTTGAAGTATGTGAAATCATTGCATTAAAAACAACACTTAAGACTTCTGAAATTACATGATTTGCCAGAATGCAGTGCATGGTACAAGCAGGAGTTATAGCTCATTTAGAATAGCGAGTGAGGTGATAAGACTATGTATGGAGGTGCGCGAGATATATTAATTTGAAGATAATGCATACATGATAAATGAAAGAGATAACTATAATGTTAGAATTTCTAGTGTTTGTGCAGTTTAAGTTGTTGTGCGTCACAGCTGTCATCAGTTGGATTGTCATCAGTGATGTCATTAGTGATGTACTCATGTCACTATTGAGGTAATATGTGAGGTTATAAGCAGTGCATTGCCGGGGAGTAAGTTATGGTTAGCTGAAGTAACTGTAACTGCTGAACTTCATTGGTTTTGTATGAATGATATCTGAGCCTAACTATTCGGACCCTGTAACCTTTAATTTTTTCAGTGAATTGTTCTTGTTTTTTAAGTTCTATTTCCAAACTTTAGTATACCTGTAACCTTTATTTGTTAGTGAATTTCTACATTTTTTAATGCTATTTCCTAACTATAATGTCCCCGTAACCCTTGTTTTTTACAGTGAATACTGAAGGTTTTTCTAATTTTATTTCCTAACTGTACCCTGTAAACTTTGACAGTGTGTGTGAGTGGCTGTATAAGTCATAAAGTGGGTGTGTGAGTGGTTATATTTGGGTGTGTGAGTGAGAGTGGTTTTGTGGGTGTGAGTGGCTCTATGGGTATGTTAGTTGGTGTGTGAGTAAGTGTATGTGTCTGTGACTGTGTATTTGAGTGGCTGTATGGGTATGTTAGTAGCATACTACTAAAGTAGATGGGGTGGAACCACAGGGATAGGTCATTCATAAGTGTTGCATATTTGTAGTCATTGAAAGGGAGAACAATGGGTTCTTCTCTCACCAGGAGTGTCCTAGAAAGAACCCATTTGTCACAGTCATTACGGATTGTGCTCTAATAGATCAATGATGCATTCACCTTTACCAAGGATTTCAGATAATCTTTCTACATGGCATTGCGGAGAAAACACGTACTTCGCCTTCGCGAAGGCCAGGAAGATAAGATATTTTGTCCTTTACAAAATAGGGATTTCAACTGGGGCATCTGATAAGTTTAGATTAGTAGGTACTTCCCATTGAGGTCGAAATATTGGGAAATGAGCATCAGGGCCAGAAAGTAATATCACCAGCCCATTTATCCAACAAGAGTTCACATTTCTGCACAAAACGTCTACGCAGCTGGAGTAGTTTGTACTGGTTAATTAGTAAGTGATAACTCATTTAGTAAATGCCAGATATATGTTGTACCATATAACTGCATACTGGATAACAAGAAAATGTCTTCAGCATTCTTCTGTGCATTTTCATAATGTGATTGTTCTTCATGTGCCTTCATCCAGAAATCTGTGATAACATGAACCCTCCTATAAAGAAGACAATGACATTAATAAGAGGTAAATCTCTAGCAAACATGAGTACTTTCTCTTATCTATATGAAGCAAGGGCTTCTTTGTTTGGTGGAGATGTCCTCATTTTCTTGGTCATCAAGAAGAAGACATCATTTCCTTCTGCATCAAAAAACAGATGCCCCCTGAAGAGTTTTCTTTTTAATTTTCTTATTTTTGAGAATTTGGCGCAAATAGTTGCAATACATATATTTTGCTACTGTGGATATCCACAAAATCTGCATTTTTTTTAAAGTCTAAAACCATATATACACATATTTTAATTAATGTTTGTGATTAGTAGTTTACTAATTTAATATATAAAGTGAGATTTTCATAACTAATTGTATGGTTCAACAATGTGTTATGCTCTTTCTCATAATCGCAAATATGTTGACGTTTATGAATATCTTGGGCTTTTCTCAATATGGAAAAAAGCGATTTCACTGGACAAGTCATTATTTATTATTCTAGAAAGGCAGTCCCAAGCCAGTTTTCTTTTCTTCACACTTCCAGTGCTCAGATCGAAGGTTCTTATTGCAGTACCTCTCTTTTTCAATACTAGAAATTAATTTAGCAGTTTTTTAGATTTCTGATTTAGAAATAAAATGGCAACTGGTGGCAGGGAAGAACAAGATCCATATCCTGATTAGGAAAATTCTTCTGAAAAGGAACCCAGGCAAAGGGCTAGTCCATCGCATGGGAATTTTTTTACAATCCCTTCTGGGGAAGAAAGGTGGGCAGAGCCTGTGAAGTGCTCTTTGTGTGAGAATACATTCTCCATGGGTACATCCAAGAAATACCCCTGTGGTACAACAAGTATGCTGTCCCACCTGAAGACCTACCACAACAACCACTTGACCAGAGCCCAAATGGAGGGCAGTGTAGCAGACGCATCAACATCAGGTGCAACATCATCTGTGCCAGGGGACACTGTACCTACTGAGGTTGAGCAACGTCTTCCTATGTAGTCCCTGGAGCACCTAAGAAATGAGACATTTTGTTTAGACTGTTAAAAGGTCCTCACTGTGGGGGAACAATCAGTTGATGCAGTTCTAGAGGCAACAAAACACCACAAGTGTTATTTTGTTTAATGTTCAATGACAATTGTATCCCAGTTTTGAGTTTTTTCAAGATAATTATTTTTCCAGTTGCCATTGTATTTCTAAAAACATACAAAATGTTACAAAACAGAAAAAAAATCTGAAAAAATAACAAATGTTCTCGTTAGAAGCACCTTTCCTGTTTTTAAAAACGATAAACTGTATGTATGTGTATGTATAAGAAAGATATAAGTGAATGAGTTTCTGTATTAGAGGATGAGTGGATGCATGATTGAGTAATTAGATGTTTAAGTGGTTGAGTGAGTGAGTGCAAGTGTGAGTCAGTGGATGTGTCAGTGGCTGTATGGGTTTCCAAATGAGTGTGTGAGTGTTTGTATGGGTAAGTGAATGGGTGCCTGAGTGGCTGTATTGGTGAATGAGTGAGTGTGTGAGAGGGTGTATGGGTATCTGGATGGTTGTCTGAGTGACTTTATGGGTTTGTGAATGAGTGCGTGAGTGGTTGTATGGGTAAGTGACTGGGTATGTAAGTTGCTGTAAGGGTGACTAGGTGTTTGAGTGGCTGTATGAGTGGGTGTCTCAGTGTGTAAGTATCTGTATGGGTGAGTGCCTGACTATGTGAGTGGTTGTATGAATGAGTGAGTGACTGTGTGAGTGGCTGTGTGGGTATGTTGGTAGGAATGTTAGTGGGTGTATGTGTGAATTAGTGGCTGTGTTAGTAGGTATATAGGGGAGTGAATAGCTATGCAATGACTGTATGGGTGATTGAGTTGGCGAGTGAGTGGGTGTTTCAGTGTTTACATTAAATAATGACTGTGTATGTTAGTGATTGTATGGGTGACTGAGTGTGAGTATGAATAAGTGAGTGAGTGTTATTTTAGTTGTGTGGGTGAGCAATTAGGTGTGTCAATGATTACAAGGGAGAGTGACTGGGTATGTTAGTGATTGTATGGATTACTGAGTGGGTGTATGAATGACTGTATGGGTGTGTAAGTAGGTGTGTGAGTGTCGGTATAGGTGAGTCAGTGGTTGTGTGACTGACTGTGTCTGTGACTAGATGAGAGACTGAGTATATGTATTAGTAGCTGTATAGGTTACTGACTAACTGTGTTAGTAGCTGTATAGGCGAGTGAGTGGGTATACAAGTGACTATTTGAGTAAGTGTGTAGATTTGTTTGTAACTGTATGGGTGAGTGATTGGGTGTGTCAGTGGTTACATGGTAGAGTGACTAGGTTGTTATTAATTGTATGGGTGTCAGACTGGATGTATGAGTGACTGTATGAGTGAGTGAATGGGTGCATGAGTGTCTGCATGGGTGAGTCAGTGGGTATGCGAGTACCTGTGTTGGTGACTGGATGAGTGACTTAGTGCCTGTGACACTAGCGGTATGGGTGACTAACTGGCTGTGTTATTAACTGTATTGGTGACTATCTTGATGTATTAGTGAGTGTTTGGGTGAGTGAGTGGATATGTTTATAATTGTATGGTTGAGTGATTGGGTGTGTCAATGGCTACATAGGAGAGTGACTGGGTGTTAGTGATTGTATGGATGACCGATTGGGTGTATGAGTGGATATATGGGTGAGCGAATGTGTGTGTTGGTAGCTGTATGAGCGAGTTAGTGAGTGTGTGAGTATGGGTAAGTGAGTACATGTTGTAGAACCTGTATTGGTAAGTGAGTCAGTATGCTACTGATTGTGTGGGTGAGTGAGTGGGTGTGTGAGTACCAGTATGGATGAGTGACTGGGTGTACGAGTAGCTGTATGACAGTCTGTCTTGTTGTACAGTTTCACTCCAATAGATGTTGTGATTTATCTGTTTCAAAACAAAAATATTATAGATATAAGCTGGTATTACTGCTTACGAAATTCTGCAATAATCTTTTAGTTTCTGCAATGCATAGCTTCATTGTATAAACAAAAAGTCAACTTTGTTATCCTGTAGTAGTATTTCACACTATAGAAAACCATTTACCTTTTTTGCTGTTGCCAGCCTTTTGGACTTGTGTACCACAATCAATGTTCTGTATAAAGATTAATTCGTGAACAGTGAGGAAACAACAATCATAATGATTGTAAAAATAAACCCTTGTTCTCAATTTAGCACCTGATCTTTTCTTTTTGGAAATTCGGTTTGGGTGCTTTTTACATCGTTTCCAAATAAAATGGCATCTGGTGGTAGTGAGGGTCGATTGACACACCCTGTTGAGCACAATTCTTTGGATGAGAAACCCCTACCAAAGTAACAAAAAATTTAATGGGAGCTTTTCAACATCTCCTCCAGGCAAAAGAAAGTTGTTTCAAAGCATGTCAAGTGCTCTTCGTGCATCAAAACCCACTCCAGGGGAATGTAAAATAAATACTTGTTTGGCACTGCAAGTATGTTGACACATCTAAAGGCTTATAACTTGAACCACTGTTGAAAAAGAAAAAGAACATAAAGTTCAGAAACAAAGCAGTACACATTGCTGATGCTGAAATAGTATATTACATGATAGCAAAAAAATCCCACTTTTTACAATTCTCATGCTTTCATACCTGTACACCATCAATGATAGGCGGTATAAAGATTCATTCTCGAACAGTGGGAAAAAAACAATCAAATAGATTGTAGAAAATAATTCCAAAACTGCCCAGTATATCACTACAAGTAAGTGAGACTATGCATTACACTCACTACAATTATTTAATAATTTGTTTTACCTACAGTTCATCTAAATAAACATGTCTTAAAAATAACGATTTTATTATTATAACTGGTACAATACTACTAAATGGAGATCCTTTTGAAAAAAATCACCACTGGTAGGCCGAATGATGTCTTAAACAATGATAATCCACATAAAAGAAATACTGTACAGCATGTTTGAAAACAGAAATCCTTCTTAGAACTTTGGTTGAAGGAACAAGAGGTAAGAATTTTGTAGTTTAAAAGACAGTTTTTGTTTGAATTTAAGGTTGGTATCATGGTATTGCGTCCATCCTCTTTCACTGTTTAAACTGTCCATCTGTTACATTAAGTCTTTTATGAAAGATGATAGTCCAAATAAGTCATCTACATTTATTTTGTCTTCTTCTAAAACACCAAGGATGACCATTCTAAATTCCTGTGCATCTTGTAGGTGAGTTTTCTGAGTACATAGTACTGATCAATATATCTACTAGATCTTGAATGCTGAAGCACAAGTCCTATAACTAAGTAAACATTGCAGCAAACCACACAGTGCAAAACATAATCTATTATGTGCTTTTTGTTCAATTGCATTTATAAGATATGGTAAATGAAGCAGTGCTTTGAGAACTACAGTTGCATAGAAGTTGACTCTAGAAGTGTTTGACAGCCCACACTATTTCCCTCAATATTCCGTTTTGTCTTCCAAACACCTTCTTTGTTCTCCACCTTTTCCTTCTTTCAGCAACTTCCCTTGATTCTTTTGTAAGCTTCTGCTTTGGCAAGATTATAGATTTTTCCTAAATGGGATACTGTCCTAAATGAGGAGTGTATATACTTCTTAACCGATTGTACTCTCTGACACAACTTGAATTGGCACTAACTTTCCTGCCATCAAATTCCACCAAAAATAAAGTGGATAATTTTCTAACTATATAAAACACTACATACCTTCTTCAAATACAGTACTATTCATAGCAGAAATGCTGTGTCTACACTTAAACCTTGTGATTTATGGATAGTTGAGGCATACGCTAAATAGAATGGGAACAGCTGCTCCCGGATGCATAATTCCTTCACAAAAAATGTACAACACATCAGCCAATATGCTATATGCCATCAATGTGAATATATTTTATGGCTAGGTATTCAACCTTATCCCTATTTGGAAAATTAATGAAATCCATTACTTTACCCTTTTCAGCATTTACTAATCCTTCCTTGGCATTTAAATTAAGTAACAAAATTACTCTGCACTCTTTGCATATGCATAAACACTTCTCCAATCATGCAGTCCTTGATACAGATTTCTCCACAGAATCCAATTTTGCCTGTAGTTTTCCAGTAAGTAGTATTGTCACTCCCTGGTGTTCCATTTTGTTGTTCGCTAAAATGTCCCAAAATTGGATCTTTCTCAAGTTCTAGTAATTCTTGGTTAACCGTGGAGCACTCCCGAAGTTTAGTCATTCAACAGTCTATGCATTTCTCTTCTTCAATCAAATTGAACATTAGCTATGCTGCTGCGTTGTTAGAGGAAAATATTTTCTTGATCAGACGACTTTCTAAGGGACTTTCCCTCCCTTTGTCAGAACTCCTACTTGAACGTCTTTCAGAATATTTCTGTATTCCACATTAGATACTTAATGCATATTTTTAAGTAGGTCTTTGTATTGGATGTTCAGCCAAATGTTTACATTATCTATACCAAAAAATTTAGAGTTTCATCATGCAAAAGTGTCTTGAAAGCAGGCAGTCCTTTGATGGGGGTAAGTTGAAGCAGGTCACTGAAGACAATTAAATGCTTTACTCCAAACAGCACATCATAATCTGTTTTTCAAATCTGTTGCGTTCTCAATGTGTGAAGGCAAGCATTAAGTTTGAGACCA
This sequence comes from Lissotriton helveticus, assembly GCF_964261635.1. Lineage (NCBI taxonomy): Eukaryota > Metazoa > Chordata > Amphibia > Caudata > Salamandridae > Lissotriton > Lissotriton helveticus. The sequence goes on from NC_136063.1 coordinate 668,139,291, forward strand.
TGCTCAACTCATCAATGATTAAAAGCTTCATTTTCTTCAGTACTATGAAGACTTCATGATAATCTTCAATAGATAACTTCTGGTATTCCAGTTTATTGTCATGTTCAAAAGGCAGCATAAGTTGTCAATGCAAAGTAATTCCTTTAATGTTGTTTGTAGCTAACCCAGTTGGTGCTATTACTACACACAATACATTTGATTCTGTAGTCCTCTTTTGGTAAGCAGTGAAAATTTTAATTAAAAAGCTTTTCCCAGGGCTAGCTTGACCACTGATGTATAATATTATTGGTTTAAATGATGAGTATTATTTACATTCTTTCTTCCCTTGGAGGAATCCATGCTCTATTTTCTCTTTTACCTCCATATTTCTTTGTGTTCGTCATTCATTTGTCCAACTCACTGTTGCAAATCAACACATTCCTATCTTACTTGTTCAAGTACACTTTTTACCTCATTCATGGCTATTGTTGCTTCAATAATTGGTTGTTCAAGAGGATATTGACTCAGTGGTCCAGCACTTTGGCTGCTTTGTGAACTTTCCATAGCTATCTCACCAGCAATTGTTTCTTTCTGTTCAATGTCATCATTTAACATTTGCAAATAGTTTTGAAAGGCTGAAAACTGAATATTGTCTTTCACAATGATGACAAACCTTCGTAGTATTTATAGTCTCCGAGTAATTCCGATTCAGCACACCAAGGCTTGAAGAGTTGTAGAAGTGCCAAAAAGGAAAACTCTCTTTTGTCTGGAGTTTGGCAACTAAGCTTTTTGTGGTTAATTAGATTTCTTTTTGCGTAACTGACCAAACAACCGTCACATCCAACCACTGCATATTTCCCTTCTTCTATGTTTTATGTTAAATTGCTTCTATATTTGAAGTGAAGTGTTGAAGTACTTCATAAAGGTACGTTTTCTAGATGTGGACTCCTTCTTGGATTGTATGTGTCCAACATATTTGATTTCACAATGTCTGTACTTTCCTGGTTGAACATTTTCGGGAAAGACTTCTACACTCTATTTTGTGTATTTGCTAGGCCTAGACATACCTAATTAGTTCCCCTTAACTTTGAGAAATCAGCCATGCTCAATTGAACACAGCACTCATATGAGCTTATCTGTCTATGGGAAAGCATTTTCAAGCTGAAGTTGTACAATTTTTTGGTTGGAGTCTTTGGTCCTGAAATCTCCTACCACATCTCTTTCATCTCTGTCTTCTCTAGTTTTGCAATGTATGAAGTGGCGAATTGAGCAACAGTGATGACATTGTCTGCAACAAACTGTATATCCATATTTACATTCCACATTTTCAGAATCAAAGGATTACAATCATTAATATTCTTGGAGGCCTTTGTTCTTCTAAGGTTGTATGTATTGTTCACTTACATTTGGTGTCAGAGTATGTCTGACTGCAGATAAGAAGCTGTTCACTCTTCCTGGGAAAATGACAAGTTGTGGAAATCCAAACTGACATCTTGTATAAAGTTTTGCTTTGCATCTGTATTTTTCGATGACAGTACTTCCCACATGTATGTGTTTGAAAAGCAAAATTTGTTGTCTCAGACCTTTTTCAGCACTCTCTTTCTGAATGGCACGTCATACACTCTTCTACGAAAGAGAGTACAGACTCATCACTGTCTGTTCTCAATTTCAGTGTATCTTATATCCATATCAGTATGTGAACATGAGGAGTACCTCTTGCTTGGTACTCTTTACGCCAAAAGAAATCAGTTGCTTTACCCAAAGGAGGGTTTGTTTTATTGCAGAGGAAAGACAGCATGGCTTGGAATATGTGGTTATATTATCTACAAACATTAGCAGGATCCAAAGAGCAACTGTCTCCTGCTGTCTTGACATTGCTGCCCTCAATGCTTGAGTTAGAATCTCTTGGAAATTCAAGCAGTGCCTCCTACGCATACTCAACACAACTGAGTGTCAGGAACAAATTAGATGCACTTAGGTTTCTCAACATATATTTCAGTTCTCCATGACAATAATATCAATACTTATTGGTGCCATGTTGGCATGCCATCAAAGTAATCAAGTTGTATTCTAACTTTTCATCTGTCCTGTGAACTTTGACAACAAATTCCCTTGCAGAGAGATTTTGAAGATGAAATTCTGCGTTCAGTATGTGGTTTACAGCATATGAAATTCCAGACAATTCACTCTCAAGCAGAAGATAGAATGTATATGGAATACAGCGGTAAAATCTAGGATCCTCTGAATATAATCTGGCTGACCGGCATTCAGCTGCAGGTAACAGTAAGGCCCAATCTTAATAGTGGCCAATTGCTCCAGTTGTGGAAAACAGGGAGCCTCTAAACTTTTCTCCCACAGACTACTGGGAGCTCCTTTTGCTTGTTTCATTTGAAAGAGATCAATAGCATCACCAATAACTTCTTTGTAATGCAGTGTATTGATGCTGTAGTGTTCATAAGTTTCTTCTAATTTGGATCGATCCACATTTTCAATATGTCCACTTGATGGTAATGTTTCATCATCCACACAAGTTACATCCTGAACATCAACATGTTTGTAACCAATAATATATTGTACAAGATATAATGTCACTTTTTACTTTACTAATATCCGTTAACTCTTGATATTTTTTTTGTTCATGGTAGCACACCATTTACTAGAATGATTAGTGGTTCATCAATATCTCTCTCTACCCCCACAGTTTCAATATTCCATTTAAAATCTAAAGGTAAGTAGACAGCTCTTCCTTTAAGGACTTTCTGTAACTCAGTTGGTGTCAGATTCCTTGTCTTTGTTTCCATACGAACTATTGCCTGTAATGGATATATTTTATGAGAATTGATTCATAAATTTGTAATTCTCATAGTCCTTCTGGAATTAAAATATATTCTAACTTGGTATTTATGGCTATGGCTGGCTGGCATTTTATTATCTTACAACTTATCATAGCAATGCCGACATATAATTTGCTGTATGAAAAAATCAAAGCATTCCTTTATAAATAAATATACAGCAAATTCTTGCCACTTATCTCTGTTCTCACTTTCAGTTTTTAACTAGAGAACAACATTGCAAGTTTGGCATTTGTAGTGAGTGAGTCAACAACACATGCAACCACAATTTGGTTTCTTAGAAGAAACTGGGTTAAACCTTGCAAACCCTTCTGTAAAGTGATCAATACTAATGTCTGTGTCCTGCACCCTCGGTAACTAACTTTTCATTTTCCCTAGAGTGCTTTCTAGTACCAAAGAAACAAAACTGAACATTTTCACAAACTTTTTCTACCTCTGCTGCTGTACCATGTAGTAGAACACTATTAATTTCTCCTAAACACAAGGCCATACTTTTTACATAGTGAAGCACATTTTTCATTTTTCTTGATACTGTTATAAGAAACTTCTTGGAGTCCTACCAGAAGATTTTTTTACCCCACTATGTACTGTCCATTGTCGCCTTTTTTGTTCTCAGTTTTTTGCATGTAGTACTGTTTCTTTTGTGCTTTTCTCCTCTGATCGGTTTTTGTCATCTTAAATTATTCTCTTTGAACACACGTAGATATCCGAAAACAAAATAATGCATACATTTTACTTTCTATCCTTCAAGCAGCTATGGGCCAGATGTAGGTAGCCCAATACCGGTCGGTAACGGCCGAATTTACCGATTTTCAGCCGTTACCGACCGGTATTGGGCATTTGGGATGTAGGGGACCCAAAAACATCCGAATCGGTAAAGTTACCGAATCGGAAACCTTACCGAATCGGAAAATATACCGAATCTGTAAATTTACCGATTCGTTAAAGTTTCCGATTCGGAAACTTTACCGATTCGGAAAATATACCGAATCGGTAAATTTGCCGAATCGGAAACTTTACCAATTCGGTAAATTTACCGATTCGGAAAATAAGAAATGGTAAAAATGAATTTTGAGATGTAGGTAACCTCTTAAATACCGAATGTGCATGAAATTCGGTATTTAGGAGTCAGTATTTACCATGGATTGAAATCAGGTGGTAACCAGGTGCAGGCTATAAAAAAGACCCCAGAATGCAACAGTTTCACCAGAATGGCGGCATTCTATGTCATTGTGAGGCGGCTAGGGCTACAGGCAGAAAGAGAGAGGGTCTGGAGGAGGGAGGAGCAGGTCTACAGGCAGAGGATCACTCTATTCCAGCTAACTGAGCCAGAGATCCTACAAAGGTACAGGCTGGCTCCCCAAACTATCCTGGACCTTATCAGGGACCTCCACCCACTGTTGGACCATCCAACCACAAGGGCACATGCCATCCCACCCCATGTGCAGGTGCTGTGCAGCCTACACCTGCTTGCATCTGGGAGTTACCAGAGTGTGGTTGCTGCGGTAGGTGGGGTGTCCCAGAGCTGTCTGTCCCGTTTCTTTAAAAAATTCCTTGATGCCATGTTGCAGAGAATGCATCACTACATCAGCTTCCCTGCAACGCATGCAGAACTGCTCAGGACAAAGACGGACTTTTATCAGATGGCGCATTTCCCAAACATCATTGGCTGTATTGATGGTACCCACATACCAATATGCCCACCTGCTGCCACAGAGTACATTTATCGGAACCGGAAGTCCACACACACCATAAATGTACAGGTGATCTGTGATTCCAAGTACATGATCACTGACATAGTAGCCAAATTCCCCGGGAGTACCCACGACTCCTACATCTTCCAAAACAGTGGGATCTAAGCACGCCTGACAGCGGGGGAATTCGGCAAAGGATACTTGCTAGGTAACACACTGTGTGAAACTCCCTTGATACGTATTGCAGGTGGATGTGTGTGTGTGCATGTGAGTAATGTTTTTTCTTCTTACAATTAGGGGACAGTGCATATGCCCTCCGGTCCTTCATCCTCACAACCTACCTCAAACCTACAACACCAAGCCAGAGGAGATACAACAGGGCACACAAAACAACCCGAAACATTGTGGAGCGCACCTTTGGTATGTGGAAGAGCAAGTTTCGCTGCCTCCATAAGAGTGGAGGGGCCCGCCAGTACACACCAATCACCTGCTGCAAGATGATTGCAGCCTGTGCAATGCTGCGCAACCTGCGGTCAAGAAGGGCACCGAAGTGGATATCTCTGATTATGAGGACCATAATGACGAGGAAGCAGTGCCTGAACCATACACATCTGGAGTTGCAGCACCAACTGATGGCAGACACAGATGGGAAGAGATGACACGCTACTTCTTTTGAGTAAGTAAAGAGACACAGACAGGTGGAGTATGCACCCAATGTAGTTTAATTGTGTAATGACGTAGGTTTCTAAAGCACAAATGTGCAACAAACAGCATTTTATTTCAATGATGTCAGTCCTGGTTCACTTCACCATGAACTGTAATAGTCATTTCCGTCCTCGCTTCCCAGGTGGCACTTGTATGTTGCTCACTGTGCTCACTGTCTTGCTGGCCTGTGGCCTCAGCGTGGCGCCTGCTGCTCCTCCTCGCCTCTGGGACAAGGGAGCTTGCAATGCTGCTCCTGCTTGTGCTCTACTCACTCACAGGCACATCCAGAGCAGCTGTTTGTGCAGTTTGGGCATTTAACAGCGCCTCAAGAGCACTGGTCATCCTGCCCATGACCCTAGTGACCTCATTGCTGTTTTGGGTCATAGCCTCCTCCATGTTACTGCTTCTCCTGCATAGCAGGGATGTGGCAGTGGCCAGGCGGTTGATCGCTTTATTTTGGCCATGAGCACACTGCCTTTCCTTGCGCATTGACTCAAAATCAGTGTCTAGATTGGTGCATAGCAGCTGCACCGATTGGCTCATTTCGCGCATCCCTGCTGCCATCTCTTTGTTCACTTCTACAAGCTCCCTGAGGCCCTTTCCTATGTCTCCTGTGTTATTGTTCAGGGACCTCATTTGGCGTTGGCATGACTGGATGGCTCTTCCCTGCATCCTCTGGATTCTCACCATGCTCCCCTCCAGGCCAAGTAACACACTTGGACCCTCCACAGGTGCATCTGCTGGCCTTTCTAGGACTCTGCGGCGTCTTGCACCAGTATGGCCCACCCCTGCACTGGAGTGCGTTGTGCCAGAGCTAACATCCACAGGCAAGTTGTGTGTTTCGTCCCCCTCCATGTCAGCTGCTGATGACTCCATTTCAAGAAGTGGGGCCACAACATGCCTCCTGCTTGGATCTGATGCAGGTGTTGTGTCATGCTGTGATGCTGGCATTTCTGGGGATGACAGCAACAGAGGGGATTTAGATCTGCGAGGGGACGCCTGCAACTTCGGAGCCATTTCTGAGTCTTGTGCAGGAGGATGGCTACTTGGTGCACCTGTGTCCTGTGGTACATTCTGGTTAGTTGGACCTGGCTCCTGACTCTCCTCCCTCTCTGGTGGGGTGCCTTCAGTCTCCTGCGAATGCCTGCGAGACGTTTCACCTGTGGACATATGAGCGTACATTAGCTAAGCGCTACTGTCTCACAGTCAATTGAATTAAATATTTCTCACATTAGCTTTATTCTCTATGCAATCATTTCCCTAACTTGGTGGTTGGTGTGCTGTATGACATGTTCTTACATTTCCTGACTACATATACCATGATGCATTGCTCCTGTATAGTGCTAGCAGTACTAGACTGGGGTTCACTTGCCCACAAAGGGTACAGGTAAGGATGATGGTATGGGGGGGAATGCTGTGCATTTGTCTTACCTTTTTTGCTTGCAGCTCTGGCTGAGCTGTCTACTTCTCCCATTCTGCAGACGCTGTCTGGTTCAATGGTTGAGGCCACCACCTCCTTCAGGTCAGTAAGGGGGGATGCTGGGTTCTTTCCTCCGCCAGTTTTTGTTGCCTGCTTGTGGTGTTCAGCCAATTTCTTTTTGGTTTGGCTCCTGAGGTCGTAGAATCGCTTTTTCAGTTTCTCTGTGTCTCTGGTAGTCACCCCAACTGCATTAACTTTGTCTAGTATGTCCAGCCAGAGTTTCCTTTTGGCAGATTCTGCCACAGTGAGGGACTGCCTGCCAAACAGTTTTTAGTGCACCTTCACCACCTCCTCAACAAGGACCTGCAGCTCCAGGCTGCTGAATTTAAGTTTCCTCCTCCTCTCTGGCTGCTCTTTTTCCTTGCTGCTTGACATTTTGCAGTTTTAAAAGTGCTCAAAACCCTTTCTGCTGCTCAGGGACTCAGCTCACCTCCAACTGCCTTTCCAGAAGCTTCTAATTAGTTGCAGCTGCCTGTGTAGCCACATCCTGGTAGGGAGGGGGAGGGTGGTAGCACCTGATTGGCTGCCTACTTAAGTTTCACTTTTGTTTGCTTTCCGATTCGGTATTTACCGATTCAGTATTTACCGAATCGGTATTTCCTATTCATTCCTATGGGCCAAAAGGCCCATAGGAATGAATGGGGAATACCGAATCGGTAAATACAGAATTGGTATATACCGATTCGGTAATGTCCGATTGTCCGATTCCGAATTTGACCGAATCGGTATTTTTTACCGATTTTTTATCTACATACCATTTACCGATTCTAAAATACCGAATCGGTAAAATTCGGTATTTTAGAATCGGTAAAATTGGATTACCTACATCTGGCCCAGAATTCCTACATAATTTATTATATTATTGTTTCATACCATTCTAGAGCTATAAAACATAACAGCTCTACTCCCTGACAAAGCACATATCTTTCCTCTAAGTACTTACCACCCTGTCCCATGGCCTACCTACAGCCTACCTTAGGGTGTGACTTATGTGTGGTAGATGGAAAATTTAAGGCTTGGCAAGGGGTTTTAAATGCCAAGTCAACCTGGCAGTAAAACTGCATACACATACTCTGTAGTAGCCGGCCCAACACATGTTTAAAGGACTACTTGTCTTGATTGGGGAATGTAGGTGTCAGTACTTGACCACATATCTGAGAGAGTGTTTCAGCCCTTCTTTGTGTGTGTGACTGTGTATGTAAGTACCTATATCGGTATATGAGTGGCTCTCTTACTAACACAATGGGTGTATAAATCTGTAAACAAGTGGGTGTATAGAAACGTTACTGGCTATGTTAGTGAGTGTTGAGTTATGTAAGTGGGTTCGGAACTGGCTCTGTTACTGCTTGATATATAAGTGCCTGTGGGGTTGAGTGAGTGAATGTCAAAGTGCCTATGTCGCTCTCTGGCTGAGTATGCAAGTGGTTTTATGTTTTTGTAAATAGGTATATGAGTTGCAGTATGGGTGGGAGACTGAATGTATAACTGGGTGTATGTGTCTATATGTGAGCAAGTAACTCAGTGAAACTTCAAAGTACATGTCTTACCTTTTAAGCACATACCACCCTGTCCTATTATGTATGTATGTGACCTATACCTAGTATAAGGGCAAATTAAGGCTTAGTAATGGGGTTTGAAAAGCCAAGTCGATCTGACCGCAAAATGACAGTGAAATTGCACACATAGCTCCTATAGTAGCAGGCAGTCCACATGTTTAAAGGACTACTTGTCTGGATGAGTGACTAGAAGTATCACTACTCGTGTAAACATCTAAATAAGTGTATCAGTACCTGTCGGGGTGTTTCATTAAATGTGTACGTAACTAAGTTGCTTCATGACTAGCTGTCTTTTTATCTCTATGGAGCTCTATATATGTATATAAGTAGCTGTATATATTACTTACTGCTTCTGTGATTGAGTGTTAGGTTTTATAACTGTGTGTGCAACTGGCTCTATAACTGCTAGATACATAAGTACTACATGGACATGTCACTGAAAATCTACATGACTCTGTCTCTCTGTGAGTAGCCGAGCGACTCTGCTTTTCTAAATATGTATAGACGATATAGTATGGATGAGAGACTGGATATTTAACTTTAAAGTACATATATGAATGACTGAGACTTTAAAGTGCATGTCTTACTTACTAAACATATAGCACCCTTCCCTATGACTTACCTACACCCTACCTAAGGGGTAACTAGTACATATAAAAACAAAACTTCAAAGCTTTAAAGCTTAGCAAGGAGTTTTTAATGCCAACTGGACCATGCAGTAAAATTACACTGTACACTTCCAGGGCATCACATGATTAATGGACTACTTTTACTCCTACTTTAAGACCACACAGACAGTCACATACTCATACACCCACAGACACACACATTCTTAAACCCACATAAACACTCACACACCCACTCACACATCCCTCATGCACTCACAATTATTTTATATGTATCATACACATGTTCATCAACCTTGTCAATCAATTTTTTTAACTACACTCTAATTCACATACCTGTTAATTGGCTGGTCAGAATTTTTTTATTTACATTGTCAGTTAGACTGCACTCTCAGAGAAAAGATGAAAGCTAAGCAGAAGAATGGTACACCACTCTGATGCAAAGCAACCATTAATGGCAACGTTTTCAACTTTGTTCTCAGAGATACAGTTGAAGTTATCAAATCAACTAGTTATTTTAAAGTTCTTGTACTTCTCAATTCTTTTTTTTTTTTTTGTAGTTCAACCGTCTTTATTTAAGTATACACAAGTGACACAGCCTTACACCTACAACCCTGGGGCCGGTAGCACGTCCATCAGTTGCATTGGGTACTCGCAAGTTAAAAGAAATAGAGAGAAAAGGATGGTAACACAGCCTTTCTACCGGCATCCCGGAGGCCAGGTGGCAAGTTTAGAATGTCTATAGCATTTATATCACACTCGCGCAATTTGATATATACCAGATCACTTTGGTAGAACAATTTTTTATCTATTGTTTTGCTAAACCATAACTTTTTTTTTTTGTTTGAATACTTGTATCGTCATTTGTCATATAACATAGAGGTCCACAATTTCGAACATTTCACTGCGAGGAAGCATAAATCTGTCCCACATTCAGCTTGTGACAAGAAATAATCAGTCCAATTGTATTATACATTTCAGCCAACAATTAACTGCATTGTTAGATTCCCCAGGGTACTTGGTAATATACACTGTTTAATATTTCCTTGCAGTGTACCTTGGCTGGGGTCGCTACCCATCTCTCTAGAGTCCCCGATCTCATTCAGTCTCAGGGCGCCTAGCGAATGGCCTCCTCCCAAGTTATATGTTCTATCCGAGCTCCGCAGTGTAGCTGAGCGCGCATGTTGTCAAATTCCCGTTGGCTAGGTCAGCCCTCTGGTGTGTTTCGATGCTCCTGCGACCTAGTGGTGTGCACTTTTCAACGCCCCGCTTCGTCGGTGTGGGGCGATGTGCCTCCTTTTCTGGTGTGTCTTAGAGGGACTGCTCATGTGTCTCTGGGCTGATGCCCTATCCACTAGGGAAAGGTCAGTTGCCTAAACTCAACTGTTGAACATGAGGGGGGAATTCACAGTATGAAAAGGGAATAAACTAAACTATAAACTAAAAAAAATAAAAAAAAAAAGCTCTGCTTTACTTGATCCAATCTTTCGGGTTTGTGGGCCAGGTGTTGTGTCTGTGTGAGTCCCGGGACAATTGCTCGTGCGTTCCTTCCTTTGCAGCGTAAGGTGTGTGGTGTGTGGGGGAGGGGGGGGGATGGCGCAGATTCTCCTCCGGTTAGTCGCATCTTTTCTTCTTGTACTTCTCAATGGTTAGCATTTCTTAATCCTCTCTTGAACTTCATTAAAGAAAGAACAATCTGCTAATGTTTTGAGGCATATTCACAAATCTGTTGTGACTCTCACTGTTGTCCCGTGTAACTTTGCAACAAATTCTCTAATAAGTACGAGAATCCAAAAACCCTGTTTAGCTTTGTGCTCTTAATACAACTAAACTACACTTCATAAGAAACTCCTGATTAGGAACATAAACCCTCATTCATAAATAATGGTTCTAAACCTCTCTAACTTTAACTAATATACTAAAGTCTGTTTAATACCCTCCCCTCACAGTCACTTAGCTGAGGTTCCATAGCAACCACCTTTGGAACACTCTCTTGAATCAGTAAGCGACAAGTTCCCAATACATTATAGAAGCAACATACTAGGTTCAAAATCCACAGCAGCAGTTGTGGTTGACTAATCAGAATTAAAAGCATATCCAAGTTTTCTTTACATTTGTTTTTATTTTTGCCATAGCCATTCACAGATCTACTTACTTATCCTTTAAAGGCACTACCTGATATCATCAACCTGCATATTTACACTAGCCAATCAAGTCAGTTTTTTTAAACCAGGTCCTATCCTACATTTTAACTGCCTTTTATGTTGCAAACTGCCTCATTCAGCTCTTGGCTTCTCCTGTGTCCTAATCTTCCTTGCCTTCAAAATGGTTAGTGTGAGGATTGTGGGTCTTAGCCTTGTGTTTTGGGCAAGAGAGTGTGCTAGAAAGAGTGACATTGACAGGGACTTGGGTTTCAGATAGTGTGGACGTTACTTGGATTGGCCAGAGAGAGTTAAATTGGTATCAATTGTTACCTTTGGTTTAAAAGCATTGTGGATTGCCAACATCCTAACCTCATAATTGTAAACTGGTGGGGGCAATGACCTAGGCACATTTACTGAGGTACTGGAAATTGCAATGAAATATGCCTTTGCTTAATTAATGGTACTTTTCCCTCAAACTGCCTTGGTATAGTCCTACATATGCCAATGGCAGAAATTGAAGAGGTCAAATAAGTTCTGTCAGCAGATAACAAAGTCAAGAAGCATGTCAATAAAAAATGCTACTGCACATATAGAAGTGATTGATTTCACTTCACAGAGAAAGGCAGTAGAGTGTTCCTCAACAACCTGAAACACTGCACTGCTTAATGTGTAGCGTGTAGTTATCATCTACACAAAATAAACAAGAGGGCTCTTCTCAGAGGCACACTATTTCCCAAGCACTGATTCTTTTTCTTTTTAAATACCTCTTTTTTTGCTCAATTTTGTGAGTACTTTGTGAATACACAAAACAAAATCAGATATTTATTAGAAACCAGCACATTTAAAATTCACAACCATATAAGTGACTCTGTACATCTGACTGGGTGTGTTAGTATCTGAATGGGCCTGTGAGTGGGTATAAGAGAGTCTGAGTGGGTTTGTGATTGGGTGTGTGAGTGGGTCTGGGAGTGTGTGCACAAGACTCTGAGTGGGTCGGAGAGGGGGAGTGTCCGAGGAGTTTTGTGAGTGAGTACATGAGTCTCTTAGTGGGTCTCTGTTTTTTTTTTAATGGGTGCATGAGTCTATGAATGGGTCTGTGAGAGGATACGTAAGTATCTGTGTATGTCCAGGGTAGGTGCATGAGTCTCTGAATGGGTCTGTGAGTGGGTGTATGAGTGTCTGTGCAAGTCTGTCAGTAGGTGCTGTGGTATATGAGTAGGTCTGTAAGTGGGTGTGTAAATCTCTGAGTGGGTCTGTAAATGGGTGCACAAATGCCACAGTGGATCTATGAGTGGGTACATTAGTCTCTGAATAGGTCTGTGAGTGAGTGTGAGTCTCTGAGTAGGTCTGAGAGATAGTGAGTAAGTGTTTGAGTGGGTTAGTCAGTGGGTGTGAGCGTCTCCCAGTTGGTCTATGCTGCTGCCCAGTGGACCTTCTTCAGTACTCATGTCTTATGTACCAGGGGTACTGTTTGAAGATGGTCAAAAAAAAAGTAAGGTATAGTGTACAACAGAGTCAAGTGGAACACCAAAGGTAGTCAGAGGTAAAAGTAGATAACACATTACTCTCTATTTGTGGTAGCATGGATGACCAGTAAGGCTGATAAAGCATCCTTTACATCCTTTGTAAAGGAAACATCCTTTACAACGCAACTTTTACCACTCAGTGCCTTTACGACGCAACTTTTACAACGCACACCATTACAACGCATTGCGCTGGGGGGTGCTCTAGGATAGGGAATAAGTTTAATTTACTATCCAACACCTTCCCTAGTGTCCACGGGGACTGGAGTTGGAATAGTAAATTAAACTTTTCACTATCCAGCAATCCAAAGCGCTATGCGTTGTAAAGGTTTGCGATGTAAAAACCGCGTTGTAAAGGCATGCGATGTAAAAGCATGCGTTGTAATGTCATACATCCTTTTATCAGAGGGTAGCATTAAGCACTTATTGTACACCTAAGGCAAGAAATGATGTCACACACTCAAAGACTGAACTCAGAAAAATGTGTTTGTATAAAAATATGATTTAGTTGTTTCATTTCTAGAACCAAACAAGGCCTGGATGCCTAGATATCACACTGAGACATTTCCCAGAGAAAAAGTAAGTATTTTAGTTTTTGTACATTTGCAGTTTTTCAAGGTATCATACAAACCAACTCCACACTTAGAAGAATTTTCAAAGAAAAGCATCCAATGCAGTCCTATGGGAGGAATTTAAGTTATTGGTTTACAGGTCAGTACTTGGTTGTTGGAGTTGGGTTTTTGGGGTTCGAACGATGGTTCCCCCAGGGTCAAGTATGCACTCTCAAAGCACCCTCAGCAGTACTAGGACAGCCTGGTGAGGCCCAATGTTATCCAATGATAGAGGGCCTCTGGTTGGTGGCTGCTTACGAGCAGGCCACAAGGTTGTGGGAGCAATGCTCCTGGTGTTAGGCTCAGAGCAACGGGGAACCTGATTTAGCACACAAAGTGCACCCACACCGGCACTGGGGCAGCCAGGTGCAGTGTGCTGGTTTGGTGTTGGGTGCCCAGTTGATATCAATGGGGATTCTCCGGTTGCGACAAACACTGCAGGCTCAGGGACGAGGATCTTCTGGAGGCAAATAACAGTTAGAGAGGTAAGTTGGGATGCTTGGTGATGCCGGGACACTGTCGGATGGGCCACCCAAGGCTGTGGGACATCGGGTACAAAGGTGTCTTTAGCCTTTGGGTTTTTCTTACCGGCCCCGGACGTGGTTGGGAGGATTCTCCAAAAAGAGGTGGCAGGTGTCGGGTGGAGACTTGAGGCAGGTCAAGGATAACCAGATCCCAGATCAGGATCACGCAGGAGACCTCTTTGTGGTGTTGGGCCACTCAAACTGGGGCCGTGGGCATTGGATGCAGAGTGGTGCATACTCACTGATCTGGCATGAGCCAGAGTCTGTTGGTGAGCAAATTTGGTGCTCACTGGAGAAAAAGTCTGGTTTGTTAAGGCAGGGTAGGTCCTCCGGGTTCTTGGGGGCTGCTGGCTGCAGGACACACTGAGATTTCACTGGACAGGTTTGAGGTTGGACTAGACCAATAGGACTGGGGCCAAGTTAGTTCGTGTTCTCCTCTTCATCTTTCAGCACAGCTTCTTCTGTCCTTCTTCTTCTCTCTTCTTGTCTGAGGAGGCAAGGTTCCGGGTTGCCCCTAATAATAAATGTAGGGGTGTTACAGGTAGGTACAGGTCAGGACCAATAGGTCCCTTCCTTGGGGTGGGTACACCCCCTGTTATGCCACCCTCCAGTGGGAGGGGGCATAAGCCTCACTCTGGTTGGCTGGGTCCCACCATATGCAGGATGGCGGGTATTGAGAGTCGGGCTTCATCTTGCGTTCCTGACCTGAGAGCTGGGGTTGGCAAAGGTTGGCACACCTCTCCTCCTAACTTGGTTTTCATGCAGAGTCTCCCACCCTAAGTGGGGGTCAGAACTGGTGGGGTCAGTTGCTGGAATAAGCAAATGGCTGGGGTTTCTCACAAAGGCGGCAAACCTTTGAAGCTTACCTACATAGACCTGCCCATCGTGGGGGAGGAGGCTTGGCTCCTCGTCCTAGGATGTGCTTTGTTTCAGGGCCCAAGAGCGTCAGGCTCTCAACCCAGGCTTCCAGAAGCATGTCTGGTGATGGCAGCTGGCAAGCAGCCACTCAGCCAGGACACTAGACTTAAGTCATTTTTCAGGGGGCATCTCCAAGATGCCCTCTGAGTGAATTTTCCATTAAATCCCACACTGGCATCAGTTTGGGTTTAACAGTCTGAGATGTTTGATACCCAACTTTCCACTTTTAAGTAAAGCCATTTTGGTGCTGTGAAGTTCGTAATTATAAACTCCAAGCACCATATACTCTTTATGGCATTACTGTACTTACAATATCTAAGAATTAGCTTAGACACTGTAGGAGTTCATGGCTCATGCATCTGTACCCTCACCACTGGTATAGTGCACCCAGCTAGCCTGGTGCCCTTGGTACCTATGGTACCTTTTACAAGGAACTCACATGTGGCCAGAGAGTTGCCAATTGGTTTTGAACAGTACAGTTTAGGGAAAGAACATAGGCCCTGGGTACGTGGTTGGAAGGAACCCAGGGCACACTTAGTCAAAGTACATCAACAGTTTGGCAAAAAGTGGGGGGAACCATGCAAAAAGGGGCACTTTCCTACAGGTACCATTTACTAGGTAATTATGGGGGCTTCTGAAGTTCTGCCAATTGTGGTCCAGTTTTGGGAAGAGGCCTGGCACGGGGAACCTGGATAGCAGGGACCCAGTGCACTTACAGTTCAAAATCACATCAGGCACCAAGCAAAAAGTGGGTGCTAGCCATGTCAAAAGAAACACTTTCCTACATGAACCCCAAACGAAATAGGATAAAACAAACCTTTCCCTATAGAGTCTTCATCGTCTAAGTGGAAAAACCTAGAAAGGTCATCTGTATTGGCATGTTTAGTCCCAGGTATATTTTCCGGCTGTAATGTCGGTTGAATGGAACCACTGTGGCCAGCTGCATCCCCACCTGTCTCAACCATGTCTACTTGTCTGCCCTGGGTAGATGCTGAAACAAGAAGAAAAAAATGTAAGTTGCAATAGACTGAACACACTACACAAACATATAATAATACAACACATTACACAATAGTAGGGAAATCAATTTGGGATGGAAAATTGAATTGGCCCCCCACAGTGTCATGAGAACATGCATGAATGGTAAATGAGCTGTGCACAGACCCAAATAATGGTGTCATCACCTGTCATGCCTGCTTGCAGGGAGCGGGCGCAGCGCTTGTAACTGGAGACGTGATTGGCAAAGAAGAAGTGGTTGGCAAATGCTCACCATAAGATTGCGTGCGCATTGTGCATGCGCATGGTAGTTCCTGGTGCATTTAGGACCTCCTTTCCATTCCGGAAGCGCTTCGCGTCTAGCTAGTGTCATTGGTTCGTTCCGGGTCACTGGGGGAAGCCGTCCGAGGAGTCAGCGGTTGGCGTCTCTCCACCATCGGCGTTTACGGCGGTATTCGTGAGTTCAGGAAGATTCCTGAGATAGCGTCTCTCCTTGATTTATTGTTTGTTGCTTATTATTACCTTTGGTTTAGAGCCGGCTGGCTTTCAAGGAATTCACTCCGCTGTGGGAACAGCGGGTCATTATTATTGTTCTGACTCGAGGGTAGTCAGATTACTAAGTGTTGTCACTGTGTTGTGTTGCAAGTCGAGTCCCTAGTTTTGTTGGGACTTTGTTTTATTGTACCTTGTGCCGGTTAACAAGGGGATTGGATGCTTGGAGCACTTATAGGTGTATCCTCTGATGTCAAGAGGTAAAGTGCCTGTACAGAGAAACAGTATAGAAGTCTAGAAACCTTGAGTCAGAGCCTAATCTCATGTTTTCTTGTTTATAGGATAACATATACATACATAAGAATCAAGACTTTATACGGGGGAAAAAGCTAAGCACACAACATTCCATAGGTATATATATATATATATTCTGGGCTAATAGAACACACCTTCAGGAAAGCCGGAACAGAACTGTAATAATCATCTGCTTTATCTTGTAGATACAAACCTGGTGAAGCCTACACCTGTCCCGTTAGACGATTGCTGGTTGCAGTGTCTTCCCCTCCTTTCCTTGTTGTGTACCCCCGTTTTCCCCCGCGTCACCGCTTATGTGTTAGTGATTATACCTGGCACAGGGAGGTGATAAGGGGCGAAGTTGGGGGCTTGGCATCGAGCTCCGTGGCACTCCTGCGACAATTGAAACCGAGCACGACATCACCACAGTCTGCTCCAATTGCATGTGTGACCATATCCCTAATCCACCCACATGTGTGTATACAATGATTTCATCACCCTGTCTATCTAGGACCTTAGTTCATACCAAAGGTAACAGATATCATCACATTGGATGTAGAAATTGAATTCAATTCTACGCATTGACACAAGGCCCTTCAATCTGCTATAGCATATGTTTCCCAGAAACACTACATGTAGGACAGTTGGGCCCCTGATACAGAGAAGTTACACAATCCACAATGTTCACACTTCACATGTGCCACTTATACTTCTCCCCACAACCAGGTGACAGAGTTGACAGATTCCTCGGGGTAGCCTAGGTAGGTGTCACAGGTACTACAGAAGAGTCACATGTAGATATAGTAGTTCCATTTGGTTTCAGTTGGCAGGGCAAATGTCAATTATACATGCGTCTGCATAGGAACATACCTTGTCTAGATTGTCTGCTGCGAGCCCACAATCTTTACAAAGAATGTAAACATCTCAATGACATCAGAACATTTGTAGTACATGATGTTTTGGTAATTATGTGTCCACCAAGAGGTATTACTCGTGTCCAATAGGGAAGTGGATTTACTCTATATGTCTTGATTTTCTAACACACTTATCAATGTAGCACTGAGTGATGAGGCACACATATGAGCCCATGTCAGCATACCACTCCCTGAGGTGCATCATCAGCCACAGAATGTACATACACTGATACACATATGCATACCTCCTGGCTGCAAAAACACTTCACAATGTCATGGAATTGAACATTTCCCGAAAGTCTTTGAAGCCTTTACAAGCAAGTGTGTTGTTGCCTCCATATTTGACCTGTGTAATGATGTCAGTCAATGGTTAAGTGTGACTCACGAACCTATGTCTATACACTACAGTACATTGTACAGTACATGGTAACACATACTCTGCATACCCTTCATTTACTCACATTGTCGTGTACACATTCAACAACATTTATTATAATGTGGGATATTGACAGAACATATTGTAGACCCTCTTCATCATGTGTGGAGCAGTTGTACATATGGCAGCAGAACACATAAATGTACACATGCAAGCACGTAGGCAGTACAATATAGGTCATCAGTGATGTTTGCTAACTCATGTTACTCAAGATTGCCCTCTTGCCAAGGGGATTTAGTGCTCATGGCCCGATTCACAGAACTAACTTATGACAAAATCCTAAACTTACTACCATTTTGGTATTCACAGAGGGCACTTACTCATTGGTGAGTAACTTACTCATTGATGAGTAAATGCACTTACTCATTTTGGTATTCACAGATGGCACTTACTCATTGATGAGGAACTTACTCATTGATGAGTAAGTGCACTTACTAATTATGGTACTCACAGAAGGCACTTACTCATTGATGAGTAACTTACTCATAAGTGCCTCCTGTGAATACCAAAATGAGTAAGTGCCTTCTGTGAATACCAAAATGAGTAAGTGCCTTCTGTGATTACCAAAATAGTAGTAAGTATATATAAGGGAGGGTGAGCAGCCAGGGATCACAGTAGTGAGAGTCCTGGGAAAAGCCGGGGTATTATTTTTGCTGGCTGAAACATTTCGACACTTATGCATAGTGGAGGGGTTGGCGTCTCATTATAGGCTCCCCAAGCCAGCATCCACATTTTTTGTTTTAAATTTGGACAGGGTACCTAATTTTAAAATTACGATAAGGACTCCCTGATACCAGTTTTATATAACTTTTTCTGCACTATTTTCTCACCTGTGATCGCACACTGTACACTTTGTGTTGTATTGTCTTCCCCCCCTATTGCTCCACCTCCAGCGTTGGGCTGATGCGGAGGTGTGTTAGCAGCCCTATGATGAAGCATGACACAGCTTGCTGTATTGGAGGGCAGTTTTATAAATCTGGTGCATTTCCACACACTCATCCACTTTTTCACAGTGTTATTATCCCTCTTCTATTTGTGAGATTAAACATGTATGATGTTACACTGGCGGGAATACTCACCACTTCCTAATTGCTGTTGGGCTCTCCAACGTCCATCAAGGTCAGGGTATGCCACCGCCAGTCTGCGGGCCATTAGGGGGGTCCTCCCACCTTTTCTTGCAGTGAGCACCGCACTGATGAACAACCCCTAGGGTCGGCACCCTCTGGGTGATGGCTTTCCACATTGCCGTTTTAGGATGGACCTTGGCCTATATGGATGCAATAGATGAAGAGAAAGAGTGGGCATGCTATGATATAAGTCAACAACTAGGGTGACACTGAGCTCCTACACTGCTAGAATAGACATGTCCCTACATTGCATACATGACATGTTTGAAGTGCACCTGCTGACCTAAAGATATGACATTACTGCTCACTTTAGAATTTCATGAGTACTACCCTCCATCCTGATCATGTCTGTATCCACTACACAACATCCCTGACATCACATACCCATGGCCCTCACCAGATGTGCTGTGAAAGGTGTTACAACATGAACCCCTACACTAATGTGCCCTTCAGAAGGCTAAACTTGTATTTCCGCCATTGACAGACTCTTGTACAATCAGCAGCAATGCATAGAATCCTACTAGCTTAAAACATGACTGTAACCATTGCTCTTAGTAGATGCTAATTATTTGCTCCCAAAAACACAAAAGGGCTGCCATGCATGTAAATGATGAATTCATGTCTGTGGATCAATGGACATGTAGTTCTCTGATGTGACCCTCAGACTACATTTGCATGTGCCCTGAGTCCTGGGATCACAGAAGACACCATATGCCATATATGGCAGTGTTTGTATGGCACAAGATCTACATAGCATTTTACATACTGAACATTTGCACATTCTGATACAGCTGGTGATGCACTTTGGATCAGCACTACAGATTTGCTAAACTATCAGACGTTAATATATTTGTAATGAACAGTGTTCCCGTATAATGGTACAATCATGCTATGGTCACACGCACTTGGCATGTGGTAGTAAAGGGCCTGGGCTAAGACAATGGCAAACACTAACAAAATGGTCCCATCAACAGAAGTCTCTGGTGTTGTGCTCTTATCAACACT
Source organism: Lissotriton helveticus (assembly GCF_964261635.1). NCBI lineage: Eukaryota > Metazoa > Chordata > Amphibia > Caudata > Salamandridae > Lissotriton > Lissotriton helveticus. Next base: position 668,159,167 of record NC_136063.1, read on the forward strand.
ATACCCATCTAGTCTCACTAGGTGCATTGATGCCAACACATGTTCCTGTGACACATCTACAGATCTGCATGTCTACTGGGAGAGCCCTCTGTACATCTTTGACATTGGGTAATACACACTGATCAACCTGGAACATGTGGATGCCATTAAAGATAATGAAGTTACCCTATGTCCATTAGAGCCCATGCTATACAGTATAAGCTACAATGTGTTCTGTCAGGTAAAACAATTGCTTAGTGTAAACAAGAATTGATCTAACGAAGCCACAGATTGTTCCCTGAGCATACAGTAATGAATACTTGACACCCATTTCCAACAATAAATTAAGCCTGGATGGGTTGCGCTACGCGGAGCTCTGCAAAGTGGCAAAAAACTCAGCTGGGTGGTTGATTTTCCTTGCTCGCGCTCGGCAACTAGACGTTTACGAGCGAGAGCAAGGAAAAATCTCGCTGGGAGGTGTATTTTCCTTACTTGTACTCGCCATCATGACTTTGATGAGCGTGAACGAGGAGAAAAACTCTGCAATTCCCAATAAATGTAAGTCAACACAACACACACATTTGTCCGAAATATCTATGTGTAATAACTGCTAACTTTCCTTGGCGCAAGAATGCGAGGCATATATCAATGTTGTTGTTTAATCTCCACATGCTAAACGCACTATACCCACATGACCATCACATGGCCACATACACTAAACAATAATGTACATCTGGGGCTAGATGTAGGTAATTCCCATTTACAGACTCTTAAATACCGAATTTTACCGATTGGGTATTTAAGAGTCTGTAAATGGGAAGGGGGCAGATTTAGGTAATTCCGAATTCAGGAATACCGAATCTGTTAGATTCGGTATTTACCGATTCGGTAAATACCGAATCGGTATTGCCAATTGATTCCTATGGGCCTTGAAGCCCATAGGAATCAATGGGCAATACCGATTCAGTATCTACCGAATCTGTAAATGCCGAATCCTGCAAGGGTGCAAGGGGTGTCACTTTGACACCCTCTAGCACCCCAAGTACAGGCTTGTGTAACATGTGGCACACATACATGCCCTAAGGGCATGTCTGTGTGTCACATGGCACAGGTGTGCAGGCACAGATGTGCATGCACACCTGAATTCGGTATTTTACCACACAATAGGATTATGTGGTAAAATACCGACTCTTAAGGGCCTGTGGCACTCTTAGAAGTGCCAGCTACATCTGGAATTACAGAATCGGTATATTTACCGAATCGGTAATTTACTGAATCGGTAAATATACCGATTCTGTAATTTTCAGCCCCCTTCATAGCAAAACCCAAATACCGGTCGGTAACGGCCGAATTCGGCCGTTACCGACCGGTATTAGGGCTCCTACATCTGGCCCCTAGTGCCTTTCATATTTGCCACCATATCGTAGTGGGTCACAGTGAAGGTGTCTGTGAGGTTTTGTCACCACCTGACTGAAGGCAAGTTGTCTAATGCATTGTGTGCTGAGCACTTGGTGGGACTGCATAATTAGATCCCATGTTCCCATGTTCTAAAAACATAATTCACAGGCAGTTTGAGGGAAAAGTACCATTATTAACATCAGTATGGGAATCAGAGCCACAATGTGGGTCATGATCTTGGCTAGGTTAATGCATGAGGAGTAGAACTTAGATTGTGCTGTACTCAGCTGCTCCTTTGATGCACCATAGACCTGGCAGTACAGGGGTTGGACCCCTTCTTCCGGTGTTTGAAGCTCCTCTGTTGTGAAGGGAGGGGCCCTCTGCATTGTACATCATGTCATGGCATCTCCCAGAGGTGGCAACCAGCAGCTACAGATGAGGAGGTGTAGTTAGCAGCAGTGTCTTGAGGCAAGTGTTAATCGTTAACAACAGTAACCTTTAAATATATTACACAGCCAGTCTTGTGTGTAGATGGCCATGTGCATTGGACTGTATTGGATGCATTTTACAACATTAGCCAATGGCTGTGCCCACAGTGCTTGGAGATGCCTACCGCGCAGTTCAATTCAGCTGGTGAATGCTGATTGGGCATGTCTCATAGGCGATTTCAGGGATCCACCTAGGCGGTCATCTCTGTCTGTAAAACCATCACTTTGAACCACAGCGGTCGCATTTTACAAGGTTAGCCAATGGCTATCCCTATAGTGGTAGGAAATGCCTACCGTGCAGTTCAATTCAGCCGGCAGTTGCATGTCCCATTGGTGATTCTGGGCCTCAACCTTGTTATTGTTGACATATAGACATCGTTTAACTGTTTTCTACAAACAAAAACAATAATATATGTGTGTAGTTATTGCCACTGGTGAAAATTATAGCATACTTCTAAGTGTAAGCATCTCAGTCACTTTCATCATACAAGAACTATCCATGTATGAAATATTTTGTGGAACATGAAGTTAATTAAAGTGCAGTGGACGTGCTCACATATGCATCAATATCTTTTCCAATCTCATTTGTGTGCCTTGGTAAATGTTCATGTGGACACTGGGACCTCTATCAATATGTGTCTCCATTCCACATATATGTTATGTGCCAGAGGGAGGAGACAACAGCCTACAGTACACCGACCATTCCAAGACCTCCAGACTATGGAAGAACGAGATCTAATCTTGAAGGTTAGTCTTAATAGTTGGAAACTGATTTATGTGCTTATAGACACTATCCAATGGCTCTATCACCAATGATGAAAGTCATTGCAGCAATACATTTCTTTGTGACAGGTTCCTTTCAGTACACTGTAGCCATATCTGGAGGAATGTCATAACCTATGTCTAGTTGAACACTATGTCATGTACTTGCAGCAATGGTGAGATATATGGACAGCTATATTCAGTTACCCAGGTGTGAAGATTTGGCCAATATGTAGGAAGACTTTTATGGTTTTGATCGCATCCCACATGTGATAGGATTGATAGATGGCAGCCATATCGCCTTGGCGGCACTACAGGATAATGAACAGGTGAATCCGAACAGGTAGCACTTCCATTCTAACAATGTGCTAGTGGTTTATTTAGCTTATTTGTATATAGCACACATATGTGCCAGATTTCCTGGTTCTGTGTGGAATATGGAACAGCGAAGATATGTGATTCCAGTGGGTCACTGGGACCATCCCCTTGGGAACACTATTTTCTCCTCTTGTAATCAGAGGATTCCACACAAAATATAGAACAGCACCATACCCCAGCTGATGTCACAACTACAACCAGAGAGGGCCTGGCTGTTGGTGAGCCTGATGTGTTCAACCTTTGTGTGTGTGATGTCAGGTGGGGAAGTGTGGCTCACTGGTTAGAGGAGGCAGACCCGGACGCTGAGATCAGACCCGGGATCAGGGTTCAATTCCCGACGCGGCAGGGTCTTGAGCCCAAAATGTCCACGGACTCGGTAATTCTCGCTTCGGTGCCAACTCGAATCACAGGTTCACACTCTGCAACTCTGGGCAATAGCTTGCTTGATCTCCACTACGGCCCCCCGCGGCGGGATGCCTGGCTTTCACCTTGGGGATACCCAGTAGGGGCTATCTCACAGGGAAAAACCAGGACGGGTTCCCAATGCAAAGCGCTTTGAGACCTGGCGGTGATATTGCGCTATATAAAAACCTATCCATCCATCCAGGTAGTATGATCAGTAAGTGTGTGTCACAATGTTAGCACTTCTGTCTGTCTTCGATCTAGGGGACTCAGCATATCTCAACTGCCCATGCAATCCCATAAGGCCAGGGGAAGTCCGCGTCAATGAGGCCCATGGAAGAACACACCAGCCATTGGAGCAGGCTTTTGGGCTCTTAGAGGCCAGATTCAGATGACTGGACCTCTGGGGGGCCCTCCTCTACTCACTCTGGAAGGTGTGTAAAATCACTGTTGCATGCTGTATCATCTACAACCTTGCATTGCGACAGAACATCCCTCTCATAGCAGAGGATGGAGACCAGTAGGTGCCACTGGATGAGGATCCAGAAGTGCCAAATGTTGATGATAGTGACACTATCATTTGAGATGTCATCAGTGATGTCATCAGGGATGTCACTGATCATGACATGGTTGATGTAATATGTGAGTTCATAAGCTGTACAATTGCATGGCATAAGTTACAGTTAGCTTAGGTAACTATAACTGTTGAATTTCTATAATTTTGTACAAGTGAAATCTGAGCCTAACTATAACGTCCTTGCAATCTTTGTTTTTTCATTGAATTTCAATGTTTTTTTAAACTTCTAGTTCCCAACTATAACGTCCCTGTAACCTTTGTTTTTGTCAGTGAATTTCTGAGGTTTTTAAAATTCTACTTTCTAAATCTAACGTTCCTGTAACCTTTGTTTTTTTAAGATTCATTTATATGTTTTTTAAATAGTAGTCACGTTTGCAGAGGGGTGGAGAAAGGGGTGGGGTCTCTGACCAGCTCTCAGCAAACACGGTGTGTGGGAACTACTAGAGGTAACTATAGGGGTTCTGCGCCCCCAAAGGACAGCATTATCTCCAAACCAGTAGTGCACCAGAAGACATGTTTGCAGAGTGGTGGAGAAATGGGTGGGCATCTGAGCAGCTCACAGCAATCCTGCTATGTGGGACTTTACTGGAGGTAAAACCATGCTTTGTAAAATTAAAATAAACATTCTGCTGTTCCGTCTCATTTATTAAAACGTTTTTTGTTAAAATCCATCATGCTCCAGATTGCAAAACTCTCAATTGCTAAACTTGTGTGAAATTTTGGTGAAGCAGTGCCTGATCCAATAGTTTTAAATGTCTCCTGCCACTGTGCTAAGGGATACCAAAGGGGATGATGGACGGAGCGTTAGAGCAAATCAAACACTCATCCCAGTCAACTGATCTAGGTTTAATCCATCATCATTCTTTAGCTCACTCCACCACCCCAGTTCAGACATGGCCATATGCAAATCAGTCTGACCCTGTGCCTCATGGGAACAGTCCAACTCGAACTGCCAAGCCATGTCTTCCCTGGACCGGATACAAGCATCCTGGGACCAGTTTCGGGTTCATAACCCTCATCAGCCAGGCTATCTTGAATCCAGTGGCAAAGTGAGCAAGGGACCCACGTCTGGGCATACCCTGCCAACTTAGGGCCCGATCAGTTGACTGGGGGTGAGTGTTTGATTTGCTCAAATGCTCCGTCCATCATCCCCTTTGGTATCGCTTTGTTCGCCCTAAGTTGGCAGGGTATGCCCGACGTGGGTCCAGGCTGGACTGTTCCCATGAGGCACAGGGTCAGGAAGAAGAAGTGGGAGAAGAAACATCAGAAAACATAGACAAAAGGAGAAAACTGGGCTGAAAAAGTACCTGTACAAGTGAAATAAAGATGCATACAGTGAAGACCGGTGGAAGGAGGCTTAACGTGGAATACAATCTTGTACAGCGATGGTATTCAGAAACCTCGCCACTGTGCAGCGCCAGCAGTGAAATCTCAAGATAAACTTTGAAGCCCTGTAGTTATAATACATGTATTTAATTATGTTGTCAATGAAGCGCTGCCTTGAACGCATCAGCCCAGGTGGGGGCCCATTATGCTTGTTTTCATTAACCCCCTTGGCTATCTTAGTAGTAGCTTACTGCAATAAACACAGACTGGAATAGACTCCTGCAGCCTTGTATGCAGGTATCTCATCCAGAATCAAGGCAGAAACTGAAAGGCTCAACATAACCATCAGAGGCAATAGCTACAGATTTTGGGATGCAACTCATAATGGTGGAATAGCCCACCTGGATACAGCGGGCTTTCCTGGTGTGCTGGAGGCTCGGGAGGCAGAGGGAGCTGCTTGTACAGCCCTGAGACAACCTTGCAGAAGTGAGTTTTCCATCTGCCTATTCATGCCCATCTTCAGCCTTCACTGTCCTAGAGCAGCGCTTTGGCAGCCATGGTGTTCCGATACCCCGATATGAACTGGCAAGGACAGGAAAACAGGCCAAAATCCCACTGCACCACCCGCCGTTATAGCTTTGCTCTATGGCCTCTCTTGCACCGATGGGACTCGTCAGCCTTCTACAATGATCTGTCAAGGCTCAAAATCAGCTCTTACGTGAAGATCCGCCTGCTTCACTTGTCACCTCTGCACACATGCAGGCAAGGAGAATGAAATTAAAGCGGGAGGAGGGGAAAGAGGAAAGGAGAGAAATGACGATGAAAGGCAACAGACAAAAATGTGACACACAGGGTGAGAATGGTAGGAGCAAGCATCAGCAGAAAAAACAGAGGGGCATATTATCAAGGACCGGTGTTAAAATTATCGCCATTTTATCGGCAGGAAAACGGCTATAAAGGGCTTGATAATACGCCCTTGTTAATTCCCATAGAAGCCCATGTTCTGATGTTAACATGGGCTTCTACGGGAATTAACAAGGGCGTATTATCAAGCCCATTATCGCCGTTTTATCAACAGTTTCCTGCCGATAAAACAGCGATAATTTTACCACCGGTCCTTGATAATATGCCCCAGAAAGTGTAAGAAAAGAGATAGTAAATGGTGCCAGAAAGGACAACTGGAACAGAAAATAATACAGTAAAGGAAAAGAACGAAAATTGGTAAATGAGCAAAACTGGAAAAAATGGCTAACTGAGCTAAAAGGAGAGACTTCAGAGAAAAGGAAAACAGAGCTTGAAAAGATTGCTGGAGTTGATAGAACGAACATTTATAGCAAACTACATATATCCCCAGGCTTTAAATGTTGCTAATTATTATCATTGGATTAATGTAACTCCTGAGGAGCCTGCAGGACACTGTTTTCAATCTTGTGAGATGGTACAGTGGGCTAAAACATCGGCTTCAGATATATGTGTAGCGTTCTGGCCAGAAACTGTGCGTACACGTACCTACTGTAGAGATCTGTGTCTGCAATGCAGGTCACAAACTGTACTTCCAATAAAGCAGCACCTCGGGTTAACGTATCAGCTGCACAACTTTGTAAGTAAAGGTGTAGGGCAAATATTCTAATTCCAGTAGAACATATTTCAGTGAGACAATGTTTGTGGACACTGACCTGAATGTAGTGCTTTATTTTCTGGCCTGAGAATAAGTAGTACTGAACATGCCAGAACATTGAACATGCCAGAACTTTGCGAACCCGGCACATTAATGTATAGGCCTTTCACCCAATGAGACATTTGTCGTGAGGCTGGTGTTCAACAAATCCAGGCATCAAGGGTGCAGTCTTGAGAATGGTGCTTTACACACTGGAGCATTGTGGCTACTGGCCCCAGGTTTCGCGTGTTTGGACTCTGTGGATACTTGTCTGTGTTTGTTAATAAGTTGCCTGATACTGGTCTGGGGATAGTGCATTAATTACTGAGGCAGTGTAGATACTAGCCTAAGGATGAAGCTTTACATACATGAGCATTTTCGATACTAGCCAAGAGAAGCTGGTTTAGGAACCTGGCTAATGGCCTAATAAAAGGGCTTTTAACAGGGGGCACTGTAGAACATGGCATGACTGCGGAACTGTACATGTATGTGCAATACTGACCTTCCTTTAATACCTAATATGCCGGGGTACTGGATTATTTGGTTAGTTCGACTTCTGAACTGTAAAACTATTGCTGTTTACTTACCCCTGACAACTTGCACACTTCAGCAACAGCTTGTAATACGAGAACACCACGTTATTTCATGCCCCTCTGGCTCCCTCGTGCGGCTTAATTGTAATGTACATAAGAATTCTCTTAACGAGTGCATTATATGTGTGTAAGTAGTGTAAGAAAGAGGCAGCAGCCCTTAGAAGACGAGGCTAGGGAATCGCAGCTTGCCTTCTGCATGAAAGAAAGGCAAACAAGGGCCTCACGCAGGCAGCGCAGTAGTTTATTTCAGAAGGGTTTGGCATGAAAAATAAAGTGACAAAAGAAGTGTTTACGGACAGGAATCAGCTGGGCTGTTAATAGCAAGGCTGCTTGCCATCACTGGATGCTCTGATTTCATTTGTCCATCCCTGCAGGTAAGACACAGTGTAATAAATTAGTGTGTATTTTTTCAAACAAATCATTTTTTTCAGCCAAATCAAATTATAACAACTTGCTCGTTTGTGTGACTCAGCATCAAAGCTAAAGTGGAACAGAAGATTCTGCTGTGCTTAAATGGTGTCAATCTGTTCAGTAGTTCCTGAGAAAATTACACTTAAAGTCATTTATACATCTATGGGCGCGGTGGATCCAAGAAGTGTGCGAGGATTGTCATTGTACCATAAGTGCTCCCTTCCGATCACGTGCTGAATGCTAATTGGCTGTCAAGTGGTTGTCAACATTTGAAACCAGGAACTGTTGGCAGCCATTTTGTGCCTCGGTAGAAGCAAGGATGAGGTAGTCAGTGGAATATGTGTGCAAAACGTACAAAGGGGGTAGGGTAGAAATAATTTGACCTACTAGACATGCTTAGGGGGTCCCAGAAGGACCCCCAGGGCCCACATTTTTTTTAACCCGGCAGGTGCGTATAGGGTGCGCGGACTCTGCCGTAAAATAAATAAAATAAAACTGAACTTTTTTTTAAATTAGCCCCCGGGGGTAAATACCGGGGGCAAAATTATTACATTTTATGGGGGGCCCTTATAATTAGCCCCCAGGGGGGTAAATAATGGAGGCAAAATTATTACATTTTATGGGGGGCCCAGAGGGGCCCCACAGCCCTGGGTATAGTCACCCCCTGGGGCTAAAAAGAAAAAAAAGGTGGGGGGAGGGTTCCTATGTCCAGAAAGCCGCGGGGACCACCATCACCGGGGCTTTATGTATTGTGTGAGGTGGAATGCGTGGCCCCCCTCCAGGAGCACTCGAGGGCCCCTTACCCCCCGTGGCTACAAAAATATGGTTGGGGGGCTGCAAGGTCTCCAAAGCCCCGGAGACCACCACTTCCCAGGGCTTTATGTATTGTGGGAGGGCCGGTTCTTGCAGTGTCCCCGGGTGTCCATCCTGTCCTCCCTTAGCAAGGAAATCTGTTTTCTCTTTCAAAATCTAAATTAGATTGCTTTTCCACATGGAGAGCTGCATGTTAGTAGCTCCCTAAGTGGAAAAGCAATGCCGGCTCCCAAACGCATAGAAGGTGTGCACCAAAGGCGCTGGAGTCACGCACCCTACAGAGTACGAGTCGTGCATCCAGCGTGTGCACACCAGGGGGCCGCACTGAGCGCTGCGCTGGGTGCACGACTTTTAATTTTACCGGTCCCGCCGGCTCCCTGGATCCTTCGGGAGCCGGCATTGCTTTTCTGCATGGGGAGATGCTAACTTGCAATTGGAAAGGCAATCTGGTTTGGATTTTGAAAGTGAGAATAGATTTCACTGCTGTGTCTTTCAAAATGCAAACTAAGTTTGCTATGGGAGGGCGGGAGCCACAAGACTCCCGCCCTCCCATAGCAAACAGCAGTGTCCCGGGGGAAGGCACCCCGTGACACTGCAGGAGTCGGCCCTGGGGCGTGGCTGTCTCCAGGGCCTTCGAGGGGTCCAGGCGGAGGACCATGCAGTCTGCTTCCCACAATACACAAATACCCGGGGGTGGTGGTTCCCGGGGCTTTAGGGGGGTCGTTGAGGTCGCCACACTTCTTATTTTGCAGAGGGGGGCCTTGGAGCCCCCCACAACCATTTATTTTATAGCCCCGGGGAGTGGCTCTCAGTGTTGTATAGGAAACAGCAATGTTGAGAAAATCTTCCGGTAAGATAACAAAGGATTTTGAAGTCCATTGTCGGCGTTTTTGTTGTAGTTTGCAGGCTTTAAATCGACGACAATTTTAACTCCGTCTTTGTAAATATGCCACTAAGTTTTGTAATGTCGACAATCTTGTCTTCAATTTAAATAGGCAGGAAGTATTTAATGAAGTTCATTGTGAATCGTGAAGCAACACTGTCTAATTGTGATCGATAAAGAATTGAATGAGTTGTCTACTTGTTTTGCTCGTAATGTGCATAGGGGCAGATTTACAAGTTCATTGCGTTACTATTGTAATACTTTTAAGATGTGAAAAGTGACGCGAAAGTGGCACAAGGGGTTTGTAAATATTGTACACAGTGTTCTGTTTTACTTTGCTTTCCTTTCTTTAATGCACAGGATCCAGGGTAAATATAATGGTTTGTTTACAGCCAGTACCTTTCAACCCTACCCCCTAACGGCTTTCTGCCTGTTACCATAGTAACAGTTCATGGAACACTTACGTGAGCACAGAGGTTAGAAGTTCACCCCACTATGTTGCTAATGGAAAAAGTTACTGTGCTGGAGTTTTAAAACTTTTCCATAGGAACCGTTAGTCGAAGCTATAGACTCTGGTAAAGATCTGGTAAAGAGTTAGCCTCAGAATTTTACTTCAAATTATAAATATCATTTCTATTTTGAATTGTTTTCTACGTATATTATAATCACACTAAATAATAGTGAAATGTTTTCAGAAAAAGAAGACGTATATTTTTTTTAATGAACTTTTATTAAAACAACAATAAATAACTAGAAGCGTAACTTAAGGATAACAATATCATAAATAACAAGAAATATAACTTTAACAAAACAATATAATAAACAAATCTCCGCAACTCTCCCGATCACGGCTGTTTCCGCAAAGGACTAAAGACTTGGCTCTTTGCAAACTAACTGCGTCCCTTTATGTCAGAGACTGCTGCAAGCGCCATGAGACTCCTAGGATGTGATTTGCGCGCTATACAAATGTCCCTGACTTGACTCCAATAGAAGTACGGTAGGTAATCTGCAAAACAAAAATGAAAATTAGTGTTTAAAATTAGATCGATGTGACTAAATGAGGTCAAACATTACAAGTCAAGGTAACACTGGGCGATATTTCCTTATTTTTATGTCTGCAGTGTGCCTGATACATTTAACTTGTCTTATAGGCCCGCGTTCAAGAGGTGTCTGTATGGAAGTGCTTACTGCGTCAGATTTATACTATGAATCAACAGGTCTTTAAAATGATTCAGAGATGAGACAGAATTAGGTGAGAGATCAAGTCATTATGGAGGACAATGTTCTTTAGGGCTTATTTAGAAGACTCTTGCACCACTTTTGTGTTACTTTTCCCATGTTGAAAGTGACACAAAAGTGGCGCAAGGGGCTTGTAAATAATCTCTTTTATTTCTAATGAATTTAATTGGAGGGATTGTATATCTAGTATATATGCTTACCTTGTTTAAACACTGTCACCAACAGAGTTCACAACTTGAATTCAGCTTTGGTTCTACAGGTCAGAGTGGACAGCAGCGTCCATAACTTTAAAAGAGAAAGAAAAACGATGTGAGAGAGAGTGAGAGAGAGAAAGAGAGAAAAATGAACATTAAAAGTGTGAGAGAGAGAAAGTTATAGATGGAGCAGTTTATATTGGAGAAAATACTCGTAGCTCACCTTTTGCCTCCGTTGTGTGTCCAGGCACGTGCTGGTTCATGGTGCACCCCCCAGTTTAGTGATATGAAAGATAGTGTATAGAGTTAGAAATAGCATAGTACATACAACTGCACACATATATTTTTGTTTATTTATTTGTACACTCAAGATACTGTATTACATCAAGTTCCACTGTAAGGAGGTGTCTGTGCGCTGTTTTTTTCCAAAGTAGTATATCCCCTGCATTCCCACTGCATAGCAGTGAGTTCTCAATATTGCGTATCTAGACTGTTGCACCCCATTGACTCGCAGAGTCCAGAGGTGAGTATCTTTCTTGGGAAGTCAGAGGCATATTTAGAAGCTCCTTGTGTCACTTTTCCCGTGTTAAAAGTGACACAAAAGTGGCACAAGGGGCTTGTACATCCGCCCCTCAAACTGTTGTAACCTATCTATTCTCACTGCCCGGAGGTAATTGTACATTCCTACGCAGTGAAGCTGCTGCACACTACCCACTCTCTCCTTTCCCAGATGACTTGTCGTTGTTTCGGAAACAAGCTTCTTTGCTCACCTTGTGCCATTGGCCTGATTCAAAGAGGGTGCACCACGTGTCCAAGCAGCCTTCTCAGAAGTTGTTACAATGGCCACGCATTATCGCAGAATCCTTGAACGTTGAGCTTTAGAGGTGTTGGGGGAGGACGCCAATTTGTGAAACACAACCTGTAAGATAAAAAGGAAGTTAACATTGTGTGTCATTTATTTATCAAAGGAGAGAGGAAGTGAGAGAGTGACTGCAAAGAAAATTCACAGCTCACCTTTCTGTCACCGGTGTGTTTTTCACCACGTGCCGGGACATAATGCATCCTGAAGCTCTACATAGAAAAGATAGTAAAAGAAAGAAGTTATGATTGGTTTGTTACTATCTTAATGTGAAGTTGAATAACATCGCACTTTTTTCACATTTTCCTCTCGCATTTAAAAACAACTATTTGTATAGTTTATATTCCAGATGTTTGACCGATTATAAAAACGTTCCTGCTATTGGAAAAAAATATATATAAATGCAATAACATTCGGTATATAGGACTGCGTTCGTCTAATTCGCTGCATCGATTTTTGTATCCAGTCTGCTGCAGCCCATCGACTTCCTCCGATGCGCACCCAGGCCTCACTGCTCACCTTTTCGTGGACAGAACACCTTCAACATCATGCAGTCCCGCTCTGCCACCAGGAAACCTGACATATGGTGCTGAGTCTTGATATCGGTATGGCTAACGACATACTCGTGCTCCCATCATCATCATCGCAGGTTCCTCACCCACTCAGTCCTTCCGGTACCACTAACTCAGTGACCAAAGAGGCCACTCACGTGGTGGTGGGCCCCCTGTTCGGTGGTTCGGGCCTACATGAGGCGTCCAAACCACTAGGAAGGGCCATCACAGCACTTGCGATGGGAGCAACTCTAAAATGGTGAAGAGCACGTGCGCCCCGTCTTTTTTATTGGTAGGGTCAAGTGTAGTGATGTATGTGCTAGATTGGTGTGGTGTGGGTGTATACCAGCCATGAGGGAGTGTGTGTGTGCCGTTCTGACAACTAGACCTGGAACTAAGCAATCACTACAATGGAAATCTGGGCAAAGTTTCATTGTTGTGTTTTCCTGGAAGCGTAAGTGGAGTGGGCTGGCCTGACGTATGCCAGTGCTGCGCGAGGCTCTATACCATGATTCTGGAGCTATGGGCGTGGTCCTGTCATGAGCTATATGAGAAATCAAGTGATTTGGGTGTCTGTTTTGTAGTGCTGACGTCACCCGGGTCTGAAACACAAATGTGTCATTATATCTGTAAAGTTCCACAACTTGGCCAACATGGAAGGTACGGGGTGTTACTGACTCTATTTTCGTTCATAGTTGCACGCATAAACGATGGTGGACGTGACGCATTTCTGCGATTATGAATGTTTGTTTTACATTCAGTGGAGTGTTGTAGCTGTAGTAATAAGGGCTGTGAAAAGTTTAAGTTGCAGTTTTTGGCACATGAAGGGCAGCCAATATATATACGTATGTGGTTATTCAGGTACACTGTAGAACTTGGTGCTGGAAATCAGTGTTCGAGGCTCGGAGTTGCGTCCACATTCTGTTATTGTAGAGTAATGACGTAATGTACGCGTGCCTGAAAATGTATTCGTTTTGGGTGGATTTTGCGCTATATAAGTATGTTAAAAAAAAAAAAAGGAGGAATAGCCCACACTTACTGTCACAGGTAAGATGGTTGCATACTCTATTTATAGCACAATATAATGTGGTAGGGCGGAGGACCAGCATTTTACAAACATAATAAATCCACAGACACAGAGAGATAGTTGAAGTGGGTACGGGCACGTGTGCTCGACTCCATTTTATTACGTTGTTGTTGGTAACAAGTAGAATAGTAATCATGATATCATATTCAGATATTTAATCATAAACGGTTTAGGACTTCTGCTGTACAAAGGTAGGAGCATTGTATGAGAAATAATACACAGAAGATTCTATCGTAAAGAGTTCATAAGTTGTGGTGTTATGTTATGTTAACAATGATTTGTATAGCGCACTGTCACCGGTTGGTTTCCTGTCGCTGTAGAAGACAGAGAGTGGTCAGAGCTGAAAGCCTGCGGAATTAGTAGTATGCTTGTTGGTAAAGCCAGGTCTTTAGGGATTTCCTGAATAACATGAGGTCAGGGCATAGTCTGATCGCAAGAGGAAGGGCATTCCATAGACGAGGTGCCAGGGTACCAAATCTGCATCCGCCCGAACGCTTACGTTTAAAAGAAGGTGTTTGTAGGAGACAATGGTGAGCAGAACGTAGGCTTCGGGGCGGGGCGATTTTATGATGAGTTTTGAGATGAATTTAGGACTTTTGCAGTAGAGCGCTTTAAAGATCATGCAGCCGACCTTAAAGGCACAGCGCTGGGCCACCGGAAGCCAGTGAAGTGTTTTCAGGAGCGGGGTGGCTGAATGCCATCTAGGCTGGCTTAAAATCAGTCTTGCTGCATGGTTATGCACTATCTGGAGTCGTTTCAGGAGGAACTGGGGAAGGCCCAAGTATATCGAGTTGGCATAGTCTATGTGAGAGATCACAGTAGCGATAACCACCTGTGTCAGGGCTTCGCGAGTCAGAAGGCGACGAACCTTCCGAATCTTCCTCAATTGAAAAATACATTTAGAGACCACATGACCTACTTGCGTTTTAAGTGAGAGGTCGCTGTTTAAGGTGATGCCAAGCGTCTTTGCCGATGATGAGGGGATCGGGGCTTGACCCATATCTGTTGGCCAATAGTGTGGGCCCCAGTATTTAGCACTGTCCCCAGTCAGGACCAGCTCGGTTTTCCCAGGGTTCAGTTTCAAATGACTTTGGTTCATACAAGCTTGGATGAACCTCATTGTTGACTGGAAGAAGGAGATGGACGCATCTGAGTTGTCGATTTTAAATAGGAGCTGTAAGTCGTCCGCATAATTCAGCACCGTTACCTGTTTGTCTCTAAGAGCCTGGATTAGAGGGGAGATGTAGAGGTTAAACAGGTGGGGTGACAGGGACGAGCCCTGGGGTACGCCACATGTGATGGCTTGCTTGGTGCCCACTAAATTGCCCAGGCGGACTGCCTGAGAGCGGTCTACTAAAAAGGACTTCAGCCAGCAGGCTGCCGTGCCCCGGATGCCAGCCTGAGAGACACGGTCGATCAAGATGGTGTGATCGACCGTGTTGAAAGCGGTCGACAGATCCAGGAGCACTAAAGCCTGCGGGATGCGATTGTCTGCGCAGTCCCTGAGGGTGTCCATGACTGCCACTACCACTGCCTCCGTTGAATGGGCTGGGCGAAAGCCCGCTTGATGGGGTTCTAGGCAGTTTGATGTCTCTATAAAGGTAGACAGGCAGTTGGCAACATGTGCCTCCAACACCTTCGCTAAGAAGGGGAGAAGGGAGATTGGGCGGTAGTTTGCCATGCAGGTGGGGTCTGCGCCCGGTTTCTTCAGGAGAGGTATTACTGTTGCTTCTTTGAAAGCGAGGGGAACTTGTCCAATGGCCAGTGAGTTATTCAGAAGGGTACAAGCGGGAGCTGGAATAACTGATAGGCAGTCTTTCAAAATGTAAGGAGGACATCTGTCGGAAGGAGCGCCTGATTTTACTCTAACCAGTAGTTCCTGAAATTGTTCTGGGGTGATAGGAGTAAAGTTGCTTAATGAGTCTGTAACATTTGGGCCTAAAACTAAAGGAGAAGGACTTGGGGTTTGTGAGATACTGGCTTTGATGGCAGCAATTTTCTCTGTAAAAAAGACGTTCAATGAGACGCAAAGAGCCTGGGTCGGGGGCAAACTGGGAAGGGCATTGTCAAGGTTAGTTAGTTCATTGAGAATAGAAAAAATATCTTTGGATTTATTGGTTGAGTTGGTTATACGAGCAGAAAAATAAGCAGTTTTTGCAACTAGGATGGAGTTCATGTAGTCCTTCCTGGCAGTGATGTATCAAATTTTAGCGTCAGGGGCATAGGTACGGCGCCAAAGTCGCTCAAGTTGTCGAAGAGCCAGTTTTTTTCCCTTTAGGTCTCGGGAAAACCATTTTTGGGTGTCAGCCCGCCGGGCCAGTTTGATCGTCTTATATGGGGCATGAGCATCGCTGGCTGTTAGCAGCCAGAGAGAGAGGTTGTTTTCTGCTGTGTTGATGTCAGGATGGTGGGGGGGAATGGAGGTGGCCAGAGTTTGTAAAAAATCTGACCTGGCTAGAGAATTCCATTTCCTGGCACGTCCACCCGTGGCTGTAACTGTGGTCTTTTTAGGGGGATAGACGAGATTACATTTAAGAAGAAAATGATCAGACCATAAGCACGGGGAGATAGCCGGGGTTGTGACTAAAAGAGAATTGGTCCAGACCTGGTCCAAAATGTGGCCTTTACAGTGAGTTGGTGATTGTACATGTTGTTCAAAGTTTAAGTTTGTAAGGAGCTCAGTGAGTTCACGCGACTGAGGACCTTCCATAGGGTCATTAAACCGATAATTAAAGTCCCCAACCAGTAGAATCCTAGCATGATCAATGGCTAGATTGGCAATTTGTTCACTGAGCGTTAAAGGGAAAGACGGCATCTTATTAGGGGGTCTATAGAGGAGGACACATGCTATAGTGGTGTAGGACGTATCAATTTTTAAAACCAGATTTTCAGAACCTGAAAGATTCAGGCAAGTCAAGGCAGTGACGCTCAGGTCGTGACGAAAGATAGCTGCCACTCAGCAGTCTGTTTCTCCATAAAACTCATATCCGTTCCATCTTCTATTGTATCATCTTCTCCTATCTCCTCCAGAGACTGGAAAAACATCAATACATCTCATCTTGCTTCTATGCTGTCCGACAGCATCATCACTACTGAACTGGATCCGTCACTAGCCTCCAATAATTATCTAAATAGCCTAGACATGGCTTGTCACAAATTAGCACCTTTAAAAACCTCCCATCGTAGCAGAAAGCTCCCCTCGGCCCCTTGGTTTACGGAATCCCTACGTCTTCGGAGACAACATTGCAGAAATTTGGAAAGACATTGGCGCCGCTACTACAACCCCACTGATAAAATCTCATACAAAAGCGCCCTCTCCAAATATAAAGACCTTATCACCTCTGAAAAAAACACTTATTACACCTCCCAAATCAATCAGGCAAACAATTCTGCAAGAGAACTGTTTCAGGTGGTTACTCAACTTTCTAACCCCCCCGCCCCTCGCCCTGACGTATCTCAAGCCCTCTGCAACTCCCTTGCTAATTTCTTTGAAGACAAAGTCACCTCCATCTTCTCAGCCTTCACCCATTCTCCCTCCACTACCATTACTAATCAACCGCCACCCACTAATGCGTCTGTCTTCTCGGTTTTCGAAGCAGCCACTGAGGGACAAGTCCGACGACTAATTTCTGGCACTAAATCAGGATCACCCTTAGATCCTTGTCCTCCTGCCATTCTCAATCTCATCCTCAAAAAACCTACCCTTGATCCCTTCCTCCCCGCTAGCTATCGACCAATTGCATGTCTCCCTTTCCCAGCAAAAATATTTGAAAAAAATATGAACATACAACTTTCCAAATTCATAGATAAAAACAACTTACTGGATGAAACCCAATTTGGGTTTAGACAGGGTCATGGAACCGAAACCGCATTAATAAAAGCGGCAGACGAAATAAGGATGGCATTGGACAAAGGAGGCACAGCAGTATTAATACTGCTAGATCTTTCCGCAGCCTTCGACACGGTCGATCACGCCACCCTGATCGACCGTGTCTCAGCAATAGGCATTCAGAACAAGGCCAAAGAACTCCTCGCCTCCTTCTTAGCTGACCGCTCACAAACAGTAAAAATGGGCAATTTCACCTCCCATACCTTCACCCTTCCCTGCGGAGTACCACAGGGCTCCTCGCTAAGTCCAACACTGTTTAACATTTATGTTTCGGACTTAGCGAGGGTGATAAGGTCGTACGGCATCGCCCTCACGACCTACGCCGACGACACCCAACTGGTGCTATCTGTACACAGCGATGGTGCATCAGTTGCTGCAAATTTTCAAGCAGGAATGCTGGCAATCAGTTCCTGGATGTCATCAAACTGTCTCAAATTAAATTCTGACAAAACAGAGGTGATGACATTCGGGAAACTGGAACCTACTTGATCCCCTCAATGGTGGCCAACTGAGATGGGAGCTCCACCAGAACCTGTCACTAAGGTTCGTAACCTTGGAGTTACGTTTGACAATAAAATGATCTTCCTTCATCATGTCAACTCCGTGGTCTCCTCATCCTTCTTCGTCTTGAAAAAGATCAAAAAACTTCTGCCCTACCTTCCTACTTCAGCCGGCAAAACCCTAATCAGCACTTTGGTTTTTGCCAAAACAGACTATTGTAACGCCCTCCTTCTGAACGCCCAGGAAAAAGTCCTTAACAGGTTACAGCTAGTTCAGAATGCCTCAGCCAGAATCTTACTGAGCATCCCTAAGTTCACTTCCATCTCCCCATATATCCAACAACTGCACTGGCTCCCAGTCAGGAGCCGTACAAAGTTTAAGGCATTGTGCATTGCCTATAAAGCCATTAACAACTTAGGCCCACAGTTTCTCAAAGACGCCCTCTGCCCGCTTGAAAATCCAAGAACGCTTCGCTCTTCCTCAGCTCATCTGCTCAAAGTTCCACGAACAAAAAAGGCCAACTGGGGTGACAGATGCTTCACGATTTCCACAGCCAAACTTTGGAACGCACTTCCCCTTTACATCAAAACGGCCCCAACGCTCATCACCTTTAGGAAGAAACTAAAAACCTGGTTTTTCTCACATTAATTTTCTGTCATAGCTATCGTTCTGTATACTGAGCGCCAAGACACCCCGGGTAGTTGCGCGCTATAAAAATCGCAAAAAACATAAATATAAACAAACTCCCCCACCAGATTTGCCAGATCCACGATCGGCGTGGATGATACGGTAATTTGGTGGCAGAGCCGCAATGATATCTGGGGCGGAGTCTTGAGTCAACCAGTCTCGGTGAGTAACAAGATGTCGGATTTGTCCTCGTCCAATAAAAGAAAAAGGTCCAGGTTATGTTTTACCATGGAGTGGGTGTTTAGATAAGCTATAGACATGGAGTGGGAGCGAGAGTCGGGCGCTATATGACTAGTAAGGCCCACAGTGGTCGTGGTAGCGGTGTCGGAGGTGGGTGAGCGGTGACCTAGGATGCCCAGTCTCTGGGTTCGATCACATGATAGCTCGTTGAGGTGGCCCTGGGAGAGGTTGAAGGTGAGCAACTCCTCACGGGAGTAGACAGTTAGCCCGGTAGCATGATGTGACCCGGGGCCCGCCAGGCCGCGGACGGGCGCAGACTGGCTTTCCTTTGGCGGGCCTTCAGCGCGCAGCCGGCGCGCCCGCTGCGCCCGTCCGCTGCGCTCCCTAAATGAGGGGGCCATTTTGTACCAGTGAGGGCGGGAGGAGCGGAGCACTGGACCGCTCGCCTGCTCCTGCTCCTCACCCAAGATGGCGGTGGCTAGAAGGCTGTCACCCAAGCAGCGCCTAATCGGCTGCATGGCCACAGCAGGGCAAGAAGAGTAATTGGGCTGATGGTGGAGCAGTCCCTAGTCAGCGCGGGAGTGCAGGACAATTTTAAAATTTTTGGGCGAGGTGAGTCCTAGTAGTCAGAACTTCGTGAAATAAAGGGAAATAGTGAATAAGAAGTATTAAAACCACACACACACTCACACGTCCCGGCTTTCCACCTCAGGACACGAGCACTCTGTCAATCGGTGCACTGGAGGCTGTGGGTTTTTGTACCAGTGAGGGCGGGAGGGGCTCCTCACTGGACCGCTCGCCTGCTCCTGCTCCTCACCCAAGATGGCGGTGGCTAGAAGGCTTTCACCCAAGCAGCGCCTAATCGGCTGCAGGGCCACAGCAGGGCAAGAAGAGTAATTGGGCTGATGGTGGAGCAGTCCCTAGTCAGCGCGGGAGTGCAGGACAATTTTTAAAAATTTTCGGCGAGGTGAGTCCTAGTAGTCAGAACTTCGTGAAATAAAGGGAAATAGTGAATAAGAAGTATTAAAACCACACACACACTCACACGTCCCGTCTTTCCGCCTCAGGACACGAGCACTCTGTCAATCGGTGCACTGGAGGCTGTGGGTTTTTGTACCAGTGAGGGCGGGAGGGGCGGAGCACTGGACCGCTCGCCTGTTCCTGCTCCTCACCCAAGATGGCGGTGGCTAGAAGGCTGTCACCCAAGCAGCGCCTAATCGGCTGCAGGGCCACAGCAGGGCAAGAAGAGTAATTGGGCTGATGGTGGAGCAGTCCCTAGTCAGCGCAGGAGTGCAGGACAATTTTTAAAATTTTTCAACGAGGTGAGTCCTAGTAGTCAGTACTTTGTGAAATAAAGGGAAATAGTGAATAAGAAGTATTAAAACCACACACACACTCACACGTCCCGGCTTTCCGCCTCAGGACACGAGCACTCTGTCAATCGGTGCACTGAAGGCTGTGGGTTTTTGTACCAGTGAGGGCGGGAGGGGCGGAGCACTGGACCGCTCGCCTGCTCCTGCTCCTCACCCAAGATGGCGGTGGCTAGAAGGCTGTCACCCAAGCAGCGCCTAATCGGCTGGTGCACTGATTTAGGGGCGGTTTGTGTGGAGCCTGTGATGATGCGTGGTCCAGGCAGACCGCGCTGGTAAAGATGTGTTTTGACTATTGAAATTTGCCTTAACAAGGGCACATGGCGATTATTTACTGTGTACTGAGTTAGTGGTAGGTCTGGTGTTTATCGTGTGCTCACCCTGCGATGATGCGTGGTATGAGCGGGCTGCGCTGAAATCATTCACTGTTGCATACTGGACTATATGAACTTTGAGGCACTTTTAGCCCACCAGGAACCTCCAGTATGCGCCAGGGGGCTGCGTTGCAGAGAGGCGTAAAACGGGGCGTGGCCTCTTTACACGTCTCTGTAAGGCAGCCCCCTGGTGCATACTGTAGGTTCCTGGTGGGCTACCTGGGCCCCAGGGACCCCCAGTATTCAAGGGGAATTATTTCCCCCTCTGCAAACGTGCCAGGGGGCGCGATTGCAGACTGGTGCCTTAATTTTTGTGGGGGGATTGGCAGGGTACGCGTACCCTAAGCATATCCCGGGATTTGCTAAAAAAAAAAATTGGGGGGCCTTAAGGGTCCTTGTGGGACCCCCTGAGCAGGCCTAGGGGGTAAGGAACCTCCGGTTTGCACCAGGGGGCTGCCTTGCAGAGAGGTGTAAAAAGGGGTGTGGCCTCTTTACACGTCTCTGCAAGGCAGCCCCCTGGCACGTTTGTAGAGGGGAAACTAATTCCGATTCAATACTGGGGGTCCCTGGGGTCCAACTAGCCCACCAGGAACCTCCAGTATGCGCCAGGGGGCTGCGTTGCAGAGATGTGTAAAAAGGGGCATGGCATCTTTACACGTCTCTGCAAGGCAGCCCCCTGGTGTATACTGGAAGTTCCTGGTGGGCTACTTGGCCCCCAGGGACCCCCAGTATTCAAGGGGAATTATTTCCCCCTCTGCAAACATGCCATGGGGTGCGTTTGCAGAGTGGTGCCTTAATTTTTTGCGGGGAGATCGGCAGGGTACGCGTACCATACGCGTATCCCCAGATTAAAAAAAATATATATTTAGGGGGGCCTTGGGGGTCATTGTGGGACCCCCTAAGCAGGCCTAGGGGGTCAGGGTGTTTCTACCTTGCCCCCTTTTCGCGTTTTTCGCGTTTCTTTTTCTGTTTCCTTGTGCCTCGGTTCTACCGAGGCACAAGATGGCTGCCAACACTTCCTGGTTTGGAGTGTTGACAGACAGTTGACATCCAATCAGCATGCAGCTCGTGCTCGGGAAGGTACAGAGTACAGTGCAGAGTACTGTACAGAGTACGGTACTTCATCTCTAGATATATCTATGATTTTACTTTTGATTTTCTCAGGAACTACTGAACGGATTTACCAGCTTTTGGTTGGTTTGATCATACATGCTCTAATGCACACTCCGTTTTGCTGAAAGCCCTTAAACATTCCCCCAGAGACTCGTCACTTGTGGCACAACTGAGGAAAAAATATGCTGTGGCGGTCAAGACTCGGAAAAAGGCCATCAAAGAGGAAGCTTGGGACTCTTTGATGGATTCTACTACCCTCAAACAGAGCTCCAAATTCTGGTCTATAATCAACAACCCTTTATTTGCCCAATCAAATAATTTAGATCTTGAAGTTAACATCCCTGAAGCGGAGTGGCTTAAACACTTTTCTAATATATATGGGTCAAATGAAATGGTTGAGACATTTTCTATGCCTCATTCCTCTACTTCCTTTCCCAAGCTTATATTTAGTAAAACTGAAGTGGAGGTTGCTATAAAAGGCTCAGCTGGAAATAAAGCCCCTGGCCCAGACGGGGTTCCTCTGGATCTCTATAAATTAAATCCAGGGATGTGGGCAGAGATATTAGCCAACGTTTTTAATTGTGTTTACGAGGGGGGATTTCCAAAAACTTGGGCATGCTCAATAATAGTCCCTATTTTTAAAAAGGGCCAAAGAAGCGACCCTAAGTGTTTCCGACCTATATCCTTGTTGGATTCCTCTATGAAGGTCCTGGGTAAAGTATTACTGGCAAAAATTAACAACTGGTCTTTGAATAATGACATTTTAACAGATTCTCAGTATGGGTTCCGCTCAGGTAGAGGTACAGAGGACCAATGTTTAAATCTTCATTTGTTAATTTCTAAATATTCAACGGCAACAAAGGGGTCAATTTTTGTTGCTTTTATGGACCTGCCCACGGCCTTTGATTTAGTCAACAGAGCTCGGCTGTGGTCCATGTTGTTAAAATTGGGTCTCGATCCTCCTCTTGTGCACTACCTGGCCGAACTTCACAAAGATTTAAAGGCTTCGATTAGAATGGACCAAGAAGGAAATCACACATCCTGGTTCAAATCGAGCAGGGGTGTACGGCAGGGTTGCATCCTTGCTCCCATGCTGTTCACTCTCTATATAAACTCATTAGAGAAAAACCTTTTAACTGCTACTTTGGACACACCGCGTGCAGGGGATACTCGCATTCCCGTTCTCCTGTACGCGGATGACGCTGCCTTGATAGCCCGGACACACTTAGGTCTGCAGAGACTTTTAAATGCTTTTAGTGAATTCATGTCTTCACTTGACT
The DNA here is from genome assembly GCF_964261635.1 of Lissotriton helveticus. Classification (NCBI taxonomy): domain Eukaryota; kingdom Metazoa; phylum Chordata; class Amphibia; order Caudata; family Salamandridae; genus Lissotriton; species Lissotriton helveticus. Next base: position 668,182,158 of record NC_136063.1, read on the forward strand.
TAGTGGTGAACAATTCCAAATCTCATGTTATGGCATTTGGGGCTGTGAAAAACAATACCAAACCGTTCTACTGTAACGGCGAAGTGATCACTAATGTCAACATTTTTACTTACCTTGGTGTAATTTATGATACGAAGGGCAGCTGGGTTCCCCAAATTACAGCCAAAACTAAAGCGGTTAGGAGCTCGGCTAATGCAATTTTAAGTTTCTCTAGGAGACTTGGTGGGAAGCCTAGCGGTGCATTATTGAGCTTGTATAGGGCAAAAACAGTGGCAATAGCCAGGTACGGTTCAGGCCTGTGGGGCTATGTGAATAGTGAAACTATTCAAAGGGAGGAAAATAAGTTCCTTCGATCTATACTAGGGCTCCCCCAATCGACAGCCACGTTCTCTGTCCATCAGGAGCTTGGCCTAGGGTACATTTCCGATATCCTTTTTATGGCACCCATTCTGTTATGGATTAGGACCTGGACCAATAAAAACCTAGGTTTAAATCATAAAATACTGATGGACTGTTTAAAACTGGACAAATTTAAAGACATTCCTTGGCTGTCTTATATTTACAAGTGCTCTCTGGAACTTGGTCGTCCCGAGATTTTTTCCGCCCCTTTGGGTTTAAAAAAATCTGATCTCGACTGGGTTAAGCTTAACTTCTCTAAATTAAAAATCATGGAGAGAGAGGAATGCCAACTTATAAAGCCCACGGTTAGAGCCCACTTTTTGACTATTACTTGCTTGGCCATACAACCGTATCTTGCCATAGTCAACATCCCCTTCCATAGGTGGCTTCTGGTAAAATTTCGGTTCGACCAGATTTATATGGTTCTTTGTGACAGCCAAGGTTGGTTTAAGCAGGAGGATGCACCTGTGTGCAACTGTGACAATTTTTCACTGCAAAATAATATGCACCTTATGCTATTCTGCCATTTTTACATTACGCCCAGACAGAAGTATCTGGTGCCTTTATTGAAGGACAAAGCTTTCCATCAGGCAAAACCAGCCCTCTTGTTTCTCCAAATGTTGGAATCACCTCTAGTTATGTTCAGCGTGGCTAATTATCTTGTCGCTGCTGTTAGGATTAGGAGGAGGCGATTGCAAATGTAGTAAGGGGGTCCGCTTTGGAGGTTGAAATGTGTTCTTTGTATCTGCATTTTTTAGCTAATAATTACCCTTGTTTTTAGCTGTTTTTTAAATTGTGTATATTATTGTTATTGTTGTATGTAACTTTCCATGAAATGAATTGCCCTTTTATATTGACTGTAGTATGCTTTTATGATTTTTAACTAAATCGAATAAAGTGTTTTTTGACTTGACTTGACTTCCTGGTGGGCTACTTGGCCCCCAGGGACCCCCAGTATTCAAGGGGAATTATTTCCCCCTCTGCAAACATGACAGGGGGTGCGTTTGCTGAATGGTGCCTTCATTTTTTGCGGGGAGATCGGCAGGGTACGCGTACCATACGCGTATCCCCAGATTTAAAAAAAAAATATTTAGGGGGGCCTTGGGGGTCATTGTGGGACCCCCTAAGCAGGCCTAGGGGGTCAGGGTGTTTCTACCTTGCCCCCTTTTCACGTTTTTCGCGTTTCTTTTTCTGTTTCCTTGTGCCTCGGTTCTACCGAGGCACAAGATGGCTGCCAACACTTCCTGGTTTGGAGTGTTGACAGACAGTTGACATCCAATCAGCATGCAGCTCGTGCTCGGGAAGGTACAGAGTACAGTGCAGAGTACTGTACAGAGTACGGTACTTCATCTCTAGATATATCTATGATTTTACTTTTGATTTTCTCAGGAACTACTGAACGGATTTACATTTAACAAAAAGGGTAATCTGCGAACCAAACTCTAACTCTTTGCCAAATTTGGTGTAATTCCGTTCAGCCGTTCGGGCTAAAGGTCCTATGGAAAACTGCATGGGGAAAACACGTAGTTAGGTCCTAACTATAACTACCTAATAACTACCTAATATATATATATATATATATATATATATATATATATATATATATATATATATATATATATATATATATATATATATATATATATATATATATAAGCTACAAATTGCCCGCAGGCAAGGTCACACTCGATCAGCAGCTTGCTCCAAGCGCTTATTCAGGTAAGGCTGAGCTCCGCATTTCAATATGATCACAGTTGTCGTGTCGGTAGTCATTGCCTAACGCCTTTCTGAGCTTCCGCTCTCATCAGAGTTCAACGCAGTGTCTGTTGGGCCTTGTGGTCTGTGTCACAATTGTTCCTCCACTAATGGATGCACAATAATTGACACTGTCAACTTTTTTAAAGCCCTACAATGGGCCTTGAGATGCGTGTAGGCCATAAATTCCATTATTCACCGGTTCACTTTCCAGGCTCGGAGTGATTCCGGGCCCCGTGAGCCCCAGTTATCAAGGGGTGGTGTAATCCTTTGCAGCAGGGCTGCCACATATTACATTAAAGCTCCAAATTGCCCGCAGGTAAGGTCGCACTCGAAAACATCTTACAAAATCCGGCGGCTGAGGCGAGGGACATACGGCCTGTTGGCGTGGCGATACCAACACCAGAGTCACCCAATTGGCCCGGTATCGTCCAATGGCTAATGTCAGGATTGAGAGCAGCGCAAGAACACGCAAGCGCCACTAACCTTACTCTGAGGGCCAGCAGAGACGATAGACGATATTCCTTCCGACTCCGTACTACACAAACCCCAACACTGGAATAAACCCACTGTTCTGAGCCTGTATGGTTAGGGGCCGGGAGGTAGATGGACATCGGGGATAGGTACTTCTAGTGACGGCTGGTCGCTACACCATGAGGTTACTGCTACTGGGACACTGCAGATAGAGGAGGAGACAGAGAGTAAGAGATTAGTGCCGCAGAGGTAACTACGTGAACCATAAACCCCCCTGTCAGTTAAACACGGACTCACCAGTTTCAACACCCCATGTATCCCAGAAGGGAATCCTGACATGTGCAGGGCACACGAACTAAGAAACACCAGAAGTCTTGAGAAGTTAACTTCACTCCTCGACCTATCTCTAAGTAGGCACAATGCGCCTCTATAGTTATACAAGGTACCAACGCGCTCCTCGCAGCCTCTCCATGAGCCGCAATACCTCTTGTGGAACTGTGGAGGCAATAAGTCAGCAACCACTGACAAAGAACCCAGCGCTACCACACAAGTAAACAAGAAATGGCGGCATTCCGCTGGAAACGGAAAGAAAACAAAGTACAACGAAAAAAGGAGGCGAGCCCGCACTCCTCAGCAATACTTGCACGACTGGAGACAGAATTCTCCCGGGGATCCTCTGAACACGCAGGCTCTTACTCGGCGACGTGAAGCACCGGACACACTGAACACGCAGGCTCTTGCTCGGCGACGTGAAGCACCGGACACACTGAACACGCAGGCTCTTGCTCGGCGACGTGAAGCACCGGACACACTGAACACGCAGGCTCTTGCTCGGCGACGTGAAGCACCGGACAATACCCACAGAGTGTTGGCTCATCCGCTAAGAAACAGGTCAGAACACAATTGACAAGCACCGTTCTGGCCGGGGGTGGGGCTTATGTAAGGTCTTCCCATTGCGTCAGCCCCCAGCGCCGGATGGCCTTCTGGGACTTGTAGTTCATCCACATAGTAGTCGCACTCCGGAATCTTTTGCTTTTGGCCTTTGCTATGGTAGCGATCGCTACAGAACCCCCTCTCGTGGACGGCCGTCCCGGCGGACGTCCCGGCTTCCCGGGAAACCGTGCATGGAATTGTTCCACCAATTCGGGGCAATGGAGATGGTCCATAGGCTCCCAGGTCCTGTCTTCAGGGCCAAACCCTTTCCAGTCCACCAGGTATTGGATCCGGCCACGGACCAAGCGAGAGTCCAGAATAGAATGCACCTCATATTCCTCGTGGCCTTCTATCTCCACCGGTTGAGGACGATCAGGCACCCTCACGCTCGGAAGACAAGGACGCAGGAGTGACACATGAAAGACAGGATGGATCGCCCATGACACCGGTAACGAGAGCTTCATAGCCACGGAATTCACAACCTCGCAAACGCCATAGGGACCAACATATTTGGGCTTCAACTTAGTAAGACCCTTGATATGCAGGTTACGTGTAGAAAGCCACACCTTATCCCCAACCTTATACTCGGGTTCAGGGGTACGCCTCTTATCAGCGAACAACTTCTGAGCTGCCTGGGCGTCTTCCAAATTTTTCCGAGCCTCAATCAGAATAGCCCGAAGATGAGCATGATGTTCATGTATGGCAGGGACCATGGACTCAGCCGGCCATTCAAAAGGGAGCATATTCGGGTGGAATCCATAAAGGCAAAAGAACGGAGAACAACCCAGTGTGGTATGCACCGCGTTATTATAGGCGAACTCTGCCAACCATAAAAGGACAGTCCAATCGGTGGCGTTCTGTAACGAAAAACAACGCAGATATTGTTCCAACGTCTGATTTAGACGTTCCGTCTTGCCGTCCGTTTGTGGATGGTAACTTGATGAGAGGCGAGCATCTATTTGTAGTATGGTACAAAGAGCCTTCCAAAAGCGAGATGTGAACTGTGTCCCTCGATCCGTGATCAACACACTCGGCAATCCATGTGGACGGACAATGTGTTGTAGAAAGACTTTGGCTAATTCAATGGAGGAAGGCAGACTAGGCAATGATATAAAGTGACCCATTTTTGTAAGATGGTCCACAACCACTAGAACGACTGTTTGCTTCTCGCATGGGGGCATTTCCACGATAAAGTCCATGGACAGAGTGTGCCACGGCTTGGATGGAATCGGTAAAGGCCGCAAAAGACCCGGTGGTTTGATGTGACTGGCTTTACCCTGGGCACAGATTGCACAGTCCTGGACATATTTCTTCGTATCAGGTCTCACTCTTGGCCACCAAAAGGATCTTTCCACGTTGGCAGTTGTTTTGTAAATGCCCATATGTCCCCCTAGAACAGAGTCATGTGCCCATTCCAGGACCTTGCGTTGCAACACGGACGTGGGTACATACAAGGCATGGTAATTATATGCCAACTGGTTCTTTTCACATCGATTACCTGGCTCTTCCCGCACCCAAGCAGGGATATCCAAGTCCGTGAGAGCGATTTTAACGTCTTCCAGAAAGTCTTCCGACGTGATCAATGCGATTGCATTGTCTGGGTCATCGTGCCCCTTCAAGATAAAAGGGGGTTCTGTTGGGGTTCCCGCTTCTTCCACCTCCAACCTTGAGAGGGCATCTGCTTTGCCGTTGCGAGTTCCCGGTCTGTATTTTATCACAAAATCAAAGTCAGAGAAAAAGAGGGTCCACCTCAGTTGTCGAGGAGTCAAAGCCTTCGCCGTCTTTAAGAACAAAAGATTGCGATGGTCGGTGATGATTTCAACCGTATGCAAAGCCCCTAGGAGGTAGTGCCTCCATTCTTCACAGGCCCTTTTAATGGCTAAGAGCTCTTTCTCCGTTACAGTATAGTTAACTTCACATGGGGTGAGCTTCTTGGAATAATACGCCACAGGGTGCAGCTGTCCCGTGGTAGGATGGCGTTGAGACAGGACCCCACCCAGAGCAAACTGAGATGCGTCAGTTTCCAACACAAATGGCATCTTAGGGTCCGGATGTCGAAGGATGGGTGCTCGTGTAAACCTCTCCTTTAGGAGTTGAAAAGAGGTTTCGGCGGCCTCACCCCATTTGAAAGGGGCATCTTTTCTCAACAAGGTAGTGATGGGATGAATGACCTTGGAGAAGTCCTGAATGAAGCGCCGATAGTAATTGGCAAAACCGAGAAAGCTTTGCACGGATTTAACGTTCCTGGGCGTTTTCCACGTAATGATGGCCTTCACCTTACTCATGTCCATTCTAAACCCTTGAGCATCAATAACATAACCCAAGAAGGCAACTTGTTGGACGTGAAACAGGCATTTCTCCAGTTTGGCATACAAGGAGTGTCGTTGGAGCCTTTCTAACACCGTCGTCACATGGTTTATGTGATCAGCAAGAGACACAGAATAGATTAAGATGTCGTCTATGTAGACCACACAAAACGTCTCCAAACACCCCCTCAACACTTCGTCCATGAAGAACTGGAAGGCAGCTGGGGCGTTGCAGAGGCCAAAGGGCATTACTCGATATTCATACAGACCGAATTTAGTTCTAAAAGCAGTCTTCCATTCATCCCCTTTCTTTACGCGGACCAGATGGTAGGCCCCGCGGAGATCAAGTTTTGTGAAATATCGAGCACCTTTCAATTGATCCATTAACACAGGAATCAGGGGCAGGGGATAGCGATTCTTGATGGTCACCTTGTTAATGGCTCGATAGTCAATACACGGTCTCAACTCCTCACAATCCTTCTTCGGTATGAAGAACATAGGCGAAGAGGCAGGGGAGGTGGAGTGTCTTATAAACCCAGACGCTAGATTGTTCTCGATATATGATTTGAGATATTGTGTTTCCTTTTCTGTCAGGGCATATACTCTACTGCAAGGTATGTCCGCGCCCGGAATGAGGTCAATCCGGCAGTCGTAGGTGCGATGGGGAGGTAATCGGGTAGCCTTTTGTTTATCAAACAATGCATGAAAAGATCTGTATTCATCTGGTAATGCGGTGGCGCAGCAAAAGGAATCAACGGTACATTCACTTGCTAAGAAGGTAGCAGGGGAAGGAACTAGGGGGAGTACATGGTGTATTCCTTCTTGACAGTGTTCTTTACAATACTCAGACGTCATACTGACTGTACGTGACGCCCAGCTCACCAAAGGATCATGCAGAGTTAACCAAGGCATACCCAGAATGAGACGGAACTGTGGGGCATCGATCAAGTCGAACTGGATGTACTCACAGTGATTCTCCCCTACTCTCATTAACAGGGCTCGCGTGTGGTAGGCGACAGGGCCTGAAGTCAAAACTGTACCATCCACTGTTTTGACATTTTCAGGTATTTTCTTCTTTTCGCAGGGGATACCCAGGCTATAGGCATAGGTCTGGTCTATATAGTTTCCCGTTGCACCTGAATCCAACAAAGCGTCTAGTCGTACAGGGTCCTGATCTTCAACCTGTAGCGAAACGTTCAAGTTCATATGGGCAACGGCAGGGTGTAGGGTATTGGCGACATAGGGGGAGACCGTATCTGGAGGTGGTCTCGAATCAGAGGTCTCGATCTGATCCAAGACAGTTAGTTTTCCGACGGCTCACCAGAACTAAGAGCCACCTGCCCTCGTGGCAGGGAGGTTTTTCCTGGAACATTATTTCTGGCCCGGCAGTCGTTAATGAAGTGCCCACCTTTGCCACAATATAGGCAGAGTTTAAGCCTCCGTCTCCTGTCTCTTTCTTCCCTGGTAAGTGGGCCGCGTATTCCCCCTATTTGCATGGGTTCCGGTCCTTCTGGTAACTTACTTTTTTCTTCGCCTCCCTGTCGGGGTTTGACTAAGGGGTATGAGTATCTGTAATCCCCCTGTTTCCTGTCCCCTTTCCTTTCTATCAATCTGTGATCTAACTGGACGGTCAAATCTATTAATTCCTCACAGGTAGTAGGCAACTGTACCACCTGTGCTAACACATCTTTCAGTTCTCCCCGGAGGCCTTGGTAAAACAAGGAAATTCTTTTCTGAGCCGGCCAGTCTGTTTCCACGACAAGGCGGTTAAAGGTGGTGATATAGGACAACAGATCCTGGGACCCTTGTCTCAAGGTCATTAATTCATGATCTAGGGACATCATGTGGGACTTTCGATCAAACAATTTACGGAGTTCTAGGCAAAAAGCAGAAAAATCATGTAGAACAGGGTCATTCCTTTCTAATAAAGGAATTGTCCAACTGGACGCATTCCCTCCCATATAGGACATCAGAAAAGCAGTTTTGGAAGCATCGTCCTGAAAGACCATAGGTTTGCATAGAAAATGCAGACGGCATTGATTTAGAAACGTTTCGAATTTACGTGGATCCCCATAAAACCTTTCGGGAGGGGCTAAGGGTATCCCCTGGTTTTGGACTATATGAACCGTGGGAGTGGTCTCGGTAGAGGTGGAGGGAGCTGCCACCGAACCCCCTAGTCTAAAGGAAGGAGGTGGCTGCAGGGTTGCAGGCCTAATCAGAGGTTTCCCTACCGGGTCTCTCATAGCAAGATCTGCCACATCCTTACGTAAGTTGGAGACCTCTTTATACAAAGCCTGATTTTCTGCACGAGAATTTTGTAACTCTTGTTGAAGGCCTGAAAAGCTCTCCAACAAGGAGGTGAGAACAGCATCCGTATCCATCGTCTAGGCTGGGCTGTATTCTTGGGCTTGTCAATCTGTCAGGATTGAGAGCAGCGCAAGAACACGCAAGCGCCACTAACCTTACTCTGAGGGCCAGCAGAGACGATAGACGATATTCCTTCCGACTCCGTACTACACAAACCCCAACACTGGAATAAACCCACTGTTCTGAGCCTGTATGGTTAGGGGCCGGGAGGTAGATGGACATCGGGGATAGGTACTTCTAGTGACGGCTGGTCGCTACACCATGAGGTTACTGCTACTGGGACACTGCAGATAGAGGAGGAGACAGAGAGTAAGAGATTAGTGCCGCAGAGGTAACTACGTGAACCATAAACCCCCCTGTCAGTTAAACACGGACTCACCAGTTTCAACACCCCATGTATCCCAGAAGGGAATCCTGACATGTGCAGGGCACACGAACTAAGAAACACCAGAAGTCTTGAGAAGTTAACTTCACTCCTCGACCTATCTCTAAGTAGGCACAATGCGCCTCTATAGTTATACAAGGTACCAACGCGCTCCTCGCAGCCTCTCCACGAGCCGCAATACCTCTTGTGGAACTGTGGAGGCAATAAGTCAGCAACCACTGACAAAGAACCCAGCGCTACCACACAAGTAAACAAGAAATGGCGGCATTCCGCTGGAAACGGAAAGAAAACAAAGTACAACGAAAAAAGGAGGCGAGCCCGCACTCCTCAGCAATACTTGCACGACTGGAGACAGAATTCTCCCGGGGATCCTCTGAACACGCAGGCTCTTACTCGGCGACGTGAAGCACCGGACACACTGAACACGCAGGCTCTTGCTCGGCGACGTGAAGCACCGGACACACTGAACACGCAGGCTCTTGCTCGGCGACGTGAAGCACCGGACACACTGAACACGCAGGCTCTTGCTCGGCGACGTGAAGCACCGGACAATACCCACAGAGTGTTGGCTCATCCGCTAAGAAACAGGTCAGAACACAATTGACAAGCACCGTTCTGGCCGGGGGTGGGGCTTATGTAAGGTCTTCCCATTGCGTCAGCCCCCAGCGCCGGATGGCCTTCTGGGACTTGTAGTTCATCCACATAGTAGTCGCACTCCGGAATCTTTTGCTTTTGGCCTTTGCTATGGTAGCGATCGCTACAGCTAAAGAGGACAGAACATAACAGTCCAATCATTTACAGCATAATATGGACAAGCATTACAGCATTGAGGAGGCGATGAACGCCGAAACGCGTCTGCTGTTAAGAAATTAAGCCAAAATGATCCTGCGAGTGCTCCAAAAATGTGTTTTGAAGTTGCTGTGTAGCAAAAATGAGGTCCCACCCTCATTATGGAGACAGCACCCGCCCTGTGTTCGGAGTTTGAGGTGGGAGTGGTGTTGGTGGATATAATTTCGAACTCTTGAACCGCCGCCGATGAGTCTTTCCGGTCGACATGAACGTCGCAAGCTATTCAAACTTGTGGTAGTCAGTTAATAATTGATACCAACTGGGAAAACATCTTACAAAATCCGGCGGCTGAGGCGAGGGACATACGGCCTGTTGGCGTGGCGATACCAACACCAGAGTCACCCAATTGGCCCGGTATCGTCCAATGGCTAAAGAGGACAGAACATAACAGTCCAATCATTTACAGCATAATATGGACAAGCATTAAAGCATTGAGGAGGCGATGAACGCCGAAACGCGCCTGCTGTTAAGAAATTAAGCCAAAATGATCCTGCGAGTGCTCCAAAAATGTGTTTTGAAGTTGCTGTGTAGCAAAAATGAGGTCCTACCTTCATTATGGAGACAGCACCCGCCCTGTGTTCGGAGTTTGAGGTGGGAGTGGTGTTGGTTGATATAATTTCGAACTCTTGAACCGCCGCCGATGAGTCTTTCCAGTCGACATGAACGTCGCAAGCTATTCAAACTTGTGGTAGTCAGTTAATAATTGATACGAAATGGGAAAACATCTTACAAAATCCGGCGGCTGAGGCGAGGAACATACGGCCTGTTGGCGTGGCGATACCAACACCAGAGTCACCCAATTGGCCCGGTATCGTCCAATGGCTAAAGAGGACAGAACATAACAGTCCAATCATTTACAGCATAATATGGACAAGCATTACAGCATTGAGGAGGCGATGAATGCCGAAACGCGTCTGCTGTTAAGAAATTAAGCCAAAATGATCCTGCGAGTGCTCCAAAAATGTGTTTTGAAGTTGCTGTGTAGCAAAAATGAGGTCCCACCCTCATTATGGAGACAGCACCCGCCCTGTGTTCGGAGTTTGAGGTGGGAGTGGTGTTGGTGGATATAATTTCGAACTCTTGAACCGCCGCCGATGAGTCTTTCCGGTCGACATGAACGTCGCAAGCTATTCAAACTTGTGGTAGTCAGTTAATAATTGATACCAACTGGGAAAACATCTTACAAAATCCGGCGGCTGAGGCGAGGGACATACGGCCTGTTGGCGTGGCGATACCAACACCAGAGTCACCCAATTGGCCCCGTATCGTCCAATGGCTAAAGAGGACAGAACATAACAGTCCAATCATTTACAGCATAATATGGACAAGCATTACAGCATTGAGGAGGCGATGAACGCCGAAACGCGTCTGCTGTTAAGAAATTAAGCCAAAATGATCCTGCGAGTGCTCCAAAAATGTGTTTTGAAGTTGCTGTGTAGCAAAAATTAGGTCCCACCCTCATTATGGAGACAGCACCCGCCCTGTGTTCGGAGTTTGAGGTGGGAGTGGTGTTGGTGGATATATATATATATATATATATATATATATATATATATATATATATATATATAAAAGCTACAAATTGCCCGCAGGCAAGGTCACACTCGATCAGCGGCTTGCTCCAAGCGCTTATTCAGGTAAGGCTGAGCTCCGCATTTCAATATGATCACAGTTGTCGTGTCGGTAGTCATTGCCTAACGCCTTTCTGAGCTTCCGCTCTCATCAGAATTCAACGCAGTGCCTGTTGGGCCTTGTGGTCTGTGTCACAATTGTTCCTCCACTAATGGATGCACAATAATTGACACTGTCAATTTTTTAAAGCCCTACAATGGGCCTTGAGATGCGTGTAGGCCATAAATTCCATTATTCACCGGTTCACTTTCCAGGCTCGCAGTGATTCCGGGCCCCGTGAGCCCCAGTTATCAAGGGGTGGTGCAATCCTTTGCAGCAGGGCTGCCACATATTACATTAAAGCTCCAAATTGCCCGCAGGTAAGGTCGCACTCGACCAGCAGCTCACTGCAAGCGCTAGTTCAGGTAAGGCTGAGCTCCGCATTTCAATATGATCACAGTTCTTGTGTTGGTAGTAATTGCTTGGCGCGTTTCTGATCTTCCGCTCTCATCAGAGGCTCGACGGGAGATTTGTGCTGTTTGACACACCCACATATTTATTAATAAATAACTGCCCTAGGATAGGCTACTCTAATGAGTTCAACGTAGTGCCTGCTGGGCCTTGTGGTCTGTGTCAATTTTGTTCCTCCACTGTTGGATGCACGATAATTGATTCTCACAATTTTTTAAAGTCCTTCAATGAGCCTCGAGATGCTTGTAAGCCATAAATCCCATTAGTCACCATTACGTTCCAGGATAGGAGTGATTCCGGGCTCCGTGACCCCCAGTTATCACGGTGTGGTGCGATCCTTCGCGGCCGGACTGCAGCGTATTACATTAAAGACCCATATTGCCCGCTGGCAAGGTCGCACTCGACCAGCAGCTCGCTGCAAGTGTTTATTCAGGTAAGGCTGCGCTCCGCATTTCAATATGATCACAGTTCTTGTGTCGGTAGTCATTTCCTTACACATTTCGGAGCTTCCGCTCTCATCAGAGGCTCGACCAGAGATGCGTGCTGTTTGACACTCCCACGTATATATTAATAATTAACCACCCTAGGGTGGACTACTCTAATGAGTATATTATTATATTACTAAAAAAAAATTATTTATTGACTTGCGTATATCTTTGGCGCCGTTTGACGAATCTTCACAAAATTTTCCCAAAAAAGTGTCAAGTTGGGTCTTGTGCATGGAAAGTTTCGGGGGGATCTGTCAAGGTGGGATCTTGAAAATGGGGGGAAATCAAAAATATTTCTTTTGCCACATTAATCCCAAAGGGATTTTGAACATGACTACAGCCCAAACTGCTGGTCGAAATTTCATCAAATTTGGCAGAAAGCTAGCTCTTGGTCCAGAAATTGTGCTTTTTTGTTATTTGGTGTAAATCCTTTCACAACTTTTCAAGTTATTCAAAGAAGGCCAAATTTGGATATCTAGGGACGCAAAGGCTCATTGAACCCCCACGATTACGTGTTGAGATCTGATTGGTTGCTAGCACTTAAAATAGGAAGTGTTGGCCACCATCATGGGACTCGGCTTCAGTCGAGTCCCAGATAAAATGTTTAAAAAAGGGTGGATGTACAACTCCGGCAAAAGAAAACACTTACTCACACTCTTGTTTTGAAAAGAGCCCATGGGTGAGCCAGGTTCTGGGGGCCCCTCTCCTAAGGCTCTTTGGGTACCAGGGACCACCACCTCCCTGGTGCTTTATTTACAAAAGAGAAGGGCCATATGGACCCCCTCCATGGGCTATTTTGAGCCCAGGGGACTACCACCTCCACTTTACAATATTGAGGGGGGCTGTGTGGACCTCCCGTCATGGTCTGTTTAGAGCCCCAGCAACTGCATCCTCCCTGGGGCTTAGCAGCAATAAATAACAGGGGGCCAGGTGAACACACATATCCCAGGGACCACCACGCCCTCAGGCAACTATTAAAACACATGTGCTAGCGAGTCAGTGTGGCCTCCTCCCATGCTAATAATTGCCTTGAAGACACCCAACCCACAGGACCAGCACCTGCTTTGTCCTGGGCATAGTTCCCTGTAGCATGCGTGCCTCCAAACGCACACTATCTTTCCCCAGAAAGCGCACAATCTTGCACAGTGCGCAAGTCTCTGCAATGATTAATCAGAAGTGCAGCAGCATCCAGGTGCATAACCAGAAATGCTTATTTTATGTGGCAACACATCTGCACGATTTGTGCATGTTTGTTGTTGTAATAGCTCCAGCTACTGGTCATGTTTGATCGGAGTCCGGCTTTGGCTCAGCATGCTGTTAATCTCTGTAAGTCTTCCCAAGGCTTCTAGCTGTTTAAAAGTGCCAAAATATTGAAGGTATTACCCCGCTTCTTATATCTCTCCCACACTATACCTCTACCGGTCCCAAACGCCTTCTTTAGTCAACTGATCTGGGCAGGACTTAGGCAGGGAGTCTCCTGGGACACTCTGACACTCCCATATAGCAGAGGCAGGTTTGCGGTCCCTGACCCCAGATTATATTTTTCAGTACAGCAGGCACAATTTGCCCAACATTGGTTCCATCCGGATGCAAGGATTCCCTATAAGAAACCAGAATGTGAGCTAGTAGCCCCCACGCCATTAGAAGCCCTGCTCCCAAAGGGTTTTCTACTAGATTCACATGACATTCAACCCCTTTCTACTACCTGCTGGGCGTGGAGCAAACTTAACATTTTGCTGGGTGATGGCCCTCTTTATTCTCCCGCCATTTCCCTATCCCATAACCCATTCCTCCCACTTCGGTCCGAGACGGTAGTTCAGCCCACCCTCACCAAACTAGGCTTGGACACCCTTGATTCCTTACTCTCCAAGGACCGAGCACACACCCTAAAAGAACTGTCAACACGTCCTGGAATGACATATAAGGACAATTTTATAGCTGCCAGACTCTTGGGTACACTTCGATACACTTTAGCTTCCTTCCCGTCCCTAACAGCTGACTTCACCCTACTCAATCTGCTTATATCTGATAAGGAAGGTACACAACTGGTTACAAAACTGTATGAAGCTTGCATGGCGCTTCAACAGGTTCGGGTCAGACGGGCCCGACAGCTCAGGGAAGAGGGCTTGGGGCACTCATTAACAGATCAAGAATGGGCATTCTGCCACAGTCAAACATGGAAGGGCTCTCCCAATCATAGGCACAAACTTCTCCATTTCAAATGTATACATAGGGTGTACATCACCCCGCGACAATAGCCAGTTTTGACCCTACCAAACCATCCATTACCCAAAGTGTAGAACACTAGACGTTGACTTTGCACATGTGATGTGGACATGTCTCCGAATCATGCCCGATTGGACAGAGGTATTCCAAAGAGTAGCTAAAATAATCGCTGCACCCCTCATTTCCTCTCCACGACTTGGCTTGTTGGGGTTGGTCAACCTTATTAAACCTTGTTACCGTCGATTTGTGGCCATTGCCTTGATGCTTGCAAAAAGAGAAATAGTGGTACATTGGGGGGGGCTAAACACAGACATAAGAAGGCGGCATGGATAGGTAGCATGTCCTATTGCAGCTTCCAGACTGATATTTATGCCACGCTTCAACTTCCAACCTCGCGACCCAAAGACATATGGAGCGTCTACTGCGCGTATTTGCAACAGGTTCCTGACACTACCCATGCATCAACTACAGAACCCCGTGAACCCCCTGTGAACGATGAGAAAAGACTCCCTGCACTACCACGTGACACCTTAATACAAATGTCATCAAATTCTCTACACCTCCTACTATGGCCCATACCTTAGAGGACACATGGTAAAGCTTTGCCAACAAGACTGCCAGAACCAGCCATTTTAGGTAGTGTAAAGATGGAATTCCCCTCCCCAGTATTTTCCTCATGTATTGCCCTATTTTTTTTTCTGCTTGATATTTGTATTGATTTGAGTCTTTGTATCCTAATTTGTTTCTTTTTTAATATGCAATGTATGTTGATTTCTTTTGTCTCAATGAACATTTTTTTTTTTAAAAGTGCCCAAAAATAAAATGTTATGTTATACCGTACAACTACTTTATTTCACAGAGTTTCCACTTTGTTCTTTCTACATATGAGAGCATTTTAAATGCTTGCATTCAGAATGTGCCCTCAGTGCTTTTAAGTGTCATTAGTTGTACGAAAAATGCCAAGCAACATGCATTTCCTGCAACCAGTAACAATGCGGGAGCACAGGTGCTCAAGAAAAATCAATACTCATCCATCCATTAATATTGACTTCGCAGTGTAGGTGTCTCTTTCATTTTCTACTGTCATGCCCTGCTAACGTGTCAGTTGCACTGTAAAGCCTGCACTATTGGAGTGCCAAGCTTGACACAGGCACTTCTGCCTTGGCCTGTTGAGTAAGCTGAGGAATGCTCACCACCTCATCCTGCTGTCACCTGCACTATGAAAATCCTTCCCAGTCCCAGAGTCCCTTCGAAATACCACACAACCCCTCTCAGGTGAATGGCACTCTTTTCCTCATTTTTACAACAGCTTGTCAAGGTGCTGATGGCTGCATGTGTAAGCCACAGAGGAAGAGTTATTGGTAGTGGTGGGGGATGATAGGGTGTGAGCGAAATGGGTTTGGGTCTGATTACTGGCCCAGGTCACTGCATTGGGTGCTGATCTGTACTCTCCTATTGTTCATTTCTTTAACATTATGGAGCCTGTGCTTGCGTGACAGTCCTGCAGTAGCTTACTCTACTGCACCTAGGCACATGCAACTATTAGAGTGTGCTGTAAGTAGCACTCACATTGTCAGAACTGCCTGTCAATCTGCCAATCACAAGCCTGTGATCCTAAGTAAATACCATTTTTAGCGAGAGCTTGACACAAAGGTATTGGAGCTCTTTACATGAGCACCAGTTTAGTTAACCAAGGACACGTTCATGTTTTTGTTATGCACAGGGAGATTAAGTGATTTGCTCGGAACCACAGGATGTTGAGCCAGTGCCAAGACTCCAACCTGGTTTCCCAGCACCAAAGTCAGCAGCACTGGCCATAATGCCACATTTTCCTTTGTCCTTCATATATAAGTGTCCTTGTGTAATGTAACTGGTGCTCGTGTAGGCTCTCCAATACCTTCAGATTAAGTCTGCCTATATAAAAACAAATGAGTGGCACAGAAGAGTGTACATCTTTGCATGTCCACTGAGAAGAGGAGTGAGCTGGAGCTAGATGTGAGTACTGGACTTGAACCACGAAATGTCATGGACAGCACGCACCCCCTTTCTCCCGTCAGCAAAGGCCCAGGGCCAAAACAACAGTAGGTGCCATTCTAAGATCCATGCTTTGGAAATGTCTGCTGGGCTAGCAACAAACCTGTCAAGTCTAAGATTGACACTTTCACATCCTCATTATTTTTCAGACCAATGTGCCTAACGGTCCCTATCTTGTGACGCAAGTGGAGGCCAGTCCTCCCTTGAGAGACACAATAGAACAATTTAAGATAGCACAAAAGATGAGCGCATGAAGTGTGGATGGAAAGGAAGAAAAATAAGGAAGTACAAGAGGGGATAGCAGCTTAGGAGTTATTGAAAAGAAGGGTAAAGAGAAATAGAGAAGGAGCAAACTATAGACAAGAAGAAAAGAAAGGGAAACGAGAAGCTAGAGAAAGAGACTGAGTCGTAACAAAGGGAAACATCCATATTGTATTTAGCTATGTATGTAACTGTCAATAGGAACAATGAACCCCTTACTCCTACACCCCGCATGATTGGCTATCAGGTAATCCTTTCAATTATTTTATCTGGGGAGAAAGATGACCAATTTACATCTGATTCATCGGTGAAGCATATATTAAAAGACCATTCAGCAGTGAGTGCCATCAGAAAAGTAGGAGACACCTAATGTAGGCAACCACTGTTTGACTGTTGACTAGCTATTCCTCGTGGCCGGGTTTCTCATCATCAGCATACTCCTATGCGTGCAGCGATACTTTTCCACTGTATTAGGAGCCATGTGACAGGGAAACCTCATGTGTGTTTCTGTATCTATCCCTACAGCTCATTATGTCTAGTCCTCAGTGTCAGAGTGCTGATGTTCATTCACTAGGTCTCATGGTCTCCAAACTAAAAATGTGTAAAAGGGACTATCATACTCCTTTATTTGTAAAGACCCAAGGTAAGTGATTAAAACCAGAGTTACTTATGAGCGACAAACATGTTTCATTGCCAGAAATTGTTGTAGTAATTTAATCAGGGTAACAGGGCCACTGTATCACCCATTAGTTCACCACACCTGCACAGGGAGAAAGAAAGGGGAAAGGGGTAGAAGAGGGTAGAAGAGGATTAGAATAATCATATGTAGTGATAAAGTAACACGGGTTAAGAAAGATGGGGGTATAGAGTCAAGGGAAAGAAAACAATCAAGGACAAAGCAACAGAGAAATGAGAAGAAAGAAAAGCAAAGAGTGGAGAGGGACATGGAAAAGGGAAGGCAGACAGTGGTAAAAGAGATGAGGAAAAAAGAATGGGTGGAAGTACTGCGTGGAGAGAAATATAAAAAGGGGTAAAATACAAAAAAGGGAAAAGAAAAATTTCAACCTGGAGGATAAAGGAGTAGTTAAGATGAATGGTATAATGAGAGTGGATAAAAATAATGCATCTGATTATAAAATGATTAGAATAGGAGGACTGAGAAAGAAGAGTAATTAAATGATTGTCTCCTCGACGCGTCCTAAGATATTCTTCGGGTTCCACATCTAGTCCACAGTTTGGTACTTCTTTATGGTTAGCAAAAAGGAGCCGAGCATTGCCAAAGTTGCTGTTCCAGCACTGCATCACGATATGTGGAATTTCTGGGACAAGCTTGGCAGCAGAGTGCTGTTCACACTATCCACTTGATGACAAACATGTGGATAAATTGCCAAACCGATATCTGCAGATGCTGACACTGCTGAGATATTTAATGACTCTCATAAGCATGCAACAGTAGCCAAGTTTGATATGGAGGAATCCGACACTGCTGCAAACATCTTTAGAAGACTTTAACCACAAGGACTTTGAATTGCTGTGACCAAGAGGGCAAAACATTGGGGTTGTTGCCACGGACAATGGCAGTAATACAGTTAAGGCCATTGCAGATGGTGGCTATTTCAGGGTCCTGTGTAGGGTGTACTGCATCAACATCATTGTACAGGACTTTCTCAAAAACAGTGAGTCAGCAACTTAATGTCCACCTGCAGAAGAATCTGCACTAATTTCAGCCATTCTTTTAGCATCCCAAAGCAGCTGAGGGTCCTTCAGTGTGATAATAGAATGCCAGTTAAAGCACTCAGACGCGAGGTGGCAACACATTGGAAAGCAACTTATTACATGTTGCAATGTCTGAGAAGTGCAAATCGATCAATGAATATGCGATGCAAAGAGGGGATGCAACTGTGAAAGGCATGATCATTGAGATGGTCCAATGGGGATAGACAAATGACTGACAGAGATGCTGCTTCCTTTTGAGGTTTTCACATGGGAATTCAGCAAGGAGGACAGTACCAGGGTCTAAGCTACCCATTGTTGCATATGCTACAAGAACAGCAAAAGGAGTTTTCTGAAATGTACAAATGTGTGGACAATAAAAAGATGTGCATGAGTTAGTGGAAAGCTTAATCCTTTGCTTACCTGTTAATACAAGGGTGCATAGAGACAATATTTTAACTAAACTTTACATCTGTGCCACAAATCTTGATCCATGGTAAAAACAGCTGACTTCAACTTCAGAGGGTGAGGGCAGTGCTGTTGGCTCACAGCAGCCAATACCAACAACAACCACAGCAGCAGCAACAGGAACAGGAGTAATCTGCATATGATTGGTTTCTGAAGGCAAGGCTTAAGTCTAATGCAGAGGCGAAGGCAAAAGAGGTCAAGTAAGGTGGAGCACCAATGACTATTGAGAGAATGGTCCAGGCCTATCTAGATGACCCAACAGAGGTTTATTTTGATCAAAATGTATTTATGAATTGGTATGGGAAGAGGCACCAATGACCGCTCAGTGCTGAGCATGTGTTCAGTGCAGCTGGTGCACTTGCCACAGTGAGAAGGACCAGTCTCTCACCCCAAAACATGGAGGGGCCGATTCACAGAACTAATCTGAGATGAAATCCTAAACATACTACTTTTGGTATTCACAGAAGGCATTTAGTAGTAGTAAAGTTAGGACTCCTAACTTTACTACTACTAAACTGAGACAAAATCCTAACTTTACCACTTTTGGTATTCACAAAACGCATTTAGTAGTAGGAAAGTTAGGATTCCTAAGTTTACTTCTACTAAATGCCTGTTGTGAATACCGAAAGTCATAAAGTTAGGATTTTATCTCAGTTTAGTAGTAGTAAAGTTAGTAGTCCTAACTTTACTGCTAGTAAATGCATTCTGTGAATACCAAAAGTAGTAAGTTTAGGATTTTATCTTAGATTAGTTCTGTGAATCGGCCCCGGAGAGATTAACCTTGATTGAAACATTATTTGAGTTACAAGACTGGCCAACGTGTGTTTCATGAAACAATGAATCGGCGATGTACCACCATCACCATGCTTGAATTAGAACAGGTAACCAGCATCCTTTGCACGGACCAAAGGTTGATATATATTATGAGTGATTGTTCTTCGTGTGTGTTTTGAGATGATTCAAGTGGTGGCAGGCAGTGAGACTGGGTGTTTATTGTTTAACTATAACTTAGAAGCTTGACTGTGTTTTTCATGATTTACAATGTTGGTGGCCTAACAACGGGTGATAATTTTTTTCCTAATGGCCATTGTTTTCCTTCTCCTTTGACACTTACTGAGATTTGTTTGCAGGGTCCACACTGCTTTGTGTTTCTGCTTCACACTCCTCAAACACCCAAAAAGTCCTTTTAGCTAACAATCACAAATCTAGTCTACACAATAAATGACTCAAACGTTTCTCTTGTTGTTCATCAACAGCATTGCACTACAGGCTGATCTATTGCATTTGAATAGGGAGTCTGAACTCAATTGGTACAGAGTTGGAGAGGTTACTCAGAGTTAGGTGGATGATGGAAGGACTTAGGGCATGACTACTTCGACAGCTGCCACCAGAAGAAGGAAGTTATCAACGTCGCAGAAACCAACATTTGATGATGACTCTAAGACGCCTACCCAACTTTGTGGAGTGGTGGTGAGATAGGTGCGTTGATTTTACTTGCTTTGGGAAATGCAATATTGCTGAGTTTGTGTGCTGTCTGGCTCAAATTTGAAACTATGTGGTGGTTGGGTGGGGGGCCTGTTGTTCAAGGTAACTGGAGACAGACATGTGGTGACCATCATATTATGCATGTATTAGGCTACACATTAATATTATGATGATTATCATGACAGTTGCAAGTTTGATCAGCCTGAATCATGTGTCTGTGATTGTTGGTTGTTGTAATGGCTCTCACTTAATTGATCACACACCAATCATAACTCAGTGCAGGATCTTCAGTTCCACTCCTATTACTGAAACAATAGTCCACACTGGCCACACATAAAAGTGATCAGTATTTTAGATATAGAAGAACCTACTTTGTCAGCATCATCATTCAGGCATTGTGTGTTGTGTTATGTAAATGGATATACAAAAAACATGTCCGCTCCAGACTTTAAGTCTTCTTCATGAATCAAGATTTGAGTGCCACATTTGTTTTAATCAAAATACTAGCCCATCATTGCCCTGAATTATTTAGTGCTGTTAGTTATTCTCTATCAGGTATTCTTTTTTTGTATAGTAGGCTGGTCTCAAGTGTTTGTAAAGCTATGATATAATAATATATAACCCACTAACTCAGTTTTTATTTAAATCTAGTTCCCTTTGATAAATATTGCCTCTGATAAAAACCCTACAGTTGAAGTTCAGCAAGGTATGAGTGGGACCTCGCTTCTGATTCCTTCACTGTTGTTAGTGTACTAGCCTGCTACTACTACCACCACCATGGCACCTTGGGAACCCTGCAACCATTGCTTATTCTATTCAGTAAGAGAACTATCGTTCATTATTCTATTAAGTTGTTGTAGGCAAGGCAATGGCACCTCCCCTTAGTGTTCAACATACTTGCATACTGCAGAGACTAGGGGCCATATGTATCAACACCCTCATTTGCGATTCTCAAATAACGATTTTTCAAAAATCGCTATTTGAGAATTGCAAAAAGGGATGTATGTAAAAAATCGCAATTTTTTCGCCATTTCTTAATATTCCTTAATAGCGATGAGCAAATTGTGAATTCGCAATTAAGGAATACTTTCCCATTCATTTCTATGGGCCAGGAGGCCCATAAGAATGACTGGGAAGTTATTCTCAATTTGCGATTCGCAATTTGAGAATCGCAAATTGAGAATACTTTCACGGGTGCAAGGGTGTTATAAGGACACCCTAATGCACCTCTGAAATTTACATGTGTGCGCATATGGTGCAAATACATGCCCTAAGGGCATGTATGTGCGCCACATGGCACCTTCACAAATGGCAAAAAGTGTATTTGTAAAAAAAATCGCAAATTACCACCAACTTCAAGTTGGTGATAATTTGAGATTTCTTAATGAGAAATCGCACAACTTGGGTGCCTCATACATAGCATTTAAGGAATTGCAATTTGAGATTCCTTAAATGCTGACGCAAAATTAAGGAATCACAAATTTTGCGATTCCTTAATTTTGCGATGCTATTTCACTCATACATCGCATTTAGTCGCAAACGCTGCTTTTTTGCGAATCACAGCGTTTGTGACAAAAAAACGGATAACACATATGCCCCTAGGAGAGTAGTAGGACAAGGGTACCACATAGGCATAGCACATACCAAATTGTTTTTATACAGTAGCAGCAACTTTTAAAAATAGGTTTCGCTAAATGGCAGCAGTGAAAAGAAAAAACACCCCAAAAACCTAGATTTGAGGCATAACTAAAGAAACTTAAATATTTATTAATCAGCCCAAACAATAAAAAACCCACACCTTCCACCTACCCCCAACAACTGGCCCACCCCTCTCCCCAAACAAACAAAATCCCTCCGTCCCCAACCTTTGTCCAACAACGAATGAATACTACTATTGATCAATTATTTAAAACTCACAATATTACACAATTTAATCACCAAATAGCACATCATCAATAAAGAACATTATAAAAACCATCTTTAAACAGTTAATAACCCTATGAATTATTATCAAAAGCTTCAAGGTGAAAGCTAATTATGAAGAAATCAATCCACAATTTTTACATTTCATAAGCCTTTGTGCACTTATGTAGTGCTGTTCTACATGAGTATGCTACCAACACTATTGAAGGTTAAGCAACCATTTGTGTAAAATAATTGAAAACGTGCAACGTGCCTTGATAGATTCCTTTCTCCTTCTAATACTGAATAATAATTATAGTTTAAACCATTGTTTAACACACTCAATCATACATATCAGTAAAATGCTTTGTGCAAAAAAATTACACCTGTATGACCCTATCCATTACTGCTCACACTTTGCAAGTTTAGACTCGGCAATGGGCATAAATGTTAAAAATGTTCCCCAGAATATCAGATCTTCCCATTGGAGACAGGCCATAACCACTTGCTGACATATACGTATAACAGTCCAATTAAAAAACTGTCTCAACAGACGTTTATGCTCTTCCATTAAAGCTGGGCAGCAGCAAACAATATGGCAAATTTCTTTCCTATGATAACTACAGAGACGGCATGAGGTCTCTTTAGAGAGGCTCTTCCAAGATGCTAAATTAAAATGAAATTGTAAGCCTCCAAGCCAGAAGCGCAGAACTTTTAGTTTTGGATGAAGCCTCTTAGATATTTCTAAAGTTTTATGGTGCCATATGAAGCAATGACCAACTACGCATGTGCTCTATTAACTAACACCTATCTATCCAATAAAGATGAAACTTTTTGCTATATCTATTAATAAATTAAATGAAGTTTGAGAAAGGGATAAAGCCCAGAGTTCCTCTGCCTTAAAGGTGGATGCGGCCAAATTAAAATATTTCTGTGCTTTAGCGTTTCTAAGGTCACTTATTGTCTCCTACACAGTTGTACTAAGCATAGATCTTGTATAATTTTTTAACTTGTAATAAAAATTCAAGTACCCTCCAAGGCTAGTCATATTCTGTCTCCTAAAACCAAACTCTAGACAAATTTGGGCAGGTGAAACAGCTGATGTAAGCTGAATAGGCAGCGATAATCCCTAATATGACATTATCAATAATTGTGTCAACTCTCAATACCTCTACACCATACCTTACAGAAAGGGCAGATTTAGCAGCTGTTACTTGCAAGATTGGCTGGAGAGACAAGCCTTTTAAGGAATTCCGTAGTGAGGCAAAGGCAACAACGAATGAGTTATTCCTTCTTAAAAATTTACGCACACTGATTCTTCAATCACTCCCAAAGATCCGTACTCCGATACAGATTCCAGGGCTGTCCCTTCTATTCAAAATATTGATGATGTAGCTCTTCCCCTTAAAATTAGATTTTTGGGGGTTTTATTAAGATTGACGTTTAAACCATGATCCGCAGCATACTGCACAGTTGTATTGATAAAGTGCTGAAGCTCCACCTTTATGTAGCTAATCAAGACAATATCATCAGCATACAACAAATGGGAAACATTAAAACCAGCCACTATCGGTGAAAGTAAATTAATACTGCTCAAAGCAGGGGAGATACAGGCAAGGCATAAATTAAATGAAAGGGGAGCCAGTACACAGCCTTGTTTTAGGCCATTCTTTGAAGGATTTTTTAGGGAGACTGTAGAACCAATGCCCAGCCTGACTCTTGCCAAGTATTTGTGCACAATAATTGAATCACTCTAAGGAGGAGAGGAGAGATTCCCCTATTCGTCAGCTTTGCTCATGAGATGTTTCTTTGCACTGCATTGAATGCTGAGTGAAAGTCTACATAGCACAAATGGAGATTTGCAGAGCGGTGCCTTGCTTGTTCGATTATTAGAGCCGGCATCTGTATATTGGTGGGTGCACTAATCCCCTTTGTGAAGCCTAACTGGTGTCTTGATACCAAGGAATTGGACTATACCTAGTCCGTTAATTCAGTTAGCAGACATTTTGCGAAAAACGTTGCCTCTCCGCCCATTAATGCAATCAACCTATAATTAGAATTTAAGGAGGTTTGACCGGCTTTATGTTTTGGGGCCAATTTTAATCCCCTCCAGATTTCAGGAATTTCTTGGTTGTGGAGTATGTAGTCGAAAAGGATAACTAACTTATCTGCCCAGAGTTGCGGATTCTGCTTATAAAGTGACTGTGGAAGAACATGTAATGTTGTAATAGGTGGTCCAGCCCACCTTACACTGATTGCGAGGGGGTGTTCCTAGCAGGCCCCTGCAATGTCACCCTCTGTGGGCTGGCCCAGCGTGTGCTCGGCCAGCACGTTAAATAATTAATAAAGGGCCCAGAGACCTGGGCGTGGTTCAGTTGAGATCTGGCCTCTAACTGAACACTGTGTGTGCGCCGTTCCTTTGTGTCCCGTGAGGCCCTGCACCCCGACACCACACTGGTGATGAGGGTAGTCTTCCCAGCTCGCCGAACCCCACCGCCCCCAACTACGCATGTGTCACACCTCTGCCTGCTGCCTGCTGCCGGCACCACCTTCATGGAAGGGCCCCTGCCGCGCCTCCCGCTCGGCCGGCGTTGCCCCGGTGTGCCTGCTCACGCACACACGCCATGGAAGGTCACCGTCTTCCGGCCTGACATCCCTGCTGTACCTCAATCATGGCTCCAGGTACCGCCGCTGCTGCCTCCAGAGTGCTGCTGCCCTGAGCGCCGCTGTCCGGTGAAGCCTTTAGCCGCGCGAGCTCCGTAGCAGCCTCCGCGGACCTCGCCTGTTGCTGCGGCCCTGATCTCCACCAGCTCACAGTCTGTGCCGGTGAGTGCGCCCCCACGGACTGGACAATCCCGCGTTTCTGGACACACCCCTCACTGTTCTGCCCATCAAGATGCGGTGTGGCCCCCAGCTCAGCCCCCGCATTGCAGAGAGGTAGTTTGGCTGCATGGTGCCCATAACCAGTGACTTAGACACAACTCCCTGCGCCAACTGTGCTTCTGCGCCACCATTCTGCCTAGCATAAGCGAAGCACCACCTGCTCCACACCCCGGCGCTGCATCTGGACTACGCCCGCAGTCACACCTAAGGCATACCTGCCCACTGCTACCCCTCTTGCCGCCACAGCTCGCCCACTAGGCATCAGGCCTGTCTACGGAACCCTCTAGGGACCGTTGCGTTGGTCGCGCCGCTGGCCCACACCTCTGCCGTCGCCATCATGTCTACAGTGCCCCCGCTAGAACCCTTCGCCATCAACAGGCCCCCACCGTCCCAGGCGGCGCGCTGGAAGGGCCGGGTTGAGCATCTCGAGAACGTCTTTGAGGCCGCCGAAATCGCTGCACCGAGGAGACGACACATGTTGCTACACCTGGGCGGTGCTGACATTCATAAGATTTCTAAATGCTTCAGAGAGGCTGGCCCACCCAGAAACTACGCCACGCTGCGCGACGCCATCATGGCCTACTTTGAGCCTTTCGCCTGCCCCGACTACCAGCGCTTCCTGCTCCGCCAAGCCTACCAACTTCCTGAGGAGTCCGTAGACATCTTCTATGCCAGACTCCAAGAGCTAGCAAGCACCTGTATGCTTCCTGACGAAGATGATGAGATCCGTGCCCAATTCATCCAGGGCTGTGCGTCGGTCAAACTGCGCAAGCGCATTCTACAGGAAGACAACATGCCGATGACAGAAATTTGGAGACTCGCCGCTCCAAAGAGCTGTCGAAAGCCAGGGCCGCGCATATGAACACCAAGCTGATGGGCGCAGTAAAAGAGGAACCAGTGTGCGCCCTTCGCACCGTTGTCCAAGAGCGGTGACCCAGAGCCGCCCGGCCGAAGTATACTGCGTCCTCACAGGCCCCCTCAGTCGCTCCTGTGGTTGGTGCGGAGGCCCGTCCCCTCACGAAGGAGCATGCACCGGCAAGGGAAAATCTGCAGTGCCTGTGGGAAGGTAAATCATTTCTCAAAAGTGTGTCTATCCACACCAAGAAGAAGACAGAGTGGCCCACCTTGGAGAGTGTGTGCAATTGAACCGTCCCCCGGGGGTCCAGCCAGCAGCGACATGGACGATGATGACGCAGATGCGGCCACCGTGCACGTAGTCAGAATGCTAAACGCCCTCTCAGCTGCTCAGCCTGCCGCACCAATGTGTGACGTCAAGGTTCAGGTCCAGACAGTATGTGCCCTTATAGACACTGGAGCCACCATCAACCTCATGGCAGCCAACGTTTACAGGAGCCTACCTAGTTCTCCAGTACTCCGCCCCACCCGGGTGCAAGTCTATGCCTATGGCACCAGAACTCCACTCAGACTGTGTGGCGTATTCCACGCCAACCTGTCCCACGATGTTGCCCGCTAACAGGCCGAAGTGTATGTGTCCCAGGAAGCATCCGGATTTCTGCTTGGCTGCAAAACCACTCAAGACCTCAATTTGATTCACTTTGCGTTCATAGTTCATGCTCACGGCCTAGACGGCCTGCTGGACTAATTTGAAGGCCTGTTCGGAGGGATCGGATGCCTGAGAGGCCAGGCGATTCATCTGGATATTGACCAGTCCATGCCCCTGTTGCTCTCCGCCACCGGAGGATAGCATTTCATCTTGGCCCCAAAGTGGAAGCAGAGCTGCGACTGATCTAGAGAGCCGGGATCGTAGAACGGGTACGTGGCCCCACCCCCTGGTTGTCACCCATCGTCGTTGCAAAGAAATCAAAGCAACCCGATGCTGTCCGCATCTGTGTGGACATGAGGATCCCCAACCTAGCTATCAAGCGCAAGCGCCACCTAACCCGAACCATAGACGACATCATTGGAGAGCTGTCAAGCTCCACGTGGTTTTCCAAAATGGACCTCCGCTCGGGATACCACCAGGTCCTGCTCCATCCAGATTCTCGCCCCATCATGACCTTCTCCACATATGCAGGACTATGATGATACACCCGGTTAAACTTCGGGATTTCCAGCGCCGTGGAGGTGTTCCAAAACATAATCAAGAATGTCCTCCAGGGGTTAGACGGTGTCCTGAACGTCAGTGACGATATTCTCGTGGATGCACCTAGTCTGGAAGAACACATTCAACGCCTCCATGCAGTGTTCACTCGACTCCGAGACAGCGGACTCACCCTCCACCGCGAAAAATGCGAGTTCCTAAGAAAATACATCAGTTTCTTCGGATACCGATTTTACGACAGGAGTGTTGGCTCCAGACAAAGTAAATTACATTCAAAGTGCTCCTGCCCCGACGTCCGTGTCCGAAGTCCGCAGCTTCCTGGGCATGGTGACATACTGCGGACGCTTCATTCAAAACCTGTCAGATCTGACGGGCCCTCTACAAGACCTCACCAAGTCCACCAGTCAATGGGTGTGCGGAGCGGAGCAAGACAAGGCATTTCAGAG
This sequence comes from Lissotriton helveticus, assembly GCF_964261635.1. Lineage (NCBI taxonomy): Eukaryota > Metazoa > Chordata > Amphibia > Caudata > Salamandridae > Lissotriton > Lissotriton helveticus. Next base: position 668,209,676 of record NC_136063.1, read on the forward strand.
AACCAAGGCTGCCCTATCCGCCGACACTACGTTGGCATATTTCGACCCCAGGCACGAGTCCCAGCTAGTAGTAGATGCCAGCCCTACAGGTCTCGGTGCGGTACTTGCCCAACGGCAGTCCTGTGGAGAGTGGGCCCCTGTTGCCTACGTCAGCAGAACTCTTACACCCGTGGAGCAGCGCTACTTTCAAATCGAAAAGGAGGCCATAGCGATCCTGTGGGGTTGTCGCCATTTCCACATCTATCTGTACGACACCCGTTCGCGGTAATAACTGACCACAAACCCCTCATTCCACTATTCCAAGGGTCTTCTTCACGCCCACCTCCGAGAATAGAGAAGTGGGTGTTGCAACTTCAAGAATTCCAATTTACGGTGGAGTACAGACTGGGCACCCGCAATCCCGCAGACTTCTTGGCCCGCTAGACCAGTCACAGAGCCAGAAGCGGCAGAAGCCATCGCCACCGAAGAGTATGTGCGAATGATCATTGAAAGTTCTAGACCTCTCCCTATGTCGCTGGAAGAAGTCGTGCAGGCTACAAAAGATGACGACTGCCTCTAGATAGCCATCAGAGCGCTTTCCTCAGGAGATTGGAAGCCACTCCAATGCCCGTCTCCTTTCCAAACGACGGAAGTTCAGACCACGCTGAAAGCCCTATACCAGGTGCGTAACGAACTGTCAGTCTCCAATGAATGCTGTCTCCTGAGAAGTCCTCGCCTTGTCCATCCCAAGCGCCTGACTCACCAAGCCGCTCTCCTGGCACATGGCGCCCACCAAGGGATCGTGAAATCAAAAAAACGCCTAAGGAGCAAAGTTTGGTTCCCCGGCTTGGACCAGCAAGTGGAGGCCATCATCCAGCGCTGCCCAGTGTGCCTAACAACAGGCCTCCCCAATCGACCAGCACCGATAACCACTGAAGCAGGTCCCTCCTCTCCCCTGGAAAGAGCCAGTGCGGACTTCGGCAGTCTCCCTGGAGGAAAGTACATGTTGGTTGTGGTCGATGACTTTTCCTGATATCCTGAAGTGGAGATCCTTGCATCCACAGCAGCGGGAGACGTCACCCCGAAGCTAGAAAAAATAATGGCAACCCACAGCCTGTTTGGCGAACACTGGATGGATAATGGACCACCATTCACCAGCACCGAGCTCTCCGAGTACCTTTCATCCCACCGAATCAAGCATCGCTGGATAACGCCTAGGTGGCCACAGGGGAACGGAGAAGTGGAGAGGTTAATGCTCACACTGAACAAAACCATCCAGATAGCGGTGTCTGATGGTCGAATCCTAGAACATGCCATATACCAGTTCCTTCGAGAATACCTCCTCACGCCGCATTGCACCACCGGGATCTCTCCGAGCCGTCTCTGTTTCGGCAGAGTAGTGACAGACACCATTCCGCATCACCCGGTATGGACTGAGTCCCCAAATCCTCCGAACTAGTCAATGGCCCGGCGTACCAGAACCAATCAAGCAGCATCCAGGCGAAGGCGAGCCGATGACAGTCCCATTGCTGTTGGCGGTCGTGTACTAGTGCGTGACTGTCACCCAGGAGGAAAGTTTAGATTGCCCTTTGAACTGGATCCATGGACAGTGATAGAAGTCAAGGGCACAATGGTAGAAGCATCTCAAGGTGCTGAAAAGGTGACTCGGAATGTATCATTCTTTAAGAAGATTCTGGCCAACGAGTTTGAAGAATTCACTGCACCCGACATGCTGTGCTCCCCGAAACCAGATAACCCTCTGGAACCAAGCAGAGCCAACAACTGCCCCCCGACCATGCCTGGAAATGGTGGACGAGCCACCCTTGTCCTTGAAGAAGTCCAAGACCAAGAGCCTCGAAGCAGCCAGTCGGCGCCAGTAGACAACGGTCCTACGAGTGCACCTCTGAGCCCTCCAGATCGAGGCAGCCAAGGTCGGTACAGCCTGCAGCCCCATCCGAGGCCGTCCCAGAGGTACCAGGACTTTGTGGCCCGCTGCCGGCCCTTGTGAGACGGAAGCAGAGAAGATTCTGGCTACTCAAGTAAGACTGTTCCATAAGTGTCTTTACTATCAGAGACTGATGATAACCGTTAAAAAAGTTTATGATGTTCTCTCTGTGTTTGTTTCATTTGCTCTTTGGGTAAAGGAGGAATGTAATGTTGTAATAGGTGGACCAGCCCACCTTACACTGATTGCGAGGGGGTGGTCCTAGCAGACCCCTACAACGTCACCCACTGTGGGCTGGCCCAGCGTGTGCTCGGCCAGCACGTTGGATAATTAATAAAGGGCACAGAGACCTGGGCGTGGTTCAGTTGAGATCTGGCCACTAACTGAACACTGTGTGTGCGCGCCAGTCCTTTGTGTCCAGCGAGGCCCTGCGCTCCGACACCACAGAAAATTAGGGCCCGGGGCCTCCTCTTTTCAGCTCCTGCAGATAATTATTTCCTCCTCTCCGAATGAAAACTCTTTGAAAAAAGCCTCCCCTTCCAATTTTTTTATGCCATCTTTTGGGGGATCCTTAGTTACAACAACACTCCCATACATTTCCTCTGATTAACTTGTCTACATGGCTTCTGAAATAATTGACAACGATAAATTAGTTGTCGAACTACCAGAACGATTCACTAATTTCCCAAAATCTCTGGTATCCTTTCACTTGGAGGCAAAGAGGATTTTTCACGAATACTGGTCTACTTCTGTTTTCGCTGAGATCCATGCAGCATTTTTGTTTAGCAATCTTAACATTGATAAGACCTTGTTCTGTGTACTCTAGAGAGTTATTTCTCAGCATCTGGTATTAATTGGGCTGATGTTTTCCTGTGCCAAATTGTAGTACTTCTTGCCCTGTGACAGCAAGCTTGACTTTCCAGCAGAAGCTTTGAAAATTGAACCCACTATTCTAGGGGATTAATAGTTGTTTCGCATAATTCCTCCTGTAGGAGTCTGGCTTGATGCTCTACTTTATCGATGCAGGCTACCGACCACCGCAGTTTTTTATAGTTGGTCCTTAAGGGATAGCCGATGTCAGGTAAATCTTGTTCGTGCTAGGAAACTTTCAAATGTAGTTGAATAATTTGTGGTTGTTGACCATTTTCTAGCCTATTTTACAACTTGTAATTAGTCACCATGTGAAATAAGGGGAGAGACACTAAAGTGTAAAATATGACTGATTGGGAACTTGCTGAGTGATGCGTTGCATGCGCCGGAATATCTGGGACCTTCTGGCTGTTCAGGGCTCCCAGGCCTAGATTCTCCAAATTGCTTGTAATTGCTTCCTGTGTGCATCTTTCCTATGTATAATTATGAGTAAGTATGAAATATTGGAATATGCCGGATCTGAGTTGCTGTATCCACTGTGTGATTCCTGGACACCACCTGGAGCAGGTTCATATTGAAATCGCCGGTCATAAGAATATGAAGCACTGGATTGATTGTAGATTGATTAGTTATAAAACCCAATAAAGTTTCAATGTTTGTTAACTTTTGATGGATATAAATATTAATTATCAAAAAGGGGAGCGCGCCTGATAAAGTATAAGCCCAGACCTTTAACGCTTGCACATTGGGATGGTCAATGTTGATCTCCTCTATTCTAACATTAAGATGGGCCGCTACATATAATGCCAGGCTTCTGCAAAAATGACCAATTGTTTTTGTTTCAATCTCTGGTTTACTAAAAACACAAGTATGCTGGGAGAGCCATCACATCTTAGACCCACGTTTCTTGCAATATCACCATTCAAAATGATTTGATAAAGTTTAAAAAATCCTCGTCGTCATTAGAAATTCCTGTGGTTGACTAACAGCCTGATGATTATACAGTCACTTGTACAAGTTCTTATGTGAGCCCAACAAAAATCAAAATGTCTTTTGTCTTGGAGAAAACAAGTACTCCAAATTCAAAACTATGTAAATCCCGACCCCAACTCCCACATCTCCACCCACAACAACAACCAAGTCCCACACACCAAATCAAAAGTTAAAAAAAGGGACAGAGGGAACTAGTCATGGATTGTCAGGCTCAGGAGCTCATTGAGGTGCCTCTCCATTTGTCTCTGCCCGGCTTCCATTTTCACCAGCCTTGAAAGGACACAGCGTAGTGAAGTGCGTCTGAGAGGAGCCAGCAGTGAATGGTGATGAATGTGATTGCTGGTAGGCAGCTGCAAGCGGACTGCGGCACCCATGTTGTGCATGGGAAGAAGGTGTAGGTGCTGGGTCTGGGGCCCTGGGCAGCTGCCTCCTCCTCCAGGGCCACAAGCCGCTGGTACTTGGCCCTTCCAGGCTGCCACATCCAAGCTTATCCATCCTGGAGAGATGAACGATGGTGACCAGATGTAGCAAGAAAGAAAAAAGACAACTGTTAAACAAATGCTCTGCGCAAAAGACTTGTTTAAAATTATGTAGTGGATGGCACAGTATCCGTTTATTGATGGTCCCCTAGGGCCATTCGATTTGATACTATTAGAGTCTATTTGTAAAACAAGAAGGGAGTTTCCCCAGGACTAAATGTCCCAGTGAGTGACACGGAGGAAGAAGCAATTTAGAAAGAAAGCTTTTCTTTCTTTAGAAACCCCTCACTCACCACCCTGGGTGGTGACATGCTTCATCATCGGGGTCCACCCAAGCGGCCGAGTGCCACTCGGGTGTGCTTCGACGCCTGCGACTGCAGCGGAGCTGTTTTTTTGTGTGACAGTGTGTTCAGTGAGTGATTTTAAAATCATCTTAGTTATGATCCCTAACTTTATTCTGGAGTCACAAGATAGGTTAAAAACAGGTGTGATACTCAGTGTATGGTTAGATTGACCAACAAGTATCAGTAAATTAAAGTGAAGATTTTGGTCAACATGTTTCTACCTAGTGTTGCTATTTGCAAGGTATTCGTCAGGACCAAGTGTGAAACGGTAGGTCTACTCACTCTAAGGCGTACCCTTTCCTGATTCGCAGAAAAACGGGATCCTTTGGAGCTCCGACTTAGGTAGTCCAGCGAGCAGAGTGACTGTATGACACTGTTCAAACAGCTAGCCCCTCCAATGTATCCATGAGGCTTTTGTACAACAAATTTGTCAAGCTTCTAAACGCACACAGAGTGCTGTAAAAGTGCCCTATCGTGAGTATACGATCGGGTTTTTCAGCGAATGGTGAGTGAGGGGTTTCTAAAGAAAGAAAAGCTTTCTTTCTAAATTGCTTCTTCCTCCGTGTCACTTACTAGGACATTTAGTCCTGGGGAAACTCCCTACTTGTTTTACAAATAATCGATCCAGGGGACCGGGAGTGTTCTCCCCCTACTTCCCTTACTCTCTCTTGTGTTTATACAGCGATTAGAGTCTAGCCACCTGTACCCACATATGCCTCATAAAACTAAAGGCAAATGGCCAATGCTTTAAATGTCTGAGAGGCAAAATAAACACAGAAGACCATCAGTTTTAAAACCTGCAGGTTTTTTTCTTTTGAAGGATTTCCTAGCAAAGTTCTTATATGGTGTGGGGGTTCATGAATTAGGACCATTTGCTATTGAATGGTCTAGTTGTAGCTACAGTAATGGTTCTGGTATGCTGTTTTGATCAGACAACTTGATTTTTCTTCTAGCATCCTTAGTCTGACCTTTTCCATTGCATTTTCATAGAACAGTCCACTACAAACTATTCAAAGTGATCTGACCTTTGTCTCCGCAAGGGGAAGCCTGTTGGTCTTGGGTCAATGGGCCATTTGTAGGTGGGTTAATACCGGTTGGTTACCGACCGGCATTTCACTTTTTCTAATGTTGGTGGCTGGATTTAAGGATTCGGTAATGTACCAAATCGGTAATTTAAGGAATCGGTAAATTACCGAACCCGTAAAAATACCGAATCGGTAAATTACCGAGTCCTTAAATCCTATGTAGGGAGCATTCAAGTGAGTGCATTTTTGATTTAAGGATTCGTTATTTACCACCAACTACAAGTTGGTGGTAAATATCAAAAACCTTTAAAAAAGCAATTTTGTGCTATTTTAAAAGTGCCATGTGGCAGACATACATGCCCTTAGTGGTACAAAAGGGGGGTGGTGATGGACGGAGCATCTGAACCAATCAAACACTCACACCCAGTCAACAGATCTGGGTTAAATCTGTCACCGTTCTTTAGCCCACTCTGCCACCCCAGTTCAGACATGGCCATATGCAAATCAGTCTGACCCTGTGCCTCATGGGAACAGTCCAGCCCAAACTGCCAAGCCATGCCTTCCCTGGACCGGAAACAAGCTTCCCAGGACCGGTTTCTGGCATTTCAGCCGTCTTCAACCAGGCTTGCTTGAATCCAGTGGCACAGTGAGCAAGGGACTCACGTCTGAGCATACCCTGCCAACTTATGGCGAGCAAAGTTGTACAAAAGGGGGGTGGTGATGGACGGAGCATCTGTACCAATCAAACACTCACACCCAGTCAACAGATCTGGGTTAAATCCATCACCGTTCTTTAGCCCACTCTGCCACCCAAGTTCAGACATGGCCATATGCAAATCAGTCTGACCCTGTGCCTCATGGCAACAGTCCAGCCCGTACTGCCAAGCCATGCCTTCCCTGGACCGGAAACAAACTTCAGAGGATCCGTTTCTGGTATTTCAGCCGTCTTCAACCCAGCTTGCTTGAATCCAGTGGCAAAGTGAGCAAGGGACTCACGTCTGAGCATACCCAGCCAACTTATGGCGAACAAAGTGGTACAAAAGGGGGGTGGTGATGGACAGAGCATCTGAACCAAGCAAACACTCACACCCAGTCAACAGATCTGGGTTAAATCCATCACCGTTCTTTAGCCCACTCTGCCACCCCAGTTCAGACATGGCCATATGCAAATCAGTCTGACCCTGTGCCTCATGGGAACAGTCCAGCCCGAACTGCCAAGCCATGCCTTCCCTGGACCGGAAACAAGCTTCCGAGGACCGGTTTCCGGCATTTCAGCCGTCTTCAACCCGGCTTGCTTGAATCCAGTGGCAAAGTGAGCAAGGGACTCACGTCTGAGCATACCCTGCCAACTTATGGCGAACAAAGTGGTACAAAAGGGGGGTGGTGATGGATGGAGCATCTGATCCAATCAAACACTCACACCCAGTCAACAAATCTGGGTTAAATCCATCACCGTTCTTTAGCCCACTCTGCCACCCCAGTTCAGACATGGCCATATGTAAATCAGTCTGACCCTGTGCCTCATGGGAACAGTCCAGCCCGAACTGCCAAGCCATGCCTTCCCTGGACCGGAAACAAGCTTCCGAGGATCGCTTTCTGGCATTCCAGCCGTCTTCAACCCGGCTTGCTTGAATCCAGTGGCAAAGTGAGCAAGGGACATGTATGTGTGCCACATGTGCAGATATGCATGATTCAGGGGTGCAACAGGGTGTCAATGTGACACCCTGCCACCCTTGAATATGTTCCCCTATTACCGATTCGGTATTTACTGAATCGGTAATAATGAATGGCTTCCCATTCATTCCTAAGGGCCTTCCGGGCCATAGAAATGAATGGGAATTACCGAATCGGTAAATACCGAATAGGTAAAACCAAATATTTCCAAATCCGTAAAATTTACCGAATTTTTACTTACATACTATTTACCGATTTTTAAATACCGAATCGGTAAAATTTGCTATTTAAGAATCGGTAAATAGAGATTACCTACATATGGCCCAATGTCTTTTGATTTTCCATAAATAGCTTGTCATACAATATGTCACCAGGAATTGCCAAACAAGAATCCTTGTGTTGCTATGTGCATGTTATTTTTGTTATCACACTCATCTACTAGGAGTACAGAGGGATTTACAGGACCAGGTCGCCCTCCACTCAATCAATCGAAAAGACAACAAGACCTAGTCCGCAGGGCAATCGTTTAGTGTATATCTGTGGGTATAAGTGGATATGTCTACAGATCTTTCCACCACACCTTTGAGTTTACCAATAGGTGTATTACTCCAGATGCTTGCCAATAAGTCATAAAAGTAGCCAATCTCTGATACATCTAACTTTAGACAACACAGGACATACATTCACAAGAGAGACGACACATGAAAAAATGTGTGAATAGCTAGAAGACACCTCACGGGCGCACCACCATTGGGGCCCCTGGTTGGTACTCACCAGGGTGGCCCTGTTCTCATCATTGGTATCAACTAGCTTAACAGAAACGTGACCGAAAATATATCACTGGCAAAATATATCACTGGCAAAGGACTCCTCGGCGTCTCCTCAGCACCGGATCCGGTGCTGAGGAGACGCCGAGGAGTCCTTTGCCAGTGATATATTTTCACGGGAGGACAGACTGCACTTACCGAGTGGGAGTGAGTCCCCGACTTTTCAAAACTAATGAATATATCGGTATGAAAGTCGATGCTATAGCCAGCACCCAAACCACAGTACCTTGCTGGCAGTGGCTTTTTTTAAAAAAACATCTGTGCCCTGAAGAAATTGCCTGAATGTTGACCATGGCAATGAAACATGTCGGCAGCGAGTTGTAAGCGAATCGATAGGGAGTATTCGCTTCTCTCTTTGTTTTATATATGTGTCTACTGTTAGCGGACAGGAGAATACAAATAAAGAGGTTCATATTCTTGTGCGCTCAGTATTTGTTTTGTTATATGTTGAACGTTGTTAGTCCTTGTCACATATAAGTTTGTGTCCACTGCACCATTCACTGTCTTTTTCCTTTGGGAGTCGGTCACGTTTCTGTTAAGCTAGTTGATACCAATGATGAGAACAGGGCCACCCTGGTGAGTACCAACCAGGGGCCCCAATGGTGGTGCGCCCGTGAGGTGTCTTCTAGCTATTCACACATTTTTTCATGTGTCGTCTCTCTTGTGAATGTATGTCCTGTGTTGTCTAAAGTTAGATGTATCAGAGATTGGCTACTTTTATGACTTATTGGCAAGCATCTGGAGTAATACACCTATTGGTAAACTCAAAGGTGTGGTGGAAAGATCTGTAGACATATCCACTTATACCCACAGATATACACTAAACGATTGCCCTGCGGACTAGATTTTTGTTATCACCTCAGGGCTATTTATTCTTTGACTCCCTCAGCTATAATGTACATCCTTTTGATAAAATGCCGTGCTGGATATTATATAGCTAGGTCTAGGCGTTATTATGATCATATGTTGTGTACAACAGAGTGCCCATCTTCTAAATAAGTGATGCAATTGCATTTAGTACTTGCTTATTAACTAAAAAGTAACTTAACCACAGATACTTTGTGTGGAAATTGAAAAATAAAAACAAATTACCCCTCATTAAGGAGAAAGGGATTATGCACTATGGAGTACAAGTATTCTCTCTCTTGTTGTACTACATTAAATAATCATAAACCATTAACAGTAGGTAAACCCGGTTGAGACCAGGGTAATAAGTATATGCAACAAGTAACAGTGTCTAAACTGGTAATATTGTAAGACACATTTTAGGAACATTCATAATAGTTGCAGAGAAGAACAAGAAAAAACAACACAGGGAGACATCAAAGAGGTATGCAATAATTGCTGAGAGCAGTTTATACACACAAAGATAAATGCGTTGAAGAGGAAGCACTGTATTACATTAAATGAAATGTAGCCTGTACCACTTGTGAAAAATTGTGTATGTGAGAAATTAAACGGTGCAATGTGAGAAGTTAAAGTTGCATGAGACGCTGCAAAAGAAACAGTGATAATAACATTTACAAAGGACCATTAATAGTGGTCCAAGAATGGCTTAGCGATGGATAAAAATGCGCCAAGTAATTGTGCTAAGAAGTCAACGTCGTTTCGACCTGATATCAATACAGGTCATCATCAGGACCAGATTACACTAATTTTGTAGTGCTGCTAACTTTTAATCGAGGAGGTGCAAAGGTGTGAGACACCAAGCAGGGTGATCTGCACAGCAATTAGCTAGTAGGTCAAAGGAGAGTCCAGACGATGGTCGGTACGTCTATGCATTCATCGATGAAGTGGGTATGTGATGAGTACAGGTCCAGTTATGCAAATCAATAGAGGAGTGTGTGGAGCAAGAAACCGGGTGGATGACTCCGAGGTATCTTGAAATGTGTGGGGGTGGGAAAGCGATAAGTAGGACGAGATCCACCGGTGGCAGTAGATGCAGAGTAACAGGAGGTGCTACAGGGGTTATGCGTACCAAGGCCGGCGTCCAGGAGATTGAGCGTCTGACGTATGCATCATTCAAGGGATTCGACAACCTGAGTGGCTCCACCGGGGGTGTCAGGGGCCATCGGGAGACTAGGTTGCAGTGTCGTGAGTCCAAGCATGTATACGATTTCAATCAAAATTAAATAATGGTGGTATGCCTAAGCTGGTGCCCTAGTTGTGCCCGTAGTCTCTGCAGTCTGCAGCTGGAACAGCTGCAATAGACTATTATCTTATTTCAATGGCCCTGCTCTTCTATAAAATGCCTTTCAATTTTACCCTTACTACAATGCAGACAGGGCCGGACTGGGAACAAAAACCGGCCCTGGCAAAGTGCTTGCCCAGCCCCCTCCCCCTCACCCGCCCCGAAGTGGGCCGTTGGGTGTGCGACCAAGCTCTTTGCGGGGGCCGGTTTTCAGCCAATTTTGTTACAGGGCCGATTTTGCAAAAACGGTCCTGTAACAAAAACCGCCCCCAGGGGCCCCAAACCGGCCCCCACCCTTGCGCTGCACGGGGGGATTGCCCGGTGCCCACAACGGCCAGGCAGATGATTAATATGAATGATACACATACCTTATAAAATAAATCAATCATGCGGACATTTTATCTGCCGCAAGTAGACAGCTGTAATCCACACGTTGGAAGCAGCATTTGCAACAGTGGTGTTGTCTGGAGTGTTGGCTGATCACCGCACACTGCGGCTCGCACTTGTGTATGCTTTGGCCCTCACAGTAGGAGGGACTGCAGGATCGGGTGGCTCGCATCTAGAAACCACACAAACAAGGAGATGCCTCCCAAGACAAACCGCTCAGTGCGAGCGAAATGTGCAGATGTGAACATTACTGCCATGAGAGCATTAGCATTGGCTAATGAATACAACATGGCTTTGCAGCTCTCCAAGGCTGGGAAATCAGGAGCCAATACCATCAACACTACCAAAACTAATAATAAAGAACCTGGAAAAGGAAAGCAGAGTCTGGATTTTGTTAAATTGGGAGATGGAAAGATGGAAAACTTCAATGCCAAACACTACATGGAGAAAGTCAGGACCCCTAGAATAGTCAGCTGGAGCATCAGCAGTACCAGCAACAACTGCAGAGTATTACAGAATTTTTTCCTGCCATCGTGACTACTGCTGGAAATCCAGCAACAGGAACATCAGGAGGCTGCATCCCGAATGACCCACAAAGTGACGTTGGTAGCTCGGAGAAGACCAAGCTTGGAGGGGAATGCTCTCCAAGTAATGTGGACACAAAGGCTGCAGGACAAGCTGGACCTGCGAGGCCTCTGGTAAGCCCTATTTCTGAATCTGCTACAAGGGGTATTGGTAGATATCGACAATCATAAATATGTAGCTCCCTCACTACAAATAGCACCAATAGATACTACTAGGATGCACTGTCCTGAAGATGACTCACCCCCCAGCCATCACGAAGAGTGGCTTAGAGCAATATGGATACTCATGTTTTAGTTGAGAGGGCAATGGCCTTAATTGGCTGGAAGACTCTCAGGAGTTGGGGGACAAATTATTCTCGCTCACAGATGGCTCCGATATTAGCTCTACAGATTCAGAGCTGGGAGTATTACTCAGTCCTCTAGCACAAGCTCAGGTAGCTAGCGGGCAGGCCCCGGAAGAGTGGTGAGAAAGAAAAGGCATTCCAAAAGGAGCACGGATGTCCAGCCTCTAGGGTTAGCAGCAGACGGAGCATCCAAACATGGGTCAAACACTGGCCTGAAATGGGATTATTCAGCAACACAGAGAGATTATTCCAAGCCTTTGGTGCAGGAAGATGCCGATAATGAGACGAAGACAATACCAACTGAAGAGCCCTCTCTGAAACTGATTTAAGAGTCTATCAAGCAGCTCCAAGAAGAGACCCAAGCAGATGGGGGAAAAAATCAGCTGGCAACTAAAACACTGCAAGAGGCAGTTAGAAAGAGGGCATGTGCTGCAGAAGAACGCACAGCTACCCTAGAAAATGACTTTGCCAGAGCTCAAACTCAGACAGAGGAGCAAGGTGCACAGACTACTGATATCCAATGGAAACTAGAAAACTTTTTTAAAAAGCAGCGCAGATCTACTTGAGAATCCTATGCATCAAAGAAGAAGCTGAGGGGAGTAACATTTGAACTTATTTGCTGAACTTGATGAAAGGAGATTTCCCAGAGCTCCAACAATCGAATTCGGACTTTGAAATTCAGCACGTGCATCGGTTCCCACTTAGCTTGAAGAAATCAAATCAACGACACGTGTACGAGAAGATGCGAAACCAAGAGCTGTCATGATCTATTTTGGGAAATACCTGCTCTGAGAAGCAGTGTCTGCAAAGGATTTTCTCAATGCTAAATGGACTTAGGAGGGTCAATCCTTTTTTGCCAAACCAGATGTTTGCCATACCTCTGTTGAGAGACGATGGGGGCTCAGCCAATTGATTCAACCATGTCTGGCGCTTGGAGCAGAAGCATACTTAATGAACCCGGCTAATATAAAAATTATATTCAGGAATAGAATAAGAGTCTTTACTTCAGAGATACAAGCAAAAGAGTACATAGAAAAAATGGAAGAGCTTAGGTTCTGTAGCTACTTTTCAGTCGTTTTTTTTCTGGTCTCGTACCTAGTGCTTGACCTGAGTCGTATGAAAACTAAGGGTAATTTCTAAATTAGAGGTAAAAATGTGTTAAGGCCCGGATGATGGTTGGGGTCCCGACCACAGTTCTCATCACCTAGACCTTTCGGTTTGTTTGTCTCACGGAGTGTAGGAGAGTAGGATCTGCTTACTATGGTTACCCCCACTTTTTGATGGTGTTTCACTGTTTTTCGACTTTAGTCTGGCTGGGGCCCTGCTATTCAGGACCCCAGCCTAGCTGCTTCCTCTCTAAATTGATTACATGTACTTTAGGTACACTCCAGATTAGTTACTGGGTTACCCTTGTGAGTCCCTAGTGTATGGTACCTTAGGTACTAAGGGCATAGGTACCACAGAAGCCTACCAGGGGCTGAAGCATGTATTGTGCCACTCCTGTGAAGCCTTCCAAAATGGCACCACAGGTCAGCTACTGCAGCCTGGGTAAGGTGGTGCATGCACCCCTTACTAAGATATAGATTACCTATATCTACCTTTAATCACTGACACATATAAACCTATAAGTCACTCCTATGGCAGGCCTTATCAATCCTGAAGGCAGAGTGCTTGCTTTTGTGTGAGAGGGTGCCCATGCATGAGCAGGACCCCTATCTATTCTCTGAGGCTGTTGTGTGATGCAGCCTGACCATATACTCTTAAGTGCTAATTTACTGTGTGCTAAATAAGTTTACTGAATGTACTTTTGCCTCTAGCCTCATAAAGAGACTGGAGGGATGTGTTTATAATAAATACATATTTTTATATATGTACCTGGTGTGATGTTCCTTTCATTTGGCCATTCATGAGATTATAGACTGGTAAAACAAACTGCTTTACATTCCTTCAAGACTTAGCCTGAACGCTACTCGCCACAGCTACCACTAGGAGAGCTTTCTATATAGGTTATCTTTAAACCTACCATCAATAAGGTTTGTTTGGACTGGTGCAAGGAGCCCACTAGAATAGTGGACAGCATATTCCAGGCCAACTTCTCACAAGGAGTAGGTGGATGGAGGGGCTTGAGTGGATTCAAGAGTTCGAAGGAGGGGATGGGTCTGGTGGGACACTTAGGTCGGTGAAAAAATGGGGGAAAACACTGTTACATGGGGAAATCAAGGGGCTAGGGGAGAGAGGGAGGATGAGTTGGAACAGTATCAAACAGCATAATTAAAATTAAAATTGCGACAGTAAATATATGTGGGTTGAATATTAACGGGAAGCAACGAAAATTTAAAGAAAATGTAAGAGTTCTGCATGCCTATATAGTGTGCCTGCAAGAGACGCACATTGAGGGAGCTAGAAAAAATTTATTAGAGCAGAAGGGGTATAAGTTAGCTACATATACCACATTAGGAACAAGAACCAGGCCATCTTGGCTCTTAAGGGAGGTATGACAGTTAAAAAGTGTGTATCTGACAGAGTTGGCTGCTGGGCAATCGCGGAATGCCATTACTTTGAGTTTAAATATACTATCTGCTCTGTCTACGGTGGATGACCCTGACATATCTGAATTTCTCAATACAGAGCTCACTAGGTGGCCAAAACCGATAATACTCTGTGGCAAGTAGCCCATCAAAGGCCTGTATGGATTATGGAATGGGAGACTCAGCAAGTATGCTGGTCTAAGAAATAAGGTTTATAGAGCGCTTACACACCTGGTACAAGATAATGGGCTTATAGAAGTTTGGCCATATTTAAAGTCTCACGAGGGGGGTAGTACTTTTTTTTCTGCCCCACATAAAGTAGTAGGGAAATATTAACATCGGCCAGCGATAATTATCACTGGCCGTGCTTAGCGATAATTATATTAACGCAGGCTATCTCGGGTATTTATCGACATGGTAGAGCGAACTTAACTCTAGGGCGATAAAAATTCCAGAGATAGCGAGGTCATCACACTTTTGCAGGGAACATTTCTGGTTTTCCAGCAATGTTCCCTGCCCTTAAATGTGACATCTACCAGCATATGAAAGTTTCCACCATAGCCCACCCACCAAAGACATCTCTATTGATCTCTGACAATCCTCTCGCTTGTGTCTATTTGGACCAATGCAAACCCTTACACTCAGATGGGTCTAACAAGTATATCATGGTAGCAGTATAATCCTGCTCTCGATGTCTTGCAAGTCTTTATTGGGACATATACAGTAGCCAAGTTCCATTCGGACTAGGGTTCATCTTTCGCCTTCGGAGAAACCGTGGGGAAATTGGGTATGATTGTGCAGTTCTCCCCTCCTATCATCCAGAGGGAAACACAGCAGTGGAGAGGAAGAACTGACTGGGACTTCAAGCAGTTTTTAGCAGCTGGAGTACCATGTTCAGATAACAGTTGGGTTTACCACCTATATGGGGTCCAGAGGTCCAGAGAGCCCTAAATAATCTGCCTATGGATACCTGTTCAGGGTTAGGATGTGGGTTCCAGACCCTGATAGTCCCAGTAAAATGGAGGCGAAAATGCCTTTGATATCAGTGAATGGCCAGGTGGCCAACAGAATGCAGTCCTCTTCCTGCCCCAGTAAAAACAGCCAAAAATCTGGGGGTAATCTTTGACGAGGGTCTGACTTTTGATGCCCAGGTCAATCGTACAATTAGCACATGTTTTTAAATTCTAAGAACCCTAAGAAAGGCACTTCCCCTCATACCCTCAGAAGTGCCCACTATCATCGCTTTAATTACCTCTCGTCTTGATTACTGCAACACCATTTGCCTTAATATCACCACTGCATCTCTGAACAAACTCCAGATGGTACAGAACGCAGCAGCTAGACTGATTTTAAACATTCCCAAACATCAATCTGTCAGAGAAGGGATTCGTTCTTTACACTGGCTCCCAATTAAAGAGCACATTTCATTCAAGGTCCTAAGTGCAGTGTATAAGGCCATGCATTGCAATGGCCCGTTCCAACTCAAATCCTTGTTTCAATGGTATACTCCAGTGGGGACTTTGAGATCATCCACACAATTTAAACTGGTCGTGCCCAGACTTCATAGATTCGATTGGGGCGGTCGCTCCTTCTCGGTGGCCACTGCCAAGCTTTGGAACTTACTCCCCCCAGCCATTGCCAATGCAGCTCCCTTCTTGCTTTTAGGAAACTCCTGGAAACATGTTTATTCCCCTCCTAATCTGCTGTTGCGCTTCGCTTCCTTACTGTGCCTGCTTAGCGCCTTGATACCTACGGGTTTAGTGCGCTTTACAAATACTATCTTAAAGAAGCACCAGGAATATCCGGTTTGATTCCAAAGATTAGTGATCTGATCCAGGATAAATGTTGTGGAAAAGAAGGAATTCAGGCTCTCCTACAGAGCGCCTGTACATGTCCTGGCTGATGAAGGTACCAGCCTTGTACTTTTATCCCCTCCCCTTGCTGGTAGCAAACACAATAGATTTGTGTCTATTGATCTCACTAAACCCCATCATATGGCCTGTTCTACATATTAGAGCAGTGCTTCCAAGGATATGGAAGCCACTAAATCGCGTTCTTGGGAGTTTTGGTACACTACACCAGGAGTGATAAATAACTCTGTTAACATTCTGAGGAGGAAAATACCCCTGATTTGTTTGTGTCCTGAGGAAGGTGGTTTTTAAATTGAACTTCATACCACCTAAACGCGTCAACGCCAGCTCACTTGAATCCAACCACATGGAATCCTGGGAAGGAATAAATAGTTACCCTACCGGTTTATAAAACCGATGTGCAATGTTGGATCCGCTCATGTAACAGCTCATGTAGAACTGTGCAAAGAGGGTCCCCTGTGTTTATTTTATTATTTTTGGGTTTGATTTATTGCAGTGTTTTCACAGGATGTTAACACTAGTATGTATTGTACCAGTTTTTAAATTGCATGCAATGTATGACTTTTATTGATTCTTGGAATTGTCTTGTATTTTTATGAATTCTCTGGTATACAGAGTCTTTTCACTAAAAATAAAATAACTTTGAGTACACATCTCAATATGGAGTATATATTCAGTATCAAGTCCTCTTTCTTGGATAGAACTTAATGGTTTAAGCATGGTGTACATGGTGTGAAAGTAAGTGGACTTGTTGGTGCTATTTTTCTATCCAGGGGAACCTTTATTTCTCTACTACTCAGTACTTAGGCCAACATATCCAGATGGTGTCTGTGGACTCGCACAGTTTTGATGTATATGCTGTACAACACATGGACAATTGTACTGAGAAAGTATTATTATATGACAACACCAACTCACAGACCAAGATGGACACTCACACAATAATAATAATAATAATAATCCACATTTGTAAAGCGCACAATCACCCGTTATGGTCTCTAGGCGCTGGGGGCCGTCGGGAAGATTAAGCGAGCTATTGCCCAGAGTCACATGGTGCTGGGCTAACCTGCCGCCGGAGCCAGGGATCGAACCGTGATCCCCAGATTCCAGCGTCAGTCGCCTTGGCCGCGGCGCCACACCCACTCACACAACAATTACATACCCATACAACTACTCATACACTCACTCACATATCCATACAGCTACTCACACACCTACTCACAGACCCACAAAATTGTGCCCACACCCACACAACCATTCACACACCCACTCAGAGACCCAGAGAACAAATCACTCATCCACTCACAGACCAACACGGGCATTTCCATACCCACTCACACACCCAATTACACACCCATACAACTACTCATACACCCACTCATATATCCATACAGCTACTTACACGCCTAAGTAGAGACCCATAAAACTGTTCACATACCCACACAACCATTCACAAACCCACTCATAGACCCAGAGAACAACTCAAATACCGACTCACATACCAACACAGGCATTCACACACCCACTCATGTACACACTCATACAACTACTCACACACCTACTCACACACCTGTCCAGTCACTCCCACACCCTCTAAATGACCCACAATACCACTAACATGCCCAATCAAAGACCCAAACAACCAGTCACTCATGCACTCACACGCCTACTCATATACAGAGTTACACATCCACACAAACATTCACACACCCCATACAGTCACTCATATACCTACTCACACACACATACCCCCACTCACATGCCCACACAGCCAGTCACATACACTGACGCACCCACCATACACTCACATACCCACTGAAACACCCACAGAAACACTCATGCACCCACTCATATACTCAGGTTACAGGGAAGTTATAGTTAGGAAATAGCATTAAAACATAGAGATTCATTTAAATAGATTTTAAAAACCTTACAAATTAACTGTAATCTGTGTGGGTGAGTAATTGACAGTTTGAGTGGCTGTTTTGGTGATTGAATGAGTATGTCAGTGCCTGTATGGATGAATGAGAGGCTGTATGGGTAGGTGACCGGATGTGTGAGTGACTATGTATGCTTGATTTTGTGTCTGAATGGCTGTATGAGTGAGTGACTGAGTGTGTAAGTGGCTGTATAGATAAGTGAGTGGTTGTTTGAGTGGATGTTTGTTTAAGTGAGTTTGTATGTGAGTGGCTTAATTGGAGAGTGAGTGTCTGTGTGAATGGCTGTATGGGTGAGCGATTCGATATGGGAGTATTTGTGTGGATGTTTGAATGGGTATGTAAGTGGTTGTGTGGGTATGTGAGTGAGCGTGTGAGAGGTTGTATGGTTGAGTGAGTGGCTGTGTTGAGAAGCTATATGGGTGTGTGAGTGGTAATGTGAGTGGCTTTATAGGTAAATACGTCTGTGTGTTAGTAACTATATAGGTAGCGAGTGACTGGTTTTATAAGTGGCTAAATGGGTGAGTGAATGGTTATATGAGTGACTGTAGGAGTGAGTGAGTGGGTATGTGAGTGACTCTACTGAAGAGTGGTTAGTCATGTGAGGAATTGTATAGGCCTGTGAATGGGTATTTGAGTGGTTATGTGGGTGTTTGAGAGAGTGTGATAAGAGGTAGTACTGGGTGTGACTGGGTGTGTGAGTGGTAGTATGGATGATGTCATCAGTGATGTTATTTGAGATGTCATCAGTAATGCCATTAGAGATGTCATCAGTGATGTTACTTACCATGTCATGAGTCATGTGAGGTCATAAGCAGTGCATTGCAGGGGTGTAAGGTAAAGTTAGCTCTGCAAGCTATAACTGCTGAATTCCACTGGGGTTGTACAAGTGAAATGTGAGCCTAACTATAATGTCCCTTTAACCTTTGTTTTTTCCAGTGAATTTCTACGTTTTTTTAAATTCTATCTCCTAGCTTTTTTCAGTGAAATTCGAAGGTTTTTTAAATTTTATGTCTGTAGGAAAGTGCCTCTTTTGACATGGTTAGTCCCCACATTTTGCTTGATGCTTGACGTGATTTCAAACTAAATGTACTGGGTCCCAGCTAACCAGGTTTTCACTGCCAGATTTCTTTCCCAAAACTGTACCCCAATGGGCACAACTTCATCCAACCCTGCAAGTTCCTAGTACATGGTACCCCTGGTGCCTATGGCATGGCTTCTGGAGAGGGTCCACTGAGGCTGCATGAATTGTGCCACCCCAAAGACCCCTCACCAAGACCATGCAAACTACCATTGCAGGCTGTATGTCTTGATGCAGAGAAAACCAAAGAGTCAAAATGGTACACAGGAAAGTGTGCAATGTCCTCATAGAATGCATGAGATATGGGAAAATCACCCCTACAGGAGGCATTACAGCCCTAAGGCAGGATGCACTATATATCATATATGGACATATCTGCATGAGCAGATATGACCCTGAAATATCTGAGCCATTCTTGGATATTGTAAGTACACAGGGAAGCAATATCGAGTTCATGGACTGGATACTTGTCATTACAAGTTTGTTTTCTTGCTCCTTGATGACTTTACTGTACACTAAGATGTTTGGTACCACACATCTTGTCTTAATAAATCCTCATTGATGCCAGTGTTGGATTTATAAATAAATGCACACAGGAGACTCTTTAGAGGGTCCCCATAAAACCTACAAAGCAATGGTGTGGTCTCTGACTAGTCATAGCTAGCCTGCCACCACCAGACATGTTTCTGAGCTCATGGGGTGAGAGCCTGTACTTTCAGAGGACAGAAACAAAGCCTGCTCTGGGCGGAGGTACTTCACAACTCCTCCAAGCCGATGCCACCTTTGAAGTACAGCCCAGACTTCCCCAGATAGTGGAGGATGCCAACCCCCTGTACTGCTCCACATTTGGCAGGAGAACAGTAGGGAACATCAGTTAGATGAGGAGGAGTGTCCACATTCAACCAGCACCACCCCTAAAGTGTGGCAGGTGATGTGGATCTCTCTCCTGAAAATCCTGCATCTTGGATGGTGGCAAACAACCTATTAGGGCTTACGACACACATAGAAGCAAGGTCCTTGCTCTCTGACCAAAGGGTTCTTAATCTGCTTTTATTAGTATGAACTTCTTATTTATTTTGTTTTTAAGCAACCTTGGAATACTGGAATACTGCTGTGATTGTCTTAGTTATCACGCTTTTAATCTTGTGCCATCTCTCACTCATTAGTTCTTTTAAAATACTGCTATTAGCATTCTTCCTACCTCACGCTGCCCCATGAAGTCTTCTTACGGTTGTCAGGCGCCTTCCGCCCGCACCCCGGTCCACCATGGGCTTGCTCGCTTGATTTGGCGGGTGCTGGTGGCATTGAGGTTCCTCTTCTGGCCTGACAGTTAGAGTTTTAGCATTCACTGCTTTCAGCCTACATAAACCGCATGCCATCCATGGGCAAGCCGGTCTGCGCCAGTCCTTGTCGGTTCCGCGGCCAGCGCCAGCCATGCTGCTTGCCGGCCCCCCATGGTTCCAGTACATTGGTCTAGAGAAACACTTATTAACCTTAATGATTCGACTTGTAAGCCCTTGATTGCCCCTGACCTTTCTGGGCCTCTTGCCCCTTTCAAGTGTGACTCTTGTAATTTCACTTTCTCTACTGATTCCTTGCCACATCCCTTGACCCCATCTATCTCTGCGTTTAATGCTAACAGTAACACTACTCATCCCCCTGCCATTAAAGCATGCCTTCTCAACTGTCGTTCTCTCCCCCGCCACTCAGATGACATCTGGCTTTCCCTGATCACGCATTCCTGGGACATAATGTTCCTGACCGAAACTTGGCTCAGGTTCTCATTTCTTCCCGATCTTACCCTTGCGATCCCAAGTGTCGGTTTGCTGGAGTGAGCTGGGCTGACAACAGAGTTGGAGGTGGAGTTGCAGTGATCCTTCATGCCAGCTGGGAAATTTTGTTCAGAAAACTTTCCAATACTGGACCTATAGAAGCTATGTACTTCAGCATTAGAACTCCCACTAACATTGTAGTGGCCAGTGTCCTGATCTACAGACTCCCGAACTCCTCTCCTCATCACTTATTAGAATTCTATAATATAGCAGCGGATCTGTCGCTTAAGCATACCCACTTAATCATTAATGGAGATTTCAACTTGCACGTAGACGACCAGCACTGCTCCAATGCACATCAACTTATAGAGTCCTTGGAGGGCCTTCCTTTGATGCAGTTGGTTAGAGGCTCTACTCATCAAGCTGGACACACACTAGATCTACCAACAACCCCAACCTCACCACTACCATTCCTTTACCTCTTACCTGGTCTGATCACTTTCTAATTCCTTTTAGCATAAACCGTCCTTCCCTTTCCCCCAGTCCCTCAACCGAGCTGGATTTTAAAAGGAAATGGCACAAAATCACCTCCGACTCAATGGCTTCTGTGCTCTCCCATGCCCCCCTCAGCTAGTGGGTGACACTGTCTACGATTCATTGAATTTCAATGCTTTGCTTTTGTGTGCATTAGACACTGTTACCCCACTTAAACCCTTTAAATTTGCCAGACAAAAACCTTCAGCTCCTTAGTTTACCCCTGAGCTGTGGGCCGAGAAAAGCTGTTGCAAGAAACTTGGAACAATGCTGGAGATAAGCTCATGAGGTCACGGCAAAATCAGCTCACAAAACTGCTCTAAAAACGGTCCACAAACTCAAACGCACCACAATGAGAGATTATTTCATGAACAAAATCCACACTGCCGGCAACACCCCTAAAAATCTTTTTTTAAATTGTCAAAGACTTCACTAAGCCATTGGACATTTCAAGTGCAGTTCCTCCAAGTCAAGTCCTATGTAGTGGGCTATCTAACTTTGTCCATGATGAAATTCTGGATAATTATTCTACGTTTATTCCCCCAACACCTCCGTCCCGATTACCTTGGTAGCCAATTACAAGGCTATGACTTCTTTTCTTCCCATTTCTTCTGACTCCCTCTTCAGAAACTACTCACCTGAAAATCCAGCTCCCCTAAGGATCCCTGTCCCGCTCTGCTCCTCAGCACATTGTCCCCGCTCATTAACCCTTTTTTTAAACCAGATCTGGAATTTTTCTCTTAGTACCGGCATCTTTCCCACTTCCTGGAAGCAGGCTCTTTTAATGCCTATCTTGAAAAAATCCAAAGCAAACCCTGCAGTCTATAAAAACTACTGTCCCATTTCCCTTCTCCCAGCACCATCAAAAATCCTGGAAAAACCTGTGCAGGAACAAATGTCTAATTATTTGGAATCCCAACACCACTTCCATATCCCAGTCCAGGTTCTGATCCGGCTATAGTACTGAGACCGCCCTCCTTGAGGTCTCAGAGACCATCTGAAAATCCATAGAAGCAGGCAAAGCAGTCATGTTGATGTTGCTCGATTCGTCCGCAGCATTTGACACAGTCTCTCACTCTATCCTCCTTGAGAGACTTTCCCATCTTGGGATCCAGAGCATTCCCCTGTCCTGGATTCGGTCCTACCTTAGCCACCGGAGTCAACAAGTATCCCTCCACCCTTTTATCTCTGATGAGAAACCTTTGAGCTGTGGAGTCCTTCAGGGTTTGGCCATGAGCCCTCTATTTGTTTAATGTGTACCTTTCCCCCCTTGCGGCGCTTGTTGAAACGCAAGGGGTGAGAGTAATCTTGTATGCTGACGACACCCAATTGGTGTTCTCCTTTGAAGATCACTCAGAAGCCTCATTCACCAATTTCAGACAAAGCCTGTGTAGCATTTCTTCTTGGATGTCACTCAATACTCTGAAGCTCAACTCGTATAAAACCGTGGTTCTTTTTTTCAATCAAAGCTGCCCCGCTCCCTCGACGCTGTGGTGGCCTACTAAACTGGACCCCCCTCCTTTGCCTGTGGTCATGGCGAGGAACCTTGGTTTTCGGTTTGACAATTCCCTGTCCTGCAAATCTCAAATCAATCAGGTATCCTCCTCCTGTTTTGGTAAACTTCATATGCTGCGCAAATATTTGCACTTCCTCCCCCTGGAGTCTCGTAAAACTATCATCCATGCTTTAATCACCTCCCATCTCGACTATGCTAATAGCCTCTATCTTGGAGCTCCAGCTTTTTTGACTAGGCACCTTCAGATCATCCAGATTGTGGCAGCCAGGTTGATATGTAAGATCCCATATCGCCATTCGATCACCCCCCCCCACCTTAGAAATCTTCACTGGCTTCCTGTGATCAAGCGCATCCAGTTCAAGGCGCTCCTTCTGACTTTTCGAGCTTTCCAAGAACGTGGCCCTGTCTACATTTAAGCCCGCCTTAGACATGCACAACACAGTCGGAATCTTAGATCTAACTCTCTCCGCCTTCTGACAATCCCCTGCTTTATAATGGGCAGCAGAGCATTTGCGGTTCTTACCGCCAAAGTCTGGAATGGCCTACCTCTCTCCCTCCATATGATTGAGTCTGAAGTCCTCTTCCGACGTGCTCTGAAGACCTGGCTCTTCTCCAACCCTTAGCCCTTCCTTGGTTCTTCTGTTTCCGTCTGCTACCGTGCCGGGACACCCCCATTGGGGGAAGCTGTTGCGCTATACAAACTTCTATTAATAGTAATAATAATAATAATAGGTCATGCCCCTACCCACAGGAAGTGGACACTGAGAGGGTGTAGACAGCCTAAAGGTAGGAAGCCCATTGGCTAATACCCTTCTCCACCTTTAACACCCCTTAATCTAGTATTTAGGTGGCATCCCTGGACCCTGAACTTTAGATTTGACAGACAACAAGAAGACACAGACAAACAAGAGTTGCTGCCCAAGAACTGATTTCTTGCTGCAGAGAAATCTGGCACCAAGCCCTACCTGCTGCCTCAAGGACTCAACAATTGTGGTTGTGCAGTATTGTTATGAAACTGAGAAGACTCCAAGAACCCCAGGGCTCCTCCAGCCTTTGAGAAATCACCAAGAACCTTCCTTGGAGTGAGGATATCACTCCCCTCCATACCGCAGACACCAATCCTGCTAAGTTTGGTTTGTCACTCCCGGTCACTCCTAAGCAGTACCTGAACCGGAAGAGTTCCAACTGCTCTGGAGGGTAAGATCTATCTACACCAAGTTTGGAGAAACCAGGACCTACCCGAGCCACTCTGTACCAAACCCCTAGGGTACCAGACCCCCTTCAGCAAACAGCAATACAAAGATTCAGTGCCGGACTTCCAACTACCCTAGAAGCACGCCCCCTTTTGAGAGATGTCGAGATCCCTGAGGCCCATGTCGTGAGTGGCCCAGTTGTCCCAAATGGCCTCTCCAAGTCACCTGCTCCTAACCATGAAGACATCTAACACATGGCACCCGCCTGACCTATCTGCTCTCCAACCTGCCCGAACAGCCCAGGTAACAATGACTCAGCTGTGCTCTTGTGGTCCCGAGACCCTTGCAACCTCCCCGTCAAATGGGACCCATTGGACTTACCTTTAAGTCCTCCTGTGCAATGTTTTTTCAGGGGGCCTCCTTTGTCGTGGTGCACACCTACCATCACCCTCAGCACCCTGCTCCCGGCAGATTCCGAAATGCTCCCGATCTTCTGCTGCTGAAACTTTGGACCTGGCCCTGCTATCACCCTTAAACAAGAAGGTGAACCTTGTGAGAGCATTGCCTGATTTTATATGCATTTTTCAGCTTTTTTCCGATTGACTTCAATAATGCATAATTGCACACAAAAGTGATATATTTTGTGAACATTGAAAGTACTTACTGTAAATCGATTTAAAAGAATAAATATAATTCAATACTATTTTATAAATTGGTCTTGGATTTATTCTTGAGTGTGAGTGTCATCGATTGCCTCTATGGGTACAACACATACTTAGCACTACCCTCTGGTAAGCCTAACTGCTCACCCACACTGCCACAAATAGAGCATTAGTATGTTCTACTTTTGCCTCTGTAAAACAATAAGGGATGCACTCGACCCTCTGCACAGTGTACTTTGATTTAGTACCCTATATAAAAAACAATCTGTCATCGGTGATGTCTCTCACCATGTCATGAGAGATGTAATATGTTAGGTCATAAGCAGTGCATTGCTGAGGCATAAGTTATAGTTAGCTCATGTAACTATAACTGCTGAATTTCACTTGTTTGATACAAGTGAAATCTGAGCCTAACTATAGTCCCTGTAACCTTTGTTTTTTCAGTGAACTTCTAAGGTTTTTTTTAACTTATTACCTAACTATATCAACTCTGCAATCTTTGTTTTTTAGCTGAATTTGTAAGTTTGTTTTCAAATTCTATTTCCTAACTATATACCTTTGGTGTTTTAAGTGAATATCTTTGACTTGTTAACTAGTAGCTGCAGTTGCAGACTGGTGGGAAAAGGGGCAGGGCCTCTGATCAGATCTCAGGAATCCTGCTGTATTGGACTTGGTGGAGGTCACAGGAGGGCTTCTGGGTTTCATTCCCCACCAGTAGTGTGCCAGGAGGTGCGTTTTCAGAGTGGTGAAGAAAATGGATGTGGCATCCAAAGACGGCTCGGCAATTCCGCTATGTGGGACTTACTGGAGGTAACAGGAGGGCTTGTGGCATTCCAAGGACACTCTAGAGCCAAAGGCAAATTCATCCCCCAACCAGCAGTGTGCCAGGATATGCGTTTGCAGAGTGGTGGAGAAAGGGGGAATGGCCTCCAGAGTCCTCACAGCAATCCAGCTGTTTGGGACTTACGGGAGGTAACAGGAGGGATTGTTGGTCCCCAAGGACCCTCAGTATCCATGGCAACTTCATCCTCCGAATAGTAGGGCGTCAGGAGGTGCGTTTGCAGAGTGGTGGTGAAAGGGGATAGGGCCTCTGGCATCTTGCAAGCCATTGAAACAAATTACATTAATTTCAGGGAAAAGGGGCGGCGTGGCTCCCTTGCCTGAGTTAAATATGGCCATGGGGACCCCCTCCCCTGGGGCCAGTCTTTTCTGAAATGGAGATGGGGGTTTCCACTGCCCCCCTGCCCGGGCCCTAACCCCCCTCCTTGGGCCAATTTTGGGCCGGGAAACCCCCAGGCCCCAGCAATATTATTTTTTATTTAATATAGGGGAGGGGGGCTGTGCGGCCACCCTCCTTGGATGATTTGGCCTTGGGGAACCCATCCCGTTGTGGTATTCACAAAAGGTATTTAGTAGTAGTAAAGTAAGGTTAGGATTTTTCTCAGTTTAGTAGTAGTAAAGTTAGGAATCCTAACTTTACTACTACTAAATGCCTTTTATAAATACCGAAAGTCGTAAACTTAGGATTTTGGCTCAGATTACTTTTGTGAATCGGCCCCATATATTATAAGTATATAAACATTGTATGAGTACATTGTCTCTTATATCAATTAAGCCCTAAAGAGCATTCAATCATTTATCAAATGTACACCCCTTGAGTAAGAACCTTGTTTACATTGAAAATGCTTCCTGAGCAGAAAAACATTAATCTGTATAATATAGGAAAAATATAAGAAAGAGAAAAAGAAAAGAAAGCAGGACATTCATTTCAAATTAAGAGTTAAAAGATAAAACGCCCCTCATCAGCCAGGCTAGCTTGAATCCAGTGGTAAAGTGAGCAAGGGACCCACGTCTGTGCATACCCTGCCACTTCGGGTGAACAAAGCAAACACAAGGAGATGGTGGGCAGAGCTCTGAAACTTTTCAGACATATATTCACTGAAAAAAACATAGGTTTCACACATGTTATAGTTAGCGTGACATTTCACTCATACAAAACCTTTTAAATTCCCCCGTTATAGTTAGTTCAGCTAACTATAACTCGCGCGCCCGCAATGCACTGCTGATGACGTCACATATTACATCACTCATGACATGGTCAGTGACATCACTCATGACATCACTGATGACATCTCAAATGACATCCCTGATGACATCACTGATGACATCATCCTTGTGGCAGACCTCCTCTCACCGTAATATAACCTTTGATACACACAATCAAAAAGAGAAACTAGAATTTTCAAAAAATTGAGATACCAATTCCAGTTAGAACAACCTATTCAGTAATTCCAAAATCTACATACGCATCCAGTCATTCACTAAAAGTTCTATATAGGCACTCATACATGTACCCACTCATCATATGTACTCATACACCTATACATCTTATTACACACCGACACTCATCTATAGAGTTACTCACACACATACTCACACATGCAAATAAACTATCAAACATCCATTTACTTGCATATACAGCAATACACCCACCACTACACTAATTTCTACAGAATCGTACACATACTTATTCTCTTAAACAATCACTTATAGAAACACATACTTATTTATACAGGAACTCTTACAATCTCTCGCTCTCACATATACTAATTTATATACATCAATACTCACATATACTAGTTTAAAACATTTGTAGTTACTCATAAAGATACTATTGAGACAGTCATTCACTCACTAACACATCCATACACACGCTCATCCACCCATACAGTCCTGCACACATGCTGTCTTCAAAACACATACAAACAGTGAGTCAGTCATTCATGCATCTGTGCGCTAAGTAATACTCCCCACCGAACCATACAGACACTCATTCTGATACTCAACAAAACAACTAATAACCCATATACACACTCATGTAGCTACTCACCAACCCACGCAGCCACTTATATGCAAAGTGAGACACTGATACAGATATTTAAATATTTAAAGATTACTCGCTAATACACCTATTCACTAAGATATACTTAATAAGTCAGTTATACAATCAATTTTACAAAAAAAACATCCTTTTAGACACTTAGTTACCCATTTATTCTTCCATCGACCTTTAGATATACATATATACAAAATATTTCTTTATTTTTCAGAAAGACACACATTCACTGGATGATGTCATCAGTGATGTCATCAGGGATGTCATTTGAGATGTCATCAGTGATGTCACAAGTGATGTCACTGACCATGTCATGAGTGATGTAATATGTGACGTCATCAGCAGTGCATTGCGGGTGCGCGATATATAGTTAGTACAACTAACTATATATGGAATTTCAATGGTTTTGTGTGAGTAACTGATGACTGATGACATCTCAAATGACATCACTGATGACATCACTGATGACATCCAGTGACTGTATTTTTCTGTAAAGTTAAAATATGTCTTACATATTTAAGAATGAGTGGATGTATAAATGTCTGGATGAAGGATTTAGTAGGTGCATGACTGACTGTATGAGTGAGTGATTAAATATGTCTCACTGAGTGCATGGGTTAGTGACTAAACTGTCTCAATTTGTGCATCATTATGTCTGTTGTTCTATAAAATGCTGCATGTGTTGATCATTAGCTATATGATTAACTATATGGGTTATTGATTGGTTGCCCAAGTATTTGTATGGGAGACTGAGAGTGTGTATGGGTGGCTGGGAGGTGTATGACTCTGTGCATAGATGTGTGAGCAGTTGATTCACTAGATGTATGGGTTCAAAAGTGCATGTGGAAACAGCTGTATGGGCGGTTGACTGTGTGCATGAGTGTATTGGTGAGTGAATGGATATCTCAGTGCTACATGTCAAAGTAAGTACATATGTAAAACACAGTACATGTGAGAGTTGACATATATAAATAACTGTGCAAAAGAGCCAGTGAATGTGTGAGTGGCTGTATGGATCATTGTGAACTTGTATCAGGGATTGTATAAGAGAGTAAATATGTGTTAGTATATGTTTGAATAAGTAAGGTGTGATTGATTCTTTGCATGACTGACTAGGTGTCTGAGTAACTCCATGGACTGGAGTTGCATATGCACAGCGGCCGCTGTGCTTGGTGGCAAACACATATATATATATATATATATTCACTGAAAAAACCATAGGTTATAGACCATATATAGTTAGGAATTAGCATTTACAAAACCTTGAAAATTCACTGAAAAAACCATAGGTTATAGACCATATATAGTTAGGAATTAGCATTTAAAAAACCTTATTTTACTCACACAAAACCATTGAAATTCCATATATAGTTAGTTGCACTAACTACATATCGCGCACCCGCAATCCACTGCTGATGATGTCACATATTACATGATTCATGACATGGTCAGTGACATCACTGATGACATCACTGATGACATCTCAAATGACATCACTGATGACATCATCTAGTGTCTGTGTGTTTTTGTAAAGTTTAAATACGTTTTACATATTGAAGAATGACTGGATGTATGGAAGACTGAGTGTGTGTGTGGCTGGCTGGGAGGTGTGTGACTCTGTGCATATCAATGTGTACTTGTATCAGTGATTGTATAAGAGAGTAAGTATGTGTTAGTATATGTGTGAAAAGTATGGTGTTCTGTGTTTAACTATAGATGAGGAAATCGAAGTGTGATTGATTCTTCACAGGACTGACTAGGTGTATGAGTGCATATGATAGTGTTGTAATAATGAGTGACTGTATGTATGAGTGATTGTATGGGTGAATGAGTGAATGTGTGTGTAGACGTACGAATCAGTGAGTGCGTATGTAGTAACTGGTATTGGTGTGTCATGATGTCATCAGTGATGTCATTTGAGATGTCATCAGTGATGTCATTTCAGATGCCATTAGTGATGTCATCAGTGATGTCACTGAAGTATGGTGTTCTGTGTTTAACTGTATAGATGAGGAAATGGAAGTGTGATTGATTCTTTACAGGACTGACTTGGTGTGTGAGTAACTCCATGGATGAGTGGCAGTGTGTGACTGTCTGCATAGGTGTATGAGTGCATATGATAGTGTTGTAATAATGAGTGACTGTATGTATGAGTGATTGTATGGGTGAATGAGTGAATGTGTGTGTAGACGTACGAATCAGTGAGTGCGTATGTAGTAACTAGTATTGGTGTGTCAATGGTTTCAAAAATTATACTCTGTATTTAACACTGGGTGAAACAGAGGTTATATTAAAATGTGAGGAGATGCATTGTATTGTCACATGAATGATATCATCAGTGATGTGGTCATTGATGTCAAATGAGATGTCATCAGTGATGTCATCAGTGATGTCATTTGAGATGTCATCAGTGATGTCATCAGTGATGTCACTGACCATGTCATGAATGATGTAATATGTGACATCATCAGCAGTGGATTGCGGGTGCGCGATATATAGTTAGTGCAACTAACTATATATGGAATTTCAATGGTTTTGTGTGAGTAAAATAAGGTTTTTTAAATGCTAATTCCTAACTATATATGGTCTATAACCTATGGTTTTTTCAGTGAATTTTCAAGGTTTTGTAAATGCTAATTCCTAACTATATATGGTCTATAACCTATGGTTTTTTCAGTGAATTTCAATGTTTTTTTAATAGCAAATATCATAAGCTGTCGAATGTCAAGTACGTGGTAATTGAAAACATTTTCGTGTTTATGCACACTGATCTGCTTTGAATGGTGCCCCCCCCCCTCATTTCTATTAGGAGTACTCTCTCTTTGCACATAGTGAAGGGTACTTAACGCAGGCCTTTGCCCCCGTTGTAATACGTCGTGCCTGCTTCTCTCTCCATTTGATTAATTGTTATCCAAGTATTTACTGTTTTAGAATTGGTTCTCTTTGGTTCATTCTCTATTTACAAACAAACACAGAGTCGCAATACTCTGTTTAGTCTTTGCAGATAACGAAAAATCGTGTAAAAAAAAAAGAAAAGGAATCGAGCAAAATCAGTAGGCCACTAATGGGATCTCTTTTTGACCTCGCTAAAATAGAAACATTAGGAACAACCCCTCATGACAAATACAAAACTAGTGAAATGAACTGAACTCCACACAATGATGGCTGCAAAACAGCTCGGCTCCGCCACCCACCCCGCCCAAAATAACGATAAAGAGCGGCTGCCATGATTGGTTGCGAAATGGCCACGACGGAGCTACGAAATGGTGCTGCTCTCATGCTAACCCCAGCTTCAGTCTAAAACATCCAGAAACACTGTAGACTACCAATTCGATCAGTTCCGGTAGCGCCCCAATGTAACCCGGTAGAGAAGAACTAGCCCTCCCCTCTTTGACTAATGGTTCTTGTTGCCTGTCCCTTCTGTTGTCATTTAACAGAACTATTTAGCCTGCTGAAAGGGGCTGTGTTCCGACCGCTGGTTGGTGGAGACATTTTGACTATATTCTGGACCTGCGTTGTCGCGTAATGCGTCATATGACGCGCCGCGTTAGCGCATCCGGAAGTCATCCGGGGCGCGACGCGCAGCGCGTAACGTAAGCATAACAGGTCATGTGACTTGTTAATAAAACTTTTCATTGGTTCATTTTACTTTTCTTATTCTAATGATGAAAGGCTTGGTCATATGACCTAAAAATTACGCTTTTTATTACTTCCGAACATTATTTTTTCTTAAATATATGTTATAATGTTCCAGGCTAATGTACTTTCCCGGAAAATTTACAACTGTCCTGCAAGTAAAATATATTCTTTTTTCGAGAAAAAGAGCGTTTCTTCGTCCCATGACGGAGCCGTTGAGCAAAAGAGGGTCGACCTGCTGTGTTAGTCGCCGATACGCCTGAATATGAGATTCTTATCGATCACTTTATGTTGCAGGAGTAGAAAACACAACAGCCCTTGACCATTTATCTTTACTGTGTTCCTTCGTATTATACCTTTTACCCTTCATGTAATTGGTCTGCTTTATTTCACTTGCCTTTTAATGATTCTAAAACAGTGACTATTATTAAAAACTTTACCAATCTATATACTACTACCATGTTTTCTTTTAAAAACCTTTATTGTGAAAATTTCATTATACAAATACGGGCCTATAATCACGTGGGCCGGCCACGGAGCAAACTGTAATCGTATATGATGAGTAGACATTTACACTGTAGAGGAACGTAACGGGCGGGCCATTAGGTTGCAAGAACTAAGGTGTCTAACAGTTACGGAATCGGTGGACGTACATTTTATAATTAAAATACGACAGGGCCAGTTACAATAAAATTATCTAGATATACATTTGCGGGCAAGTACCATGGGTGACGTTAATTCGAACTTTCAATAGTACAGTAATCAATAACACATCAGAACTTAATATCAATAGGGATGTCGAAATATTCAATCAATTCTCGTCCCCGCCCGCCATGTGCTTCAAAACTGCATACGTATCTCGTGATTTCAAGGTTGTGCAACCAGTACACAACAAGGAGTTACGAGTCCCATTTATTCCGGCGCCATTTTGGGCGAGGACGGGCAGGTCCAGGATATAGTCAAAATGTCTCTACCAACCATCGACTATGATGATGTTCATATGCTGTATTTATTAGAGTAACACTCATCTGTCCACATGAAATTAATTTGCCACAATCTAAACATGTCATTTTAATCTTTCCAAAGTTCTTCTAAATATTTGGGACCGTTTCCCTTGCCTCTGATGCTGTAAATGCCACTTCTTTGATGAATGTACTAGCAGGTCAGGTGTTCTCCTCCAAATCTCTCTTTTATGCAGCACTATAATTAATTGGTGCCACCTCTCCATATGACGATGCATGGTATAGTTACCATAACTATATTTTTTTTCGATTCCTCTGGAGAGTTCATCGTGGCAGATGAAGCGTGTAACGTACCGGGCATTTACCTTTTTTTGCATGTACAGGAAAGGAAAAAAAAATCGAGCGTCCGAGTTCTAAGGTGTCCCAGGGCCATTTTAGTGGACCAGGCCCAAATCCAAAGAACAGGCCGCCATTTTGAGAGTCCTGTTGCAGCCGCCTGTCGCTGTAGCATCAAGAGCAGCCGAAACTCAGCTGAATGGCAACTGAAACGGTAAAGGGGCGCCCCACTACAGCAGACGAGCCTCCACCTAGGAAGGC
The DNA here is from genome assembly GCF_964261635.1 of Lissotriton helveticus. NCBI lineage: Eukaryota > Metazoa > Chordata > Amphibia > Caudata > Salamandridae > Lissotriton > Lissotriton helveticus. The sequence continues at coordinate 668,242,503 of NC_136063.1, forward strand.
CCGTTCACGCCGCCTCCCCCCCCCCTTCGGGCACCCCACGCCGTTATTCGGAGCAGTATTGTAGGATGGCCACACCAGTGCGGCAACTTGCTAGACATCACCTCGGTGGTAACCGAATCTCAGCGCCTTGTGGTGTCTCCTCTTCAGAAAATATTCTTGCGCTACCTTTCCCCATTCACACATCGGTCCGCTACTGACGCCATCTCACAGGCTAATGAGCGCCCCACGCCGAGTTTCAGCATTGTAGGATGACCACACCAGTACAGCAACTTGCTAGACATCCCCTCGGTGCCATCCGGATCTCGGCGCCCCACTGCAGATGAAGTGCCTCTCAACTATGAAACCACCACGGTGACATACGGATCTTGGCGCCTTGTGCTGGTTCCGGCCTATTCACACATCGGTCCGCTACTGACGCCATCTCACAGGCTAATGGGGCGCCCCACGCCGAGTTTCAGCATTGTAGGATGACCACACCAGTGCTGCAACTTGCTAGACATCACCTCGGTGCCATCCGGATCTTGGCATCTCAGCGCCTTGTGGTGTCTTCTAGTCAGAAAATATTGTTGCGCTGCCTACATCGGTCCGCTACTGACACCATCTCACAGGCCAACAGGGCGCCCCACGCCGACTTTTACCATTGTAGGATGGCCACACCAGTACCACAACTTGCAAGACACCACCTCGGTGCCATCCGAATCTTGGCATCTCAGCGCCTTGTGGTGTCTTCTATTCAGAAAATATTGTTGCGCTGCCTTTGGCCCCATTCGCACATCGGTCTGCTACTGACGCCATCTCACAGGCCAACGGGGCGCCCCACGCCGACTTTCAACATTGTAGGATGGCCACACCAGTGCTGCAACTTACTAGACACCACCTCGGTGCCATCCGGATCTTGGTGCGTTGTGCTGCCTTCGGCCTATTCGCACATCGATCCGCTACTGACGCAAACTCACAGGCCAACAGGGTGCCCCACGCCGACTTTTACCATTGTAGGATAGCCACACCAGTACAGCAACTTGCTAGACATCACCTCGTTGCCATCCGGATCTTGGCATCTCAGCGCCTTGTGGTGTCAGTCAGAAACTAGTGTTGCGCTGCCTTTGGCCCCATTCGCACATCGGTCCGCTACTGACGCCATCTCACAGGCCAACGGGGCGCCCCACGCCGACTTTCAACATTGTAGGATGGCCACACCAGTACAGCAACTTGCTAGACACCACCTCGGTGCCATCCGGATCTTGGCATCTCAGCGCCTTGTGGTGTCTTCTATTCCGAAAATATTGTTGCGCTGCCTTTGGCCCCATTCGCACATCGGTCCGCTACTGACGCCATCTCACAGGCCAACGGGGCGCCCCACACCGACTTTTACCATTGTAGGATTGCCACACCAGTGCGGCAACTTACTAGACACCACCTCGGTGCCATCCGGATCTTGGCATCTCAGCGCCTTGTGGTGTCTTCTATTCAGGAAATATTGTTGCGCTGCCTTCGGCCTATTCGCACATCGGTCCGCTACTGACACCATCTCACAGGCCAACAGGGCGCCCCACGCCGACTTTCAACATTGTAGGATGGCCACACCAGTGCGGCAACTTACTAGACACCACCTCGGTGCCATCCGGATCTTGGCGCGTTGTGCTGCCTTCGGCCTATTCGCACATCGGTCCGCTACTGACGCAAACTCACAGGCCAACGGGGCGCCCCACGCCGACTTTCAGCATTGTAAGATGGCCACACCAGTGCTGCAACTTGCTAGACATCACCTCGGTGCCATCCGGATCTTGGCGCGTTGTGCTGCCTTCGGCCTATTCGCACATCGGTCCGCTACTGACGCAAACTCACAGGCCAACGGGGCGCCCCACGCCGACTTTCAGCATTGTAAGATGGCCACACCAGTGCTGCAACTTGCTGGACACCACCTCGGTGCCATCCGGATCTTGGCGCGTTGTGTTGCCTTCGGCCTATTCGCACATCGGTCCGCTACTGACGCCGCCTCACGTGCCAACGTATTTTCTCCGCATTTTATACCCTATGCCGCATAACAGGTCATGTGACTTGTTTATAAAACTTTTCATTGGTTCATTTTACTTTTGGTTTCCTAATGATGGAAGGCTTGATCATATGACCTAAAAACAACACTTTTCATTGGATGAAAACTTTTTTTTTTCCCCAAACGATGAAAGCCCCACCTTGTTTCTGGATGTTTCAGACTGAAGCTGGCGTCAGCATGAGAGCACCACCATCTCGTAGCTCAGTCGTGGTCATTCCGCGAGCAATCATGGCAGCCGCTCCCCACCAGAAGCCTACAGGAGTCGGGGGCCCCCAAAACTTTTGATGAATCCTCAAGGCGGAGGGGACGCTTTCGAGAATGGGGTCCAAGACCTAGCAGACTAGCGTCCGATTTCCAAGGTGTCCCAGGGCCATTTCAGTGGACCAGGCCCAAAAAGGAAACAGCCTGCCGCCATTTTGAGAGTCCTGTGACAGCCGCCTATCGCTGCACCGCAAGAGTGGGCGCAGCCGCCTATCACTGCACCGCAAGAGTGGGCGCAACTCCGCTGAATTGCGGCTTTTGACACAGTGGACCAAAAGCGGACGGAATGGCAACTGAAACGGTAAAGGGGCGCCCCACTACAACAGATGAGACTCCACCTGGAGAGGCCCGTTCACGCCGCCTCCCCCGGGGCGCCCCACGCTGTTATTCGGAGCAGCATTGTAGGATACCAAAACCAGTGCGGCAACTTACTGGACATCACCTTGGTGCCATCGTTCTGCTGCCTTGGAACTATTCGCACAACAGTTTGCTACTGATGACCCACCCCCCGCGACGCCCCATGCCAGAAATCTGGACGTTGTGCTGCGTTGGGACTATTCGCACAGCCGACCGCTACTTCGTTGTTTTTCCCTAAAAATGTTTATACGTTATTACTGTTTTTGTTTTCTTGTATATATTTATAAGTTATTAAAGTTTTATAATCTTACTACTTTGTTGGAGTGCTATATATTTTTAATGTGACACATAATTGTAAAAACTTTGATGTACAAAGAGTCATCCCTGGAATCTTCCGCTTCAGGCTCGGTCCCCTCCCCAATCACAATACAGGATGGTTTTCAGATAATAGGAACGCGTCTGCTGTGACGGATCTCATCGAGTGTGGGCCTTGATCTATTATAACTCCTTTGAAGAGGGGTGATTCTTTACAGCTGGGGCCATAAACTACATCTGCAGGGCTAGCTGATACCCTAGGACCGGCCTGGACAATCGGACACAGAGGAAAAGGAGTGTCAGATGGTGCGGTAGTGAATAGGGCGAAAGGGAGGTGTCGGGCGGGCACAGGGTGTGATTCTCAGGGAAGAGCAGCGCAGATGGGGGGTTGTTTATTACCCATGCATAAGACAGAGAGCGGGGGTGACCACTGCCTGGGGGAGATGCTTGCGAGGGTGGGGAGCCATGCTAAGGATCGACAGCGTGCACAGAGTGGGTCTGGTCAAGGCATCTAAAATGACTGCCGTGCACGACAAAAGTGTGGCATTTGAAAAAAGGCAAGATGGCGCAGACAATGTTTTTCAACACTTCCTGATTTCCTTCGAATCGAACGTTAACAGACGTTGGGGCATATTACCAAAGTTAAGCGATATTTATCCCTAACAATGCTTAGCAACGATTTTTTTACCGCTAAGCATCGTCAGAAATTATCGCAGATAAACCTTGCTATTATCAAGGTTTATCGCAAATACGATAAAAAACGACCGCAATGCATTAATATCGCTGAAAACTCAGCGATATTCATGCATTACCGAGCTAATGCTCTTAGCCATCTTATCCACCTCCCATTGGATGACATGGCTAAGAACTGCTCAGGGCAGGTGCTAGCTTTTGGAGATATTCGCGCTTATCGCGAATATTTCCAAAAGTTGATAATAGGAGATAGCGATGTTAGCGACTGTTTCCAGTCGTTAACATCTTGGCATCCCCACTTTGCATGTCATTAGTGATAAATATCACTCACATGCAAAGTGGGGCCCAAGATGGTCGCTATCTCCTACTAGCCGTCGCTAACTGGTGTTAGCAACAGCTAGGTAATACAGATATAATTTTATCTCCGCGAAGCGGAGCGCTGTTACAGATATATATCTTGTTTTTGAACGTTAATTTCTCAAAATCCACTGAAGCACATATATTGACACCTAGCAAAGGCACATCGAGCTACCAGTCCCTACAATTTTCCCAAGTTTCGTGCAAATCCATTCAGCCGTTCGATTATTATTATTATTTTTTTTTTTGCCCCGCGGGGCCCTTTTAAAACCTCCACATCAAACCTAAGAGGTAAAGGAGGATCTACTATGCCCCCTTATCGTCATTTGCCCCTTCGCTTTGGCCTCCTCTTGTCTCTCGATCCTACCGAGAGACAAGATGGCGCCCGCTACGGACTGTTTGCAATGTTTACAGACGCCGGAGAACCAATCAGCTTCGCAAACCTCCGTTACGCGAAGCGGAGCGCTGTTACAGATATATATCTTTTTTTTAACGTTAATTTCTCAAAATCCACTGGAGCACATATATTGAAACCTAGCAAAGGCACATCGGGCTACCAGTCCCTAATATTTTACCAAGTTTCGTGCAAATCCATTCAGCCGTTCGATTATTATTATTATTTTTTTTTTTTGCCCCGCGGGGCCCTTTTAAAACCTCCACATCAAACCTAGGGGGTCAGCGAGGATCTACTATGCCCCCTTATGGTCATTTGCCCCTTCGCTTTGGCCTCCTCTTGTCTCTCGATCCTACCGAGAGACAAGATGGCGGCCGCTACGGACTGTTTGGAATGTTCACAGACGCCGGAGAACCAATCAGCTTCGCTTCACAAAGCTCCGTACCGCGAAAAGTCCGCGAACCGGAGCGCTGCCCGGTCCGCTGTTACAGATATATATCTTTTTTTGAACGTTAATTTCTCAAAATCCACTGAAGCACATATATTGAGACCTAGCAAAGGCACATCGGGCTACCAGTCCCTACAATTTTGCCAAGTTTCGTGCAAATCCATTCAGCCGTTCGGGCTAAAAGTGAGGCCAACCGCCCTATGGAAAACTCAATGTTAAAAACACGTTTTGGGACCCCCCTTTTTTCTCGGCCCCCCCTTGACGAACCCCCCCCAAATTTTCAAGGGCTGCTCAGAAACAAAATGTGCCATTTTCCTGAAAATTTCAGCCAATTCCGTCCACAAACGCCAAAGTTATTAGACTTAGAATTTTCAAAAATCCCATAGAGAAAAAATCCTAACTATATATACCTACTGGCGACCGCCAGTAGGTAATATATATATATATATATATATATATATATATATATATATATATATATATATATATATATATATATATATATATCAAATTGCATCCGCTCATATATCAGGGATATGATGGGATTCCTTGGTGAGTTTAAAATAGTTTTATTTACAGGTGAAAAACTATCAACGCGTTTCTATTTCTCAAGACAACCTTGTTTACGACAGGGTGAGCCATCTAGTGAGCAGTCTAAATACTCTAAAGTGTTTTATGAACAAAAAAGACATACTTTGGTTATGGGGGTTCTTTACTGTCTGTCTCCAAAATAAACCATGACTCTAACTTATGTCATTCCTCTCCCTATCACCTCCTCTTTTTCTCTCGGGAATTTGTGCTACACAACTGTATCTTAAAGCTGAGGGAATACTCCAATGATGTAATTCGAAATGTCGGTCTATGGGGTAACCGGTCATTAGTTCTACTAGCTCTGATATGATATGATGAAATATTCTTTTATGTGTAGGTAGAATGGTCCTCCCCAAATATTTTCTCTTACAGGGACAAGTAAGAATATACACCACAAAGTCTGATTTACATGTTATGTTGCCTCTCACTTTGTTTCTCTTTGTGAAAAGTGCCTCTAATACTGAGAGGTTCTCACTGTTCTTACATGCGTTGCACTTGGTGCATTTTCTGAATCCCTCTTGTTTTGCTAACCAGGTTTTAGGTTTTGTGTCTGTGTTAAATTCACTTCTGACTAGGTATAGAATATATCACAAATTCGTTCTAGACTTCAACTCAAGTTATCTTCTTTATTTATACAAATTCATAATTTTCACAGCTAACATGTTTCATAGCTTCTGCCGCTTCCTCAGAGCTGTAACACAAAAAAATCAATATAACCTACCTTGAAGCCATAAAGTGTTCATAAACTTTACAAAATTCCACAACATTCTCCTGAACACGATAACATTCTCCTGAAAACTTGATCCATTCATCATAATATGGTATATACATTGTACTTGGTTCATTTCCTTGCTGTACCATTATATATTGGATAAGTTGTTCCATTCTTTGCACCCCCTCTTTTTTTCCACAACAGCTTCCCAAATAAAGGGGGAACCTTTTCAAATCTATAAGCACTTCATACCTGATCGATAAGTGTGGAACTTGTAGCGAGCTCTTCACCCCTAGTTCAACGGGTCATTATCACAGCTATTAGCACATTATCACCATTGGGTTTGTATCCATCCATGCCTGATAGATTCTTTATCATTTACATTAACCAATTCAGTGTGAGATTCACTTCTGAATCTTGTCTTCCTCCTAAGCTTTGGTTTCTCGGGTCTTTATAGATTCTAAAGAATTCAAACTCCACAATTGGATTAGACAATGCACATCTCCTTCACTGCTTCTTTATCCTCAATCAAATCAACTTAATGAACTAACATCTCAGTGTGTATATCTACATGTCAGTCCTTATACGACCACTTCACTCACTCTCTGCAACATTCAGCACAATTTAATAAAATACTCTCCTCAAACTCCCATGCTCCCAACCTATATCTCTCTCATCAGTCCTTCATACCCAATGATATGGGCATCAGTCATAAATACTCACCAAATCCTACTGCTCCTCTTACACTCAATCAATCTAAAAAAATAAAATTAAATGACTCCTATTTAATTTTATTTTTTTAGATTGTTTAGTTTTAAGATGGATGATTAAGTATTAGGACTGAAATGTATATATACACAGTGAGATGTAAGTACATTAAGCTGATTTGATTATGGATAATTCAATTCTCAAAAATCTTAAAGCTTGAATAATTCTTAACTTGGCTCCAAGAGCGTGTATGACTCACCAGTTGAAGACACTACACTGGCTTCCTTTCAAAAAGAGCAAACTTTTCAAGACTCAGGTACTGGCACATAAATCTCTACGTGGGAAAGGAGCGGTCTATCTGAGGAGGAGAATATGTGCGTATGCCACCCTCAGAGAACTGCTATCCTCCTGCAGCTTTTTAGCCAAGGTTCTTGAAGGTTGCGGGCAAGAAAGAGTAGAAGATCGTTCTGTTTACTCTGCCCAAAGACCTGCAAAAAACTACCTAGAGAACTCTGGTCCATTTCAGAGATTCCTGTTTTGAGGAAAAAAATTAAAACATGGCTGATCAGGCGCCAGGAAACTCATTTGAGCATTCCCACGCTATATAAATGCCATTTTCACTCATTCATTCTTTTATAGTTAGGCAGCAAAGGGAGATGTGCATTGTGTAGTTTAATAAAGTATAGGAAAGATGTAAACATGTATTAAACTTTAAAATATGTTTATCTTAAATATCAATGGAAATTAACTTTATATTTATTTAAAATGTGGAAAAAATAAAAAAGTTGCAGAGCTAGTAACTTAAATTATTATTTAAACATTTTAAATTAAATAAAACATAGTTTGGTTTTCTGAAGTTTAAATTAAAATAAATTAAATTCCTACCTAAAGTAAAAAATATATATATTATGCATTAATATTTATTAAAGTGATGCATAGAATTATTCAAAAAGTAATTCAATTATGTTTAATAAAATATTATGTTAACTGTTTCGTAGTTAAATAATACATATTCTTTAGCTTCAGATGTCTTTAAACATCACATTATATTAATTTATATTGTATCTGTTTTAATTAATTTACTTCAATTTAACATTATTTCCAATGTGGTTTTAGTCCCTACCTCTATTTTTTCTATGGACAAGTGTTGTAGTATCAGTGGTTTGCCATATGTGGTGATGGACTTATTACTCCTTCTTTCTTGGATGTAATAACTCAGACTCTACACTTCTGAAAACTTTACACCCAAATTGTGTGAATAGCTCAACGTCGCAATATTTCTCAAAAGTGAAAGTGCAAATTACTCACATTCACATAGTTACCTTTGTGAATAGCCCCAATGTCATCACAAAACATGTTGTGCTTTATTTAAAAATAAATTGCATCTTAGTTTTTATAACTTTCATACACTTTTAATTAAAAACACCTAAGTGTAAACTATCACCTAGCACCCTCATATATTTTCACATACATAATCAAAATCTTAATTCAGTACATAAAAAATAGTTATTATTTATTTAAGAAGATTACAGAGCACACAGCTACCCCAAAGGGTCTCCCAGCATTGCTGGTGGACAGTAGCATGTGCAGCAAGAGTAATGTCTAAAAAGGAGGGGTTTAATCAGGGCTGCTAAAAAGTAAAGTTTTTTGGTTTTTACGGAACAGAAGCAGTGAGCTACAGGATCTGAGGTACAAACACATCCCTGTTATTAGTCTGTCCGATGCCTCTTTGCTATGTTTTGGTTGGAATTTACAACATTTACCAAGGCAGAGGTATGTCTGTCAATCATCTCAGTGAGTCCTTTAAGAGAGTCACCTATCTCATGGATAATAGTCCCCTGTGCGTGAATATCCTGCCGCACAGCAGATTATAATTGGAAAAAGTGATCCTTCCAGTGCACAGCATTTAACTAAGCCACCCCACCATGCAGGCATAGCTATTAGACATTGCCAGCAGTTTGCCCAGCATGGAGAGGGGTGCCAGCAGGTCAGTTGTTGGAGAGTGAATAATGATGTATGAGGGACACCTGTTCCTTTGCAGTGGTGTTCTCTCTTTCTCAGATGAATGAGAGAAGGCTAGAGATGTGATAAGTGTGTAGAAGATTGTACAGAGATAGCTCTTAGTTGTAGGTTGTGTGTAGGTAAGTCTTACATAGGCAGAACAAGAATCTATGGCTACTCAGCTAATGGTGTGGGACTGACAAGCCTCAGAAGTGATTTTAGAGGAGGACTGCTCTGCTGCGTGGTCCTCAAGTGTCCTTTTTGAAATTTTTGGGAGGGTACAATAATGTCCCCCTTCTCATTGATCAGCTCCTACTCCTTCTTCTCTTCCTCTTGAGCATTGTTGGCCACTAAAGTTGTGGCTTCAAGGTGGATTAGATTCTCTCCTTGGAGTGCCTGCTGTTTTCCATTTGTAGATGGATTATCCTCATAGTTCAGTGCGACCGTTGACCCTGCCTCCAGGCTAGGTCGCCGCCACGCGTTGCTGCCTACCTGCCAGCCTCCTGTGCTGGTTAGATCACCCGCTGCCTGCCTGCTCATTGCCACCGCCGCTGCCTGCCTTGGATGGCCCAGCTGCCGCTGAGCCGCTCACCTCCTGATTTTTGTTCTTCCCGTCACTGCCTCCCTGCGGCCCCGCCCCCCTCCAGCCTATTCGCCGCCCGCTCCCGCCACCCAGCTGCTCCTCCCTCCCGGTTCCACACTTAAGGGGGCCGCGTAGCAGGCAAAGGGAGCGACCATTGACCCTGCCTCCAGGCTAGGTCGCCCCTGCGTGCTGCTGCCTACCTGCCAGCCTCCTGTGCCGGTGAGATCACCCGCTGCCTGCCTGCTGATTGCCACCGCCGCTGCCTGCCTTGGACGGCCCAGCTGCCGCTGAGCCGCCCACCTCCTGATTTTTGTCGTTCCCGCCGCTGACTCCATGCGGCCCGCCCCCCTCCAGCCCATTCGCCGCCCCGCTCCCACCACCCAGCTGCTCCTCCCCTCCCGGTACCACACTTATGGAGACCGCACCTAAGGCAAGCCCGTCTGCGCCCGTCCGCGCCTAGACCGCGCCCAGCGCCAGGAGCCCTGGCTCCCGACGATGCCACCCTCAACGCACTCAATGCCGGCCGGAACTCCGCCTGCTACCGGGCCAACCCGAAACACACCCACGGACCCTTCACCTGCCAAGACTGCAAATCCACCTGTCTCCACACCTGCACCGCACCCGCAAGGCCATGCACCAGCAACAATCACCTCAAGTCCATCCTGCTCAACACCCGCTCCATCCACAGACACGCCATCGAACTCTGGAACCTCCTCGACACAACATCACCAGACGTCGCCTTCCTCACAGAAACCTGGATGAATGCCTCCTCATCCCCCGACATCGCCATAGCCATCCCGGAGGGCTACGAGATCACCCGAAGGGACCTCGTCAACCAAACCGGAGGGGGCATCGCCATCGTCCACAAAAACACAATCCGAATCAGGACCAACACAAATGACACCCTCACTGCCACCGAGCACCTCCACTTTCAGATACACACCGAACCCAAGACCACCCTCAGAGGCACTCTTGTCTACAGACCCCCGGGACCATGCACACAATTCAGCGAAGCTATCGCAGACTTCATCAGCCAGCACACCCTTACCTCCTCAGACAACATCCTCCTAGGAGACCTCAACTTCCACCTGGAGAACAACAATGACAGCAACACCGTCGCCCTCCTGGACAACCTCGCCAACCTCGGACTCAAGCACCTGGTGAACACTCTCTCCCACTATGCCGGTCACACGCTAGACCACATCTTCTCCTCCAGCAAGCACATCTCCTTCAGCCACTCCACCGGACTACACTGGACAGATCACAGCTGCATCCACTTCGACTTCAGGAGAACCATGACCCACCACCACCCGCAACAGGTTCCCCGCAGAAGCTGCAGCAAGATCTCCGCCGACCAACTCACCACCTCCCTCAGCCAGAACCCTCCCACCAACACGAGGGACCCCAACGAAGCAGCTCGCAACCGCACACAATGGCTCACCAACTGCGCCGATGACCTCGCGCCTCTGAAGAACCCGCCCAGCAGACTCGGCAGCAAGAAAGCCTCATGGTTCACCAACGACCTCAAAAACTCCAAGAAAACCTGCCGCACCCTCGAGAAAGCCTGGCGCCACGACCAGACAATGGAGAACATGACAGCCCTCAAGAACGCCACCCGCAAACACCACCAGCTGATCCGCACCGCCAAAAGGACAAGATTCAAAGAACGTCTGGACAACAACACCCACAACAGCAAGGAACTCTTCAACATCGTTAAAGAGCTCTCCAACCCCAGCGCCTGCAACGACATCACACCCTCGCAAGACCTCTGCGACTCACTCGCCTCGTTCTTTCACCGCAAGATCGCCGACATACACAACAGCTTCGGAGCACAGACCACGCACCAAACCACCGTACCAGCACCCCCCACCATCACCGTCTGCAACTAGACCCCGGTCAGCACCGAAGACACCACCCGCACGATGAACACCATCCACTCCGGCTCCCCCACCGACACCTGTCCACACCACATCTTCAACAAAGCCGACTCCATCATCGCACCCCAACTCCGAGACATCATTACTAGCTCCTTCGCATCCGCCACCTTCCCGGAGAGCTGGAAACATGCCGAGCTCAGCGCCCTCTTGAAGAAACCCACCGCAGACCCCACTGACCTCAAGAACTTCCGCCCCATCTCGCTCCTCCCTTTTCCTGCCAAAGTCATCAAGAAGACCGTCAACAAACAACTCTCCGCCTTCCTCGAGACAAACGGATCCCTCGACCCCTCGCAGTCCGGGTTCCGAGCAAACCACAGCACTGAGACCGCCCTCATCGCAGCTACTGACTACATCAGATATCAGATCCCTGCACGACAGCGGGGAAACAGCGGCACTCATCCTCCTGGACCTCTCAGCAGCGTTCGACACCGTATGTCACCGCACCCTGATACAACGCCTCAGCAACACCGGAATCCAAAGAACGGTCTTGGAGTGGATCATCTCGTTCCTCGCCGGAAGAACCCAGAGAGTCTGCCTCCCCCCCTCTGATCCGCGGCTACCAAAGTCATCTGCGGCGTTCCGCAAGGATCCTCGCTCAGCCCCACCCTCTTCAACGTCTACATGAGCCCCCTTGCAGCCATCGCACGCCAACACAACCTAAACATCATTTCCAACGCCGACGACACCCAGCTGATCCTGTCCCTCACCAACGACCCCGCCACCGCTAGAGCCAACTTCCAGGAAGGAATGAAGGACGTCGCGGAATGGATGAAGCTCAGCCGTCTGAAATTGAACTCAGACAAGACGGAAGTCCTCATCCTGGGACCTTCTCCCTCTGCCTGGGATGACTCCTGGTGGCCCCCTACCCTGGGCACCGCCCCCAAGCCAACGGACCATGCTCGCAACCTGGGCTACATCCTGGACTCTTCCCTCACGATGTCCAAGCAAGTCAATGTCGTCTCATTGTCCTGCTTTAACACCCTGCGCATGCTCTGAAAGATCTTCCAGTGGATCCCCACCGAAACCAGGAAGACGGTCACCCAAGCCCTCGTCACCAGCCGACTGGACTACGGGAACGCCCTCTACGCCGGAACCACAGCCAAACTCCAGAAAAGACTCCAGCGCATACAGAACGCTTCTGCACGACTCATCCTGGACATCCCTCGTCACAGCCACATCTCTGCCCATCTGAGAGACCTGCACTGGCTCCCCGTCAACAAGAGGATCACGTTCAGACTCCTCACCCACGCACAGAAGGCTCTCCACGACATGGGCCCCAAGTACCTCAACAGCCGCCTCGCATTCTACACACCCACTCACCAGCTCCGTTCCGCCAGCCTCGCACTCGCCACTGTCCCACGTATTTGCAGATCCACCGCCGGAGGAAGATCCTTCTCCTACCTGGCGGCCAAGACATGGAACTTTCTCCCCACCCACCTACGGCTGACCCAGGATCATCTCCCCTTCAGGAAACAACTCAAGACCTGACTGTTCGAGCAGTAGCGACTCCCCCTCCCCCAGCGCCTTGAGACCCTAGCGGGTGAGTAGCGCGCTCTACAAATGTCTTGATTGATTGATTGCGTGCAATTTTCCCAGCACTTGAAAGAAGAAGATGCTAAAGGGGAAGTTCATCAAGTACAGTTTTGTGTATATCCATCCATGCATGGAATTATTATTTCTTGGCAATGTCAACTCACTAGTTTCATCCACAGGCAATTGATTTCTATATAACCCATGTGGAAGCAGCTGATAAATCTCAATCTTGGGAATTTCCAAAGTATCACCTGATCCAGTAGCTATAAAAATAATTGTTTAATCTATATTGTCTATTTATAAAAGTGATCATGACCAAAAATGCTTGACATATTAGGAATAATTAAAAGAAAGGTACACTATCAGCACACATAAAATGACTTTTAATATTTCATAACAACAGATGATATAAATAAATTATTGAAAGTATGAGGAAATACATAAATTAAGATCAGAGGTTCCCAGATGTTCCTGACTGATGGATTGTAGAGGTCTAATTTCTTCTGATAGGATGTTTTCTGAAGTCATCAGTGTTAATCTTTGCAAGGTGGATACCAGGGATTGCCTTTGAAGCTCACATGAGAGAGAAAGATATGCACTGGGGAGTAAGGTGTTACGGCCTGAGTTAGATGTCTTGGAAGGGGAGCATTATAGTCCCCCTGTATAAAAAAGGACCAAAAACGGTGCCAACTAGTTTTAGGCAGATTGCCCTCCTGGATGCCGCTGGCAAATTATTTGCAAAAAGCATATTATGCTACTTACAACAATGGGTCCATGATCAGGATATCCTTCGGCCGGAACAAGCCGGCTTTAGAAAGAACCATGGCACCTTAGATAATATAGCGGTTGTTCAGACAATTGTGGAGAAATATGTTTTTTCCCGAGGGATGCTAGTTTATAAAGCTTTTATTGATTCCTCCACGGCGTTTGACAAGGTGGACCGCCAGACCCTGTGGAGAAAACTTGTCTCCCTCAGCATTCCAAATCATCTCCTGAGTCTGATCATGGAATTGCATACTGACACCTGGTGCCAGGTTCTAACGGGAGGCTCGCGGGGGTTAACATGCAAAATTAGAACGCATAATGGGCTTAAGCAGGGCTGTCTATTAGCACCACTTTTATTTTCATTGTACATTGTTGATCTCCCTGGCGCTTTGAACTTGGCGAAAGGGGATGCCCCCAAAATTGGTCGAATGTCAGTTGGGTCTTTATTGTACGCAGACGATGTTGCAATTTTCGATTTAACACCTATTGGCTTGCAACGCCGTCTGGACGTTTTAAATAAATATGCAGAGGTTCATTTTTTTAAAACTAACATTGCAAAAAGCAAGATCTTGGTTTTTCGTAAGAAGGGGCTCAGAATCAAGAGATGTTTTAGATGGATGCTTGGTTTTGAAAAAATTGAATTGGTGGAGTTGTATGTATATTTAGGGAAAGTTTTTTCCAAAACAGGTCAAGATTCGGAACATACTAAACACTGCGTTGGTAAAGCCGGCTCCCAGGCAAGTGCATTAAATAGATTCCATAAAACCTGCGGGACACGCCATTTTAGCCATGTCTTATCTGTTTTTAAGGTTAAAATCCCACCCTCATTAATATATGCTGCTGAGGTGGTGGACATGAGTCATTGGCATATGTTTGAAAAGGCAGAAGGACGAATTATGCGCCAAATCTGTAATTTAAATTCTTTGGCTGCCTCACATATTCTGCGCCTTGAATTTGGATTAGTCTCGTCCTTTATTTTAGCCCAGGCAGCAGTTCTTAGGTGGGGTAACTCTCTCTTCTTTGGGGAAGAGGGTACTCTTAGGTCTGCTTTGAGAGCAGAAATTTTTTGCAATCTAAAAGTACAATCCAAGTTTATTAGGTCTTTTTTATGTGCAATTCACAGTTTCGGTCTTAGTTTAACTCCCGCTTCTCCAATGCCTAAATCTGGTTTGAAACAGTTCTTAAAGAAATTTAGATCCTCTATCCGTTTAGCCAGAGACATCGCTTTAAGTAAATCCAGGCCCAGTAACGTGGTGGTCAGAGGGAGTACATTGGGGAATAAACCACAGCCTTATTTAACTTGGAATATCCCTCCTGGGATTAGAAGGCTGATACTCCTACTGAGATTTAATCTGTTGCCTTTAAGAGACGTCACTGGCATCTGGGATAAAACACCTAGGCCCAGATGTAGGTAAAATAGATTTACCGATTTTTAATTACCGAATTTTACCGATTCGGTAATTAAAATCGGTAAATCTAAGGGGTGGATATGTAGGTATTCCAGATGTGCTGGAATACCGATTCTGAAGAATTCGGTATTTACCAATTCGTTAATGCCCATTCATTCCTATGGGCTTTGAAGCCCATAGGAATGAATGGGCATTACCGATTCGGTATTTACCGAATCGGTAAATACCGATTTGCACAAGGGTGCAGGGGGTGTCACTTTGACACCCTCTGGCACCCCCAAAACAGGCTCGGGTGCCATGTGGCAGGCATACATGCCCTAAGGGCAGGTTTGACTGTCACATGGCATAGGTGTGCATGCACACATGTGCATGCACACCGGAATCGGTATTTTACCATCAAATTGGATTTGATGGTAAAATACCGAATCTGTAAGGCCTCTGGGACTCTGAAGAGTCCCACCTACATCTCGGTGCCTCAGAATCGGTAAATGTACCGATTTTTTATTTTACCGAATCGGTAAAATTACCGAATCGGTAATTTTACCGATTCGTTAAAATTATGCCCCCTACATACCTGTCACCCATATACCGGTCGGTAACGGCCGAAAATACCGATTTTCGGCCGTTACCGACCGACCTACATCTGGCCCTTAGAGAGAAGAGAATCTGTGAACTGTGCCAGTTGCAATTCCAAAAACTTAATCATGTTTTATTTGTATGTTCAAAGCTGCAAAGAGCCAGGCGAGTGTTTTAAAACCAGTATTTATTAAATGTAATATTCACTCTGCTCAGGATGCACGTTCTCTGGTTTTGTCACCCCCGAATGAAATGGTTTGTTTTAAGATATACCAATTATTTAGAACATTTTTGCCTATTTACTAGAATTTTGTCTAACAGTAGTACCCTGGCTCTGTTCTAATATCTACTGGTTGGCCATTTAATAGTTTGATGTATTCATTGTATCATCTGCACATTACTTAGTATGTATATAAGAAATGTTATTGGCCGGTCATGTGATTGTTTTACGTATCATAGCTTATTTGCACATTTCACACTATGTTTGATATCATGTTATAGTAATGTATAAGGAAGGAATTTTGTACTGTATGCAATGTCTGTCTTTTTAAATTGTCGGTGTGTTTTTGTGGACCTCCGTCGGAGTTCCAAAACAAAATAAATATATATTGAATATATATTGAGTTAGATGTCTATTGTAGGGGTCATGGTGTCTTTCCTTCTCTTTGGTCCATTTCTATCAGGGGGGATCCAGTTCTTACCTTTGGGCTTTCTTTTCTTTCTCCTTCCTGTTTGTTTTAGCAACTGCCGCTTCCCTTTGCTGTCTCCTTGGGTAATGGGTTGGGTGCAGTCGCAGTGGTGCTTCCGGGGCATTGGCAGGCTTTCGCAATTTCGCTGTTTGCTGCGAAATCGGCCCTTTGTGAAAATGCTGCGATTTTTACAAAAGTGCCCGCGAAATCGGAGTGGTGCTTCCGGGGCATTGGCAGGATTTTGCGATTTCGCTGTTTGCTGCGAAATCTGCACTTTTGTGAAAATGCTGCGATTTTTACAAAAGTGCCTGCGAAATCGGCACTTTGTAAAAATGCCGCAATTTTTACGTAAGTGCCTGCGAAAATGAAGGAGGTGGGGAGTGTGGCCTCATTTGCAGATTATGACCTTTGGAGACCGGCCCCAGTCTTTCACTGCAAACAAGTTTCAAACATGCCGAAACATCGATATGCGAGAGTAGAAATAAAACTGTTAAAATGTGCTTTGATTCCAGGCATGTTTCTAGGAATGCTTCATTATTCAGGCTTTTTTGGGGTTGTGCCTGCAGCCCTCCTTTGCCAGAGCCTGCTTCCCTGGCCTACTCGGCATGCGCGGGTGGAAGGCTGATTGGGACAGGTTTCCATCTTGTGCATTAGGCTGTTTAGTTTTATGGTTTTCTCTTAATTGCCCAGTGATTCAGTCATTGGTGAGCAGGTCCCCTGTAATTAAACATCCAAAGTGGCGCCTGGGAGCTTTCTGCAGTCTGCACCTGCCAATCATGCGGCCTGGGAAGAAGGGGGCGCAAAAGGGTGGCATGGATATACCTGCTATAATGCATCATAGTGGGGTGGGCGGCATTGACAGAGCGGTTAGTGCCCTTCTATTTACGGTGCTTTTCAGAAATTGAAAGATCTTCTTGGAGTTTCTTGTTGCTCAAATGGGTGTAATTGATGGTATTAATGCTTCCTTCGTTTTCATTGCTTGATTTCGTTGCTTGATTTTGCAACTAAGAATGTGTCACTCGTAGTCGTTGAAATGTCACACATAATTTCACTGAAATTATTAAAATGTCAGACATCGCAATCTAAAACCTTGGCAGCTATATGTGGGTCGGTTTGGGGACTGCTGGGTAATCCTTCAACATCCTCCTTGTCAGAGGGAGTAAGTCTGCCAGCATGGGGGGTGGAAAATTCACCAACCCAAGTCAAAAGGCGGCTGTTTGTTGTGTAATTAAAAACAAGATATAGGGTTTTACTGTCATTTCAGTAATCCCATTTCGGCCACATCTAGTAAGGCGACCCTAAGCTTAGCTACCCGTCTCTCCGTGTAGGAGAGAATAAACTTTTCTAATTCAGAAGTTGCTTTAATATATGAAAGTTTGGGTTGTCTCAGTGCATCAAGATATATTTTAAATACAGGCACATTGGACATGGAAGGTGAGGGGGTAACATGGCCAACTAGAGCAAGGGCGTGAATTCACTAAAAAGTGGAATACTATGCTAAAACAGTTTCCATTGCTTTAAAGCTGAAAATGAATGTTAAATAAAGTGCTGCAAAAATGCTGCTAAATTTCCATATTTGTGCTGCTAAATTCCCATATTTGTGTCGCTAAATTTGCTAATCCATGCCTCTGTATCCTGGGGGGGTCTGTATTTAGGAGCTTTCTCCCCGCTCCTCATTGCTTGGTTTCTTTTCTGGTTAATAACCCAGAAGGATTTTGCTGTTGCCTTAGTAACATTCTGCGTGGGACCCTATCAGACTACAGTCAGCATTTTTGCTGACATCTATGTGGTTTTCCTTGTCATTATCTTTCTGCATTCTGCGTGGGACCTTTTTGGATTGTTTCCCTGATCTTGAGGAGCACTGTGCTCTTTGGAGGATTTCCCTCTTAAAGGATTCAGATACCCAGTAAACAGCGGGTTTGCTCTACCCGGTGTGGTATCTTCTACCTTAGAGGGAACTCTGACCATGCCACTCACCCCCTCCTCTAGGTTCACATTAGTAGACACCACTGTGACATGCTTTAGAATGTCACAGTGGCAAACGTTCAGAGGCGAGCTCCCTGCGAGGAGTGAGAAGGAGAGTCAAGACTACAGCTGTTGCTGGGGTCCTTTTCACTGTAACTCAAGAAATAAACCCTGACTTACTATATTTGTGTCTCCTGTGTTCCTGAATAACCAACGATTTTACACTGGCGACAAGGATGGGATCTAGGAGCAGAGGAGAATGAGAAAGGGACCTCAACACGCTGGAAAAGAAGCCTAAGTTGTACAGTACTGGCACTGTGAGTAACAGAGAAGAGTTTCCTTTTGCTTGTGGGAAAACGCTTGCCAGACAGTGTGGAGCACTCCTTCACAACGTATGCAGAGAAAATTCATAAGTAGTAAAGAAATAAAGGCACTCACCTACCTACTTCAGGTGACGTGGTCAATCGCACCGCATAAAGTACCGGATATCCGCCGCTGGTGTCTTGGAGCGCTAGTGTGGATGTCACCAAGGTGTGTTAACATAGAGGAGGAAGAATGGAGGTTGAGGCCACCTCACCAGGCATGGAAAGGAGAAGTGTGGCGGAGCGTAAAGGGACAAAATAACACAGTGAGGTGAGAACTGCAGTGGGATTGTAGTTCTATGTCTTGGTCTTAATGAACTTCTTTGTGAGCCTTCTGCCCGAAGGCGCCTAAGTGCGGCTTTCCTTCTATTGAGGGGGCATTTGGTGGCCAGGAAGAGTGTGCCAAAGGACAGGGGGTGCACTTTTGATTTGTGTCAGTGGGCGGCGAAGGAGGAAGCCCTTCTGGTCGCGCTGACTGGCACAGCTACGGGCAGTGGGACCTGTGGAGAAACGCTGTGGAGAACTGGGACAGTGAGATTACGATCATCAGGAAGTACTGACTTGACGCGTGTTCTCCTGTTAGTCGCTCTGACAGGAAGATAAGGAAGTGCGGCCACGTTAGCTAATACAGCCTCTCCCTCCAAGGTCGTTGACAGTGAAACAACTCACACAGTGACAATGCGAGGAATCCTCTTCAGGAACTCTGCTGTCTCTGAACATCAGCGCATGGTTAGACACCTGTGAGAATGAATACTCGGTCTAGACGGGCCGTCCAAAACACCCCTCATCGCCTTATGAAAGAAACTCTCTGAGGAAAGGGGAAACAAAATTAGTAGAGCGTGAGAGGAACTCTGCCAATAACTGGAACAGTCTGACAGTGCAACAGCGCCACCTAGTAAACTCCAGTAATAATTATCTCCTATTTGTTTCAGTGACATTCATTTAACCCATTTCTTCTACTTTTAAGTGTATCCTTTTGGCTGTCTCCTGCATATTATAGCCTTTCGGGGAAGGTGAAAGTTAGGTAGATGAAGGTGCATAGCACGTTTGAAGTATTTCCTAGCTAAAATATATAGGATATCCCCCATTCTCGGTGTCAATTCATCACAGCCCCCAGCATAGCCATGCAGAATATCACACCTCCCCCATTCTTTTTGTCCACTCCAGGGGAGCCAACCCTCAAGTGGAACAAATGGAAAAAAGTTTTCCAGAATTATGGGGTAGTATGTGGACCGAACTTAGGGCTTGAAAGGAAAGTAGTTTTATTGATGCATTACTTGGGTGCAGAAGGGCAGGAGGTGTTGGAACATCTTCCAGAGATGAATGCCAATGACGCGAGGGGGTTGAATGAGTATGAGATAAGTCTTAAAAAGCTAGACATACATTACTTACCAAAGATAAGCACCATTATGGAGCGTTACCATTTTGGTAAGAGAGGACAGAAGGAAGAAGAAACTGTAGAAGAGTTTGTCTCTGAGTTGCGCAAGTTGGCAGCTACGTGCAAGTTTGGGGGAGCCTGTGAGGAACATATACAAGACCAGTTTCTCTTAACCTGTACCTCTTCAGTATCACTATAATCACCGTTTTCTTTGTTCAAAAACATTTGTGAGGGTGGGGGACGATATTTACTTTACAAACATTTTTAAATATTTACAAAATATTGAGCTGACGCCGAGGCTCCAAGATGGGTACCCAGCTCCCTAGTCAGCAGTTTGCTGGGAGGTTCCAGTGTCAAAGGGCTCACTGATTGGCTGTGTCCGCGCTCCCCAACCAACTTAATTTTGCAGACACACTGTTATACTGCAAGCTTGCCCTGAAGGTATAGTATCACTTAATGGTTATTTTGAATGGTTGTCAGGCTCCCTTTATTACTATGGTGAAATTGCTTGTTATTTTCTGTAAATTGCGTAATAGCCCACTGTGCATATCTCCAAGAACACAACTTACAGAAAATAACTAACAAGCAATTTCACCACTGTAATAATACAATGCAGGTGTTGCTTCGCTTCCCCCATCCGATGATGTTTTGTCTTTCCCCTGTGTTGCTTTTCCTAACCCCCAACCTCCTTTGTGTTGCTTCTGTCCCCGCCATTGCTTGTTGTCCAGCCCCATTTTGCTTTAAAGTAAATGGTGCAGAAGACTTCTTCCACTACAGCAGGAAAGATGATTTTAAATATTGGGTCAAGGTTGTAGAGAAATCGTTTCAGAGGCAGTTTCGGGTTGTTCTCAAAATAGGACTGCATGTCATGCAGCTTTAGAAAGTTTTCTCTGGTACCTCTATAATTGCCAGACAAAAAAAGAAAACAGGCGTAAAAGTGTAGCCTTTTCTTATGTCATTTGCACTGTCCTGAAAGATCCAGGGCTGACACATCTTTTCAAAGACAGTGGTGACAATCTTTGACTACTAGGGTGTATGTGAAAAGCTGTGTGAGAGGTAGGTGGGACAGTTGCATTTGCAGAATATATGAACTCAGGGGGAACTCGTTTCTTTAATTAGCTAAATTCATTCACATCTGTAATCTCTTTAAATATCTAAATTCATTCACATCTGTAATCGTAATTTTGGCTGCAACAGCTGACTGATGCACTATGCAGCAGAAGGTTGTCACATCCCTTCTTCTTTATGCAGGGCTCGAGTCGGGGTACCACACGGGTGGGCGGCATCCCCCCAATTTTTTTACAGGGTGCTTGATAACTAGATCAAATTGAGCCGCACATTCACTCTTTGGCCTCTCTGGGGCAAGATCTGGGCTCATTCAGAACGCTGCTTACACGCTGGTTTCTCTGATGCAATTGCATCTAAGGGGTGAGCGAGGGGAGGCAATCAGTCTGATGGTGCAAGACAGCTTTTGTGACGTCACTTCCTGTTGAGACGTCAGCGTCCCCCCACCCCTTTTTTTTAGAACTTGTGCCCTGGCCCTATGTGTGGTAAACGTTGAAGACACTACATCACAGATTTATTTCGTCTCCGTATTCCGTGAGGTGAATATTTAAGCAGCACCACATGTTTCCTTGTTACTTGTACTTGGTACTGCAAGGGCAGTAATCGCCTCACTTTTAAAACTAAGGAATGTCTTCAGCGATGTGAATGCTTTTGTACAGTTGGCACATTCCTTGTTATTTGCAGATCAGTCTTTTTCAGTTAAGCGCTCAGCGATTTGCACGCTAATAGGGTCTGCAGGACAGTATTTGTGTAGATCTTCAACATGTTACATGCTTAAGTGTGGGGTGCACATGTGTTTAAGTTAAAATAAAAATAGACAACTGTTTCCAGCGATTTGCTCGCTTCTGTGTTTCTGTACATCTTCAGTGATTTGCACGCTATACTGTTGGGTGCAAAGGTCCTTGTTTTAAGTTCAAGAAAAAAATAAGGATAAAAAAATGTATCTAGGTAGTGCGATAGTTGCTCCGCCACCGTTCTTAATAACTGCCAGTGAGCCACTAATTGAATGGGAAGATTGGATAGACTGTTTTGAGAACTATTTAGTGGCTTTGGATGGTACTAGGTTTCCTTCAATACATAAGAAGCTGTATTGCTTGGAGCTTTTGGGCAAGGAGTGGCAGCATGTGTTTAAATTTTTACCACAAGCCATAGAAGAGTAGGATGATGTATACAAAGATGCCATTGTTAGGTTAAGTAGAGATTTTCCAAGCAGGACAGTGTGGTTATGTGCAGTCACAAATTTTATACCCAGCTACAAAGAGTTAAAGAAACAGTCAATCAATTTGTTTCCAGATTACGGGAATTGTCTATTAAATGTCAGTGTGGGCCAATGACTGATGAGATGGTGAGAGACCAACTGATAGTTCAAAGTAACAGTAAAAAAAACAAGAACAGCTGTGGGCTGCAAAGAATCCTGCCCTTAAGGAGGCCATTGACATTGCTAAAGTGGTTGAGGAATCAGAGAGGTGCATTAAAGAAATGAGAACCATTTCTCAAGAAAAAGGGACAGAAGTGGCACTCATGCAAGATGAGACAGAAGTAGAAAATGTTGTAAAGACCAAAACACAGTTAGGTCGAGCAAGCTATAGTAAAGACAAAAACACTAGAGGGATGGTCAACATATCTGAAAGTGTCGGGCACGCGTATGTCAAAGGTGTGGCAGCAAATTCCATTTGGAAGACTTGAAAAACTCTTTTACACAGACCAAGGATTGTCACAAATGTGGGAGCAAAGAGCGTTATGCATACATATGCAAAGCTGGTGAGAAGAAAGTTGCTTGTTTAGAGGAGGAAGAGATTGAACATAGAGCATTGATTGTCATAAAAAAGGATGATGCGGAGGAAATAGAAAGACAAATAAAATGACCCAATGCTGATTTTGAAAGATAGTGTCTTTGATGGTTGCCACTGGTTCTCTCTATACTATATTACCAAAATGGTTATATGATGTGACGTGGCTCCGGGGGGGGGGGGGGCTGGAAAAATCTGATGTTGTGTTGAAAGTTTACCAAGGGTCGAGTATTGAATTGTTGGGGTACATCATGCTGGACATTAAGTTTGCAGGGAGGTGCACAAAAGGTAAGGTGTATGTTACGCCTGATGAACCACTCATATTGGATTGGGTGCATCAATACAATTTGCATATAATAGTAGATCCTAGAGCAGAAAATCAAGACATGGTGGTCAAAGGAGGTGAGCTAATGAGCATCCTAAATGACATTGGAAAGGTATTTGAGAAAAAGTTTGGGGAGGCAAAAGGGTTCTTGCATGAAATCAAGCTTAAGCGGAATGCAGTCCTTGTTAAGCACGTGGCAAGGAGGGTACCAATGGTGGCACAAGCTCAAGTCAATGAGATAGTCCAACAAATGTTGGACAATGAGGTTATAGAGCCAGAGCAGTCTACGTAATGGCTAGCTCCAGTAGTGATCATGAAGAAGACTGATGGTGCCATTCATTTTTGTGTTGACATGCGCAGTGTAAATGAGAGTGTGATTACAGACAGTTTTCCATTGCTTAACATAATTGAGATTGTTATGATGCTATCAGGCAAAATTATTTCTCCAAATTCGATCTACGGAGTCTATACAACCAGGTCAGTTTGCATCCTAATAGTAAACATCTAACTTTGTTCATAAAATCAGAGGGAACTTTCCAGTTCGATAGGTTGCCATTTGGATTATACTCAGCTTCCAGTGCTTTTCAGTGACTTCTTACAACAATTTTGAGTGGCATTGATAATACGGTGTTCCTTCAGGATGACATTTTAGTTTTTGGTTGCAATGAAGACAAACACAACAGAAGCCTTAGCGAAGTATTGGAAAGAATTGGAGATGCTGGAATTACTTTGAGGAAGGAAAAATGTGGTTTTGGGGTGCAAAAGGTTGATTATCTTGGATATCACATTTATTGCTAGTGACAAAATTAAGCCCAACCAGAACCTAGTAAGTGCAAGTGTCAAAGTGCAGACACCTTGTGATAGAGATCGATAGAGATGCTTTATGGGGTTTCTCGAGTACTACTCAAAATTTGTGGGAGATTTTGCAGCAAAATCAGAACCTTTGAAAGTGTTGATATGAAAGGGGAGGAAGTTAGAATGGAACGTAGCACAACAGAAAGCATTCACAAAGATTAAGGAGGATATAGCCCAAGCAGGGGTACTAGCACCTTTTCGTACGGAATACGAAACAGTGGTGACTACTGACACCAGTGCAGTAGGTATTGGTGCAGTTGTGGCTCAAAAACATGCGCAGGTGAAAGAAAATGTGGCATTTGCCTCACATTCATTGACTGGCACTGAAAGAAGTTACCCAGTCATAGAGCATGATGCATTGCCAGCTGCTTGGGTTACCCAATAGTTTCAAGTGTTTTTGTGGGGAAGAACATTCACTTTATGAGTGGACGACAAACCCTTGATTAAAGAATTGGGGCCTGATGGTACAAAAAGCTGTTCTGGGAGATTGGCCTGTTTGGCAGTGAAATTGTAAGAGTACAATTGTAAAGTTCAATCTGTACCAGGTTGGAAAAATGCTGTGGCGGATTGCCTTTCAAGACTACCTGAGGACAGTGTTGACATCTTTGAATTTGAATGCGAGGAGGTAGTTGCTCATTTGGAGGATGTCACTAAAGGCTTAGAAAATGCTATTTGCCAGGTGTAATGGGGTACAGGTATGAAGAATGACGCAACACTTAAGGGAAGAGAAAAAAACTATTCCAGTGGGTTTAAGGGAGTTTTTCTCAGGAAAAAGATGAGTTGTCTGTTCATGGTGATTGGGTTATTTTGAGGTGAGAACATTTTATACTACTCCTATCAGTTCGGAACAAACTAATAAAGCTGGCACATGAGGGATACCTAGGCCAAACACTCACCATCAGGAGGGTTAAAGAAAGATTTTGGTGGCCGCTCATGGATAATCAAACAAAAGAGTGGGTGGAAAAATGTCATAGCAGGAAGGAGCCTAAAAAGAGATTGCGGCTAGATGTTTGTAAAATCCATGACAATCAACATGTGGGGGAGGCTGAGAATGTTTGGTAGAAAATCTGCATAGACTTTATGGGACCTTTTAATTGTTTGCCAGAACATGAGAGGTATGCTGCAGTTTTGGTGGATGCAAAGTGTAGATGGGTGGAAGTGGTGCTCATGAGATCTATTACCACTGAGGCAACCATCAATGTGTTGAGTGAGGTATTTCAAAGGGAAGGAATTCCTACTGTGATCCTTACTGTCAATAACACACAGTTAACTTCTGTTGAGATGGAGAATTTCTTTGCTAGATTGGGTATAAGGCATGCCTGCATATCCTTATACAATCCACAAGGCAATGGTTTGTGTGAAAGAATAAGCAAGATGGTCAAAGCTACTATGCAACTGGCTTGCACCAATGTTGTCCAAGTACAGAAGGCAGTGAAGGAAATGTTATGGTCATATCGCACTACCATACATTGCAGAACTGGCAAAAGTCCCTTTGAAATGATATGGGGTAGTTGAGCGGGTACCAAGATGGTACTCATGGAGCGAGGTGTAGAATAACATTTTGTTCTGTCTCACAAAGTTAAACTTCCATAAAATTGTAGTCGTATTAACAAGCATGAGACGAAAAGTACTAATCAACTTAGTTTTAAAATGTATTTACACAACACGAGGGACTAACTTATGTGCTCTATGTTGCAATTGCAAGTACGTTGAAAAATAATAAACTAACCTTGTCTATTGTCTTTGTCAGTATTAAATGCGGCTGTTTAACTAATGGCATGTGCTTACTTATGTGCTTATGTTATGTCTTTTCTGTGGCAAAACCTCGTGGAGAATATTTGCGGCCTAAATGAAGATGGTAGATATAAACGCTGCTTTGTGTGCTAAAGCCAGGTAACATAAATTAATGGGTTAATAATTAGCAAAGGGGGTGGGTAACAGAATGGGTCTCAATACTCTAATTAATTAATGTCTTGTGTTTGTTTAAATAATAGTTTCTGGGAGAGAGGCCTAAGGCCTAGTTTGAAAAGATGGCGTTTAGAATCCTGTCCAGAGAAGAGCTTTGCATGAGAAGTGGAAACTTTTACCACATCGACAGTTGTCAAAGAAATACAGTTAAAATAAATGGTGCTAAACGTGCTCTTGGAGAGAAAGATTCAAGGACAGGAAGCGGCAAGATTGCCAAGCCAAGGAAGTCATGAACTCTACTCGCCAAATGTTTCATTTTCAAGGAAACTAAAAGTCATGAACCTAAAGGACAATAGAGCTAAAGAAAAAGGCTCGATTTTGGTATGAAAACGATGATGACATGAATTGGACTGACATCAGTTAGCCAATGAGAGCTCTGGATGGCAAAGAAAAGTTTACAATTTTGAGGAGATTAGTTAGTTAGAAAGGTATAAAACCTGACCCCTTGGGCAGGAGGGCGCTTCTCGCTTTCGATTCCAGAAGGGCGTGATGTGCTGTTGGACTCTTTGGCGCACGTAAGGACAGCAGTCTTTAATGACTATTCTTTTTAGGTGGAGCGAGTTTTAGACAGGGAAAAATAGAATTTAGGGAATGGAAACTTTATTTTGCTTTAATTCATGCTAACTGATTTGCCTTCGAAATGTCAGTCTAATAAGTCTTTTCCTTAATTAAAAGATGCTTTCACTTCGCTAATAAAATAAAGATTCTTATTTGAAAATGCTCTTTCTTTGAATAATAAAGTAAATAAAATTAGATTTTGAAACGACAAGCTGGTCTTGTTTATTCATGTCTAGTTACCATCAGTTGATCCAATTGCCTTAGTGACTTAATTAAATGATAAATGTTTAAAAACCATGGTAAGAATAAACTGCAGTTGTATATAAATTTGTAAATAGTTTTGTGAATAGATCTGATTATTTAGGTCACATGATTCAGTCGCTCAAAATTGTCTCATAGGTTTATGAGCCTTGGTATGTGATTCATGATTAATGGTGAGTATTGTGGAGATAGGTAGCGTTGGTGAGACAGTTTTGCATTAGGAGCGCTGGATCAGTACCATCTTGGATGCTAGAGAAAATCAGAAAGCAAGAAGAAGGAGGCAATATGGAAAGTGTACAGAAAAGGTTCATTCACACAGGAGACTGGGTCAAAGTAAAACCAGGTGGAGTCAATAAAGGGTAATCCAAATTCAAAGCTCCCTACCAAGTGAGTCAAGTTGGTGGTAACTGGGTTAGACTAAAAAATGTCCAGAAATCTAATCTGAGAAGAGTGGCTCTGTATCACAAGGAAACTAAAGAAGAGCATAGGAAGGAAGCTTCAAGATTGCCCAATGTAGGGTTGGGCAATGGAGTTTGAGAATGAGAAATGAAACGACAAGGAATATGACAAAGATGTTTAAGAAGGAGATGAGCGGTGTGTGAGAACTAGGAAGTTCCCTGCTTATTTAACAGAGCACGTACGTCAGTGAAACACTCCTATGCATAATTTATATGAGAAAGGGAGAAGGTATATAAATATAGAGGCTATTGTTTATTTGCAAGGGTATTGTAAGGGACGTGGTAACCTTTGTTTTGCAAATAGGAACCTCACACTAAGCTGCTAATGTTTTTCCTTTCTATAACCTGCTATTTATGGTCTACAAAGCTTTGGTTTTAATGGGAAATGTTACTTATTGTGCACTTTCTTTGCTGACATTGTTATCTTATTTATCTTAATACTATTGTTATCTTATTTTGCCGTTAAGAAAGGAGATGTGTCATATTGGGTTTAGCTTGCCCTGGCCAGGCTAGGACTTTTGTGATCTCCCAACATCCTGTGATTTCACCTTAGTTTCTGGTGTGGCCAGGGCCCGGTATTCAATTGGTGAGCATTGGCTGTGCATGGCTGGGAATGTTGGATTCTCCTGACCTCTAACGAATAAACTACTCTTCTTTTCAACCTACATGAGTATTTACATAAAATAATGTAATGCTCAATCTGGTATCAGAGGAAGACCCTCAAACTTCCAAAATAGATCTTTTTCATGGCTATTGTCTCATCATATAGTCACATTATCCATAGATTAGTCTAGTCGTTAAATTAAGTGGCCAGAAGTAGAAGCTGAGGTGTGGGAAGCACCATCTTCGTAGTCGGAGAGTATTTGGATTTTATCAAACTCCTTACCAGCTTATTGCTAAACATCTATCATGCAGTTATTTTCTCTTTCATGTCAATAGGTCATTACACAAACCAATGCCATGTTCTCTAGCCCTAAATAAACATTAGTGCATCACACCTGAGTCAGTTACAAACAGGACCATATCCAATCTTCAGCCTGTAAAAGATCTTGACTAAAACGCTGTCAGCAAGTTGTCCACCGTGACTTTAAAAGTTGTCTCCACAGTTATAGATCAACAATGTGTCACAGCATCTTTATTATCGGTTAGCTGTGTAACCACCCTCAAGTTAGTGTAAACATCCTAGCCTTATTTAGCAAAGCTAAAACTAGAACTGCTCATGGGGTAGTTTTGATTGTATTCTGCTCCTTAATAGAGCGGAGAGCCAATGGGTCTCTAACAAAAATCAGATAGCGATGTTTGAAATGAATGTTGCTAGGAAGTACAAGTTCAATATTGGTGACCCCAAAGACAAATTAGAGGAAGGCTGTTGGCAAATGAACCCAAAGAACTAGTGAGGCTAGTTAAACCCTAAGCTAAACAAACACCTCAGTCAAACGTTATTCAATCATACAACAAATGTGTAGAGTTTCATGATTTTCTTGCTAACAAAACTGTAATTAAAAAATCCATCTATACAACCTCAACAAGAAGGTCCTCTGAATTCAAACCATATTCAACACTCATATAATTTTACTCTGCAGTCTGAGGTACAACTATCCACAATCATCAAAAATCGGAAGCACTGTATTTACAAGATATGGTGCTTTCCTGTACTTTTAGCCAGCATACAGTTTGGTGCCTAGAGCCAATGCAGGCTCTCTTGCACCATACTGCAAGGGAGTCTGCATTGTTAGCAGGGTTGTTTTTGTGCAAGAAGGGGCACCTTCCTATAAAAAACAATCCCTTTAGATGTTTTCCTCATTCTATGTGTGCTGCAGAATGCAGCTCACAAGTAAAGAGTAAAAAACTAGGGGAAATTATAACATTTCTCCTCATCACGCCTGCTTTGGGGAGGCTTAAAGTGCTGATGCTGCCCCAGGTTTATGTGATTTTGTAAATCTGGGGCATCGTCAAAATCCATGGGTGTTGTGTAAAAACACCCACTGCAATGCCCGTTTAACACCTCCTCGACTCAGAGTAAGGCAACACAGCACTTTGAGCTGCCTCGCCTTACTCCATATACGTAGCATGTTGTGCCAACATATGACAACAACAGCTCTTGGTGGAGGACAGGACAGAGTGCCTAGTCTCCTGTCAAGCAAGGGAGCCCCGGGGCCTGCAATAAATGGCCTGAGTGGCCTGAGTCACCCAGATACGTGGGCACACTCGTGCCCTTCCACTTCCTTATGCCCTGACCCCAAGATTGCCAAGGGTCTCCAGTTTCCAGCCAATGTTTGGGGTCGGTAGGTTTCCTTGGGTGGCAGCCAACCCCAGCTCCAAATATACTAGCAGCCCACTATCCAAAGACACGACAAAATCTTCCCCAAAATACTTGGATACTCTTTATATTGTAGCATTTGTGGGCTTTTCCTGTCCTAGGTCATTGTCACAACCAAACATATAGGGCACTTCTTTTGTTGGGGAAAGTTTGGAAATGTTGTGTTGTCAGACTTTTATAATTTTCTACAAATTTCAGAGCTTTTAGTCACATAAATTTGAAGAAATCATATTTTTTCACCCAAAGGTTGACATTTGCAGGGCATTCTGAGTAATACAAATGTTATATTCCATGCAAAACACAACACCATACACCCTCTCGGTTTGCTAGTTTTGAGAATTATCTTCGCTTGCTCGGTTTTCTGAGCTGCCATCAACCCCAGGCCCAAATTCAACAACTACCCTAGTTCCAAATAACATTTTCCAAATAAATTTCACACAATTTACATGATTCTTCTTTCTAACTCTTCGGTAGACCCAGTCACCGGTGGGCTACTGTTGTTATCTAGAGAACTATGGAAATACTGCTGATAAAGGCATTTGGTTTTCCCTATAAATGTTGTGTCTTTCAGTCAAAGGAATATGAAGGAGTATTTTATTAATCCAAAGTTTGATGTTTGCAGGTTAGTCTAGGTAGGAAAACATGGTGTTATACATAAATGCCATATCACCCTGCAATCACCCATGTCTCTAATCTTCAGATATGTATGAAGATGGTATAGTTGAGGTTCCCTGGGTGGCAGCACATCATGGGCCCAAATGTGCATGTTACTCACACCCCAATGAAAACAACCTTTTATGAAGGAACTTGGACACCCTTTACATAGTAGCGTTTTGGAGTAGATTTACGAGCCCCTAGCACCCCCGGATCATCACTTTTTATGATGCTTTGGTGGTGCTGTGTCACTAAAGCCACGCTGCGTGGCTTTACATGACCTTGTAAATACGGCCCCTTTTCCCGCACCACTTTTAGTGAAAGGGGTGGGCAAAGGGTTTTGCAGTAGGCTCTTCACCACAACACCCATTGCTTTTTGATGCTGTCCCAGAGTTACAAGGATCTGTAAATCTGTGGCAGCGCCCAAAAAATATTGCTATCGAAAAGCAGGCATGAGAGTGGGTAACGAGGAGAAATACTTGTATTTCTCCTTGTTTTTTGCTCTTACTATGTGTGCTGTAGAAGTGGTGCAGCATTGTAGTAACATCAAAATTCCTGCACCTGTGAAACCTACATGCAGTGACTCTGCTATATTAAGAGAAGCAGGATAGGACACAGGTGAAGCTCATGGCAGTACTACATATGCTGTCATTGCAGTGCTTCCAGGCGACAGCCACCAGAGGGGCTGGAATCTGGAATCTCCCTGGCATCTTTCCTGTCACTAATCCCCTCCTTCCTGGATGCTATTATCCAGCTGACATCCAGCTACCTAGCAAATTTTATGCCATTGCTGGGTTCCTACACATGCTGGGTGCCATGGATCTATACATGTGCAACTGTCTCCTGCTGCCACCTCACATCTCTAGAGGAACCAGAAGGACACACAATCCATAAATGTCCAGGCCATTGTGGACCATCAAGCCTCTTCATTAGCGTGCTGGCCAAATACCCTGGCAGTGTACATGATGCTGACATATTCATGCACTATTGTTCTATATAGATTTACGGCCCTGCCTGCGCCTTGTCCCTTGGGCTAAACTCCTATTGTTATTGACATATTCATGCACATCATCATCAGATGCCAATTCCAAAATGGACAATATGGGAATGGCCTACTTGTAGGTAAGCTAAACGCTAACATCTAAGACACCCACTAACAGGTAGAAATTGATGACATTACACCCATGACGGTGTCTGTTGATTCAAATCGAACTGAAGTAGGAGGGGTGTGGCTCATACATGCACCATTTATCATGGTACAAGTGTCAGGAAAACACACTAGCTAACAAGGTCAAGACACACAAAGCCACTATGTCTTCTGTTTATTGGTGGAAGGGTACAGGGCAATGCATTGCTGACCCAAATGCAGTGTAGAATCCATGTGTGTAAGGAAGGTTTTCCATGAGGGATGTGGGGGTGTCTACATGCCCTTTCCAAGGATCATCTGGCAGGTCATGTATACCAAAACCCACATCTGTGGTTAAACATGGACATAGGCACATTGTAAGGCATGGTTATTATGTCAACATCAACCTACAGAGGACTTACGGGCACATGCATCAAGGTAAATTGCATTCGCAAACGGTGCAAATCGCATTTTTCGGCTGTTTGCGAATACAATTTCCTGATTTGGGATGCACCAACCTTTTTCAGAAATTCGCAATTTATCTCAATTTGAGATTCCTTAAATGCAATTCATCATACTTTTAGAAATTGCGAATTGGCAAATTAGAAATGCAAATTACCATGAAGTTGACCTTCATGGTAATTTGCAAAAATCTAGAAAAATGCTTTTAAATGCATTTTTCTTTGTTACATGTTACACACACACATGCTCTTGGGGCATGTGTGTGTGTAAGATGTATCCAAAAGCAAATTTCAGGGGTGCAACAAGGTGTCATTTGGACACCGCTGCACCCTTGAAATTGCATTCTCAAATTGCGAATTTACAATGATGAATTGCAAATTGAGAATGCCCTCCCATTCATTCCTATGGGCCTCTAGGCCCATAGGAATGAATGTGTAGAAATTCCTTAATTGCGATTCTTAAATAGAGAATAGCAATTAAGGAATTTTAAGAAACCGCAATATTTTTTGCAAATTTCTTAATGAATTGCATTTTGCAATTCCTTAATTGCGATTCCTTAATTTTCGCAATTAAGGAATCGCAAAATGGAACAATGATGCATGTGCCCCTAAGTACCCAAATATGTACCACTATCAGCAGGGCCAGCTTTAGGGTGGTGCAAACGCTGTGGCTGCACTGACCAGAATGGGTAGTGCGGGGGCACTGACCATAGGGGGTCGCTGTGTCTAGCAGTGACTTACTATGTAATCACCTGCTACAGAATTCCTTGTGCGTCCAGCTTTCAGGCAGCACCAAAAATGTGAAGATAACTCTTGTGATCAATGCTCCTGCTACAGAAAGAGATGGGAGTTTTGCCTAGTGATAGTTTTGAGTTGCCATAAAGTAGCGCAAAAGGTCAATATGCCTGCTGCAAATAACAGATCTGTATTTTGTGTTGATAGCTGTATGGATTAGGAAAGCCAGCCTTTACCAGTGCTTTAAAGCAAAATAAACATATTTCAGAGAAGGGCAATGGAGAGATGAGCTGATAGTGAAGGTATTTGAGGAGGATTTGGGGGGTACCATGAAAGACTGTCGCAGCAGGCGCCACTAGCCCTAAAGCCAGACCAAACTATTGGCAAGTCTGCATATGTTGTGTCAGTACATAGCATTGGGTGGTTGCAAGCTACTCCAAATAAAGATCCCAGAAAATAACAGGATAAGTACACAATCTATAAGCCCATGCTGAACATTTGCTATAACACAGACTAATGGAAGATGAAGTTGTCAACCTATTAATAACTGAATGTCTAACATATATTGTTAAACAAATGTTAGAGATATATATGGCAATGTGACTACACATAACGTACATGGCCTGCCATGTATCAGTAACAGTTCACTAAAGTACTGGCACTTTACCTCTTGCTTCACTTTCAGCTGACCGGTGATATGGTATCCAGCCATAGGTCATGACACCCCATACACAACCTCGGACAGTGCTGGAGATGGCCTTTAACCAGGCTCTCAGCAGGACCCAGAACATTTGTCAAAAGATGCTTT
Source organism: Lissotriton helveticus (assembly GCF_964261635.1). Lineage (NCBI taxonomy): Eukaryota > Metazoa > Chordata > Amphibia > Caudata > Salamandridae > Lissotriton > Lissotriton helveticus. Next base: position 668,275,974 of record NC_136063.1, read on the forward strand.
GGACTGCTGAAGGCTAGGTTCCAGTGCCTTGACATTTTGGCGGGTGGATTGCTCTACTCCCTCCCCGTGGTCTGCATGATTATATTGGTCTGTGCAATACTGCAGAACACTTGTGTGCAGAATGTTCCCTGTGACGGTGGCCCACAACTTCCGGACCCGATGGAGGATGATGAAGAGGAAGATGCCAAGGCTCGAGACATCCAGAATACAGCTGCAGGCAATTGCAAATGTGCACACATAGTGAAACATGTTTTTACCTAAAACACGTTCGAGAATGGACCATGAAACAACATGAATAAAATGTTCAGCATGATAATAAATCATTTAAACAATTACTTGTATTTGTGTTTATGTCGTATTTCCTGGAAATATCAACGTCCACACATTAGTTGACCTTACTGTAGGAAACTTCCCTTTTCTTTTAATGCAAAGTCATGCATGATGATTAAAAGTGACATTGGACTATGAAAAATGACTCGATGGAATGAAAGGTGACTTTATCGTAGGAAATGTCACTTTTCTTTTCATCCACTTTACTGTAAAGAATTTGACTCCTTTGTAGGTAAACAGAGACTTTACTATCACACGTGACACATGATTGGAAAATGTGTCTGCAAGCAGACATGCATCAAGGGCACAGCATCAAAAACAATGCTTTTCCCATAGTCTAACTAGTGATTTGGACATTTGTCTAGTGAAGCGTAAAAAAAGACGCACCAGTTAGAAAAATGACACAGATGACTGAAATGTGTTGCATCCACACAGGACATGATGCCATGGCTCTACCATGCTACAAACCAGGATGTCTATGCCTAGCGGTAGTGGTGTTTGGTGATTGCTGGTGAGTTTGGTGGTGTTTCCTGGTTGTTTAGTTGTCTGTGCATTCTGGGTTCTGTTCCTACGTTGCCATTTTTGGCCTGTTTTTGTATTTTGTGTTGTTTTGTGTGGTGTGTTGTGGGGTGTCAGTCTAAATAGGGGTTGTTAGTAATAGTTCTAGGGAGAAGGGGTCGTTTTTAATTGTTAGTTGGACTTAGAGTGATTCGTTGCTGTAGGAAGATGTCGGGCGGAGGCAGGGCTAGGAATCTGATGGAGGAGCAGTCTAGGGGCCGCTGTGGCTCATACATTCCGAACATGATCAGAAGTGGAGACAGGGTGCTACTAGGATACCCAACCCAGTAGAGATGGCACGGGTGGGTAAAGGTGTGTTATCAGATGCTGAGACTGTTTGGCGAGGACCGGAACCTCCTCCAATACAAGCATCTGTGGGCGGACATTGTGAACAGGATGTCCTTGATCACCTGGGCCTAGAAGTTGGAGGGAATGTTGGTAAGTTCCCATATGCCACAAGCTTGTTAATGTATGCCGGTTGCTAAATACTCTTAACACTTTTGTAATATAAAGATCCAAATATGTATATAGGTGGCTATGGCATGATATGTGCTAAATAAATTACAGACACTGAGGGGCTTATCTACAAGCATCTTAAGCAGCTGGTTCATCATATATTTCCTACGCTGCGGCCATGCAATGTGCCTGCCCATATTTACAAGGCCACATAAAGCCACCCTTATGAGGCTTTTCCTGGCCTTGAAAATATGACCCCCTCATAGGCAGTACTCTGCCTGAAAGGAGCATTTCATGGGCGTTGCTGGGGGCGCTCCCAGGCAACATCCATGGAACCTGAAGCATTCTCAGATTTACAAGGTTTTGTAAACCTGGGTATAAGTCAGATTCCTACACCTTCTCAGGGAAGGCATAAGGGAGGCGCAATGAGGCGAATTACCCTAATGTGTTCTCGTTTTCCCACAAGAGGAAAACACCTGGAAAACAATTGCCCCTACAACGGGGCCAGGGTGCCTGCATTGGCACATGGCTACATCTTCTACACCATTAAGTCTGTTCTCTAGAAAAGCACCTCCAAGCACTAAACCCATGATTCCTATTGTGGAAGATGCAATTCCTCCCCTTGCACCATTTCATTAACCAGACACAAATTATTCATTAGATCGTCATCCCACTTGACTCCTCACCCTTTTTTTTGCGATAATAAGTCATCACATACCTCTAAATGTTATTTCCTCTCAAGTCATTCCAAAAAGCCAGTCGCCTGAATTTTTCTTCCTTAATATTTGTTGCAGAAATGTATCTACGTAAAACAAATATATTATAGACAGTTAGTCACTGCCCAAGAACTGTTCCACTGCACTATTTCATACAACCTCACTGTTCCTCCAGTGCACTTTGCCCCAAAAATTCATATTATGGATTTGTTCTCAAAAGCTCTGATCCCCGTTATTTTAATTATTGACTCATTCCCTTGTTGCATTTAAAAATAAATGTTTCCTAGAAAAATGCCTTGAAATATCCCCTTACATTAAGATATTCCCATGATGCCATTACATTCATCCCTGTCCTAACGCTATTACTCTCATGGCCTCATTGCCGCACACAACCACCCAAAATCTCTATAGTCCGATGCCCGGTAATCGCAAGCTGTTCTTCCCTCTGCTCACCTCTGCTAATCCGTGTTCAGTTTTCACAACCTGTTCGAAGCAGCAGGTCTGATAAATCCCGCTGTTACTACGTTTCCCACCTTGGCTCATCTTTAAATGTGTCAAGGACCAATCCCGTTGAGTCCTACGAGCTGCCTCATTAGCATAGTCAGGCCGCAGTTCCCAATCAGGTCCTCCACTCCTATTACCCAATCAGGCTAGTTTTTCAAAAAATCTTGCAGAGTGCCACGTGTCATTCAAACAGAGCCTATCGAATTACTGCCTGGCCTGGCTAGTCTGCTTCACCAGTCATTTCCATATCCTTCCCAGCGTGCCGAGGCCAAAACATTATTGTTGGAAAGTGGGTTATTGGTATGGGCAAATGTTGGTCTGCCACTGGCAATAAGGCCACTAACACATGATAGGACTCAGCATAGGTCTTGGAAAATTATTGCTATGCTCCCCCCTTGGTAACTTCAAAGACTGGTATGTAAAGCATTTAAGACCACCATTTCAGTAAATAATTAAGACACAACACATAATGAAAATCCAACATCAATTTATAAAAATAGGAAATACTTGTATTTTTAAAATGACTCCAAAAAGACAAGAATCCAATGTAGGGAACCGGAGATATGAATTTTCAAAGATTTAATAAAATATAGCACTTAGAAGATTATAGCACCATATTGTGATACCTGCTCGCGATGGACCGGGGTAAAGTCAAAGCTTCAGGCCGGGTGCGATGGAGCCCTGAGCGGCTGCAGCGCCCGGCAGGTCCCGGTCTCAGTTTCTACCCTCACACTTAGAAACTTTTCTGGAGCTTTTTCTCTCGAGGGCCCTCAGCCAGTCCAGATTTGTTGAGGGTTCGCCGGCTCGACTTATGACGAGGTCCCGGTCAACTTCTCTGGAGCCGACTTAGAAAAATTCTCAAGATCGCTTCAATGGGGCAACCCAGGAATCCACGCCTGCACACAATGGAAGGCAGGCGGCTTGGCTCTCGCGGTTGCTCCTGGTCACCTTTTCTACAAGCGGGCATAAAAACTTTTCCGGAGCTTTTCTAGCGTGGTCTCTCAATGTTCCTCATGTAGCTAGATCCTGTGAGGGTATGCCGGCTTTAGATTTTCTCTAGTCCCGGTCAATCTCAGGAAGTTGGAGCAATGCAGCTTTTAGCGAGACAAATCTGGTTTGCTTGGCCGGTTCGCGTTGAAGGCAGACGGCCTGTCTGGCCAGGTTGAGTCGGTCCGTTTATGGAGCTTTTTTTTAAAGTTGGTCCAAAGTTCTCCAAACTTCTTGAACTTCTTCCTGAAGTTCTTCACGGGGTCCCAACGTGTCTCAAACTCACTCCAAGGGTCTGGAAGCTCCAAGATGGTCCTTGAAAGTTAAGGACTTCAGTTCCCACAATCCACTGGTACAAAACCATTACAAATCCACTGATTGTTCTCCAGGGTGTAGATTTAGTTAGTGATGTTCCAGATGAGCTCTTTTAACCTGTAGCTTTCAGGGAGTCCACTCTTTAGTTCGTTTTCAGCAAGATAATCCACAGGGCTGTAGTTTCAAATTGTGTAGTCTTCAGAGGTCAGGCCTAAGAAATCTTTGCACAGCAAAACATCGCAACAGGGCACTTCTTCCTTCAGTAAGTTTCAAGCAGCAGATGTGGAGGGCTCTGCCCCTCTCTGATACTCATTCCTAGTTCTCTGGGTCATGCAGGAGGTCAGTACTGACCAATGGGAGTAGGATAACTCCTCCAATATATGACCACATCCTGTAGAGTGTGGCATTATTTTGTCCCAGAGTGCATCAAATCTTCCAAATCCATAATGGCTGATTTTCCAGCAAGGACGTAAGAGCTGGCTAACACATCCCTTGGATGGCTAATTTACTTAGACTCTCCTCCTGCATCTATTCATACGTTCCTTAGTCCTACCATCTGCCTAAGGTGGGAAGTTCAGAGCTGTAAATGACAATGGTTTCTACTCTCCCCTTTGAAGAGCATAGTTTACAACTCCTCCCCTGGCTTGGCATTCGTATGAAACAGCACACTGCCCTGCCAGCAGAGCTGGTTAACCCCAGGGGCTCTTTATCACCTCTTCAAGGCAGCCTGGCTAATCCACCTAACTCTGACCAATCAGGGCAGATCACTAATACGATGAATTTGGACTTACAAACTAGAAAGTTTATAACTTCTTGCATGTACACTTTAGGATAAATTCATCAATATGATATCGTTGGATTTACTAATACCATTCTGGGAAGTCTTTGAATGACATTTCTATCTCTCTCCTATCAAGAGTTAATAATCAATAACTTCCTACAGTGTTAACCTATGAAACAGGGAATTTGCAATGGTAAAAATGACTTGTGCAATTTGTCCAGCACCAGGACTTACAAATACATATTTTATAAGTCCTTGCCTTATATTTACATGAACCCCACCCCATGTGCAACTAGGGGAGACGTTAGGGGTTCTGAATCAGTAGAAATATTGCAGATTCTCCCTCCACAGTGGCCTAGCATCAACGTCAAATTTGAGCAGCACTTTACTACCATGTGGGGAGTGAAATGTGTAATTTCACTTTACTCAGGCATATAAAAGCTCATTTTATAAGGGTGTGCCTTATAAATACCTGACCCCCCCACCCCTGGGATACCTAGGGGAGACCCTGGGGGTCCCTAATATGCCAAAACATTGCGGGTTATCCATTTTTAAGTACCCCAACCACCAAAGTCAAGTTTGGGCACAATTTACTTTTTAAAAGCAGTCCGGGCACCCAGGGCTGTTTTTAAACTGACCTCAGGTTTCAGCAGTGCACAAATACAAGTGCAGAAAAAGGCTGCTGGCCTCTAAAGTGCCATGCCCCAGGGTACTGGTGACTTCTAGGCAGTTTCAATCCCCCTGCCCTATTATATACTAGGGGCCTATAGGGGAGGTCATGAATTCACAGGGGTACCCCACCATACCATTGTGTACACTTCTGTATTTAGGTGTTTTAACTGTATTCTAATGTCTCTTTCACCATAGCAGTGGTCCTGGGCCTGGTTAGGCAGAGCCCAGAGTCAGTCAGACTCAGTTGCCACCAGTATCAGTCAGAAAAAAGTTGGAGGGTGTCCAGGGCACAGGATTACTTTGCAACAATAAAATACATCCACTCACATGATATCCAAACAGAGACTGTCAACTCCCTGCCTGGCCTGCCTGTTCTACTTTAACGCCCATTTCCTGCCCCACATACAGAGGTCAAATCGCTGAACGTTCCCGCTCATGGCCTGACCTTCCCATCAAAATGCCTGATCATCGCCATTCTACAATCATTAATAGTGCGGTCCTTCATGGAATCACAGTTGCGAGATAGCCGAAAGTGCTAGTCTTTCAATTCCCTGGTTATTCTATGCCTTCACAGTGTTGGCTATAAAAATTAAAGTTCAAATAAAAGCACAAATCTTCAAAGTAAATTTCTGTATAATAATGTTTCAAATATGGACCATATTCTGCCCAAGGATCCCAATCAGGTCCTAACTCATATTACCACAGCAGGCTCATTTCTATATCCTGCCCTACGTCAAACTGTCCAATCATTGAGCTTATCCGCTCACGGTCTGACCTACCTCTCATAGTGCCAAGTCTTAACATTCAACACCATTCTGAAATCATTAAATGTGCGGAACTCACTGCAATCACCATTGTGAATTCACAAAAAGTACTGACCTTTGAGTTGCCCCAATGCTTAATGCCTTCACTATGATAAATAGGAAATTAATATACATTAAAGCAAGAATATTTGGAGTACATTTAAGTACGGCATCCTCCCAAAATTCTTACCACCACTTCAATGTGCTTGAGCGAAAACATTCCTGACCGGAGGGAAACCTGCAACCTCCATTACTATTTAGGTACTTGTATATGCCACAATCACTCTGCACAGTGTTCCCCCTATCTTCACATGAATCCTAGCCAATATCTTCATCCAAAAGATAAACATGCTGTGAATAGTGTCAAAATAACCTATTAATCGCCTTACTCATATTCTCTTTTCATGCAAGGTGTTCCCTATTGCGGAAAAACAATAGAAAGTTCCAAATCATCAATCATCTCTCCAGGTGTTCAATATCACCACCTATCATAATGTTATTATTCCAAAAAATAATGCAATTAATTGTAACTGTTCAGACCCTGTGTGACTGATTTACACCTACTGATCCATCTCGCTTCTTGCTGTCTTGTAAATGTATGTATGTAAATGTATTTGAGCTTGTAAAGCGCACTGCTACCCGCCCATAGGTCTCCTGGCGCTGTATAACTCTGGGGAACCCGTCCTGGCTTTCCCTGTGGGATGGTCCCTGCTGGGAGTCCCCAAGGTGGAGCCAGGCATCCCCGGAATTGATGGGGCTGTTGTGGAGATTAGGCAAGCTAATGCCCAGAGTTGCCGAGTGGAACCCCTGATTAGAGTAAGCACCAAAGCAAGAATTATCGAGTCCGCTGACCAAGGTCCACGACCCTGCCGCGTCGGGACTTGAACCCTGGTCCCGGGCCGACTTCTGCTCTCGGGTCTGCCGCCTCTAACCAGTGAGCCACACTACTCCACTACTCCACACTACTCCACTACTCCACAATAAATTATAGACGTTCTCAATCACCACCTCTGACACTCGGAATAATCCTTTGAATGCCATGAAATCTAATTCTATTCATTTCAGCATGATTGTCCCTAATATGCTGGTTTATAGGTGACTTAGCTTTCATGATTATGCTCTGGTATTCCAAATTTCAGAATTCTCTTCATGCCCCCAATGTAAATCTTACAACATCTGCATTGTATAATGTATATTACTCCACAACTGTTGCAGTTGATAAATTCATTAATACGAAAACATTTGCTAGTGTTGTATTTAAGTTCCTTGATTCTATTCATGCCTAATTCACAAACATTGCAAATTACCACCCAGCCGTCTTGTGGGTTCTAAATAGTTCCTGGTAATCACATTTTTTATTGTGGGACATCTCCTATATATAACCCCTGGTTTGTCACCAATAACATGCACCAAACCGTGTACTCCTTTCAGTAGATTCCAATTTTTACTCAAGATGTAAAAAATCCTGTTCTGATGTGTACTATATGTTGAAATAAATGAAAGTCTTTCCCTCAACTGAGTCCTTTCCTTCTGTTATAAAGTAGTGTCTCTTCTCATGGACAATACTTTTTTTGCATTCTCCAAGCCATTCATAGGGTATCCCCTACTACGCAACCTGTGTTGTAAATCATCAAGTTCAGACTTGAAGTACTTATCTGTGCTACAATTCCTCTGAATTTGTACCATCTCACCGAGGGGGATACCCCTGATGACAGCCAGGAGATGGGCGCTATCTGCTCTCAAAATGGAGTTCGTCGCAGTCTTCTTCCTGAATAACTTCCTATTTATGCTATTCCCTACTGCAAATAACTCCACATCTAAAAAAATCTATGCTCTCTCTGTGCTGGTTCATTGTGAAAACCACATTGCACCTATTGCAATTTAAGTATTCATGATATTCAGGTAATTGTTCATCTGTCCCTCTCCACACCAATAAAATATCATCAATAAAGCGGCCCCCAAAAAAAATGTAATCTATCCATTTTGCGGCCCTTCAGCTCCAGGCATGCTCCTTCTCAAACCACCCCAAAAAGAAGTTGGCATAAGAAGGAGCAAACCTGGAGCCCATGGCTGTGCCCCATATCTGGTGAAACCATTCACCTTCAAACAAAAATTAATTATTGTTCAATATCATGGAGTTCCTGTAAACTTGCACTGTGACTCCCCAGAAAATGATTCAAAGCCAGTTCCCCCTTCTCGTTGTCAATACATGTATACAGTCCTACCACATCTAGTGTGACAAAACTCATTCGATGTAACCAAGTTACGTCTTGCAGTTTGTTTAAAACATCCATTGTATCTCTTACATACAAGGGTAAATTAACAACTAAGGGGTTTAAAAATAGATCAACAAATTCAGATAAGTGCTCCATCAAACTTCCTATACTTGAGAGTATGGGCCTCCCTGTTGGATTTTTCATGGACTTATGAACCTTTGGCAAAGTATATATGAACGGGAAGGTTGGATTTGTGATATTCAGATACTTATACTCTAGTTCATCCAATAGTCCTTGTTCCTTCCAAGAATAAAGTCTCTCCATGATTGTTCTGCCTTGTTGCTGAGTGGGGTTACCCTGCAATTTCCTGTAGCACTTAATGTCATTAAGTTGTCTCCTAATCTCATTACAATATTCCGATCTTCTCAATATTACAATATTTCTGCCTTTGTCGGATTCCCCGATTACTATACCTTTGTCATGTCTTAAACTGTTTAGAGCCAAACATTCTTCATGTGATGAATTCTCTTTGCATCTGACATCAGTCCTACCCCTCCTACCCTGATCCTCCAGTCTGTGTAACCCCTCCATTGTTTTTTTCACAAACAAATCAATTGCTGCATATTGAGGCCCCTTGGATGAGAATTTAGATGCTGGTCTTAGACTACTAGGACAACTTTAATCCGTAGGAATATCCAACATTGTCACAACATCATCCACCGCCATACCTCTCACCCTCCGTCAAAGACATAAGTAATTGTACGTCACACATGCTATAGTCATATCTGATCCTTTAATTCTAGTTGCCACATTCACAGATTTATCAACCATGGGAAAAAAACTTTTCAATTTCAGTTTTCTTGCAAATTTGCACAGATAGTGAAATCACGGGTACTGTTTAGACAAAAAGAGAGCCCTCTCTTTAACATTGATAATTCGTGTTCACGCAATGCTCTACCTGAAAGGTTGATCACTTCTAATTCTGATTCTGCATTACTCCTATAGAACCCATGTCCCTCTCCCCTTCTCCTATTTCCTGAACTTGTCTTGGCTGCGTGTCCCAATTCTCATACTTTCTGTGTTTCCGCCTGCCCCTTCTTGTTCTGTTAGAACCCTTTTCTTGCCTCTTCTTATCCTCTGAATTTCCTCGGAAAAAGACAAACTCTTAGCTGGCCTCAGTTCTGTCGCGCCCATCGGGCCTGGTTCCTCACTGGATGAAATATCCAAGCTATTGTAGTTAACAGAGCTCAGCTACCCTTGTGCTTCTGCTCCCACCACAGTTTTTGGTTTCTGGACTTCATCGAACCGCCTACCGAAAGTAAATACTCTGCCTTGATTATGAGTCTATAGGCTCTGTTTGAATGACACATGGCACTTTGTAGGACTTTTTGAAAAGAAAGCCTGATTGAGTAATAGGAGTGGAGGACCTGATTGGGAACTGCGGGCTGACTATGCTAATGAGGTACCTCGTAGGACTCGCACATGATTGGTCCTTGACACAGTTAAAGATGAGCCAAGGCGGGAAACGTAGTAACAGTGGGATTTATCAGACTGGCTGCTCCGAACGGGTTGTGAAAGCTGAACACGGCTTAGTAGAGGTGAGCAGAGGGAAGAACGGCTTGCGAGTACCAGGCATCGGAGCATAGCAATTTTGGGTGGTTGTGTGTGGCAATGAGGCCATGAGACTAATAGCGTTAGGACAGGGAATATCTTAATGTAAGTGGAGACCTCAAGGCATTTTTCTTGGAAACAGTTGCTTTAAATGCAACGAGGGAATGAGTCAATAATTATAATAACGGGGATCGTAGCTTTTGAGAGCAAATCCATAATATGAATAGTTGGGGCAAAGTGCTCTGGAGGAACAGTGAGGTCGTATGAAACAGTGCAGTAGGACAGTTCTTGGGCAGTGACTGTCTATAATATGATTGTTTTACTTATATACATTTATGCAACAAATAATAAGGAAGAAACATTCCTGCAACTGGCTTTTTGGAATGAATTGGGAAGAAATAACATTTAGAGGTATGTGGTGGCTTATAATTGTGAAAAAATGGGTGAGGAGTCAAGTGGGATGAAGATCTAATGAATATTTAGTGTCTGATTAATTAAATGGTGCAATGGGAGGAATTGCATATTCCACAATAGGAATCATGGGTTTAGTGCTTGGAGGTGCCTTTTCAAGAGAACAGACCTAATGGTCAAGAAGAAGCTAACATGACACATTTGAATTGTGTAAATGTTAGGGGATTAATATGCATGTTATATAGGCAGGCTTCCTTTTTGAGGGGGGCAAAATAATATATTTTTCCCCTTCTTTTGGAAAATGGTTGGATAATTTGTTTGTATAAATGGTTGTTGGAATATAGGCATTGAACATAAGTGTGATGCATTACAGAGCTGTAATTATGTTCATGTGATATATGTGGATTGTAACTGATGTGTGTATTATTTATTCCTTTTTTCAGCCCTGATGACGTCCTAGATTGGACGAAATGTGCAGGCAGATTGTATTGTGCAGTTTATTGGATGAATGTTTGAACTAACATGGTTGCTAATGAAGTACAGATATGGAAATGGAAGTTTGCGTATGGACTGGATCTTAAAGAATTCAAAAATTGATTGGATAGAAGTAGCATTAATGCGACGCTCCTCTCTATTAGAATTTCATTCATAATTTGTACATACTTCTCGCAACTTTTGGATGATTAATGGTCTTCGCTAGAATCACGTATACTTGTTGTGGAACAAAAAACAGATTATATTCAGTCCTCCTGTTCTCGTATTTCCGCTCTGGAGTTTGAAATCTCTTCACTCAAGAAACAATCCTAAGATTTGGAAAAACCGAAATTGCAGGAACAATCTTAGAATTTACGGTCTTCCAGAAAATATTGAAGGGTCTAACCCAACAGTTTTCTTTCGAATCTTTTTGCCTAAATTTTAGAATTATCTTCCATTTCTTCCCTAAATCTTCAACAAGTCCACAGACTGGTTCCCAAAACCTCTGCAAGACCTCGAGGAGTCATCATGTTTTTCTTACAATATACAGACCTTATGCAAGTGCTGTCTGCAGTTAAGTCCGAGAAACAAGTTTTTTGGGAAGGTCAACACCACTTTTTCTCTCAGGACGTGGCTAAGGTTACAACTGATCGTCGCAAGAAGTTTCTCGCTCTTCGACCACAACTGCCTTTCCTTAATGCCAGATTCGGATTAATTCACCCCTGCATTTTCAAGGTCACTTATAAAGATAAAATTACGACCTTCGAGAATCCAACCGTCTTGCAAGAATTTCTTCGTCAACGTGGAGCTATGGCTGTGGACACTTCAAGACCTATTTGACATGTTTTCTTGTTTCGTTTTTGTTTGATTATTTTCTACCTATGTACATTTTGATTGTTGTTTTTCTTGCGTCTTTTATATCGCTTCTTGCATTATGATGTTTTACTCTTTCTATCTCTTTCTCACTTGATTTAGCTTCTTGTACAGGTATAGTTCTTCTCCGTCATCTGCTCCCTTGTGGTCTCTTCCTTGTTGATGTTTTACCCCTGGTTCTTCTGGAGTTTGGTGGAGTTCTAATGGTTTTGTTGTCATCTTCTGGTGTTGCCATCCTTCACTTTCGTTTTGTTTGTAGGTATGTGTTTCAGTTGTCATTTGTTAGACATATTTTTTCTATATGTTCTTTTTTATGACTTGTACTGTCTGCTTGTTCTCTGTTCTGTTATTTTTCGCCCTCAGACCCTCTGTACCTTTCTTCTTTTTCCCCTAATATATTTTCCACTTCTTTTTTGTTCTTTGTGGTCTTTACACTATTAACTTCTTTCTTCACACTCTTTTTCTTCCACTTTATTTTAATGCACAGTTTGATTTTATCACTGTTTGCTTAGAGAATGTTCATGTGCATACTTTTTAGTCACATTCAGAGTTACTACATGGAATATTAAGGGATTAAATAATCCCATTAAAAGACAACGGGTGATTTCTCATTTAGCTAATTTAAAAACTGACATTGCACTACTTCAAGAATCCCATCTATATGAAGCTGAAGCTTCCAAACTGAAGAGATGTTGGGTGGGAAAGGTTTTCTCTTCTACAGCTTTAGGTAAGAAAAATGGAGTTCTGATTCTTTGTCATAAGAAACTCAATGTTTCCGCTGTTCATCGAGAAACTGATTCCGATGGACTTTGGGTTATTGTTAAACTTCTTATTGATAACATACCCTTAGTTATTTTCAATGTATATGGCCCTGTCTCCATTGATAATTTTTTCTGGACACAAATCTCTGATAAATTAATTTTATAGGATGGTGACTATATTGTTTTTGGGGGTGATTGCAATCAAATACATGACTCCTTATTAGATCGACATTCGTCTGTCAAATTTGTAAATACTAAAATACACTCACAATTTACCTCATCCTTACAATGTAGGTCCCTTGTTGATATTTGGAGACTTTGTCACCCAGATCTCAGAGATTATACCTACTTTTCAACTCCACATGAAACACAATCCTGTATTAACAATCTCTTTCTTAGTAAGCCTTTAGCTCAGCATGCCCTTCATTCTGAGATAGGATCTATTATAATTTCAGACCATGCTCCAGTTTTTGTTGACTTCGATCTAATACCTTTTACCCCTCATACCGGTAGATGGCGTTTTAATAATTCATTACTTGCGGACCCTAACTTCTGTAGCCAATTCAGTTCTTTTGCCTCTGAGTTTTTTGCTATTAATTCAACTCCAGACTTTTCTCCTGTTATGATTTGGGATTCCTTTCTCACAAAATAAAACATCTTTTGAAGTGAAATCTACCCAATTACTTCATAAAATTAAACAATTGGAATATACTTATTACTATTCCAACTCTGAGTCATCTCTAAAAAATCTTATTGATGTCAAAGTTACTTATAACAGACTTTCGACCGAAGCTGCTTCTTCCTAACTTTTAAAGAGTAGCGGTCGCTATTATGGTGATCAAAATAAAATGGGGAACTATTGGCCAACTACTTAAAAATAAATAAAGAAAGAACTAGAATAGATTCTCTACAAAGTACTAATGGGTCTCTTCTATTTAAAGATGAGGATATCTTAAATGAATTTGTCTCCTTCTATAAAAATGTATATACTCCAGAGACTCAACCATCTCAAACAGATCTATCCTATTATTTTCAATCTATTCATTCTCCTCCCTCTGACTCTATTGATTTTGATTCTTTGGAACTACATTAACTGACATCACCCATGCTTTTTCGGTCCTGCGACGTGGGAAGGCTCCTGGTCCTGATGGATTTTCTGTTGAGTTTTACAAACATTTTGCTAAACTCCTTCTTTCAAATCTTTTACTCTTATTTGATTCCTTTTTTACTAATGCTTCGTCTAATGGCACTTTTCAAGAAGCCATGATATGCCTAATCACAAAGGGCAACAAAGACCCTTCCCTTAGAAAAAACTTCCGCCCCATCTCTTCAGTCAATACCGACTATAAGATTTTTGTAAACATTTTAGCATTACGCATCGATCCTTTCTTACCTGAATTTATTGGACCTGAGCAATCCGGCTCTGTAAAAGGTCGCTTAACCTCTGACAATTCTAGAGTCTTCTTTAATGTCTTTAGTAAGGCTTCTTGCTTAGATTACCCTATTGCTGCCATAGATTTAGATGCTGAAAAACCAATTGACAAGATTGGTTGGGATTTTATGTTTCATGCTTTCAAATGGATAGGTTTTCCTCCTCAATTAATCTCCTTAATTTCATTGCTTTATTTCGGCCTCAGAGCTCCTATTTTTGTTAACAGCAAAATACCAGATTATTTTTCTCTTCTCAGAGGAGTGGAAAAGGCTGTCTTTTGTCTCCATTGTTATTTGTAATAGCGCTGGAGCCCTTTTTAACTAAAATTAGACAAGATCCTCAGATCCCTGGTGTTCAACTTGATTCGCATCAGGTTAAAATGTCTGTTTACGTAGACGATATTCTTTTATATTGTTCTAATCCGACAACTTCCCTCCCTCCCTTCTTTCATCAGGTTGATACTTTCTCTCAATTATCAGGGTACTGTCTTAATCCAGATAAATGTGAAGTCTTACCACTTAATGTTTTATGCCTTAAACATTATTTCATCCATACGGGTTTTTCATGGCAATCCTCTAAAGTCAAATATCTAGGTCTATGGTTTACTTCTTCTATCCCTGACACTTTAAAACTAAACTTTGATCATGTTATAAAATCGCTAAATGATAATATTACTCGTTGGCATCCTCTTTTTCTATCCTGGTGGGTTCAACTTGATTCCATTAAGATGATGCTCACCCCATTTATTTTATATACTCTTTCCATGATACCTGTGCATATTCCCGGACACTAATAAAAAAAAAAATTATTCACTTTTAACTAATTTCCTATGGAAAAAAAACCCTCGAATAGCCTTATCTTCTTTAAAAAAGGATAAATCTAATGGAGGACTTCGACTACCAGATTTCAAATATTATCACTCGGCCTTTTCTTTAAACAATCTTCCCATTGGCTTTCTTCAGAATTTCCCACTCATCCCCCTGTGTGGCTTTCCATAGAGAAATCTATACTTTCTCCCTTTGCATTTCAGGAGTTTCTTGCTTTTACCCACAATATTTCTTCTGTCCGCTCTCCTATTATTTCTCATTCTAGTAAGCTTTTAACCCCTTTTCCACCTTTTTCTTACCCTTCTATTGCCTCTTTGTCTCAACAACCTATTTGGAACAATAAATTATTATGCATCAGGACTTTTTCCATTTATTGGAAATCTTGGCGATCCAAGCGATTACTCTGGATTTCCAAACTTTTAAATAACAATCATCCCCTATCCTTTTCTGACCTTCACACGAAATGTTCATTACCTAATTCTTTTCATAAACAATATAGTTCTCTACTTCCTTCACTTAATCAGTACCTTCTTGCATTATCAACTAGCCCCGCTCTTCCTATAACTTGCTCCTCTCTATTTCCCATTTTGGACTTATCCCCTACTGCTTCTTCTATTTATAAGTGTCTATTATCGCCTTTAGAGAGACTTAAATCAAAAACCGAATTGGTGTGGGAAAGGGATCTGCAATAATGCTGGCCAACCTCCTTATGGGATAAATTGGGGCTCAAAATTCACAAAAGCTCAAGAGCAGCTAACACCTCTCAAACCCTTTATTTTTGTTTATCAACGACTATTACTTTCCCCTGGAAAATTAGCTTCCTTTTCACCCGCTACTACATCTATCTGTTGGTTATGTTCTAACTCTAATGCAGATTTAAAACATATGTTATTTGAATGTACCAATATTGCTCATTTCTGGCAACTATTTTGGTCCCATATTTAAAAGCTCTTTAAAGTCAACATTTCCTTTTCTTATCCAATATTTTTTAGGTTCCCTGTCCTCTCATTGGCCTCAATCACCAGCTAATTTTAAAGTGCTAGATTTATTATTGGCTGTTGCTTTACATCTAATAACCTCAAATTGGAAACAAACTGACAAAGTTAGTTTCAGAGCTTGGTGGAACGCCATATGCTTTTATCACTGGCTTGATACCAATTTTGTTAACTCTATTTCTTTAGCTATTAAGAGAGATCTCTTATGGCTTCCCCTCACTACATATTTATCGTGGCCCGCCTCAAATGCTGTTAATATTACTGATGATGTCCGAAAACTGCCTTAATTTCACCATGTTGTCTTATCTCATTAAATTAGGATATTGTTATTCATGTTTATGTATTAGAATTAGTTTATATTGTGATTCTCTTAATTCCTAGCTATTTTTCTTTTATGCTTACAGTGTTTAACTTTTTACTTTGTTGTTTCTTTCTCTAAAAGTTTGATAGAGTTAGATTATGTTTTACCCCCTCTTTTTCTTTTTCCCCTCCTCTTTTTATATACAGCATAATTGATATAACGATGATTTTTTTCATTCCTTAACATTCCTTAATTAATTGTAATTCTCTATTACATTTTATATGATGTTCTTTTTCTCTTGTTTTTCAATAAACTCAACATTTCAACATTTTCACACGTATTTCGTGGAAGGAGTCTTTAGTCCCACGGTCAATCTCTTCTTTTGGCAGGCGAACAATGCACTATGGACTGAGCATCCTTGAGCTTTTGTCCCTCCTATGCAGCACTCAGCGCTTCTGTCTGCTTTGGCAGGTCATTCTTGCTCATTTTCCAACCCCTCCTCTATCCGGACAACTTAAGAATAATGGAGGCCCATTGGCAAAGGGAACAAAATCCTTCATTAATTACACAGAAATGCACTTTTCACTGTTTTCCACCCACCTTCACACTATCCATTGTTTAGTGGTTTCCTAGCAGAAGCTTAAGGCAAAAGCGGAATTATTCATTATTTAAACCAAGATGCAAGACGCAAAAAGCAAGATGTGGCCTAGTCATGCATTATTTCTCGTTTCTTTCAAAGCACAATGTAAATACGGTTTACTTCTTCATGCATTATTTCACGTTAGTGCAAGCGTGCACAAAGCAATCTCCCACGTGTTCATGTGATGTGTACGTTAATTTTCTTAATTGCACACTGTTAGTACGTATTATGGGGCTGTCAATCCAAGCATGTTTCTTTTTGTGAAACCCCGCTCCATCAGAACCATCCTAAGCTGGGAAGGGAGTAGTGTCACCCCAGCTGCTAGGTCATTACTGACAAAACTATATGTCCCACCTCACATATTTGATGCATGGGCTCACACTCACATGCCATCATGCCACAGGTTGAACAGGGTGTCTGCGTCCCACCAAAATAGTCATTCATATGTCTTTGTTATATAAGTACATCCTAATACCTTTATCAGCTTATATGGTCAGTGGTTCAACATTGATCATTTGCAGTACTCTGTTCACATGTAAGGAGCTAAGTGAAGAAGACAACCAAACATGGCTATAGTCTGATGTGTGTAGGCTGGTAAATTTTATGTATCAACTTGAAAAGGATCTAGCACTGTCATACTATGCAGACTGTGGACAACCAATTTGGACTGTTCCTATCGGTAAAAAAACCATGCACCCTATCACCAGGTGACAATCTAGGCTGGTCTTGTACCTTGTCTGCACTCTGTGCAGCTCATATCAGTTGTGCCTTCTATCATTCGAAAACACTGCAACATGGCATACATATGTACAGCATGAGGGCATTCAAACTGTGCATTGTTCCATAGTCCAGCGTACAGACAATACCGGGCATTTGTGAAGACATTTTAGTGTGCGTGATGTGTACACAGTGTAAATTTTCCGCATTCACTGAGCTATGTACCATGATTTTGTCTTGTAGGTGGACCAAGCCTTTTTACCCTACCTTTTATGCTGAGATTGTGACATACAGAGATGCCAATACTACTAAACAGTGTGACCTTATTGTTACTTAAATTGCTAACAATTGTGTGTGTTTGCTAAAATAATTTGCTGTGAGATGTTCAAGGAGCAGCATCAGTTTGCAGAGAGGAGCTGCACCATACATTTAGATTCATGACAGGAGGAGGATAATGTTCCATGTGCTAATGACAGGCCCAAATTACCCTCTGGAATGGTTAGCAATGTGTGCATGCTCACATACTGTATGCCTCTTTATAAGCTGTGCTACTGTTGTGTCAGCTAGGATGAAGAGACGTATGGCACATATACCATCACCTGCCCCAAACACAGTTATAGGAATGGATTATAATGCCTGTCACCCACACTATGGTCTACAATTGCTAACATGTTACCCAAAGTATGTAATACAAATATTGCACAGTATGTGTGCCCAAGTTTTATCTTTGCCATGTCCCAGGTGTAGTTGCGGGTGTAACACATATCCTACACCAAACTTCCAATACTCCAGGGCAGAAGGGAGCTGGAAGTCACCAGCTCAGGGACATTTTCATTACTTTGTAGGCTTTGGTGAGTAATACGGCCATAGTGTAAAGTGTGCCATGTGTTGTCAGGATACAGGTCCTTCCACATTACTCAAAATGCTGCAGGTATCCATATGTTATCACCTGTATTCTCCTTTTTTAACACTTTCTTGCAAAATACCTGATAAATACAACACTAAACACTCACTAATATGCACTCTATGGCTTGCATGAAAACACTCATCACATAAATTAAGTATGTGTTGATGTGCATCTCGGTAACAATACATAAAGTAAGGTTAAAACAGACTATTGGGTATATCATGGAGCACATGTTCTTTTTGCATTTTCACTAGGTGAACTGAAGTATAGTGGCATTGGCATGGCCATGTGCCAATCTTTATAAATAGATTTGCAGCAGGTCTGTTGAATGTGAGGTAGATCACAACAATCTGTCAATGTTTCAAATACCTGAAAAAACTCCAACGTTGTAAACACAGCTGGCAGAGCGGAGTTACCCACCAAGGGTTAGTTTTGATCGAGGCTTGGCAATCTGTCATCCTCCACAGGATACACTTTCAGGACAAGCAGCTGGTCAGGAGTAAGTGTTTCATCCTCTGGAATGGAAAAGATTTCTGTTAATGGAGATCTCTGTCAGTTGATCACAAGAGTCAAAAGGTTGACAATCATGGCCTCATATACAAGTTGCACTTGAAATGGGTGATTTGTTGGGTAGTATCACACTATTTTAATTTGATCCTATCTTCACTGTGGTGCTTCACAGGTGGGAAGATTCAACCCATTCCCCTTAATCTCATTAGAAGATCAGAAGACCAACATTCAAGCCTCAAGCACACACTATCCAATATATGAAAGTACAAAAATCGTATATGTATATACAAGAATTAACATTTGTCAATTTGATGTTTCTCTTTTATTTTCAGCCTACTGGCCCCTCCTTTTTCTTAGCCAACCAAAAGTGTTTCATTGTACAAGAGCGTACCCCATGCCTTCCTCAAGGCTCCCAAATCCAAGGTGTGTTCTGGATTTCTCCCGTATTTCCGGTTCTACTTCCGTCCCAGATAAAATAAATTGAAATAATTCTTGACAAATCCAAGAATTTGGAATTATGTTTTTGTATCAATCCAATTTGCAGTCTTCTACCACAAGAATTTCTCCAGTAAAAATAATTCTCCTAAGGAATAGGGATTAGTATTAGTATTGCAACACGCTCAAATGAGTACACTCCATCATCAGTGTTGGTAATTCTTGTATATACATATACAATTATTGTGCTTTCATATATTTGGACAAAGCGATACCAAAGGGGATAATGGACGGAGAGTTGGAGCAAATCAAACACTCACCCCCCATCAACTGATCTGGGTTAAATCCATCATCATTCTTTAGCTCACTCCACCATTCCAGTTCAGACATGGCCATATGTAAATCATTCGGACCCTGTGCCTCATGGGAACAGTCCAGCCCGAACTGCCAAGCCATGTCTTCCCTGGACGGGAAACAAGCATCCTGGGACCGGTTTCTGTCTAATCAGTCGTCATCAGCCAGGCTAGCTTGAATTCAGTGGCAAAGAGAGCAAGGGACCCACATTGCGGCATACCCTGCCAACTTAGGGAAAACAAAGCGATACCAAAGGGGATAATGGATGGAGAGTTGGAGCAAATCAAACACTCACCCCATAGTCAACTGATCTGGGTTAAATCCATCATCATTCTTTAGCTCACTCCACCACCCCAGTTCAGACTTGACCTTATGCAAATCAGTCTGACCCTGTGAGTCATGGGAACAGTCCAGCCCGAACTGCCAAGCCATGCCTTCCCTGGACGGGAAACAAGCATCCTGGGACCGGTTTCTGGCAAATCAGCCGTCATCAGCCAGGCTAGCTTGAATCCAGTGGCAAAGAGAGCAAGGGACCCACGTCTGGGCATACCCTGCCAACTTAGGGCGAACAAAGCGATACCAAAGGGGATGATGGACGGAGAGTTGGGGCAAATCAAACACTCAGCCCCCCCAGTCAACTGATCTGGGTTAAATCCATTATCATTCTTTAGCTCACTCCACCACCCCAGTTCAGACATGGCCATATGTAAATAAGTCTGACCCTGTCCCTCATGGGAACAGTCCAGCCCGAACTGCCAAGCCATGTCTTCCCTGGACAGGAAACAAGCATCGTAGGACCGGTTTCTAGCTAATCAGCCGTCATCAGCCAGGCTAGCTTGAATCCAGTGGCAAAGAGAGCAAGGGACCCATGTATGGCCATACCCTGCCAACTTAGGGCGAACAAAGTGATACCAAAGGGGATGATGGACGGAGAGTTGGAGCAAATCAAACACTCACACCCCAGTCAACTGATCTGGGTTAAATCCATTATCATTCTTTAGCTCACTCCACTACCCCAGTTCAGACATGGCCATATGCAAATCAGTCTGACCCTGTGCCTCATGGGAACAGTCCAGCCCGAACTGCCAAGCCATGTCTTCCTTGGACAGGAAACAAGCATTCCGGGACTGGTTTCTGGCTAATCAGCCGTCACCGATTCATATATTTGGACAGCATGTGCTTGAGGCTTGAATGCTTATTTACACGTTCATGGCATAGGTCAACATTACAAAGATCCTGCCATGCAGCCCTACATCAAACAGAAAAGGGCATGACAGCCCCATATCTATGACATAAAGTGCATTCCTGACCTCTTCCACGAGCCATGTGCACAAATGGCTGCCATGCACCAATGCAGGCGCCCTTACACCATGCTACCAGAGTACATGTGTTGTTGGGATGGTTGTTTTTGTGCCGGTAGGGGCACCATCCTAAACCTAAAACAGGATATGGTGGCAATTTTTCTTTCTCTTAGTGCTGTTGAATGCAGCACATATAGGAAGAAGGCAATATGAGGTGAAATGATGTGATAGCTCCCTGTTGTTCCTTCCTACACCTCCCCTGGGGAGGCATCAGATATTTATGGATTTCCAGGTGTACAGCTTTTTATAAATCTGGGAATGTCTTACAAGTAATGACTGTTACCTGGAAATGCCCACAATGAGCCCCATGGCACGCCTCCCCATCATTGTGTGCGGCAATCTGCAACTTGAACTGCGTTGGCACTATCCATGTCTACACAGATATAAAGAGCTATGCAGGGTGGCTTCATGTGGCCTTGCAGATATGTGTACGGCCAGTGCGGTGCACCTACATCTTTATGAGTGAAGTTCCAGTGGCACACTGGGCTTTTGAGTATTCTCCCAAGTATTTTGACTTATTGATACCACTACTATGACCGTGGTCTTTACATGGTTTTCTGAGTGGTAGATACTGATAAGATTTAGGTGCACACATGTGACTCCATATTAGTGGGCAGTGGGCACAGTGTAGCAACTCAGAGGGAATGGGCCCAGTGAATGGATGCTCACCACATTTCATCATTGGGAGAGTAGTTGATTTACAGAGTATCACACATTGTTTGACTCAGGACCCCTCACTTGGACATGTACAGGTCTCCTCTGGCACTTCTTATTTTGGACCAGGGACACAACTTACTGCCACACACTGATGTAACCCAGATACTACATTGAGTCTCACATGCCTACAACACCGACAATATGCGTGCCCATGGCCAATGGACTGACATGGCAATCTTTATTTGTGGGCTGTGGGTCAACATGAACCCCACATGGGAGTAGTGCTGGAATTGGTGACATGTACCAAGCCTGGTTTGCCACCCAACTGGGGCCATTCATCTCAGCCTCCTACTATCCCTTACTTAGGGTCTTTGTGGTGGCAAACTTCCTATACCTTGACTGATCCCTCTTTCACACCCTCTAATATGACGTCACTCTGTGAATATCTTACACTTTCACGCAGGTATCTGCTTGAAAGGGACGTGCAATGGGTGCTTCTGTGGGGTTCTACAAAAACACTCATTGCTTTTTGACGCTGCCCCATATATTCAAGGATCTGTAAACCTGAGGCAGCGCCAAAACTAACACCACTGAAAACCAGGAATTAGAGGGACCCAAGAAGGAGAAATACTTTTATTTCTCCTTGTTGTTTGCTCTTTCTGTGTGTGCTGCATCATGCAGCACACATAGGGGCATATGTACAATGGGAATGCACCACCGGAACGTCGCTTTTATCGACGTTCCGATGGTGCAATGTCCTGCTCCATATTTACAAAGCAGCAATAAGCCAAGTTTTGAGGCTTAAAGATGGTTTGTAAATATGTTACTCTTTCATACAGGTACCTGGTGAAAGTGGCATGCAATGAACACTCATTGCTTTTGGTTCTGCCCAGATTTACAAGGAACTGTAAATCTGAGGCAGGGCCAAAAACTAATGCCATTCAAAAGCAGGTGTTAGATTGGTGGAACGAGGAGAAATTCTTTATCTGTTTTTGCTTTTTCCATGTGTGCTGCATTCTGCATTAATGATTGTTTTTTTGCATCTAGGTCTCCCTTCATGCACAAAAAACAATCAATAAATGTTAAACATAAGAATACAGCACACATAGAGGTAGCAAATCACCATTATTGATTGTTTATGTGGAGGAAGGGACACCTCCCTGCACTTAAACAAACTTCCCTGCAACGCAGGCACCCTTGCACTATGGCGCAAGGGTGTTTGTGTTGGCTCTAGGCAGCTATTTTTAATGCTATGGTAAACACAGGGGTGTGCCACATTATTCTAAATATGGGGCATTACTGAGTTTTGAAAATAGCCCGGTGCTGAAATATTTGCTGCAGTGCCACGCTGCACCATTTTCTTGTACATGTGTCCCATAGAAGGAGCAAATCTCCTTCCATGATCATTTATGCGCAGGAAGGTGTCCCTTCTTGCACATAAACAATCATCCCTGCACCGCAGGCCTCCTTCCACCATGGTGAAAGGGTGTCTGCAATAGCGCTAGTGTAATGCCAGGGTAATTCCTAGCCTATTCTTAGACTAATAGTGACTATAATCTACTACCATTTCAGTCTTAGTAACATTCTATTTAGTTGTAGGGCTTAACTATGCACTTTGACAGGGCTTAGTGCCTTTTTCCCATTAGTCAGGCCTGTAGGCCCGAAAACCATAGGGCAGCCACCTTGGATAGCTGTCTCGTCCATTTTAGATAGCTGCCTCGCCTGTCCGAGGCGCTTGCAGAGCAAAGGTAATGTTTAGAATCTAACTTATTATTCGCTAGTGTAGAACCGGTCAAGACCGGCCCTTATCGAAGGAATGTATTTTGCTCTTCGGTGGTAGACGCTACACGCAGGTGGCCACTGCGGGTGGCGTGAGCGGCTGGAGACTGGTACAGGAATTCGGTGGGAGTCGGCCTAAGGCTGGAAATTTCCATAGAGAAAGGGAGAGATATATTATCAGAGAGCAAGTATCAGACAGAGAGAGAGCAACGTGCGGAGCAGACAGATGAAGTTGGTCCAAGAGCTAGTGACCGACTGTTAACATCAATGAAGAGAGGAAGAGATCAAGAATCCTGTAAGGCTAAAACCCAGGAGTGGTAGCGACAGAGACTGAGTCCAGAGGAGGGTTCGAGTCAGAAACCAAGGCAGCGTAGACGAGGCGTAGCGGTGCAGACGTGTATTCGTGAGCCATAGTGGGAGAGCAGAGTCCCGAGCGAGTGAAGACCTGAGAGAGAGAGATCAGCTCCACTGCTGAGATGGAAAGACGCACGTACAAGGTGAGGCGTTCTGAGTTAGTGTAGAATACATATAATCATTCATTCTCCTCTCTTTCTAGGTTGTAGATGGAGACTAATTTCAACCATGTCTAGATTGCTAATGCTATTATGTTTAAATGTAGAATAAAGATTAGCAGCCTGATTCATGTAGCCATTAGCGCTCGCAAAAGGGCCAGATTCTGAGAATCTGGCCCTCTGCGAGTGCGATTTTTGCATTTGGTATTCATGATACCAAATGCAAAAATCGCTATTTAAGAAGTCGCAAATATGCGAGGAATAGCATTTAAGGAATCTCTATTAGAGATTCCTCAAATGCTATTCATGACACATCCAGAAATTGCGATTTAGCACTTTTGGGGCCGCTATTTACCGAGAGGTCAGACCTGTCGGTAAATAGCAGAAACTCAGAAAAATGCTTTTAAAAGCATTTTTCTAAGTTGCATGTTGCACACACACATGTCCTTTGGACATGTGTGTGCGCAACACCTGTCCAAATGTGCATTTTAGGGGTGCTACAGGGCGTCCTTTGGACACCCCTGGCACCCTTAAAATCGCTATCTTATTTGCGAGTAGCAAATTGCTACTCGCATATAAGGGATACTCCCCATTCATTCCTATGGGCCTCTTGGCCCATAGGAATGAATGGGGAGTTTTTGCGAGTAGCAAATTGCTACTCGCAAATAAAGAACATGTAGGAATCGCTATTTTATTAGCAATTCCTACATGAATGCCGTTTTGCGTGTCCTCAATAGCGAGTCGCTATGATTCGCTATTAGGGCCACGCAAAACGGCATGTACATGAATCAGGCTGATAATGTCCAATACATATATTTGAGTGTTGTTTCCATGATAGGACTAACCTTTCTTTTCAGCCAGATGCTGTCGTATAGAAGGATGAGGAGTTCCCTTCTAACAGGTAACTGAGAAATGGAGGACTGGGTGGTTTTTACCAGGAGAGAACTCCCAAATAGGATAATTAGGTAATTCTTCTAAATTAGGAATAGTACACATCGTCGGTGCACCTTAGGTGTACCTTCGACCCCTATAGAACACCCCACTGGGAAACAACAGGTTCACCAGCGGGAAGCATAGATGATATTGATCCTAAGAGTTAGGGAAAAAATGCCGGACGTTAAACGAGAAATAGCCGGGAGGCTCGAATCCAATAAGTCTCCGGACGTTAAACGAGAAATAGTCGGGAGGCTCGAATCCAATAAGTCGCCGGACGTTAAACGAGAAATAGTCGGGAGGCTCGAATCCAATAAGTCGCCGGATGTTAAACGAGAAATAGTCGGGAGGCTCGAATCCAATAAGTCGCCGGACGTTAAACGAGAAATAGTCGGGAGGCTCGAATCCAATGAGATGAGGTAAATATAGGATGAGATATGAGAGTATTGTTAATTGTATAGGCTTGTAAATAGCTAATAATCACCTTCTCAGGCAAGTCCTCCAAATATCTTGTATATAGCAACCTGAGAAGAGTGTGTTTGCGTGACGACTGGGTTGGCCACCATTGGTGGGCTGCCTGTTCTGAGAATCCGGTCGTTACATTTGGCGTCACGAACCGTTTTCGAATGTTGGGTGCGGGTAGGCCTTCGTGATTTCTTGTGAGGATCCGTAGGTTCTCGCCGTGAATGATTTTGTATATATTTCATTGTTTGTATAATTTTTGATTGATTTCATTATATTTGCGTTTATACTGTATAGTTACTATGTTTTCCAAAAAAGTGAAACCTCCTTTCCGATTGCCTGTGGATATTCCTGGTTGGGATGCGACTGCTTATGAAGCGCTTGCGCGTGAATGGGCTGATTCTACTGGTTTGAGTGAGAATTGGATTTCTTCCTTGGAACATGCCGAGCCAGCTCAGGTGGTTGCGTGCTTACAGAAAGTCCCGGTTGCGAAGGGCAATGAGCTCCCCATGTTGGGACGGAGAGGTTGGATTTTGTTGACTGCGTACAGGCTTGTACATGAGAATTGTTCCCGATTGCGGCGTGAGAATGTGTCGTTGGAAGAACAGTTTGTTCAGGTTCAAAATGATATTACTCTTTTGCGATGTCAGAATAAATTGCTCGCTGATAAACTTGAGACATATCAGACTGTAGCCGAAAGGGCTGCTGTCCGGATTGCGAAGTACAAATATCAACGTAGACGTGGAAAGGTTAACACTAGGAAAGTGCATATGGCTGTTGCGAAGGCAGGTCTCGATTGGAATCCCGATGAGTGGGATGGTGATATTTGGAATTCGTCTGATTCATTTTCTTCAACTGAGGAGAAAGTTGCGCATGCGCCTTCTCTCGATACATGTCTTGACCCTTCTGCAGATCGTACTGACATTTCTGCTCATCCGATTTATCGGCGTAAATTGCAGGGCAATCCTAATGCTCACCAGGGTATTCCGCTTGACAGCTTGGAAGATTACACACAACAGGAATTGAATGATATTTTGGATCGTTTCCGACAGAAGTCCGGTGAATCCTTACTTACTTGGATGGTCCGTCTTTTTGACACAGGTGCTTCAGGTATCTCATTAGATCAGGGTGATGCGATGAAGTTTTGTACTTTGAGTTCTGATACTACTGTTCAGGAGACTTTTCGCCATTTTAATGGCAATAATCAAACTAATCTTTTGTAGTTGGCGGTTGACGGCTGCAATCGTAAATATCCGACGGAATCTGATTGGCCTCTGAATGACAAGCCTTGGTATACTCTGAGAGATGTGTCTCAGCGATTGAAAGAGGAATGCATGAAGACCGCTATCTTTTTAGGTACGGCTGACCGATTGATGGACGGTTTGCTTAATACTTCTGTGAGGAACAGGATCATTCGTACTTCTCCTGATGCTTACAAACAAGTGATGATGACTTTGTTGATTAATCAGACTGGTAGTCCTTTGTCTGATGTGATTAAAGCTGTGCGTGAACTTGGTGAGTTGGGTGAATGGATTAAACCTGAAAGACAGTCTCGACCAGAGGGTCGCACTAATAATTACCGATTCACTAGACGTGATATGTTTCAGGCTATGCTTAAGGACGGGTCCATGAGAAGGACCTTCATACTAAGGCTAATAATGTGCTTTGGGATATGTTCCGTAGGCGCGGTTTGGATAGAAGGGAAGGTGCCAGGGGGGTTCGTAAACAGGACTTGGACCACAACCGTTCTGATGGCAGTGACAATGATACGAGATCGTATCGAGAGAATGAGAGAGAGAGTGGGGGAGAAAGAGAGTGGGATAGAACACGAGATGAATCATCTTATCCCAGGAGAGAGAGAGATAGAGAGGAAAGAAGAGACCATTCTGTACGAGAGAGAGAAAGAGAGAGAGATCAATCCCCAGAGGTGAGAATGAGAGATAAAAGATCACGATCTCTTGAGAGAAGATCACAATATATTTCAAATGACAAAAATCCTTTTCATGAAGATTTAGGATATGAACAAAATGCGACACTACCCAAACGATATGAGAATCTTTACCCTGATTTGTCTTGGGCGCAAGAACACGGTAAACGAGACTAGGAAGTAGGTCAAGCTCCAGTGCTAATTTGGTCTTGTAAAGACCATAGGCCTTATGTAGATATTGAGATTTATTGGAAACATCGAAATATACAGAGGGCCCGAGCATTAGTAGATACTGGAGCGGAGGCCACTCTAATTTCTGGAAATCCTAAAAAGTTTAAAGGACAGGGTTACACGATTACTGGATTAGGTGGTAAAGAGACCCCCGCAATACGAACTAAAATTGAGTTAAAAATAGGAAGAAATCCCCGAAAAGAGTATCATGTGTTGGTGGTACCTCTTGATGAATATATAATTGCCATTGATATTTTAAAAGGTATGACATTGTACTTAGACGATGGATGTTATAAATTTGGACATGACTATTACATTTCAGCAAAAGCTGTAAGAGTGGGGCGTTTAATTATGCCTCCGATTAAGATTCGTCAAGCCACGAAAGTGGTTTCAATGAAACAGTACCGCATTCCCGGTGGGCACGATGAGATCAGTGCTACCATTCAAGATTTAATGGACGCAGGAGTAATAATTCCTGTTACTTCGTCTTGGAACAATCCTGTTTGGCCGGTCCGTAAAAGTGACAATTCTTGGCGTATGACAGTTGATTATCGAGAATTGAATAAACATACACCTTCTGACTGTTGCAGTCCCTGATGTTATTACTCTGATTGAGAGAATTCAGAAACATTCAGGAACATGGTATGCAACCATTGATATTGCTAATGCTTTCTTTTCCATTCCAATTGCTCCCGAATGTCAGGAACAATTCAGTTTTACATGGAATGGCCGTCAAATGACGTTCAGAAGTCTTCCCCAGGGCTACGTACATAGTCCAACAATCTGTCATCGGACGGTGGCAGAGCATTTAGATGAGGTGACTGTTGATCCCAAAGTCCAGGTGTGTCATTATATTGATGACATACTAATACAAGATGAGACACAAGATCAGGTGCGAACACAATTTGAACAAATCATTGCACACTTACAAAGCAAAGGCTGGGAGATTAATCCTGACAAATTGCAGGGTCCAGCGCAACATGTGAAATTTTTAGGTATTCATTGGCACGAAGGAAATAGAGAAGTAATTCCTCAAGTGAAACAGAAAATTGCAGAATTTGCAGTCCCTGAGAATAGAAAGGAAGCTCAAAAATGTATTGGTTTATTTGGCTTTTGGCGCCAACATATTCCACATTTGAGTCAGATTCTGGCCCCCTTGTACAAGGTTACACGTAAAAAGAATGCGTTTGAATGGAACACAGCACAGCAAGATGTGTTTGATTTGGCGAAAGAAGCGATTCAGCTTGCTTTGGATTTGTGGCCAGTGCGCGATGGTGATGTGGATCTGAATGTGTCTGTACAGGATATGTATGCAAATTGGAGCTTGTGGCAGAAGCAAGGCAAAACTAGAGTACCGCTAGGTTTCTGGACTAAAAAGTTACCGGATGCTGGTGAGCGTTATACACCTTTTGAGAAACAGTTGCTTGCATGTTACTGGGCTTTAGTAGACACTGAACAATTGACATTGGGACATGATGTGATTTTGAGACCAGAGATTCCTATTATGCAATGGGTTTTGAGTTCGCCAAAAACTCATAGAATTGGACATGCTCAGGAAGTGAGCATAATAAAGTGGAAATGGTATATACAAGATCTGGCTCGTGTGGGTCCAAAAGGAGTGGCAATGTTGCATGAGAAAATGGCGCAGGCGCCGATGGGAGAAAGAGAGAATGAGTTCTCCGTACCTGTAGTACAGGAATCGCCTGTTAAATGGGGTATACCATTCGATGATCTGTCCGTGGAGGATAGAAAACACGTTTGGTTTACGGATGGTTCAGCCAGGTATATGGGAGAAAAGAGACATTGGAAAGCTGTTTCTTATAACCCCAAAACCCAAAAGTTACTGAGCACGACTGGTGAAGGGCGAAGTAGTCAGTTTGCAGATTTATATGCTGTTTATCAAGTTCTAAAACAAGAATTACCTGGAAAATGCTATCTTTTTACCGAATCATGGTCAACTGCAAATGGGTTGGTGATGTGGCTGCCTACGTGGCAGTCCCATAATTGGAAAGTCCACAATAAAGAGATTTGGGGTAAAGAATTATGGCAGGAAATTTGGGAGTTACTTCCTCAAAGCGATGTGACTGTTTTTCATGTTGATGCTCATATGCCTATTGATTCTCTTGACAAATTGTTCAATAATATTGCAGATGAGAAATCTAAAATTTCTGGGGCAGTGGTGGACCAACAGAATTCTAATTTGGCAGGTTTGGCAGATGGGCCCACCAAAAAGCAGGACATTTCGGAGAGAAAATTACTAGCAGGTGGGCTGCTGAGAGAGGCATTTATATTCCTCTTGATTTGATTAAGACTGCCATACTACATTGTCCTATATGCCAACATTCCCGACATAGAGAGGTGCCTCGAATAGTGAAAGGCCAGTTGCATCGAGGCAAATCCCCTGCACAGATTTGGCAGATTGATTATATTGGTCCTTTACCCATAAGTAGAAACTGCCAATATGTTTGTACAGTTGTTGATACTTTTAGCGGTTTCTTAATCGCTTTCCCCTGTAAGAATGCTACACAAGTGAATACATTGAAGACTTTGGATTTATTTACATTGTATTATGGTACTCCACTTCAGGTGCAATCTGACAATGCTTCACATTTCAAAGGAAGATTAGTACAAAATTACTGTGCCGAAAATAATATAGATTGGATATTTCATATACCCTATTACCCACAAGCTTCCGGTTTAATTGAGTGGATGAACGGATTGCTGAAAGATCAATTACGCAAATTGTCAGATGGTACCTTAAAGAATTGGAGAGATCATTTATCAGATGCTTTATTGATTTTGAATAACAGACCATATTTGTATGCAAATTCTCCTTTAATGCGTTTATTTCCTCCAGCAGCTGATGTCAAACCTAATACGATTAAAAGTACAGTGTCCTATTGGGAAATTACCCCCGGAGCCTTGGCTCCATGTAGAGCTACCCCTGGATCTGCAGGCTTAGACTTGCACTCTTTAAAAACCCTACTTTTAAAAGTCAATACAATTACAATAATTGAAACAGGAATAGGTGTCCAAATACCTCCTGAACATTTTGGTTTGATTGCCCGAGATCTGGTTTAGCGTTAAAAGGCATCCAGGTGCTTGGTGGAGTAATTGACAATGATTATCAAGGAGAAATTAAAGTTATCCTGTTGAACAGTGGCGATTCTGAAATAATGATTCAAGAAACTGATCGAATTGCCCAATTGATCATTATGCCTGTTTTCAGTGGTGCGATTCAAAAGGGCACTGCTCTAACTCTATTAACAATGCGTGGAACGGGTGGCTTTGGTTCCACCGACAACCCTGGAGCTAGAGTGTGGGTGCAATCGCCGAATAATCCCCCTGAACAGGCCAAAATTATTGCAACAGGATCTGATAATACAATATTAGTGATGAGGCCAGGTCAGGAAGGCTGGGATGTAGTCCCGGCTGACAAATGTTATCTGCGAGAATAAATGATGCTCGATATTTGAATTGCAGATCATTATATGGATTGCTGCTGCCGGATGTGTCGTCGTTGGACTCCCGTGGGTCTGCTGCGACGAGAGTCAAGAGAGAGTCCAGGACTGGAGTAGCCGTGTGGACAAAGGACATCATCCCGCTGCTTCGTGGGGCATTACTACTAATTTCGGTACCAGCTTGGCGCGAACTATTTCGAATTCATCCCATTTTTGTTTGACATCTATGAGATCCGTCAATGATCTTCTCACCACATGCCTTGTGGCTGTCCCAATATCTATAGCTTCCCTTTTACATTTCTTTAATGTATCCGAAGCTCATTCTGAGTTCATTTATTCAGACTTTACACCCTACAGTTATTGTGCCTCATGCACTGTTCTAAATGGACAAAAACTTCCACTGACTTTTCAAATTTCAACTTATAACATCACTGAGAGTGATGTATGTTTTAATCTAACTTGTAACCCTAAGTACATAGGCAAATGTGCCCAATTACGATTGGAACGTTCCGCTTCATTTTCCACACATGAACGAATTTTGTGTCAGACTAGAACTGCTGATTCATGCACTTCCTTCAACAATGGCATGAGCTGCAAACGTATAGTAGTAACTGCAAGTCATTATTATCATGTGTTATTACCGACCAGATGGCTCTTTTCCTGTGGCAATATGTCCTGGTCCTATATCCCGGCATGGAACAATGTCATCCCGTGTTGCACGTGATGCTACACTTTCGAGTGATTGTGATTCATCACTTCATCTTTTCTCCACAACTGAATATCTTAGTTTAGCTGTATCCATTGTGGGTGTTCCTGCTTTATCTGCACATAATGCCAAAACTATAAGTAAACTTGCTTGCTGGATGGTAAAATCCCTTAATAGTACCTCAGCTATTCTAACTGATTTGTTATTAGATAATCAAGGAGAACGCGGTGCCATCTTACAGAATAGAGCCGCTGTTGATTATTTATTATTGAAACATGATCATGGCTGCTCAGATTTTGAGTGTCTGTGTTGTTTTAACTTATCAGACCATTCCCAATCAATTAAATCCCACCTTAATAAATTACATGAGCTGACCCAAGAAGTGAGGGAACATTTAAACGGAGGGTGGTTTGACTGGCTTTTCAGTTGGCTACCAGATTTACATTCCTTACGCCAAATTTTAGGCGGAATTATTTCGGTAATTTGTATTTTAATTGCCATTTGTTGCTGTATCCAATGTATACCATCCTTTTTCCATATGTTCCGTCCACCTGATATGACTAGATCTTTTAGTATTGTTTCTTAATATTCCTCAAACGATATACATTCAATATGAGATTGATTAGTTGCTGTTCTAATACTTCAATGCTAGCATATTTAGTCAGGAGTGGAGTGTAACGCCAGGGTAATTCCTAGCCTATTCTTAGACTAATGGTGACTATAATCTACTACCATTTCAGTCTTAGTAACATTCTCATTTAGTTATAGGGCTTAACTATGCACTTTGACAGGGCTTAGTGCCTTTTTCCCATTAGTCAGGCCTGTAGGCCCGAAAACCATAGGGCAGCCATCTTGGATAGCTGTCTCGTCCATTTTAGATAGCTGCCTCGCCTGTCCGAGGCGCTTGCAGAGCAAAGGTAATGTTTAGAATCTAACGTATTATTCGCTAGTGTAGAACCGGTCAAGACCGGCCCTTATCGAAGGAATGTATTTTGCTCTTCGGTGGTAGACGCTACACGCAGGTAGCCACTGCGGGTGGCGTGAGCGGCCGGAGACTGGTACAGGAATTCGGTGGGAGTCGGCCTAAGGCTGGAAATTTCCATAGAGAAAGGGAGAGATATATTATCAGAGAGCAAGTAGCAGACAGAGAGAGAGCAACGTGCGGAGCAGACAGATGAAGTTGGTCCAAGAGCTAGTGACCGACTGTTAACATCAATGAAGAGAGGAAGAGATCAAGAATCCTGTAAGGCTAAAACCCAGGAGTGGTAGCGACAGAGACTGAGTCCAGAGGAGGGTTCGAGTCGGAACCAAGGCAGCGTAGACGAGGCGTAGCGGTGCAGACGTGTATTCGTGAGCCATAGTGGGAGAGCAGAGTCCCGAGAGAGTGAAGACCTGAGAGAGAGGGATCAGCTCCACTGCTGAGATAGAAAGACGCATGTACAAGGTGAGGAGGCTCGAATCCAATAAGTCGCCGGACGTTAAACGAGAAATAGTCGGGAGGCTCGAATCCAATAAGTCGCCGGACGTTAAACGAGAAATAGTCGGGAGGCTCGAATCCAATAAGTCGCCGGATGTTAAACGAGAAATAGTCGGGAGGCTCGAATCCAATAAGTCGCCGGACGTTAAACGAGAAATAGTCGGGAGGCTCGAATCCAATGAGATGAGGTAAATATAGGATGAGATATGAGAGTATTGTTAATTGTATAGGCTTGTAAATAGCTAATAATCACCTTCTCAGGCAAGTCCTCCAAATATCTTGTAAATAGCAACCTGAGAAGAGTGTGTTTGCGTGACGACTGGGTTGGCCACCATTGGTGGGCTGCCTGTTCTGAGAATCCGGTCGTTACAGCTAGGCAGCTTTTTAGTGCTGTTGCAAGGCAAAATACAGGGGTGCACCGTATATTTGGGAAGACAACGCTTCCCTGCTTTTTTTAAATGATGCAGCACAGCGCTGCTAAATTGCTTGCAGCGCCGAGCTTCCTCATGTCTTTGTGAATATGCCCATGTGGAAAAAACGACATGAATATGCCCTAGATATTGCTAGTGAAGAAAAGTTTGGAGGTGTGATTTGGCCCAAATGTCAAAACAAATGGTTCAGCACTAGGTAAAATAATGCTGGGCCACATTTACAAGGAGTTTGTGCATCACTTTTTTTGATGCACCGGTGGTGCAGTGTGCCTACCCATATTTGTGAATATGAGCCCCTTTCATGCATTACTTTCCGAGAAAAGGGTGTACCATGGGTGTTGCTGAAGGTGTTCCTTCGCAACATCCATGGAATCGGACGCTTTCTCATATTTACAAGGTTTTGTAAAGCTGGGAATGCATCAGAATCCTACGCACACCCAGGGAGGCTTAGGAGTGGCGCAAGGAGGAGAAATACTTTTAGTTCTCCTTATTTTTTCCTCTTTCTATGCATGCTGCTGCCTGCATTCTGCCGCAAGCATGGAGGAAAATGCCATCTATGATTGTTTTTGTGCGGAAAGATGTACAAAAACAATCATTCCCCAAAAGCAGACACCATTGCAACATGACACATAGGTGCCGGTGCATGTCAGCCAATTGTGCGCCAGTGGAGGCGAAGGTCTCGTGTGCGTGCGTCATATTTGTGTTAAAACAACGCCTCCCTGTGCTTTTAAATGTTGCGTCTCGGCGCTGCAAAACCACATTTTTTTTGTAGATGAGGACCTCAGTCCTTAAGGAGTAAAATGTCTCGGAAATTATTTTCCCAAATAACACTAGAGCAGTGGGTGTGGAGTGAAGAGTGATCAAGCTATTTAATTCTGCCCTCTGACGTTGAACGTCAACTTGGTGCCATTTTGAACGCTATGAATATTGGGCCTCATTTATGAGGCCGTGCGTGAGTTTTGCGCTTCCGACGCGTCACTTTTGTGACGCATCGGCGGCCTAAAACATACCTCCTGAGGCGCACTATTTACAAAGAGACGCATCGAAGCAGATGCGTCACTTTGTAAACCCCTGCGCTACATTATACCTGCGTCAGGTATAATGTATGCAGAGGGGGCGTTCACCCGCAAAAAGCCTCGTAATAGTGACGCAGTGAAATCTATGAGATTTCACTGCGTCACTTTTAGGATGCTGTTGCGTCAAAATCTTGCGCCTGCCTCACAGCAGGCGTATGACTGACGCAAGCCCTTTCACATGGGGCTTTCCCCATGTGAAAGGAAGCATTGCTGGAGTTGCGTCACTTTTGTGACACACTCCAGCAATGCGTCACTTTTGCGCCTACAGATACGTCAGAAATACTGACGTATCTGTAACTCCTTGCGACATGATGCGTCATATTATAAATATGACGCATCAATCATGTCGCAGGGAGAGCGCAGTGAAAAGTGACGCATCGCTGTTTTCACGCAGCGATGCGTCACTTTTCATAAATGAGGCCCATTATGTTTAATTTCTTCAAAACAATCTATTTTTTTTATCAAATTAGAACGTTTTTCCAACAGGCCTTGGTTTTCCAAGACCCAACTATAACACAAAAAACATGTGAATGTAAAGGTCTTCTTTCTTCACCTGTTGTAAATTTGAAAAAAAATGCAGAGTTGTACGCCCCTCGTAGCGTTTCCAAATATACAGGTAGTTTGAACTGAATCACTAACAATTTCTGCCTTATTTAACCAGTTGATTTCTCAGTCCATAACTTTACATTACGATTCTGAGTAAGAGCCTAAATATTTTTAAAATAATAGAAGACTCAAATGAAATGATTGCAGCATGGCAGTCGACCACCAGGTGGCAATGATGCTCCATGTGGAAATTACGGGGGCCAGGTAATTTTAAAACGTTGCTGTTAATGCTGTCAATTATTGTCTGGGATACTACGTCATAAAACGAGAGGATATCCCGTTCGCCGTATTTCAAATGCATTATTTATATATTATTGCATTTGTAATACGGACGGGGTCTCCTCACTTTTATGAAGGAGTATCCCCATACGTCAAATTATTATTCGGGCTCACCCTTTTGTTGCAAACTCCAGTGATGTTCCGGGTGATATTGAAGCTAGTCCTTTGCCAATAGAGAGCCTAATAGACTTTGGTCTAAACGGATTAATCTTTATTAGGCAGTTGGGTCTTGTTCGGCTGCTATATACATATGTTTTAGATTTTTTTTAACTTTGAGGCAGATTTTACTCAATTCGGGTCAGATGTCTTACAAACTGCTCTTTAATCAGTACCGTGAATACTCTCAAACAGAATGGGAAATGATCATAAGTATTTTGTATTACACACACTATACACTGAAGGGCTTATTTACACGCCCCTTGCGCCGCGGGAGCGTGGCTTTTATATGGGAAATAAAGCCCTATGGATTATGACTGAGCAGCGTAAGGAGCTGCGTAGGCTTACTCTGCATCAAGGCGGAGTTTCATTGGTGTTGCCCAAGATTTACTAAGGGGCATATTACCAACGTTAAGTGATATTTATCGCTAACGATGCTTAGCAACGAATTTTTTAACGCTAAGCATCGTCAGAAATTATCGCAGATAAACCTTGCTATTATCAAGGTTTATCGCAAATGCGATAAAAAACGGCCGCAATGCATGAATATCGCTGAAAAGTCAGTTATATTCATGCATTACCGAGCTAATGCTCTTAGCCATGTTATCCACCTCCCATTGGATAACATGGCTAAGAACTGCTCAGGGCAGGTGTTAGTTTTTGGAGATATTCGCGCTTAGCGCGAATATCTCCAAAAGTTGGTAATAGGAGATAGCGATGTTAGCGACTGTTTCCAGTCGCTAACATCTTGGCACGCCCACTTTGCATATCATTAGTGATAAATATCACTGACATGCAAAGTGGGGCCCAAGATGGTCGCTATCTCCTACTAGCTGTCGCTAACTGGTGTTAGCGACAGCTAGGTAATAGGGAGATAATTTTCTCTCCGTTTTCTTGGCTTTTAAAGCCAAAAAAGCGGAGATAAACCCCCTTGATAATATGCCCCTAAATCTCTTAAACCTGAGGCAGTGCCAAAACGTTATTATGCCTCTGTAGAGTAAGAGTAAAGAGGAGAAATATTTTTTATTTCCCCTTGCTTTTTCCTCTTTCCATGTGTGCTGCACTCTGCAGTAATCATAGAGAAAAATGCGTCTCACATTTGTTTTTATGAAGGATGGTTTCCCTTCATGGCCAAAAACAATACTGCTTACAATGAGGTGGCGCTAGGCTACAAACTGTGTGCCAGTGCAGAGGGAGAAGACACGATGCACCATATTTCATGAATAAGGTGCATTCCTGCCCTTTCACATTGGCATAGGGCAGCGCCGCAAGTCTTCTTTCTACGTTGCCCCAAGCCAATGTGAAAGGGCAGGAATGCACAGTATTTATGAAATACTGTGCATTCCTCTCCTTTCCCCCTGAGCTAGTGCACAATATGCTGCCTAGCACCAATGCAGGCCACCTTGCACCATCATGAGGTGCCACCATTGCAGGCAGGATTGTTTCTGTGCAGAAATTAGCACCTTCCTGCATAATGCAAAATGTGCTGCTATGTGTGCTGCAAAATGCAGCACACATAGAAAGAAAAAATTAGGCAAAACAAAAATATTTCTCCTTGATGCGGTTCCTCTGGGAAGGTGTAATGTTTTGGCACTGATCCAGGTTTACGTGATTAAGTAAATCAGGGCAAACATAAAAAATACGTGGGTATTGTATGGGAAAACACAAGGGGCATCATTTATGAGGCCTTGCGTCAGTTTTGCGCTTCCGATGCGTCACTTTTTGTGATGCATCGGCGGCGTAAAACATGCCTCCTGTTGCGCACTATTTACAAAGTGA
The DNA here is from genome assembly GCF_964261635.1 of Lissotriton helveticus. Taxonomy (NCBI): domain Eukaryota; kingdom Metazoa; phylum Chordata; class Amphibia; order Caudata; family Salamandridae; genus Lissotriton; species Lissotriton helveticus. Next base: position 668,313,393 of record NC_136063.1, read on the forward strand.
CGCATCTAAGCAGATGCGTCACTTTGTAAACCCCTGCGCTACATTATACCTGCGTCAGGTATAATGTATGCAGAGGGGGTGTTCACCCGCAAAAAGCCTCGTAATAGTGACGCAGTGAAATCTATGAGATTTCACTGCGTCACTTTTAGGACGCCATTGCGTCAAAATCTTGCGCCTGCCTCACAGCAGGCGTAAGACTGACGCAAGCCCTTTCACATGGGGCTTTCCCCATGTGAAAGGACGCATTGCTGGAGTTGCGTCACTTTTGTGACACACCCCAGCAATGCGTGACTTTAGCGCTTACAGATACGTCAGAAATACTGACGTATCTGTAACTCCTTGCGACATGATGCGTCATACTGTAAATATGACGCATCATTGTTGTCGCAAGGAGGACGCAGTGAAAAGTGACGCATCGCTGTTTTCACGCAGCGATGCGTCACTTTTCATAAATGAGGCCCAAGGATAGCCTCTTTGACGCAGAGTAAGGCAAAGCAGCAAGCGCTTTTTTACCACCGAGTTGTCGTTTTTGATAGGGCTAGTTCCTAATTTTTGTGGTTCAGCCTGCTTGCAGGCTGTGGTTTAAACAGGTGTGAAATCCATGGTTGATGCCAGAATGCTATACATTTCAGAAAAGTAGACACAATTCTAAATTCAGTAAGGGGTCACTTGTGTAGATTCCTCAAGGTTTTCACAAAGAATCTAATTGTTAGAATAAAACAATTTATAATAGAAATGGAAAAAAAACTGCAATTTGTGACAATGCTTTCATCTGTAACTTTTTGTTACAATGACCAATTTATAAAAGCAATATATTTTACATGTACTAGACCATTCTATCCACTGAGATGCATAGGGTTTGTATGCTTTGCAAGAACCTCGGATATCCAGAGCCAACCATTGTGCTGCACTTTACAATGATTTGTCATGGTTTAGTGCATAAAGCAATTGATATGGCAAAACATAAGCCAGCGGCTATTTATCCGGTTGCCCGGGTATTTTGCCTGCTAATAACCTAACCACTGTCTGAATAGTAGAAATCATTAATGGCCTTGAAGATAGAAGAGAGACTTCACTATTTACCCATCCACTGGCTAAATGAAAGAGATTCTGCATTGTTTTGCCAGAAATTGTGCAAATAGCAGAAAAATGTCACCATTTTACCTGGCTGCTGGCTAAAAAGTAGAGATTCTATATTGTTTGGCAGGTCTCCGTGTCAATAGCAAAAAAATCCCCTATTTACCTGACCATTGGCATGAGATATTTTGCACACTTTGGTCAGCAGTCATGCAAATAACAAGCAAACTTTACTTTTACCTGGCCACTGTCTAAATAGCAGAGGTTGTGTACTATTTGGGCAGCAGTCAAGCACCCAGAAACCTTCAGCAGAGATTTACAATTAGGCCCGAAACCATGCAGCTAAACTTACTTATTTTTGTGGCTGCTAGTTAAATGGATTTTTTTTAGATTAGTTGACCAGTAGCCTGGCAATTGGCAAATAACTTTCAATATTTACTCGGCAGCTAGCTAAATAGCAGAAATGATGTTGTGTATTGCTAGTGACTTTGCACATAATTTGAAAAGAAACATCATAATTTACCAGGATTTCTGGCATATTGTAGACAGTATGCATAAGTGGCCAGGGGTCATGCAAATAGCACAGGAACGTTGCCATTTATTCAGATGCTGCTTAAACAGCTTACCTTTTGTTATATTATGCCTCATGCAGATTTGAAGTGGCACTTGCACAAAGTAAAACTACAGGGAAGGAGTAAAGACAATTGGCATCCATCTCCTTAAGAAAATTAGGGTCCCGACGTATTATTATTTCATTTTCCAAAAGTGGTCGCAAATTCCACATACATGTTTTGCGAATGTAAAATTATTTTGCAAACCGACATCTGCACTGTTTGATCGGTCGACAAAATACTGAATCACAAGGTGTGGCGGAACGACTTACCTAATTACTATTCATTAGACAGGTGCCAATTTTCGACACTGTGTGATTGGCTGTAATCACAGAGATTTCGGTCTGCAAGCAATGGCATACCAGCATCGCTACGACTGCATTCCAAAATGGATACATTTGTTTTTCAAAGCAGCCTGTGTTCCCCAAAGGAATCACTGCTGCTTAAATAGGAAATGTTTTTGGTTTCGGAAATCTTGCACCCAGAGGCTGTGAACATGATCCAAAAAGGCAAAGAGGTCCTTACGTGACCCCTTCTCCTTTGCAAAGTAGTTAGCACCCTAACTAGAGGATGAAGCTCATCAGTGGTTTGATATAGCAATTCCAATCACAAAATACCAATAAATGCCTTTCTGAATTGGACAGGGAAGGGAGGAAGCCCCTTTCAACAATGCTCTTGTTTGCAATTCGGAAACAATCGCAAAAGTCCTTTTACCAGTCAAAAGAATCTCTAACTCATAAAATGTTTTTTTCACACAATGATAAGCACTTTTTGTGGTCACAAATGCTAGGATTGTATGACATGAGGTCCTTAGTGGTGAAATTGACTTATATGCAGACACTAATTTATAGGCAGGGCCTCTGGAATTATGCGGCAGGAGAGAGCAGAATTACGGCAGGGTTGAGTGAATTATGCAGCAAGACAAGGCAAATTATGTGGCATAATACAGCACATTTTGTAATAGTGTTACTTCATTATTTTATTATTTTTAAAATTAGTAACACTGCCTAGGAATTGGTTGCACCTTGTTAATGCAGTTTAATACCCAAATATAGCAATAAGCAACAGAAAGGTGAACAGTACAGCTTTGCAAAGGGCCTTTTTACTATACAGTAACACGCGTGACTGCAGTTGTTGTAACTTTTGAATAGTTTAGGCGAGAAACTATTTTGTGTTAAAATCTACAGACTATGAGACAGATGATGGATTATCTGGCAAATGCGTAAAATCTATTAATATATAAAAATCGCTGATGCAGCACAGTTGCATAATTCCAGTGACCCTGCTTATAGGGCTATGCATCCCAAATGTTTGAATATGTTCAAGTTATTTTGACAGTCAAGGCCACTCCATTACACCATAGGACAAGACATATCAACTTGTGAGGGTTATTTTTTAGATGTTTTGTGCTCCAAAAATGGTCTTATTACTTTATGTATAAATGCAGAGGGTACTAATGATAATGTAGAGGTGACTAATGCTAAAGATTATTAGAGACTTTGCAAAAGTAGCTAAAACTATTTGCTCTACTAAAGCTATATACTTGTTTTTACTCACAAAGCTATGGAAAGGCTCTAGGGCCATATATAGGGTAACAAAAAGGATGCATGTTATCAGAATACCTCTTTTTCTACAGCAAATTGGTGCATTCTGGAATAATTGATTCTGATTCAGTTCAATTAAATCAGTCTAAAATATCTGAAAGCATCGATTTTTAAAAGCAAAAGTCAGACCTGGAACGGTTGCATTGCAGTGACACAGAACCATATAATATTTAGGGTGCTTTTATAAAAATTGAAACAATTACATAGGGCTTCTTATGAAGTGACCAACACTATAATTGAGAGGCTTTATTGTAATCTTGTGACAGAGAAGGACCTACTATAGACCTTGTTTTGAGGATGGAGTAAACTGTCAGCATAGCATAGGACAATACCTCCACCATCCACAGGGACCTCTTCATACAAAATGTAAACTTGTCCGCTGGCCCTTTGGACAACTGTACATTGACAGGTTCCTGTCTATGCACAAATGTTTTGCAGAAAGTACTGTCAGACATGGTGACTAACCAGGAAACCTTTCAGACATTTGTTTTTATTTTTAAGAACAAAAAGGCTAATGGCCCAACACACTGGGAGTTTTCTCCCTGGTTGATGGAGATCATTATTTTTTCACCATTCCTTACAGGCATGTTTTACTCTAGATAGGATGGATAATATAAAGCCCCCACTCGGTCGGCCCATCATAGAAAGTATTTTATTGAGGAGCCACAAGCAAATGAATGGGACTGTAAATAATTAAACTGAATGTCATTGAAATGAGAATGGATTAGCCCAGTAAATCAGAGAAAACATATAGGCATCAAAGAAACATAAAACAAGAAACACAAAGATATTTTTATTTATTGGATTTATTACAAATATTGTAAAAAGTAAGAAACTGAATAAAAAATAGATATTTTGTTACCTCCATTATAGCGACATATGGCTCGCTCATTTCACAGATCCACATTCATACTACTTTTCCAGACAGGGTGTGGATCCACTAGAGAGGTTACAGAACTGATTTAAAGTGATTCTGTTTCAATTATTATTTTCCAGCTGTAGCTGAGACACAGCCTAGGGACTATGTGATGGCTCTCACAGCAGCAGCAGTAGTGATTGCTTCAAACAGAAGTATCCAACCAAGGACACAAAGAAGCATGAGATTTCAGCACCTAGATATCATCAGACTTCCTGAGAAGTGATCAGGCAAATACAAAAGGGCAGCCCTTCTTATAAACTTAAGTATACAAATAAGTGATGAATGGAATGCTTGAATTAATCTCAGCCACTGGTAAATACTCGGGCAGCATCCCAGTCTATCAATATTTTGCAAATCAGTCTTAGTCTTGCTCCTATTGGAACAGTCCACCCTGAACTGCCAAGAAATGTCCTCCCTGAAGCTGAACACAGCCAAGTCAGGACCGGTTTAGGCCTAGTTATTGGCTCATCAGCCAGGTTTAGCTTAATTTCAGTGACACAGTGAGCTCAGGACCCACACCTGGGCATACTCGTCACACTGAGTGTGACACACTGAAGTAAACAAAAAAGTGATAGATGAAATGTTTTAATTAATCTCAGCCACTAGTAATCACATGGCCAGCTACCCAGTCCATCGTTATTTTGCCCACCATGTCCTATCAGTTTGTACCCAGCTATGTACAAATCAGTCTTGACCTGCTACAATTGGAACATTCTAGCTGGAACTGCCAAGCCAAGTCAGGTCATTCCTGAACAGAACACAAGCAACCCATGAATTCTTTCACCCTACTTGTGGGCTCAGTAGCCAGGTATAGTTTGGTTCCAGTGACATAGTGTTCACGGAACCCACATCTGAGTATACTCATCCCACTTAGGGTGACAAACTGAAGTATACAAAAAGGGAATGTATTGATTAACTTAACCTTAGTCACTGGACATGTAGGAAAGTAGAATCTGCTTCTTATGGTTACCCCCACTTTTAGCTAAATGTGATAATGTTTTTGACTAGTCTGACTGGGATCCTGCTAATCAGGACCCTAGTCTATCTGCTTTCTCCTTGATCTGTTATGAAATGTACTTAGGTGCACTTCAGATTGGATACTCAGGTGCCCTTGTCAGTCTCTAGTATATGGTACACATGTACCCAGGGCATAGGTGCATAAGCCTCACATGGGCTGAAGCATGTATTGTGCCACCCATGAGAGGCCTGCAAAATGGAACTACAGGCCTGCCATTGCAGCTGTGTAAGTAGGTGCATACATCACTCACTTGAGATATAAATTTACTATATCTAAGGGTCACTGCACTTAAAACCTATAAGTCACCCCTACATCAGGCATTTACAATCCTGAAGGCAGGGTGCTTGGTTCTAAGTGAGAGGGTGCCACTGCATGAACAAGACACCCCGATTAATTGCTTTCACCTGGCTAGCTCCGCATACTCACATTTAAAATTTGATTGCACATACATCTCGCTGCTTTAGTGAGAATCCTTGGCCTCCTCGCCCCCGGCTGACATCTTGGGGGAGGGAACAGGGGCTTCTTGCATGCTCCCAAGACGCCATCTTGGGTCGCGTACTAGGGCTTGCGGCAATAGGTGCTGCAGTGCTACTTAAGATGGGGGTTGCTAGCGCGCAGCTACCTAGTCTGAGAACTATCACTTGCTGACCATTGCGTTTAAAGGAGGAAGGTCCCTTCACGCTCTTCACCATTTTCGCGGCATTGTTTTTTAAAGGGGAAATTTAGTGTGTGCTTTGTTGCGCATTTTGAAACGGTGATACATCTGCTGATTAATTGCTTTCACCTGGCTAGCTCTGCATACTCACATTTAAAATTTGATTACACATACATCTCGCTGCTTTAGCGAGAATCCTTTGCCTCCTCGCCCCCGGCTGACATCTTGGGGGAGGGAACAGGGGCTTCTTGCACGCTCCCAAGACGCCATCTTGGGTCGCGTACTAGTGCTTGAGGCAATAGGTGCTGTACGCCTATTTAAGACAAGGGATGCAAGCGTGCAGCGGGCGCGCCGATGGCACGCCAGAGGCGTGCCAGAGGCAAGCCCGTCTGTGCCCATTCGTGCCCGGCCAGCACTAGGGGCCAGAACCCCTGCTCGGGTGTTTACCTATACGGCAGAGGCACTATGGGCACTTAAGGTAGGTAAATATGCGTTAGAGGAAAGTGTGCAAGCAAGGTTGCGTGCTGATTCCCTACTGAAGATCAATAACAAGAAGGCGGAGAGGGCCCGGTGGACTCAGGATCAGACCCGAGTATCCACGGTTAGTGGGCTGAAGGTAGGGGTGCTCAATACTCGAAGCGTTTACTCTACTACAAGAGGGAAATTTCGATATTTTGGCACTCACAGAAACCTGGTTGGGGGAGACATCTACCCCAGACATTGTGCCAGCCTTGCCAATGGATTTTGATGTGGTATGGTATAATAGGCCAGGGGACTCTAGGGGCGGGGGCGTAGCGGTCCTGTTTAAAAAGAGCCTTATGGTCACCAAAATCCTGGCGGAAAACTGTGATAGTGCGGATGTTTTGGGGATAAAAATGTCCTTGAAATCCTACTGCCTTATACTGATGGTAGTGTACCGACCCCCTAGATCTACCCCTAATTTTAATGAAGGCTTTCGGGAGTTTATAACTGATCTGTGTTCCAGATATAAATGCCTCGTAGTAGTGGGGGATTTTAACTATCACTGGGACAAGACGCATAGAGAACCTGTAGAGGTTCTATTTGAAATGAATATGACCTCTATGGATCTACTCTGTTAAGTGTGAGGGATGCACACCTGATTTTCAAAACGTTTCATCCAGCTTCCTCCTTATATTTTTTTGGATAGCGTGCAGATTGGTAATGTGGAATGCCCAAATGCCACCAGGTATGACCATGGTAGTTACAAATGGGACACGTTCATGCCCCAGCCAAATGCACAGCTTAGTGCCGTCCTTGCGACATTCAAAACTCTGTCAGTTTTACTCCAAATTTTCAATTTTAAACTTTAACCGTTTTCTCCTCTTTTACATCATTCTTCAATCACTTATTTTAGAGTCCACGTGTGGAACGTATGCCTTTTTTTTCAAATTTCTTATATTTACTCTGTGCCCATCCGGACCTCTTGAATAAATACGATTAATGCCTGGCTCATCTCAAGCAGTGTTTATTCCATAAAAACCCAATGCATTTCGGGCGATACAGCGCCCTTCTTCGGGGGTCACTAAAAACAATAAGACATTAATCATCAATTTTCAAGTGTACATTTAAGAAAAGAAAAAGGAAAAAGAAAAACTTCACACAGGTTATCATCAGATTATTAATTTTGTGCCCAACTGCCATCTCTATGTTGTGGTTCATGGTACTTCTAAATCATACTCGCAGGCCGTGGTTAACTTAAACCGTAAGTCATCCCACCCGATAATGTTCCAACCTTACTAATCAGCAGTATTCATTCGTGTCACTCCGTTACCCAAAACAGTCTTCTTCCGCTTTCTTCTACAACCAATCTCCTTGTTGCAGCATTTAAATCACCACTTTTTTAAGAAACCATACAAGCCCTCCAACTCATAGGACTGCAAGACATTTTTAAACATTGTCACAGATTCCTACTAATGCTCCAACATTCTCAAACTTAAACCCTCGTGTAGTGCACACCTTCACTGCCTCTCCTGTTCTTTAACTTCAATACTGTGCGCTCGTATTCCCAGCCTAAACTTTAATTCCCTGTATTCTACCAAATATTATGTCTCCAAAAGTTCTCTGTATTCACATACCTGCCGTCTGAGTTGAAAAGCCTCTCCTCTAAACCAACCGTTACACCATAACGTTAAACGATGTCACCTGCCTCCTTATCAACCTGCGGACCCTCCCTCCTCTGCCTCTATTGGCCCGATATTATCTTTCTTAGGATTGGCCATAAGATGCTATTAACCGCCTTGCTGTTTCATATCTCCAAGAGTAAACTCCATTCCCCATGATGCAATATACTAGTGTCCCTGCTATGTTCGTTTTCTTTCTCCATAACTTATGTCCTAAATACAGTTTAAAATGTAGCACTTCTAAGTCCATTGTAATGATAGATCCTCGGCGCTCTGTATTTCAAATACGCGTGATGAGCCCTGATATTTCACCAATCACGTGGGTTCTTTAGTCCATTTTACTTCTTTGTTCTTGCTTTATCCTAGATGGGTGCAGTCCCTGGGCGGGCATAGTTAAGAAAATTCTGTTAAGGGTGTGGGATGCACACCTGATTTTCAAAACGTTTCATCCAGCTTCCTCCTTTTTATTTTTTTGATAGTGTGCAGATTGGTAATGTGGCATGCCCAAAAACACAGAGGACGACAGAAGGAAGCTGAGATCAGGGGCCAACAGGAATTAGATGGTGCAAACACTAGAGATGTGCAGGTCATCAACCTCTCTAAAATAAACCTTACTCCAGATATGGTTTCCCTTTTAAGTAAAGGTCTTAGTTTCAACCCGTTTGCAAAGGGGGATATTTGCAAATTGAAAATTGATCTGTTTAAATTTATAAGGAACCTTAAACTGAAAAAGCATTTCTATGGTTTGGAGAAAAAGGGTAGAGGGGCTGTCAATCCACCTGTTACTAGCACCACTGAATCCTTATCAATAAATGATGTGCATGCAACTCATCTTCTCTTATCATTGACTGACATGGAGGATTCTCCTCTAGAGATGGACAGACTGCTAGAGGAGTTGGATATAGAATCTGACTTTAGCATTGTTAGTGGACTAAAGTCCAAATCTAAATGGATCCCTACACTACCTGGTGGCAATGCCATAGACAATTTTCATAAGCGTGTGGTAGAGGATCTCGACAAACTGAACCATCTACACAAGGACAGAATGTTCAAATATAAGGACAACCTCAGTAAGGGACAAAGAATAGCACTCAATACACTTATGAGCGATAATACTATCATCATACGAGAGGCAGACAAGGGAGGGAACGTAGTGATTATGGATCGCATAGACTACCAATCAGAAATTAGTCAACAATTACAGGATGAAGTATGCTACGAACGCCTCACATATAACCCCATTGGTCCCTTAACAATAGAAATTAACTCACATTTGTTAAAGTGGAAGCAATCAGGTTTATTAAACGAGGAGGAATACTTATATTTGAAAGTTTTTAGACCCACCTATCCATGGCTGTACACCTTGCCTAAAATTCACAAGGAACTCCCATTTCCACCCGGGAGACCCATTGTTTCGGGCATAGGGGGCCCAACAGAGAGGCTAGCGGAATACGTGGATCTGTATCTGGGTCCGCTAGTTAAAAACTTGCCGTCCTACATACAGGATTCCAAACACATCCTTAGTACACTAGCGGATATGGAATGGCAAGATGATTTTCTTTTGGTAACACTGGACGTGGTGTCCCTTTACACCAGCATCGACACACAGCTGGGTATAGAGGCCATTAACAAAATCCTATGTAACAGATCAGCCACACTATGGAAGCATACCGAGATGCTATCGGTAATGATAGAATTGGTCCTTAAGAATAACTTCTTTATGTGTGACAAAAACTGGTACCGACAGAAACAAGGTGTAGCCATGGGCTCTAAAATATCACCCTCGTTTGCAAATCTATTTATGGGGGCACTGGAAGCAGATCTGATTTGGGGCACAAAGGGTGCTCAATATATCGACTCCATAATATTTTGGGGTCGATATATTGACGACTGCATCCTCATTTGGGCAGGCTCAGAGGAGCTTTTACATAATTTCTTCAAATACTTGAATGACAACACATGGAAGATCAACTTCACCATGAAGTGGAGCAAAACGAATATAGAATTCTTAGATATCGAGTTCTATATCTCTTCCAACTGTCTGCACAGTAGATTGTTCAGAAAGTCGACAGCGTGCAATGCAATCTTGCATGCTTCAAGCTCACACCCCTCACACCAGATTAACGCCATACCCTTTGGCGAATTTATTCGGGCAAGAAGGAACTGTAGTGAGGACTGTGAATTCAGGAGATGCATTGAAAGCATGAAAGAAAGATTCCTTACAAGGGGTTATGCCTACAACTCCATTAGGAAAGCTGAAAAAAGGATTAAAAGAGTGAGGAGAATAGACACTCTCACCACCAAACAAAAGCCTAACTCAGACAATAAAGAACACATAAGAATGGTCACGGATTTCAACTCACTCCATCTGGACTTAAGAAAAAGTTTAACTAAACATTGGAGCCTATTGAAATCCGAAAAAACACTGACTAAGTACATCACAGAGAGGCCACAGATCTCATTTAGAAGAGGTAACACATTAAGAAACAAGTTGAGTCCCACAGTACCCCGTGACATGAGAAGTACTAATTGGTTGACACAACGAGGTCTGGGTTTTCATAAATGCGGGTTCTGCAGTATGTGCAAATGGGCCAAACATGGAACTACAAATTTCACAGGCCCTGATGACGTTTGGTATACCATCAAGAGCAACATTATTTGTACTACGAAATTTGTTATCTACATTATTGAATGTGAATGTGGCAAGCACTACGTAGGTAGCACAATCAGGCCATTGAAGGAAAGAATGATGGAACATATAAGAGCGATTGTAAACTGTGACCCTAAATATCCAGTGGCTTTGCATGTAGCCTCGTGCCAAAAAGATCAACAGAACAAAAATGTACAATTTTTTGGAATTGAAACCATACCAGTGGCAATAAGAGGTGGTAACCGAGAATTGAAATTAAGACGCACTGAGGCAACTTGGATTATGCGTTTGCAATCGGTACAGTCAGGATTAAATTACGACCAGGAGATGCAATTTTTTCTGGGTGACTAATAATATATACTGCTTGAACTGCATAATCTGAATTATGTCTAAGATATAAGAACACTGTAACTTACTGTAGACCTGTAAGATTTCGTCGATATCTCAATCTCTCCAAATGCTGGGATGTTTTTCTCCTGTACAATTGAGTAATGTTATGAGATCTCGAAGCTATAACTTAGATAAAGAATAAATGCCAAACAGCTAATATGTTAGAAATTAAATAGTCACAGTATGACTGGGTTTCTCACGGATTTAATTAGTTTGAATCATTCACGGTGTGCATTCCACCATCACTAATCATTTTGAGACTTATGTCACGTTATATACTGACATTAGTCAAAAAATATGGGATTTTCGAACTTTTCCAGAGATCATACGCATTCTCATATGTGAGCGTCTATTCACACTCTTGTTCACATACTGGATGGTCATATTTTTCGTTTTTTCATTGCGATCCTCTCATCGCGATTGTTGTTTTTTTCGTGTTTTTTTTGTTTCTTTTCTACTTTTCTAGAGATCGCAACAAATAACGTCACTATAAATCTACACGAATAATTATGCATACAAGAGACCGTGCAATATGGTCGGCATAGACTAGCACCGAACGCGCTCTAGTCTTTGAACTACATCATATGGAAGTACCCATATACGTCGCTTCGCACTCAATCACGTGTCCAAACAGGAACTGAGCGCGAAGGAGGTGAACCCGCCACACCCGCAGAGGACGCCAAACACGGGTGAGTTAGGGGCGCGATGGTCTTCGGATTCAAAGATACGAGTTGTAGTTTTGAAACTAAGAATCTCATTACTCGTTCCCCTTTAGCATGAAACACACCACAATTTTGGAACCGCAACAGGTATCCGTGAAGGAAAAGAAAGAGGTAAATCTTGTATCAACACTGGCATAACGATGAATAACGTTTTGATGACTAGTGTGAGATAGTAACATATCTGTTATTGTTATTCCTTTAACAGTAATATCATTTGATATCGACAACCGCAAACCAGAACAACTATATCGGGTCACCTCCGAGCCCATTATTTTGTATATTAATCTTCACACATGTAAGTGGATTAACAATAGGTGAATTTTGCGTACAACGCTAGACGGTGATAGCGCGTAGGATCAAATGTTTTGGAGTAGTAATATAGAATCAAATCTCGAATAACAAATACCAGGACTCCAGTGAGAATGCAGTTGACAGCTGAGTGAACAAAAATTGACAATTTTCCCTACTATGAATAAAACATAAATTATTTCACTTGATTATAGATACAGAAATATTGATCGCTGCTGGACGAACCACCGCCAGCAGTATTAGTCACGGGCCCGGCTGGGTCGGAATTATCACCAGCTGAGCGGTAAGCCGGCGTGCAATTAGTGGCTTACAGTCTCATTTGGTGACCTTTTGCCTGAATATTACCGGAATCACAGATAGTGATGAGATTTTTCGGTTTTTTCTTTCTTTTCTTGGATATATATAGACCTTCTGACATCGATACGGCCTTCTAGATATGTTTTTGGAAATGACACTTGTCTCTCACGACTTTCACAAAAGAACCAGCATGGATGATGCAAGAGCCGTTCACGATTAGGACACTTTAGCCATCAATATAGAGCATGTGTCATTGTTTGTTTTTCAGAGAAACAATGGTGATCTCGTCGCCGCACATGTCCAAATACCATCACTATCACATATAGGCACGTCATTATGTATAGTCGGTAGCATACACCGGAATTCCGACACGGATGTGTTGTGGTAGCACGAGTGAGTCAATACTTGTGAAATGATGCACTCACTATATGTCCACTGCAGGAGGAAGTTGTAGTGCATGTAACATAACGGCCAGATATTATGGCCCTGTATATAAATGTTTTTTGCTCACAGATTATGCTAGACGCTACTCATTTGTTTGTTTCAGCCCTGATGAATCGCGAAGGCGATGAAACACGTGTCGGCTGGCTGTAATCTCCATTAAAGACTCCAAGATTTACTCATCTTCTGGATATCTTGTCACTTCTGTCATACTTGGTGTTTGTAATTTTGTTAAATTGTAACTGGACACTGATTACTCACATGAGAGTGCTTCGGCAATCCGCAAAATGCCCAAATGCAACCAGGTATGACCATGGTAATTACAAATGGGACACGTTCATGCCCCAGCCAAATGCACAGCTTAGTGCCGTCCTTGCGACATTCAAAACTCTGTCAGTTTTACTCTAAATTTTCAATTTTAAACCTTAACCATTTTCTTCTCTTTTACATCATTCTTCAATCACTTATTTTAGAGTCCACGTGTGGAACGTATGCCTTTCTTTTCAAATTTCTTATATTTACTCTGTGCCCATACGGACCTCTTGAATAAATATGATTAATGCCTGGCTCATCTCAAGCAGTGTTTATTCCATAAAAACCCAATGCATTTCGGGCGATACAGCACCCTTCTTCGGGGGTCACTAAAAATAATAAGAAATTTGCCAATTAATCATCTATTTTCAAGTGTACATTTAACAAAAGAAAAAGGAAAAGGAAAAACTTCACACAGGTTATCATCAGATTATTAATTTTGTGCCCAACTTCCATCTCTATGTTGTGGTTCATGGTAATTCTATATCATACTCACAGGCCGTGGTTAACTTAAACCGTAAGTCATCCCACCCGATAATGTTCCAACCTTACTAATCAGCAGTATGCATTCGTGTCACTCCATTACCCAAAACAGTCTTCTCCCGCTTTCTTCTACAACCCATCTCCTTGTTGCAGCATTAAAATCACCACTTTTTTCAGAAACCATACAAGCCCTCCAACTCATAGGACCTTCACTGCCTCTCCTGTTCTTTACCTTCAATACTGTGCGCTCGTTGGTTTAGAGGAGAGGCTTTTCAACTCAGACGGCAGGTATGTGAATACAGAGAACTTTTGGAGACATAATATTTGGTAGAATACAGGGAATTAAAGTTTAGGCTGGGAATACGAGCGCACAGTATTGAAGGTAACGAACAGGAGAGGCAGTGAAGGTGCGCACTACACGATGGTGTAAGTTTGAGAATATTGGAGCATTAGTAGGAATCTGTGACAATGTTTAAAAATGTCTTGCAGTCCTATGAGCTGGAGGGCTTGTATGGTTTCTTAAAAAAGTGGTGATTTAAATGCTGCAACAAGGAGATGGGTTGTAGAAGAAAGCGGGAGAAGACTGTTTTGGGTAACGGAGTGACACGAATGCATACTGCTGATTAGTAAGGTTGGAACATTATCGGGTGGGCTGACTTACGGTTTAAGTTAACCACGGCCTGTGAGTATGATATAGAATTACCATGAACCACAACATAGAGATGGCAGTTGGGCACAAAATTAGTAATCTGATGATAACCTGTGTGAAGTTTTTCCTTTTCCTTTTTCTTTTGTTGAATGTACACTTGAAAATAGATGATTAATTGGCAAATGTCTTATTATTTTTAGTGACCCCCGAAGAAGGGCGCTGTATTGCCCGAAATGCATTGGGTTTTTATGGAATAAACACTGCTTGAGATGAGCCAGGCATTAATCGTATTTATTCAAGAGGTCCGGATGGGCACAGAGTAAATATAAGAAATTTGAAAAAAAAGGCATATGTTCCACACGTGGACTCTAAAATAAGTGATTGAAGAATGATGTAAAAGAGGAGAAAACGGTTAAAGTTTAAAATTGAAAATTTGGAGTAAAACTGACAGAGTTTTGAATGTCACAAGGGCGGCACTAAGCTGTGCATTTGGCTGGGGCTTGAACGTGTCCCATTTGTAATGTCTATGTATCTACAGCAATTGGTGAATAGCCCTACCCATATTAAAGGTCACACGGTTGACCTAATCTGGTCTTCACAATCGCGGGCACAGATAACTGACATCAGTCCCTGTGCCTGGTCAGACCATTCCTTGGTAAGCTGTTGGGTCCCCAGTGACAGTCCACTCCTGCGGCCTCCACCTCTGTGGAGGAAGGTCAGAATGTGGAAGAAAAATATTGAGGCGGACTCTTTAGTAACGGTGCTTGACTCAATCTCTTTTCCTGTGGCGAGTGATGTCAATCTGGACCACAGAAGTGCAGCCCTTTACTCCCAGCTACAGCAGGCCATTGATTTACTGGCACCTGAATGGAAAAAAAGGGATAGAGAAAAAGGGAAAGGGGCTCCATGGTTTGACGATACCCTAAGGGTGAAAAAACAACTCCTCCGCCAAGCTGAGAGGAGGTGGAGACTCAACTATGAGCCTGCAGAATTAAAAATCTATAAAGCCCTTTTTCCTTCGTATAAATCAACTATTTTAGCTAGGAAAGCAGTATTTTATGAAGAAAGGATTGCTCTTGCAGGAAACAAACAAAAAGAGATCTTTGCCATCCTGAAGGTACTGAGTCAAAAAAGGGAAAATATGCCTACAATCTCTCTGCCAAACTGCAATAGATTCCAGGACTTCTTTCTCCAGAAAGTCTTGGATATTGTTTCGGAAATCACCATAACCCCTACTGACTTCAGCCCTCTGGATCAGATCAGCCCCTAGCGGTCAGTTGCTTAGCTTTCCAAATCTTGACCTTGCCACTCTGGCTGCATTAGCAAACCAGATTAAATCAGGCTCTCGAAAGGACCCCTGCCCCCTGGGGCTTTTCCAAATGGCTCTGCCGGGACTGGAAAGGCAGGCTCTGGGACTACTCAAATAGTCCTTAGACCTGGGATATTTACCAGCTAATCTCAAGGAAGCAAAGGTTACCCCCCAACTGAAGATACAGGGGCGGATGTGACAGCTCTAAAAATCTACAGGCCTACCTCACAGCTCCCCTTCCTGGCAAAACGTTTGGAACAACATGTCCTGAAAACACTTGTAAAACACTTGGACGACCACCAACTGCTCCACACTAGACAGGTGGGCTTTAGAGCACCCCATAGCACCGAGATGGTGATGGTGTCCGTTTTGGATGAGCTTAGAGTTAGGGCTGATAACAAACAGCCAAGTGCCCAGATTTGATTAGATCTGTCAGCAGCATTCGACACGGTCAGCCATAACATTCTGCTGAACCGTCTGTCGAATCTGGGCATAAAGGGGCAAGCACTTCAATGGCTAAGATTTTTCTTGACCGACCACACTGAGAGAGGGCAAATGGGTGATCAGTTGTCGACAATGGGCTCATTGATATGTGGAGGTCACCAAGGCTCCGCATTGCCGCCACTCCTCTTCAATATTTATTTGTAGCCCTTGATGGAGGCGCTAACACGCAGAGATTGCCAGGTGTTTAACTACACCGACGACACCCAACTCCTGGTCCGGCTTGACAACACCGGCCAGGGGCAAGAATCAAAATCTACTCAGGTTTACTGTTAATTGGATGGCGGCCAATTCCTTGAAAGTCAACTCAGATAAAACCGAGGTGCTTATTATTCCAACTCAAAATAGCCCTTGGTGTGATCTTTTTTGGACCCCAGAACTCAGTGTGGTCCCAATTCCGGGGCCAGTTGTAAAAAGCCTGGGATTGAAATTGACTCGGATCTGTCTATGGCTGGCCAGGTTTCTTCAGTTGTGGGCATCTGCACAGGCTTATTCAGGCAGTTGCAAAGACTTGTGCCTCTCCTCGCCACTTCTGCATTACAAGCCATTGTCTCCGCCACTGTCATCTCTCGGCTAGATTACGGTAATGCCCTCTATTTGGGCATTCCTCAGAAGCTTCTTAGGAGATTGCAAGTTGTGCAAAATGATGCAGCTAGGCTCATTTTTAGACTCCCCAGAAGAGTGAGAGCCACTCAATTACTACATAAATTGCACTGGCTGCCTGTTGAACAGCGCGTGCAATTAAAGAGTCTCTGTATAGCCCATAAGGCTATTCACAGGACTGCACCAAAATATATAAAAGATCGAGTGATAAAGTACGTGCCCGGCAGAGCTCTCCGCTCTTCTGAGGCCTTTAGACTGACCTCTTCTAGGTATAATCTTAAAACCAAAGGGGGCAGAGCTTTCTCTGTCATCCTTCCACAGATCTGGAATGATCTACTGGAGTACCTGCGAAAAGAATCGGCTCTGCTTTCCTTTAGAAACTCTTTAAAGACCCACCTGTTCAGAGAGACATTAGCATTGGCGTAGTGTCGTCCCCCTGCCCCTTGACCCGGTGACACTAGTGACCCGTTCTTTTTCTGGAAAGCGCTTAGAGACCTGTGGTGATTTGCGCTATATAAAAATAAAATAACATAACATAACCCCTGCAGCCTACGGAGTCCATTCTCCCAGGTTGTCAGTGAAGCAGCCATATACGACCTACAGAGGGGAATTATGCAACCGCATGATGACTAACTCTAAAACGGCTGAAACATACCCTATTGTGTTCGTTGTTAAACATGTTAGAATCATACCCCCACACTGGTAACAGGTGTGGGAGGTATGATCCCACCCCTCAGAAGCGAGCTTTGTGGGGTCCCTGGTGTTCCTGGTACCAACCTTCTAACAACTGGTAAAATAAAATGGTTGCTGCCGACCAGAAACACATTTCTGCCCTTCTGCTGCTGAGCCAAGATCAAACGGGGGAAGGCAGAACAACATGCATCCCAGGGAGGTGTGACCACCTCCCATACAGGATTTAGTGTATTGGGGCTGGTAGGGTGCGATTGCCAGCAACTGACAGTCTGCATGAGGGGTACATTTGGTGTCCGTTTGCATAGTCCAGTTCAAACGAGTCCTGGAAGCCATTGGCTCCCACTCTGGTGCAAAACTGGACAAAGGACATGGTAGTAACCGCCCCCCTGTCCAGACACTCTCCTGGGAGGGTCCCCTGAATCTTTCTAACCCTCTGGTGTGGGTACAGAAGGGCTTACCTGGCTGTAGGTCCTTAGATTCAATGTGGACAACATTCTGAACAAGAAACCACTGCACTTCGACTGTCTGAGCACTCTGGACTTTGCTGGACTCTGTTTGGGCCCAACTTCATCTCCCTCTCAGTCTGTAGCATTGTCAGTGCCCATGCACCATACAGGATCCATGTAGGACCTGTGGAGCATCAAGGACAACCAAAGATAATATCCCTTAGAGTGCAGGAGTCACTCCCCTGCATTCACAGACACCTCAACACTGCTGACTGTTCTGTTGATCCCAAGCTCCTGCGGACTCCGAAGAGTCTAACAACACAGGAGATGGGTTTCTATACGCCTCAAGGCTTGATATGCCCTGTTACCAAGTTTGAGGTCAGTGTCCCTCATGAGTGCTGCAATACCCAACCCCTGTGCACCACATGTATTTTATTTTCAAGTGCATGTGCTTGTTGGCTATTCTTGAACAAGGGCATTGGGCTCTGAGTAGCCCCAACGTCTGGCACCATTTCCTACTAAGAACGTTGACCTCCTTGCACTGAGTGCTCCGTTTGCTGTTGTTTGGTGAAATTGCTCTAGGTCTTCTCGTGACTCCTTTGCCTCTGCCCTTTGGGTCCAATTGAGGGTCAACTTTGCTTTTCTTGGTCTCACCTGGTTTCTCCAGGCTCACCCTGACTCCCCTATGTGTGGTTCGTCTCCTAGGCCTTGCTGGTCCGAATCATACACTGCCTTGACCTTATGCATGGGTTGCCTTTGCTGAAGCTTGTTGGTGCTCCCGCCACACACCAACCCCTCAGCACATCCTTTCTGGGACAGCTCCCATCCGGCTCCTGGTCATCCTTGACATCTCCTTGAAGGACTGGACTTTTAACAGAACCAGCGGTGCCAGGGAACAACACCTATAACCTTCATGGGATACCTGTTTCGGCGCACAAGTGACAGAGACACGGGACACTTCCTTCGGCGTCAAAGATCAGCGTTTATTTACTGCAGGGAAACAAGAGTCATTAGAAGTACATCGGCATGTAGGTTCTGCGAGTCTGCTTCAAATTGCATATGTGGGTCGCTCTCCTTTATACAAAATGTTGCCATTGCACAACATGTGAACAAAAGGTTACAATCCAGTTCCCACAGTAAACTTCAAAAGGGTCGCTTTCATGTTTTCAGAACCCCGGAACATAATTACAGTAGCAATGCCGGTTCCCAACTGTAAAAGCACATCTTCCCACCATTAGGCACACCCATTAGAGTTGTAAATGACCAGGAAAAAGAGACAAAAGCAGCTGCAAGGAAGTCAGATACGTGTAGAGAAAAGAGTGTGGGGGGTAATATCGGAAGCATGATTGTGGGATCAAAGAGCTAAATCCCATCGCCTGCACGGCTGTCACAATAGACCGGTACGGCCAGATTACCCTCAAGCTGAGCCATCTGCCTTCGCTGTGTCATTCCTCCAGCCATAAAGACGCATGAAAGGAATATGCGTCTTCCGCAAGGCTTGGGAACTAGAAGGTCAGGGGGCGAACAGTTGCCTGCTCGCTGACTACGTGAGGGCAAGAAACAAAATGGATGCCGTATCTAAAATGGAACCCGAGGGTTCAGATGAAGAACACGTAATATTAGGCGAACCCTATCAGGTAGTGTAGCGAAAATGCGTACACTTATCGAACTTGCCATTTACGGTTCGTAGATACCAAACTCGTCCATATTCGGTAATGCCCAAAAACGTCGTAATAATTTTTACGGAACCTCAGACGCTCATTTTGCCCTCATGTAGGCAAGCACTAGTCGGAATCATAATCGATTTCGATATTCATCAGATCATTTAGATGTTGCTGATACATTATTCTATCCATCAATGCCTCTTTGGTGACAACTGGCTGTCTTATACACGTTGTGGCACAGAGGCCACATAAGGCAGGACCACACTGCACACAAAGACAACATGTGAATAAAAACGTCACAACAACCCCTATGATCATCAGAATCTTCCAACCCCAAGTCGACATCAGGCCCCAAAACCATCCTAGAAGCGTCCAATTTCCTTCGTCCACATGTATGGACTCCGAGATTTTGTGCAACTTAGAGATGGCTTGATAAACCGTTGGAGCGTTATCAGGTATGAATATGCAGCAGCTCGAATGGATGACCTTACACACACCACCTCTATCTGCTAGAACAACGTCTAGAACCATACGGTTCTGTAACGTCATCAGTCTATCCGCCTGAAGCTCGGCTGTCAAATTACCAAGGGCACTTGCAGTTATGTTGGCAGTTGATTCTACTACACGAGTTAACTGCCTCAGGTTCCTGCTATTGACCATAGGGCCCCAAAACGGTAGGAAACCCTTAAAGAAGTCTCCTGCTTCTTGACCGGCAGTATCTTCTTTGTTAACAACACCTCTCACAACTCTAGTTCTGTGATAATCTGAGACAACAGTGAAAGTCGGAGGCAAAAGACTTGCAATATAGCAGGTACCCGAGAAGTCATGAGGTAACCACGTATAGGCTCGATCATAACATACAAAATAGGTACCCTTGGCAGTTAGGAAGACAGGGGATGAGAGCGTAGGTAAGACATACGTCTCAGTACACGCACTCTCCCCAAACTGAGCTCTCGGATTTTGACCAAGACCTTTCAGGCAGAAGTGACCAAGGTGAGGTACAATCCATATCGGTGATGAGCTTTTAAGCTGTGTATCACCCACTGATACACTATACTCAGTCTCACTTAGTTCCTTATATGCTCGCACCTCCTCCTCTGGGATAAGCGATGCGTCAAAAATATCTCTATCTAAATCAGCAATAGCTCTCGCCAGAGTCTTGTGGTACGGGCCAGGACCAAAGTTTGCTGAGCGTGGTTCTCGATGGGGGTAGGAATCTAGTGCGCTGCGGAACATAGTTTGGAATGCTCGAGCTGACCCCTGGGAACTATAAGGGAGCACCAAGTATGGGATACCCTTATCCATGGTATGTGGCATTAACCCACACACCCAACAATTGGTAGTGTTTACCACTAACTGATGCTGATGCAAGAGTTGAATAAAGGAGTTGTTTCTAAATTCCGCACGTCTAGCTTGTTCGTGTTGAGGCAGAAGATGAAAGGAATGTGGAGAGACAGTTGAAACGAAATTTAGATCATGAGATGGAGGAGTAGGTATAGTAGAAGGCAGTAAGAATTGGGACCCAAAATATGCTCCCCCCACCAGTAACATAGATACAGTCAGGAACAATATGAAAACCTGTAGCAAAAACCATTTTGTACGAAACACCTTATCTAATGTAGATCTTTGCGCCGACATTTTCTCTCTTTTCGACAGCTCAGACAATGACGATTCCTTCCTCTAACGACCGTCCGCGACGTTCTTGACGCACTTCGTTCTGAGTAGCGATTATCAATTCCCAGGAGTTCCCAGAAAATGACAAAAGAAACCGACCTAGTGTCGATAGCTGCTAAACAGAAGGAAGTACCCGCACGGCCCTACGGCCAACCTGGATGATAGGTTCTAGCTAAATTGAACATTCAATTTATTATAACATTCTTGGCTGTACGAAAAGGAAAAAGGTACACAATATACAATGTCCACTATGTTCAGGGCAAGTGTGAAACCTAAAAACAAAAACCTTTTTATTAGTTTCTTGTACGTGGACGAAGAAAGTATCGGCTGCTCCCAGGGCGAGTCTGATCGTCAAATAGTGGATTGGATGGCAAATGAGTGTCCGATTGTTCAGATGATTGTTCAGCACTCGAATTCTCCAGGGTTGACGGAAAGGAAATTGTTTGAGGGGAATCAACAAGGGTGTCAGATATAAGCTGAGCTTCGCTGAATGGGACAAAACGTTGTGGAGCGTCGGTTTCAGATGAAGAAAAACCTCTTCTCATCCAAGTGTCCGACGGCAAAGGAAGCGGGACCTTTTTGGTGTGGGTAGCATGTACCCAGTGCTTCCGTCCCTCCAGCCGAACTGCTGTCCTCGTTGCTAGTTGCACCTGGTAAGGTCCCACGAACCTCGGCTCAAGGTTCCGTTTTCGGCCGAAGTTGCGGACAAGGATCCAGTCCCCGGGTTGGAGCCGATGACCAGGACCCTCTGTTTGGGACGGCAGAGCCTCAAAGACCTGTTGATGAATCAAACTCAATTTAGCAGTCAGATCATGAAGATAATCAATCAACATTGGATATTCAATTCTATCAAATTCTTTAGGCCTTGGGACTCCCCATATATTAGCAGGACGGCCGAACACAATCTCATATGGGCTAAGCCCTACTCGTGAGTGTACAGTTGCCCTGGTCGATAGGAGAGCTAGAGGCAAAGCGTCGGGCCATGATAAACCAGTTGTTGCCTGAATTTTAGCCAATTTTAGTTTTAGGGTGCCATTGTATCCTTCCACCAAGCCCGCTGATTGTGGATGATTGGCACTATGAAATTTTTGATTTATACCGAGGCCACGACACACACTCTTCATCACACTACCCACGAACTCACTTCCGTTGTCCGACCATACAACCCGAGGCATTCCATACCGGGGAAAATACTCCTTGAGCAAAATTTTTGCAGTGGATAAGGCAGTATTGTCCTTAAGGGGGTAAGCCTCAATCCATCTGGAGAATGCACATACCACAACCAACACGTATTTCAAATTGTTACATCTCTCCATGTGGATGAAGTCCAACTGGATAACTTCGAAAGGGCATGTAGGAGGGGCAAAATGGCCAGGTGGAGTGGTAGTGCCCTTACCGGGATTGTGCATCAAACACACCATACAATTCTTAACCACTCTCTCTGCACACTTAGTAATCCCATCATTCTTCCATACATGAGACAACAACTTGCATATGCCTTTTGTGCTTATGTGTGCTGTACCATGGGCCATTGTAACGACAGCGAGCACATATGCATCCGGTAACACCCATCTCTGTTTCTCTGACAAATCAACCCAACATCCGTTCTCATCCAGCCTTCCAGTGCTCTCTTTCCATTTAGTCTTTTCCGTCTCAGTGGCTTCATTCTGTATTCCCTTCACACTCTCAATCGTGTCTTCACACATACTAGTCTCCGTTGGCCATCTCACTGAACTCGTAACATACATTCGATTCGTCAAATCTTTAGCTGTCTCTTTAGCCGTTTCATCCGCAAACGCATTACCACGACCCACATCATCCGTCACTTTCTGATGCGCACTACATTTGATTACGGCCACCTGTTTAGGCAATGTGAGTGCATCTAAAAGGTCATTCACAAGCTGTCCATGCTGAATCTTCGTGCCATGCGACGTAAGGAATCCTCTTTCTTTCCACAATCGCCCAAAACTATGGGCCACACCAAAAGCATACTGGCTATCTGTAAACACATTGACCCGTTTATCTTTAGACAACACACACGCTCTTGTCAAGGCGATCAGCTCAGCAGCCTGAGCCGAATTCTGACTCAATCTTGCGCTTTCTACAACCGTACTCAATGTTACTACAGCATACGCAGTCGTCACATCACCATTCGGCAACTTAAAACAGGAACCATCCACATACAAAGTACCATCGGGATCTACCAATGGAGTATCTTTTAGGTCAATACGACCCTTTGTTTCCTCTTCAGTTCTTAGATAACAGTCATGTAGTGCTTCACCACTTGACTCCGTGTCGATCGGCAGCAATGTTGCTGGATTCAACACATTACATCGTTTTATCCGTATATGACTGGCCAGTAACGTTAACTCATATCCAGACAATCTTGCGCTCGTCAAATGTTGAGTCTTCGTTCGGTTCAAAAGAGTGTCAACTGCATGAGGAACCATCACCGTAAGCATATTATCCATGACCAGACCTGCGGACTGTCGAATGGACGCCGCAGCTGCCGCTGTTGCTCTTAAACAACTCGGCAAGGCTCCAGCTACTGGGTCTAAAGTCGAAGAAAAATATGCACATGGACGTTGTTTGCCGCCAAAAGGTTGTGTCAGAACACTCAACGCACAGCCATCTCTCTCGTGAACGTATAGTGTAAACGGCTTACCGTAATCAGGAGTACCCAACACAGGAGCCGAACACAACGCATCACGCAATTCAGAAAAACCTTTCTGACACTTTTTAGTCCAAGGCAAAGGAGATGAAACATCCTTGCACGTAAGGGCTATCAATGGTTTCGCCAACAATGAAAAATTTGGAATTCATTGTCTGCAGTAGGACGTAATACCTAAAAAGGCACGTACATCTCTCTGGGTTTTTGGCACAGTCATTCGGGAAATCGCTGCGATTCTCTCTGGGGTCAACCTTCTCCCTTCTTTTGACAATAAGTGACCTAAATAGGTAACTTCTTGACAACAATATTGTAGCTTAGAAGGTGATACTTTGTGATGTAAGTCATGTAGATAATGCAATAATGATACTGTAGCCTTTTTGCAAATAGCTTCTGTATCAGCTGCCACTAGCAGGTCGTCAACGTATTGAATCAAAGCCGCACCCGTCGGTAACACAAAGGCATCAAGCTGACTTTTAAGTGCTTGACTGTAGATTGACGGACTCTCACAGTAGCCCTGTGGTGCGCGTTTTAGCCTAAAACTGCGACCACCTAATGTGAATCCGAATAGGTCTCTGCTTTCCTCAGCAATCGGGATACTAAAGAAAGCATTCTTTAGATCGATCACCGTGAACCAGGAGGCAGAGGCCGGAATCATTGTTAACAAGGCCGTGATATCAGGGACCACGGGAAATTGTGGAATCACTATTTTATTGACTTCTCTCAAATCTATTACGAAACGATACACAGGAGGTTTGGATGGATCAGTTCGTTTCAAAATAGGCAATACAGGGCTATTACACACGTTTTCACGAGTTTCTTCAACAACACCTTTCTTAATTAGATCATGAACGATTGCTAACAGCGCTCGCTCACCATCAAGAGAGATACGATACTGAGGTAAACGTGGTAATCGCACATTTGGTTTCAATTGAATCACATAAGGTGGAATGTCTAACAGACCCACATCATTGGGACCTGTGGCCCATAGAGACGCAGGAAGGGAACTCAATTCCGGTGGGAATTTATCGATCGACAAGTACATAGGAGAGATCACTCTCCGACCTAATGTAAGCTCCACTCCTTCGGGAGAGCAATACAAAGTCGCATATAGTCGTTTCAACAAATCCAGACCCAAAAGATTCTCACCACAGCCGGTAGATAGAATCAGTGGAGCCTCCAGCTCACGAGGGCCAATCGTAAGGGGCAAAGGGCTAGAGACGGGGTTGCTAACAGGGGCGCCAGAGAATCCAACGGAAACATTCGTTAAGCCAGACAAAGGTGCGCCAGGGAGTTTCGAATGCATGATGGAACTTTTCGTCGCACCAGTGTCTAACAGAAAAGGCTCAACTACGCCCGATGTAGCCACTGCAACGTAAGGCCCACTCTGATCAACCGGAACTGATACTACTCCCTCTCTTTGTCGGTGGCTGTCCTAGTAATGGTCGTTTGCAACAGTCTCATGTTCTACGTAATAATCGTCCACATTATATTGTGCAGATCGAACTGACCCCGCATTTCGCTGGTCAAAACAATTATTCGTATCTGATGGATTTTGAGGGCGCTCAATTTGATTTTGGGGGGCACCGCGACCTCTACCTCGTGATGCCTGTTGAGGACCACCACCACGGTTTCCTCGTGTCGACACACCGTTTAGACGGTCACGTAAAGCAGGACAATCATATTTTATGTGTCCCTCTCTTCTACAATATGCGCACTGATTATACCCAAGTGAAGATCTATACTCAAAGTTGTCAGAGCGCGGCTGCATCCTATCGGGCTGTGCTCGTGGTCGATACTGCTGTTGCGAATCATTTTGATTTGATCGTGGAGTATACGCTTGCTGCAACAAAACCTTCGTTTTGAGCTCCTTCGTTTTCTTATCTGCACGATCACTTTCTTCCTTTTCCCTATTCTCATAGTATTGAGCCGTTGCTAATATCTGTGCAGTGGTTGAAACCGCCCATGCACTTTCTGAATTCTTCAATTTGTTGCATAGCTCAGGCAACAAATTCGACACGAACTTGTCGACAAATAACCGCTGGCCTCCCTCAGAGCCCATGTCCTGACCGCTGTGGTCGACAAACGCTTCCTCAAACCTTGTAAAGAAATCCGAGACACTCTCGTCTTTCTTTTGCTTACAAGCTGATAATTTATCCCAGTTCACCCTCATCGCTGGCATGAGAGTTTTCATGAGCGTAATGATTTTCTGAGGTAAATCTAAGATCAACTGCTCAGGCTTAGCCCCACCGACTTGTAATGCATCAGCCGCTATCAGTGCAGCCCAATCACCACCTAACTCATTTGCGTGGTTTGCTTGGCGAACTTTCGCCCAAACTGGTTGTGGTACAACATTGCCAAACAACATGTCGATATCGGCGAGGTTCATAACAGAAGCTTCCACCAGTTGGGATAGCTCCTTATAATAACCAGCCGGATTCTTACGCGGATCAGGCAAGGATTGCTTTACTTACAACACTTCTGATCGTTTCCATGGGAGGTGTATCCAAACTCTTCGAAAGTGCGGTAAAACCGGAGGGTTAGCTTGTGGATCACCAGGCACCCAAAGTGGCGGAACCTCTCGCATAGGGTACTGACCAGGAGCCGCTTTCCAATTCTTAGTGGCATCATCAAACGATATTTGAGAAGGTACTGTGGATCTAAGTGCTAACAAACGCTCCAAGGCACGTCGTACATCACCCCCTACAATCATACCGTTCGAAAAGTGACTCTGGAGTTCAGTTATATCGGGCGGTACGTTATCTAGATCATCGTTATACCATTCTTCCCTCAAAAAGTTACACATTTCTTCGAACACGAATCTCTGCGTAGGCTCATTAAACTGAGAAAACGTGTCGAAGACCACACGTGGAGTGTAGTTAGCAGGGTGTCTTATCCATCTATGTGCCATAGTCACTAATGTCTCTTTTTCCCTTCCACTAGGGATCTGGCTCCGTCTCTGGGGAGTTTCGGAAATATCGGATGGGAATAACTGACCAGAAAGCGGTGAATAAAGGGTAGCAACAGTGTTAGGGATTCGATTACGAACAGAAGGAGAAAGAAGAACAGGAGCAGCAACATGAGAAGTGAAGCTAGGCGTAGTAGAAACAGACAAGGTAGTTGGGGTAACAGGGATAACAGATTGAGGAGGTACAGGTACAGGGGCAGTAGGAACAGGGACAAGTGGTGGGACAAACGTAGGATTAACAACGGGCGGACCCACAGCCGCTGGAACGACGGGAGGAACTACTGGAGGAGCTACAGGAGCCGTAGCACCCTGCGCATAAGGAGG
This sequence comes from Lissotriton helveticus, assembly GCF_964261635.1. Classification (NCBI taxonomy): domain Eukaryota; kingdom Metazoa; phylum Chordata; class Amphibia; order Caudata; family Salamandridae; genus Lissotriton; species Lissotriton helveticus. The sequence goes on from NC_136063.1 coordinate 668,340,521, forward strand.
TGGCGATTTCATCAAATACGCTAACAAAGAATCCTCCTTCGAATCTTCTTCTTTCTTATCTAGACCAGTCGGTAAAACCGGATAACATTTATCTACACTCATGTGATGTAGTCTAGTGGAAACTTCTATTTCTTTTTCTTCTTTTTCTCGCTTACATTGTTGTACAACTTGCATTATCGGAACAAACCCTTCTCTTTGATCCTTTTTAAGCTGTTTGATTTCTTTTTGCTTGGCCTCTTTACGCCACAGCCGAAAAGAATCAAACATAGCTGGCCTAGCTTTCTTTTGAAATAATTAAGCTTCAAGATTATCTAAAATCGTAAGTTCAAAACTTCCATGCGGTGGCCAACTAAGGACAGCGTCTTTTTTCGTGTAACGAACCCAATATTTATTATATATAATAGGGCCCACACCGTGTCGACTATAGAGCTCATATATCGGAGTTCCAACTGGAGGTATCGGACACGAGTCCTCCAACCGGGAATCCATTGCGCAACATTTGAAGAAACCAAACAAACCACTATGGCTAGGCATCGTGCACACTAACCTAGTATCAAACTTCAAGGGTTACCGAAGTGCTAAATCTTCGTGTAAGACAAAACCCTCGGTTTTTGGCAATTGCAACTGTCAAATAACTACTAAGAACCACAACTAAGAACCACAAATGCAATGGAACCATGCAATACAACAAAGCTTCAATAAGCTACAACAAAGCTTCAATAAGCTACAACAACCACTAAGGACTGGGAGCGACCCACAAATACTTAACTCAGAACTTCAATGGCGTCACCAGGAAGGCCCGTCTATCGTCTCGCTTGTACGTAAGGTCTGCGCCGGGCGTCGAAGACAGGTCGACAGTCAGAGCATCGGTCCGTCGTAGCCGTCAGGAGGCGGGAATCTTCGCAGGGAAAATCTTCGGGACACTTATTTCGACAACAGGATCGATGAAGCGGGGTGCACCTTCCCTCGGAGATTTCACACGAAGTTCCTCACGATCGTCAGGCTTTGGACCGGTACCGCTGATGTCGCCCCACGTTGGGCGCCAACTGAAGGACTGGACTTTTAACAGAACCAGCGGTGCCAGGGAACAACACCTATAACCTTCATGGGATACCTGTTTCGGCGCACAAGTGACAGAGACACGGGACACTTCCTTCGGCGTCAAAGATCAGCGTTTATTTACTGCAGGGAAACAAGAGTCATTAGAAGTACATCGGCATGTAGGTTCTGCGAGTCTGCTTCAAATTGCATATGTGGGTCGCTCTCCTTTATACAAAATGTTGCCATTGCACAACATGTGAACAAAAGGTTACAATCCAGTTCCCACAGTAAACTTCAAAAGGGTCGCTTTCATGTTTTCAGAACCCCGGAACATAATTACAGTAGCAATGCCGGTTCCCAACTGTAAAAGCACATCTTCCCACCATTAGGCACACCCATTAGAGTTGTAAATGACCAGGAAAAAGAGACAAAAGCAGCTGCAAGGAAGTCAGATACGTGTAGAGAAAAGAGTGTGGGGGGTAATATCGGAAGCATGATTGTGGGATCAAAGAGCTAAATCCCATCGCCTGCACGGCTGTCACAATAGACCGGTACGGCCAGATTACCCTCAAGCTGAGCCATCTGCCTTCGCTGTGTCATTCCTCCGGCCATAAAGACGCATGAAAGGAATATGCGTCTTCCGCAAGGCTTGGGAACTAGAAGGTCAGGGGGCGAACAGTTGCCTGCTCGCTGACTACGTGAGGGCAAGAAACAAAATGGATGCCGTATCTAAAATGGAACCCGAGGGTTCAGATGAAGAACACGTAATATTAGGCGAACCCTATCAGGTAGTGTAGCGAAAATGCGTACACTTATCGAACTTGCCATTTACGGTTCGTAGATACCAAACTCGTCCATATTCGGTAATGCCCAAAAACGTCGTAATAATTTTTACGGAACCTCATCCTGGTCCCTGCAGTTGCAGAGTCAAGGTCTTCATCAACCACCTTGAAGCACCCGACATCCGTGGGCATTCGTCTACCGTGCCCCTGGTCACTCCCAAGTGATCTAGACTCTGTCCCCTCTGCTTTCAGGTACTCCTCGACAAGAATCAACCTTTGGATTCCAGCGGACACTTTTCTCTGTTCCAGCAGTGGCTCTTCTTTCAAGTCCTCCATTGGGTTCGACAGCAGTTTCCAACTCCACTTCAGACCTATGCACCCACCTTCCCTGGGATACTTAACTTGGGTACCTCAGAATCCACGGGTGGGGTGGCTCTCTAACCTTCTGTCTTCCACAGGGTTTCTTCGAAGTCCACTGGGAATGGTCCTTAAACTCTAAAACTTGAACTACGACTTTCCCATAGATTTGGACGGAGTACGCGGTCGTGTTCATACACTGCACACGCACTCCCTGGGGTCCCTATCAACTCACCTTAGGTGGTTCCTTTGGGTCCCAGCAATTCTATGTTCTCTAGACACTGTCTTGACTTGAGCCATGGTTCTTATACCACTTACTTAGTATATGGTTTGGTCCCCCCATGGGGCCCTTTGTGTATTAGTGCTCTTTATTGTCATTTCTGTGCTTAAGTATTGTATACTTTGTGATTATCTCTGTGTAGGAGATATTGTGTTGTACTAGATAGTTTATTAATAAATAAATATCTTTATAATTACTGTGTGGTTCATCTTTCATGTAACCAATACTATAAGATTGAATTCCGGTAAAAGAAGCTGTTTAACATTCCTTCAAGATTAAGTATGAAGGCTGCTCTCCACAGCTAACACTTGGATAACTTTCTAAGGTTATCTTTGACCCCTTAAATCACCATAAGGGTTGTTTGGACTGGTACAAGGGGCCCACTTTAATTAGTGGACAGCATATACCAGGCCAGCTTCTCACAGGCCGCATACCAGTCTATTGTTATTTTGCACACCATGCGACCTCAGTTTGGACACAGTTATATGCAAATCAATCTGAACCCGCTCCAATTGGAACAGCCCAGCCTAAACTGTGAAGCAGGGTCTAGTTTTACCCTACAATGCCTTAGCCATTTCTGTCTGACATCTGAGACATGAAGGTCTTTAGGGGTTGTAGGGGTTTGCTAAATTGGCCATGCTGCCACATTCACTGAAGACGGCAGACCTTTGGCCTCACTAATATGAACTCAGCCACTGTCTTTTTGATAAACAAGTCTCCAAGCCCCCACTGCCCACCTCTGTCCTCGATGTGCACTTCTGTTCTGCACATCACGATGATATCGCACAAATAGGAAACATCCGCTAGTTTGAGGAACACAATAGGGTAAGAATTGGGTAGGAGCTAGCTGGAACATTGCATTTCTTCACATCTGATGTTTTTCTGCTTGTTTTAGAATTTTAAGACAGCAACTTGACCTAGTCAATAACCTATAACCTTTTGTAATCTTCTGCTTTCTTATAACATTTTCGAGAAGTGCTGCAAATTGTTTTTGATAAATGTACAGATTTTGGTATGATTGATGATCAAACATCTGTCATAACTGGGCTTGTGGTCAAGCAGTTCCTAATTAAAATAATATAAAAGAGCTGCCCTTAATCCATTTGACGGACCACCTCGCACAAGTGAACCCATGGGCCATGAAGCGTGTGTATTCCCACCTAGCCATCTTATCTACCATCATTGGCTGAGGTTGTAATGCTTATTGTATTTTGAAATTAATTCTCTCTCTCTCGCTCTCTCTCACACTCACGCTCCTTTACATTGCCATGAATTTAGAACTTACTAGATTGCATGTTTTTGATCTTTATCTAAAATGAGTCTTTGACACTTGTTACTCACAAGATTGCTTTGAGTTATTTTTGACTAGAGATGTGTCTCCTTGACATTTATTGTTTAAATTGTTTTTTAATAAATGGCACCACTCTCATGCTTGCTTCCTTATTTTAGATAGCGCACCCCTGATTAAATTAGGCTGGTATAGCACCACCCTAAAATCACCCTCAAACAACTGCAAAGCCAGGTCCTCCCTGAACCGGAACACAAGCAACCCAGTACCAGTTTTGCCCTTGTTATGGACTCATCATCCAGGTGCTTAGAAATGCTGACACTTTTAACAAGAGAAAACTATGACCTACACCTTACTCCTACCATTTACTCTATGTCATCACTTAGCTAGAACTAATCAGCTACTCTTTACGTTTCGTTTGTTTCAAAAACTTTTATTTTGGTCACCAGGACCATAAAAAGTAAGCACAGGCACAGAATAACGTATACTATTAAGTACTGTATACCAAGATTAAAAAAGGAACACTCCATAAGTAATGCAAATCCCGTTTTTAAAGCAGGTACGATAGTTTTACCAAATAGCTAAGGGAGGGGGAAGGGAGGCAATAGATTGGCACTGCGGGAAAAATGCATATAAATTGATGTGATACAGTCGGCAATCAACTAGAAAAATAGCAGCAATAGTTCAAAAAATAGTTTAAAAAGACAAAATGAAAGAATTAATACTATTTACAATTCTATATACAGAATATTATAATGCTAAAATCAGTATCTAAAAGAGACTGTACATATGGTAGTCACATTTGTAAGTAAGCTGCCAATACATATTTTATGTATTTTTACCCTTCTGAATAAAAGCCCAACTCTTACGCCACATTGTGTTTAAATATCTTGAAACAGAAAACACAATAGGTTTAGATGTATCATATTTTAAAACCTGAAGAGCCTCCCTACAGTGCTTAAAGCCCAAATTCCGACAGAGCTACTCTTTACTAAATTAGCTCATTAGAATTTTCTTCATTCTGCCTTCCTTCAGTTCTCAGTCTCTACCCTCCATCCACAGGGAAGCAGTCTCAACTGTATATGGAAGATAAACCCACTCTCTATCATGTTGTGCAAAATGCATCCCACTGGTACATTCACTTAGCCATGAATCACACAAGGAGTCCCACTACTACATACTTGCTACATACCCACCAAACATAAACACATATGGAATGTTACTGCAAATATTTGGGGGTGACTCAACACCCTCTATGGGCCATCTCAGGTGATCTATCCGGAGCCTCCATCACCCCTCTTCTGATCATCAGACCCTACATATGACCCTAAGCTCCCCTTTGTTGATTGCCATAGTCCTTTGACCTGTTTGTTAACCATTAACAATTTTGCTGACTTCAGCAATCAGAGTTTGAAGACTTTTCTTCCATTCTTCACTTTCACCCACCTATCTTTAAACTACTCTAGCAAGTTTCAGTCCCTGTGCCCTCAGATCCATCGTCAGACTACTGTGACACTATCAGACAGCATCTTCTATCACTCTAACAGGCCTGTTTAGTTATTAACTTTGCATTCTCTCATTTTGTAGCAAACAGAAGCCAGTTATTTATGTGGCCTGGAGAGGTGGGGGTTTTCACTGTAGGAGCATGAGAATAATGAATCAGAACCATTCACAAAAAGGATATCCTACTAAATGTTGCCTAGACTGACATGGGTGTCCTCCTGGTCTTCTTCCTTCTCTTTCAGGTCCTTCCATGCCTATAGGTGTTAGTCCACCTCCTTAGCCTATTCCAAATCCTCTCTTTCTGTGCTGTTATGATTCTTCTTATGTTTATCCTGGCTCTGGTATAATTAATTCCGGTCATCAAGGTGCTGATTTCTTAAATCTGGGGGGTTTGGTTGCAGCCCTTCCTGCCCTGGTATTCCTCGTCCTGCTCCTGGCTTATCCTTGTATAAGCACTTCCTGGACCGCCTGATCCTGTTACTAGTGATTCTCACCCTGATTCTTCTAGTGAAGTGGTCATCCTTATTAGGGATCAGCCTGGTCGGTTGTTGGTCCTGACTTATTTCCACTGGTCTTGGTGCATTTGCTTGTCTTCATTCCCCTGATCCTCACTAGCCTCGTTGTAATAACCCAGTTCTTAATCCTCTTGTTCCACTTGGGACTTCAGGTCCTGGTCTCCTTGGTTCAGACCTCTCTGGTCCTCCTAGTCCTGTTCATGGTCATGTTTATTCTGATCCTTCTAATCCACCCAATCCTCCTCCATCTGGTCCCTGACTTTAATAGCCCTAGTCCACCTGCTCCTGACCTGACTCCTTCTCCGGGGTCTCCTTTAAACATGTCATGATATTCTTGGCCTTGTACTTCCTGCCCGTTATCATCCTGAACTAACTTGTTTACTTTGTCCTGATCCTCCTTGTTCAGGTGATCCTATTCCTATCCATAGAACTTGACCATCATGGGTCCTGTCATCCTGGCTTTCCTTTTTGTGATTCTCATTTTCCTCTTTGTCCTTGTCCTGCATGTCCTGGTATGACAGGTCCTGATACCTGTGGGCCTCTGTGACTTGGGGTTCCTTTTCCCCTTGATTGTGGTCCACTGGTCCTCTTTGGTTTGATCCTCTTAGCTCTTCACCTGCTCACTCTGGTTGCCTGGCCCTCTTCTCTTGATTCTTCAGGTCCTGTTCTCCTAGTCTTCCTCACTCTCAATCTGGTTTGCCAAGTGATGGTCTGCCTATTCCTGGTACTAACAGTCCATGTTCTCTTTATTGTTTTGTGTCTATAAGACTTATTCAATATGTTTCTGGTCCGACTTATTTGTGTCTTTGTATTTCAAATTCTCTTGGTTCTGGTCCTTCTGGCCATCTTGGTCAATTGAATCCACTTCTCCTATTTCTTCCATTTCTTTTGTGATCCTCTTCTATGTGACCTAGTTTTTCTGATCTTTCTCACCCTGGTCATCTGATTTCCAATACATCAGTTCCTGTCTCTACTGGTCCTGCCTGGGCTTTTGTATTGCTGGGCCTCTTAGGCCTGGTTTGTGTAACCCATATCTTCCTTTATTTGGATCATCCTTGTCACTTTGGCCCTGATCCTTGTACACGTAGTTCCTGCTGCCCAAATGGTCTGGGCCCTTGTGGTCCTGGTTCTCTTTGTTTGGGTCCTTCAGAGCCTTCTCATTTTGGCCCTGATCCAGTTTTCTTAGTCATCCTGGCTCTGGCTGTTCTGGTTCTCTTGGTCTTTCTCACCCGTATCCTTCTACCCCAGGTCCTATTATTTCAGCTCTACTTGGTACTCTGGGTTCTGGTCCCAATGGGTTTGCTCCTCCGGTCACTCTTAGGCTTCTTAGGCCTCTTGATACTGATCCTTCTAATGCCCTTTGATATGGTCCTGGTTCTCCTGCCTCTGGTCCTCCTGGTATTCTTGGTAATTTCCCTTAATCTGCCTTGCTTATTCTGTCCCCTTCGTTCAATTTGCCTCCATCTGTTCTTTCTGGATCTCATCCTGTTCCTTCTGGCCCTTGTTTCCTGCTTCTTGTCCTCCTGCTTCTAGAAAAGGTCATGATGTCCTCCTTTATCTTGTTCACCTAGGCCTTTTCATCCTGTTTCTCATTTTCCTGACATCATGTTCCTAGCCCTGTGGCCATCCAGACTGTGATCATGCTGGTCCTGATCATCATTACCATGGTTCTCCTAGTATTAAAGGTCCTGATCCACTTTCCCCTGATATTCCTGGACCCCAAGTCCTTTGTTTTCATGACCTCTTAGAACATTTTGTCCTGACTCTAGTTGCCTGCGTCCCTGGACTCACCTCCCTGGTACTCCTGGCCATGATTGTGCAATTCTTTTTTTAATAGTTCTTGTCTTTTCTTTGCCCATTGGTCTTGATTCTCTTGGTCCAGGTCCTTATAATTTCTTTGCTTCTGTGCTTATTTTTCATGGACCTAGTTCACTAACCATCCTTGTCTTGGTCTCCTTGGTACTAGTCATCTTGGTACTGCTGTCCTATTGTGCTTGCTTTCATCAACCTTGCCTTTTGGCCATCCTGGCCCTTCTTCGTTTCCCCAGTCTTAGCTCATCTGACTATGTTCTTTACTGGTCCTCTTGGTCATGGTCACCTTCTCCTGTTTTCTCTCTCCTTGAACCTCTGAGAAATAGTATTGTTATGCTAAGCTGATTTGTATAGAACACTAATCACCAGGGAACGTATCCAGGCACTTGAACAAGGTGTGTAACTTTGTGGTCCCTAGGTGCCTATATGAAGTGCCAGATCTTCAGCTTCTTGCAGAACTCAAAAAGTAAGGAGGAGGCTTAGATGTGTTGAGGGAAGTCGTTCTATGTCTTGGGTGTGATGTAGCAGAATGAGCGGTCTCCAGTTTTGCTTTTGCGGATGCGGGGAGTATGCACGAGTGAGTGTGAGGTAGATCATAGATGTCTGGTCTGTTGGTGAAAGTGTATACTGCTGTTCAGGTATTCTGGTCCGGTGTTATGAAGGGCTTTGTATGTGTGAGAAGTTTTAATTGACTGTGCTTGTGAATGGGGAGCCAGTAAAGCTTTGTGTGGTGTGGTGTAATGTAGGTGTGGCATGGGATATTGAGTTTGAGTCATGCATATGCATTCTGGATAGTCTGAAGTCTGCAGTAGTTGTTTTGAGATTTTGGCTTGGAGAGTGTTTGCATAGTTCAGCCTGCAGGTAATCAGTGCTTGTGTGATGATCCATCTGGTGTTCTGAGGCAACCATTTGATGATGTGCCGGTCCATGTCCATCTAGCCTCCTAGATACTGGCCCTCTTACACTTTGGTTGTCCTGGTCTTCCTGGATCTTTTCCTTGTTATTGTAGTGCTTCTGCAGTAAGGGATCCTTGACCTCTTTATCCAGGTTCTCCTTATTTGGGTCCTCCTGAGCCTGGTCATTTTAGTCCTGGGCCTCTTGGCCATCGTGTTGTAAGAAACCGGATGTCCGTTGTAGTACCCCCTACTTTTTGACTGGTTTTAATTCAATTTTGATTGAGGTGTATTGGGTCCCTGTTAACCAGTTTCCCAGTACCAGTATTATGTCCCTTAAAATGTACTACAATTGGCACCACTTCAGCCACCCTTGTAAGTCTCTAGTAAATGGTTCACCTGGTACCTAAGGCATGGGTACTTAAGAGGGGCCTCTGGGGCTGCAGCACTGATTGTGCCACCTCAGGGATCCCTCAACAAAGCTATACACTCTGCCATTGCATGCTGCATGTCTTGGTGTAGGGGAATCTGAAGAGTTGCCACAGCACACAGCCTGTGTCCCATGCCTTCTATACACTGCACGAGGAATTGGTGAGTCACTCTTACTGCAGGCCTGTAGCCCTAAGGCATGGTTCAATATATTCTATGTGAGGCATATCAGCATGAGCAGATATGCCCCTACAAGATCCAGTCTATTCTGAGATGTTGTAAGTGCACAGGGAAGCCATGAAGAGTACATGGCCTGGATACTTGTCAAAATTAGTTTCCTCCATGATGGCTTCACTGATTTATAAGGTGTTTGGTACCAAACCGCTTGTCTTAATAAATCCTCACTGATGCCAGGGTTGGATCTATTAATACATTAATAAATCCACACAGGGGACCCCTTTTGTGGGTCCCGTGAAAACCTACCAAGCACTGGTGTGGTATATGCCTTGTTTTTACCAGCCTGCCATCACTAGACATGTTTCTGACCTCATGCGGTGAGGGTCAGCACTCTCAGAGGACAGAGACAAAGACTGCTCTGGATAGAGATGCTTCAGACCTCCACCAGGACAGGATGGCCTCCTTGGGTGGAAAGTTTCAAAGGCGATGTTGTCTTTTAAATACAACCCAGGAACATCCTGATTTTGTGGGAAGCCAAGCCTCATTTCCTGCTCCACGTTTGGCAGGAAAATATGTTAGAGGGGCCCCACTTAGCCTGCACCATCCATAGGCAAGATAGGCAATGTGAACGTCCTGAAAATCACCATCTTGGGATGGTTGAAAAACAACCTATCAGGTCTAAAGTAGTACCCCTTCTCACAGGAAGTGGTCACAAGAAGGTATAGACACGCTAAGGGTAGGTAGCCATTGGCTACTACTTGTCTTCCATTGTAACTCCCCTAAATTTTCAACCTAAACATCAGATTCGATGAACAGAAGAAAGGCAGAGAAGACCTGCTGCATGAGAACTGAAGCCCCCCTGCAGAATAAAAAGGCACCAAACCCTGCCTGCTGCTCCCAGGACTCGTCAATCACTGTCGCTGTGTTGTCCTGAACCTGAGAGAACTGCAAGAACCCCAGAGCACCTCATCTTTCAAGAAATTGCCATGACGCTCCATTGGAGTGAAAAAATCACTCCCCTGAACACTACAGGCACCAATCCCATAATGTTTGGTTTGCCAATTTGCTGCTCCCTGATGACCTTGATTCATCACCAAAGCAAGAAAGGGTACAGCAGCTCCAGAGGGCCAGATCCATTTCCTCAACAAGTTGCGAGACACCAGGATTTACCGGAGCCACAGTGTACCAATACCTGTAGTACCGGACCACGAACTGCAAACATCTAGAGGAAGAGTCCATACTAGACTCCCAAAGCACCAGAAGCAAGCACCCATCAACAGACATCGAGACACCAGAGACCCACTTCCTGAGAGGCCCAGCTGTCCTGAGATTGCCTCTCCAAGTTGCCTGCTCCTAACTGTGAGGACCTAAAAGATGCCTGATGTCCGGATGAACCATTCCCTCTGTACTTGATCCAACCGGCCCAACATCGACTACCCAGTTGGGCTCCCATGGTCCCCAAGGCCTTTTGACCCTCACCCTCGAAGGAGGCCCATCAGACTTACCTGTAAGTCCACCTGTTCAGTGTGTTTTCAAGTGGCCCCCTTTTTCCTTGCAGACAAGCTTCCAAGATCATCCCTCTGCTCCTAGCCGATCCAGGATGCTCCCAAACTTCTCATGCTGGAACTTTGGACCTGGTCCCAACATCAACCTGAAACAAGGTGAACTTCGTGAAAGGATTTCCTGATTTTATATGCATTTTCCTACTTTTTCTGGAAACACTTACCTTACAAGTGTGTTCTTGGTCTTTAAAAGTCCATAAAAATCAAAAAGTAGTACAACTAATGATTAGCACTACCCTCTGATAAGCCTAACTGCTCGCCCACACTAGCACAAAAAGAGCATTGGAATTATTTGATTTTACCTCTGTATACCATTTGGGGATTCTCTGGACTCTCTGCAAAGTTTACTTCTTTTTGGCACACTATATAGAGAGCTACAACTGTCGAGTGTGTTTGATCTGCTCAAATTTATAATCGAAGCTCTGGTCCCCTAGGTCCTAATCTCCATGGTCCTTTAGGTGCTGTTTCAGGCCCTCCAAGTCCAGATCCTATTATTTGACCTAGTCCTCTTTGCTCTGGTCTTCTGGGTAGCCTTGGCACTGCTCCTCTTGTTCTTCCCAGTCCATGTCCTCTTTACTCTGGATTCCTAGTACTACTGGCCATTGCCCTACAGGTTGGGATCTTTGTAGTTTTCTCCAAGCTGGTCTTCATCCTCCTGGTCATAGTCTTCCTGCTTCTTGCCCTCATGGTTTGCATGCTAGCCTTAGAAATTATCTGTACTTCCTGTCTCTCTGGTCATTATTCCATGTACTCATCCACTTAGTCCTTTCAATCCCAGGTCTCCCGTTTCACAGGTTCCCGGTCCTGGGCCTTTTCACCCCCTCACCCTAATTCTCATCCCTCAGTCCTCCGGGTCCTGTTCCACTGGTTTATCAATGCTTCTGGTTCGCCTGTTTCTAATATTTCTGCTCCTGGTTCTCATGGTCCATGTACTCCTGCTCTTTGTTCTTGGACTCCTTTGTCTGGTTCTCATGTTTTTTGTCTATTGGTGCTGGTACCATTTGCCTTAGTTTCTCTAGCTCCCCCAGTACCCCGGTCCTCCTGCCCGTCCTATTAGTTCTTCTGGTCTTCTGGTTTGACTGTTGCATCTTGTTCTTCTCAACCTGACCATGGTCCCCTCTATCATGGTCCTCCTAATAATGGTCCTCCTCGATCTAGTCTTTCTCATCCATCTGGCACATGTCCACCTAGTTTCCATGTTGTGGTCACCCTGGTTCATGTAGTCCTTGTCACCCTAATATAGGATCCATCTGAGTCTGACCCTCATGGACATTCTGATTATGGTCCCACTAGGCGTAGTCTTACTGGTACTGATCCATTTGCTTCTGGACCCTTGTACTCCTTGATCTGATCTCTGTGGTATTTTCCCTTCTATCTCAGGTCATTCTTTCCATTGGTCTCTTGGCACTTGTCCTCCTTTGTCTTTCTACCTCGGCCAGATTGTCTTGTTCCTCTGGTCCTGGTTGGTGCTCCGAGGCCCTTGTAGTACTCCTCATCATTATGGTCATTCACCTTCTCTTCCGCCTACCGCTGATGTTTCAGTTCTTTCGGGCCCTTGTCCACTAGTACAAGATTAGGCCTGGATGGAACTCGTGGAATTTCACTTTTTGGAATTCTGTGGAGTTACATATAAATTCAGTGAACTTCTGCAGAGTTCCGTAATCGGGTGGAAAATGCAAGCAACACTGAACGCACTGTGATTTAGCGCCGGTCCTTCGCTCTGTGCTGAAAAATCAGTGTGAATGGTGGCACCCGGTGTGCAAGCATCGGCCCATTTTGTTTTGCCTCCCCCTACCTAGACTTCTTACTGCTGCTTTTGTTTCCTAACTCCAGTACAACCCAGTCCAACTCATCTGATCATCGACTTCCAAATCCTTTCCTGACCTGTCCTCTCTGTCCATTTCAGTCCGACTACCTCCCATGTCCTGTCCTGAATCATCAACATGGCAGAAGCAAGCAGTGCCACCTGCACTCACTGTGGTCAGCAAAGGAGGGCAGGGGTGGCTGCACTCAACTTCTGGGTGCAGCCCCACCTGCGACAAATGTTGATAGCAGGCGGCAGGCCATCCAAGGGTTACACTTTGTGGAAGTGTTGAGTATTCTGGGTTTGAGTGACGCAATGTCTGTGCAGCAGCACCGGGCCTTCAGGGGACCCAAAAGCTGCTGACACAACCTTGGGCGGACATCCTGGACCTGCAAGGCTTCAAGGTTGTGGGGCTCGATGAGTAATATTTTTGTTTTCTAAAAATGTGAATATTATATTTATCATTTGTTTTTTTGAAGCAGCATGATCACAAGTAAGTTAAATTTATGTATGATTATATATGTATATACATATTACCTACTTGCGGCCGCCAGTAGGTAGTTACAGTTAGGATCATGTTTCTGTAGGAAAAGCTTTTTTTGACTTGCCTATATCTTTGGCGCCATTTCATGAATCTTCACAACATTTTCCAATAAAAGTGCTCAACTAATTCTATTTGTTCAGGGTGGTCCGTCAAGTGGGGGCTGAGAAGAAGGAGGGGTCAAAAAAGTATGTTTCCCATTTCCCTTTAGAGTCTTTAGAGATGCCTGCAGTCACTGAACAGAATTACACCAAATTTGGTTAAAAGGTAGCTTTTGGTCTACAGGTTATGCTTTCAGTTATTTACTGTAACTCTGTTCAGTAGTTTGCAAGATTTTAAAGGAAATCCAAATTTATATATCCATGATTGCGCAGTCTTCATAGATAATGATTAACTTGTGAAGAGATTTGCAGAGTACTAATTTACTGCCAGCACCTCATCCAGGAAGTGTTGGCAGCCAACTAAGGACTTGGCTTCAGGTGAGTCCCCAAAAGAAACAGATAAGGGGGCAGGGTAGGAATACCCCAAACCCCTAGCCTTGGTCCGTCAGGCCAAAACTGCATTTCTTTTTAATTCATGGTGAAATTTGTGAATATATTACTGTGCATTAAAATAAAAAAAACAAGCGTGGTCGGCCACACTTGTTAGCATTGTAGCCTCAAGATATGGATGGGTGGCTTAATAATACCCTGTGGACCACAACCTCCCCTGGACTAATTGTAATATTTTGTAGGGGGCCTCGTGGAACCCCAAGTCACAGGAACAACCACCTCCAGGACTATGAACCAAAAATGAAATTGGGGGCCTTTGAGGAGCTCCCTCGGCTCCTGGGAATGATCATCTCCACAGGCCTATAAATAAAACATTATACGGAACTCCCAGCCCCCTGGGACACCCACCACAACGGTGCAATCACTTTTTCTAAAAGAGGAAGGGTGCTACGCGGCCCCCCTTCCCTGTCCATATATGGCACCAGGGATCACCACTTACTGGGAGCCAGCACAAGGAGGGGGGTCACGGCCAGCTCCCGGTTTTTCTTAGTAATATGTAAAGATATTTCCCCTTTTTCTACATATATGAACAGATTAACAAAAGTCCCCAGAGTGTGCTTTCAGCCAATTTCATTGACACAATATAGATGCAGAGGAATATGAGGACTTCTCCTCCAAACATAGAAGCACTTACTTCATCTAGTACAGGGGAAATACTCCTGTTTGGTAGAGATACACTTCTTTGCAGTCTCATCTTCTTCTCTTAATGATAATTCATGGTATCACATATCTGTGGATGAAGACTCACAAGGAACAATCACATTGCTGAAACTACAAGCACACAAGGTCTTTGGAAACATTACCCTGTGCTCCTTTATTCAGCTGCAGTGTAGTAAATGCATGACACATTTACCCAACGAGGTTGCACTTACTAATGAAACCGATGACAGTACTCCAGTTGGGTAGACATTTTCGGCAAAACTGGGGACTCTTTTTTGGTAAAAATGAGGTTGCATTCTGGGCCTGGTGCACATTTCACAGATAATTAAACATCAACAGGAAGCACTTACAAATAGAAACATAGCAGGTGCCCCAGTTGAAGGTCCACTTCAGTAAAGCACAAACATTCATTACTTCTTGGGATTGGTGAAGGCAAATCAAAGACGTTTCCTCTTGCATTACACATTGGAAAACAATCTGAAATCCTTAATGCAGGTGACTGTATCATTGATCTAATGGAGCACAATATGATCTGTAGTGACTGTGACAAGCGATTTCTTTCTTGTCGTGTCCTAGTGAGATCAGAGTCCATGGTTCTCCCTTTTAAATACCCTAAGTATACAAATGCCCAAAATCTATAGCACCACTCACACACTTACTCACAGACGTACACAGGCACTCACTCATCCACTCACCGTCCCACACAGACCCATAGCACCACTAGCACATCTACTCACAGATGCAACCATTGACACAGGCACTCACCGACCCACACAGGCACTCACACGTCCACTCACTGACCCATGCAGCCACTCACACACCCACTTAGAGATCCATACAACCACCACACATCCACTCACAGACTTGTACAGCCACTCACATCCCCATTCTCAAAGTTTAAAGGTTAAAGTTCAGAAATATAATTTAAAGAAACATAGAAATTCACTGAAAAAAACAAAGCTCACAGGGATGTTATCGTTAGGAAATATAATTAAAAAACCCTTAAATATTCACTCAAAAAAAGGTTACATGGATGTTTCAGTTAGGAAATAGAATTTAAAACAGACTTAGAAATTAACTGAAAAAAACAAAGGTTACAGGGATGTTATAATTAGGCCTAGATTTTACTCTTATAAAACTACAGCAATTATAGTTACCTGAGCTAACTATAACCTACACCCCTGCAATGAAGTGCTTATCACATCTTGCAGCACTCATGATATGATCAGTGACATCACTGATGACATTCCACATGACATCACTGATGCCCCTCATATCCCATATGGAAGGTACTTGCTGCACCATAAGCCTCAGTGCGGGAAGGTGCTGCAACAAGTGGCGACCCTGCACCCTGGCTCACCTGCACTATTGGACTTTGTTTGGTGAAGAAGGGGGTTACACCTTCCCCAGTGTTCACTGTTTGTTGGAAGGGACTCACTGTTCCATGAGCCTCAGGAACTGAAGGCACTGCAATTATTGGTGAGGAGGCATGGCTGCCCAGTGGTCAGCTTGCTTAAGTGTGTCCTGGCTCACCCGCAACAAGGGTCTTTGTTTTGTGAAGAAAGGGGGACAAACCGCCACATGTTTTCACTGCCCCTTGGAAGGGACTCTCTGCTCCATAAGCCTCAGTGCCTGGAGGTGTTGCAACAATTGGTGAGGGGCATGGCAGTCCAAATTGTCATCATGCTTTGGCATGGCCCAGCTCAACCACAGTGTGGTAGTTTTGTGAAGGAGGGGGACAATACCTCCACAAGTGTTCACTGTCCCTTTGAAGGGAGTCACTGCTCCATAAGCCTCAGAGTCAAGAGGTGTTGCAATGATTTAGTGAGGAGGCATAGCTGCCCATTCGCATTGTGCTAAAGCACAAGCTGGCTCGCCCTCAGCGTTAGACTTTGTTTGATGAAGGAGTGGGGAACCTCCATGATTGTTCATTGTCCCTTGCAAGGAGTCACTGCTCCATAAACCTTGAGAAAACACAACTAATCCAGTACACTACTGTACCTTATAGACCTTTCTGCAGCTCTATTGGTGGCAACTTGCCTGTCTTTGTCTCCCCATGCACTATAGCCTGAAATTTATGAATACTTTGAATAAGATTTGATCAGAAACATTTAAAATCTTGAAGAGGTTCTGGAATGGGAATCAATACTGACTTGTTATGCACAGCTCTAGCTGGCATTTTATTATCCTGTAATTTATTGTAACAATACTTACATATAATTTGCTGTGTGGACATGACAAAGCATTCCTCTACAAATAAGCACACTACAAACTTTTGCCAGTTATCATTATTTTGTTTTCACATTTTAAAAACCAAGCCAACAGTCTGTGTTTGAATCTTGTAGTGAGTGTGTTGACAACACACACAAACATACTCTGGTTTTTCAGAGCAAACTGTGTTAAATGTTGTTACCTCTTTAAAACTATCAACTATAATACCTGTGTCCTGTTCTGCAACTTCTCCTGTTATCAGCTATTCATTTTCCATAGGGTCCTGTACTGGACAAAACAATTAAACTGCACACCATCACAAACCTCTACCTCTGCAACAGTACCTTAGAAAGGTGCTCTATTCATTTCTCCCAAACATAAAGCAGGAGTTTTCACATAGCACAACCTCCTAACTAAAGTACACATTGTTGATAAATAAATAAAACAAATTTCGCTGCACGCACTGCATCACCAAATGTGATGCAGTGCGCGCAACAACATTTCTTTTATTTATTTAAATGTTTACTTACCTGTAAAACTCTGTAATCCATACATTACTACCCCCCATCCTGCCCCTCCCCCTGCCCATGTCACCGCCCTACAGAAACACCTACTGCCGACCGCTACTGCGCTTACTTCATTATACCAAACCCAAACAAAAACACAAAACTTTATTTATTAGTTACCTATAACATTACAGCACCCTCTCCTACAACACAGCTGCATCACATGAGAGTTCTCACTTATACATGGTGAAAGACCAGTTTATCCCTTCTGTAGTAAATTTTAAAATAAACATCAACCAAAGTGTAGAAATAATACAATGTCTCAACACTGTAAATACAAAAAGCCATAAGAGCTATTTGTGTACCTATCTACCACTGTTTCAGTGATGCATTTGGTATCTCAATACTTTTCTACTTAAATATATCACATTTAAATGTTGTGAAACAATGCACATAACAATCTGCACAGTAATTTATAATCAGAGCATATAGCTCACTAGTTCTTCTGAGTACATGCAAAGAGTGCGTCACAGCTTGCATACCTAATTCACCAGATGGTTCTAAAAGACCACACATTCCTCAATGAAACTTGTAAATACGTTTATTTGTGGTTGAATACATGAACACTCGTGGATGATTGAATGAGTGCATAGGTAATGCCTAGGTGATCCACTGAGGATACAGGTAGTGCGTGGATGATTCCCTAAGAATATGAGAACTCCATGGTTTGTTCTATATCTGCATAGATACTGCCTTTGTGTTTGCATGAGTATATCACAACTATCTGGGTGTTTGGATGAGTGCATGAGTAGTGCCTGAATGATTAGATAAGTGCATGACTAAGGTTCAATAAATAAGTGCATGCATAGATAGTGGTTGGGTAATTAAACGAGAGCAGCGCTTGTGCCTGGATGATTGCAGGAGTGCATAGATAGTATATATGTGATTCATATAGTGCATGAATAGTGAATATGTGATGTTTAAGTACATGCATAGCACCAAGCAGATTGGATGAGGGCATACATAGTGTTTCAGTGACTGTATGACTATAAGGCTGCTGCCCATGTGCCTTTGGTTCAGGGAACAAGTAGTGCCTGGGTGTTTAGATGAGTACATGACTTATGACTGAGTGATTGAATGAGTCCATTATTAAAGCTTGAGTGATTGGATAAAAGCAAGTGTGCTGCTGGTGTGATTGTATTTGTGCAAGAGTATTGCCTCAGTAATTGAATGAGGGCATGGGTACTGGATGGGTGATAAGTTCACTGCAATGGCACTCCATACATACTTAGATGAGTGGATGAGTAGTGCCTGAGGGTTTCAATGAGTAAATGGGCTGTAAGTGGGTGTTTGGATGAGTGTATGGGTTGTGCCTGGGTGGTTGAGTGAATGTAAGGTGCAGCCTTAGTGATTGTACACATGAATGGTTAGTGTTTGGGTGATTGGAATAATGCAGGGGTAGTGCCTGCATAGTTCAACGACTACATAATTAATTCCTGCGCGATTGCAAGAGTGCATGTGTAGTGCCTGGGTTATTGAATAAGTGTGTGGATAGTGCGAGAGTGATTTGATGACTGTCTGAGTAGTGGCTTGGTGATTTAATGAGTGTCTTAGTAGCTGACTGTGAAAGTACTTCCATTACTGTTAGATACATAACAGTTTTGACCATATCTGTGACTCATTGTTTAAGTCATTCTTCAGTATCAAACTAACTATATTAGTGTATCTATTCTTTTCTATGGAGCTATGTGTGAGTGAAGTCTACATATTGCACCTGATATATAAGTGCATACAAGGCTGCCTCAGAGCATACATTGCTCTGTTACTCAGCGTGAACATGCATCAGTAACTTTCGAAAACTGAAAACAAAAATTATCACTTTTTCAAAGCCCAAAACCTAATGGCATACCTATATAATTTCTCAAATATTGTGTCTTTAAAAAAATATATTCAGAATTTCTCAAAGAAAGGTTACACACTAAGTGAAGCTAGCACAGGAACTTTCAAGAGACATAATGCACTACTAACCCTCCTCAATTTTAAACAGTACGGGCCAGATGTAGGTAGCCAAATACCGGTCGGTAACGGCCGATTTCGGCCGTTACCGACCGGTATTTGGCTTTTGAGATGTAGGTGGGTCAGAATTTTCAGAATCGGTATATTTACCGATTGGGTAAATTTACCACTTCGGTATTTTACCGAATCGGTAAACATACCGATTCTGTAAATCCATATGTAGATGACACTCCTGAGAGTGCCACAGGCCCTTAAGAGTCGGTATTTTACCACCCAATCCTATTGGGTGGTAAAATACCGAATTCAGGTGTGCATGCATATCTGTGCATGCACACCTGTACAATGTGACACACAGACATGCCCTTAGGGCATGTATGTGTGCCACATGGCACACAAGTCTGTAGTTGGGGTGCTAGAGGGTGTCCTCTGTTAAAACTCTGGGTATAAAACTCAATTCTCAACTCACCCTTCATTCTCAGGTCAGCTCCGTGGTATCTTCTTCTTTCCTTTCATTGCGCACTATTCGCAGGGTGTCCCATTTTTTTTACTTTTTCTGCTCTCAAACTTATCATTTTGGCCATGGTGGTGTCCCGCCTGGATTATGGCAACGCCCTATATGCAGGTATTCCTGCATATAGTCTTCGGCATTTGCAGCAGATACAAAACCAGGCGGCCCGCCTGGTCTTTAACCTTCCAAAATTTCACCATTCCTCCCCTCTCTTGAAAACCCTACACTGGCTTCCTGTGCGAGCCCGGGTCCAATTCAAACTCGCCTCCATTACTTTCCTGGCTCGACAGGGCTTGGCACCCGCATTTATCTCTTCTGAGATTACCCCCTATGTTCCCACCAGGGAACTGCGTTCTTCCTCTCAGTCCCTCCTCACTATCCCTCGCTATCGGAGAAAGAAGTGGGGAGGTTCGAAATTTGCGACCCTTGCCCCAACCCTGTGGAATTCCCTCCCTCTTGAACTTCGTTCCCTCACTCTGTACTTAGATTTTCGCAAACACCTTAAGGCTCACCTGTTTTCCAAGGCCTTTGACTAAACATTTTTTAGCTTCCCTTGCTTCCTAGGCCCAGATCTTTTCCGTTTTAGCGCCAAGAAACCGCTGGTGTATGTGTGCTGTACAAGTATTTTTAAACTCAAACTCAAACCCTTGCAGGATTCGGTATTTACCGATTCTGTAAATACCGAATCTGTATTTCCCATTGATTCCTATGGGCTTCAAGGCCCATAGGAATCAATGTGAAATACAGATTCGGTATTTACAGAATCGGTAAATACCGACTCTTACAGAATCGGTAATTTTTTACCTACATCTACCTCCTTCAAATTTACCAACTCTTAAATACCGATTCGGTATGGGTCGGTATTTAAGAGTCGGTAAATCTAAATTACCTACATCTGGCCCTACATGTTTAAAGAAATGCATCACCCCCACCATATAAATGTAATTTTCAACAACCTTAAAGAACGTAGGTCACAATGTAAACAAATATGTGATTTCATAATACATCTACATCTCCAGGTCATCTTTTCAAAATTATATAGGTCTCTACATCTTTAAGTAGACTTAAAAGTCTTATCGCATATATAACTATCTGCAACCAGAAAAAAATCTAACCATCTAAACATATAGAAACTGGTTATATAAGTTAAAAACCACATTGACAAACACTTCCTAATGCATACCTAACAAGTATTACTACTTTATAATTCACTTATCTTTTATTCAAGATTACACTACTCCTGTTTATTAATGTGACAAAAACTACTACAATTCCCAGAATGTAAATAACATAGATCTGTCTGTTCTGCACATGATGCTTACACATTTAAAACATTGTCATTTTTAAAGGCATTGCTCATTGTAACTTTTAACAGCACTAACATCTTAAACACTTACCCTGTGCCAGATACTGCTCATATGATATTTTTGTGCATGTCACTATCTTATTCTTTTTTTTTACTTAACTCCCATATGCTTCTACATTTCAAAAGTAAAGTTTAAAAAAAAATAAAAAGTTATGTACCCATACGTGAATTGAGTATGAAGAATATATTGTTGTTTGAGCTCTTTCCTAATATTTGTAAAAACTAAGCAAAAGAATGGCACACCAATCTTGTACAAAGCAACTATAACATGGCACCCTCTTCAACTTTCCACTTTATGACATAAGAAAGGCAACAAATGAAATCATGGCTTTCATTTTAGACTACTCTGTCTCCACTTTTGAATGGTTAGCATATGTTAACCCTTTCCCTCTTTCAAACAAGTTTCCTGTCTTCGTATGTTTGCCATGTTTTTGCAACGATCGCGGAGAAATCACTAAAAAATCTGAAGTTCAAACCTATATTTAGCTTCAGTTTTTTTTACCTAAATACTGCGCAACAATTTATTACATAGTCCTCAATTGGAAATTGAATTTTATCATGGCTTAAATTGTGTTATACATCCCCAACTTTTCAAAAAACACCCTTCCTCCCCAATACACTCTTAGCTCAATGTACCTAGCAACCTGGTCGACCAGTTGGTCACAAATTCACAGCACATTTTAGAAGGACCATGCTACTTCCGAATGAGATGCAGCAGGTGTAGATTACTCCACATATTCAAAAGCATATCCATGTCTGTATTACATTTCCTTTTTTAAATAACAACCAATAATATAACTTCCAGCTATTGCATAACACACTACCTAGTTGTACTCACTTATATGCTGACAGCATCCAATGTAATGTATCTTTAAACAAAAAAGACCTCCATTTTAACTGCATTTCATTTGGTAAAAAACCACATCATTCAGCTTCAGCCTTCTCCTGACTGCTATTTCTCCTTCACTTCAAAATGCTGGAAGCGTGGATTGTTTTGCCAGAGAAGGTTAAAATGTCATCAGTTGCTGGCTTTGGTTAAAACCATTGTGGATTGCCGAGCTCTTCACCTCATAATTGTGCACTGTGGTGGCAATGACATTGGCGCATTGACTGGAGTAGCGATGGAAATCCTAATGAAGGGTATCTTTGCTGAATTGATGTCGCTTTTCCCTTACACTGTCTTGGTGTAGTCTAATATATGCTAAACACTGAAATTGAAGTGATCAAATCAATTCTGTTCACAGATTGACAAAATCAGGAAACAAGTTAATAAAACTGGTTCTGCTTTCCTCAGAAACCATAGCATGGGCTCTATTATAACAACAGCTTGCATATTAACATGCATGGAATCTATAGAAGTAATGAAGTTCACTTTACAAATGAAGGGAAAAGGGTGTTACTAAATAACCTGAAGGTCTTGGTCACTCGAGATGCTGGAGGTTGGCGCTACTTGGAGCCCGAAGATCTTGGTGGAAGGAAGCCAACAAGCCTTTGCAACTGCAAGTAGATGCAGTGCAGAGGGGTTCAGTTCCGGCGACTCCGCCGAGGATACTGGTGTTAAACTTGGTGAGAGGACAGGGCAGGCTTTAAGGGATGTGAAGAACCACCACCTGTGTTGCTGAGCCTTTCAGAGTCCTTGGGAGCCCAGGATCAGCAGACCTGTCATCTTAGTTGACGTGCTTGCAGATGCAGGGAAGTGACTCTTTCACTTCGAGGGAGATTATTTCAAGTGTCTAAGATGCCCACAGGTCTTAGAAGGTTTCCTGTATGGAGCACCGGCAGAGCTGTTGCAGCAGCTGAGCAGGGTGAAGAGGTCAGGAGCAGCAGAAGTCTTCCCGGTTGCAGCCTTGATGCCCAGAGCAAAGTCCAGCGAAGTCCAGAGTGCCCAGATGGTCAAAGTTGAAGAGGTGTCTGAATTGATTCATGTCCCACAACGCATCTAGGGACCCACCCTCATGTAAGCCCTTAAATACCCTAAGAAAAGGGTTAGGATGATTCAGGGCTCCCGCCCTAATGAGGGGCTGAACAAGGGGAAGAATACTGCCCTGTCCTTTGTCCAGTTTCGCACCAGAGCCAGAGTACACGACTCCCTGAACTGGTTTGAACTGGACTATGCATGGAGGGCACCAAAAGTGCCTTGCACGCAGACTATATGGCACTGGCAAGAGCCCCCATCCTTCCCCAAAACACTAAACATTGTCTGGGAGGTGGTCACACCTCCCTGTGACAGGATGCCTATTTTTCTGCCTTCCACCTAATTCAAGCTTGGCTCAGCAGCAGGAGGGCATTATTGTGCTTCCGGTCGGCAGCAGCCATGTTGTGCTGTCTGGATCTAGAAGACTGGAACTGGAAGCACCGAGTGCCTAACGGAGGGCGTTTACAGTGCTTGGAATCATACCTCCCACACGGTTTATGGTGTGGGGGTATGATTCCAACATGTTTGATACCAAACATGACAGGGTGTGTTACAACTAGTTTCGAGATGGCCATCACATAATGACGCAGTGCCCCTCTATATGTTATATGTCTGTCTCACTTACAACCTGGGAGAATGGACTCTGAAGGCCGTAAGGGTGTCCTGCTCATGCAGGGGTACCCCATGTTTAGAACAAAGCACCCTGCCTTTAGGATTGCAAAGGCCTGCTGTAGGAGTGACTAATAGGTTTTAAGAAAAGTGACCTTAGATATAGGGTAACCTATATCTTTCATAAGATAGCACCAGCTTAAACAAGCTATAGTGATAGTTTGAATGGACTTCCATAGGTGACATAATACATACTTCAGCCTAGGGATACCCTTGGGGCTACCCCTGGGCTGAAGTATGTATTATGCCAGGGACTGATAAGGGTACCCAGTATTCAATCTGGAATATACCTAAGTACTTACCATAACAGTTTAGGAGAGAAAGCTGAGAGACTGGGGTCCTGATTAGCAGGATCCCAGTCAGACTTGTCAGAAATGGCACTACATTAAGCAAAAAGTGGGGGTAACCACAGAAGCAGATCCTACATTCCTACAGTGGGTGTATCAGTATCTGAGTGGATCTGTGAGTGGATGTAGCAGTGTATTACTGGGCCTGCCAATGGGTGTGTGAGTGTCTTAATGGGTCTGTGAGTGCATACATGAGTGGGTGAGTGTGTCTGCAAGTGGGTGCGTACATCTCGGGTTGGGTTTGTGACTCTCTGAGTGAGTCTCTGAGTGAGTGCATGAGTATCTCAGAGGGTCTGTGAGTGGGTGCATGAGTGCCCAGGTGGGTCTGTGAGTGGGTGTAGAAGTCCCTAAGTGGGTATGAGGCTGTGCGCATGAGTCTAAGAGACCACACTTTACTGACTGCCCCTGCTTGGGCTACCAGAGAGCACGCTGCATTTTTGCTTGGCCCCTGTAGGTCCCTACTTCAGAGCCGGTCACACAAATGGGGACGCGTGTGGGCAAAGCACGGGCAAAGACCAGGCCAAGACGGGCCTGTCTTAGCCCGTCTTAGCTCAGAGGAGGCTGGGCTGGGCCCCCTCTCTTGGTTCACGTTCCCTGTATTTTAATTACAGCTAAGAATTAAGCGTTTGACTGCTGTAGACACCATCAAGTTGTGAACTTATTTAACCTGTAAGATCAAGCACGTAAATCTGTATTGCTGTATTGTTTTACTAAAGTTCATCTGGGTGACGAAGGTGCACTTGTTGAAATATAATATCGGGGGGATCCTATTTAGATTGTTATGGGTAAGAGAAAGATCACTGCTAGTCATTCATTAAAACCCTTTAGTAAGTCTAGGGGATCTGGTTTGACTTAGCTTAATTATCTTACTGGGGCCATTGGCACCATTGAGAAGCAATTATCCACGGTGGAAGAAGCACTGAACCTGGACACTATAGGGTCCAAAACCAAAGATAAAGGTTGTAGCATGGAAGATAAGGGGACGGGAGCAACCTGCATCTTGGGGACAATCGATGATGGGTTACACAAAAATAGATGCATTCAGTTTGTTTCCAACGACATAACAGTTAGTGATTTGCAGTTGGAGCCTAAGCCCCCTTCCAAAAGATCATATAACCTTGCAAAAGCTGTCAGTCCCAAGACGGGTATAAGCGTAACTCGATCCAACCACTCAGAATCCAAGGCCCTCAAAAATAGTACGAAAAAACAGCATGCAATAAAAGTGAAAGTTTTGTCCCGACCTACATTGGACCATACTCCCCGCCCCAAGAAAAGCTGACATGTATCCTCTAGTGACATAGGGAACATAATTACTTTATTATCAGATTTAACAAGTTATTTAAAACAGTCATTTGGCACCATCACAGATAGGTTGAGTAAGATTGAGGCCAGTCTATGGAAAGTGCTTGTAGACCAGATCCCGGGTAAAAAGGAGGGTATTATACATAGCCACGAACCAACACCTGTCCCCGCTAAACTCTATAGTACGTGTTCTGATGGCGCTGCTTTCAAATCTACGCTAACACTCAGTAATGGGACAAATGGTCAGGGGACTTGGGGTCATTTAAAAACTTTGGTGAGTCTGCCAAGCAACTCACAACCCAGGGGAGAGTCAAGCAGGAAAACGGGGATGGGAGCGAAGAGAACTGGTACGGGAGAGGGACATCCCTTTGATCTACCTATTAGAGCCCTCCCTAATGCTCCTCCTTACGTGGAAACCATCACATGCCCATACAATGTGAACTCACCCCCCGCCGCCACACCATATATTGTAATCTTGGCTAATGTTCCACATCTTTGCCGAGGGAAAAATGAAACTTAGGTTTCATTACGGAATAGAGCCATGCATTGGTTGAGGAGCAAGACAGGGTTGGCTAATGCTATGTTTGAAGAATTCGAGATGGTCTGGAGAATTGGGTGGGTTGGAAACAACAGGAAAGTATGTCAGGGAGATTGTGTTGCTCTTACCTTTAGAACTCCAAAATTAGTGAGGGAAATATTCCGTAAAGCTGGAATTCAAAGCATCTCTCACACTGGTATCAATGTTCTCCTGCAAGGCTTTTTCTATCAGCCCGTGTACTGCATGGGGCAAAATGCGTATCGATCCACTGGGCCGGGTTTTGATCAATCCACCTATAATTTAGAAGTCTCAAATAAATCTGCTCCTCTTCAAACATTGGATGAAATTGATTGACTGACTAACCAATTAAATCAAAGGGGTTCAAGAAGAGGATTAGTTCCACAGATTACCTTAGACTTATGGTCAAACACCCAAGTTACCGCCCCAAATAAAGAAGGGGACT
This sequence comes from Lissotriton helveticus, assembly GCF_964261635.1. Lineage (NCBI taxonomy): Eukaryota > Metazoa > Chordata > Amphibia > Caudata > Salamandridae > Lissotriton > Lissotriton helveticus. The sequence goes on from NC_136063.1 coordinate 668,366,557, forward strand.
TCCTAATGCAGTGGTCTTCAGGACCTATGGGTAATAAGTACGCTGAGTAGCGCACACACACCGACCAGAATGAGCAATCATGCTAGTGACATACAGGCACTACTAGAATCTCCATGTTTAATTGAATCACTTCCAAGTTTAGCAAAATCTAAAGACGACAATCTAGGTGTGCTTTTCTGGAACATTGCAGGCCTTCGAAACAAATTGAATAATCCAGCTTGGATAGAGTTTACTTTGAAGAGTAGCATCTTGTGTCTACAAAAAAAATGGTCAGTAGGCGAAATCTACATAAATGGCGTTAAGACCTATCACACTGCAGCAGTCCACTCAGCATACGGGAGAGCCAAAGGTGGAATTTGCATTTATGTTTCCAACTTGAGTAGGGCCCCCAAGACTATAATGTGGGAATCTGAAATTTACAATCAAATAATTCTGATTCATTTAGACAGTAACTGCATACTAGCCCTGATACATTTTTAAAATAACACCCTGAAAGAGCAACTTGGGGCAATTTTGAAGAAGCTGAACAAAGATTTGGATAAGGTAAAGGAAGATAGCGAGCACAATGTGATTACCATCTCGGGAGGCGATTTTAACATTGGCCTTTGGCCTCTTGGTTGGGCCGGTAAATGTGGATTATCATTGGAAAATAATGACTCCCTGTCTCATTTTCTGCACTCTGCCTGTGGGGATTTATTAAATGAGATCCTATTTTCACACGACTTAGGCTTTGCTAACTGTCTGTTTACACCCCAAGTTGATTTTGAGCATACTTTTATTGACAAAAGGCTTAGAATCAACAATAGGTTTTATTATTTTTCCAAATCGTTATGCTGCCTACATCCTAAATTATAAAATTCATAAAAATGTAATAAGCGACCATCTTTGAGATTAGTTTAACTCTTCCAAATATTTTACCGAGACATCATAGCCGCCAAATAGTATGGACCCAGAATATATCACTAGGGAAGTTAAACGGATATACCTTGCGATGGTCTAGCTGTGAACCAACAGAGTTAACCTAACAAATTGTGACCAAGTCTTATAGTTTAATTTAACATGCTTGGAGGAGTCTACTCCTCATGATGGGTCACTAGAAGCATATTCCCAAATAACATCAGTAATGCAAAATCAACTTAGGGAGGAGAATAAAGGCACCCATACTCATAGTCAGGGTTGGTTCGACACAGATTGTACGAAAGCATATACCAAATTAAAGATGGCTCTTCATAATCAGCGAGGGACAGTGTGGAAATTTGGGAGCACAGAAGGGAATATAGCCAAGCATCGAGATTACAAAAAAAGGAGTTAAAAGAGAACACCTGGAACAGCCTTTACGAAGCCTCTTTGAGTATAAATAGTGCCTCCTTCTGGAGGGCGGTGAATGCCCTGTTCTTTACCACTCCTATTAAAACACTGATAGAGATTGCAATAGATGAGAAGCAATGGGTCAACTTCTGTTCTAAGGTCTATAATCCTCAGGTGAATAAAGATGGGGAAAGGATTTGTGCATCCAGCAGGGAGAAACGCCCTCATGATTTTTTCCTATAGATCTTCAATTCACACATGAGGAGGTTACTGGAGCAATAATTGAACGTAAGGGTAGAAAGGCCCTGCCAATTGATTTGTTTAAATTGAATCTCCCCCTCTGGTCTCCTATACTAACACGGGTGCTGCAAGCCTTTTGAGTGAAGGGTTTTATTGAGGCCTGGTCTGAGTCAATCATTGTACTCATTTTTAAGAAAGGAGATCTGCAAAATACAGCTAGTTATCACCCAATATCTTTACTAGATTCGCTGATGAAGGTAGCAGGCACATTGTTTTAAATTGACTTTAAGCATGGGCAGAGAAAACAAATATCTTAACGGATGTGCAATTTGGTTTTAGGCAGGGGCTGGGTACTACGGAGCAAGTTCTTAATCTTAGTATTTTAATTGGGAAGTATACCTAGGAAAAAGCAGGGAAATTGTATCTATCTTTTGTGGATCTCATTGCTGCATTTGACTGTGTTATACACACTAAATTATAGGACATCTTAGTGGAATTGAGGGTGGACCCTCCACTGGTCCAGTTTTTGAGACAGTTATACATCGGTCGACCGTTAAGGTGCGATATGGTACCAAGGGGGAATGCCCTGTGTCGTTCAGAGTCGAAAGGGGGGTTAGACAGGGTTGGGTCCTGGCTCTATTCTTGTTCACTCACCATACAAATGCTTTGGAACAAGTGTTGGAGGAAAAGGCTAAAGACCCACCCGACATGAACAAACACCCAATCGTCTCTCTTCTCTACCCGGACGACGCAGTGCTAATTGCCCGCACACAGTTAGGTTTACAACCAGCCCTCACCACCAACACCACCTTCATGGACAACCTATGCTTAAAACGGATTGCCACGAAAACATATGCTATGACTAGTGGGAAGGGAACACAGAAATGCAGGAGTCTTCTCAAAGGGGTAAGCAGGGAGAATCCACTAAGACATCTACATAGTTAGGCATTTTACTGCACTGGTTGCTTGTGCCAGGTTGTCAAAAGTAGAAGTCTCCTTTTCCTGAAGTTGACAGCGGCTGTGGCTAACTTTGCAAAACAATTGGGGAGAAGGTCACCAGAGATGCTCCTTAAGATTTATCAGGCTAAATGTGTGAGCATTGCTATCAAATGGTGCGGGTGAGTGGGGCTTTCAAGACTCGCAACCCATTCAGCTTGTCGAAAATGCTTTTTTAAAGTTTATTTTAGCAGCACTAGGTAGTACTTCTGTGTATAATTGTCACAGCAAGCTGGGCGTCCCTTATATTGTAGATATCATTAAAGCTCAGCAGGTATTATTATCACACAGGATTTGGACTTCCAGTAGTACAGGTCTGAATCAAGACATAAGTAAAGATTCAATGAAGCTGGACCAGAATTCCAAGATCTCATGGCTAGATTATATAAAAAACCTTCAAGTATGATCTCGGGTATCCTGATTACTATAATTTCCCTGAATCTATGAACTCTGTCTCCAGGAAGGAGTTTAAAAGAATTTGTAAGAGCCACCTGGAGGCAAATAGATTTGCTTTGGAAGTAAACAAACCATCAGTAGTGCAGCATCAATTGATTTCAATAGCATACAATATTCAGCCGTATTTATTGTGTAACTTAAGTGGATATGACAGATATGTTTTAACTCGATTTACATTAGGGAACTTTCATCAGTTGATTAGTTATCCTGAAATGAATAACTGGTATAGAGAGTTAAGTTGCTGTCCATGTGACAATGTTTCTCCACAATCTACAATACATACGGTCTTGTTTTGTAAATGTTATAAAAAGCAGAGAATGAGGTGGATCCTCCTTATTTTAAGGCTAGGTGGATGGAGGCAATGTCGACGAGCATTTTTGTATTTACAATTTTTGATTGTTTTACTGTAGCTATTGCTTGTTTCCTAAAAAGTATAATAAGGACTAGAAAGTCTACTAGTCTTTAAAGCTCGCAAAAGTTTGAGCTTTCTAACTCTCTATGATTGATTTCATTGTGCAAGAGACTTGTTTTTAAAATGTTTTTATTTTTTCAATCTTACGCCCCATGTTTATCTTTTTTTAATGTTCTATACAGAATAAATTGTAGAGTGAACTGTACCCTTACATGAAAAATGTATTAATGTCTAAATTGTTTGTCCTTTTATCTGCCTTGTCTACTTTGGTGATTTTACTTGTACAAAACTGAATAAAGCTTATTCTGATTCTGATTCTGAGTCAAGGAGTGGGTCTCTAACTAGATGCGTGAGTCTCTGAGTGGGTCTGTACATGGGTGCATCAATATCCATGTGAATCTTTAAGTGGTTGCATGCGTACCTGAATGGGTATGTGAGTGGGTGCATGAGTACCTGAGTGGGTATGTGACTGGATGTATAAGTGTGTGAGTGGGTATAGGAATGGGTGTATGAATTTCTGAGTGGATATGTGAGTAGGTACATGAGTCTGTGTATGTGACCAGCGCAGTGTGTATATAGATATAGATACTTTTTGTTTTATATTTCCACCAATTTTCGCAAGGTAGTCGCGATATTCGCAATGTCCTCATGTCAGTACACGAGGGGGCCACCCTGGCGGTCACAGCATTGTCAAGAATATCGCGTGTGAATAACAACAATTATTTTGAACACATAACTTGTATCACTAATACACGTTTTGCTGAGAGTATCACCACTCTGACCCCTTGAGTTAGCTTTAGACCCATATTTTTCGCCCCGAGAACTAAACCCAGACGATAAAATGCAATCTGCATCTTTCTGTTCAGGTTGCATCCAACCAATCAGAGCATTCCTGTTTGCAGATGCATTTGCATGCGCGATTTACCCCAAAATCATCGTCATTTAACAGCGACCACCACAAAACAACCACAAAATATCCACGACCTGAGATATCACTATATTGTGTGGATTTAATTTCACAAAAAATACTAATGGGTTTGCACCAAATAACAAAAAGCACACTCTGCATAACAGCATCTACTTTTTTGCTAAATTTGGTGTAATTCCATCCAATGGTTCAGGCTATAGGTTTGACGATGCATTCCAATGAGAATTAACATTACAACACACCCTTATTTCGCACTCCTATTTCTCAATCCCAAATCCATGGATCACCCTCAAACTTTCCATGGCACAGAAAACCTACTTTGGCACTTTTTGGGGAAAATTTCATGCAGATTGGTCAAGCAATGCTAAAGTTATATGCAAGTGAAAATAAAGAATAGGGGGCTGGGTAAGTATACCCTGAACCCTAAGGCATGGTCCTGGGGGACCCATGAAACCCCACCATGGCATAAAACCATTAAAAACAAAACAATTGCCACGAATTCCCAATAATCGTGAATTTGTGGGAAAATATTTTTTAAATAGAAAGTATGAGCTCCCATCCTTGCTTTGAAATGACCCCCAGGTGGGCCAGGTCCCAGAGGCATATGCTAATCTTTCCAGAGGGTGCACGGGGACCCCCTCCTAGGACTTATGAAAGGGACTTTTAATAATGAATGCAGGCGGGTCCACAGGACGCGCCTGCAGGCCTGGGGACTACCAGTACCCTAGGGCTATTTTGAATTATGGGTGGGGTGCTTTGCAGAACCCCTGCCTGGGGATCGCCACCTCCCCAGCACCTTTAGTCAATATGGGGGGCTTCGTAGACCACCTTTGTCCCAGGGACCACCAACTCCATGGGGCTAATTCAAATTATGTGGGGGGCCTCGCAGACCTCCAGGCACCGGGGACCACCACCTCCCTTGGACAATTGTGATAGAAGGATGGGGGATGCAGCGCCCTCTCCAGGAGCCCTAGATGGCCCTAGGGACTGCCACATTCCAGGCCCATCTCCTGAAATGTCCAGGGGTGCCTACCCCCTGGGAAATTGTTGTTTGCTATGGTTTGGCAGCAGGTTCACCGCTGCCTTCAAACCATAGCAAACTGTTCTTGCTTGCAACAAGCGAAAGCATACTAAATACTTTCGCTTGCTGAACATGAGCACAATTGCTTGCTACAGAGGGAACATCATATTAGCATCACCCTCTGTATCAAAGCAATGGTCACTCTTCAGGAAGCGAGGAGTTGGAATGGACTGTGGGGGCTTCAAGCTCGCCCCATGGTCCTTAGTGCAGAAAGTGGGTGCTCTGGGTGGATCCAGGGCACCCAGAATAGAGGCCGGGTCCTGGGAAATGGGGCCCCCTAGGCTCAAATCGGCCTGGGAAGGGGGCCATGCAGCCTCCTTCCTAAAAAAGAAAAAAAAGAAAAAGCTGGCAACTCACCCAAGGCCCCTCCCCCTTCTCCACTGCTCTGCAAACACGCCTCCTGGCGTGCTCTTGGTTAGGGGATGAAGAACCTCTTGGCTGCTGAGGGTCCTTATGAGCCAATATGACCTCCTGTTACCTCCAGTAAGGCCCACACAGCTGGATTGCTGAGAGGTGGTCAGAGGCCATGCTCCCTTCCTCCAACACTCTGCAAATGTGCCTCTTGACACACTGCTGGTGGGGGGATTATGAGCCCCTTCCCTCCTGAGGGCCCCAGGACTAAAGTGGACTTCTTCCACCAAAGTAGCAATACCCTCAGAGGCGCGTTTGCAGAGATGTGGAGAAAGGGGACATGGCCTCCGACTGCCTCTCAGCAAGCCAGCTGTGTGGGCCTTACCAGATGTTACATGAGGGCTAGTTCCCCCCCTAGGACCCTCAAGAGCCAAGGTCATTACATCCCCCAACTAGCTGTGCCCCAGAAGGCACAGTTGCAGTTTGGAGGAGAAATGGGGCAGGGCCACCGAAAACCTCAGAAAAAATCACTGTGTGGGACTTGCTGATGGTAACAGGAGGAGTAGTTGGCCCCCAAGGACTCTCAATAGCCAAGGGAACTTCATTCCTCACTAGAAGTGCACCAGGAGGTGAGTTTAAAGAGTGGTGGAGAATGGGGGCTTGGCCTGCTGTAAGGTCTGAGCAATCTAGCTGTATGGGTTTTACTGGAGGTAATATGTGGAGTAGTTGTCCCCCAATGAGGTCCTTGGGAGCCAACTACCTCTCCTATTATCTCCAATAAGTCCCATAAAGCATGATTGCTAAGATGTCTTTGCCACACGCCGTTTCTCCACCACTCTGCAAACGCAACTCATGGTACACTACTGGTTGCCGGATGAAGTTCACTTTACTTCTGATGGGCCGTGGGGCCCAAGAAGCCCTCCTGGTACCTCTGGTAATACCCAAAGGAGAAAACAACCTAGGCGGTAACTTATGATTGCCCACTCAATGGTGGTAGGACAGAGACTAGAACTGAACAGCTTCCAGTTAAAAACTTATTTTTATTATACAGACTATTTTATAGTTCATAAAATATAAACATAAACAAGTGCATCAATTAAAAAACAGACAATAAATTTTAATTGAGAAAAACATTTGTAGAGTTATAAAACCATATCATTTAAAATTATGAATTACAGTCAAGTATTAAATGAAAAGTAGGTTGTGTGTCGACGCGGGTTTCGGCGACCAGCGCCTTTCTCAAGACAGAATTCAAATTTTCTGTAAATTAAGAGTACATTTTAGTATACACGTTAAAAAATCCTATTCTTTTAACAGATAAAAAAATTAAGCATAAAACATAATATTGAGAACAACAGAGATTTATACAAAAAATACAAACAATACATCGCTATTTTGCTCAAAATATGTAGAGGAAGCTGTACAGAATAGCTGTGTCCTATGTTTAATGCAATCCAAAATCCAAAGATATAGGAAATCGAATGGGGGCCTCTGCTTTAAGTCCAAGAATTGGCTTAACTTAACTTTGCATAGATGGTATAAATGTGGTCAGTTGACAAGTGGGGGATAAATAACCACACAAATAATCGCTTTTCTTGATATTAGAGAATAAAAGACAAATAGACCAATAGACAAAGAAATCCTAAAGATATTAATATAGAGTTAGGAGAACACAGGTAAACTGTCAAAGATTAATCAATAAGGCAAGGATCGTATAACAGAAAGGGTAGTGACTAAACTCTACCATTCTAATTCTGTGTAGTTATTAGCTTCTTTTGGCTACAGTAAACCATCATTCCTAAAGTTCTCTGTAGTTTTTTTCAGCATCACAATTTTACACTAGGGAGGGAGGGGAGTACCATCCTATATGACGACTGTTCTCTCGGCTATTTTTATTATGCTTACCTACAGCAGGATCACTGTTAACGTTTCCGGTGTTACCGAAGGACTTTATTTATTTATCCGGCCGGATGCTCGGGCGAGAACAATGACTTTTTGAATTAGTAGAAATCTGCAATATATTATTAAAACAAAAAATGACAAACCGCAGTTTAACACAGTAAATTATAATGTCTGAAAATGAAAATAAAAATAAAATGAATTATACCTCGAGGAAAGCGAATGTATTTCGGTTTTTTGCTTCTTATCCTCGATTGTGTATGATAGTTATCATAAATGATGAAAACAGGGGTAATACTGATTAACCTACAAGAAGTTTAAATCGTATTATATTTTTATTAATATGCGAGCAGAATTGAATCCACCAGATTACTAGGTATAGCAGAGGCATGTTAAGATCCATTTACCTGATTAGACGAAGGTTTGTTATTGTTGCCTCCACGGAAGTTCGTGTGTTTTTAAAAAAAAAGAGAACTGAGTATATTGATTTCGTATAAAGTTCAGCTTTGAGCTGCAAAGAGGTGAAAACGCAATTTTAGTACGTGACGTTTAATCTGAGGTAACAATAAAACATATTTTGTTTGTTTAAGATTCTTACCGGGAATTAGAGAATGTTTTTGACTTCGGACGCTTAATCACGTTCCGAGTTGGACAGCTTTAATGGTTACAAGCTAAAAGTGAAGCGGAATGAGGCTTCAGCGAAAACGTGCCGAACTCTGTGTAATGTCTGTTTATTCAAAACCAGTCCTGTGAAACGGAGAGGATAATGTGTCGCTGTATTAACATATTTAAACTGGGTAGCATTATAACAAAGGCTGACTTGCTCTAAGAGATTGTGATTTCCTCCACGTACCTTAAGTTCGGGCCGTAAGAGGGCTTCAACAAGAACAGGCTCTACCGAGTGTCAACAGTCTTAGCGTCGAGTCAGGATCTGAAACTGACAAATTACGCAATGATGCATTAGCGTTTGACACGAAGAAAACTGTCTTATTACGTTGCACTCAATTTTAGTCTAATCTGCATACCTTTAATGTTGTCGATGCTAACGCGTGGAGGAAAACAGGTGTCTTGGGCGGATTCCCGTTATATAGACTAAAAGTTTGCATTACGGTCGTCCTTTTATTTTAGCAGGTGAGAGCAATTAACATGGTCACCTGATCGCATTTGAAAGGATAGGGCGTGAGAAAAGACTATGGGTTGGAAACAACCCACAGCGATGTAATCTCAAGATGAACACATTTGAAAGAATGGAATGTGAGAAAAGACTATGGGTTGTGAACAACCCATAGCGTTGTAGTCTCAAGATGAACACATTGTACCAGCGTTACATGGTTGAATTTGAAACGCTGCACAATTCCAAAAAGATGAACAGTTAACTATTCCTATTTATTTTTTTCTCCTCCCTGAAATTAAGAAATAAAAATAAAATTGAAACATGGAAAAAATGTGAATATCCTTTTTGCAAGGAGGTCACCAGATTGTAGAGTAATTGGTTTCTACTCTCTCAAAACAATCTGTCTGAGACATGTATCTTAACCATAAACATCCATACGTATGTACTCAAATTAATTGAGTTCTTATAGGAAGATAATGAAAAATATAAATTGCTAACAGTTAACTTGAAAAATAATAAGAGTTTTTTGCAACATCTTTATGTAATCGCATTTTCCCATGGGATTTCGCTGTTTAATCCCTCGCGGAATGTGTTTAAAGAAAAAATCCAAAAAACCTCACGTTTTTTTCGAATGGCTTTGCCTCCTTTCTTCTCGTCTGGCACATTAATTTTTTCTAATATGCGCCATTTAAAATCATCAGGGCCATGTCCATGGTCTAGAAAGTGTTTAACTATTGGTGCGGTCGCTTTCTTGGTCCTAATTGCTGAGCGGTGTTCGGTCAAGCGTGTCTGAATGGTGCAAGCTGTCTCACCTACATAGCCCATGGAGCAGGGACACAATAAAAGATATACAACATTGGAGGTTTTGCAGTTGTACATATTTTTAGCATCAGCTGTATATCCATTGTGAGTAAATGAAACTCCTTCACTGATATTATGACACGATTTGCAGCTTGAGCATGGAAAAGTACCATTAAGGGGTTGATTGCCTATTATAGATTTTTGTACAAACCTGGTGTGGTCTGAAGGGCCTTTCAACCTAGACCGGACAATGTAGTCTTTAATATTCTTGTTACGCTTGTGGGCAAAAAGAGGTTTCTCCAATTTACAAGTACCATTGCTATTCAGAATGTGCCAAGATGAGTTGATGACTTGTTTTACTTTTGCATCTACAGTTGAATGACGAGTAACACAAACCAATTTTTTTGTGTCTTCTTTTGGTTTGTTTCTTAGCAAGCAGTCTCTGTCATAGTAGCGTGCCCTTTTATAGGATTCTCTCACCAATCTATGAGGGTAACCTCTATTTAGAAATTTGCTTTTCATTTCTACTGCCTGTTTGTCAAAGTCTCGGAGATTCGAGCAATTCCTCCTAACTCTCAAAAATTGAGAGAAGGGGATGCTCTGCCTTTGGCATCGAGGATGGAAACTTTGGAAGTGGAGGAGGGTATTTCTCGCCGTTGGTTTCACGAAGAGATCTACTTTAAGTTTGCCTCCCTCGTGAAAAATCCAAATGTCTAAGAATTCCAATTTATTCGAGCTTATATGTGAGGTGAACTTCAGATTTAAATCACCTGCATTCAGCCACAATAAGAACTCATCAAGAGTCTGTCTCCCATCAGTCCAGACAAAAAAGATGTCATCAATGTATCTGGACCAATGAGAGACAGACTCGAAGAAGGGCGCCATTTCATTATAAATACACCGGTCTTCAAAGGCGGCCATGTAGATGTTTGCCACCGAGGGCGCTACTGAGGCCCCCATACTTACTCCCTTAATTTGTCGGAATAATTTCTGTCCGAATTCAAAAATGTTCTCAGTGAGAACCATCCGGAGGCATTGTAGCAGAAAGGTCTTAGGGCATGGTATTGAGAAGAGGTCAATAAACCAATCTACTGTCTGCATTGCCTCAATCAAGGGAATATTACTATAGAGGGACTCAACATCTAGAGTCACAAGTAGATCTCTAGAGGGATTGAATTCAATGTTTTCCACCTTGTTGATCATGGCACTAGTGTCCTTTATGTAAGACGGGATGTTAGGTATAAAGGGACAAAGAAAAGAATCGACATATTTAGATAAAGCTTCAGTTGGTGTACCTATAGTGGATACGATTGGCCTATAGGGAGGGTTTGTTGTGTCTTTATGTATTTTTGGTAGGCCGTATATACATGCAGTTTTGCCTGTGTTGGTATTCAGGTAGTCAAACTCTTTCTTGTTGATGTCACCTTTTTCTAAAGCCCTGGTAGTTATAGAAAGAATGTCCTTAATTACTTTATTTGTGGGGTTCTGTCTCTCACTACGATAAAAAGTATCGTCTTCCAGTATTTTTAACATATTTTGTTCATAAATATGAGAATCAATTACAGCTATGCCACCCCCTTTATCACAATTTTTTGATAGTGATCGATGTATTGGAGGCTAGTTCATTAAGAGCATCGTGTTCAGATTTATTGATGTTGTAAATTGGTTTTGGAATAAACTGTATAGTTTTCTAGTTTTTTTAAAATGACCAATTCAAAAGCAGCTACTTCAGGACCAACCTGGTCCAAAGAAGGGCTGAAAGTTGAAGGTAATCTAAGAGTGATTGGTTCTAAAGGTGTCAATATTGGTGAATCAGTTTGAAAATATTTTTTGAGTCGAATTTTTCGAAAAAAAGATATTATATCACTGTGTAATTCAAAAATATTTACACCACAGTGAGGTACGAATGAGAGACCTTTAGATAGAAGGCTAATGCTGGAATCATTCAACTCTGTATTAGACAAATTAAAAATAGGGATTACATCCCCGCCTTCCAGTATTGTCTGTTCCTGGTTTCCCTGACAAATTGCAGTTCTTCCTGATAGTGTAGTTGGGGATCTTGCTGGTAGTGGTGTTGGGGTTTGTAACCTCCTCTGTTTCGAGGTTGAAACCTCACCCTGGGGCGACCGCGAAACCCCCCGCGGTTGCCTAAAAAAGGAGTCTGAGGCTGATTACGGTTAGCTTGGGCAGAGTTGTAGTTACCATCTGACTCAAAGAATGCCTCATCTCCTTCTCCACCTGATTCAGAGGATGCTGAAAAATTATTTACTTTTTGTTGCTGGTTCCTATTAGTATCCATATATTGGTTTTGTTTATAAAAATCTGGTCTCAGATATGGATAGGCTAATTCTAGTGAGTAGAATCTTTTTTCCTTTGTAAGTTTATCATTCTTGCGTTTCTCTAAATAGCTCACAAAGGATTCTACTTCCTTATTTGCATCCTCTAATTTTTTTAGAATCTCCTGTAGATTGCCTGCTTGTTTAATTGCCTCTTCTAAAGTTTCTATCTCTTTTTTAATGTCTACCGCAAGTTCTTTTGCGGTCTCTATTATAAGAATCATTAAGTCACGCGAGCAGCGGCTCGCGATCATACTCCATTTTTCTATAAATGCACGATGGTGTACAAATAGACCCGGAATGTTCCTCACTCGCAGTCCTATGGGGATTATGCCTGATTTTAAATAAGCCAACATAAATTCCCCATGGGCTTCCATTCTTCGTAATTTCTTTTTAAGATCGATGAGTTTATTAAAGTCATCGCGCCCTCTGTGTGTATCGGAGGTGGCGTTAGAAAAGGTATTTAATGTACCTACCAATAGTGCAAATTCCTCATCGGAAACACCAAATGTTTGGAGTTGGGCCATCTATTGATTTTATAATGGAAGAGATATTGATGTAAAAAAGTATCGATATAGAGAAGAGAGAGGGAAAAAAAATATATATATGGGAACACAATTGTAGTGAACAGAATTAGTTATTGAGCAAACAATGTTAGTAATACGAGGCAGGATGACAATTGATATAATACATGGACTGAAACCCTACACAGACAGGCTGTGGGTAAAAAACTTGTATCAAACAAGGGTTCCCTGTTTAGACATATAGAAATGAACCCCTAGGACAGGGAAAAACACAATGGAGAAAACAACCTAGGCGGTAACTTATGATTGCCCACTCAATGGTGGTAGGACAGAGACTAGAACTGAACAGCTTCCAGTTAAAAACTTATTTTTATTATACAGACTATTTTATAGTTCATAAAATATAAACATAAACAAATGCATCAATTAAAAAACAGACAATACATTTTAATTGAGAAAAACATTTGTAGAGTTATAAAACCATATCATTTAAAATTATGAATTACAGTCAAGGATTAAATGAAACAATACTTTATGAATTCTTTTAACAATGAAAAGTAGGTTGTGTGTCGACGCGGGTTTCGGCGACCAGCGCCTTTCTCAAGACAGAATTCAAATTTTCGGTAAATTAAGAGTACATTTTAGTATACACGTTAAAAAATCCTATTCTTTTAACAGATAAAAAAATTAAGCATAAAACATAATATTGAGAACAACAGAGATTTATACAAAAAATACAAACAATACATCGCTATTTTGCTCAAAATATGTAGAGGAAGCTGTACAGAATAGCTGTGTCCTATGTTTAATGCAATCCAAAATCCAAAGATATAGGAAATCGAATGGGGGCCTCTGCTTTAAGTCCAAGAATTGGCTTAACTTAACTTTGCATAGATGGTATAAATGTGGTCAGTTGACAAGTGGGGGATAAATAACCACACAAATAATCGCTTTTCTTGATATTAGAGGATAAAAGACAAATAGACCAATAGACAAAGAAATCCTAAAGATATTAATATAGAGTTAGGAGAACACAGGTAAACTGTCAAAGATGAATCAATAAGGCAAGGATCGTATAACAGAAAGGGTAGTGACTAAACTCTACCATTCTAATTCTGTGTAGTTATTAGCTTCTTTTGGCTACAGTAAGCCATCATTCCTAAAGTTCTCTGTAGTTTTTTTCAGCGTCACAATTTTACACTAGGGAGGGAGGGGAGTACCATCCTATATGACGACTGTTCTCTCGGCTATTTTTATTATGCTTACCTACAGCTGGATCACTGTTAACGTTTCCGGTGTTACCGAAGGACTTTATTTATTTATCCGGCCGGATGCTCGGGCGAGAACAATGACTTTTTGAATTAGTAGAAATCTGCAATATATTATTAAAACAAAAAATGACAAACCGCAGTTTAACACAGTAAATTATAATGTCTGAAATGTAATACCTACACTGCAGGATCCCAGAGAGTTGGTCGGAGGCCCAGCCCCCTTTCTACACTGCTCTGCAAACCCACCTATTAGTTAAACAAGAATCTGCAATGAAATAGGTATTGCATTTGCGAGAGTTCGAGCTACTGGCGCTGTAAATGTAAATGTTTGCTCTTTATGTTTTGTGGAATGGATGAATGTGGTGTGTAATCAAATTATGTGGTACGTTGTGCAGTTGAATTATGTGGATAGATATTTTGTGGTATTTAGTGTATAGGAGTTATGTGGAGTGGGATTGTGTGTTATAGAGTTTTATTATGTGGTGTGCTTTTGTAATTTTGTGTTGCGATGTTTAATTATGTGGTTTGGATTATATATATATCTGTGGTGTTTTATGTAATTGTGTTGTCAATTTGTGTTGTGTGATTTCTTGTTTAATTATGTGGTGTGTTACGGAAACATGTCTAGTTAATTCATGTGATGCAGAACTGTGCATTTGTGTTTGTAAAAATAGATCATGTTTATAAAGTTTAAAAATGCACTAACTACCCTACCACAAACCAATTGTAGCTATAAATGTTAAATGTTTTTTGTGCCCTGTTTATTTAAACCTTTACATTTTTTTCCAAATAACAAAATATAGTAAGTTTAGACAAAGTAACAGATGAGGCCTACAAAATGATTTTACGTATACATTAAAATATTAAGATTCTTTTGCACATTTCATAAAGCTCACACTCATATTTTTTTTATTTAATGTAAGTACTAACAATCAGAGCAAACAACTTGACTATGAATCCCTGTGTACAATACCGCGTTTCATACAGCAGGGGGCTCTAAATACTTACATATTATTCTTCAGCAACTGTTTTCATGCAATGTTCTTGAATATTAGCCTTTCTTGGCCGCTTTGCTCATATTCTTACTGGTAGAGGCTTCCATAAACCCGCAGAGTAATATATTCATATTAATTTTAAAGCCTTAATTAGCAGAGTAGTGCTGAATTTTGAATGTTTGTCTAAAATTATATTATCCTCTGAAAAAGAACATTCATTATGTGAATGCTTTTTCAAGGATTTTGTCTCTATGCTGAGCCTCCTTTGTATGACTGAGAGACAACAACGTAATTGCTAGCATGCAGTCATTTTCAGTAAATATGTTAAAATACCCCTTTTGTAAAACTGTTGACAAATTTGAAAGAAAGGGATTGTTTTTTGCCGATAAAATCTCACAATTGCTATAAGATACAGAGGGGTATATTTGCTACGATTCTGTGCTGTACTTGCCTCACTAAAGAGAAGCAAATCGAGACTTTTTTTTCAATTCACTTTCCAGCCTGAAAACTTGTTTTGCGCAGAAAATTCACTTGAAAGCAGTGGGCTAAAGCTCCACAATGGGAGGAGTTGAGGTGTTTTGAATAATAAGCAACTATTGGCAGGGTGTGAGGAGCAGAGTGTGAAACAAAAACAAGTTAAGGAATAAAACTATCTCAAGAAGGGTTGGATTGGCTATATTCTAAAGCCCTGTGGGATAGGATTAGAAGTATGGGAGGACGTGGAGATTTTAACAAATATATCCCCTTTCTGTGGTCAACATGTTTCTGCCCATCGTCGATCCCAGGCAGGTTTCCGAGGCATTCTTCAGGACCCAGACAGTCAGTCACTCTGCTGGTAACATAAATCAAAAAGATGTGAAAGGTAATGAAATTCCAGTACTGCAAGATTGTAGCTGGTAGGAAAGGTGATGACCCAACAGTGCCCTGGGTCCATTGGTGCTCCATGAAGGTGGAAGAATAAAAACAAGTTGAAAGATGGTTCTCATTGCCACCCCATCAATTTCTGTTAATGCTCTGACTAGATACATTTAGTGCCTAACACTAACCAAAGTGATGCCCAGTGACTGTACTAAATGGGTCAGCTTACCCATTTAATGCCTCCTTCTCAGACAACCCTCCGGGTTTACTTTGCTCGCATTCATACCTGTCATTCCTATGCCCCCTAAAACACAGTCCAACAGACCTAATGTGATGTCTTGACAGGCCTCCTTCACTGCCCACCAGATACAATAGTGCCTCCCCCTTTCCTTCTATTTTTGTGTTATGCCCCTTTTGTCTTACTTCTTTCCTCATTCCTCTCTTACTCTCCTTTGTTTTGCTTTCCCACCACTCGGTTTTGCATCAAAGACACTATCATCTTTTCGATCACTCACATAAGTGTCTGGTAGAACGAATTCTAACCACCTGTCAATCATGGTTTGTTCATATCCTGCAAACTTTGCTCATTCCATGTATGTATGCCAATCGATTGTTTTTGTACTACATTCTTCAAAAAAGCTTTTAAAATAAAACTTACATGCTGGCCTTTCTCCATTTTGTTTTACACCAGACATTCTTTTTTTAATGAGTTTCATGTTGTAAGGAGCAGTGCGTGTCTGGCTGGGCATCTCCCTTTTGGATCCTTTGTGTGAATATAGTAATCTTAAAGTGAAAGCCATTATTATTTTCCAGGACGAAGATCAGACAATTAGATGTGCTTCTCGAAATGGAAAATAATCTTAATTCACAGGCAGGGGCATATCCAAGTGGCCTACATTAGCTTCCGGCAGAACACTGGAGCCCTATTTTTGTAGAACCTGTGGAGCTTCGATCCATACTGAGTAAAATGCTCCTTAAAGAACTGAAAATAGTAGGAAGGAAATAATGGCGAGTTTGATTTGGAGTTGACCACTCATAGTAGCACTTTATACCCAGCTTCCCAGAGATGTTGGGTAGAGCCACTTTTGCTCTTCCACTCAAGTTATGTCTTGTTGTGGTAACATGACATTCACCCGAAGGTATCTTGGAATTAAAAAGGCAAAATACAAACTGAAAATTATTACTTTTGAAAATGTCATACCTTTAAGATGAGTTAGAACCCCTGTAAGAGCCTATTATGTTCTGAATATTAATGGCTGGCCTATTTCATTTCTTTGCTGACAGAAGAATAGCTCCTGTGATAGGATCTAAAATGTGTCGTATTTTCAACTGCTCCTGTACGGCTTACAGTTCATGGAATGATGAAATTATCACAAATGATAATGGGCCATATGTATTAAGCACTAATGCGATCGCAAACGCCGAAATTCGCAGAATTTCGGCCTTTGCGAACACATTTTTGCTAAATGGTATGTATCAAAGAAATCTGCGTGCAAAATAAGGAATCGCAAAATTTGCGATTCCTTATTTTGCGATTGCATTTAAGGAATCGCAAATTTTGCAATTCCTTAAATGCAATGTAAGAAGCATAAAAAAATGCTAATTGGCCTTAAGGAATGGCAAATTACCACCAACATCAAGTAGGTGGTAATTTGCGTTTAACCTTAAAAAATTTACTTTTTTGCATTTTTCAAAGTGCAATGTGAAGCACATACATGTCCTTAGGGCATGTATGTGCGTCACATGTGCACCCATGCTTATTTCAGGGGTGCAACAGGGTGTCCTTTGGACACCCCTGCACCCTTGAAATTGCATTCTCAATTTGCGATTCGCTAATTGCTAATCGCAAATTGAGAATGTCTTCCCATTCATTCCTATGAATGGGGCGGTATTCCTTAATTGCGAATCGCAATTTGCAAAACCGATTAAGGAATATGTAGGATTCGCAAAATGTATTGCAAATCCTATACATACATAGCATTTTGCGATTCTCAAATAGCGATTCTCAAAAAATCGCTATTTGAGAATCGCAAAATTACTTCTTGATACATATGGCCCAATATTCTGATGACAGCCATTGATTAAGAGATGAGGGGTGACGTTCTTCCTTTTGCAATAGAGGACACATACAGCAATCTCTTTACGTATATTTCTGGCCTATGCAAAAATATCTAAAAAAGCTTAACCCTAGCATGATAGTCTCATCTACTCCCACCTGTCTGAAAACAGCAAATATGCTGTTCCAACCCTGGTTAGAACTAAATCTAATCATTCAATAGATGATTTTTTCCCTAAGTGTAGGCCCTACCATCCCTGATAAAAGTAATAAAAGGCTCAAGGACCACCATCCTCAAGATGCAATCAATATAGTAGAGCATACCTGATACGGTTCCATAAAGCATTGAGTATATTATAGTCTCCGCTTCCAACAGTCAAACATGCCTTGTAATTGAATATTTCCAGAGCACTGAACATGAAGGCACACGCCTAGCAAATACACCAATATCAACAAGCAAAACAGCCACCACAATCAATCCAATGTTTTCCTGTTGACACCCTACAATACCGCAAATGTCTATCAGACATTTTTAGTAACAAATTCTAAAGAATAAAAGTGTACAATAAAGTCTGCTCATTATAATCACCTTATCTCACATTAAACCAACCACAAATGAGAGAACCTTTGCTGCATTTCTAACAGTGATACCAGCTGTACAAATGAAAGCATTAAAGGCCTGATTTAGATCTTGGTGGACAGATTCCTCCATCACAACGGTGACAAATATCTCGCCCGCCAAAAAATATAAATCCCATAAGCCATAATCGGATTCATATTTCAGTGGGTGAGATATTCATCACCAATGTGATGGAGTAACCCGTCCACCGAGATCTAAATCAGGCCCTCAGTCTTACAACCATGTCATGGCCTGCATCTGCCCTTAAGGGCACTGACATGCAAAGACTTACTATTACTTCATTGATCACTATACTTCTGCAAAAGAACTCAGCCTTTTTTGCACTTAAAGATGCCACCATATATTTCTGTAAAAACACCCATGACGATCCCAGGAACCCAGGTCCCAAAACCTAAGGTTCCCTTCCCATTAGAAATCCTAGAACTCTCTGATATTGCTTTGAAGGAAGACTATGTAGACAAATTCTACATGATTGGCAATATGGCATCAGACCACCACAGACAACCAAATCTACCTTATCCAACATAAGGCACATAGCTTCCTTTCAGGACAACTCAAAATCCTGAACCTCCACTAAATTTTCAAAGCTTGTGAAACTGTTGACAATGAAATGCTGCTGGAGAACCTAAAGCAAGACTGGAGTTTCTAGCACATGCTTACAATGGTTGCAACTATTATAATGGCACTCATGTAAGCAAATCAGAACCAAAACAATCGCATTCTTAACACCTTGACCGCGGCGCCGAAGCCGCGCCCTGTGCTGGACATTCCAGAACAGGGCACGGTCGTGACGGAACCGTTCCGTCATCAGCACAGCTCAGCCGTGACTGATGACGGAACGGTTCCGTCACCAGCATGGAAGGGGTTAATGTACTATTTTTCTCACTTAGCATTTATCAATACTGCTCACTTTTGCCATTTGTGTTATCACCTGCATGTTTCGATTGACACTAGTAACCATGCAACACCAAATACAGCTCCAGCTTTATGCATTCCCTACTGACCTATACATCCAGGTGGACAAACAATGGGATTAAAACCAATATTGCCATCTGATATAGATCGAAACTGGATCAAGGTGAGCAAACTGTGACTAATCAGGATTGCTGTTAAGGTCCTGTTAATAGTCAAAACGTGTACAATTCTTATCTCCAAATAAGTGAACACCTTGCACAAAAAAACAAAAGCCTGAGGATGTTCTTTAATCTAGAACCCATTTCTGCTCATTCGATCACATCAAATGCAATAACTATCAATGCATTACAATTCAAATGGATCCCCCGTTCCCTCAGATGAAACCAACACAAAATAAAATGAGATTTATGAAACCACGCAAGGCCACCTTGCGTGACCATGAGTGGCTTCAGAAATCTTGAGTTTTGCAACAGAGGGCAAAAATGTCTGGGTTGCATTATTTTGTGCCAAGGAGGAATTTCCATGGGTGTTTTGCTATTGGTGCTCCCATACAACATCCATGTTTTTTATGCATTTCCAAATTTACCAGAAGTGATAGACCTGGTAATGCACCAAAAACCTTCTTCTCCCTTTTTGACCACTTTGCACACATAGAAAGAGGAAAATGTCTCTCAGGATTGTTTTTGTGCCGGAAGGTACCCCTTCCTGCATAAATTCTGCTTACAACGAAGGCTCCCTTGCATAATGGTGCAATAGTGTCTGCAAGGGCGCGAGACAGCCAATAGGGTGCTAGTGCAGGGGCAATGCAGGAATACACAGTATGAACTTAAATATGGCGCATGTCCTGCCCTTTCACTGTCACGCAGTGCAGAGCAGCAAGGTGACTTGCTGCACTGCCTGACTTGGCCACAAATAAGGCGACAGATCTTTAGCTCTCTCCTAGATGGGTTATTTCAATGTAGAAATGAAACAGGATCTCCAGTGCCTGTAAAACCAAGCTCCGACTGAACCTAAACAGTCAGAGCTCACCTTGACAGTGAAAAAAGCACTATTGGTTCCCAGTTAAGAAAAAAGATTAAGCTCAATATGTTAGAGAAAGCCTTCATAGTAAAAGCTCCAAAATACCTGCTGAATATTTTTACAAAGTGCACGCTCAGCATCAGCCATTGAACTGGGACAACAAAATAGAGCTTTCAGGCAAGATTAAACATAAGGGAACATAGGGAAATTATTTGTCATGTTTCGGGCCTGTAGCCTTGTATACAATGAGACTAAAATTGAAGAGCAAAATAATTAACCATCGTGCAGTTCCAGCATCTTTATTGAGACCTTCAACATGCAGAAAGGCAGATTTGGGCACCGAACTTTTCAAGACTTCTTGTTTGATGACCAGATGTCTTTAACTTAAAACCGATTTCCATATATATTTTCACTGCAAAGTGGTAGTGAGGTTACGTAGTTTTCAGCCTCGCTTTGCTACAGCCGCCATTTCGCGTTTAGTCGCCATTTTATGTTGCATCACTCAGGCAGCACGGCTAACGCGGAAAAATGGTCTTTTTGCCACTTTCAGCTGCTCGTTGTTTTTCTCGTCAAGGAGCAACCTTTGTCCTTGTGTGTGATACTGATGTCAGGGTCCGGCCGAGTTCGCAAAGCCATGTCTAGACTGATTAATCCATGACTTACTCCACTGTTTGGGTCCCACCATTCTTCTCATCCTTATCTTATTTAAACTGGCCTTCACTATTCTCTCCGTGTGTTCTCTTGTTACATAGCTCTTCTTTTGAAGCATTCTACACATGTTTTGCCACCTGCAAATTGAATTACGGGCACCAGTGTTGATTAACCTGATGGGAGGAGAGCACACAGGGTCTGAAAGGAGGGTGTGTTTTAGACATCTGATAGCTTGTTTTCGAACTATTCCTATTTTTGTCAGTTTTGTGTATATTGGGAGTTGTCATTGTAAACTTGTGTTGTATAATAGACTGTGCGCCACAGATTGAAGTGGAAGTCTCTTGAGAACCTACCTGTGTGGTACTTCTTAGATAACTGTGCTTAGCTGCAGCTAATAAAACTACTTTTCTACGCCAAACAGAGTGTCCCGTGTCTCTGTCCGTCGAGGCAGGTGAACTCTGAGATCTTAGGCGTGCCCTACGCCGCACGGCCCATAAGGCCGAGTTCTCCAATTGGCGGCCCAACGTGTGGACGACTTCAGCGGTAGTAGTTTTGCCCGAGAGTCGTGAGGAGCTTCGCAGGAAAATTCCGGAGGATTTCACGAACCACGTGAGCGACCCCTGCATGTCGAAGTGGACCGAAGGTCTTTTGAAGCGTGGCTACTCCTTCCCGACGGCTGCTGACGACTGCTGCCCTGACTGTCGCCCTGCCTTGGCCCTTTGGTGATGATTGGTATCGCGAGACGATAGACGGACATCTGTTGGCGTGAGAAAAGCATTTAGTTAAGTATTTGTGGGTAGCGCCCACTCTCTTTGTTTTTGTATTTTGTTATTCGATTAGCGCGCTAACCAAAGCCAAGGGGTAAGTACGTTTGTGCTATTGTCTGAAAATCCCTTGACGTTTGAAAGGACAAAATGCCTGGATTTAGTAAGTTTAAGAAATTTTGTTGTTGTGGTTGTTTTACGGATTCCCGACTGGAGGATTCTTGTCCGATTCCTCCAGTTGGAACTCCTACTTACGAACTTTACTCAAAGCACGGTCTGGGTCCTATAGTTTTTAATGAAATATGGACCCGTTACACTAAAAAGGACGGTGTTTTGCAATGGCCACAAAATGGGTCCTTTGAGCCAGATATATTAGATAATTTGGAAGCGATTTTATTCATGAGAAAAGCCCGGCCGGCAATGTTCAACTCCTTTCGCCTATGGCGCAAAGAAGCCAAACAGAAAGAAATTAAGCAAATGAAGAAAGATAAGAAAGAACAGAGTATGTTGATTCTACAGGCTGCCCAACAATTTAAAAATGACGAAGCTGATCAAGCGATTGAGGTTTCAGAAAGACAACATCGCATGGCAATAGATAGATGCTATCCTGTATTGCCTACGGTGTCAAAGAGTAAAACTCCTGATGATGATTCTTTTATGTCCCATTTGTTGACATTACCTCCGCCTTATGTGTTAGGTGCTAATGCACCGCCATTACAGCCCGCTGTCAATCCAGCCGCTGTAATTCCTGCACAGTTGCCTGTCCCTGTGATTCCGCCTCAACCCCCTTTTCCAGCAATATTGGTACCCCAATCTCCTGTGCCTCACCCTTCTCCATCTGTCGTTTCTTTTGCTACAGATTCCTCTTGTGTCTTGCAGAATACATTATCCCCCGTTTTAGTGTCAGATTCCCCTGTAGCTCGACGGCGTTTAGTCGACACTGTCTCGGGTCTTTTGTCGCCTTTTCTTGGACCTATTTTCTTTTCTCCTGCCTCGTCTAGGAGGCAATCGCGTAGTCAGTTTCCAGATGTGGAAGAACGGACTAAATTAGATTCCCTTGCTTATAATTGGATCATGAGTCGTGTACAGTATAGTACACGTGATATTTTAGATACTTTCCTTCAATGGAACGAACCCACACAGAGATATGTATTTGATGTCATGTGTAATACTTTGATTAAACAATGGGGAAATGTAGATCTAGACTTGCCTCCTCAGGATGTATTCGACATACAGGATCAATTTGATAAGGGACTTATTGTGGGTCCTGCTGTAGAGCATGCTGTTCAGAAGCTTGTTGCTTTGCGATCTACCCGTTTCTCTCAAAGTCCTCTTGAGCCTGATCCTGCGGTTCGTCGTAAGACGGCACAATATCCTATGCGAGAAGTTCCTCCCATATGGAGAGATGAGGTTCCTCAAGCAGGTGCTAATCCAGGTGTTCCTGCTCATTTTCAGCGTATATGGGTACATGACCCTTGAAAACGGTTGGAAGTATTGGCACTCAAACAGTCTTTGCCGGACCCTCGTAAGAATCCCGCTGGGTATTATAAAGAGCTGTCCCAGACTGTTGACGCCTGCATTATGAATCTGGCAGATATTGACTTACTTATGGGGAATGTAGTCCCACAAGCAATATGGACCAAGATTCGTAGGCAGGATCATGCGGCAGCTTTAGGTGGTGATTGGGCTGCCATTACAGCTGCGGATGCAGGTCAAGTAGGTGGGGCCAAACCGGATGTCCTGATCACAGAATTGCCTGGAAAAATAATAGATTTGATGAAAACTTTAATGCCTGCGATGCGTGTTGGGATAAGTTAGCGGCGTGTAAGCAAAAGACGGATGAAAGTGTCTCCAACTTCTTTACTCGGTTTGAGGAGACTTTCATCGACCATAGTGGGCAAGATATGAGTACTGAAGGTGGCCAACTATTGTTCGTAGACAAATTTGTTTTTAATTTACTTCCAGAATTATCGAATAAATTAAAACAATCGGAGAGTTCTTGGGCTGTCTCCTCCACTGCTCAGATATTGGCTACTGCTCAATATTATGAGAATAGGGATAAGGAAGACAAGGAGAAAGCGGAGAAAAAGACTAAAGACTTGAAAACAAAAGTTCTTCTGCAACAGGCTTATCTCCCTCGTTCTGCACAACCCTCATTTTCACAGCCTCCACAGTTTCAGAGGTTGTTGCAGAAGCCAGTTCCCTCAGTTCCACGAGCTCCATTGGGCCCCAACCAGTGTGCTTACTGTAAGGAAGATGGTCATTTTAAGAATACTTGTCCAATTTTATTACAACGGTATGGTGGATCATTGGCGCCACGGGATTGTGGTGATTCTCGATCCATATCCAGAGGTAGGGGTCGTGGTGCGCCACCTCAGGAACGACGTCCCTCTCCCTCTCAAGACTCTACAAATTATTTTGATCAGCAGAATTCTCAATCTGCACAATACTACAACGATGACTATTGTTTCGATAATGAGGACGTTGCTTTCCATACTAGCTAGGACAGCCATAGGCAAAGTAAGGGAGTCATATCAGTTCCAGTAGATCAGGAAGGATCTTATGTTAACGTTATGGCATTAGGTGTTACAGAACCATTTCTCTTGGATACTGGTGCTATGAGAAGTTCTATAATGCATTCTAAACTCCCTGGGGCACCTTTGTCTGGCTTAACAAATGTTTCTGTAGGATTCTCTGGCGCCCCAGTTTCAAATCCTATTTCTTGTCCTTTGCCCATTTGTATTGGTCCATATGATTTGGAAGCTACACTCCTTTTAACGACAGGATGCGGAGAAAATTTATTGGGTTTGGACCTACTGAAACGTTTACATGCTACACTGTATTGTTCACCCTCTGGTGTGCACCTCCCTTTAGGTGACAAGTTGACTTCTCCAATGTATGTATCTAAAGAACAGCTACCACCCGAGTTGCGTTCACTTCCCGCTACACTTTGGGCTGTGGGTCCAAATGATGTTGGCTTGTTGCAAATTCCACCATATGTAATTACTGTTAAAGACAATGTTAAGATGCCACGTGTTCCACAATATAAAATATCCAGTGATGGTGAGAGAGCCTTGTTGGCCATTGTTCATGATTTGGTTCAGAAGGGTGTGGTTGAAGAGACTAGAGGAAACGTTTGCAATAGTCCTGTTTTGCCTATTCTTAAATGTACTGATCCCTCTCAGCCACCTGTGTACCGTTTCGTAATTGATCTTCGAGAGGTCAACAAAATTGTTGTCCCTCAATTTCCTGTTGTGCCAGATATCACAGCTTTGCTTACCATGATTC
The DNA here is from genome assembly GCF_964261635.1 of Lissotriton helveticus. NCBI lineage: Eukaryota > Metazoa > Chordata > Amphibia > Caudata > Salamandridae > Lissotriton > Lissotriton helveticus. Next base: position 668,391,461 of record NC_136063.1, read on the forward strand.
CTGCTTCAGCAAAACAATACAATGCGGCGAGAGTCACCTACTTGTATGCACTTCAAGAGATCAGTATTTGATGTGCGCAATTAATGAAACTTCTTTAGACACTCAACTTGGAGTGGTCCACCGCAAAGGCCACTACAACAATAATATATATACAAAACCAAGGAGTATATCGTGTTTAGAAAAACATATTTTCAAAAGTCATGTGTAGACAAAGTTCATATTCAAAAGAAACTCTTTAAAGCAGGCTTTGCTTCTTCTTTTCGATTTTTATTTTTATTTTTCACTTCAAGTGTGATTTTTCAAAGATACTTCAAAACAATAGATGTTCCAATACAGCCAATTCAATTGATGATCACATATATTCCCATACAGCCTACGCGTTTCGTCCTCACAGGGACATCATCAGGGCTGTAGAAAGTAAAAAGAAAAAGAAGAAAATCTATAACTGGCCATTAATTAAAACATGAGTCAATTTTACTCCTAATGTCATGCCTCTAACATAGCCTCAAGAAAAAAGAGGGCATTTTAGTCCATTACAGCCAGTTTGCTAGAATAACCAAATACTTTAATAATACATCCCTTTTCATTTGATAATTCACTAACATAAAGTCTTCTTAGTGCTACCTATTTAACAATCTAAGCAAGTACTCAAACAAAACCTGCCTATATGACATGCTAATCAACAATGACCCCATTCCTTTGAGAAACTTCGACAGAACTACTACTCATATATGATAAAAGTACATCTAATTGACACTTATTCCTAACGTTTATTACCATGAAGGAGAATTAATTTATTCGATTCATATGTCTAGCTAGTTATGTGGTGGCCCCTGTTTGAATGCAATAAGATAATTAGAAATTAATTTACAAAAATTATTATATATGCTCACCTAGATTGGATAAAAAAATTAGAAATGAGGAAAATCTTCCAGTAGGATCAAGTTGTTTACACGAATGCGGCTAGAGAAGTCTTCAGCGCTAATAGCCTGTAATTTCTTGAGTCCAGTAATCGAAACAGAGGAAAATATCTATCTTGTAATTTCATATAGTTTATATGTATATATATAACCAGTAATGTAGTCTAAGTCAGTACAATGACCTATTTTTATTTTTATTTTAGTGATAGCATAACATCGCTACCTGATACGTAGATAACTATGGTGATTCACGGGACCCATAACAAAAACAAAAAGTCCTACCATTCAAACCCCATCCAACGCTGCTAGTTCAGTCACTTTGTCTTGAATATTATCCTAGTTACGATAGGATTTCAAATGGCAGTTCTAGGACAGAAAAGACATGAAACAAATCTTACTTAATGGTCCCCTTGTGCTAAAACCAGATCACGACTCTTTTAACCAACTATAAACCTTCTCGAGAAGATATCTAGTATATGCCTACCTCCGTCTGTAAAGATCGGCTTCACCCGCATCCGCTTCCTTCGACGACTCGCCTGGTAAAAATTCGACAATTCACTGTCGATGGTTAGCGTTATTTAAATAAGTCAGAGACCCATCAGAACCCTTAATAAATTCGCGCCAGAATGCCGGCTCTATTGTTTCGCCTATGTTCCCTACAAAGTCCGCATGTTTATTGACGTCTATATAGCTTTAAAACAGGTTCCGCTATGCCTTGTGCGGAAACCGGAGTAGTGTTTCCGGTTTGTAAACAACTGGCTGCGATTGGCTCAACTAATCTAATGTGTATTGGCCAATCAATTATACGAACAAACATTTAGCAAAACACAAACTAAAAATAACTTGTTCATGCGTCTATGTTCCCAACCAAGTCCGCATGTCTATTTGGGTCTGTATAGTTTTAATACAGATCGCGCTGCAATCAACGCGGAAACCAGTAATATTTCCGGTTTGGTTGAAAAACGCCGATGATTAATTCAACTCGTCTTGCGAGTATTTGCCAAATATTATTATGTGAACAGAAATAATCGCATCCAAACTAGGGGTAACCTAACTAACATATCCCGATATTTATTAGTGTTTGTATGTATGCACCCAAACGCGCATATAGGTTTGTATTCTCAGTCTCTATTTGATCATTGCAAACATTTATTGTGTTCTAGTTTGCCATGTTTGAATCACTATTGATCAATACCAACAAATTTACTGTATCTATTAGAAATGTCATTAGTAAATGAGGTTAGCCATCTCGGCATATATTGGGAAAGCAATTATCTACAACTAATATTTATGTTTTACATCTTAGAAAATATATAAACCATGTTTTCTTTAAAATGTATAAAGTTCATCTGTTATTAACAGACCAAATCTTATTGAATATTCAAAGTGTTTCTTTTGCCTACTGTTGTTACAGTAGAACCCATCCTATTTCTAGCCAAATAAAGTTGGATGCATGAACCTGAGCAAAGTCACATTTGTGGAATTTCCCTAAACAGAGATCGCCGTTATACCAATATTTACAAAATTCACTGTAGGGGTGATCTTACATAAAATAATGCATTTCTGAATCACTATTTAGCCCATCTTTCACAGTTCTACAGCAACTTATCCATCTCGCTTCCTCTTTCCTGATATACAGTTCCCAGTCTCCCCCTCTCACACTAGGTTCTATTTTTTGGAGACCATGAAACTTACAATCTTTCTGTCCTTCGTGACACCTTTTTATGTGAACAAAGATGGGCGATTTGACGTCTTCGTTGGGAATAGCCCTTCTATGTTCTTGCATGCGAATCTTGAGAGCTCTCTTAGTGCTCCCAATGTATATTTTATTGCATGCACAAATCAATGCATATACCACTCCTGTACTGTTACAGTTAATAAACTGTTTAATCTGATACGTTCGTGTGCTGTTATATTGAAATTCCTTGGTCTTGTTCAGACCCCAAGGACACATATTGCACCCCACACATGTGAAAAATCCGTTAGGGGTGACAGGCATCCAGTTTGGTCTGGCTTGTTTAGTTGGTTGAATATAATTTCTAGTGATGAGATTGCTTATAGTAGGGCTACGTCTATACACTACTTTTGGTATTTGTCCAATTTGTCCCAAAAGACCTGGTACACCCATCAGCAAATGCCAATTCTTTCTAAGAATCCTGAAGATTTTGTCTTTATCAGTATTGTATGTTGTTACAAATGCCACAGGCCTCTTTGGCTCTTTATCTTTAGGTTTAGGTGTCAATGTGGCATGTCTTTTTATCTGGCTTACTTTCTTCCATGCGGAATCTAACAATTCCTTAGAATAGCCCCGATTTCTAAGCCTGTTCCGAAGCTTGTCGATTTCAACTTTGAAATCTCCATCATCACTGCAATTTCTCCTGATTCTGACCATTTCGCCATATATTGATAACTGATGCTGGATGTGAGCTGTCTGCCCTCAAAATGGAGTTGGTTGCGGTCTCTTTTCTGAAAAGTTTACATTTAACAGAATCTCCCACTACAAAGAGTTCCACGTCCAGATATTCAATCCTTTCATATTGAAAGTTCATGGTCAGTGTCACATTGAACAGATTATTGTTCAAGAAGGATAAATACTCTTTCATCTGATTCTCAGTCCCTCTCCAAAGAATTAAAATGTTGTCTATAAAACGACCCCAGAAAAGTATATGGTCCGTCCAATTGGCGGCTCTCCGGCTCCAGGCGTGCTCCCTCTCATACCAACCCATAAAAAGGTTGGCATAAGAGGGAGCAAACCTGGATCCCATCGCCGTGCCCCTGATTTGGTGATACCATTCATTTTGAAAAAGAAAAAAATGTATTATTGAGTATAAGAGAGCTCATGGCCACGAGCATTTCCGAATGTTCTACCAAACTAGCACTCCTCTTTCCTAGAAAATGTTTTAATGCTGCTTCCCCTGTGTCATGGTTAATGCATGTATATAAACCCACCACGTCCAGGGTTACAAAACTCATTCCATCTTCCCACACCACATTTTCCAGCTTATTGAGTATGTCCATGGTATCCCTGATGTGGGAGGGTAAATTGAGTACTAGAGGTTTCAGAAATCCGTCAACAAATTCAGACAGATGTTCTGTCAGACTTCCTATGCTGGAGACAATGGGTCTTCCTGGTGGATCAATTCTTGATTTGTGTATTTTAGGCAGGGTATAGATAAAGGGATAAGTGGGATTCAGTATTCGTAAATACTTGAACTCTGCTTCGTCTAATAAACCAGCTTCCTTCCACGAAAAAAGACGTTCCGCTATTTTTTACCCAGCGTCTGGAATTGGATTCTGGTGTAACTTATGATAACAGGTCTGGTCTGATAATTGTTTAGCAATTTCATCACAATACTTAGTTTTATCTAGTACCACTATATTTCCACCTTTGTCCGCCTCCCTTATTACAATTGATTCATCCTTTCTCAAAGGAATGGGGTCATTGTTGATTAGCATGTCATATAGGCAGGTTTTGTTTGAGTACTTGCTTAGATTGTTAAATAGGTAGCACTAAGAAGACTTTATGTTAGTGAATTATCAAATGAAAAGTGATTATTATTATAGTATTTGGTTATTCTAGCAAACTGGCTGTAATGGACTAAAATTCCCTCTTTTTTCTTGAGGCTATGTTAGAGGTATGACATTAGGAGTAAAATTGACTAATGTTTTAATTATTGGCCAGTTATAGATGTTCTTCTTTTTCTTTTTACTTTCTACAGCCCTGATGATGTCCCTGTGAGGACGAAACGCGTAGGCTGTATGGGAATATATGTGATCATCAATTGAATTGGCTGTATTGGAACATCTATTGTTTTGAAGTATCTTTGAAAAATCACACTTGAAGTGAAAAATAAAAATAAAAATCGAAAAGAAGAAGCAAAGCCTGCTTTAAAGAGTTTCTTTTGAATATGAACTTTGTCTACACATGACTTTTGAAAATATGTTTTTCTAAATACGATATACTCCTTGGTTTTGTATATATATTCCTGCTTCAGCAGTTTGGTTCTCAGTGATCGATCTTAAAAATGCTTTCTTTAGCATTCCCATTGCTGAAGAAAGTAGGGATCTTTTTGGTTTCTCTCTCGGAGGTCGAAGCTTCCGGTTTAAGTGCGCACCCCAAGGCTATTGTGAAATTCCTTCAATATACAGTCAAGCTTTGAAGTCACAACTTGATACCTTTTCTTTGCCTTCAGGTGCCACTATTATCCAATATGTGGATGATTTGTTGATCGCTGCAGATTCTGAAAATGTTTGTAAAGCGGCAACTGTATCGCTCTTACAGTATTTGTCTGATTCACATCATAAAGTATCGTCTTCCACGTTACAATATTGCCGACAAGAGGTTACCTATTTAGGTCATCTCTTGTCGAAGGAGGGAAGGCGATTGACTCCAGTACGTATTCATGCAATTGCACGAATGCCTGTACCGTCCACACAAAGAGAAGTGCGTGCTTTCTTAGGCATTACCTCTTACTGTAGACAGTGGATTCCAAATTTTTCCCTTCTTGCTAAACCTCTGTTGGCACTTACACTTAAAGATACGCCCCAGCCTTTGCCTTGGACTGATGAATGTCAAAAGAGTTTTTCTGATTTGCGTACTGCCTTGTGTTCTGCTCCTGTGTTGGGTACTCCAGATTACAGTAAACCTTTCACACTCTATGTGCATGAAAGGGAAGGTTATGCATTATCAGTATTGACGCAACGATTTGGCAACAAACAAAGGCCATGTGCCTATTTTTCTGCAACATTAGATCCAGTAGCTAAGGCATTACCTAGTTGCCTTAGAGCAACAGCAGCAGTGGCAATTTCTATTCGTCAATCCGCTGGACTAGTGCTAGATCATACTCTTAATGTTATGGTGCCACATGCAGTAGATACTCTTCTTAATAGGACAAAAACTCAGCATTTAACGAGTGCTCGCTTGTCCGGATACGAGTTGACACTTCTAGCTAGTCACATACACATAAAAAGATGTAATGTTCTGAATCCAGCAACATTGTTGCCTGCTTTGGATGCTAACAATTTACAAGATCAGCATGATTGTTTTCTTCGCACTGAAGAAGAAACGAAGGGTCGAATAGACCTCAAGGATACACCGCTTGTGGATCCGGATGGGATCCTATGGGTAGATGGGTCATGTTTCAAGCTCCCTAATGGTGAAACGACAGCTGCTTATGCAGTAACGACGTTGTACACAGTGGTAGAAACTGCACGCATTCCGCATAATTCTGCGCATGCTGCAGAATTGATTGCGTTGACAAGAGCATGTGTGTTGGCGAAAGGGAAGAGAGTGACTGTCTATACCGACAGCCAATATGCATTTGGCGTTGCCCACAGTTTTGGTCGTTTGTGGAGGGAAAGAGGATTCTTTACCTCCCACGGCACCAAGATACAGCATGGTCAGTTGGTAACTGACCTTCTTGAATCACTTGCCCTTCCCACTCAAATAGCGATTGTGAAGTGCAGTGCACACAAAAAGATTACTGATGACGTGGGTCGAGGAAATGCATTTGCAGATGAGATAGCGAAGGAAACAGCGAGGAATGTTGAAAGTCGCATGTATGTTGCAGGGCCTGCTAGATGGGTTGCAGAAGCTGGTATGTGTGAAGACACAGTGGAAAGTGTGAAAGCGATCAGAAGGAGGTCATTGAGAAAGAATTAAGTACGTGGAGAGAAAGTACGGGAATGTTGGATAGTACGGGATGTTGGACGGAATTGTCAGAGCATCAACGATGGTTGTTACCTGATGCGTATGTACTGCCTGTAGTTACTATGGCCCATGGACCAGCCCATATTAATGCACGGGGTATATGTAAGCTTTTAGCTCCAGTATGACAGAATGTTGGTATTCCTAAATGTGCAGAGAATGTGGTGAAACATTGCATTGTTTGTTTGATGCACAATCCAGGAAAGGGAACTCCAACTCCAGCAGGTCACTTTGCACCCCCTATGTACCCCTTCGAGGTACTGCAAATAGACTACATCCATATGGAACGTTTCAATAATCTCAAGTATGTCCTGGTGGTGGTTTGTGCCTTTTCCAGATGGATAGAGGCCTACCCCCTAAAGGACAACACTGCTTTGTCCACTGCAAAAATACTCCTGAAAGAATTCTTCCCGAGGTTTGGTTTGCCGCGCATTGTCTGGAGTGACAATGGTAGTGAATTTGTAGGCCAAATTATGCAAAAGGTGTGTGTAGGTCTAGACATTAAACAGAAATTCCACGCGGCAAACCATCCTCAGTCAGCAGGTTTGGTAGAGTGCTACAATGGCACTCTCAAACTTAAGCTAGCAAAGATTCAGGCCAGCATGGGCCTTTCTTGGCCTGATGCTCTGCCTTTGGCACTTCTTTCTACTAGAACAACTGTTCATTCTCGTTTGGGGCTTAGCCCATACGAGATTGTGTTCGGACGCCCAGCTAATATCTGGGGAGTCCCCAGACCCAAAAAGTACTCAGATATTCCCTACCCACTGTTGATTGATTATTTGCATGATCTCACCACTAAATTGCATGTTATTCGTCAACAGGTCCAAAACGCTTTAACAGAGGCCTCTTCAGATCCCGGACACACCATCCAGCCTGGGGATTGGGTGTGCCTGAAAAATTTCCAGAGGAAAAGGAACTTGGAACCTCGTTGGGGGCCTCCGAGACAAGTCCTACTTACAACCCGTACAGCTGTCAAGGTCCTGGGGAAAAGACACTGGATCCACGGCGTGCACTGCAAAAGGGTACCATTGCCTTTGCCTTATGACCAGTGGGTCCGAGAAGGTATCGGTGACGGTGAGTGTGAGCGGGTACCCCGTTTTGTTCCGTTCAGCAGTGCACACCTGGATTGGACTAGCTCAGAGAAAGAGGACGATGGCAAAGCACAAAAGGAACCCATTTCAATCTGAGTCGATATCAATGGTCATGAGGTCACTAAGATGTTTTTGCACCATCATCTTAATGTGTTCTGTCTGTTGTGCTACTGGTTTGGAGACACAGATTGTGGCACAGAGTCCACAAATAGCTGGACCACACTGTAGACAAAGACAGCAAGAAAAGACGAGTGCTAAAAGCATTCCAAGGAAACTTAGCACTTTCCATCCCCAAGTGGACAGTAGTCCCCAAAACCATCCCATCACAGACCAATCTCCAGTATCTTGCTGGATAGACTCAGAGATGACATGTAGCTTAGAGATGGCTTGGTATACTGTAGGGGCGTTGTCAGGAATATAAATGCAACAACTAGACCCGAATAATTTGCAAACTCCTCCTTTATCTGCAAGTATTATTTCTAACACCATTCTATTCTTTAGAGTCATAAGTCGATCTGCCTGAAGCTTTGCTACAGCCGCCATTTCGCGTTTAGTCGCCATTTTATGTTGCATCACTCAGGCAGCACGGCTAACGCGGAAAAATTGTCTTTTTGCCACTTTCAGCTGCTCGATGTTTTTCTCGTCAAGGAGCAACCTTTGTCCTTGTGTGTGATACTGATGTCAGGGTCCGGCCGAGTTCGCAAAGCCATGTCTAGACTGATTAATCCATGACTTACTCCACTGTTTGGGTCCCACCATTCTTCTCATCCTTATCTTATTTAAACTGGCCTTCACTATTCTCTCCGTGTGTTCTCTTGTTACATAGCTCTTCTTTTGAAACATTCTACACATGTTTTGCCACCTGCAAATTGAATTACGGGCACCAGTGTTGATTAACCTGATGGGAGGAGAGCACACGGGGTCTGAAAGGAGGGTGTGTTTTAGACATCTGATAGCTTGTTTTCGAACTATTCCTATTTGTCAGCTTTGTGTATATTGGGAGTTGTCATTGTAAACTTGTGTTGTATAATAGACTGTGCGCCACAGATTGAAGTGGCAGTCTCTTGAGAACCTACCTGTGTGGTACTTCTTAGATAACTGTGCTTAGTTGCAGCTAATAAAACTACTTTTCTACGCCAAACAGAGTGTCCCGTGTCTCTGTCGGTCGAGGCAGGTGAACTCGGAGATCTTAGGCGTGCCCTGCGCCGCTCGGCCCATAAGGCCGAGTTCTCCAATAGCTAGGCAACAAGGCACTTCCATGAACAATAAAATAAATTGACAAATTCATCCTGCAAGTATACTAACACCTGAAATATGGCCTTTTTTTAAGTTCCACCAATTTGCTAACGATTTGCTAAAAAACAAAAAGGTCAGGTCTCAGGAAGAAAATCATACCTGGCCTCCTGAATATGGTCTGAATAGTTCATTTGTTAGGAAGAAATGTTTATCAAAGGTGCATACTTCAACACGCCATTGACTCACCTGTATTGTTTTCTTTCATATAGTTCTATAAAATAATTTTTTTTTAATAAATGTAATGTGTACTAGTTATTCGATGTTATAAAATACCATTATGATGATATTAATTTTTCATATTTTTAGTATAATCTGTATTTTCTTAAGTGATTTTTCTTAAATGTAATTAAAATTTTTCAAATTGTAACTAATGTAATTGAATCATTTTATTTTAATTATATGATTTTTTTATTACCTTTTAATTGATTTATATGTGTAATTTAATATAACATTTTGAAAAATAGTTTATTATTTTTTGTTTTAATTTAAATTGATTTATCTAATAATCAATTGAATAATCAATGAATCAATCAGGGGAATTATAAGCGCACTACTCACCCGTGAAGGTCTCAAGGCGCTGGGCAAGGGGTCAGCAGTTCCGTTCAGTGGAAGAGTCAGGTCTTCAGAGCCTTCCTGAAGGTGTTCAGGGAAGGGGAGCGTCTGATGACGGTCGGGAGCTCATTCCAGGTATATTCCGCAATGTAGGAGCAGGATCTTCCTCCTGCTCTGGCTCTGTGAATGCGTGGGGTTTCGTCAAGGAAGAGGTTGTCAGAACGGAGGTTTCTTTTGTGTACGTTGAGGTTGAATCTGTTTTTTCACTATTGGGGGTCCGGTGTTGTGTAGGCATTTGTAGGCGTGGGTGAGTAGCCTGAAGGTTACTCTTTTCTCGACGGGGAGTGTTTGTGTCGAGGGATACCGAGGACAAGTCTGGCAAGAACTATGAGAAGAGTGAACTCCTCACCCTGCCAGAGGAAGCTGAATTGAATAAAATGTTAAATGTCTTATTGTCGCATTCACTACCGGGCAGAATAAAAGTACATGGGAAGTTAAAGTTATGGGAGGGAACATTTGAATACATGATTGACAAGTTACCTCATATTAATATGGTGGGATGACTACTCCTCATCCTTTGTCCAATAAAATTGTGGAATTCACACATTTGCAACATTTGGGGGTGGTACACTGACCTGGAAAATAGTATAACTAGGGTAGGCTTAGGCAGTCAGATTGTCCGACTTGTACGAATAGCTGACCTGTAACTGACCCAATGCACACAATAGGTGATCGAGAGCAGAGTTGCTGGCGGAGCACTCTGTCAGAAAATTTGATAACCCAATCGGGGTTTTGGGAAGGAGTTCGATGACCCAATCGGGGTTAGCTGCAGAGAGGGTTTACAACGCTGGCGTTTGAACTTTAGCTGTGGTGCTGGTCTTAGCCTGTGGTGGTCCTGTCCTGATTCAATATGGCCTGAAACCTGTCCTGGTTCTGGTCTGTACCTGTTCTTTCCTGCTGGCACCTGTATTTTGGAATTCTTATTCTTTGACTCAGCCTGTGGCCAGGGTTGGTCACCACAACATTCTAGGTAACTATAAAGTGTGGGTTTGTCATTGTAATGTTTTCCCTTTTCTCTTTACCCACCTTTTGTCGAAATATTTAATGATATTTCTCTGAAATCATTGCATATGTTGTTCTTAATCTTCATCATTCTAAATAGAATAAGAAATTATTGATTTCCAAGGGTAAAAATTCCTAATTTGCTGACACCCTATCAGTATTGCGTATCCTTAATATTTAGTGGCAGTTTAAGTCAGGGAGCTCAGCAGCTCACTAGAGACAAGACAGGTTTAGAATTAGGCTTGTGGTATGGCATTCGCGGATGCGAAGGAAGAGACATCATGACCTTGCTACAGTGTCTGTCCTGGAATGTCAATGGCCTGCGTACGAAGAGTAGACAAGCTAGAATACTTCAATATTTAAGAGACTCCCCAGTGCAGGTCATCGCCATCCAGGAAACCCATCTTCTCAAATTAGAGACATTAGAACTGTTAAAAAACCAGAAATGGGTTGATGCCTTAGTCTGCACGGATCAAATGGCGAACATTAGAGGGGTGATGTTTCTATTTAAAAAAAAGCCAAGGTTCAAATATTGGAATACAGGGAGGATCATAGTGGAAGATGGCTCATATTAAGGATTTCCTTAGGGGATATGTTTCTGTCTTTGGTCGAATACTATGGTCCAAACCAGGACGACCCCTCTTGTTTAGACACCATTTTTTGTCATCTTCTTGATTTCCCCGATCCCGTAATTTGGGTAGGCGATTTCAACATCGTTTTAAACCCTAAGCTAGATAAATCGCCAAATTCCAGAGCTGCAGTCCCTTCTAAATCCCAGCATCTGCTGCTGACTATAATGAAGCAGATTGGCCTCTCCGATATATGGAGGGATTGTGCCGGGGATCAACTGGGGGTATTGCTTATCAATCTGAAATATAAACACAAATCTAGAATAGATTACGCCCTGTTTAGCTATAGTCTTAAAGACTCGGTCAAAGATATTGTATACTTGCCATCTCATCTTTCGGACCACTCTGCAATCTCCTTCAGCTTAACTTTTACACAGCAACAACAGAGTAGATCTTGGTCTTTTGATCGTACTATTCTATTAGAGGAAGATGAGATAAACTTCCTCTTACTTGAGACTAAACATTTTCTCGATGTGAATTTAAACTCAACTAATATTTCTGTTGTCTGGGACACCCTGAAAGCCTATTGGAGAGGCTGCATTACTAACAGAGCTTCCTATAGAAAACGGAAATTTAGGGATGTCATCAAGGGTTTAGAAGAAGCCATGAATGAAATACAGCATGAACTGAGTATTCAATCAGGAATAGACCCGACGGAAGACGCAAATAAATTGGACTCGCTTAAAAAACAACTGGAGTCTATTCTCCAAGAGAGAATTGCTCGCAGATGGGAAGTAAGCAAAATTTATCATTTTGAATTTGGTGAAACTACTTGGAAGATACTCGCCTGGAAAGTAAAATCAGACCAGGTGCGCAACTATATGAAAGAGATCATGGCAGAAGGTGAGTCATCACCTGGTCATCCAACCTAGACAAAGGGAAGGCTTTCCGTGATTTTTTCCAAGCCATATATAATGAAGATATCATTGAAGAATCTGAAAACAGTAAAAGGTGGCTGGATAAGATTTCCCTACCTAGCATCACGAATGAGCAAAAACTTGGCTTGGAACAAGAAATCACAGAAGAGGAAGTCAGAAAGGTTATCAATCACTCTAAAAGAGGGACGGTCTTCCAGGGGAGTTATATCGATCACTTAAAGAGATTGTTATCCCAGTTTTGGTAAAACTTTACAACAGCATACTCTTGAAGGGAGAAGACCCCCCTGGTTCATGGGGTGAGGCCACAGTCGTACTGATCTTAAAACCTGGCAAGGCTCCGATTGATTGTGGTTCCTATCGCCCTATTTCACTCCTCAACAACGACTATAAATTCTTTGCTGCCATCCTGTCAAATAGGCTGGGGGCAGTTGCCGACAGTATCATCCTTCCAGATCAAAAGGGTTTTATCAAAGGGCGCCAATTAACGGACCTTACTTATGATTTGGTAGGCGCTATCGATATCGCGTCTACTTTTACTCTCCCATTGGCTTAACCCTGGACGCAACTAAAGCCTTTGACAGGGTTAATTGGGCATACCTGTCTGAGGTAATGAAGAAATTCAACCTAGGAAGCGGATTTTGCCGTGCCATCGAACTGCTGTATAAGGCCCCGACAGCTAGACTACTCGTCAATGGGTCGCTGACAGAACTATTTAGGATCACTAGGGGCACGAGACAGGGCTGCCCGCTCTCCCCTCTCCTTTTCAACCTGTATATAGAACCATTCGCACAGGTACTTAGAGAAGACAACAACATCGCTTCTTTTAAGTTTGGAGAGTGGGAGAGGAGGGTGGCCCAGTACGCAGATGACATCCTCATATTAACAGCCGATCTAAACTCAGCCTTCTCTACTGTCATCATACGAGCGGAGGAGTTCGGCAAAATATCGGGCTATGAAATCAATGCTAATAAGACCGAAGTAATGGCATGGAATGTAAATAACACACAACTCCACAATGGCCCTACCATGCGTTACTTGGGGATTCGAATAATACAGGAAGTCGGAAAATCCCTGAATACAATCTTGACCGAGTCTTTAAGGAGTGTCAAAAGCAGTTGAAGTCATGGGCGCACCTCCCTTTCTCCATCTTGGGGAGGATAAACCTAGTAGTAATGTCAATTTTGCCTAAGCTTACATTCCTTTTTAATTCCATCCCATTGGCATTTGACATGGAGCAAATAGAGAAATGCCAAAGAGAATTAAACTCTTTTACTTGGAAGTATAGAGATACCAGGCTCGCATGGAAGAAGCTTAGGCAGAAGAGGGAAAAAGGGGGATTGGCGATGCCCGATCTGCAATACTACGCTTGGGCATTCCAGTTATCACACTCTAGAATGCTGTTGAAAATGCCCACCTGTACACTGGCCGGAGAGATGTTTCAGGCTATGTTAAGGGGAGCAGGCCTGTCGGAGGTAGGTTTTATGTTCAAGTTTGGGGACCCAAAATTCTTCAAAAAAGTTAAATTAAAAATCCTTGAGTCGATAGCTAGAAGCTGGTCAATAATAAGGAGAAAAGTGGGGCTTGGTTACTTTTCAAAATTTGCACTACTGTGGGATTCCCCAGGCACACCTGCATGCTTTCAGGACAGCTTGATTACACCGGTGAGAGAGTCTGGGATTTTAATGTGGGAAGATCTGATAGAAGGGGCTTCTTTACTTTCCTGGGAAGATCTACGGGAGAAAGTGGGACCCGGTCTCTCCAAATTTAAGTACATTCAGATGAACAGCTGGGCTCAGTCACAGGCTAGGCAGGAGGTACTTTTGGGGAAGGACAGTATCTTGGAGAACAGCTTGTGGCAAGGCCGGTGGAAAGAAAGGAGGTCTCAGTCTGGTATTGGGCTATTGAAGAGGTAGCGGATGGTGATTTTAAACTTGCCGATGAATTGTGGGGAGAGCAGATGAATGTACAATGCGATTTGGTTTGGATGGACTCATTCAACACTTTGTACAGAATAGTTAAACCTGCTTGGCTGAGGCGTAACCATCTCTTCACGACCCACAGAGCGTATCTTCCCCCGCTTAAGTTATCGAGATTTCAGCCTGGGAATGCCTGCAACAAATGTGGTCTGCCAGAGGCGTCTGATGTACATATGTTTAAAGACTGTCACTCCATACGCTCCTTCTGTGATAATGTTAAAAAATCTTTCAAGTCTATCTTGAAAGTCTCACTGACTATCAGTTTGCCGCTAATCATCTTCGGCCTTAATGATAACATCATGGGCCCTGCAAGATCCTTACTTTTTTATGCAATTCTTATGGCCAGAAGACAGATATGCAAGCACTGGATAGACTCAGTAGCGCCAACTCATTCAGAATGGCTGACCTCGCTGTATGAAGTATCTAAGGTGGACTTGGCTAGATCTTGTAATAAGAACAAGCTTGCATTTTGGGATTTACTGATACAGTGGAAGTAGGATGCCCGTTTTTTTTTTTTTTCGGGTCCTATGATTATGCCTTCCATACTCCTCGGACTATCGAAATGGGTCCCCCAGGTTCACCAATATGGTCCGTCAGGTTTGTAAAGACCTAGGTGGAGTAAAACAACCAACCCTTTCCCCCTGATACTCCTCCTGCCTGTCAAATGTGCTCTGGTCGGAGCCATTAAATATAATAGGATACCTGTTCATATTCAGGTTGGATACGAAAAGGCAGTTGGAGTTCTTTTTCAGAGGGTTTAAGGCAAATGAGGACAATAAAAAATATATATATATATTGATTTCATGGTTTCAAATATTCAAAAGATTTTATTAGATAATAAATGTAAACATTTCCTGAGTTTGTGGTTATTTACAAAATGCTAAATGTTATTTTACTGCCTATTTTCTTGCTAAATCGCTTGATCATTTAGGACTGTAGGTATCGATGACTTGGATTGGTAAGACATATGGTACATATCCCGAATGGTAAAATCTAAAATTGATTGAGTGTAGGTTTACCTGTTTAAGTATATACTTAGTTTTATCGGCCCAGGTGAGTATGTTGAATAGGTGAGCCCACGTTCTATCACCGGCATAGAGGGCATTTCCGTAGTCCAACCTGCTGGTAATGAGTGTGTGACTAGCTGTCTTCCTTGCCTTGGGGGGATCCCCCCCGAGACTTAACAATCTGTCAGTTATAAACATTTTTAAATTAATTTTATTATTTGAAGGTGTTTTCTTTTAGTGGTAGGGAGGGAAGTGTATTTAATTAAATATGTTTTATTATTTAAATTCTTTTTTTATTTTGGAATATGTAATTTTTATTTTTTTACTTTATTTTTATTTAGAACGAAGATAATTATTTCAACATGTTTAAATAAATATATTTCAATTACATTGTTTCTTTAAAGTTTAAGAGATAGAATATTAAATCTAACCCCTTTAAAATACATCACAAATATAGCCCTTTCAAAATCCAATTCTTTCCCTGATTTTGCTCAAGCTGGAATATGATAGTAAATAATCAATTACCTCCAAAGTGCAACAATGTCCCTACTGTTGTTCAAACTAGAATGAAAATAGTAGATCTAACCTCTCCAAAATCCAAACTTTCCCTGCTTTTGCTTACATATGAGTGTGAAGAGTAACTGGGATCCCTTCAAAGTCCAACACTTTCTTTATTGTTGCTAACATTGGAGTTAGAATAGTAAATCTGACCCTTCATAGCCCAACACATTCTCTATTTTTGTTTAATTTGGATTTTTAATATTTTTTTAATTTAATCACATTTTAAATTATTCATAAAAATGTAGACTTTGTAACTTTTGGGATGATCTATCAAGTGGGAGCCAAGAATAAGGAGGTGTCCCACCACGAGATTTCCCCAAGCACTCACCCATAGGGATTTTAGATATGACTACAGTCCAGCCTGCTGGACAGAATGACATCAAATTTGGCAGAGAGGTAGCCAATGGTCCAGCAAGAGCACTTTTTGTAATTTCTCTCGGTGCACTGCTGGTAGGCGGATTGGGCCCCCTTGCATTCTGAGGGCCACAGGAATAAAGAGGACTTCTTCCCCCAACCAGTAGTGCGTCCAAAGGTGCGTTTGCAGGGTGGTGGAGAAAGGGGGCTTGGCCCCCGATGCTCTCTCAGCAATCTACCTGTGTAGGTCTCACTGGAGGTAACAGGAGGGCTAGTTGGCCCTCAAGTACCCTAAAGCGCCAAGGAGACTCCATTCCCAACTACTAGTGTGCCAGGACGCATTTTTGCAGTGGTAGAGAGTAGGGGCGTGGCCACCGAAAACCTCTCATTAAATTCACTGTGCAGGACTTGCTAGAGGTAACTGGGGGTAGTTGGCCCCCAAGAATCGTCAATAGCCAAGGGGACTTCAGCCTTCTAATAGTAGAGCCCCAGGAGCCGTGTTTGCAGAGTAATGGAGAAAGGGGGCATGGCCTCCCAACAGGTGTCAGGTTTCCTGCTACGTGGGACTCATTGGAGGTAATAGAAGGGATAGTTGGCCCCCAAGGGTGTCCCCAGCTATGCACTGCCTCACATATTACATCACTCATGATATGGTCAGTGACATCATTCATGACATCACTGATGACATGATCCACAGAGTCGCTGTCACACCCACTCACACTCCACTATAACATGTCATACACCAATTCCAACTTCCACACTAGCATTCTCAAAACCATTGGCATACCCATACCAATACTTACACACTCATTCCTAAATCTACACACACATCCACCCAGTCACTCATACAGCCACTCATATACCAATTCACCCACTAAAACAACCACAGATATATCCACTCATACACCCATACAGCCACTCACACCCTGTCAGTCACCCATAGAGGTAGTCACACACCTACTCACCAATAGAGTCAATCACATAGCCACTTACTCACCTATACAGTTATACACCTACCCACACATTAATTCATACAAATATTAACACATACTCACTCACCTATACAGCCACTGACATCTGCTTCGCTTCATCGAATCAAGAGGAACCATGAGAGCCTGGGACTGTCATGAGTTTTCCTATGGAATAAAAGAGAAGCATAATTTGACTGGCAATTGCCATTTTGAAGGCCCACTGAGGGTAACAAAAATGAATGGGAATTTCGTTTTTACATGGATCCTACTTAAGGAATCAATTTGAGGCAAAGGTACCACATTCTTCAGCATGCAACACAAGTTGGTTATATTGAGAAAGCCCACTGGAGGGCAATATATTAGTCATGCAAGGAGCACCACTGTTTCTTCATTACTGTGTACTAACAAGCATGGCTGTGATCAAGGAGCTGGAGCTCTGAAACATGTAAGGCAGAGGAATGACTAAAAAATGCAAGGATGCTGTTTATGTCTGACATAAAGAATTCTTGTTTTTCATCTTTTGTGAAGTGTGTTTTCAACCAGGGACAATTTGTTGAGAATACATATATAAATATATATCTGAATTGAACGCATGAAAAAAATATAAACATTTGCACAAAGAAAAACAGGAGTCCATTGCCGTTTCTGTTTCCGAGGGGTTTGGAAGCTGTGGAATTGGTAGTTGTGGAGATATATATATATCTCCACAACTACCAATTTCTGTTGTTCTGCTGTGGAATTGGTAGTTGTGGAGATATATATATCTATATATCTCCACAACTACCAATTTCACAGCTTCCAAACCCCTTGGAAACAGAAACGGCAATGGACTCCTGTTGTAATGCCTTGCGTTGTAAAAACTGCGTTGTAATGGCTTGTGGAGTAAAAGCATGCGTTGTGATGTCATACATCCATATATAATATATATATATACACACATATATATATATATATATATATATATATTCACTGAAAAAACCATAGGTTATAGACCATATATAGTTAGGAATTAGCATTTACAAAACCTTGAAAATTCACTGAAAAAACCATAGGTTATAGACCATATATAGTTAGGAATTAGCATTTAGAAAACCTTATTTTACTCACACAAAACCATTGAAATTCCATATATAGTTAGTTGCACTAACTATATATCGCGCACCCGCAATCCACTGCTGATGATGTCACATATTACATCATTCATGACATGGTCAGTGACATCACTGATGACATCACTGATGACATCTCAAATGACATCACTGATGACATCATCTAGTGTCTGTGTGTTTTTGTAAAGTTTAAATACGTTTTACATATTGAAGAATGACTGGATGTATGGAAGACTGAGTGTGTGTGTGGCTGGCTGGGAGGTGTGTGACTCTGTGCATATCAATGTGTACTTGTATCAGTGATTGTATAAGAGAGTAAGTATGTGTTAGTATATGTGTGAAAAGTATGGTGTTCTGTGTTTAACTATAGATGAGGAAATCGAAGTGTGATTGATTCTTCACAGGACTGACTAGGTGTATGAGTGCATATGATAGTGTTCTAATAATAACTGACTGTATGTATGAGTAATTGTATGGGTGAATGAGTGAATGTGTGTGTAGACGTACGAATCAGTGAGTGCGTATGTAGTAACTGGTATTGGTGTGTCATGATGTCATCAGTGATGTCATTTGAGATGTCATCAGTGATGTCATTTCAGATGTCATTAGTGATGTCATCAGTGATGTCACTGAAGTATGGTGTTCTGTGTTTAACTGTATAGATGAAGAAATGGAAGTGTGATTGATTCTTTACAGGACTGACTTGGTGTGTGAGTAACTCCATGGATGAGTGGCAGTGTGTGACTGTCTGCATAGGTGTATGAGTGCATATGATAGTGTTGTAATAATAAGTGACTGTATGTATGAGTCATTGTATGGGTGAATGAGTGAATGTGTGTGTAGACGTAGGAATCAGTGAGTGCGTATGTAGTAACTGGTATTGGTGTGTCATGATGTCATCAGTGATGTCATTTGAGATGTCATCAGTGATGTCATTTCAGATGTCATTAGTGATGTCATCAGTGATGTCACTGAAGTATGGTGTTCTGTGTTTAACTGTATAGATGAAGAAATGGAAGTGTGATTGATTCTTTACAGGACTGACTTGGTGTGTGAGTAACTCCATGGATGAGTGGCAGTGTGTGACTGTC
Source organism: Lissotriton helveticus (assembly GCF_964261635.1). NCBI lineage: Eukaryota > Metazoa > Chordata > Amphibia > Caudata > Salamandridae > Lissotriton > Lissotriton helveticus. The sequence continues at coordinate 668,410,665 of NC_136063.1, forward strand.
TGCATAGGTGTATGAGTGCATATGATAGTGTTGTAATAATAAGTGACTGTATGTATGAGTCATTGTATGGGTGAATGAGTGAATGTGTGTGTAGACGTAGGAATCAGTGAGTGCGTATGTAGTAACTGGTATTGGTGTGTCATGATGTCATCAGTGATGTCATTTGAGATGTCATCAGTGATGTCATCAGTGATGTCATTTGAGATGTCATCAGTGATGTCATCAGTGATGTCACTGACCATGTCATGAATGATGTAATATGTGACATCATCAGCAGTGGATTGCAGGTGCGCGATATATAGTTAGTGCAACTAACTATATATGGAATTTCAATGGTTTTGTGTGAGTAAAATAAGGTTTTCTAAATGCTAATTCCTAACTATTTATGGTCTATAACCTATGGTTTTTTCAGTGAATTTCATTGGTTTTTTAACAGCTAATATCTGTAGCTGTAAAATGTATTCTTCTTTAAATCCAAAAATATATTTTATATGTTTATGAATAATTTTTTTTAAAAATATTTTTTTTTCTTCGTTCCCGCTTCGCGAATCGGGAAGCTTCCCGTTAGCTGACCTTGATGCCGCGAAATAGACCGCGAGCCGGTAAACGTTTCTTTACCGCAAGTGCCGCGTTAGAAAACAACATCGTGACGCCTCCCGTCCGCATGACGTTTCACGTTGTCGCGTGATACGTCATATGACGTGCTACGTTAGCGAACTGGTACGCGAAGCGAGTCGCAAAGCGCAGGTTTCTGGAAGCAAACCGGGAGGCCCTGCAAAGCGCTTAACGTAAACACAGCAAGTCATGTGACTTGGTAATAACACTTTTCATTGGTTCATTTCACTTTTGGTTTCCTAATGATGTAAGACTAGGTCATATAATCTAAAATGAACACTTTTCATTGGTTGAGAACTCTTGTTTTTCCCAAATGATGAAAATCCCTCCTTCTTTCCTCACTCTGACTTTCATCATTGTGAGAGAAAGACCCTTTGTGATCACTGAGTAATGGCTTCTTTAGTAGCTTCAGCTGGTGCTTCCCCGCCACCTCCACCACATCCAAGGAAGAGTGGACCACCTGCTCAAGTTATAATTCAGCAAGAAGAGGAAGAAGAGGAAGACGAGGAAGAGCAGGAAGAGAGGCAGTTTTTGCCTGAGGAACCCAGGACGTCTCACCGGAAAGAAAACTTCATTTGGCAATTTTTTAAAATTCCCAAAGGTCAGAAAAAAGTAAATGCAAGATACGTAACTTGCCTTATATGTCAAGATAGACTGTCCAGAGGAACCGAGAAAAAATACAGTTTCGGAAACTACACAATGCATCGCCATATGACTAGGTGGCATCCTAACAACTACAGTGCTGCACAGTTTCGGAACGACCTAGATAATCTCCCTATTATGGCCAGAAGATCTGTTGTACCGGAAGTAACGGGACCAGAGGGCAGGGAGATGGTGCCAAATATACAAATGAGATTTGGTGAAGTAAAACACATCTGCGTATTTTGCGATGGATTCATTTGCTACCGAGAAAGAAGCATCACTCTGATCAACAGAGCTATTGACTATCATATGCAAGTTTGTACGAAACGCCCAAAATAATAAATACTTTTTTTTTGTTTTGTTGCTCCTGTTGAGCCCTTTACAATGAATCGTTTTCATTGCCCCCTCCAAGAAAAACCCCAAAAAATATAAAACTGTTCAGAAAAATTCAAAAAAAGTAAAAAAATGTTCTGAAAAATAATTAAAAAAAAATAAAACAACAAAAACAATAAAAAAAAAGTTCTTTTCAGAACTACCTCCCCGTTATTAAAAAATTGGTACAATATTTGGAACTGTGCCAACCTCTATTTCTCTTAGTTCGCTTCCCAGTTCGCTCGCCGGTACGCGAACCGGAAGCGAACTAAAAACAGTAAGTATAAGGGAAGGAAACAGACACTTATGTTAAAAGAAAGACAGCTATAGGGGAGTAAACTAGAGATACTATTACTCGTAATCCACTGCTGATGATGTCACATATTACATCATTCATGACATGCTCAGTGACATCATCAGCAGAGGATTGCGGGTTTTTTGGCAACGTGCCTTATCCACGGTTTAATAACGCTGCCTTTTGCTTTATATAAGTTTTCAAATTGTATGAAATATATACCAATAGGTCGTTATGAACCTTTAGGTAGTGCTTTTCTTCATGAGGTCTGGTCGCTTCCATACACATACAGATGTTTCAAAGATGATCAAGAAGTTTATCTGAATGGAGAGGAATGCACTGAGACGCCAGATCATTCACTAATGTGTAGGCACATACAGTTACACGGTTCATGCAACAAACACCGACCAAATATGGCTTGCGTGTTGCAAGGCACGCCAGTTCCTGCTATCATCCCCACGTTCAAGTTGTTGGAAAATGGTAGTTATTTGATGCTCAATAATGAAGATTGTTCTGAGTTAATTAAAAGTATTCCTTTTATCGTAACAGTAAGTGAACGGGTTATTTGCTGCAGAAATGTTCTATTTCCACCCACACATGAACATAGGGAGTTTTCAATCTGGCCACAAATACCAACCTTGGGAGAGATTTCAACGGCATGGCAAGAATAAGAGCTCTTTTGTCTCAGAGAGAGGTGGCCTTGAGTTCGGCCCGTGAAACTTTCGTGCTTCACATAGCGAACACCCGTACAGAGGTGCAGACCCTTTTCAATTCAGATTTGCCTTTCAATTTCAGCAAGATGGTTCGGACTATCTTTAACGCATCCTCCACAAAGGCCCTGGCGCACTTTTTTAAAGTTGTTACCAGTGGTCTCGTGACTTCATTTGAGAAAATCTTTGGAGTCATCCCTGCTTTCTTTCATTCTATTTTCTCCACTCTGCTTCGTGGATTGGCATTTTTACTTGCATTACCAGCGGACGCTCTTGTGCTTTTTTACATTTTTAAATATGGATGTCCCTCCTATGCAACCTCCCACCCTGCAGCTGCTGACACTGTTCCGCAATCGCATGCTAGAATATTATGGCACAATGCCGTTGGCGATATTAAGCACGGCATATGGATTATCTTTTCGATTCTCCTACTTCACCTGTGTCCAGCCTGTATTTCACTGCCTGACCTGTGATTTCGATTGGGCCATTGATTTGTGTCTCTGCGGACCGGTTTCTCCTGACGTCGACTTTAATCAGCTGATGACTCCTATCATTACTCACGAGTTGGTTTGTCCTGGCGAAAGGATTATGGCTGTGGCATTGATGCATGGACTAATTGGTCCCTGGAATTTACTGGCGGCAGCACAGTCTTTCTTGGAACAGAGCTTTCTTGAAAACCCACCGAGCTGTCCTCTGATGGTGATAGAGGATCCGGTGCTGGGAGAGCACGTATGTTCTTTTCCGCTTTTAAATTGGATGGCTGAACTGTTTTCGGATGAAGACGGTGACTTCCTATTGGAGGCTGTTGCAGCTTATTTTGCATACACAGTTATGTCATAGACCTTTTTCATGTTTGATATGCTGAGTACTAGCATTTCATTGACAATTCATTGACTTATTTGTCAAGTTTTTATTTTTTACCTTGCCTATTGGCTTAAGACTCGATAAAGTACTTGGCTGTTTTATTTTTCTTTAGCATTAAATTTTCCTAGTTTTTAATGCTTTACCTTGCGGACCGTCCACATATAAACTTGCAATCTGCTCTCATGAGATGGCACTTCTATTATCTTATTCAGTTCGTTTCCGGATCATGGGGAGGTGTCATCTAGGTCCTGGATATCTTTACACCGTGTTAAGTTAGCATGGGCTCATTACCGGTTTAAACGCCATTTTTCCTTTTTTGCAACTTCTGCACACGACACTTAGTTGTTGCTTTAGCTTTCCACCTAGTAGTTCATCGTGGTTTACATGAGAATAATATGTTATTGCTCTACTATCTGCTTTGCTTGTTAAACTATATCTGTACAGCGAGTGCTAAAGTTTCAAGAACAACACGATACAGAATTGTTATGAGGTCTGATCTCCACGACTTCATACTCATAACATAAGTGCAACTTCTGCCAATTCTGGGCATGAGGCGGGTTTTATATTGCTTTGCCGAACACACATACACAACAGTTGATGCGGTTCACATGAAGAGAGAGCTGGTGTATGCTGATGTGATTCCTTCAAATCTAAGACACTAAAGTATGGGCACGCCCTAAACCAACACAAAGAGACCTTCTTAGCAAATAATATAATATGTGTATTAGGGAGGGTGAGATATAAGCAGCCGCGGGCCGTGGAGGGAGTTACGGTGAGGCAGGGAGGCGGGGAGGGGGAGAAGCAGGGTGGAGCCCTCTCTACCCTGCCCCTCCCCCTCCCCGCCTCCCTGCCCCACCGTAACTCCCTCCACGGCCCGCGGCTGCTTATAAGTGTTGCTAACTCTTATTCATTTACAGCATGTTAACATACTGTCACCATTCGCTTTTTATGTACTAGTAACTATGCTGGTAATTTTGCTACTGATAATATGTGTACTTGTATTCTCCACCCTGCTTCTCCCCCTCCCCGCCTCCCTGCCTCACCGTAACTCCCTCCACGGCCCGCGGCTGCTTATAAGTGTTGCTAACTCTTATTCATTTACAGCATGTTAACATACTATCACCATTCGCTTTTTATGTACTAGTAACTATGCTGGTAATTTTGCTACTGATAATATGTGTACTTGTATTATCTAAGATACTACGCCTGAGAAGACGGCATTAGTAAATAAACATTTCAAATACACATGTGTTCTTCTTAACTCCATGTTCTGGTTTCTAAGAAATATATAACGACCGACTGTTCATGAGTTCCACATATCCTGAGGTACTATAAGTTCATATTCTGGATTGTCTAAACATTGAGAGTTTGTTATATCCAATGTGACACTGTACCTAGCTTGCTAAGGAGTTTTTGATTACTAACGTGAGTTTTGGGACACCCTAATTCGCCGAGGTTCCAATCCTCTGTCCACAGTTCTGTGTGAGAACAGAAACCCTGCGACAGGGGCACCCCCGACCCTTGCTGGAGCTTCATCACACTTGCGATACAACTCCAGCAATGCGCCACCTTTACGGCACAGATACATCACGCATCTGTGCTGTTTTTGCCCCATGATGCGCCGCATTGTAAATGCAGCACACCATAGGTGACGGAACAGCGGCACAGAATGACTAACACATCCCTGGTGATGCGCCAGTCATCATAAATGTATCCCTATGCTTCTTATCTTGTTAGAGATGAACCGCCATATGTATCATCAAAGTTTTTTGCATTTCCTAAATAGCGAAGTTTAAGGAATAAATAGCGATTCTTTACCATTCCTAGTTTGCGATTAGCTATTTGCTAATTACAAATTACCCATTCATTTCCTTCATTTCCATAGGGCGGTTGGACTCACTTTTAGCTCGAACGGCTGAATGGATTTCCACGAAACTTGGCAAAATTGTAGGGACTGGTAGCCCGATGTGCCTTTGCTATGTCTCAAGATATATGCTCCAGTGGTTTTTACGAAAATTTACTTTGAAAAATATATATTGGGCTACATTGGCCTATATATATGTTGGAGCCCAAATGTAGCCCAATGTAGCCAATGAAGCCCAATGTAGCCCAATGTAGCCCAAAGATGGCCGCCAGACACACAAAAAAACAAATGTAGCCCAAATATCAGCCAGATGTAGCCCAACTATAGCCCAGTGACAGAATGACCAATCAGCTTCGCAAACCTCCGTTACGCGAAGCGGAGCGCTGTTACAGATATATATCTTTTTTTGAACGTTAATTTCTCAAAATCCACTGGAGCACATATATTGAGACCTAGCAAAGGCACATCGGGCTACCAGTCCCTAATATTTTGCCAAGTTTCGTGCAAATCCATTCAGCCGTTCGATTATTATTATTATTATTTTTTTTGCCCCGCGGGGCCCTTTTAAAACCTCCACATCAAACCTAGGGGGTCAGCGAGGATCTACTATGCCCCCTTATGGTTATTTCCCCCTTTGTTTTGGCCTCCTCTTGTCTCTCGATCCTACCGAGAGACAAGATGGCGGCCGCTACCGACTTTTTGGAATGTTGACAGATGCCAGAGATCCAATCAGCTTCGCTTCACAAAGCTCCGTTGCGCGAAAAGTACGCGTCCTGGGACGCTGCCCGGTCCGCTGTTACAGATATATATCTTTTTTTAAACGTTAATTTCTCAAAATCCACTGGAGCACATATATTGAGACCTACAAAAGGCACATCGGGCTACCAGTCCCTACAATTTTGCCAAGTTTCGTGCAAATCCATTCAGCCGTTCGGGCTAAAAGTGAGGCCAACCGCCCTATGGAAAACTCAATGTTAAAAACACGTTTTGGGACCCCCCTTTTTTCTCGGCCCCCCTTGACGAACCCCCCCCAAATTTTCAAGGGCTGCTCAGAAACAAAATGTGCCATTTTCCTGAAAATTTCAGCCAATTCCGTCCACAAACGCCAAAGTTATTAGACATAGAATTTTCAAAAATCCCATAGAGAAAAAATCCTAACTATATATACCTACTGGCGACCGCCAGTAGGTAATATATATATATATATATATATATATATATATACATATATATATATATATATATATATATATATATATATTATATATGGATGTATGACATCACAACGCATGCTTTTACTCCACAAGCCATTACAACGCAGTTTTTACAACGCAAGTCGTTACAACGACTTGCTTTGGGGGGCGCTGGATAGTGGAAGAGTTTAATTTTCTATTCCAACTCCAGTGCCCGTGGATAGTAAGGAAGGTGTTGGATAGAAAATTAAACTATTCCCTATCCTACAGTGCCCTCCGGCGCAAGTCGTTGTAACAATTGCTTTGTAATAGCTGCGTCGTAATGGTAGTGCGGAGTAAAAGTTGTGTTGTAAAGGATGTTCCCCATTATATATATATATATATATATTTATTTTTTTCCACAAAAAGAGCAATTATACTCGCACTCCACCAGGAAATTGATTTATAGCAGTTTTATTTATGTGCCATTACAGCACACAGCTTTACCTACGCGTTTCGATCTTAAGATCTTGATCACGGTTACAAACATTTGCCCATTGTTTGTTTCTATCTTTATACCAGTCAATCATAGTTACCTTGTTATGAGGCTAGTAGTTACTGTTTGCATTTTATACATTTAACTGTTTTCAGAAACGTGGCACATTTCATTTGCATATTTACAATGTATTCTCTGGTATGAAGATCAACATATGTTTTTAAGTCTTTTTCATGCAAGTAATACAGTCACAAAAATCGCGGAGTTGTAGTGCATAGTCTCTAAGTGAGTCTAATTTATACACATTTTTTACCTGCATTAATGGACCAATTACCTATCAATGCTGCTATTTTACGCATTGCATTATTTGCGAAGCACATAAATATATCTCGGGACTCAGTGCCCTATTTATGTTAAAGACTACATTTTATATAATTGACTATTGATTATTCTTCTGACCAGATTGTTTAAAAATATATTTTGACTTATTAAAGGTGCACATAAAGTTCTTCATCCCCATTTAATCCACCAGGATTCTCTGTTTTAAATCGAATGATTAGCCTCGATTCCAGGCGACGTAAAGTCACTGTTACTAGTCCACTGTATGTAATGTCCTTCCATGTCTTTTTTTCTTTTTCTTGGGTTAGCATGTGTTTTGCCATTGCATAGCTTTGATCGTGATTCTCTATTGCACGGATATGCTCCAATATTCTTTTATGTAGAGGGCAGATGGTACTTCCGATGTATCTTTGGCCACAGAAACATTGTAACAAATATACCACATGTGTGGTTTTACAAGTGATGGTACTTTCCACCTTGAACATTTTTCCATTTGGGTCCTTTATTTTGGATAGATTTCGTCCCACTTGACAGGCCTTACATTGGCTGCATTTTGTAAAGCCATTCCGTCTTCCATCTACCCAATTTTTTTCTTTTTTTCTTTTCTTCAAAATGGCTATTGACCAGTTTGTCCGATAATGAGGGAGCTTTTCTAAATGTCATCTGTGGAAAGTTAGTTCTTTTCCTATGTCTGGATCTTTTTGTAACACATGCCAATACTTTTTTTAAGTTTTCCGTATTCTGTGGCTCTCTTTTGTATATGTTAGTATCATTCTGATAGGTTAATTTGTGGTTAATTCATTATCTTTTTCTTTCTCTTTTTTCGGAATCAATGTTTCAAGTCTGCTTTTTTCTCTTGCTCTCCTTTCACCTCGTTCAATATCATGTTGTTTATATCCCCTTTTCCTGAATCTGGCAGCAGTATCTTTGAATTTTTTGTTCATTTCACCTTGATTAGAGCAATTTCTCTTCATCCTGATAAATTCACCATAGGGTATATTTCTTTTTAGTGCCTCAGGATGAAAACTTTGGCCATGAAGTATGCTGTTCGTGGCAGTTGTTCTTCTGTGGACCGTTGTTTCTAGTTGACCATTCTCAACATATACCTTGGTATCCAAGAATACTATTACACTGGTGCTTATGTTGTGTGTGAACTTCAATCCTACCTCGTTGTTGTTTAGGATCTTTAAGTACTCCAGGAATTCTTTGTTCGATCCATTCCATATTATGAATGGGTCGTCTATAAATCGTAGCCAGAGAATTACTCTGGCTACGTGTTGGTCATTTCCTTCCCTCCAAGCTATCATTTTCTCCCACCAACCCATCACTAGGTTGGCGTAGCTTGGAGAGAAGGAAACTCCCATTGCTGTCCCACACAATTGAGTGTAATGTGCCTTGTTCAAAAGAAAAACGTTATTGTTGAGGCACATTTCTACCATTTCAGCAATCATCTTACAATGTTTCAATTGCTCTATCGGTTTTTGCTTTAAGAAATATTCTATTGCTTTCAGTCCAAGGTTGTGATCTATTGAGGTGTAGAGAGAGACTACATCGATGGTCACCAGCCGGTAACCATCCATCCATTCTATATTCATCAAATGTCTTAGAAAATCCCCGGTATCCATTATGTACGAGGGTAGGGTCGGCACAATTGGGGCTAAAAAATTATCTACATAGTTTGCAACATTTTCATATAGAGAGCCACACCTAGAAATAATTGGTCTCCCTGGAGGTTTGTTCAGTGTCTTATGAACTTTCGGGAGAAAGTAAATTGTTAGAGTGGTCGGAGTTTGATTGTTGAGGAACTGGGCTTCATTTTCACTTAATTGATTTGAATCTTGCCATTTTTTCAGACGTTTTTCTAGGTCCGTTATCATTTCGTTGATTGGATTTTTATTCAACTTTTTGTAATTATTGGTATCACTTAATTGTCGCATAGCTTCCTTCATATAGTCTTCCCTGTTTTGGATTACTATATTTCCGCCTTTATCGGCCGGTTTAATTTCCAGATTGTCATTTGACATTAATGATTCCAATGCATTACGTTCCTCTACCGTCAGATTTTCTTTCTTCTTTATTTTAATGTTACTCAATTTGTCCAATTCTTCATTCACCAGATCATAGAAAAGGTCTATTTTATTCCCTGGATGTTATATTGGACAAAATTTTGACTGTTTCTTGAAATTTGTCCTAGGGTGGCCACTAGTTTCATGTCCCATTTCGGTTACGATTTGAGTATCTGAGATGCTGTTTTCATTTGTTTCATGTACCAGTCCATGAGCTGTTCTTAGTGCTGGTATGTCCTGTATACTCAATGCTTGATTCCCATCACTATTGGTGTTAGTTATATTTGGTTCATTGTTCTGTCTCCCTTGTTTCTTGAAGAACATTGATAATTTAATCTTTCTCACGTACTTGTAGAGGTCTATCTTGGTTTCCACTAAATCCCAGTGTTTTTCGGGACAAAATGTCAGTCCTTTGTTTAAAAGTGTTTCTTCCGCTCTCGTTAGTACATGTTTCGACAAATTAATTATCAAGTAAGGTTCTTTTTCTTCAGGATTATTCAAGCATTCGTTACTGTGTTTCTCAGGTTGTATCCCTTGTTTTTTCCTTTGGCTTCGTCTGGTTTTGCGTTTTGTTCTCCTGATGTTTGTAATCCACTTCCTCTTCCCCGTCCTCTCGAGAAGCCCCTGCCTCTGGCTCTGCCTCTTCCCTTCGGTAATTGCTGGTCGAAGTATACTAATTGCATTTCCTCTAAAAAAGAAGGTTTTTGTTCTTGTGGTATTGATTCTTCATTGTCACTAAAGTCTGTATCTGACTCACTTGGGGTGATATTCAATGATGGAATAAGAGGCTTTTTATTAGCCTTAAGCTGTTGTTTCAGATTTGTGAAGCGTTTCGCAAATGTGAGGATTGTTCCTGAGGCATAATCATGCTGATCTCTTTTATATTTTCTTTCTTTTCTCTCTTCTACTTCTTTCTCGTGTTTATCTAAAATTGTTTCCATTGTTTTGCGTAATTTCTTTGCTTCCTCATCTTTGTTGATTTCCTGTATTTTCTATTTCTTCCACCTTTTTCTTTATTTCATCAATATCTATTTTAGCGTGCTTGACGATAATCATCATCATGTTGTAGGAGCACTGCATGTTATTGTTCCCCCAGTCGATGAGCATTTCAGGTCTTGCATCAGGATGGTTTGGGAGAGTAAATATTCTTAATCCCCTTGGGACCATTTTTTGTTCTAAATATTTCTCCATTGTAAGAATCTCCCAACTTTTTGTTATATCTTTTTTTAGAAGTCTTTCCAGCTGGAGAAATAATTGTTTTAATGTGGTTTCTCCTTTAGTGCTTGATGCCTCCACATTGTTTTTCTCAGTTTCATTTGACATTGTTTTTTGAAACATTGCCTCCGCTTTCTGTGCCCGTTTTAAAGCTCTTTCCTCCATATTTTTATGCAAACCTTTATGCAAACCTTTATCCACGTTTTCTCCAAGTTATCAATAAGTAACTTTGCTCAAAACAAACGCTGTTTATTCTGGGATTAGAACTTCACAGATTGCCCCGCTGTTCCTGGTGAGTTTAAATGTACAAATGAGCAGACACGCGATAGATTAAATCGTGTTGCTATCGCTTTTACTGCCTCAACGCCTTGCTGCGACTTTAGTGTGAGAAGGTTCAATATTTTCGGCACATTAAATCATTGCGCTCTTACCTCGTTGTCAGGTATGCGCTCCACTTCGTCCTTTGTGCCTCCGTTATCGGTTTGAAGCAGTCTCAACACTTTCTTCAGTCAGAACGCTGCCATTTCCAAACGGTATGCTTTCTTTCCTTCATATCCGCGGGTTCCGTACTCACGCAGCCGCGTTTTCCGAAAAGTTTCGCGGTTGATGTTCAAGCGTCGCAGACGGCAGTATGCCGAAGATTCGTCGGGTGCACTTCGTTATTTACAATTTCTTCACCAAGTTAATCCCGTTACCGAGGGCACTCCTTTAAACAGCCGGTGCGAGTTTCAGGGACGGGCTTTCCCTGCTGTTAATTTTCCACCAAAAGAGCAATTATACTCGCACTCCACCAGGAAATTGATTTATAGCAGGTTTATTTATGTGCCATTACAGCACACAGCTTTACCTACGCGTTTCGATCTTACGATCTTGATCACGGTTACAAACATTTGTCCATTGTTTGTTTCTATCTTTATACCAGTCAATCATAGTTACCTTGTTATGACAACAAGGTTGTCTGTTCAAGTTTTTCAAATCGTTCACAACTTGTTCCTGAAAGCTGTCTATTGTGTCTTTTAACATAATGGGGTAGAAAGTAGATGGTGGCTTGAAAGGTGTATGTTCTATTGATTGAATGTTAACTGGTAACATTGTTGTTTCTTGATTTGCATAAGAAATATCTCCTTCATCCAGTAGATCTTGTAATACAGTCTCTAATTGATTGACTGCTTCATTATTAACTCGGCCTGTTTCCCCATGTAATTGAATATTAGAGTTGTCATTACTTCCTGGCCGGACTACAGTTTTGACCAGTTAGTTTGTCTAAAGTACTTTTGTAATTTTAGCTTCCGCACACTTTTGTAAATGTCAACTCTTGTAGTGGCGTAGTTGAAGGAACTCTCAGGCCAATAAGAGAGTGACAACAGCACCAGGAAGAGGAAGAAGCAGAGAGTGGGGGACGGGTAGAGATGGGCACAATGGCACAACTGCACAATCAAGTACAGCACAAGTATAGACAAACAATGGGCAAAATGAAACACACCAACAAAGAGCATAAGTCATACAACCCGCCACCATGAAACCACTGTATGGGCATAGAAGTGAAAACCACGCTGCATTCATACAGGATGTGTAAAAAGGCTGGTCATGGGTGTTGTGGGATGTCTGCGACCATGGTCATCATGGACGAGATGCCCAGCACGTGGCACATGGGCGGGTTCACTATGTGTTACATTGCCATACAGCTGTTCCTCCCTCTCACAAGCCCCCACAGATTTGTACGGTGCGCTGTTGTATCCCTTCCACTCATACGGCACAGCATTGTAATGCCAATTCTGGCATGTCCTGTGGCATTACAGCTACACCATGACAGTGCTGTTTGGTAGTGGTGTATCCCACTTTACAACATCATCTGCTGTGGACCTTATGGCGGGCCACACCAATACACAGAGACACACTTACCACACTTCCTGCACACGGACATGTCCGAGACACCCAGTTTCCCTTGCCTGATAGGCACACCCCTGCACTGATCTGTGAACGCCGGACCAGCACACGTCTGTTGTACATGCAGGAGGGTGCCTGCATAGCTACATGTCCAGGGTTTCTGCCAACACTGAGGTGACATGGTAACGTCCGCTGAAGACAGTACACTGTGTTGTTGCAGGGCCCGTGCCCATCATGCTAACACAATGACCACATGGACACACTTGCTCAGATGCGGGTTTGGGGGGCATTGGCGGTCCCGGGATTGTTGCGATGAGTCTTGTTGCCCTCATGGGTATCCTTGTATCATGATCATTGATTCTATGGCACCTGTGGGTGTTCTGGTGTCACTCTTGGCTGCGTTTCATTTCATGTTGCAGGTAGTCATCCTGCTTAACACCAGCAGAAAGCAGGTGTAAAATCCCTGGTGGTAACGTGGTTTATTGCCGGAATTTCTTTCTCATTGCAAATGTTGTGAAAGTTGTGATGTGATTTTTTCGTGTGCAGAACAATATACGAACTGGGCAGGGTATCCCGTCAAGATCCAGCACCTGACCCACTATTCCTAATTAATATACAATACAATGACATTTCTTCATTGATTTTGTATGTACACTGTTAGTGCAGACACTACCTCAGTGCAATTCAATACAGGATTTTAGTATTTAGAATAAATCGCAAAGCTGCACCTCGTGTCTTTTTGCACGGGAACGGCTATGGCATTCTCATTTCATATTGCAGGTTGTCATCCTGCTTAACACCAGCAGAAAGCAGGTGTAAAATCCCTGGTGGTAACGTGGTTTATCACCGGAATTTCTTTCGCATTGCATTGCAAATGTTGTGAAAGTCAATACAGGATTTTAGTATTTAGAATAAATCGCACAGCTGCACCTCGTGTCTTTTTGCAAGGGAACAACCACGGCATTTCATTATCAGCACTTTAATGCAACTAAAGTTGAGATAAATCTAACACAGTATTCAGTAGTTGTTGCAAACTGCAGAGATAACCAGTATTCCTGCGATAAGTGCCCTACAATTTAACACCATGGTGGATACCAGCAAATAACAGTAATAGGATGAAGAAAGAGTCCCACAGCAGTTAAGAAAACAACTAAAAAGGTTAATACATTTATTTTTTGTCAAACTTTATTTTTTTTAAAACATATATAAACCATACACTATTTTCAAATTCTTTTTTTTTTAAATAATATATATATGTAAAAAATAAACCAATAAACAAAATTTAACAAAAATAATAGAAAACAACAAGGTGGAGGACTCCTGTGGGGACCATGGATGTCGAGGACAGAGCCTGGAAAATAAAACACAAAATAAGGACGTGTGTAATGCGCATATCAAAGGACTGAGAGAGAGAAACAGAGAAGGAAAAACAAGCTAGAGAGAAAAAGAGAGAGAAGGAAAGAAAGGGAGTGAGAAAGGGAAAAGGGAGAGAGAGACAGAAGGAAAGGAATGAAGAGAGAGAGTGAAGAGAGGGAAGTGAAAGAGAGAGAGAGAGAGAGACTGTCGCCTCTGTGTATCCATGAGCAAATAATTACCTGGTGCCAGCGGAGTGTGCAGCAGTGGGTGGACTCCATGTGCCAGTCAAAACCCCACCGATCTCAGAAGTGTTGCTGAGTCCTGAGTCATGAGACCACATCAGATTCTGTATGGATCTTACATATGTCGCTGAGACCTGAATGGCGGAGACCACATCAGCTTCTTCGCAGATCTGACAGACGTCGCAGAGTCCTGAATGTTGGAGACCACATTCGCTTTTCCACGGCCCGGTAAGATCTCACACATGTCGCTGAGTCCTGAGACGTCAATGGCAGAGACTACGTCAGGGTTTTGTGCCGCTAAGCCTGTGGAATTCAAGTCCATGCCACGTGGTGGTAGGCCCCTGATGGCCACATGATCTTGGGGTGGCACTAACCCTATGCATATGAAGTCCGCGCCAAGGGGATGGTAGGCTGCTGATGGCCATACAGCTGAGGGTGCGACTAACCTTTTGCGCAACTTTTCATGGACTCTTTATGGTTGAGACCCATGGAGCGTACGCCAGCCAGTCAGCACCGGCAATAAAGGATGTGACGTTGTCGATCTATTATATTCGGATGGTCACATGGCCTGTGACGCATGTGCCGGATGGGTGTGGTGTGTGTGCAAACATGCCCTCAGGGAGTGGCTGTGAGATGTTGAGAACTAGACCACTGAGCTGCATACCAACAGCGAGTACAGGTAGCTATGTGGGGCCAACGTTAGAACGTAATCGGAGTGGCGTGGCGTGGCATTCGACATAACAGGGCAGGGATAGCTACAATGACGTGGACGGCTCTGAGTTCTGTTTGTGTGAGTCCATCGCACGGGACGTAGCTGGTCCTCTGTGAGCCTGGGTGCGAACTGTTTATAACTCACACTACATAAGTATTGAAAAATCATTTTGTGATTCATTCCGTCAGCTGGCATCTGTCCAAGGCATTTGTGAAAACATATCAAAGTTCTTTCTGTGGTAAGTACCCCTTTGACGCTGCCTCTCCCCATATCAGCAGGTAACGCACCCTCTTCCTACATTACCAACATATCCCCAACAACCTTCTTGGGCCCGTAAGTGTCCCTGTGCAGTTGGGCAAAGAAGAATCTTAGTCATGTATATATTTACATATAAAAAAATGATTTAAAGTAAAAAACAACAAATAAGACTGAATGGAGTCTAATGCTGTGGTCACTGCCACGAAGTTGTGCTGACTGTCATTCAGGACTTAGGACACAGTTACAGATGTGGGATCGGCTTGTGTTAAAAAGGGTTAGAGGGACTACGTGTCGCCGGCCTTGCATATCGAAATATACCTCACTGATCAAAGGGAGTGTGGTGCTGTGGTCGGAGGCACTGACTTGGGGTGACTGCTATTCAGGACTCAGGACACAGTTACACATGTGGATTTGGCTTTTGTTAAAGAGTGTTAGTGGGACTACATGTCGCTGACCTTGCATATCGAAATATGCCTCACTAATGAAAGGGATCGGCTTTGTGTAAAAGGGGGTTAGAGGCACCAGAAGCATTGAAACTGTATGAGCCTGTGATGATGCTTGGTGTGGACGGGCCGCACTGGGAGCAATGTGTCTTGCCTACTGGACATGTGGAATCAGGACTCTCTCTGAATTGTGAGGGGTGCTGACCCTAGTGTAGGCCAGAGGTAGCGATGAGCAAGGGCCCACAGCCACGTGCATACGTTGGTGGCCCCACCGGCCTGCGTAGTGCAGGTTCAGTGGCGCAACGTGTTGCCGGCCTTCCATATGCAAATACTCCTCACTAATCGAAGGGAGTGTGGTGCTGTGGTCGCAGTCACAAAGTTCAAGACTCAGGACACAGTTACACATGTGAGATCAGCTTTTGTTAAAGAGTGCTAGTGGGACTACATGTCGCTGACCTTGCATAATGAAAGGGAGTCTGGTGCTGTGGTCGCTGCCATGGACTTGGTGTCACTGCTATAGAGGACTCAGGACACAGTTACACTTGTGGGATCGGCTTGTGTTGGACAGGGTAAGTGGACATAATATCGAATTTTTAATATCGAATGTCAGTAATATCAAAGTTAAAATATCGATATTGCCATAATATCGAGTCAAAGAATATCGATATCATAAATATTGTTTTTATTGTAAAGTAATACATATCGAAGTATATAATATTGATTTGGTAATATCGATTTATTTTTTGTGTTGTTAAAAATATCTAAAAAATATATATATATAGAATGTTTAAAATATTGATTTTGTAAATATCGAATTAGTTATTTTTGATTATTAATTCATAATTATATTAATTGTATTAACATATATGTAATAATTTTGCATAAAATGTATTTAAAGATATGTTTTAGGAGCGGGATTTTGGGTTATTAGGGGATAAGGGTGGGGAGTGTTTTAAAAATATTTATTTTTAAAATAGAAATACATTTTTAAATTTTATTGTCTAATTGTTTTAAATTTAGAAATCATTTTTCTAATTTCTAATTTTTATATTTAGAAATGTTATTTTAATTTTGGAATTTATAGTAATCTTTTAGGAGCAGGATGTTGGGTTATTAGGCGATAAGGGTGGGGAGTGTTTTAAAAAAGTTAGTTTTTAATTTTGAATTGAATTTTAAAATTGTAATTTCTAATTGTTTCAAATTTATAAAATATTTTTCTAATTTTTAATTTTTACATTTAGAAATGTTAATTTAATTTTTTAATTTATTGTTATTTTTAGGAGGGGGATGTTGGGTGATTAGGAGATAAGGGTGGGGAGTGTTTTAAAAATATTAGTTATTACATTTGTATTACATTTTTACATTTTAATTAGCAATTATTGAACATTTAGAAATAATTTTTCTCTTTTCGAATTTTTATATTTTGTAAATGTATTTTAATTTTGGAATTTTTAGCTATTTTTTAGTAGTGGGATGTTGGGTTGTTAGGGGATAAGGGTGGGGAGTGTTTTAAAAATATTAGTATTTAATGTTGCATTAAATGTAAAAATTAAAATTTCGAATTGTTTACAATTTAGAAAATATTTTTCCAGTTTCGAAATTTTAGTTTACTTTTTGAAATAGTACTTATGTTTTAGGAGTGTGATGTTGTGTTAGTAGGGGATAAGGTTCGGTATGGTTTGAAAAATATTTCTATTAATTTGTGCATTAAATTTCAAATTTCGTATTTCTAATTTGTTAAAGTTTTGAGTTTTTCTATTAAAAATTAAATTTGTTTAATTAGAATTTTTAACGAAAATGTGGAATTTATATGAATTTCTTAGGAGTGGGATGTTGGATTATTAGGGGTTAATATAGGGAGTTTTGTCAAATGTATATTGTGAAATTATAATTTTTAAAAAAATGTTAGTAATATTATAAAAATGTCTATTTTTTAAATTTGATTTTGTTTTCAACTAAATATGCTGTTTAGTGTCCTGTATCTTCAATCAATCAATCAGAGTACTTGTAAAGCGCGCTACTTACCCTGAGGGTCTCAAGGCGCTGAGGGAAGGGGTGCCGCTACTGCTCGAAGAGCCAGGTATTGAGGAGTTTTCTGAAGGCGAGTAGGTCTTGGGTCTGCCGTAGGTGGGAAGGGAGGGTGTTCGGGGTGTAGAAGTTGAGTCTGCTATTCAGGTAGGCTGGTCCGGCATTGTGGAGTGCTTTGTGTGTGTGGGTGAGGAGCTTGAAGGTGATCCTCTTGTCAACGTCGAGCCAGTGTAGGTCTCTCAGGTGGGGGGTGATGTGGCTGCGGCGGGGGACGTTGACGATCAGTTGGGCGGAGGCGTTTTGGATACGTTGTAGTCGTCATAGGTGTTTGGCTGGGATTGCTGGGTAGAGTGCGTTGCCGTAGTCCAGTCTGCTGCTGATGAGGGCCTGTGTCACCGTTCTTCTTTTTTCGGTCAGGATCTACTTGTAAATCCTGCGGAGCATGCGGAGGGTATTGTAGCAGGAGGAGGAGACAGCGTTGACCTGTTTAGACATGGAGAGGGATGAGTCGAGGATGAATCCTAGGTTGCGTGCATGGTCGGTGGATGTCGGTGCTTCTCCAAGTGTGGTCGGCTACCAGGAGTCGTCCCAGTCTGAGGGGGTGGGTCAGAGGATGAGTACCTCCGTCTTGTCCAAGTTTAGCTTCAGACGGATGTTCTGCACCCAGTCGGCGATGGCCTTCATTAACTCGTGGAGGTTGTTTTTAGTGGTCTGTGGGTCCTTGGTGAGGGAGAGGATGAGCTGGGTGTCATCAGCGTATGAGATGATATTGAGGTCGTGTTGGCGGGCCACATGTGCAAGGGGGGCCATGTAAATGTTGAACAGCATCGGGCTGAGGGATGAGCCCTGGGGGATGCCGCAAATGATGTTGGTGGCCTCAGATCAGAAGGGCTGGAGGCGGACGCTCTGGGTTCTGCGGGAGAGGAAGGACCTGGTCCAGTCCAGGGCCTTCTCTTGGATTCCGGCTTCTAGGAGGCGTGTCTTTAGAGTGCGATGGCAGACCATGTCGAAGGCGGCAGACAGGTCCAGGAGGATGAGGGCTGATCTTTCGCCGTTGTCTAGTTGGCGCCTGATGTCATCTGTGGCGGCGATGAGGGCTGTCTCGCTGCTGTGGTTTCATCTGAACCCGGACTGGGACGGGTCCAAGATCTTGTTGTCTTCCAGGTGGCGGGCCAGTTGCATGTTGACGATTTTCTCGATGACATTCGCCGGCAACGGAGCAGGGAGATGGGCCACAAGTTCTTGAGGTCCTTGGAGTCTGCCTTGGGATTCTTGAGGAGGGTGCTGATTTCGGCATGTTTCCAGCTTTCTGGGAATGTCGCTCTTTCGAAGAAGATGTTGATAACCTTCCCTAGTTGGGGTGCGATGGCTTTGTTGAATATGTGGTGTGGGCACGGGTCTGACGGAGATCCTGAGTGGATGGAGTTCAAGACCTTGCGTGTCTCGTTGTTGTTGACGTTGGACAAGGAGGTCAGGTGGTTGGAGCTGGTGGTGTTCACAGGTGAGGTGGGGTCTGGCGTAGTCAGGCTGTTCATAGTGTTGAAGCTGTCATGGATGTCAGTCATCTTGCAGTGGAAGAAGATGGCCAGTGAGTTGCACAATTCTTGTGAGGGTGGTATGTCATTGGCGTTGGCGCTGGGGTTGGAGAGTACCTTTACGATGCTGAAGAGTTCTTTGCTGTCGTGTGCGTTGTTATCCAGGCAGTCTTTGTAGGAGGATGTCTTGGCTAATCTGATGAGGTGGTGATGTCTGCGGGTGATGTCCTTGTGGGCTGCGTGGTTGTCCGGAGTGCGTTCGTGGAGCCATATCTGTTTCTCCATATCCATATCCATATCTCCAGTTTCCGGCAGACACGTTTGGAGGTCTTCAGCTTGTCGGAGAACCAGGTGGCTCTCTTGATGGTGTGGTTGTTGGAGGGTTTTTTGAGTGGGGCGAGGGTGTTGGCGCAGTCATTGATCCACTGTCTGAGGTTGCGGGCTGTGATGTCTGGGTTGGTGGGGTCGGTGGGTGGGTTCTGGGCAAGGGTGGTGATCAGCTGGTCTTCGGTGACTTTGCTCCAGCAGCAGCGAGGCAGCTGTTGGGTGCGGTGGTGAGTGGTTGGTTTGTTGAAGGTGAAATGGATGCAGCTGTGGTCGGTCCAGTGGAGTTCGGTGGTGGTGTGGTCGAAGGCGACGTGGGTGCCTGTGGAGAAGATGGGGTCCAGTGTGTGGCCAGCGGCGTCGGTGGGTGCGGTGATGAGTTATAACTATAAGTCTTCCCTGACTTTAATTTAACTGTAGTGGGAATAGTAAATTATATATGGTCAGTGTCCAGCACCTTCCATGACTTTCACCTAACTGGAGTGGGAATAGTAAATTTTATATGGTCAGTTTCTAGCACCTTACCTGACTTTCACCAAACTGGAGTGGGAATAGTAAATTTTATATGGTCAGTTTCTAGCACCTTCCCTGACTTTTAACCAAACTGGAGTGGGAATAGTAAATTATATATGGTCAGTGCTCAGCACCTTCCCTGACTTAGACCCAACTGGAGTGGGAATAGTAACTTATATATGGTCAGTGCCCAGCACCTTCCCTGACTTTTACCCAACTGGAGTGGGAATAGTAAATTATTCATGGTCAGTGTCCAGCACCTTCCCTGACTTTCACCCAACTGGAGTGGGAATAGTAAAACATATATGGTCAGTGTCCAGCACCTTCCCTGACCTTCACCTAACTGGAGTGGGAATAGTAAATTATATATTGTAAGTGTCCAGCATTTTCCCTGACTTTAACCCAACTGGAGTGAGAATAGTAAATTATATATGGTCAGTGTCCAGCACCTTCCCTGACTTTCCCCTAACTGGAGTGGGAATAGTAAATTATATATGGTCAGTGTCCAGCACCTTCCCTGACTTACACCTAACTGGAGTTAGAATAGCAATTTATATATGGTCAGTGTCCAGCACCTTCCCTGACTTTCACCTTATTGGAGTGGGAATAGTAAATTATATATGGTCAGTGTCCAGCTCCTTCCCTGACTTTCACCTAACTGGAGTTAGAATAGTAATGTATATATGGTCAGAGTCCAGCGCCTTCTCTGACTTTCACCCTTTCATCCAACTGAGTGAGAATAGTAAATTATATATGGTCAGTGTCCAGCACCTTCCCTGACTTTCACCCAACTGAAATGGGAATAGTAAATGATATATTGTCCGTGTCCAGCGCCTTCCCTGACTTTCACCCAACTGAGTGGAATAGTAAAATGTATATGGTCAGTGTCCAGCACCTTCCCTGATTTTCACCCAACTGGAGTGGGAATAGTAGATGATATATTTTCAGTGTCCAGCACCTTCCTTGACTTTCATCCAACTGGAGTGGGAATAGTAAATTATATATGGTCAGTGTCCAGCACCTTCCCTGACCTTAACCTAACTGGAGTGGGAATAGTAATTTATATATGATCAATGTCCAGCACCTTTCCTGACTATACCTTAACTGGAGTGGGAATAGTAAGTTATATATGGTTAGGGTCAACTATCTTTTGTTATTTTTAGTTAAGTGTTTTGGAAATAAAAAATAATATATATTTATATAGAACATATTTTAAAAGTTTTTATTAACTTTAATAATATTTTAATATATGTACCTACAATATATAGAAAAATATAACTGTATATTATGTGTAATTATTATGTACTTTTATTATATTACTTAAGTGCATTTTATAGTTTAGTGAGAAAAATAATATTTTTTAATTTATGTATTAAAATGATAATTGTAGATTCATACCATTTAAGTAAAATATTATATATTAATACATAAATATTGAAATAAAAACACAAACAAAATGTATTTTTGTAGAAGTAAGTAGAGAGGAATAATTTCAACTTTTTTTATTTACAGTATGGATTATACATTAGTCAAAATACAGAAAAATTGAACATATTCATTTATTCATGTTGTATTTTAAGGTAAACAATATTTGATAACATTATAATTTTTAATAACATAATTATTTATAATGATTCAAAAAACATAAATATTCATTTTCAATTTATAACATTTTTAGAAATCAAATATTACATTTTTGAATACATTTTTATTTTTTAATATAAACATATACAGTATATTTCACATTAGATAAATGTTGCAACAGTATGATGTTGTCATTCACAATAATTAACAGATTGGGGAAAAAATGTTATTGTATTAAGTTAAACATTTAAAAAATAATATTAATATATCACATATATTCATATTATTAATGATTACATTGTTTTATTGTTTAAACATATTTTTTTGAAACAGGTACTTTTTTTACCATGCTTGACATGTATTTTGTAGAATTTTGTATAAATGAAAAAGTATATTAATAATAATAATAATAATAATAATTAATATTAATTTGTAATTAAATATTAATTTATAAAGGATAATTACACAGTCATTTTTAAACATAGCGAAAAATATTTTTAACATTTACAGTCAAGTATAATCCGTGTTTTTCATTTTTATAATTTTTTTAATACATTTAAGCAGCCATTTTTATTTCACTGGTACTATTTTCTAACCGCGTAATGATATTTTGCTTCATTCAGGTCTGAGGAAGCTCGCGGTTGAAAGCTACGTCGTGTTGAGCAAGGTAAGGTGAATTTTAAGTATTATATGTTAGAAATACTTACGTTTAAGTATAGTTAGAAGGTTTGTAGTGTCACTTTTGTTATCTGGTCGTGTTTTTGGTGTATTTTAGGTGTTAGTAATGTTTTACGGAGGTGTCATAAGTTAGTGTTTTAGGCCTAGTGTATATAGTTCATTATGCTATTAAGTATGTTTTGTTTTTATGTTATTGGGGTTTTTGTGTGGGTAGGTATTTTTTGGATATTTTCTGCAGGTTCCTGTTAATCGTGGTTACGTTCGGGAGAAGGATGCGGGTTTTTTTTTTAAAGAAAAGTGTGTATTAGTTGATTAAACCAATATTGTTACACTTTCTTTCATTTTTCGTGATTTCCTGGAGCGATTATTTCCTTTTTTAAATCTTTTTCGGGTTTTTGAGGGTTTCAAATTTACATTGAAAAGAAAGACACGTTTTTTAAAAATAAACGTGTGTATATGTTGCTTTAATTAATGAAGTTATCACACTTTGTTTCGGGATTTCCTGGAGCACTTTTTTACTATTTCTACATTTATTCGGGTTTTTGAGGGTTTCGGTATATTGGATTTATCGTGGATCGATTTTAATTGGTGATATTGCATTTTGGCATTTTGTTTTAGGGCATTTTTTGCAAATACCATGGATTACCAGTGCAATGTAAAGATCATTGCTTGTTGGACTACATCTTCTACTGCTACATGATTTGTAAGTTTATTTCTTTTAAATTATTTGGGTGGGAAATGTTGTTATAATTGGATGTGATGTATATTATATTTTGATAAATAATTTATAATTGTAGATATATATTTAGTATATTACATAAAATATGTATGACAATTATAGATCATTTATGAAAATATAATATTTTTTTATGTTTGTTAACTGATTATTTTGCACATTACTGTTTATTTGTATTTGTGGATAGTTAATTTATAGGATGCTTTTGGCTATTAGAGATAGGTAGTCTAGGCATCTTGTTGATAGGTATAGGGTAACCTGACTTTGTAGTAGTTGAAACATTTGTTTATTTAGTTTTGTTAATTTAGTAGCAATTTGAGTTACAAATTGTTCCATGCGTAACGCTTTGCTCTTTTTGTATAGATTGGAGTAGTTTTTGAAGGGTAAGTTTCCCTCTACTTGTAGTTGCTTGGAAGGCATTATGCAATCCTTCAACACTATTATTTGTTTTGGCTTCTTTGTTTAGTGTACTTAGGTACACATTCCACCAAGGAATGTGAAACTTTGGTTGCCTTCTATGTCCTGATCAGTGCAGTCTTCCCACCCATGTGTCCTCAAAGTAGTCTAGAAGTGGTGCTAATTTGTCTTCATTCCTTTTGTAATAGGGGCTGTCTATTAGAATGCTGTAGTGTTCTGCTACGTTGGTCACAGGTACATACATCTGCAAGTGCAATTAGCTTTTTAACCTGGTAGGCAAAAGTGCTATCTGTAGCATATTGTACACTTAGGGCCCCATGGCGGGCGGACTTCCCAACGTAAAACAGGACCCCCCACCACAAGGGTGGCAGTCCCGTGGGGGCCATTAGGATGCGCCCGCCACGTATGTAGATAATAATACCTTATACTTGTTACTATCGACATCGAAACCTTTACAGCTTTACAGTTTGTAACTTTTCCCAACACGTGCAGAAGTAAAACAGTTAAAACGTGAGCACGTGTAAACTGCAAAACGTGCCATCTAAATAAGTGGAGCCACATCTTCCCTGCGTAGACTACTAAACAACCAAAAACTATATAAACCACACCTAGGCCCCCATAAGATGGCGGGCGGACTTTGCCCGCCCGCCATCCTGACGGTACTAGGGCCCGCCCGCCATAAGGGCGGGGGTCCCGTGCATGGCATTAAGATGTGCCCCCCACAGTGGCGGGCGCATCCAGCGTTCCTACCATTGTGGCAGGCGGTGCGCTGTAAACTGCAAAACGTGCCAACTAAATAAGTGGAGCCACATCTTCCTTCCGTAGACTACTAAACAACCAAAAACTATATAAACCACACCTAGGCCCCCATAAGATGGCGGGCGGACTTTGCCAGCCTGCCATCCTGACGCCCGCCATAAGGGGGGGTCCCGTGCATGGCATTAGTATGTGCCCCCCACAGTGGCGGGCGCATCCAGCATTCCTACCATTGTGGCAGGCGGTGCGCTCAGCACCGCCTGCCACAATCGCAGGAAGCATGCAGTGCACTTCCATGCACAGCATGGCAGGCACGGCGCGGTGCCTTCCATGCTGTGCATGGAACTGCTGGGGGGTACCATAGGTACCCCCACCCCCCAGAGTCCATGGGGGTCCGCATCGGGGCCCCCAATGCAGACTCCGCATGCCTTTCCGTGGCGGCAATGCATTAGAAAAAACTAATTCAAATATGGCTGGCGGCAAGGCGACCGCGGCGGAAAACGGGCGGACCCCCCTGCCAAACTAATATGGTGGGGAGTCATTCCGGGATGGATGGCGGGCGGTTCGCCCCCGCCAGGCCGACGGTGGCTACTGCCAGCATGGCGGGGGCGAACCGCCCGCCATCCTAATGGGCCCCCTACTGTGCAATTAGTTTAGTTTTCGCAAGTTATTTCTGAGTCGCCAATCTGTGTTACTGGTTCTGTTTTCTAGCATCGGATTCTCTTTTTGCATCAACAAACATATTCCAGATTTGTAAGTTGTTTCAATATGGCATAGGAATAGTACTTAGTTATAATTTGTGGCCTTTTGTCAATATTTAAACATTTATATCTAGAAATAAATGTTATTACATGTTTTTCGCTTTTTCTCTGTAACGTCAGCAGCTTGTTTTTAGAAACAGATAGATTATAATAAACATTGCTCCTTTTCTGGCCCCTTTCAGCTTATATATAGTGACTTTTTATATCATAATATTGACACTGTACTTCGCTTGAGAGGTGTTGGTGACCCGTCAATGCAAACCCTAAACATTTACAATCAACGTCACCATCTTCCACTTGTTATTGGGTTTTCCCCTAGAGATCAAATACTGTTAATATGTATATTATTCTATAAACAGTGATGGTGTTCTTAGCGGAGTTCACGATCCGTCGTCACAAAGAGTAACGATAAGTAAGCAACGTTTCCGGCTTGCGGTTTTCAGTCTCATTTCCCCTTGAGATCATGTGCTGTGAAAATATATACATATTAATATTCTCACCGTCATGATCTCAGAGGAGTTTATGACCCGTCGCCACGAAGATCAAACTTTTTTACCTCCCGGAGAAAAGAAGTTCAGTAAATAATTACCGCTTGAAAGTATTTCATTATGGATGTTCTGTTAAATATATAACTTTATTTTCCTTTTCTTTTTACTGTAACAATGGTATCAATCGTTATATTAAAATAGATTGTCCTATTGCTACAGAAGAGGAATGGGAGATTTTTCAGCGCCATCTGGAATATAACTTTCAAATATTAAAAAGTACTTGATCAGATAAGAAACAAAAAATATAGCTATCATGCATACTTTGTTACTTTAAATATTTAATAAACCCTACTTTTCTGAATGCTATTATAATTTCTATTCTTATTTGCCGTTCCTATTCACCTTCTCCGTAAAGAATAAATAGTACCTGTACTATATATTATAAGAGTGTTAGAAGGGGCGATCTCGGAGGGCCAGGTATTGCTCACCCAACCACCCCAGGACCCACCTCTCCCACAGATCTTTCCGAGTCTTATAATGAGGTCCTCCACGGGGAGGATTTTGAGTCTAGGATCGTACGTACTGAGCTCCCACCACACTTACGAACAGACACCACACCGTTGGATTCTAGTAACAAGTTCTTTATATGCAGTAAAAAGAAAGTAGCACTCTTATGTACAAATGATCGAGGGATCACAAAGTCTTTGAGGATTCGGGAAGAGGGAAGCGGGACAGTCTTTAGCCTTGGGGCCAGTATGAGGCGTACCCTGCGCACAGCTCTCAATCCTCGAGCCGGGGGGTACGGGAGATGGTAGACGTACTGGCTGCTTCACTCACGTCGAGTCGGCTCAGGTCGTGATGGTAGCGTCGATGGTCCAGCCGGACCAGAGTACTCCTCGAGCCGCGACGAGGTCAGCAGGGCTCGATCCGGAGAAGTTCCTGAGGAGCCGCAACAGCGTCAGCAGGGCTCAGATGGTACGAGTTCAAGCTCGGGCCGCGACAGCGTCAGCAGGGCTCCGATGGTCTTTGAGGTCGAGCCGCGACAGCGTCAGCAGGGCTCCGATGGTCTTTGAGGTCGAGCCGCGACAGCGTCAGCAGGGCTCCGATGGTCTTTGAGGTCGAGCCGCGACAGCGTCAGCAGGGCTCCGATGGTCTTCGAGAACGAGCCGCGACAGCGTCAGCAGGGCTCAGATGGTTCAGTTCCGAATACGAAGAGGGAGCCGCGACAGCGTCAGCAGGGCTCAACACTTCAAGATGAGTTCTTCTTAGGATTAGCCGCGATCAGATCAGCAGGGATTCAGGTCCAAGATACAACTGCCCGCTAGTTGTGGGGCGGGCCTTGATATAGTCCAGGAGCCCTTTGATGTCTGGACCCTCGCAGACGGAGGTCTCATGTCTTGGGGCTGGTCGTTGGCGAGGTCCGGCGGTTGGCTCTTTGATCTCTTTGGAAGATGCGCCCAGCAGGTCTGGAGCCAGCACTCGGGGAGGCCAGAGGTGCGATTGAAACTGGTCCACAGGGGAGGGCCAAAGGTGTGACAGATACCAGTCTCTCAGGGGAGGCAGGAGGTGCCATCGAAACTCCCTGGCTTATCTCAATTGGGGAGCCCTTTACCCCCAAGCCGGGAC
Organism: Lissotriton helveticus; assembly: GCF_964261635.1. Lineage (NCBI taxonomy): Eukaryota > Metazoa > Chordata > Amphibia > Caudata > Salamandridae > Lissotriton > Lissotriton helveticus. The sequence continues at coordinate 668,437,659 of NC_136063.1, forward strand.
TGGCGCGCCTTTAGAGTCTGAGCTTCGCTGGGGCCGGGGTCACGCTAGGCCCAGGGAGTCAGGGATCTCGGGAAGGGAAAATGGCCGCCGGGCCTTTGTGGGGCATGCAAGGTTTCGGCGTGGGGCATGCAGGCCTGGTCGCCGGGTACGGGTTCTGGGCGTTCGGGGAGCAGGACGACCAGGAAACTCGGGGACCGCTACTCTAACGGGGTGCTGCACAGGGAACTCAGGGTGCAGGGTGCGCTCACAGGGTGCGAAGGAACAGGGGCGGACCATGCCACGAGGCCGGGTCCAACACGCGTCCCCCCCAGCTGAAGGCAGGGAGAACTACCCATCCTCTTGGGGGTTCTCTTAGCTGAGGCGGAAGAATCGGGACAGGCCGTCTGCGTTGGCGTGGTCAACACCAGGCCGGTGCTCAACAGTGAAATCCATCCCCTGGAGGGAGATGGACCAGCGCAACAGTATGGGGTTCTCCCCTCTCATCTGCATTAGCCACCGGAGGGGTCGGTGGTCGGTCTGGACCCGGAAGTGAGTACCGAACAGGTAGGGCCTCAGCTTCTTCAGGGCCCAAACCACCGCAAAGGCTTCCTGCTCGATGGTGTTCCACCTTTGTTCTCGAGGGAGTAACCTCCGGCTAATGAAAGCCACTAGCTGGTCGAGGCCATTTTCGCTCACCTGGGATAGGACCGCGCCGATGCCATGTTCGGATGCGTCCGTCTGGACCACGAACTCTCGGGAGTAGTCGGGGGCCTGTAGCACGGGGGCAGTGCACATGGCGTCTTTTAATGTTTCGAATGCCTCTTGGCAGGCGGGGGTCCAGTTGACTTTCTTCGGCTGGTTTTTGGAGGTTAACTCCGTGAGAGGGGTTACGATACTGCCGTACCCCTTGATGAATCTTCGATAGTACCCCGTGAGCCCTAGGAACGCCCGCCCTTCCGTCTGGGTAGTGGAGGCCTCCCAGGCCACGATCGCATCGATCTTGGGCTGGAGGGGGGCCACGAGGCCGCTTTTGACCTGGTGCCCCAGGTAGACTACGGACCCTTGTCCGATCTGGCACTTGCTTGCCTTAATGGTGAGACCGGCCTTCTGCAGGGCCATCAGCACCTCCCTGAGGTGTTGGAGGTGTTCGGACCAGTGAGCACTGAACACCGCGATATCGTCCAGATACGCAGCGCTGAACTCCTCCAACCCAGCCAGTACCTGGTTAACCAGCCTCTGGAAGGTGGCGGGGGCGTTTTTCATCCCGAAGGGCATCACCCGGAAATGGTAGTGACCATCCGGGGTGGAAAAAGCGGATCTCTCCCTGGCCCCTTCTGTGAGGGCGATCTGCCAGTATCCGCTGGTCAAGTCGAACGTGCTGAGAAAGCGAGCAGCTCCGAGGCGGTCAATGAGCTTGTCTTCTCGGGGAATGGGATGGGCGTCGGTTCTGGTGACTGCGTTGAGCCCGCGGTAGTCGACGCAGAACCTCAGCTCGGGAGCAGCCCCGCGGGCGGCCGCCTTCGGAACCAGGACCACGGGGCTAGCCCAGGGGCTGTCAGAGGCTCCGACCACTCCCAGGGCAAGGATCTTGGTGACTTCGGCCTTGATGCAGGCCCGGACACGGTCAGGGATGCGGTAGGCTCCGTGCCGTACCGGAGGGCTGTCCCCGGTGTCCACGTCATGGACGCACCAGCTGGTGACGCCGGGGATGAGGGAGAAAAGGTGGGAGAATTGTCCCAGTAACTGGCGACAGTCCTCACGCTGCTCAGGGGTGAGGGAGGAGGAGAGGCTCACTCCCTCTACGGAGCCATAATTTTCCTTCGCACACAGGAGATCAGGGAGAGGCTCAGTTTCCTCTTCCTCTCCATCGTCAGTGGCGAGGAGCAAACTCAACTCAGTCCGTGCGAAGTGGGGTTTGAGGCGGTTCACGTGGAGGACCCTCAAGGGGTTCCTGGGGGACTGTACATCGACCAGATAGGTCACCTGGCTCTTGCGTTCCACCACCTTGAAGGGTCCTGTCCACTTGTCTTGCAGGGCACAGGGCTCCACGGGAGCCATTACCCAGACCTGCTGTCCGGGCTGAAACTCGACCAGAGTGGCATTCTGGTCATACCACCATTTCATTTCTTCTTGGCTGGCCTCAAGGTTTGCCTCGGCCAGTTCTCGGAACTTCTACGTCTGGTTCCTAGGGGGCCAGGATGTACCAAAACGCATCTGGAGGGGGCTCGGGGGCCGCCGTTTCCCATCCTTCTTTGACCAGACTGAGGGGCCCCCTGACGGGGTGCCCGTAGAGCAGTTCGAAGGGGCTAAACCCCAAGGATTTCTGAGGGACCTCGCGGTACGCAAAGAGAAGACAGGGAAGAAGGACGTCCCACTTGCGCCTCAGGGGCTCTTCGAGACCCAAGATCATTCCCTTGAGGGTCCGGTTGAACCGTTCAACCAGACCGTTACCTTGGGGGTGATATGGGGTGGTGAACTTGTACGTCACCCCACATTGTTGCCAGAGAGATTTCATGTACTTCAAGATGAAGTTTGTCCCTCGGTCGCTCACTACTTCTCGGGGGAATCCCACCCGGGAGAAGATCCCCATGAGGGCCCGCCCCACTACGGGGGCCGTCACCGTTCGCAGGGGGATGGCTTCGGGGTAGCGGGTGGCATGGTCCACCAAAACGAGGATAAACCGGTGGCCCAAGGAGGTCCGGGGGTCGAGAGACCCCACGATATTGATTCCCCCCCGTTCAAAGGGGGTACTGACCACTGGGAAGGGTTGGAGGGGGGCCTTGCGCCTTCCTCCGCTCTTCCCGCTGGACTGACACGTGGGGCAGGACTTGCAGTGATTCTCCACATCGGAGCGCATGCCGGGCCAGTAGAAGTGGGTGACCAGGTGGTGATATGTTTTGTCTTGTCCCAAGTGTCCCGCACATCATGGGCCAGGTTCAGGAGGAAGCTGCGGAGGCGTAGGGGCACCACCAGCACCCGGGCTGACCCTAGCTCCGCGGACTTTTGTTCGCTGTATAAAAGGCCGTTTTCCCAATAGACAAAGTGGGAGCCGGACTGGTCACCGCAGCTTCCTCCTGAACCTGGCCCATGATGTGCCCCTGGCGGGACACTTGGGACACGACAAAACAGTTCGATCTCCTTCAGGCTGCGCTCGTGCTCCAGCTGGAGTCGTTTCCCTTTGTGTTCTCTCTGGAGTTTCTTCTCCTCCAGTTCTTCTTGCAGCCGCAACTGCTCGATGGCTAGCTTCTTCTCGGCCAGCTTGAGTTCTCCTTCTATCTTCAGACGCGCTAGTTCCAGCTCGTGGTTTCGGTTGCGTTCTCGGTCGGTCATCTCTTCTGGCGACAGACCTCTCTCCGTGCTGGGACTCCGCGTCGGGGACTCTTCTCTCTCATCCCCTTGGGTGCGGGTTTCGGCCAGCGGCCCTCTGTCTCCGCCGTCTCCTGCCGGCGGGAGAGGATGTGCTCCGGCCTCCACCCAGGCTGTCAGGGCTTTTTGAAAGTCTTCTTTGGTGCTTAATCCCGTTGTCGGGATATGGAAATCTTTGCAAAATTGCTTCAGCTCTCGATGAGTATAGTCTTCCAGGCGCTCCATCTGGAAGGTGGTCTCGTTGTCCGTGAGGCTCATGGTTTTGTTCGGGTAGTGTGCCAGTTGTACGATCCCTAGACGTAGGTTCTTATCGCGACACTGCCACCAATGTTAGAAGGGGCGATCTCGGAGGGCCAGGTATTGCTCGCCCAACCACCCCAGGACTCACCTCTCCCACAGATCTTGCCAAGTCTTATCGTGAGGTCCTCCACGGGGAGGATTTCGAGTCTAGGATCGTACGTACTGAGCTCCCACCACACTTACGAACAGACACCACACCGTTGGATTCTAGTAACAAGTTCTTTATATGCAGTAAAAAGAAAGTAGCACTCTTATGTACAAATGATCGAGGGATCACAAAGTCTTTGAGGATTCGGGAAGAGGGAAGCGGGACAGTCTTTAGCCTTGGGGCCAGTACGAGGCGTACCCTGCGCACAGCTCTCAATCCTCGAGCCGGGGGGTACGGGAGATGGTGGACGTACTGGCTGCTTCACTCACGTCGAGTCGGCTCAGGTCGTGATGGTAGCGTCGATGGTCCAGCCGGACCTGAGTACTCCTCGAGCAGCGACGAGGTCAGCAGGGCTCGATCCGGAGAAGTTCCTGAGGAGCCGCGACAGCGTCAGCAGGGCTCAGATGGTACGAGTTCAAGCTCGTGCCGCGACAGCGTCAGCAGGGCTCCGATGGTCTTTGAGGTCGAGCCGCAACAGCGTCAGCAGGGCTCTGATGGTCTTTGAGGTCGAGCCGCGACAGCGTCAGCAGGGCTCCGATGGTCTTTGAGGTCAAGCCACGACAGCGTCAGCAGGGCTCCGATGGTCTTTGAGAACGAGCCGCAACAGCGTCAGCAGGGCTCAGATGGTTCAGTTCCGAACACGAAGAGGGAGCCGCGACAGCGTCAGCAGGGCTCAACAGTTCAAGATGAGTTCTTCTTAGGGTTAGCCGCGATCAGATCAGCAGGGCTTCAGGTCCAAGATACAACTGCCCGCTAGTTGTGGGGCGGGCCTTGATATAGTCCAGGAGCCCTTTGATGTCCGTACCCTCGCAGGCGGAGGTCTCATGTCTTGGGGCTGGTCGTTGGCGAGGTCCGGCTGTTGGCTCTTTGATCTCTTTGGAAGATGCGTCCGGGAATTCCCAGACGCCCAGCAGGTCTGGAGCCAGCACTCGGGGAGGCCAGAGGTGCGATCGAAACTGGTCAACAGGGAGGGCCAAAGGTGTGACAGATACCAGTCTCTCAGGGGAGGCCGGAGGTGCCATTGAACTGCCTGGCTTATCTCAATTGGGGAGCCCTTTACCCCCAGCCGGGACTGGCGCGCCTTTGGAGTCTGGGCTTCGCTGGGGCCGGGGTCACGCTAGGCCCAGGGAGTCAGGGATCTCGGGAAGGGAAAATGGCAGCCGGGCCTTTGTGGGGCATGCAAGGGTTCGGCGTGGGGCATGCAGGCCTGGTCGCCGGGTACGGGTTCTGGGCGTTCGGGGAGCAGGACGACCAGGAAACTCGGGGGCCGATACTCTAACGGGGTGCTGCCCAGGGAACTCAGGGTGCAGGGTGCGCTCACAGGGTGCGGAGGAACAGGGGCGGACCACGCCACGAGGCCGGGTCCAACAAAGAGTATCATGTGATTTGTATGTATCACATGATACATACAGTATGTATGTGATTTGTTAGCGGAACAGTCTGCAACCTCTAAGCACTACAACAGCACGTTCCTGAATTGTACAGAAAAATAATAATGCATACATTTCTATGTAATATGAAGTCACTTGTATTTACCTGTTTTTTACTTGTTCTCTTGATCTCAGCTAATGTAGTGCAGGAGTGTTTGTTGTAGCACTTCTATTCTACTTTATCTAAAAGTAACTGATGCCCTCTTACATCATCAAGAATGTGGGGTAACACTTTTACAAACTGTAGCAGAAAAGAAAAGGATATAGCCACGCTTAACTGATATTTTATGACATTCTAGTTTTTTATTGTCACCCCTTTCATATATACCGCAACAGTTTCTGAAGAAAGTTTATTTGTATTTGCTTAATAAAAACAGTTTCAAACCTAGACTGAATTTTTTGCTGCGCAACCACACCACCCCATCAGGAAAGTAAACACAACATTATAAGTAAATAGTAGTCCTAAGAAGTATGTCACCCACAAACTTGATAAAAAAAAAAACAGCGCAAGACACTGTCATTTTTCCGCCGTGATTTATACACCACACGGCATTTATATAAATGGCCCTTGAAACATATAAAAAACATTTTTTCCCACATAATCCCTCTCCACTACCATATGGGCACTGTACAGAGTTAATAGAGTTCCTAAGCTGCCCTCTACTACTTTCTTTTCCCATACTCCTTTGGAAAGGCGTCACAATATCACTGACAACAGTGAAGCGTTCCCACCCAATAAGGAGCAAACTTGTGCTCGGAACACTTTAGCCAATAAAATGTCCATGTTGTTCCACACAGTAGGAAGGAATAACTGCCAAAACCTATACTTTTAATACTTCACATTCAATAAACCTTAAACTTCATAAAGTCCTGCTTGGAGCACGTTACCCTAATACTCCCCGAACAGGAAGGAATCACTTACAAAACTTTTCCACTGACTTCTTCTACGACTTCTCACTTGTGTTCACACAAGTGTTCCATGAACTGTTACTATGGTAACAGGCAGAAAACCGTTTGAGGACAGCATTGAAAGGTACTGCCTGTACAAAACCGTTATATTTACCCTGGATCCTCTACAAGACAGAAAGGAAAGCAAACTAAAACAAAACACTGTGTACCACATTTACAACCCCCTTGCACCACTCGCGCGTCCACGCCCCCCTACAAAATTAAAAGTGTGTGGACCTCAAACCCCGGGAACAACCACCCCCCAGAGATTTCTGTATTGTGTGACAGGGGCTCTGTGGCCCTCCGCCTGGTGCCCTCGAGAGCCCTGGAGATCACCACGCCCAGAGCCGGTTCCTGCAGTGTCCCGGGGTGCCAACCCACGGGATACTGCTGTTTGCTATGAGAGGGCGGAAGTCTTGTGGCTTCCGCCCTCCCATGGCAAACTTAGTTCAAACTTTGAAAGAAACAGCAGTGAAATCTGTTCTCACTTTCAAAATCCAAACAAGATTGCATTTCCACATGCAACTTAGCATCTCCCCATGTGTAAAAGCAATGCTGGCTCCAGAAGGACACGAGTAGTCGGCAGGACCGTAGGGGCATTCTACGCTCCGTCCTTTTTATAGATAGGGTCACGTGTGTAGTGACGGATGCGCTGGATGGGTGTGGTGTGGGTGAATACCAGCCATGAGGGACTGTGTGTCCCGATCTGACAACTAGACCTGGAGCTAAGAAATCACTACAATGCAAATCTGGGCCATATAGTGTTGTTGTGTTTTCCTGGTAGCGTAAGCACAGTGGGCTGTACCAACGTATTCAGTCTCGATTAATTTACACCTCCCCTGAGAATTTTAAATGTTGGGAGGGGGGCCGAGCGGCTCCAGGATACTGCAGAAGTTGGTCTTGGGGCGTGGCAGTCTCCAGGGCATTCGAGGGCTCTGAACATAGGGTCACGCAGTCTGCCACACACAATAAACTAAAAAGAAGAGAAAGTGATGAGAGATGATTTCTGACATGTTTAGGCTTCGGAGCCTGGATAATCATTAAATGGGGTCTTGCAGTAAAGTGTGTACTTATTCTGGAAGAAGCCTTTCGGGGTCTTGCGAAAGCAAGTCATCTTTAATAATTGCCCCTCGCTGCGTGTACATGCAAACATATCTTATTTTCTCGTATGTTAAAAACAGAAACCTTCAACATCTCTTTTTGATTGGTTGTGAAGCATTGTAAGAAGACTATTCACCTGTGAGTATTTCCAGGCGCTGGTGGAGTATGTGGGGGATTTGTGCAGCATTCATCATTCGAAAAGGCAGGTGTTATGGCTCTTACTGAATGCTTTCAGTGTGAGGGTTCTTCTGATGCTGAGGGGGAGTTTTTTCCAGGTCTTGTCCATGATGTACAACAAGGGTGTGCGTCTTGTTTGGTTATCTCATTACAGAGGATTTTGGCCAAGGCCTGGTCAGAGGAGTGGGCCCCCCTCTGGGCCACCCATTATAAATAAAAACATTCCCCCCGGGATTTGCCCCCCCTGGGGGCTAATTAACAATAAAGCGGGCTTTGTTTTTTTTCCTTGTTTTTCACAGCATACGCGTACCTTATGCGTATACTGCGACTTTTTAAAAAAGAAAAAAAAATATGTTTTGCATAGGGGGTCCTTGTGGGACCCCCTGAGTAGGCCTACGTGGTCAAGGTGTTTCTACCCTGCCACCTTTGCATGCTTTTCACATTTCTTTCGCTGCTTTCTTGTGCCTCGGTGCTACCGAGGCACAAGATGGCTGCCAACACTTCCTGGTTTGGAGTGTTGACAGACAGTCGAAAGCCAATTAGCATGCAGCTCGTAATTGTACGCACACTATCCTCGGACAGTACTCGTATGGTACTTTGTCTATAGATATCTCTATGATTTTACTTTAGATTTTCTCAGAAACTGCTGAATGGATTTACACCATTTAACAAAAAGCGTAATCTGCAAACCAAACTCTACCTTTTTGCCAAATTTGGTATAATTCCGTTCAGAAGTTCGGGCTGTAGCCTGTCTTAAAGGTCCCTATGGAAAATTGCATGGAGAAAACACGTTTTGGGCCCCCCTTTTTTCTCGGCCCCCCGCTTCACAAATCACCCTGAAACTTTCAGGGAAGGAGCGGAGTAGGCCATATATATCAAAATAATACCCTTGCAGGCATAGAGTGACGCATAAATTATACAAAATGCAAAAAAAGAAGCGGAGAACTCTGGGTAGTTCTCAGTTAAGGTGGAAATCAGCTCCAGCATAGAGCACTCTCAACACCAGCGACACTCTGAATTTGCTCACTTCAAATGTCTGCTTTTCTATCAAAGTCTTTAAACATAGGTTTAGCACAGTGCCGTCCATGCTGAGATAGAAAGGGACAAAGTATGGTGCCATTTAAACAGCAAAGTCTTCAAGCATAGGATCAGCACAGTGCTATCCATGCCAATCTGTAAAATGACCAAAGCGTTTTACCACTCCAGGCAGAGTATTACAGCTTTGGATTGGTAAAATACCATCCAAGTCAACCTGAAAGGAATAAAAGCACCCCCTGACATGTGTTTCGCTATTATTAGAGATATATGTGTGTATGTATATATATATATGTCTGTGTTTGTAAATATACGGCTCTATTTATGTCAACTATTTATATGTATTGATTCTCTGTATATGTAGAGAAACTATTTACGCATTGACTTTGTTTACACCAGCTATCTGATCACAGTAGAGTGCAGAATATGCCAGCATTTCCGTTAAGCAAGAGTAATGATTATAGAAAAGTTCTGAGTGTATCATTGTTCTAATTATGACTTTGGTCCCTTATTTACCTTATATTCTTAGGAAGAATCTTGTGAATTGGTCGGATACAGATATTGCAAATTCTATCTTACAAAATGTTACGCTAAAATGGTCCAGATTGTACTTCAGTTTCCGTGCCGTGTTTGCTAATATAGTATCAAATATACCACCCATAGTATGGTATGTACTTCTCGACTTCATCAAGGAGTTTAATCTTGGGCAAATCATTTCCCCTTTAATGTGCCTCAGTTCCCTGTTTGCAAAGTTGTGAGTAGATACTGCATGCTTCATGTACACCTCAATTATTACATTTCACAAGTAGATGAACATTGTAACATCTTGCCAGAGACAAAATGTTATACATTTGAGTCAATCTTTTGTAGGATGTTGGCTTTTCAGGGCAAGAATGCCATTTGAGTTTCTGCATAGCCGCAAATTTAAATATTTAAAAATATTCATAAGCATCAATCCTGGTAAGGCAGATGTGAATGGAGCACAATCCCGCAAATATGGGTGTTGTGGTTGAATGGGTTTCTCCACAAGGACAAAACATTTTTCCTGAGGAGAAAAATGGAAATTTAGGAAAGCAGTTGCACTCATTCCATATATTTTTTCATAAGTAGATAAGGCCTCAAAAAATTCACTCGCCCACTCACTATGGCAAGTCAGATTTTATCAGGTCGAGAGACCTAATCACCCATTCTGGTATGTTTACAAATAACGTGTTCTGTTTGTCAGAAAGTGAAGGAGCAATAAAGATGTCTTTAAATCGTTTTTTTATCTTGTCACATTTGCTCTGTGTTCAGAAGTCAGAAGTCAGTTTACAATTAATTTTCTTCTCTGACTGCAAAGTTCTAGATTTTTTTTAAGTGAACTGTCTGACATGCTGTACAAAGTGTGAAATGAAAGGCTGTAGGATAGTACGTCTTTCCTAACACACATTTAAATAGCTAATAAGTCAACTGTACTAAGATTTCAAAATATATTTCAGTAGTTGTGAAAGCTCAATTTTTGTACTTCTGTGTAATGAAAAAAATATTTTATTAGGATTAAAAACGAATCAGAACACTTCACTTGGTGATGTGCAAATGATAAATATGTTTTCTTATACCCAATTTTCCCAGATTATTTTTAATACACTATATAGTTTCATCAGTAAAGCTACAAGGTAGTGGGAAGGTTTTTGTCCATTTCTTGGAAATGTTCTCTCTGTAAACGACAATGTGCTACCACATCATGTCTTAGTCGTGTATATTCATTAAAAGTGAGTGTTTAAACATGAACTGAGAAACGCTCTTGCCCCTGACCTGATGGCAATGCTATTAGTAAACTGAGAGGCAAGTCAAGAATCAAGTGGACTGTATATGTGTACTCGATTCTTATTACACATGGAGAAAAATGTTTAGTCTATTTAATCAAACAAAAGAGCTTTGCTTTGTACAGCAGAAATGCTGAATTCACATACATGAAGGAGCACCTATATGTGAGAATGAAGAAAAAGTGACTGTAAAATAAAATAATTACCAATGATCACACAATTTGGGACCAGTTTACAAGTCAAGAACATTGCAGTTAGGTGGAGTAGATTATTGAAATTACTCGACTTGCAGGTCTAGCAAACGTTTTATGATTGTTCGAGGCCTGTAGATACACAAATGTATGTTTGATCAAGTACAAAGAAAGCACAAACGTTTGCAAGGATTATGCCTAGGAATTCGATTGTCCCAGATTTTCAGGCATATCTTCTGAAACTCTTTCGGATTTCCTGAAATTTATATAATTTCAGGAATATAATATAATGTGCACCCATAGGAGGTCACAGTCCTAAGGCTGTCTTGTCGCCACCTCTCACTACTATCAAACGAGATCACAGGATAATTTCTCACTCTTGTTACTTAGTAAAATCAAAGGAGAGTATGAACCGTCAGCTCTTGATTTGCATCATGACACTGAGGTTTTAACTGCTCTCAACATTTGCTCCTCTAGCCTCCTTCTCATCTACATTGCCCCTTCAGACTACCTGTCCCCTTCATCCCCTTGCCTGTATTAGGCTCACTTGTGTGGACCCAACACCTCCCCATCATCTCTCCCTGGGTTCTAGAGGAGACACATTGCCCGCAACTTGTGTGGAAAGTGCACCACGTAATAGTGGCAGTGAAAAATATTTGAAGCACCACAAGTGTGTGCTTGTTCAGAATGTATTCCTTTAGTAGACACGTTAGTGCCAGAGTGTAGACTTGAATGCAGAGTGCCATTATTTGGTGATAAGCAAAACAAGCACTTTGTCTTCATGGGACCCAGATGTCAGGAAAGACAGCAAGATTGGGACACCTGAGTGAACCTAAACACCCTAGAAAGAGCTTGCATTGAGAAAAGGAGGCTTGTGAGCCAGGTCACTCTGGAAAGAGAACACTGGAGCTTCACAGCTACCAGCGCCCAGCAACATCCACTGAGTGAGGTCTGGTGATCTCCCCAGACATACAACATAAAACTAGTCACCCAGATGTAGTCACAGAAGGAAACTAAACAGAATAAGTGCCAAACTCAAATACCATTTACAAATGTTGTAATCCAGAGATTTGTCAAAACATCTAAGACTGCTCATCACAAGGGAAGAATCAAAACATGAGAGAAAAACAGAGCTGGAGATTAAGCAGGGTCCGAGGCTAGCGGTCAAAGCCCATCCTCAGCCAAACAAATTGGGACTTGCATTGTCATAGAGCATGATAGTCATCAAAGTAATCGCAGCATGGAAGCAAGACAGACCAGTAAACTAAGAATGTAATCTTTGGAAACAACATCAAACAACAGCCATACGCTCAAATGGATGGTTATCACAGACAGCACCCTACATGAAACTCATTTCCTGGGAGGTGGGCTGTGAGAACATAGATGAAGTTGGAGATTAGGAGCCAAGGATATTCTGTCACATTACATCAACATTTATGCATCGTGTTACCATGTATCTCAAATATCACACAAAAAGACCGACTTGGGGATTCAGTCAGTCAGTAAAAGACATGATGTGCGACATAGTCCTTTAATGACACCAGAATATACAAGCTATCCCAAGAAATGTGGACTAAATTCATACAATTCTGTTGGAAACAGATTACTGAATCTCTAAGTTGCTATGGTTCAGTTGACATGGATCACTGCACTGCATAAATTGTAATCTGTGTACCCTAGTGAGCCTACAACATGTCAATTGTGAGAGTGAAGTAATCCTGGTGTGAGAACAGCAGAACACAAAGTTGTGTTGTCAAGTTCAGAGATATTTACACAAAGGCGGTGGGGTGTTCTAACGGAGCCCACGCCATAACAGTTTATCATGGAGTAGTGCGCCATATCAATTTATTATAGGGGAGTGCACAATATCAATTAATCAAGTAGGAGAACCCCATATCAATTTATCACCCTTATGACCTTGCCAGGTAGGTCGCTCCCCCCCCCGCTGCAGCTCCACCACCGCTTCTGCGTTGCACCCTTCATTGGTTCCTGCCTATCCCTAGGTGCTGTTCTCCCTGCCCCCCATGCCCTCTGCACTCTTTTCCTGCCACTGCTGCCCCAGCGGCCCGCCCCCCTGCACCCATTCACGAGCCCCTGCCTCCCGCCTCCCGCCTCCCAGCTGTTCCTCCCTCCCAGCTCCCCTTAAGATGGAGGCAGCTCCTGCGCCCGTCCGCGCCTGGACCACGCCCAATGCCAGAACCCCTGGACCCCGCAAACACCACAACACCAGACTCCAATACGACGCCAGCAGCCTCCACACACTCAACGCGGCCGAACCCACACCTGCTTCCAGGCCACCCCGAAACGGACCCACGGACACTTCTATTGCCACACCTGCAGCTTCACCTGCGACAGAACCACCAAACCTCCAAGGACTGGACCTAACCACCTCCGCTGCATACTCCCCAACACCCGCTCCGCACGCAAACACGCAGTCGAGCTCTGGGATCTGCTCCGTGGCCTTCCTGACCGAGACCTAGTGGAACGACTCCTCGGTGCCCGACATCGCCATAGCCATCCCGGACGGCTACAAGAACACCCACAGGGATCGCACAAGTAGAACGGGAGGAGGAATAGCCATTGTCCACAAGTCCACCCTCAAGGTCGCCACGCACACAGACGACACCCTCAACACCGCAGAACACCACCACTTCCAGGTCCACACCGACCCCAACACCACCCTCAGAAGAACACTCATCTACAGACCCCCCGGACCACGGGCTCAGTTCAGCGACTCCATCACTGACCTCGCCAGCACCTACGCACTCGCCTCCACTGACTACATCCTCCTCGGGGACCTGAACTTCCACCTTGAGAACAACAACAATGCCAACTCCGCCACCCTGATCGACAACCTCGCAAACCTCGGCCTGAGACAACTTGTCACCGCACCCACCCACGCCGCCGGCCACACGCTGGACCACGTCTTCTCCACAGGCACCCACGTCGCCTTCAACCACACCACCGAACTCCACTGGACCAACTGCAATAATTTCACCTTCAAGAAACCAACCACGCACCACCGCACCCAACAGCTGCCTCGCCACTGCTGGAGCAAAGTCACGGAAGAGCGGCTGACCACCACCCTCATCCAGAATCCACCCAACGACCCCACCAACCCAGACGCCGGAGCTCGCAACTTCAGACAGTGGATCGATGACTGCGCCACCAACACCCACGTCCCGCTCAAGATACCCTCCAACAGCCACGCCAGCAATAGAGCCACCTGGTTCACCGACGAGCTCCAGACCTCCAAACGCTCATGCCGGAAACTGGAGAAAATATGGCTCAACGAACGCACACCGGACAACCACAAAGCCCACAAGGATGCCACCCGCAGACATCACCACCTCATCATATTAGCCAAGAGTTCCTCCTTCAAAGACCGCTTGGACAACAACGCACACGACAGCAAAGAGGTCTTCAGCATCGTAAAGGAACTCTCCTACCCCAGGGCCAACGACATCTCGCCCTCACAAGAACTGTGCGACTCACTAGCCATCTTCTTCCACCGCAAGATCGCTGACATCCACGACAGCTTCAACACCACAACTGCTCTGACTACGCCAGACTGCTCCTCCCCTATGAACGCCACCAGCCCCATGCGCCTGACCTCCTGGTCCAACGTCAACGACGATGAGGCACGCAAGATAATGAACTCCATCCACTCAGGATCTCTGTCAGACCCGTGCCCACACCACGTATTCAACAAAGCAGACGCAGCTATCGCACCCCAACTATGGATGGTCATCAACATCTCCTTCGAAACAGCGACATTCCCGGAAAGGTGGAAGCACGCCGAAATCAACGCCCTCCTCAAGAAGCCCAAGGCAGACCCCAAGGACCTCAAGAACTTCCGGCCTATCTCCCTGCTCCCGTTCCCGGCAAAGGTCATCGAGAAAATCGTCAACAGGCAATTGGCCCACCATCTGGAAGACACTAACATCTTGGACCCGTCCCAGTCCAGATTCAGACAAAACCACAGCACTGAGACAGCCCTCATCACCACCACAGACGACATCAGGCGCCAACTAGACAATGGCAAAACCTCAGCCCTCATCCTCCTGGACCTGTGGGCAGCCTTCGACACGGTCTGCCATCGCACTCTAAAGATACACCTCCTAGAAGGCGGAATGCAAGAGACGACCCTTGACTGGACCACGTCCTTCCTCTCCGGCAGAACCCAGAGCGTCTGCCTCCCACCCTTCCGATCCGAAGCCACCAACATCATCTGCGGCGTCCCCAGGGCTCATCCCTCAGCCCAACGCTGTTCAACATCTACATGGCACCCCTCGCACAAGTGGCCTGCCATCACAACCTCAACATCATCTCCTACGCTGACGACACCCAGCTCATCCTCTCCATCACCAAGGACCCACACACCACCAAAACCAACTTCTACAAGGGAATGAAGGCCGTCGCCAACTGGATGAGGAGCAACCGTCTGAAGCTGAACTCGGACAAGAGGGAGGTACTCATCCTCGGTCTCACCCCCTCAGCCTGGGACTACTCCTGGTGGCCAACCACACTGGGAACAGCACCAACACCCACCGACCATGCATGCAACCTAGGATTCATCCTTGACTCCTCCCTCTCCATGGCTAAGCAGGTCAACGCTGTCTCGTCTTCCTGCTACAACACCCTCCGCATGCTCCGCAGGATCTACAAGTGGATCCCGACCAAAACAAGAAGACCGGTGACACAGGCCCTCGTCAGCAGCAGACTGGACTACGGCAACGCACTCTATGCAGGAATCCAATCCAAACACCTACAGCGACTACAACGCATCCAAAGCGCCTCCGCCCGACTGATCGTCAACGTCCCCCACCACAGCCACATCACCCCCCACCTGAGGGACCTACAATGGCTCCCCGTCGACAGGAGGATCACCTTCAAGCTCCTCCCCCATGCACACAAAGCACTCCACAACGCCGGATAAGCCTACCTTAACAGCAGACTCAGCTTCTACACCCCCACCCACCAGCTCCGCTCTCCCAGCCTCGCCCTCGCCGCAGTTCCCCGCATCCAATGAATGACCTTCGGTGGCAGATCCTTCTCCTTCCTCGCCGCCAAAACCTGGAACACCCTCCCTACCCACATACAGCAGACCCAAGACCTACTTGCCTTCAGAAGACTCTTTAAGACCTGGCTCTTTGAGCAGCACCCCCCCTCCCCTCAGCACCTTGAGACCCTCACGGGTAAGTAGCGCGCTCTACAAGTATTCTGATTGATTGATTAATTGATTGATCATGGGGGAGTGCGTCATATCAGTTTATCAGGGGGGAGTACACCATATCAATTAATCATGGGGGATTGCACAATATCAATTTATCATGGGGGAGTGTGCCATATCAATTTATCATGGGGGAGCAATTCTAGTGAGAGCAAAGGCAGAGCTAGAGACTAGAAGAGTATATCTGCTGCCATGATAACGCGGGGACATCAACACCAAGTTCTGCTTGGGTTAGTCAAGGCTCCTTCAGGCTGCATACTTATTGAAGGGAGGTAGCCTTACTGTGAGACTAAAGACAAAGCAGATGAAGAAGGATTGTCTAAATCAAAGCATGGTTACCCATCAACATCTACACAAAGTGCAGCCTGGGAAACATATGGGATGGCAATGAGCAGAGAATGCAGGAAAGCAATCATATTGTTAGAACAAAGACAGAGCTGAAGAAGAGTGTACGGTCCATTTCCAGGTCTTAGCAACATTTATGCAGTGGGAGGATTGAGGATTTCACTGGGCACACACCATGAAACATCACCGGGGAGTAACTATGGATTCAGATCCAAAAAAGAGGACCCCATACACAAAGCTGTCTGCATTTGTATAATTCTGCGTCCAAATTGATTGAGTAGTATCGCAAGTCTTATACAAAAAGATGGCGTAGGCATCATAAATCCATATACAACTACATACTATTACTCCACAACAATGTCATTTTACATTAAGCGTAAATCTTATGCAAATTTTGAGGAGTAGGCATTTAAGCATGTTCAGCCATGATGGCTTCTCAAGTTGTGCAAAACAAATCTGTTCGATTTTGAGACTGTTCACAAACTTCTCTCAACCTACCCCACCCTAGAAATGGCCAGAGCTTCACCAGGGAAAGGCCAAATGTAAAATCCTTTGCATGGTGAGAAGAGGGGAAAATACCTGTACACATATAAGGGTAGATCTACAAGAAACAAACGCAGCACGGTGCCACAAGTCATTTTACTGCGCCGCACTGCGTTAGTTTCAAAGCATAGGGATGCAACATATTTACAACAATATGTTGCATCTCTGTGCTTCCTCTTGCGCTGGCACACCAACTGCTGCAATGCGCCGACGCCGGCATCCTTGCACCATGGTGGAAGTATGCCTGCGTCGTGGTGAGATTGTTTTTGTGCAGGAAGGGGTACCTTCCTGCCCAAAAACAATCAATTGAGGTGATTTCCTCTTCCAAAGTGTGCTTTAGAGTGCAGCACGCATTGAAAGAGGAAAGAAACGAGGGTAAATGAAAACATTTCTCCTCGTTGCACCTCGCTATGCCACCCCTATGGTGGTGTAGCATTCTGACGCATTTCCAGATTTACGATTTCTTGTAAATCTGGAAATGCTTCAGTGTACATGGGTGTTGCATGGGAACACCCACAGCAACACCCATGTCACTCCCCAAACACGCAAAGTGTTGTGTGATTAGGGGCAATAATTACAAGAACAGGTTAAGTCACGCAGGGGGACTTTACCTATGCTTGTAAATATCACTCAGCAGGCTGCCCCACTAGTGCGTCACGCAACGTGATGCACCGGCTGCGCAAGGGGCTTGCAAATCTGCCCGTAGGGTGCAAGAAAAGGGGTTTCTCAATGGCAAACATGAAAATGAAATTTGCCTTCCTCTTTTCAATGACAAACATAAAAAACAAATGATAATTGTATTTGTGCCTATTATGTGTATAACAAAATTGTAAGACTTAATTTCAACTAAAAACCGTTTGAATACAGCACTGTACTTATTAAAACATGAGCTTCACCTTTCGTAGCATTAGAACAAGTCACGCGTTTTATTTAACCAAAGAATCCAGAAACATAACTACAGTAAATTAGCAAAAGGACTCGAACATAATGAAAATTGCTTTCCTCTTTTCAATGAAAAACATGAAAAAACAAATGATAATCACATTTGCATCCTATTTGTGCATCACTTCATGTTAAGAGTTCATTTCAAACAAAAAGCGTTTTAATGCATCACTGTCATTATTTTTTGTTCTGTTATTGGAACATTTCGCTTCCCAGTACACTATATATTTGAAGCACTCTCTCTTGAAAGAAAAAAAATGTTAAAGGTCACAATAACAAGTAATAGAAAAGAGAGAGCTGTGCAAAAAAATAAATACAGCCTTTAATAGACAAGCCAGTTAATCTTCTGCACAGAGAATCATAGTCAGAAACCTAGACAAGATCACAGCCAGGCCCATCCTACATTAACATACACGTCTTTGCTTAGGATCTGTATGGGCCAACGGAAAATATTCTATAGTGTCAATAGCTTTCACACTTATAACGCTCCAAGGAAAATATAATGATTAGCTGTATTTTTTTGGGGGGTGTGATAAATCAATTTTTAATGTTTTTGAAAAAACATGGCCTACTGACCGTAGCATCTGCAACCCAACGATAGGCAGTACACTTGTGTTGTCGAATATAGCCCCATCAACCCTCATCCTCAAGCCCATGGTATTACCACCATGCTTCCCAAATCTTGGCATGCTTCTGTGGGCAGCCCTTTGTCTGGTAGATAGTTTGCTGCATCCCTAGTCCACCCCTTGCCTCCAGTCAGACAAGGTTGGGGGGATTTCCACCTGTGAGCAATGTATCTTTTGGCAGCCAGGATACCCTTTTCACGTGCTCCATGAAGTATTGTGTCTCTGTTTCTGTAGTTGAACATTCAAGATATCAGAGGATGGGGAGGTGCTCTGGGAGGTGGGTGCTGCTTCAGAGACTCTGCCAGCCACATTGCATGGATCTTGGCGAAGTAGCACCACATCCGTTCCCATTTCTCTGTTCTTGGTTTCAACTGCTTCCTTGGAAGATTGAATGGCTCTCAGTCTCAGGATAGCGTTGGGATTCCTTCGCTGAGCCATCACCTCCTTCCTGCTCGTCTCACCTGGAGAGGAACTACACAGGAAGGCAGCCCATGATCAAGTCTGCCAAGATCACAGGGCACTGGTCGCGGATGCTGCTAAGACCATAGCAAGAGACAAAGAGGGTAGAGTGTACGACCAAGGAGATAAGGCGGGCAAGCTCATAGCTTGGCTCGACAAAAAACGACAGGCACACAGAGTAGTGGCTGAGCTCCAACTGGAGTCCGGTGCTGTACTCACCGAGCCCCGACACATAGCTCAAGAATTTGCGTCCTATTACCAAAAGGTATACAGCAGAGGGTCGGATCGGCTGGAGGAGGACTTGGTCTCCTTACTGACAGATATACGAATGCCCTCTCTCTCGGACTTGGAGAGGGAGGACTTGGAGGCGCCAATCACTGCAGAGGAATTTACCCGAGCAATCATGGACCTCCGGTCTGGGAAGGCCCTGGGGCCCAACAGCTTACCGATAGAACTGTATAAGCTGAACCCCTCTAGCCTCGGCCCATACCTAAAAAAGATGTTCGAGGAGTGCAGGGAGCGGGGTATCTTGCCTCGGGATCAACGCATAGCCACGATAGTGGCCATTCACAAAGAAGGGAAACCCAGGGACTCCAGCGCCTCATACAGGCCCATATCCCTTCTAAACGCAGAGCCTAAAATTCTAGCCAAAGTCCTTGCTAACAGACTAAAACCTGTCCTCCCCGCTCTGGTCCACCCGGACCAATCTGGGTTTATGCCACACCGCAACACTGCGCTCAATCTCCGAAGGTTACATGGAGTTCTGGGCCGCTGCCACACTCTCCGAGAAGACGCGGTGTTGCTCTCCCTGGACGCTACGATGGCATTTGACACGCTTGAGTGGTCCTACATGATGGCGGTCCTCCGTAAACTAGGATTCGGCCCCAGTTTTATAGGATGGGTGCGCCTCCTGTATACGAAGCCCTTAGCTCAAGTTTCAGTCAACAACAAAATCTCCAAACTCTTTGAACTTGAACGGGGAACGAGACAGGGCTGCCCTCTCTCGCCCCTCCTCTTTGCCCTCTCACTGGAGCCCCTGGCTGCGTGGATCAGGCAGGATCTCTCCCTGAAGGGGATACGTTGGGCCGATGGCTGGGAGGACAGTATTTCGCTCTACGCGGATGACGTCCTACTGTACCTCACCAGACCCCGGAAGTCCCTAATAGTCGTTCTAGATATTATAACCAACTTCGGGAAAAACTCCGGCTACAGCATCAACTGGGGAAAATCTGTTCTCTACGTACTGCAGGGAGAGGTTCCCATGCTCCCACGGAACTGCCCTATCACGGTGGCCACCGAGGGTTTCCGCTATCTGGGAGTATTCATTTCCAAGGATCCGGAGGTGAGATACGAGAGGAACCTCCTTCCGCCTCTCCAGCGGTTCAAGACAGATACTGCCTCCTGGCACCGACTCCCGCTGTCCCTCCTCGGACGGGCGGCACTCTGCAAGATGATGGCTCTGCCCAGGTTCTTGTACGCCCTCCAGAATCACCCTGACCTTGTCCCGAAGGCGTACTTCGCCTCGATTGAGGCCACTCAAAGGGAACTGCTGTGGGCAGGAATGCCCCGCATTTCCATACAGAAATTGACCTTGGGTTGGTTTGACGGGGGGATAGCACTCCCTGACATCCGCAAATACTACTGGGCTGCGCATCTCTCGGCCATCAACCAGTGCACCTACAGTGATGGGAATGACCCGGCGTTTGGAATGGACAGATGGTTGCTTGAGGGTGGGAACTTCGAGGCGGCACTCTACTCCAAACCGGGGAAACACCCGCTTACGGGGCCTACGCACCACTCGGTACAGATATGGCATGTCGTGCAGCGCGCACTGGGCTGGGCGGACACCCTCACGATGGCGACCCCCCAGTGGGTCTCAGAGAGGCTCGGCAGGTTAGGCCGCACCAAGGGGTTCCGTAACTGGGACTTAATAGGTATCTCTCACGTGCGAGATCTGTGGGGCCCGAAGGGGATGATACCGTTTGCATCACTCCAGCAAACATACAAACTAGCCCAATCAGAACACTTCAGATACACTCAGGTCCGACACTCCTTACAAGCCAACATTCCTGCGGGCACGCAGCCTCCTGCCTCCTCACTGCTAGAGGACAGACTTCTTGATGGTCACCTTCCCGAACATGCAATCTCACTCATATATAAGAAACTCATCAATCAGTCCTCTGACCTACTCTCCCCCCTTAAGTGCAAATGGGAAGTTGATGGACTAGAGATAGATGAGGAGGAATGGCGCAGTGCACTAGCCTCCCCTAAGGAGGTGGCTATTCCGGCCAGGTTTCGGCTCATCCAACTAAAAATCCTACACTGTGTCTACCTTTCAGGGACTAGACTACAGCGCATGGGCCGGAGCGCGGATGGTCTTTGTAGACGGGGCTGTGGAGAGGTGGGAACCTTTTTTCATATACTTTGGGACTGCCCGCGACTATGACAATTCTGGACCCGAGTGACCCGATGGATGCAGGAGGTCTGGGAGGTAGAGGTTAGACTTGAAGCCAAGAAATGCTTGCTGAACATCCGGGAACCTACAGACCTATCGCTTAGTGGGAAAGTTTGGGCCACTCTAGGCTTTGTGGTTGCTAAAAGGAACATAGCAAGGCTGTGGGGGGCGACTCAACCTCCCAAGATTGGACAATGGAAGTCCGATATGGACTGGTGCATGCTCAGGAGAGGACTGTGTATGAGGCAAGGGGCTGCCCGGAGAAATGGACACGGATTTGGTCCGCCTGGAACGATTACAGAGGTTACAGATTACAGAGGTAACATCTGCGAGCCCCCCCCGAACCGCTTCTTCTGACGAACCCCTGTACTGTGTACTTATTACACTGTTTTTATCCCTATGCACTGTGCTTGCTGTATGTGTCCTGAGACTCCTTGCGCTACAATGGTAACCAAATTAGTGCTATACTGTGATGATTGCCACCTGTTTTGTTAATTGTTAATAAAAAGATTTTTTTTTAAATGTCTGCCAAGATCCGCAGTAGGAAATAAAGCACCAAAGCCTCCCTTAGGGCACCGCACAGGCTTTCTGAATCTTGTCCAGGCAGGGAGTCCTTCTAAGCATCTCAAAGTATTAGTTACACCACAAGCCCCTTATCACTCCTATAGAGTTTGTTGGTGCTTTGGTGCTCAGACAAGCTGCTAGGTCACAGTGTGAAGGGGGTAGCAAGAGAGGACCTGCAGCTAGTCAGCAGCAGCAACTTTAGGGGTATTACTTGTATAAAACTAGTAGGATGTTGGTGATATTGGAGGAGGGAGCGGAGCATCTCTAAAATGCATCTGCCATCTTGGCTGCTTTGGTCACACCCCAATTTACAATAGATTTATAGTAAATGGATCCTCATATCACCTTTTTGGATCATTTTTCAGAATTGCTGAGAGATTTTTGGATTGGTAAATTAAGGCAAGGGTCTCATCAGATTAGTAACCTAGCTAGATTTACAAAGGCTTTGTGTCAGGTTTCTGTTACTTTTCAATGCAGACCCAACACAAAATCTTTTTGGAGATTTACAAACAAATGCAAATTGGTATTTGTGTTCCTTTGTCAGAAAAGGTCATTCAAACCAGTGTGAAGCAATGCTTTGTGTTACTCTGCATGAGAGGGACATCCCATATGTGTTGAGCTGGAAGGAGGTTCACCGAAAATAATAATGTAAGTCTATAGAATTTTCTTCTAAATTGTTCTTTATTTTAAATCACAAAACCAGCCAATGCGTTTCATTCCCAAACTATGGAACTTTATCAGGACTGCAACAAAGAACATGAATAGCCATAAGAAACATAAAATGAGTAACGGACATAACTAATAACATTAATAAATTACAACATAAAAAACGACACTCCCTACCAATATACATGATATCATTATTTAACAAAAATATACCTTATGAAGCACATACGACAAACTATAAAGACATAACAATACGAAAATGCACAGACTAATATGATAGTTCTTCTCTATATAACAAACAATACGTAAATAATAATTTTGACATCAAACTTTATACATGAAAACAGACAGAATGCTCTGATATAAATGCCAGCAGTACTATTTAAAAAAATTATTTTAATAAAGTCTCAGGCCAGTAAACTGCCCATTTTAAATTTGATTAGATTTAATTTCAAATAAAAACTTTGAGTTAAAATAATTTAGCATTTAGATTATCCATAGAAGACCATTAATGTCCTTCAACGGTCACTCTATCATATGATGCCAAGATTGACCAAGACATATCAATATCAAAAAATCATTCTGCTATATACGAATATCAATTTGTAAAAACAACAAATATATATATATTTATATATATATATATATAAATATATATATATATAAATATATATATATATATATATATATATATACATATACATATATATATATTCACTGAAAAAACCATAGGTTATAGACCATATATAGTTAGGAATTAGCATTTACAAAACCTTGAAAATTCACTGAAAAACCATAGGTTATAGACCATATATAGTTAGGAATTAGCATTTACAAAACCTTGAAAATTCACTGAAAAAACCATAGGTTATAGACCATATATCGTTAGGAATTAGCATTTAAAAAACCTTATTTTACCCACACAAAACCATTGAAATTCCATATATAGTTAGTTGCACTAACTATATATCGCGCACCCGCAATCCACTGCTGATGATGTCACATATTACATCATTCATGACATGGTCAGTGACATCACTGATGACATCACTGATGACATCTCAAATGACATCACTGATGACATCATCCAGTGACTGTGTGTTTCTGTAAAGTTTAAATATGTTTTACATATTGAAGAATGAGTAGATGTAGAAGTGTCTGGATGAAGGATTTAGTAGGTGCGTGAGTGAGTGATTAAATGTGTCTCACTGAGTGCATGGGTTAGTGACTAAACTGTCTTAATTTGTGCATCATTATGTCTGTTGTTCTGTAAACTGCTGCATGTGTTGATCAGTAGCTATATGAGTAACTATATGGGTTATTGATTTATTGCCCAAGTATTTGTATGGGAGACTGAGTGTGTGTGTGGCTGGCTGGGAGGTGTGTGACTCTGTGCAGATCAATGTGTACTTGTATCAATGATTGTATAAGAGAGTAATTATGTGTTAGTATATGTTTCAAAATGTAAGGTGCTCTATGTTTAACTGTATAGATTAGAAAATGGAAGTGTGATTGATTCTTAACAGGACTGACTAGGTGTGTGAGTAACTCCATGGATGAGTGACAGAGTGTGAGAGTCTGTATAGGTGTATGAGTGGATATGATAGTGTTGTAAAGATGAGTGATTGTATGTATGAATGATTGTATGGGTAAATGAGTGAATGTGTGTGTAAACATAGGAATCACTGAGTGCGTATGTAGTAACTAGTATTGGTGTGTCAATGGTTTCAAAAATTATACTCTGTATTTAACACTGGGTGTAACAGAGGTTATATTAAAGTGTGAGGAGATGCATTGTATTGTCACATGAATGATATCATCAGTGATGTGGTCATTGATGTCAAATGAGATGTCATCAGTGATGTCATCAGTGATGTCATTTGAGATGTCATCAGTGATGTCATCAGTGATGTCACTGACCATGTCATGAATGATGTAATATGTGACATCATCAGCAGTGGATTGCGGGTGCGCGATATATAGTTAGTGCAACTAACTATATATGGAATTTCAATGGTTTTGTGTGGGTAAAATAAGGTTTTTTAAATGCTAATTCCTAACGATATATGGTCTATAACCTATGGTTTTTTCAGTGAATTTTCAAGGTTTTGTAAATGCTAATTCCTAACTATATATGGTCTATAACCTATGGTTTTTTCAGTGAATTTTCAAGGTTTTGTAAATGCTAATTCCTAACTATATATGGTCTATAACCTATGGTTTTTTCAGTGAATTTCAATGGTTTTTTAATAGCAAATATCATAAGCTGTCGAATGTCAAGTACGTGGTAAGTAAAAACATTTTCGTGTTTATGCACACTGATCTGCTTTGAATGCTGCCCCCCCCCCTCATTTCTATTAGGAGTACTCTCTCTTTACAGATAGTGAAAGGTAGTTAACGCAGGCCTTTGCCCCCGTTGTAATACGTCGTGCCTGCTTCTCTCTCCATTTGATTGATTGTTATCCAAGCATTTACTGTTTTAGAATTGGTTCTCTTTGGTTCATTCTCTATTTACAAACAAACACAAAGTCGCAATACTCTGTTTAGTCTTTGCAGATAACGAAAAATCGTGTAAAAAAACAAAAGGAATCGAGCAAAATCAGTAGGCCACTAATGGGATCTCTTTTTGACCTCGCTAAAATAGAAACATTAGGAACAACCCCTCATGACAAATACGAAACTAGTGAGATGAACTGAACTCCACACCATGATGGCTGCAATACAGCTCGGCTCCGCCACCCACCCCGCCCAAAATAACGATAAAGAGCGGCTGCCATGATTGCTCGCGGAATGGCCACGACTGAGCTACGAAATGGTGGTGCTCTCATGCTAACCCCAGCTTCAGTCTGAAACATCCAGAAACACTGTAGACTACCAATTCGATCAGTTCCGGTAGCGCCCCAATGTAACCCGGTAGAGAAGAACTAGCCCTCCCCTCTTTGACTGATGGTTCTTGTTGCCTGTCCCTTCTGTTGTCATTTAACAGAACTATTTAGCCTGCTGAAAGGGGTTGTGTTCCGACCGCTGGTTGGTGAAGACATTTTGACTATATTCTGGACCTGCGTTGTCACGTAATGCGTCATATGACGCGCCGCGTTAGCGCATCCGGAAGTCATCCGGGGCGCGACGCGCAGCGCGTAACGTAAGCATAACAGGTCATGTGACTTGTTAATAAAACTTTTCATTGGTTCATTTTACTTTTCTTATTCTAATGATGAAAGGCTTGGTCATATGACCTAAAAATTACGCTTTTTATTACTTCCGAACATTATTTTTTCTTAAATATATGTTATAATGTTCCAGGCTAATGTACTTTCCCGGAAAATTTACAACTGTCCTGCAAGTAAAATATATTCTTTTTTCGAGAAAAAGGGCGTTTCTTCGTCCCATGACGGAGCCGTTGAGCAAAAGAGGGTCGACCTGCTGTCTTAGTCGCCGATACGCCTGAATATGAGATTCTTATCGATCACTTTATGTTGCAGGAGTAGAAAACACAACAGCCCTTGACCATTTATCTTTACTGCGTTCCTGCGTATTATACCTTTTACCCTTCATGTAATTGGTCTGCTTTATTTCACTTGCCTTTTAATGATTCTAAAACAGTGACTATTATTAAAAACTTTACCAATGTATATACTACTACCATGTTTTCTTTTAAAAACCTTTATTGTGAAAATTTCATTATACAAATACGAGCCTATAACCACGTGGACCGGCCACGGAGCAAACTGTAATCGTATATGATGAGTAGACATTTACACTGTAGAGGAACGTAACGGGCGGGCCATTAGGTTGCAAGAACTAAGGTGTCTAACAGTTGCGGAATCGGTGGACGTACATTTTATAATTAAAATACGACAGGGCCAGTTACAATAAAATTATCTAGATATTCATTTGCGGGCAAGTACCATGGGTGACGTTAATTCGAACTTTCAATAGTACAGTAATCAATAACACATCAGAACTTAATATCAATAGGGATGTCGAAATACTCAATCAATTCTCGTCCCCGCCCGCCATGTGCTTCAAAACTGCATACGTATCTCGTGATTTCAAGGTTCTGCAACCAGTACACAACAAGGAGTTACGAGTCCCATTTATTCCGGCGCCATTTTGGGCGAGGACGGGCAGGTCCAGGATATAGTCAAAATGTCTCTACCAACCATCGACTATGATGATGTTCATATGCTGTATTTATAGAGTAACACTCATCTGTCCACATGAAATTAATTTGCCACAATCTAAACATGTCATTTTAATCTTTCCAAAGTTCTTCTAAATATTTGGGACCGTTTCCCTTGCCTCTGATGCTGTCAGTGCCACTTCTTTGATGAATGTACTGGCAGGTCGGGGGTTCTCCTCCAAATCTCTCTTTTATGCAGCACTATAATTAATTGGTGCCACCTCTCCATATGACGATGCATGGTATAGTTACCATAACTATATTTTTTTTCGGTTCCTCTGGAGAGTACATCGTGGCAGATGAAGCGTATAACGTACCGGGCATTTACCTTTTTTTGCATGTAGAGGAAAGGAAAATAAAATCGAGCGTCCGAGTTCTAAGGTGTCCCAGGGCCATTTTAGTGGACCAGGCCCAAATCCAAAGAACAGGCCGCCATTTTGAGAGTCCTGTTGCAGCCGCCTGTCGCTGTAGCATCAAGAGCGGCCAAAACTCAGCTGAATGGCAACTGAAACGGTAAAGGGGCGCCCCACTACAGCAGACGAGCCTCCACCTAGGAAGGCCCGTTCACGCCGCCTCCCCCCCCCCTTCGGGCACCCCACGCCGTTATTCGGAGCAGTATTGTAGGATGGCCACACCAGTGCAGCAACTTGCTAGACACCACCTCGGTGGTAACCGAATCTCAGCGCCTTGTGGTGTCTTCTATTCAGAAAACATTGTTGTGCTGCCTTCGACCTATTCGCCGCAAGTGCGCACGCAACTCAGCTGCATAGCTTGCTAGACACCACCTCGGTGCTAACCGAATCTCAGCGCCTTGTGGTGTCTTCTATTCCAAAAATATTGTTGCGCTGCCTTTGGCCCCATTCGCACATCGGTCCGCTACTGACGCCATCTCACAGGCCAACGGGGCGCCCCACGCCGACTTTCAGCATTGTAGGATGGCCACACCAGTGCAACTTACTAGACACCACCTCGGTGCCATCCGGATCTTGGCATCTCAGCGCCTTGTGGTGTCTTCTATTCAGAAAATATTGTTCCGCTGCCTTTGGCCCCATTCGCACATCGGTCCGCTACTGCCGCCATCTCACAGGCCAACGGGGCGCCCCACGCCGACTTTCAGCATTGTAGGATGGCCACACCAGTGCACCTTACTAGACACCACCTCGGTGCCATCCGGATCTTGGCATCTCAGCGCCTTGTGGTGTCTTCTATTCAGAAAATATTGTTGTGCTGCCTTTGGCCCCATTCGCACATCGGTCCGCTACTGACGCCATCTCACAGGCTAATGGGGCGCCCCACGCCGAGTTTCAGCATTGTAGGATGGCCACACCAGTACAGCAACTTGCTAGACATCACCTCGGTGCCATCCGGATCTTGGCATCTCAGCGCCTTGTGGTGTCTTCTAGTCAGAAAATATTGTTGCGCTGCCTTTGGCCCCATTCGCACATCGGTCCGCTACTGACACCATCTCACAGGCCAACAGGGCGCCCCACGCCGACTTTTACCATTGTAGGATGGCCACACCAGTGCCACAACTTGCTAGACACCACCTCGGTGCCATCCGGATCTTGGCATCTCAGCGCCTTGTGGTGTCTTCTATTCAGAAAATATTGTTGCGCTGCCTTTGGCCCCATTCGCACATCGGTCCGCTACTGACGCCATCTCACAGGCCAACGGGGCGCCCCACGCCGACTTTCAACATTGTAGGATGGCCACACCAGTGCGGCAACTTACTAGACACCACCTCGGTGCCATCCGGATCTTGGCGCGTTGTGCTGCCTTCGGCCTATTCGCACATCGGTCCGCTACTGACGCGAACTCACAGGCCAACGGGGCGCCCCACGCCGACTTTCAGCATTGTAGGATGGCCACACCAGTGCTGCAACTTGCTGGACACCACCTCTGTGCCATCCGGATCTTGGCGCGTTGTGTTGCCTTCGGCCTATTCGCACATCGGTCCGCTACTGACGCCGCCTCACGTGCCAACGTATTTTCTCCGCATTTTATACCCTATGCCGCATAACAGGTCATGTGACTTGTTTATAAAACTTTTCATTGGTTCATTTTACTTTTGGTTTCCTAATGATGGAAGGCTTGATCATATGACCTAAAAATAACACTTTTCATTGGATGAAAACTTTTTTTTTCCCAAACGATGAAAGCCCCACCTTGTTTCTGGATGTTTCAGACTGAAGCTGGCGTCACCATGAAAGCACCACCATCTTGTGGCTCCGTCGTGGTCATTCCACGAGCAATCATGGCAGCCGCTCCCCACCAGAAGCCTGCAGGAGTCGGGGGCCCCCAAAACTTTTGTTGAATCCTCAAGGCGGAGGGGACGCTTTCGAGAATGGGGTCCAAGACCTAGCAGACAAGCGTCCGATTTCCAAGGTGTCCCAGGGCCATTTAAGTGGACCAGGCCCAAAAAGGAAAGAGCCTGCCGCCATTTTGAGAGTCCTGTGATAGCCGCCTATCGCTGCACCGCAAGACTGGGCGCAACTCAGCTGAATTGCGGCTTTTGACACAGTGGACCAAAAGCGGACGGAATGGCAACTGAAACGGTAAAGGGGCGCCCCACTACAACAGACGAGACTCCACCTGGAGAGGCCCGTTCACGCCGCCTCCCCCCCCCCCGGGGCGCCCCACGCCGTTATTCGGAGCAGCATTGTAGGATACCAAAACCAGTGCGGCAACTTACTGGACATCACCTTGGTGCCATCGTTCTGCTGCCTTGGAACTATTCGCACAACAGTTTGCTACTGATGACCCACCCCCCGCGACACCCCACGCCGGATGCCGAAATCAGTGCGGCACCCAGGCAACATCACCTGGGTGCCGTCCAGAAATCTGGACGTTGTGCTGCGTTGGGACTATTCGCACAGCCGACCGCTACTTCGTTGTTTTTCCCTAAAAATGTTTAAATGTTTTTACTGTTTTTGTTTTGTTGTATATATTTATAAGGTATTAAAGTTTTATAATCTTACTACTTTGTTGGAGTGCTATATATTTTTAATGTGACACATAATTGTAAAAACTTTGATGTACAAAGAGTCATCCCTGGAATCTTCCGCTTCAGGCTCGGTCCCCTCCCCAATCACAATACAGGATGGTTTTCAGATAGTAGGAACGCGTGTGCTGTGACGGATCTCATCGAGTGTGGGCCTTGATCTACTATAACTCCTTTGAAGAGGGGTGATTCTTTACAGCTGGGGCCATAAACTACATCTGCAGGGCTAGCTGATAGCCTAGGACCGGCCTGGAGAATCGGACACAGAGGAAAAGGAGTGTCAGAGGGTGCGGTAGTGAATAGGGCGAAAGGGAGGTGTCGGGCGGGCACAGGGTGTCTCAGGGAAGAGCAGCGCAGATGGGGGGAGGTTTATTACCCATGCATAAGACAGAGAACGGGGGTGACCAGTGCCTGGGGGAGATGCTTGCGAGGGTGGGGAGCCATGCTAAGGATCGACAGCGTGCAGAGAGTGGGTCTGGTCAAGGCATCTAAAATGACTGCCGTGCACGACAAAAGTGTGGCATTTGAAAAAAGGCAAGATGGCGCAGACAATGTTTTTCAACACTTCCTGATTTCCTTCGAATCGAACGTTAACAGACGTTGGGGCATATTACCAAAGTTAAGCGATATTTATCCCTAACGATGCTTAGCAACAAATTTTTTACCGCTAAGCATCGTCAGAAATTATCGCAGATAAACCTTGCTATTATCAAGGTTTATCCCAAATGCGATAAAAAACGACCGCAATGCATTAATATCGCTGAAAACTCAGCGATATTCATGCATTACCGAGCTAATGCTCTTAGCCATGTTATCCACCTCCCATTGGATAACATGGCTAAGAACTGCTCAGGGCAGGTGGTAGCTTTTGGAGATATTCGCGCTTAGCGCGAATATCTCCAAAAGTTGGTAATAGCAGATAGCGATGTTAGCGACTGTTTCCAGTCGCTAACATCTTGGCATGCCCACTTTGCATGTCATTAGTGATAAATATCACTGACATGCAAAGTGGGGCCCAAGATGGTCGCTATCTCCTACTAGCGGTCGCTAACTGGTGTTAGCAACAGCTAGGTAATACAGAGATAATTTTATCTCCGCGAAGCGGAGCGCTGTTACAGATATATATCTTTTTTTGAACGTTAATTTCTCAAAATCCACTGAAACACATATATTTAGGCCTAGCAAAGGCACATCGAGCTACCAGTCCCTACAATTTTGCCAAGTTTCGTGCAAATCCATTCAGCCGTTCGATTATTATTATTATTATTTTTTTTGCCCCGCGGGGCCCTTTTAAAACCTCCACATCAAACCTAGGGGGTCAGGGAGGATCTACTATGCCCCCTTATGGTCATTTGCCCCTTCGCTTTTGCCTCCTCTTGTCTCTCGATCCTACCGAGAGACAAGATGGCGGCCGCTACGGACTGTTTGGAATGTTTACAGACGCCGGAGAACCAATCAGCTTCGCAAAGCTCCGTTACGCGAAAAGTACGCGAAGCGGAGCGCTGTTACAGATATATATCTTTTTTTGAACGATAATTTCTCAAAATCCACTGGAGCACATATATTGAGACCTAGCAAAGGCACATCGGGCTACCAGTCCCTACAATTTTGCCAAGTTTCGTGCAAATCCATTCAGCCGTTCGATTATTATTATTTTTTTTTTTGCCCCGCGGGGCCCTTTTAAAACCTCCACATCAAACCTAGAGGGTCAGGGAGGATCTACTATGCCCCCTTATGGTCATTTGCCCCTTCGCTTTGGCCTCCTCTTGTCTCTCGATCCTACCGAGAGACAAGATGGCGGCCGCTACGGACTGTTTGGAATGTTTACAGACGCCGGAGAACCAATCAGCTTCGCTTCACAAAGCTCCGTAACGCGTAAAGTCCGCGAACCGTAGCGCTGCCTGGTCCGCTGTTACAGATATATATCTTTTTTTGAACGTTAATTTCTCAAAATCCACTGGAGCACATATATTGAGACCTAGCAAAGGCACATCGGGCTACCAGTCCCTACAATTTTGCCAAGTTTCGTGCAAATCCATTCAGCCGTTCGGGCTAAAAGTGAGGCCAACCGCCCTATGGAAAACTCAATGTTAAAAACACGTTTTGGGACCCCCCTTTTTTCTCGACCCCCCCTTGACGAACCCCCCCCCAAATTTTCAGGGGCTGCTCAGAAACAAAATGTTTCATTTTCCTGAAAATTTCAGCCAATTCCGTCCACAAACGCCAAAGTTATTAGACATAGAATTTTCAAAAATCCCATAGAGAAAAAATCCTAACTATATATACCTATATGTATATCACACAAGTACATTTCTTTATAGGAGAATGAATCCATGTATTTCAAGAGGCCTACTATTATTAAGCTAGGTAAGTAGCTATGGGAGCAGGCTTCACCGCAATGCTGGCAAATCTTTTAATGGGCAAGGATGAATATACCCATTTTTACACAGATAATCAATTCCTAGAAAATATCATCTTTTGCAAAAGGTACATCAATGACTTTTTGATGATCTGGATCAGTGACAGTTGCACCCTCCAGTTATTTTTCGAATGGCTAAATAATAGACCCACTGACATACAATTCACTTTATCCCCAAGCAGACAGGAAAACTTTTTTTAGATATTACCATTAAAACACAGGATGATAAACTCTACACCACATTATTTCACAAACCTTTGGAATTCAACATATTGTTGACATATACAAGTCTTCATCCAAGGATCTAACCAGCCATATGGGCAATACATGTATATGTTAACCCAACTTGTATAGTGCAACAGCTGCCTCAGCGAAGAGGCGCCCTGGTGCTGCCAGAAACAAGACATAGAGAATAAGGCCTAAGCTGGGGGAAGAGATAGGTTTTCATATCCTTTCGAAACATCAGATAGCTGTCCAGACAACAGATCTGGGAGGGAAGGGAGTTCCAAAGTGTAGCCACTGAGCTGCGAAATGACCGTCCCCCGGCACGTGCACCTTTCACCCAAGGGACGGTACCCCAAGGAGCGTGGAAGGCGCAAGGTTGTGTAAGGCACTAACAGATTCGTCAAAATACCAGGGGAAGAGGTCTTCAGAATTTTAAAGGCCAGGCAAAGGGCTTTGAATTCAATATGCTTGGCCATAGGTAGCCAATGTAACCGAAGATTGGCATCAGTTGTCAGGCAGCTTCTATGGAGCCAAAGCAGGGCCCTGGCTGCCGCATTTTTGACCATTTTCAGACACATGACCTCATCCTTATTTACCCCAGGTAGAGCGAACTGGTGTAGTCCAGCCTTGATAGGATAGCCGCTTGGACAATCATTCGTTGGGTGGACGGATCAAAGTACCCCATTAGGGGTTTCAATCCCCTGAGTAAGCCAAAGCACGTGCCTGCCACATTCTTGGTGTGATCCTGAAAGCTGAGGATCGAGTCCAGCCACACCCCTAGATTTTTCACCACCAACTTAGGAGTGGGTGGGCTCCCAAGGATATTCGGCCACCAATGCTCACTCCAGAAATCAGTATCTCTCCCCACCAGCAACACCTCAGATTTATTGGCATTGAGCTGGAGACAGTTGGCAGTCATCCACTCCGCAACTTCCGTAAGATCGCTCCTGAATTTGGGAGCATCCTGTGTAATGTCGTCGGAGAGGACTACCACCAACTGCGTATCATCAGTGTAAGAGACAATGACCACCGCAGCCAATGGTTGAACATACAGATTGAATAGTACAGGACTCAGAGCAGAGCCCTGTGGCACACCCTGTCCAATAAACTGGACACGAGAGAGAAAAGGGGGAGCGGTCACCTGGAATGTTCTCTTAGAGAGGAAGGATCTAAACCACTCCAGAGCTGAGCCAACAATACCGACCTCCTCCAGGCGATGTAGTAGAATCTGGTGGGAGACTGTTCTTCCAGGAAAGATTACTTTAATGAGTCAGATATTTTAATCAAAAGACTGTATGTGAGAGGTTGCCCTAGAGGATAACTGAAATAGTCCCGTAAGAGGGCATAGTATTGTCCATGTGAAACTCTTCTAGAACCAGAGAGTAGAGTAAACAACAGTAAAGAGAGGATGATTTGCATTACTACTGTTTGTATTCTTAGTAATGAAATTAAGAAAATAATTAGCCAACACTGGAATATGGTATCAGATGATCTTGATTTAAGTGAGAGCATAAAGGACCATGTTGTAAATGCCCTATGGAAGAAAAAGGATCCACCAGACTTGCTGTACCAATGGAATTGTCTTTCCTTATGTGGTCACTTCAAGTGTGGGAACTGTATGGCATGTGATTAGACCATTGATACAAAATATTTTTTACACCATGAAAGGAGATACACCCTAAGAAACCATACCAACTTCAAAAGCATTAATGTGATTTATGTAATCAAATGTTCTTTTGATATACTATACATTTGCCAGATTCGTCAGAAAGTCAAAGCAAGGATTCTGCAAAACTGTAGTAGAATACTTAGCAAAACGCAAGGGGCTCCCATGGTGGAACACTTTAGAAAGTTTGGAAATACAGGAGATAGTCTTATATGGCTTGTAATTGAGATGGTCACAAATAATCCCAGAGTTGGTGACCTCAATAATGTGCTTAACCTAAGAGAGTGTAGATGGATGCATCTGTTGGACACAGTGAACGGGGCCTGAATGAGCTGGAGGAAATCACCAAACAGGTAGCTTTGTGTACCAATGGCTGAAAATATATCACATATACGCTTACAAAAACAGTAGGTATGGGGTTCAATGGGCGAATTTGTAATATATTGCATTTAACAGATCTTGCAATTTACAATAATTCACACTATATGCTGGTATGTAATTTATTTAGCATATTTTCTGATAATTGATGCCACACTGGTTATCCTCACTAATCTATGCTAATACAAAAACAATGAATTGCTGTGCACAATCTCAAATAAATATTCAAATGCTACACATTCTTATGCAGTGGATGTCCTTGCTTATCTAACAATTGAATACGTATTATGTGGAACAAAGCTGTTATGTCCATTAGGAAGATGTGTTTAAATAGGAGGGTGTTTGATATATGCACCAATTGCATCATTATACTCTGTAGCAGAATACTAAAGCAGGAGTGCCCGTATAAAACTCTACAGAAGATAATAGAACGCTAAATCTCCCTTCTGCCATCTTAGAAGTATAACTTTGGCAAGAGTGGGTAGTGCGAATCCATACGCCGGCATAGGCTTTCTTCTTCATTGGCTGCTCCATACCACGGGCCAGATGTAGGTAGGCATTTACCGGTCGGTAACGGCCGAATTCGGCCGTTACCGACCGGTAAATGGAATTTGAGATGTAGGGGCCATATTTTTACAGAATCGGTAAATTTACCGATCGGTAAATTTAGCGATTCTGTAAAATACCGAATCGGTATTTTTACCGATTCGGTAAATTTGATATGTAGGTGGGACTCTTCTGAGTCCCACAAGCCTTACCGAATCGGTATTTTACCATCAAATTCAATTTGATGGTAAAATACCGATTCCGGTGTGCATGCACATCTGTGCATGCACACCTGTGCCATATGACAGGCAGACCTGCCCTTAGGGCAGGTATGCCTGCCACATGGCACCCGAACCTGTTTTGGGGGTGCTAGAAGGGTGTCAAAGTGACACCCCCTGCACCCTTGTGAAATTCGGTATTTACCGATTCGGTAAATACCGAATCGGTAATGCCCATTCATTCCTATGGGCTTCGAAGCCCATAGGAATGAATGGGCATTACCGGTCGGTATTTACCGAATCGGTAAATACCGACTTTTACAGATTTGGTAAATCCACATCTGGATTTACCTACATCTCCCTCCTTATATTTTACCGATTCATAAATACCGAATCGGTAAAATTCGGTATTTATGAGTCGGTAAAATATATTTACCTACATCTGGCCCCACGCTACTTAAATTAGAATTCCAGTAAGCGGGAAAGGGTCATTATTACATGAAGGTAGACAGAAACTACGAGCCCTTCTTTTCTTCCAGATTGGAGTTAGGATACATGATTTTATCCTACTTGATATTCATTATTCATATATTCAAAACTAGCATCCCTCCATCCTCCAGGTATACCGTTGTCTGATTTATCCTATGTTTTTCAGAGTCCCGGGTAAAATCTGGCAATGTTTGTCATATGGTGACTTTCAAATAGGCATAAAATAAATGGGTCCTAGTATGCACCTCCCATTTCTCACAGAAGCTGGGAAATCCCATCAATCTCCCCTCTTGATAGAGACTCCCGAGCACTATAGAAGTGCTCCTCTGTATTACCTCTCTCACAAATTGAGGTAAGCTTGGACAAAGCGTTGTCCTTCATGACACTAGTTGAAGTCAATACATCCATTTATGACAGTCCATCTTAGTCGAACTGTTCCATATTGCCACCAGTGTCTGGAGGTGCATTGGTATGGTTTTAAGTGCTTTTTTGGACACGAGCGGATAGACAGCAGGTGCCCAGATGTCAGCAGAGTGTCTAGTCTGTCACACACTGGGCCCCTCCTCTCTTCTTCTAGCCAGGGGATTTGCATATTGTAATTGTGTTACTCTGAAGTTAGGGAACAGCATTCCTCCTTTCTCGCATGGGAGTTTACGTGTCTCCAGCGCAATCCACGCCTTACTACTTCACCAACAATCTCAGAGAGACAGAAGCATTGCTCCGTGATAAACTGGTTTTATGAGCCAGCACATAAAGCACCGTTGGTAGGATTTTTGTCTTGCTTAGCGCAATACGACACATGGGACATCGGAAATTGATTTGTAACCATGTGGTGATATTGGTCTTCAGGTTTCTAAGTAATGATTCAACATTGGGCTATTAGATTTTCTCTTGATCCCTGCTAAGCGTGATGCCCAGATACCAAAATGGTACTGTAACTAGTTGGAGAGGTTTCATGGAGTTATCACCCTCCTCTGCCCCATTCAATGGATCGAGGACATATGTTGAGATGTTAAGCTTAAATCCAGACAGCTGCCCTACTTCCCTCAGTGTGTGATCTATGGCAGGTCAAGTCTTGTGAGGGTCCTGCAAGGTCAGCAGAATGCCATCTGCATAGAGCATGATTATTTTACATAGGCCCCCAGAGAGACTCCTTCGTCCATATGTCTTTACCACATCAGTTGTGTCTATGGTTTAATGGTTAACGAGAAAATTAGTGGGGAAAGGGGCCGCACCTGCCGGGTTCTCCTGCGGATATTTTAGTTGCCCAACAGCCTGTCTCCCATTTCCACAAGTGCCATGCTCCCCTGGTATATGAGAAATGGCCATTGTATGGACCGCTCCGGCAAGTTCATACTATAGCCCATTTCATGTATGCCCAGTTAACCGTATCAAAGGCTTTATGTGCATCCAGATTGGCTATCACATACTTTTCCCTGTGTGAGTGACATGATCCATAATCAGTAGGGCTATATGTATATTGGAAGTGGTTGTTCGACCACCCACGAATCTTGCCTGGTCAGGGTGTATCAGGGTCTCTGCTGGGTTTGCCAATCTGCCCGCTAGGATTTCATCCAGAGTTTTCACATCTACGTTTATCGTCAAAAGTGATCTAAATAACTCACATTCCAATGGGTACTTCCCAGCTTTCGGTGGTATGGCTATATGTGCCTGAAGTAGGATAGCGGGAGGTGTCCCTGCCGTTTGTGTTTCTTTGAGCATATCCAGGACTGGGCCAGCCTGCCGTTCCACATATTTGTGGTAAAATTATGTGGGGAACACATCACTCTCTGGGGCTTTCTCTGTGACCAAATTCCTAATGGCCCAACTAATGTCCCGCTCAGTGAATGATTATTTTAATTTCTCTCTGAGGCCAGGAGCTAGTTGCAGTAGATTAGTTTTAGTAAGAAGCCACTCAATGGCCCCTTAATCTTACCTCAATTGGTCATCATAGAGAGAGGTGTAAAAGTCTTCAAAGCATTGGAGGACAGACTCCTGATCCATGACTACCCAGCCTTCCCAATTACATGTAACTGAAACTGCCCTATTTCCATTCTTCTGATTGACCATTTATGCTAATAGTCTTCCAGGTTCCCTTGTTCATGCTGTAGTTTACAATAAATTTTAAAATGATGTTTGCTTAGGTGTTCCCTAACATCCTTGAGCCATTTTAGTTCCTCATTTCATTCATTCCACTCTGCATTCCCATTCGCAATCTGGTAATCCAGCAAACGTATACATTTCTCATGTGTTTCTATTGTGCCCGTCAATGATTTCCTGACTCCATATGTTGAACCTTTGCAACCCCCCAATAGTAGCCTTAACACTTCCCACAACACTCCTGCCAATGTTACAGGCCCTTTATTTGCCTCAGAATAATTCCATATCACAGCCCTTACTTCTCCCCTGTATGGGGCATCCTGCAGTGCCGCCTCTGGGAGTTTCCAGTGAGATCTAGGGAGCACTATAGAAGTGCTTCTCTGTATTACCTCTCTCACACATTGAGGTAACCTGCAAACTCTTTTAACATTAGTGCATGATCTGGCATGGTGCAATCCAAGAATTGAGCATAACTTATGTCAGATATGTGGTCCCTGTACACCAATGCAAAATTGATTCGAGAGAATGTGCTTTCTGGCAGAGAGTAAACCAAGTACCTTCTCCAAACCTTATGATTGGAGCACCACACCTCAGTCATGTCGGATCGTACAAACTGTGGATTTTATTCCAATAAGCTCTGTTTTCCAGGCCTGTGAGTTTGTCCTCCTGTGGCTTGTGTTGCAGCTGCACTTCTACCAGGTGCTCTGAGTTACTGTTCACCACTGACTTCATGGTGGCCACAGTGTGTTCAACAGCAGCAGTCCGCTCCCTGAGCTTGCCACATGCTGCCTCAGGAGTGACACTGATTTTGCCACCCCATCAATCTTCTTCATTATAGCCCTATTCCCCTCGAGCATCAATTGTTTCAAGTCTGCTGTGTAGGGCAGGGAGGAGTCAGCCAGCTCGCCCCCCTCCGACACCCTAAAATTTTTTTGGGGTGGCCATTTTAGTGGAACTGTCTTCAATGGAGCTTCTGGCGTGTGGCAGTCTCAGCTGCGCAGAGCTCTTACCACACTGTGATATATGTGCTCTGCCACCCCCAGCAGGGCCCCTTCCATACTCTGCAGCCCCTGTCCCTTACTAGAGTCTCAGATTAGTAGTCAGAAATTTGTGCGGCCACTAACAGTGTCAGCGCGGGTCCTCAGTCCTCCTAGAAAACACTCCAGGTCCCCCAGCAACACACCCAGGCAAAGCAGCTCAGTCCACACAACAACATGGTGCACTGACCCCCCCCCCCCCGCTCCATCTGCCTCCCAACTGGTCCCATTGGCTTACGGAGTCACCAATGCCGCCTCTGTGTGCAGCCTTGCTCAGTACAGCAACCCGCTCAGCTCCACAAGGCCTTCCCCCTGGCGTTCTCTCTGCGCTCCTATAACAGTTGTCATTCAGCTGACACCGATTGTCTCATGGGCACCGCTCCTCTTCAGTCTGCTTCAGTGAACGTGAGGCCAGGGTCACAGCCGACAACCAAAACTGAGGGCAGTAGGATGCACTCAGAAGTACCATGCCCGGCTTGTTATCTGCATAATACCAGCTGTAGACCTCGTCATGGTGGGGGAGAAAAACGCATTGTGAAACCCCCCAGCACAACTGCAATCTCCAGCTTCCCCTGCACTAGGACACATTTGCCACAGACCAGGAAGGAAGACTGTGGCGGAGACTATGCCCAGAGCGATATGAAGAGGAGTCTGTTCAGGCAGCCATTCGGGCTCCTCTACTGTATTAAGTTTTGTTTTTGTTTTTACTGAAAGGAAGTATTATACATATTTTTTATGATTGCAGGAATAACTTGCACAAGGTAGCCCTTGGATTGTTGAACATTTTGAGCCATCTCCATTGACCCAGAATTTGCGTATTATCTGGATGCACGTGGGAGTTTTTATGATGCGTAATCTATCACCTTGTGTCACAATTATCTAATAACTGCCTAACCCACTCTTTTCATAATACATGGAGAAACATTTTTAGGTCTAAGGAAGTTCAACCATAGTCTTTCTTCCATCTCAAGTGAGTCTCTGCAGTTAAGGTATTGCATAACCAACAATTAATTCTAGGTACACAAGTTCTAACATAGTATTATATATCTAACATGTGTAGGTCGCTCCCCACTCATTCCCGATGAAGAACTGTTCAGATGAATAGAATATCCACACTGTATTTGAAGGTCAAAACGTCAACACAGTTTTAAGTTACCTCTACTGAATCTCCACTTTCTGGGCCCATATGGTCAGATGAATCAGGCCCTATAAAAGAGAGACTGTGCAATTTGATACGTTGGACTGGCTGTTGTCAAAGCATCTTTATTAGTTATTTGTCAGTTTTGTATGTGTTTAATTTTATTTACCTGCACAAATGTTTACATCAAATGAAATATTGTCTTTGTTATTTTCTTAAAATACATGCTATTTAGTTAGCTGTTCATACCTATGTTTTTGGATTCTTTTTCATAAAAAGAAATTCATTTGTGTGGTATATATGTTAATAAGAACTTTTCATCCTACAGAACCATTTGTTTATGTATTGGCTTAAAATCAAAGACATATGTCTTCAAACACATAAGTAAAACATGACTCGTCACAAAAACAAATAAAAAAAGGCATGAAATGAATGTATAAAATAAAGCAGGGATTGCGCAACCAGCACTGGTGGCCCAGGCAGTGCAGCACCTGCAGTATTTGCTGCACTTGTTCAATGCAGGGTGCATCACGGTGGTGTAAGTGTGCCACCTAATCAAATCCATGAGGATAGGCTCAAGAATGAGGGATGACAGGTCATTATTTTGATTTTCACTGTTTCTCTAGACACGTCTAAATGCTAATGCTTGCTTTGTTCTGCTAGATAAGGTCCTTCTAATATGCTGGTTGCTGGTTTTAAAATAGGTATTAATGTTAGTTCATTAGCAGAAGTCGTTAGCATTTGCATCTGAAAGGCAATTTGTGACGTCTTATCCACTGGGCTATTTAACCATGATTGCCTACAGGAAAAACAGGCAGACAGCCAGGAATTATTATTTTACATTTCACATTTCACTTTGGCACTACCACCTAGGATACCACCATCTTTTTTTTCAACCAACAGCATGCTGCATTGTGGAGCTTGCAGGTTCATTATCAGCCCAAACGCCCAGCATACATAGTACAGTTGGCTTAAATATCACATTTTGCTGGAGATGTTATAGCTGAAATGGAGCCACCTGTCAGCCATGCCTTACACTTTTAATAAGTCACCTAATACATTAAAAAAATGCTTGTTTCATGCATACTTCATTCACTCACATCATGTATTCAAACATGCATTGCAACATAGATCACGTTTTCTTACATGCAGAGGAGAGCTTTTTATAAACTACACAACACAATAAAGGTACAACATGGACAGACACAGTGCAATCTTCTGTAACATTATTAATTGGTTATGGATTGGTAGCAGCAGCAGAACGAACATCACACAATTCTCTTGTACATAAAGAACAGGTACAACACAGGTTGCCAACACACTCTACTCATACAGGATAGGAGCAACACGGGTAGCCAACATACTAAAGGTGTTAAAGGACTGTTGCATGATTTCCATGAACAGACATACACAAGTACAACAGTCTTGCAAGAGACCATCAAACCCCTTAAAGAATTACTGAATGTTCACGTACTTATATAGGATGATGAATACTAACCTACCTAGAGTGGTATGCTTCATCAATGGATTCCATATCCTTCACTCACTAGAAACCATTGAAGAGTATTACTGTTCACTAGTTGTACAGTGTTCTAGTTTTGGGTTTTCATGTGTAGTTGAGTTCATGGCTGGCTTTTAGCATGTTCCAGCTGGGACCAAACCCCAGTGTGCTGATTTCCAGAGGGATGCAGGAGCTGCTTGCAGAAGTCTCACTCCGACAGGCAGGAGGGGGAGTCAAGTGTGGTTTAGGTGATGAAATGTCACTTACATGAACATTTATGTTCTCCCTTTTTTAAACTATCAGACCTATATTAAAATTATATATGGGTAAGCTAAAAATGTTTTTAGTGGTGTATCCCTAGCTCAAGATTAAAAACTGAAGGTCAGAGCAATGGACCCTACTTTTCTTTTCCATCAACACATTGCAGTGCTCAAATATAGCATAGGTGTATCAAGCATCTTCCCCATGAATGTAGGTATGCTGCATCAAATATTGCGACACAATCCCAAGGGTAGGTCACTTCCCCACCGCTGCTGCTCCGCCTGCCAGTCTTTTGCCTCCTGCTCCCCCCTCCAGATCGGCGCTCTCCTAACCTGTTCGAGCGCCGCCTGGAATGCCTGCGCCTGGTTTGAGTGCCCCCGTGTGCCTGCCTGCCCCATTCTCTTTCTCTGTACCCCTGCCTGAGTGCCCGTGTGCCTGCCTGCCCCATTCTGTTTTCTGTACCCCTGCCTGAGTGCCCGTGTGCCTACCTGCCCCATTATCTATTTGGTACCCCCGTGTGAGTTGCTTCGCCCGCCAGGCTCCTCAGCCCCGTTCTACCGCCGCTGCCTCCCGTGCGGCCCCGCCCCCCCACACCCATTGGATTATTCCCTCCCGCCTCCCAGCTGACCCCTCCTACCCTTCTCCCCTCTTATGACGCCCACGGAGCGACCGCGCAGAGAACGCGCGCAGCGGGCGCGCGCAGCGGGTGCGCCGATTGTGCGCCAAAGGCGTGCCAAAGGCAAGCACGTCTGCGACCGTCCGCGCCTGGACCACGCCCAGTGCCAGGACCCCTGGTCCCCACCTCTACAAGACGACCCGACAGACCTACGACGCCGCCGCCCTCAACGCATTCAATGCCGGCCGTAACCCCGCCTGCTGCCGGGCCACCCCGAAACGCATTCACGGACCCTTCACCTGCAGAACCTGCAAGTTAACCTGCCTCCGAACCTGCACCGCACCCGCCAAGCCAAGCACCAGCAGCAACCTCGAGTGCATCCTGCTCAACACCCGCTCCGTCCACAGACACGCCGTGGAACTCTGGAACCTCCTCGACACAACATCACCAGACATCGCCTTCCTCACGGAAACCTGGATGAACGCCTCCTCAGCCCCCGACATCGCCATCGCCATCCTGGACAGGTACAAGATCATCA
Organism: Lissotriton helveticus; assembly: GCF_964261635.1. Lineage (NCBI taxonomy): Eukaryota > Metazoa > Chordata > Amphibia > Caudata > Salamandridae > Lissotriton > Lissotriton helveticus. The sequence continues at coordinate 668,480,288 of NC_136063.1, forward strand.
AGAGGGACCGCGTCAACCAGACCGGAGGAGGCATCGCCATCATCCACAAGAACACCATCCGCATCACGACCGACTCCAACAACACCTTCGCCGCCGCCGAGCACCTCCACTTCCAGATTCACACCGACCCTCAGAGGCACCCTCATCTACAGACCCCCGGGACCACGCACACAATTCAGCGAAGACATCACGGACTTCATCAGCCCACACGCCCTCCCCTCCGCCGACTACATCCTCCTAGGGGACCTCAACTTCCACCTGGAGAACAACAAGGACCGCAACACCGCCACCCTGCTGGACAACCTCGCCAACCTTGGACTCAAGCAACTGGTCAACACGCCCACCCACTACGCCGGCCACACGCTTGATCCCGTCTTCTCATCCAGCAAGCACATCACCTTCAGCCACTCCACCGTACTCCACTGGACCGACCACAGCTGCGTCCACTTCAGCTTCAGAAGAACCACAACCCACCACCACCCGCAACAGGTTCCTCACAGAAGCTGGAGCAAGATCACCGCCGACCAGCTCACCACCTCCCTCAGCCAGAACCCACCCGCCAGCACAACGGACCCCAACGAAGCAGCCCGCAACTTCACGCAGTGGCTGACTGCCTGCGCCGATGACCTCGCACCACTGAAGAACCCTCCCAGCAGACCTAGAAGCAAGAAGGCCTCCTGGTTCACCGACGAACTCAAGGACTCCAAGAAGACCTGCCACATCCTCGAGAAAGCCTGGCACCTCGACCAGACCACTCACAACATGACCGCCCTCAAACACGCCACCCGCAAGCACCACCAGCTCATCCGCACCACCAAGAAGAAATCACTGAAGGAACGACTGGACAACAACGCCCATGACAGCAAGGAACTCTTCACCATCGTCAAGGAGTTCTCCAACCCCAGCACCGGCAACAATGACATCACTCCCTCACAAGATCTCTGCGACTCTCTCGCCTCGTTCTTCCACCGCAAGATTGCCGACATCCACAACAGTTTCGGCGCACCATCCACGCACCCAACCGTCGAACCAACGCCCCCCACCGGCACCCTCCGCACCTGGACCACGGTGACCACCGAAGACACAGCCCGCACGATGAACACCATCCACTCCGGATCTCCGACCGACCCCTGCCCCCACCACGTCTTTAACAAGGCCCACTCCACCATCGCACCCCAACTCCAGGACGTCATCAACACCTCCCTCAACACCGCCACCTTCTCGGAGAGCTGGAAGCATGCCGAGCTCAGCGCGCTACTGAAGAAACCAACAGCGGACCCCACCGACCTCAAAAACTTCCGCCCCATCTCGCTCCTCCCTTTTCCCGCCAAAGTCATCGAGAAGATCGTCAACAGACAGCTTGCCGCCTTCCTCCAGACGAACGGATCCCTCGACCCCTCGCAGTCCGGTTTCAGAGCCAACCACAGCACACAGACCGCCCTCATCGCAGCCACCGACGACATCCGAGCCCTGCTCGACAACGGGGAAACAGCGGCGCTCATCCTCCTGGACCTCTCGGCAGCGTTCGACACTGTCTGCCACCGCACCCTAGTTCAACGCCTCAGCAACATCGGCATCCAAGAGAAGGCACTGGAGTGGAACATCTCGTTCCTCGCCGGTAGAACACAGAGAGTCTGCCTCCCCCAGTTTCGATCCGAGGCCACCGAAGTCATCTGCGGCGTTCCGCAAGGATCATCTCTCAGCCCCACCCTCTTCAACATCTACATGAGCCCTCTTGCTGCCATCGCACGCCAACTCAACCTCAACATCATCTCCTAAGTCGACGACACCCAGCTGATCCTCTCCCTCACCAGAGACCCCGACACCGCCAGAACCAGCCTGCACGAAGGGATGAAAGACGTCGCCGAGTGGATGAAGAACAGCCGCCTGAAACTAAACTCAGACAAGACGGAAGTCCTCATCCTGGGACCATCACCCTCCGCCTGGGACGACTCCTGGTGGCCCCCAGCCCTGGGCACCGCTCCCAAGCCAACAGACCACGCACGCAACCTAGGCTTCATCCTGGACTCCTCCCTCTCGATGACCAGACAAGTCAACGCCGTCTCCTCATCATGCTTTCACACCCTACGCATGCTTCGCAAGATCTTCAGATGGATCCTGACCGAAACCAGGAAGACGGTCACCCAGGCCCTCGTCACCAGCCGACTGGACTACGGAAACACCCTCTACGCCGGAACCACAGCCAAGCTACAGAAAAGACTCCAACGCATCCAGAACGCCTCCGCCCGACTCATCCTGGACATCCCCCGACGCAGCCACATCTCCGGCCACCTGAGGGACCTGCACTGGCTCCCTGTCAACAAGAGGATCACGTTCAGGCTCCTCACCCACGCACACAAGTCCCTCCACGACCTGGGCCCAAAGTACCTCAACGACCGCCTGACCTTCTACACGCCCACCCGCCAGCTACGGTCTACCAGCCTCGCCTTCGCCGCCATACCACGCATCCGAAGAGCCACCGCCGGAGGCAGATCCTTCTCCTACCTGGCGGCCAAGACATGGAACTCCCTCCCAATCCACCTTCGGCTGACCCAGGACCACCTCGCCTTCAGGAGACAACTCAAGACCTGGCTGTTCGAGCAGTAGCGGATCCCTTCCCCAAGCGCCTTGAGACCCTTCCGGGTGAGTAGTGCGCTATACAAGTTTTTTGATTGATTGATTGATTGAATCCCTACTTCATAGGGTATGTTCACCAGCCTCAGAAGGTGGGATTTGGCCACAATATTTCTTCAAAAATATTGTGAGACACAAATATTGTGTCAACAATAATGTGATGTCAAACTAGTGTGGGGCAGAATACAGTGGATAAGTACATAATTTTCATAGTTGTATATAATATCATTTTGTATTTATTTTGTGTGTTTCATAAGTTTTGCTTTGAAAGTTAGTATTACGTTAATGTTAGTCTGTGGAATTATTTACTGTTTATTTATATATTTTTTAGTGATATATTTAAAGATTTAATTTAATTTATTTGAAGTTATTTATTTACTGGTTTATTGAGGTTGTAGGCGAATAGATACAAAGCTTATTTTAATGTTTAATTCTAAATGTTCATAAACAATATATTTTATTATGTAAATGTATTATTAATTATGCAAGGTATTTTAAATATATATTTTTGATAGATTATTGTTTTAAAATATGTATACTTGTAAAAGATACAACTGTTATAACATTTAGGGGTCGATTCCGATTCGGGAAACTAATCCGTATGACGTTTCGAATTCGTAGCCGTTTCCGTACGAATCGTACAAATCCGTCCGAATCGCGTAATACGATACGTAGGAATCTTTGCGAACCGTATGAAAACCAACGTGAAATCGGTAAGACACAGGACCCTCACGGTGAACCGTAAGAATCATAAACATGTTGTACGACCCGACAAGTATGATCCGGACCGGGGACCGAGAACGCAATTCGTACGGAAAACGTCGTATGAGCAATTCGTACGGACAGCCACCCATTCACATATGCACCGTACCCCTGCATTCATGGGGGTACTCACTCTACTCCTATGCTATGTACCACTACGCACCGTACACCTATGCACCGTACACCTATGCACCATACACCTATGCACCGTACACCTATGCACCGTACCCGATGCACCGTACCCCTACGCACCGTACCCCGATGCACCGTACCCCTGCAATCATGGGGTGAACTTGCGTACCCGGGGAGTCCGTTTCGCACGCGGTTCGAGTTGAAATCTGCTTTTACGGATGTTTTATACTCCCTTACAAAAAGAGTTATACGGAGTGTTGTCGTAATGAATCGCACTTGCTGGGTCAGAAAAGGCTGCTTCGAACCGAATGGACATCGCGTACTGCGTGTTCCGAATGTGATTTGTACGGATTTTTTTGTCGTATGGTCTCTCGTACGATTCGTACAGAAATCTGCTTTGGGTTCGGATCATACTTCATCGTACATACAGGGACGTTGAACGTGTATGATTCGTACAGGATAAATGTTCCGCACGGCTATTCGTAGGGGATTTTACCGAATCGGAATCGACCCCTTATTGGGTAAATTAGATTATAGATTTGGTAAATTTGATCTATTTTACTTATTTGTAACTATTTGTAGATAATATAATTTAGGATTATTTTATGGTAATGTTTATTAAATTACCATGCATTTTCGTTAACCATTATTTACATTTTTTTTAGTGTTGCATTTTTTGGGTTGGGAAGTGTTTTAAATATATATAATTTTCAATGTTTTAGACTGGTAAATATTTTTTATTTTTTATATATTCTTAATAAAGTATTTTATTTTGCTTTTTTTGTAAAATGTTTGCAATGTTTAAACATATTTACTAAAACATCTGTTTAAAAATATTTCAGGTAATATTTTTATTATATAGATATTCTTACAATTGAGAGGGACATATTAAATGTACATTTTTCAATTTTCAAAAATGTCCTTACTGTTGCTTACATTGGAGTGTGAATAGTAAATGTTGACCCCTCCAAAATCTAACACTTACCTACTTTCGCTTATGTTGGAGTGGGAATAGTAAATATGATCCCTCTCTAGTCCTATACTTTCTCCACTGTTGCTCAGTTTAGAGAGAAAATAGGCAATATGACCTCTTCAAACTTTAATACTTTCCCTACTGTTGCTTACTTTTGAGTGGAAATAGTAAATGTCATACCCACAAGTGTAATTTCTTTACATGATTTGGAAAAAATGTTTTTAAAGATGTAATTTTGTGATTTCATTTTAAGTTATTTCAGATTTTTTTTAAGTAATACTATTTTTTTTAACTGTGCGCAAATTTATTGTATATGATTATAAATATGTATATTTTTAATATTTGATTGAAAGTAATTTTGAATATTGTTAAATTTTTTTTTCTTCTCACAACAGATTTTATTGTTGACGAACAATAAAAGTCCAGAAAAGATCCAGGGCAAAGCATCACATATACAATATGACAAAAGTAAGGATGTCAACATTTTACAATGAGACCCTCTGAAGCATGAGGGTATATAGAACAGAATGTGTACAAAAATAACATTGCAAACCAAAAAAAAATGTGTCACCCGATCTACATATCCTACAGTTATGCATGAGTCAAATAGCAGTATTACAGTACGTGTACACCCGGGGCTAGATCCTGCATGCAACATGAAATTAACAGGGCAAATCTTCAATACTTTGCGCAGGAGGAACTAGTTCAAGGAAAAGACCACGATAGTCGGCCCTCTGCTTACATATTTTTGGGTGTTTCTGAGGGCAGCCGCGTGCCTTAAAAATTAATATTTCAAGCCCTATAGAGAAGTCAAGGCCACGCTTCCAGGCCCCAACCAAGTGCGGAGAGGTCGCCTTACATGCCCTGGCGACGTTGCGCAAGGGTAAGCCCTAAGAATAGCAGGTGGCGTTTATACCTGTTCCCTTCGATTTCGTCAGTGATATGAAGCATGGTTAAGGACCTCGGAAAGGCAGATCAGCACCCCACCCCAGAATCGTGACAGGGCTGTGCATTCCCAGACTGGGTGGAGGAAGGTGCCTCGGCTGAATCGCATCGGAGGCAAGAGGGAAAAGTGATCATCTCTACGCACCAGAGCTGATACTGGGTATAGTATGCCCTATGGAGATACTTGAATTGTATGAGTCAAAGATGTGCTGTTCTGGCCACGCTGCATGGGGATTCTAAAGCCTCCACCCTGTCATCCTCCTCAAGGGGACCTAAATCACTCTGCCACGCCTCCCTAATCCTGTGAAGAGTATCATTACTATGAATGACCAGGGTGCGATATAGAGCTGTGATTTTGTGTGCACTCATCTCACTCATGAACTCCTTGGCCTCAATAGGGCTACAGTCGGGAATTGTATCTTGTTGTGTGAGATAGGGGAAAAGGCATGATGGAATTGAAGATATTTATAGAATTGGGAGCGGGGCATTTGGAAATCGGCCTGCAATTGTTGGAATGACTTGAGAGTCTGGCCCCTAAGGGCATCCCCGATCATGGAAATTCCGATAGCAACCCAGTCCGCAAATCCAGGGAGCTCGAACAGCTGCGGCAGGACGCCATTATGCCAGAGGGGAGTCTCCTTGGTAAGTTTACCCCTCCAACCGATTTTACGCAAAGCGTGGCGCCAGATCGTTAAGACAGTCCAGGTCACAGGTGGCAGCGCGCCGAGCACTGCATTGGAGTAGAGTATCAGGTGTAGTGATTTAGGGTCCATCAGCCATCTTTCAAGCGCATAGGCAAGATCCCGCTTGTCTCCATACCACCAGTCATTTAGGACCAATAGGTGGGAGGCCGCATGATACAGTTGGACATCTGGTGTCACAAGGTCCCCGTCGTAGGTGGATTGAAAACATGTTGGCAGAGAGCTGAACTCAATTATCGGACCCATCTGTGGGGTATAGAATAGGGGTCATTCTGAAGTTGGTAGAGCAGGGCTCTGTTCACGGTTTTTGGGGGCATACCTGAACTGCGGCGTGGTTGTCTGTGTCCCGCTTTCCCGCTGCTGGTCTCCCTCCCGCTGCTGCACTCTTCCACCAGTGCAGCGAGGAGCGAGGGGACTACCACTCCCAGGAGCCTTGGCGGCGGAAACCGCTACCGCCTACTCCGCGCCCGGAGGCGCTTAAAAGTGAGATGAGCCCCGGAAGAGCGGGGCTCTGTTCATGGTTTATGGGGGCATACCTGAACTGCGGCATGGTTGTCTGTGTCCCGCTGTCCCACTGCTGGTCTCCCTCCCGCTGCTGCACTCTTCCACCAGCGCAGCGAGGAGCGAGGGGACAACCACTCCCAGGAGCATTGCCGGCGGAAGCCGCTACCGCCGACACCGCGCCTGCGAACTACAGTGTTCATGCAGTAAAGGGTGACAGAGGACGCCCGTCGGGTGGCCTATTGATCGGGGTTAGCCAAGATCTTGATGTTATCATCAAACCCCTTGATTCTGACCACAGGGACTTCCAGATTCTCGCTCTCAATTTCAGAAATGGAAAATCAGTCCATATCTATAATTTGTACGCACGGAGCACGGGGGGCAAGAATTCAGAAGTCCTAACCCGCCTGGATGAATGTATTGAGTGTTATTCGCAGCATTCATACATTATCCTAGGTGGGGATTTAATACGACCTTTGAACCCTTGTTAGGTGGCGACTGGAACATCATGGATGATGAAGACAGGGAGTGGGGTGTCCCGAAGCTCGAATTAGACCCAGTTAAAAGGTGGACTGAACTCTCAATACAGTTAAACTCTTTTTGTTTCAACAAAGGGCTGAGAGCGACTATGGCAGGACTGTGCATGATAAACTAGGGGCCACTACCTATAGGAGTGGCGCTCGTGAAAGAAGGATCGACTATATCCTGATTAGCCTGGGATTATGGAAACACCTAGTGGATATGTCGGTAGTTGAAAGGGTTGAGAGCGATCACAACCCACTATTTATGTCCCTGACCTACTGGGAGGTATCGATTGATGCAAGGGGCGCGGGAAAAAGACTCACCCACTGATATAGTCATTTCAAATGACATGCGCCATCTTCGATGGACCAAAGTTGTAGAGTGCCAAGAGCACATTGATTTTATATCGAGCAAGCTATCACAAGCTACAAGTGATTTGGGACAGCAAGCTAGCAAAGGGACCCTCGTCTCAGCTCTAGAGATGAGCACAAAGATCCATGAATCCTTTTTTATTGATCTAAAAAGCCTGTTTGTAAGGCCATGTAAGTCGAGTGACAAACGTGTTTGCCAATCTCCTTGTTGGTAAACTAGGGAGTGTCGACAGGCTCGATTGGATCTGGGAAGAGCTATAAAAAGTTAATCAAAGCATGAACGTTCGCCTGGCTAGGGTGGCATATAAGAATGTAGTCTCTAAATCCAAGCGTGCATGGGATGAGCAAAGGTGGCAAGACTTAGAAGAAGCAGGTACCCAAAAAGATCTAAGGAGATTCTGGAATGTCCTTAAGTGGGGAAGTGAAGGAACTCTAGATAAACCCCAAAATTGGGTGGCTCAAGACCAATGGGTGGCCTATTTTAAACCTCAATATGCCAAGGGTCGGGAATCATGTACAATCATGGAGGCTCCGCACCTATCTCCCATGGAAGATGTATTTAATCTTGGTGATGTGCTTATTGCCCTAAACCTAGTTGTCCCAGGAAGAGCACCAGGCATAGATAGTGTTCCTGCTGACACATTTTTGTTCGACAAAGACTCTTGGGTCAGGTATTTATTGCTTCTAGCAAATGCAATAGCATACCCCAATCTTGGAACGGGGCAGAAATTAAATGGTGACACTTTTGAACGTAAGGGCTGTGCACCCGGCACCGGGCGGCTGGAGGGCGGCTTGCGTCGTGTTTCTGTAATTCAATTAGAAGCCGTTTAGAGTGATTCAATCGCATAAACACACGTCGATCGACGTCACCATTTAATTGAAGATTTGTATCTGCGAAGTTTCTTGGTCTAAGAGGGTAGACCACAGTGTGAAGAAAACGTATTGGTCCTGATGAGAACTCCCAAAACATAGGAGTTCGAAACGCGTCGACCTGAGACCTAACTTGTTTCAAGTTGGATATGACTCTGTTGTCAAACTTTAATCACACACCACTAGAATTTAATGTTATAACTAGCGAGGTCATTCTCCTTTGCATTTAATTTAAATAGGTGCAAAATTAGTACAATTCGCTCTAGCTGTGTTCAGTCACTTGCAGATATCGTTTTGACACGAGTCCATATTGTTTTTTTTTGGGTATATAGGTATGAGAGAAGTATGAATGGTTTAGGTAGGATGTGTCATGTAAATATGTATAAATATGTAATTGTATAATTCTTGTTGTTTTTTGTTTCATGCAAAAAAAAGTGTTTTCAAAAAAATATTAAAAATAAAATGCATAACTAGTGTGAGATAAATAAATAAACAACTAGTGACGTTAGTAACACACGGACCTATTTGTTTTATTCAAAGAGGTTTAGCCGGTATTAAGCTTAATAATAGGTGCAGTATTGGCCTTTCTTTTGTTCTTCTCGTATCCTTGGCTTAGCCTTACTGTTGAAAAGCCAAAGCCCAGTCTTGTTTTTCCCCCCCCTTAATAGTGACCAACATTTTAAGGACCTCTTCCACTGTTGTTGGTCCAAAGACTTCCAGATGTGCGAGGGCTCCGACTGGTTCTCTGCTAGCCTCTGTTATCTGGTAAATCTGGGGCAGGGTACTTAGAATGTTCTCTATTTTAGTATAAAAATAGTTTGCCAGGTCTTTACATTTCTCTCCTGGGTTGTCATGGGCTGCGGAGGGCTCGGGAACTTTCTTCCTATTTCATTTCTTCCTATAGATCAATTAACATATGCCTATAAACAGTGTATGCACTTTAGTTCCCTTGAAGTACATTGTATATATATGCATTTAAGAGAATCAATTATTCAAACCGAATTTTAACTTTATTTATAGTTTTACTCTTCAATAAACTGTATCGGTACTATATGCTTTTATGACAATCGTCGAATAAAGCTTGCTTGACTGACTGGTAGAGCAGGTATGGCAGCGAAACCCTTATAAATATGCCCTACCTGCCAAGCAGCGTCAGGGGCAGAGACGACCACGTGCTCACCTGTTGCTTAATTTGAGGCAGCAGGGGAGCTAGATTTTCAGACCAGAAATCCGGTTGGGCCGAGAACAAGCGCACCCCAAGTTTTTATAAAGCCCTCAGGCACCACTGTGACCCACTGCGTCCAAGCCCCTCGCTGATCACCATCCCTCAAGGGCCATAGACAAGACTTGTGTGCATTCATATAGAGGGCTGAAGTTTGGCCGAATATTTCCATTATGCGGACTGTCCAGTGCCCAGACCTGTTCGGGTGTGTAAAAAAGAAGAGGACCTCGTCAGTGTATAGTGTTATACGATTGAACACCTCACTTGACCACTTGAAGTCATACACATGAGCATCAATACGCAATCAGGCCGCAAGCAGCTGGATGGCTAGGGTGAATAAGTAGAGGGACAGAGGGCAGCCCTGCCTGGTACCCCGCCCGATATAGAATGGCTAGGAGACAGAATCAATGACTCGCACTGTCATTGTATAGGAGTCGGATGTACTGTAGAGGTCTAGGTCCTATGTTTAAGCAGGTGAGGATGCGAACAGATAGGTCCAACTGAGGGAATCGAACACCTTGTCCATGTCGGCCAGAAGAAGCGCTGCCGGTTCATCTAACCGGTCCACGGAGGCAATTGCGTTATGCACCCGACGGATGTTGTGCCGAGTTGCCCGGTTGTGCATAAAGCCTGCCTTATCGGAATGAACAAGCGTGGAAATATGTGGGACAAACCGGAGAATGCGATTGGCAATGATTTTGGTGAGGATCTTGGCCTCATCATTAAGGAGGGAGATTGGTCTGTAAGAGGCATGGAGCCCGGAGGGTCGGCTGGGCTTTAAGAAGATCACTATCTCTGCATGACGCCAGTCTTCCAGGAGACAGCCCTCATCGACTACCACCTTAAGGGCCACTAGGTAGTGCAGTGATACATGGGACGAGTATTTCTGGAAGAACTCCCTTGGAAACCTGTTCGGTCCCAGTGATTTGCCAGTGCGCATGTCAGTAAGAGCAGATTGGACCTCATCCACGGTGATCGGGGCATCTAGGTCATCCCGCATGTCATCAGTTAGAGAGCGCGGGAGCAGGCCAGCTAAAAATCGGTCAATAGTGTCTGCAGGAAGAGTTTCCTGTGAGGTATATACATTGGCATAGTAGTCGGCAAAACTAGTAGCAATACTCGCTGGATCAGTAAGAACCTGGCCCGTCGGTCCCAGGATCTTGGGCATGGTAACGGGGCAAAGCGTCTGTTGGCATAGATGAGGCAGGAGATTGCTAGATTTATTCCCCCCTTGATATATGCGACAACACATGGCCACCCAGTACAGCTTGCCTCGTCTAATAGGTCGCTGGCGTATAGCTGCTGGGCAATGAGAAGTTGGCGACAGGCTGGCGCTCCACCAGCCTCCCGACTCCTGTGCTCCAGGTACAGAATTTGGGCTTCTGAATGGACCAGCTTCTTGCGGCGCTGCTGACGTCGCGCGGTACAGAAGGCAATGTCCACCCCCGCAGAGTTGGTTTCATGGCCTCCCACAGGATCCCTGGGGAAACTATAGTGCCAGTATTGAGGGAGAAATATTCAGTAAGGGCCATGTAAATTTTTTGATAATAAGTGTCGTCCTGTAGCAACCAGGAGGAGAGGCGCCAGTGGGGCGGAGACCGAGCCGGGCCCAGTCGCACTGCCAGCAATATGGGAGAGCGATCAGACAGACCTCTGGACAAGATCTCAGCCATCTCAATATTGTGAACGTGTGAGGGAGATATGAATATGTAATCGAGGTGGGAGTAGGAGTTATGGGTGACAGAGAATTACGTGTATTCATTTACAGTAGGGTGTAACTTCCTCCAGGTATCAACCCACCCGAGGCCCTGTACTAAGGGATGCAGTTAGGATTCTTGTGTGCCTGTCAACGGCCCCACAAACCGCGAACTATCAACCGAGGGACACATAACGTCATTCCAGTTGCCCCCTGCCACCAGCAGGCCCTGGGAAAAGTCAGTCCATAGGGAGGTCACTCGTTCTACCAGGAATGGCGAAAAGGGTGGGGGGCATAGCAACATTAGAGGCTCACCAAAGAGCGTGCCTGTTACCCCAGCATACCTGCCCTGAGGATCAGACAAGGAACAGCCATGGACAAATGGTAGCCTGCGATGAATCAGGATTGCCACCCCTCAGGACCCCCTGGTGAAGCCAGAATGACAGGTCTGAACAATGCCGAAATGCGTCAGACATAGCGTCTTATTGCTCAAGAGGTGTGTTACATGAGCAAAAGAATGTCAGCGTTATATCGCTTAGCCTGGCGAAGCACCGCTCTGCGCTTAACCTTGTCTAGTAAGCCCCAGACAATCCAGCTGACAACACTTAAGCGTCTATCCTGATTGTAAGTCAAGTCGGGTCGGGCGTATATACATAGACCAGTAAATGTGTATCAGGATACGCACAAGCTCTAAGGAGGAAAAATATCAGTGTGACATAAACAAACAACAAACAATTCCCAAACATCCCAATCCTCCCGCCACCCACCCCCCCAAATACCTCAGAAACGCTGAAGCATCTGTGCTGCATGGCGAGCGTCCCTCCCCCAACAGGGTGTGAGAAACACTCCCATCCAATGGATCCCAACGAACCATGAAGGGTACATCTATGCAATTAAAATCTTGCCAGAATGTACAACACTATAGAGCCCACAGTATATTGCCATCAAGAATAATGCAGCTTTAATAGAGTCTAAAAGCATATAATCATGTTGGGGACCGGGATTGCCGACCATCCGTTGCCCCATACGAAATCCACTGCGGGGTCTGGATCCACGCCTTGAGCGCGACCGGCATTGCTGTTTCCCTGTGGACCCAAGCCCATCTCGATCCATGCCTGCTAAAGTAGAGTCGGAGTCCATACCAGAGGGGGTGTTAGTTTTCCGTTTAAGCGACTCGTCTGTCCACTGGAAAACATCTTCTGGAGAGTCAAGGAAATATGTTGGTGATTTAAACACGACTCACAGGCGGGCCAGGATTAACAGTGAATCCTGGAGTTTCAGGCCATGCAAGCGGGCCTTGGGCTCGGTAAATGATTGCCGGTGCTGCTGGACTGATTTGGTGTCATCAGGAAAACTCATGATAGGTACATGAATATCCCTTTGTTCCGGGCCTGCTGGACGATCCCATCTCAGTCTCGGTAGTTGAGAAAGCGTGCAATCAATAGGCGGGGGTGAGCTCCCAGGGTGGCTTCTGCTGCAAGACGTGATGAGCCCACTCAATGATGAGGCAGGGATACAAGGAGTTAGGAGGGAGCCAGTCCGTAAACCATTTGGTCAAAAAGGTGGCAGTGTCACTGGATTTGCAGTCCTCAGGAAACCCAACGAAGCAGAGTTTGTTCCTCCGGGCCCGGCCCTCCGCGTCTTCGACCCTGGCTTTGAGGCATGTGTTAGCGACTCCAAAGATGAGACCTTCTTCTGAAGTGTGGTGACCACATCTTCCATCACGGAGATCAGCGTTTCCGCCTGCGGGATGCGCTGCACCGCATTACGAAGGTCCTGCCAGAGGAGCATGACGTCAGATCCCACCACACCGATTTGGCTTCGAAGGCATCCCGGGACTGCATAATGGCCGACAACAGTGCCGCGAGCCCCAGGCCCGGAGGTGGGACGGCAGCCTCGGTGTAGTTGTCTATGGTAGGCTGTTTAGACGTGGCTCCGGTAGGTTTGTCCCTAGCCACCATAAGCAATGCAGGGAAGGATACTCCAGATGAAATTGATTGAGCAGGAGAAGGTATCTCGGCCCTCAGCCAAAAGGACGCACCACTTGTAGGGCAAAAGAGGTCGTGGGAAGGGCCTAATACCCACAAGCCGCACCAGGACCTAGCCTGCTGCCTCTGCAGGCAGAGACCCCCAACACCCCCCTAACGGGCAGACCCTGAAAGTAGCACCGGGGTATGGTCCTAATCTACCCGATGTAGGATAGTGGGGAAAGCGTGAGTGCCAGAGCACTCACCAAAGCGACGATCCAAGAATGTCTCACAAAAGTTGCAGGCAAGTCAGTCTCCAAACCACTGCCTGGGCACAGGACCACCAGAAATGCAGCCAGGGAGCAGATCAAGAGGCCTGTTGGGCTGCTCCACGTGTTGGATAGGACGGGAGGATTGGGGGAGTCACTCCTCCAACACTGGCCCCCGCACCGGGGCCATCCACATGGCCACTCGAAACAATCCCAGGGGTCCCAGATGGGACTCCCGATGTAATGCGGGAAATGGGGGCACCACTGCCCGCAAGGCCAGCCCTCCAACAGCGGGAGCAACCACCGTAAGGCCTGCTCAGGAGGAACAATTTGGGCAGCCGATAAACTCTTACAAAATGGCCGTCCCCAGCCTGCAGCGTTCCTCCCAAGGCTCCGGTGTAGGGAGGGTGGGAGAGCGGAGGCAAAGAGTAGCCACCGCGACGTCCAGGCAGCAGTCAGGAGGATCCCCACGGTCAGGCAGCTCACACAGTCGACCGCGGGCAGCAGCCGAAGACTCCCCGCAGTGGATGTGGGGCACACCCAGAACGATCCTCTGACCCGGCCGAGCTGACAAGGAAGGCGGGGCTGCAGCAGCTGGAAGTCTGGAACATGCCTAGGTGACGGCCTAAGAGATCAGAACAGCCCGCTGAGGCTCAGGGCATAAGTATTTGCGGTGAGATGGCAGGAAAGTCGAAGGATGAATGTGTGCCGGCGGGAGCAGTGTTAACGCGCGGCCACCACATTGGACCGCTTGGCCACGCCCCCAATTATTATTATTTTATAAACATGCTATAATTGTTATTTTTACATTTTGTTTATTATTTTTCTTTATATAATTTGCACAATATATTATTATTATTAGTATTATTATTATTATTATTATTATTACTATATGTTTGTATGGTATACTTTTTGTATTATATATTTTTGTAATGTAATAATGTATGTGGGAGAGGTCAATGTACAGTGTGGATCTCAATCTATTTCAATGTTCTTTCAGATGTGGTGATCATAGAAAAGGAAGGATAGTGACGAAAAATAATTACCTACGGTCACATTATTTGGTCAAGTTTGGAAGGTAGGATTGCAATCAGGAGTCATAATTAGACATTATGCAATTCTGGTCCTAAATGGATATTGCATTCTTATCCCCTACAGCCCTGATGACAACAATTGTATTAGTGGCCCAGAAGGCAAGTTGATTGTCTTGTGTTTCCTTTGCAAGACCTTTATTGTTGTTAAAGACATAGCAACATTGCGATCTATCAAATCACAACAATAAAGAGTTAGTGTACAGTGCACATTCTGAACCAAAATATTTCAAAGTACTCCTAAATGTGATGATCACTATAAAGGAGGCAGAGGAAATACAAGTAATTATCCATTGTCACAACGTTTGGTCAAGCTGGGAAGCTCTGATAGAGACCATGATCTCTGGTTGAGGGGCCTGCAACTTGTTTTGCCATGGGTCCAACAAAAGCTTCTGAATGGCAATGCTATGTATTGCATTCAACCTATCATTTGTTTTTTATAAGACACAGCACAGTAGTGGGAACATCTCGCTTCATAGTTATAGCTTGGGCAGAAACAGTGCAAGCTTTCCTACTACAGAGCAAAATACAGCTAAAGCAATAGCAGTGTAAGCTTTTCCCATCACCGAACAGGATGAAACTGAGCAGCAGCGCAAACGCTACTCACTCACAGAATAGGAACAGCATGGCAGTAACAATGCAAGCTTTCCTCTCCCACACAAGGGAAAAAGATTGATCTTCAATTTCCACAGAACAGATTCAGCAGGACAGACAAGCACAATTGTTGATCCCTCTCAGAACATGGACAGTTAATTTGTGAGTGAAATGTAGGTTACAGACAGATCTCTGGAGCCGGTACTAAACTCACTGAGAGGAATGTTTAGGTATAGTAAGCGAATGAGCAAGTTCTGACACCATTCTTACTCAGGTGATATGGCATGCCAACACTCTGCAAATCCTGCTGCTGGGTCTCAGGAACCTGTTCTTTGTGTTGATTCATTTGTTTCTCACATATTGAGAAATTACAGTAACCTTGTATGTCATTGTTGTTTGAAGTAGCCTTGTCACAGACTAAGGACTTCATTACAGCTTTGGCATTCCTTTACAGAAGCCACCACCATGCCATACGCTGGAAGACCGCCAAAGCTGTGGTGCACCTGCCCGCCAGATTAGGAGTTTAATCCTGGTTGGGCGGGAGGTGCTGATGTGGTCTCATCATGGTGGTCTGTTAGGCTCATAGGAGAGCCTAACATGCAGCCCACCACTGTGAGGATGTGGTCCGCACGTTCCTGCATGGTGTGGCATGAAAGGAGTGATGGACAGGTAACTCACAATATGGTTTGAGGTACTGTAGTGGCACTGCCAGTATATTGCAGCTCCCTGACCGCTGCCTGAATGCCACAGGATCCTGAATCCCTGTAGGACGCAGTGGTCCTGTGGGGGTCCAACCACCACACTCATTATCTTGCGGGTGGCCAGTGTGGAGGTGGTCTGATCGCCACTGCGAGTATGGCGGTCCAATGAACTGCCGTACTCATAAAGACCTTAAGTAACTATGCTTTAGACAGATACACAGGTGACAACCTCTTCGAAAACGTTGTTGGAAAGTAAGGCAAGACAACGAATTACACAACTTTGCGTTACTTTGTGGTACTATCCAACACAATTCACAGTTTGCCTTGGATAGTAAATTCCACCTGAATACTTAAAATCAGGTCTGGTGCAAAGCGTTTGTAAATCTGGGCCCCGGTGTATAAGTGCATGTATATATTTGTAAAATGATTTTTGGAACACGTGAGTCTGGTAAGACTGCTGCTACACTTTTGTTACTATGGACCGATTTTGCAGCAAAACCAGCCCCCAGTACACAAAGCAGGCCCCACCGGTTCAAAACTGGCCCCCAAAATGACTGGTGCCTGCTACTTCCAGTCCGGCCCTGCACAAAACAAATAGGAAGGCATGTTTTATTGTTTGGACCGAAAAAGTTGCCAAAGCTACCATGTGCTAGACTATCATCTAATGTTAAGAAAGACCTCGGAGCTCCTCTGTTTTAAAGCTACATTTTTCCAGCACTCTCTACTTTGTTTATTATGGTCATTTGCATTGTAAAACTAGCCATTACCCAGATGAAAATTGCTCCTGGCTTATCCCAGAAAGCATAACATCACAGCTCGAGCTTCATCTAAATTGTTGTAGATAAAGTCAATGAACCGCTTATGCCATTTGTCTTGAAAGTGTCACAGTCTTGGACACATTTATTTTTTATTTTACATTTGATTAACTTTTTTTAAACTTGAGTTAATGGACATATATTTTGTTGAAATGTTAATAAGTATATTAGAAAGTTAACATCTACTTTGGAATTTAAAATGTTTTTGATAATAAACTTTTTTTACAAATGAAATGTAATTTGTTGATATTTAATTGGATTTCTCTACCTGGGTATGCAGAGATCACTACCACTGGAGCAGAGATCTCTGTACAGAAAAGATAGACGAGGTGGAAGCAGAGATCTCTGGCTAGAGGTTTGTGATTTTAATTTTGGAGTATGAAAAGTAGGACTACAAATGGAAACCTCGCATAAAGAGTGAACTAGTACTTAAAAAGGCAGACTTCCAATTAGATCAGTTTAGGCTGCCATACAACCTTTTGTTTTAAGTGGCGGTCCACCATACATAAGGAAATTTGGCAATTCATTTCAATAAATAAAACACAAAGTGCAAACTGCAGGTGAAAAATGCTACCAGCACGCGTGCCGCCTAACGTTTTGGCTATCTCTGAGCTTTCCATATGGAACGAACAGACCACAGTTTTGAATGAGGGGTTAAATTGGTCCAGATCACATATAAGATTTAATGACATATGCACTTATACCATAAATAGTATCATAACTGCCAAAATGGATGATGACCGTAAGTATAATTATAGTTAAATAAAAGAAACAAGATATATCTATAAACAATGTAATATTCAATTCAATAGAAATTACCTAAAATTATATAATAACTTCATAGTAGTTCTTTACATATTCCAAAATGGCTTTTGTGTCTAGGGCCCACATTTTCAGTATTAATATTTCCTCATTGCGCCTCTGAAAAGAGGAGTAAACAGTACTGCCATTTTTAGGTCTCGCTTAGGCAGCATTCATGTGTTGCTCTAGGAGGACCTTTAGCCATCGGTCTTCACTTTTCAATCACTGCACTCGTGCTTGTGGCGGCATCCACCTTGTGGGAGGAAGCAGCAGTGCGCCACGAGCACGACAGCAGTGCTTGGAAAGTGAAAACTTCTCACCCAAGCTCACGCACACCACTCGCAGGCTCAACTCTCAGTTTGGGCTGAAAATCCGTTCCACTCGTGGAATTTTTGAATTTTTGATAATTTCGCGGTCCGTGAATCGCGAAATTGTCAAAGAATTCGCGAGTTGGTGGATTTTTTTTGCTTGGTCACGCTTCAAAAATACAATCTTGCGCGCGCGACGTTGACTTACCGTGATTCTGAGTTCGCCGAGTTGTTTTCCTCCTGGTTTGCGTGCGCTGCGCCATTTTCGATCTTGCTGCATGATCGCGTGAGACTTTTTGACCGCTAGTACATCATTGCGTGATTGCGCAAGACTTTTGGACCGCGAGTACGTCATAGGGTCCCGCAATCTTGCACTGCGAGATGCTCAGAACGTGAATGCGTCATAAGGGCTACCACGATCACGCATCGTGAGAGTAAACAATTGCGAACACGTAGATGCGCCACGCATTTGACTTCCGGCGGGAGATTTGAACTTCTCGCTTTAACGAAATAGCAAAAATTGCAATTCTGCACAAACAATCTATCGCTGGTAGCATAAATCTTCTGAAAATGATGATTTGGATCAGAATAACTCCTCAGATTGAAATTTGGCTGCACATTTTGTGTGCAAGGAGTGCATTTTTGGGGGTTTGGGAGGAAAGAAGTGCCCCAGTGTGTCCAACTTCCTGTCCCTGTACATCAGGCTCAGTGCTTTGTCCATGTCCTGGTCACTTTTCATTTGGATCTGGAGCTGGAAGGATTACTCTTTGTGGCTGCTGCTGTATAATTGTATTTGAGGACTTTTTGTTGGGATCACTTTTGGAGTTGAGATTTTATAAGTAAGTTGGTGTTGTTTGTTTTGGGCATTGCAGTTGCTGCAACTACAATGTATAAACTTTTTCCCAACTTTTTAAAAAATAATTAAAATATATTGTGGGTAGCCACAGTATCTAGTGGGCCCAGAGTTAGTCATGGGTGCATGATACAACTGTTTCTGTGAGTTTTGTTGAACTTAAATATCATTTACGGCATGGATGGCATGGAATTGAATAGCTGACTGTTATTATATCTATGTGGATGTTTTTTGTAATTTTGGGGTGCATGTTAAAGCCACACTAGCCAGTAGGCCCAGGGGTAGTCAGTGGTGCATGGGCCATGTCTTTCTGTTGGGTCTCTTGAATTTAAACATCATTTGGGGCATGAATGCCATTGGATTGGGGTGATTTTTTGTGTGTATTTCGATTTTTTGGGTGTTGTTGGGGCCTGGTCCTGGGCCTAGCCATGTGGGTGGGCGCCATTTTGAGGCCTGGTCCAGGGCCTGGCCATGTGGGTGGGGGTCTAGGGGCCCTTTTGAAGCCAGGCAGTGTGCTTTGTGCCATAGGCCTGTAACCAGTCTGCCTTGCTTTCATCCATTATGCCCAGGGGTAGTCAGTGGTGCATGGCCAAGTCTTTGTGTGTGTTCTCTTGATTTTAAACATCATTTAGGGCATGGATGCCATTGGATTGGGGTGACTTTTTGTGTGTATTTCGATGTTGTGGGTGTTGTTAGGGCCTGGTCCAGGGCCTGGCCATGTGGGTGGGGGCCATTTTGAGGCCTGGTCCAGGGTCTGGCCATGTGGGTGGGGGTCTAGGGCCATTTTGAAGCCAGGCAGTGTGCTTTGTGCCATAGGTCTGCAACCAGTCTGCCTTGCTTTCATCCATTATGCCCAGGGGTAGTCAGTAGTGCATGGGCCAAGTCTTTGTGTGTGTTCTCTTGATTTTAAACATCATTTAGGGCATGGATGCCATTGGATTGGGGTGAATTTTTGTGTGTATTTCGACTTTTTGGGTGTTGTTAGGGCCTGGTCCAGGGCCTGGCCATGTGGGTGGGGGCCATTTTGAGGCCTGGTCCAGGGCCTGGCCATGTGGGTGGGGGTCGAGGGGCCATTTTGAAGCCAAGCAGTGTGCTTTGTGCCATAGGCCTGCAACCAGTCTGCTTTGCTTTCATCCATTATGCCCACGGGTAGTTAGTGGTGCATGGGCCAAGTCTTTCTGTGTGTTCTCTTGATTTTAAACATCATTTAGGGCATGGATGCCATTGGATTGGAGTGATTTTTTGTGTGTATTTCGATTTTGTGGGTGTTGTTGGGGCCTAGTCCAGGGCCTGGCCATGTGGGTACGGGCCATTTGAGGCCTGGTCCAGGGCCTGGCCATGTGGGTGGGGGTCTAGGGGCCATTTTGAAGCCAGGCAGTATGTTTTGTGCCTTAGGCCTGCAACCAGTCTGCCTTGCTTTCATCCATTATGCCCAGGTGTAGTCAGTGGGCAATGGCCAAGTCTGTCTATGTGTTCTCTTGATTTTAAACATCATTTAGGGCATGGATGCCATAGGATTGGGGTGATTTGTGTGTGTATTTTGATTTTTTGGGTGTTGTTGGGGCATGGTCCAGGGCCTGGCTATGTGGGTGGGGGACATTTTTTAGGCCTGGTCCAGGGCCTGGCCATGTGGGTGTGGGTCTAGGGGCCATTTTGAAGCCAGGCAGTGTGCTTTGTGCCATTGGCCTGCAACCAGTCTGCCTTACTTTCATCCATTCTGCCCAGGGGCAGTCAGTGGTGAATGGGCCAAGTCTTTCTGTGTGTTCTCTTGATTCTAAACATCATTTAGGGCATTAATGCCATTGGATTGGGGTGATTTTTTGTGTGTATTTCGATTTTTTGGGTGTTGTTGGGGCCTGGTCCAGGGCCTGGCCATGTGGGTGGGGGCCATTTTGAGGCCTGGTCTGGGGCCTGGCCATGTGGGTGGGGGTCTAGGGGCCATTTTGAAGCCAGGCAGTGTGCTTTGTGCGATAGACCTGCAACCAGTCTGCCTTGCTTTCATCCATTATGCCCAGGGGTACTCAGTGGTGCAAGAAACAACTCTCTCTGTGTGGTCTCTCTCTCTTCTATTAATTTAAACATCTATTTTGGATTAGAATTGCAATTTTTATTTTGGGTCTTTCCGTTTTTGGGGGTGTTGTGTTAATAATAATAAATGCCTAGTTGCAAATATTATTTGAAGCACGACATATGCTACATTTACTTAACTGATGTTCCTCTGGCTTCCTTTGCTTTAGGTGCACAAAGACTGACAAAATCATCCTCAACATCATCATCACTTGCTGTAGTGCCAGGAAGAAGTCCTGCTGCGGTGTGTGCACAATGTCATGTGTCGTCACATGTGGTGGCCACAGACAACTCTGCAACTCGTGCAACAGCGACCTGCTATTCTGACATCTGAAGATGGGCCCAAAGAAAGGTGGCCGTAGCTCCTCTACCAAGAAAGTTGCCAGTGCCACTGTCAGTGTGTAGGAGCCGAAGAAGCAAGTGGAGCAACTTACCAAGGAGACTGGTGTGCCGACAGTCACTTTTTTGGGAAATAAAAAACTACACCTGCAGCAGCGGTGTCCGCCGGGGAACAAGCGGGGAGCAGCACCTCCGCTTCATTGGTCTCTGTGCCACCACGCCAAGTTAGGCCCAAGTCCAAGAGTGCCGCAGAGGCAGCCTCTTTAATTGCTCTTTCACCATCGGCCAGTGATGTTGGCGTTGACTCATCGCAAAGTAGCATCCAATCAACGCAGGGTGTAACTCATCTGATGAGTGTTCAACCACAGCCGCAACGACAACCACAGGTGCAACAAGGAGAGGCGCAAGGAGAGGCGCAAGGAGAGGTGCAAGGAGAGGCGCAAGGAGTGGCGCAAGGAGTGGCGCAAGGAGTGGCGCAAGGAGTGGCGCAAGGAGTGGAGCAAGGAGTGGCACAAGGAGTGGCGCAAGGAATGGCGCATGGAGAGGCGCATGGAGAGAGGCATGGAGAGGCACAAGTAGAGGCGCATGGAGAGGCGCATGGAGAGGCGCATGGAGAGGCACAACTGCCCACAATGCATCATCCGAGCATGTCACTCCTCCTGATGATCCATTGTCTTCCAAATCCCCAGCAAGAAAAAGGTCAAGGAGGGCTAGTACAAGTTCTTCTTCAAGTCCCCTTCCTTCTGATGATCTAGATCTTGATTGAAACCCACCAATGCAGTCTGAGAAGGAGGCACACCATGAGCCGACAAAGGTAGCTAAAAGGAAGGTTCCCGCAAGGCTTTCACTTATGGGTGATGACGACGAACAAGAAGTAGAAGTGGTGTATTCTGCTGCTAATGAACAGTCTGATGATGACGACCCAGTCATCACAGTGGTCACTCCAGCCCCAGCGGGCATGCAGCACACAGACATTTTTACCCTATGCCGAACTGCTGCTGTGCAGGATGTGGGCAGCGTGGCACTGGTAGTACCACAAACACAGGTAACTACTACACCAACACGACCTACAGCTTTCATATTTTCTCATCAGAAGGACCGGCAGGGACCTCCATCCAGCTCGACCTCCATTACCTCAAGTAGTGGTGCTGTATGTGCACAACAGAGTCAAATTCAGCCACGCCCATCCTCCACTTTATCTGCCATTGAAAGTAGCACCTCCACCACCACCAGAAATCTCCAGTCCCAAGTTTGGGACTTCTTTAGTATTAGCAAAAAGGCAGAAAACCTAGTCATTTGTTTGATTTGTAAATAAGTAGTTAGTCGGGGTAAGCTTGGTACCAACTATGGTACCGGAGGCCAGAGAGCTCATCTCAATAAACACCACATTATCCAGTGGGAGGCGCACCTAAGTAACATTCGGAAAGCCAAAAGTACAAATCCAAATGTAGACATTGATATTGTATCTGATGACAAGGAGGAGCTGAACGTGCAGGGGGGAGGTGAACAACCAACAGACATTTTTTCTGGTACACACAGTACCCCTGGCAGCAGCACTGCAGTGGTAGCGCCCACACCCTCCTCTACCCCAACAACATCAAGGAGGCACAGTAATCTGGTAGAGACACCAATGCGAAAAAGTACATCAATGGGCCTAACTGGGTTGAAGAGGTCTTGATCCTCCTCATCACATATGAAAACGGTCCAGACCATCATTAAAAGCGTGTTTTGGTCGGAGGCGCCATTTGAACACAACCACCCAACGGCACGTCTTTATAATGCAATGCTGGCTAAAATGTTAGTGCTGGACCTTCTCCCTTTTTCTTTCGTGGAAGGGGTGGGTTTTCTAGAATTTGTGGCAACAGTCTGCCCTAAATGGAAGGTTCCTAACCAGTCCTATTTTGCCAGAGTTGCGGTTCCAGCACTATATCAAGATGTGCTGGAGGTGATTGGGGCAGCTTTGCAGAAGAGTGCTGTTCACACTATCCACCTGACAACAGACATGTGGACCAGTTGCCAAGCCCTTGATTACATGTGCATCACCGCACACTAGGTCTCTTTTGCAGGGGTTAGAGACAAGATATCTGCAGGTGTTGACAGTGCCACAATTGTTCAAGCTAGTCAGAAACATGCAACAGTAGCCATGTTTGCCATGGAGAAATCTCATACTGTAGTAAACATTTTGGAGGAGTTTAACAGTAAGGTATTTAAATGGCTGCATCCAAGAAAGCGCATGATTGGTTATGTTTCCACGGATAATGCCAGTAATATAGTTAGGGCCATGAATGATGGTGGCTATTTCAGACTGCCCTGTTTGGCGCCCAGTATTAACATTGTTGTTCAAGATTATTTGAAAAAAGAAAACAAAGCCAGCAAGTTACTGACCACCTGCCGAAGAATCTGCACACATTTCAGCCATTCTTTTAAGTCCCGGAAGCAGCTGAGGATCATTCAACGTGTCCGTAGAGTGCCAGTCAGAGGACTCATCCTGCAGGTGGCAACACGTTGGAACTCAACCTTCTACATGCTTGAGCGTCTGTTAGAGCAGTGCTTGGTAATCAATGAGTATGTCTTTGCACCGGGTTCCTCTATGAAAGACATGGGGCTAGAGGTGGAGGAATGGGACCCAGTTAAAAGCCTGACAGACATGCTTCGTCCTTTAGAGGTCTTCACGCGTGAAGTCAGCAGGGAGGACTGTACTTTGGGCAAAGCTATCCTATTGTTGCGCATGCTAGAGCACCAACTGAAGGCGGTGTCTTCAACGTTCAAAGATGATACTGACAAGCAGGACGCATATCAGTTGGCGCAGAGCTTATTAACCCGCCGACTTGACAATGCAAGGCTTAAAGGAATACATTGTGAACAACATTACATTTGTGCCACTATATTGGATCCACGGTACAAAAAGACACTGGCCTGCAATACATTCATTCCTTTTAATGAAACAGATGTGTCAAAGTACAAACATTGGCTAGCTCTGTCAGCCACTTGGTTCGATAAAGAGCAGCAGGAAATTAAAGGAACCGGCAAAAGTGCTACTGAATCAGCAGGCCATCCGGCGTCAAGGTCCACTTCTGTGGCCGAAGGCAGTCACTTTCCCTCACAGCCGTTACTGACACCAGCAACTGTATCATCATCATCCTCACCTGCACCAGACCCAGCCATATTATTGTCGGAAGCGGATTAGATAACTCATCAAGGGTTTGCTCGTTCCAGAGTTGATGCAAAGGCCTCAGGTAGTATGCAAAGTTCAGCACCCTTGGATGACCTTGAGTGGATGGTGCAGGCCTATCTGGATGACCCAACAGAGGTCTTCATTGATCACAACCCATTGCTGTATTGGTATGGGAAAAGGTGTCAATGGCCACTGATCACCAAGCTGGCTCTAAATGATTTGTCTTGCCCACTCGCAAGTGTGTCTTCTGAACGTGTTTTCAGTGCTGCTGGTGCCATTGTAACTTCAAAAAGGACCTCTCGCCCAAAAATGTGGAGAGGTTAACAATGATCAAGACGGATCAGCACTTCATACCACCAGATTACAAAATACGTGAATCCACGCAGGAAGAAGAGGACACCGACTTAGGTGACGGAAGTTCTTCTCTGTTAGCTGACCTACTCCCGTCTAATTCACAGAGTTTGAGGACGAGCTCTAGTTCCCTGACACCTAGGACTGAAACTGACTTCCTTTTTTTTCGTCCTTATTCGCTTTTATTCATGTGTGT
Source organism: Lissotriton helveticus (assembly GCF_964261635.1). Lineage (NCBI taxonomy): Eukaryota > Metazoa > Chordata > Amphibia > Caudata > Salamandridae > Lissotriton > Lissotriton helveticus. The sequence continues at coordinate 668,505,144 of NC_136063.1, forward strand.
CTTTCTTTGTTTTGCAACTTTTACCACAACAAAACTCTAATCACAACAAATCCATCAGCAGCACTGTCTACGTCTTATTTCCTTATTGAAGGTGCTGCTGTCTGCATTCCTGAAGTTCACAAGTTCACAACTCAGTCATGCTCCTCTATCCTCCTCCTCCAGACTCCCCCTATCCATTTCCCTCAAGCCAGATGGCTGGATTACGCAGAATCAAGAAACTGTTGCTTCGTAGACGAGTCCCCTCAAAAGAAGTGGGGCTGGAATTACTGACTATATGCTGCTTGCTGACAGTCACTTCTGAAATTGACACGAGAGGCTGCCCTGTGGGCCTTCACTTTAAGAACAAGATGTGGACAAAAATTGGAACAGGTAATGAATAATGAGATGGCATGCAGTGGACAGCACTGGCTGTCTGGCTCTGATGAAAGCAATTGCTGTTTGTTTGTTGTGCATGAAATGAATCATATGTCGTCTGTTATTATTTAGTCTTTTACACACTAAATGTAATTCAAGTCTACTCTGTTTTTACCTTACTTAATTCAAATTGTACTTCTACTGCAGGGGCCACTACGTTGCATTTTTTAATATGCAAAATGTCCTTGGACTCACTGTGTGTGTAGACTGCAACTGCATGAACAACATTGAGTTTGCCAATATACCATGATGATGATGAGTCTTAATGATCAAAGTTACATAATATCTTTTATCTTTACAGTCAGTCACTGAGATGGATAGATCATCATCGTCATTTTACGGAAGAACTATGGCCATTTCGTGAGTGGCAAACAGGTAAATAAGTCAACAACAACTACAGCAGAACTACATGTCTGTCTAGTCATGGTATGGAGTGGTCGAGCCGGTGTAGTGTTGTTATGCCAGAGTCCAGACAGCAGTTCATGTAAAATTGCGGCTATGTGGCTTGCTGCATACAATTAGATATGCTTTGTCTGTCTGTGTCACAGAGGTACGCTACATCAGGTTGCTTCACTCAGTGGTGCCTGCCTTGACCTTCTGCATGGCCCTGGCCTGCTGTGTGCTAATTACTATCCTTGAAAAGAAGACTCAGAGTACGCACTTTAAAAATGATACTTGTAAGTAATGCTGTCGCCTCTGAAACTGAAAGTGTTATTTTTGCACTACACACCGTACCTTATATTTTTTTCACCGTGGTGTTTTAATATCACTTCCTGTTTTTCCATCAACAATTACAGGTCGGCTTTTACCCTGTGCTATGGGAAAAACGATTAACTCAGGCTTACCATTAGCGATATGCAATTCTGCATCCGTCAGGCAGGCAGTGGACAGTGTGTCTGGTCACCAAGATTTATCGACGGAGCGTCAGATGGAATGGAGGAGTACCACGAATAAGAGGAATGGCTGGATGCATGCAGCTTCCCAAATTGAACAGGACAACTACAACATACAGTTACAGTATCCTCTTCACTTCTCCTTATCTTTTAAATAATGTTATTGTTGTGAACTTCTATGAGTGTGACTCTGTGCGTTTGTTTGCTCTCTGCTTCAAATTCATCCCTCCAGCTATTTGATAAGTTTCTTTGCTATTTTTAAAACTAATTTAATGTACTAATAAGTGTTTATTCTCTCTGAGGGAGGATAGGCAAGTAAAATTGCGTAATTACTGCAGCCCTGTACGGTTAAATTGTTTCTTCATAGTTAGTAAGTTGTAGTAAGTACTACTTTTCAGTAACCTAACCATCCATTTAGCAAACAACTTCATGCATGCAGTAGCGCACTTCCTTTATGTCCCTTAAAAGATTTATGGATATCTTCGTATCCAAAGATTTGTTTTTCTTCATTTGTTGTTTGTCCATGCTGTGGTTTTTTTTCCTCTCTCCACAAAACTTTCCCAAAAAACCCCATTCCCATCCAATTTTCAACCCCTAAACCTCTTCCCCTGGGCTGTGTGGTTTTCATTGAGGTGTGACTAAATGACAACAATAATTCCACACACTTGCTGGGGAGGATAAGGTCAAAGCAACAGAAAATCAATTGTAAGGCTGGTGAAGGAATCTGAGAATATATTTTTATTCTTATTCTGCTTGACACATACCCATGAGTATTTGTAAATCAGATAAGAATTTCATGTGCGCCATCAAGTGGATTGATCATCAACAACATCCTCCTCCTACACATGACAAATCGAATGCTTACGCTGCTGTGTCCTTCACCCTCACTATTATTTCTTGTAGTAGCCATACTCCACGCAACTAGTACTTATATTTTGAATACTTTAGCATTCCTTAGGCTACAAGTTATGGCACTGTTCTTGTGTACTGCACTATCTATCGTACTGTTCTAATGCTAAGCTCAGGCCAATCAATGTTTCATTTCCTTTCTTTTCATATGCTGCTACTGCCAGTGTATACCACTACTACTACCACCACAGCGATGACATTTCATCCGTCCAGGATTCCATAGCCAACCTTAATCGCCATTTGCCATGCAGCCAGCCATGTGCCTAGCCCTATTCTCAAACACGAATCACAGGTAAGATTAGCATTTTGGGGGAGGAAGAATAATGGAGTAGGAGGAGAGGAGAGACTGGCGGTAGTACTAGTAAAGTAGTAGGACAATTGAATTCACTAACTCTGTCAGTGGCACTTTTGTACAAATGTGGGTGATTAGACAATTTCATTCAACCAGCCAGTTAAGTTTCAGGAAAAGAAACGTACAGTTAACCCACCCCTGCCTCCCCCACAAAACAGTAAAAAAGATGGATGCTATGTTTAAGTTGAAATAAATAATTATTTGAACCCTAACAAAAATAAACTATCCCACAAGAAGACCCGACCCACCCCCCTCCCTAACCCCAACCAATGTCCTTGAAATCAATGTCCCCAGTCCAAAAACCCCAACGCCCAATTCCCACCCCTCCCAAAAATCTTTAAAAAAGGGGCAAGGTATAGTCTCTCTACGTCCGCCAGCGGTGTCCTTTGGCCAGGTGGTCACGCTGCTCTCTCCAGAGGTCCTTGAGCAGGGCTTTAAACCTCGCCACCTCCTGCTCAAGGTTGGACACTCTCAGGGTCAAGCGGTGCACACGACCCTGGCACTTGCAGGTACTGTGGGGGCAGCTGTTGTTTTTGCTGCTCGGCGGTGGCGGGTGGCTGCCAGACCATGGCTTCGTACCACTGGAGGATTGCGCTGACCGTATGACCCAGGGGCAGCAGAGCCGGATGCAGCTGTTGTCGATGTCGACTGCGATTCCTCCTTCTCCTGGGCCACCAGCCGCCGATATTCGGTGACAATTGCCTCCAGCTTGCGTTGCCGGGCCCGTCTAGCCAACTCCTTCCTTATTAGTTTGGAAGCAGTATCTATATGAAGAAAGAAAAACATACTGTAACCAATGCTCTTTAAGATTAACACAAAATAATTCAGCAGAAAGTTGTGTCACAGTAGCACTCGCAACTTGCAAGCACAGTACATAACATTTGTGGCACGTATCTATCTAACCTCCCACTTCGTCGCCCTCTGCTCTAACATTAGTGGGAGTTTCAGGAATTCTACTAGCACTATATGGACTCACTACATTAGACTCAGACAGTACACCAGTCTTCGTCTTCTCTCTTGTTTAGCGAAGTTGGTACGTAAACTTGTGGAAGCCGGAATAATGCCAGCGCAGTCAACTTGCACCCGAAAAAAACAGAAGCAAGCCATGATGACACAGACTTGCGTTACTGTTACCAGTTCAGTACATGCAGGTGGGGAAGCTTTTACTTTTCTATTATGGGTGGCACTGCCATACTCTGTTACAAGGGCTACTGCTTAATTAATTTAACTTTCACCCTGCCTTGCCCCTGACTACTACAAAAGGAAAATGAAGATAAATAATATGACCATCTATCCCTTCACAGGATATTTGTTTACATATGGGATGACATTTAGGTGCTTTGTTTTTGATTGAGTGAACACCGATAGGCCACACATGAATGACAGAGTTGTAAAAAAATTATTAACAGAGGTAGTGAGTGAGTGGTCACCGTAATTGCTGGATATATGCTATGCTTGCAAACTACTGTTGCTAGTCATGGTAGTATTCTGAAAAATTACAACTTCTACTTTCCTCGGCTTTGCTACTCTGGCACGGGCGTGCGGTGTTACATGCTCTTCAAAGTAACAATCTTTATCCAGTGACCGTCTACTCTGTCTACATACACCTATGCTAACTATGAGGAAGATACCATCCAGGCAGGCATCCATCCATTCAAAGTAAATGTCAATCATTCTTCTTAATGTCTGACACTCAACTGGACAAACCTCACTTTTTCTCACCGAAAAACAACCTTTTTATTTTAGTTTGTAAAACGCCAGCCATGCATCCGTGCAGTAAAGTGTACTTGTACTGTACAACATATACACCCCTGCAGAGAGCCCAATCTGCAATCTCAATAAGTAAGGAATATAATAGCTTGCCACTGCCCGCCACTACCGTGGAATCCCCCACAGCAGTTCCTGCTGGCTGTGGCACCGCATCCGACCCTGGAGTGCCCACCTCCGCGCTGGCCCCGGCACTGATGGTTGGCTGTGCCGATGGTGTTACTCCTAGAAAAAACATTTAATATTTTTAGATGCCATATACACCACTCCCTATTTTGTCTAGGAATGAAAAAAAGTTACTAGTACTGCATAAACAAATTTAATAATTTGTGACTCTCTAGTCTAAACTAAAAATGTACCTTTCTTCAGGGAATGGTGTTTTTTATTTATGCTTAGCCATAACATGTGATGCTACCCTTTTTGACACAACTGATGAATGCTTGCTTTTTAACACGCACCATTTTTCTCATAACAGACAGAAGCTTCCCTTCTACGAACAAGAGCAAGATCATCATCATATGTTAGTCAGAGTCGTCAACGATTCATCCCCACCAAGACTTTAAGTTCCAACCAGGTGAGGGCTCTCCCGCAATTAATGTGTGAAATCATCCACTTTTCAGTCGTTCACCGTTTATCTTATATATGACATTGATTTTAATAAATGTTTTTATATAATGCACAATTTAAATTTTTAAAGAGTACACACAGAGCTAGATGTTTTACTTTTAATAAAGCTTTAAAACTTACATAGACTCTGTGGTTTTTGGTCATGAGTGAGTGAGCGAAAAGGTTTGCAATTTGCAAGCAGGAGTCCGTGACTCTGAACCCGTAGTCTTATGTTCTGGGTTGTATAATCATTGGGGATCATCGCTGTATTCGGGAGCTAAATAATGACTATGACACACTAGCTAGTCAGTAAGGAGATTGGGGGTTCATCTTCTATAATGACTGAGGTATGTGGAAAGTCTAACTGCGCCAATTATCACCAATGCCCTATTTCTTGTCCATAGTTCTGTATGTGCAGAATAGCCCCAACAACAGTAGTAGTATGTCCTCCTATCAAATCAAAAAGAAACTAGTATCTTATTCTTGGTGGCCATTGACATTTTATTGTTGGGAATTGTCAAAGCATAAACATTTAGAAGACTTCAATAGACATTATGGACAACCCAGAGGACTGCGCTCAGTGCTTAGAGCTATTGCTGAATAGGAGTTTTGTTTAACAGTACACCTTTTGCCAACTGTGCAAGCTTAGCTAGCTACACTGACAGACTAATAATAATCTAGTAGTAGTCAAGAGAGTCATAGTAGAAGCAGGATAAGAATTTAGAAACAGTCTACAAGAAGATCAAAGACGATTTAGGAAAGAATAGAATTATGAGGAACGTTTGGAATAAATAGGTGCTGTAAAAGATAGGGAAGTATAATTAATAATATTAACAGGAAAACTTAGTGGGGCCAGCAGAGGAGCCCTCGGCGGACCTATCCTGGCCTTCCTGTTGTTCCTGCTCCGCCGGCGCCGCTACCTCCTCCTCTGTCCTCTTGCCCCTGGGGCGAGCTGATATACAACATTAAAGAAAGACACAAACATGGATGATTGTTGTCAACCAAATTAAACATTTAAAAAAAAACAATAACAAATTATTTCAGGGAAATAGACAACAATTGCACTAAATGTATGGACCTATCTTATGTGGTCTACTAGGATATTAGTATTGCTGGATTTGCGGACCGTCTACTTGGAAAGTTATGTAACTCACTAAACCAACTACAAAAAGGTTCTACTAGGACTGGCAGGCAGCACTCCGCAGCAGGCGAAGTAACAGACACAGTCTGTCATGATTGCAGACCACTAAAAAGTTTCCTACTATATAACCAGTCATAATATACTCAAACTATCAATCCACCACCACTATCTCTTCTTAGTGGCAGGAGTACAAAGGAAGGACTGGACTTAAGTCTCTAGTGTCTAGCATTACGCAGTTCTGTAAAGTACACTCATACATAATCACTCAGGCCAAATGAGCACAAAATTGAAAACAAGTAAGCATAGTAGCACCGCCAGTGAGCAGGCGAGCACCTGCAATCACAGAAGCCTTTAAAACATAATTTACCTGCAATGTAATCTCTAGTGTCTAGCATTACGCACTTCTGTAAAGTACACTCATACATAATCACCCAGACCAAATGAGCACAAAATTGAAAACAAGCACCACCAGTGAGCAGGTGAGCACCTGCAATCACAGAAGCTTTTGAAACATAATTTACCGGCAATGTAATCGGCAGCATACTTGCTCTACGGAAAAAACAAATATTTGTAATATCATAACACAGAGCAGGAGAAAAAAAAGTATTGATTAAATAGCTACTACTACTCACCAAGCCCAGGGATCTCGACGCCAAGCAGGTCGAGCAGGTCGTGTTCCCGGTCCAGGATGTCGGACCACCGGTGCATCACCTGATTGTAGGTGCGCCGGACCCCAGACTCCCAATACATGGCTCGGCACACCTTCCCCCATAGCTGGCGACGCTCCCGGAGCCCATACCCGTTACCGGGCCTGCTGCCTGCCGCGACGGTCTTGCAGAGGTATCGCTGGACAAAGAAAACCAGTGCGGCCACCTCCACCGTGCTGAAGATCTCCCGGGCAGTTACTGCTTCCCCCCTTAAGCACCCGCAAGACCGGCTAGGGGGTGCGGGACCCTTCCCGTTCAGATTTTTGCCGGGTCCCTTTGCCATGGTCCTGGACAGTAAATAAAATAGGAAAGAATAGGGAAAGTAACGCGAACAAGATGGCCATGCCCATGTACGACCGCATGGGTAACTTAGTGGTAGCCGCGCTGAAAAAAACCCTGCGAACACGCAAAAATTAAAAAATCCGCAAATTAGCACAAATTCACAGATTTTGCAGACCGCAAATTCGCTTTCACGCTAATTCGCGTACCGCGAATTCGCACATTTCACCCATACTTACTCACCTCCTGTTCCCCCTCTCTCTCACAACCTCTTCATGTGCCCACTCTTCTTCCTGTATGCAACGCTCGCCGGGGCCGCGCTTGTATAGCCTCCCTCCTATTTTGGGTTTCCGTTTTTTTTCCTACCTGCTTCCCCTGATTCACTCCGCTTCATTTCTATCTCTCACCCACTTCCTGTTATTCCTTTTCAATGTTCCGATTACCGATTACCTCTCTTTATGTTTCTTTCCACAGCTCCACTCCTGATTCCATTCTGACGTCACCACTCCTCCAGCACCTTCCTCAATATTCTGCTTCTCTCCCTGCTGCCCTTTCATTCCTTCTCTTCCTAGACGCCTCTTCTATTTCTTCTCTCGCACTACCCCTCCCTTCCATCTCCATTCTTTTTCTACCCTACCTGCTCTCTCAGACGTTTAATCTCCCACTCATACCCTTCGTCTCTGTTATAGCTCCTTCTTTACCGCCCCCTTCCTTTCCTCGCTTCAGCCTCCTCAACCCTCGGTTAACCTTGTGGTGTGCTGCTTGCATGGCTCGTGCAGCGGTGCGCGAGGGGGAACTTCCTCCCCTGCAGGAAGGCCCAAACTAGAAGCGATGGGTCATAACTCCTGCTCCTTGAGCCATCACCAGCCCAGGGACGGGAAGCGCTAGAGGATGCCCCTCCGGTAGTACTAACTGCTGATGGGCACTCCTCAGCCACTGATCACAACTGCACGTAAGCATCTTGGCGCACCCAGAAATGCGTTGTCAGCACAATAGGCGCTCCAAAAAAAGTCTCCTATAGAATCGGAATAATTAGGTGACTTGGTTAAGCAGCCAATTACACAAACCAGTGGAAGTAAATATACTTACTTCATTCTCTTGGACAATCATCAGTTTGGTGATAGGGACAGAACCAGCTTGACGAGAAGACTGTTTTTCAGCACCACACAAGGGTTGGTTACACACACTGGGTCAACATCCTTAGAGTCTTCTTGTTCTATTTTTCAGGTCATCGGGCATCCGTACACTTTTTTTGACTAGTTCCCTTTGCTGGTATCCAATGGTCAGCTGCAGTATTTGGACCAGTTACTTTCACAGGTCCCCTATGATCAGTGGCAGTATTTGCCCAGTTTCTTTCGTTGGTCTCTCAGTGGCAGGATTTGGACCAGTTCCTTTCACTGGTCTCCTATGGCCAGCTGCAGTATTTGGACCAGTTACTTTCACCTGTCTTCTGTGGTCAGAGACAGTATTTGGACCTGTTCATTCCACTGGTCTCCTATGGCCTGCAGCAGTATTTGGACCAGTTCCTTTCATTGGTCCCTTATGGTCAGAGGCAGAATTTGGACTAGGTCTCTACACTGGTCTCCTATTGCCAGCAGCCGTATTTGGACTAGTTCCTTTCACTGTTTTCCAATAGTCAGTAGTAGACTTCTGTGATTCTACTGTGAGTCTTCTGTGTTCCTTACATCAACTGTAGCATGCTAAACACAGATAAGGTCTCAAAGGCGAGACCTATTGGCTATGCCAATGCTTGTTAGCTTTTCAAAGCAATAGTTAAGCATTTGTTAGAAGGTGGGGTCCCAGCAATGTTGCTTACCGACCTCTTAAAACATTGCATGTGGCCCTCACTATTGATGATAGTAACACTAAAGAAAAGGTAGAAATAATAGCCAAGTTAAGATGTGTGGTAGGATTATTGATTTGAGGGTACTATTGGCACTTAATATGAATGCCCTGATAAATGAGAACTTTATGGACCCCTGAGAGGAATACAGTGGGTATTAGGTCTGTTGGGCAAGACCTTAAATGAGTGGATTATGAGGTGTGGCCCTCCTGCTGTTGTATGTCAGTATATAGTATACACAAATATTATCTGCCTGAATATTGTTAACAGAAAATTGTCCCAATGGGCGAGCATATTTTAATAGTAACAAAAATGGCTTAATATTTTTGTAGACAATATTTAGGATATGGTGGGATAATTGTGTCATACGATATTCTGGCAGCGATATTCTATCACTGTGGGAAATGTTGTAAGATGTGAATACAATTGTATGGTGTCTAAAAAGGAATGTTCATTCTGCCTGTGATAGGGCCCTGACATGGGATTCTAGGTGTATGGTTCTTAGATGGATGCCTGGTCACTGCCCTCGCAAGTAATCATTTGAAATCTGGGACATTGAGGAAGAGTGGAGAAAGGTAATGGACTTCTAAAGGACTGGATATCTTCGCAGCTGGGAATACTTCAATGGGAGGCATGGCTCGGGTGTATCCAAACACTGCTGACCTAGTAATTTATTGAAGCAGTTGTATACTGCAGTGGTAGTAGCAGTACTCTAGGCATGATGGGGTCCTGCTATAGCACAAATAACAGTGTGTAACCTATACAGTTAATGCAAAATCTAGGTACATAGCAGTGTTACATCTTGGGGAGTAAGATGTTAGTATGAGAGGGAGTAAGTGTATTAAACTACTGGAGGGGATGAAATTCTTGATAGGTGATATCCATGGAAGCTGACATGCCATAGATCATTTGGGGATGAAGATTAAAAGCACTTTATTTTAGGAGTATGCTGCAATAAATACTGAATGATGTGAGGTTCAAAATACAGGCAGTTGTGGGTCAGGCACAGAAGAGGTTAATCAAGAAACTGCCGATCACTTCCTGATGCAAACTAGCCCTGCTAAGTAAGTGATTATGTACAATAACGTTGTATGGATCTTGCATTTTGTTCAAGGCTGGTGTGGAGACCCAGGAAGTAATGCGGATGAAGAGGACTTCCCCATGCTACCAGCTCATGTAGGTCTGCAAAACATTCTTTTGTTCAAGCTGAAGCACAATTTGGTATATGTGAGTGGCTCCATCTCCCTACCTTTGATTGAGGATTTGGGGTACTGATGTTGACAGCTCAATATTGATTCCAGACGAGACTTATATGGTTCTGGCTGATGATGATATTCAAACTCAACAATAATGACTATGATGAAGGCCCTGACACACTGAAGCCTGATACCCAATGCTCTTTAGGTTTCTGCCTTTTGGCTGCTCAAACCAGGTGGGATGTTGTTACATCCTGCTTTTCCTTTCTTTCTGTCCTTCTTTAGTGTTTGTTATAACTAGCTCAGCATACATCTATGATGTCACATAGAGTGCTGGTTGTGTATGTTTGAAATGAGAGTCAGTTACATCTGAGGCTGAGCAGCTGTCCAGCTGCTCCTGGTGGGGTTACAATTGGACCTACATATTTTTGTATTATCAACTTGACCTGAAACTAATCTTCAATAAATTATATCTATTTTAATATTCTGGATTTAAGGACTTTTAATTGCTACAGATGTGTGTCGCAATTTCTGATCGGTGGAATTTCCACTGCACTTAGTAGAAATCTACAACATTATGCTTGGAACTCCATTGATCAGAAATGCTCAGTTGTGTCCAAACTGACTGCAGAGTATTGCTTTTACCTTGTGACGGGCCCATTACAAGTCTTACGACATTTGCAAGTGGCAATACAGCACCCAGTATTACCAGTATAGGGGTTACCGGGAATACAGAGCTGAGGGATTACAAGTGAATTCCTCTTAAACCCGCAATGGAATGGGGATTTGCTTGCTGAAATTGGCTACTTTACTGATTTCTACATGTAAACCAATAATCCTGACCCTTTTCCAAGGGCATATTCATAAATGTTTGAGCTGGAAAATCTGTCCCCGGAGTATTAATGCAATTTCAATGCATACATTGCAGCAAAATTTGAGATACAAAAGAATCAAATTCAGAGCTTCAAATGATAGAAATGACAAGAGTGACAATACTAATGTGGCACTTGTTCACTCTGTGAATATTAATGGCGCATTTATACTCAATAAGCAGTCTCTCTTTCTCTAGTGGAAGAGGCTGATTCTTTTTTAAACTGTTTACTGGGAAATCAAAAACTGTATGAAGTCAGAAATGACACACTATATATCACGTGGGTGTGTGTTTATTTATTGTACACAGAGAGAAATGTGCGCCAGCCCTTGCTACGTTTTGCTTCCACTGGTCACAAACATATCTACGCATGTCAAAGTGCAGTCATCGAGGAGGCCATTACAATTACCCTCTATCAAGTGGAAAAACAGCTAAGATTGACCATAATGCTGAATATAAAGGGCCTCATTATGAGTCAGGCAGAGCGGAGTTTCCTAATGGAATTCCACTCTGCCTGATTATGAGCAGCTATTTTTTTCGACACCTGAGTTTTTCCAGGTATTTGAAAACCACACTTAAATTTGTCTGCCGGTAAAAACATCTGGAAAAATAGCATCAAACTTTAGCTGTAACAGCCAAGTCTCATTTCCATTTCTTCTGACAGAAGGGAGAACATAATGCCCCCACTGCCAGAAATAAGTTCACCTTACCGCCCCTACTCTGTCCGTCCCCTTTCTCAGACTCCACTCCACCCACAGGCCTGGTCAGTCATTTACCACATGCTTAAAGCACGTGGTATATGCTTGTAGTAAAACCAATTCCATGTGGTCTTATGACTGGAAAGATCCCACTCTATAACTTCCCATTCCATTGGGGTTTTATTGATCATTGTTCAGTACTTGTGCGAAATTACTCCACAGTGACAGTAAAATCGCTCGCGATTTTACTTGCATCCCAGTTTTGTTCAACTTATATTAAGGGTCTCAGTATAGTGTTAAAAGTCCTGGATAAAGTTGAATATGATAAATGTAGCTTCTCCAATATTGTAACAAACTTGAAAATAGGCAATTGAGATTCATATTAGTATAGTCCAGCTCAGCAAGAGTAACATAATTAAATACATCTACAATCTAATATAATGCTGTTTTTAAAGTTGTCAAGATGTTTTTCTTAATGAATGTTGATTTACACTAAGTAAGACGTCCAGTTACATGCATGGATTTGATTGAAAACATCTGCACAAGATTTACTGAAGTACGCCAACTTTTGTATAAAACATTTTCATAAATTATAATAGTATATTTTTCTGCCATCACTGTACCACTGATGCCAATATTTGTGATTGTTTTGTGCTTAGCACACAGCTTTTAAACAATTTTTCTCAGCTTTATTGTAATGGGTGCAAATCAAGCATTTACTTTTGATGACAAAGCACCATAGATCTGATTTACAAAGGGCCTCCACCCTCGTGGAGATTGACCCACAGTCATGGGCGAGTCTCCACTCTCGTAGGGGGGGATCTCTGCAATGAGAATTCTCATTGTGGAGTTTCCGCCCTGAGTGCGGAGACTCCCCTCCACGACTCCAGGACCTCCTTCACAAGTATGGAGGCCCTTTGTGAATCAAGCCCTGTGTCCCATGAAGTAAAAGGTAACTGAGAATAATGTTTGCTAGATTTTACAATCTACATTGATATTTCACCTTGAATAGAGCAAAGCTAAAGCAACTGTAGACACTGGAAAATGCATAGAAGGAAACAGTTCCTTTAGGCAGCTATTGCGATATACAGCACTCAAGCAGTTTTGAGACGCTTTCATGGAAGTTGTCGTCTTTGAACGTGTAGAGGATAGGATTCAGACAGTTGTTGGCAAAGCTCAAGCTGGTGATAAAGAAGGCAATACGAATGACCACACTGTCTGTGGAAAGTCCATAGTGAGCACCACCACAGTGCTGAGGTGGAAGGGCGTCCAGCAGAAGAGGTACACTGCCAGGATGACCAGCACCATGAATGTCACTTTCTTTTTTGCCTCGTCCATAGGTTTGGTTTGGCTGTGCAGACGAATGTGCATCACTTTGTAGAGTATGGTTGTGTAGAGGATACCATGGCGGAAACAGGGAAGGCAAATCCCAACACGAACAGGTAAATATGACTCATTTTTCACCACAATTCCTCTGGGTTTGGAAACGCAAGGCCACACTGAAGACTCCCATGTTCATCTTGACAGTGAAGAAGTATATACTGGAGAAGGTATTGTACTGATTAATAGAGATGAGTAGAGCATGAACTCTCCAAAGGGCCATTGAAGTAGCAGGTTGTGATGGGGGTCTCTAGTTGGCAGTGGCTTGCACCCTGTCCAAGTAGAGCCCCTTATTCTAGTTAGGGTAAGGGAGTTACACAGCCAAGATAACCCCTGCTCACTCCATTAGTAGCTGGGCATAAGCAGTCAGGCTGATCTTAGAGGCAATGTGTAAAGCATTTCTACAAACACACCCAGTAAAAAAGTGAAAACACTGCAAAATTACACCACACCAGTTTATAACAATACCCAATATTTATCTGAATAAAACATGACCAACACAATAAAAATACAACATACTTAAGTAAAGATATGATGTCACTTTTAAAAGGTTCAAAATAATTCAGTCCATAAAAAAAAGTATGCATCACTTATTTCACAAAGTACTTGGAATGTGTCAAAATCAAAGACGAAAACGGGCGCAGGGGAGATGAGGCACCCGAAAATCAAAGCGATGCATCAATTTCTTCCTCCCAGGGGAGGTGATGCATCGATTCCTTAGTGCCAGGGGAGGTGATGAATCAATTCCTTGCTGCAGGGCAGAGAAGGTGATACGTTGATTCCTTACTGCAAGGGGAGGTGATTCATCGATTCCTTACTGCAAGGGGAGGTGATGCGTCAGTTTGCAGGTAAGCGACCTCAGTTTCTTACTCCTGGGCTACATCAATGATGAACTTGGCACACAGGTGCGATGCATCGAAAATCCAGACATCCTGGTTTGATGCGGCAGAGGCAAAACAAGAGCTGTATCGATTTTCCAGCCGTGAAGCAGGTGATGTGTTGATTTCTTCAGCCGCACAGCAGGACCTGCAACGGAGTCCAATTGGGTGCCTCGGATTTCTTAGACACTGTGCTCAGGACTCTGGTTGTAGTGATCTTTTCAGCCGCACAGCAGGCTCTGTGTCAATTCTTCAGCTGCGCAGCAGCAATGCGTTGGTTTTTCAACCTCACAACAAGACTGTGGTGGGAAAAACAGGTATTGAAGGTGGATGCATGGATTTTCGGGCTTCTTTGCAGAAGAACCACCTTCAAGAGACCAGACCGGGAATTGGCACCACTTGGCAGGTCAGATCTCCCAGCAGAGGAGTTCAGGGGCTGCAGATGAAGTCGTTGATGGCCCTGAGACTTAACAGGAGGCAAGCACACACAAGCCCTTGGAAAAACTTGGCAAGCAGGATACAGGAAGCAAAGCCTAGTTCTCTCGCTTTCCAAGACAGAAGCAGCAAGCAGCAGGCCAGCCCAAAACAGCAACAAGCAGAGTGCAGGTGCCCTCCTGCAGCTTCTCCAACTCTTCTTCGTGGCCGAATCTCCTCTCAGTCAAGAAGTGTTCTGAAGATATGCACACAGCTCCCTCTGTGTGACTGTTTAAAGTGAATGCACAAATGACATAACTGTCACTCTAAACCAGATGTGGATTGCACCAAAAACAAATTCACTTTATAGATGTATTTTTAAATTGTAACTACAGGGACCCCAAACTCCAAATCTCCATCTCTTCCCAATTGGAAGTTTCACCTGTAAGAGGTTACTAGGCAGTTCCAATGATAACCTATGGGAGAGGTAGTCCTTGCAATAGTGAAAAACTGAATTGGCAGTATTTCACTATCAGGACATGTAAGACACCATTACATGTCCTACCTTTCACATACACTGTGCCCTGCCCATGGAGCTACCTTGGGCATACCATACGGGTGCCTTATATGAGGAAAAAGGAAAGGTTTGGGCAAGTGCACTTGCCAAGTCGACATGGCAGTTTAAAACTGCACTCACAAGGAAAGGCACCTCATGTGCGTGGCACAATCAGTGCTTCAGGCCCACTGGTAGCATTTGATTTACAGGCCCTGGGCACACACAGTGCACTTTACTAGGGACTTACCAGTAAATCAAATATGCCAATCATGGATAACCAATCATAATCCCAATTTACCCATGGAGCTCTTGCACTATAGCACTGAACAGCAGTGGTAAAGTGCTTGGAGTTCTAAAATCAGCAAAGACGAAATGCAGCACACAGTCAAAAACAGGAGGTCAAAAGCAAAAAAGACAGGGGGAAACACGCCAAATTTGCCAGGTCTTAAACGTGTCCCCCAGATGAAAGTGGGGAGAACTACTAAACCTCAGGAGTGTTTTCTTCACTAAGGCGGAAGAACTTAGACAGACCATCAGCATTAGCGTTTTCTGTTCCAGGTCAGTGTTACACCATAAAGTCCATTACCTGTAGGGAAATGGACCACCTTAACAGTTTTGAGATCTCACCCCTCATCTGCATTAACAATCTGAAGAGCCTGTGCACTGTCTGAACCCAGAAGTGAGTCCAATACAAGTAGGGTCTTACCTTCTTCATCAGCCAGATCACAGCAAAAGCCTCCATATAAATTGCACGCCACCTCTGTACCCGGGGAAGTATGCTCCTTCTGATGAAGTCTACCAGTTGATCTAGGCCATCTTTGTGCAGTTATGAAAGCACAGATCCCACACCATGCTCTGAGGTATCGGTCTGCTGCACCACAAACTCCTTGGAGAAGTCAGGAGTCTTGAGCACCTGCGCCGTGCACCTAGCCTCCTTCAGGGTATCAAATGCGACCTGGCATGCCTGAGTCCAGATCACCTGATGTGGATGCTTCCTTGAGTTCATCCCAGTCAAGGGAGCAACAATTGTGCCTTACCCCTTTAAAAACCTGCGGTAGTACTCGAGACCTAAGAAGGCTCTCACCTCTGTCTGGGTCTTGTGGGATGCCCAAGACAGAATGGTGTCAATCTTGGGTTGTACGAGTGCCACCTGGCCACTTCCTACCTAGTGCCCCAATTGCACCACAGACCCCTGCCTATCTGGCATCTACTGGACATGATGGTGAGCCTTGCCTTCTGACGGGCCTTCAAAATTTCCCAGGGGTTTTGCAAGTGATCTTCCCAACTGGAGCTCAACACAGCAATGTCATCCAGGTAGACAGCATTGATATCCTCCAGCACAGCCTGGACCTGATTGACCAACCTCTGAAAAGTTAACTCAGACCACTCAAATTGAGGTTTGAGGTGGTTTACATGCAGGACCCTCAAGGGGTTCCTAGGAGTCTGCAAGTCCACCAGGTAGGTGACATCACTCTTGTGCTACGTTACCTCGTATGGGCCACACCACTTGTGTTGAAGAGAATAGGGCTCTACTGGCTCCATCACCCATATCTTCTGACCAGGCTGAAACTCAACTAGAGTGGTATTCTGGTCCTACCAACATTTCATGCCCTCTTGGCTTGCTTCTAGGTTGGCCTGAGTGAGTTTCCTGAAGTGCACACTCTAGTTCCAGAAGACCAGCATGTCGCTGACTACATCATGGAGGGCTGCCTAGGAGCTTTCTTCCAGCCCTCCTTCACCAAACTGAGAGGTCCCCTCACAAGGTACATATACAGCAGCTCAAAGGGTCTAAAGCCAATCCCTTTCTATGGTACCTCCATCTAGGCAAATAGAAGACATAGCAAGAGGACATCCCACTTATGCCTCATGGGTTCTGACAGACACCCAATCATGCCTTTCAGGGTATGGTTGAATCTCTCAACTAACCCATTACTCTGTGGGTGGTAAGGATTGGTGAAGTTATAGTTCACCCCACACTCCTTCCACATGGCCTTCATATACAGCAGCATGAAGTTGGCACCCCAGTCAGATACCACCTCCTTGGGTAAACCCACACAGGAAGGAGCCCATCAGTGCCTGGGCCATGACGGGTGCCATCACTGTCCTGAGAAAGATGGCCTCTGGATAACAGGTGGCATGGTCCATCAAGACCAGGATGAACCTGTTACAGCTGCCTCATAGCCCCTAAACCACTGGTCAATGTCATCCCCCACAACCTAATCTTTCACTGCATCATTGGATACATGTACCTTACCCTCTGAGTACACTGAAGACACACTGCCACCATCTGTGCTGGACTTGGACTTCAAATCCAGCTCCTTTAAATTCAATTCCAGGTCCTTTAAATTCAATTCCTGATCTTTTACTCTTCTATTTTGAGCCTGGCCAGATCTATCTGGAGCTTCTCCTTATGGTGCATTTTGAGCCTTTCTAGCTCCATCTCATGCCTGTCCTCTAGGTCAGCTGTAGACAGACCTTTAAATGAGGTGCTGATACCTGCCATGGAGGGCGCTTACCCCCCTTCCCCCAGATCATAAACCATCACTGCATCTTTGTTTGACCCGCTATCCTTAGGGTGCTTTCTCCTGTCTTTTTGCCTCCACCTCCTGTATTTTTGGACTGTGTGGAGGATTTAGTTGTTGCGGGTTTCAGTACTCTGGGCGATTTGCCACTGCTGATTAGTGCCAAAGTGAATGTGCTCACTTTATAAATTTCAATTCTCATTGGTACTGCATGATTGGCATATTTGATTTTTTGGTAAGTCCCTAGTAAAGGGCATTGTGTGTGCCAAGGGCCTGTAAATCAAATGCTACTATTGGGCCTGCAGCACAGATTGTGCCACTAACCAAGTAGCCTTTCAAATGTGTCTCAGACCTGACACTGCAGGGTCTGCGTGCGCAGTTTTTAAGTGCCATGTCGATCTGGCAAGTGCACCCACTTGTGAGGCCCTAACCTTTCCATTTCTTACATGTAGAACACCCGTAAGGTAGGCCCAAAGTACCCCCATAGGCATGGTGAAGTGCATGTGAAAGGTAGGATATATACTGGTGTGTTTTACATGTCCTGATAGTGAAATACAGTCTATTTCGTTTTTCACTATTGCAAGGGCTCGCTCCCCCATAGGCTATCATTGGAGCTGCCTTGTAACATTTTAAAAGTGTAACTTTCAATTGAGAACAGCTAGAGATTTGGAATGTGGGCCCCCTGAGCTCGGAATTTGATAATACATCTTTTAGTAAAGGTGGTTCTTAAATTGTGTGTTTAAAAATGCTGCTTTTAGAAAGTGGGGATTTTCTTGTTAAATCATCCTGTGCCTCTGCTTGCCTGTGGAATCAACATCTGGTTTTAGCTTCTCAGGGGCTTGTTTCTGCATTCACCCCAGACACTCACACAAAGGGAGCTGAGGTGTTCCCTGTATATGCTGATGAGCCATCCTGTGCTGGAGTGATGGGAGAAGTTGGCACTACCACCTGAATAGGCTGTGACTGCCCTGCACAATGCTGTCACTGCCCACTGTAGTGTGGCTGGAACAGGGAGAACAGAACTGGTTTTACTGAGCAAGATAGACTTTCTGAACAAAGACTTCAAAGGCAAAAAGGGGTATAAGTATTAGACCTAAAACCCTAGAACTTTAGATTAATTATGGACTAAGAGAACCCTGCCAAGAAGAAGAGCTGAAGAGAGCCAGGAGGAGTATTGCACCCTTTGTGGTGTGTTGCTTTGTTGGGTTGGCCTGCAGTTACTGCTTCTCTCTGTGGGCAGTGGAAATGACTGGACTTTTGCTTTGCTGTGTATCCTGCTTAAGAAGATTCTCAAGGGGCTTGAAGTAGAGCTTGCCTCCTGTTAATTCGCAGAGATTCAAAGACTTCACCTGCAACTTCCTTAAACTTCACTGCTGGGAGTTCTGACCTGCCTTGTGGTGCCAAATCCAGTTTTGTGTCCTTAGAGGTTGCTTCTGCTGCAAAGAACTACAGAGAACTGAAGAAACCTTGAAAGTCGATGCTTCACCCATTCTTCTGCTGTATTTTCTGATGCAGCACCGCCGTGCGGGAAAAAAATCCAGACACACAGCCCAGTGCAGCCAAAGAAACTGACGCAGCGCCAGTCAGCGGCCTGAAGACCTGCTGCACTCCGAGATGAATGCATCGGTCTCCAAAGTCCGAGACCCCCCACCAACTCCAACACAGGCCATTCTGGACGGCTAAAAGAAACGATGCATTGCAGGACTATGGCTGAAGAAATATATGCAGCACCTGTTTGCCACCGCCGCATCGACTTCCAGCGTGCTCTAGATTTCTACGCATTGCACTTGTGCATCAAGTTTTTTCTGACTCAGCACCCACAGTCCAGATCCTTCTTGTAATCGATGCATCACTTTCCCCTACTGTGCAATTGGCTGCATCACTTCTCCTGTGTGCAACCGAACAGTTGTTACACATCCCAAATTACTAAGGAACTGACGCATCACTGTGTTTTTCGACAAGCCCCTTCTCTGAAGCTGTTTTGCCTTGTGGATTTCGACACATTTGAGGTACTTTGTGTAAAAATCCTTCATCCATAGATTTCTATTGGCAGACTTGCTTGAACACTTTAAAATGTCATATTTTGAGTTGTATATGTTGTATTTTTGGCGTTTTGGTCTTGTTTGGTGGCTTGCACCCTGTCGAAGTAGGGACCCTTATTCTAGTGAGGGTAAGGGAGTTACACACTCTAGATAACCCCGCTTACCCCCTTGGTAGCTTGTCACGAGCAGTCAGGCTTATCTCAAAGGCAATGTATAAAGCATTTGTACAAACACACAAGGTAACAGAAAACACGCCAAAGATGCCAGGTCTAACACAGGTAATCAGCAATGTTGATGGGAAGCACAAGCATAAAGAGCTTGTCTGAAATGGCCAGGTTGATGATAGACATGTTGGTGACAGTTTTCATCTTCGGGGACTTTGAGGATTGAGCCCCACAGCACAGATCACTGAGTAGATGACAGGTACAGCCAGGTAAAAGTAAGGATTTTGCTGTGGGTTTAGGGCCACAGTTGGTGAACTCGTAAATGCACGATGAGTTGTGGAAAAAGGAGTCACCCATCTGAAAAGTAAAATCAACCAAATGTTACATACTTTTAATTTGATAACCTCATTATGAGCATTGCCATCTTTTCTCTATGAGCTCCTTCAGACTTTTCTGCAATAAACCGATTTGCTGATAATTAATGCTGATTTCAAAGTAGCATTAAAGTTCCTCTTTATGCCGAAATAGCAAAATAAAGACTCTGCTTTTAATACCGTAACACTAAACATATTTGAAAATCGCAGTATCAAATTTTTTTCCCCAGAAAAAAATAACATACAAATAAAAGAAGTAGCATTTAAATGTACTCTTTCCACAATGTTTTATAAATCAAATTCTTTTATTCGTGTTGTTATGGTGCAATTCATATCACGATGTGATGTACTAATCGTCCATTGTCCAGAAACAAATGTTTTTATTTACCGGATTAGTTCGAGCGTCAAAAGATACCATGAATGAAATTGAATTGTATTAAATGGAACTAACTCGTTCCTAATTTATGGCTGTGATTTTGAGCAGTGCTACCACATTGGGAGCTAAAACCTGACCCGAAAAATCAACGTGCATCTGAAAATAGAAGATACATAAAACAGGCGAATAGTTCAGAATCCATACCAAAGCAATTACTATCCATAGAAAGCCATGCACTCCGTATAACATGCCACTTGCTTACCAAGAGCTGTTTTCCTGAAGCTTAGCTGGTTGTCAGGGATTTTGGTTTCCTCGCGCGCATTTTTTTGTCCTGTCGGAATCTCTTGATCTCAGCATTGGGGAATTTAAAAGACCTGAGCTGTGAGCTGGGAATGAGTTCGAGGCGGAATTACTGCAAAAGCTGCTCCGCGGCCTGCCTGCTTCCCTGCATGACAGGATACAGCTAAACAGCCCATTGCTGTGCCCCCCACTCGCTCCCTTCGGTGTCTCGCTCGGTTCTCTGCTGCTTGGTCGTTCATTCTCCCCCTTTTACAATCCAGAGCGCTGCTGACATGTCAACACTTGATTAAATGGGGCACATTATCCTATATGTATTATTTAATAATCTGAGGAGTGCGCACCACATGCTATAGCTCCAGAATATCTATTAATGGCAGCTGAAAAGCAAAGCGAGAAAGTGTTTGATAGCTATTTTTCAAATGCACGCAGGTGTTGGCTTTAGGATTTAGGGGGCCCAGGGGACGCTAGAGGGCGCACGGCAAGATGGCCGCACTTATGTGAGGCTCTGCCAGACTGAGCACACATCCTTTTAATATCCGCCACATCCTGCTTCTGCCACCTAATCATTCGATGGCTGCTTGAACTTGACAACCTGCGGCACTGATTCGAGCCGTTCCCGGTCGTCGGAGCCCTCTGGATGCGGACACTGGCGCATTGTTCCCCTGCCGAGATCTCTGCCTCGTGACGCCCGGGACTGGCCTGAGACTACCGAACCTGCCTGGAGCCTGGCGTGGGTGGAGCGGTCCGGCGGCAAGTGGAGCTGTGTCCCGGAGGCGTGAGGGTGCTGCCGTTCTTGCTGGATCGGAGCAGGAGGCGATTCTGACAGCGCGTGGCGACTCTGCCCCTCCGGAGCTGTGCCGGCTGACTATGACGGACTGCGGAGTCCGCCTGGGCTGTTGGCGGTGAGTGGGGCGGCGGCCCAGGGGAGGCCGGGGCTGCGGAGGCGGTGCTGAGCTGGACTGGGCAGCGCCGTGCGAGCTGCGCTCAGCGGGGGCGGAGGGTGGTCCGGAGCGGCTGGCCGGGGGCAGCTGGGTGAGTGCGGCCCACCTTGCCCTTGATGCACTCGTGATCGGCTGCGCTAAGGGGCCCCTTGAAGAACGATCTGATTTAAAGATTGCCGGTGAATGGGGGCCGGGCAGTGAAGGACATTGGGGCCTAATCCTGGTCGCCATTGATTTGCCTGTGAGAGTGCCCGCCCGGCGTCGGGATTTTCGCTAATAAAAAGTACTAGGGCCGACTGCTACTTCAGGCTTCTAGTAACTAGCTCTGGAAGTGCGCCATCTCTCTCCTTACGCTATAGCATTCCAGCACGTGGCGCTCTGTCTCTAGCTGCTTGGCATTGACTTTCAACCGCCAGCTCTGTCCCCATTACAGTGGCCCGGATACATTTGGCTTTAGTTTTTCTTAGACTGTTGGCGACATGGGCAGACCTGAGCGGAACCAACCAAAGCTCACCTTTGATGCGCGCAAGACTGCAATGTCCTCTTCACAAGCTCCATCCGACACTGAGACTGCGGGAGCATTGGGGGGAGCGCCGAATTTGGAGGCTACACTCATAGCTATGCAGAAAACATTGCAGTCTATTGAGGGAACCATGGAGGCAGTGAACCACAGATTGGATCACATGTCCACACAGTTTGACAGGCAGAACGAGGGGATGGGTGAGGTGGAGCAGAGGGTGTCAGCTGCGGAGGATGGTCTCACCACAGTGACTGATAAAGTGTTTAGCATGGAGCGGGTGTTGGCAGTTATATAGGCTAAAAATGAGGAGTTGGAGGGGCGATCCCGACGCAACAACATCCGCGTCACGGGGCTGCCGGAGTCCACAAATGTTGGCAGGATGGAAGACTTTATGGAGCAATTATTTGTGGAAATTTTTGGGTCTGACCAACTGTCTCGAGTGTTCATTGTTGAACGTGCGCACCGCTCCTTAGTGAAAAGACCAGTGCCTGGTGCACGGCCCCGCCCCATTATTGCTCGTATCCTAAACTACAAAGACAGAGATGTACTACTACGCTTGGCACGAGAAAAGGGCACCATACCATATGCCATGTTGTATCCTGCTCGGCTGGGGATAGGAGCGCCATCGGATAATAAAATGTTCACATCACTGAAAGCTGCCATGGATTATGCTAAAAAACAGAAGAAGCGCAAGCGCGACTCTGCTGTGGCGCAGGAGGGAGATGGGGAGCTGAATGAAGACAACTGAATGTACTCCTGAGCATACCGAATTGTCTGACGCTCTCTTGAACCTTTTCAAGTTGGAACTGCTTTCCTTCACTGTACTACTCACCTTACTTGCACTGGAACATTACATGACTTATGCACTGTTGGAGTTGTGGATTTGTAAGATTCAAATTGTAATTGTGCTCTAATGCTTATGTGCACTACTGATGGTATTGCGGACCTTCTGCACTGTTGGGGATAATTTCTTATGTGACCCACAGTTTGAGACTATGATATTATACTTCCATGTCGTGGTGATGGTGTTGTAGAACGAGCGCACTGTTGGGTTAATGCCCTCTGAGAACCGAAGTTTGACGCTGACTGCTTCCCTTCACTGTACTACTCACCTTCCTTGCACTGGATCATTACACGGCTTATGCACTGTGGGGGTTGTGGATTTGTACGTTTCAAAGTTGCAATTGTGATATTATGCTTATGTGCACTGCTGAGGGTATTGCGAAACTTATGCACTGTTGGGGATGATTTCTTATATGGCCCTCAGTTTGAGACTATGATATTATACTTCCATGTTGTTGTGATGGCATTGAGGAATGAGTGCTGTTATTCTTCACTGTACTGTTGATTTTGCTTGCACTGGGCCATTCCGAGTCTTCTGCACTGCTGGGGTTACGGCCTTGTAAGACTCACAGTTGGAAATTGGGCTATTATACTTATGTGCTATTATGATAGTGTTGCAGACCTTATGCACAGTTGGGGTTAATGCCCTCTGAGACCCACAGTTTGGGTTTGTGCTATTCTGATTATGTGACGTTGAGATGGTGCTGCAGAGAATGTGCGCTGTTGGGATAATATGTTATGAGAACCAAAGTTTGACATTGTGTTTTTATGACTCTGTGGGATTGAGGTGGTAGTGTGTTGCTATCTGCGTGGCGCATAGCCTCTCCGTCTGGGAGGTTTTGAAGACACGGCTGTGGTGATACACAAACATATGGTGGTAGAGGTGGGGTGTCCATACTTGTGGCTTAGTCACCTCCCGTTTTTCCATTTACGGGAGTTCCACGCCTCTTTGCCCCCACATATGGGAGTACCCCACAATCGATTTGGTTTTGGGTTGGGGATGGGGAGTTTGGGGGGTTGGAGACGGCTTTGGCAGGTTGGGGGAGCTGAAGTGGGTGGGGGGTTGGTGGGGGAGGTGCGGGGAATTCAGGTTTGGGTTGGAGCTACAGCTACAATGGGTAGGGGGTTCGAAGGGGTGAACTGTTGGATTGAGGCCTACTGGCTAACAAAATTTGTGGTCCTCATGGGGGCTACTGCATGTACTTCTTTGATTTGGCGCTGTGAGCTCAGTGTTCGGTATTGGAAGGTGGATTTGATGGCTCTGTGTAAGGGAATAAATACTGGAGGGACGTATGGATAGGGGAGGCAAGATTACTTGGGTCACCTGAAATGTTCGGGGGCTGAACCGACCACAAAAGACCAGGCAGGTACTGGCATACTTGAACAGGCATGGAGTGCAGGTGGTCTTCCTTCAGGAGGCTCACCTTCAAGGAAGAGCAGCGGAGACAGTGGCCAGGCAATGGGCGGGCACCAGGTTGGCGACAACATACTCCTCTTATGCTCGTGGGGTCATGATACTAATTAAGAAGAACGTACCATTTGTGACTCTCCACGAGTACATTGATACTGAAGGTCGCTATATTGTTCTACATGGCAAACTATGTGGTACACTCATCACAATGGTCAATGTTTATGGTCCGAATATTGATGACCCTGAGTTTTATGTTACCCTATGGAACAAAGTGTATGCTCTACCTCCCTCGGCAATTGTGTGTGGCGGGGATATGAATGTGACGTTTGATGGCGCGCTGGATAGAAAGGATGACCGACATTACACGGCTAAGAGTGTAGTTGGAGCGGTGCAGGACGGTATGCATGGTCTTGGCTTGGTGGATTTGTGGCATCTGGGACATCCGGGAGCAAAAGAGGGTACCTGTTACACATCGGCGCATGATACCTGGTCGCGTCTGGATTACTGGTTTGTGACGAAAGATGTAAGCGGTTGGATGATGAGGGTGGAGCATTTGCCTCGCATGTTGTCGGATCATGCACCTGTGCTTATGGAGGTATGGATGCCATTGCATGCTCCTACGCCTTTTTCGTGGCGCTTGCCCCCTGGGGCTTTATCAGATCAGGTGATGCGTGAAAGCTTAAGGGACATGATCGAGGAATATTTTGTCAGGAATGTTGGCTCTGTGAATGGCATGTGTACTGTCTGGAAGGCCTTCAAGGTGACGGTGCGTGGAGAGTGTATCGGTTTGCAGACAGGTGTGCTCAAATCGTTGAGGGACGCCATGAACAAACTGGAGCGTGAGCTGACTAGCCTGGAACGGCAACTTGAGCTGCAACCGGCGGAAGCCCTACTGGCTGCAATATGGTCGAAGGTTACTGAGTATAACGAATTGGCTGAGCAGGAGGTTAAATTTTTATCCAAGCGCACTAGGGCACGGTATTATGGAGAGGGTGGATGTCTGGGGAGAGGGCTGGCAGATAGAATCAAGGAAGTACAGGAAATTAAGGATGGGGATACTACTGTGACGGATGCGATGGCATATTGAATTGTTTTGTGCTCTATTACGAGCAAATGTACGGGCATAGGGAGACGGCTGGGGAGGATGAGATAGCGCAATATTTGGAGGACATTGCGTTGGTCTGGCTGTCCAAAGGGCAACAAGATTTCTTAATGCATCATATCACGGAGGGGGAGCTCAGGGATGCGATTGCAGCTCTACCGAACGGCAAAGCGGCAGGCACGGATGGTTTGCCGTATGAATTTTATAAGGAGTATGTGGACTTACTCTTGCCCCATCTGGCGACAGTCCTGGAGGAGGCCTTAGAGCAGGGACGGCTTCCAGCGACGATGCAAGAGGCTCTGCTGGTGGCCCTTCCGAAGCCAGGTAAGCCACAGGCTCAAAGTGAGTCCTATCGCCCTCTGTCTCTGATGAATACCGATGTAAAGATTCTCGCCAAAGTGCTCGCAACTTGTCTATGTCTGATATTACCCGTTATGGTGCTGCCGGACCAGTCCGGATCTGTCCCCCTCCGTTCCACAACACATAACCTGAGAGCTTTGTTTGCGGTTCTCCATCTA
The DNA here is from genome assembly GCF_964261635.1 of Lissotriton helveticus. Lineage (NCBI taxonomy): Eukaryota > Metazoa > Chordata > Amphibia > Caudata > Salamandridae > Lissotriton > Lissotriton helveticus. The sequence goes on from NC_136063.1 coordinate 668,531,161, forward strand.
CTTAAACCGGAACTTGCTGCAGTGGCAGTACTGCTAGATGTTGCAAAAGCGTTTGATTCCGTTGCTTGGCGATATATGATAGCGGTGTTGCACCGCATGGGAGTGCCCTTTGTCTTCACGTCTTGGGTCACCCTGCTATACACAGATCCAATTGCACGGGTGAGGGTTAATGGTCGCGTGTCAGCACCCTTCTCTGTACAGAGAGGGACGAGGCAGGGTTGCCCACTCTCACCCTTATTGTTTGCCATTGTTTTAGAACCCCTAGCCTGGATGCTGTGACAGAGACATGCGGCCTCAGTGTTACGTTTTCATCTCCGGTCACTCGCAGTTTCCATGTACGCCGACGACATGGTCTTGTATGTGCGAGAGCCTGCTAGGTATCTGGAAGGTGTAATTCGGGAATATATCCGATTTGAACACTTCTCTGGTCTATCCATTAATTGGGATAAATCCATACTGTTGCCTCTAACGGACATCACGCAGCCATTCCCATTGGAATTCCCATTGGCGTGGGCCACGGAATCTGTTAGATACCTGGGGATCTGGGTGCACAGAGATACTCAAGAGATAATCCGAGCTAATTATGGAGTGGCTATTTCGAAACTGGAAGATCAGGTGGCCCACTGGATTCATCTGCCGCTCTCCTTTGCTGACCGGGTTGCTCTGATCAAAATGGTGGTCCTACCTAAGTTCCTGTATTATTTTGTTAATATTCCTCTTACCCTGACATCTCACTTTTTTGCACAGCTTCTGTCGTTGTTAATCACTTTGGCCTGGGGGGGGGGAAGAAACCACGTGTGAAGTGGGACACTCTGACCAAGCCCTATGAACTAGGCGGTTTTGCTGTACCGGATATGCGGTTGTACTATCTATGCGCCCAGGCGCATTTTGCCTCCTACTGGATTTCGGCGCCACCGTATACGCCTCATGTGGCGCTTGAGGCAGGAGCAGTGTATCCGCTACCCTTAAAGGCGATGATAGTGAATCAGCACTCGGTATATGAGAAGGGTGAAGTGGACACGGTGCAATGTACTTCTAAAGCTTGGAGGGAGCTGGGCAAACGTTCAAACAGGCTACCTCTGTATGCGCCAGCCATGCCCTTGCTGCATCATGCTGATATCTCAGTGTCGAGCGAAGTGGGGGCTTTGCAGCTGTTTCAAGGTTCCGGGGTGCACACCATGGGAGATAATTTTCCGGCTACCCAGTTTCTTCCTTTACAAACCTTATTGGAACGGGTGACTCATGTGACCATGGCTACTTTTATTTATGTCCGGTTGCGGGCTGCGGTGCGCGATTTATATTAATCTTTCCCTGCAGAGCCACCTGTGCTGAGTGCACTACAGTTGCTATATAAGACGACTGATCGGGTGAAATTAGTCTCAAGGTTGTACCGAGAGTCACAGGAGGATGAGGGAGGAGTGGGTGAGGCTGCGAGAGCCAGGTGGGATGAATGTTTGCCTGAACCTCTGACGGATGATGAATGGTCCGAATACTGTTCTATGACTGGCAACTTCGCAGCTAATGGTAATTTTCGACTCATACACTATACATTTTTGCAGCAATGGTACTATATACCGACACAACTGGCCAAGTATGGTCTCCGTGATTCGGCTGTCTGCTTGCGATGTGGGATGGATGGAGCTGATTTTATGCACTTGGCATGGGGTTGCGCACGTGTGTTTGCGTTTTGGACGGATGTGACGGCAACGTTATCTGAAATTACATCAGTGGAGATTGCTAAAGACTCGCACATATGTTTGCTTGGTATGGCCTCTGGTGTGCCGGTGGGAATGAGACGATTGGTGGTTTTAGCGTTGCAGATTGCCAAGCGCAGAGTGGCAGTTTGTTGGAGTGGAAGGCGGGCACCCGATGTTAAAACCTGGTTACGAGACTTGGCATATTGCCGTGATCAGCTGACTTGCTATTATGAGGTACTCCCTTCTGCCTCGCGCCCACGCGATGTTTGGGGCCCCTTTCACTGCCTATATACTGTCCAAACTCACTGATGACTGATGAACCACGCTACCTCTCTCTGTAGTCCCTGTTCGTTGCTATCCAGCCACTGTAGGCTTGAGTGACGCCCTCTGCTTTGTTGTTAGGGTGGTACTTGTCACGCCTGTATTATTGTGTGGCGTAACGCTGACCCGCTGGACTCTGGTACCAATTAATCCCGCCTTCATACCCTTGTATTATGCTATTTCCTTACCGGTCCTCGGATGCTTGTTTCCGTTCTGGGAAGGACATGGCTTTTGTAGTTCGGACTGGACTGTTCCCATGGGGCACAGGGTCAGCGCTGATTTGCAAATCGCCATTGTCTAACCCAGGGTGGTGTGGAGTGGAAAAACGATGGATTTGGGCCCAGATCTTTGGACTGGGGTGAATGTGTGACATTGATCCACATTCTGTCCATCATTGTTGTGTTTGCAGTTACCGCTCTAAGTGTACTGGGGATGCTCAGACGTGAGTCCCAGGCACTCCACACCACTGGAATCAAGCTAGCCGGGCTGAAGAGAGGTGTTACCTCGAAACCGGGCCGGTCCTCGGATGCTTGTTTCCGTTCTGGGAAGGACATGGCTTTTGTAGTTCGGACTGGACTGTTCCCATGGGGCACAGGGTCAGCGCTGATTTGCATATCGCCATTGTCTAACCCAGGGTGGTGTGGAGTGGAAAAACGATGGATTTGGGCCCAGATCTTTGGACTGGGGTGAATGTGTGACATTGATCCACATTCTGTCCATCATTGTTGTGTTTGCAGTTACCGCTCTAAGTGTACTGGGGATGCTCAGACGTGAGTCCCAGGCACTCCACACCACTGGAATCAAGCTAGCCGGGCTGAAGAGAGGTGTTACCTCGAAACCGGGCCGGTCCTCGGATGCTTGTTTCCGTTCTGGGAAGGACATGGCTTTTGTAGTTCGGACTGGACTGTTCCCATGGGGCACAGGGTCAGCGCTGATTTGCATATCGCCATTGTCTAACCCAGGGTGGTGTGGAGTGGAAAAACGATGGATTTGGGCCCAGATCTTTGGACTGGGGTGAATGTGTGACATTGATCCACATTCTGTCCATCATTGTTGTGTTTGCAGTTACCGCTCTAAGTGTACTGGCGATGCTCAGACGTGAGTCCCAGGCACTCCACACCACTGGAATCAAGCTAGCCGGGCTGAAGAGAGGTGTTACCTCGAAACCGGGCCGGTCCTCGGATGCTTGTTTCCGTTCTGGGAAGGACATGGCTTTTGTAGTTTGGACTGGACTGTTCCCATGGGGGACAGGGTCAGCGCTGATTTGCATATCGCCATTGTCTAACCCAGGGTGGTGTGGAGTGGAAAAACGATGGATTTGGGCCCAGATCTTTGGACTGGGGTGAATGTGTGACATTGATCCACATTCTGTCCATCATTGTTGTGTTTGCAGTTACCGCTCTAAGTGTACTGGGGATGCTCAGACGTGAGTCCCAGGCACTCCACACCACTGGAATCAAGCTAGCCGGGCTGAAGAGAGGTGTTACCTCGAAACCGGGCCGGTCCTCGGATGCTTGTTTCCGTTCTGGGAAGGACATGGCTTTTGTAGTTCGGACTGGACTGTTCCCATGGGGCACAGGGTCAGCGCTGATTTGCATATCGCCATTGTCTAACCCAGGGTGGTGTGGAGTGGAAAAACGATGGATTTGGGCCCAGATCTTTGGACTGGGGTGAATGTGTGACATTGATCCACATTCTGTCCATCATTGTTGTGTTTGCAGTTACCGCTCTAAGTGTACTGGGGATGCTCAGACGTGGGTCCCAGGCACTCCACACCACTGGAATCAAGCTAGCTGGGCTGAAGAGAGGTGTTACCTCGAAACCGGGCCGGTCCTCGGATGCTTGTTTCCGTTCTGGGAAGGACATGGCTTTTGTAGTTCGGACTGGACTGTTCCCATGGGGCACAGGGTCAGCGCTGATTTGCATATCGCCATTGTCTAACCCAGGGTGGTGTGGAGTGGAAAAACGATGGATTTGGGCCCAGATCTTTGGACTGGGGTGAATGTGTGACATTGATCCACATTTTGTCCATCATTGTTGTGTTTGCAGTTACCGCTCTAAGTGTACTGGGGATGCTCAGACGTGAGTCCCAGGCACTCCACACCACTGGAATCAAGCTAGCCGGGCTGAAGAGAGGTGTTACCTCGAAACCGGGCCGGTCCTCGGATGCTTGTTTCCGTTCTGGGAAGGACATGGCTTTTGTAGTTCGGACTGGACTGTTCCCATGGGGCACAGGGTCAGCGCTGATTTGCATATCGCCATTGTCTAACCCAGGGTGGTGTGGAGTGGAAAAACGATGGATTTGGGCCCAGATCTTTGGACTGGGGTGAATGTGTGACATTGATCCACATTCTGTCCATCATTGTTGTGTTTGCAGTTACCGCTCTAAGTGTACTGGGGATGCTCAGACGTGAGTCCCAGGCACTCCACACCACTGGAATCAAGCTAGCCGGGCTGAAGAGAGGTGTTACCTCGAAACCGGGCCGGTCCTCAGATGCTTGTTTCCGTTCTGGGAAGGACATGGCTTTTGTAGTTCGGACTGGACTGTTCCCATGGGGCACAGGGTAAGCGCTGATTTGCATATCGCCATTGTCTAACCCAGGGTGGTGTGGAGTGGAAAAACGATGGATTTGGGCCCAGATCTTTGGACTGGGGTGAATGTGTGACATTGATCCACATTCTGTCCATCATTGTTGTGTTTGCAGTTACCGCTCTAAGTGTACTGGGGATGCTCAGACGTGAGTCCCAGGCACTCCACACCACTGGAATCAAGCTAGCCGGGCTGAAGAGAGGTGTTACCTCGAAACCGGGCCGGTCCTCGGATGCTTGTTTCCGTTCTGGGAAGGACATGGCTTTTGTAGTTCGGACTGGACTGTTCCCATGGGGCACAGGGTCAGCGCTGATTTGCATATCGCCATTGTCTAACCCAGGGTGGTGTGGAGTGGAAAAACGATGGATTTGGGCCCAGATCTTTGGACTGGGGTGAATGTGTGACATTGATCCACATTCTGTCCATCATTGTTGTGTTTGCAGTTACCGCTCTAAGTGTACTGGGGATGCTCAGACGTGAGTCCCAGGCACTCCACACCACGGGAATCAAGCTAGCCGGGCTGAAGAGAGGTGTTACCTCGAAACCGGGCCGGTCCTCGGATGCTTGTTTCCGTTCTGGGAAGGACATGGCTTTTGTAGTTCGGACTGGACTGTTCCCATGGGGCACAGGGTCAGCGCTGATTTGCATATCGCCATTGTCTAACCCAGGGTGGTGTGGAGTGGAAAAACGATGGATTTGGGCCCAGATCTTTGGACTGGGGTGAATGTGTGACATTGATCCACATTCTGTCCATCATTGTTGTGTTTGCAGTTACCGCTCTAAGTGTACTGGGGATGCTCAGACGTGAGTCCCAGGCACTCTACACCACTGGAATCAAGCTAGCCGGGCTGAAGAGAGGTGTTACCTCAAAACCGGGCCGGTCCTCGGATGCTTGTTTCCGTTCTGGGAAGGACATGGCTTTTGTAGTTCGGACTGGACTGTTCCCATGCGGCACAGGGTCAGCGCTGATTTGCATATCGCCATTGTCTAACCCAGGGTGGTGTGGAGTGGAAAAACAATGGATTTGGGCCCAGATCTTTGGACTGGGGTGAATGTGTGACATTGATCCACATTCTGTCCATCATTGTTGTGTTTGCAGTTACCGCTCTAAGTGTACTGGGGATGCTCAGACGTGAGTCCCAGGCACTCCACACCACTGGAATCAAGCTAGCCGGGCTGAAGAGAGGTGTTACCTCGAAACCGGGCCGGTCCTCGGATGCTTGTTTCCGTTCTGGGAAGGACATGGCTTTTGTAGTTCGGACTGGACTGTTCCCATGGGGCACAGGGTCAGCGCTGATTTGCATATCGCCATTGTCTAACCCAGGGCGGTGTGGAGTGGAAAAACGATGGATTTGGGCCCAGATCTTTGGACTGGGGTGAATGTGTGACATTGATCCACATTCTGTCCATCATTGTTGTGTTTGCAGTTACCGCTCTAAGTGTACTGGGGATGCTCAGACGTGAGTCCCAGGCACTCCACACCACTGGAATCAAGCTAGCCGGGCTGAAGAGAGGTGTTACCTCGAAACCGGGCCGGTCCTCGGATGCTTGTTTCCGTTCTGGGAAGGACATGGCTTTTGTAGTTCGGACTGGACTGTTCCCATGGGGCACAGGGTCAGCGCTGATTTGCATATCGCCATTGTCTAACCCAGGGTGGTGTGGAGTGGAAAAATGATGGATTTGGGCCCAGATCTTTGGACTGGGGTGAATGTGTGACATTGATCCACATTCTGTCCATCATTGTTGTGTTTGCAGTTACCGCTCTAAGTGTACTGGGGATGCTCAGACGTGAGTCCCAGGCACTCCACACCACTGGAATCAAGCTAGCCGGGCTGAAGAGAGGTGTTACCTCGAAACCGGGCCGGTCCTCGGATGCTTGTTTCCGTTCTGGGAAGGACATGGCTTTTGTAGTTCGGACTGGACTGCTCCCATGGGGCACAGGGTCAGCGCTGATTTGCATATCGCCATTGTCTAACCCAGGGTGGTGTGGAGTGGAAAAACGATGGATTTGGGCCCAGATCTTTGGACTGGGGTGAATGTGTGACATTGATCCACATTCTGTCCATCATTGTTGTTTTTGCAGTTACCGCTCTAAGTGTACTGGGGATGCTCAGACGTGAGTCCCAGGCACTCCACACCACTGGAATCAAGCTAGCCGAGCTGAAGAGAGGTGTTACCTCGAAACCGGGCCAGTCCTCGGATGCTTGTTTCCGTTCTGGGAAGGACATGGCTTTTGTAGTTCGGACTGGACTGTTCCCATGGGGCACAGGGTCAGCGCTGATTTGCATATCGCCATTGTCTAACCCAGGGTGGTGTGGAGTGGAAAAACGATGGATTTGGGCCCAGATATTTGGACTGGGGTGAATGTGTGACATTGATCCACATTATGTCCATCATTGTTGTGTTTGCAGTTACCGCTCTAAGTGTACTGGGGATGCTCAGACGTGAGTCCCAGGCACTCCACACCACTGGAATCAAGCTAGCCGGGCTGAAGAGAGGTGTTACCTCGAAACCGGGCCGGTCCTCGGATGCTTGTTTCCGTTCTGGGAAGGACATGGCTTTTGTAGTTCGGACTGGACTGTTCCCATGGGGCACAGGGTCAGCGCTGATTTGCATATCGCCATTGTCTAACCCAGGGTGGTGTGGAGTGGAAAAACGATGGATTTGGGCCCAGATCTTTGGACTGGGGTGAATGTGTGACATTGATCCACATTCTGTCCATCATTGTTGTGTTTGCAGTTACCGCTCTAAGTGTACTGGGGATGCTCAGACGTGAGTCCCAGGCACTCCACACCACTGGAATCAAGCTAGCCGGGCTGAAGAGAGGTGTTACCTCGAAACCGGGCCGGTCCTCGGATGCTTGTTTCCGTTCTGGGAAGGACATGGCTTTTGTAATTCGGACTGGACTGTTCCCATGGGGCACAGGGTCAGCGCTGATTTGCATATCGCCATTGTCTAACCCAGGGTGGTGTGGAGTGGAAAAACGATGGATTTGGGCCCAGATCTTTGGACTGGGGTGAATGTGTGACATTGATCCACATTCTGTCCATCATTGTTTTGTTTGCAGTTACCGCTCTAAGTGTACTGGGGATGCTCAGACGTGAGTCCCAGGCACTCCACACCACTCAAATCAAGCTAGCCGGGCTGAAGAGAGGTGTTACCTCGAAACCGGGCCGGTCCTCGGATGCTTGTTTCCGTTCTGGGAAGGACATGGCTTTTGTAGTTCGGACTGGACTGTTCCCATGGGGCACAGGGTCAGCGCTGATTTGCATATCGCCATTGTCTAACCCAGGGTGGTGTGGAGTGGAAAAATGATGGATTTAGGCCCAGATCTTTGGACTGGGGTGAATGTGTGACATTGATCCACATTCTGTCCATCATTTTTGTGTTTGCAGTTACCGCTCTAAGTGTACTGGGGATGCTCAGACGTGAGTCCCAGGCACTCCACACCACTGGAATCAAGCTAGCCAGGCTGAAGAGAGGTGTTACCTCGAAACCGGGCCGGTCCTCGGATGCTTGTTTCTGTTCTGGGAAGGACATGGCTTTTGTAGTTCGGACTGGACTGTTCCCATGGGCCACAGGGTCAGCGCTGATTTGCATATCGCCATTGTCTAACCCAGGGCGGTGTGGAGTGGAAAAACGATGGATTTGGGCCCAGATCTTTGGACTGGGGTGAATGTGTGACATTGATCCACATTCTGTCCATCATTGTTGTGTTTGCAGTTACCGCTCTAAGTGTACTGGGGATGCTCAGACGTGAGTCCCAGGCACTCCACACCACTGGAATCAAGCTAGCCGGGCTGAAGAGAGGTGTTACCTCGAAACCGGGCCGGTCCTCGGATGCTTGTTTCCGTTCTGGGAAGGACATGGCTTTTGTAGTTCGGACTGGACTGTTCCCATGGGGCACAGGGTCAGCGCTGATTTGCATATCGCCATTGTCTAACCCAGGGTGGTGTGGAGTGGAAAAATGATGGATTTGGGCCCAGATCTTTGGACTGGGGTGAATGTGTGACATTGATCCACATTCTGTCCATCATTGTTGTGTTTGCAGTTACCGCTCTAAGTGTACTGGGGATGCTCAGACGTGAGTCCCAGGCACTCCACACCACTGGAATCAAGCTAGCCGGGCTGAAGAGAGGTGTTACCTCGAAACCGGGCCGGTCCTCGGATGCTTGTTTCTGTTCTGGGAAGGACATGGCTTTTGTAGTTCGGACTGGACTGCTCCCATGGGGCACAGGGTCAGCGCTGATTTGCATATCGCCATTGTCTAACCCAGGGTGGTGTGGAGTGGAAAAACGATGGATTTGGGCCCAGATCTTTGGACTGGGGTGAATGTGTGACATTGATCCACATTCTGTCCATCATTGTTGTTTTTGCAGTTACCGCTCTAAGTGTACTGGGGATGCTCAGACGTGAGTCCCAGGCACTCCACACCACTGGAATCAAGCTAGCCGAGCTGAAGAGAGGTGTTACCTCGAAACCGGGCCAGTCCTCGGATGCTTGTTTCCGTTCTGGGAAGGACATGGCTTTTGTAGTTCGGACTGGACTGTTCCCATGGGGCACAGGGTCAGCGCTGATTTGCATATCGCCATTGTCTAACCCAGGGTGGTGTGGAGTGGAAAAACGATGGATTTGGGCCCAGATATTTGGACTGGGGTGAATGTGTGACATTGATCCACATTATGTCCATCATTGTTGTGTTTGCAGTTACCGCTCTAAGTGTACTGGGGATGCTCAGACGTGAGTCCCAGGCACTCCACACCACTGGAATCAAGCTAGCCGGGCTGAAGAGAGGTGTTACCTCGAAACCGGGCCGGTCCTCGGATGCTTGTTTCCGTTCTGGGAAGGACATGGCTTTTGTAGTTCGGACTGGACTGTTCCCATGGGGCACAGGGTCAGCGCTGATTTGCATATCGCCATTGTGTAACCCAGGGTGGTGTGGAGTGGAAAAACGATGGATTTGGGCCCAGATCTTTGGACTGGGGTGAATGTGTGACATTGATCCACATTCTGTCCATCATTGTTGTGTTTGCAGTTACCGCTCTAAGTGTACTGGGGATGCTCAGACGTGAGTCCCAGGCACTCCACACCACTGGAATCAAGCTAGCCGGGCTGAAGAGAGGTGTTACCTCGAAACCGGGCCGGTCCTCGGATGCTTGTTTCCGTTCTGGGAAGGACATGGCTTTTGTAATTCGGACTGGACTGTTCCCATGGGGCACAGGGTCAGCGCTGATTTGCATATCGCCATTGTCTAACCCAGGGTGGTGTGGAGTGGAAAAACGATGGATTTGGGCCCAGATCTTTGGACTGGGGTGAATGTGTGACATTGATCCACATTCTGTCCATCATTGTTTTGTTTGCAGTTACCGCTCTAAGTGTACTGGGGATGCTCAGACGTGAGTCCCAGGCACTCCACACCACTCAAATCAAGCTAGCCGGGCTGAAGAGAGGTGTTACCTCGAAACCGGGCCGGTCCTCGGATGCTTGTTTCCGTTCTGGGAAGGACATGGCTTTTGTAGTTCGGACTGGACTGTTCCCATGGGGCACAGGGTCAGCGCTGATTTGCATATCTCCATTGTCTAACCCAGGGTGGTGTGGAGTGGAAAAATGATGGATTTGGGCCCAGATCTTTGGACTGGGGTGAATGTGTGACATTGATCCACATTCTGTCCATGATTTTTGTGTTTGCAGTTACCGCTCTAAGTGTACTGGGGATGCTCAGACGTGAGTCCCAGGCACTCCACACCACTGGAATCAAGCTAGCCAGGCTGAAGAGAGGTGTTACCTCGAAACCGGGCCGGTCCTCGGATGCTTGTTTCCGTTCTGGGAAGGACATGGCTTTTGTAGTTCGGACTGGACTGTTCCCATGGGCCACAGGGTCAGCGCTGATTTGCATATCGCCATTGTCTAACCCAGGGTGGTGTGGAGTGGAAAAACGATGGATTTGGGCCCAGATCTTTGGACTGGGGTGAATGTGTGACATTGATCCACATTCTGTCCATCATTGTTGTGTTTGCCGTTACCGCTCTAAGTGTACTGGGGATGCTCAGACGTGAGTCCCAGGCACTCCACACCACTGGAATCAAGCTAGCCGGGCTGAAGAGAGGTGTTACCTCGAAACCGGGCCAGTCCTCGGATGCTTGTTTCCGTTCTGGGAAGGACATGGCTTTTGTAGTTCGGACTGGACTGTTCCCATGGGGCACAGGGTCAGCGCTGATTTGCATATCGCCATTGTCTAACCCAGGGTGGTGTGGAGTGGAAAAACGATGGATTTGGGCCCAGATATTTGGACTGGGGTGAATGTGTGACATTGATCCACATTCTGTCCATCATTGTTGTGTTTGCAGTTACCGCTCTAAGTGTACTGGGGATGCTCAGACGTGAGTCCCAGGCACTCCACACCACTGGAATCAAGCTAGCCGGGCTGAAGAGAGGTGTTACCTCGAAACCGGGCCGGTCCTCGGATGCTTGTTTCCGTTCTGGGAAGGACATGGCTTTTGTAGTTCGGACTGGACTGTTCCCATGGGGCACAGGGTCAGCGCTGATTTGCATATCGCCATTGTCTAACCCAGGGTGGTGTGGAGTGGAAAAACGATGGATTTGGGCCCAGATCTTTGGACTGGGGTGAATGTGTGACATTGATCCACATTCTGTCCATCATTGTTGTGTTTGCAGTTACCGCTCTAAGTGTACTGGGGATGCTCAGACGTGAGTCCCAGGCACTCCACACCACTGGAATCAAGCTAGCCGGGCTGAAGAGAGGTGTTACCTCGAAACCGGGCCGGTCCTCGGATGCTTGTTTCCGTTCTGGGAAGGACATGGCTTTTGTAGTTCGGACTGGACTGTTCCCATGGGGCACAGGGTCAGCGCTGATTTGCATATCGCCATTGTCTAACCCAGGGTGGTGTGGAGTGGAAAAACGATGGATTTGGGCCCAGATCTTTGGACTGGGGTGAATGTGTGACATTGATCCACATTCTGTCCATCATTGTTGTGTTTGCAGTTACCGCTCTAAGTGTACTGGGGATGCTCAGACGTGAGTCCCAGGCACTCCACACCACTGGAATCAAGCTAGCCGGGCTGAAGAGAGGTGTTACCTCGAAACCGGGCCGGTCCTCGGATGCTTGTTTCCGTTCTGGGAAGGACATGGCTTTTGTAGTTCGGACTGGACTGTTCCCATGGGGCACAGGGTCAGCGCTGATTTGCATATCGCCATTGTCTAACCCAGGGTGGTGTGGAGTGGAAAAACGATGGATTTGGGCCCAGATCTTTGGACTGGGGTGAATGTGTGACATTGATCCACATTCTGTCCATCATTGTTGTGTTTGCAGTTACCGCTCTAAGTGTACTGGGGATGCTCAGACGTGAGTCCCAGGCACTCCACACCACTGGAATCAAGCTAGCCGGGCTGAAGAGAGGTGTTACCTCGAAACCGGGCCGGTCCTCGGATGCTTGTTTCCGTTCTGGGAAGGACATGGCTTTTGTAGTTCGGACTGGACTGTTCCCATGGGGCACAGGGTCAGCGCTGATTTGCATATCGCCATTGTCTAACCCAGGGTGGTGTGGAGTGGAAAAACGATGGATTTGGGCCCAGATCTTTGGACTGGGGTGAATGTGTGACATTGATCCACATTCTGTCCATCATTGTTGTGTTTGCAGTTACCGCTCTAAGTGTACTGGGGATGCTCAGACGTGAGTCCCAGGCACTCCACACCACTGTAATCAAGCTAGCCGGGCTGAAGAGAGGTGTTACATCGAAACCGGTCCGGTCCTCGGATGCTTGTTTCCGTTCTGGGAAGGACATGGCTTTTGTAGTTCGGACTGGACTGTTCCCATAGGGCACAGGGTCAGCGCTGATTTGCATATCGCCATTGTCTAACCCAGGGTGGTGTGGAGTGGAAAAACGATGGATTTGGGCTCAGATCTTTGGACTGGGGTGAATGTGTGACATTGATCCACATTCTGTCCATCATTGTTGTGTTTGCAGTTACCGCTCTAAGTGTACTGGGGATGCTCAGACGTGAGTCCCAGGCACTCCACACCACTGGAATCAAGCTAGCCGGGCTGAAGAGAGGTGTTACCTCGAAACCGGGCCGGTCCTCGGATGCTTGTTTCCGTTCTGGGAAGGACATGGCTTTTGTAGTTCGGACTGGACTGTTCCCATGGGGCACAGGGTCAGCGCTGATTTGCATATTGCCATTGTCTAACCCAGGGTGGTGTGGAGTGGAAAAACGATGGATTTGGGCCCAGATCTTTGGACTGGGGTGAATGTGTGACATTGATCCACATTCTGTCCATCATTGTTGTGTTTGCAGTTACCGCTCTAAGTGTACTGGGGATGCTCAGACGTGAGTCCCAGGCACTCCACACCACTTGAATCAAGCTAGCCGGGCTGAAGAGAGGTGTTACCTCGAAACCGGGCCGGTCCTCGGATGCTTGTTTCCGTTCTGGGAAGGACATGGCTTTTGTAGTTCGGACTGGGCTGTTCCCATGGGGCACAGGGTCAGCGCTGATTTGCATATCGCCATTGTCTAACCCAGGGTGGTGTGGAGTGGAAAAACGATGGATTTGGGCCCAGATCTTTGGACTGGGGTGAATGTGTGACATTGATCCACATTCTGTCCATCATTGTTGTGTTTGCATTTCCTTACCTTGGGCATTTCGTCATTGTACGGAATGAGACTGATGCCACGCCAGAAATATACCTGACGTCAACGTATTCTTCACCCTAGCTGTCCACTGTTCTATTTCATACTGTTCGCTGTCCTGCTTAAATCCCTGGGGGTGTGGGGGGGGGTGTTCAATAATACGGTTGTTTCTACCGTTTGTACAATACTAAGACTGTTTGTATCTTCTACATTAGATATGCAGGATATGGACATATTATTATGATGTTGGTACGCCGCCAGACCGTTGGTTGTTGGCTGAAAGGCTGTGTAACACTGCTTGAAATGTATATGCCTTTGACTACTTTATGGCCGGCCCTTATTGGGTTGTAGGCCTGATGCTGAGTTCTTGCATTATGGTACAATAAAGGTCTTTAAAAAAATAAAAAAAAAGGACTTAGGGGGCCCAGGTAATACATATGTTGTGGGCCTCTGTTCCGAACAACATTGACATTGATTATGCACTTGCTGCTAAGTCAAACCTGCATTATCCCAAACTGTACAGAATTATATGTTAAACCTTCAGTAACTGAGTTACACAAAAATAATTAAAATATGTCTTGCCCGGACATCAAAAATCCTAAAGATGAGACTGGGTAAACAGAGCCTGCGTTTAAGAGGTGTGGGAAGGCAGAGGAAGGGAGAGTAGTTTGGATAGTGAAATAAACATTAGAAATAGACAGAATGTTAACTTCCCTTGGTGTTCCTTTGAAAGGTGGGGTCCCTGGGTCATCAGCCCCTTTGCCCATGCCTTAAAACTTCTGTGGAATACACTTCAAAGCCCTTGTCACCTTTTGAAATGGTGAACTGCACCTATTCGCTTGTATTAGTCAGGGCCTCTATTTTTATTTCCAGTTCTACCGGGTTACTACATCCGTGCCGCAATAACTGAAGGTTACAACTTGTGTTTCTTTCCGATGAAAACAATATATAAAAACATCTCAAAAGTTTTAATTATAATGTTCCCAAACCAGCTGATTTAATCACAGAAAAGGTGGAGGCTTTACTTTATTACTAAGTTGACCACAGTAAATCTGGAAGTTTAAAATAATTAGGGATACAATGTAATACTGTATTAATGAATTTGCACACAAGTAACGAAATATTAATTGTTACTAGCCAAATTAAGCCCTGGAAAATTATGGACTAATGTAATGCTTATAAATTATTTGCAGGTTTCCTTTGAGAAAATTATTCTGAGACTATTAGGAATTTTAAAATTATTTGTTTGTACTAACTGTAAGATTTGTATTAATCATGGAAATAAAGTGTATCTTATCTACTAAGACCAGTGGCGCATTTCCCATAATTACTTGAATTTTGAGTTAAGCTTCTTATGCGAGCGCGGGGGCAACGTAAACAAACAGAACGTGAGTGGCTGTTGTTCACTCCTAATGTTTATTGCCTTTATTTGCACAAGATGTTTCCTCGCGTCAAAAAATGATACGAGCATGCATTTTAATCAAGAATACAGCACCACTAACAGTACAACATACAACTACAGCCTACGAGGTGGTGTGCACAGGGTGACGAGCACCCAAATTTTCTCTTTTTGTAGAGCCAGGTGTTTTCCAAAATAGCACATTTCCCACTACAGTAAAGTGATGTGGATCTAAAATTCGAATAGGGCACGTTACAACGCATGTGTTACAATGCTTGTCATTACAACAGATTTTTTACAAAAGCAAAATCCATTACACCGCATGACGTTACAACGCATGTCATTACAACTCATTATCCATTACAATGCAATTTCTATTCCAACTCCGCTGGCGCGTTACTTTGGGGAATGCGTTATAATGGATTATGCGATGTAATGACATGCATTGTAATGGATTACGCATTGTAAAAAATGTGTTGTAATGCCACACGTTGTAACACGTGCGTTGTAAATGATGTTTCCCCTAAAATTCAAGAGGTAGCACAAGTGGCATCTCCTGCCTTTTGATCTTCCCTTTTGACATCCCATTGTTGAATTCATTGTACCTCCATAATTTCCTGAAAGGCCTACTATTCACCGCTGAGGGGATTTAAGATAGAAAGTAAAAAGGGCTCTTACAATCCAAGCCAATACCACATCCAAGGTTAACTATGTATAGCCATTGGTAGCATCTGCTAACCTTAGCTAACCCTAAGTGGACTGCATTTTGCAACATACATAACCTGAAAACATCCATTATCACTGCTTCATCATTTCCCAATCTAGTCTTTAATAACCCAGCTATCCTGTGCCCTGACAAACTCTATTGAACTTTGGTCTTTGGTTTTCCAAAATTTTCTCCCTTCAGTAGGTTGCCTCCTCCCTCATGCCCTTCCTTTTCTGAGGACATGGAAGTGGGTAGCACCCTTCAGAGCAGTTCCTGTTTTGTGTCCCTCTGGTGGTCAGTAGAGTTACTTTGGAAGAAATTAAATTCAAGGGGTGAAGGAGACATGGCCAAGGTAGGGTGTATGGTTGTGCCATTGCAAGTCCCATCTGCAAGTTGGCCTGCAGCCATGGCCTGTGCAGGTGAGAGCGGTGGGGCCGGGTGGGGGGGGGGGGGTTCCGACGGGCGATGACAAGCGAAAAATAAATAAATCATTCATTTTCCCTCCTCATTGTCTGTCGAAAACCCACCCCATCGGGCCCCACAGCCCAACCGCACTTACCTGCAGGGACTGTGGCTGACTGACACACCTGGAAGTGTTGGAGAGCACATCTGTTGGGATTGGCTTTTGGCGACATACCTGCCTTCCAATTCACCTGGGATGGACAAGAGTGGGGAGTGCTTTGAAAGTCACTATGGAATATCTTTGATGTAATGGGTTGGTCTGATGTCGTCTGGCAAAACATTTGCTAACAATGTGATTAAAGTGACAGCTTTTTTTAGGTTCTCACAATAGTGTAGTCCCTGGATCATGGTTGTAGCTGAGGATTGAAGACAGGGCTTTGTGTGCAGACCACAGTCCCTCAATTTCTCCTATTAGCCCAGTTGACATGCTCCCTCTTCTATGGGTTATCGGCCTGCGTTGTTTCACGTGGGAGTTACAATTCCTAATTGATGAAGCAGTGACCTTGATTTTGGCCCACGCACCTTGTTACCACTCCTTCTCTCTGAGCTCTGTAATAGAGGTAGGGGATTGCAAAGAGGTTGGGGCATAGTCTAGATCCATATAGTTTGAGATAGCCTCTGCTTCTCAATTACCAGTGCATTGCTCTATGAACCCTTACACGCAGAGGGAGTTAAAGGACCATGGTCATTTGCTCTCTTTTTAAATTCATAAAAAGGTACAGCATTGCTGATGAGAAGATAAGGCTGGGCGATATGTCGCCAAGTGATGCTGTGTTGTCTAATCAAGTTGTCAGGTCGTCTCATTAACAGCTATGAAGACGAGATATAGTTCAAGTTCAAGTTCAGGTATTTATAAAGCGCACTACTCACCCAGAGGGTCTCAAGGCGCTGGAGGGAGGGGTTTACTTTTTATCGAATAGCCATGTTTTCAGTTCTTTTCTGAAGGAGATGTGATTCTGAGTAAGGCGGAGGTGGGTGGGGAGTGAGTTCCAGGTCTTGGCAGCCAGGAAGGAGAAGGATCTGCCACCCATGGTGGTTTTTCGGATGCGCGGGACTGCGGCGAGGGCTTGATTGGATGATCTTAGTTGGCGGGTGGGATAGTAGAAGGACAGTCGGGTGTTGAGGAATTCGGGTCCTAGATTATAAAGGGATTTGTGTGCGTGGGTAAGAAGGCGGAAAGTAATTCTTTTGTTGACGGGAAGCCAGTGGAGGTTTTTTAAGTGACCGGTGATGTGCTCTTGGCGCGGGATGTCTAATATGAGTCTCGCTGATGCGTTTTGGATGCGCTGGAGTTTTTTCTGCAATTTTGTTGTAATTCCGGCATAGAGTGTGTTGCCATAGTCCAGTCGACTCGTGGCCAGTGCATGGGTGACAGTCTTTCTTGTTTCGAGGGGGATCCAGCGGAAGATCTTTTTGAGAATGCGAAGGACGTTGAAGCAGGAGGACGATACGGCGTTGACTTGTCTGGACATTGAGAGGGAGGAGTCTAGAATGAAGCCAAGGTTACGTGCATGGTCTGTGGGTGTGGGCGCAGATCCCAAAGCGGAAGGCCACCAGGAGTCGTCCCAAGCTGAGGGGGAGGATCCTAGGATGAGCACCTCCGTCTTGTCTGAGTTGAGTTTTAAGCGGCTCTGTTTCATCCATTCGGCTACTTCTTTCATACCTTCGTGAAGGTTGTTTTTGGCGGTGTTGGGGTCTTTGGTGAGGGAAAGGATTAGCTGGGTGTCGTCGGCGTAGGAGATGATGTTGAGGTTGTGTTGACGTGCGATGGAGGCGAGGGGACTCATGTAGACGTTGAAGAGGGTGGGACTGAGTGAGGAACCTTGAGGTACGCCACAGATGACTTCGGTGGGCTCTGAGTAGAATGGGGGGAGTCGGACTCTCTGTGTTCTCCCGGTTAGGAATGAGATGATCCAGTCCAAGGCTTTTCCTTGTATGCCGATGTTGTTGAGGCGTTGTATGAGGGTGTTGTGACAGACAGTGTCGAAGGCGGCGGAGAGGTCGAGTAGAATGAGGGCCACTGTTTCACCGTTGTCCAGGAGTGCTCGGATGTCGTCGGTCGCCGCAATTAGGGCGGTTTCGGTGCTGTGTTTGGCTCGAAAGCCGTTCTGTGAGGGATCCATCGAATCCATCCACCATATCCTATCGAATGGATGGTGGATGAACCTCATTGAATGGATGGTGGATGGACCTCATTGAATGGATGGTGGATGGACCTCATCGAATGGATGGTGGATGGACCTCATCGATTGGATGGTAGATGGACCTCATTGAATGGATGGTGGATGGAGCTCAGAACAAAATGTAGTTTCAGTCCAATCTGTTAATCGGGGGAGGTGGGATTGAATGCTGCTTTTGTGTTTAACAGAAACAAAAAACGTCCCTAATTGGTGGGGAAATACCCTGGGGCGTAGGGTAACCTGGCCAAAGGGCTTGGAGGTTATCTACGCTCACAGCAACTAGAAATATATCAACATACCATCATTATATCATTCTAATAGCAGCCAATAGTCAGTGTAGAGACCCTATCTATATAAACACACAACAGTTAAAAGACTGTAATCTTTACCAGTGAAAAATCAACAATTTATTTAAAAAACATACACAATCAATTTGCATCACAAAAAACATTACACAATGAAATACACAATTTAAAAAAACCAAAGGTCGACGCGGCGTTTCGGTGTCTTTTGTTGATGATGACACCTTCTTCAGGACAGGGTTTTTTGTTAAAAATATCTAAAAGGTAAAGTTACAGAAAACAAATAATCAATAGGGGCCTATTATACACTGACTGTTAAGCTTATACTAGGTGTCACATGCAAATCCATTATTTGGCATTGTGAGATTGTTGCATAGCAATTCACTATCTACAGGCACTTCGAACATTCTTAACCATATATTTTGTAAGCAGCGACTACATAACTACAATGGTCATCCCTCTATTCCAACTTTCTTATACAGTAATACAAAGATTTTGTTGTAAACATTGATTTTCGTTGAACGCAACAGAATGAATAACAGTTGCTACAGAATTCGAAAACATTAGTTGTAGCTATTTTGAATTAGCCTATGCTGACACACCACAAATGATCGGGCATTTTACAGATTTGAGTTTTGTTTATATTTATTAAAACTTTTTCCGATACCCTTCACTCAGCCTTATAACATTTCTTTGCGGGGATATACTCATTCTTTAAGATCACGGTCTGTATTAATCAATAACCACCTTTTGGATATACAACCTACCTCAACATTTATGGGAGATACGGAGCATATGTGGTCTCATAAGGATGCAGATTTTTATATCTTTACTCTGCCACCCACGGACTTATCTTCATTGGCGGAATTGTATCAATAGTTATTCCACCTAAAGGGTAAATTGCAAGATTCAAATGTGCTCAACTTTATTATCAAATACCCCTGCTATAATAATAGACTGGTCTTATCATCATAAGGCTCATTACCTGAATATAGAATTTCATATATATGGTCTTTGCTGTATCTGGGGCGACCACCGTCTATCTTTTAGGCTTTAACCACATGAAACTAAAAGAGGACAGAAATACATGGTAGTTTTGGTGAACAATACAGGGAACGATAAAGAACCTCAGCCTTTTATTTTAAGAACCAATAAATTTATGGGAAACCCACCAACTATACCTTTTGTGGTGGCATCTATACAAAGCTTCAATTTCTCATCATATATTCAGGTAATGAGCCTTATGATGATAAGACCAGTCTATTATTATAGCAGGGGTATTTGATAATAAAGTTGAGCACATTTGAATCTTGCAATTTACCCTTTAGGTGGAATAACTATTGATACAATTCCGCCAATGAAGATAAGTCCGTGGGTGGCAGAGTAAAGATATAAAAATCTGCATCCTTATGAGACCACATATGCTCCGTATCTCCCATAAATGTTGAGGTAGGTTGTATATCCAAAAGGTGGTTATTGATTAATACAGACCGTGATCTTAAAGAATGAGTATATCCCCGCAAAGAAATGTTATAAGGCTGAGTGAAGGGTATCGGAAAAAGTTTTAATAAATATAAACAAAACTCAAATCTGTAAAATGCCCGATCATTTGTGGTGTGTCAGCATAGGCTAATTCAAAATAGCTACAACTAATGTTTTCGAATTCTGTAGCAACTGTTATTCATTCTGTTGCGTTCAACGAAAATCAATGTTTACAACAAAATCTTTGTATTACTGTATAAGAAAGTTGGAATAGAGGGATGACCATTGTAGTTATGTAGTCGCTGCTTACAAAATATATGGTTAAGAATGTTCGAAGTGCCTGTAGATAGTGAATTGCTATGCAACAATCTCACAATGCCAAATAATGGATTTGCATGTGACACCTAGTATAAGCTTAACAGTCAGTGTATAATAGGCCCCTATTGATTATTTGTTTTCTGTAACTTTACCTTTTAGATATTTTTAACAAAAAACCCTGTCCTGAAGAAGGTGTCATCATCAACAAAAGACACCGAAACGCCGCGTCGACCTTTGTTTTTTTTTAATTGTGTATTTCATTGTGTAATGTTTTTTGTGATGCAAATTGATTGTGTATGGTTTTTAAATAAATTGTTGATTTTTCACTGGTAAAGATTACAGTCTTTTAACTGTTGTGTGTTTATATAGATAGGGTCTCTACACTGACTATTGGCTGCTATTAGAATGATATAATGATGGTATGTTGATATATTTCTAGTTGCTGTGAGCGTAGATAACCTCCAAGCCCTTTGGCCAGGTTACCCTACGCCCCAGGGTATTTCCCCACCAATTAGGGACGTTTTTTGTTTCTGTATACTTCTTACCCGGTCCCCTAAACGGTCCTAAGGGTACCTCCCTCTGTGTGTTGTGAGCTTTTGTGTTTAAGTCTCCAAAAAGCTCTTCCTGTTTTGAATGACATGCTGCAGTATGAAGCAGACTGCTCCACTATCTTGTCCTTGCTTGAGGAACAGACGGACTACTTCTCAGACATTGTGCTTGACTACACTTGGGCAGCGTTTGTCATGCAGGGGGTGCGGGTGTCAATTCATATAGTGGTCTGAGCCAAGAAACGGTTTCTCTCACATATTTTGTTCAGAAGCTGTTGTGCATGGCTCTTTATGATTTTTTAACGAAGGCAATAAGTAATCCTCAAGACACCTATACAAACAGGGCAAGGCTACATTCTTGTACATTAAATGGTGTATTGAAAATGAGAAAATCAATTATGTCAGCGAGTCATTCTCATACAGTTCTGTTATTTGTTATTGTGTTCATTAAATGTATGTTTGTGTTTAGTTGCTCCAACAGTACTTTGATTTTGAATAATTAATGTCTTTCCCAATAGTCGTTAAACGCTCTGTAAATAGCAAGAACTGTTAATATCATTTCACATAATGTGCTCATAAGTCAATTTCTTCAATCATTATTCAATGTATCTTTTTGTTTATGAAAGGCACATAAGGTATGATTCCTTTTTCCTCACTAACTTCTCTTGTGGGCCTTCTTTCAGAGCCATCATGCCCTATTCTCTTATGACTGGCTTACGGGGTGCATGGGGTTGATGAAGCCTCAAGTGACTCGGATGACTGACTGTTGGGGGGTGCAGGATTCAAAACGGGTTTTCTATGATCATTAGTTGTAGGGTGATCTTTTCTCTCCTTTTCTTTCTTTCTCTTCCTTTAATTTACCTCCATTGTTCTATTCTTTTCATAGTTGTATCTCAGGAATTTCCCATGACACTAGAACGAGTCTACATATTTCTGTTTTATGATAGGGTTTATTGTCGCTGGTTACACCCTCTGGACTACATGGTATGAATACTGAACGGATGTTGGAATAAAAGCTGTTGTTAATGGTCTGGATTTCATACAAAGACTATTTTCAGTGACTTTTGTTGCATACCTGGATTACAAGTTATAAATGAATAAAGAAATGTGATCACACATAGCTATGTTCAATGAACTGACATAATGGCAGAGGCTTGTTTATCACACATTTCTTTTCATTTAATCTTTTTGAGTTTCTTATAATGCTCTTTTGCATCACAGACTTCGTTGTAATCATTGTTCTATGTATTCTTATACAATATACACTATTATTTTACAGTTTAGTCTCCCAATGCAAGTGCACATGTGAAATCAAGATAGCGTCTATTAGAATTAGTTACATAATCAATTTTTCACTAGCATGTTCATTGTTCTTCCCTCGATTCGGTGTTACTTCTGTAGCTTTCCGAATGCAGGACTCAGAGAACCGTGAGGGTGTTACGCTTCAACACTGAAAGCAGACCAGACAGTTTAACATAGAAAGAAGAACTGGAACAGACTCCCGAGCTACAACGTCTCCACACTGCTCAGCTCCCAATGGCCAAGAATAGCACATGGCTCATGAGTGTGGCTTTTGTTGCCTACCTTCTAAAATGATTGCAAAGACATAGGTAATCTTATGAGATTTGCCGAATATCCAGACAGGCATGGTCACATGTTATCCGTATCATGAGTTTATTCACTGTTCACAGGCATAAATAATACATTTTTAAAGGATTTTCAAAGCCTCTACTACCAGTTCTGCATCACAGAAGCCCATGCACTGGGACCTTTAGAGTAGCAGTTTACACGAGTAGATGAGATCGACAGGTGACGGCAGAGACAAGTGAGATGTGAATGGAATGGGGTGATACACAGAAAGCAGTTTCAGTCCATCATTGGGCTTTCTGGTCTGAAGAAGCACCCATGGATTATCACAAAGGTGTTGGGCCTCTTTTGTGAATGCTACAATTAAAGAGATTCCAACTTAGACAATTGTTTGATTCAGGCTCCTTCAGCACCTGAGTGGGTTTCTGCCTTGCATAGGGCCTGTGGTATCTTCAGGGAGCATAACCGATCTGCCCACCTTACAAATCCCAACTTGACTCCCCCCATGTTCCTTTACATTCATCGGGACTCTTATTCAGCCAGATCCAGCTGAACCCTCTGGTGTTTCCCACTGCTTGTAATCTTTACCTGTCATCCATACTGGGGTCACAGAATGCTCCTATTTGGAATTGACTCAGGTTCAGGGGCACTAGGTGCCCAATATTCTTCTCGTTCCTTGAGTGAAGAATCCCTTAAATCCACTGGTATCCTACATTCGGTCCGAGTGAAAACCGTACTCAAGAGTTTACAAATGGCATCTGCCACTGACCTCGTCAGCTTTTTCAGCGGGGACTCTGAATTTGATGAAGGAGATTGCCTTCACTTCTCTTTTCTGTATGACGTATGGCAATGGATGCCAGAACAGCATGTGCATTGCCCCCTTGGGTCAAATGAAGGCTTAAAGCAGGTGGTGGGTGCCAAGGAGACTCCAGCACAGCAACTAACTGAAGAGTGTTATAGGCATTCTGGAAGAGTTTGTTGGCCATTACCACACACCGTACAGAGAAAAAGGTGAATGAGTTACAAGGGAAATATAGGGGACAGGGGTTTTTACTACTCATGAAGGTGGCATAATCTCATTATCACTTTGCGAGTATTCAACAAAGAAAGTCTGAGGGTTGGAAGAAGCAGCAGTCAGTAATAATAGCCACTTGAAACAACAGAGTAGCTGGAAGGTCTGAGGAGGAGCAGGCCTTAAGGGCAACGGGAGAATCAGGACAATTGAAATACCAGAGTTATGAGGGAAGCACCTCGGGATCTTTTGTTTCCATGAGGGCTTGGTAATATTCCAAGATGGGCTCAAAAGGATGAAGAGCTTGAGAGGGGTAGGCGAACTAGGGAAGTGAGCAAACACTAAGAAGCTGAAGCCCAAGGCCTCACTGCGGTCTAATAGGAGGCAGAACCCCTAAATGAATCAAGAAATACAATGAGGAAGGGAAGAGAATGTGATAAAGATTAAAACATGAATGTATGGCATTCCACTCCTAACTAGATGTATTTGCCTGGAGGGGTGAATGAAACACATTTAAGGCTACAGATGTTGTATTAGGTTTTGCAGGAACACTATGAAAAGGACATGCACGTCTTTTTAGTAGCTTCACAAAAGATGGTTGCATCACACCATTGACACACGTCATGTGTGGTGAAAATATCAAAGTAACATGGTAATGCTTCTACAGTATTAATACTGAACAACAATTTTTTCTAAGTATATGTACTCTAAGATCATTGAATTCCTGGCAATGTTCAGGCCAAGCTGAATGCACCTTTCAGCGCGAAGGCATTTTATGATTTTGGGGTATATTGCAAGTGGTGATGTTACATAGGTTTGATGTACAGTCGCAGTTCAAACATTGGAGCAGAGAAGGTAATTAGTTTATGTTTTCTGGTTTGAACTGGACTACGACACTAGATTAGTCTTTTTCAAGAAGAAAATGATAAACATAAACGCATGCTCAGATGATGGAAGTGATGTTATTCCATTTCTGATTTGTTTAGATCTGAAGGCGAGGTCAATGTTAAAGGATCTGAGTCAATGTGATACCTGCGGTTGTCAGTCTCTAATTAGGAGTCGATAGGTCTCCTATTAAACCTGTCAGCCCTAGAGTGGTCTTCGCCCAAACATATGCCTTATTCCACCACTTTTGCTGATCTCATTTTTGTTGGCTCTATGACCCAGTGCACTTTACCACTGCTAAACAGTTCTAAAGTGCATGTGCTCTCTCCATTAAACATGGTAACATTGGCTTACACCCAATTGACAGATTTAATTTACTTGTAATTCCCTAGCAACGTGGTACTATGTGTATCCTGGGCCTATAAATTGCACGCTACTAGGAGGCCTCAAGCACTGATTGTGCCTCCCACTTCAGTAGCCCAGTGACGCAAAAAAGGACCCGCAGTCCCACCGTCTGAAGGGGCACAAGCTCCAGGGGACCCCCCAGCACAGTACCCTGACATGAGAGCTCCTTACTGACTTCCGAAGGGGGGCCCCTCCATGTACTTTGCAGGGAAGGCCCACAAGTTTTGTTACGCCACTGCAGTAGCCTTTTAAGTATGTCTTAGGCCTGCCATTGCAGCTTGTATGTGCAGTTATAAACTGTCAGTTCGGCCTGGATAAATAAACCATTTACTAGGCCTAAACATTCCTTTTTAACCCCTTCGACGCTGATGACGAGCTGGGCTCGTCATGAGGTAGCCTCCTGCTACGCTGATGACGAGCCCAGCTCGTCACGTAACATGCGCTTTTAAATATCTCAGCGTGCGAGCGGAATTCCGCCCGCACGCATGCGGTTAATACATATGTAGCCCTAGGATATGCCTACACGGCTCATATGACAGGGTCCAGTGCATTTAAAAAGTTGAACATGTACTTTTAACGTTTACATACCCTAGTAGTGAAAAATTCTAAATTCGTTGTTCACTACTGCTAGTCCTATCACTCCCATAGGATAACATTGGTTGCCTTATTACACTTAATAAATGATAACATTTATAAGAAAATGTCTATTTTTACATGATCACCCCTAAAGTTTTGAATTGATGTTGCTGGCTTTACGACTCTGACAGTGCACTGAATTCTAAAAATCAAACCTACGTGCCAATGCTCAAACCCATTGGCTACAAAAGGGGGTGGTGATGGACGGAGCATCTGAACCAATCAAACACTCTCACCCAGTCAACAGATCTGGGTTTAATCCATCACCGTTCTTTAGCCCACTCTGCCACCCCAGTTCAGACATGGCCATATGCAAATCAGTCTGACCCTGTGCCTCATGGGAACAGTCCAGCCCGAGATGCCAAGCCATGCCTTCCCTGGACCGGAAACAAGCTTCCGAGGACCGGTTACTGGCATTTCAGCCGTCTTCAGCCCGGCTTGCTTGAATCCAGTGGCAAAGTGAGCAAGGGACTCACGTCTGAGCATACCCTGCCAACTTATGGCGAACAAAGTGGTACAAAAGGGGGTGGTGATGGACGGAGCATCTGAACCAATCAAACACTCTCACCCAGTCAACAGATCTGGGTTTAATCCATCACCGTTCTTTAGCCCACTCTGCCACCCCAGTTCAGACATGGCCATATGCAAATCAGTCTGACCCTGTGCCTCATGGGAACAGTCCAGCCCGAACTGCCAAGCCATGCCTTCCCTGGACCGGAAACAAGCTTCCGAGGACCGGTTTCTGGCATTTCAGCCGTCTTCAGCCTGGCTTGCTTGAATCCAGTAGCAAAGTGAGCAAGGGACTCACGTCTGAGCATACCCAGCCAACTTATGGCGTACAAAGTGGTACAAAAGGGAGTGGTGATGGACAGAGCGTCTGAACCAATCAAACACTCTAACCCAGTCAACAGATCTGGGTTTAATCCATCACCGTTCTTTAGCCCAATCTGCCACCCCAGTTCAGACATGGTCATATGCAAATCAGTCTGACCCTGTGCCTCATGGCAACAGTCCAGCCCGAACTGCCAAGACATTCCTTCCCTGGACCGGAAACAAGCTTCCGAGGACCGGTTTCGGGCATTTCAACCGTCTTCAGCCCGGCTTGCTTGAATCCAGTGGCAAAGTGAGCAAGGGACTCACTCTGAGCATACCCTGCCAACTTATGGCGAACAAAGTGGTACAAAAGGGGGTGGTGATGGACGGAGCATCTGAACCAATCAAACACTCTCACCCAGTCAACAGATCTGGGTTTAATCCATCACCATTCTTTAGCCCACTCTGCCACCCCAGTTCAGACATGGCCATATGCAAATCAGTCTGACCCTGTGCCTCATGGGAACAGTCCAGCCCGAACTGCCAAGCCATGCCTTCCCTGGACCAGAAACAAGCTTCCGAGGACCGGTTTCTGGCATTTCAGCCGTCTTCAGCCTGGTTTGCTTGAATCCAGTAGCAAAGTGAGCAAGGGACTCACGTCTGAGCATACCCAGCCAACTTATGGTGTACAAAGTGGTACAAAAGGGAGTGGTGATGGACAGAGCGTCTGAACCAATCAAACACTCTAACCCAGTCAACAGATCTGGGTTTAATCCATCACCGTTCTTTAGCCCAATCTGCCACCCCAGTTCAGACATGGTCATATGCAAATCAGTCTGACCCTGTGCCTCATGGCAACAGTCCAGCCCGAACTGCCAAGACATTCCTTCCCTGGACCGGAAACAAGCTTCCGAGGACCGGTTTCGGGCATTTCAACCGTCTTCAGCCCGGCTTGCTTGAATCCAGTGGCAAAGTGAGCAAGGGACTCACTCTGAGCATACCCTGCCAACTTATGGCGAACAAAGTGGTACAAAAGGGGGTGGTGATGGACGGAGCATCTGAACCAATCAAACACTCTCACCCAGTCAACAGATCTGGGTTTAATCCATCACCATTCTTTAGCCCACTCTGCCACCCCAGTTCAGACATGGCCATATGCAAATCAGTCTGACCCTGTGCCTCATGGGAACAGTCCAGCCCGAGATGCCAAGCCATGCCTTCCCTGGACCGGAAACAAGCTTCCGAGGACCAGTTTCTGGCATTTCAGCCGTCTTCAGCCTGGCTTGCTTGAATCCAGTGGCAAAGTGAGCAAGGGACTCACGTCTGAGCATACCCTGCCATCTTATGGCGAACAAAGTGGTACAAAATGGGGTGGTGATGGACGGAGCATCTGAACTAATCTAACACTCTCACCCAGTCAACAGATCTGGGTTTAATCCATCACCGTTGTTTAGACCACTCTGCCACCCCAGTTCAGACATGGCCATATGCAAATCAGTCTGACCCTGTGCCTCATGGGAACAGTCCAGCCCGAACTGCCAAGGCATGCCTTGCCTGGACCGGAAACAAGCTTCCGAGGACCGGTTTCTGGCATTTCAGCCGTCTTCAGCCTGGCTTGCTTGAATCCAGTAGCAAAGTGAGCAAGGGACTCACGTCTGAGCATACCCAGCCAACTTATGGTGTACAAAGTGGTACAAAAGGGGGTGGTGATGGACAGAGCATCTGAACCAATCAAACACTCTCACCCAGTCAACAGATCTGGGTTTAATCCATCACCGTTCTTTAGCCCACTCTGCCACCCCAGTTCAGACATGGCCATATGCAAATCAGTCTGACCCTGTGCCTCATGGGAACAGTCCAGCCCGAACTGCCAAGACATGCCTTCCCTGGACCGGAAACAAGCTTCCGAGGACATGTTTTGGGCATTTCAGCCGTCTTCAGCCCGGCTTGCTTGAATCCAGTGGCAAATTGAGCAAGGAACTCACGTCTGAGCATACCCTGCCAACTTATGGCGAACAAAGTGGTACAAAAGTGGGTGGTGATGGACGGAGCATCTGAACCAATAAAACACTCTCACCCAGTTACAGACCTGGGTTTAATCCATCACCGTTCTTTAGCCCACTCTCCCACCCCAGTTCAGACATGGCCATATGCAAACCAGTCTGACCCTGTGCCTCATGGGAACAGTCCAGCCCGAACTGCCAAGACATGCCTTCCCTGGACCGGAAACAAGCTTCCGAGGACCGGTTTCGGGCATTTCAGCCGTCTTCAGCCAGGCTTGCTTGAATCCAGTGGCAAAGTGAGCAAGGGACTCACGTCTGAGCATACCCTGCCAACTTATGGCGAACAAAGTGGTACCAAAGGGGGTGGTGATGGACGGAGCATCTGAACCAATCAAACACTCTCACTCAGTCAACAGATCTGGGTTTAGTCCATCACCGTTCTTTAGCCCACTCTGCCACCCCAGTTCAGACATGGCCATATGCAAATCAGTCTGACCCTGTGCCTCATGGGAAAAGTCCAGCCTGAGATGCCAAGCCATGCCTTCCCTGGACCGGAAACAAGCTTCCGAGGACCGGTTTCTGGCATTTCAGCCGTCTTCAGCCCGGCTTGCTTGAATCCAGTGGCAAAGTGAGCAAGGGACTCACGTCTGAGCATACCCTGCCAACTTATGGCAAACAAAGTGGTACCAAAGGGGGTGGTGATGGACGGAGCATCTGAACCAATCAAACACTCTCACTCAGTCAACAGATCTGGGTTTAGTCCATCACCGTTCTTTAGCCCACTCTG
The DNA here is from genome assembly GCF_964261635.1 of Lissotriton helveticus. Classification (NCBI taxonomy): domain Eukaryota; kingdom Metazoa; phylum Chordata; class Amphibia; order Caudata; family Salamandridae; genus Lissotriton; species Lissotriton helveticus. The sequence goes on from NC_136063.1 coordinate 668,559,942, forward strand.
CCACCCCAGTTCAGACATGGCCATATGCAAATCAGTCTGACCCTGTGCCTCATGGGAACAGTCCAGCCCGAGATGCCAAGCCATGCCTTCCCTGGACCGGAAACAAGCTTCCGAGGACCAGTTTCTGGCATTTCAGCCGTCTTCAGCCTGGCTTGCTTGAATCCAGTGGCAAAGTGAGCAAGGCACTCACGTCTGAGCATACCCTGCCATCTTATGGCGAACAAAGTGGTACAAAATGGGGTGGTGATGGACGGAGCATCTGAACCAATCAAACACTCTCACCCAGTCAACCGATCTGGGTTTAATCCATCACCGTTGTTTAGACCACTCTGCCACCCCAGTTCAGACATGGCCATATGCAAATCAGTCTGACCCTGTGCCTCATGGGAACAGTCCAGCCCGAACTGCCAAGGCATGCCTTGCCTGGACCGGAAACAAGCTTCCGAGGACCGGTTTCTGGCATTTCAGCCGTCTTCAGCCTGGCTTGCTTGAATCCAGTAGCAAAGTGAGCAAGGGACTCACGTCTGAGCATACCCAGCCAACTTATGGTGTACAAAGTGGGACAAAAGGGGGTGGTGATGGACAGAGCATCTGAACCAATCAAACACTCTCACCCAGTCAACAGATCTGGGTTTAATCCATCACCGTTCTTTAGCCCACTCTGCCACCCCAGTTCAGACATGGCCATATGCAAATCAGTCTGACCCTGTGCCTCATGGGAACAGTCCAGCCCGAACTGCCAAGACATGCCTTCCCTGGACCGGAAACAAGCTTCCGAGGACAGGTTTCGGGCATTTCAGCCGTCTTCAGCCCGGCTTGCTTGAATCCAGTGGCAAATTGAGCAAGGGACTCACGTCTGAGCATACCCTGCCAACTTATGGCGAACAAAGTGGTACAAAAGTGGGTGGTGATGGACGGAGCATCTGAACCAATAAAACACTCTCACCCAGTTACAGACCTGGGTTTAATCCATCACCGTTCTTTAGCCCACTCTCCCACCCCAGTTCAGACATGGCCATATGCAAACCAGTCTGACCCTGTGCCTCATGGGAACAGTCCAGCCCGAACTGCCAAGACATGCCTTCCCTGGACCGGAAACAAGCTTCCGAGGACCGGTTTCGGGCATTTCAGCCGTCTTCAGCCAGGCTTGCTTGAATCCAGTGGCAAAGTGAGCAAGGGACTCACGTCTGAGCATACCCTGCCAACTTATGGCGAACAAAGTGGTACCAAAGGGGGTGGTGATGGACGGAGCATCTGAACCAATCAAACACTCTCACTCAGTCAACAGATCTGGGTTTAGTCCATCACCGTTCTTTAGCCCACTCTGCCACCCCAGTTCAGACATGGCCATATGCAAATCAGTCTGACCCTGTGCCTCATGGGAAAAGTCCAGCCTGAGATGCCAAGCCATGCCTTCCCTGGACCGGAAACAAGCTTCCGAGGACCGGTTTCTGGCATTTCAGCCGTCTTCAGCCCGGCTTGCTTGAATCCAGTGGCAAAGTGAGCAAGGGACTCACGTCTGAGCATACCCTGCCAACTTATGGCAAACAAAGTGGTACAAAAGGGGGTGGTGATGGACGGAGCATCTGAACCAATCAAACACTCTCACCCAGTCAACAGATCTGGGTTTAATCCATCACCGTTCTTTAGCCCACTCTGCCACCCCAGTTCAGACATGGCCATATGCAAATCAGTCTGACCCTGTGCCTCATGGGAACAGTCCAGCCCGAACTGCCAAGTCATGCCTTCCCTGGACCGGAAACAAGCTTCCGAGGACCGGTTTCTGGCATTTTAACCGTCTTCAGCCCAGCTTGCTTGAATCCAGTAGCAAAGTGAGCAAGGGACTCACGTCTGAGCATACCCTGCCAGCTTATGGCGTACAAAGTGGTACAAAAGGGGGTGGTGATGGATGGAGCATCTGAACCAATCAAACACTCTCACCCAGTCAACAGATCTGGGTTTAATCCATCACCGTTCTTTAGCCCACTCTGCCACCCCAGTTCAGACATGGCCATATGCAAATCAGTCTGACCCTGTGCCTCATGGGAACAGTCCAGCCCGAACTGCCAAGACATGCCTTCCCTGGACCGGAAACAAGCTTCCGAGGACCGGTTTCGGGCATTTCAGCCGTCTTCAGCCCGGCTTGCTTGAATCCAGTGGCAAAGTGAGCAAGGGACTCACGTCTGAGCATACCCTGCCAACTTATGGCGAACAAAGTGGTACAAAAGGGGGTGGTGATGGACGGAGCATCTGAACCAATCAACCACTCTCACCCAGTCAACAGATCTGGGTTTAATCCATCACCGTTCTTTAGCCCACTCTGCCACCCCAGTTCAGACATGGCCATATGCAAATCAGTTTGACCCTGTGCCTCATGGGAACAGTCCAGCCCTAACGTTTACATGCCCTAGTAGTGACAAATTCTAAATTCATTGTTCACTACTGCTAGTCCTATCACTCCCATAGGATAACATTGGTTGCCTTATCACACTTAATAAATGATAACATTTATAAGAAAATGTCTCTTTTTACATGATCAACCCTAAAGTTTTGGATTGATGTTGCTGGCTTTACGACTCTGACAGTGCACTGAATTCTAAAAACCAAACCTACGTGCCAATGCTCAAACCCATGACAGAATGTATTTTGAATGGGCTTCCCCCAATTGGCAAACGCATACTTATTTATAAGTATTTATTTATTTAGAAGTTTTGTATAGCGCTAGCGGTTCCCGAGGGTATCAGAGCGCTTCACAACAAGTACAATTATGAGCATTTTTGGCAGAGACAAAATCCGCAACTTACAAACTTAAGAGCATTATAGACATAGTTTCAATACAGATCTTGTGGTCGAACAAGAGGGGTGAGGCTGAGGGGTTTCATGCCCTAGTTTAGGTTGACAAGGGTATCCAGGACATGTAATTTTGAGTGTCCACACGGGGCTGCAGAACTGATTGTCCCACCCAGTGTGTGACACAGTACAAAATGTCTCCCAGCCTGCCACTGCAGCCTGGTAGAGCAGTTTTAAAACTGCTTTTTTGACTTTGCCATTTAAACCAATGACAAAGCTCCTACTTCCCTTAACACTATATGTAAGTCTCCTCTATGGAAGGCCGATTGATCCCTAAGGCAGGGGGGCGTATATTAGTAAATTGACATATGCTTTAATATGTCCACACAACAAACTTTCCAAATCGACATTTTTGCTGTAGAAAGGTTAGTAGAGAATGGCAGGCTTATTCCTCAATCCTGCTAACTTCAGAATGGGACTTCTAAAATGGGTAATTCAAGGTGTTGGAAAATGGCCATCTCTGAAGCATTCCAAACTTTTTGCCTTCCTCTTCCTCCTTTTCTGACCTTGTGTTTTGTTGGCTTTAGAATTCTGGGCACTTTACCTCTGCTAATAAGTACTAAAGTGCAAGTGCTCTCTCTCTAACACATGGTAACATTGACTCTTCTCCAGTTTGCATATTTAATTTACTAATAAGTCCTTAGTAAAGTACACTTAATGTGCCAAGGGCCTGTAAATGAAATGCTACTAGTAGGCCGGCAACACTGCTTGTAATACCTACCAAAGTAGCCCTCTAACCATGTCTCAGGCCTACCACTGCAGGGAATTTGTGAGAAGTTTACTGTCACTTCGATTTGGCATTGAAAACTACTTGCCAATCCTCACACTCCCCTTTTATTATACATAACTAACCCATAGGGTAGGCCCTAGATAACCCATAGGGCAGGGTGCTATGTAAATAAAAGGCATGCCATGTACTCTTGTGTTTTTTTATGTCCTGGTAGTTACAAACAGCTGCATTTGTTTTTCACTGCTGTGAGGCCTACTCCTCTCATAGGTAATTTCTGATCAGAACGGGGTAGCTTTTTCATGTTTCATATCTTTGGAATGGTAATAGTAAATCCTCTTTACTGGTAAAGTTGTATTTAACATAACTGTTTTTTAAATGCCACCTATAGAAAGTGCAACATGTATAATGGGGTAACCCAGTTTCTTCCTGGGATGTTGGTGTGCAAGTCATTGGCTCGAACCCTGTTAGTCAGCCTTTCATGGGATGGGTTCATTACAGGAGGATAGGAGAGTGAAGATGGGAGGGTGTGAATGCAGACAAGATTGTGTAGGTAAGTAAAAATGTATTGTTTTTGATTAATTAAAACCATTACAAAAATGCATTCTGATAAAACATTTTGGTTGATTGACTTTTTGATTGGAAGACTGTTAAAAGTCTTATATATTAAAACATGTGTGAGCAATTTGAAAGTGCAAAGTGTCCTTAGTTAATTTTGCTCAGAGCCTTTGGAGTTTATATGCAGGTTACAGCACAACTGGTCCTTGCTTAGATGCTACTAGAAGCAGGAACTTAACAAGTTTCCCGTGTTATTGTAGGTCCCGTGGGTTAAAGCATGCAAGTACTGCTTGTCTTCGGTTACGTATGCCTTGTTCATTAAAATGAGTTTTTAAGAGGCCTATCCTTTCCTCTCTCAGCTTAATGCAGGTACATAGGATGTATGATGTTACAACGCATACTTTTACAACGCATACCGTTACAACGCATTTTTTACAACGCAAAAACTTTTACAACGCATACCATTACAACGCATGTTTTTACAACGCAAGTATTTTTACAACGCATGCCATTACAATGTAAGTATTGGTAAGTATTTATTATATTTTTTTTAAATTAATTGTAATTAATATAATTAATACCCCTTTACCCAAAAACTGAAAACTGACCCTGAACCCTAAAAATACCCTTTTACCCAAAAACTGAAAACTGACCCTGAACCCTAAAAATACCCATTTACCCAAAAACTGAAAACTGACCCTGAACCCTAAAAATACCCTTTTACCCAAAAACTGAAAACTGACCCTGAACCCTAAAAATACCCCTTTACCCAAAAACTGAAAACTGACCCTGAACCCTAAAAATACCCCTTTACCCAAAAACTGAAAACTGACCCTGAACCCTAAAAATACCCCTTTACCCAAAAACTGAAAACTGACCCTGAACCCTAAAAATACCCCTTTACCCAAAAACTGAAAACTGACCCTGAACCCTAAAAATACCCCTTTACCCAAAAACTGAAAACTGACCCTGAACCCTAAAAATACCCCTGTACCCAAAAACTGAAAACTGACCCTGAACCCTAAAAATACCCCTTTACCCAAAAGCTGAAAACGTAAAAAAAAAAAAAACATATAAAATATTAAATACTTACCAATACTTACATTGTAATGGCATGCGTTGTAAAAGTACTTGCGTTGTAAAAACATGCGTTGTAATGGTATGCGTTGTAAAAGTTTTTGCGTTGTAAAAAATGCGTTGTAATGGTAGTGCGTTGTAAAAGTTGCGTTGTAAATGTTGTTTACCAGGTACATATTATATGCTCAATGTCCTCATTTCCTTCTCCTCATAGCCGGCATAAGTTCCCATAGTTCTTTCTCAACCATAGTGGAAGATAAGGTACGGATGGTAGGATTCCTAACCTGTGTTTTAGAAAGGCATCTTTAGATTTCCTAGTGTTCCCCATTTCAAAGCATGCCTGTGACCCAAATGAATTGTAGCTGCACAGAGTCATCCATGCATGGCTCCTGTGGGCAAAGGCGGCTTTGTCTTCTGTGATAGAAAGTTTATTAATAACCTTTTTCACAATGTGTTTAAAGTACAAGTGCGTTGTTGAAATTTCCCATAGGTCGGCTAGTCGAGTGATGGCCAGTGATTCCTCCAGGTATACTTTAGCTGGCGAGTTGGATATGCTGCACAGTTCCTGCCAGAGATTGTGGAGGTGTGATACTATACAAGAGAGTAAGGGGAATGAGATGAGATATAGAGTTGGATGGACAAAAGGCGAACAAAGGTGGTGCATGGGAGAGAGATGAGAGAAGACAAGAGCAGAGAGCAAAGGAAGGTAGGAATTGGAAGAGAGGAACAAGAGAGTGGTAAATGGAAGAAAAAAGAGGGAAAGAGGAAATTAGAAGAGTTTGAGGAGGATATGTAATAGAAGGGATTATGAAAAGGGGTGAAATTGTGGTTGAGAGTAAAGAGAGAGGAGGAAAGAAGGAATGGAAAACAGGCAGGAGGTGTTGTGAATGAGAGGGTAGTAGAGGGAAGGAGGCAGCAGAGAGAAAAGGTTTGAATGGTGGTGAGGAGAAGAAGTAAGGTAAGAGAGAAGATAAAATATGGATAGCTTGTGAGTAATAGAGAAGAGAATAGGTGGAATGGAATCTAGCTCAAGGAGAGGAACGAGATGAAAGAAGGAACGTTTATGAGATAGTGATGAAAATTAAGGGAAGTATAATGGAAAGTTGGGAGGGAAAGAGAACATTTGAAATGTGGATATAGAGAGGGTGAGGGGGGAAATAAGACTGGCAGATTGGACAAAGGGACATATGATGTGTAGCAGTGAAGGAGCGGAAGTGGAGAGAGAGGCAAGAAGAGAGTGGAAGGTAGGAGTGAAGGAGAAGTAAAGCATGTGATATGTTAACTGTGTGCTTCTCTTCCAGAGAGGTATTTATAAGTCAATGTGCTACTTAGTATATGTGTTATCCGGGTCCCAAGGGTGCAGCATTGGTGCCTTTGAGTGTCATGGTAAGAGAGACAAAAGAAGTGGCGATGAGAGACCTGTTCCTTGGTCCTCCTCTCAGGCTCATGCAAAAGGCCTGAGTGCAGAGGTTTCACAACCCACATTCTGTAGGGGTGGGTGAGCTTCGACTCCAGAGTGACAGATAAGTAGGTACATAGGTAAGATTTATTGTATAATTTAAGTTACAAATCAATACAATATATATGACATTATCAATCGTTCATCAACCATGTCAAAATATCCAGCAATATTATTATATACACAGCACCTAAATCGGTTTATTTTCGAAAGGCCTCAAGGCGCAACTCAACCTGTGAGAGCAATTTTATTAGGCAAACAATAGCTTTATTTGAACACACAGTAAAACAAAACTTATTTGAGTGCCCTTATACCCCCCTGAATAAATGGTGGTTTCAGACATTTTCTCCTCAAATTCTGTAATGAAGGGTAGAGGAATAGGATAAGTTTAACTGTTTCCTGAGAGAAATTACACGAGCGGCATTGCCTAACATAACCTGTAATAGAAAAATATGTAAGAATTTAAAATGTAAAAAGGCTTTTTTCACCCGGGCATTTAGATTGGAGACTAAATACGATTGCCTCTTGTTTACAAGAGTTTCAAATATATACTGAAAATACTTAAACTTTGTTACGGTGAGAAGATCACTTTTATATGATATTGCCTTCATCTTCCTTTAATTGAGTAGTTTCCGAGACATCTTTGGAATTCCTGCTAAGGTGTTGAATGTTGGAAGCTGGTGATTCCCTGGTAGAAATTGTAGCTCCATGTCCTTTGTCAGCATACTCCTGGGTGATTCAAAATCTTCTCTAATTAGACACGTTTTAAGGTTAAACAGTGTATTTTGACAATCACATAAATAATTAAGAACATTTATGCAATTTAAGATAGTTGGCGGAGTAAGTACACATTCTAGTCTGATCATTACAAGGAGGGTTCAAGACCATTGATTAAAAGATTTTCTTAATGTGAATAAATACATTATAAACCTCCATAACTAGATTTTTAAATTCAATTGCCCCATGTAAAATAATTGGATATATTTTTATTCTTAGCGTTCTTAATGTCGGACCAAGATCAGCTTCCCCATATAAATGTGCAAAACGTGCAAAAGATGTAGCAGCAGTGGATTAAGATCATAGGTCACACCTAAGTACTTATACTCCGTGACATTCTACAAATGGCAAATAAATCTCAGCTTAGGTTTTCCAAATGACATTTCGACAAATTTTAGTATCTCCAACCTCTTGGTGTATAATCTTCATGGATCTATAGATATAGCCTGTTAACTTTGGGCTGCATGCAAGAACCAAGCCATTCCCTTAACTTGGGTTAGGGAGAACAAATTATCTCTTGTGCTGGACTGGTTGAGAGATGGAATTCGGGGAAAGGTGATCAAACATTTGCATATAGTTATTTGAAAGCATAAATAAGTGATCAGATGAAGCTAAAATGTGTCTGCAACCCTGCCTACAAAATTTATGAAAACATTTAGACCGTACAGGTTGTAACTAGGACAAACACAAATCGAACAAAGGACACCCTTCGGTTCTGTGATCTTTTGCTTAGTAAGAATGCACTGGGAGTCCTGACTTTGAGTACGAGCTGTGCCCTTTGGCCACAGGTCTCATACCCATACTTGCCAATAATCAGCATGAGGGGCATCATCAGTGTTAGAAATATTGGTCTGTAGTTGGCAAGTGGTACCCTGTCCAAGTAGGGACCTTTCCTTCTAGTCAGGATAAGGGAGTTACACACCTGAAATAACCGCTGCTCACCCCCTTGGTAGCTTAGGAACAAGCAGTCAGGCTTATCTCAGAGGCAATGTGTCTAGCATTTGAATATAACACACTACAATTGGACACCACTCCAGGTTAGAAAAATAAAGTATCTTTATCTAAACAAAACAAGACCAAAATGACAAAAATTCAACATAAAGATATCAAATTATACATTAAAAGCTAAAAACAGTTCTGTCCATAGCAAACTATATATGCATCACTTTTAGCACAAAGTACATTGAATGCGTCAAAATTACAGGATGAAAACAGGGACAGGGAAGTTGATGCATCTCTTCCTTCCTTGCCAGGAAGCTGATGCATCAGTTCCTTGCTCCGGGGGAGGTGATGAGTCAGTTATTACTCCCATGCAGGGAAGGTGGTGCCTCAGTACCTTACTGGAGAGGAGGTGATGCATCCGTTTTTTACTGTAAGGGGAGGTGGTGCGTCGGTTTCTTACTGAAAGCCCAGCCTCAATGTAGATTGAGCGTTCAGGTGCAAATCATGAGAAAATCCAGGCGCAAAGGGTAGATGCAGCAGCGATCAAGGTGCTGTGTCAATTTCTGCAGCCATGGACAGGTGATGCGTTGATTTTTCCAGATGCAAAGCAGGGCCTGCGTCGGAGTCGGAGCAGGAGTCTCGGACTTCGAAGTCACAGTGATCGGTACACGGTCTGCTGATGTTTATGTGACCGCTGACAGTTGCTGTGTTGATATTTGTGGCCACGCTGCAGCAATGTGTGTGTTTTTCAACCATGCAGCAGCTTGCAGCAGGAAAACTGGAAGGGTGATGCCTGGATTTTCAGCAAAGGAGCAGCAAAACAACCTCCAAGTACCCAGAACTGGAGTTGTCACCACAAGACAAGTCAGAACTCCCAGAAGAGGAGTTTAGGGATGCTGCAGGTGAAGTATGTGTGTCCCTGAGACTTCTTAACAGGATGCAAGCTCTACTTAAAGCCCTTGGAGAATCTTCTTAATCAGGATACCAAAGCAGAGTAAAAGTTCAGTCCTTTCCACTGCCCATAGACAGAAGCAGCAACTACAGGCCAACCCAGCAAAGCAACACACAGCAAAGGGCAGTACTCCTCCTGGCAGCTCTTCAACTATCTTCTTGGCAGGGTCCTCTTAGTCCAGAAGTGTTCTTAAAGTCTCAGGGATTTGGGTCCAATACCTATACCCCTTTTGTCCCTATAAAGAAAGTATTTCTTGCTTAGTAGAACCAGTTCTGTCCTCCCTGGTCCAACCACACTACAGGGAGGGGAGACATCATTGTGAAAGGTAGACACCACAGTTATTCAAGTGCAGGTGATAGCTCCTCCCACCACTCTAGTTCAGGAAGGCTCATCAGCATATGTAGGGCACAGCTCAACTCTCCTTGTGTTAGTGTCTAAGGTGAATGTGCAAAAAGCCCCTGTTAGTCTAAACCAGACTTGATTCCTCAAGCAGGTAGAGGCACACAGAATGATAAAGTAAGAAAATGCCTACCTTCTAAAATAATTCAACATTTGGGGGTGAGGGATGCACACCATCTTGTCATGACTACTCAAATCTTGTCCATTATTCTGACCAAGTGTGTGCAGATTGGTTGGTGCCCTGCCCAAATGGCACCTGGGTAAGAACATTCTCAGAACCTGTGGTGGTCATGTAATTATTCCACCTTTATCCATGTAATCCTGTTAATCCAAACTTTTCCATTACTTGTTTCAACTTTTTCAATGTTCAATAAATTCACACGTGGAATGGAATGCAAATTTTCTGTTTTCTTGTGTTCAAGGTGGGCCATCCGAACCTCTTCCAAAAATACAAATGACGCAAATTCATTCAAGACAGTATTTTATTTGTGTAAAAACCCAATGCATTTCGGGCCAAAGTTGCCCTTCATCAGGGGACACTATAATAACAAGCAAAACAATAATCATTATCACTTTAAACCATGATTAAACATAAAGCAACATCACTAATCAAAGGTCAATATTTATGTGATCTGAAACTGCATTACGAAGTGCTATGTGTTTGTGTCTACCCCCATAAAAACCCCTCAAGTAGTAATCTACAACTCTAAACCAATGAACCATGCATTCCACGTGAACTGTTCCCCCAGTATATTTTGTGTAACACCCTTTTGTACCCACGGGACGACACTCCATCTAGTATTATAAGCAGTGATTACACAGATAATTCCTCATGGGGTTCAAACCACTTTTCCCGATTTACTCAAGCTACTCTCTCTCTTTTCCATACGCTCGCCGACCAACTTACTCTTTCTGTCACCCTCACATGAACTTCCTGTCACCCGCGCATGAAACCCACCTTACGTTATTTATAACCTCACTCTCTTGCTTTCACTCGCGCACATCACCCCACTATATCATGCTACTCTCTCCCCACTAGAATCACTCCATACATTCCACATTCCTTTCAACCACTCCTTCAATTCAACATCCTGTTTAAACGCTGCAATTATTTTTTGCATTTCTTATCTCCTCTATTGAGCAGCTCGTGCCCCAATATCACTTAGACCTTCTGCAACGTTCCGTACCTGCCATAAATGTTAAAAGCGGCCCATATCATCTCACGTCCGCCAGGACGCTCGCTCCCCGCACACCTGACTTCAACAAACAATCATTCCCACCCTTCTTCAACCTCTATTTAATCACATGCTCCCATTTTTACATAACTCCCGAATAGTTCACATTTCTCGCGTTTCCCGCAATCAGAGTTACATTGTAGCACGATTTCATATGCAAAAGACTTAATTTCCATGATGCGGCTCAATTGTGAGCAAAAACATTGACAGCATCCCACTTCATCATAGCTTATTAATGATTAGTGTCATTAGAACATCTATTTGCTAAAAATCAATTGTTATTAAGTGTAAATGAAGGTTTTTTGAGTTCATTTCCATGTAAATAAAACGCCGACTTGTTAATTAATTTACTTTTTTCTTCTGGTTTTTTCTGCGGCTGCAATCCCAGTGTCGGGCAAACATTCGGGAAGAATTCAACTTTTGGGGGTGAGGAATGCACACCATCTCGTCATGACTACTCAAATCTTGTCCATTATTCTGCTCAAGTGCGTGCAGATTGGTTGGTGCCCTGCCAAAATGGCACCTGGGTAAGAACATTCTCAGAACCGGGGCGACGTCTCGCCCCAACCAACCCCACAGCTGAATTGCACCTTTGTAGCGATTATGTAAATATTCCACCTTTATACATGTAATCCTGTTAATCCAAACCTTTTCATCACTTGTTTCAACTTTTTCAATGTTCAATACATCCACACGTGGAATGGAATGCCAAGTTTCTGTTTTCTTGTGCTCAAGGTGGGCCATCCGAACCTCTTCCAAAAACACGAATGACGCAAATTCACCCAAGACAGTATTTTATTTGTGTAAAAACCCAATGCATTTCGGGTCAAAGTTGCCCTTCATCAGGGGTCACTATAATACCAAGTAAAACAATAACCATTATCACCTTAAGCCATGATTAAATGTAAAGTAACATCACTAATCAAAGGTCAATATTTATTTGATCTGAAACTGCAGTACGATGTGCTATGTGTGTGCTATGAAAACCCATCAAGAAGTAATCTACAGCTCTAAACCAATGAACCCTGCATTCCACGTGAACTGTTCCCCCAGTACATTTTGTGTAACACCCTTTTGTACCCATGGGACGATACTCCATATAGTAATATAAGCAGTGATTACACAGATCATTCCTCATAGGGCTCAAACCCCTATTCCCGATTTACTCAAGCTACTCTCTCTCTTTTCCTTACACTCACCGACCGACTTATTCTTTCTGTCACTCTGACATGACCTTCCTGTCACCCTCGCATAAAACCCAACTTACGTTATTTATAACCTCCCTCTCTTGCTTTCACTCGCGCACATCACCCTACTATTCATGCTACTCTCTCCCCACTAGACTCACTCCATACATTCCACATACCTTTCAACCACTCCTTCAATTCAAAATCCTGTCTAAATGCTGCAATTATTTGTCGCATTTCTCATCTCCTCTATTGAGCAGCTCATGCTCCAACATCACTTAGACCTTCTGCAACGTTCCTTACCTGCCCTAAATGTTAAAAGCGGCCCATATCATCTCCCGTCCACCAGGACGCTCGCTCCCCACACAGCTGACTTCAACAAACAATCATTGTCACCCTTCTTCAACCTCTATTTAATCACATGCTCCATTTTTTCATAACTCCGGATTGGTTTACAGTTCTCGCGTTTCCCGCCATCAGAGTTACCTTGTAGAACGATTTCACATGCAAAATACTTCATTTCCCATGATGCAGCCAATTGTTAGCGAAAAACATTGCCAGCATACCACTTCATAATAGCTTTTTTTTATTAGTGTCATTCGAACATCTATTTGCTAAAATACATTGTTTTGCTTGTTATTATGGTGACCCCTGATGAAGTGCAACATATTGTCTTGCATGAATTTGCATCATACGTGTTTTTGAAAAAGTTTTGGATGGCCCACCTTGAACACAAGAAAACAGAAAATTGGCATTCCATTCCACGTGTGGATGTATTGAACATTGAAAAAATTGAAACAAGTGATGGAAACGTTTGGATTAACATGATTACATGGATAAAGGTTGAATAATTACATGACTGCCACAAAGGCACAATTCAGCGGTGCGTATGGTTGGGGCGAGACGTCGCCCCAGTTCTGATAATATACTTTCTAAAAGCACATTTTCAAACACACAATTTAAAAAGCTCCTTCCCTAAAATATGTATTTTTAAATCCTGAGCTCAGGGAGCCAAAATTCAAAATTTCTATCTTTTCCAGGTTGAAAGTTAGACTCGTAAGATGTTACAAGGCACCTCCAAGCATAACCTCTTTGAGAGATAGCCTTTCAAAAGTGGAAAACGAAATTGGCAGTATTTCACTATCAAGACATGTAAAACACACCAGTACATGTCCTACCTTTCCCCAACACTGCGCCCTGCCCATGGAGCTACCTGGGCCTACCTTAGGGGTGCCTTGCATGTACTGGTAAACAGCGGAGGGACAACCAGCCAGCAAAAACATAGTCCAGGATACTATAGGACAATGGAGGTCAGAGAGCAAAAAGACAGGGGAATACATGGCAATGATGTCAGGTCTAACACTCAGGAATTGTGGGATAAAAAGGAGGATGGAAAGAGAGAATGTAGGGGAGGGTTAGGAAGAAACCAATTGTAAACATATTTGCAGCATCCAAAAGAACATGTTATCGTTTTTTTAAACAGCGACAGCCATTTAAAAAAGATATATTGCTCTTCTTTTCGTGAAATGACCCAATTAGCTCTATGAGCAGATTCAGCAGACAGTCATAGATATTCACCATAATAGTTTTTATGTGTTCTAAAAAATATTGACATTTTTTGCAGGTTTCCACTGTGTTTCAATGACTGACATTAGGGCTGTATTTGCATATTGCACTTTATTAATGTTACAGCACATCTGAATTATATTGTTTTTTTGTACTCACTGTTTGTAGATGTATGAGGAATATAAAGAAATAGATAAATACACAAACAAATACCCAGATAATTATATAACTAACACATTTACCTTCTAGTAGGTGCCTATATTCATCACATTGTATTCACTAGGGGCATGCCATACCTAGAAGTGTGATCAGACTTGTAGGAGAGAATGTACAAAACATACATATCTGAAAAAGTATTCAATGGAAAAGTGCAACTACCCATTGGCAGAAATGGAGATTGGATTTCCAGTTATTTCTTTTTGAATTGAGATCCTGGTTTTGACAATAAGGAAAAAAAAACAAAAGAAAAAGCCGGGCACAGGCATCTTGCTTTCATCTTAGAAAACAGATGCCCCATGAAATTCAATAATTGTGTATGTAGATTTGCAGGTGAAGTATCGAGTCACCTGTATGATATATTGAACACTAAGGAGAAGGGAAGATCCCTGTGGTGAACTTTCTCTTGAAAGTATTGATTATTATGTAAAAGAAAAAACAAAATTAGACGTGTTGAAAAATTCTGGGAGATAATTCTCAGTGACCGTGTGTTTCCATAATTCTTTTGTTAAAAGATTACATTTTTGGAAAAGAGAAACATTAGTACAACCAACGTATTTATCACCTGTTTCATGAAGCCCTAATTGAGAAAGGTTAAAATATAATAAAACCTACAATCTCAAAACAATTTTCTTTTAAATCAGATGATCTAAGACTAAGCTTTGAATAATACTTGTACAAAATAAATAAATGTGAAAATAAGTAAAGTAAATTGATTAACAATAAGCGAAAGTCAATCAGTCAATCATGTGTTTGTTAAGCGTGACTACTCACCCGTAAGGGTCTCAAGGCACTGGGGAGAAGGGGAGGTGCAGGTTCTAGTCCAGTCAAGGTGGTCTATCGAAGACCCAAGTTTTGAGGTTTCTCGTGAAGATAGGGAGAGATGTTGTCTATCTGAAGTGTGAGTATAAATATCAAATTTGAAATTTACAAAGTGTAAAGATGAATGTAGTTCTTACAACAGTGGCAAACAATCAGTAAAGATACACAAGGAAAACAACACCTTAGTTATGAAGCTGTAAATCTAAATGACTAAATCCCATTCAACATTCCTAGTAGCCTCTAAGGTGATTTTGATTTCCAAGTTTCTTTTGTTATAGATGATAACTGGGACTATCTATCCAGATTGTCAGTTAATGATTGCCAAGTTCTGAACCATTTAATAGCAAACTGTAATGTCCTAATGTTATACATATTGGGTCTCATTTATGGGGGATTAGCATAGGGCAACAACGCAAGTCTTCTTGCTGTGCTGCCCTAAGTCAATGTGAAAGGGCAGGAATGCACCGGATTTATGAAATACAGTGTTATCCTATCCTTTCCCATCATGCTGGTGCACAATTTGCTGCATAGCTCCAACTTAGGCACCCTTGCACCATTGTGCAATGGTGTCTGCGTTGCATGCAATATTGTTTTTGTGCAGGAAGGGGTACCTTCCTGCACACAAAAAAACTCAGGAGAGGCGTTTTTCTCTTTCTATGTGTGCTGCATTTGCAGCACACATGTAAGGACGAAAAAAACGAAGAGAAATAAAAATATTTCTCCTCATTATGTCTGCTCTTGGGAGGCATAAGGTTTTGGCGCTGCCCCAGATTTATGTGATTAAGTAAATCCATGGGTTTTGCACGGGAAAACCCACTGCAACAACCATGGAATGCCTCCGTGGCACAAAGTAAGGCAAGGCAGTGAATTGCGCTGCATTGCCTTACTCAATATCTATGAGGAAATGCAAAGCGGCACATAGATATGGTAGAGAGATTAGCACCACCAGAGCGTCAGAAAAAGTGACACTCTGGTGGTGCAAGCCTATCATAAATAAGCCTCATCGATCTATGATTGGCATGCATTGCATTCTACAAGACTTGAAATATTTAAATAAAGAAAAGTGATGTTGAAGTTGTTTTTGTGGACCATTAACTGGAGTGAACTTTGGACCAAATCTTAT
Source organism: Lissotriton helveticus (assembly GCF_964261635.1). Classification (NCBI taxonomy): domain Eukaryota; kingdom Metazoa; phylum Chordata; class Amphibia; order Caudata; family Salamandridae; genus Lissotriton; species Lissotriton helveticus. The sequence goes on from NC_136063.1 coordinate 668,575,832, forward strand.
CCCGCAATTTACCACCTAAATTGTTTTCCCATTTTGATTTAATGTTAGATTTCCCCTCCTTGTGTAGGCAGGTAAAATCAAATGTTTATTAAAAGAAACGCAGCTTTCTAACCCTCTGAATTATTTTACCACTTAGTTTAGTTAATGTGTCCTTATTATAGGGTGCACTAGATTTTGGGAGATTTCGTGCAAGTTTATTTATAGAATGTCATTATGCCTTCTGCATTACTTGGCTAGCAAATATATACACATATATCCACAAATCTTGAGAAAGGAATAATCACAACATCCTGAAAGAATAGATGTACATAATTAATACCAAACACTTCCAGGGAGGTTGAGTCATCAAAGAGACATCCTTGTAGGAAAGGTAGGCAGAAATATCTAATTGAAACAAAAAGCAGATTTTCCCCCTACATTCAGAAGGCTGCTGTTGTACCTGTCAGCCTTAGTTTAGTCTTTCCCCAAATTTGTTGCCTACTTTCCTCCACTTTTGGTGCTAAAAATACATTTTGTTGACCATGGGACTCTGTGCACTTTACCTCTGCTAACCAACATGTGCTGGTGCTTACTTCCCTAAACAGGCTTACACCTGATTGGCATATTTAATTTACCTGCAAGACCGTTGTAGAGTGGTATACCATATATCCAGCGCCTGTATATTAAATGCTACCAGTGGGCCTGCACTTCTTCTGCCATCCACTTAAGTAGCACTTTAAAACATGCCCCAGGCCTACCATTGCATCCTTATTGCAGTTTTAACCTGTCAATTTGACTTGTAAATAAAACCCCCTTGCCAACCCTTTAGCTCCCATTTATTGCTATATTTTACCCCTAAGGTAGGCCCTAGGTAGTCCATAGGGCAATGTGCATTGTAATTAGAACGTCGTACATGCACTTTTAGGTTTGAATGTCCAGGTAGTGAATTCTTTTGTATACTACTGTGAGGCCCACCCCCCTCATAGTATAACATTGGAGATTCCTTATTACATTTAATAAGCTTTAATGTTAAATTGGAAGCAGTTGTCAATATCATGTTTGGGATCTATGCCATTTTAACAATAAATCTTCATTAATGGTTAAGTCATATACAAAAAGTAATGGATTGAATGCTTGAATTAATCTCAACCAATGGTAATTATTCTGTTCGAATTCCAGTCCATTGTTATTTTGTACACTATACCTCTTAAGTTTGGACTCAGATACATGTAAATCCGTCTTGACCCAGCTCCAATGGGAACAGTCCAGCCTGAACTGCCGAGCCAGGTGCTTCTTGAACTCGAACACAAGCAACCCAGGACTGGTTTTGCCCGTGTTATGGGTTCATTAGCAAGGTATAGCTTGGTTTCAGTGACACAATATGAGCAGGAACAATGTCTAAACATATTCATACCACGTAGAGCAACATCATATGAACGTATACAAAAAGTGATGGATGGAATTATTTAACTAATGAAGCCACTGGTAATTACTTGAGCTACCTTCCAGTCCATCTTTATTTTGCACACCATGGCACCTTAGTTTGGACCCAGCTATATGAAACTCAGTTTTGACCCTGTTTCAATGGGAACAGTCCATTCCAAACTGCCAAGCTTGGTCCTCCCTGAACTGGTACACAGGCAACCTGGAACCAGTTTTGCCTTTGTTATCTTGTTTCCAGTGACACCGTGAGCACAGGACCCACATCTGGGCATACCGATCCAACTTAGGGTGACATCGTACTAAAGTATACAAAAAGTGATGAACTGAACACTTGAATTAATCCCAGTCACTGATAATTACATAGAGCAGCATCCCAGTCCATCATTATTTTGCATAACAATGCCATCTTAGTTTGGACCTAGCTCTCTGCAAATCAGCCTTGACCCTGCTACAATAAGAACAGTCCAGCCGACCTGCCAAACCAGGTTATCCCTATATCAGGACACAACCGTTTCATCCTTTTTATGGGCTCTTGAGCTGGGAATAGCTTGGCTTTAGTGACAAAGTGTACACAGGACCCATGTCTGGGCATATTCGTCCCACTTAGGGTGATATCATTCTAAAGCATACAAACAGTTATGGATTGAATGCTTAAATTACTCTCAGCCACTGGTAATTACTCGGAACACATCCCAGTCTGTCATTTTTTGGCACACAGGGCCACCTCAGTTTGGATCCAGCTATATGCAAATCAATCTTGACCTTCTCCAATGGGAATGGTCCAGCGCCAACTGCCAAACCTGAACCGGAACACCAGTGACCTTGTTAAGGGCTCATCAGCAGGATATATCTTTTTACAGTCACACAGTGTGCACAGGTACCACGTCTGGACAGACCCTTCCAACTTAGCGGGATGTTATTCTAAAGTTTACAAAAAGAGGTAGATGGAATGCATGAATAAATCTCAGTCACTGATAATTACTCAGATTCGCATCCTAGTCTGTTGTTATTTTGCACACCATGCCACCTCATTTTGGACACAGCACTCTGCAAATCAGACGACTTTGCTACTATGGAGACAGTCCAGTCACTACTATCAAACCAGGACCTCCTTGATCCTGAATACAAGCGACACAGGGCTGATTTTGTACTTGGTATGGGCTCATCAGCAGGGTATATCTTGGTTCCAATGATGCAGTGCGCACAGGGCCCATGTCTGGGTATAGCTGGTCAGCTTAGGGTGAAATCATACCAAAGCATTCAAAAAGTGATAAATGGAATGCTTGAAATATTCTCAGAAACTGCTAAATTCTCCAGCAGCATCTCAGTCCATCTTCATTTGGCACACCATCCTACCTCAGTTTGGAGCCAACTATATGGAACTCTGTCTTGACCCTGCTCCAGTGGTAACAGTCCAGCCCAAACTGCCAAGCCAGGTCCTCCCTGAACCAGAACGCAAGAAACCAGGACAGGTTTCAACCTTGTTATGGGCTAATCACCTGGGTATATTTGCTTCCAGTGATGTAGTGTGCAGAGTACCTATGTCTGGGCATACCATCCACTTAGGGCCACATTGTATGAAAGTATACAAAAAGGGATAAATGGAATGCTTTCATTAATCTCAGCCACCTATAATTACTCAGAGCTGCATCCCAGTCCAATGTTATATTGCACACTATCCACCTCAGTTTGGACCCAACGCTCCGCAAATCAGACTTGAACCTGCTACAATGGGGGCAGTCCAGCCTGAGATGCCAAACCAGGTCCTCCCTTAACCGGAATACAAGCGACCCAGGAAGTGTTTTCCCTTGTTATAGGCTCATCAGCATGTGATAGCTTGGTTCCAGTGACACAGTGTGCATAAAAACCACTTCTGGACAGACCCATCCTGCTCACTGCAACATCGTACTAAAGTAAACAAAGAGTGATGGATGTACTGCTTGAATTAATCTCCGCAACTGGTAATTACTTGTGGCCACATCACAGACTATTGTTATTTAGCACACCATGCCACCTCAGTTTGGACCCAGATCACTGCAAATCAGTTTTTACCCTACTTCAAATGGAGCAGTGCTGACCAACCTGCCAAGTCAGGTGCTTCCTGAACCGGAACACAAGCAACCTAGGACCTGTTTCTACCTTTTTATGTTCTTATACCTGAGAGATAACTTAGTTCTAGTGTCACAGTGTTCACAGGACCCACGTCTGGCCATACCAATTCCACTTTGGGTAACGTCATATGAAAGTTTACAAAAAGTGATACATTTAAGGCTTGAATTAATCTCAACCACTGGTAATTACCCAGCCCACATTCCAGTCTATTGTTATTTTTCACACCATGCCAGTTCCGTTTGGACCCAGCTATATGCAAATAGTCTTGACCCTGCTCCAATGGGAACAGTCCAGCCTGAATTGCCTAGCCAGGAACTCCCTGAACCAGAACGCAAGCAACCCAGGATCACTTTCTCCCTTGTTATGTACTCATCAGCCTCGTATAGCTTGGTTCCAGTGAGTGACAATGTATGCACAGGACCTACTTCTGGGCATACCTGTCTTGCTTAGTGTGACATTATACTAAAGTACACAAAAAGTGATGGATAAAATATTAGAATTAATCTCAGCCACTGGTAATTAATGGGGCTGCATCCCAGTCCATCATTATTTTGTACACCATGCCACCTAAGTTTATACCCACCTCTCTGAAAATCAGTCTTAGCCCTGCTACAATGGGAACCGTTCAGCCGAAACTGCCAAACCAGGTCTTTGTTGAACTGGAACACAAGCAACCCTGGACTGGCTTTTCCCTTCTTATGGATTCATGAGCCAGGTATAGCTTGGTTCTAGTGACTCAGTGTGCACGGGACCTCCGTCCAGGCATACCCATCCTATTTAGGCTGACATCATACTAAAATATACAAAAAGTGATGGCTGGTATACAGGGATTTTTTCTCAGCCACTGGTAATTACTCGCTATATACCCGCCCATCATTATTTTACACACCTTGCCACCTCAGTTTGTACCTAGCTGTAAGCAAATCTGTCTTGATCCTGCTCTAATTGGAACAATCCAAAACCAACTGACAGTCCAGGTCTTCCCTGAACCGGAACACATGCAACCCAGGACAGGTTTTGCCCTTTTTAAGGGCTCATTAGAGGGGTAAAGCTTGGTTCAAGTGACACAAAGTGCATGTGACCCACATCTGGGAATACCCATCCCAGTTAGAGTAATATCATACTCAGGTGCACAAAAGGTGATGGATGGAATGCTTGAATTATTCTCAGGCACTGGTAATTACACAGGCTGCATCCAAGTCCATCATAATTTTGCACACCATGGGCCATATTATCAAGAATGGCGATAACATTATTGCTGCTTTGGCGGCAGGAAACTGCTACTAAAGCGGCGATAAGGGGCTTGATAATATGCCCTTGAGAATTCCCATAGAAGCCCAGGTTCTGGTGTGAATTACATCAAACCTGGGCTTCTATGGGAATTCTCAACGGCATATTATCAAGTCCCTTATCCCCGCTTTAGCAGAAGTTTCCTGCCACTAAAGTGGCGATAATGTTATCACCATTCTTGATAATATGGCCCTATGCCACCTATGTATGGACACAGCTATATGCAAATCAGTCTTGACTTTACTCCGATGGGAGCAGTCCAGCCCGAACTGTCAAGCCAAGGCCTGTCTGAACCAGAACACAGGCAACCCAAGGCCGTTTTTTAATTGGCTATAGGTTCATCTGCTGGGTATAGCTTGGTTCAAATGACACATTGTGCACAGGACCTGTGTCTGGGCAGTTCTGTCCCGCTTAGTGTGATATCATACGAAAGTAAACAAAAAGTGATTGATTGAACGCTTGAATTAGTCTCATCCTCTGGTAAATACTTAGTGCTGCACCCCAGTTTATTGCACACCATTCCACCTCAGTTTGGACCCAGATCTCTGCAAATCATTCTTGACCCCGCTCCAATTGGAGCAGTCCAGCCCAAACTGCCAAGCCAGGTCCTCCCTTAAGCGGAACACAAGCAACCATGGATTGGTTTTGAATTGGTCATGGGAGCATCTGCTGGGTATATCTTTGTTCCAGTGACACAGTGGGGACAGGACCCACTTCTGGGCAGATCCATCCCGCTTAGTGAGACATCATACTAAAGTAAACAAAAAAGTGATGGATTGACCGCTTGAATTAATCTCAGCCACTGATACATACTTGGGCCTGCATCCCAGTCTATTTCAAGGACTGGATTTGACCTTGTTATGAGCTCATCACCCTTGAATAACTTGGTTCCTGTGATACCGTGTCCACGGGACCCATATCTGGGCATATCCATTCCACTTTGGGCGACATCCATGTGAAAGTACACAAAATGTGATAGATTGAATGCTTGAAGTAATCTCCACCACTGGTAATTACTCGGAGCCACATTCCAGTACATCATTATTTTGCACACCATGGCACCTCAGTTTGGACCCAGCTATATGCAAATCAGTCTTGACCCTGCTCCATTGGGAACAGTTCTGCCCGAACTGCCAAGCCCAATCCTCTCTGACCAGAAAACAGGCGACCCAGGACAGGTTTTGTCCTTGTTATGGGATCATCAGCTGGGTATAGCTTGGTTCAAGTTACACTGTGCATGACACACACTTTGGGGCATACCCATCAAACTCTTAGTGAAATCATACTATAATATACAAAAAGTGATTGATGGAATGCTTGAATTTATGATAGCCAGTGGTAATTACTCGGCTGCATCCCAGTCCATCGTTGTTTTGCAGGGCCTATCTGCACCTGAACACAGGCAACCCAGGATTGGTTGTGCCCTTTTTATAGGCTTGTCAGCCTGGTATAGCTTGGTTCCAGTAACACAATGTACACAGGACCCACATCTGGGCATCCCCATCCTGCATAGTCCGACATCATATTAAAGTAAACAAAAAGTGATGGAATGAATGCTTGAAATAATCTCCGCCACATCCCAGTCCATTATTATTTTGCACACCTTGCCACCTCAGTTTGCACCCTGCTGTATGCAAATCCTTCTAGCTTCTGCTCCGATGGGAACTGTCCAAACCGAAATGACAAGCCTGGTCCTCCCTGAACTAAAGCACATGCAACCCAGGAATGGTTTTGCCCTTGTTATGAGTTTATTAGCTGGGTATAGCTTTGTGCCAGTGACACAGTGTGCAATGGACCCACATCTGGGCATACCCACCCCACTTGGGTGACATTGTACTAAAGTATACAAAAGTGATGGATGGAATGCTTGAATTAATCACAGCCACTGGTAAATACTTCAGGCCGTGCCCAAATCCCAGCACATTATTATTTTGCTCATCATGCCACCTCAGTTTGTACCCAGCTATATGAAAAGCATTTGCGACCCGGTCCAATGACAACAGTCAAACCTAAACTAGTAAAGTCAGTTTTGGAATTACAATTTTAAAAAATGCCAGTCTTACAAATTGCATTTTCCTGCCCTTAGCCATTTGGAACCTGCTGCCTCTCCTTAGCCACATGACTGTATGTAACTGACAGTCAGACTTTGCAAACAATCAAGGGATTAGATGTGCCTCAATGGGCCATCTGCTGCCGGATGGGGCCCCTGAGCTGAGCACAGCTCGCCTTGCTACTGATTAGGGTGTGCTCTGCCTTCTCACAAAGGACCTAGCATCTCCCCTTAGTCTAGGCAGCCGGTTTGGAGCCAGGGCAGGGGAGGCAAAAACTTCTATGCACTTACAAAAAACCTTTCTAGACACTACTGCCACCTGCTGGAAGGAGGGCAGCAGGGTATACAGATGAGATCTTCAGTTCACTCCTGGACCTGCAGCCTTGACCTGTTGTTCACTCTGTAAGACAGCCTTCTTGTATCTGAAAGGACTGATTTGCTGCCTGGAGCATGCCTTGAACTCTCAGAGGCCAGTGCCTCTGTTGAGCCTTACACCTTCACCTGAACCCGTCACTACCAAGTTGACTTCAAGGTCTAGTTTGATGGCCTCATGTTCAGTGCCACAGGGACACAATCGGCTTCCAGCATCTTGAACTTGCAGTGAGTGAGTCCAGAACCCCTAAGAGGTGTCTCCCCAGTAGACCTGGACTCATGGTTGTGGTGCTAAAGATGCCCAAATCCCCAAACCGAGGAATTGGAAACTTTTGGCCAAAAACTGCTCTATGAACCTGAGGAGACTGTGGCCAACCTGCTTGCCTATTCGCCCAAGGTGCAACGCTGGTTGGACTCGCGTCACAGCATCTCTTGCTAAGTTCTTTTCCACACCAGCAGATCCATTTCTTTGGTCAAGGGCTAAAAGGGGTATCAGGCCTCTTGGAACTATCTTCAACTACAGGCCTTTGCTTCATCCTGCTGCATATTTTTGAATTCCATTTCGGAGACTAAGTCTGAATGTACAACTATTCACCACTACTTCGACTCAAGGCTTTCTGATGATTATGCTCCCTCCTCAGACACTTTCTGCAGCCTTTGCCCGCTAAACTTTACCTTCTCAGAAGATTTATCGCAGAAATACTTTTAAGTCTGAGGGTAAGTGCTGACCAAGCCCGTCTACTTCCTGGATCCAAACCACTCTCCATCGCTGTCAGCCATATTTTCTGACTTTGACCCTACCTTGCACGACAATGTCCGTGGTTGGTGCATTGGTCTTTTAAGCGCCTGTTTTTACTGAAAACTTTAAGATTCATAACTGATGGGATTTTTGTCATTTTGATGTCAAATAGTTTATTTAAATGTACTCTAGTTTTCTAAATTGGTGTGGGATTTTTCCTATGTTGTATTTTCACTTTATTACAGTTTGTGTGCTGCATAAATACTTACATTGCCTCCAAGTTAAGCCCCACTGCTTTTTGTGCCAAGCTACCCAGGCTTAATCACAGGTTAATTTAGTGACGTTTTGTGGTTTATCCTGCAAAGGATTGTGGTTGTTGCTTGACCAGTGCTTAAGATCTTTCATATAAGGATTTAAACGTTATATGTTAACGCTGTTAACACTTGTCCGTACACATGACAGAGACCAGAAAGAATGTTTAACTTTTGAGCATAGGTTTTTACCTGCTATGCACCCCCTTTTTTAACTTTTAACTTCAAACTATGTAACACCAGGACACGGGGATTGTGTTGCAGTGTGTTGTCTGCACCCTGCAACCAGTTTGGTGGTGTTCATTGTATCACTTAGCCCTGAAGTAGTTGTGGGGAGCTCCCTATATGACGAAATACATGTCGGCTAGGCAAAAGAAGAAAAGAAACTAAAGATAACGAAGAATAATCATTGTGCTTTCATTTTTTGCATAAACTATGATATGATTTAGTGTGTTTTCGGTATTATGTAAGTTTTGAAATGCTATTTTGACCCTGCAAAAAAAACCTTTAGCCAGGCCTAAATATTTTTTTCAAATCCCTATAATCACCCCTAAATTAGGCTTTAAATGCTCATAGGATGGGGCACATGGTATTCAAAAAGTAGGCCATGTATATTGAATGATTTCCACGTCCGGGCAGTGAAAAACCTCCAAAGTCATTGTTTACTGTGGCAAGTGTAGCCTACCTATAGGAAAACATGTACATTATAGATATTTAGTTACAGTACAATTTAAGCTTCAGTTTAGGAGCAGATAGAACAATGATCATGGACTCATTTGAATAGTAATTTAAACCCCAAGTGAATGAACAGATTTGATTTCATATTACCATTTTAAAAATGGTGCTGTTAGAAAGTTGTCATTTCTCTGCCAAACCCACGTGTGCCTTTCTGCCAGTGTCCATTGTCACCTGACAGTTAATGGCTCTTCTTTATGTATTGCTCCCAGACAGGGGACAAAACGTCTTGGGTGTGGGGAGAGGTTTTTCTTCCTTGAGAAGGTATGGCATATGGAGGAGTTTGTGCCAGCCCCTTCTTGAGCATCAACGAGTGCCTACCTTATCACTGGAAGATGTAGCTCACACCTAGGCCTGCCCCTTTTGTTTGCCTATTCAGCTTGACTCCAATCTCAGTTGGGGGGGGGGTAGAGGAAGAACTGGTTTGGAGCGACCACAAGGGAGGGTTTGCCTATTTGTATCATGAGTAAACCTCTGAGTAGGCACAGAGATCACTGACCAGGGAAAGAAAGGTTCTGCCAGGGTGGATTTAGTTAGACAAGGACACTGTGGGATAGTTTACAAGAAATCACAAAGGGAAAGCTGCAAAAGTGGGTAGAGGCAACCCTTTAGGACATTTTACTTAATTTGTTAGATACTGGCCCAGAGTTTCCCTAACCAATAGGCAGGCACTGGGCATAAATGTGGCATCCCCTGTACCCTCCTCAGAACATTCCTGGACCTGTGAAGAATCAGAAGAATAACTGTCCCTCTGTCTGAACCCTGAGAGAAGATTGGACCTGCTTGTAATGAACTCAGAACCCCAGATGCGACTCCAAGGGTCAGTTGGAGCTACAGGAATACAACAAGCTTCCAGAGGTATTTTCCTGTAATTGCCCAGAGGACCAGTTACCAACTAGACCTGCCCTGAACCCTTCTTCTGGCCTCTATTGGAGTGAGTCCAAGACCCAAAAAGTAGCCTCCCAAATGCTTCACCATAGGCTGGTGTTAAAGTGTAGTCCTTCTGTCCAAACTGCAAAAGGAGTGACTTAGAAACTTTTTGTCAACTTTTCCTCAAAAGAATTGACGGGAGACCAGAACTGCTGTCAAGCTTACTTGTTTGACCCAAGGGAAAAGATCTGACTGCCAGAAAAATGTCTAAGTCCAAATGTAGAGGGCGTCAGCAGGACCGATGACAAGCAGCAACCCATTAATGTCGAGGCCTTCCCAGGTACATACTTTGGACTTAACCCATTTGGAGCTTCCCCACCTTCATCCATGACTTTGCTTGGACCCCACTCTTCAGCCTAACTTTTGACCTTGCCCCAGTCTAGCACAACAAGATTTGGATGCTTAATACTTTTTTTTTTTAATATTTTTATTTATTTCATATCAGCAGGTAGTTATACAGAAAGTAAATCATCGTACAGAAACATAAGAATCCGACTGGGCAGTGATTATGTACATAAATACAGAAAATAAAACAACCATACAGTATTACAGGCATATAAGAGAATCAATCATTGATCAGGAGAAAAAGATACCAAAAATCAGATCCAATTGGACATAGGAGCCCAAAGATTTTGGCCAAATGTTTTTTTTTCAAACCCTTCAATTTATAAACCACATTCTCTAGTTGATATATGGATAACATTCTTGATTGCCAGTGATGAAAACTGGTGGATCAGGATCTAGCCATCGGGAAGTAATGCAAGATCATTATACTGACATACAAATAAACAAGAAGCCTTCTTCTGCCCTTGACCTAATTCCAATTTGATCTGACTGAATTCCAAAAATTACTAATTCGGCAGACAATTCACCTTGTACACCCAAGCTATTATTTAAAAAAAATTGAACGTCCGTAATAAATTGCGATAATTTAGGACAAATAAGAAACATATGAATAGAGTCTGCAGCAATATAGCTGCATCGATTACACCTATCACCACTTTTCGATTTCCATTTGGCTAATTTAGCAGGGGTGTAATATAAATCAAAAATAGACATAAAATGTTGACTTTTAAATGAATCATTAAATAAAGTGTTGATTGATAATTCAATTGCTCTGGACAGACCTATTTTTTCCTTTTCTAATTTTCTTTGCCATTTATCTTCAAATACGCATAAATCATCTTGAAGCCTATTTACCATCACCTGATATATTAAGCCAATTCTGCTTCCAGTTCTGATAGTTTCAAGTATGTCAATTTTGTTCATCAAAGGCTGATTTAAGAGACCTTTAGATTCCAAAAAACTTCGTATTTGAAGTTATTTGTAGAAATCCATTCTAGAGAAATTATATTTTTGCTGTAGATAAGAATAAGAAGCAACTTGATCCCCCTGATATCAATCTCCTAATGTACACACTCCTGCAGAATACCATCTTATTATTACTTGGCCTCTAAAAATCTCACGTAGAATCCGGCAATTCAATAAGGGTGTGTAATAATTCAGATCAGGGCAAAAATTACATCTTTTTTTAAGCTGCTTCCAAATTTAAAAGGCAGTTAGAATAATCTTAAATTTGTTTTTTTTGTAATAACTGGGCTTGATTATTCTCACCAAACATTGTCTCACCTCCTTCCCCAAAACCATTTCATAAATTGAGGGGCTGATTGCTTCACCCAAGGTAGTATCTTGAAAAATTAAAATACCATGCATCTTAATAGGACCGCTCAATAATACAGCTGAAAATTCGGTATCCCCCGGCCTCCTCTGGTTCTAGGAAGAGTGCACCATTTCAAAGCTCTTCTGGATCTCCGATAGCCCCAGAGGAACCTGGAGGTCATTCTATCTAATTTGCCAAATGAATCAGATGGAAACAACAAAGGTATTGTGCGAAACAATACAGGAATTTCGGGAATATTAGCATTTTTAATGCATTATTACGGCCGTGTAAAGAAAGATGTAAGTTATTTAATCTCTCCAGAGTTCTGTTAGCTGAGTTTAATATAGGGTCTACATTAAGCCGTACAATATTGTTTATTTTGGCAGATATTGTAATACCAACATAAGAAGCATCGGCAGAAAAAGCCAGATCACATGGACGGCCCTCTACCGAATGAATCAGCTGAGTTTTCGAGACATTTAATTTATATCCCGAGAACCCCCCGAATTCCTGGGCCAGTTCTATTATCTTGGGTAAAGCTTGTTTAATGTCTGAGGTGACGATAGCGACATCATCGGCATACGCGAAGACTTTGTACTCAACCTGGTGTATTTTCACGGGGACAATACCGGCTTCTTTTTCTAGTCTATTTAGATAGGGCTCAATATATAATGCGAACACCAAGGGGGAGCAAAGACAGCCTTGCCTCGTCCCCCTTGTTATTGGCAAAGCATCAGAAACCTCACCAGCTATTCGAATTACAGCTTTGGGATGGTTGTATAATGCCAATATTGCATTTAAATATTCTGTAGGAAAACCTTTCCATACCAGCACACACCGCAGGAGCCCCCAGTCGACCCTGTCGAATGCTTTTTCAGCATCCAACAGGGCCACCGCGACCGGGGATCCTGTGGCCTGCGCCCAGTCTAATAAAGTAATGATCCTTTTCACGTGTCCCTATTTTGAATAAAACCATGCTGTCTTTTTGAGACCAGGGTTGGCATAAAATCATTTAATCTGTTAGCCAGGATTTTTGAGAAAATCTTACTATCTGCAGTAATGAGAGAGATTGGTCTATATGACCCTAACTAAGTGCCCACCTTCCGTTTTCTTTTTTTAAGATGACTATAGTGGCCAAAGACCATGAATCAGGAGGATAGCCCGGAAAAGCCTGACGAAATACTTTAAGCAGCTCAGGTTTTAGCAAACTACGAAAAGTGCGGTAGAATTCAAGCGGTATATTATCTGGTCCCATTGCCTTTCCAGAGGCTAGACCTAAAATGGCTATTTCAATCTCTTCCCATGAGATAGGGGCAGCTGAGAGAATTTTTTGTACTTCCAGGAGTTCTGCGTTATCAAGATTTTCAAAATATTCTAAACCATTTTTCCCTGCACCCCTACCATCGTTCGACTCATTATATAATGACTGGTAAAAATCTCGAAACGCTTTTAGAACCCCGGCTTTAGATTCCTGACTTTCACCGTTCAAATCAATAATTTTTAAAATGTCATTAGAAGCTGCCTTCTGTCTTAGCCTTTGGGCTAATACTCTACCCGTTTGCTCATTCAATTCATAGCACACTGTCTTATATTGCCTATACTTAGATGCAATCTGATCACCTAAATAGGAATAAACTACTGCACGTTTAATAGTTAGATCACGTTGAGCGTCTTCAATATCCCGACCTGATTTAATATTTTCAGCCAGCTTTATCTCTGCCTTCAATATCATATCAGACTCTTCCTTAAATTAGCTCCGTCTGGTTTTTCGTTCAGAATTCGAGTAGCTAAGAGTTTCACCCCTAATTATTGATTTAAAAGTGTCCCAAACAATTTGAACAGAGGCCGTATCATTATTACACAAAAAAACTCCTCAATAATTTTAGCCATGCATTGAACATAGTCATCATTCAGTAATAAGTTCCTTCGAAATGACCAATTTGTTTTAAAACCCTTTGTTTGGGAAGGCAGTTGGATTTCAAGTATTAAGGGGTTGTGATCTGATATGAGTTTTGGAAGAATATCAATATTCGCTTTCTCTATAAAATCTTGAGAGATTAAAAAATAATCCAAGCGGACACATTTTTGATGCGGGCAGAGAAAAAGCTATATCCAGATTCACTTGACTGGAATCTATTCCATACATCAATAAGCCCATTCCCTAAAATCTATTCACGAAGAGCTCTAAAAGTTTGCTTTTTCCTACCTATATACTTCCCGCTTGTCCTGATATTAAACCCAGCATCAATATGAATATTTAGATCACCGCAAAGGATTGTCGGTTGACACCGCGAGGCTAGCTCTAAATTAATTGAATTCATTAACTCACAGTCGTCTAAATTCGGGCCATATAAAGAGCAGATAGTAAACCTGTTTTCATCAATCTTAAGTTCTTCCAATCCCCATCTCCCCCATATGTCTGCTAGTGTTTTGACACACTTCCCTAAACCCTGTTTCATAAAAATAGCAACCCCTCTTTTGATCCCTGTCTGTTTCGAGCATACTAACAAATCTAGACCCAAATTTTTCAAAAAGTTCCTCTTGTCCCATGAAACATGCGTCTCTTGTAAACACAAGATGTCTATTTGTAATAACTGAATTATTTTGCATAGAATTCCCTTTTTTTAACAATCATTCAGGCCGTTGATGTTCAGCGTGCAAATCTTCACTTTCCTATCCATTTTTATATGTCACATAAAAAATAAGCGTAGCTTGCCTGTTTTGATTTATACCACAAAAACACTCTAAGGATATCCATTCTGATGCCCACTCAATGATAACTACTGCTGATTTATAACCCCCCACCTCCACCACCACCAACACCCCCCCACCATCACCCACTCACCCCCCCAACCCACCCATCCCACCACATGAGGCACAAGGACCATTGGTCCCTGAGAACACAGAGTGCCCCCCCACCCCCTTTCTTGGTCGGAAAAAGAGATATCATTATTCAACAGATCCATCTTTCACCAATTTATCAGTGTTCACCCAAACACCAAGAACAGAAGGCTGCAACAAAATCTCAATCAAAAATAGACATTATACGAAAAGCAGGATTATCAGCATAAACTTTCCAAAAGACTCCAGACATAATCCCTTCAAAAGGATATATAAAAAAAAAGGGCCAGAAGGCTCAATCAATAACGTTCAAGTTCAGGTTCATAATGTCATCAGATAATCCTTTGCCACTATCTTAGAAAAAAAGAATTTGGTTTGGCCTTTAACCGTGACTTTTAACTTGGCTGGGTTCTGTAAGTACACAACTGCTCCTTTTTCCTGGAATCCTGCAGTTAATTGACGTAGGTGCCACCGTTTAGAGACAGTGGCCGGACAAAAATCTGGCTAAACAAAAAAGCTACAGCCCTTTGCAAGTCTCTGCTTGTCTGGCCTAGCGAGGCCAAAAACTGCTTCTCTTGCCAGAAAATTGTGAAATCGGACCAAAATTGCTCTGGGCCGTTCCAACTCTGATTGCTTGGCTTTTTTAATTGTAAAGGGGAAGCGATGCGCCCGTTCAATTACTATTGGCCAAGCCCAAGAAGTTAACTCTGGAAATGCCTCTTGAAAATGCTCACAGATAAATTTACGTACATCGGGCCCCCCATATTTTCTGGAACCCCTAAAATTTGCAGATTATTCCTGCGTGTCTGATTCTCTAACTCTGTGAGCTTAAAACTGATATCGTCACGTTGAGCTTTTATAGAGCTAAGCTCTGACTTTTGCGCCGCAACCTCATCCTCTAACGCAGATATTCTAGTCTCTGCTTCAGTGACCCTTGATGAAATATCAGTGCAGATTTTTGCAACTCGCCTGACATCATTCTGGACCTTACGACATGTGGCTTGTGTGCGGGTGATTTCCGTTTTTGTTTCAGCTCTATGTGCCATCATTGTCTGATAGATCATGGCTAAAGTCACCTCTTGATCAGGGCAAGGTTCGTCAGATCGCTCTTCTCCAAGGCAGTCAGGTTGGGACAGAGCTTCCAAAGACACGCCATTGGGGTCAGATGATTTATTCCTAATACCAGTGGACCTCCTAGCTCTATGTTTTTTAACGGTTGTCGCAGTTCCAGGGGAAGTCTCGCTTATTCTGGAATCATCATCCATACTACTATTACCTGGATCGTCTGCCCAATTCTTATCCATACTTTCATCCGATGAGTAATCTGACATTGAAAACAATCTATCGGGAGTCTCTTGAAGGGCCAAAGAGTTAGGGCACAGAGCCTCAGCCACCACAGATGACGTTATTACCTCAGAATGCAAATTCAGACCAGCAGAGATCTCAGCAGCTATTCCCACATCTACACATACTCCATCTCCCATAATGCCGCTGGCCGGCCTTTTTTCAGCAGTCTTTCCAGAATCAAGCAATAGCGTTTCTACAGCTGAGTTAGATCATGTCCCTGCAAAATGTTCCCCCTCCTGAGTTGTCTGGTTCAATAAGCCCCCATTCATTTCCATCACAGAAGTTGCAGTGACGTCAATTAGCGAACTTTCAGAGCGCTCTAATAAAATATTTTTCATTAATTGCTTCTCGAACATCTCTGGTAATGTTTGTCCGACATGATTCATATTGTGTGTTTTATTTTGCTCTCCTCCCTTTTTATGGCTTGAGACAGGCTCCAGCTGAGCTAACGACTTATCGACGCCGCCTGATGCCCCTGATTCACCCGCAGCTCCAGCCTCATCAGTACGCACAGCATCAGGCTGCACAGAAGTCTTCAGTTCGACGCTTCTGGTAACCAGGGGCTTCAGAGAGGGTTTCGGCGGCATTCTCGTCTTAGAACCGGCTGCTCCAAACAGGTAGAGTTCCGGAGAAAGGGGAGGGAAGCGCCACGTTGGTACTCGGGAAAAATCGAGAAACAGTAGCGGTGAGACCATAAGCTGATAACACGCCAGGACGCTGAGAGAGCACACTGGAAAAACACACTGGGTATTTAATACAGAATCCGATTTTTACGTGCTTTTCGAATACCAGGCTCAGGATACAAAGTAATTCGGTCGAGTTTGTAAAGCAAGTTAGGTGAACATTGCAGCTTACTCCTTTTCCGACCAGGAGCAGAGTAACAGGCAGCTCACACAGCCGTTGCAACGGCCACCATCTTGCCCCTAGCTCTTAATACTTTTTAATGCTATTTTGAATCTTAAACATAAAAAAGTCATAATTCTGATTCAACTAATTGGAGTTTTGTTGTTCTGGAGTCATTTTATTTATTAAATATTCAATTTTTCTGAATTGATTTGTAATTTTTCTTGTGTTTTGATTTCACTTTATTACTGTTTGATTTCTGCATAAATTCTTTACACATTGTATCTAAGATAAGCATGGCAGCTTTTCACCAAGCTACAAAAAGGTTAAAAATGGGTTTACCCCGGGCTTTTGTTGTCCACCCTGACAAGGATTGAGATTATTGTTGAGGTGGGTTCTCACTCGTTCTCAACAAATACCCCAGTCTGCTACATGTGCAGCGGACTTCATTTTGTCCTTGTCACCAAATGTGGAGGTGAGATTATGGAAACAAACTTCCATACAAGAAAGCTGGTAAAAAACAGGAGCTTTAAAAACAGAGTTAAAAAGTAAAGGAGGACCCCGCACAGGCTTATAGGGGACTGGGGGGATAATGAATCTTAAAAGACAGGGATGTCCCCGCGAGAGAGCAGTCTTAGACTGAGTTTCACACCTGGTTCTTAAATTCTAGGGTGAACATTTCATTCTAAAATAAAAGTATTTACGAAGCATGCCTTTAATATGGCGGGAGAGGTAAAGTTACAATGATTTGTACTCAACTTCTATAAGTGTATGGTAAGACCAACTACTTGCTTATATCACTAAAGATGCCAAATACAGAAGGAGATGATTGTTATATACCCTTGTTCAAACTGCAGTTATTACGTATTCCCCACCATGAGCACAATATTTGGTTGTTAAACAAAAAGAATAAACAAGACCCAATGACAATAATGTAAAAAATAAAATGCAATAAAAATTTTTTCACACCATGAGTTACTCTGTCAAACATTTATTGTATATACACATTGTTAAAAATTTCATTGTTACACAGTATAAAAACTTTTTCAAAAACATTTAATACATTTGAATGAACACAGTTAAAAAACAAAGAATCACAGGTCGACGCGGCGTTTCGGTTTCTTGGATTAGTACCTTCTTCAGGACAGATTCTACATCAAATTTAAAAATTTAAAAAGACAGAGTTACTGTAAGTTGCATTGGTGCAGTCTATTAAGTTTTCACAAGTTTATGATTAATCACAATTGTGGTTACTCCAATTACTCTTTAGGCATCTCTAGTACAAACACACATCTATTTTACCACAGTGTTTTCAGTTTACACACTATTACTATTATAAAATGTCTTATTTAAACATTATTTGCCCCTTGGAAACATTGAGTTGTGCGAACATATTAACCATATTCTTTCTGCCCATACACTTTGAACAAAACTAATACTGTTTACCTCTCTCATGGACTTGAGTGGTCCAATGCTTACGGAGCTTTAGATGAAAAAATTTTTATTCATGCACTAAAGGTATTTGTAAATTTATTGCATACCTTAAAACCAGTGGAATAAATTCCCCACCGGACAACGTTTTCTGTTTACAATCTTGCAGCCGTCTTAATTATGGGCTTAATATTTGGTATTTCACCTTGGATAAGAAAATAAATATAGGCAAAGGATATTAACACCTCCATTTTTACATGAGGTGTCTGCATGTACAGGGTTGAAATGTCCCTGACTCCAAATTTTGTATATGAATATTGAAAATTTGATATATACCTTTTATTCACACTTGGTCTACTTTGTCTTTGACTACCAGGAGGAGCCACCGTATTTTGTCCTATTTGGGTTTCCTCAATGACCCTGGGAGATATTAGATTATTTGATTAGTACTATATACCATTTAATTCAATACAGAATATGGCCTCTAGATGTTTGCTTATTAGTGGCTGATTTGTAACTCACCAAAAAAGTGTTTCTGCTTATTGCAGTTCCTTGAGCGTTCTGATTCTCAGTTCCTTTTATGGATATCAGGGTTCGTGGCTGTATTGAAAAATAAAGAAAGCTTTCTTTGTATCTTAGTGAATTTGCGCATGTTTCTCGTTTAGTTGCTCCCAAATGGGAATCTATTCTTATACATGCTCTCAATTTATAGTTGTCCATACAGGCATTTAATAGGAAAAGCCATTTACTTGTCTTCCTCAATTTTGGCAATTTTTCTTCAGTTATTACCAGTCTGGGAATTTCTTTACAATAAAAGTATCAATATTTACAATTCTTCCTAATTTTTCATTATAATTCCTTATTCCTTTCTTAAAAAAGGGGGTTTAAAGTTCGCCTACCCTATTAGTGATCCTTACCTTTTAATTAGCAATCGGCCTCCCTGCTCCTTGGTCCTGGCAGTCTATTCTGGCATTTCTCCTTCGGTCTGCTCCGATCCGGTAACAAGAACTGAATGTGTGTACTAGCGCGATGTTCTTATATTAGGCGCGCTTTAATTGGGTTAATATGTCCCCTTCCGTAATTGGTTGCCTACCGGCCAATCAGAGTCAGGTCGCCTAAGCAACCGAATGCTTTTCCCCGATACCGATCCGGCACCATTCTATTATATTTATTGTTTCTTATGATCTGGTTGCAAGATTATAAGAAAAACTAACGCGGTTTTCTTCACCTCTTAGTTTTAGCTTATGTGTTTTCCTTGACGGAGTAAGATGTTTATTCAGAGTGTTTCCGTGTGGAAACACTATCATGCTGATTGGTTCTATATAGGCCAATCAGGGTGAGGTTACCTCGACAACCAGATGCTTGCCGTTTTCAATACGGACTCGGCAATCCATCTGTCTTCCGCTTTGTTTACAATTTTGTATGATAGCATTACAGGGTTGCTAGCGCGTTTTTCATTGACTCGTAATATTAGCTTTTAGTTGCAGGATTGTTCGGTAATTTTACGCGTTAACGTTCGCATCTAGGTACTCGATTAAGGGAATTTGCGTGGTGTAGCCAACCAAATGTTTGCTGCTTTCACGCGGACTCTGCAATCCTTTTGCCTTTTACTATTTTTTCTGATAGCGTTGCAAGGTTGTTAGCGCGTTTTACATTAACTCATCGAGTGGCTTTTAGTTGCAGGATTGTTGGGTAATCTAAAGCGTTTTTCTTCGCATCTTTATGATTTTCGTGGCGGGGTTTGATGTCTATTCAGAGTGCTTCTGTGAGGAGACACTCCCATACCGATTGGTTCTCTAGGAGCCAATCAGGGTGAGGTTGCCTTGACCACCAAACGTTTGCCGCTTTTAATGCGGAATCGGCAGTCTATTTGCCTTATTTTACATTTACAATTTTATCTGATGGAATAGCAAGGATGCTGGCGCGTTTTTCATTGCCTCCTCGTGTTGGCTTTTAGTGTTAACGTGAGGGATACATTCCGAAAACGGAACTTACACAAAATGACTTCCCTCTGTACTTATCCTTTGAGGAGAAATGGATAGTAAAGTCAGGGGAACACAAGTTTTATTCAGATCTTGTGACCCTGTCCAGTCTTATCCTTGGATAATTCTCTCCCAATCTTCCTTGGAGTTTAGGCCACACCTGACACTATTCAAGGTTGACATAAAGAATTGTTCCCTTCTTTTTCTTTTGTTATTCTGATTTCCACCTCTGGTATTCTCACTTATTCTTTCTAGACCACACCATTTTAAATCCTCAATTTTATGGCCTGCTTCTCTCCAGTGTTCCGTCAGGGGGGCTCCAATTTTGTTAGTCCTAATGGCGGAGCGGTGCTCATTGAGACGGAGCCTAAGTTCCCTAGACGTTTCACCTACATATGGTCTATTGCAAGGGCATTGAATGAGGTAGATTGCGTTAGTGGTTCTACAATTAATGAAACTCCTAATCTTAATTGTTTTGTCATTCACTGTGATCGTGCTTCCTTTAATTATATTGCCACAATTGACACAACCTGCACATGGGTAGGTTCCTGTTGGTAACGGCTTGCCATCTATGGTGGTTTGCACATTCCTGTGGGGCTCCTTGTATGTATGTACAAGTGAGTTCCTAATTGTTCTGTTTCTCCTATATGAGATCATAGGTTTGGGCATAGGTACCTGTGTCTTGTCTGAGATCAGGTGCCAATTCCTATTTATTATGTTTTTTACTTTAAAGCTCACTTGGGAGAAGTTGGTCACGAACATGATTGGTTGTTCTTTCTGTTGATTATTGTGTTCCTCTTTGAACAGATTTTCCCTATTAAAATATTTGGCCCTTTTGTAAGAATGTTTAACCATTCTCCTCGGATAGCCCCTTTCCAAGAATTTTTCTTTTAGTCTGTTGGCATGGTTTTCGTAATCTGCCATTGAGGTACAGTTCCTTCTTAAACGAAGGAACTGACCAAAGGGGATGTTATTTTTCTGTGATGGTGGATGGTTGCTTTTATAATGGAGCATGCTGTTTCTATCGGCTGGTTTGGTATATAGTTCTACTGTTAGTCTCCCTTCTTGATGTTTGATAAGGATGTCCAGAAATTCAACTTGGGTCCTACTGATATGGGATGTGAATTTTAAGTTCGCATCTCCCAGGTTTAACCATATCAAAAATTCATTCAAGTTATCCATTTCACCTGTCCATATGAAGAAAATGTCATCAATGTAGCGACCCCACTCCGAGATGTTTTCATAGAATGGGGCAGCTACATTGTAGACATGCTTCTCCTCGAATTTAGAAACATAAAGACATGCCAGGCTGGGGGCACAGGTAGCCCCCATGCTGGTCCCCTTGGTCTGTCTAAAGAGACTATCCCTGTATAGAAAAATGTTATTCTTGAGAATGATCGTAATGCACTCAATTATAAAGGTTTGGTGATCTGTTAGATCCTGTTCACCCTCTCCTAGTATCTCCTCCATAATATTAATTGTGCTGTCTTGAGGGATATTGGTGTATAAGGCTTCAATATCCAGAGTCACCAATATCTGTGACTCTGGATTGAAGCTTAAGTTCTCTACTCTCTTAATCATTGAGGTGGTGTCCTTAATGTATGCTTTCTGTTGTTGCACACGAGGTTGCAAGAAAATTTCGACGTACTTGCTCAAAGGCTCAGTCAAGGACCCTATGCATGAGACTATAGGTCTCATTGGAGGATCACTAATGTTTTTGTGCACCTTGGGGAGGCCATACAGTGCTGGGATTAAAGGGTCCTTATTTAGCATAAATGCGAATTCTTCTTCACATATAATGTCCTCTTCTTTCGCTAGCCTCAACATCCTCTCTATTTCTATCTTTAGGGTTTGCCATTCTTCTCTGTTGGATTTCTTATAATGGTCACTATTATTTAATAGTTTCAACATCCTCTTATCGTAATCACTGCTGTTCATAAGAACAATACTTCCTCCCTTGTCAGCTGGTTTGACTATTAGGGCGCTGTTTTTCTCAAGCTCTTCTAGTGCCTCCTTCTCCTCTCTACTGAGATTGTATGATGTCCAGTTTCTTTGATTAAGAAGATTATCTATGCTTTTGTCCACTGACCTTTCAAAGGCCTCTACATCCTTATGTACAGTGTTAATAGGAGGAACCCATGTGGATTTGTTTTTTAGACCAGATTTGTTTTGACGCACCATTTTATCTTTACCATCAAAAAAGATCTGGAGTCTTATTTTGCGGAAAAAGCTCTGTAAATCCCTTTCCAGGGTATATCTGTCTACATGGGAACATATGGCATAACCTAATCCTTTTTCAAAGAGTTTTATCTCTGTTGGGGTCAGTTGGTGGTCTGATAGGTTGATAACTGTTAATTTTTCGTTCATGGAGCTTAATCCCATTGTTTTTGGCTCCGAGTCCGAGGACGTTGAGGGTTCTGGGCTTGAGTGTATTGTGTCTGATTGTAATTGTTTCTGCCCCTTCCCCTCCCCCTTGGTTGACCAAACATCTGATTTCGCCTCTCTAAAAAAACTAGACCCTCTTTTGTTGTCTGTTGTTGTTTATTTATTTCACCATCCTGTTGTTGTCTATCGTTTGCAGGTTCACCCTCTGAGTCAGTACTACTGTAAGAGGAATCAAAGAATCTTACACGTTTCCTAGATTGATTGCTAGGTTGATTCTGCCACTGTCTGCGGGGTTGGAAGTTTTCTTTGGGACGATCATAAAAATCTTTTTGAAGATATGGATAAACAATTTCTGGATTATAGTTTTCAATATCCTTTTTTAGTTTATTGCTTTTCTTTTTAATTAGATATTCACTGTAACTATCAACATCATTTTGAATTTCTTTTAATTTCGCCTTTGCATCTTCCAAAGCATTACTGTCCCTTAGTTGACTCTCTAGTGCTTCAATCTCCTTTTTTTCAATGAATATAAATTCCTCTGCTGTCTCTATAATCAGTAAGATCCAGTCTCTACTGCATCTATTTGCCACCAAGGTCCATTTGTCTATGAATTTTTTATCTGTGATAAAAATCCCCGGTTCATTTGTCACTTGTAGACCCTTTGGGATAATACCACTCTTGCAGTATTCCACCAGGAACTCTGCGTGTAATTCTGCTCTTATCACTTTCTTTTTGAGGTTCCAGAGTTTCTCCCACTGTTCCTCGTCTGTTTTATCCAGTCTAATTGTGGTGGTATTCCGCGATCTCTTATTTATTAGTCTATCAAACTGATCTTCCGAGAAGCTGTATGTTTTTATGCCCTCCATATTGGGAATAATTAATGTGTTTATTATATTAAATCTCGGGGTATTTTTTCAATTTTATACCGCTATGTTAATTAGCATATATAAGACAAAACCTCCTCAGCTTACAAGCCGAGTATTTAAGTTAAAAAGTAAAGGAGGACCCCGCACAG
This sequence comes from Lissotriton helveticus, assembly GCF_964261635.1. Lineage (NCBI taxonomy): Eukaryota > Metazoa > Chordata > Amphibia > Caudata > Salamandridae > Lissotriton > Lissotriton helveticus. The sequence goes on from NC_136063.1 coordinate 668,599,297, forward strand.
GCTTATAGGGGACTGGGGGGATAATGAATCTTAAAAGACAGGGATGTCCCCGCGAGAGAGCAGTCTTAGACTGAGTTTCACACCTGGTTCTTAAATTCTAGGGTGAACATTTCATTCTAAAATAAAAGTATTTACGAAGCATGCCTTTAATATGGCGGGAGAGGTAAAGTTACAATGATTTGTACTCAACTTCTATAAGTGTATGGTAAGACCAACTACTTGCTTATATCACTAAAGATGCCAAATACAGAAGGAGATGATTGTTATATACCCTTGTTCAAACTGCAGTTATTACGTATTCCCCACCATGAGCACAATATTTGGTTGTTAAACAAAAAGAATAAACAAGACCCAATGACAATAATGTAAAAAATAAAATGCAATAAAAAACAGAGCCTCAAGTTCTGGAGCCCTGGCGCATTCACAGCCCTTTGAAAGACAACATTCAGATCCCTCACATCAAATACTTCAGGCAACAGGAAGGTCGAGCCTCTAAGAAGCTCCTGGGCATGGGACCACTTTTTAGTGTAAATTCCTGCAGTAGCTGACCTCCGATGCTCAACTACAGCACCTAATGACACACCTACCTCTCTGCAATCTACTGAATAACCTGGGGCAATGAACAATGATCGTTTTTCACATTCCCCAGACTGTTCTAGCTTCCTTCATGGCACCAATCTCAACCATGAATCAAACATTGCTTTCGGTAATATCCTGAAGAGAATCAAAATAAAAGTAAGTGGGTATCATCTGCTTTTCCCGTTTCAGCATCCGACAGCCTGGCAGGCTGGTAGCTGAGTCGCCGGTGCTGCCTGTACCCTCCTACCTGACTGAGACACTGGGCGACAGGACCAGAACGTATGGCGGGGCCCGCTCCCCCCCTCCCCTGTATCCTCGGTGATGGGGCGTGCCCACACCCCATGGCGGTCGCGGCTCGATGACGCGACCCGGGGCGCCCCATCGCCGATTGGTACTGGCCCCTGCCGTTGACCCAGAAGCGGTGTAGTGCTTCCGGGTCAAGGGGGGGGCTGGTAGGTTTAAAAGGCCTGGGTAGCATGTGAGGCACCCTCTTGCACCCGCGCTCCCCAGGCTTGCTCCTCGTCCCTCTGCCGGGGGCTAAATAATTTTGTTGTTTTATTCACAGGTTTCCTCGGTGAGGCGGCATTTCAGGCCGGAGAGGGATTGTTCCAGGCGTTGTGTTCGCTGCGGGCGGAGTGGAGGGCGGACACCCGGCACCCAGAGTATTTGAGGAGGGAGCGAGCATACCGTGAGAAGCACCAGTGACACGAGGTATTGTACAGGCACTGTGGTAGCGCTACAAGTGCGGGCCTGTGAGTCACGGGTCTCCGGGGACGAGCGTGCGATCGAGTGAGCACGAACGGAGCGGCAGGGGAGCAGGATTGGGCCCGACTGCTAATTCGTCTAGAGATCAGCTTTTAGAACGCGAGTGAAGCGAAGCAGGGTCGGCCCGGGGTACTAATTGGATGGAAGACCACAGCTAGGGAGGGGGGGAAGCCTCTCAGCTACCTTATGATTGAAGAATCGTGTTGAAAGTCTGCAAATACAATTGAAAAGCTGTGTTGGGTTTAGAAAATGAAAAGCCCCAGGCATATCTATTGGGCAGGACAGGTTTGCATCCCCTGGGGTGCATTCATTAAGTACTGTGCACAGCTGTAAGCCTCTCAGTTTCCTCAATATATAAAAAGCTGCTACAAGGAGGATATTTTGAAGTACAGGCTGTTTTTGGTTCAAACCTGAAGGCTCAGGGCCAATTCAAAGGGCAATACAGGGGTTGATTTACATCCCATTCATAGAGTACTGTGCAGAACGAAGGGTGAAGGTTAGTACTTGGACGAGAGACCTAGCCGGACGCCTCCCAGTTGCATGGTGATCTGTGATCAGAAGGGACAGAATTGTTTTTAACTTTGCTCTCATCGTAGGTAATCATTCAGCGGACGCTGCAGACGGAGCTGCCAGAGAGCATATGGTGGACGGTGAGGACCGGAGGACACGGGCAGGCCTGCATTTCACTGCTTCTGTCGGGCCGCCGGGCTAGAGTGCACTCGCCCATGCACCCAGGCTAGCTGGTGTGTTGCGGTCACAGTTGCGTGGTGCATACGGCCAGCCTGTGAGCCTCCAACTTTGGTGCAGGTACAAGGCACATAGTGCCCATAAGCAACTTATTGTGCAGTGTAGGGTGTGATCCACTATGAAGGAATTTCTAGTAGGCGGGGTGCACAGGGTTCCCGAATGGAGCTCATGTTTCAGACCATGATGCGCAGAATATCAGCGATGGACGGGAGACTGGGGAAAGTGGATCAGTTGGGGAAGACCGTGGTGGAAATGGGCGAGAGGCTTGAGGCTAAGGCAGGGCCATAAGGGAGACCCAAGCGGGTAGTAATGCCTCCTAAACCAAGGGGGGAATTGGACGCTTTACCTAAGCGGTTGAGGGCCAAAAGGGCTTATAGTCAGCATCCTAAGCCACGTGGGGGAGGGGGGTCCCCTGGGTCCATCCCTGATTTGGTACCGGAATCACCCGAGGCTCCCACGCCGACTTTGCCACCCCAGATAAGTGTACCCAGGGACCGCCAGTGGTCCCACCAGTAATTCCGGAGGTACCCCGGTGCCTTCCACGCCAGCGCCTGTCCCAGTCAGTGAACCCCTTGGGGCTGGTCAGGTTCCCCCAGAATTGGCGGCGCAAATAGCGGCGGTACTCCCCTGGTTGGGGATTAGGGGGGTGTTACCCTCATCGGCTGATCGCTCGGCAGAGGGGCAAAGACTGGTGGCTAAGATCATGTTGGCTAGGGGTGATGGTGGAGTGCCAAGTGCACCAATTTCTCCCCAAACAGGTTCTGCCAGCGATGCGGGGAGAGATAAGAACTTAGAACCTACACGAGTTGCTGAGAGTGGTAAGGAGGTTGCTTTGCCGGTATTGGGCGAAGGTGAAATACCACTACTAAACTAGAACAAGTCCGCCCTACCCATATACAAAAATGGCCCACAGGGAGTCCAAGGATTTAAATACGCAACATTGAGCTCACCAACAGACAACGGGCAGGCCACAAGATAGATCCAACTCCAAGTTAGAAATACACAAAATCTTTATTTTCTTTTTTAGAGTTTCTTAGCACACATTTTATAAAGGGCAATTGATAAAGTAACCCATAGATTCATAGATTAATTTGGGTAACACATAAGTCCATAATTTCATTTTAAATAAAACCCCACATCAACCTCTCATCATACATACTCATACCATCATCCTATCACACACAAACATCCACTTCAACATAAGACAATTCATACACAATTCTCAACACAATCCCCAGAGTGACACATAAGTAGGATCCTGCGGAGTCTTCTCAGCAAAATGCCGGAGAGTCCAGGTCGATATGGCAGGACCCCCAAGAGTAACGCCAACGTGCGTTTCGGTGCTCGACCTGATCTACAGCCGCACCTTCATCACACAGCACATATGAGACACACCCGTGGCCAATCTCTGTCCCGGGTCTATGAGTCAGCCTCAACAGAAGTATTCTCAAAGCTCGTAACCAGGGGCCCAATCAAAATGGGGCAGTTGCAAGCACCCATCCGGTACGTTCGTGAATGTTTCCAATGTATTATTCTTTTAAGATGGGCATCTTATTCAGGTCGAAGCCGCAGCGACTTCCTGCGAGGGACCGCAACAACGTGTAAGCCGTTTCGGCAGAAAAAAGTGTGTTCACAAAATTCCAGGTGCTCAGTCAGGGAAGTCGGCTTGGAGTTCCGATGATAAATGCAGATCCTCAGCGTTCTGATGCCGAACTGTAAAGAAACTACTCCCCTCTCGCACCAAGCCCTCAAGATAGCCGGTAGGTTCCAACAGAAGGTGCAATACCATCCAGGGGGGAGAACCTGGCTCAACATGTATCGCAAGTGGTGAAAGAACTGATTTGGGCAGACAAATATGTGAATATATTCTCATTGTTGATAACAGGGAGTTAGAGTATGCCAAGTCACAAAAGGATTTGATGTTGCCTAGCGAATGGCGGTCTCAGTTGTCTAAATTCAGGCCTTTTCTGTATTTGTGGCAGTCACCACCGAACATTCACCCAACCTGCAGGCACAGATGGCTTGTTACCAAAGTAGAATTACAATGTTCAGTGAGAAGCATGGGGGGGAGTTGGAAGGAATATGACATTTCTTTCAGGAAAGCTAGGGAATTTGACCGATCGTTAGCCTGGGACAAGGTAGACTCCATTTCCTGGCAGGGCCAGTTTTCAGGTGGTCAGTCCGCAGGGGTTGCCACAAGCGGGAACAAGGGATATTCGCCCAGGCCCAAGCAGCCCTTTCAGCCAGCGCAAGGAGGGGATGGGTTCAGTAAAGCCAGAGGCAATGGAGGTGGAAAGGGTGTGTGTTGGGACTTTAACAGGCACACATGCACCAGGGCAGCGGGCATCTGCAAATTCAGACATGCATGGTACATATGCGGCCACTCGTCCCACCCGGAAACAGCATGCCGTTCGAAGGGTAGTACATCAGGCAACAGGGGGAAGAGGAAACAGGATTAGTGGGGAATACCTACAAGTCGCTCACTCACCCATCGATGTCCTGGCTATGATTCCTTGGCTGAACAGGTACCCAGATCATGCCTCCGCAAGGATGCTGCAAGAAGGTTTCACACATGGTTTTCGGATTCCGGCTGGGGGGTACACCGGGACACCAGAGTGTAGGAGTCAGTTGTCAGTTAGACACAACCCTGGGGTGGTGGCGTCCAAAATCTTGAAGGAGCTACGCCTGGGTAGGGTAGCGGGTCCTTTCGACGACATCCCAGTACCTAACTTTGTTTGCTCACCCCTGGGGGTGGTCCCGAAGAAAGAAAAGGGCGAATTCAGACTCATACACAACCTCTCTGCACCTAGGGGAGCATCATTGAATGATGCAATCGACGAGGGCATCTGTAGCGTGAAGTATGCGCCTTTTGACCAGGCAGTAGAGATGTTGAGAGTTCTGGGTCCCAGGGCATTGATGGCGAAATCAGATATTGAATCAGCTTTCCGACTATTGCCAGTACATCCTTTGGACCAACACCTGCTGGATTTTTCCTTTGAAGGCAAATACTATATGGATGTGTGTATGCCCATGGGATGCTCCGTGTCATGTGCATACTTTGAGACATTCAGTTCATTCCTAGAATGGGTTATGAGACAGACAACAGGGCACCAACACGTGATGCATTACCTGGACGACTTCCTTTTGCTGGGGGTAGCGGGCTCACAGGAGTGTGCGTGGGCATTGCAAGAATTTTGCGTGCTCGTGCGGGTTTTTGGGGTCCCGCTGGCACCAGGAAAAATGGTGGGGCCGTCGACAGGTTTGGAATTCTTAGGCATTGAGCTGGACTCTGTGGAGGGTTGTTTCAGGTTACCCAAGGAAAAGATTGTGAAATTCAGAGCAGCATTACAGCAATGTTTAGTGAAAGAGAAGGTCACATTGCAACAACTGCAGCAGACCGTTGGTCAACTGAATTTTGCATTAAGAGTGATACCTATGGCACGCCAATTTTCCCGCTCAATCGCGCAGGCCATGAAGGGCCTGCGGGACAAACATCATCGCACAAGACTGTCAGTTGAGGTGCACCAGGACATGCAAATATGGATGGCATTCCTGGAGAATTTCAATGGCAGAGTGGTGTGGTGCGGCCCCCCCACCACGTCGGCGGAGTTAGGTCTATGGACCGACGCTGCTGGCAGTGTGGGGTTTGGCGCCATACTTGGCAACAAGTGGGTGCCACAAAGGTGGCCGGAGTGGTGGGAAGAAAGCGGTTTGACAGCAAACATTGGTTTTCTGGAACTCTTCCCAATATGGGTTGCATTGACTGTCTGGCCTGAGCAGTTGTCCAACCAATCAGTAATATTCTGGTCAGACAACATGACTATAGTCGAATGCATCAACCAACAGGCAGCAAGGTGTAAGTTTATACTCCGCCTCATAAAGAAGATTGTGCTAAAATGCTTGAAATTGAATGTGCAATTTAAGGCCAGACATGTCCCAGGGGTCTTGAATAACGCGGCTGACACCCTTTCTCGCTTTAAGATGCAGCTATTCAGGGAACACTTACACTTGGTAAATTGGTGCCCCCAACTACAGAACCTCGTGGCAGCCAGTTTAGCACCTAGGACCAGGACAGCATACGAAGGGGCGTTCATGTCTTATTGCAATTTTTTGGGACAAGGTTGGGAAGCAAAGTGGGAGCAGGAAGTGAATTTTACCTCATACATGAACGCACTGCACGGAGAGGGGCGCTCGGCTGCGACAGCTAGCAGACACAAAGCTGCTATCTCTTTCTTTGCACAGTTAAAAGGTGTCAGGGACCCCACAAACAGTTTTTTAGTATGGAAGGCATTGAAGGGGTGGCCACGCCTACAGGCAAGCACCACTGATTACAGATGGCCAATAGGTTTGGAGCGGTTGTGCCGGGTATTGGTTGCCTTATCTGACACATGTAGCTCCCGGGGTAAGTACTCCTATTTAAAGCTGCATTTGTTTTGGCTTTTTATGGGGCATTACGGGTAAGCGAACTGGTGGCCAACAACAAACTGGACAGGTTGGGTGGGTTGCAACTGGGAGACCTCACGTTAAGGAGTGATTTGATCTGGTTAACTATACGGAAATCAAAAACTGATCAGGAGTCCAGGGGTGATAGCCTGGTATTACACCGGTCACCAACCAACCTGTGCTGCCCGGTATCACATGTGGAGGCATACCTCAGGCAACGGGTGGCCGGAGCGAAGGGGTCATTGTTAATGCATGCGGATGGTACCCCATTAACCAGGTTTCAGTTCCAAAGAGTGTTAGCAATGGCAATCGCCAAGGCAGTTTGGATCGCAAGGAATTTGGGACACATTCTTTTCGAATAGGGGCGGCCACTGAAGCAACAGCAAGAGGTTTGCATGCCACCAGTGTAAAGAGGATTGAGAGGTGGTCTTCCAACGCTTATAAGCGCTATGTGCGGCTGCACATGTTGTAAGTACTGGCAAACCAGCCTGACACCTGCCTTGTTGTCTGTTTCCTTTCAGTTTCTCGGACCTGTGACGCAGGGCGGAAACTGTTACCTCAACAAATACGATCAACAGCGACGCGGCAACAACAAGACGTCAGGAGGAAGACGCATGTAGTGTGGGTCGTTGGTCATTCTTATGTGAAACGAGATAAGCCAATTTTCTTTGCAGGTGACTGGGGACCAAGGGTGGAGAGCAAGGGTTGTCAGGTTTCTTTTCATGGTAGGGGCGGGCTCTGCCTTAATCAACTGAGGGGCTTCTTTTACGACTTACTCGACAGACACACCCCGCCGCCCTCAATTGTCATCTTACATCTTGGGGGGAATAATTTAGTGAAACTGGGCAGAAGGGTCCTGTTAGAAGAGATTATCGCGGCGGCGGATTGGCTGGCAAAGGTGCTCCGGGTTGCACCATAGTGTGGTCTCAGTTAATATCTAGACTGCAGTGGAGGGGGGCGGAATCAGTTAGGGCATTGAACCACTCGGTAAAGAGAGTCAACAACAAGATAGAGAAACTGTTCAGGACACCTCAATTACAGAGTATTCCACATGGGTGCATCTGGGGGGAGAATTTTAACTTGCAGGATGGGGTCCACCTGACTGAGGCAGGCAATCACTTATTCACAAGGAATATAATAGCATGGTTAAAAGGTTTAGCGAGGTAGGTATGACCTTTCAGTGTAGGAGGTTTGGGGGGGCCAGATAGTCGGTCAACTATGCTGGCCTGTGGCGGTAAGGTCATGACCGGGGAGCAGCAATTTAAGGTCCTTAGGGGGTGGCACCATTCTCGAATGGGGTCGCCCAGGGGGAGGGGCCAATGGTCTCTCCTAGAACTTCAGGGGCAGGATATCCGCTTGGTCGGAAGGGTGCGGGGGAGGGAGTAACGCTTTCCTTGGGCTGATAGCCACCCCGCACATACACTATGACATCATAAAGTGGCGCGAGTGAAAGGGCCCTCCTTTTTGGTTTAATGGAGATCACAGAGCGTACGGGGTAACCAGGAGAGGGACGTACTCTCCCGGTAACCGGGCCCTGTTGCGCATGCGCACTCATACGTGAGGGCGTAGCTGGTAATAAGGATTTGACACCGGTCAACGACCTTGCTGTAGGCCCAAAAATTGTTAGGATGCAAAATTCATATGTAGGATGTTAGATTCGGTTAGGAACACGCTGCATTAGACATTTATTAAAGTTAGCTCTTCATAACTGTTTACGTTGATGTAAATCTAATGTCAGAATTTTGCATATTAATGATTGTGTAAATAAAGTTTATTTTAACAAGTTTAATTTGTTTTCATATTTTAATAAATACGGCCGGGGGGTCTCGAGACCCCCCGCCTTCCAAAGAAACCCTTTGCCTGACTAAGTTACTTATCGTATTGCTGTGGTGGTTGCTTGGCTGGGGGGATGGTCGGTAGTCCCAGACCTTACAGCTTTGTGTAAAGATCCTGTCATCTTGGTAGATTGGGATGAAAGAGTATGGCCGTCTTTCTTCTTACAAAGGTTTCACGTCCGTCATCCCCACTCATTGCTGACACTTTCCTGCTCACATAAAAAACATGCAGCACCTGCCACTCTATTACCTTATTCTGCGAATCCAAGCCCTGGATCGACAGGCTCCCAGATATAAGAGCCCTCGACATCAGGGAAGTGCCAACCGTTCTCCGTCTTCCAACAAGCCCTGGATTGACATGCTCCCCGAGATAAGAGCCCTCCACTTCAGGGCAGTGAAGATCGTTCGCTGTCTTCCACTTGAGCCCGCAGCAACACAGTGTTCTCCTTTCAATTTAAGAATCACTCTGATGAAGTTGCTGAACGTCCTCCAACCCGCAGCATCGAAGAAACCCTCGCAGGGTCCAAATCATTGAGTTCATCCGCACGCTGCTCCGGCAAGTTTTAACAGTTTTTATAAATCTGACCCATAACAAAACTATCGTGACTCACTGCTCGCTAATGTTTCTGGCAAATCTTTATATCTCACAAACTGACAACGTTGCCTCTCCTTTTTAGTCTTGCACACACACAATTTACACTTTTAAAGTTCACTATATAACCTATTGAATAATGTAGACTATATTTGTATTTGCATCATTTGGCACACCTACACTTTAGGTTTAACCATCTGCAGCTTAATCTTCTGATTATAGAGATTTGGAGGTCACAGTCGCGTTTTTTATACCTATTAAGCAGTCATGAACAGACCTTGTAACTGGATAAGGACATTTGGTCCTCCCTGCCTCTTATTGCAGCAGCGTCTCACTACCAAAAGGGTAAACATCTTGAAGCGGCCATTTCTACATCTAATGCCCTCAGCTCTATCCTGCTTTCCAGCATGGACGCTGCCCTTCGCTACTATCCCCTGCAGGAAATGACTCTTACTTAATATGTTACCCTCCTAGCCTTACTAAAAATGCCATGGGAATACTCAAGCATAAAATCCTCAACCTTAACAAAGAAAACCTTAATACAGACCCCTACTAATGCTTAAACAAGGGCATTTTACTGAATGACCTAATTTTCTTTACCAACAGACACACTCAATGGAGAAAAATCCTATCATCCTCCCTCAACACCACCATCACCAAGAAAATGTCACATGGATATAAACTTACTATAGCGTCCTTCACCCTGTACAATACCGCTGTCACCATCTCCATCTAGAACAATGGCACTGTGCTCATTCAATCTTCCGATCACAATCTGGAATTGTACGCCGACTTCTTCTCCAACCTAAAAATCAAACTAGACACAGCCCCTCCCTAGCCTGCCCACTCACAACTCCTCCCTAACTCCTCACCTTCTGTTCCCTTATCCCCACATCCCTCGCCACACCTCTCTTCCCTGGAGGCAACCATTGCATCCACAGGCACCACTGCGACCCAACACACCTCCTCCCCAATGACATTTTTAAAACTCCCCCACAACTTAATCAATCTGACCTCTGTCCTTTGCAGCCTACTAAAGACAAACATACACACTCCCCCATCATCATGATCAAGACACCCTCCACCCCCTCTCAACTAACCAGGACCAAAGCTTTGTCTGCGAACCCCAACAACACTGGTTCCCTTAACCGCCATGACTCGGCCAACTCTCCACACCATAGTGCCAATCCCAACCAGGTATCACCTAGGAATGGCTACTACACTAGTTTGACACTGACAAGTCTGAACTACAGATGATTAAGGCTGACATCCATAAATTAGCCCTCTTCAGCTCCAACCATTATTAGAAGTTTTTCTTACATATGACTCACCTCCAGACTAACAACACTCCTTCACCCAAAGGCCATCCCAATTCTATCCTACCTATTCCTGCCTATACCTGTATAACATACCCATGCTGGAGTGCTACACCGATCACAACAAATCCTCTCGCCCCAATAGGCTAATCAGACAACTATTGAATCATGATATACTTTCCCTCCTTGATTCTTACACCCTTATTCTGGCCTACCACTCTAAACCTACTACTAAAATTAAGACTATTTTCACTCAGCCTCATAGAACAGCTCACCCCAACACCAGAAACTTAAGCAAAGTGAACCTGAAACAAGTTCCAATCACTCATACATCTACGAATACCTCAAAACATCCCTTAAATGATCTCTACTCAACTGCCATTGGGCTGTGAAGTACGCAGGGAATTTAGCCGATCTCCTATTTAACTTTGATCTCGAATTTTTTACACTCTCTAAAACCTGGCTGAACAAATCCTCATTCCCAATTCTTGATACTCTAGCCCCCCCAGTCATGACATCGTCAGACTACACCACACAGGACACTCTGGTGGTGGGCTAACATGTATATACACTATCTATGAAACAATCAAACACTCTGTCCTCGCCTACCTTAAGATCAACTTCACTACCAATGAAAACTCTATGTGCTCTTGTGACACTTTCTACCAACTACCCGTAGATAACCATATGTATATCGAACAAATCATGGACATGTTCTCCTCTGACATTGACGAATATAACAACCAGATTGTTTGGGAGATTTTAATATTCATTGGAACAACTCCAGCAATCCTCTCATGACCTAATTTAAATCCTTCCTCCAAGACCTCAATCTTATCCAAGCCGGCAACAGCCCAACCCATAACAAAGGGGCAACCCTAGATCTAATCATCACAAGAGAGAACACAATACAAATCAACTTGATCCTACTGCGCAACTGCACTGACCACTATTGTATCAACTTCCTCGTTTCTATAAGGGCAATCATCACTAAGGAGCAAAAGCCAGACATTGGGTCCGAGACACTTGCAACATTAACCTACTCACTTTGTCTACCTTTAGTAACAACTTCCTACTTCCACCTTCCGCCATGCATGGAGCTCATGACCTTACTGAACACTACTTCAATTCCATGTCAGATATTATGGATACACTGGGCCCCAAACAACTGAAGAGAATCCCAGCTAAAAGACCCAACACCTGGTCAATACTGAACTTAACAAGGTATGCCGAAACCTCAGACTTGCAGAAAGAGCATGTAGACACACACCCTCACTTTCCAACCTCAAACTTCTACGACAAAGATGGAGTGCCTACAATAAACACGTCAGGAACTCTAAAGCAGCATTCTTCCAAACTCGACTTGGCACGCCCATTATTCAACCTAAAAGGTTGTTCGAAATTGTTAAAAAATAGACAATCCACAAAGGCGATCGCTTGTCCTCAGACAACAAAGCACTGCCTTAGTGTGAAACCTCCGCTTTCTTTGTGTAGAAAACTCGGCTTATCACCACTGAGATCCAGAACAATATGACACTCCCTCCTGGAGAAACCCCCCCTACACCTCACTCCATTAAATCATGATGATTCCCGAGAAATCATCCCCTCGTGCTTAAAAACAACACCGCCTGGTCAGTTTCAAATCCTTCAATGAAAATGAGATTCTAAAACTACTGACCTCTTTGAAGTACTCCAATCACTTCAATAAACCCCCTTCCCACCAAACTCCTGAATGAGGCCATCCTCCTACTCCCTTTATGGACTATCATAATCAACACCTCACTCATCCAAGGCTCTATACTCAACGGCCTCAAAAGTGGCCAAGTTACCCCTATCCTAAAAAACAACTGTGTGAGGAGCACTGCCTTTTCTGAGTAAGGGGTGGGTTGGCCTGTAGTTGCTGTATCTGTTGGTGGTGGCGGAAAAGGGCTAACTCTTTTTGCCCTGTTTTGGTATGCTGCTTGAGAAGATATATCCAAGGGCCTGGGTGTGCTGTACTCCTGTTTAAGGAAAATCAGGGACAGCAAAGTTTTCATTGGGCTCTTCTTTCGCTAAAAAATGAGTGGGTGCTTTTGTTTGCTGGAACCCCTGTGCTTTTTGGCTGGGTTCTCTCTTTGTTTCTTAATTGTTCTGGCCCCACCCTGCCACCCTAGGGCCAAACCCCCAGGTGCTTTCTTCATCGGAAGACTCCTGGTGCTTTTATTCTGACAAGACTTGCCTGGGGCTTTATTTACTGGCAAGCCTTCCTACTGGTGCTTTCACACTGTTTCTTTTTACTATTTAAAACATACTGGTGCCCTTGACTCCTGCTCCTCATTCGCCGCTGTTGGAAAGCCTTACGGGGCTTTCCCTTACCAAAGGATCTCTGTTGCTTCCCCAGCCTTCTCTAACATAGCAGCAATCGAGGCGTCTCCCCCGTGTAGAGAGGTAAGATCTCTGACCTCAACGAAGAAAATTACAGCGCTGTCCTAGTAAATGTAGATGAAGCCACATCAGAAGCTGTTGCCGGACCTCGCTGACGCTGACAGTTTGTCGTAGCAACCACAAGAAAGTATTGCAATAGTCACAGCCCGAGGGAGAGCGTCGTGGGTGAGGGGATCCCAACGGGACAGAGGAAGAACCAAGGGAGTGTCCTGTTGCCTCCTCATCCAGGCTGACATGGACCCTACATTAAAATTCAGGTCAGTCAGCCGAGCGGAAAGGAACCCTCGTCAGAGGTCCCGCTCGGCCCCATTTTACCCATGCAGCAGTGCCCTCTGCAGCTAAACTTTGAAAAACTCTCCCTGCAGTCGGGACTGAGGGAGGTTCACCGCCGACACAGGAGGAGCACGCCAGCATATCAACAAATACCTTGGGGCCTTTCTTGGGATCATTGCATATCCTGGGAGGGCAGCAGCTGCAACGAGCGTTCGTGGGCAGCGGCACTTTGCTAATTTTATGTATGTGGGGGGACCAAGGGAGGTCTCCTACCAATGGGAAAATCTTTGTTGGATATAATATGGCCTTGCTTTTCCTTGAAATTACCCGACCGCTGGTACTAAGCCCGCAGATGTTCTTGCGGCCTACTTTCAAGGCCTGATTTTCTGGCCCATTGTGCTGAATTGTGGGAGTGATCTCCAAACCTTTATCCATGTTTTTGGGCCTTGATGTGTTTATGCATGTTGCTTTGGTCTTACATGGTTGGACTAACAAGTACTGTTATCAGAGACTGCACAATATGCACGAGGATGGTTTTTTCATGATGTTATGACTTGTGCCACATAAGTAAATGCTAAAGTGTACTAATTGTGTTTATGACAATTGCCTAGTGGCAAAGTGATTTATGATCCATGTGATGTTTGACAATGGGCTAGTTGGCGAAGTGATTTATGTGATTGTGGTCTCATGTATTTTATGCATAGTACAAAGGATATTTTTATATAACCTCGTGTGCAGTCTCTTTTGGCTGTGTGCCTAGCATGTCACTGATGTAGGTGTGTTGCGCAAACACGTTACACATTGCCTTTGGGATAAGCATGTCTGCTTGTACCAAGCTAACAAAGGTGTGAGCAGGGGTTGTCTAAAGTGTGTATGCCCCTTACCCTGACTAGACGCAAGGGTCCCTACTTGAACAAAAGTATATACCTCTGCCATTTAGAGGCTCCCATTTCCAACAGTGGGCCACTCACAACCCTTTGTTTTCCTTAACAAATCTCCCCGGTGTCTAGTGAGTGTTCTGCATCCTGGAAGATTGACAGGGTCAAACACATCCAACCACAACAGGGGGGAGGCAGAAATAGTTCATTGGCTTGTTTTTGGGTGGTGTAATTTCCCTTGGCCAGGTTGTTATTTGAAAATATTTCCCTTGCATCTAGCAAGCCTTCTTCCCCCTGTGGTGCAGACTGGGGAAAGTCCCTTCAATCTGCCCTGGGTGGAGGATTGTAATACCACCTTTTGGGGTGAAGACACAAGGGGGTTTGGCCCTGGGGCGGCTGGGTAGGGCCAGAATAATTAAGTAACAAAGAGAGAACCCAACTGTCATTTTTCTATTGCAGAAATGAATTTAAAAGACTAGGATCATTTGCTTATTCGAATGTTCGTGAGCATTTATTAGCTTCCTTTTAAAAACTTTGTGGGGATTTATTCATTCTATTTGTGAAGCATATCTATCCATCAGACACAACACTTTCACGCCCATTTACATGTACTAAACACACAATTCTGCCAAGACAATATAGACACACAACTTAAATGAAAATACATTCAATATATACATAGAACATACATGGAAATTCATTCAGGTTAAATACAGTCACTATTGAATACAATAACCTAGTATTTAATTATACCATACTACTTTTGCGTTTCTATTAGAAAGGTTTTGGCTACTGAGTACACATTGCTAGACTACAAGGGTAATCAATTTTGACTTTCTCCCTGCTAAGAATAAATTTTTAGTGAATATGTTGACCCAGCAACAACGGACGCTGACACGTTTTGATCCCCATCTAAGTTTTGGGCTTCTCGTCAGGGCCTTGGGACTGGATGTAGTCTGCAAGCTTACTGATATTGGCTGCTCTAATTGGGTTTATGAATCCTTATTTTTTGTGAAATATTCAGCCTGCTCCTGCCGCATGTCCCTCCCCTCGGCCAGGCAGAGGTTAGTCCATGCTAGATCAGGGCAGGACCCGGGCAGAAAGCACAAGACAGCACCCGCAGGGAGTTCGAACCCGTCCTCCAATTGCAATAGCCCATAAACAAAAATGAAAAACAACTAGAAAAAAAGTGCCCCAGTACAAATAGTGTAACAGCAACAAATGATGGATGGAATGCTAAATGATTCACACATTCTCCCCAGTCAAGAGATCTGGGTTAAATCTATCATTCTTTTGCCCACTATGCCACCCCAGTTTGGACCCAGCCATATGCAAATCAGTCTTGACCCTGTGCCTCATGGGAATAGTCCACACTGAACTGCCAAGCCAGGATCTCCCTGGACCAGAAACAGGCATCCTGGGACTAGTTTCAGGGTATGTCACCCTTCATCAGCCAGGCTAGCTTGCATCCAGTGGCACAGTGTGCAAGGGACCCACATCTGGGCATACCCCTCCCATTTAGGGTGAAAAGTGTAACTGCAACAAATGATGGACAAAACGCTGAATGATTCAAACATTCTCTCCCAGTCAAGAGATCTGGGTTGAATCCATCTGTCTTTTGTCCACTACACACCCCAGTTTGGACCCAGCCATATGCAAATTAGTCTTGACCCTGTGCCTCAATGGAATAGTCCAGACCAAACTGCCAAGCCAAGTTCTCCCTGGACCGGAAACAAGCATCCTGCGACCGGTTTCAGGGTATGTCACCCTTCATCAGCCAGGCTAGCCTGAATCCAGTGGCACAGTGTGCAAGGGACCCGCATCTGGGCATACCCATCCCACTGAGGGCGCAAAGTGTTACAGCAAACAAATGATGGACGGAATGCTGACAATGAAAACATTCTTCCCCAGTCAAAAGATCTGGGTTAAATCCATCTTTTTTTGCCCACTATGCCACCCCAGTTTGGACCGAGCCATATGCAAATTAGTCTTGACCCTGAGCCTCATGGGAATAGCCCACACCGAACTGCCTAGCCAAGTCCTCCCTAGACCAGAAACAAGCATCCTGGGACCGGTTTCAGGGTATGTCACCCTTCATCAGCCTGGCTAGCTTGAATCCAGTGGCACGGGGAGCAAGGGACCCACGTCTGGGGATACCCATCCCACTTAGGGTGAAAAGTGTAACTGTAACAAATGATGGATGGAATGTTGAATGATTCAAACATTCTCCCCCAGTCAATAGATCTGGGTTAAAGCCATCATTCTTTTGCCCACTACGGCAGCCCATTTTGGACCCAGCCATTTGCAAATTCATCTTGACCCTGTGCCTCACGGGAACAATCCAGACCAGACTGCCAAGCCAAGTTCTCCCTGGACCGGAAACAAGCATCCTGCGACCGGTTTCAGGGTATATCACCCTTCATCAGCCATACCCATCCCACTTAGGGCGAAAAGTGTAACTGCAACAAATGATGAACAACATGGCTTGGCAGTTGGGGCTGGAATGTTCCCAAGAGGCACAGGGTCAAGACTGATTTGAATATAGCTGTGTCTGAACTGTGGTGGCGAAGTGAGCTAAAGAACGATGATGGATTCAACCCCGATGTGTAACTGGAGGTGAGTGTTTCAAAAGTTTCATCACTCTATCCATCATCTGCTTGTGTTTGCTTTGTTCGCCCTAAGATGGCAGAGTATACCTAGGCGTGGGTCCCTTGCTCACTTTGCCACTAGATTCAGAATAGCCTGGATGATGAGAGCTGTACCAGGATGCTTGTTTCCGGTTCATGGAAGACATGGCTTGGCAATTCAGTCTGGACTGTTCCCATGAGGCACAGGGTCAAGACCGATGTGCATATGGCTGTGTCTGAACTGGGGTGGCGAAGTTAGCTAAAAACAATGATGGATTCAACCCAGATCTGTGACTGGGGGTGAGTGTCTGAAAAGCTTCAGCGCTCTGTCCATCATCTCCTTGTATTTGCTGTGTACAAATAAGCCACTCCAAGATGGCGGGACATCTTAAGTCAATACCACACGTTCCGAAATTTGATGAAGAACGCCTTATCCACAGGCTGAATATTTCAGAAAAGAGAAAGATTCATAAACCTATAAGAGCAGCCAATATCAGGAGGATTGCACACTAGATGCAGTCCCAAGGCCCTGAGGAGAACCCCAAAACTAAGATGGGGCTCGAAACGCGTCGGCCTCCATTGCTGCTAGGTCAATATAATCACAAATAACGTATTCCCGGCAGGGAGCAAGTCAAAATTAATTGCCCTTGTAATCTAGCAATGTGTACCCAGTAGCCAACAATCTTTCAAGTAGAAACACAAAAGTAGTATGGTATCATTAAATTATAGGTTGTTCTATTCAATAGTGACTACATTTAACCTGAATGTTCTATGTATATGTTGTATGTATTTTCGTTTAGGTTGTGTGTATATATGGTCTGGCAAAATTGTTTTTTTAGTACATGTAAATGAGTGTGAAGGTGGTGTGTCTGATGGATATACATGCTTCACAAATTAAATGAATCAATCAAAAAAAAGCTTTAAAAGAGAAGCTAATAAACGCTCAAGAACATTTGAAGGAGGGAATGATCCTAGTCTGTTAAATTCATTTCAGCAATAGAAAAGTTACAGTTGGGTTCTCTCTTTGTTACTTAACCTTTTGCGGTGAATTCATGACTGTATGCATGATAGACCGCCCCCAAACCTTTCTTTTTTTTAATCACTCGCCCTGGTGTCTAGTGAGCTTTCTGGTCCTCAGAGGAGAGAAGGATTGGAGAGTTTGGTGCGAGGGGCAGAGAGATTGCAACCATCTCTTTACGGCTGATGGCTTGGCCTAATGCATGGCGGGCCACCTCCACCCCTTTGTTTTTTTCCAATTTTTCCCTGCTGTATAGTGGGCTTTCTACCTCCCAAGGGGGGCATATTTTGGATCAATACCCCAAGCGAGAAAAAAAGACTGAAAATATTAGGAGGGTGGGGGGAGTCAGGGCATCCTACAAACATTCCCTGGGTGCCTAGTGGAAGTGGCAGGCATTCACCTCCCACTTTGATTGCCTGGAACTTTGTAGGGTAAATGTAGTATCGCTGGAAAGCTGAATTTCTCACCTTCTTCTAGGTATGGAGAACATGGCAGTTTTCTGCCACCTCCATGCTCCCAAGGAAACTAGAATGTTTTTCCTGTGTGCTAGTGCAGTAAATGATGTAATCAAAAATGAAGTGATTGCGTAATTTGTTGGACCACCACTCTCCCCTGATCTGGAGAGGCAGAGTCTCCTGCTCCTATGCAGGGGAGACTCTGATAGAAGGGGAACTTGAGGAGCACAGAAGCGATGGCTGATCTGGTGCTAGTTGCAAGTTAGAGATAAGGGGAATTGAAAAGGGGAGGGATGTTGCACATAGTACATGGAAACAGCATTATTTGCACCTTCCTTAGTATTGCCTTTGCTTGTTGAAGCAATTCAATAAGCACTGACAAAGTACAAAGTATGGTTGTCCATGGCTGGAATAGATGGTCGAGTACTGCTAAGGAAAAAGATGAATGACCACAGGGTAGGGGAGTTATATTAGAGGGATGCTGAATTGCAGGGGCATTCCCAATTAATAAAATAAATACAGATGAATTGGAAAAAACATGGTATAATGCTACCGTGTGTGGAATACTTTTTAAATGGCTAACATCTACATAAAGCTGTAGGCTGATACCAGGCTGATGGCCAACTTTGTCAGCCAATGCCTAAAGCCAGCTCAACCACAGTAGCCAATAGCTTAAAGGGGCTGTCAAGAAGCCCTTTTCTTTATGTGTGTATATATGTGTGTGTGCGCTAATGGGTGTTTTATGGTGTGTGTTGTGTAATGACATGAGCTCTCCAGAGACGGGTTAAGGCTGCATCTATGTGAGACCTAAAAAGCATAATAGCGTGCCATATCTGCTAGGGGAGCGCAGGTGTGAAGAGCAACATTCCCCCTCTCTTATCGTCCTGCCCCTTGAAAAGTCCCTGTTGGACTTTGGCCCTTAGGGCAGGTTCACCCCTAGACTTTTTGCTTTAAATGGTGACCTGTCAATGGTGATTTTAGGGATTCTGCGCACTTTCACTGTGTCCCAGTGGAAAGTGCGTGCGCACTCTGAGTGCATGTGCTGAGCTAGGCCTGCCCGCCCATAGGAATGCATGGGGAATGTATGTGTCCCTGGTAGTTCCTGATGCGTGGGGTGTACAGGCTTGAGTCTGGTATGTGTGAACTCGTGTGAGTGAATGCTGCGCAACGGTGTATGCAGCATGTATGTGTCTAGTAGGGAAGCGCCATTTCTAGACATGGCTGTACGTGTGCTGTGAGGGTGCTGGCGTGTGATTGGCTGGAGCTGGCTGGCATGCCAGGCTCCAGGAAGTCTGGATGGGTCTGCCCGGTGGTGAGTGGGAGATTAGCATGAGTGATGTGTGGGAGGAGTGTACCTGTGTCCTGGATGGGCTGGGTTTTCCCCACACAATGCTGGCTCCGCCCCCCTGTGGTGTGTCTAATGACCCAAGCCCTGCCAGTGAATAGAGAGGGTGGTTGAGGTAAACAGAGTACTCAAGAACCAGCTGCAACTGGTTCCGCCCCCACTCTACACCCTTGAACAAAGGAATGCACTGTATAAAAATGGGGCTGTGTCCCCACAGATGTTGTTCTCTTCCAGGATCCTGAGGGGGCTGTTGCTGCTGCTGGGCCAGAGGACCGCCACTTGGGGTGTCTCCCTGCCTGGAGACCCAGTGTGCTGGCTCTGGGCCCAGCCTTGCCCCCCCTTGCCTGCCTGAAGGACTTCTAACTGGACTTGTGCTCTGTCCTTGCCCCTGGGAGCGCTTGATCCTGTTTGTAGCGCTAGGAGCGCGCTTTATGCCCTCTAGCGCTTGGAAGCGCTTTGTTTTCTGATTATAGCGCCTGGAGCGCTGTGATTGCCCCTCTAGCGCTTGGCCTGCCAGATCGAGTGCCCACCTCGATTGGAGTATTTATTTAAGAAAGCCGGTGCCCACCCGGCATTGCCCCGGTGATGTGCCGCTGTTTTTAAATTTACCTCGAGGGAGCCATCGGTTAATTAAGCCCCCGCCTAGAAGTGCCAGAGAGGGGCCGCCGCGCTGCCCGCGACGACCCGGAAGTGCTCCTGCCGGCCGGCCAATCCGAGCGCGGCCCGGCAGAAGTCCCGCCCCCACAGCCACGACCCGGAAGTCAGGCAGGCCGGGGGCAGGACAAAGAAGCAACCGGAAGCGGACGGGAGGCCACCCCGCGCTCCGGTGAGGGCGGAAGCCGGCGTCTTTTCTTGTCTCCCCTCCCAGGCTCCCTAAGCGAGGGAGAGCCCAGGAGAGGGAGGGAGAAGTGTGGAGGGAGCCCCCGAGGAGCGGGAGCTCCCGTGCAGAGCCTCCCGAAGCAGAGGAGCTACAGCCGCCAGAGACCGGTGAGTGCCCGCCCCTCCCCTTCGGAGCGCGTCCCTTGTGCTAAGAGGCCCGAGTGGGCCTCAAGTGATTCCCGAGTCCCCAGGAGGGGGACTCCAACGAAGCCTGAGAGAGGCTCCAACGAGCGGGAGCTTTTCCGTGAGCCCGAGAGGCTCTGGGGCATTTCCTTGTGTCCTGAGTCCCCCGTGAGGGACTCCCAGACCCCGCAGTTGATACAGAGCCAGGAGAGGCTCCAGGTGCCCCAATTGTGCTTCGAGTCCCCAGGAGGGGGACTCCAACGGCGGCCATTGTGGCTTAAGAGTCCAGAGAGGCTCTATGGGGGCAGTTTGATTTACTTGTAGCCCAGAGAGGCTCGAGGCGCCAGATTGTTTTGCGAGCCAGAGAGGCTCAGGGGGCATTTATTTCACGAGCCCAGAGAGGCTCAGGAGACAGTCAATTGGGCAGAGCCTAGAGAGGCTCCCACATTGGCCCCATCAATTGCCACACAGCTGCCCAGCACTTCGTGGGCAGCTGCCACGTTTAGGACCCTGGACATTGGACACAGGGCGTCCTAGCCCCAACAAGGCCAGAGGGCCTAGGGACAGTCACAGGTGGTGACTTACGTGAGTTTGGCGCAATTGTACTTTCTTTACACCTCTGAATGTATTGTGATGCATCATGTGTTTTCCTCTTTACACCTCTGAATGAATGTTATGCATTGCATCATGTGTTTTCCTCTTACACCCCTACAGGTATTGTGATACATAGGTGGTTGTTTTCTCCCTAGTACAGGTGGTGCTAGTGAGATCCTGGTTACCAGTAATTACTGGTTGTGTGCTATTTTGTGCTATATTCTATGTACTAAGTGCTATTTCTGAAAGTGCTACTTCTGATTCCTGACAGTGGTCCAGGTGGCCCTGTCTTGTACATATCCCTTGTAAATTCTGCCCGTGCCTCTGGCACATTGTAAAGTGTGTGTTTTATCTAATGTGTTTTGGTGTAATACAAAGGCTATTTTTATATAACCTTGTGTGGAGTTTCCTTTGTGGTGGGCCTTTGGTTGTTGTTGCTGGGGTGCGTGCGCAAATACTTAGCCTACATCGCCTCCAAGTTTAGCCTTGCTGCTCGCGCCACGTTACCTAGAAGGTGAGTAGGGGTTATCTTGGCGTGTAACTCCCTTGCCCTGACTTGGGTGTGGTGGTCTCTGACTGACTTTGGCGAAAGCCCTGGCCAGCCAGGGATCCCATTTCCAACATTGGCGGCAAGCGGTGGGATAAGGATTTGTGTTTGCCTTGTACCTTAGTAGCAGCTGGCTGCACCACAAAACTCTGCATTTTAGATGACCACATTTTAGGGGATTGTTTTTGAAATTCCATTGTTTCTTCTCCTGAAGAGTGTCATTTGATTGTGTTCAGTACATTTGTCCCCCGCCCTGCTTCCAGAGTTTGGTACCTGTGTCGCTTTTGGTCAGGTTGAGAAGTCAGGGGTGGTAGAAACTGCCTTACCGATCCGAGGGGAGGGTGTGTGTGGATGAATGGTGTGTTTTCCTGGACGCATGAGTATGAGTTCTCTTTGATAAGGAGATTGTTGAAGTTTTGGAATTGTGTCCTCTTACTTCAGATTGTTCAGTCCCCTGTGTTGCACGTGTCTGTGAGCATCTTGCCAAGATGGAGTCTGCTTTTAATGTCTGGGGTCTGTTTTTGCATGAACTGAGAGAGTTTTGCGAAGAGAGAGACATTGCAGTGAATGAGTCAGACACCCAGTCCCAACTTAGGGGTAACCTGATCCAATGGCAGAAGGATGACTGGGAGCGTGAGCACAGTGAGGAGAGGGCCCGGGTCTCACACCATGAGGGTGGTGGGTCAGAGGGGAGCCCTGAAGAGTCTGAGGAGGAGGGAGAAGATGATAGCACAGGGACGCCAGCAGATAGTGAGGACCCCATAGATAGGGAGTCCCTTGCTGGGTCCAGTTTAGGAGGCAGCGCCTCATCCCTTTCCCTGTCCCCAGAGGAGCTGGAAGATAGGAGGAGAGAAAGGGAGCACCAGCTGGCTTTAGAAAAGCTCAGGTTGGAGCATGCCCAGGCTATGGCACAGCTGGGCATTAGAAGGCAACAGCTGGAGGTTAAGAAGCAACAGCTGGAGACCGAGAGGGTCTTAGCACAGGACAGGATAGAGGAGGCTGAGAGGGCCGCCACCAGAGGCAAAGTAGCTCTGGAGGGTAGACTATCCCCTGCGCGCAGTGTTGAGTGTCTGGATCCCCCAGGGAGGGTTGGGTCCAGTGGTGGCAGCTATTTAAATCACAGTGTAGAAATTCCCAGTTCCCAGAGTATGGTTCCTGTTTCCCCAGAGGAGGAGAATAGGTTGAGGTTTAGGAACCTTAGGAAACCGTCTCATCAGTCTTGGGAAGACTTTGAGGATGACTGTTGTAGAGCCCTGTGTGATTGGGTACGGGAGCCCACGAAATGTGATTGGGACCTATTGCTCGATATGTTTCTCAGAGAGCAGTTGCTCAGTTGTTGTTCACCAGGGTTGCGCCAACACCTGTTAGGGTGTGGATTGTCTGAACCATGTGAGCTGGCAGAGGAAGCAGACCGCTGGGAAGGGACCAGAGGTTCTGTAGAGTCATTGGTGAGTGACTCCAAAAGTAGTGGGTCAGGGATCTTCCAGCCCAGCGTGGTGGAAGAGGCTCAGTGTAGCCCAGCTAGGTCCCTGGTTAGTGAGAAGGATGTAGGGGCTGACTGCCTGGCTCAGTGGAGCAGGAGTCAGTGGGTGGCTGAGAGCCCCCAGAGGCCCGAAGCCCTGTCTCAGAACCTGGGTGGTTTCTTGAGGGAACACCAGGTTGGGGACCTAGGCTGTCCTGTTAGTCCACTTGAGGAGGATCTCCTAGTGATTAGAGGACCTGGAGTGTCTGTAACCAGAGCTCCTGTGGTTCTAGAGTCTGGCAGTACCGCTCCGGTAGGGAGGGTACAGGAGTCCAGAGTGAGGAGTGATTGGGGGAGTTCCCCAGTGGAAGGACCAGTGGGTCAGGGACTACCCAGTTGGGCTAGGTTCCCGTGTAGTGACCATGGTAACAACACTTCTGGTCTGGGGGATCTTCACGCACTGTCAGGTGGACAGAGGGCGGGAGATCTGCGCCAGACAGACAGTCACACAACAGATGTGACATTTGTTAGCCTCAGGGGGATGGAGTGTAAGTCCCCAGAAGTCCGGGAGTGCCAGGCAATTGTTCCACCGAAGGTTTTAGGCCAGAGGTTGGAAGGCCAGGTTCAGGATCAGCCTGACCTGAAGGGTAGGACGACTGTAACCAGTGTCCTGACCGGTTCTCCTTCCAGAGGAACTTCTCCAGGTGGGAGAGGGCAGACCTCTGGAAGGGGGTGCAGAGGGTGGGAGAGCCCACCTCTGACCCCGGTGCAACCTGAGTGGATAAGTCCTGGGTTGGAATGGCGTTCTAGGGGTACCCCTCGCAGAGGGAGGAGGAACCCTAGAAGAAGAGGTAAGGGGAGGAGAGCCTTCCCTGAGACTCCTGGTCCGCCTGAGGTTGTAGGCCTTAGGCTGGAGAACCAGTGGCAGTCTAGTCCTGTCTTGCAGACAGGAAGAGTGGAGAATGGCTCCTATGTGCCAGGCGTTACTACCCCCCGCTCTGCGAATTGGCATGGACCAGTGGCACCTGGGTGGCCCAGGGCCTGGTCCTGGCCGCGGACAACTTGGGAGTACCAGTGCGGTAGCCCAGTTGGTCCAGACAGTGTGTTTAGAAGGAATCCCCTGGGTTCACCATGGCGTAGACCAGGAGGGTGTCCCTGCAGTTGTGGGCCCGCGTCTGTGTTCTATCGCCCCAAGCAGGGAAGTCCATCACGGTGGTGATTGGTCTCCCCTGCGTTTTGGCTGGAAGGGGGTTATGTTGGACTTTGGCCCTTAGGGCAGGTTCACCCCTAGACTTTTTGCTTTAAATGGTGACCTGTCAATGGTGATTTTAGGGATTCTGCGCACTTTCACTGTGTCCCAGTGGAAAGTGCGTGCGCACTCTGAGTGCATGTGCTGAGCTAGGCCTGCCCGCCCATAGGAATGCATGGGGAATGTATGTGTCCCTGGTAGTTCCTGATGCGTGGGGTGTACAGGCTTGAGTCTGGTATGTGTGAACTCGTGTGAGTGAATGCTGCGCAACGGTGTATGCAGCATGTATGTGTCTAGTAGGGAAGCGCCATTTCTAGACATGGCTGTACGTGTGCTGTGAGGGTGCTGGCGTGTGATTGGCTGGAGCTGGCTGGCATGCCAGGCTCCAGGAAGTCTGGATGGGTCTGCCCGGTGGTGAGTGGGAGATTAGCATGAGTGATGTGTGGGAGGAGTGTACCTGTGTCCTGGATGGGCTGGGTTTTCCCCACACAATGCTGGCTCCGCCCCCCTGTGGTGTGTCTAATGACCCAAGCCCTGCCAGTGAATAGAGAGGGTGGTTGAGGTAAACAGAGTACTCAAGAACCAGCTGCAACTGGTTCCGCCCCCACTCTACACCCTTGAACAAAGGAATGCACTGTATAAAAATGGGGCTGTGTCCCCACAGATGTTGTTCTCTTCCAGGATCCTGAGGGGGCTGTTGCTGCTGCTGGGCCAGAGGACCGCCACTTGGGGTGTCTCCCTGCCTGGAGACCCAGTGTGCTGGCTCTGGGCCCAGCCTTGCCCCCCCTTGCCTGCCTGAAGGACTTCTAACTGGACTTGTGCTATGGCCTTGCCCCTGGGAGCGCTTGATCCTGTTTGTAGCGCTAGGAGCGCGCTTTATGCCCTCTAGCGCTTGGAAGCGCTTTGTTTTCTGATTATAGCGCCTGGAGCGCTGTGATTGCCCCTCTAGCGCTTGGCCTGCCAGATCGAGTGCCCACCTCGATTGGAGTATTTATTTAAGAAAGCCGGTGCCCACCCGGCATTGCCCCGGTGATGTGCCGCTGTTTTTAAATTTACCTCGAGGGAGCCATCGGTTAATTAAGCCCCCGCCTAGAAGTGCCGGAGACGGGCCGCCGCGCTGCCCGCGACGACCCGGAAGTGCTCCTGCCGGCCGGCCAATCCGAGCGCGGCCCGGCAGAAGTCCCGCCCCCACAGCCGCGACCCGGAAGTCAGGCAGGCCGGGGGCAGGACAAAGAAGCAACCGGAAGCGGACGGGAGGCCACCCCGCGCTCCGGTGAGGGCGGAAGCCGGCGTCTTTTCTTGTCTCCCCTCCCAGGCTCCCTAAGCGAGGGAGAGCCCAGGAGAGGGAGGGAGAAGTGTGGAGGGAGCCCCCGAGGAGCGGGAGCTCCCGTGCAGAGCCTCCCGAAGCAGAGGAGCTACAGCCGCCAGAGACCGGTGAGTGCCCGCCCCTCCCCTTCGGAGCGCGTCCCTTGTGCTAAGAGGCCCGAGTGGGCCTCAAGTGATTCCCGAGTCCCCAGGAGGGGGACTCCAACGAAGCCTGAGAGAGGCTCCAACGAGCGGGAGCTTTTCCGTGAGCCCGAGAGGCTCTGGGGCATTTCCTTGTGTCCTGAGTCCCCCGTGAGGGACTCCCAGACCCCGCAGTTGATACAGAGCCAGGAGAGGCTCCAGGTGCCCCAATTGTGCTTCGAGTCCCCAGGAGGGGGACTCCAACGGCGGCCATTGTGGCTTAAGAGTCCAGAGAGGCTCTATGGGGGCAGTTTGATTTACTTGTAGCCCAGAGAGGCTCGAGGCGCCAGATTGTTTTGCGAGCCAGAGAGGCTCAGGGGGCATTTATTTCACGAGCCCAGAGAGGCTCAGGAGACAGTCAATTGGGCAGAGCCTAGAGAGGCTCCCACATTGGCCCCATCAATTGCCACACAGCTGCCCAGCACTTCGTGGGCAGCTGCCACGTTTAGGACCCTGGACATTGGACACAGGGCGTCCTAGCCCCAACAAGGCCAGAGGGCCTAGGGACAGTCACAGGTGGTGACTTACGTGAGTTTGGCGCAATTGTACTTTCTTTACACCTCTGAATGTATTGTGATGCATCATGTGTTTTCCTCTTTACACCTCTGAATGAATGTTATGCATTGCATCATGTGTTTTCCTCTTACACCCCTACAGGTATTGTGATACATAGGTGGTTGTTTTCTCCCTAGTACAGGTGGTGCTAGTGAGATCCTGGTTACCAGTAATTACTGGTTGTGTGCTATTTTGTGCTATATTCTATGTACTAAGTGCTATTTCTGAAAGTGCTACTTCTGATTCCTGACAGTGGTCCAGGTGGCCCTGTCTTGTACATATCCCTTGTAAATTCTGCCCGTGCCTCTGGCACATTGTAAAGTGTGTGTTTTATCTAATGTGTTTTGGTGTAATACAAAGGCTATTTTTATATAACCTTGTGTGGAGTTTCCTTTGTGGTGGGCCTTTGGTTGTTGTTGCTGGGGTGCGTGCGCAAATACTTAGCCTACATCGCCTCCAAGTTTAGCCTTGCTGCTCGCGCCACGTTACCTAGAAGGTGAGTAGGGGTTATCTTGGCGTGTAACTCCCTTGCCCTGACTTGGGTGTGGTGGTCTCTGACTGACTTTGGCGAAAGCCCTGGCCAGCCAGGGATCCCATTTCCAACAGTCCCTATTTGCAGTCACCTGATTAGTGCAGAATCAATCGATGCTGGCACATTTTCTCTACATGCCTCCTCCTAAGCACGCTCTATATGTAGTCCTCTTCAGGGCATTGATTCAGCTACATGGTGCATATATCTTCAATGTACCTAGATGTGGAGTTAGAAATAGTAAATCCACACTTCCATGCATGCACTTACCTTTCGATATTTTGCCCCTCGATATTCTGTCCTCGGTCTGCTTGTACAACGATATTTTGGCGCCAATTTCCAATAGTGCAATCCTCTGGTGCACAAGAATGAAGAGTGCTCCCTCCCTCAATGATTCTGTGGACAGCCACCCCTGAGGCACAGACAGCCGTTACTGCCCGTGTCACCTTGGGGGTGCATTGATTGCTGTCGTTGGCACTGCGCTTCTCATCATTATCGACAGGCGCCCATTTGATAACGTATACAGAGAAAAAAGTAACGTAGATGTTGACATTTGTTGACATTTATTGAATCATCTGAGACATTCGCTGCAGATTGCATCGCCATTTCCGATGTGCGTGCAGTGTTGCGCTCGTGACCATTACAGGGACATCGATGCAAGAATACATGTAGCCACGAAGTTGCCATTAAAACCACTCCCAATAAACGCAGATGCAAAAATTATCTTTGCAAAAATGACTATACATGATTGTAAGAGTCCTTAAGCAGCTTTTGAAGATGTACGTGTTTCTCATTCAGTATTTTGCATACTAATGTCAAATGTTTCACTTTTCCAGACTCTTAGCAATTGCAAGCAATAACTTCGAACAAACGTAGATTGAAACAACGAATGGCAAGCAGGTACAATACTCTGACAGCTCGTTATTGAGTAACAATGCAAATCGTGTGATTTTGGCCAGCGTTTTGCTTTACTTACAAGAGTAAAATCTTATGTATAAAAGATGATTTCATTTCCATTAAACAAGGCACTTAAAATAATTTATTTATATGATTCATAGTTCCCCAGGGAGGCAAATAGTAAATGTTGCTTCCATAAATCCGCAATTAACAAAATATGATCACTTTTTTTTAACCCTTGCAGTACAATTCAAAACTACAAACTTATTGTTTTCATCTGTACCATGGAGACTCTTTACTTAATTTACAGCAACAGCGAAAAAGGTGCTATGTAAGTGTGTAATCAATGATAACGAGGAAAGCCCCTTAATCCCATATAAAGTAAAATTAGCTGTGAAGCAGTCCCATCTCTTACAATAATTGCACATCTTCTGTACACTCGAAAGAGAGCTTAGCTCAGAGTGTGACGGTCTGAACCAAATGACTCAGAAATAGGGTAAAGTCCTTCTAAATTCTGAAAATGACACAGACCGAGAAAGAACTTGTTTTTCTCAGGAGGACGTCCTGCACTCTAGTAATTTTCGCAAGCTTTTCCTGAAGTTGTCATCTAAGAAAGCATAGAGGAAAGGGTTGAGACAGCTGTTGGCATAGCTCAAGCTGGTGATAAAGAAGGAGATACCGATGACCACGGGCGTCTGTGGAATGTCCGTGGTGAGTGCCACCACCGTGCTGAGGTGGAAGGGCGTCCAGCAGAAGAGGCACACCGCCAGAATGACCAGCACCATGAACGTCACTTTCTTCTTTGCCTTGTCCAATGCTTTGGCGTTGCTGTGCAGACGGATGTGCCTCAGTTTGTAGAGCATGGTCGTGTAGAGGATGCAAATGGTGGACACAGGGATGGCAAATCCCATCACCAGCGTGTAAATGCGACTCATTTGCCACCACAGCTCCTCTGGGTTTGGAAACACAAAGACACACCGCAGACTCCCGTGTTCATCGTGAATCTTGGCAAAAATGGTGAAAGGCAATATGATGATGGTGACAAAAGTCCAAACACCCAGGCTCACAATTCTGGCAGCCCTGTAGGTGCGGTAGGAGACCTTTTTGGATTTGACTGTAGCCACAACCACCAGGTAGCGGTCGATGCTCATGACAGTCAGGAAATATATGCTGGAGAAGGTGTTGTACTGGTCAATGGAGATGATGAGTTTGCACATGAACTCTCCGAAGGGCCACTGCAGCAGCAGGTAGTCAGCAATGTTGATGGGGAGCACGAGCGTGAAGAGCTCGTCCGCAATGGCCAGGTTGAGGATAAACATGTTGGTGACAGTTTTCATCTTGGGGGCTTTGAGGATCACGTAGATGACGGCAGTGTTGCCTGTGAGCCCCACGGCACAGATCACCGAGTAGATGACAGGCACCGCCAGGTAGAAGTGAGGGATCTGCTGCGGGCTGGAGACATTGGTGCCACAGGGGGTGTATTCGTCAATGCACGACGAGTTGTGTCCACTGTGGAAAGAAGAGCTGTCCATCTGAAAAGGTTAAAAAAGACACAATTATTATCCATTTATGCTTCAGGTTATTATCACAATGTTTCCCAAAAAATGATGGCACCTGAATTGAATTTGAGTCCTACTCCCATACAAAGGTTAATGCTATTAGTATTGGTTCCAACGTTTTTTTTTTTAAAATAATGCACTATAAATTGTCTACGTCGTAAAATGAAAAAGCACGCACTTAAAGGGCACTGTTCATCAGTGCGGTTCAAGTAGTTGTTCTGTCAACGGCGCGCTGTGTGCCCTTCTAGGACACGTTCTTTTCTAATCATGCACCTTTGCATCTGTGAGTATCCATCCCTGTGAGGAGTTATTTCCCTCTCACCTTATACGAGAACTTGCGGTGCAGGGATCTCCGCTGGGACTATTCCTCCAGTCAAACGTTCCCGGCGGCTGCATTGGGCACTCGGAAGAAATGAGCGGCGAGTCGGCAGGGAGCTCTGAACTGAAATGGTGAAAATGCTGGCCAGCTCCCTGCCTCCTTCCGTGCATGACTGAGCGCGGATGCACTGCCCCTTCCCTCCTCCTCCAGCACCGTGGAGCCGCGCACTTCTACCCGCCCCGCCCTCGTAGCTGGGTCTCATTCCGCGATGCACCCCTCCCGTCTGATAACGGGAGGACGCGTTCCTTCACGCGCTGCACGGAGAGAGGGTCTCGAACATTATAATCCGGAACGTTATATTTCATGAGGTAGGAAACGTCGCACTTTAGAAGCTGGATACATGACTAAGAAACTACATAACAAAGTTCACGCGATGTCATGTCGGTGAATCGCATGTCACAGTTGGGGATGTTAGAGGATGTAGCGTAGCGACCGGAGTTGCCGACTGTGGCTCTGGGGAACCAGTTCGAGTTTCCGTGTTGGCTTAACGTCCTGTGATTGTGGGCGCATCACTTATTCTGCCCATGCCTACCAACAATTAATGTATCATTGTATAACGTTGCTGGTGCTCATGTAAAGCGCTCCAATCAATACCTTTAGGCCGAGTTCGGGCTACATTAAACTGCAAAAAAAAATGTATACGAGTCACTAAACAGAAATAAACGCAACGTTTTTTGATGGTATAATTGTCTGCCACAGCTCAGCCATGTCTTTGCTGTCCTGCGTGTGTACCCAGGGCTTTAAGTGGAATGAAAACACTGGGGGGTCTCTCAAACAGGTGTGGCCAATCTATAAATCTGTGCCCAACATAGAGTGCCCCATGACTGGTATTCTGCAGCTTCTGTCATTACATCTAGACCTACAATAGAACAAGTAACCTTACACCTACAACAAGCCAGGACTATTGGCTTTGTCAATGGCTGTTAGTTGCATAAGGTAAATAAGCAATAACCATGGCTTAGTCGTATATAACATTCAAAATACTTGAGTCTGGAAATGATGAGACTGTGAAAGATCTATATCGATTCTCTATAAAGCTACATCAAAAGCAGTGAAGCGAGGTACTGATGCAGAGTTAAGATGTATTCCCTCCTTCCCCCAGGGTGAGGGCATACATGAAGAGCCCTATAGCGAATGGGCTCAGCACTTTCTTTTGATAACTGCTGGTGCAGAGCAAATGCAGGACCCGGCCCACTTAAAGCCCTCTGTGTACCTATCCTTTCCTTTCAGTGTCCACTGGGTTCTGCTCGCGAGACTTCACAATAACACGCTCGCGTTTTCCAGTTTTAATTCAAATGTATTTAAAAAAAATCCTTTCTTCAAGTTCCTGCGGCGCGTGATTCCGCCTCTCTGCTCAGCAATGTGACCGACAAAGGCCATTTGCAGTAAACGTGTTAATGACTGAGAGATCCATCGGATATTCAAGGCAGTGAATGTATTCTTGAATCGTGCTGACTTGTTGGATGTGACCGCTTTGCGGCGCTAGATGAACTGAAGTAGCATGTTCCTAACACCTCTTAACTAGCATTCGCCTTAGTGCCAAGAGATGATTTCTAATTTGTAAAGAGAATCAACAACGTGTGCACACAGCTTGTGTGCACATCCCAGCTGTGGGCACTCCCTTTGGTTCGTCTTATAAGACAGACTCCTTTATGTTTGTTGACCAATTCATTCTTTTATTTCTTTAGAATTTCAATGAATATCAATTCAGTTCATTACATTCATTTCTAATTGCATGTAATTCAAGTCTTTTCAACAACTATGCGCTGTTGACAACGAAGCTCCAATGGCTCTGTACAAGGATAGCACGAAGAAAACGAGGAGTCTGGGGGAGCCGGAGCGCGCAGCGGTGACCCAGAGCTCCTTGAGAAAGGGCGATCCCAGCCCGAAATGCATTGGAGCTTCGTTGTCAACAGCGCATAGTTGTTGAAAAGACTTGAATTACATGCAATTAGAAATGAATGTAATGAACTGAATTGATATTCATTGAAATTCTAAAGAAATAAAAGAATGAATTGGTCAACAAACATAAAGGAGTCTGTCTTATAAGACGAACCAAAGGGAGTGCCCACAGCTGGGATGTGCACACAAGCTGTGTGCACACGTTGTTGATTTTACATATTGGCGCAAACGGACGGTTACGCTACCAGCAGGAGCACCCGTACAGAAAAGAATCCAAATCACACCCTTTACAAACAGGTTCTAAGAAACCTACCCGCTGTGCACCGCACTTATTGTTTTTTTGTTAATTTGTAAAGAGCCCTGTCTTCAGGAGATAGCCAACCATAGTAGGCAATTCGACGAGGTGGGACAGGGCTGCTCCCAAGGAGGTTGTAGGGCTCTTGTCGTGAAGCTTATGAGCTTATCTGAAGGGGAAGAAGAATGACGAGGGAGACCCACCAGCAGGCTGCTGTAGTTCAAGGGATTTTTATCAATTTTATTACTGTGTAGAAAGAATATGAAAGGCATAGTTTGCATATGTTTAAAACCAGATTATAATCTCCATTTGCAAAGGTAGTGATGAACAGTTCATTGCTGGTCGTAGTGTCAGGAGGAAAGTGCATTAGATACGGCCAGGAGATACGTGTAGTAAAGGAAGGAAAGTATAAAACCTCCATCTTTAATGAGTTTGGCATGAGGAATCCTACCATAACACAATGAACAGTGGCTGCGAGGCAAACCATTATGCAATTATTGGAGAAGGAATTAGAAATTAGGGGAAGAAAACAGATGTGTTGTTCATTAGCATAGAAATGGAAAGAGAATCCAAAAGACAACATTATGTCATCAAGAGTTGTAATATTTATAGAAAGAACATTCGATCCAGGACTGAGCCTTGGTAGACACCAACTGGTACTCATGGGGGAGTATAGATCAGAATCGTATTGGAATGTGAACCTATAGTTACAGGAATATGAAAAGAACCATGCTAGTACTGAGCTGGATATATCAAAAGAGTTGAGCAAGGATAAAAGAGCTGGGAGGGCTTGAGTAGCAAATGTGCCATGTATATCAAGGAATATAAGGAGACATGATAGATGATTATGATGAGCTGATGTGATGACTTTATTTAATTATGAGAGAGCCAGTTCCGCAGAGTGGAGGTAATGAAGCAAGTATGGTGGGGCCTAAGCAAGCCATTGAAGGAGAAATAAGGTGTAGGGTGGCTAAAGGTTAAATTTTGCAGTTCTATAGAGAAGAAAGAAAGGTGAGATGCTCATCAGTAATCAGCTGTAAATGTTGGTCTGTGATAGGGTGTTACAGAGGAGATATATTACCCTGTAGAGTTGAAGAATTTGTGAAGATGAGAGGGCATGATTGAAAAAAGAAATAAGGCAAAGGAAAACCTTGGAGATGAGGCAAGTGGTCCATGGTTCTGAAACCAAATGAATCAGATGTGGGCAAAGAGGGTTTGCAGACCTTATTGGTTAATGAGATAACCTCTTTCGGTGAAGTGCTGAAAAAGTGTAAGGGCAAAGCAGTGAGTCTAAGTGATAGATGGGATTAGGGAGGGTTGCATGGAACCATGAGGAGTGCAGCCAGGGAGTCTTGGATGATGGTGATTTTAGGTGAAAAGTATGATAAAAGACACACACATTCACAAGTTCAACTACCTGTGCGTGAGCATACCCAATACATATGAAATACTTTCCACCCTCTGTTAACCACTTGGATGCTAAGGTACCTGATATTCTCCAATGTAATTTCCATTGAAATCAATGGAAACTCCATGACGAGCTGAGCTCGTCATGAGCGTCGAAGGGGTTAAACAATAGTCTATGTCCTCTATGTACCGTACATCAATGCATCTCTGTTGCATTCCTAACTCCCTCATATACAATAAATGCATCAGAGATGAAAGAGATGCTAACCGTTTTACCTCATGAAGGCTATGGCCCTCATCATGCCAGAACTCATGTCACCACTCATCGCCAGAAACATCTAATGATGAAATACCCACCACTACACAATAAATGGAGAATATGAAATTCAGTTGCTCGTTGGAAACTGTATCATTACAATAACTTACAGTAGCAATTGCGATGCTATGGTTCCTTTGTGGTGCCTCATCATCATTGGAGAACACGATTTTACCTATGCAAGATGGTGAGACATGTTGACAAATTACTTCCAGGTCAATTATAGAAAAACATATAAAATAAGTTCAGACCATTTCCCTATTGCCAGGAAACTGTATGCCTTCTTTGTCTCCTTCACTGCCATAGTAGTTCTCTTCAGCTTCCATATGTGTGCAAATATGTTGCGTTAGATTCTCGCTTCAGGTACATTGCTTACTTCTCTAGTGCCATTTCAGTCTCCTTTTCATCATCTCCCACTCAATGCAGGCCTAAAGCTCAACTGACTGCCTCATCTCCTCTGGATCTGCTACTGGAAAACTTATGCTGTGGGTAAAGCCTCTCCCGTTGCCAACAATAGTAAATACACATGAATACATTTGTCAATTTCTATGGTTTATTATGCTTAATCAACATAGATATTAGTAAGCACTTTGAGCTGCAGTAATTGATGGATTTTCTGCAGCATGAATTTGGAGTATTCACCTACACCGCTTTAGTTTCTGCATTTCTCCTTCCCCTTATCTCTTATTTCTTTTTTCCTGTGGCATCTTACATGGAACTTGTTCCTTTATAAACTGCTTGCATTGAAGCTCAAGGGATCTAAGGGGTCAGAAATAATACCCACAATAGAAAAGCCTGACAGAACCCAGAAACATTTTTCAGATGTCTCTTCATTTTTGTGTGGATATTTTGATCCTACAGTTTGCATGGTTTAATGTGTTTATGGAAGAAAGTGGATTACTCAAAAATACTTCTTTTTATCAGATGACATATTGCTCACACGTACTTTTTTTTTTTTTTTTTTGGGACCTCCCCCGGTCCTGCGGGCCTCGGACCCTCTCCCCCGGTGCAACACTTGGCCTCTTTGTGCCGGAGGCTCCGTCGTCCCCCTCTCCTCGTGGTCGCTGGTCGCTCCACACTTACTGATCTGCCAACTTCACTCCCTAGATTCATGTCTATCATTTCTCGCTTCTCGATCATTTCTGGCTACAAAGTCAATTGGAATAAGAGTGAAGCTCTACCATTGTCCAGGGGTACGATGAAAGCAACTTTTTTGGGCTATAATTTTCAATGAAAAGTGGACTGCCTGAAGTATTTAGGTATTTACATCAACACAGGTTTAGAATGTATGATTCAAGATAACTTAGATCCACTTATTGCCAAAACGAAGTCAGAGTATGAAAAATGGTCCCATCTTAACTTGTCTTTTTGGGGTAGGGTACAGGCAGTGAAAATGATTATAGTGCCTCATTTCACTTATATTTCAGGTATGTTGCCTTTGACAGTTGAAATATCAATATTGCGAGACATTGTCAAAGGTATTAAAACCTTTATTTGGGGATCCTGTGACCTAGGCCCTGATGTATCAAGCATTTTTTTTGTCGCAAACAGTGCCAATCGCTAAAATTCCCTGTTTGGGAAAAAAAATAGAATTTCAAGATGTATGTAATTTTTCCCATCGCAAATTTAGAATTCGCATTTTTTGCGAGTTCTTATTTGCGATTGTTCCTATTATGCGAATTATTTTTGCGATTCTCTATTTTGCATGTTTCATATTTTGCGATTCTCGCAAATATGAAATCGCAAGTGTAAAATTCGCAATTAGATGTATGAAGAAATCACAATTAGCGAAATCCTGAAAATCGCATATTAACCCCTTCGATGCTGGTGACGGAACCGTTCCGTCATCAGTTACGGCTGAGCTGTGCTGATGACGGAACGGTTCCGTCACGACCCCGCCCTGTTCTGGAATGTCCAGCACAGGGCGCGGCTAACGCGCCGCACGGAAGCGGTTAAGAAATCGCTATTAACACTAACTTCAAGCAGGTGGTAATCAATTTGAAAGTAT
Organism: Lissotriton helveticus; assembly: GCF_964261635.1. Taxonomy (NCBI): domain Eukaryota; kingdom Metazoa; phylum Chordata; class Amphibia; order Caudata; family Salamandridae; genus Lissotriton; species Lissotriton helveticus. Next base: position 668,634,801 of record NC_136063.1, read on the forward strand.
AAAAAACAGTCCAAACTGACTTTTTGAAAAGAGCAATGGCTGCACTTTACCTGATAGCTAGGAGGCTCCGCATTCAAGCTCTTGCACAGAGGAGACAGAGGCAGGAGAGGATTTTCAGACTGAGGATGACCTTGATTCAGCAGACTGAAGAAGACATTTTTGAGAAATATAGACTGCATCCCCACACCATTTTGGACCTTATTGTGGAATTGAAGCCTTTTTTGGAGCATGAAACACACAGAACCCATTCAATACCTACTCATGTGCAGGTTCTGTGTTCCCTGCATCTTCTGGCTTCTGGATCTTTTCAAAGGGTGATTGCAGATGTTGGTGGAGTGTCTCAGAGTGCTTTTTCACGATTTTTTTGAGTTTTCCTGGATGCAATGATGAGTAGGCTGCACCATCATATTTACCTCTCCAGCATACCACAAGATATCCAAATTACAAAATTGGATTTTTATCAAATTGCACATTTCCCGCATGTGATTGGATGCATAGATGGGACACATATTGCCATTACTCCTCCTGCTGCAACTGAATACGTTTATAGAAATAGGAAAAGTTACCACTCTTTAAACATTCAAATGGTGTGTAATGCCAAGTACATAATCACTGAGATCGTGGCAAAGTACCCTGGAAGCACTCATGACTCTTACATGTTCAGACACAGTGGATTGCAAGGACGTTTGAGTGCTGGGCAATTTGGAGAAGGATTTTTTCTTGGTAAGTGCATATTTCATTTGCATTTTCCATATTTTCAAAGAAAACCAGAGGCATGTCTGAAAGTAAACTATTTTTTACATTTCTATGTAGGTGACAGTGCATATGCTGTACGTGATTTCATTTTGACCCCTTACTTAAATCCTACAAATCTTCATGAAAGGAGATACAATAAGGCTCACCGTTCTACACGTGGAGTGATAGAAAGGACTTTTGGAATTTTAAAAAGCAGATTTAGGAGAATTCATAAAAGTGGAGGTTCTTTGCAGTATAAACCATCCTTGTGCTGCAAAATCATCACAAGTTGTGCAATGTTACATAACATGGCCATGAGAAAAGGAACACAAAGCGATGTAAGTGACCCAGAATCTTCAGACAATGATGATTTACCTCCCCCTAGAAGTGGTGCTGCAGGGATAGTAGCTGCAGCAGAACGACACAGACGTGCAGAAATCACAAACAATTACTTTTAGGTAAGAATGAAAAGCATGACAACTGTTTTTTAGTTTAGAAAGTTTTACTTCATGTAACCAAAAATTGAATTAACATTGCAATTAGCTATTTGTAACCTGTTAATACACAGGACATTCATATATAACTGTGAGAAAAATGAATGATAAATTATTTTTAGAAAACATTTTTTAGGTGTAAGAATCTACTTCTTGCGCTGCCTCATGCTTGTGCGCTGCCCTGCCCCACTGCTCCTCACAGATGCTTGTTGGGTGGCATTTCGCCCGCTCCTGAGGTCACTGGTGTCTGATGTTGGAGTAGGGTTGCTGCTGCTCCTACTTGCAGAGTCCTCTGTTTCCATAGGCTCATAAAAGCCACAAGCTCCTGTGTTACTGGTCTTTAGCAATTCTACTGTATTTAAAACCTTATCAAGGCCTTTGGCCTCATTCCTGGTGCATTCGCTCACCATGCGCTGCATAGAAATACTGCGCCTACTGAACTGTGCAGTAACAGAACACAGTCTATTGATTGCAGTGCAGTATGTAAGCATTCTACTATTCTGTCTGCGTGCAGCTCTCACTCTGTTTTCCTCGGACTTCTCCATTGCAACACACAGTCTATCCATAGAGTCTGCCATTCGCCTCATCCCATCCCCCATGCTGGCATTGCTTTTATTTAATTTGCAGAGCTGTCTTTTGATGGATCTTAAAGCTTTATGCTGTTTCTCCTGCACTTTCAGCAAGTTTTGCTCCAACCCTTTGAAAACATTAGAAATGTCTGTAACTTCACCCCTGTTAGGCCTGGCAGTATTTAAAGTGTAAGCTCTTCTTCTTGAAGCAGCATTTCTATTGTCAACATGTTCATATTCATGCAATGTCTCATGGGCACTTTCTCTTGACCCCTCAGGTTCATCATCACTATTTTGAAAAGGTTGTAAAGGAGCAACAGCTCTTCTTTTGGATCTCACAATTGGAATTGATTCCTCATCCTCATTATAATTTTCTTCACCTGGTGCTAAATCATGTGCATGTGAAGAGTGGGTATCAAAATCATCACTTGCATGTTCAACATTTTCTGTGAATGTAAAAATAGACATATTAGATTGTCGTCTGCCTGTCTGTTTTTTTTCCAATAAAAGCTTCAAACCACCAAGGTACTCCATTAGTGTGTTTTTTTGCTAAATTTCATATTTAAAAAAATGTAATAAGCAAACTAATGTCAAATGAAAGTAAAAATGCTTAAATAAGAGAGGATAAAGTCAGACATTTAAATGACAAAAATCCTCAATGCAAATAAATTGCTGCAGGTAAAACTTTCCTAGCAAAAACAACATACATGACCCAGAAAAATTCGAACACGCATGCATCCTTCTTACCTTCTTCTGCATGTCTTGGCTCCGAACTGTCAATGTCTGTGACTCCACAGACACTCTCATGCAAAATTGTTGCTTCCACTAGCTCTTCATGTGGAGTTGGCTGGTCTACATGTGAGGTTCCTCCACCAGTTTTACTTGCTTCTTTAATTCGCTCTGCAAGCTTCTCTTTGGACCTCAGACGCATATCATAACATCGCTTCATCAGTTCATCGATGGATCTTGGTATGACTCCCACAGCATTTACTTTTCTTGAATTTCCAACCATATCTTTCTCTTTCTCACTTCTGGAACATTCTTGGCTTGCTTACCAAACAGCAATTCATGGTTGCAAGCCATTTCTTCTATCAGTGTCTCCAACTCCCTCTCTGAAAATTTCTGCTTCCTCTTCCTTTTTTCACCTGAGGCACCTTCTTCCGAATTTTCTAGCTCCATACTGCAGTGAAACAGGTCTTCTCTCCAGCCTAACAAGCTTCCAACTGCCACTAGGTGTGGCTCACGCAAGCAGGTGCAGCTAATCAAGAGCAGTTCCTGACTATGACTCAATCAGTTTTTTCCAGCATTAGCAGATTCACGCTTTTTTGCGATTTCTTAATTTGCGAAATTCGCAAAATAAGAAATCGCAGGAAAATCGCAGATCATTCTGCGAAATTTAAGGAATTGCAGAATTCTCGCAAAAATCTACATACACCGCATTTTGCGATTTCTTAATAGCGACTCGCAAAAAATCACTAATAAGGAATCGCAAAAGCAAATGTTGATACATCTACCCCCTAGACTTAAAATCTCAAAATTGATTGCTTACAGGCGATATAGGGGTCTTAGTGTACCGTGTATTGCACATTACTATACAGCCCTCCATTTATCTCACTTGGTATATCATTGGCCCAGAGAGGATGATCCCCCACTATGGATTCTTATTTAAAGACAAACTGCACAGGCAACTTCAGGTTTGCACATGTTTTACATTCATAAATCACCTACTTTACAAACTTCCAACCCTATTAGTCAATCTATGCTTAAGATTTGGATACATGCCCACAAACGCCTTAAGAGTGACCCAAGACTGCATGGAAAGGCCCCATACGACATAACACTGATATTAGAATAGGTAAACAGACTATATCCTGGGATATATGGGAGAGAGCAGGCATTCTAATGTTGGATCACTTACTCTCTTTAGAAGGTGAGCTTAAAACCTTTGAAATGCTTCAGATAGAATGTCAGCTCTTTGCCTCCCAAGAGGGGTAATACTTACAAATAAAACAATCCCTATTTCGTAGACTAGGACCATTTCCTTGGATAGTAGAGGATTCCCTAGTGTTACAATACTTTGCAATTTGGGGGAAGTTCAAAGTTGCAGTCTCTGGATTTTATAATCTCATAGTGTATAAATCACATTCATACCCATTACTAGCACAACTTCATGTCAAATGGCAAGGGTTAATTACTGTAGCTCATTCTGATGAGGAATGGGAGGGTGTTATTATGAACATGGATAAGGGAATCATGGAGGCCAGAATGAAATGTACTCTTTTCAACTGGTAGTGGTCACCACAAAAACTCAAGTCAGCAGGTTTACTACACCAATCTACCTGTTGGAGGTGCCCACAGGAGGACTGCGAAATACTACACATTTTATTCCGATGCCCACTTTTGAAGGAATATTGCTCTTCCATAAATGCCTCTCTACACAGAGCTATACAAGTGTCCATTCCTTTAACGAAAACATTAGTCCTATTACATAATGTCTCTGATCTCTCAAATCTCACAAACCCTACAAGACGATTGATAACTATTCCACTCACTGTAGAAAACATTTGTATATTAAGACATTGGAGAACACCACAATGCCCTAAACATGATGAATGGCTTATTGAAATGTTAAAATAGCATCATGTGAAAAACTCATTTATAGATTGCAGGACAATGTTGGAACTTTCATCCAAATTTGGAACCCCTTTCTAGATAAAAAATGTTCTATTCTGGTAATATTTCAGATTTTTCTTCTAATTACAAACTACAATAAGGGAATCACTTATTTTTTTAATTTCCTTATTAATTCATTACCATCATTATTTATATTCATGCTGTTGTTGTTATCATTAACCCCTTCCATGCTCATGACGAGCTGAGCTCGTCATGAGTTGCGCCGCTCGCATGCTCATGACGAGCTAAGCTCATCATGTAACGCGGTATTTCAAAAAAAGTCGCACAGCGCAAAAATTACCGCCGCACGCATGCGGTTAAGACTGTTGATGCCTTAGCCAGTAACACTGTTATTTGAATTAGGACTTACTGTTCACCTATTGAAAATTGTTGAGTTAGTGGGAATATCTTCACTTGAAATATTATATTTGTATGATATTATCGCAGCTATCTTCGAACTATCTATAATACATGGTTTACTGCATATTGTATACTATCTTTATCATCTTTTCCCTGTGCTCCTTTCTTATTTCTTCCTCTCAAGGTTTTATGAGTACCTCAACTATTGTATCTTTTGATATCTGTATCATATTTTTTATATTTAGAAATCTGAGAAAATAATATCCCATAGTAATTTATTGTGTGGCCATAATTTGATTTGTTTATAGTCTTTTTTTATTTATTGTTTATAAACTGACATGTGCTTCTCAATAAAAATATAGCACAAAAAAAGAAAGTGGATTAATATTTGGGGTAGGGGACTGTTCGCTTCAAGGAATAATAAGGCTTTTTGTCACAGTGAACCCTCACTAAAGTCACTAAATTAACTTGAGGTCAATCTCATGGCAGTTGTGGCACACAACATATAGGCTTAACTTAGGGTAACATTGAAAATTATGTATGCAGTATCAAAACAGTAATACATTCAAAATGCCAATCAATACAAATCATAGAATTAGAAAAATATAGTAGATTATTTTGAAACAGAATGACAAAAAACAACAAAAATCCAATATGGAAAACTAGACATAAGAGTTCTTAAAGGTTTTGAAGAAAAATAGACCACAAATGCAAAGTGCCAATCCTGGTCAATAGGTAGTGTTAGACTGAAACCTGGGAACGATTGAAGGCTGATTGTGAAAGAGTGCAGTTCAGATGGTCCCAGTGTATTAGCCTTGGTGAAAGTTGGGAAATCAACATTTAACAAATTGTTTCTAAGCCCCAGTTCAGAAAGGGACTTTGTCACTTTTTTGGAAGACACATCATTTGCTCTGGAGGAAAAGTTTGCCAAGTTTTGTAATCTTTCTTCTAATGCCCAAACTGCCACAGGAGTACACTTCTAAAGGCCCCCAGGACCTCAGAGGAAAGGCCTTAGAGACTCTCATGGTGTCAGGCAGAGACCAAAATCAAAGTGTTGCCCTGGTCCAATTGTCACGGGCCAGCTGGATACTTCAGGGAAAATACCTCAGTCAGCTTGCAGTTCCCTAGCAGCCACAAAGGAGGTCACCCAACTGACCCTTGGAGTCCACTTCTTTTTTCTTGGTCCAAGATGAAGCAGGTCGTATGCATCAGGGTCCCTCACGGTTTACAGATAGCAGGTACAGTCCTCTTTTGATCTTCTGCGGGTCCAGAAAGTATTCTGAGAATGGTGCCTTGGAGTGTTACATTTATGGTTGACACTAGCTAGAAGGTGGGGGATAATACAGGGCACTGCCTAACCAATGGGGTAAAAGTTCCCTGCCTTACCTACTTTTTCAGTTGTTCCTGTTTGCCTTTGTGCAAACAGAAAGGAAAATGAAATGTGTCAGAGCTATTCCAAGATGAACAAAGATTTCAGACACACTAAACTTGGGCTATGAGAGCTGAGGGTGTGCATGGGAGTGTACTATGGAAATTATACACTAAAATCCAGTTTGAAGCAGGCCCTCATACTACAATAAAAAACGAGAGAGAAGTCTGGTAAGACCAAGCAGATTTCTTCTGCAAAAAGACAGGGAAAACACAAGAGTTGTGATCTGGCCCAGGTTAATACCTTTCAAGGGTGCAACTGTTTTACATGTATCACAGACAGGCTTTTCAGGAAGGATTTAGCACTGCTGTTTCCATAAGAGGGGCAGAAGAGCCCACCCTGAACGTCCAGCTGAGCTCAGAGGAGTCATCCCTGCCATTCAGGTCTACCTGTCAATCAAAGTGGTCTATTGTGTAGATCCACATCATTAAAGTTTAAGTAAATGCTGGGCAGATGATGGAGATCTAATGAAAAGTAGCCTCCATGAGTCTCAGTCAAAGTAAATGTAACATTCTAAAAGTTACATTTCCTTAATACTTATTAACATCCAACTTCACAATTGAATAGAATTTCAATTACTATTAGACATAGTGATTTAATTATTTTTATATCTGGTCCCAAACCTAGGATAGCAATAGTAATATTGTATTGTGCACTGTGTCTTACTCTGTAAGACAGCTTGACATGCAACAGTACAAATACGATTTGATGCATTGTCACTGTAGGGGCATGGTGACATTAATGTTCTACATGTTCTACTTTTAAATACAATGTACCCGACATTGCGGGCTACAAGGCCCACATAGGCGTGACCTATTAATATTTAAAAGAGATTTCTTTGACTGCCTCTCAAAAATGTTTTTGACAGGCTGAATTGCTGGTTTTCCACTGCAGCAGCAAGGGTACAAGGGTAGGCCTGTAGCCATGTTTTTATAGCCACACTATGGATGGCTCCATACGGCCTGCAGTTCAGATGTGGCATTTAACTTCTGTGCCCTGGGTACATTTTCTACCGGATACACAAAGGGGTCATAGGCATAGTAAATATGTCAAATAGGAATACACCAATTTGTCCACTTGTTAAGGGGGAGCACACACACTTTACTCCTGGCGAGCAGGGGTAAAGTGCACAGAGTTCTAAAGACAGTAAAAATTGAGTCTAGAGAGTGGTGAAAAATTCAGGGTGACCATGCAGAAAAGGCAAATTTGAACACACTAATATGTTCAGGCAGTCAAGTCACATAAACACCGGCAATAGGTGGACCAATTTGTTCCCCATTTCGGAGCTTTCAAACATGCATATCATACTTTGACATCTGTCAGTTGTCAAAACTTTGGTTCTGATTTAGTGCTTGGCTGACGGGCACTCTGTCACAAATGTGTCAGCTATCCCATCATCTTTATTACAAGTACATTATATTCTAATGCATTTGTAAGAAGACAGTTGGGATATCTGTCATGTTTGTGATAAAGTATCCATTCCTTACTAGGTATTATGTGAGCAACATTAAAACAATCCACTTACTGGTAATGAAAAACTGCAAATTATTTTGACCCAGGTGCAGGATGAAGCCATGTTTTTATGTCTATCCGTGAAGGTGCGTTAGCACCATTAAGAAACCCAATTGATTTTAGAAATCCTTCCAAGGGGGTGACAGGACTGGAAAAGGCATCGCGTTTTCTTTTCTTGCCATTGGTTTATGGCATGTTTGGATTCCCGGTTGGCTGGATTAGATAATGCATCATGTGAACATGTATCTCACAAATGTAATCTATGCATATTGCATTATTCTAATTGAAAAAGTGCTTAGCAATTTCTTGATTCTAGCCTTGGGAGACCTAAATGTATTAACAGTTGCTTATGTTGAAGCAGCATCATTTAGCACATTAACACAGCCTTGACTTTGATAGATCGCTGTTTATATTCCTACCTTGAGTTTAATAAATAAAACAAACCACTAGGTTAGAAGTCTCTCCAGATATTCCCTGAGGGAAAAGACGTATTTTGCCTAAAATAACCCTCACCCACCAAAAGGCCCCTTAATGGCATGCTTCATCATTGGGTTCTTCCCACCCGCTGCGGTACGGGGAGTGCTACAACCGACGTAGACATGGGAGCGCTTTTTGAGAGGTGGAGACTATATTGTAAAAAGTAATAGGGAGTGAAAAGGGTCAGTGAGATGTGGAGAGAAAAAAATAGTAAAATACATGGCCACTAGGAACCTAAACTTTTTTACAAACAAACACATGTGACACTTATAATATGTATTTAACTTTGTAAACAATGACTGCAGATTCTAAGCAGAAGGGGATTTTCATGTTTGTCATGGTTTAGTAATCTAGGACAGGGAAACACTTCACAACACAATTACCTGATGGACAGGTACGAGAGGGTTTCCTTGCTGCAGACAGGACGTCATGCATTCCCCGGGATGGTGTTGTACGCTGCACTAGTGTCATCCTGTCTGCAGCTGTGATGACATATACATGTCCATTTTTCTGTACACCAGATGGCAGCCACGAGCTAACATGTACTTGTCATTCTCAATTACCATTAACAGGATATTCATGGCCAATATGAAGCATGTTTACCTCATGGACTTTACCTGTAAGCCCCTGCTCACATGCAGCAAGTGCCAACTGTTGACACAGCACTGACAACAATGATATGACCCATCACCAGACAAACTTGTATGAGAAGGTTACTGATATTTCAAGGAAGTAGGTAAATGATCAGGACTCACCTTCACCATTAAGACTAACATGTTTCATGAGTATGATGTCTGTTGACAAGTCAAAAGGATTGTACATCACCAGGCTGACCAGTATAACATTTGAACAACAGTTCAAACATATCATTGCAGATATCATGTGTGAGATGTGCAATAGTCAGATAGAGAATGTGGCTCATTTGTGCTTCCCTACCCATGAAGTCACAAAGCTCATTTTGGAATGAGAGGTCACACATTAGTTATGTCCATCCTTTGAGTGTCCTCTGTTTGCATACTCCATTTCCAACATCATGGTAGTACTAAGCTGACAACAGATGGTGTCTTGTACAGCAGACATCCTAACCTCAAGTGTCAAGCACTCACATATATGTGAATACAGTAGAAGAGGAGGCAAGCAGAATGCAACATTTGACTAGGATCCCACATTGTGGGTAAGTTGAGAAGCTTTGAAGGTTGCCGCCTGCACTGGATTTGCGTTGTTATGTTCAGCCAAACGATTTAAAGAATTCACTTCCTGAAGACTCACCTCAGCAGCCCATACACCCATCTCAAAAAACCTCAACTGGCATCAGTGTGAGGCTCATCCACACCAATTTCAATATGATTTTACCATTGATATTTTACAAGAGTGTTTTCGTATCATTAAATTGCAATCCAGTAGTCTGTAGGACACTTCATATAACACAATGAAGTATTTTATGTCCATTCTGCACTCACTTGGCATACATTTTGTGTCATCCTTTCAGTAGCCACCATGGCCTGATCTGGTATGTGGTTAAATGCCATATATGAGCATAGTATGATGCAGGGCAACAGTGTTGTACAACACATACAACATACAGTAGAGATTAAAGGTACATTTCATTAGCATTCAGGTACATTATTCTTCTGTTTACTTATCCAGGCTCTGCACCTACCCAGTGTGTGGTCCCTGACCAGAGGTCACAGCCAACCTTGTAGCAGAAGTCAATGTGGGTGTTGGAATCTGGGAGGACATCATTGGACCTACAATGATAAGTGTGCTTGAAAATTTACATTCCTACTGCCACTTGATGCACTCAATTTCAGGCACAAGCGATTGTGGGCACTAACGTTTATGAAGTGTGTAGCACTATATATCTTGAGTGATCCCACGTTTAACTCATAATGCCCCACTGCCTGGAGGCAACGTCTATCAAATTGACACAACAACAAATTCTGAAGTAATGTCCACCATCGTGTTTTGTTAGTGGCTAAAAAAAATGGCATCCAATGATAACATATATGACCAGCTGGGTACACTGGACAATTCCATGTATAGAAAAAACATTGTAAGAGGGTTCATCGCATCTTGTGAGGGTAGTGGGGTGGTGACCTCACTGTTATTGGCTACACCGATATCGTCAGCCCCCAATACAGCAACTAGAGACTCTGATTGTGTCATCAGAATCCTGTCCCCGCCTGCGACGTCATCCCTGGCTTCCCCCTCCTGACATGACTGAGGGAGCCGTGTCTGCGGATTAAACTGCTGTAACTGCTGCAGATTTGGGACTGATTGTGCTACTGGTTGCAGTGCTGGATCTATGCCAGGATCCTCTACTAGAGTAATGGCCGGTATTGGTGGAGCGAGCAACTCGAGCAACACAGGTAACACAGGTAGTACAGGTAGTACAGATGACCCCGGTAACCCAGAAGCCGCGGCTACTGAGGCTGGTTCAATATCCTTCAGTTTTTTTTCTTTTCATTACGATTCAACATTCAACGGGTTCTAAATGAGGGAGGGCGCATCTCCTTAGGGATGTTCTGCCCTGTGGGCGGTTGCAGCTTTGCCCGCCCTGATCCAGCTTCTGATGCTGCTCCCTCCATCCCGGTGTTTGCCACAGAGTCCATGCTTAAGGTGCTATCTGTGTTGCCAGACACAGAGACACCATCAGCCATGCCTTTCTTTTTTGACTTGCCCCCAGTGTTGTTTTTAGGAGCCATAGATTGGGCAAATACTATGAGCAGAGAGATCCTCTGCCTCACCTTGACTGGACCCCTGCAGCACCGAACCTCTCCGCCTCCTTGCGCCGGCCTGTCGGGTCTATCGGGTCTGTCGGGTCTGTTGGAACTGCTGCCGTTTCCGCTCCGCTTCCCAGGTCTCGCCGGCTTTGTATGGCCCCGCCACCAGGCTCCGCGAACTCCGCGAGCTCTGCTGGGGCTGCTGTGAGCCAGCCCGACTCTAAGCGAAGCTGTAGCCAGGAGCCACTGCAGACCCGTGCGGGGCAGCCTGCTGTGAAGACCGCTGAGAAGCATTACAGTTCCATCGAGTTCAGGGAGGTAAACACCAGGTGCTTTGGCCGCCGCTATACCGCTACGCCGCTTTTACTTTCCCGCTGCTTTACAGCTGTTTATAGCTGGATGTCTGTATCGATGCGATGGCTGTATGTCTCCGCCGCACTCTGCTGATATAATGCACCGTGTATCTGGCAGGCCATGTAGCCTCAAAGTTTCGTAGCCCTTCTTTCCTTTAGTATTCCAAAGATACTGGCATGAGAAAAAGAGAGCCTGGATGTCGAGGTTACATCAAATAACAATCACTTCATATCTGCACTGTGTCCAGTGCTGCCGCTCAGCCGCTTGTCACGGCCGCCATCTTATCACGGCCGCCAGTAGTTCCACCAACTAATAGCGAGGGCGATCAAGGAGGCTCAACAACAGCTGAAATATTCAAAGAGAGCACCATCTCTACCACGGCCCCAGAGGTACATAGGGGCCTACTCGCCAATTCTAAAGCTAACACAATCTACCCCGGGGTCACTCATGGTGAGAGGGAAAAGGAAAAGACCCCCAGCGAGTGCTTCTTCTCTGTCACAGAGGAGGCCAACTGGTCAGAGGAGGATGACGAGCCACATAGCTCAGATATTGATGGTAGTAATCCGGAAACAGAGAGCGATAGTGAGGCAGGGTTACCATCATCTATTATCAAAAATGTGCCCCCTCAAAGGGACCACACAGCACTAACTTGGGATCACTCTCCTACAACATCTCTTCAAGGGAACTCTAACCCGGCCATGGGTAATGCAAGGCACAACGAGACTACGCAGTTGTCAATGATGGCGATGATGGAATCAATTCACCAAGGGATAACTGCACACAGAGAAGAAACCCGGTCAGACAGCCTTAAATCCCAAGCTGCGATAAGAAAGATGAAAGCAGTGGTTAGAAAGCTTTCAAAAGCCTGGGTAAGTGTTGGGGACAGGGTCTCAAATCTAGAGGAGAGGGTAATCGCCACCGAAGCTGAGGCGGCTGCAGCCACAAATAAAGTGGAAACGCTGGGAGCTCAAGCAATTGACGTCCAGTGGAAGCTGGAGGACCTAGAGAACAGGCAAAGAAGGAACAATCTTAGGGTCCTGGGTATTCCGGAAGGGGCTGAGGGTCAGGATGTCAAAATGTTCATTGTTAGAACATTTGAGAAAGTCTTTCCAGACATCGCCGGTTGGAACTGGACCACTGAAATCCAGAGAGCACATAGGACACCCTTCAGACTGAGAAAAAACGCCAGAGAAGGTGATAAGCCTAGAGCAATTTTAATCTACATAGGCAATTTTCTTCTTCGTCAGTCCATTTCAGAGAAAGCCCGGCCAGACTCCAAAAGAACCTTTGAAGGAGGGTCCTTCTTTGTTAGGCCGGATTTCTGCCACTCCACCGTGGAACGACGATGGAGATTAAGACAATTAATCAAACCTTTCCAGGACAAAAGAGTGCAGGTTTATCTCATCAATCCTGCTCAGTTAAAGATAATTCACCTAGGCAAGACCATATATTTTTCCTCGGAAATCAAGGCTCAGGAGTTTCTAGACTCTCTATAATATGTTACATTACTCATATAAGCCAACAAAGGCTAAGGTCCTAATTTCTGTTACTGGCTGAAGTCTAAGGGTTAGCTTAGTTTAAGTTCAAGTTTGAATCACACAGAGGAAAGCGTGTCACGTTATGGAGATTTGTGGGTACACATAAGGTCGAGGTTGAAGTTGGATTTATTGATCGCACTGTGTCCGTTGCCGGGCCGCACCCATCACACGCACAGACCCAGTCTGCGCGCCTCACCTGGGAGTGAGTTGGGGTCAGGGGGGTGGGGAGGGAGGGGACTCTTGAGGGAGGGGGGGGGAGGGGGAAAAAGAAGCAAAAAGAAAGTTCATGCAATAAACATGTTTATTGATATATCTGAGATGTTGAAAGTGGTTATACTTGTCGTTGCTAGATTCAGGATAAAATGTGACTGGTTAGTATGTTGGCTTGTTTCTCTTCAGGGGTATGTCAAGGATTAAGATAATCAGCCTCAATATAGGAGGGCTGAACGATTGGAAAAAGAGGGAAAAGTTTGAGGAGTATGTTAAACTAATCAGGGCCGACATTGTGTATATACAAGAGACTCACCTACCATGGAAAAAGAAACATTGGTTGAACATAAGGGGGTATGAAATCTTGTCTTGTTCCTCACAGACCTCAACTGTAAGGGGGGTAGCCATTATAGGCCGGGTAGGATTGGGGGGGGCTAAAAAATCAAAAGCTGATCCGTTGGGTAGATGGGCAATATGTGAATTGAAACTAGGCATCACTCTATGCTCAGTGTATGGTTCTAATTTGGACGACCCAGGGGTGATGGATTACATCGAGCGGGAGCTCATTAACTGGCCATCACCTATGGTATTTTGCGGTGATCTCAACATTTCAGCTGATTTTACAGGTAATACCCCATATAGTGGCCGCAAGCCCCGGGTATTTAGGGCGGTGTCCTCTATAATCCATTCTTATGGCCTGAAGGATGTCTGGGGTAACCAAAAGAAAGATGAACCTGGGTTTACATACTTTTCACATCCATTTAATAAATATACAAAATTGGATTATTTTTTAGTATCAGCCACACAACTTAGTAATGTCGAAATTTCAATGCTCCCAAAGCTAATATCGGATCACAATCCCCTTGTCTTGAATATGTCTGTTAGCAAACCAAGGGAAAAAATGAGACCATGGACCTTCGATAGAAAACTTCTAGTGGACAGCAACTATATAGCGCATATAAAGGGGTGGTCCCAATCTTTCTTTGACGCTAATAGATATAGCGCATCCCGCGGCATGGTCTGGGATAGCTTTAAGGCTGGTTTAAGAGGGGAGACAATTAGCTTTTCTGCACGGCTTTGGAAAAAAATGAAGGAAGATAGGGAGTGTCTCTTGGCTAAATTGGCGAAGGCAGAGGAGCAACATAGGAGAGACGTATACCACGGGATCCAGGGGTCTCAGAGCCTAGAAAGGTAAAATACTATAAAAGCAGATATCCAGCGGCAATTGGCAAAGAAAGCTGCAGCAGAATATCAGACCCGTAGAGTTGGTATGTATGAAACAGGCGAGAATGCAGGCAGGGCTCTAGCGCTTCGGATAAGACAAGCCACCTCAAAAAATATCATCACTGAAATTAAAGAAGGTGAGCAGACCTATAAAAAGCCAACAGAAATTTTAGAGGTCTTCAGGCGATTTTATCAGGATCTCTATAAGGAGGAGGCAGACACAGCCTACCCGGGCACAAACTGGCAGGATACAGGTATCAATCTGACGTCCAATGAGAGGGAATCCTTAGAACAGGATATTACTATGGAGGAGCTTCTTCAGGCACTAAAAGATCTATCTGCAGGCAAGGCAGCAGGGCCTGATCTTATACCCCTGGAAGTCTATAAATGCCTGAGGGAAGAAACGGCCCCTCTCCTGCTAGACTTATTTAACGGGGTTATTAATACAGGTATTATACCAGAATCCTGGACTAAAACCAACATTGTGGTCTTTCACAAAAAGGGCAAACCCAAGGAAAGCCCGGGCTCTTATCGGCCTATATCGCTAATAAATAGCGATAACAAACTTTATGCTAAAATACTGGCTTCACGGATGGGGAGGATTATCGCGGGCCTCGTCTCTCCCTGGCAGCATGGTTTTATCCCCGGAAGGGGTACCACCGACCATATTAAAAGAGCCATAACTCTGTTTGATATAAATGCTGGGGAGGAGGGGGGGATCGCGATGATCCTCCTCGACGCAGAGAAGGCGTTCGACCGGGTTAGGTGGAGCTTTCTCTGGAAAGTGATGGTCGGCAAAGGATTCGGCCCCCGATTTCTGCAGGCAATCAAGGCCATGTATTACAATCCAATAGCTAGTATTCAGTTAATGGGTGAGGGCTCCAACCTGATCCATATCTTAAGAGGGACGAGACAAGGGTGTCCGTGCTCACCTATCCTATTTGCACTGTATATTGATCCCCTGATTTGCCACATTATGAGCAATATCAACATAAAACCAATTGTCACCAATGGACTTGAAACCAAAATCCTCGCATACGCGGATGACATAGCTATCACCACTGTTGATCCTGCTAGTGCTATGAGGGAAATAATTAACATCACTTCTGATTTTGGGAGTGCTTCTGGATATAGACTTAATGTGGCAAAAACACAGGTATTATGTTCAAGTAAAACAGTCAAACTGGATGATAGATATGTGGATTCAGTAGTCTATCTAGGAATCACAATCAATGCCCAGACACAGGAAATTATTAAAGATAATTTCTCACCATTACTGGCGAAAATGAAACAGGATCTAAAAAGAATCGATACTCTTCATTTATCAATTATAGGCAGGGTCAATGTCATTAAAATGACAATGTTCCCAAAAATCTTATATAAGTTTAGGTCCATCCCCTTTAAAATAGATGATATATTGATCAGGGAAATGGAGGCAATTTTTATGAACTTTGTTTGGCAATACGGTAAGGTGAGGAGATCAATCAAATTTATGTCTCTACCCCAGGAACAGGGTGGATTGGGTATACCTAATCTAAAATTATACCACTGGTCTTGTCTCCTCACAGATATGGCTATACTTTTCTTTCCTGCCGACATGATACACTGCCAGTGCGGTATTCCATCCATATACCAGTTAGCACTAGGGAGCGAAGCATATGGGGCATTGCTAAGGAACTATGATAAACGTTTCTTCAAGGCCTCAGGTTATAAAATACTGGAAGATATCCGGGCAGTATGGCTGGCAATACAGAAAAACCAGAACATTCCGAAGTTTAACAAACATACTCCACTCTGGAAATCAGGTCTATTCCCGTACTTAAGCAGAGATGGTTCCTGGAGACACTGGGAAAGACAGGGAATCACCACACTGGGCCAAGTGATGGTAAAGGATGCTCTGAGGCCCCTTGATCTTCTGAAGTCACGATATTCACTTCAAGGCTCCCAAGAGTTTAAATACATACAATTGACTAACACAATTAAATCCAAAAGACCCACCATAGATATATCAAAAGAATGTACACTCTTAGATTACATGAAGGGAGGCGGCCGTCGCATAAGGAAAATATATGCATTATTCTTGGGAACGCTGCCAGATGATATGCTTAAGACAGAGGCTACCTGGGTTGGGAAACTGAGTGACCCCGACATTGATTTAGACAGAGCCATTCTTATGGATAAAAGGTTCCTACGATCCTCAATCCTAAGAGCACAGCACTTTAAAACCCTATTTAACTTATATTACACACCGGCAAAATTGTTTGATTGGGGAAAGAGAGCGGATAACAACTGCCCTAGATGCGGTAAGGGCCCTGCTGATTTGCTTCATATGTTTTGTAGCTGTGAGAAACTAGGGCCAATTAAAAACGAAATCGAAAAGTTTTTAGAGGGGCTGCTAGCTGTCAGGATCGACCTATCCCCTACACTTTTAATAATTGGGTATGACGCCAAATTGGGTTTAAGCATAGAGTCTGAGGCACTTGTTTTTATAGCAACAGCTGTCTTTAGAATATTAATTGCTGCTGCATGGAAGGACATCGGGGCTCCAACCTTTCAGATGTGGATCTGTAGGCTGCTTGGGATCCATAACATCGAGTCGGAGTTGTACGCACTGAAGGGAGCGAAATCTAGGGGCATGGGACTAAGGATTTGGTCGCCCGTGGCATCATGGAGGCGGTCAAAAACCCTGGGCCCATAGCTTTTAACACCCATGTAGATATTCCCTCGTGTTCTTAACATATTTATTGTATTTTTTCCCATACTAACGGTTTTAACCTGTTTTATCATCCCTACTACAAGTTGAAACTCTATTATGCATATCTAACACCCTGTATGTATATTTATTCGGTATTTCTATGTTAATGTGTGTTTCCTTTTTTGTATTAGATATGCTATTGTCATGAACTTTCAATAAAAAAAATAAATAAAAACATGTGTAACATAAATAGTAATGCAGGGAGACATATTTTCAGCTTGACACAAAAAGAAGCTTGGGTATTGGAAAGGCTGCATGTGATAGGCAATAAAAGACTTTACATTAAAAAAAAAAAAAAAAAACATTGTAAGTTGGACTGTGGATGCATTCTCAATACTCCTGACAATTGTATCTCACTTATTTTTCATCATTGTCATTTTTGCTAACATTGGATTTCTTGATTTAATCTACAAAATTAATTACAATATAGGGGGGACTCCTCTTTTACTTTTTGTGGCACTCGGTTCTAGGATTGAGTTCACAGTTCTGTGACTGTTCGTGGAATACATGTAATGTTCCCAAATCACGGAGACGAAAAGGATCAAAAAGACTAGGGCAGGCAGACGCACCTTCTCATACCTTGCAGCTCTGCACTGGAACAAGCATCCACTGGACCTGCATTTTACTGAAAACAATATGGCTTTCAGAAAGAAACTCAAAACCCACTTATTCCCCAAGGACTGACGTCAGACACTTTAACAGCTCTTCCACCCTCACCATGAGACTCTGCTACCTTAGCGCCATGTTATCCCCGAGGGATGAATGTCGCACTTTATACATTAATAAATGAATAAAATAAATAAATGATGAGCCTAGATATAACATATTTTGTCTTTCGCTATTCACAAATGTCATTTGTTAAAGGTAAATGTTCTTTCAGAATTCCAATAGTTGTAAAGCCAGTTTTTCATCTCCAGTTACCTTTGAGATTTGGGCCCTATATGTCCCTCTGTTGTCTGCTAATAATGTATGCATTTTGACCATCACATGACCAGTTTCACTTACCAGTTAGTGAGGGTGGTATGCCTTGCTCTGGATGATGTTGTTTCCTCCCAAGAGATGCAGGCACCTCTTCTATTTTGCTTGTCTGTACTCTGGCTGAATGTGTCAATAGGTGAGAAGAGAGAAAATTCACCAGATGAAAAATATACATGTGGAACTTGTAAGACATTTCATTATATCTTCTGCATGCTAACAGTATTGTGAAGTACTGCCATGGCCAGTGCAGGTAGGAGCAGTGGGGCGTTAGGGATGTAATGGCATGGCAGAGTGGGAAATAGCCAATGGAATATGGGAATAAAATGTTTTAAAATAAGGATTCTCTCACCTTCTGCTTTGTGATTTTGGCAGGCAGAAGGTGAGTTACTTCTTGGCTAATTGTATTTCTTTTCCCTATTCTGTTGTCAGTTGATTTTCCTCTGCACCGCAACCCCCACCCCATTACGTTCTTGACTGACCCAGATGTGTCTGGATAAGTAGAAGGGGCACTTTGTCAATTGCTACATAACAGTGTTAGGGATATACGGCAGCAGTACTGGACCCCTGTTTTAAATAGTGGGAAAGGGATTTGCCATTTCTAATACAAAGGATTCTGGGACTTGTTGTGCAACATACTGAGGGAAGCACATGAGCCTCTGACTGACTATATGTTTATAAAAACTTTGGACAACTTCCTTACATACAAAGGCAATGCAACACAGACAATCTTTTCATTTACTTATTCTTGTCATCCCCTTTACCTGGTACCACGTTGCGAACATCACTCACAGGCAGCCCATGGAGCAAATGGGGGTGGATTGTGGTGAGGATATCCTCCTCTAGTGGGGTGAGATGGAAGCGGGGTCCAGAGTGTGAGGCAGGGAGAATCCTGTTCAACTCGATCCTGGAGTACTTCTCCTTCACCATCTTCTTTTCAATCTGCCACTTCTTCTTGATGTCCTGGACTGTGCGCCTCTCCTCCCAAAATGCTGTGACAGCAGTGGCTAATTGCTGCCATAGAGCTGCCTTCTGCGTGCCACTGATGCAGTAAGGTGGGAGACCTTACAGGCATTTGTGGTGCCTCACAATGAACTCCACAATCATGGTGGTTTCCTCAGTAGTAAAGTTCTTCTTCCTCCTCATTTGGTACATTTTCCCCTAGAGATGAACAGTTAATGACACCAGGAACTCTCTGTGGGCAAACATGTTTCTTGAATGTGTGCTGCTATTATATGGTCTGTGGTGCTGGTCTTCCAGTTATTGTTAATTGACTTCAACTGGAGCATGGTGGGAGAAGGTAGGCACTTGAAATGATCATCATGCCCAAATGCGGATATTCCGGCTCGGATTCAGAAATTCCGGCCCAAAATCGGAAATTCCTGCCTGGAAGCGGAAATCTCGGCACAAATGCTGAACTCCCGATATGGGTTTGGAGATTCCAGCCCGATTGCGGACGTAAAGTTAGTAGTTGTAAGTGCATTCTGTGAATACCAAAAGTAGTAAGTGCCTTCTGTGAATACCAAAAGTAGTACATTTAGGATTGTGTCTCAGATTAGTTCTGTGGATCGGCCCCCTTATTCCCTCTTTCCACTTAATATGACTATAAGTAGTATAAGGATGTGAGTAGCTATCTCTCTTTTTCCAGGTGTGTTGATTTCAATGCAAAAAACTGTCTCTAAATGAGTGACAATGATCCCTGTACTCCATTCTAGTTTCCGTGTAAAACTATTGCCGGGTGACAGTTTAAAGTCCTATGTATTAGTAAATAGAGACTTGGGTGTATACATTTATATCCATCAAATTTAAAGATCATAGTTTATCCATCCATATGTTTTATGATAATAATTTAAAATTGATGCCATTTTCTGCACAACTTATATAAATATAAATATATTGTACCAATATTTGTGTTTATAGAAAGGTTAAAAAATAATGGTGATATAAGTTCTCATATGTAGCTAGTTTAGAAATATTTTTTAGTGATAAACTAGTTTCGAGCAGCTACAACATTAAAGACCACTCTAAGAAGGCTGACATAGTCCGGGAATACCTCCAAAATGGCAGCCAAATATCTCCAAACCACCGTTCGTACAATGCAGTATAGTGGTCCACTTTCAGTTGACCTTTCGGCTTCCTGGTATAAAAAGAAATAGTTCTGGAGAGTTCTGTTGGTAATACCTTGGAGTTGAGGATAGAGATGTACGGCCAGTGGAGCCATGATACGGTGAGTCCAAATCAATAGTATGTAGTTAATATTGTTTTGTTAGCCTTAGTTTCTTCGCTAGCTTTATGTCTGCGTTACAGCATTTAGAAAAATGGTAAGTTTTGGTTTCTAAATAGTTCATTCTAAATAGTTCATTTGGAATTTGAGTCTTGTTTCCAGCAAATGAAAAAGTTTTACCCCTTAAGATGTGCTATGCGTAAATTTATGGGTGATCGGGTTTAAAAAAAAAATGTTACAATTCACCTTTGTATCTTTCGGTTTACTAACTAAAATAACCCGATTGTAGTTGATCCTTTGACAACATGGGATCTTAAAAAGCATTCATTTTGCTGCAGTCATATTAATATATTCTCAGACAAATCTCTACTTCTAGACTGTGCAGAGTCCAATGATTGTTCAACCTGGTCAACTAGAATCGAGCCATAAAGCAGTACATACTACCAAGGTGGCAGTTGGGCAATACCAATTGGATAGCTAGGTAAGAAGCCGCTTCAGCAGAAAATCAAGTATAATGAATGACTTGAGTTTCTTGTATGGTTAAACCCATATCTTTATTAATTTCAAGGAGGACCCATTTGAAGGAATACTGTGGGAGTTCCATCACAAGCAACACCATAATAAATATGTTGCCTTTGAGACTCCATAATAGGTGAGTCCTTGTTTTTTGAGAGGAACATATTTGAAATAAGAACAGTATTTCGTTTGGGTTAGGGCAAATATGTACATTTTTGCCTCTGCCTTGCAGATATTCTCTATACTCTACCTCGATTCGGATTAACTGTATATCATGAGAAATCAATCGACATTATTAAAGTGTGTGTTGTGTAAATTCTCTAGATTACCCCATAGGTGGGTGATTTAAAAAGACCTTTTAGATCCTGCTAAAGTATGTTAGTATCTGGGCAACAATGTAATAGCTCTCTATCTTTCTGTAGATTCCCATGATCAGTGCACCACAGGAGAAGAACGTAGTTTTCTTCCATCTGTGTTTTTTTCCATTTAAGCAAGAGACGACTTCTTTTGGGTCTCAAAATAATAATTTTATTTGGTAAGGTATTTTTCATTTCAGTTACTCTATTTGTAGGTTTTCGATGGGTAAACTAGTGGATTGATAATTAAAAGGATAATGTGATATATGCACCAAAAAAACATTCTGAAGAACTTTGTCTAAAGATGCTTTGTAAAAATTAACTTTTATGTACATGGGTTAGGAGGGATTCTGTATGTCTGCAATTGTAGGTGGATTTTTTTAATAGGCAAAATAAATGTGAAATTAAAATACAGTTAATGTTGCTCTTTTAAGGATTGTTTTGCAAATACAAAATGTCTGTATGCACTCATGGTTTTGCAATGAAATGTTTCTTATTGCCATTTGGATAAAATGAAATAATTTCTGTCCTGAAGAAGGCGAAGAAACTTTTTGCCGAAACGCATTGTCAACAATTTTTCTGTTTTTTAATTTGACATTTTTTAAATCTGTATTGTTTATTTGTTGTTCGAAATAATGAAGTGAATATAAAAAATGATACCAATTTGTTAAGAAAATCCCTGTTTTGAAATATACTGGTGACTATAAGAATTTGCACTTTATAAAACTGCACTTGTAAGATTTTGAGACTATTTGGTTTTTGTTTGTGTTTTTATAAGGGTTTTGAATAAATAATTGAAACTTGAATACATTATTCATCATTGAGTAATTATTGTTACACGTCGCAGCAACTTGTAATTTCATCTAAAAGGTTTTGTCATTTCTTTCATTAGTGACACTATTAGTAGGTTTTGGCCTGTGATACCACAAGTACTTATACCACATGATCCAAACCTTGGGGTGGGTTTTACCATCTACTTGCATATCCATTTTTGTTTATATTTGATCTTGTTGAAAAGGGAATTCTTTTTCTTTGTGTTTCACGAACACGTCCCTTTTCCTAGCATCAGGGCACCTCCCGTATATTGTTTTAGTATAAAGGGTCAGCCCTCAGGTAAGGTGTTGCCACGGTTGCCATTTAAATGGGTGTACTAGATTGGTACAGGTGAATGACTCATCATAGCATTTCTTTTGGCTTATAACTGGTTATGGTTGTGGTGCCAGAAGAGCCTGTTTTGATTTTTGGGTGGAGAGCACAGCGGTAGATGCTGTCTAATGATTTACTAGTGCTTTGACCTGTGCAGCCGTGAATGCCTCCACGCCTCATGTTCCATGTGTGCCCTTGATCCTTACTATAATTAATAATATTGAACTTAGGTAGCAGCGCAAGTTTAAAAATATCATTGTGCAGAGAGTAGTGAAATCAGTTTAAGGGACTTTGTCCCAATAAATGGTGTAGTCTTTCCATCCAATATAGATTCTAGTGTACACGTTCAGAAGTCAAAATACAATGTGTGAACCTTGTACTGAAAATCAATGAACACCAACAATATGTAGAGACAGATGTAAAATGAATAAGAAGAGGCACTGATCAAATGAAATGGAAGATGCATAAAGACAAAATATAGATATGCAATAAAATGAGATATTATTTTTCCCAAATTAAGTGCATATATAAGCTAAATAGTAATATGGTGTGGTGATGACTTGTTGGAAATAAAAGCCTTTTTTTCTGAAATCAGCGTAATTTAGAATTCTGATATGTGCGGGTAATGGCTGGAATTCTATTTTGAGCAGGTTTTTTTTTTAGGATATGTATCATTCTTAGCAAAAGGTTTGGGACCTAGTTGTTTTCTGTAATAATCAGATGGGCTTTGGTGCTCAAATAGGATATGTGATGCAGGTGACATTTTCCTCTCACTGAGAATGGAAGTGCCCTCTGACATATTCACTCTAAACAGCACAAAGTGGTAATAGGAGCGTGCATCAAAGCCAAATTGGATTAATCATATGCCTTTTATCCCAGGCTTCTATCAAGAAGTCCTTCCACAGGTTATCAAGAAAGCAGCCACCTGTTTAGTTCTCTCCTTTACAAAATTATCACAATCTCCCAAGGACTGAGAGAGCTGCATTTTTCTGGCCTGGAGAAGAGTCGTTTTAAAGAAGCCTTTTCTGACTTTTAGGTGTCCCTGTGGACGACCTCTTTCAACACAAGGTGCTGGGGCAATGGAATAATATCTTTACAGTGCTGTTTCTGAAGCTGCGATCAACACTCCCTGCTTATCTTGAGAAGTCTATCGTCTTGTTCTCCTCAAACCACAAATAATTATTGTTCATTCACCACCGCCCCTTATGGTTGCTTGTCTTTTTTCATTGTATTTGTGCTTCTGTTTAGTTTTTTTCTGTTTCCATATATGAGAATGCCAATATATAATTCAGTGTGTTGTGTAAAAGGTAGGAATATGCTAAAAATAATCAAAAAGGGGGCGAGAGAGGCACGTAGTGGACCTAGCCTCCCATACTCATTGAGTTTAATAAAAAAAGATCCACTAGGTTAGAAAGTCACTCCAGAAATTTCCTGAGGGAAAAGACTTAGTTTTCTGAAAATAACCCTCACCCACCAAAAGGACCCTTGGTAGCATGTTTCATCATTGGGTTTTTCCCTCCCCGCCGCAGGACGGGGTTGTGCTACGACCGTCGGAGACGTGGGAGCACTTTTGAGAGGTGGGGACTATATTATAAAAATGTATAGGGAGTGTAAAGGGTCAGTGAGATGTGGATAGAAAAAAATAGTAAAAATACCTGGCCACTAGGAACCTAAACTCTTTTGAATCTAGTGGCTGATATGATTGGAAAGAGGTTTATTGGAAGGTGCACAATGTAATGTATGTGGAGCCTCCTGGTCTACATGTTTTAAAGCCTGCCCCTATGGCTTTTTTATGAGGACCAAATAGAGTGTATCCCTTGTAATCACTCCTTACAACAGGTAAGTGTATTCACTCTATGCCGATATACTGATTATTTAAATTAATTCATACAGTACCCAATAGGTATGTTGCTTCAATGACCACCTAATATGGTATGGCGAGAGGTGCTGGGGCGCCTTGGTATAATGATTCCCTCAGAGAGATGAAACGCGGGGTGAGGAAGAAAGAGCGGGCATGGCGTAAAAAGTATGACGCCATCTCCAAACAAGAATATACCTCATCCTTAGCCCAGTACAAACTAGCCATACAATCAAGGAAGGCTGCCTTCTTTGAGGAAAGAATAACCACTGCTAGAAATCCACAAAAAGAAATCTTCCGGGTCCTGGCGGAGCTCAGAGTGAACAAGGAGCAAAGTCCCGAGTTCACCCAAGAGGACTGTCAGAGGTTCCAGGACTTCTTTGTAAAGAAGATATCTGACATCCTGGATGAAATCGCAGTAACTGCACACCTCGAATGTCCGCACATACCGGACTCCACTGGTCCACTAAACATCCTGCCTCTAGCTGAGTTATCCCTTATTTCAAAACAGGAATTGCTCAAAATCACAGGCCGAGTCAAATCAGGCTCCTTGGTAGACCCTTGCCCGCCTGACATATTCAAGATGGCAATGCCAGGAATAGAGGAAGAGGTCCTGCACCTATTGAACACCTCTCTCCGTTCAGGACAGATCCCTTCAGCTTTTAAAGAGGCTCGCTTGATCCCCTTACTGAAAAAACCTGGAGCGGATACAAAATGTCTGAAGAATTTTCGGCCTATCTCCCAGCTGCCTTTTTTGGCAAAGGTAATTGAGCAGCATGTGCTAGCTCTACTGTCAGGCCATTTAGAGAGCAACAACCTGCTGGAGACCAACCAGGCAGGGTTCCGTGCGAATCACAGCACGGAACTAGTTATGCTATCCATTTTGGATGAGCTTAGGATGCGAGCTGATGTAAAAACACCGAGCGCCTTGGTACTATTGGATCTCTCCGCGGCGTTTGACACCGTGTGCCATAAACAGCTTCTGTCGCGGCTGAGATCCTTCGGTGTCGTGGGCACAGCACATGCATGGCTCACATCATTTCTGCAAGGGAGGACACAACGAGTACAGCTGGGGGATTTACTTTCTACCCCTGCTCCGATCACCTGCGGGGTCCCCCAGGGATCTGCCTTGTCCCCACTACTTTTTAATATCTACTTGCAGCCACTAATTGCTCTCCTGAATAGGATGGACTGCCTAGTATACAACTATGCCGATGACACCCAGATAATCATCCGGCTGGATGATGGTCCAGGAGCATCCACCAGGCTACAAGACATATTGAAAGCCACTGTCAATTGGATGTCGGAGAACTCCTTAAAAGTTAACCCGGATAAGACGGAAGTACTACCCATTTCCATCTCGGGTAACCCTTGGAGTGATAAATTCTGGCCTAGAGAGCTGGGTGTCCCCCCAAAGCCGGCAGTTGCAGTTAAAAGCCTAGGCCTATATGTGGATAAGAAATTATCCATGGAAAAACAAGTTACCACCGTAGTAGGCACCAGTATAGGCTTGCTAAGACAACTTAGAAAGATCGCTGCCCTACTCTCCTTTTCCACCCTGAGGCACGTAGTCTCAGCCACTATTCTGGCTAGGCTGGACTACGGGAACTCCCTTTATCTGGGTTTGCCACAGCGGCTGCTGGACAAACTACAGGGAGTCATGAACGACGCAGCTAGGCTGATATTTAAAAAACCTAGAAATGCCCATGCCTCTCCCCTGATGCAGGAGTTACACTGGCTGCCAGTTCGCCAGCGAATCATTTTCAAAGGAATGTGCATTGCTCACAAGGCTTTGTATGGAAAAGCCCCAAAATACCTGAAATCCCGACTATCCCCCTACATACCGGGTAGGACTTTGCGTTCGTCGGATGCTACTCTTCTGTCCCAGCCCCGCTTCAAATTGACCACGGTGGGGGGCCGTGCCTTCTCCAACACGATCCCAGCTTTATGGAACAAATTGGATCCAGAGCTCAGGAAGGAGAGCAATCTACTTTCCTTCAGAAAGAAACTTAAAACCGTACTATTTAAACAAGCCTGGAGCAGGTCTTAGGTGCATAGCTGGTTTCCAAGTGAATTTAACATCTATCATGTAAATCTGGTCAGACCGCGCTTAGAGACCCCTGTGGTTATAACGCGCCATACAAATTAAATAAATAAATAAAATAAATAAAATCTTGCTTAATTCATATTTTTAATGAGAGATAACAATGCCCCATGAGCTCTGCACGGGATGGGAGGGACACCTCTAGTCACACTTACTTCAAAGCTACTCTGTCTGTCAGCATTCGCTGCCTGCCCGTGGCTCCCTGGACCATACACTTACTTGTTGTAATGAGTGATTATAAGGGATCGACTCTATTTTGTCCTAATGAAAAAGCCTTAGGAGCAGGCTTTGAAACATGTAGACCGGTAGGCTACACCTTCATTACATTGTGCACCTCCCAATAAACCCCTTTTTAATAATTTATCCCCTTCGTTGAAATATCAGTAACCTTCTCATACAAGTTTGCCTGTTGATGTGTCATCTCATTGATGTCAGTGCTGTGTGGGGTCACCAGCTGGAAATTGCTGCATGTGAGCAGGGGCCCACGTATAAAGTCCACGAGGTAAACATGCTGCACATTGGCCATCAATATCCTGTCAATGGTAATTGAGAATGACATGTACATGTTAGCTCATGGCTACCATCTGGTGTACTGAAATATGATATGTATGTCTCATCACAGCTGCAGACAGGATGACACCCTTGCAGCATAAAACACCATCACAGGGAATGCATGATGTCCTGGCTGCAGCAGTGAATCCCTCTTGTACCTGTCCATCAGGTAATTGTGGCGTGAAGTGTTTCCCTATCCTAGATCTCTAAACCATGACAAACATCAAAATCCCCTTCTGCATAGAATCTGCAGTCATTGTTTACAAAGTTACATACATATTATAAGTGTCACATGTGCCTGTTAGTAAATTAGTACTGCTGATCATTGAGAATGGTGTCACTTCCCTCTCCAGCTGCTGGATCGGGGACCGCTTCATCAACTACACCTAGGAGGAGCCTGGTTCAGCAGCTAACATCAAGGGGGATCACAAAGGGACAGAAAGCTGTGGCTGGAGCGTTTGCTTGTGCAATATAATCTCTGTATAACACCTTAGTGCTATGGTGTGAGCTGTCATTTGTAGGGGTACCCAAACCAGGTCACATGTACATCATCTGTTAATGCAAAGTACAGTTAATCTAACCCTTGTGTTGCACCTCATCTAATGCTAGGTCAATTATTAATACGGTTGCAAACTCTGTGTTCCAGGGGATGATGAGGAGGAGGAGGACAGACCTTCCACCAGTGTTGGGCGACGGGCAATCAGAGGGGAAAATCCACTGCTCCTCCGGGCAGTCATGTTTGCTGCAAGTACTGCCCAAGAGGAGGAAGTACTTGAGGATGAAGGATTGGAAGATGATGGTGACTATATGTCCATCCTCTCCGGGGATGACAATTCTAATGCCATGGATAGAAATCTTACCACATTGCCCAAATCTTGCAAAGCACCACACCCTCCATCCAGCAAAGTGCTTCAGCTTACTTCAAAATGTAAGATTGCCTGTTCCCAGCATAGAGCTAACCAGCCACAGCTCACACACTTCCCAACACAGACATCACTCCCTCACAGCCCTCACATCCAGGACAGACATGGTGGTTCCCCTTTATGCTTCTCCCTATACAGTGTATCCCAGGCATCCTCTCCACCATCTGGGGAAAGTACCAACCCTGTTGTGGTGCCGGTATCCCCTGGGCACCATTCCCCTGTCCACAGGAGCAAGACCACTGACTCATTGTCAGTGAAATTGCTCTCCCACCCTCGCAGCTCCACCATTAAGTGAGGTGCCCCTGCCCCTGCACTCTTGAGTGTTGGTGATCGAGGCCCTCCTCCACCCGCAGGTTTCCCTGCGCCTCATCCCTGGTGGTCCAGTGGACCTCTGTCTCCTTTCTTTCTTTCTGCTCCTTCACTCCTTTTTCTCCCCTTTCTATCTTTCACCTTTCTGCACCTCTGCTCTTTTGCGCCTTATTTCTGCCCATTTCCCTTTCTCTCCCTCTGCTCCTTCACTTGTTTTCACTCGTTTTTTCCCTTTCTATCTTTCACCTTCCTGCACCTCTGCTCTTTTGTGCCTTATTTTTGCCCATTTTCCCTTTCTCTCCCTCTGCTCCTTTACCCGTTTTCACTCGTTTTTTTACCCTTTCTATCTTTCTCCCTTCTGCTCTTTTCTGCATCTCTGCTCTTTTGTGCCTTATTTCTGCTTATTTTCCCTTTTTTCTTTATCCCTTCTTTCCTCCCTTTACCTTTCCCCGCCGCTGCTGCCCCCGCGGCCCCTCCCCCCCCCCAGCACGACCGGCCCAATCCAGCTCCCCTCCCCGCTCCCGCCTCCCAGCTGTCCAGCCTTCCCCGACCCCTACTGAATGGCGGCCACTGCGGGGACAGGCGAGCAAGACCACTGACTCATTGTCAGTGAAATTGCTCTCCCACCCTCGCAGCTCCACCATTAAGTGAGGTGCCCCTGCCCCTGCACTCTTGAGTGTTGGTGATCGAGGCCCTCCTCCACCCGCAGGTTTCCCTGCGCCTCATCCCTGGTGGTCCAGTGGACCTCTGTCTCCTTTCTTTCTTTCTGCTACTTCACTCCTTTTTCTCCCCTTTCTATCTTTCACCTTTCTGCACCTCTGCTCTTTTGCGCCTTATTTCTGCCCATTTCCCTTTCCCTCCCTCTGCTCCTTCACTCGTTTTCACTCGTTTTTTTCCCTTTCTATCTTTAACCTTCCTGCACCTCTGCTCTTTTGTGCCTTATTTTTGCCCATTTTCCCTTTCTCTCCCTCTGCTCCTTCACCCGTTTTCACTCGTTTTTTTACCCTTTCTATCTTTCTCCTTTCTGCTCTTTTCTGCATCTCTGCTCTTTTGTGCCTTATTTCTGCTTATTTTCCCTTTTTTCTTTATCCCTTCTTTCCTCCCTTTACCTTTCCCCGCCGCTGCTGCCCCCGCTGCCCCTCCCCCCCCAGCACGACCGGCCCAATCCAGCTCCCCTCCCCGCTCCCGCCTCCCAGCTGTCCAGCCCTCCCCGACCCCTACTTAATGGCGGCCACTGCGGGGACAGGCGAGCAAGACCACTGACTCATTGTCAGTGAAATTGCTCTCCCACCCTCGCAGCTCCACCATTAAGTGAGGTGCCCCTGCCCCTGCACTCTTGAGTGTTGGTGATCGAGGCCCTCCTCCACCCGCAGGTTTCCCTGCGCCTCATCCCTGGTGGTCCAGTGGACCTCTGTCTCCTTTCTTTCTTTCTGCTCCTTCACTCCTTTTTCTCCCCTTTCTATCTTTCACCTTTCTGCACCTCTGCTCTTTTGCGCCTTATTTCTGCCCATTTCCCTTTGCCTCCCTCTGCTCCTTCACTCGTTTTCACTCGTTTTTTTCCCTTTCTATCTTTAACCTTCCTGCACCCCTGCTCTTTTGTGCCTTATTTCTGCCCATTTTCCCTTTCTCTCCCTCTGCTCCTTCACCCGTTTTCACTCGTTTTTTTACCCTTTCTATCTTTCTCCTTTCTGCTCTTTTCTGCATCTCTGCTCTTTTGTGCCTTATTTCTGCTTATTTTCCCTTTTTTCTTTATCCCTTCTTTCCTCCCTTTACCTTTCCCCGCCGCTGCTGCCCCCGCTGCCCCTCCCCCCCAGCACGACCGGCCCAATCCAGCTCCCCTCCCCGCTCCCGCCTCCCAGCTGTCCAGCCCTCCCCGACCCCTACTTAATGGCGGCCACGGCCGCGGGCTGCGGGCGCGCCGCTGTTGCACCGAAGGCGCATCAAAGGCAAGCACGTCTGCGCCCGTCTGCGCCCGTCTGCGACCCGTCCGCGACCAGCACCAGGAACCCTGGACCTCCGCCCCGCCAACGCTACGACCCAGCAGCACTCCACGCACTCAACCCAGGCTGCAACAACAACTGCAAGCTAGCATCACCAGCCGACACCCATGGACCCTTCAGCTGTCACCGCTGCCGGCACACCTGCAGCACCGCCAAGAACACGGATCCAGCACAACCCGCCCACAAGAACACAACCGAACCGAAGACCCTACAATGCATCCTCCTCAACGTCCGATCCCTCCACAAACACGCCACAGACATCTGGGACCTCCTCGACAGCACAACCCCAGACGTAGCATTCTTCACCGAAACCTGGACCAACACCACCTCAGGACCGGACATTGCCATCGCCATCCCCCAAGAATACAAGATCTCCAGGAAGGACCGCCCCATCCACCCAGGAGGAGGAATCGCCATCGTCCACAAATCCAGCCTCCGCCTGAGCACACTCCCTGACGAGTCCACAGAACTGATGGAACACCTTCACTTCAAGATGCTGGCCAGCCCCACCGCCGCCCTCCGAGGAACCCTCATCTACCGACCCCCTGGACCCCGCGGACCCTTTGCCAACTCCATTACGGACATTATCTCCCCGCAGGCCATCGCATCCACCAACTACACCCTGCTGGGAGACCTCAACTTCCACCTCGACAATCAACTGGACCCCAACATTACATCCCTCCTGGACAACCTCCACAACATTGGACTCCGCCAGATCGTGACCGAGCCCATGCACTCAGCAGGACACACCCTCGACCCCCTCTTCACTACAGGAAACTCCATCACCTTCAGCCACACCACCGAACTCCCATGGACCGACCATCGTTGCGTCCACTTCACCTTCAGAACACCCACAATCCACAGACACCAGCACCTGCTTCCACGAAGAAACTGGACCAAAATCACCGATGACCAGCTCACCTCCTCACTCAACAACTCCACCCCAACCATCGCGGAAAACGACGACCCCAACACCGCAGCCCGAACCCTGCATAGATGGATCTCGGACAGCACCAACACCATAGCCCCCCTCAAGAAAAACAACAATACCCGTGCCAAGAAAGCCAGATGGTTTACCACCGAACTTCGAGAGTCCAGGCGCACATGCCGCCGCCTCGAAAAGGTCTGGAGAAACACCAAATCCACAGAAGCCCACAACAACTTCAGAGCCGCCACCAACGCCCACCATCAACTCATCAGAGAAACGAGGAAAAAAGCGATTGAAGACAGAATCTCCACCCACGCACACAACAGCAAGGAACTCTTCAGCATCATCAAGGAGTTCGCCCAACCCACCAGCGAGTCTACCGACATCCCTCCCTCACAAGACCTCTGCGACAAACTCAGCATCTTTTTCCACCACAAAATCAAGAGCATCTACGACAACTTCGACGAAGATAACCAACACACTGAACCCTCACCAACCACCCCCGACACCCGGAAACCAGCGATTGATGACTGGACAGCCCTCACCACCGAAGACACACTGAAGACAATGAAGTCAATCCACTCAGGGGCCCCCACGGACCCCTGCCCCCACCACATCTTCAACAGAGCCGCCAACACCATCGCACCCATGCTCCGCCAAACCATCAACCGCTCCCTGGCGACCGCCTCATTCCCCGACGACTGGAAACACGCCGAGGTCAACCCCCTCCTAAAGAAACCCTCAGAGGACCCCACCGACCTCAAAAACTACAGACCCATCTCCCTGCTCCCGTTCCCAGCGAAAGTCATCGAGAAAGCCATCAACAGCCAACTCGCCACATTCATTGAAGAACACAACATCCTCGACTCCTCCCAATCCGGCTTCAGAAAAAAACACAGTACGGAAACCGCCCTCCTCGCCGCAACAGACGACATCCGCACCTTACTGGACAAAGGAGAAACAGTAGCCCTCATCCTCCTCGACCTATCAGCGGCGTTCGACACAGTCTCCCACCGCACCCTAATACGCAGACTCTACGATGCAGGAATCCAGGACAAGGCCCTCGACTGGATCTGCTCCTTCCTCTCCAGCAGGACGCAGCGGGTCAGACTCCCCCCTTTCCTCTCGGACCCCACACCTATCACCTGCGGAGTCCCCCAGGGCTCCTCCCTCAGCCCGACGCTCTTCAACGTCTACATGGCTCCACTTGCCCCCATCGTCAGAACCTACGGACTCAACATCGTGTCATATGCAGACGACACCCAGCTCATCCTCTCCCTATCCAACGAGCCCAACACCGCCAGACGCAACTTTCTAGAAGGCATGGAAGACGTCGCCAAATGGATGAAAAACAGCTGCCTACAACTAAACACCAACAAAACAGAAGTACTCATCATGGGCCCAAACCCCGACGCCTGGAGTGACACCTGGTGGCCCACCGCCCTCGGAAACCCGCCAACCCCCACAGACCACGCACGCAACCTGGGAATCATCCTGGACTCCGAGCTCAAAATGGACCGCCAGATCAACTCTGTCTCATCTTCCTGCTTCCACACCCTCCGCCTCCTTCGTAAGACCTTCAAATGGATCCCCCTCGAACACCGAAAGACAGTCACTCACGCCCTGGTCACCAGCAGACTCGACTACGGCAACGCACTCTACGCCGGAATAAACAAAAACCTCATCCGCAAGCTACAGAACATCCAGAACGCCGCCGCAAGACTGGTCCTCAACCTGCCAAAACACTGCCACATCTCCCAGCACCTGCGCACACTCCACTGGCTCCCCGTCGAGGCGAGAATCACCTTTAAGATGCTCACCCACGCACACAAGGCCCTCCACGGCACCGGACCAGCATACCTGAAGAGCCGACTCAAATTCCACGCACCCCAAAGGACCCTACGATCAGCCCAGCTTTCCTACGCTGTGGTCCCCCGCACCAGAAAGACCAGATCGGGAGGCCGCTCCTTCTCCTTCCTCGCGGCCAAAGCATGGAACGCCCTTCCGCTCCACCTCAGACAGACAACATCGCTCCCCATCTTCGCAAGAAACCTTAAAACCTGGCTCTTCGACAGACCCCCTCCTTGATGGAATGGAACCTGCACCCCCCCCAACCCCCCCACCCCTAGCGCCTTGAGACCCTTACGGGTGAGTAGTCGCGCTTTAACAAACTCCTGATTGATTGATTGACCTGCCACCCCCCTGCTTTTGGAACTGCTGGTCTCCTCCATGGCCGACCCCTGCAGAGGGGTCCTGTACCTGGCTATGGTGGCCAGTGGGAGCAGGACTTCTTCCAAGTTCAGTCAGATGTGAGGCATGACATTCATGACATAGAGGCAACCCTTTCAGACATGTCTCAGTCCCTGCAGGCCATGCTTCAATTCCCTCAGGTGGTGGACAGCCTGACCCATGTTTTGGATAGGATGGATAGAACTTGGCAAGACATGTCCAAGAATATCAGAGACATGATATCCATCCAAAGGGAAGAGAGTGCAAGACAACATGCTTGGCCATGAAGATAATGGAGGGCATGCTGAAAGTGATCCAATGTCTCCCTTCACGGTCAACGCAGGGAAGGGAGCCATCACATCTGACTGCAGCACATCATAGAAACACACCTGTACAACCAACAGCACAGGAACACAGCAAGGGTACACACCCACAACCGTGCCCTGAACAGGCACTCCTACCACGTGCACACCCATCACCACCCCCTGAACAGGCACACCCACCACATGCACAACCACCACCACCCCCCTGAACAGGCACTCCCACCACGTGCACAACCACCAATTTTGTTGGCCTAGAGATGTGAAGATGTATGTGTGTGTGTGTGTGACACATTTACAAGTGTTAACCCCATCAGATGACTCACAAAATACAAGTCCATATTTTGTAGAAGACATTCACAATAAAGTCAAACAAGTTAAAGAAAGTTGGATTTAAAAATATAATTTAAGTAAATAGAAGTGTGTGTCTTGAAAAACAAAAACAGTCCTTTTGGAAGGGAGAAAGGAAAACAAATGATGATCTTAATACAGAAGGAGCAGGGAACTTAGATTGGGGTGGAGCAACACAAATATAACACGCCAGGGAGCGTCAGGGGAACCAATCTATTTACAAGGGGAAAAGTAAATAATTGTATACAAAGAAAATGATATCCAACAGTTCAAGTGTCCTTCTGGTCAGAACTTACAGGTGAATGGTTCGGGGGAGAGTAGCTTCCACTCCCCCGGCCAGAGGTGTCCAGTTCTACCCCCCACTTCAATGTCCACATCATCCACCCGGTCCGTGGCACCAGAGTTGCCTACCTGGTCAGTTCGGGTAGGTGCCTGATGTTGAAGGTCCGCCTCATTGTCCTCTTCCTCACTACTGGAAAGAGCTCATAGCCGCCGGTGCATCGAAGATCTCCTGATCTGAACCTGGTCCTGCTGTTGTTCCATTTGGCCAGCTATGCCCACTGATATGTAAGGAAAATCATGATGTAGTGTTTGTACATGTCAGGACTGAACACATACCTAGATGAGTCAAGGTCAGACTTTGTTTTCCTCTGATCACACTATACAGTTGTCAGTGTTTATGAGCTTACATTACGTGTAAGTTCACTGTCATCTGACATCTGTTTTGAGTCTGACATGGACATCTGTCAAGATTATTTGTGCCTTATACAACTGTATTAGCCAACCCTCAACTTTGGCATTCTTGTAACATGTGGGTCCTGTCACTGCTCCGTGAGCAGGTTCCAAACCTAATGTACAAAAGGAGCTCATAGAGAGTCCAGATGGTATTGAAAAGGGCCTGTGATATGGAATCTCAGCACGTTTATATCTGGGCAAATGTTATCTGCTGTGTAGCATTGTATGGGACAAAACAAATGCGGATTGTTGGTCAGACATCCACATAGGGTTTGGGCTATTTGGTTTGCTATGTTGTGAGTCTAGCCTTTTGATATTCCCCCACAAAAGCTGACAATTCAGATTCAATGACTGATAAGGTTGTTCTGTGCACCAGTGAACAGTAGTGGGTCGTTGTTACAACTACCTCTACATGAAAAATGGCATACAAGCCACTGAGGGTAAGATGTGTGTCAGTAGACACACTTGGCAACATTGGACACACTTGAGAGTGAGGCAAGGGAATCAAAGTCTGTCTTGACTCCATGGCACATGATGATCTGTCTCAATCACAAATCAAACTCAAGAAATGCAATGCAAGTCACAGCACCCAATACCTATTGGCCTCCCATACACACACTGGAACTGGACAGTGGCTGTACCATTCCTCATCCAATGCACACATCAGTTATGCACGCAGGACCCTCCTGTACAGTGGGGAGAGGCGAGGATGATGCACATGGTGCTGGGAAGACTGGCCCACAAACTCCTCAGCCTTGACCCGAACCAGTGTTTTAGGTCCCCCCAGCGCCTGCGGCATGCCCTCGCATTCCTGGTGTGAACACTCACTGCACTGCAGTGCTCACCAATGTCAGCCTATAGCCTGGCCCAGGCTGCAATGCTGAGCTGATACTCTGGACCCCCATATAGCTGAGGAAATTTGGACAGCACCCTGTCAGCCAAGATGTCTAATTCCCTTTCAGTAAAAGGGGGTGCTCTCTACTCATAACTTTCAGCCATTTTGGGGGAAATAAGTTTGAAAAGAGCAGCAGGATGGCAGAGGATCTGATCTGTGAGAGAGTATGACTCAGAACGAACACAAAAGGGCTCTAAACAACTTCCTGTGATGTATTTCCTGTCTCTCACTTCCTGTATAACATTTCCTGTATAAAATATTGTGTTCCGGTTCATTTTCGGAGATTACAGCCCGAAAACGTAATTTCCGGTTACGGAGCGTCGGGTCTGAATGAGCGTCGCACACTCCGGAACCGCAAACTACGTTTTTGGGCCACAACCTCCGAAATTCAACCCGAATTCATTATTTCATACAGGAAGTGGAGACAGGAAATACATCACAGGAAGTAGTTGACAGCCATTTTGTATTCATTCTGATCCATCCACAATCTCAAATCAAATCCACTGCCATCCTGCTTTATTGTTGTGGAAAAACCTGAAATGACAGTGCAAGAGAGAATCATAGACATGAAACAAAAGGGGGAACACACCATTTAATGACATTTTGGTTCGGACAAGTGGTGGGCTGACACAACATCACACCTCAGTTTAGTTTTCTCCTACTTTGCATTATGGGTCATGTAGTCCATATTTAATTGCTCAACACAAGAGTTGTGTGGCGTATTACAGAAATTTGGGGGGAAGCATTGCTGTGTATCACAGACACATTGTGCCAGATTCACCCATAGCATTGTCACTCATGTTGTGGGCCGATCATTTGTGGGGGAGTCAAATCTGTTAAGGGCAAAGGCTCTGAGAATGCAATGATTATGCTCTTTGATGATTAAGGAACCCATCCCCATAAGGTCTAGGAGGTCTCTCAGAATATGAACAGTTTTCCTCTGCGTCAATGGATTCCTTAGGGACATCCACTACACCAGTGGCGGCTCGCATAGGACGTGCTGCGGGACAGTAGGGCGGGGGAGTGGCAGGGTTGGGGGTAGTAAACTCAGGCATACGACGGAATGGAGGAAGGGTTGGGCGGGGCCGTGCGGCACCAGTCAGTTCGGCTGATGATCGGAGACCTGAAGAGTGACTGGATCTGAGAAAGTTGGATATCTTATAGTGGTTACTTCAAGTTGGGGGGGTATTCTGGGGGTGGGCAGAGCTTTGGGGCGGGGTCCTGAGTCATCAGACCAGGGTTGGGTTATGAGACTGCGGTACTACTGCCTAAGGGAGGGGGAATTGGGGATGGGGATTTGCACTGTTGCTGTTTTCTTTGGTTTACGGCCGGGTCTGGTCTGTGCTGTGCTACTAGAGGTCAGGAGCGATTGTTACGCACTGGGACACACTACATACTGGGTAGAGGTCCTGCAGGCAGAGGCTGGGTGCTGCCTCGCCAACGGAGAATAACTCATGCCAGGTGACACCCAGAAATATAAATTTATAACGTGGAATGTCCGGGGGCTTAATAATGTGATCAAATGGTATGGAATCAGTATAGCTCTGCTTCAAGAGATGCATTTGTGGGGAGACTGTCTTAAGCACGTCCAGCGCCGTTGGAAGGACCAGTTTTTCGCAACCTCCTATTTGGTGTTTGCGAGGGGAGCTCTTATTTGGGTCGCCCCGGGAGTGCCCTTCAAAGCCATACATGTTAGACAAGATCCAGAGGGGAGATATGTGATTGTGGTGGGGATGCTGGATGGCCGATGCATGTGCGTGGTGAATGTATACGCCCCGAACAGTAATGATGGGGAGTTTTTGAGTCAGGTCTTGGGGCAGTTGGACCCAGATCCAGATACGGAATTGATAGTTGCAGGGGATGTTAACTGTGCCCTGGATGGGGAGATAGACAGTCACCCCCCCAAACCGGAGGCCAAACCTAAGGTGAGAGAGGCTATGGGTCGAATGCTGCAAAAATATCACCTAGTGGATATTTGGAGACACCGCCACACTGGTCATCAGGTGTATTTGTGCCACACACCTGCTGCCAATACCTATAGTAAACTTGACTATTTTTTTGTTCAAACATTGGCGGTCCACCAAGACTCAGTATTTGGCCCGGTATTTATCCAATCATTCACCCCTACTGATAACATACTCTCTAGGCCGGCCAAAATCTAAGATACCGCTTTGGAGGCTAAACATTGAAGCCCTAGCTGACCCACGCTATAAGGACGCAATAACTAATGGGCTGGAGGTCTATTTTGATGTCAACTGGGGCACAGCTAGCTCTAGAGCATTCGAGTGGGATGCGATGAAGGTGGTCGTGCGGGGGGTTTGCATGGCTACAGAGGTGGGGGTGAAGAAAAGGCTCAAGCGTGATCTGTGGCACCTGGAAGAGTGTTTGGCAGCACTGAAAAGAGAGCCCCCCACGGATAGGGAAAGGCCGACAGAGTGGGCGGAACTGCGACAAAAGATAGCGGATATCTGGGACTCATTGGGCAAATTCAACAGAACGACGAGTAGATGCCGTTGGTATACTGAGGGGGACAAAGCTGGGCGCCTGCTGGAGCGATTGATTAGAATGGAGACACAGCCCCGCCCTATTTTAACCATACACTCCGAACAGGGAGGTCTGGTTTACACTCAGCATGGGATTAACCAAGTGGTTGTGGCCCATCTGCGCAAAATATATTCTGAGCCCCAGCCGCGCGTCGCCCCAGAAGTTATATTGGCCTTTTTCGCGGGAGTGGAACTGCCTTGCATGGATCCTGAGAGTCAGGAGTCCTTGGGGGGCCCCGCTAATGGGGAGGATGTACAGGCAGCGATCGCCCATCTGCGGATGGCTAAATCCCCAGGGATGGATGGCCTAGCGGCTGAACTTTATGAGGAGTATGGGGGGTCTTGATCCCCAAGTTGTTTGAAACCATAGCGGAAGCCGGCAAAAGCGGTATCCTCCCGGACTCCATGCGCGAGGCACTAATAGTAATGATTCCCAAACCAGGGAAGGACTCCCTGCTCCCCAGTTCTTATAGGCCAATCTCAATGCTAAATGTGGATCTTAAAATCATTAGCCAAGATTTGGCGACCAGGCTCCTCCCATACCTCTGTCAACTAGTACATGCTGATCAGTCCGTTTTTATACCGGGCAGGAATGTACTACGGAATATCCGCCGCCTCGCGCATATTATGCAATCCTTGGAGGGAAGTGCCCAGCAGTGCACCCTAGCTTTCCTTGATATCGAACAAGCGTCCAACTCGATCCGGTGGGACTATTTGTGGCAGGTGCTCCTGAAATTGGGTCTGGGGGAGGGATTTGTTAACTGGGTTAAATGACTATATGCGCGGCTGGTGGTGAGAGTTCGCATGGGTCGGTATGTATCGGACACACTGCCCATAGAGAGGGGGACGAGTCAGGGGTGCCCGCTCTCCCCCCTGCTTTTCGCCCTGGCAATGGAGCCACTGGCCTGTTATTTTCGGCGTGTGCTCCGGGGTCAGGAAATCCGGGTGGGTGGTATAGAACACATTGTGTCTCTGTATGCCGATGATGCCCTGATTTACCTGCAGTCATTACCATCGCTAATGGATGGCCTGGATCAATTTGCTGAAGCTTCGGGGCTATATATTAATAGAGCAAAATCACAATTGTACGCGATTGGGGCAGTAAACGACTGGGACGGAGCCCAGCTCCCCGACTTGGGACTTCAGTGGGTGACGGATACGCTACGTTACCTGGGGATATGGATAGGCAGGGATGAAACCACCTTTTACCAACACAATATGGGAGGAATAATGAGAGGTCGCTGGGGCAGTGTTGCCTTTTGGAATACACTCAAACGTTCGCTAATGGGGAAGATTGCCCTGATAAATATGGTGGTCCTGCCTTGATGTCTATTCACGATGCAGGGTTCCTTCTTCGAACTGCCGCATCGGGTGTTTAGGGAATTGGATGCACTAATTACTCTATAGCTGTGGAACGGTAAGCGGAGCCGGGTCAGCCTGGATGTACTAAAATGTAGGTGGGGCAGGGGGGCTTGGAAATTCCGGATATGGAACTCTATTATTTTGCCTCGCAACTCCAACACGTCAGCGCCTGGCTCGATACGGACCCCTCCTGTGAGAGGTCCTTGATGGCAGACTCCTGTGGGGACCAGCAGTTGGGGATTCTTCTCTGGTGGGCGGGGGGATACGGGAGCGCAGTCCCCCACGGGTGCGGCTATTAGCCGGAATATGGCATAGAGTGGCTCGACTAATTATCCGGGCCAAGCCGTTTGCCCCCCGAGGTTGATTTTAGGCTTATGCCGGCCTTCGCTCAAATTGAGAGGGTTATGTCCACGCAGAAGTGGAAGGAGGGGGGTTGCCTTATGCTGTCGGACCTCTATCCGGATAACACATTTATCACTTATCAGGAGGCAGTAGCCACCTTTGAGTTGGGGCAAGGGCAATTCCCACAGTATGTGAAAATAGTGACAACAGCACGGCAGTTGTGGCCTTCATTCCCAGGCGCTCCGGAGCACACAAATACACTGGTCACCATGATAGCCATGGCTGGAGGGCGGAAGTTTGTCACCCACCTCTATAGGGCACTGAGGGAGGACAAAAAGAATGGACCCCTAAAGGTAGAGGAGAAATGGCAGCAGCTGTGTCCGCAGGAGATCACGGCGCATGATTGGGAAAAGATACATGGAAGTGTACGGAAGGTGTTGGTATGCAGTCGATTCAAACAAATTCAGTATAACGTGGTACACATGACCTATCTCTCACCCAGGCGGCTTTACGTCAGTGACAACTCCAAAGATCCACACTGCCCTAGATGACACCACGCCTCGGCGGACTTCCCACATATGGTGTGGACCTGTTCTGTAATTCAGACGTACTGGAGGGTGGTCCTAGACCACTTGATTAGGATTACAGGGTGGCGAATTGAAATGGACCCGCGACCCTGCATTTTGGGATTGATCCCCTAAACGTAAGACTAGTAGGTGGTTTCTGGTTATGGGGCTTGTTATAGCTAGACGGCACATCGTGATTCATTGGTTAACCCAGCAGGGGCCCTCAGTGGCGAGATGGCAAACTGATCTAAGAGAGTGGGCTCTGGCAGAGAAGGGGCATATGCGGGCCACTAGAAGAGATGATAAATTACCTGAGGTATTGCTGGCATGGGGGTAATGATGCAGGATGTAACAGGTCAGGCCTCACAATCCATACAGGGATCACAAGGTGGAACGACTGCCAGTGGGGGGCTCGCCCCCAGCCCAGAGGAGAGGAATGTGGAGACTCCGGACGAACACTAACTTCCATGGACCTCTATTTAGACAGACCTGGTGGGGGAGGGGATGGGGGTGTTGTTTTTGAAGGGGGGTTAGGGAGAGTTGAGGGGGGATGCGGGTTAGGTTGGTTGCAGTTAAGATAAGTTGAAGTGATGCCACAACAACAAAGTAATCCGCGAAGGCTTGAACAACGCCCAAAGGACGGACATTTGGACTGAATTCCTGAGTTTAAAGCTGGGTTAATTCACTACCTCGGCTGAGGTAGAAGTGCTATGTATTTGATTCTGTATATGAACGTGATATGCGGATTGGCAGAATAACTTTAATAAAGGAAGCTTAAAAAAAACAACTTTATACAGCTTTTTTTTTATCCGACATACACGTTAGCATTATTATTTTTTTAAACAAAGATGGAATACCTGCAAGGAAGATGCACTGGCCATCAATACAATACTTATAAGGAAAAACAGAGAGATCACTGCATTATTCATGTTTCTCCAACAGAGACTGGGTAATCATAACAAAGACACTGGAACAATATCTTTTACTATTTAGTTTGAACTGAGTAGCTGAAAGTCAGGTAATATTTACCCCTAATCCGACAAGCCAAATCCCCACCCTCAGCAGAGATCCAAACAAGTTTTTCTCTTTATGAATCAATGCCAGTTGCCCTTTCTTTATCAGCTTTTAGCCTTTTTGGCAAAAAAATCCCATATTGCATTTGATTTGTCTTAGGTTAGCACCAATGCTTCCACATCGTTCATTCCTTTAAAGGAGTGAGATGATTCAGTGTTATATAATTATATAATCTTACTACCTTTAAAGAGGCAATGAAAAAACTATTTTGAAATATTTTAGTACAGTCATTATATGTAGAATTACTGAATATTAGGCAGGGAAATCATGACCTTCTGGCTTAGTTTATGAGTCTGTACCTAAACCTTCATTTAGCTCCTCCACCTCTTATCTCAGGTGGATGACCTACGTGAAGGTTGTTTCGGATCTTACAGCTTTACTAGTCAAGATGGATCATTCTTATCTGGGAGGAGAAGCAACAAAATTAATAATTGAGACTCTAAAGTGATAACAGTGAAAGAAAGATAGTCCAAAATGACAGAGCTTCTACACTTTCTATTGAGCCTATGCGGTTTGGTGGAGCACAAGGACCAATGAGCAAAGAGAAGGAGAAATAAAGAAAAGAACACTTATGTATATGCTGTGGGAA
Organism: Lissotriton helveticus; assembly: GCF_964261635.1. Lineage (NCBI taxonomy): Eukaryota > Metazoa > Chordata > Amphibia > Caudata > Salamandridae > Lissotriton > Lissotriton helveticus. The sequence goes on from NC_136063.1 coordinate 668,676,751, forward strand.
AGGGGGTATTTTGTTAAAGAATGCCCCACAAAACCAATGACTATTGTTTGAGTCACTAAGGTAATAGCACAAATGCAAGACTCTGTTGAAAATTATATGCTCCAGCTATGACTAGGGAATACACTTTCTGGACTACCCTATGATTTTGCTCCCCACAATTTTTCAAATTTTTCTCATGTGAATTAATATAATGATACTATGCATATAACTGTTTCAATTCTCAGATGTCTAGTATCTTTCTACGTATCCTACTTGATTCCAATACAACTTGTATTTTGACATATACGTTGTCATTGGCTTGGAAAACAAAATGTAAACCGGTATGAGTCATTGAATTTAGGAAATTATCATCTGGTGGCATCATAGTCCAATCATGGATCACACTAAAAGCCTTATCATCACAGTTTTAGGAGGGCATTCTGAGTTAATTACTTTGACTTATGTGTGTATTTGGTTGACAGGTTATGGTCATAAGAAATGATCCTAGGAACCTTGCACCCCTATCCATATAATACAGCTGTTGTAACAAATCTAACAACAGTTCCCACCCAAAACCATACCTTTTGGACGGCTCATTGGAGCGGTGCACTATCACAATCCTAAGCTGGGTTCAATCTGTTAGGGCAACTTCTCACTTGGTTGGCCAACTTTCCCCATTAGCATAGTTCCAAGCAATGCTTTGAGACCTGGGCAAAGAAAGTGTAACACCCTATGTCTTGTTATGTTTCAGGTACTAATGGCTGAACTACTTTTCACCTTCAGAGACGTAGTACTGGGTAACAATTCTGGTGCATGGTTTGGCACTTAGTAGAGATGCGCTTTTTGATTCTTTTTTAGTATTGCAAGTGCTGAGATCATGAGAGGCCAGCTGCCATCTTGGGTGTGTTTGCATACTTAAACTGTACCCACCCTGGGACACACACTTGTTCTTCAGAGCATTTGAAAGATTTAGAGCCCCCACTTGCCTCTCACTAAATGGTTGTTCCTCTTGTTTCTAAGTTCAAGGTGAAGACTCACCAAAAGCGTTGTTTACAAATTCTATCTGCAATATGAGTCTTCTTGTCTTAGCCCGGTCATTAAAGCAGGTCAGAAAGTGAGGTTCCTGAACAACAAAAAAAGGAAGATTTCTGTTGGTAAAGCAGGGTACATGGCAACATGGTCTTTCACAATAGAACTGTTAGGAACCAAGTGAAACTTTGCTTTACACAACATTTATATTTAAAAGAAAGACACAAAAAAAGGTTGATACTAACTGTAAGAAATTGGAGTATTGGTTGAGGAGAGGACAGAGTGCTCCTATAATAATAATAACAATCCATGTCAGGATGAACTACATACGACACTAAAGAAGCCTGTGCTTAAATGTATAGCTGCTTGGCACACAAACAGTCAAGAGTAACTTAGAAGAAATGTTTAAAGTATTGATGCAGCACTTAAACAGTAATAAAGTAAAAGACTAACACAAAGATAATACCAAAACAGGTAAAGAAAAATAGAGGACATTTTAATGAATACAAAGACACCAAAACAACAAAAATCAAATAAGAAGAAATGCAGATCTGATTATCAGGATTTAGTTGCAAATAGTGCCAAAAATCACAATGCGCTAACAACGGTTACCTTGCAGCGATACACCGTGTCAAAGTCAAAAGTTCAGGCTGACTGCGAAGGGTCGTGTGTCAGATAAAGTAACCAGGTTCATCCTGGTAGAAAGTTTATCTTCTGACTTAGAACCTTTTCTGGAGTAAAAGTGGTCATTGACAGGGCAAGCTGCAAGTAAGATCCAGAGTATAGAAGACTGCGGGTTGCTCCCATTGTGGTCGTCTAAGAAGACTGTCAGCGTCAATCGGATGCTGCTTGGTGTCGAGTCCAGTAAAGCTGTTGATCGAAGCTCATTGGTGTGGGGTTTTGTGAGGCCATCAATTGGGCGCTGCTTGACATTGAATCTGGTGGAATTGTTCACAAAGGTTGTAGGTGTTAATGGTCAGCGTTGAATCTGATGAGGCTTTCAGTTAGGTAGATAAGGATACACTCTGACCGCACTGTGGGTCCAGGTCTCTGGGGGTAGTAGTTGGGGGTCAGGATTCACTCCAACAGAGGCCAGCAGTGGGGACAATGTCAACTCCAGTTGGATATGGTCAGCTGAGCAATTACAGGGAGAGAGGCCACTGGAAGCTTCTTGTGACGCTATAACTCAAACAGAATGTATTATTATTATTATTATTAAAACATTTTGTAGAGCGCGTAGTCACCCGGAGGTATCCCAGCGCTAAGAACCCTATCCTTACAGGTCGGTGGGCCAGGGGGGTGGGAGTAAAAGAAGGGGAGGGGGGGGAGGGGGGGTTCCAGACAGGCAAAACTTTTATTGGGGAAAAAGGTGAGTTTTCAACAGCCTCCTAAAGCGTAGGTAGTGTGGTTCGTTTCTCAGGTCACGGGGGAGTGCGTTCCAAAGGCGTGCAGTGTGAACTGAGAAGCGTCTTCCGCCTGAGCGTGCCTTCTTAAATCTGGGGGTGATGATAAGATTCTCCTTATCCGAGCGGAGAGATCTAGAGGATTTATAAGGTTTGATGAATTTCCTGAGAATAGGAGGGCCTTGACTTTTTTAACAGTTTGTGGGCTAGGCACAGGGCCTTAAATTTGACTCTCTCTCTAATTGGGAGCCAATGGAGGAGTTTTAGTGCAGGTTTGGCCGAGGCTCTGGCCGGAGTCTTGGTGAGGATCCGGGCGGCGACGTTCTGAATTCTCTGAAGCTTGTTCATTGTTGCTTCAGGGGCGCCCAGGTAGATCACGTTGCTATAATCAAGCCTAGAGAGTATAAGGCCTTGAATTAGCAGTTTTTGTGATTTGTGGGGCAAGAGGGGCAGGATGTTCCTCAATGATTTCAAAAGCCCGAAACACGTCCCGGCGACTTTCTTTGCTTGCGCGGAGAACGAAAGAGCTGTATCGAGCCACACGCCCAGGCTTTTTACTTCTTGTTTTGGGTCAGGGGGGGGACCCAGACATCCCGGCCAGATGTTCGGGGAAAGGGTGATTCCTTTCTGGCCGAGGAGAAGAACGTCCGTCTTTGCTCCGTTCAATTTTAAGGCTGATCTATTCATCCAAAGTTGGACCTGCGTAAGGCAGTTGAATAAATCTGCTGGTGTTTGGCTGGGATGGGATAAAGACACAACTAATTGTGTGTCGTCAGCATAGCTTACGACACTCACTCCGAACGGGGTGATAACCTCCTCCAATGGGGACATGTAGATGTTGAATAATGTGGGGCTCAGGGAGGAGCCCTGAGGCACACCACATTGGAGGGGAGTTTCGGAGGAGCGGGTGTTGTTTTCCCAGATCTGAAAAGTACGCTGGTCCAGGAAGGACGAAAGCCAGGATAGGGCAGAGCCTTCAACACCGACTCTCTTGAGTCGTTTTATGAGAAGTTGGTGATTGACAGTATCGAAGGCCGCACTCAGGTCGAGGAGGATCACTGCCACTGATCCTCCTTCGTCTAAGAGTGCTCTGGCCTCCTCTACTGCTGCCAGGAGGGCGATGTCTGTGCCCTGCCCAGGACGAAAACCTGTTTGTGAGCTTTTTAGTTTGTTGTTGTCCTCCAGGAACTGTGACAGTTTCTTGTTGACCAGTTTTTCAGCGATCTTGCTGATCCCTGGGAGAAGAGAAATTGGCCTAAAATTAGCCAGGTTCTCGGGATCAAGGGAAGGTTTCTTCAGCAGTGCTTTCACAACTGCCGCCTTCCAGCTCGGGGGCACGACTCCCTGTTGGAGTGAGGCATTGATCAGGTGGGTTAGAGGGGGAACAATAATGGAAGTTACTTCCTTAAGGGTCCGAAGCGGGGCAGGGTCCCTGGGAGATCCACTTTTAATAGAATTTAGAGTATTTTCCACTTCTTCGATAGTAACTTGGCCCCAAGAGGGGAGACAGATGGCTGTCTGAGTATCCGGGGAGTTGTTTTCTTCGCACGGGCTGGCAGGGGGGATTGAATCAAGAATTTTTTGTATCTTTTCTTGAAAGAAATTCGCCAACTGATGGCATTTTTCCTGATCAGCCTTAGGGTCTGAAGGGTTTGTCGGTCCTGGGTCTGGTGTTCTCAGAAGTTCTTTTAAAATGACGTAGGATTCTTTACTCGAGCAGACTGCTTTTTCTATTCTTTCCTGGAAGAACGTGGTTTTAGTCTTACGGATGGATGTTTTGTAAGTAGTAAGGGAGGTAGAATAAGCCTCTTTATTTACTTTGGACTTATCTTTCCGCCAAGAGCGTTCCGATCTTTTACAGTCCTGGCGCAGGGCTTTAAGCTTTGGGGTATACCACGGAGCCGAGGACACTCTTTTGGTGTGTTTAAGAGTAGCTGTTTTAGGGATTAGTTTATCTAGCGAGGAAGTAATCCAGGAATTAAACTGTTTATCGGCCGTACCGGGCTCGGTAGAGAACTCAGGGGTGGAGTTTGAGAGAGTGATGGCCCATTCAGTGGGTACAAGTTTGTGCCACCGTCTGTCGGTGACCTGGATTTTCCTAGTATGAGGGGTCATAGAGGGGACATCCCAAGAGATAGGGACAAGAAAATGGTCAGTCCACGGTAGGGTCAGAGGTGAGCTTGTAGTGATGTTAGCGACATTGGTGAGGACGGGATCCAGTAAATGTCCCTTATCATGGGTGGGCTCATTGTTAACCAGTCGGATATTAAATGATAACAAGTTCTGAAGAAAATCGGAGGCTGTTCGATCAGTGGGGTCCATAAAATGCAGATTTAAGTCACCTACGATAAGGAAATTAGGAGCAGAGGAGGCTAGTTGTGAGACCGATTCGGTGACAGCATTGAGGAATTTCCCAGGAGCACCTGGGGGGCGATAGATCAGTAGTCCCGACAGGGTGTGCGCCGGGGAGGTTTGGATGGAGAATTGGGAGCTTTCACAGTCTTCAATGTGCGCGTTGGAGGTTCTACAGATAAGTTGTTCCCTGTAGATTAAGGCTAGTCCCCCTCCTCTCCCTCTGGGTCTGTGTTGGGTTTGACAGAGATAGCCTGGGGGGAGGGCAGTGACGATGTCCGGATCAGAGCTGGACATCATCACTGCCCTCCCCCCAGGCTATCTCTGTCAATGTAAGTTAATTAACCCTTAGAATTACTTCTGGGGTCCTGGGTTCAAGATAAGCAAACCCAGTCTTCCTTCAGCGTCTTTCATACAGCAGGGCAGTCTTTCCTATGATCTACACGGGACCAGGGGTAATCTGAAGAGAGGCCCAAGGGGTCCACTTTTTTGCCCAATGCCAACCTGTGGATTGACAGCAAGCTGTTATCTACTTCCTTAAACCAGCTCTGGTCAGTGTAATTATACCCATTGGGTTTGGTGTCATCCTGACTACTAGGTGATAGGGGAGGCAAGCCTGGGTGTATTATTTATCAGTCCATTACCATATAGGTACCCTTTGAATTTAGTAAGGGATTGTGTACAGCTTCCAGGGTATAATCCGATGGACACTCCTCCCATCACCTGGGCATTTTGTCCACTCTCTGGTAGCAATAAACCCACACTCCAGGAAGGATATCAGGGGTCAGAAGACAATAGATACTGCTAGCAAAGCCTTTCAGGTATAGGCAGGAGAATGACAACTTTCTAAAAGCACCATTTTCAAAATAGTGATATAAAATCAGACATTACTATTATTATCAATTTTAAATTACTAGTAAAATGAGTTCTTGAAGTATTTCTTTAGCTGCTCAAAAACTGAATTTAAATCTTGTTAAATGTAATAGAGTAAACCAGTGATAGTCTATGAAAGAGCCAGCCTTACAAAAGTAAAACATTTCTTAGGGGGAGAGGGTTCAGTATCAGGACAAGCAAAACATAAAATGTAGCTGTCCTACTTGTTCAATACCATACATGCTGCCTTATGAGTATTTAGGGCTTACCTTGGGTGTGACTTCTAAGTATTTAAAAGGAAAGGTTTAGGCCTTGCAAATTTTGCCATGTCCAAATTGCAGTTTAAAACTGCATACCCACCAGATGGCAGGCGCAACTATCTGAGCTCCTGCAACCGCCGTTCCCTTAGCGCATTTCACAGGTGCTGGTGTGCCCTATATGTAACATTGACAGCTGCTTCAACCTACTGACTGGGACAGGAGCATTGTGGGTCACATTTTGGTGCCTGGAGGGGCCCCAGATCACAGGAGCACGGCACTGGCCTAAATCATGGCTCTCACAAGATGGTGGATCTGGAGTAGCCACAACAGACGATCTGCAGCACATGCAGTGGATGGTGGGATCATGGCCTCTTCTTCCCTTCATGTGACGTGCATAGCAAGTGGGTGCTGCAAGCCTTTCTGGAAGGAATGACCGCAAATCTAGTAAGATATGAGACCCCTCTAGCCCACACAGAATCGCCCACAGAGACCAGCCAGCACTGCATGCTCTCCCCCCGCAGAAACAGTGACTGCACAGGGAAATGGTCCAGAGGCTGTGTCTCCCCCACTGGGACTGTCCAGTGCAGCCGGGGGCTGCTGCTGGCATCATGCTCCCCCCCAAGGCTCACAGAGCATATAGCGAGTGTAGACGCCCAAGAATGGACAATTGGGAGAGACTTGGCCCGTGGGCCTCCTAGGGGCACTGGATGAACTTTGTGGAATCCACTTCAGCCACTTAGCAGTGTGGCCCTCTTGGAATCTGACCTGCCGGGATCCCGTAGGCAGGGCACTGGATGTGTTGGGCTCCCTTTGACCTGTGGATGCCTGAGGAGACCGGAGTGAGTGGTGTTAGACCTGCCATCCTCGGCGTGGCTTCCCCTGTCTTTTTGCCCCTACCTCCCGTATTTTTAACTGCATGCTGGACTTAGTTTTTGCTGGTTTTCGAACTTTGGGGACTTTACCACTGCTGATTAGTGCTAACATGCTAGTGTTCCCTGTGTAAATTGTGATCATGATTGGTTATCTATGATTGGCACATTCGATTTACTAGTAAGTCCCCAGTAAATGCTACTAGTAGGCCTGCAGCACTGATTGTGTCACCCACGTGAGCAGCCTAGCAAACATGTCTCAGGCCTGCCATGTCAGTATCTGCAAGTGCAGTTTTGAAATGCCATGTCGACCTGGCAAGTGCACTTGCCAGGCCCAATTCTTCCCTTTTTTCTTCATGTAAGGCCCCCCCCTAAGGTACGCCAAAACTAGACCCATGGACAGAGTGTACTGTAAGTGAAGGGTAAGACATGTGCTGCAAAGTTTTACATGTCCTGATAGTAAAATACTGCAAATGTAGTTATCCCCAAATGTAAGGACAATCTCTCCCATAGGTTATCATTGTAGCTGCTTGTACACCTTACAAGTGTAACTTTAATTTGGGAAAATATAGAGATTTGAAGTTTGGGTTCCCTGAAATCAGAATTTTAAAAACACTTCTTTCTGTGCAGGTGGTTTTTAAAGTATGTGTTTGAAAATGCCACTTTCAGATTGTGTCTATTAAACTCTTCCATGCTCATGACGAGCTGAGCTCGTCATGAGCCACGGCGCTCCGGTGCTCATGACGAGCTCAGCTCGTCATGAGCCGTAGAACGCTCGCATGAGAGGATAATTCTCCTGCTGTGCTGAGCGTTCCACGGCAGGTAATGCACCTGTGACGAACTGAGCTTGTCATGAGCACAGGAGCGCCGTGCCTCATGACGAGCTCAGCTCATCATGAGCATGCAGGCGCTGTGCGCGCCCCCCTCCCCCCCAGCACAGCGGGGGATTAACCCCCGCAGCGAAGGGGTTAAGAAAATAGGGCAACCCAATCATCCCCAAGGAATTGGGTAAAGTCAAGTATATATACAAACAATTCCTTGAGGACTTATTCACACTAAATTCTCACAATTATATCGGTCACAGATGCGATCCAGGCAATGAAAGAACAACAACTGTATTCAAGGATGTATTCCATGTATTTTTTACTTGAAGTAATCCATTGAGCATCATTTCCACATTTCATAAAAAGTATATACACACATGTTTTGCAATACACAGAAAGCAAACAGCAACACTGTAACTATCAAAAATATCCCTTGTGATGCATCAGTTTGTTAGGGGATTGAAGATAGTAGAAACACCCTTTTACCATCAAGTAATATGGTCAGTACAAATAACAGCCTATATCTTTTCAATTCTCAGTATTCAAAACACATTGACACAAAATCTTAATCAGAATATTGATTGGCAATAAGGGTTTGTTGTCGAAATTTCAGTCTTTCATTGACACATGGGTCCACAAGACCATCCTCAGGACTCCGTGTTGCACATAGGAAAACTCCTGTTGATACTTCCTGGTGTCTCACTTCCTTTACGTGAAATTTCAAAGGATTCTACTAGATCATAGTCAATTTGGAAGATAACCTCTCATTTCAAATTAAATGATTCTTTGTCAAACAGCATCCAACTACTCCACGACTTGCGGACCTCATGGAAAATTTTGAATGCATACTTGAATACAGTTATTCTTTCATTTCCTGGATCACATCTGTGACCAATATAATTATGAGAATTTAGTGTGAATAATTCCTCAAGGAATTCTTTCTATATGTACTTGACTTTTAGAAAGTGGGCATTTTCTTGCTTTACCATCCTGTGCCTCGGCTTTCCTGTGGAATCCATGTCTAGTTTAGATTGACAGTTGGGCTGTTTGGGCATTCACTCTAGTCAAAAAAAGGGAGATAATGTGTGCCCTGCATGTCCTGATTGTCCATCACCAGGCTGGTGGGCCTTCCTGAGCTGGAGTGGTGGGAGGAGTTGTCACTGACACCTGAATAGGGCTGTGCCTGTCCTCTCACAAAGCTGTCTTCAGCCCCCTATAGTGTGCCTGGAGCCACGACAGGGCAAGGCAGGATTTGCGCACTACAAAGACTATCCTTAGAAGGATGCCAACTTCAAAGGTGAAATGGGGTATAAGTATTGGACCTTTATTTCCACATTTTTAGAACACTTCTGGACTGAGGACTCTGCCAAGAAGAAGAGCTGAAGAGCTGTCAGGAGGAGTACTGTCCTTTTTCTGTGTTGCTTTGCTGTGTTGGCCTGCAGTTGCTGCTTCTGTTTGTGAGCAGTGAAAGAGTTGGACTTTGCTTTCTGGAATCCTACTTTCCAAGTTCCCCAAGGGCTTGTATGTGCTTGCCTCCTGTTGAAAGTCACAGGGTCATCAAAGACATCATCTGCAGGTCCCTTGAACTCCTCTGCTGGGAGTTCTGACCTTCCAAGTTGTGCCAACTCTAGTTTGTGGACCTTGGGGGTGGATTTGCTGCTTCAAGAGCTGAAAATCTATGCATCACCTTTCAGCACAGTTTTTCCCGCTGCAAGCTTCCGTGCGGTTGAAAAATGAATGCATTGCTGTGGTGCACTTATGTTGGTGGCTGGAAGAACTGCTGCATCCTAAGTACAGTGCACCATGTTTCCAGTGTACGAGACCCCCACTCCAACGCAGGCACTACTGTGCAGCAGATGGAGTCAACACATCATCTGTCATCAGGCTGGAATATTCGACACAGCTCCTGTTTCGCCACAGCATTGACCCAGCGCGCCTGGAATTTCCATGCATCGCACCTGTGCGCCAAGTTTCCATCGCATCACCCCAGTTAGGAGCCTCTTTTGGAATTTGACGCATCACTTCTACTCACAGTAATGAGCTGACGCAACACTTCTCCTGGGTGCAGCAGAACTGACACATCCATCCCGTTGGGATACAAGAATCAATCCATTGCTTGAGTTTTCTGATGCTTCCCTCCTTTGCGGCTGTTTTTCATCTCCGATTTTGACACATCAAATGTACTTAGTGCTAAAATGAATGCTTCTATAGAGTTCTATAGACTGAATTGCTTAAACCTATGAAACGTGATATCTTGACTTGTGCATGTTGTATTTTGGTCATTTTGGTCTTGTTTTGTTTAGATTAAAATTGGACATTTTTCTAAACTGGTGTATTGCTTGCACTGTGTTACAGTGGGTTTTATGTACAAATTCTTTGCATGTTGCCTCTGGGATAAGCCTGACTGCTCGTGCCATGCTACCAAGGAGGTGAACAGGTGTTTACTTGAGTGTGTAAGGTGTAAGGAAAGGTCCCTACTTGGACACGGTGCATACTACTACCAACTAGAGACCCTGATTTCTAACAAGTGGTCTGCCCCAACTTATGCATCCTGGGCCTAGAGGCTGATAATTGGCAGCCTGGCCCACTGTATGAGCTGGGTGGGCCCGCCCCGTGGATAGGAGGAACTACTATGCCATCCTTGCAGGGGATTCCTGGGTGCTAAAGCTGTGGCCCCCTCACCTATACATGATCTACCATACCACACCACTTGTCATAATGTGCGTGGGGACGGCAGCTGCGGATTGATTGGTGAAGTGAACGTAGCACTGACTGTGTGTCCTGCCCTTGCATTCCGGTCCCTGGTGCAACGGGTCAGCCCCGGCCTGCTTCAGATGCTCTTCAGTGCACAGCACTACAGTTTCCCACTCAGCTATCCAGCACCACCTTATACTGCCTTCTCTCTGGTGGATTACTTCCCAGAACCAAGTGGTCTGCCTTGGCGATCTAACCATGGGCCGAAACAAAAGTGCGTGAGCCAAACTAAAATGTACAAATATACAGCACCAATGGGGGACCAAAGGGAGATGGAGATCTAGATGGTGACCCTGGGGCCAACCCTCTACTGCAGGGTGATAACACCTCTCTTTTCCTACAAGCCATCCATGACTCGAAGACTCTACTGGAAGCATAAATAGGCAAAGTCAGGGTAGAAGTGAACCTACTTCTCCAAGTAATTTACCAAACTGCTAGGAGAGTCTCGTAGGCTGAGGAGAGAATCTCGACCCTAGACAATACTGTGAAACACCTCTCTTTGGATCTCTTTTGGTTGTCCAAAGACACAAAATCTCTTCAGAATCGGGTCAAGGGTGCCAAAAACAGGGCCTATTGTAATAATTTACACTCCATCGGCTTTCCTGAGGGCTCGGAGGGCCAATATCCTGGATGCTTCCTTGAACAATAGATTAGATCCTGAGCTGACCCCAAACACCTCTCTTCTTCTCAAATAAGGGCACACTCCCTGCCCAAAAGCCTCTCCCCTGGGGCACCACCCAGACCAATGATAGCACAATTCCTGAATTACAAAGACTAGGATGCAGTGCTCCGGTACGCCTGAATCACGGAAGGGCTTGCCTTCCAATGAAGGTGTGTGCTGGTCTTTTCGGCCTATACCCACTGGGTACGAATGTAGCGCACATCCTTTGATCATGTCAAACTTAAATTGCATGCCTTACAAGTACCCTACATGCTCCGATATCCTGACACGCTGCAGATCGTTCATCAAGATAAATCATAAATCATAAGATTTTATCAAATATCCAAAGGAAGCATGGGCATGGTTTACAGAACATTATCTGCTCACAAATAACCCGCCTCCAACTTTGGGATCCCCTTAGGCTTCCAGTAAGTCAAACCTAGGCCCTGGTGGATCGAGGGGCAGGCGCCAATGGAAGCGATTACGTCACAGACGAATGGAGGGAAAGGCACTGGAATCTGAGGGAAAGGGAGGCCAACCATTAACACGCATGGTTCAGGCTATTCTGGAGACACCGGAGCCTCCTGTGGAATAGGGGTTGGGCTTACCGGGCAAGATGCAGTTTTGACACTATTTGCACACCAGCACCAATATATCCTAAAATGACGTCTTAAATTGCAGTGTTACTAACTATGATGTTCCTATTTACATTGCAGAATGGCTGCCACTGATCCGTCCTTGTTCCACCAGGGCCTCGGTTCGACTTACTGGAGGGCTCAGAGGATCCCCATGTTGCCCAACGGGAATGGAAGCGGTTGACTGAGCGCGCCATTGCCACTCTCCCATTCCACACCAGGATAATGTGTGTGCGGCCGGCTGTGTTTTTGAGCTGGAGTTCGTGAAACTGCGGTATTTGCTGTGGAGAGGTTGCCACCTGGAATTGCAACCTGAGGAGAATCTTGATGCACCGCCCAACTGCGGATGAAAGGAAAGTGGGTGCGCTGTTTGGAGGATGGCAGGGGGACCATGAAGACTGATTGAGCTCTAAGTTTTGGCCGGTTTCTGTTCCTGCTCTGCCGGCTGGGCTGCTCCATTTTGCTCGATGACTGGGCCTTGGTACAAGGAGTTAATTACAGGAACAGATTTTTTTGGGGCACCCTCTAGACCCATAAGACCCATAAGACAGCAGCAGCAGCTGAAAGAAATATTCTCAAATTGACTTTGTGGTAGGTGACTGCTGAGAAATCTCTTAGGAAATTCGGATTTGGCAGAGTCCGAGAAAATCAATTGCTTACAGGTGATGTTGTCCTCGCCTTTTTGGACCACCAAGTTTCTCACTAGGGGGTAAGTGCATGCGCTGTGCTGCCTGTTTGTGCATAGGGCTTTTCATACTACCTGGTAGAGGGTTGCTGGGGTTTTTTTTGTGTGCTTTTTAAAAACTTCTGTAATCTCCGCAAGTGGAGCATAGCAAAGCACTATATAAGTCCAGCATTGACTTTGAGGGCAGGGGAGTAGAGGTGAGGAAGAATTGTGAGAGCAAAGGGAAGGGTAAAAGAAAAGAAAATGATTTGGAGGAACTCTCAACATGCAAAACCTTTCGGAAAGTATTGCAGCAACCCATATTGATTCCCCAGTCCTGGTCCAGAGGGTCATAAAGCATGTAGGGCAAGCAGCAGCACGGGCAAATCTGCGATGCGTCCTCACAAAAAGACTAGGGGTGGGTGTAGTGTGCGTAGTGGGGCTACGCGAAGCACCGTGAAGTGGGGGAATCTACGCCCACCTACACACTTTGCGTAGCCCCATTACGCGCCGCTTGCCTCCCTCCCGCCCTCTTCTAAATGCCCAAATATAATGTTAAACATTGTAAAAGTAATTAAAAAGGACTAACCTTAGATGCGGCGTCCCGGGGCTCCCTCTTCCTGGTGTCGCGCCGACTTCTTCCAGACGAAGGTGCCCAGTAATACACAAGAAGCATCCGAGGGCGAAGGAGTAACCAAATCCCATACTGGACAAAGTTCTTTTAAACCAGCTTCCACTATCATTCCAAACATGCCACGTGATTAACCCTGGGCGAAGAACTACGCTCCGTTCGCGGAGCTTGCGGAGTTTCGGCAACTCCGCGTTCCGCGGAGAACGCGTAGCTGTCGATTACTCCGCGATCCGGTGCGTAGCGTAGTTCTCGCGCGCTGAATAACATTATCGCGTGCGCGGCAATGGCTTACCTTGGTTCTGCGTTCGCTTTTTCCCGGTCGCGTGTGCCACCATGTTTGTAAACTCTCCCGCGAACGCGATAACGTCATTTGGATGCGCGATAGCGTCATAAGGATGCGCGAGGATGCTTGACGAGAAGATGAGGGAACGCAAGCGGGCGGGACAAACCTCTTGGGTAACTTAGCGCGCTAGCCATCCCGAGCATGCAGGCAGCGCCCCGAACACGCGCACCGCACTCCCGAAGACGAAAAACGGCGCTCGAACGGGTCTAGCAAGCATCTGAGGTTCCGTGAGAATCGTTATGATGTTCTGGGCTTGGTCGAATATAGGCAAGTTTGGTATCTATGAACCGTAAATAACGAGTTTAGTAAGTGTACGCGTTTTCGCTACACTACTTGGAAAGGTTCACCTTATTTACGCGTTTCTTCTTCTGAACCCTCGGGTTCCATTTTAGATGCGGCACCCATTTTGTTTCTTGCCCTCATGTAGTCAGCGAGCAGGCAACTGTCCGCGCTATGACCCTTAGTTCCCAAGCCTTGCGGAAGATGCATATTCCTTTTGTGCGTCTTTTATGACGAGGGGATGACACTGCAAAGGCAGATGGCCCCGCTTGAGGGTAATCTTGCCTTGCCGGTCTATTGTTTCAGCCACGCATGTGTTAGGATCGAATCCTTTGATCCTGTGATCATGCTTCCGATATTACCCTCACACTCTTTTCTTTACTGTTGTCTGTCTTCCTTGCAGCTGTTCCTGTCTCTTTCTTTCGTTCGTTTACAACTAGATTGGAATGTGCCTAATGGTGAGATAAAGTGCTTTTACAGTTGGGAACCGGCAAATGCTACTGTAATCATGTTCCGGGTTTCTGAAAGCACGAATGAAATCCTTTTTGAAGTTTACTGTGGGAACTGAGTTGTAACCTTTTGTTCGTGTGTTGTGCAATGACGAAAATGTGTATAAAAGGAGCGATCCACATTTGCAATTTGAAGCAGACTCTCAGAACCTACACTCTGTTGTACTTCTTGTGACTTTTGCCTCCCTGCAGTAATAAACGCTGATCTTTGACGCCGAAGGAAGTGTCCCGTGTCTCTGTCATTTGTGCGCTGAACAGGTATCCCACGAAGGTTTCAGGTGTTGTTCCCTGGCACCGCTGGACCTTAGAAAGAGTCCAGTCCTTCAGTTGGCGCCCAACGTGGGGCGACATCAGCGGTACCGGTCCAAAGCCTGACGATTGTGAGGAACTTCGTGTGAAATCTCCGAGGGAAGGTGCACCCCGCTTCATCGATCCTGTTGTCGAAATAAGTGGCCCGAAGATTTTCCCCGCGAAGATTCCCGCCTCCTGACGGCTGCGACGGACCGATGCCCTGACTGTCAACCTGTTTTGGCGCCTGGCGTAGTCCTTTGTACGGCGAGACGATAAACGGGCCTTTCTGGTGACGCCATTGTACTCTCAGTTAAGTATTTGTGGGTCGCTCCCAGTATCCTTGGTTGTTGTTGAAGCTTAGTTGTTTTGCATGGTTCCATTGCATTTGTGGTGCTTAGTTGTTGGTTCTTAGTTGTTATTTGACAGTTGCAATTGCCAAAAACCGAGGGTTTTGTCTTTCACGAAGATTTAGCGCTTCGATAACCCTTGAAGTTTGATACTTGGTTAGTGAGCAGGATGCCTAGCCGTAGTGGTTTCTTTGGTTTCTTTAAATGTTATAACACTGATTCCCGGTTGGAGGACTCGTGTCCGATACCTCCAGTTGGAACTCCAATTTATGAGCTCTATAGTCGACATGGTGTAGGCCCTATTATATATAATGAATATTGGGTTCGTTATACGAAAAACGATGGGGACCTTAGTTGGCCACCGCATGGAAGTTTTGAAATTACGATTTTAGATAATCTTGAAGCTAAATTGTTTAAAAAGAAAGCTAGGCCTGCTATGTTTGATTCCTTTCGGTTATGGCGTAAAGAGGCCAAGCAGAAAGAAATCAAACAGCTTAAGAAAAATAAAAAAGAAGGTATCATTACGATGATGCAAGGTGCAGATCAATATCAGCGAGATAAAGCAGAAAAAGAGATAGAAGTTTCTACTAGACTGCATCACATGCAGGTAGATAAATGTTATCCGGTTTTACCATCTGATCATGTTAAAAAGGAAGAAGACGTGAAGGAGGATCCCTTGTTAGCCTATTTATTGAAATCACCACCTCCTTATGCACAGGGTGCTACAGCCCCTGTAGTTCCTCCTGTAGTTCCTCCTGTTGTTCCAGCGGCTGCTGGTCGGCCTGTTGATGGTCCTGCGTTTGTCCCATCACCTGCTCCTATTCCTACTGCTCCTTTGCCTGTACCTCCTCAGTCCATTGTTCCTGTTACCTCAACTGTCCTGGCTACCTCTGCTGTCCCTACGTTCACTTCTAATGTTGTTGCTCCTGTTCTTCTTTCTCCTTCTGTTCGTAATCGTATCCCTAATACTGTTGCTACCCTTTACTCCCCACTTTCTGGATCGTTATTTCGATCCGATGTCTCTGAAACTCCCCAGAGACGAAGTCAAATCCCTGGTGGAAGGGAGAGTGCCACGTTAGTAATTATGGCGCGTAGATGGATAAGACACCCTGCTAATTACCCTCCGCGCATGGTTTTTGATACATTCTCTCAGTTTAATGAGCCCACTCAAAGATTCGTGTTTGAAGAAATGTGTAACTTTTTGAGAGAAGAATGGTATAATGATGACTTGGATAATGTACCGCCTGAGATGACGGAACTCCAGAGTCAGTTTTCGAACGGTATGATTGTGGGTGGAAATGTACGACGAGCATTAGAGCGATTGTTAGCCTTTAGATCCACAGTGCCTTCTCGTGTGTCATTTGATGATGACACCGATAATACGAAAACGAACTCTGGTCAATATCCTATGAGAGAGGTTCCGCCAGTATGGATGCCAGGTGCTCCTGCTGCCAATCCCCCAGTTTTGCCACATTTCCAACGTGTTTGGATACACCTCCCATGGAAGCGATCAGAAGTCTTGCAGGTGAAACAATCTTTGCCTGATCCGCGTAAGAATCCGGCGGGTTATTATAAGGAGTTGTCCCAATTGGTAGATGCTACTATTATGAACCTCGCTGACATCGACATGCTGTTTGGTAATGTCGTACCGCAACCGATTTGGGCAAAAATTCACCAAACGAATCATGTGAATGAGTTAGGCGGTGATTGGCCTGCACTAATAGCGGCTGATGGACTACAAGTTGGTGGGGCTAAGCCTGAGCAGTTAATTTTGGATCTACCCCAGAAAATCATTACACTTATGAAAACACTCATGCCAGCGGTGAATTGGGATAAATTATCGGCTTGCAAGCAAAAGAAAGACGAGAGTGTCTCCGATTTCTTTACTAGATTCGAGGAGGCATTTGTCGATCATAGTGGTCAGGACATGAGCACCGAAGGAGGCCAACGGTTGTTTGTTGATAAGTTTGTGTTAAATTTGTTGCCAGAGCTATGCAACAAATTGAAAAATTCGGAAAGTGCATGGGCTGTTTCAACCACTGCACAGATATTAGCGACGGCTCAATATTATGAGAATAGGGAAAAGGAAGAAAGTGATCGTTCAGACAAGAAAACGAAGGAGCTCAAAACAAAGGTTTTGTTGCAGCAGGCATATCCTCCACCTTCAAATCAAAATGATTTACAACAGCAGTATCGACCACGAGCCCAGTGCACTAGGATGCAGTCGCGCTCTGACTCCTCTGACTTTAGATCTACGCTTGGGTATAATCAGTGTGCATATTGTAGGAGAGAGGGCCATATAAAATTTGATTGTCCCGCTTTACGTGATCGTTATAATAATGTTTCGGCTCGGGGAGGTCGTGGTGGTCATCAACAGGCCTCTCGAGGTAGAGGTCGAGGTTTCGTTCAAAATCATGAGCGCTCTACTGTTTCACCGGACGCAAATAATTGTTTCGACCAGCGAAATGCGGGGTCCGATAAATCTGCACAGTACCATGTGGACGATTATTATGTTGAGCATGAGATTGTTGCAGACGACCGTTACTAGGACAGCCATCGACAAAGAGAGGGAGTAGTGTCAGTTCCGGTTGATCAGAGAGGGCCTTACGTCGCGGTTGCCACATCTGGCGTAGTTGAGCCTTTTCTGTTGGACACTGGTGCAGCAAAAAGTTCCATCATGCATTCCAAACTCCCTGGCGCACCTTTGTCTGGCTTAACGAATGTTTCCATTGGATTCTCTGGCGCCCCTGTTAGCAATCCTGTCTCTAGCCCTTTGTCCCTTGCGATTGGTCCTCGTGAGCTGGAGGCTCCATTGATTCTATCCACTGGGTGTGGTGAGAATCTTTTGGGTCTGGATTTGTTAAAACGGTTATATGCGACTTTGTATTGCTCTCCTGAAGGAGTGGAGCTTACATTAGGTCAGAGGGTTATCTCTCCTATGTACCTATCAATGGATAAGTTCCCACCGGAATTGAGTTCTCTTCCTGCGTCTTTATCGGCAACAGGTCCCAATGATGTGGGCCTGTTAAACATTCCACCCTATGTGGTCCAGTTGAAGACGAATGTTCGATTACCACGTATACTTCAGTATCGTATCTCTCTTGATGGTGAGCGAGCGCTATTAGCGATCATTTATGACCTGATTGAAAAAGATGTCATCAAAGAAACTCGGGGAAATGTGTGTAATAGTCCTGTGTTACCCATTTTGAAACGAACCGATCCATCTAAACCTCCTGTGTACCGATTTGTAATTGATTTGAGAGAGGTGAATAAAATCGTGATTCCGCAGTTTCCTGTGGTGCCTGATATCACGGCCTTGTTGACCCTGATTCCAGCTTCTGCCTCCTGGTTTACGGTGATCGATCTGAAGAATGCTTTCTTTAGTATTCCGATCGCTGAGGAAAGCAGAGATCAATTTGGATTTTCATTAGGAGGTCGAAGTTTTAGGTTTAAACGCGCACCTCAAGGCTACTGTGAAAGTCCATCGATTTACAGTCAAGCCCTTAAAAGTCAACTTGATGCGTTTGTGTTACCGACGGGTGCGGCTTTGATTCAATACGTTGACGACTTGTTGGTGGCAGCCAATACCGAGGCTATTTGCAGATCTGCTACAGTATCATTGTTGCAACATCTATGTGACCTACATCACAAGGTGTCACCTTCTAAGCTGCAATATTGTTGTCAAGAAGTAACCTATTTGGGTCACTTATTGTCAAAAGAGGGGAGAAGGTTGACCCCAGAACGAATTGCAGCAATTGCTCGAATGACTGTGCCAAAAACTCAGAGAGATGTACGTGCCTTTCTAGGTATTACGTCATACTACAGACAATGGATCCCAAATTTTTCATTGTTAGCGAAACCATTGTTAGCCCTCACGTGTAAGGATGTTCCGACTCCTTTACCATGGACTGAAGAGTGTCAGAAAAGTTTTTCTGAATTACGTGATGCGTTGTGTTCGGCTCCTGTGTTAGGTACCCCTGACTACAGTAAGCCGTTTACACTATACGTTCACGAGAGGGATGGTTGTGCGTTGAGTGTCTTGACGCAACAATTTGGTGACAAACAGCGTCCATGTGCATACTTTTCTTCGACCTTAGACCCAGTAGCTAGAGCCTTGCCGAGTTGTTTAAGAGCAACAGCGGCAGCTGCGGTGTCCATTCGACAGTCCGCAGGTCTGGTCATGGATAATGTGCTTACGGTGATGGTTCCGCATGCAGTTGACACTCTCTTGAATCGAACAAAAACTCAACACTTGACGAGTGCAAGGTTGTCTGGGTATGAGTTAACCCTTTTGGCGAGTCATATACGGATAAAACGTTGCAATGTGTTGAACCCGGCAACATTGTTGCCGATCGGCATGGAATCAGGTGATACAGTACCACATGATTGCTATTCAAGAACTGAAGAAGAGATGAAGGGTCGTATTGACCTGAAAAATACTCCATTGGTAGATCCCGATGGTACTTTGTATGTTGATGGTGAATGTTTTAAATTGCCGAATGGTGATTTGACAACCGCGTATGCTATAGTGACATTGAGTACGGTTGTGGAATCTGCGAGATTGAGTCAGAATTCGGCCCAGGCGGCCCAGGCGGCCGAATTAATTGCACTGACAAGCGCGTGTGTGTTGTCCAGAGGAAAGCGAGTGAATGTGTTCACCAACAGTCAGTATGCATTTGGCGTAGCGCATAGTTTTGGTCGATTGTGGAGAGAAAGAGGATTTTTCACATCGCATGGCACGAAGATCCAACACGGACAGCTCGTGAACAACCTTTTGGATGCACTTACATTGCCTAAGCAGGTGGCCATAATTAAATGTAGTGAGCATCGGAAAGTGACAGATGATGTGGGCCGTGGTAATGCATTTGCGGATGAGACTGCTAAGGAGACAGCCAGAGATCTGACAAATCGAATGTATGTTACGAGCTCAGTGAGATGGCCAGCGGAGACTAGCATGTGTGAAGACACAATTGAAAGTGTAAAGGAAATACAGAACGAGGCCACTAAAGATGGAAAAGACTAAGTGGAAAGAAAGCACGGGGAAGTTAGACGGGAATGGATGTTGGGTTGACTTGTCAGAAAAACAGAGATGGATGTTACCGGATGCATATGTGCTTGCTGTTGTTACAATGGCCCACGGCACGGCACATATTAGCGCGAAAGGCATATGCAAGTTGTTGTCTCCTGTATGGAAGAATGATGGGATTACTAAGTGTGCGGAGAGAGTGGTTAAGAACTGTATGGTATGTTTGATGTATAATCCTGGTAAGGGCACCCCCACTCCACCTGGTCACTTTGCTCCCCCTACATGTCCCTTTGAAGTTATCCAATTGGATTTCATCCATATGGAGAGATGCAATAATCTGAAATATGTTCTAGTTGTGGTTTGTGCGTTCTCCAGATGGATTGAGGCCTACCCTCTTAAGGATAATACTGCCCTGTCAACAGCAAAAATCCTGCTCAAGGAATATTTCCCTAGGTATGGAATGCCACGGATTGTATGGTCAGATAACGGAAGTTAGTTTGTGGGAAGTGTGATGAAGAGTGTGAGTCGTGGCCTAGGCATAGTCCAAAAATTTCATAGCGCTAATCATCCTCAGTCGGCAGGTTTGGTGGAAGGATATAATGGCACCCTGAAACTGAAACTTGCCAAAACCCAGGCAACGACTGGTTTATCGTGGCCGGATGCTTTGCCTTTAGCTCTCTTATCGACCAGGGCAACCGTGCACTCTCGAGTAGGGCTTAGCCCTTATGAGATTGTGTTCGGCCGTCCTGCGAATATTTGGGGAGTTCCGAGGCCTAAGGAGTTTAACAGAATTGAATATCCAATGTTGATTGACTATCTTTATGATCTGACTGCTAAATTGAGTTTGATTCATCAACAGGTCTTTGAAGCTTTACCGGCACAAACTGAGGGACCTGGTCATCGGCTCCAACCAGTTGACTGGGTGCTTACCTGAAATTTGGGACGAAAACGAAATCTTGAGCCAAGGTTCGTGGGTCCCCACCAGGTGTTACTGGCAACAAGGACGGCGGTTCGACTGGAAGGCAGAAAGCATTGGGTGCATGCCACCCACACCAAGAAAGTTCAGTTTCCTTTGCCAGCAGATGCATGGATCAAGAAAGGAGTCGCCTCGACAGAGACCAGTACGGTCCCAGGCTTTATGCCATTTAGTGATGCTCAGCCTATAGAAAACGATATAGTTTGATCAGACATTTCTGTCGAATCATTTAAGACAAGACCTTCGTCAGCAACATTGGAGAGTTCGAGTTCTGAACTATTACCTGAATACTCGAATCCTGCTTTGCCATTTGAACCGTTGTTTGAAGAGCAGACTCAACCAGGAAGAAGTCGATATTTTCTTCGACCGCGCAATAAGGACTAATAAAGTTTCATTTTTTATTTTTCTTTTTTGAATTAGCAGTATCACCTTACTGTTGCCATCAACATTGTGGACATTTTATGTTATATGTGTATTTTCTTTTCCAGTACAGCTAGAAGACTGATATTAAACTGAATGCTCAAGTAGTTAGAACCTTCCATCTGGGTTGACCGTAGGGCCGTGCGGGTACTTTCTTCTGTTTAGCAGGTTTCTGACACTAGGTCGATTCCTTTGTCGGTTTCTGGGAACTCCTGGAAATTGATAATCGCTACTCAGAACAAAGTGCGTCAAGAACGTCACGGACGTTTTTTTTTTTTTAGAAGATGGGTTTTCTAAGCTGTCGGAAATAGAGAGAGTAACGGCGCAAAGATCTAAATTGCATAAGATGTTCCGAACAAAATATTTCCTGTTGCAGGTCTTTATATAATTTCTGACTGTTTCTATGCTATTGGTGGGTGGAGTGTACTTTGGGTGGCTCCCAATGATATTACTATTGGATACCATTTCACCTACCTCTCCTTCTCATGATCTAAATTTTGTTCCCACTATTTCTCCACATTCTTTTCATCTCCTACCCCAACATGAACAGGTTAGACGTGCGGAATTTATGAACAATTCCTTTGTTCAACTCCTACATCAGCATCAGTTGGTGGTGAATACCACTAATTGTTGGGTGTGTGGGTTAATGCCACATACCATGGATAAGGGTATTCCGTATTTAGTTCTTCCTTATAGTCCCCAGGGGTCAGCTCGAGCATTCCAAAGTATGTTTCGCAGTGCCTTAGATTCCTACCCCCATCGAGAGCCACGCTCAGCAGGTTTTGGTCCTGGCCCGTACCACAAGTCTTTGGTGATAGCTATTACTGATTTAGATAGAGATATTTTTGACGTATCGCTTATCCCAGAGGAGGAAGTACGAGCATATAAGGATCTTAGTGACGCTGAGTATAGTGTATCAGTGGGTGATAGACAGACCACTGTGCCCTCGGCCTGGTTGCCCCCTCGCTCCCCGCCTGCTGCCTGCCACTTACCTGCTGCCTGCCTGCCTGCTGCCGATCCATCCCGGCGCCCCAGCCGCCGCAGGGCCGCCCGCCTTGATCGCCGATCCAGCCCGGCGCCCCAGCCGCCGCAGGGCCGGCCGCCTGGATTTCGCGCCGGTTTTTGACGCGACCCCGCCCCCCCGCCTACCGATAGGCCCACGCGCTCCCCGCCTCCCGCCTGACCCGCCATCCCGGATCCCTTCTTATGACGCCCCCTCAGCGACCGCGCAGCGGGAGCACCGATTGAGCGCCGAAGGTGCGCCAAAGTTAAGCCTGTCTGCGCCCGTCCGCGCCTGGACCGCGCCCAGTGCCAGGACCCCTGGCCCCCGCAGATCCCAGCCCACCCGCCGGACGTACGATGCCGCCACCCTCATCGCACTCAACGACGGACGAGCCCCGGGATGCTACCGTGCCACCCCGAGGCGCTCCCACGGACCCTTCTGCTGCACCGCCTGCAAGTTCACCTGCATCCGGACCTGCCTCGCACCAGCACCCGCCAAGACGAACACCAGCACCAACCACCTCAAGTGCATCCTGCTCAACACCGCTCAGTCCACAGACACGCCATCGAACTCTGGAACCTCATCGACACCACAGCTCCTGACGTTGCCTTCCTCACGGAGACCTGGATGAACGCCTCTTCAGCGCCCGACATCGCCATCACCATCCCGGACGGCTACAAGATCATCCGGAGGGACCGCACCGCCAACCAGATGGGAGGAGGCATCGCCATCATCCACAGGGACACCATCCGCATCACGACCCACACCGACGACATCCTGACTACCGCCGAACACCTACACTTCCAGATCCACACCGACCCGAAGACCACCCTCAGAGGCACCCTGATCTACCGACCCCCGGGACCACGCACACAATTCAGCGAGGACATCGCCGACTTCGTCAGCCCGCATGCCCTCCCCTCCGCTGACTACATCCTCCTGGGGGACCTCAACTTCCACCTGGAGAACAACAACGACCGCAACACCACCACCCTGCTCGACAACCTCGCCAACCTCGGACTCAAGCAGCTGGTGACCACCCCCACCCACCTCGCCGGACACACACTCGACGCCGTCTTCTCATCCTGCAAAGACATCGCCTTCAGCCACGCCACAGGACTCCACTGGACGGACCACAGCTGCGTCCACTTCACCTTCAGAAGAACGACGATCCACCACCACCAGCAACAGGTCGCCCGCAGAAACTGGAGCAAGATCACAGTCGACCAGCTCGCCGCTTCCCTGAGCCAGCACCCTCCCGCCAGCGCATCGAACCCCAGCCAGGCCGCCGACAACCTCACGAAGTGGATCAGCAACTGCGCGGACGAACTCGCCCCACTGAAGACCCCGCCCAGCAGACCCGGCAGCAAGAAGGCCCCATGGTTCACCGACGAACTCAAGAGCTCCAAGAAGAACTGCCGAGCCCTCGAGAAAGCCTGGAGAAGGGAGCCAACACCGGACAACATGACCACCCTCAAGCTTGCCACCCGGAAGCACCACCAGCTGATCCGCGACACCAAGAAAACTGCATTCAAGGACCGACTGGACAACAACGCACACAACTGCAAGGAACTCTTCAACATCGTGAAAGAGCTCTCCAACCCCAACGCCGGAAACAACGACATCACCCCATCGCAAGAACTCTGCAACTCCCTCGCCTCCTACTTCCACAACAAGATCGCGGACATACACAACAGCTTCATCACACAACCGACGAACGCCACGTCCAACTCAACCGAACCACCGCCCCCCACCACCACCCTCCGCGCCTGGACTACTATCAGCACCGAAGACACCGTCCGCACGATGAACTCCATCCACTCCGGATCTCCGACCGACCCTTGCCCTCACCACGTCTTCAACAAGGCCGACGCTGTCATCGCACCCCACCTGCGGGACATCATCAACACCTCATTCGACACCGCCACCTTCCCTGAGAGCTGGAAGCACGCCGAACTCAGCGCTCTACTCAAGAAACCAACAGCGGACCCCACCGAACTGAAGAATTACCGCCCCATCTTGCTCCTCCCGTTTCCAGCCAAAGTCATCGAGAAGACCGTCAACAAGCAACTGGCCGCCTTCCTCGAGACGAACGGATCCCTCGACCCCTCACAGTCTGGCTTCCGAGCCAACCACAGCACCGAGACCGCCCTCATCGCTGCCACCGATGACATCCGAACCCTGATGGATAACGGAGAAACAGCGGCCCTCATCCTCCTAGACCTCTCCGCGGCCTTCGACACCGTCTGCCACCGCACCCTAGTGCAGCGCCTCTACAACATCGGAATCCAGGAGAAGGCACTGGAATGGATCATCTCCTTCCTCGACGGAAGAACCCAGAGAGTCCGCCTACCTCCGTACAAATCAAAGGCCACCGAAGTCATCTGCGGCGTACCCCAAGGATCCTCGCTGAGCCCAACCCTCTTCAACGTCTACATGAGCCCCCTCGCGGCCATCGCACACCAACACAACCTGAACATCATCTCCTACGCCGACGATACCCAGCTGATCCTCTCCCTTACCAATGACCCCGCCGCCGCCAGAGCCAACCTTCACGAAGGAATGAAAGAAGTAGCCGAGTGGATGTCGACCAGCCGCCTGGAGCTGAACTCGGACAAGACGGAAGTCCTCATCCTGGGATCCTCGCCCTCCGCCTGGGACGACTCCTGGTGGCCCCCCGCCCTGGGAACTGCACCCAAACCGACAGACCACGCACGCAACCTGGGCTTCATCCTGGACTCCTCCCTCTCCATGACCAAGCAAGTCAACGCAGTCTCCTCGTCGTGCTTCAACATCCTGCGCATGCTACGGAAAATCTTCCGGTGGATCCCCACCGAGACCAGGAAGACTGTCACCCAGGCCCTCGTCACCAGCCGACTGGACTACGGCAACGCCCTCTACGCCGGAACCACCGCCAAGCTCCAGAAGAGACTCCAACGGATCCAGAACTCCTCGGCCAGACTCATCCTCGACATCCCACGACACAGCCACATCTCCGGACACCTAAGAGACCTGCACTGGCTCCCGGTCAACAAGAGAATCACCTTCCGTCTCCTCACCCACGCACACAAAGCCCTACACGATCAAGGCCCGAGCTACCTCAACAACCGCATCAACTTCTACGCTCCCAAACGACACCTCCGATCAGCCAGCCACGCCCTCGCCGCAGTCCCCCGCATCCGAAGAACGACAACAGGAGGAAGGTCCTTCTCCTACCTGGCTGCCAAGACCTGGAACTCCCTCCCGACCGACCTGCGCCTGACCCAAGACCACCTCGCCTTCAGGAAGAAGCTCAAGACCTGGCTGTTCGGGCAGTAGCAGCACCCCCCCCCCTAGCGCCTTGAGACCCTCCGGGTAAGTAGAGCGCTCTATAAATGTCTATGATTGATTGATTGGTCTCCGATCTGGATCGTACCTCACTTGGGTCGTTTCTGTCTGCAAGGTCATGGTCGAAATCCGAGAGCTCAGCTTGGGAAGAGCGCTTGTGTTGACACGTACGTCTTACCGATGCTCTCTTCCCCTGTCTTTCTGACTGCCAAGGGTACCTACTTTGTGTGTTATGACCGCGCATATACATGGTTGCCCCATGACTTCTCGGGCACATGTTATATCGCGAATCTTTTACCTCCGACTTTTACCGTCGCCTCAGACTATCACAAGACCAGAGTTGTGAGAGGCGTTATTAGTAAAGAAGATACTGCCGGTCAAGAGGCAGGAGACTTCTTTAAGGGTTTCCTACCGTTTTGGGGTCCTATGATTAATAGTAGGAACTTGAGACAGTTAACTCGTGTGGTGGAATCAACCGCTAACATAACTGCAAGTGCCCTTGGTAACCTGACAGCAGAGCTTCAGGCGGATAGACTTATGACGCTACAGAACCGTATGGTTCTAGACGTTGTACTAGCAGATAGAGGTGGTGTGTGTAAGGTCATCCATTCGAGCTGCTGCATTTTCATACCTGATAACGCTCCAACCGTTTACCAAGCCATCTCAAAGTTGCATAAAATCTCAGAGTCCATACACATGGACGAGGGAGATTGGACGCTTCAAGGATGGTTTTGGGGCCTAATGTCGACATGGGGTTGGAAGATTCTGATGATCATAGGGGTTGTTGTTATGTTTCTGTTCACGTGTTGTCTTTGTGTACAGTGTGGTCCTGCCTTATGTGGCCTTTGTGCTACAACGTGTATAAGAAGGCCACCTGCTACCAAGGAGACATTAATGGATAGAATAATGTTCCAGCAACATCTGAATGATCTGATGAACATTGAGATCGATTCCGACTTCGACTAGTTCTTGTCTACATGAGGGCAAAAGGAGCGTCCGAGGTTCCGTGAGAATCGTTATGATGTTCTGGGCTTGGTCGAATATAGGCAAGTTTGGTATCTATGAACCGTAAATAACAAGTTTAGTAAGTGTACGCGTTTTCGCTACACTACTTGGAAAGGTTCACCTTATTTACGCGTTTCTTCTTCTGAACCCTCGGGTTCCATTTTAGATACGGCACCCATTTTGTTTCTTGCCCTCACGTAGTCAGCGAGCAGTCAACTGTCCGCGCTATGACCCTTAGTTCCCAAGCCTTGCGGAAGATGCATATTCCTTTTGTGCGTCTTTTATGACGAGGGGATGACACTGCAAAGGCAGATGGCCCCGCTTGAGGGTAATCTTGCCTTGCCGGTCTATTGTTTCAGCCGCGCATGTGTTAGGATCGAATCCTTTGATCCTGTGATCATGCTTCCGATATTACCCTCACACTCTTTTCTTTACTGTTGTCTGTCTTCCTTGCAGCTGTTCCTGTCTCTTTCTTTCGTTCGTTTACAACTAGATTGGAATGTGCCTAATGGTGAGATAAAGTGCTTTTACAGTTGGGAACCGGCAAATGCTACTGTAATCATGTTCCGGGTTTCTGAAAGCACGAATGAAATCCTTTTTGAAGTTTACTGTGGGAACTGAGTTGTAACCTTTTGTTCGTGTGTTGTGCAATGACGAAAATGTGTATAAAAGGAGCGATCCACATTTGCAATTTGAAGCAGACTCTCAGAACCTACACTCTGTTGTACTTCTTGTGACTTTTGCCTCCCTGCAGTAATAAACGCTGATCTTTGACGCCGAAGGAAGTGTCCCGTGTCTCTGTCATTTGTGCGCTGAACAGGTATCCCACGAAGGTTTCAGGTGTTGTTCCCTGGCACCGCTGGACCTTAGAAAAAGTCCAGTCCTTCACAACTACGCATGTCCGCGGAGCTATGCGTAGGTCACGGAGTGCAAGTGCGTCTTCGCGTAGCTCCGCGGAGTGCGGCTCCGCGAACTACGCCCAGGGTTACACGTGATGCCATAGACATATATCATGACCATGTCATTGAGGAATTGAGAAAATTGCAGTATAAATCCAAAGCATGAGAGAAGCGAAGGCCACCCAATGAGCAAATGAAACAATACTCAATCCTGATGAACAAACTTAAGAACAACAACAATATCGTTATTAACCAATCAGATAAAGGGGGTAACATTGTTCTTGGGACAAAAAAGAATATGTAAAAGAGGCCTATCGTCACCTCAATGATGAGGAATGTTATAAGAGAATAAATATGGCATCAGTAAAAACAATCCAAAAAAATTACAAAGACGATCTGAACGAATGGAAAAGGGAAGGCCTTATTACCAACGATGAATGTACATTTCTCAGCAAGGACTTTCCTACTCTGCCAAACATCTATTTTATACCAAAGGTACATACAAAAGAAACACCGGTTCCAGGGAGACCTATTGTGTCATCGATCAACAGTACCTTTCAGAACACTTCCAAATACATTGATTTTATCTCTAGGAATTTGTGACAAGTTTGCCGCAATACATCAAGGATCTCACAGATTTTTATACCAACTAAGTAAGTGTGAGTGGTCTGAAGAGTATCTGTTTTTAACTATGGACATATCTGCTTTGTACACGAGCATTGCCCATTCGGATGTTATAAGAGCTGTGGAATTTTATTTCGGCAAAACACCTATTGAAATGTACCGCCACAATTAAATGTTGATTAAGATGATACATAGGTGTCTTCATAATAATGTTTTTATGTTTGACAACACTGTCTTTCAACAATTGAGAGGTGTGGCTATGGGGGAATTTTTCTCCCACAGCTACGCGGGCCTCCACATTGGCTGGTGGGAGGAACATGTCCTCAAGACACAACATGCCAGGGCATGGTCTGCGCACATTGTCAGATACTGGCGCTATATTGAAGATCTGTTCATTGTGTGGCGAGGTACCAATAATCAGGCAGTTAGTTTTGTGAATAACATCAATGATAATGAGTTAAATCCTAATTTCACTGCTATTATTGATTGTATTTCCATTAACTTCCTCGATATTCAAGTGCAAATAATTGATGGCAAGATTGAAACTTGTTTATATAGGAAGTCGACATCTGGAAATACCGGCAGGGAGTTTTCAACCCCAACACACTATAGCCAGTATCCCGTATGGCGAGTTCGTATGGATACACAGGGCATGTAGGACCATAGAGGCCAGACAGCACCACCAATTGGAGGCCAAAAAGTGATTAGAAGCCAGTAGGTATACATCTAGCCGCTTGGAAATAGCTATGAAAAAGGCTAATGCCCTAAATCACTCCTCTCTTTTGGACTCCAATAGAAATGTCCAACAGGTAGATATCTGTCCTAGTGGCAAAGAGGACATTAGACTAATCACTGGATACAGCAGACAGGCCTAGCACATCAAAAAAACTGTTAAAAAGGAATGGCCTATTATCCTACCTGATTTAACTCTTAAAGAGGTTGTCCCTACCACTCCCACTGTGACTTTTAAAAGAGCATATTCTATGCGTAACGAGCTAGTGAAGAACAGCCCAGTAACCAGGTTAACAGGTAACTGGCTGTCACCATGTAAAGGTTTTTTTTAAATGCAGCTCATGCCGAGCTTGTAAGTTCGGCATAAATACCACCGCATATCTCACTCCTTTTTCAGATGTCCCCATTGCTCTAAAAGCACACTAAACTTGTCATACAGAGTTTGCTATTTATGTTTTAAAATGTACTTGCAACCTATACTACGTTGGCAGCACAAAATTACAGGCACATGTACAAATCCTCCAACATCTGAGAACGATCGTGAACTCCGACCCTGCCTACCCGGTTGCTCGGCATTTTAAGACCACACACAACAATAACCTCAACTGTTTACAGTATTTTGTTTTTGGTGCCGTGGCACCCAATAATAGGAGGGCAATAGGAAGAAAACCCTACGTCAACTGGAGTCATGCTATATAGTGGAACTAGATTATAAGTCGCCGATGGGGTTTAATTTAGGAGAAGACCTTTACAATTTCTTATAAATGGGTGTTTCTGTGTCTTAGCTAGGAATTCCATGATGCAGTATGTATCTTTTTCCTATATTTTTCATCTCCTTTGATATTTTGTTATCTCTTCACTTGAGTCGTAGGTCTAGCTATTTTTCTGCCATATTTCAGAGACATTTTTGTGATTTATCTGCATCCAGCCTCTGAGAGGACCAAAATGGGGTTTTGCCTATATAGTCCCAAATCACGTGTGTAAAACATATGGATTTATCCAAGAGATTAATGTGCAATTTTCCACGTGATTACAAGGAAAGTAGACACTCAGTCATCCCTCCGTGTATTTACATCTTATACAGGGTACTCTACTGCCATTTTTTCCCGTACCTATATTTGTTAGTTTGATTGTTTTACATTTATCCTTTGAGCACTTGAGCACCATTATTGCATATTTATTATTTCTTGAGCATTATAAACACTAGAGTGGAGGCATTGGGAAGAAAGCAGACTCAGTATATTATATTGGTTGAGTTTTCAGTGTGGTCTATGATGATAGGTATTTGCACATCCGTAGTTCCACTAAAAATCACGACTTTCCTGGATGAATTGGTTGCACTATAAAGTATGTGTTTTAATGGTTCCATAACGTATAGCGTCTTTTGCACATTTAATTGCATTTACTTACAAATGTCCTGCATGCAATTTCAAAATAGCATTTTTTATCTGCATTTGCTGTACATACCATGTTTTATAACAAGGCACTTTGCACTTTATATACGTTTGCAACTGGACATTGTATTAGCAATGGAGCATGAATACCAACTTGTGTGTGCTGATTTCTCTTTTAATAATGAGATTTATTAGTCATTATGCATTTTATACAGTTGTACGAATACATTTGGAGTCAAATCGCATTTTAACAAAAGATTTACGTTGTGAAGATATACCAAAAAGAAAAAGTCTGCTTACTTATAGTATTGTTTCTATGTCCATAACGTTAATTGACGTACCTGGGTGGCGCCAAATGTGTGTTTACAATTGCATGTTTATGCTTCCCGTTTGTTGAGTGAACAAGGACACAGCCCAGTGTCCGAAACGTGTCTGAGGCAAGCACCGTTCGTTCCATCACAGCAAATGAAATAAAAATTAAAATCTGGCATCAGCTAATTTTGTGTCCGTGATCCCGTTTGTGTGAGGAGGCACTAGGGAAAAGAGGAGTCGATATATATATATATATATTACCTACTGGCGGTCGCCAGTAGGTATATATAGTTAGGATTTTTTCTCTATGGGATTTTTGAAAATTCTATGTCTAATAACTTTGGCGTTTGTGGACGGAATTGGCTGAAATTGTCAGGAAAATGGAACATTTTGTTTCTGAGCAGCCCCTGAAAATTTGGGGGGGTTTCGTCAAGGGGGGGCCGAGAAAAAAGGGGGGTCCCAAAACGTGTTTTTAACATTGAGTTTTCCATAGGGCGGTTGGCCTCACTTTTAGCCCGAACGGCTGAATGGATTTGCACGAAACTTGGCAAAATTGTAGGGACTGGTAGCCCGATGTGCCTTTGCTAGGTCTCAATATATGTGCTCCAGTGGATTTTGAGAAATTAACGTTCAAAAAAAGATATATATCTGTAACAGCGGACCGGGCAGCGCTCCAGTTCGCGTACTTTTCGCGTTACGGAGCTTTGTGAAGCGAAGCTGATTGGTTCTCCGGCGTCTGTAAACATTCCAAACAGTCCGTAGCGGCCGCCATCTTGTCTCTCGGTAGGATCGAGAGACAAGAGGAGGCCAAAGCGAAGGGGCAAATGACCATAAGGGGGCATAGTAGATCCTCCCTGACCCCCTAGGTTTGATGTGGAGGTTTTAAAAGGGCCCCGCGGGGCAAAAAAATAATAATAATAATAATAATCGAACGGCTGAATGGATTTGCACGAAACTTGGCAAAATTGTAGGGACTGGTAGCCCGATGTGCCTTTGCTATGTCTCAATATATGTGCTCCAGTGGATTTTGAGAAATTAACGTTCAAAAAAAGATATATATCTGTGACAGCGGACCGGGCAGCGCTCCGCTTCGCGTACTTTTCGCGTTACGGAGCTTTGTGAAGCGAAGCTGATTGGTTCTCCGGCGTCTGTAAACATTCCAAACAGTCCGTAGCGGCTGCCATCTTGTCTCTCGGTAGGATCGAGAGACAAGAGGAGGCCAAAGCGAAGGGGCAAATGACCATAAGTGGGCATAGTAGATCCTCCCTGACCCCCTAGGTTTGATGTACCATTTTGCCAAGTTTGGTGTAATTCCGTTCAGCCATTCAGGCTGTAGTTGTATCTAAATGTCCTATGGAAAATTGCATGGGGAAAACACATTTGAAAGTGTTGAAATTTAGAACCAATTAAAATGTTGCTTTGGTTTTGTATTTGTGTGTGATGAAAATTAATTGGTTATGTATATATCTAAAATGAGAGGAAACCACAGCTACCATTTTGCCAAGTTTGGTGTAATTCCGTTCAGCCATTCAGGCTGTAGACGTATCTAAATGTCCTATGGAAAATTGCATGGGGAAAACACATTTGAAAGTATTGAAATTTAGAACCAATTAAAATGTTGCTTTGGTTTTGTATTTGTGTGTGATGAAAGTTAATTGGTTATGTATATATCTAAAATGAGAGGAAACCACAGCCATTTTGTGATACTACTGTCTGAGGTACATTTGTGAGGAATTTTTGGTGCTCAATTTCTGGTGTTTGATTTACACAGTACTAACGCTTCTCCTACTTTCAAAAAGGTGAGTTGTTAATTTGTAAGGGGAACTATGTTGTACACTTTAAGATAATTTGAAAAATGTTTTCTGTTATTTATTTACAGTCCTTCTGTTATACTAAATACTTGATAAAGTTAGTTTTATATTATGTATTACTAAAAACGATAAATGAAAGTGATTATTTTTTTCTGCAATTTACAGCAAGAAATTTCAAAATAAAATGGATCACAATGAAGAGACCGTGGCAATTTCTTTTGAATTATCCACTATATTTATTGAAATTGACAGCACCAATAATGAAATATTCTCACAAGGAGGAGATGACTTGAATGATTTTTTTGATCAATCTCTTGACGGCGAATTTATCGAATGTTTGGAGACCATAGAGTTACAAGAATCATCATTGCAGACTTTTCATGAGGAGATTCCTGATGAGATGATTGAAGAGGAAATTCCTGATGAGGACATGTTACTAGTTCTTTCAAATTATGAAAATTCAGAAGAATAAATTTATATTTAGAAATCAAAAATTGTTTGAGACATTATTCATTTTTATTTTTAATTTATGAGGTTGTAGCGAAGTGATTGTAGTATAAAATGAGACTTATAGTATAGAGTGCAACATTTTTATGTTACATAGTAAGTTTACTCATATTTACTTCCCTTCTCCCACTATATTATCTCCAATGTGTATTTGACATCTCTTCTTCATCTCCGGCCTCCTTTCTCTCACTGTCTGTCTCTGATGCATCCTATCGCTGCCATTTTGTGTAATTACAGAAGAGAGTAAAATAAAATAGTTCAGAACGTGAAAAGGGGGCAAAGTAGAGTACCCCTCACCCCCTAGGCCTTCTCAGGTGGTCCCAAAAGGATCAGTTCCTGCTTTCCTGAGAGATTATGGTATGAGTTCCATATACCACAATAACTTGCATTACAACATGCAAGATATCTATCTCCTATTACCAACTTTTGGAGATATTCGCGCTAAGCGCGAATATCTCCAAAAACTAACACCTGCCCTGAGCAGTTCTTAGCCATGTTATCCAATGGGAGGTGGATAACATGGCTAAGAGCATTAGCTCGGTAATGCATGAATATCGCTGACTTTTCAGCGATATTCATGCATGGCGGCCGTTTTTTATCGCATTTGCGATAAACCTTGATAATAGCAAGGTTTATCTGCGATAATTTCTGACGATGCTTAGCGGTAAAAAATTCGTTGCTAAGCATCGTTAGCTATAAATATCACTTAACTTTGGTAATATGCCCCAACGTCTGTTAACGTTCGATTCGAAGGAAATCAGGAAGTGTTGAAAAACATTGTCTGCGCCATCTTGCCTTTTTTCAAATGCCACACTTTTGTCGTGCACGGCAGCCATTTTAGATGCCTTGACAAGACCCACTCTCTGCACGCTGTCGATCCTTAGCATGGCTCCCCACCCTCGCAAGCATCTCCCCAGGCACTGGTCACCCCCGCTCTCTGTCTTATGCATGGGCAATAAACCTCCCCCCATCTGCGCTGCTCTTCCCTGAGAATCACACCCTGTGCCCGCCCGACACCTCCCTTTCGCCCTATTCACTACCGCACCCTCTGACACTCCTCTTCCTCTGTGTCCGATTGTCCAGGCCGGTCCCAGGCTATCAGCTAGCCCTGCAGATGTAGTTTATGGCCCCAGCTGTAAAGAATCACCCCTCTTCAAAGGAGTTATAGTAGATCAAGGCCCACACCCGATGAGATCCGTCACACCACACGCGTTCCTACTATCTGAAAACCATCCTGTATTGTGATTGGGGAGGGGACCGAGCCTGAAGCGGAAGATTCCAGGGATGACTCTTTGTACATCAAAGTTTTTACAATTATGTGTCACATTAAAAATATATAGCACTCCAACAAAGTAGTAGGAATATAAAACTTTAATAACTTATAAATATATACAACAAAACAAAAACAGTAAAAACATTTAAAAATTTTTAGGGAAAAAGAAGGAACAATGGTCAGTAGCGGTCGGTTGTGCGAATAGTCCCAAGGCAGCACAACGTCCAGATTTCTGGACGGCACCCAGGTGATGTTGCCTGGGTGCCGCACTGATTTGGGTATCCGGCGTGGGGCGTCCCGGGGGGTGGGTCGTCAGTAGCGGTCTGTTGTGCGAATAGTTCCAAGGCAGCAGAACGCGCTGAAATGTGGATGGCACCAAGGTGATGTCCAGTAAGTTGCCGCCCTCCGAATAACGGCGTGGGGCGCCCCGGGGGGGGGGGGGGTGAGGCAGTCCAAAGTTCCGTTAAAAGGGCAAAGGAAAGGATCGGTGGTTTGAACCATCAGTCAAAAAGGGGAGGGGGTGCAACAATTTTTCCTACCGGGTCACACTGTGCTTTCACCGGAACTGATCCGAACTGTGGTCTGCAGGATTCTAGTCATTCAAACTGAGGCTGGTGCCAGCATGGGAGCGCCGACGTCCCGCGGCTACAGTTTCGTCACTCCACGGGCGATCATGGCAGTCATTCCCCATCGGGGGTGTCTGCGGGGGTCGGGGACTCCCGCGGCTCCTCTAGAATCTTCAAGGTCGTGGAGGACTACGGTGGTGGAGTCAACCAGTGACCGGGCCATTTCTTTATGTTGGGCCCGCTCTTGCCAGGTCGACCGCCATTTTGAGAGTTCGGTAGCTACCGGCGATCGCGGGGTCAAATGAGCGGACGGGCTCCACCCTGCCGGGCGAGACGTTGCAGCATCGCCACAGTGGAAGAACCTTTTTCCGGGCGCCTGGAGCGCTGAGGGTGCAGCTGGGAAGCCTCCACCTGGGGAGGCGGGAGAGGCCTGTTCGCACCGTCTCTCCCACCCAGTGCACCCCACGGCTTCTCGCTTGACATTTGTTATGGCCGGACCAGGCGATGAGGACGAGGGGGGGGGGTCGGAGGCATGTGCAAGACATCCCCCCCCAGTGTTGTCGCAGCCATTATAAAAGAAAGAAGAAATGTCCCGTCCGTCTTTGGGCCGGACCTCCGGTGGATGGCGGCCGGACGCCCTTTGCTCTGGCCCCATGAACGGGTTCCTTGGCTCATCCGGTGGGGCAGGCCTTGGCGTGTGGTGCCTCTCCTGGGCCTTTCGTGCAGTGGCCTCTCCACTCCCAGGCCCTCCATGGATGCTGGCCCAGACTGGGAGAGAGAGGGTCTAACCTGCAATTCTCCAGGGTTACCGCCACCGCGGCCGGATCCCTACGGCCTCGGCCTCTGGTTGATGGTGGCCGGACTGGGAGAGAGAGGGGAGGGTCGAGGACACAGACATTCCCCCCCTTGCAACTCTCCAGGGTTGTCGTAGCAATCCCCTTGGCCGGGTCCCATTGGCCTCGGCCTTTCCTCCGGCTACACCCTACGTGATGATCTTCTGCCGACGGTTGGCAGCAGGACCCGCCTTATATGTGTTGCTTCCGGCTGGGCGTAGCCGCAAACCTGTTGCACTTTGGAAGTTTCCAGAATGGGGCGGATGTCTGCTGACTTGTATCTTTCCCAGTTTGCCGTTATTTGGCCGTGGCAGGCGGTGGGACAGACACGTTTTGGGGCAGTGAGGGGCGATGAAGCCTCGTTGCCTTGTGGCCGTTGCAATGTCACACTTGGTTTCTCTTACTGTTTTCAGGTTTCTTATTACGGGCTTACTTCTAACGTTTCTTGTTTCTAGGACAATAATAGGTTTTATCATTACGTATTGTTATCGTTTCTTTGTTTTTATTTAATAAAAAGTTCATCAGTGGCCTACTGATTTTCGTTTTCCTATTCCTTTCTTTCCAGGTTGTTTCATGCTAAAGTTTCTGTTAACAGGATACAGTGATCACTTCGTTATTATTGCATATGTCCTTTTCACTAGGGGTGCTCGGGCCAGATGACCTATCTCTAGTAAATGGTCCGGGTGAAACAGGTGCATCAATCAGTGGGGAGTAGATAGGCATGACAGATTACAACGGGGGAGAAAGGTCCGCATTACCTACCCTTTCACTACTTGCAAAGATTTTCCTACGTTTATTTGCAAACAGGGAATACCTCCAAAAAGAACCAATTCCCAAACAGTCAATGTTCGGGCAAACAATCAATCAATGAGGAACGACGTGTTAAAGGTTTGCGTTACCTACCCTTCACTATCTGCAAAGGGAGAGAGAATATTCCTATTCTTCCCCGTTTGCAGGCAGAGAAGATCCTTAAGAGAACTAACTTCGAACAATTCAATGCTCGATTCAAACAATCAACAAGGGGTACTGTGAACACAA
This sequence comes from Lissotriton helveticus, assembly GCF_964261635.1. NCBI lineage: Eukaryota > Metazoa > Chordata > Amphibia > Caudata > Salamandridae > Lissotriton > Lissotriton helveticus. Next base: position 668,713,200 of record NC_136063.1, read on the forward strand.
ATGAACGCCGCTTATGTACATACACATTGCTATTTTCAACAGGTTGTTCCTAATGTTTCTATTTTAGCGAGGTCAAAAAGAGATCCCATTAGTGGCCTACTGATTTTGCTCGATTCCTTTTGTTTTTTTACACGATTTTTCGCTATCTGCAAAGACTAAACAGAGTATTGCGACTCTGTGCTTGTTTGTAAATAGAGAATGAACCAAAGAGAACCAATTCTAAAACAGTAAATGCTTGGATAACAATCAATCAAATGGAGAGAGAAGCAGGCACGACGGATTACAACGGGGGCAAAGGCCTGCGTTAACTACCCTTCACTATCTGCAAAGAGAGAGTACTCCTATTAGAAATGAGGGGGGGGCAGCATTGAAAGCAGATCAGTGTGCATAAACACGAAAATGTTTTTTCTTACCACGTACTTGACAATCGACAGCTTATGATATTTGCTATTAAAAAACCATTGAAATTCACTGAAAAAACCATAGGTTATAGACCATATATAGTTAGGAATTAGCATTTACAAAACCTTGAAAATTCACTGAAAAAACCATAGGTTATAGACCATATATAGTTAGGAATTAGCATTTAAAAAACCTTATTTTACTCACACAAAACCATTGAAATTCCATATATAGTTAGTTGTACTAACTATATATCGCGCACCCGCAATCCACTGCTGATCATGTCATATATTACATCATTCATGACATGGTCAGTGACATCACTGATGACATCACTGATGACATCTCAAATGACATCACTGATGACATCACTGATGACATCACTGATGCCATCACTGATGACATCTCAAATGACATCACTGATGACATCACTGATGACATCTCATTTGACATTACTGATCACATCACTGATGACATCATTCATGTGATAATACGATGAACCTCTTCAGACTCTAATATAACCTCAGATACACTCAGTGTAAACAGACACTCACAGACTGTCACTCATCCATGGAGTTACTTATACACCTAGTCAGTCATGCAAAGAATCAATCACACTTCCATTTCCTCAACTATACAGTTATACACACCTTACTTATTCAAACATATACTAACACATATTTACTCTCTTTTACAATCCCTGATACAAGTTCACAATCATCCATACAGCCACTCACACATTCACTGGCTCTTATGCACAGTTATTTATATATGCCAACTCTCACATGTACTGTGTTTTACATATGTACTTACTTTGACATGTAGCACTGAGATATCCATTCACTCACCAATACACTGATGCACACAGTCAACCACCCATACAGCTGTTTCCACGTGCACTTTTGAACCCATACATCTAGTGAATCAACTGCTCACACATCTATGCACAGAGTCATACACTTCCCAGCCACCCACACACACACTCAGTCTCCCATACAAATACTTGAGCAACCAATCAATAACCCATATACTTACTCATATAGCTACTGATCAACACATGCATCAGTTTACAGTACAACAAACATAATGATGCACAAATTAACACAGTTCAGTCACTAACCCATGCACTCAGTGAGACACATTTAACCACTCACTCATACATTCAGTCATGCACCTACTAAATCCTTCATCCAGACACTTCTACATCCACTCATTCTTCAATATGAAAGACATATTTTAACTTTACAGAAATACACAGTCACTGGATGTTGTCATCAGTGATGTCATCAGTGATGTCATTTGAGATGTCATCAGTGATGTCATCAGTGATGTCATTTGAGATGTCATCAGTGATGTCATCAGTGATGTCATTTGAGATGTCATCAGTGATGTCATCAGTGATGTCACTGACCATGTCATGAATGATGTAATATGTGACATGATCAGCAGTGGATTGCGGGTGCGCGATATATAGTTAGTACAACTAACTATATATGGAATTTCAATGGTTTTGTGTGAGTAAAATAAGGTTTTTTAAATGCTAATTCCTAACTATATATGGTCTATAACCTATGGTTTTTTTCAGTGAATTTTCAAGGTTTTGTAAATGCTAATTCCTAACTATATATGGTCTATAACCTATGGTTTTTTCAGTCAATATATATATATATATATATATATATATATATACATATATATATATATATATATTACCTACTGGCGATAGCCAGTAGGTATATATAGTTAGGATTTTTTTCCTATGGGATTTTTGAAAATTCTATGTCGAATAACTTTGGCGTTTGAGGACAGAATTGGCTGAAAGTTTCAGGAAAATGGAACATTTTGTTTCTGAGCAGCCCCTGAAAATTTGGGGGGGTTTCGTCAAGGGGGGGCCGAGAAAAAAGGGGGGTCCCAAAACGTGTTTTTCCCATGCAATTTTCCATAGGGCGGTTGGCCTCACTTTTAGCCTGAACGGCTGAATGGATTTACACCAAACTTGGCACAATTGTAGGGACTGGTAGCCCGATGTGCCTTTGCTATGTCTCAAGATATAGGCTCCAGTGGTTTTTACGAAAATTAACTTTGAAAAATATATATTGGGCTACATTGGGCTATATATATGTTGGAGCCCAAATGTAGCCCAATGTAGCCCAATGTAGCCCAATGTAGCCCAAAGATGGCCACCAGAGACAAAAAAAACAAATGTAGCCCAAATATCAGCCAGATGTAGCCCAACTATAGCCCAATGACAGAATGTCCTAGAGTGTTCTAAAGAACAACTAGAGTGCTAACAGTCCTACTTATTACAAAGGTATGGCACACCTGAAGCCATCTTGATTGGAATAAAGTGGTAACTCTTAAAACATTTAATTTAAAAAGGAACAAAATGAGGGGGTTCATTTTGCCATAGAAAGTATGATTAGCGAATATATGACGAAATCCCGCATACCATCAGTCCGCAAAAAAAATCCCGCATGTACTATTAGGCCGCAAATTAAAATAACGAAAACTTTTAGAACGAATATGCCTTTAGCATACACTAAACAACTAAACTACCCTAAACCCTAAAACACTACCCCCAGCATGACCCTACACTACACAAACAGTACAACACTACCCTAAACCCTAAAACACTACCCCCAGCATGACCCTACACTACGCAAACACTACAACACTACCCAAAACCCTAAAACACTACACCCAAGCATGACCCTACACTACGCAAACACTACAACACTACCCTAAACCCTAAAACACTACCCCCAGCATGACCCTACACTACACAAACACTACAACACAACCCTAAACCCTAAAACACTACCCCCAGCATGACCCTACACTACGCAAACACTACAACACAACCCTAAACCCTAAAACACTAACCCCAGCATGACCCTACACTACGCAAATACTACAACACTACCCTAAACCCTAAAACACTACCCCCAGCATGACCCTACACTACGCAAACACTACAACACTACCCAAAACCCTAAAACACTACACCCCAGCATGACCCTACACTACGCAGACACTACAACACTACCCTAAACCCTAAAACACTACCCCCATCATGACCCTACACTACGCAAACACTACAACACTACCCAAAACCCTAAAACACTACACCCCAGCATGACCCTACACTACGCAAACACTACAACACTACCCTAAACCCTAAAACACTACCCCCAGCATGACCCTACACTACGCAAACACTACAACACTACCCTAAACCCTAAAACACTACCCCCAGCATGACCCTACACTACGCAAACACTACAACACTACCCTAAACCCTAAAACACTACCCCCAGCATGACCCTACACTACGCAAACACTACAACACTACCCTAAACCCTAAAACACTACCCCCAGAATGACCCTACACTACGCAAACACTACAACACTACCCAAAACCCTAAAACACTACCCCCAGCATGACCCTACACTACGCAAACACTACAACACTACCCAAAACCCTAAAACACTACCCCCCAGCATGACCCTACACTACGCAAACACTACAACACTACCCAAAACCCTAAAACACTACCCCCAGCATGACCCTACACTACGCAAACACTACAACACTACCCAAAACCCTAAAACACTACCCCCAGCATGACCCTACACTACGCAAACACTACAACACTACCCAAAACCCTAAAACACTACACCCCAGCATGACCCTACACTACGCAAACACTACAACACTACCCAAAACCCTAAAACACTACACCCCAGCATGACCCTACACTACGCAAACACTACAACACTACCCAAAACCCTAAAACACTACCCCCAGCATGACCCTACACTACGCAAACACTACAACACTACCCAAAACCCTAAAACACTACCCCCAGCATGACCCTACACTACGCAAACACTACAACACTACCCTAAACCCTAAAACACTACACCCCAGCATGACCCTACACTACGCAAACACTACAACACTACCCAAAACCCTAAAACACTACCCCCAGCATGACCCTACACTACGCAAACACTACAACACTATCCTAAACCCTAAAACACTACGCCCAGCATGACCCTACACTACGCAAACACTACAACACTACCCTAAACCCTAAAACACTAGCCCCATCATGACCCTACACTACGCAAACACTACAACACAACCCTAAACCCTAAAACACTACCCCCAGCATGACCCTACACTACGCAAACACTACAACACTACCCTAAACCCTAAAACACTACCCCCAGCATGACCCTACACTACGCAAACACTACAACACAACCCTAAACCCTAAAACACTACCCCCAGCATGACCCTACACTAAACAACCACCACAACTCTACACTACACTAACACAACACTACACTACACAACGCTACACTACACTACACAATCACTAACCCACGAAAAAATTAACACAAACCCACTTACCTCTCTCGTCATCGTGGTTTTCACAACGCAAATGCATTTACCATACATGCCTTTAAAACGTAATTCTTTGTAAAGGCATGCGCGATAAATGCACATGCGTTTTGAAAAAATGCGGGATAATGGTATGCGAGGTCAATGACCTTGCGGGATAATGGTATGCGGACTGAAAGTCTGCGGGATAAAAAATGCGGGAAAATGGCTGCAAACCATGATTAGCAGCAGACTTCCCTGGTTTGCACTAGCTTTACTACAGTGATCTAATGAGCAACTAGAGTGCTAACATTCAGAATTTATGGCAAATGTGTGACACATCTGAATGCCTTCTTGATAGAACCAAAGTAAACAAGCATTGAAAATGCAATAGATCTCGCCCTCGTTTAAGTTAAAGCCATTCTGTTTGTAATGAGGTGGCTTTTTAGCTTTGCTTTTATTAGTGTTTTTAAAACTTTCATGTAAATAACATGCATATGTATGCATATATGTATATGTATGCATGCATTTATATTTATATAGATATGCAGATTATATATGTTTATATATGTATATTACCTACTGGCGATAGCCAGTGGGTATATATAGTTAGGATTTTTTCTCTATGGGATTTCTGAAAATTCTATGTCTAATAACTTTGGCGTTTGTGGACGGAATTGGCTGAAATGTTCAGGAAAATGGCACATTTTGTTTCTGAGCAGCCCCTGAAAATTTGGGGGGGTTTCGTCAAGGGGGGGCCGAGAAAAAAGGGGGGTCCCAAAACGCGTTTTTCCCATTCATTTTTCCATAGGACTCACTTTTAGCTCGAACGGCTGAATAGATTTACATGAAACTTGGCAAAATTGTAGATATGGTTTGCCCGACGTGCCTTTGCTATGTCTCAATATATGTGCTCCAGTGGATTTTGAGAAATTAACGTTTAAAAAAAAATATATATCTGTGACAGCGCTCCGGTTAGCGCCCCGGTTCGCGTACCTGACGCGTAACGGAACTTCGCGAAGCGAAGCTGATTGGCTCTCCGGTGTCTGTCAACATTCTAAACAGTCCGGAGCGGCCGCCATCTTGTCTCTCGGTACGATCGAGAGACAAGATGTGGTGAAAAACGAAGGGGGAAATGAAGGAAAGGGGGCAAGGTAGACCACTCCTGACCCCCTAGGATTGATGAGGGGGATATTAAAGTGCCCCGCGGGGCAAAAAATAAAAAAATAAAAATGTTTGCGATTTTACGCCGTAGAGGCGCGTCCCGGTACGCGAACCGGGCAGCTCACCGGGCAGCTCACCGGGCAGCTCACCGGGCAGCTAACCGGGCAGCTAACCGGCAGCGTAGCTGTCAACATTGTAAACAGTCCGGAGCGGCCGCCATCTTGTCTGTCGGTAGGTTCGAGAGACAAGATGTGGTGAAAAAAGAAGGGGGAAATGAAGGAAAGGGGGCAAGGTAAACCCCTCCTGACCCCCTAGGATTGATGAGGGGATATTAAAGCCCCCCGCGATTTTTCGCGGTAGAGGCTCTTCCCGGTACGCGAACCGGGCAGCTAACCGGCAGCGTAACGGGAGTCCGCCATCTTGTGTTTTTGGAGCGTCCGGTTCGCGTACCGGGTAGCGTCCCGGTAAGCGTAACAAGGGGAAAACCAAGAGAAACAGTAAAAAAAAAATTAAGGGAATAGATTTCCAGCAAACTTGGCAAAATTGTATGGACTGTTTGTTTGATGTGCCTTTGCAAGGCCTCAAGATATGTGCACGTGTGGATTTTGTCTAATTAAGGTTAAAAAAAATATATATATCTGTAAGCGTGCTCCGGCACGCTTACCTTACGGGTTTTGTTTGCGCTGCAGAGCCGATACGTCACGGTTATGCGACGCGTCATGAGGCGTCTCACGTGGCTACGTGATACGTCACGTAATAAAGAATATATTTTACAGCTATAGATATTAGCTTTTAAAAAACCAATGAAATTCACTGAAAAAACCATAGGTTATAGACAATATATAGTTAGGAATTTGCATTTGCAAAACCTTGAAAATTCACTGAAAAAACCATAGGTTAGAGACCATATATAGTTAGCTGGACATTTTATTGACATAAAACCAATGAAATTCCATATATAGTTAGTTGCACTAACTATATATCGCGCACCCGCAATCCACTGCTGATGATGTCACATATTACATCATTCATGACATGGTCAGTGACATCACTGATGACATCACTGATGACATCTCAAATGACATCACTGATGACATCACTGATGACATCTCAAATGACATCACTGATGACATCATGACACACCAATACCAGTTACTACATACGCACTCACTGATTCCTACGTCTACACACACATTCACTCATTCACCCATACAATCACTCATACATACAGTCACTCATTATTACAACACTATCATATGCACTCATACACCTATGCAGACACTCACACACTGCCACTCATCCATGGAGTTACTCACACACCTAGTCAGTCCTGTAAAGAATCAATCACACTTCCATTTCCTCATCTATACAGTTAAACACAGAACACCATACTTCAGTGACATCACTGATGACATCACTGATGACATCTTAAATGACATCACTGATGACATCTCAAATGACATCACTGATGACATCATGACACACCAATACCAGTTACTACATACGCACTCACTGATTCCTACGTCTACACACACATTCACTCATTCACCCATACAATCACTCATACATACAGTCACTCATTATTACAACACTATCATATGCACTCATACACCTAGTCAGTCCTGTGAAGAATCAATCACACTTCGATTTCCTCATCTATACAGTTAAACACAGAACACCATACTTTTCACACATATACTAACACATACTTACTCTCTTATACAATCACTGATACAAGTACACATTGATATGCACAGAGTCACACACCTCCCAGCCAGCCACACACACACTCAGTCTTCCATACATCCACTCATTCTTCAATATGTAAAACATATTTAAACTTTACAAAAACACACAGACACTAGATGATGTCATCAGTGATGTCATTTGAGATGTCATCAGTGATGTCATCAGTGATGTCATTTGAGATGTCATCAGTGATGTCATCAGTGATGTCACTGACCATGTCATGAATGATGTAATATGTGACATCATCAGCAGTGGATTGCGGGTGCGCGATATATAGTTAGTGCAACTAACTATATATGGAATTTCATTGGTTTTATGTCAATAAAATGTCCAGCTAACTATATATGGTCTCTAACCTATGGTTTTTTCAGTGAATTTTCAAGGTTTTGCAAATGCAAATTCCTAACTATATATTGTCTATAACCTATGGTTTTTTCAGTGAATATATATATATATATATATATTCTCTCCAAGTTGTGCCAGTAATTGAAGCCGCACTCACAGGTAGGTTTAAGAAAACTTCTTTATTTAGATGAGGCAGGCAACTTATCATCCCGTCGTGAGTCCTCCTGGCCGAAGCTTTTCGGAGAATTCTCTCTCCTTCCTCCTGGGCCAAATGCGAGCATATGAAAAGCTGCTTGCTGAACAGAAGACCCTGTGCACCGTTTAAATTATTTCATTGGCCTCCGGTGTGCCGGTTTTTTATATTCTTTACTTGCAAAGCACACTGGTCTGCGTAGTTCAAGTTCACGCACATATTTATAACCCTCCAGTGGGCTCGAGTGTTCGTACAATTTCTGAGGACAGTTTATAACCCTCCATTGGGTTTCCGGATGGTACTTTGCCTGCCTATTATTAAATAGCCCACCACTCCAAGCACGATGTGATTTTCCATCAAAAAGGCCCCCTGTTCACTTTGGGGCGGTGCGTAGCTTCTGCAGCCTGGAACACGCCGCATATACGTTCTCTCCCAGTTGTGCCAGTAATTGAAGCCGCACTCACAGGTAGGTTTAAGAAAACTTCTTTATTTAGATGAGGCAGGCAACTTATCATCCCGTCGTGAGTCCTCCTGGCCGACGCTTTTCGGAGAATTCTCTCTCCTTCCTCCTGGGCCAAATGCGAGCATACGAAAAGCTGCTTGCTGAACAGAAGACCCTGTGCGGAATTAGCATTTAAAAAACCTTTGAAATTCACTCAAAAAAGTATGAGTTTTAGGGGTGTTATAGTTAGCTGGACATTTCACTCATACAAAACCATTGAAATTGCTCCTATATAGTTAGTTGTACTAACTATATTTCGCGCACCCGCAATCCACTGCTGATGATGTCACATATTACATCATTCATGACATGGTCAGTGACATCACTGATGACATCTCAAATGACATCACTGAAGGTTTTTTAAATGCTAATTCCTAACTATATAAGGCCTGAAACCTATGGTTTTTTCAGTGAATTTCAAAGGTTTTTTAAATGCGAATTCCTAACTATATAAGGCCTGAAACCTATGGTTTTTTCAGTGAATACATATATAAATAGATATAAATATATATATATATATATACATAATATGTGCACCAGAGTTCACCAATTATATATTCATTAGATAGATAGATGGATAGATGCGTATTAGAACTCAGGTTGGTGCTTGGTTAGTTATTCTGAATTTAAGACATCCTAGGTTTCCCCCCAGACAGCCTAATTCCAACTTAACTTCCTTCACTGGTCTCTTTCCACCTCCCTCTTCCCCTGCATCATTTTGGGCACCCGTTCTTTGTCCTGTTTCTTTGCCTGGGTAAGTCTTTCTTTTATTGAAAGTATTTATTTACCCTTTTTCAGTCTAATTCTCGCTCGCTCCATAATTATTCTACCCGACTAGCTTCTTTTCACTTTGCCCAGGCCCCTCTCTATTCAGCCAGAACAGCTTCAAGAACATCTTCCCTTTTATTCCCCAGAACAAGTAGATCACTTCACCCATGCCACTCTTTCTTTGCCAACAGAACACTCACCATGTGTCGCTTTAGTTTTCCAGCAAAAAAGGGAGATATATTTATGCTCATCATTTTCAGGACTTCTTCTTCATCCAGTCTTCCTCTGCAGGTTTCCCTGCAATTGCATCCAAGTGGTAGCTGCTATCTTCCACATTCAATGGTAAAAACTAAAGAGATCCTCCTCAGAAGCTACTAAAGAGGCAATTGTATGTGTGTAAGTGGGTAATACTAACTATCAGTAATAGGGTGATAAATTCAAAAACGTACAGAAAATGAACTCAGGAGCACAGCAATGCTTTACACAATCATTGCCCAGCATTTCGATATTTATTTGGGTGGTTGAAAACAAGCAAAAATCATACTTGAGATAGTGAATATCCTAATTGTGATATTGAATCTGTGCCCTTTCTATGATTTCTCTTTTCAAAATTAAACATGCCTAAGATTTTTTGCTGTTGTTACTTTCCACTTTCAGCAACTTGACATTCAGGAGCATTAGCTAGTTATAATTTTCTGGTATCCTGAAATTGAGGGGCGTGTTAAAAAAGCATGTGGGAGGCTTCTGCCTGATTTAATACATCTCTAGCAATGACTCAAGATAGTTTGCAACCTTGTACAGCAAACATTAATATCGTCCTCAATGGACCCTTCTGTCTGCCGCAAGTAATGGCTAAAAGAACTGAATCCTGAAACAGCAACCTTCTGCGCCTGACTCAAGGCACATTTAATAAGAACTTAAGGTACTGGAGACTGGTACAGCAAGGTTTTCTCTCTGACTCGTAGGGCCTTAGTTTTAGCATATGATACTTCAGACTACTACATCAAGCCTTAGTGTAGCTTAAGGTTTTGAAGCATGTCCCTGGAAAGACTTGTGTCTGATTCAGGAGGCCACTATTAATGGGGAAAAGTACTGCAGTCTTCATCACGAAAATGCTGTTTGCAGCTTTTGGAACGAATGCAAATGTGCTCTTTAAAAATAGTGAGAAATATTGGTTTTGCCAATGCACGTTATTTTTGTGGTTAATTACAAACACCCACCAATCTTCCTAAATATATGGTTTCTGTTAAAGCTGTTAATGACACATGGCTAATAAGAAAAGACATATCTATAAAGTATTGCATATAAGCTTAACAAATCCTGGTAATGTCAAATAAATGGTTAAAATTGTACAATTATTGAAAAGAGTTTCGACAGTCTTTTTGAGTTCAAAAACATTATATCCTTTAGTGGATTATAAAATGTAGTAGTAAAATACTTTATTGTATTAATAATTTGATTACAATAAAAATACAAGCATTTAAAAGAAGAATTGTCAATAATTTAAAATTTCAATAATTAAAACTTACTGTAAAGGTCAATACACACTTCGTAATACTAAGATTCTGTACATTCCCACAATGGTTTCTGTTCATTGTCCATCCGTCTACCACTGTATCAAAGTATTCTTTACGTCAGTTTATTTCTTTTCCCAAGTTAAAGTGCTAATGTGTTGATTTGGTAAAATATATGTGTCTGATTTCTCATAAAAAGCTCTATATGTGTGTTACCTTGATATAAATGCAATTTGTGATCCTTTTCCTACAATAGTTTACATATAATATTAAATCAATTATCAATATCATAAACTTTTTAGGCTCAATCTATGATTTCAATATAAAGAAAAGTGATTATGCGCCAAATGTGCAACTTTGTTCACCCTTTTATTTCAAGATTGTGATCTTTTATCTCACTGTATTGCTTTCACCAATACTTTAAGGTTCTGAAGTGCCAGGCATATAAAATACATATTCTTCTCAAGATTATCCTTTTTTCAATGTTTAGTTCTCTAACGTTAAAATCTGTATAACTTCCCAGTATATGGGCCATCTACACTGTTAATGATGTGTATGCATCATCTAAAAACCTTATCATCATTGGTATTGCACTGCCCTCTTTGAGCCTAAAACAGTATCTAACGACCTCAGCCGTTGTTCTTACTTCAGCATTTTTAAACAAGTATAAAAAGTATGCCCTCTGTATGGGCAACAGCTTAGAGCAGGTACATATTAAGAGTTCAAGTGATTAATCAGAATTCCCACAGAGCCGACATGTTGGTCTACCTTAAAGTGCCTGGTTCCATTTCCCTTCAAACTCCCAAATTGGTATATAAAATAGTCTAAATTTTAAAAAAAATTATATAACCAGGTAGGTTCCATCCTAAATATTCTTGACTCTGCACAGTATATGTATTGATTACTAGATCCGTATGATTGAATTTTCCAGGTTGTAGAATGTCTACTGCTTAGTAGTGAGCGTATTAGATTTTTTCACACAGATCCAGTCATTTCCCCCATCTCCTGTAAGTCAGACAGATCGTAAAATCCTAATCCCATCAATGTACTATACAGATCTGTGTCTCTGTATTTGGATCTCCCTAACTCTTTAAATATTCATGTTTCAATGAAGATGGGTCAGTCTTGGCACAATCAATAATATAATTCACACAGCTTCTGTTGTGCAATAGTTCCAAGCATTTTAGGCCAAGTTCCATTGTCATGATACAGTGTAGGGTTGCCTGTCGAAAATCTAATAAGGTGCATACACATTTCATAAAATATTTCTGAAACTCAAGGATGACCTTCTTACTGGAGATGCATATGATAAAGCATTACAAACTAAAATTATGCTATATTTAAGGAATGAGCTAATCGCTTCCCCTCCAAACATTTTCCTAAATCTTGAAATCGATCTAGTAATTCGATTTAGTAATGACAATTGATTTTGAATTTCTGATGGCCTTGTGACTAGACCAGGATAACTCTAAGAAAATCGTATTGCTCAACTACATCGATTGCTGTTTCTCCTAGTGTCCACCTTTCAGGTTTTATAGACCGTCCAAAGGTCACAATTTTCTTCTTGGACATATTAGCTATCAATCCATTCACTGTATTGTAAGTGCATAATCGTTTCAATTAATGCTGGAGTCCTTTCGAGGGTTAAGGACAGGATCACTAGGTCATCAGCATATGATAGGGATGGTATTTTTATACCGCCTAATTTTGGTGCAATGTAGATAGAGAATAACAATGGTGCGAGAACACAACCTTGCCTAAGGCCATTTTCAAGTACATAGATTATAAAATGGATTTGCACATCTTTGTTCACTCACAATTAGGTGCAAACGTGTTTCAGCGTTATTGGTGCTTCTCTGCGTTTGTCAGAATAAATGCTTTTTTTAAACATTTTACTAAATTTTGAGTGCAAGCATGTTTTCACACCTTAATTGGAACTTACAGATAGCATATGAGAGTTGAGCATATGAGAGATTATATTTTCTAACTACATTCAGGTGAATAGTCTGAATTTTATACAAGCAGTAAATATCTACATGTGACCCATACCAACCTCATGCTGAACCCTTAGGGCCTTATTACGATGACATGTCTTCAGTAGCTCCAGCCTGTTTAGGGCAGAACGTTTGACACTGACGTTTACTGCACACGATGCTGTGCAAGGCATGGTAGTCCCAGGGATGTAACAAAAGAAAACATTATCTCTTATCTGATAAAGAAATACTAACCATGGCACTGGTTTACAGAAACAATCTCATGTTCTGGGTTGTTTCTGGGAAACAAAATATTTCCAGCATTGCCAGTATGACATAATGGCGGGGTAAGATTACAGTTTTGCCAAGGCTCACCCACCATACTGGCAGGATAATATTCTGTGAACATTTTCAATGTAATAAAATGAATTCAGAACGACATAAATCAAATCACTAGAACTGGAGAGATTCAATACAAAATGTTTTAGTGAAAGTATTGCCTAAAAGCACAAAGTGCCACTTGTGGTCTTCTGATCAAGCTAGACAAGGGAAAAGCCCAAAGATCAGGCTGGCCACAATGGTGAATGGGTCAGATACAGGGACCAGGTTAGCCTGACTGGCCAGGTACAGCACCAAAATTCCGCTCCCAGTGGTTTCCCAGTGGAGGAAACCATGAAGAGGATGCTAAGATTTGCGAATGGGCGTCATTGTTTTACAAAGACCAAGGCAAGTTTCACAGATGGTCGTTGCTGAAGTGGGATGAGCTAAACAAGTATCAAAGATGGTTGTTGCTGTAGCTTTCTGTTGGCCATCATCGCAGGGTGTCATTGCTGTAGCTCAAAGGGCAGGTCTCGTGTTGTCAGTCACCGTGGACAGGTGTTTTCAGTGCAAAGAGCCGGTTTTACTAGAGCTTCACATTGGCATTTGTTGCCGACCATAGAGTCTTGGCCTCAACATGGCTGTTTGGGATCAGAACTCACTCCAGTAGAGTCCAGAAGCAGAGCCCAGGCAGGTCCAGTTGCAACAGGTCAGCTGGGCAATTACAGGGAGACCTCTGAAGCTTGTTGTGTCCCTGAAGCTCACAAAGGAGGTCAGCCAACTGACCCTTGAAGTCACTCTGTTTAGCCGAATGAAGGTAAATAGGTTTAGTCTTCTCAGACAGCGAGGCCCAGAAGTGTTCTGATGAATGTCTATGCAGTTCTAATATTTATACGTGATTCTGGCCTTTGCATGGGGGAGTCCCGGCCGCTACTCCTTTTAAAGCGCTACTTTTGTTGGTGGCACAATGAGTGCTGCTGCCCACCATTAGCATTTAATTTACAGCCCCGGGGTACATGTATGACCATCTACTATGGACTTACAAGTAAATTAAACGTGCCAATTAGGTGTAGGCCACTTTTACCATGTTTGAAGGAGAGCGCACAGACACTTTAGCACTGATTAGCAGCGGTAAAGTGCACAGAGTCCTAAAACCAACAAAAAATAATTCAGCAAAGAAGAGGACAAACAGTTTGGAGGAATGCCATGCCAAGGGTGTCAAGTTTAACACCCACCAACATGTCTGTCAACTATAAATTTGATGAGTCAATGGATGAGGAACTGGTGGCGGGGGCTCTGCCAACGCAGCGTTTTAGCTGCCAGACCAACAAACGCTAAACCACATGCTTGCTTGTCTGCAGCGATCATTTCTAATACTTTCCTAATTTTATTTATCAAAAGCCATTGTTATAGCTGACAGGAATACAATTAGTTAGACAAGGGAGAGTGGGACTAAACGAATGAAGCAACATTGAGTCATTGTGATGCCTTAGCATACCGAGTTGTGCCTGGAATGATGCCTGGTTTCTACAAGGCCAATGCAATGAGGTTCATGAAGTCCAAGGCGATTGCTCATAAAATTGGGGCGCCAGTGAAGTTAGAGTGGGTGAACCCCTGTACAGCGGAAAGGCAACACCCGCCATGTTAATGACAGCAGTTGAGAGCTACTAAGAAACGCAGGGCCCATCTAAAGCCTCGCTGAAAACTGTGAGCTATGCAGCTCGATTTCAAATTACAACAGTGCACAGTATAGTTGCCTTATTTTCTCAGGACTTTGGTGTATTTATATATTAAGAAAACATGAACACGCTTGAGGTGGTCGTATCAGCATTACCATGTCTATTGGATTGGCATTAATCACTCGCTCTCCGGGTGCAAGGAAGGCTCAGGCGATGATGACAACAGCTGCGGTGCCAAGAAATTGCTGTATTTTCATTAAAGACCCGTCAAACACGAACAAGCCCTGCAGTGACAACTGAACACAGCACGCTCGACTACACGAGCGCACTGCAGTGCTTTTCGCGGTTACTCTTGCCGTTCAAGCCAAGCAATCCCAAGGGAACTTCTCCGCATACTTTTCTGTTCAAGATTCATTCGATGCGCAAGAAAATGCTGTTTCTGACCCTCTTTATATGTATTCCATCCCCGTGCACATAGTGCAAACGAGCGAGCTAATACTGTTTGGAAATGTCATCCCATAGGCTTCCCCCTCCTTCACTCTAAAGCCTTGTCATGCATTAAGCTACTAAAGCAGGGTATTTTAAATAGCAATGAAAGGAGCAAGCGACATATTTGTCTAGCTCTTGATGCATTTCACAGGAAAACTGCCGAAAGGTATTCAAAATATCGAAGAAGGAATTCCTGCCACCGATCTACGGCAGCACAGATGGAGAAGAAACTGCACACAGCCCCCGAAGCATTAAAAATATAAATAGGATAAGGGGAAGAGGGATAATGCCAATTTCGCATTCATTAAACTATACATGTTAATAAAATAAGGTGGAAGGAATTATAGGACAGATAACAAAATACAATGGCAAGAAGAGTCGAGAAAATGATACGCCCGACTTACCATAAACGAGGTTTAACTTTGATCTATAATACGACGTTCTGCCATATTAATTATTTTACATGTTTCACCACAAATCCTAATATTTATGTCCCCGGATCTACGTATCCAAGTGCAAGATCAGCTCTTTCGAGTCAACTACTTGGCTGACCACCAAAGCTATATCTTTTAATATCACTCTAAAGCAAATAACGCCAACGCAGGGCAGGCTTTGGAGCTGGTGGCACCCAGTGCGACAATGTTTGTTGGTGCCCCCAATGACCACCTCCACCATGAATTCCCTCACCACTACCCTTTAACCGTGCCCCTCAAGTAACCACTCTCTCTCAGATGCATTTAATTCGTTTCATAGCGCCACTCATACCAGTGTAGCATGTCAGAGCACTATACTGCTTAAGACGTATATAAGACAGAGGACTACAAGGTGTAGGAGTCACATGTCATCTATACTGGTAGGCAGTATAGTTTGAGTGGTTGGTCTGGAGGAGCACACACTCAGAATTTAAAATGTACCACCATGGTTCAGGGTTCTCTTCAATAATCAGAACTGATTTCCATCCAAATTAATCCTTTTTGCAACATTAGGATAATGAAAGACGGGACAAAATCATAACATTCTAATCGATTCCTTGCAGTTTGCTAGCAGCTCTTTGATGACAGTTAATAGCTCACTTCTCTATATTAGGATTTTACCTATAAACTGCAAGTAACAAAAGCATCTCTTGGACATAAGCAGTAACCCACTGACCTAATTTCATTATATGCACTTTGAGATCTGCATGGCACACGTTCTTTGCAGCAGGCATATTAACCCTCTGCTCTACCTTACACTGAGTTAAAAATTCTACTAGACAAAACTCACATCTCTCTCCAGGGAGAACATTAATCACTAGAGTTATCTTGAAATTTTTATTGTTGCCTGAAAGTTACTAGAGGCAAGGAACGCATCAGTAGGTCATTTTAAAGCCATAATAAGGATGAACCCCTCAGCAATAAGCTTCAAAAAGGAAGTTAAAGCACCATTGATGAACACATTCCTGCCCTAGAACCCCCTCGCCTGACAACCACTCAAAGACTTGTCAGCCTCTCCTTTGTTGATACCTGGACTTTTTAAGATTGTATTTGATTTGGGTTTTCAGAGAGTTACCTCTTTATGCACTTTTCGTACTTAATTTGTTATTAGATCCCCTAACTTCCTCCTCTGTGACTTTTGAAATCCACTTCGCTTATTCTCGTTCTTCTACTCTCCAGGCCTGCTCTGACACATAGCTCACCCCTAGCACATGCTTCGGCTGATTATGAATATGCCTTGTTATGCCGGCCTAGAGTTTTTCTCCCCCTGTACTTTCGATCACTCTGTTATCTGATCTATATGTCTCCGGTCTATCGCTCAATTTTAAAGCGCTCTGATACCCTCATGGGTCTTGTTGGAGCTATATAAATCTTTTAAATAAATAATCTACTTGCAAACACGGCGTCCCAACCCGAGGTCAGCGCCTGGTGTGGTGGCACCGGTTGCACTGCCATAGAGCTGACCCTGCTCCAACACAAACATACACACTCATCACAGAGTAAAGCAGATTAAGAAAAAAACGATTAAAGAATCATCAACCATATGAAATCTCAAGGGATTGAGTGAAACCCATAAATGTGCACTATGCCTAGGCTCAACAGTCCGATTCAGAAGAGTAGTTACAAATACTTGACATCACTAAGCCCATCTGCAGCAGTGTAGACAGCAGGGCAACAGTAGGTACGCCAACGAGGACAACTCTTGGCATAACCTAGGCCGTGCAGAGCCAGACTTACTCTGACCAGTTAGCTGTTAATGAGGTAAACCAACTGGGTGCTCGCAATAACTGAGCCTAAAGTGGCCTATGAGCTGCGAACACATGCTGGCTGTAATCGTTGTCTTATCTAATATTATACATCGTGTGCATGTAAGCTGCTTAAGTAAATTAAATTATTGGGATTGGTCCCAGATTATACTGACCACCCTTTGTAGTTTATCTATGTATAAGATTGTACATGAACGTTCACTTCAAAGTTTCTCCACAAATGCATATTAAGGTGAATTTTTGTAGCAACAAATATCTTTTAACTTCACATATGTGGCAACAGCTTTATTGTAGTAATAAAACCACCTAACCTTTTACATTAGTAACTGACTGCCAGGAGATAAACCAGTGCCTTAGTAGCTTATTTAAAGCCTAGGAGTGGCGGGTGGTGGCATTTGAATGTGAGGAGGCATAAAAGTTGGGTATGGATTTTACGTACTGAGCCAAATGAGCCTAAAGGATAAAAGTGTGGTGTGCAGGGGAGGGGATCCTCCTCCTTAGAAAAAATAGGAAAAATATGGCAAATGAACTTCGTGAGAAAGCAAGGTTTATAAAGCAGTGGGAATGTATAGTCTTGAAATATTATCATATTAAAAACTGCCCCATATCTCACTGCATTAATATGTTCAACAGTTACTTTGACCTGCAAATTGTACAATGCAACAGCCTAAGGCCTTTTAAAGTGTGTGCTTGTCCAGTGTTTTGCACTGCATGTGGCATCGACTTTGAGAAAAAATGCTCTTACCAGGCTTCGGGAGAAACTCACAGCTGCTGGCTGCAATCAGTCAAATAGAAATATGTGAAGACAGGTCTTTAAGTGGGATGAAAAAAGGTGGGACTCTCTTAAATTGAACATGTAAAATACATTTCTGTGATTCCCATTGTCTGCCACCCAATCACTATTTTAGTTTCTCTCTGTGATGTTATTGCATTTATATATAGAACTCATAACCTGACATGCACATTAAACCTGCCGGTATTATTGGCTTTGTCGATTGATGTTAGCTGTTTAAGATAAGTGAGTAACAACAATGAACTGTTATAAATAATTAACATTGGAAATGTTTCAATTCTGAAATTGTGAGACTATGAATTTTAAATTATTGAGGCCTGTGGAAGGAGGTATAATTATTGTACCTCACGAGCCATTCATCAGAACACTCCTGTTCCTGGGGGCATTACAGAAGAAGTACTGCCCTGCTGTCAGGCGACTGCCTTGCTGCTTGAAAAATACTTTGCTGTCTGAAAAGGAAGACTGGACCTGCTTACCTTATCCCAGGCTAACTTGAGTGACTCCAAGTTCAGTTGGCTGACCTTCTGTTTGAGCTACAGGGACACAGCAAGTTGTAAAGGCCTCCCTGCAACTGCCCAGCTGACCAGCTGCAACAGGACAACTGGGCCAGCAAGTGGACCTGCTTGAGCCCTGCTGGTCACTGGTAGAGTGAGTCTCTAATCCCCAAGTGGTGCTTTCCCAGGTCTTGGACCTTTGACTGGCATCAGAGTATACTCCTCTTCAACAAAAGCTGAAAATCCTGATATTTGGGCTCCTCGCAACCACATATGGGCCCATTTGCAACAAAAACTATGCTGCCCACGACACCAGCCAGTGTAAATCTCCAGTAAGACCTGACCTTCATGCTACAGCGACCGCCAGCAAAGACCAGAAACATGAGAGCTAGATTTAGTGCTACAGCAATGACAGCCTGCTTTGATTGCCAAAGCAAAGCTACAGCAACACCAATATACAATGCCTTGACTGGCTCTTCATGCTACAGCTATGACAGCCCTCGATGATCAACCTGCGGTTTGCCCTTCAACAATGACCATTGGCGATGCTCTAGTCTAACTGCTCCTCACCGCCTCCTCAACCACAAATGGAACTTTTTGCACCCAACCGAACAGGCAATTCTTCAGTGGAACAGCCCCGGTCCATTTTTCCAACCTCCACTCCAATGCAGTATTCCTGAATGTGTGACTTTCCTCCATCTCACATGGCCATATGACCACAAGTGGTGCCAAAAAAGGATTTCAAATATACAACACAAAATTTACCCAGCCCACAATTATTTAGAGCAAACCTTTAGAGGGTTGAAGATACATTTATTATATCTACCCTCGGCACATTTATTTAGTGCCAATGATTTTATAATTTTTCAAATTTTTCACATAAATTAGCAAAAATAAAGACAAAATGTACAATCAAATATTTACACGACTATACAATTTCTTTTACAAAGGAACATTTAATATTAACAAAATATATCTACTGACATGTCTACATCAAACATCCTACAAAAAATGAATACATCACAAAACAACAATGTCACAAACATATAAAGCAATGACTGAAAAGAATCAAACAATGGGGGAATATACGATAATGAATGGCTCAAGAAATGATAATATCTGGACCAGCCGGTCCTAGTAACTTGAAGGTAGTGATTTATTCCACCCAAATAACCTGCCGACGCGTTTCAAGACCAGGAGCCATCCGCACATTTGTGCAGTACCGAGCAGTTGCCAGCTTCTATGTTGAATACTACGAGGTCCATGATGCATCAGTACCACCGCGTACAGGTTAAGAACGTTCCCGTGATTTTTATAGAAGATTTAGAGTACAGAAAGGGTTTCAGCTACATAAACACCAAGTGCAGTCGGGACCTGATGGTCCACACGATTGAAACTGCACAAAGACTCTGAAGGAAAGAAGAGGAAGAAATAGAGGAACTGACAAAGGCTATAAACACTAGTCAGGTGGTCACTGACGCCAAGTCGCTTTTGGAAAAGATTGAAAAAGACATTCAGACGTTTAAAGACAATACAGTCAATGATAAAAGCAACAGATACGAACGTGACATCAAGGCATTTAAAATCGACCATTTATATCCTTTTTTACGAGAAGACTACTATCTACAGTCAGACTCGCCGCAGGCTCTGTCAAGTTATCAGGGCAGATCCAGAAATAGGTTCACCACCTTTTCAAGCACGTCTTCATCGGATTCCTCGGGATCTGATAATAGAAACAAAAAGAAGGGAGTGTCTTTTTTTAGAGCAGGGCAAACAAACGAAACCCAGACACAAGGTACCAAGGGACATGCGAACACGGAGCAGCAACTACAAATCATAGGCGGCTCCACAACGATAGTCAACTTGTCCACGAGGTTGCTAACTGTGGAAGAATAAGCAGTACTTAATCTAGGTCTGAAATTTGTACCTAGCAAAAATACTGACTACACAAAGCTTAAGAGGCAATTGAGTTCTGACGGAAGGTTAGACTCAAGGCATTTTTTGCAACTACACCGCCCATTGAAAGTACAGAAACAACGGGCTTCAGGAACAAATCCAGGTTTGTTCCTTATAACAACATTTCCAAACAAGTATTAGCATTCGAGCAGGTACTTCTTTCTTCTATTGGCAAGATGGAGAAGAATAAAAACTTTACTCCACAGAATATGAGCCAAAAACAACGGGCGACAATACGATCTTTGAAAGAAGACCCTTCAATTGTTATCAAGCAAGCAGACAAGGGTGGGGCAGTAGTCATCTGGTCCCGCCCTATGTACCTAGCTGAAGGCGTGGAACAAGTAAAAAATACCACCTGGTACCGTGCACTAACAGAGGATCCAACTAAACACATTCAAGGACAGATTGCCAAAGTTTTAGAATATGGCAGAGACAATGGATTTTTATGTATTACAGAATATTATTACCTTCTCAAGAAATTCCCTAGGACTCCGGTCCTGTATCTTCTACTGAAGATCCATAAGAGTCTGCACGAGCCCCCAGGCCGCCCGATTGTTTCGGGGTGCGACACTTGTTTAGAGCCAATTGCACAGCACGTGGATTTTTTTTTCTTTTTTTTTTTTTTTTTTTTTTTTTTTTTTTTTTTCGCGATTTCTAGAGCGCCTGGTGACCCGTAGGCATCCCCGCGCTATGAACCTGACGATATCCAGAGGGGAGGGGGGAGGGAGTGATTTAATTGGGAAACAGGAATGTTTCCTAAATCCTTTTCTTAGTGAAGTAAGATTGTACCTTAGAGATACGACGGATTTCCTGCTCAAAGTTGAAGGCACTAGCTTTGATGCTCAGTCACAATTAATGGTTACCATGGATGTTACATCCTTGTATACTCAAATTCCACAGGAGGAGGCCTTAGAATTCATGGAGCTATACCTTGACAAAAGAGAATGACCTCACCGGGTTCCAACCTCTTTCATTTTAGAACTGGCTGAAATAGCTTTGAAGAAAAACTATTTTACCTTTAACGGGGAGTTCTTCATGCAAGTGAAGGGGACCGCCATGGGGTGTCCTTATGCCCCAGAAATGGCGGTTCTCTTCATGGCACAGTATGAGGAGAAGTTCGTGGAAGCCAATATCCCTTTTAAACAACACATTACACGGTGGCACGGTTACATTGACGACGTTTGGCTCCTGTGGCAGGGAAGCCAGACCGAGCTAATGGCTTTTCATGGTTGGCTCAATACAAGGCATAGAGACATCCAATTTTCAATTGAATACAGCACTAGTCGTATGTCTTTTCTTGATGTCGAGCTTAGATGTGAAGAAGGCCAGCTAAGAACATCGCTATACAAGAAGGAAACTGACCTTATTATTCCACACAAGGACATCAAATCCAAACACAAACCAAAAAATGCCCCTTGGTACTCACAGGACCTACGCACTCTCAAGAGAGAATGCAAGAGACTGGAACGATAATGGCGCCTCGACTATTCACACACCAGCAAAATTGAATACCGAGCGTCTATAAAAACTTATAAAATCGAGATAAAAAAAGCTCAAGCCAGTTTTTTCGAAAATAAGATTAATGAGGCAGCATCCAAACCCAAGGAGATTTACCAGATTGCCAAAAGCTTGCTCAAACTCCCTGACAAACTTCCAGATCCTCGGACCGCACAAACCCGTTGCAATGAACAGGCTGACTATTTTTATAACAAAATAGCTACGATCTACTCCTCCTTCCCCCCACTCCCTCACCCCCTTCCAGAACAGCAATACTCCAGACCCACTCCTCCTACCTCCCTGGAAACCTTTCCACCTCTGGAGCCTTCCAGCCTAGAAATCATAATGCTACAGGTAAAGTCCAGGGGTCTCATTTATGAAAAGTGACGCATCGCTGCGTGAAAACAGCGATGCGTCACTTTTCACTGCGTCCTCCTTGCGACACCAATGATGCGTCATATTTACAGTATGACGCATCATGTCGCAAGAATTACAGATACGTCAGTATTTCTGACGTATCTGTAAGCGCAAAAGTCACGCATTGCTGTTGTGTGTCACAAAAGTGACGCAACTCCAGCAATGCATCCCTTCACATGGGGAAAGCCCCATGTGAAAGGGCTTGCGTCAGTCTTACGCCTGCTGTGAGGCAGGCGCAAGATTTTGACACAACAGCGTCCTAAAAGTGACGCAGTGAAATCTCATAGATTTCACTGCGTCACCATTACGAGGCTTTTTGCGGGGGAACGCCCCTTCTGCATACATTATACCTGACGCAGGTATAATGTAGCGCAGGGGTTTACAAAGTGACGCATCTGCTTAGATGCGTTACTTTGTAAATAGTGCGCAACAGGAGGCATGTTTTACGCCGCCGATGCGTCAGAAAAAGTGACGCATCGGAAGCGCAAAACTGACGCAAGGGCTCATAAATGAGGCCCACGATCCCCAAGCGACCCAGCCCCAGCTCGTTTTCTAAAAACAATTACGCCCACCATTCTCCCCATCATCCAGAACCTGATCAACAACTCTCTCTCAGCAGGGCTCGTTCCCCCAAAGTGGAAACAAGCTACAGTTAAGGCCCTCCTGAAGAAACCCAACCTAGATCAGATGAACCCGGGAAACTACCGTCCCATCTCCCTGCTACCGTGGATAACGAAAATTGCGGAAAAACACGTAAATAAATGCCTCACTGAATTCCTGGAAACAAACAACTCCCTGGATACCTCACAGACAGGGTTCAGCCCCATGCTTGGAACCAAAACTGCTTTATTAGCAGTAACAGAAGGAGCTAGAAAGATCGTGGATGAAGGTGGCACTGCGGCCATTATTTTATTGGACCTCAGTGCCGCCTTCGACACTGTGAACCATGAAATCTTACGTCACAAAATGTCAGAGCTAGGGATAACCTCCACTGCGGCAGCCTGGCTACATTCCTTTCTTTCTGACCGCTCTTTCCGAGTCTGCGAGGGCAAGACCATCTCGTCCAGCAAACCTCTCAGTTGTGGGGTTCCCCAGGGTTTGTCCTTGAGCCCCACACTGTTTAACATTTACATGCTCCCCCTCGCAGAAATAATACGCCCTTTCGGCGTTCAAGTCGTGTCCTACGCCGACAACAGGCAACTGGTGGTCACCCTAACTCATTTTTCATCTTACTCCAGCGATCTCAGAGGTTGCATGGAAGCAGTATGCACCTGGATGAGCCAGTCCTATCTAAAGCTCAACGGCGACAAAACTGAGCTAATGGTGCTGGGCAACTCCCCCCAAAAAACCATTGACTCACTGTGGCTGCCAGCACTAGGCCCAGCCCCCCTAGCCAGGGACACCATCAAGAGCCTGGGCATCTGGCTGGACAACGCATTAACCTTCGGCCACCAGGCAACCAAACTAGCAGCCACCTGCATGAGCATTATTAGACTCATACGAAAGATCCTACCGCTCCTCCCTTTCAAGGCCAGACAGATCATGGTCCAGGGTCTAATCCTCTCCCGGCTGGACTTCGGAAATGCTTTATACTTAGGAGCCCCCGAATCCACCCTGAAAAAACTGCAGGTTGTTCAAAACTGCGCTGCTCGTACTCTCCTGCGCATCCCCCGCCGGCAATCAGTGAAAACTGAACTAAAAGCCCTTCACTGGCTGCCAGTAAAAAATAGAGTCAACTTCAAAAGCATGTGTATCGCCCACTGTGCTTACTGGAGGAAAGGAGCAACCCTTAATCACACCTTGATCACCCCCTACCACCCCAATAGGCAGCTGAGGTCTACCCTCGCCTTCCAAGTTATCATTCCCAGGTTCAGAAGAGAAAGAAGTGGAGGAAGAATGTTCTCAACAAACGCGGCAAGGCTCTGGAATTCTCTTCCACTCTCCATCTCCATCTCCATAGTGGAGAAGCGTGGCTCAGTGGTTAGAGGCGGCAGACCCAGAAGCTGAGATCGACCGTGGACCAGGGTTCGATTCCCCGCCTCGGCGGGTCTCGGGCTCAAAATTCCACGGACTCGACAATTCTCGCTCTGGTGCCTACTCAACTCACGGGGTCACACTCTGCGACTCTGGGCAATAGCTTGCTTAATCTCCACTACAGCCCCTCGTGGCGGGATGCCTGGCTTTCACCTTGTGGACACCCTGCCGGGGTTTCTCACAGGGGAATACCAGGACGGGTTCCCTAAGCAAGCGCCGGGACGCTTACGGGCAGCTGTGCGCTTTACAAGTCCAGCACATTTACATTTACATCTGCTCAGAACCTAACATCTTGCTCTTCCGAAAAAAATTAAAAACCTTTTTTTTCAATAGATAAACTCGACCCGCCTCACCATTCTGTATTCGGCTAGAGCGCTAGGACGCCTGCGGGTAGCTATCGCGCTACACATAAACCTATTCCATTCCATTCCATTCCTATTCCATAGGAACAAAATCCTTCACCATAGAAATGCTCACCCGAGAAACCACAAAGCAAATTTGTCTTATGGGCAATTGCTCAGAATTAGAAGAAACTGTTCGGATGTGCAAGACTATGAGATACATGGTCGTGCTTTTTGCTCTGACATGCAAAAAAGAGGCTACCCCAAAAAACTTCTCAAACATTCGTTCAAACGAGCTAGGTACACGCCTCGTGATTGTCTGTTAGAAGTCAAAGAACGCACACCGTTAAATAAACTTGTGTGCGTGACAACCTTTTGCCCTGATACACATAAAATTCGACAAGCTGTTTCAAAGAATTGGCATCTTTTGGAGGGGTTAGATTGCCCTTTCCCTAAACCGATTTTTGCTTTTAAAAAAAAACGAAGTATCAGGCAACAGCTAATCAGGGCTGACATTGCTACACCAAAACCTAAGAGTGATTTGCTGTCCAAATGGAATTTGAAGCCTATTGAGGGCCACCCTAAATGCGGCAATTGTGTTGCTTGCCCTAATACCATCGAAGGCAAAGAATTTATTCATCAAGGGATAAAATGGACACACACAGATTTTTCTAATTGCAAGACAAAAAACGTTGTCTATGGGGTACTGTGCCCGTGCATGAAGATCTATATTGGCAAGACCAGCCAACAGGTCAACCTGAGAATCAGCCAACATCGATCTAGAATTAAAAAAAGGGTGATGTCAGCTCCCATGGTCGAACATTTTTGTCAAAAGGTACATGATGAACAAGACTTCAAGTGGCCAGTTTTATTCACAGTAAAGTCGACAACTAAATGCCATGATGTCGAATGTATCTTGTTGCAGAAAGAGGCATACCTCATTTTGAAATTTAACAGTACACAAACTGGCCTTAACAGTCTCTCTGAGATAGCACGTCTATAAATCCCTGTTCTTTGAGCGATTTACAGTCAATTTGGACGTGCCTGGCCAAGTCTGTAGGTCTGGTTCCTCCCCTTAGATTTCACATTTTTGAAAGAACACAATCGTAGTGAGCCTAGGCAGGCAATACAGGATCAAGTGGGCAATCGTACCCTCATAACTCCTCCTCCTAATACATTTTTGAGATAAGCTGTAATAATTCGTCAGAATAGCGAATAATGTGGGAACCGCTCGAATACGAGTAATTCAATTTGTTTTTCGGCTCCCAGCCACTTGATTTCACAACTAGTTCGCTAAAAATATGCAAGGCTTGATCTTCTTGCACACAGAGCCATCCACACATTTGTGCAGTACCGAGCAGTTGCCAGCTTCTATGCTGAATACTATGAGGTCCATGATGCATCAGTACCACCGCGTACATATAACAAACGTGGCTCGACGCCGGCCATCTTGATTGAGAACGCGAGCAGTTTCAATGCGGTTGGAACACTGACAGAGAAGGTAACGCTCTACCATAGTGGAGTTTCATTGTCTTTTTGCGTTGCATTTATTAGTTTTTAATAGATACAAAGATTAACAGCCCTGATGAGAGACCAGTAATTTTGATCCTGGTCTTGAAACGCGTCGGCAGGTTATTTGGGTGGAATAAATCACTACCTTCAAGTTACTAGGACCGGCTGGTCCAGATATTATCATTTCTTGAGCCATTCATTTGCGTATATTCCCCCATTGTTTGATTCTTTTCAGTCATTGCTTTATATGTTTGTGACATTGTAGTTTTGTGATGTATTAATTTTTTGTAGGATGTTTGATGTAGACATGTCAGTAGATATATTTTGTTGATATTATATGTTCCTATGTAAAAAAAATTGTATAATCGTGTAAATATTTGATTGTACATTTTGTCTTTATTTTTGCTAATTTATGTTAAAAATTTGAAAAAATTATAAAATCATTGGCACTAAATAAATGTGCAGAGGGTAGATATAATAAATGTATCTTCAACCCTCTAAAAGTTTGCTCTAAATATTTGTGGTTTGGGTAAATCTTGTGTTGTATATTTCAAAAAGGTCTAGCCCCTACCACGTTTCTATGGACCTACCCCCTTTAGTTTTCGAAAAAAGGATTTCAGGCACTCCACAAAGTCGTAGTATAAATCCAATCAAGTAAGTTTTTCTTTACCTGAAACTTGGCACAATAGTTTAATCCTCAAACAAGTTCTTTATTTTCCAATTTTAAAACAGAATAATCACAGCAAATTTCACAGCATCCATAGCCAACATGTGTTTCGTTTGCATCAAAGATATAGTGGCAGACTTCCTCAGGGCTTTAATATTAAAATATATATAATAGAACAGGCTCCAAAATATTTGAAATGTTAATACCTTCATCAAAATTCACCACTTAAGCCACCTCCTATGGAAATCAGAAACATGCATCAAATCCAAATATGTTAGGCAAGATGTCTGTAACCGCAAGTGGTGATTTGTGCTTCTAGGTGCTATTCTCAATTAAAACGTGACTATAATTAAAATAAATGAACATTCAATATTTCTGGTTCTACTGATTGAATTTTGGCCATCTGGTACCATTTTACCTATTCAATCTTCTCAATTTTTCTAAATTGGTTTGGGGTTTCTCTTTTGTTGTGTTTTCACTTTGTTGCTGTTTTTGTGCTGCATAAATACTTTACACATTACCTCCAAGTTAAGCCTGCCTGGTTTATGCAAGCTACCAGAGGGTTAAACACAGGTTAATTTAGTGACTTTTTGTGGTTCACCCTGACAAGTACTATAGTTGTTGCCTGAGTGGGGCTTCCACTCCGTCAACCAATAACCCAATTTGTTATATTAATTTTGTCTGTTATGATCTATTATGTTGTTCCCTAAACAATATGAAAGACAATCAAATGATATATCAAAGACATCGCTTTCACTCTAGTCAGCACGAAGTCTAGAACTGTAAAGGACACCCATATTCTAATAGCACCTCGGAGGACCCTACATAGTTTAACAACCATTATCAAGGAGTAGAACTGCCTTTGGCAAGGTGGTGTGATGGCTATTATTTTTTAATTGTTATTGCAATCATAGACCACAACATTACAAAATGAAAAATGAAAATATGCTGTCACCTAACCATAGAAGCTTTATACTTGCAATGACAACTTTAAATTTAAAAAATAACCTGTTCAGTAATTGTACATGGGATCCTTTAAATGACAAAATATTCATTTGCACCATGCATTGTTTTGTCATTATTCTCAATTCACAGGAAACAACAATGGTAGAATGTCAATGAAACTCTTCAGTTTATAGCATACATTTTAAAGGAGTGCAAGCACAATAAACAGCTGGTACTTAAAGGTCAAGTACAAATCACTGAAATAAAAAATACACCCTTTGAACCAGCTCTCCAACGTAAAAGAATAACTTTTTGGTGAATGTGAACAATGTGCACAGGTTGTGTACCCTCCCTCAAAGGAAATAGACCCAATGTGTAAACTGGCTGACTAATTGCCCATGCTGAATGCTGTGGTGGGCCGTAGCAACATCTGAATGACAGTCAATCCCCTCTGAGTATGTATATTATGTAAAATAATCAGGTAAATAATTATCTGGCGAGACAGCTAAAGCTGTCACAAAGGCAGACCAAAAACATGTACAATACAAATGCTCATAAAGTAATACATTTTCTTGGCCACATGAGTAATACAGCTTTGATGGCAGTTGAGTTATTAGAATTTCTATTAGAATCTCATAGAGAAAATTCTGAGTTTTTCTATCAAGTAGAAATGGAGTAGATTCTTTGCTGAGCCTGACCTCAAGACTAACTCTCCATCTTTAAGGCATTTTTCACTGAACTGGTCTGTGCTATTTCCCACATCTAACAGGATAAAGACTGATTGTTGGAAAACAAGGCAGTATCTGTGAGGCCTGCACAAATAACATGTCACATTTGTCCTTCACTGGGAACCAAACACCCTACTGTAGCACCTGACTCTAGGATGCTAGCTTTGCCGAGCAGTCTAAGGCTTTCTCAAGGGAGCCAGTGTGGTCTGGTAATTGCCATTACAGGTGCGCAGAAATAACACGCTATAATTGATTGCCCAGTTTGTACTTTGCTTTATAAAAGTAAGATTACATTTATTAAACACACACACTACTTGATACTATGCACCAATTTACAAATATACATAAGCTATTGGAATTACTTTGTGGCATTGCATAACATCTCCACCCTTCCTGTGGGGGGGGAGAGGGGTGGGGTCTAGTACCACCACTTCCATTTATGCACATCCTCTTGCCCCCTAATGCAGTGGGTTGACACAACCTGGAGCAAGGGCCTTGCCAACTGGCACCATCCCAGTGGCGACCCTCCCGATCATCTCAACAAACATTATAAATAGGTATACCTGTCCTGGGGACACACAGCCCTGACTGAGCATCTCATACTGACCATGCAGTATGCACCTCTACATCTTGTGGCTAACAGTCTGGGTTATTCCTTCCCTAATGCAGTAGCAAGAATACATGTTTGGGCATCACTTTATATGAGGTACTTATCATAGATGATAACAATTATAATGCATTGCAATTAAAGCCCCTACAAGGCATCACAGTTCAATCACAGGATTACGCATATACACCCAGACACCCTAGCAGGAACGTCTGGCAACAAAACCCCACTTGGCTTATGATTTCTAGGCCTGGGCAGTGAACTTCGCTCCGTTCGTGGAGTTTGTGTAGTTTTCTGCACTTTGCACTCCGTGGAGCTTCCAGAATGCAGAAAACTCTGCTTCGCGATGTGCTGCAGAGTTTTTTCCCCGCTTGTGTAAAATTTCTACCCGAGTGGCAGAAATTTCTGCACAAGCTGCAGTTCGTATTGTACTCCGCCACTCGCGGAACTTCGCAGAGTTTTTTTGTAACTTCGTGGAGTTCCGCGTAGCAAAACTCCACGAACTATGCCCAGGCCCAATGATTTCACCTCACACAGGTATTTCACTAAACTCATGCCTAGTTGATTTAAGAACTATTTTGCACATCCCTATGCCCCCTCGAACCCCGATTCCCAGCGCACATTACCACCTCGTGACGCTCGGGGAGAAAGGGTTCTAGCGCCCATCTTGGGTGAGGGAAGGGTGGCGCTGCAGCTGCTGGCCGCCTCCCGCCCTCCCAGAGTATTTAATCAGGCTGACAGCGCAGTGCGCTGACTCTACTGGCATCTCTCCCCTGAGGCGGAAGCCGGGGGCTCTGTTTGCTCGTTTTTAAAACATATCGGTTTTTAACCTGTATTTTAGCAATTGTATATTGTGCACTGCCTAGTTGATTTAAGAACTATTTTGCACATCCCTATGCCCCCTCGAACCCCGATTCCCAGCGCTCATTACCACCTTGTGACGCTCGGGGAGAAAGGGTTCTAGCGGCCATCTTGGGTGAGGGAAGGGTGGCGCTGCAGCTGCTGACCGCCTCACGCCCTCCTCAAACCGGATATAAGGACATGGTCTCCCGTCCGCGCAGCGGGCGGGCGCAGCGGGCGGGCGCAGCGGGCGCGCCGGCGGCGCGCCGAAGGCCCGCGCCCGACCGGGTCCAGGGGCCATCTCCCCTGGTCTTTTTGTGGGAGATAGGAGGTCTTATAGCTCGAGCCTCCTACATCAGCTTCGCCCACCTATGTCACCTAGCTGCTGTCATTCTATACATCCATTGGAGACTCCCCGCCTCTGCCCGCACTGTAAGTCGGAGCTAATTACTACAACCAACAAGTCAGAGGTAAAGGCTTACTCCATGTTTCTGCTTAACTGTAGGTCTCTCCCTAAGCACAGTGTAGAAATCTCTTTGTTGTTAGAAGAACATACACCGGATGCAATCTTCTTGACCGAAACTTGGTTGAGTCAAGATTCTCAGCCGGACCTGGCGCAGGCCCTTATTCCTGGTTACCAGATAGTTCGGCTAGACCGATCTCAGGGTAAAGGTGGTGGGCTTGCTATCATCTATAGAGATAGCTATGTTTGCTGTTGCCTGACGGAGGAGATTGAGGATTGCGAAAGTTTGCCCTTTGTGATCGAGTTTTCCCCTAACACCAGTTTTACTGGTATCCTCATCTATCGCCCCCCCGGACCCATCGGACAATTTCAAACATCCCTCCCGTCGGTGGCTGCCGATTTG
The DNA here is from genome assembly GCF_964261635.1 of Lissotriton helveticus. Lineage (NCBI taxonomy): Eukaryota > Metazoa > Chordata > Amphibia > Caudata > Salamandridae > Lissotriton > Lissotriton helveticus. The sequence goes on from NC_136063.1 coordinate 668,744,622, forward strand.
GCTACCTCTCCCTCAAATTTTACTTTACTCTGAGACTTTAATGTTCATTTTGATAATTCGTCAGACACTACGGCTTTAGAAATTATGTCGAGTTTAGCTGCCATTCAATTAGAGCAATTAGTCCCCTCTCCAATGCATGAAAAAGGCCATCTCTTAGATCCGATCTTCAGCAATTACGAACGTCTCAGAGTGGGCACTATCAGCTGCCTACCGTGGTCGGATCACTTTTTGATAGCCTTCACTTGGACCACATACAAACCTCTACCGTCTATTTTCACGTCCCGGAAAATCCGAAATTGGTCCAAACTTTCTGAAGATAATTGGACGAAGGTCCTTAGTACCACCAGACCACTACTCTCTCATGACCCATCTGTAAATAACAACGAATATAATAACTGAATCACCACCTCTTTAGATCTGATTCTCCCTCTTCATTTATCTGGGTCAAAGGGACAGAACAAATCTGCACCGTGTTATACAGAAGAACTTAGGGATAAAAAGATTGGAGAGGAAATGGCGCATGACCTATGACTCTACTGATAAAGTCACTTACAGGGACGCCATTAGGACCTATAAAGTCGCCATAAAAACCTCACAAGCAGCCTACTATAATGAGAAAATAACATTGCCTAAATCCAAGCCTAAAGAAATATATCGAATAGTTAAATCTCTGACAAAACCCCCCCCCCGCCCGTGGCAGATAATAGTAACTCTCTCTCCAGATGCAACGAGCTGGTTGATTTTTTCTTTCATAAAGTCACCAAAATCTACTCTTCCTTTCCAGACCCAGTCACTGAACTACCCACCCAAAGCACCGATCCGGTCCCGGATACAGTAATTCCTTTTCAAAATAAGCTAGACCTTTTTCCCTTTGCTGAATCTGGAAACATTAGAGGCTCTAGCACACCAAATAAGATCTGGCTCTCCGTGTGACCCTGCCCCTCCAGGCTCGCTGGTGCTGGCCAGTAAAACCATTCTCCCTACTCTCATGGAGTTGTTGAACTCCTCCATTCTGAGTGGGATGGTACCTGTGGCATGGAAGCATGCAATGGTTTGGGCCTTGCTGAAAAAACCTGCCCTTGACCCAGCTAACCCAAGTAACTCTCGCCCGATTTCTTTGCTCCCATGGGCAACCAAGATCCTCGAGAAGCACATCAATACCATCTTGACGAAGTTTCTCGAGGAAAATCATCTTCTTGATGCTTCACAGACGGGCTTCCGCCCTAAATATGGGACAGAGACCGCTCTGTTAGCTGTGACGGAGGAGGCGAGGCGGATCTTGGATCGGGGGGGGGGGTCAGTGGCAGTGATCCTCCTCGATCTGAGAGCCGCTTTTGATACGGTTCATCATAAAATTCTTGTGAACCGTCTCTCCGACCTGGGTGTGTCCGGAGAAGCCCTGGCTTGGTTCAAGTATTTTTTAACTGATAGAACCTTCCAGGTCTTTGACGGCACATCCGTCTCGTCAAGCAGGCCTCTAGGATGTGGAGTACCTCAGGGTTCTTCATTGAGCCCAACGCTCTTCAATGCATATATGAGACTGCTGGCTGGGATTGTTCGTCCGCATGGTATTAACATCATTTCCTATGCGGATGACACCCAGCTAGTGGTTTCCCTTGTGCAGAAGAGTGGTCTCCAATCACTGCCTAATCTAGCAGTGTGCTTGGAAGAGGTTAAGAGCTGGATGATGAGCTCCTGTTTGAAGCTCAATGACGACAAGACCGAGCTCCTGCTCTTGTGCCCGGCAGCCCCTTCTACTTTGGGGCTGTTATGGCCCGTGAGCACGGGTGCGGTCCCTGCCCCCAGAGATAACATCAAAAGTCTGGGGGTATGGTTAGATAAGTCGTTGACCTTCAATACACAGGCTACCAAGGTGGCGGCCACTTGCTTTGGTCTCCTCAGGGTGATAAAAAAATCCTTCCCCTTCTTCCGTTTGAGGCCAAGCAGATAATTACACAGGGCCTTGTTCAATCCCGCCTGGATTTTAGCAACACCCTGTACCTTGGGGCACCAGACTATAGCCTACAAAAACTTCAACGCACTCAAAATTGCGCAGCTCACGCACTACTTGGAGTCCCACGAAGAACGTCAATAAAAGCTGGGTTAAGAACGTTGCACTGATTGCCCATCAGGGATAGAGTGAAGTTTAAATCTCTGTGCATTGCACACCAAGCTTTCTGGAAATTGGGCCCAGAAATTAATCACTCTTTGATCTCCCCTTATATGCCCAATAAAGTGCTTCATTCTTCATCTGCATCCCTGGCCAAGATCCCCAGAATTTACAGAGCCAGAGCAGGAGGTTGTTCCTTCTCTTATAATGTATCAAAGCTGTGGAACACCCTCCCTTTGTATTTGAGAATCAATTCTAATCTATCTAGCTTCCGAAAACAGCTTAAAACCTTTCTGTTCCAGTAATTAGAACCCCTTGTTTCTGTTTGATGGCACCTTTAGTCTTAGCGCCTGGACGCCTGAGGGCATCTGTAGCGCTTAACAAATTCCATTTTCATTTCATTTCATTTTCATTTCATGTGACTTTCAGTCCCTCTAAAAGAAATAACATTGGTAAATGCACTTCTTGTGCAATTGCACCTCTTCACCTCCAGAGGATTCCATTTCCAGACAACACCAACTCAGACCTTTATACCTTGGTGCAGTCCGTAATGCACCCCCCAGCTTCAGAACAAAAGTTCCAGCCTCAGAAGGCTTGGATTGCTAGCTGAGCCTTTGAGGGGTTACTCTTTATAAGTCCCCAGAGACTTAGGGAGGGACTTTCTTCCTTCATGCTGGGGGAGACTATGTTGCTCCTGCAGCTCCCTGTGCACCTTAGCACACATCTGGTGGTGACCCTATTATTTGGGGGTCACCACAGACAGAGAATGTGCAGCGTTTACTTACAGGCCGGTCCAGGACTGCATATTATAGCAGCTGCCTTCCCGCTGCTTCAGGAAGAGCCGCGCTGACACCGCTGGTGGCCTCCTGTCACTTCTGATCTCTGTTCGGGACCCGGTCCCACCCAGACTCCGCGCTGCTGGTGAGTGCTCTACGCGGCTCAGGGAGCCCACCCCCGGACGCTCTTCTCTTCAAGGGGGCCCGGTCCCACTTTGACACCTCGCACTGCTTTATCGTTGGAGGGTTCGGTCCCACCCGGACCCCCAGGTGTGGCATTGCACCTCAGGGAACCCACCCCTGGCTGCTCCAGCTGATCTCAGGGGCCCAGTCCCAACCAGGCCCCTCACACCCTTCACCTCCTTTGGGGCCCAAGTCCCACCCGGGCACCCTGTCTGGCCTTATGGGTGGAGAGCCACTCTAGGATCCCACCCGTGGTGGATCCCGCCAGCTCCCTAACTGGCCAGCACCTTGGGGAGCTGTCGCCGGAGCCGGCATTCCTGTTCTGGTCTGCCCGCTCCATCGGGAAGACGTGAGGCCGCTTTCCCGCTCCAGTGGGTCTTCAGGGGAGTGTGACGGCTTTGCTTCTGGGGTTTGGGGCCTGGTAATTGAAACCTGGCCCCAGAGACATCATTGCGGGGGGCGCGACAGCACTCCCTGCCCCCGATGACCCTGGGAGCCAGGGGGGGCTCCTGTCACCCTGGTTGGTGCCCTTCGTCTTTGTGGGGGGCACACAACGCTCCCCGCCTCCATATTTGGCGGGGGTAGGGTGGGCTCCTGGCACCCTGCAAGGCATTTTCACAGGGAGGGCGACGGTGCTCCCCGGCTTCCCTTCTGCTGGGGGACAGTCCCCAAGATCTGACCCCCTGGTGGCATTTCCTGGACCGGCAGGGGAGCCCCACGCGCTTCGTTGTCGATCGGCCAAAGGTCAAAGGTTGCCTACCTTCTGGGGGCATATCTCAGCCCCCAGGGGACGGATCTTCCTGATTTTGACCTCTTCTTGTTCCTGGTGGTGCTCCCCAGTCACTGGGAGCACTTTCTTTTGCCCTCTTGATCTCCAGGAGGGTGAATGCAGCAGGGAGCGGTCTTCACTGGCTCCCTGCACCAGCCTTTTACCTGGCTCTCGTCCTGGGCCTCTCTTCTCCTTGTGTAGAGGCCCAGGGTTCGGGTTCTTGTCCTGCTCTCACCTTCTGGTGCAAGTCAGGGTCCTGGGCTAGTCTGGAGGTTCTTCCTTCCAGCTGCCCATTGTGCCAGGCTCCAGCACCAGTCTTCCTCAGCAGACTACACCCCAGAGAGAGCTCCTTTTCCTGTGAAAACTTATTTTAAAGAATTTGGAAGGGACTGGCAGGAAGTCTCTGTTTACCCTATCAAACAGCGACACTTCACTTCTCTGCCACTGCTCCCTCCTTCCTGCCCAGGCCTCTGGGTTAGTTCAAAATGGCGTCGTCCAGGGGTCTCCTGCCACATGGTCTCAGAGAGCCCCTTCCCCCCTCGATGCATTCTCTCCAGAGCAGATAGGTGCCTAGCACCAGGTGTCAGCTGCTGATGGATGAACCTGTAGCTCCACCCATCTTCTATTCTTGGAGAGAAGGTCTTTACCATTGGAATGCTTGTTGTGCATGGCTGGACCTCCGATGCTACAGCTTGGGGAGGAAGGTCCTCAATTCAGTCTGGCAGGGTCAGCCCCAGCCAGGCCTTGGTTATGAGCTGACTCAGAGAATTATGACATTTCTGGATGACCCAAAAGCAGCAAATATATGACTTTGGACTCTGAAGAATACTTCTGCTCACATAAGTTAGAGTGGACTTTAGTGCGTGTCTCGATTTTGTAGGCCCTAGGTAAGCTAAACTATCCCATGTGCTTCCCATCCTCATAGGAGAGTAATGCAGTGAAAACAGTAAAGCACACTGATTTTCCCTCAAATGTTTTCTTCCCATTGTAGCAAACCTATTCCTTGTCACCACCCAGTTCTGCATAAGTCCTGCCAGATCATTCAATTTGCACCTGCTCCTGGGCAGCGCACGCCAAGAATTTCCCCAACGCTACCCTTACAACTGTGCACATGCATGTACACACGTGTCGGCATGAAACCAGCCCGGTGCCCCTTGCTCCACCTGCAGCACTACTCGCACCAGGGGGACAACGGTAAATACATATGCAGTCCCTTTCATAATGAGTTCACTGTGGGGGTGAGTCCCAACTTATGAGGCTTTCCGACAGTAAAAGCTCAACAAATAGGTGTTCATAACGAGCAAAAATCCATGCAGCTCAGATGGTCAGAACCACCTTCTAACACAGACACTCTGTCTTGCATGAATGTTGTTTCCTTCAAACTCAAGTTTTTGTTAATTCATTCATCTTAAATCATATCTTAATTAATAAGTGGAGCTCCATTATTCTTAACATCTACCATGATTTCTAGCACTCCACACAGCTCTGCCTTGGACTATTCCTTCCAGTGACTGGTGCCACCTTCTCAAGGCTTGGGGCTTTCATTGTTCGGTAGGGGCAGAATGGAAGTCGCGAAGTACATCTGCTTGTGATCTACATTCAAATGAGAACTCCGGCTTGAGGTCTCATGAAATAGATATAAACGTACAATATGATGGTTCAAATAGGAGAATCGTGAAACTTTGCCAAAGGGGCAATGGCTTGCCATGAAAATCTATTCTATGAAACGTGAAATGCATATCCTGTTTATTTTATCCCAACAATGTCTATGGCTGCTTATTGAGGGATATATTTGGAGTAGAGCAGCAACGGGGCATATCGAAATTGGCAGATGTTTTGTGCACTGCCTAATCAGTTCCCTGTCTCATTTGGAAAAAACAGGATTCAGTCTTCTTGACAGGGGCTCTGCATCCAGCCATGAAAACCTTTTTAGCAGCCACAATATCTCCAGAAATTACATCAAAGTTACCACCATACTAAGGGACCTATTTATGAACTCGTCATGCAGGGTGCTGCAGCAAGTCACTTTGCTGTGCTGCATTGCATGACAAGGAACATACAAGAATACGTTATATTTAAGTCAATATGGTGCATTCCTGCCTTTTCCCCTGTGCTGGCGCCCTTTTGGCAGGCTCACACCAATGGTGCAAGTGTGCATCCATTGCTTTTGTGCAGGAGGCAGCACCTTCCTATACAAAAACAATCTTGAGAGGCATATTCCTCTTTTTATGTCTGCTGCACAATGCAGCACATATAGAAAGAAGAAGTAACAAGAAGAAAGAAAAATATTTCTCCTCGTTCCGCCTCCCCTGGGAAGGCATATCTTGTTGGTGCAGTCCTAGGTTTTCTAGTTCTGGTACTTTTGGGAATACATCAAGCACCATGTATTACGCACAAATCCTTCCACCGCACCGGCCCTGCAATTCTTCACACCATAGCCACCCCTTATGCTCCCTCCAGAGCCTTACGTTCCAGCTCCCTGAAATTGATAACTACCACTAAAATTAACAAAGCTCGCTGGGGCGGACGCTCATTCTCCCATACTGCTGCTGGGTACTGGAACTCCCTTCCCCTCTCCCTTCGAGAAATCAATAACCATCTTTCATTTAGGAAGGCTTTAAAAACTCACCTGTTTGCAAAGACGTGTTGATCCCCATGAGCCTGCACCAGAATTCAGCTTGAAGCGCTACGAGGCCTCCGGGTAGACACGCGCTATACAAGTGCAATTTCCATTCCATTCCATTCCAGTTGCATGGGAACACCCACGCATTGCCCATGGAATGGCTTCCAAGGGCGGGGTAAGGCAAAACTGAGATTTGTGCTGCTTTTCTTTGCTCCAAATTTTTGAAGCTACTCAGGGCCGTGCAAAGTGGCCTGGCTTGGCTTTATACATATCAATTAGGACTTGCATCACCTTGTGTGGTGCAAGGCAAACACAACTCTGCTCATAAATATGCCCCTAAGTACCTGCCCTTGGGTGTCCATCCTGTATGATTCTACCATGAACCAGAAATATCCTCTATGTTCTGAGGAACACGCCACCACATGGAGATATGTTATATTATTTTCAAATATAAACTCCCATCTTGGCTTTCTGTCTTCGGGGGAAATTATCTTGTCTAATGGCCGAGAACTTTAAATTTAGGTCAGCATCGCTTGCAGCGGTGAACTGACACTTTCATATTATTTCACTCATACCGTTTAAATTATAGTATTTACAATAAAACTTATGACATCGCAAATAACATTGTTTGTGAGAACACAGTGCATGGCATAGTGGTGAGTTATAGTTAATGTAGTGTGGCTCCCGAGTTCAATACAATGTGGATGGAGGTGACTGGATCCTGCATTTAAACATAATCAGAGTAAACTGACTACAGGAATGACCTTCTTTTCCTGTCTTAAGACAGTTGGGGGAAAGCAGAACATATGCAAATATTCACCTCACTAGTATTAACCTGTCCTTAATATGTACCCTGCTAAACAATTTATGCATATAGATACACACAACTGTAAAATCATGTTAAAGATTCTTGTCAAAACTTATTATAATAAGTGTAACTCATGTGACCTCTGGCTGCAGTTAAATATTCTGTGGCTGGACATCTCAGGGAAAGTAAGGGGCATATTTATGTGAAAGTCACGCTGCGCATGACAGCAAGTCACCTTGCTGCTCTGCATCCTCATCTTCCACCAAGTCAACCCCAGTGACCAGAACACTGCCTCCCTACTGGAGAACCTCACCAAAATTGGACTCAAGCAGCTAGTGAACGCAGTGACCCACACAGCCGGACAAACGCTCAACCAAGTTTTCTCCGCCAGCGTGAAATCACCTACAGCCATACCACGAGTTCCTGTGGACTGACAACCACTGCGTAGATCTCGCCTTCATTATGCCCACCGTAAATCACCGCCCTCATCGTCCCCCATCGCAGCTAGAACAAGGCCCCCTAAGAACGTCTTGTCAACCTCCTTAAGACCACTCCACCCCCACCAACACTGCAGTTTGCAACCTTCACCAATGGATTTCCAACTGCTCTGACACTCTGGCACCCCTCAAGGAAACACCAGGCAAGCACTTCAAGAAAACCAGCTGTTCACTATCACTCTTCCCAAGTCCAGATTCACCTGCCGACGACTTGAGAAGAGATGGAGGAACAACACAATCCCAGAAACCCATGCAACCTTCAAATCTGCTGTTAGCACACACCATCTTCTCGTCAAAACTATAAACAAAGCAGCCTTCTGAGACAGGATGAATGCAAACGAACAGAACAGCAAAGGACAATCTCTTGTCAAAGAGTTCACCAAGCCCAACAGCGAGACCACAGATGCCCCACCCTCCCAAGACCTCTGCAACAAACTTGGCACCTTCTGCCACCAGAAGAGGAGGATGTAGCCTAGCAGTTAGGGCGGTGGACTTCAAATCCGGGGAACAAGGTTTGAGTCTCGGCAATAACGCTCAACATCCTGTGATTCTGGGCAAAAAACGTAATCTTTCCGTGCCTAACAAAAATGAATGTGTCCTCATGTAACGCAACTGGTGCTCATGTAAAGCGCAATGATACCTGATCTCGGGTCAAGTTTGCGCTATATAAAACTTTAAGAGAAGAAAAATCAGGCAGATCTACGACAGGTTCAACTGCCGAGATCCCTCCACTACAACCACCACCACTGCATGCAACCACGCCACACCTCAACAGATCGTACTCAACTGGATTCCGCTCACCACAGTTGACACACTCAAAACCATGAAGAGCATCCACTCAGGAGCCCCATTTGATTCTTGCCTGTACCACATCTTCCACAAAGCAGCCACCTCCACCGCCCCCTAGCTTTGCTGCAACATCAACTGCTTCATTGAAACTGCAGCCTACCCAGATGACTGGAAACACGCTGAGACTAACCCCCTACCAGAAAAACCATCTGCCGACCCACAGACCTCAAGAACTTCAGACCCATCTCCCTCCTCTCCTTCCCAGCCAAGGTCATCAAGAAGGCCATCAACGCCCAACTCTCTGAGTTCATCAAAGAGAACCACATCTTGAATACCTCCCAATCAGGTTTTCTGAAGCAACTACAGCACCTTGACCGCACTCCTCACTGCCACCAATGACTTCCTCACCCTCCTCGACCAGGGGAGAAACCGCAGCCCTCATCCTACTGGACCCCTCAGCCTCCTTCAACACCAACTCAGACCCTGATCACAACACTCCATGATGCCGGCATCTGCAACAAGGCACAGGACTGGATCTAATCCTTCCTGACTGGCCGAACACAGCGAGTCAGACTACCTCTTTTCCTTTCAGAACCTACAGAGATCAGCTGCAGAGTGCCCCAGGGCTTGTTCCCTGAGCCCCACACTCTTCAACATCTACATGGCTCACCTCACTGCCATCATCAGAAGCCACAGACTCAACATCCTCCTATGCCAATGACACCTAGCTGATCATCTTCACCAACGAACCCACAACTAATGGTGGCCTGCTGGAATAGGAACCCCTCCCACCCCTAGGGACTACACATGCAACCATGGCATCATACTGGACTCCGCGCTCTCGGAGAACTGCCAAATCAACACAGTATCCTCATCCTTTTTCCACATGCTCCACCTGCTTTGAAATACTTTAAGAAGGTTCCCCACAGAATCCAAAAAGACAGTCACCCACGCACTCATCACCGGCAGACTGGACTACGGCAACACACTCTATGCTGGCATCACTCAGAAACAGCTCAGGAAACTTCAGAATGTTCAAAACGCCGCAGCCAGGCTGGTCCTCAACATCCCCTGCCACAGCCACATGACACAACACCTCCAACAGCTCCACTAGCCCCCTATTAATAAGAGAATCACCATCAAGCTCCTCAAACATGCCTACAAAGCTCTCATTGACGCACAATCAGAGCATCTGAACCACCGCCTTGCCTGCCACACACCCGCCAGACAACTCTCCGCTGTCCAACTTGCCCTGGCCTCGGTCACGTGGATACACAAGAACAGAACTGGAGGAAGATCCTTCTCCTACCTCGCCACCAAGACCTGAAACACCCTACCCCTCCACCTCAGGCAATCAGCTTTGTTGACACAGTACATGAAGGACCTCAAGACCTGGCTCTTAAACTGAACCTCCACAACCAGACGTATCAGCAGCCCACCTTCACCCTCAGTGCCTTGAGAACCTCATGGGTGTGTAGCAGTGCTATACAAACCCCTGATTGATTGATTGATTGCATGACAGGAAAATGGCAAGAATGTGCTCTATTTAAAATATTATGACGCATTCCTGCCTTTGTCCGTGCACTGGCACCGTTTTGGCTGCCTAGCAGCCAAAACAGACATCCTTGCTCCATGATGAAAGGGTGTCTATCTTGCAGTCAGGATTGTTTTTGTGCCAAAAGGGGCACCTTCCTGCACAAAAACAATCATGTGAGGCATAGGAAGAGGACGTAGCGCGGAGAAATAAAGATATTTCTTCTCATTACACCTCACCTGTGAAGGTGCATTTTTGGTGCATTCTCAGGTCTACCCCTTTTGGTAAATCTGTGAATGCTTCATAAACCATGAAAATTGCATTGAAATACCCAGGCAACACCTATGGAATGCCTTCCCAGAGCGATTTTCCCTGTGTTGAGTTACTCCAGATTTATCAAGGTGGCTTTGCGTGGCTTCATAAATCGCATTTTGGACCTGCTGGTGCAAGAGCGACACAACTCCCCTCATAAATATTCCCCTAATACCCTAGACTCATTGGTCATACCAGTTTCTGATGCAGGTTAAGGACACATCTGAATGAAAGAATTGTTCCATGAAGGTCAATTTAATGTGAGCAATTTACTTATAGATCCAAACCAGGTCATTGATACCATAGACTAGTGCAGTGCATTTCACTTGTTATTTGCATCCCTGCTGTTTTCCCTGTCAATAAAACTATTGGGACCAGGTCCATGTTTTATTACATTTTGACTGTGAAACTAGTCCTTCAACAGTTTCAGGGTGGGCGTGGCCATGACACCTTTGTTGATCTGGACACTGATAAACTACATCGTTCAGCTATCATCCACAGCTAATTTCTATGTTTCATTTCAGATCAGAGTGTATGAACGAAGCCTGGTCTAATACTCTAATCCTACTGAATTGAAATGTCTTCAATTAAACAAATATGTAGTGTGAAAATCATATCAATTTAAATGTTCAGTGGTCAGCAAATTGCAGATTCTTAGACATTTAGAGACACAAGTCTGTCATATACTCTCTTTCAATGCGGAGATCACCCCAAGTGCAAATTGTCTGGGTTCTTACTCACCCAGCAGAGTTTTAGATAATGAGGGTAGGATCACAGAGAATGTTGGAGGCAATATGATAGCTCCCGTTCATTATTAGAGGCACCTGAAATTCCATTACACCTTCAAAGCTGATGTGTTTCACTTCATTGTGATTGTTACCATAATATGCTCTTCTATGCAGATTTTAATTGAATTTTATTGCCTAACGTATAATGCGGCTGGTAGGTTTTGGGAGATGCATTTTTATGATATTTTAAAGGTATAGTGTAAAATATATATTAACTTTAGAATTTCGGATTGTTGGTCTAGTTTACTTTTGGTTTTTATCTAAAGCATAAATAAAGATATAGTAATTTAAAGGTGGAACGTAAATTATAATTTTAAGGTGTAACTATAATTTTAGAAGTTCTAATGTTTGTGTAGTTTCAGTTTGGTTTGTATAGAAAGAATAAATAAAGTTTTCCTAACGATAACAACCCATGTTTTTTTAACAAAAAGTGTTTCAATTTGTACAGTCCAGCGTCGTTGAGTGGAGTCTCGTTAACTGGAGTGTTTTACAATGGAGCAGAGTGTCCTTCAGTGAAGTGTACAGGGGAATAGCATTGATTAGAGTGGTGTAGAGTGGAGTGGCATACAGTGCAGTGTGATAAACTGGAGTATGGAAGACTGGAGTGGCATAGAGCGCAGTAGGGTAAAGTGGAATAGCATAGAGTGGATTGTTGTAGAGTGGAGTGTGGTAAAGTGGGGTGGGGATGGGGGAGAATGTAGTGGCGTACAGTGTAATAGTATGGTATAGCATACGCTTTATTGTTTTATTGCATTGCCTGTATTTTCATGGTTGTGTCTGTGACTGCTGTTGTCTGTCTTCCCCCGCTGCCTGTAAGTGGTCCGTGCCCCTTTATCTTCCCTCTGTTTCCCTTGCTTTCCCCGTGCTCTCTCTGCCCGGTCTTTCCTTCTGTACCCCTCGCTGCACCCGTGTCCCTGCCCGGTTTTACCTTCTGTTCCCCTTGCTACCTCCGTGCCTCTCTGCCCGTTCTGCCTTCTGTTCTTAGCTGCCCCTGTAATTCTGTATTCTGTATTTTGCCTCTGTGCCACTCGTTTTTCCTGTATTTCTGTGCTCTTTTTGCCTTCTGTGCCACTCGTTTTCTCCTTGTTTTTGTACCCCTTTTGCCTTCTGTTCCACTTGTTTGTGTGCCTGTCTGCCTTCTGTGCCACTCGTTTTTGTGCCTCTTTTGCCTTCTGTTCCACTTGTTTTTGTGCCCTTCTGCCCTCTGTTCTACTCGTTTTTTTGTACCCTTCTGCCCTCTGTGCCACTTGTTTTTTCCTTGTTTTTGTGCCTCTTTTGCCTTCTGTTCCACACATTTTTTGTGCTCTTTCCACTCTGTTCCGCTTGTTTTTTGTGCCCTTCTGCCCTCTGTGCCACTTGTTTTTTGTGCCTTTCTGCCCTCTGTTCCACTAGTTTTTTGTGCTCTTCTGCCCTCTGTGCCACTAGTTTTTTGTGCTCTTCTGCCCTCTGTGCCACTTGTTTTCCCCTCGTTTTTGTGCCTTTTTTGCCTTCTTTTCCACTCGTTTTTTGTGCCCTTTTTCCCTCTGTTCCACTCGTTTTTTTTTGCCCTCTGTACCACTCATTTTTCCCTAATTTTTGTGCCCTTCTGCCTTCTGTTCCACTCGTTTTTGTGCCCTTCTGCCCTCTGTGCCACTCGTTTTTCCCTCGTTTTTTGTGCCTTTCTGCCTTCTGTTCCACTCGTTTTTTGTGCCCTTCTGTCCTGTTCCACTCGTTTATTTGTGCCCTTCTACCCTCTGTGCCACTTGTTTTTCCCTTGCTTTTAGTGCCCCTTTTACCTTCTGTTCCACTCATTTGTGGGCCCTTCTGCCCTCTGTTCCACTTGTTTTTTTGTGCTCCTCTGCCCTCTGTGCCACTCGTTTTTCTCTTGTTTCTGTGCCCCTTTTTCCTTCTGTTACCTTTGTTGTCCCTCACCGCCCTCGCCACTGCGTCCCCGCCCCCCTGACTGCCCACTGCCCATTCGCTGCCCCCGCCTTCCAGCTGCTCCTCCCTCCCACCTCCCCATATATGCCGCGGCCGCGCCACTGGCGTGCCAAAGATGTGCCTAAGGAAAGCCCGTCTGCGCCTGGACCGTGCACAGCACCAGAACCCCTGGCCCCCGCACCCACCACGACGACCGCCGCCACTATGACGCCAGCAATCTGCACGCTCTCAAATCCAGACAGAGCCACACCTGCTTCAAGGCCGCCGCAAAACGCACACACGTCACCTTCACCTGCCGGATCTGAAGCTACACCAGCCTCAGAGCCGACGAACCACCCGCCAAGAAAGACCCCGACCAGCTTGGATGCATACTACTGAACACCCGCTCCACACGCAAGCATGTCGTCGAGCTCTGGGACCTGCTCAACACAACATCCAAGGACGTCACCTTCCTGACAGAGACCTGGTTTAATGACTCCTCCACACCCGACATCGCCATAGCCATCCCAGACGGCTACAAGATCACCCGCAGAGACCGCACAAAACGGAGTCAGAGGAGGAATCGCTATTGTCCACAAGAACAGCATCAGGGTCTCAACTAGCACTGATAACGTACTCAACATCGCCAAACACATGCATTTCCAAATCCACACAGACCCTAACTTCACCCTCAGAGGCACCCTCGTCTACCGACCCCCTGACACCACCCCCAGTTCAGCGACTCCATCGCCGGCTTGATCATAAAGCACGCCCTGACCTCCACCGACTACATCCTCCTTGGAGACCTTCGACACCATCTACCACTGCACACTATGTGCACGCCGCCACGCCGCAGGGATCCGAGACAAGGCTCTGGATTGGACCACGTTCTTCCTCTCTGGCAGGACCCAGAGCGTCCGCCTCCCCCCATTCCGTTCCATAGCCTCCAAGATCATCTGCAGCTTACCCCATGGATCCTCCCTCAGCCCCACACTCGCTGTTCAACATTTATATAGCCCTGCTTGCACATGTGGCCCGACAGCACAACCTCAACATAATCTCCTATGCCGACGACACTCAGCTGATCCTCTCCCTCACAATGGACCCCTTCACCGCCAAAGCCAACCTCCACGAAGGAATGAAGGCCGTCGCTGACTGGATGAAGACCAGCCGTCTGAAGCTGAACTCAGATAAGGCAGAGGTCCTCATCCTCGGCTCCAACCCTTCAGCCTGGGATGACTCCTGGTGGCTGACAGCACTGGGGGCAGCCCCAACACCCACCGAACCCGCATGTAACCTGGGAATCATCCTCGCCTCAACGCTCTCAATGACCAAGCAAGTCAACTCCGTCTCCTCCTCCTGCTTCAACACCCTCCACATGCTCCGCAAGATCTACAGATGGATCCTGACAGATACAAGAAAAACAGTCACCCAGGCCCTCGTCAGCAGAAGACTCGACTACGGAAACGCCCTCTACGCGGGAGCCCCGACCAAGCTCATCAAACAACTACAACGCATCCAAAACGCCTCGGCACGACTGATCCTCGACATACCATGCCACGGCCACATCACCCCCCACCTGAGAAACCTGTACTGGCTCCCCGTCAACGAGAGGATATCCTTAAAGCTCCTCACCCATGCACACAAGGCACTCCACAAGACTGGCTCAGCCTACCTCAACAGACGGCTCTCCTTCTATATCCCCAACCGCCAGCTACGCTCCGCCGACCTCTCACTCGCCACCGTCCATCGCATCCAAAGAACAACTACCGGTGGGAGATCCTTCTCTCACCTCGCCTCCAAGACATGGAACACCCTCCCACTGAGCCTACGACAGACCCAAGTCCTGCTGACCTTCAGGAGGGTACTCAAGACCTGGCTGTTCGTTCATTAGCGCCCCCCCCCCCAGCGCCTTGAGACCCTCGTGTGTATGTAGTGCACTTTACAAATGATTGATTGATTGATTGAGAGCTTAGCAGCATAGAAGAGATGGCATAGATTGGAATGACAGTGGCATGCAGTGCAGGAGCATAGAGTGGAGTGGTGTAGAGTGTAATAGCATTGAGTGTAGGGGCATACAGTGGAATGGCATAGAGAGGAGTGGCATTCAGTGTAATAGCGTTGAGTGTAGTGGTGTAGAATGGTATGGCGTAGAGTTGATAGAATAGCATAGGGTGGAGTAGGATAGAGAGTTATGGTGCACAGTGGAGTGGGTTACACTGGAGTGGCATACAGTGGAGTGGCGCAGAGTGTAATAGTGTAAAATGGAGTGGGCTAGAGTGGAGTGCCTTACAATGTAATAGTGTAGAGTGAAGTGATGTAACGTGGAAAGGCGTAGAGTAGAGTAGCATAGAATGGAATAGCGTAGTATGTAGTGGCATAGAGTGGAGTGGTGTAGAGTGGAATAGCATATAGTGGAGTAGCATAGAGAGGAGTGGCGTACATTGATGTGGCTTAGACTGGAGTGGTGTACAGTGGAGTGGTGTACAGTGCATTAGCATTCAGTGGATTGTCCTATAGTGGAGTGGCGTGTAGAGTCGTTGCATACAGTGGAGTGGCATAGAGCAGAGTGGCATACAGTGGAATAGTGTACAGTGGATTGGAGTAGATTGGATTGGTGTATTGTGGAGTGGCATAGTGTGTAATAGGGTATATCAGTGGTTCTTACTCTGTGGTCTGGGACAGATGGAGCTCCACTAAGCCTACTCAAAAGGTCTTCGACTGCTTTGAAAATTAAATATTTACAGATTTATACAGTGTATATAAATCAAGAAGCAGATTTTAAAGATCAAAGTTTAAAAATGTTCTGTAAATGTGAAGGAATTTGTATTTGGTGTCTACAAATTAAGTTAGTATCCTCAAATTGATTTGTGAGAGCAGAACTGAAAATAGAAAGGCATTAACCTTCCAATATTTCATCATTTAGATATTTTTTGATGGAGGATTGTTTCTGTAACTTTCTACATTGCTTTGCATTTCTAATCTTTGTAAATTCTTATGCTGGGGTGCCCAGATTCCAGTAATGACACAGTGAGGGTTCCTCGAATTCTTATAGTGATTAAATGGTGGTCTCTGAGTTCAAGTAATGATTAAGTGAGGGACCACAAAAGCAAAAAGGTTAAGAGCCAGTGCAGTGCAGTGTATTGGAATAGAGTGAAATTGTGTACAGTAGATTAGTGGATAGTGGAGTGGCATAGAGTGAAATAGCGTAGAGTGAAGAGGTTATAGAGTGGTGTTGCGTACAGTGAAATAGCATAAATGTAAGTGGTGTTTAAGGTAGTGGCGCAGAGTGTAACATTGTACATTGGAATAGCCTACACTGGAGTGGCATAGATTGGAGTGGCACAGAGGGGAGTGGCACAGAGTGTAATTGCATAGAGTGCAATTGCATATAATCAAATGAATAGAGTGGAGTGGCATAGAGTGGTGGGGTGTACATTAGAGTGACGCAGCCTGAAGTGTTGTAGAGTGGAGGGGAGTAAAGTGAAATATAGTACTGTGGAATGGTATAGACTGGCATGGTGCAGAGAGATGTGACATACAGGGGATTAGCATAAAGGTAGGTGGCATAAAGGGAATTAACATAGAGTGGAGGGGCATAAAGTGGAATAGCATACAGTGGTGTGGCGTGTAGTGGAGTGGCGTAGAGTGGAGTTGCATGGAGTGAAGTGTTGTAGCATACACTAATGAAGCATGAATGTAGATGGACAGATGTAGATGTAATCTGGCAGGAATATGAATTATGGGGTGCAAATGGTAATTTTAGGAATCAGGTGTAAATAGTTTAAGTTGTGTTTTTTTAATAAACACATTGTTTTGTTTTCCATACAGACATGAAAACACAACAATAATTGAAGGCCACCACGTCCAACCACAAACCCCCACAGTTGACAGAGCATACTTCAATCAGACCCCCAATCCAACCCATAGTAAATGTAAATGTAAATGTACAGGAATTTATATAGCGCAAATCACCAAGCGGTTTCTAAGCGCTTGCTTAGGGAACCCGTCCTGGTATTCCCCTGTGAGATAACCCCGGCAGGGTATCCGCGAGGTGAAAGCCAGGCATCCCGCCGCGAGGGGCCGTTGTGGAGATTAAGCAAGCTATTGCCCAGAGTCGCAGAGTGTGAACCCGTGAATCGAGTAGGCACCGGAGCTAGAATTGTCGAGTCCATGGACATTTTTTTAGGACTCAAGACCCCGCCGAGCCGGGAATTGAACCCTGGTCCCGGGCTGACCTCTGCTTCCAGGTCTGCCTCCTCTAACCAGTGAGCCACACTTCTCCACAGTAATCCTGTCATCTTCCCCAAATCATTCAACGTTTTTGCAGACAACAGTGGGTCACGTATATAGGCAGTTCCTGCTGGGCACATCAGTCTACCCCAGCGAATCACTTTACATTGGGAGGGATTGCGGGGAGGTTCATTTCCATGATATCTATCTCTTGGCAACCAACAATGCCACCCCTACAAACACACCCTCCATTCTGGGGCCACCAAGGTCTTCAAGCAATCTAAGAGGTGATCTGCAGTCATTTGTCCAAGGCCAAGGAGTGTTCACGCTCTATCTCTTAGCAATATTGGTCCAGGACAGGAGCAAACCAAGAGGAAATAGTGGCCTCTTGAGCTGCACTAAGAAAGCAGGCCGACTGGTGCAACCTGCCAGCCCAATGCAACCATACAGGTGCCACATATGTGGTGCAAAACTAGTTAAGTTGAACCAGGCTCAGGCAAGAAGGTTTAGCTAACTCCCTGCGGGCCAAATGAGCCTCGTTCCAGTCTGCATCGTCCAGTTCACCCAGCAAGCATTCCCATTCCTGCTTCAGTTTAGAGAAGTGGTTGTGGGCATTAGCAACCAAGTAATGATACACCAGCATAATGCCTCTCTTACTAAGCCTCCCAGTTAGCAGCCTGGCCTGAAGTGGACTGAACTAGGGAATCAGTGTGTCTGGGGGAACGTTCATGGCAAGGGTATGTTGCAGCTGAAATTAGGTGTGGGAAAGCTGGAACCATTCCCTCATTCTTAAAATGACAATAGGCGAGCACCAGCCCAGAGATACCTCAAATGGGTTATCACTATCTTATCCCATTGAGAGAATCCCTCCAGACCTGTGGCATGGTGTAGTCAAGTGCCTTGCCAAAGGGGGTCAAGTCAGTTAACTTCCGATCCCAACACGTAAGGTGCAACAATGCCCTCCAGGCTAAAAAAACTCCCCTGGCAATGTCCAGAACGCAGTGAGAAATCAGGGCCCATAAAGTACGGCCAAAGTCCCATCAAGGTCCAGGGCAGTGCACTCTCTGCAATACACAAGATCCTCCCATCTCCCCATTGAGACAGTCATTAATGACTATCACCTGTGAGGCTAGATAATAGTAGTACAGAACAGCTGATTCTCAGGCCCAAGTCACATGTCCAGCCCTGCATCTGCACATCACAATGAGTAATATAGGCCAAGAGTTCAATAGCAGGGGCAAACAGGAGAGGGGAGAGCAGGCAGACCTGCCAGGTACCTCTATAGATGGAAAAAGGGGTGGAAGTTGTCCTATTTACTTTAACCTTGTTCTAACTGGTTAGAATATAGAAGGGTGGTGAGTTTACATAACTGAGTCCCCAGACCTGCTTTTACCAGAACTGCATTGAGAAATGACCAATCAGCTGATTCAAAGGCCTCCTTAAACTCAATCAAAAGTAAGGTTGTTGGGTGTTGCAGCCAGTGTGCCAGAGAAAGAGCCAGCTGGACCCCCGAGTGTGCCTTAGTCAGTTAGCCAGATTTTAACTTCATTATTTATGACGGAAATCAGCTGGAATGCAGCACAATCATCTGAGGGGTGACCCGGTTTGGATATCAACACAATTGTGGCCACATCGAGGTCTGGAGAGAAGGCACCAGCTTTAGCTGCTACTCCATATGTAGCCATAAGATGAAGAATTAGGTGCTCCCGAAAACTTCAGTAGTACTCAACTGATGCCTGTCTGGAACCGGCATTTTACCTGAGGCCATGTTATATAGGGCCTTTACGATCTCTTTGGTTATCATTCCCTGATCTGATTCCCAAAAAAGTGACCCTTGCCTGAACGGTAAGGGGATATCGGTTAGTAATGGATGAGCCCATTCCCAGGGAAGCTGAGGCCGGTGGCTATAAAGGGCCTTGTAGTAGTCTGCAAACACCTGCATGATATCAGGGTGGTGGTCTGGAGCTGACCTCTTGAGTCCAAAATATGTGGCACCAATCTGGAGGCTGCTTCCCTGGTTGCCAGCCAGTAAAATAGGTTCCCCTATTTATTGCAAAATGTGTAAACCCTCCAAGTCGAGGCCTTTCAGTGAGAGCTTTCTCACCATCACCCTGGCAGCAACCAATGGCCAGTCAAGGTCAGGAGCGCAGTCCGATCGACACTGGAGGTTAAGCGAAAGGATTTGAGTCTCCAGGGCTGTGACTTGGATGAGCTTTTGTTTCTCCTGGACACGGATATGGCAACCAGATGGTGCCCTGATTTTCTTCTAAATAGGTTTGTATCATGCATCTCACATGGGGCGAGCCATTTCTGTTGCCTATGTCCCATGCATTAAGGTGCTACATGAAATGAAATCCTGATGCCAGAGATCCCAAATGCACCATGAATGGGGCATGGTAGGAGATGCCCTGCGGCAAGATAACGGTGTTAGTTTACTGAAAAATATCTGCTGTAGGCATCCAAAACAGGTCAATATGGGACTTAGTATGGTGAGCCACCGAGGAATGGGTATAAGCATGATCCTGTGGGTGCCAGGTCCTCCACATGTCACAGAGCCCCAGAAACTTTGCGTACATTGCCACCATTTAAGAACACGAGTGACGACCAGGGCATGGGGTACCAGTTGAGTCCCCCTGTGGTTCAGGGACTACATTAAAGTATCCACCTACCACAATGGTAGTATTTGGGAATCGCAGCAATAGGGAGTAAATGAAATTGCCTGCCCTCCAACAAGCCCTCCACATCAATGTACCGCCCCTGGGGATCAGTGTAGGTGTTAGTCATGGCAAGCAGAAAGCCTTTGTGCAGTAGGATAGGCACCCTAAGAAAACCGAATGTGATAGACCCTGCAGTATCCCTACCGATAGATGACAGGAAAATGTTCCCCAAGTAAATGGGCTTGCTGGAGCATGAGGGCTGCTGACTCAAATATTTTGACATAGCGAAGAACAACAGTGCGGTTAACATGGTTCAGCATGCCATTCATGGTCCAGGACATGACCTCAAGTGGTGCCATGGGGTTCACAGAGCAAATTATGTGAAGCTCAGGCCCAGAGTGGAGTCTCGGGTCCAACACTCCAGACACGGAGCATGGGACATGGGATTTCAGGGGTCAGACATGGTCGAGTGTAGTCGTGGTGTGCATGGCCAGGAAAACTGAAACACAATCAAAGAACAATCACAAAAACATCCCCTCCTCCCAACTTCTCCACACCCTATACTTTCCCCCTGAAGCATCTGGTGCCCTAAAACTGAATATGGAACAAAAACAGCACTCAGCTAGTTAGCACCTAATTGAAGACCTTCTCATATGTAGGATTTGAAGCCGGCGAGTGAGCAAAGATCATTATGTGTGGTCCACCCTGGACAAGGGCAGGCATCCCTGGACCTCTGACAGTCTGGCTTAGCAGTGGGGCATCAAACAGTTCTGGTGTACATGATGGTGGAGACCCCATATCACTTCAGTCAGACGACCCCCGGCCCGCCTCTGAAAAGGTGGAGTCCATGTGGCCATGAGATCAGGTGACCGCTTTATGAGATCTAGTATGTAATCTAATTTGGGATCTAGGGAGCGGGCAAAGAGAGCTCCTCGTCTTTCGTGTCCCAACAGTGCCCACCTCTCCCTCTCAGCAGAGGTCTAACTGTTCAGTGGCCCACTCCCATGCCTCCACCGGGGTCTTGAAGTAAAAGGTTTTAGAGTTGAAGACTACTTTCAGCTTCATAGGAAAGATAAGCATATAGTTGATTAGAAGGGCATGAAGATTCTGTTTCACATCATTCAAAGAGCATCTGCACTGCTGGACTGCACGAGTATAGTGTGGAAAGACCATAATATGCAGGTTCTTATAAGAAAGATCTTGCCGGCATCTGGCCTCACATAGAACAATGTCTCAGTCATGATAATTGAGGACTCAGGCAATCATCGGGTGTGCTGGTGCCCCAGGAGGTCACTGTGAGGGATCAATGTGCCTGCTCTACCATTAACCAGGACAACAAGTTCTCCTCTGGGATTCAGGAGTGCAGTCAGCCCTCTAGATAGAGCTCCACATATGGGGTCTCGACACCCTTAGTAAACCCCACAAACTGAAGATTGTTCCTGCCTCAGCTGATTTTCAGCATCTTCAACCCTGTCTTCCAGCGCATCTGCCACTGTGAGTTTTGCCACCTGGGCAATGAGAATAGTCTAACATGTTTTCGGGGGTGGGGTAGCACACCGTAGTTCATCCAGAATGTTAAACCAATTTTCTTTGTCCAAATCGCGTGCTCACTGGTGACGTGCTCAGCCCGTACAGCACGTAATTATCTGAACAACATCTACATGGAACACCTTTAAGCTCCATCCAGTGGCACAGCTTATTTCAAATGCGTGTGCAACCGATTCTTCACTTCTTCACACTTTTCATAATTTCACGTTCATCTCTGTTCATTATTTTTCCACATTCATTCTGGATGAACTACGGTGTGATACTTGGCAAAAGGAACAGTATCATTCCCATGCCAGGCGGAATATCTTGAATCCTGGAGTGTGTTTATTTTTGGTTTAAATCTGACTGTTAAGTATTTTATGAGCATAGTAAAAGAGCACAAATGCGTCACAAAAAACTGCGTTGTTCAATTTCTGTGCAGAAAAATACATTTGCATGAAATTTAGGTAGATTCCAGTCACGTTAACATGCAGATAATATTGGTGCATTATGGGAGTTAGAGTAACTGAGAGCGAACGAGGAAGGTGAAGTATTCCACAGGTGCTAATGATGTTGCTTCAAGTGGGAGGATTATGGAGGGAGGAGCGCTAGTCACGTTTATAATGAAGTGGCTGACAGACACAAAGTGAAATAACCTCGCTCGTGGTGGGAGGAAGTTTGTTTGTATAGAGAGCAGGTAAGCCAGCAAAAGCGCTAGAAACGTTTAAGAAGCAGGCAATAATGTGAAAGTTTAAAACTCCGGTGGGAGGGTTGACTATACAGGTTTCTAAAAAACGGTTTTAAAAGCTCTTGGGAGGTAACTGATGGCGATATAACCACTGAAGTATTGGTATGCGAAGGAGAATTTCTGCGCATTATATGCTTACAGCCTTTTGAAAACTCAATGAATAAAGTTAACAGTGGGAACAATATTGATGTACATATTACTGTGGTTGATGAATGATGGATAGAGGGCTAATTTATGTATCTTGTACTTACAGACACCCCCTGAAGAAAGGCCCTGAGTGGCCTGAAATGCATTGGTTTATAATAAAACTGCTTTTCACGGATTTTGGCTTCCGCACGTGTTTTTGCTAAGAGGTTCGGATGGCCCTGCATTTACATAAGAAACTTGGAAAAATGCCGTTTCCTGGCGTGTGGATAAAAAGAGTGATGAATGTGGAAAAATAATGAACAGAGATGAACGTGAAATTATGAAAAGTGTGAAGAAGTGAAGAATTGGTTGCACACGCATTTGAAATAAGCTGTGCCACTGGATGGATCTTAAAGGTGTTCCATGTAGATGTTGTTCAATGAAAATAGTCACCTCATCTTCCACTGATGGAACCCAGTGCTTGGTTTCAGTAACGCGGTGGACAGCATTGTGAAGATCCTGGTACAGAAGTTATACAGCATACTCATAGCAGGCTAACTAAGGTGAGGGACAGTTCCTTCATGGTGCGGGGGTTACTGCTGCCATTCCACATAGTTTTGTAATGTTTTTATCCTTGTAGCAAAAGCTAAACGTACGTTTTATTCTGCCATTTGACTCGCCGTGCTGCTGATTCCTTTTGACCACAGTTCCCTCCAGGGTGCGTCTGCGGTCCGCCGCGGCTTTTTGCGCCGTTTGTGTGGAGAGACATAACACCTCCCTAAGGGCCATACCCACTTCTGGCTGAGTGGGTTAGCAGTCTAGTGGTTTTTGTTCCCTACTTAACCCGCATGATTCGCCGGACGCGCAGCATACTGATAGCAGGCTAACTAAGGTGAGGGACAGTTCCTTACCGGTGCGGGGGGATATTGCTACTATTCCACATAGTTTTGTAGTGTTTTTATCCTTGTAGCAAAAGCTAAACTTAAGTTTTATTCTGCCATTTGATTCGACGTGCGGCTGATTCCTTTTGACCACAGTTCCCTCCTGGCTGCGTCTTCGGTCCGCCGCAGCTTTTCGTGTCGTTTGTGCGGAGAGACATAACCCCTCCCCTAAAGGCCATACTCACTTCCGGCTGAGTGGGTTAGCGGGCTAGTGGTTTTCCTTCCCTACTTAACCCACATGATTCACCGGACACACAGCAGACGCACACAGCAGGAGCGCAGCGGGCACGCCAAAGGCAAGCCCATCTGCGCCCGTCCGCGCTGAGTCTGCGATGAGCGCCAGTAATGCTGCCCGACTCATTACATATACAAGCCATGATTTCAAAAGATTAAATCAATCTCTACCGAATATAGATGAAAGCTGCACTCATATCCTGGGTGAAGGCTTAGACACAATTAGGCCTATGAAATGCAATCATTGTGGTTTTAAATTAAACCACAGCCCTCCCACAGAAATTATGCATTTGAATAATGGGCCCCTTTGGAGCAACAATCCTAAGAACAAACAAATACCCAGAGGAGCACTTTTAAATGTCAGATCAGTGCACAAGCATAAATTAGACATTTCTGAGCTAATCAATGCTCAGGGCCTAGATCTGCTCTTTATCACTGAAACCTGGGCTGATCAGGCATCAGGGCCAGACTTTTGCTCGGAGTACCTCCAGGCTATTCCATCTTCAGACATGACAGGAAGCATAAAAAGGGTGGCGGTCTTGCTGTTATATATCAAGACAGTTACACAGGGGCATTTGAAGCTATTCCCTCGACAAACTGTGACCTATTATCATTTAGTTTTAAAATTGCCAACTGTATCTCTTTTAAATGAATACAAATCTATCATCCCCCAGGGGAAAAGAAAAATGTGTTCCTTGCCTCTTTTAATACACTGCTGGCAACGTGTGCACTAGAAAATATATTTACTATACTTGGTGATTTTAATGATCATCTTGAAGCAGATACAGATGTCAATATCATAGCACTTATTGATACTATGACACTTGCTGTACTAAATCAAAGGGTCAAAGGCCCCACTCACCAGGCCGGACATACGCTGGATGGGATTTTCTCTATCCATAAAGCACTTGGGGTTAAGCAAATTCAACCACAGTGCTGGACTGATCATAGTACCATCGTATTTGAGCTTGAGAACCCAGTCAAGGTCCAACCCAGCCAACCTAACAAATCAACAGGATGATATCGAAACTGGACACAGGTTGACCGCAACCAGCTTAACAATCAGCTTACCCAAACATCTACAAAGGGTCCACAAGAACCTGAATTAGCCTCTGTTCATTTCAATGAATGGCTCACAGACACAGCCAATTTATGAGCTCCCCTTAAAAAGTCCACAGGTTTTAGGAATACTCCATCCGACCCCTGGTTCACTGACACTCTTAGACAAAAAATACAAGAGTGTCGAAGACAGGAGCGTTGCTGGAGAAGCAATTATAGTGAACAAGAATTGGGGAAGTACAAACTACTAATAGCAGGCTATAAAAAACTGATACTATCGGAAAAAGCTACTTACTTCTCAAAGGAAATTAAGGAGACAGAAAACTCTTCCAAAGAACTTTTTCGAGTGGTGAACAAACTGTCTATGCCCTAAGTTAGAGAATGGAGTAATCACTTGCAGGCTTTTTGCAACCATCTAGCCCAGCATTTTCAAAATAAAGTTGAGCAAATTTTTACCACCTTTGATAATGGGGTGCACTGAAATTTAGATAAACACAATACATCAAAGGTATTATGTCCTACCTCCCAATTTTTGCGGAATTTAGAGAAGTAACAGTAGCTGAGATAACGACCCTTATCTCTAAAATGAGATCAGGTTCCCCTTTACGATCCGCTTCCACCCTTGATATTTATAAAAGCCCCGCAGGTACTTGGGTTGAGGTTAACTACCATTTTTAACTCTATGTTTACAGAAGGTACTTTTTCTTCGATTTGGAAGAGAGCCTCAATTTTGCCTCTTTTAAAAAAAGCTAATCTTAATGCTCTGGGAATTACAGACCCATCTGGCATCTCCCAGTGCCAGCTAAACTGGCAGAAAAGGTTATGAATATCCAACTGACCACATATCTACTAAAGCATGACTTATTGGATGAGGCGCAGTTTGGGTTCAGATCAGAGCATAGCATCGAAACGGCACTGATTAAGGCCACCGACAAGATTAGAACAGTCATGGACACGGGGGTGCTGCCCCCCTGGTGTTGCTTGACTTTTTGGTGGCCTTCAATACGGTTGATTATGAAACCCTGTTAAAAACCTTGAAGGCGCTGGGCATCTCCGGAAAGGCCTTGACATTGTTATCCTTCTTTCTTGAGGGTAGAATACAATTGGTGGTCCTGGGGAAACTGACCTCTTCATCTTTCACACTTCCCTGTGGAGTTCCTCAGGGCTCCTCCTTAAGTCATACTCTTTTCAACATTTATGTTCTGGAACTGGCATCCCTTATTAGATCTTTTGGGATGGCACTGACGTCATACGCAGATGATACCCAAATTGTGGTTACCATTACTAAAAACACTTCACTACCAGTAAACAGGTTTAGGGACTGTATGACAGCAGTTAGCTCTTGGATGAGCTCCCACTGTCTTAAATTGAACTCCAGGAACTCGGAGGGGATTTTATTTGGTAAATTCTCTCCGTCTGTCACAAATCTGGTGGCCTGATGATCTAGGGTCAGCACCTACCCTGGTTCGCAAGGAGAAAAACCTGGGTGTGGTTATAGATTAGAAACTGGACTTTGAAGCTCAAGTCAAAGCCGTGTCATCTTCCAGCTTTTTTATCCTTAAGGCCATAAAAAACATTCTTCCACTGATTCCCTCAGAAAGCAGGATTACGGTGGTTACATCTCTAATCCTTTCGAGATTAGATTACTGTAACGGGCTTTATCTTGGCATACCTACTAAACAACTTCAAAGGCTCCAAATGATCCAAAATACGACCGACAGACTTCTTTTGCGGATTTCCAAATTCCAGTCCGTGGGTATTCATCTCCAAAGATTGCATTGGCTGCCAATAACAAAACGGATCAAGTTCAAAACCCTCTGCATTACGTACAAGGCACTTCAAGGGGCTGGCCCTCAGTTCCTAAGATGTTCACTGCACTGGTACTCCCCAAACAGATGCTTGAGATCACAAGGAGCAAAAGTGATACTTTCCCAGAGAGTTTTTAGGTCCCACTGGGGCGGCAGAAGATTTATGGTGGGAGCTACCAAGCTTTGGAACTCCCTCCCGTTTAGCATCAGAAGTCTTCCCTCTCTGACACTATTCTGGAAAGCTATTAAAACCTGGCTATTCACTGATTAATCCCTTATGCCTGCTTCCCCGATTTGCTAGTGCCAAGACACCTCCGGGTAATCGTGTACTGTATAAATTTGTAACATAACATAACATAACACACGTCCAATTTTAGCTCCTCCACCTTGGTATCCTCCACTCGCCACGAGTCCTGGATGGTCTGGAGGATATGAGCATGGTCAGGCTGGACAAGGGTGCATTGTGGCATGGGGGGGGGGCAACTCCCTGCCACAGGTCACCCTTGGCCACCGTTGTGAACTGGTCAATCTTTCAACAGGTGTAGAGGGGACAGGCTTGGCCTTGCTGATACTAAGTAAACTTGTACCATCAGCCTAACCTCTACCTATATCTACGCGAGACTCAATAACGCAAATGTGTCCTTTTTTATTCTGTCCGCTCACCGCCAAGCTTACTTATGCACCATTTTTCGCAGTCATTACAGGCAATTGTACACAGGCAAGCTTATCTTAAATGTCCTGATGATGATGCATTTACTGTTTATATGGATCAAAACGCTGTCGACACTCTAAAAGTCCTTATGCACTGCACTGAATTGCTGTTTAATGTGTAAAGGTGTTATTTTGCGATTTGCTTTGCCTGAGCCTTTTTGTTTGTCCTATTGTTTGTCCTGTTTTGTTTCAGTAGGATACAGGCTTGTGTTCCACTTGGACCTTTTTGTTTATAGTGTTCTCATTGGATTTAAAATATGAAATATTAGACCGCTGTATGGCTGGACAAGTCTAACAAATGCAGTACTGATTGGGTCTATATTCATTCCCTTGTTCCTATTTTTGTTTCTCTAGGGACCACTGTTCTCTATAATAGCTCTATAATAGCTCATTTCCCAAGGTCCCTGGTTCCCTTGTTTCCTCCAATACTACAGCATGTCTTTTTCTCCACATTTTGATTTGTTCAACTGCAATTTTCTCTAGACAGTGATGTGCTCCATAGTGTGTATTGCTACATGTTGTGATTGGGCCCACATTGTGTTTGGATGCCTCTATGGGTGGTTCCATGTCACACTTTGTTCCGTCCTGTAACTTGGCCCTCACAGTGTTTTTCCTGCACACTGTGATTCACTCCCACTGTCTTTTATCCTATTCTGGGATTTGTTCCCCACTGTGATTTTCTCCACAATGTGTCCATACTATTGTGTCCTCCGCACTGTGAAAATATTGTTTTCTCCATGCAGGGATCTGCTACACAAGACTCTATTGCCACCATACCATTCACTTTTAAGGTCTTGCCTGAGCCAGCGTATGCGCTGACTGGCGAGACATTTAGTGTGTGGACTTTAAAAAGCCGACTACAGCTTTTTGTCTGGCATAGAGCATGCGGTTACACGCACAATGACGAGCAGAGGCGCCATCTGACTTTCATCTCTCATCATGGTGCATGCACATCACACGCCAGACGTGACACTGCAGCTGCTTTTACGAGCAGAGCCGCCACGCACGCGCACACACCACTCGCTTGCTTGTTCAAGTTTTTGAGAAAGTCTAGTCCAAGAGCAGCACCCGTTTTGGCTCCCAGTTTGTGCTGCAGCCCTTTTCTTATGCGTATGGATGAGAGCGTGTCTCTTGCTCCTCTCTGCTCCCTGATGTGTCTCACCCTACACTCATTAAAGACATACCTCATCGATGAGCGGCACCGCCGACGAGCCGCACCTCAAACTCCTCGTGATGTGCGCCGCTTTGAAATCCTCACAGAAGTGACTCATCATGAGTTGTTCACTTCGTTAGAGCTGCACCCACAATGGGTTTACTTCCAACTCACAGACGTGCCTCACCTTTAGCTCTTCACCTTCTGTTCATTACAAAAGTGCCTCATTTAGAGCTGCGCACACCATGGCCTCGCGCTGTGCTCCTCCCACAAGTGTCTCCTATTGAGCTCCACCCAGAATAGCCTCACCTTGAGTTCTTCACAGAAGTGCCTCACTTGTAGCACCACACACAATGACGTCACATGGTGCTCCTGACAGAAGCGTGCTGTTGACCCTGTACCCCAGCACCTCATCTGACTCATCGCCTTCCTCATACCTGCAGTGTGCAGATTTACACATATGCATATCATATGCCAAACTCCATACTGGCCATGTCCTTTTCCTGGTGGGGTGGGGATGGGGTTGGAGGGGATCGGCGGAGGTCTGGGACTCTCGTTTACTAGATCTCTGGCCGTCCCCAAACATCCTTTCATCACTACGTTTCCAGCTCGTGCACCTGCTCCACGGTCTTTCAGGCCCACTTGTTTCACCTGTGGCTGATGCTGTCTAAACCCCCGAGTTAACTTACTGCGTTTGCTCCACGTGGACTTATCATTCACCTGTTCTTGGCCCACTAAGCCTTAGACCCCTGATTTACTTGCTGTTCGATCTCCTGGACCAATTGGTTTATCTGCTGCTGGTGTTCCCTGGGTTTCCCTGCGCTCAATGTTTACTGGTTACTAGTGATATACGGGCCCACCCGTTCTCTTGCTGCTCAACACCCCGAGCCCACCCTTTTACCTTCTCACACTCCCTGGGACATCTCTTGCACCATTGCTCGCGCATCATGCACCTACTGTCTGTCTGCTGCTCACGATCCCCACTTGCTAACCATGTGTTCGCACTCTGCGGCCTACACCCTCACCGGTGGGCTGTGTCATTGGTCACGGCTGTCTTAATGCCCATGTTACAGGCACCCCTTCGTTAGCTGCTTCCACCCCTGTTCGAATCAGGTCCCCGAGCCCTGCCAGGTGCGTTTCAAGCAATATGCATTTTACACTCCATGAAAACTTTTCTTCTTTACATTGGTTATGGAAAGTGTGAAATTATTTCTCTGTTTCATTATTTTGTAACTCTGTTAACTTACCACTACTAGGATCGTTAACTTCAGCGTGTTTTGTGCTTGAGGGCCCAAGAGGACTCCAAGCTGATCCAGAGCCAGGCTAACAGATGGAGAAGCTAAGCTCAAGGCTTCAAGGGCTCGCTCTACTCTAGACAATACATGTGGTGCAATCAAGAAACTGAACATTTTTTTTCACCATAGTTTACACAGTTTTTCCTTAATGACGGTTTGCATTTTCTCCTTCTGCTGTTTGTACCTAGTGACAGTTTGTGGGTGAAATACTTGTGAAAACCATAAGTTAACTTGGAAAGCTCCAAATTTCTGAAAAGTAGACACGATTCTGAGTTCAGCCTGCGGTCATTTGTGTTGCTCGCTCATAAATCTCCCATAGAAACTAATCCTTTTAATAAAATATAGGGAAATTAATGTATGCACCTAAAACCGATCTACAAACTTGACATAACAATTACAACCATCAAACTCTTCTGGTTGCACAGAAACTTAGTGATTTTTGGTTGGCCATATACACACTATACCCAGAGCTATTAACCAAGCTACAGCTTATAGTGATTGTTTACATTGTGTTTGGAACATGCATCAAATCACAAGGTAAAATCTAATGAATAAATGATGGGTGTGAGGGAAAGCTATGCATTTTTTTTAAATATGACCAATAATCTGAGTTTACAAATAGGTGTTATTAGTACCACTCTAAAGTTAGGCTGCCCATAATATCAGGTCTTTCTGAGGTCATTTTACAAAACCACCTTCTTTCTTGCATGCTGACTTGCATTTGGAAGAAAAAATTAAATAAATTTGGTAGATAACAAAAGTCCTATTATTCTGAGTTCCCACTTTTGATAAAAATGGTGCCCCATAGGTGCAAGTACGCCTATTGCATGGGAAAGGCTGCTTTTTTCACAATCTGAAGCCTGTTCACTAACTTTTTGTTGGCACCCAAATATATCAGCACAATTTCATAGTCTAGCCTTGTGATGTTCAAAGACTGCACAGTGATTCTTTGAGTTGAGGAAAGTAGGATTTAGATCATTTCCCTCAAACATTCGAGTAGACCAAAGCACAATCTTATTCATTTGATGGTCAAGAGTGAGCTTAGGACCCAGTCAGTTCACAAGTTATCATTGACTGAGCGAACTATAACATGTACCCCCAGCATGCACTGTTTATAAACCCTCATTACACATTATTCATGACATGTTCAATGATATCACTTTGGCATCTCAAATGACATCATTGATGACAGCACTGATGACATGTTCACAAACACACCCAAAGAAGCACACTTACTTTGGGGACATCCACGACTTTCTAAAAGGGAAAAGTTGACAACAGCACTTTAGGCCATAGGCATTCTACAGCACACTTCAAAACAGGAAAATGCCTATAAAAATAGTTTTCATACAAGTAGGTATTCCTTCCTGCATGAAAACAATCCTGCCTTTAATGCATGTACCCTTGCACCACTGTGTGCGTGTGCATGAGTTGACGATAGGCTGCACTGTGGGCACCAGCGCACGTGGAGGACAGTAATCCGCCATATCTCAATAGATATGGAGCATTCCTGCTCTCGCCCTTTCATGCAGTGCAGCACAGCAAGGTGTCTTGCTGCATCGCGTTGCATGGAAAAGTCACAAATCTGGGCCTCAGAGTATTGCTGCGAAGCACTGGTGCAGGTGTTCAGGTGGCTTCTGGCATTAGGGGGTACTAAAATATAGCAAGAGTCATAACAAACATAGACAAGCATTTGCAATGCAACAGGTCTCGCGTTTACGGGAGTTTGAGCTATTGGCATTGTAAATGACAATGCCTTTTATTTATGTTTTTGTTTTTTAAACATAAAAAAAAGCATTGTTATTTACAATGCCAGTAGCTTAAACTCGCGTAAATGCGAGACCTATTGCATTCCAAATGCTTGTTTGATGTTGTGGTGGCAATACAGGCTTTGCCTTACTTACAAGGCAGGGTTAAGCCACTCAATGTGGCCCCCTTTCACACTAAGCATGAAAGGGGTGGGCAATGGGTGTTGCGGTGGGTGTCCCGACCCATTGATTTTGACGCTGCTATATATTTACAAGGGTGCATAATATGGGGCAGCACCAAAATTAAGACCAGGGAAAACCTCTTCTTACTTGGCGAAATGAGGAGAAATGCTTTATTTCTCCTAATTTTTGCTGTTTCTATGTGTGCTGCATTGTGCAGCACGCATAGAAACAGCAAACCACCATTGGTTACTTATGCACAGATAGGTGACCCTTCCTAGCACATAAACAATCATTATAAAAAATCATGAGTTGCACCTTCTACGTGTGCTTCAGAATGTAGCACACATAGAAGTTACAAAACACCATTACTGATTGCTAATGTGCAAGAAGGGGCACCTTCCCGCAGATAAAAAATGCTGCAAGAGTGACTGCGTTGGATGCTGTGCAGATAAATGTAGCACCAGTGCAGGGTGAAATGTAGGGCTGCACCTAATTGTAAATACAATGCAGCCCTGTGTGTCAGAAATGAAAGAGCGTGGCGTTATGCCAAGAAGGCTATCAGCAAGCTCTGTCACTTTCTTCTACATATGCCCCTTAGTATATAAATACACTGTTCACTCACTATCATCTCTCCTGATTCTACTCACAATACTTAAAACACTGAATTAAGTTAAGCACCTTTAATGCCTACTGCTCCATATTCCACTACAGGCATGCCAATCTACACTGCATGCAACTGAGTACTTTCCCCAGAAAATGTGCAAATATATTGTATTTTATCAACCTAATCACAACATTGAACAGACCTCAAATGACACAACCTTAACCTTTGCAGGTAACCCACGGCATCTTTTTGTTTTTTGAAATGCACTGTTTGTTAGCAATTAAACATCCTTCATCTCTTATCTTTTCAATATGCACATCCCATCTTTTCACTTCACCACCATCACAGAGTTATGAATTCATAGTGAAAATTCCACCACACTTACATTAGCCATGCCACCTTCACTCACACTCTACGAAGCAACCCCAAAAATTGAGAATTGTGCATTATGATTGACAGAACACTAACAGCTACTCCAAGTCTTACACACAACAAATCTACCATACCGCATCAAACTGCCTTTCACCTCTATCATTGCCACATAAAAGCAAGCATGCTACCCCTCCATAGCCGGCAGGCACCATTAACTGATTGTTTAAGAACCTAACATTGATCATTTTAAAGCCTCCAGCCCTGTTCATGATCCTTACTATCAACTTTGAACTTAGCATCTATCAGCTCAAGACCATTTTCTCGCAACTACTCTCAGACCACTCACTATGAAACAAACACGCCACACTTACACACAACAAAACGCAAAACTCTGGAACTTCTCCTTAGATCTGACACTGTGGAGACTATGTCCTTTTCCTTCTAGCCCATTGCAAAACAAGATCTAGGCTCTTTGTCCGACTTCGTATGCCAAATTCACCATTCTAGCAAACCAAATTCTTTGAAACGTTCAACAAAACAGTTCACCAGGCTTCTGATATGCACTAATCCCTGTGCACATTCCACTTAACTACTCTTGAACTAAAGCCCTGGATCACAACCCACACATCCACAAAAAAAACAATAAGTTGGCACGTCTACACAAATGGTGTAAGCATAAGTGAAAGAAAACGTCAGTACCCATAGGTTTTGCCTTGGAGACACTTCCAATAACTCTATACACAGCCACAACTACATAATTTCAAAATTTCATGTCATCAGTATGTCTGCATCATCAACATCCCTCATATCCAATTAGTAACTTATTTTCCCCACCTCCACTTGCCATCACACACTCCACTCATGGAACTTACCATACTTCTGAATTAGCTGTCCATCCTGCACACAATTGTGAAGTATTCTGGTAGACAGGATTGATGTGGAAAAGTAGTTCATTCCTGACAAACAGCTTAGACAACCACAGATCTCAGAAGTCTCTCTCAAAGTGCCCAACTCCCAGATACAGAATGTTCAGGCACAGAAGAAACATAACAATTCTAAAAGAACTACTAACATGGAATACTACACACCTTCCCCCCTAAAAAAAATTAAAAGAAAAGAAAAAAAAATCAATGAACAAAATCTCGCAATTTAACAGGGGTATGTTTGATACGAGAACTTTTCTTTAATTCAATCACATTACTAGGTTCTACAATAACATTACCCACATGTCTATCATTGTCATCAAACAAGCAGGGAACAGGATCAAAAGAAGTGGTAGAACTCATAGAATTAGAGGTTGCCGAATTAGATGTGTCACCTTCAAATGTGTCAAACATGGCAGATTAACTTTCATCATTGTAACAAGGTTTAGAGGAAGAAAGTTTTTGCAATTTTTCCATTTTACACAACGAAATACGTCTAAAATTCCAGATTTTTCCTCCATCAACTCTAACAGCCTTGCTAAAAACTTCCAAAACTTTATATGGATTAGACCATTTAGCCCACTTGTTGCCATAAAAACCACCAAATTTGACACGTACAAAATCACCTACTTTAATTTTAGAACCACAAGTAGACGTTCGCAACGAATTACCTCTCATCTTTTCCTGATATTTCAAAACTTTATTTCTAACTTGAGTAAAATCAGAAACTGAATTGCAAGGAATTTTAGTTTTCATCCACCAGGGTAAAAGTTTGGAACCAGGTTTTCTACCTCGTAACATTTCAAAGGGGGAAAAACCAGTAACAGAATTCGGAGAAGTGCGATATGACAACAAAGTCGCACGTAAAGCTTTTCTCCATTCCAGACCACTTTTAACTGCTAATTGAATCGACTCTTTAATAACTCTATTGAAGCGTTCTATTTGACCATTGGCCTGAGGGTTGTAATTGGAAACTCTTTTATGTACAATCCCACATCTATCAAGAAACAATTCGAAATCTTTGCTGATAAACTGAGGACCATTGTCCGAAACGATTTCTGTAGGAATACCTTCCCTACAAAAGACTTCATCCAAAAATTCAATCACCTGCGCTGAACCGATTTTATCAACAACCTTCATCTCTGGCCATTTAGAGAAATAATCAATTAACACCAAAGCAAATACATCCTTGCTAGCAGATAAGTTCAGTGGTCCAATAATATCGATTCCAAGCTTTTTCCACGGACTTGTGACAAATTCAACAGGAGTAACATCAACAGCCACAGGTTTAACAGATTTGTCACTCATAGCACATGGAGAACAAGACCTAACCCATTTATCAACCATACCATCAACTCCCTGCCACCAATAAAATTCCCTTATACGCCTTTAGGTGCTGGACATGCCCATATGGCCTTCATGAGCCATTGAAACTATCTTTACTCTTAGAATTTCTGGAGGAACAATTTTGTCACCACAAATTATAAAACCGTGATCAAACATAAGTTCATCTTTTATTTTGTGATAAGATGAAAGAACACCAGATAATTTGCGTTCCTCAGGCCAACCTATTTGCATGAATTTTACAACTGCAGACAAATCATTATCCTGACACATGGCAGCTTCCCATTCACTTTCGAAAATAACATTACACAAAACTCTTGAGTTCTCACCATTAACATCTTCAATAGAAAATGCTACGTCAAAATCTGTACAAATATTGGCAATATCCAGAGTGTCAGATAACGGTAACCGTGACATACAATCAGCATGCACATTAAGACGACCAGGAACATATTCAATCAGACACTGAAATTCTTGTAATTTAGCAGCTAGACGTGCTAAACGTGCAGTTAAAGTCCTACCGCCACCAGCTGCTAACATATTAATTAATGGCTTGTGATCAGTTCGCAAGCGAAACTTGGTACCCCACAAAAATTGTCTAAAGTGTTGCACAGCCCAGGTACAAGCCAATAATTCCTTTTCGATTGTGGAATAGTTATATTCAGCACCGCGAAGAGTTCTTGAAGCATAAGAGACTACATATTCTTCACCATTGTTTCTTTGCATTAGTACAGAACCTAACCCAACATTGCTAGCATCAACTGATATGATACAATCTTTACCAATTTCAAATGGTCGTAGAAAAGGAGCATTCAAAATTTCCTTCTTAAGCAGATCAAATGAACACTGTTGTTCGTTGTT
Organism: Lissotriton helveticus; assembly: GCF_964261635.1. Taxonomy (NCBI): domain Eukaryota; kingdom Metazoa; phylum Chordata; class Amphibia; order Caudata; family Salamandridae; genus Lissotriton; species Lissotriton helveticus. Next base: position 668,780,237 of record NC_136063.1, read on the forward strand.
CCAAACAAATTTTTCTTTAGTAAAGATCTCAAAGGATGGACCTTGGAAGAATAGTCTTGTACAAATTTACTATAAAATTCTGTGAGACCGAGAAATGATACAAGCTGTTCTTTAGTTGATGGAGCTGGGGCATTGGAAATACTCTGGATGTGATTAAGTTTGGGCCTGATACCCTGGGAAGAAATTTCATGAGATACTCCACTTTACTCTGTCTAAATTTACACATAGAGAATTTCAAGGTCAAACCTTCTTCCTGTACACATTGTAATACTTTATCTAAATTCTTATCATGGTCTTCATAGTCTTTTCCAAAAATTAAAATATCATCTTGGAAGGCGATAGCGCCATTGCATCCTTTCAGAACTTCCTTCATGAGTCTTTGAAAAACCGATGCTGCACTGGCTAGGCCAAATGGCATGCGGCGATACTGAAACATACCTTCCGGAGTGATAAAGGTAGTTAAGAACTTCGATTCCTCATGCAAAACCACCTGGTGGTATGCGCTAGCAAGATCTATTGTGGAAAATACACGAGCACCAGATAGTGTGGAAATTAATTCATTTAATATGGGGTAAAGGGTGCCTATCAATCCAAATTTCTTTATTTAAACTACAAAGGTCCACACATAGACGAAGTTCGCCATTGCTCTTAAGGGACAAAACCACTGGAGAAACCCAGGGAGAAGATTCTGTGGGTTCAATTATTTTTTTTTAGATACTAAATCAGACAGAATTACCTTCAGTTTGTCCCGGTAAGCCAGTGGTACATTCCTAACCCTGTGTCGGACAGGAACAGCACCATCCTTGAGAATAATCTTATGTTGGAAATTAACAAATTCTCCTAAATTGTCAGTAAAAATTGAAGGAAACTTATTTTTTACTTTACTTATGAATTCATCTTTCTCAGGAGGCACAACATACACAGGTGGAGATGCATTAGGATCAAGTTTGATGCCCATTTCATATGGATGCGGCCAACCAAGGATAGATACTCCTTTGGTAGCCACATAAACTTTCCCTCTGGTAGTTCTGTCCTTAAATTTAAGATAAGCCCACATAAACCATTGAAGGTCAATTTTACGACCAGTATAACCACCAGGTTGAACATCTGGAGGTAATAGTTTAGTTGTATTCCAAAATTTGTTAAAAATATTCCTACCTATGATAGTGTACCAAGTACATGAGTCAATTAACATAGGGATTTCTTTACCATCTACTAAAATATTATCACTTGGAAAGCTTTTACACTCGGTGTGCCCCAACACACAGTAAACTGTTGATTTCTGACACTTGTTCGGAATCTTCGCTTTCTTCGCATGCTACCAAATTGACTTTTTGCGAAGATTTACACATTTTATTGAAATGTCCCGATTTTTTGAATTTGATGCAAATTTTATTCCAGGCAGGACATCCTCTGTAGCTTCCTACATGGTCAGTACCACCACATCTATAACAAACTATTGGAGATTTTTTCCCAAAAGACTTATTATCCTTTCCAAAATACTCTTTCTTATTAAAAAGGAAAGGAGGTTTCCTAAAAGTGGAATTGTCTTTTACTACTGCCACTTCAGGAATTATTTCCTTACTTTTGACTGCTTGACCTCTGATTTCGCTAACAAAGATTTCTGACTGTTCAATACCTTTAGCTATATTAAGTACAGCACTTAAGGAAGATTCAGTTCCCATCCATAAGCGCTCTTGAATTTTCTTACTCTTTGTCTTCATCATAAATTGATCTCTTAACACTTGTTCAAAATTGATCGTTTCAAAAGCACATGAACTAGCTAAAGTTCGCAATGCAGCTACGTAATCTTCAATAGATTTGTCTACTTTCTGTGCTCCGGAGTAAAATTTTAACCTCTCCATAACTGTGCTGATCTTTCTACCAAATCTTAAACTCATTTGTTTACAGTCACTTCAAACACATTGATGTCGCCAGCACTCTCTATAGCAGGAAGATTAGCTAGTTCCTTCAAACCTGCTCCTCCTAAACAGTGTCTTAAAAGAGCAAGTTTTCTCTTAGGGGAACACCCATCTTCTTCTAATACATCTACATAAGCTAAAAACATTGGGTACCATAGGTCCCATTCCATTTTTGGTTCACCTGCTACTGGTAAGAAATGTGGAGGAGTAATGATATTGGACATGTTGAGTGACCAGAAATATACAAGCTTAAACAAATAACTTGTTAAACATTAACAAACAATACAAAAGTTGAATATTTAAACAATAAATTAAAATAATAAATGTAGTCACCGATGTCCTTATTGATGAGATTTGAAATGTATCATGTAGAAAGTCGAATAAAAAAATAAATCAGAAGTACTCTTACTTGAATACAGTCAAGAAAGTAAAATACGAATGTTGAAAATTGCTGCCGAGAACCTCTGCAATGTGCTACAAATTCTTCTTGATAATGGTGTTGTAATACCGAAATGCTGAAATAACGAAGTTGTTTCTTGCTCCGTGATCCTCGATGCTTTGCGTAACTAGGTAACAAAAAAACAAAAAAAATGGCGGCCAAAAACGTGACGTGGTACGTGAAAATACGTGTTGATGTCACAACGTTAGCAGATTTCCTTACGCTGCAACAAACTTCGTGACATAGGCGCTCAGAGAATTCCACGGAGACAGCAAAGCAGCAGGTCGCGTGATGAGAATGAGTAAGCAATGCACTTTTTGAAAAAAAAAATGCTTTATGAACGGTAACGCTGAAATATTGCTGGTATTAACAAAAAGTGTTGTGAAACACGGATGAATGTAAACTGCTCAGAATCCACACTTTAAATGTTACTTTAACAACACCGCTGCCCGAAAATGACAGCCGAAAACAACGCACGATAATTAAAAGCGGAAAACAGTATTGAACGGATTAGACCAAATGACTGATAAGAGTCAAACAAACATTGGTCAAAACGTTCAAAATGCCATAAAGAAATGGTTTAATTCTCATTCAAACATAGCATCTAAATTATGTCCAGAGCGTTTTGAGTTCAAATACACAAAAGAGCTTCACGTAAAGTGCAAAACGTGACAGCCATAAAATTCAAAACGATGAAATGTAGATAATCAGCCGCTGGTGCAATCAAAACACATACTTCATAAACAGCCGCAGGTGCAATCAACACACAAATTTAATAAATTGAATACCTTTTGAGAACAGTGAACGCTGTTTGCCAGTAGTGAAGAAAAAAAATAAATCTTCTTGAAGGGTTCTTCTTTTGTAAATCCCAAGACGTCGCCAAAATTGTGAAGTATTCTGGTAGACAGGATTGATGTGAAAAAGTAGTTTATTCCTGACAAACAGCTTAGACAACCACAGATCTCAGAAGTCTCTCTCAAAGTGCCCAACTCCCAGATACAGAATGTTCAGGCACAGAAGAAACATAACAATTCTAAAAGAACTACTAACATGGAATACTACATATTTGACACTTTCAACGGTTGAACCAATTCCCCCCCAAAAAACACTTGTCTGTTTAATTTCACTTCTAAATTATTCCCCTTGAGTGGTATCTACCATTAGTGTTTATAATCAGCGATGGTTTTACCTCTACTCCCCTATCTACAGTCCCGTATCACTCTTCCCTTTCTTCTCCAAGATATATGAGCACCTAGTCTTCAACTGATTCACAATATCTCCTTTTCCTCACCTAACAGACATCGCCTCCCCGATTCCACAGGAGTGGCGTGCTGATTTATCGTGGTCACGGGCGGTGCGCTTTGAGATCCCCGAGAGCGTGACGCAGAGCTGGGGCAGCGCTGATTATCCCAACTCCCACACTCGCGACAGAGCCAAGACGGCGGCCCCCTTCAGACCTTGGAGGCTGGTGTGGCTTCCTGACTGCAGCGGTTCATTTTTGTGGGGGATGTGGCCCCTTAGCCCTGCCTAGGGCACTTCCATGCCAGGCACAGTGAGGAGAGGGGGCCGTCAGCACCAAAGAGTTGGCCTATTGCCATTTGGACCAGTGGCTGCCTGGTCACCAATCTGCGTGCCCCGGGCCTGGGGCTAGTGGTCATCCTACTGCACTTGGTGCAGACTATGTTTCCGGAGCGTGGCACCGGATGGAGTCGAGGAGGGTGTGGTGCCTGAAGGAGAGAGGTGGCATTTTGGGGAGTGCAGAAGATGCCAAGAAGAACAACGGGGACAGGAGGTGAGCCTGCAGTTGCTCCCTACTTTCAACTCCGTGTGGCTCAATGCTGCTGATGTGCCAATCCCCCCTCCCCTTCAAGAGTACTCCTCGCCAGATGCAGGACTAATGAAGAGTGATACAGACTATTGACGCATGGAATGCCATCTCTTGTTTCCCTCAATCTCCTGACTCGCCAGTTACAGGAACGTTGAGGAGGCCCCCTTCCCAGCATTGGCGAGAAGATCATACTTTGTAAATTTGCATTTTTATTTCTCCAACCATTAACGATTCTACTTTTATTAAAATATAATCTCGAGTGAATCTGCAACTTGTATAGATGTAACTCTAACCACTAGTATTTGTAGTTGGCTTTTGTGCTTACTACTATTCTTATGCGAATTTAGGGCCTCATTTATGAAAAGTGACGCATCGCTGCGTGAAAACAGCGATGCGTCACAAAAGTGACGCAACTCCAGCAATGTGTCCTTTCACATGGGGCAAGCCCCATGTGAAAGGGCCTGCGTCAGTCTTACGCCTGCTGTGACGCATTCGTGTCCTAGAAGTGGCGCAGTGAAATCTTATAGATTTCACTGCATCACTTCTATGACCCTTTCTTGCGTCAGAACACCCCCCCTGCATACATTATAGGGGAGGTTTACAAAGTGACGCATCTACCTAGAAGCGTCACTTTGTAAATATGGTGCAACGAGGCACATTTTTTACGCTGCTGGTGCGTCCGGCGGCGTAAAAGTGACGCACAGGCTCATAAATGAGGCTCTTAGAGGTTTTTTTTAAAAATCTTTTAAGTAACTCAGGTACTCTGAAATCATTATGTAAGGTAAATGGTCCTTTTGTAAAGCGCTCTGACACTTTCGGGTAAAGTTTGCACTATATAAAATTACATTAAATGAATAAATAAATAAAAATAAATATATTACTCTTCTCACTCCAAACCCCTGGTATCAGGCAAAACCTCTTCCTGAGTTTTCCTTTTGACTACTTTACCACTCTTACTCAGAATAACTGGACTCCAGTCATCCTCACCCACACCTTTTTCCTGCAGTGGCCCAAAATTATCAGTTCTAGGTCTTCCGCTATTGTTTCTCATCACCACCACACTTGGGGGTCGATTATGATGGCGGTGAAGCCACCGCCGGCCCGGAGGATGCGGATTCACCGCCGCGGTCCCTGTCAACACCACCCGCCAGATTAGGATGGCTGTGGGATCAGCGGCGGGCGGCAGGTCCGTCCGCAACTGATCCGCGGGGTGTAGACCGCTATATGGTGGCGGTGTCTGCAAGACACCGCCAGCCAAATTAGGAAGCGTGTGTAAACATGCTTTTCCGTGGCGGTTTTTCCGCCGTGGAAAAGCATGTGGACCTTTGCTTCTGGGGGCCCCAGGGTGAAGGGGGGTGGGGTGAACATGGGGGGTACTTATGGTACCCCCCTGCATGTGCATGCACTAAGCGGCAGGCACCGCGCGGTGCCTGCCGCTTTGTGCATGCAAATGCAATGCATGCATTTTTAACATTGCGGCGGGTGCTGCTTGAAGCAGCACCCGCCGCAATGTTAAAGATACAGGATGTGACCGCCAGGGTGGCGGCCACATCCTAATTGGCATGGAGGGAACGCGGCTGCCCTTGCGGACGGTCCCTCCACCTCGGGGGTGGCGGACGGACGCAAGTCCGTCCGCCATCCTAATCGACACCTAGGTGACATAACCTCTTCCTTTAAATTCTTCTATCATATTTGTGTTGATGACATTCAGATCTCCTCGTCTCCTTCTTTTTCCTCACCTTCACTCTTCACCTCTCCTTACACATCTCTGATTGTCTTGCTACAGATTGACACTAAATGATTTTCCTCCACACAGAGTTTTGTGGAAGTTTGTGCATGAATGCACGCGAGTGAACACGTGTGATTGTTTATGCATACGTATGTGAGTGATTGTGTGTGTATTTAAGAGGCAGTTCGGTTGTTGGCTGCATTGAGTACAGCTCACTGGCCATGGTTATCGCACCTGCTATAGTGATTTCAAAAACTATTTTTCATAGTTTTTGTATGCCATTCCCTTTATGGGGGGCTTTTTGTTAACATTAAATGTCAGCATTCCTGGGATGTCGCCACTTCGCAGATGGACAACATACTTTCATTTAGCAAACCATGCAGAATGTTGAATCCATGTCAGTGAGTGTAGGCTTTTAAATGGCACTCAATGATTTACGTACTAGTTGAGCAATATTTCAATTTGACAGCAACATTTACTTCCCATCAGCATGCAGGAGGAAGATATTGTCCCAGGAGGGTTTAACAGGCTCCTGACCCTCAGAGCCCAACTGACAAGTGGAGACATGAATAATGCATGAGTCACTGAATAAAGAAACGGCAAACACAAATAATGCTTCTCATCAGCTGACAAGAGCATCATGACAATATCAAATCAACAGCACACTCAACATCTCAAAGAAAATAAAAATGGCATCACTCAAAAATGCAATCACTGTGTGTAATCAAAATAACAATTGAAAAGAAAATAACGACATCCTTGCGAAATCCCCCTGTCACAGCAAACACAGTACCAATAGAGCCTGCATGAAAGAATGAACTTTCACAAGCCTGGCTAATCGAAGTAGGCCTTGCAATCAACGGCTGTCCAAGAAGATACCCGAAGCTTAAAAATGTGATTAAAAAAATTGATGCAATCTAGAAACAAGCAGGGGTAGATTATATTTTGAGATTAGCAATAAACTCCTTGAAAGTAGCCACTCGGTACTTAAGTGGTGCCCTTGTTTTACTAAATTGCACTTTTAATCTGTGCAATATCAGACAATACAATGTATGAAATCTCACACAGTTGAAATGACGAATATCTATCCGCGATGGCCCATTGTTCGGTCTGTTCTTTGACCCTGATTTAGCTGCCTCTCCAGATCATTATTGGGGGTTTTTTCTCCCAAAAAATCATACATACATCGAGGGGCTATAGGCCAGCCGATTACATACAATACTTTTTTTTAATTGTCCTTTGCAATGTGCTTCTGCGCTAAACAGCATATAGCATGGTGAGACAGGTCAGTCCACTTCAACCACTGGCTCTCCCCACTTTGATTGACTGCATGAGCATATGCAAAATATGCACAAGCGGCTTTAAATGGTTCCCTCCAATTAGGCTATTTAAAACACTTAATATAAGTTTTGGTCAATGGCCATTACCAGGACATGAAGTCTTGACTTACAATTTACTAGATTTCTACAGCCAGATGAGCCATTTTGCACGTTTACCCTAAAGAAAGAAAGAAAACATCATCCTCAGCCTGTTTTATTTAAAACCAGGTGCCGCTTCTACTTTCAAAATGTGTTGCCATGTCAGCCTGAGTATGCACATCATTTTTATTAGTGATGGTTATACCGTCGTATTCAAATTACTAATCAAGCAGACTTTCAAGCTTTTGCATTTCGGAAATTATTTAGCCTCCTTTCAGACTCCATGATTTCTGTACTTTATATAAATATGATGATGTGGCAATCACACTGGGAAATCATTAAGGGGCAGATTTCCTTACATTTCATGCGACACAGCAAGACAACTTGCTGCGCTGTGTGAGATGGAGAAAGCAGAAATGCGTCCAGGGCCGGACTGGCTACCGTGCGTTTTGGCATGCTACCGAGGTGGGGGCTGATGTAGTTGATAGGGACCTGCGTGTGCTGAACGACATTCGTTTCGCTTTGTTTATTTCAAAGCACATGCAGGTCTCCTTCAACGAAATTAGCCCCCATTGCAGTGACATCAGCCCACAGCCGATATGGCACATTCCTACGGTCTCCTAGCACTGGCACACTGTGTGCTGCCTAGCACCAACACAGGTACCCTTGCACAATGATGCAAGCGTGCCTGCAGTATAGGCAGAATTGTTTTTGTACCTAAAGGAACTCCTTCCTGCACAAAAACAATTCTGAGATGCAGAATCGTTTTTCTATTTGTGCTGTAAAATGCAATATTCATGTAAAGAGTAGGTAACCCTGAGAAATATTTCTCCTCATTACGCCTCGTAAGCGCGGTGGGGCGGGGCAGGGCAGGGGGATCTCATCATACGACACATCAAATGTTGTAAGGCTGACATGGGCGGAGCACTTGTCATTATGGACCTTGAATACTACCAGACAAGTGTCACCAACCACGTTCAAGACACCAATCTTTACATGAAATTGACACAGGACCTGACGAGCGTTTTTGCCAAAGTACTGAAAACCATACTGGATAAAGCTCTGATGATGGGCACCATGGTGCAGAGCAGGAATATCGTCAGAGAAATATCGTCTGACATAAATATCCCCGCAGAAATATCGAATTGAAGAAATATCGATAACAAAAATATAGTTTGACCAGAATATCGACAGACAGGTAAGTAATATCGATCACAATAATATAGTTGTAATAAATTTTGTTTACAAAAATATAGTTTACAAAAATATCGATTTTTTAATAATGTCATGTATTTTAGTGTTTTTAATGAGAATTGTTTGTCATTTTAATATATGTTGTTGAATTTTAATAGTTATTAATGTATATTATGTTGAATTTTGTGTTATTAGTTCCGTAGCGGGTTGTGGGTTTATAGGGGAATAGGGTGGGAAGTAATTTAAATATATAAAATTAATTGATTAATTAATGTGTTAATTTAATAATTTAATAATTATTTGTTAATTAATTTCAATTAGTCAATTATTATTTAATTATGATAATTAATTAATTATGTTAATTAATTATGTTAATTGTTTAATTTTAGTTGTGTGTAGTGGAGTTTATATGTGTAAATGGTGTGAAGTAATTAAATTGTTATTGATTGATTATTAAATACTTTATAAATTAATTACCATTTATTAATTAGTAATTATTAATTGTAAATTTAGGTTTGTGTTGTGGTGTTTATAAGTGTATATGGTGTGAAATCTGTCAATTAAATAATTAATTAATTAATTAAAAAAATAATTTAATTATCATTAATTAATTAGTAAATATTAAATGTAATTGTGTAATTATTTTTAGGTGTGTGGCGGATATTATAGTGTTAAATAATGGGTAAATATATATATTTTTTATTATCTTTGTTAATATTAAAATATTTAAATGTATATATTATTTATGTTTATATTGGAAATTAAATGTAATAAAAAATTTGATAGTTTGTGTTTTTATTGTTTTGGGTTCCAGCGCTTTCCCTACTGTTGTACCCTGTGGAGTAGGAATAGTAATTTTCACCGCTACGCTATCCAACGCTTTCCCTACTGTTGTACTCTCTGGAGTGGGAATAGTAATTTTTACCCCTACGCTATCCAACACTTTCCCTACTGTTGCACTCACTGGAGTGGGAATAGTAATTTTTACCCCTACGCTATGCAATGCTTTCCCTACTGTTGCACCCTCTGGAGTGGGAATAGTAATTTTTACTCCTACGCTATCCAACGCTTTCCCTACTGTTGCACCCTCTGGAGTGGGAATAGTAATTTTTACCCCTACGCTATCCAGCGCTTTCCCTACTGTTGCACCCTTTGGAGTGGGAATAGTAATTTTTACCTCTACACTATCCAACGCTTTCCCTACTGTTGCACTCACTGGAGTTGGAATAGTAATTTTTACCCCTACGCTATCCAACGCTTTCCCTACTTTTGCACCCTCTGGAGTGGGAATAGTAATTTTTACCCCTACGCTATCCAATGCTTTCCCTACTGTTGCACCCTCTGGAGTGGGAATAGTAATTTTTACCCCTACGCTATCCAGCGCTTTCCCTACTGTTGCACCCTTTGGAGTGGGAATAGTAATTTTTACCTCTACGCTATCCAGCGCTTTCCCTACTGTTGCACTCTCTGGAGTTGGAATAGTAAATTTTTACCCCTACGCTATCCAACGCTTTCCCTACTGTTGCACCCTCTGGAGTGGGAATAGTAATTTTTACCCCTACGCTAATATTTTTTAAAGTCGATATTTTTTACATCTATATTTTTTACATCTATATTTTTGAGTCGATATTATTGTACTTACCTGTTTAAGTATAGGGAGTCGATATTTTTGTTATCGATATTTTTACATCTATATTTTTGTAAACTATATTTTTGTAATCGATATTTAAACATGGAACCTGGCACCATCACTGAAAAAGACAAGAAGTATCTAACACAGACCAATCCCAAATGTCCGAGCCTACATATGTTACCAAAGATACATAAGAATCTCCAAAGACCGCCATTCCATTCAATTGTATCCACAAAGAACTCGATTCATGAACCAACGGGCAAGTATATCGACATGTACCTGCAACCCATTGTAAAAGAAATGACAACCTACTTATGTGACACTACAGACTTTTTGAATAGATTGCAAAATGTCATTTTAGATTCTGACACCATCAACACCTTATGCGCTATAGACGTGTGTGCACTACACACTTCTATACCACACAACATAGGAATTGAAGCCATCGAGTCATTCTTGTTACACTATCCCATCAAAGAAGATCTAAAAGTACTACTATTGGAACTACTACAGTATTCACTATACCACAGCTATTTTACATGGAATGGAGAGTACTACATGCAGTTAGTTGGTACTTCCATGGCAAATTGCGCAGCCCCCAGCTACGCAAATTTGTTTATGCATCGCCTAGAGCTAGACCACATTCTGAACAATCCAAGATGGCATGATAAGATCCGCACATTCATTTTTTTAATTTGGGCAGGTCCACCAGAAGAAATCCTCGATTTCATCACCTATATCAACAACATTGATGATCACATCAAATTTACACACCAAATAAGCACTCAGAGTTTACCATTCCTGGATTTCATGGTGATTGTGAAGAATAACAAGATTGAAACAGAATTACATGTTAAACCAACAGACAGAAACAATGCCCTGCACTTCGACAGTTGCCATCCGATATCTTTGAAGAAACATCTTCCGTGCTCCCAATTACTCAGGTTAAAGAGAATTTGTTCAGAGACAGAAACATACAACAACACAGAAAACAATATGTTATTAAAATACAGAGACAGAAAATACCCCGAGTCAGTTCTGCAGACAGCAAAATAACGGATACAAACCAAGAATCGAATGGAATTGCTATCCACCAACAAAAGTCAAGAAAATACTCAAAGACCAGTATTTGTGCCTACATTTTCCAGTAGAAGCACAGCAATTAAAACGATGATCTTAAAAAATTGGCAGATAGTACAACAGGAACCAGAATTTTGTGGAATTTTCAACCATCCACCACTTTTTGCTTACCAACGGTCTAGAAATATAAAAGATTTACTGGAAGCCACACCAAGGCAGCCCGCCACGACATATACGGGCACGAAACCATGTTTACACTGCAGTCATTGCCATAATGTGATTAAAGGCAACACAGTGAACCACCCAGCATCTGGAAGAACTATCAAATTATTCACGAATGCCACATGTGACTCAATGAACTTGGTATACATGCTAAAATGCCCATGCGGTCTCCCGTATGTGGGCAAAACTGAGAGGAAAATAAAAGTGCGCATAACCGAGCACAAGAGCACATTCCGGAACCAAATGTTGGAATCGCCACTTGCTGCATATTTCATTTCCCATCAACATAACGTAAGCCAACTTAGATTCCTCGTTTTGGAGATTGTACCTGTCAGACAGGGGATTGATAACAGGAAGAGACTTTTACAGCGCAAAATTATTTGGATTAAGAGACTCGATGCCTGCCATCCCAAAGGTCTGAATGACAGGATGGAGTACAGTTGTTTTCTTTAATATTTTGCGAACCACCTGCATACACCCCGTTGCATTTATTGTATTTATTGTTCGTTTCTTTTTTCCCCCCATACCATGGAATTGCACATAAGATCAAGGATTCATTAACATTGTTTCCATTGCTTTGCTTCACTTTATATAAATTGTACACATGATCCTTAACCTGCAGGAAATGTTATTCCCCAACAGACTTCCTTTCCTACGCCATTTGTCTCACATTTCACTCGCACTCGCACCGCGTCTAACATGGGAGTAGGTCTCCTGTTTTTTTCCACCACAAACTTTATTATCACCCGCCCCACGAACACTAGCTCCCCAATGAACGAACCTGGTGAGTCACCTTCTGAGGGTGGCTTCGACCATTTTTCTGACCCATCGTTACACTGTCACCCGATTTTGGGATACACTCTTTACATAGTTACTCGGATTTGGTATACATTCGAACACCTGGTAACTTTCCCTCCTCGGAGGTGTATCACCACTCCAACATGGCAGACATCCTGATAGTCCTCTTTCCTTTTACCCTTCGGGAATCATTTTAACTGTAGCACGGCGAGTTCACACACACACGCCGAAGACGCCAGCACGAATCCATGCGACCCGCATCTTTCCTAGGTAAGACTAACCACCTGGAGGTTCACCACCCGTTTCACCGTTTTCTCAAGCGGCTTTCCATAGAAACCGATTGTTCACTTCTAATACTGGCGATCTAACATCACCCGGCTTGGGACATTCTTCACCCGTGTTCTATCGAGCACGTACCTCTAGAGTCTGACCTTTCAGAATGAATATCGGCGACATAACATCACCCGACTCCCACCGCGTATATATGTTTTTGACTCAAGCTCTTCAGCATGAGACACACTTACATATCTATCCGTGCACAACCGAGCACCCATTTTTTTACGCGCACCTCACGCTTCACCCACGATCTGATAACAGCCATTGAGCACTCATTTTCCATGGTTTCTTGATTTCACCTTTGACTTAAAATCACAAAAGTCACACCATTTTATACTGTTTACCCTGTTTTGAGGTGGAGTTCCCACTCCTGATTGTAATACATTTGATTATTTACAGATTGTGTACGAGTCCCCTGATGAAGGGCACATGTCCCGAAATGCAATAACAAGAAAATCGGTAGTGGTGCTTCTCATAAGGAAAGAACCGCACATACACTAGCTCTCTTAAGTTGGATAATAGTACTGGGTTTACAATGTGAAATGAAATCTTCAATTTAAGACAGAGTGCTGCATAGACCACTGTCACTCACTACCAAGAGTCTATTGCCCGTCAAAGACTGGCAAATATATAACTACAAAAGGGGGGGTCAAGAAGAGCACAATCCTTAAGAACCAATGAGATTGAATGACTTATTAGTCGCAGTACATAAGAACATCAGTCCAATTCCAAGTATCATAGAGTCTTCATATTTAGACAGGATAACAGAGCAAAAAGTTCATATTATAATTTTCTTTATTTGAAGTTCCGTCATGAAAATAAATATAGAATCAACAGAAACAGCCGACAAGTGTTTCGTCAGTACCAACAATCAGTACCATGACTTTCTCAAGGCTGTGAAATAGAAACAAAATTGTACTGTATAAGTGTTTGAACATATAAAATCAATTTGATTGAAACAACATTATAGGCCTAAAGCAAAAAAGTGACAAAAATAATTAATTAAAAGAGTTAGAGAAGAAGTAAATCAAAAAGAAAGAGAAAAAGTGAGAACAATAAATAAAATGCCAAGTGTGAAAGTATAGATGAAGAACAAAGAGCAGAGAACAAGATATCACCTCAATGTGTGGTCAAGAACCGAAAAGATCCGTGCAAAGCAGGTAATGAAGATGATATATAAGCATGCCCACAATAGAACAAGGTCCCATGTTCCAGGTAAAGAAAATCTACAAGGTTTACTAAGTGATGATTTTCTTTTTTTTCTGTAGTAAATAGAACGATTACGGATCCCCAATGATTTTATGGACAATGGCGTGCAAAATGATTTGAAAATGTATCTGTATTTTAATGTTACTTTTATGGTTTTCTATCTTGTAAAACCGAATAAAGAAGAATTCATTCATTCATTCATACTAAGTGGAAAGTTACTATAACCAAGATGGTTTAAAACGTAAAAGATACAACAAACAAACTGACCTAGGCAAACGAAAGTGCCCAAGATGCGTCGAGGTCTTGTCTGTATGATAAAATATGACTTTAAAGGCCACCCTAAGAAGTGATCCTCGGGCGGCAATAAAACATTAGCACTTAGAAAATTGGAAGCACAGTGGCTGATTAAATTAAGAGCGGTGGATATGGCTGTTGACGTTGTAAGACAATCTCTAAGGCTGATGGAGCTCACACTGTGCATACACTTATACTTGTGTGAGTTTAAGCTTTAAGATAGGCACCACAAAATCTAACAATGCTATGTTGTTTTGCAAAGTCTGAGAGAGCTTACTTTTTATATAGCTGAACCATGTGTGTGTTTCACTGCTAAGTTGCCCACCGACACCATTGTGACTCTAGTTTCTGCAGTTGGTGGCCTCCTCACAAACATAAAAAAACCTCAGGTCAGCTTTCACGAGACACTTTCCCTTGGCTCGGCTGTTGCCTGACCAAACGAAATCAAATATGTTAAAAAGATTAGGTGGTTCAACCAAGTCAGATCACTATCAATAAGGATAGGCCTGGGAAGCTCCTGGGAAACTAGAGATGTTGGTGAATTGCCAAGTAAACAATTGGTCAAGACTCAATTTTGGAGTTGGGTAGCATGGTCCTTTGCTGTGCAATCAATATCACCGTTCCGCAGGATTGGAAACTCTATGTCCAGTTTAGACTAGGTTCTCTCCCAATAAATTCCTTTACAGCTGTATGGCGACAAAGTTGGTCCACCTCACAGCATTGCCCGGGCTGTCCCACAATAATTGAAACAATTGGCCACATTTCTTTTGCTTGCCTACTCTATAGTTCCCCAAGACATCATTGGTTAACCCCTGTTTGCAAGGTATTAGGAACTTGTTTCCACCAGGAAGAACTTTGCATCTTAAAATCAGATTGTAAGCCTCTGGTGGCATGTGGAGTTGCTAAATTCCTTGGAAAATGTGGATCATAAGAAGGTTTGCATGCACGACACAATAGCTTACCTCCTGTAATTAAAAGTTATCCCATTTTATGTACTAGCTATATAATGTTTTGCTTCTAAAACTACCAAATTCTGCTATTCTTGGTTTCTTTTTAATATGGCACATGTTTTAAACTTATTATTAGATATTATCTTTTAAAAATAGCTCTTATTTTTAATGATGATTTTTATCTTATGTATAATGTTGGAATATTTTTATTGTAAGCACTCGCACTTTTATGTTCGCAAAGATCGAATAAAGTTACAATGAATGAAGGAAATATATTATGTCCAAATAAATGACCAGACAAGCGCAACAGTCTCATGGAGACTTCAAATAACAAATTGTGTTTAAACCACATGGAATCTGAAGCCATTCATCGCCAGTTTTACGGCTATTGAATGAGCCAAGTGGTCGCAGGTGACTTAAATAAACAATGTTCATTTATTTATGTTGGAAATCCATGTGGGGGAACAACAATAGAAAAGACAGCCTACTTGTTCAACGTCTTTCAGTCTTCCCAACTGTCAGTGTAGCTGTTCATTCCTGAACCCTCATTCCCACACACACCCAGAGTTCTGGAATTCTCAGCAGATGCTGAGGAGGATAGAACACCTTCCCTTTGGAGTAAGACTCTAGGTTGTGTGTCAACCATAGCTTCAAAGACATTTTCTAGGATTTGTCACTTTTCACTTTCCGATGCCAATGCAGAAGCTAGGATGCCCACCGTGATAGAAGACTGTGACAAGATGTCAGTCCTTTGACTGAACAAGGCTTTGAATAATGACATTCTCATTTTTGAGACAGTCAAGCAAGTGGAAGGCTGAAGTTCATAAAGTGTTTTGCAGTCGTAAAGTTTCAGATTTATTAACCATTCACATCTCTTTACACCTATCGTAGTTGGTAAAGGCAGGTACTGAAGAAGGAAATTCCTAGGGCTGTGTAGGGAGCACAGCCAGGCAACATTAGCCAGCGACCAGGATTAGACTCAGTCTTTAAAAGGCAGAATATAACCACCTTATCAAAAATAATTGTTGTGACATAAAGGTATTACTTTTATGTTATCATTTAATTATATGTCATAATAATAGAACATATACTCCATCTACGACAAAGCTAAGATAAAGTCAACATTAAATCTGCTGACATTCTAGTGTGCAGTGGTGCAATCCTCTCTGTGGTAACATGGTCATTGGGCCCAAGTTAGTCTCTTTAATTTACAATTTTGAACACTTGCTTGTTTCACATTAATAAGTAATGCAGTTGTGCCTTACTTTCCAAAGTCACATGGATAGCTGGCGTACTTACATTGAATGTAATATATAATTACCAAAAACAAGTTCATATTACAACATCATGCTCAGGTCGGCATGATGTGCTGTACGGTTGCTACTCTTTCCATAACCTAGATGTTGCTCTACATGTCGGTAGTAAAAGTCTTGCTTTGGCCCATATAGATTATTTGTCTATTAAGGTGCATGCACGTTGTGTGCATATCTATAGCACATATAAAAGGGTCAGACATGCAAATGGATATTACCAAAATAGTTTAATGGAAAAGTACGGTGAGATGTTCTTTTGCAGCCTCTATCTGTCCATAGGTCAGAAACACCAGCAATCCATAGCACAAAATTGAGAAACCACAGAATATTCAAGTTGAACATGTGAATGGACAAAGGAGATGTGGTAGCAAAAACAGGGGTTTTAGGAACAAATGGCGCAGATGACAAAGCAAGAATGAACTCAAATAGGCAGCTTGACAAATTAAACAGGGGAAAATGTAGCCATTAATGACTAGAAGGTGTAGGGTTATCAAGTATTTAGAATGATTTAAACGCGAGAGAGTTTCTGAAGGAATTAAAACCTTATTTAACATCAACTAAAAATATTCTGACATGTTCAGCTTTCAGTAATGGACAGCTATGCAAAAATATTTCTTGGAGTAAGTAAATTATACAGCATTCCACTACCTTTGGGTAGGTTTGTGCTGTACAAATACCACAGACTTATGTACATATCTAAGTGTAACTTACATCTGGAAGAAGTGTGATCCGAGCACAAACCATTTGGGTATTGAGCCTCCAAGGAAGGATTTGTCGATTTTATGAACTGAGATGTCACTTATGACAACCGAAAACCCTCAAGATATGCCGATTGATGGTGGCTTTCAGAGTCACACATGGAAGGGAAATGGCTTTTCCAAATGTTGAGTAAAGGGAGTGAGCAATACAGTTCGGGTGAGCAATGATAACATCACAACTTTTTGTACCTTGACAAACGTTTATTTTTATTTATTTAGGAGCTTATAGAGCTCACAGCTACCCCCGACGGGGGTGTCCCGGCGCTTGGACAGGCGAAGGATGGGAGTACACTCAGTGGTTTAAACATGTGCTATTCTTACCCCACTGTTATCTGTAAGTGAAACTATACTTAAATCGGCTAGGAGTGACTTATATGCAAAAATAACATAATTTGAGACTTTGGAAGTACTTTTAATTCAGAAGTCGAATTTGCATATACTTTAAGTTTAAAGGCAGTCTTTTAAGGCTTTTAAAATGACACCCCATTAGTGCACAGTTAAGTACATTAAATCCACTGGACCTCTAAACCTACATGTCCTATTATATACTTAGTATGTACAGCTAGGCTGTCAGTACCAATTGTAATTAAACCTAATTATTATATACCTTATATTCAGAGCACTAGCCCTATTTCTGTTAAGCAGAGCCCAGGGCACAGTCAGAGTCAGTAACCACCAGTATCAATTTAAAAATCTGGGTGATCAGGGCAAAAGGGATGACTTTCTCACAGTGTGAGACTACCACGCTTTCCCCCACAACAATTTCTCCAAGTAAAACTTTGAGAAGTCCAGGAGAAAACACTGCAATATTACATGTTTTGCAGTGCGCACAAGAGCAAACCATGTTATTTGCTGCTTTATCCAGCATTCTGGCATGCAAAGTTCATAATGATGCAGTCATTCTTCGAGCAAAGACAATCATAGTATTCCCTGGCATACACATGGCTGCGTGGGAATTGTAACAACCAGAATCCAAATCATTTGAGATGAATATGCTTATCCTGCTAGGATGTCACACATTTCTTACTAGGTTTAGTGACAGCTGTCAGTACACGAAAACAAGTGTCAGGTGTGGTTTATGTAGTATAAAGAAGAATGTCAATGTGATGTGTGTCACTCCTTGGTTTAATCTATGTAAACAGTTGTCCAACTATGATGGGTATTCACTTTTTTCTGATTTCTGGGTGCCACTGGGTAGACCCCTCCTGACCTTGAGGGAGCCGAATTTATACGAAATGGGGATGCAGTGTCGAACCAAACGGCACTGTGCCCCTGGTGGCACTCCTATGGAGACGTGGTCTCTCTTTAGTATTCAATGTTAACACGTAATAAATCACTATCTGTTGTAGTTCATCAGGTAGTTTATTCGATAAAGTTCAATCCAGATTCAATTCATCAGGATATAATCCAAATCAAAAAATCATTTGTTCAATGATACATCTTTAGTAAATCATCCGATTGTAAAAGTGCGTCCCAATGCATTTCGGGACATACCTCGAGACTTCCTCTGAGTCTAGGGGGAGGTACCAACAGGAGGACGCGGTGCCTATAAGCGCACAATAGCATTTGCTCGTTTTCGCGCCGTATCCATTTCTCAACAGAGGTAACTTGTACCCATTGATGTGGAGGAACAGACTCTTTTACTGCACCACAGCAAGTATTTTCACTATTCAGTTGATTTTGTCTATTTACTTCTTTGTATTCATGCAGTAGCAATTGTAAGAACAGAGGCCCTGAAGAAAGCCTTAGGGAAATAAAGCCAGTTTGGCTGAAACATGTTGGCCCCTTTATGGCAGTTATTTGTTTATACTGCATCTTGCGCTGTTCTGTTTTTAAAGAAGAATCGTGTCCTCGCCTTGAATAAAATTGGTCATTATTAGGACACAGCATCTTATTTTAACTCACCTCTCTTCCCTTTTGTTTGCACTGCTTGTTTTTTCCTACTGCTCTAATGGGCAAATGAAATCTAATTGCCTGTTGGATTTTTCTTAGTGATTTTCTGGTCGGGTCCTTATATTTGTGCAGACAGGCATGGTGTCCTCTATGATCAAGCGGTTCACCATGTCTCCAAGCTGGTTGACCAAATGATAAAACTGATCACTTAGAATAGGTGATGGTTATCCAGATTTTGAGCACATGACTGGTCCTAACCACGCTATCACTAACAAGGTGTTGGTTCCGGATGTGATTTTTCTTGTAATTTAGCACTTAGTACACTCAGTTACACTCTACCATTTGGAGATGTGTTTGGTCTCTTCATTTAGATAAGGCCTGTTAGACAACTGCCCGTCCAAGAAGGGGCTCAAATGCCCTGTGTCCAGAATGTCAGGGCGCGCTGCCAATGCAGCGAAAGTCAAGGGTGCGCCATCTGCACAAACCTAAACGTTGCAGCTGCCCACTACTTGCTGGGCAGCTGAGAACCATCCCCTGAGGGCCTAAACAATGCAGCTGGTACTAAGTGCTGCACATCTGGGGGAAGGCCTGGCACTTCTGAGCCACCTCTGGCACTCTCAAGGACTCTCTCACGAATTGCACCTAGACAGGGCAGCTTGGATCAAATTAATTAAGGCATGGGCTCTCACTGGCCCTTGAAACAAATATACCCCAGTTGGAGCCACCTGGCTCTCGAAAGAAGTATGTCCCATGGAGCACCCTGGCTCCTTTACTAATTGTGCGCCAACTGGGGGAGAAGACCTTGCCCCCAAGCACTGTGGAGCGCAGTGGCACTTAAAATAACATGCCCATGAGGTTAGTGCGGCCCGATGCCATCCGGGGCCACTCTAAATGCACAAACCACCCTGTGCCTCGCTCGGGCACCAACACTTGGCCCTACGGAGCCACTAAGGCTCTGCGAATCACTGTGCCCACGTTGGAGTGGCCTGCTCCCCGGCAGGACCACTCAGCACCATTGCCCCACAGTGGCACCAACCAAAACACCTATGCAGTCCCACAACCCTTCTTAACTTACCGGGCTGCTCGCAGGGGACTCCTTTCCATGGGACAGCAGCACTTCTCTTTCCACATGGTGGGGGTAGGCACCGACAATGTGCGTAAAGCCCCCACCGTCTCCAAGCTGCACTTGCTTGTGCCCGCGGGGCTCTCCCTCTGCCATGGGAGCCCCGCACAGGAAGGCACCAGCTTCCTGACTCCCGGCAACTTCTCCTCACCCGGGCCATGCGGCAGCATTTCTTCTGTGGCGCAGGGCTTCCCTTCACCTCTGGGAGCCCCGCGCTACCACGGGCCACCTTCTTCCCCCTGGGCCCAACACGGCGTGGGACAGCTTCCCCCGGGCAGGGGGAAATGGAAAGGGCTCACTCCAGGCCCAGCCCACAGTCAGGCGGCGCGGGCCTGGCTTCCGGTTTTGAGCGAAGGCAGCGGCGGTGATTTTCTCCGGGTAAAATAAGGGGTAGGCTCCCTCGAGGTTCAGAATACATGTAGAAGCGGGGTGGGCACCCGCTCTACTTTCAAAATGAAAACACGGCAAAGTCACAGGGTGGGCACCCACGAACTATTAAATACCGCAAGCTGCCATTATGCAGGGTTGGCACCTGCTCTCGAAACGTGCCGCGAAATAAGGGAACCAGTATGTGGAGTGGGCACCCGCTCCTGGCCGACATCACAGGGGAATCCCTATGCTGGGGATTCCCCCCTGCAGCGCCATGCAGCCACGGGGCAGCGAAGCTCCAGCGCCCCAGGGAACTCGAGCAGAGCGCTCCAGTGCACAGAAAGAGCCAAGTGCATTCCAAAAACAAATCCAGCACTCACAAGGTGCTGGGGCAGCCTCCCAGTCCCAGGGCTACAAGCAGTCCAGCAAACAGGTACCAGGGCATAGCTGGGCCCAGGGAGGCAGCCTCCTGGCAAGTCCTCCTGGGCCCCAGCAGCAGCACGCCCTGCAGGATCAGCACCCAAAAACAGAACAAACTCATGGGGTCTCATCCCATCCTTTTATACAGCATTTCCCTTTGTTAAAAAGGTACAGGCAATAGGAGAACCAGGTACAACTGGTTCAGGGGAGCTGCTGAGCAATTTGTTTTGTTCAGCTCTCCTCTTCCATTCACAGGACAGGCCAGGGAGATCAGATGCACCACAGGGGGTGGAGCCAGCATTGTGGAGGGAAAGCACAGCCCAATTCAGGTCCCAGGTGCAACTCCTCCCTCCCATCTACATGCAGATCTCCCTATTCACCACCGGGCAGACTCACCCTGGCTCCTGGAGCCAAGCACACCAGCCAGCCCCTGTCACTCACAAGCCAGACAGGCAATTCACATCACACTGCACACAGAAATGCCAAATTCTAAAAGTGTCACTTCTCCACTAGCCATACTCAATCTGCACACACCATTGCGCAGCATTTATCCTCACGGGTTTGCACAGACCAAACTCTCCCCTGCACTCCCCTCATATCAGGAACTACCAGGGACACACATATCCCCCATGCATTTCTATAGGAGGGCAGGCCAGTCTCACCACACATACACAGAGAGTGCATGCATTTTACACTGGTGCACAGTGAAAAAGTGCTCAGAGGCCTAAAATCACCAACACCAGGTTACAGAAACAGGCAAGGAGAATGCAAAAAGTTTCGGGGTGAACCTGCCAAAAGGGCCAAGTCCAACAGTAATCTTATAAACAAAAAAGAAAAAAAAGTAGGCCTGTTGTACACATGTTGCTAAATCTTTAAAATGTTGAGGTCGGAAAATATTTTGTTTATTACTTGCATAAGCTGCTTATGACCACTACATTCATTTGTGACATATACTTTACAAAGTAATATCATTCATTATGTATTTTTGTGGTCTGCAGTAAAGACCATTTTGATTATTACATTCCTCCTTCGTTGCTTCAGTGTCCTTGTGAACAGCCTATCTGCTGGAAGAAATGGTTTAGAGCTTTCAGTGCTCCTTTGAGGTCAGACTTATACCTGACAGGGAACAATAGCTTTTGAAACACTCATTATTGCTAGAGGGTCAGAAATATTTTGAACATTTACCAGTTTTGTTTCTTCTGGCGACACTGATGAACAATTGGATGAGTATGAGGAAGTAGTGAGAAGACTTGAAAAATATTGCCCAACCTTGTTGTCAGGAGAGACTATTTTTTTTCTCATGAACAACAGTCACAGTCGCTCAGACTATTAGTTGCCAAGTGTGAATTTTATAATCGTATAGAGCAACGTCTAAGGGAGCAGCTAGGTATCAGATGTTACAATAAAAAGATTCAAGACAGACTCTTTTCCTGTAAAAACCCAAGGAGCAAAACCAAATTACTAATGTGTCCCAGAATATAATGAATCCACAAACATTCTGAATATTTTTCATGTGTTCAAAAAAAGTGTTTTCTGCTAAGAACATCACCTTTAAAAAATGGTTTGTTTTAGATGTGGCTCAAAGAGAGTGTGGCTTCTTACAAGTTGAATGCGGCCAAGAAATAAAGAATTCCAAATGTGGCACAATTTGACATTTTGCAGGGATTTGAAGTCTTCAACTAAGGTCAACATTGTTAGCGATATATTCAAGAATTTCAGAATGTGTCTGAAAACATGAATAGTCTGATCCTATTTGGTTACATTAAAATTGATGTACAAATTTCAAAAGACCCTGTTGAGGATTTCTGCATGAATGTGGTAACTATTCCTTTAATGGCTGATTCTGGTTCTAAAATTACTATTATTTCACATGACACCATTATTCGGCGAGCTTTAACTTAAAATCTTATACCAATGGGCATTTGTCTTGGGGGATAAATTGGTTCTAAAATTGATTTGGAAGGTTTCTTTGAAACCATGATTAAATTCAGAGGGAGAATTGTGCATGGCAATATGTACATATCTGTGGAAAGACCTGACATTCTTGGGTGGCACCATCAGAGATGTTTACGTTATATTTTGAAACTTGGATGCTCTCAACAAGTACTGTGTTTGAATAATGTTGAAGAATCTTTTCAGGAAGGAAATGGAGGAATAAATATTCTTTAGATTTCTTATGCTGAAATCTTTCAGGAGGAATTGGGGGAATGAAAAGGTTTTGAACATGTTATTAAGGTAAAAAGGGTATGGATTTGTAAATCATAATCTGAGGTATGTTCAGTTGACTGAATGTGATGATTTGTCCAGAGTCTTGCGGAAGATGTGTAGGGATGGAGGTATATAGACTACTGAATAATCTTTGTGACTTTCACCTATTGCGGTAGCTCAGAAAGATATAAGGAATTGAGAATGTGCATTGATCTGCAGAACCTTAATAAAGCCATGAACATCCTTTACCTAAGATAGATAAAATGGTGACAACGTTGCCTGGGGCTAATATTTTCCCAAAGTTAAATGTACAATTAGCTTGTCATCAAGTGTTTTTTGCAGAACAATTGTAACATTGGACGGCATTTGTTACTAAAGATGGTGTATTCCAACTCTAAAGGACATCTTTTGGATTATTATCAACTGCAGCTGTGTTTCAATGACTAATCAGCAAATTTTACAAGGAAAGATTGGTGTGTTGGTGTTTTGCCAAAACTGTTTTGATTTTTGGTAAAGATGAAAAGAAACATTTGGAAACACTTGGTAGTATTCTGGGTGTTTTAAATGTAAGGGCATAAGACTCAGAAATGATATGTGTCTCTTTGGGGTAAAGTCTGGTAAATATCTAGGACATCTGATTACTGATTGGGGGATCACTCCATAACTCTTGTCATGTGCATCTTTTCTGTTGCTGTTGGTCTACATGGAATTCCAAAATCAATTAATGAACATTATTTAAATCACAGGTGGACTGCTTGTCTCTCACTGGCTGTAAAGTTGCACAGGAGTGTCTAGAAGTAGTTTTTTCACTTTCATGTTGAAAGGGCAAGATGGTGGGTTGTGGATGTAGCTTGATAGTAGATAGAGAGAATCTTAAACAATGGTCTCTTTTGCCTCTTTGATTGTTGGGACATAGGGCTCCTGGCTCATGCTGAAGGAACAGGACCGTCCTGTTGAGAAAAAAAACTAGAGCTTTTATGGGAATTTAGTTTTGATTTGCCCAGAGATTTCAGTAAAACAATAAATCACTACTTCCATCACTCACAACACAGTGCCATGCTGGAAGATAAGAAGATTGATGTCGGAGCATCCCTGTATACTTGTGAAAGGAGCGAGTGGCGTTTCTGCTTCCCTATGAATCTCTGTCTCTAACAGCTACTCTCAGTGACAGGGAAGCTGGCTTCATGAAGACCCACAGGTCACAACATATTTTTGAGGAATAATAAAAAAAGATAAGTTGGACCTGGAACTTTGTCTGCAGTCCTGACTAGCGGTGGATAAATGGCCTTTTTTTCCACTACAACAAAATGCTTAAAATCAAAGGAGCATTGCATGATGATTTGGTCACATTTAGAGGAACAGAGTAGCATATAAAGTAGTTTCCTACAGGTTCTAAAAGTTGGAATTTGGAAGTTTTCTGGACCAAATGGTGAGGGTACCCAAAGATCTCCCTTTGCCAGATTTCCTAGCTAATCCTCCTTTGTGTATTGTCTGGCAAGACAAGACACATCTGCAAAATCTCACAGAAACAAGATATCTGACCTGGTCCTGGTCTCCCTGAAGCTGTTGCTCTTATGCCGGGGTATCTGGCAGCATGCCAAGTTCTCGCATACGTTTATTGGACTATTAGGATGTTCCCGTGGGTGCCCCCGTTCAGTCTCTGGTGCCCCCATGGTGTAGCGTAGTTGCGTGAGGTAGGATCAGGCATTTATCGTGCCTGGGGGGTTGTAGAAATGCTCCCAGAGTCTCACCTCGTGAGGTACTATGGCCAAATAGATCTCTCGGGAGGCCACCGGCTGTAGTGATGAGCGCTCCAGTTCCAGGAATCAAGCAGCGGATTTCGTGCAGTTCAGAGCCCCGGCCTAATGATCTCACTGTAGGCTGGTGTGTTACGCGACTCCCCCTCCTTCTCTCTGGGTCCACTGCATCTCTGTCGGGTTGAGCGCCGGTTTGATGTAGCGGCTGTTTTGCACCTCTAAGGCCCAGAAGACGTTCCCTCCACCGCACCCTGATCTCGGGGACTTTTTGCTGTTTTACTTTCCCCTCAGGCTGCCGGAGTCATATCGGATTTTAAGGGCTATGTCGCAGGCCCTGACGGAGCTCAAGAGCTATGCCGCCATGGCAGTCAGCGCCAAGCTGCGCCCCCAAGCCTGGGAACTATTGTACGATTTTAAATTGTCATGATTTCCTATGTATTGTTTTTGTATGTACGTTTTTATGGTCGCTAGACCGCAATAAAGTTCTTCATCATGATGAAAAACAAATGTGGATGTTTTTCACTACCAGTAGACGCAAAATTTAGAAGGAGCTGTTTTACCTTTTTCTTACACAGCACCCTGCCCTATGGGCTACCGAGGGCCTAATTTAGAGGTGATATATGAAATTAATGGGGAGTTTAAGGCTTGGCAAGAGGCTTTAATGCCAAGTTGGCATGGCAGTTACACTGCACACACAGGCTCTGGAGTAGCAGGCCTGAGAAATGTTTAATGACCTACTTGTCCGGGTGGCAGAATCAGTGCGGCAGGCCCACCAGTAGCTTTTAATTTTCATGCCCTGGGCATAGGTAGTGCCCTCTACTAGGAGCTTACAGATACATTAAATATCCATTTTGTGGATAAACCAAGTTTACCATGCCCTTTAGCACTGGTTAACAAAAGTAAAGTGCTCAGAGTCCTAATGCCAATAAAAAGGGGAAGTAAGCAGCCAAAGATTTTGGGGGAAGAAGACCATCCTAGAGCTGACAGGTCTAACACATATCCCCCCAGCTGAAAGTGGGGAGAGCTACCCAACCTCTAGGGAGATCTCATCACTAAGGCATAAAAACCTTCACAGGCCATTAGCATTGGTGTGATCTACCCCTTGCATGTGTTCCACCCTGAAGTCCTTAGCCTTTAAAAAAATGGACTCATCCCCCGTTTGCATTAGCCACCTGAGGGGCTTGAGGTCTGCCTGAATCAGGAAGTGAGTCCAAAACAGGTATGTCCTCAAGTTATTCAGTGTCCAGACCACAGCAAAGGCTTCCCTCTCAATAGCAATCTACCTTTGTCCATGTGAAGTAACCTCCGGGAGATGAGGGTTGTTCTAGGCCCTCTTCATTAAGTTGTGAATGTACTGCCCCTATATCATGCTCTGAGTCATCTGTCTGTATAATGAATTCCCAGGAAAAATCAAGGGCTTTGAGCACAGGGGCTGTGCACATGGCCTGCTTTAGGGTGCCCAATGCTATTTTGGCATTCCTCTGTCCAAATCACGATTCTGGGCTGCCTCTTTGATGTCAACGTTGTAAAGGGGGCAGCACGGGCGCTATATCCCTTGACAAATCTCCTATAGTAGCCAGTGACACCAAAGAAAGCTTTTACCTAAGTCTGAGTTTTCGGGAGCTCCCACTCCATGATAGTCTCTTTTTTCTGTCTTTTTTTTTTATTGAGAGAAATGGTGTAATCCAGAAATAGACCAATACAAATACAGCTCATTAAAACCTGATACAGAAGATACAATATTATTAATAGGCGTTAATTTAGTTGGCGTTGAACAGTATTATAACACAGTCAGGGGATATACATTTTATACAAGTTTAAATACTAAGAAGACCCAAAAAAAAAAGAAAAGAAGAAAAATAAGTAAAACCCAATAACCCCAAGTAAATATGTGTCGTAAGATTTATTATTTCGAGTCCCTCCATTCTTTCAGTGGTGCCCAGATGTTTCTGCCCATTTCTTGAGAATTCTTGCCCTTAAATTCGTATAGACTTGACTCTACATTGTGCATGCCCAGGAGTCTGGCAAGCCACTTCTGGAAAGTAGGGGCAGTGGTATCCTTCCAACCTGCAGAAATTAGGATTCGTAATACAGCAACTGAGATAAAAACAAAGGCTTGAGCGTCCCTCCCCACCTTTAGCTTGTCGTCTTACCCTATTAAAACCAGGGTAGGGGATAGATCGATGTTGTGACCTAGCATCCCCAGAGTTATCTCCCCACGAATTAAGACAAGAATGGGGCAGTAGTAAAACATGCGTAATAGATATGCAGGGCCACTATTACATTTAGGGCATCTATCATCTTCTCTTACTCCCCATCCACACAGTTTCGCGGGGGTGTAATAGAGATTAAACAGGGTCTTGTAGTGTTGGGCCTTTAGGTTTGAGGACCGAAATATTTTCTTATTTACAATCAGAGCAAGATCTAGATCGACATCAGGGTCCCCCAACTTCTGTGCCAGAGAGGTTTCAGTTTTCTCCAGGTCGTCCTGCAGGCTAAGGAGCAAGTGATTATACACTATTCTTATCTTTTTGCCACCCCTCGAATAAATAGTCAACCATTAAGTTACCAGGAGGCAGCGTGAACCTGGGTCTTATTGCCGACAATGTTTGAACAATTTGCCCTTATAAAAACCAAGGGCTTTGAGGGACACCGTATTTCTGCTGTATCACCTCAAAGCTAAGAATATCATTGCCTAACATAATATCCCCCAGACACCTTATCCCACGCTCCCTCAAAACCATGCAGTTATTACTCTGTCCAAGGTGGGGGAAAAGGCTGGATTTCCACAGATTCATATTGACATTAATTTTAGGGATATTCAACATTTTTCTAATGGCCTTCCAGGTCCCCCAGACCCCTTCCATGATCTTATATCTGGCTTTCCTATAGTACCTGCGCTCGACTTCACAATTTAACAACCCTAGGGCCTTCCTCCCCAACAACAGCTCAAAAATAGATGGGAGGCCCTGATTCTCGGCCTGGGCTTCCGGAGAAATGGAATCGAGTTGGAACAGTATATTCATTTGTGTGAGGAGGCAAGTAAAATGATAAAGTCTGAGATTTGGCATAGCCAATCCTCCTCTTGCCAATGGAAGTGACAGAAGATTAATCGATCGCCTAATCTTACCATATTGCCATACAAATCTTACAAAAGTGGCTTCTATTTTCCTAATCAGACTGTCTCCTAATAATAATGGGATGGCCCTAAAAAGATATAACACTTTAGGGAACATAGTCATTTTTAGGACATTAACCCTGCCGATCAAAGAGAGATGTAACACGTCGATTCTTTTCAGGTTGGATTTAATTGATTCGATGAGGGGTGGGTAGTTTTCTTCAATGATCTTATCTACCGAGGCATTCACCCTAACCCCTAAATATACAGCTGAATCTACAAATCTTTGATCCGTCTTAGTGATATTTTTAGTACATATGATCTGAGTTTTCCCTTCGTTCAACCGATAGCCTGATTGGCGCCCAAATTCCTTGGCCAATTGTGATAAAACAGGCATAGCTCGATGAGGATCTGTAGTTATTATTGCCAGATCGTCGGCGTAAGCAAGCAATTTCGTGGTAAATCCATTACATACCACCGGACTGATCTGGGGGGAGGCTAAGATTTTCTGTATGAGAGGGTCTATATACAAGGAAAACAAAATCGGGGAGCATGGGCAGCCCTGGCGCGTCCCCCTCTTAATTGATATTTCGTCTGAACGCTGGCCCATAACAAGGACCCTAGCCACCGGATCAGCGTACATAGCTTTGATTGCCCTAACTAATTTTCTGCCGAAGCCTCTACCGGCCAAGATGACCCACAGGAAGTCCCAAACTTCGCGGTCGAAGGCTTTCTCCGTGTCGAGGAGGATCATGGCCATCTCCCTCCCAGTAGCACCAAGGGCGTCAAATAAGGCTATTGCTCGACTAGTATGGTCCGTCGTGCCTCAACCCGGCACAAACCCATTCTGCCACGGGGAGACGAGATGACCTATGATCCCCCCCCAACCTGTTATCCCAGACCTTGGAGTATAACTTTGTGTCCCTGTTAATAAGCGAAATTGGGCGGTATGACCCCGGCAGCTCTTTGGGCTTCCCTTTCTTATGAAAGATGACAATGTTGGTCTCTTTCCAAGAGTCCGGTATTGTACCTGTGCACAAGATACCGTTAAACAGATCCAGCAGGATAGGGGCAATCTCTTATTCCATGCATTTATAAGCCTCCAAGGGGATCCCGTCTGGGCCTGCGGCCTTGCCGGCAGCTAGCTCCTGCAGGGCAGTAGTTATTTCACTCAGAGCCAGGTCTCTATCGAGGTCTTCCCTGGTCTGCTCATCCAGCCCTGGGCCCCCGTCCTCATAAATCGGGCTTTGATCACACATCCCACCCTCCTCATCATACAGTGCTTGATAAAAGTTCTTAAAGACTCTTGGAATGTCTGTAGGCTCGGTATACTCGTTGCCATTTTCTTGTATGCTAGAGATAGTATTCTTAGTCCTCTCTTGTCTTATCCGTAAAGCCAGTGCCCTCCCTGCCTGCTCCCCTGTTTCATAATGCCTTGCCCTAGACGCCTGGTATTCGCTAACTTCCTTCTGTATTATTATTCTCTGGAGATCTGCTTTAGTAGTAGTAATTTTATTTAAGTTTTCCTGACCATCTACCCCTTGACTAATATCTTTGATGTGCTGCTCTTCCGCTACCGCTAACTCCCTCATGAGGTTCTCGATCTCTCTCCTATCCTCCCTCCTTAACCTTGCTGAGCAACTTATCCTTTCACCCCTGAAAGAGGCTTTGAATGCTTCCCAGACAGCGTTACGCGAAGTGCTATAGCGATTTGCATCATAGAATTCTCTCGCCCATTTTCTGATGTGCTCCACGAATCTGGCATCTGATAGTAGTTTCCTCTCGAATGTCCAGCTAGTGTGCTTCCTCTCCACCTTAGTCGCTTCACAGACCAACATCAGGGGATTATGATCCGAAATTGACTTCGGTAGTTTCTTAATATGCAACTTATTTATCTCTGAAGAGGAAATCAGGAAATAATCAAGCTTAGAAAATCGCTGAGAAGGGCCAGCAAAAGAAGTGTAGCCAGGGTCCGTCGGCTCCTTAGCCCCCCAGACATCCCTGAGCCCATGAGATTTCATGAGAGCGTCCAGTGCACGAAATACTCTTGGTTTACGTCCTGAATAACCGGCTAACCTATTCCAGTCAACCGAGATGTTTAGATCCCCGCAGACTATAATGGGAGTTGGCCAGTTGGCTAGCTCTCCTTCCAGATGGTCGAAGACTTCTGGGTCGTCCTGGTTGGAACCATAAACTACACACAAGGTATAGCCTATATTGAGCTCCACTACTACCCACCTTCCTGAGCTATCTGCCTTGGATCGCTTAATCCCCCCAAGTGAGGGCCTTGCCAGGATAGCGACCCCCCTTATTGTTGATGTTTAGGATGAACAAACCAGTAGCTCATAACCCCTGATATTCATCTGGTTCCTTTTTGCCCAGGGGAGATGAGTCTCTTGTAAACAGAGAATATCGATGTTATTGTAGTTAATAAAGTGTCCCAGCCTCTGGCGCTTCCTCCAATCGTTCAGCCCCCCCACATTAACTGTACAGATTCTAATGCTTGTCATGTCTTTGAGCTGAGCCTTCCCTGCATGCCTTGACTGCTACTACTACTACAGCTTTCAATGAAACTGACAAACCATTATTGTTTACCTCAAAACACCAAGTCATCTCTTTTTTTGCTTTTTTCCCCTTCCCTCCCAATCCCCCCCGAACCACCCCTCTCTGGCCTCCCTGCCCTCCCTCCCTCTCCCCCACTTCGTCGCCGCCCTGCCCGGGCCCCACCCCACCCCCCCTCCCCTTCCCTGCACCCTCACTCGTGAGGCGCTCAGACCTAGTCTGTGCACATGATGGTCACAGTTGGAGCAGTGGAGAGAATACAGTACTTTCAAATATCATCCATGGCCATGCCCCTTACATCTCTTAAACTAACAGTGCTCCGAAGTCCTCCGACCCGCTGGACCTTTTGTGTGGTGCTTCAATTACCTATGCAGAAAAAAAAAACTAGCATTCAATACATTACTGCCCCTGGGATTCTAGATTCTCTAGCTTTGATTTCTGAGGCAAAAAATAGTGTCCTTCCTTCATTAATTATTTTTAATTGAGCCGGATTGATCAGATAGGCCTGCATTTTTTTGTCTTGGAACGGCTTAATAAACTGTCTAAGTCTCCAGCGTCTTTCAACTGTCGTGTGACAGAAGTCTGGGCGGACGAAGAATGCCACCCCTTCGACTACCCTCTTAGCATCAGGTCTAGCTTTTTCCGCGATTGCTTGTCTCAACACAAAGTTGCCAAGGAAAATTAAAATTGCCCTAGGTTTATCACCTTCTTTTGCATTTCTGTTTAGTTTAAACGGGGTACGATGTGCCCGCTGTATTTCTTCGGGCCAATTCCAGCTTGAGAGCTCCGGAAAAGCCAGCTCGAATAGCTTGATTATGTAGGCTCTTACATCGGTTCCTTCGACTCCCTCGGGCACCCCGAGGATCCGGAGATTATTCCGCCTAAGGCGATTCTCGATGTCCTCCAGTTTCCACTGAGTGTTCGTGACTTGGGAGCTTTGGGTATCGACCTTGCTGGTAGCAGCAGCAGCCTCCATCTCCGTTGAAACTACTCTCTCCTCAAGGTTCGAGACCCGGTCTCCCAGGTTGGTGCAGACCTTGGATAGTTTCCTAACGACGCCCTGCATTTTCCTAACTGCTGCTTGGGACTTACGGCTGTCCTGCCGGGTATCCTCCCTATGGGCAAGAATCTCCTGATGGATAACTTCCAGGAGCGACATCTGGGCATCTACCCCACCGGGGATAACTTGCAGAGGCATTGCAGGGCATCCCTATAAGCTGATAGTGGCTGTCTAGAGAGGAGAAGGCTGGCCTGTATTTTGCTAAATTAGGGCAATCAGCCAGTACTCTGTTGTGGGATCAAAGGTACTTGAGAACAGGGCAGTCCCCAACCTGTCCATCAGTTCATCATCCCAGGGGATGAGATGAGCACCTGTCTTGATGACTAATTTGAGCCTTCTGCATTCCACACAGAACCTAAGTTCACGGGTGGTGCCTAGTGGGGCTTCTTTTGGTACCTGTACCACATGATTGTACCAGGGGCTGCTGGAGGGTTCAATCACCCCCAATTCCAGTATTTGTAGATACCTCATCTTTAATGCTGGCTCTCACCTTATCAGACAGCCTTTATGAGTTATTCTTGATATGGGGTCTCCTGTGTCCACATAATGGGTACCCAGGTGGGTAGTCCTAGAGATGAAGGGAAAAGAGAGGAGTACAGTCCCAACAACTGGTGGCAGTCCCTCTGCTGTTCAGGAGTGAGTCTGGGGAAAGGATCACACCTTCCACTGATCCATCTTACAACTTGGAAGCTAAGAGGTCAGGGAGAGGTTCACTCTCCTCTTCCTCCCCTCCATTTGTCACCAGCAGCACGGTGAGATCAGATCTCTCAAAGTATGGTTGGAGATGATTGATATGGAGTACCCTCTGGGGATGTCTGAGGGTCTTGAGGCCCACCAGGTAGATGATCTCACCATTCCGCTCAACAATCTTATAGATCACAGTCCAATGGCCTGGAGGGCCTTGGGCTTCACAGGTTCCATCCCCCACACTTTCTGTCCAGGATGAAATTCCACAGGGGTAGGTTTTTGGTCTTACCACTTCATCATCATTTGACTGGCTTCTAAGTTGGCAAAAGCTTGCTTCCACAACGTAGCCATTTGGCTTCTGAAAGCCAGCATGTAGTTAACGAAATCCTGGAGAATCTTCCTGGGAGCTTGCTCCCACCCTACTTTTACCAAACTCAGGGTTTCCATAAAGAATCTCAAAAGGGCTAAAGCACACTCCTTTTGTGGCACCTCTCTGTAAGCAAAGAGAAGACATGGTGAGAGTATGTCCCACTTATACCTCAAGGCCCCAGGCAGGCCTTTGATCATGATCTTCAGGTTCTTGTTAAACCTTTCAACAAACCCATTGATTTGTGGATGGTAGGGAGTGGAGAACTTGTAAGTCACTTCACACTCCTTCCACATTGACTGCATATAAACAGACATGAAGTTGGTGCCCCTGACAGACGCCACTTTCATTGTAAAAATCCCCATTAGGGCATTGGCCACTGCAGGTACAGTTGCAGTCCCCAGAAGTATGGCCGCTGGGTACCTTATGGCATGAATCACCAGAACCAGGCTACACCTGTTGCCAGAAGTCATCTGGGGATCCCTAGGCCCAACAATGTTGATGTCCACGCTCTCAACGAGTGGGCCAAATGCAGGCAAGGGAATCAGAGGGGATTTCGCCTTCTGCTGTGTCTTTCCACTGACTTGGCACATCAAGGAAGTCCTACACAACAGCAACTAAGGAAATATTCATCCTAGGCCAATAAAAGTGGGGGCATTAAAAAAAAAGGTCTTGCCTTGGCCCAGATGTCCTGCCAGTTAATATTATGAACCAGCTCCAGTAGGAAGGCCCTGTAACTTTAGGAGGAGGCACTGGGGCTCAGCTTGTCCCATGCACAGGAGCCTTAGGCTCACCGTAAAGGAGGTTATCCACCCAGTGAATGACCTGTTGCCATCTCAATGGGGATACATTCAGGGGCTGGTTTCCCACGCCCTTTGGCCTTCCCTTTCTTAGCAGCTGGCTGGGGCATTCTTCCAGGCTGCAGCCCATCTTAACTCCCATCCCCAGCAGTCATGGACCTAGTGGTGGCACATCTCCACTCAGGCAACCCTAACATTTCCGGGTGTGCCTCAAGCTCCACTTCCTACCAGATACTGGGCTTGAGGCCATTACCCAACAAACAATCTATAGGCATGGCAGGGCTTACTGCAACTTTTGGAAGACCTGCGACCCCCCTCCTCAAATGGAACATGGGTCACTGGATATTGACCCTCCCTATTGTCAGCTACCACAACTTGGTGGAATACTTTGAGTATGACCTGTTCTAGGGGCACCAGCTTCTTACCATAGTCATATTGGCACCTGTGACCCTCAGAGCTTTAACACTTTCCCATTGATGGTAACCCATTGCCTATATTTTGCAGCATGTGATGGCACATGGATTTTAGGAAACAATGCACTGTCACCCAAGGACACTAGGGTAACCTCACTGAGTTCCCGCCACTTACTGGGACTAACTCCTCCCCCAACACTACACTCACCACCCCTAGAATTTTTCCTCTGGTGGGAGGTTGTGCTCTTTTTGGGCACTAGGTATCCTCCTTGTAGTGCCCATACCCAAAGCACTCGTTAGCACTTGGGAGTTTGTGGCTCTCTTTTCAGAGAAACTCTTCCTCTGGTGCCCAGATTGGTAATTGGACCCTTTACCCTGTGAATTGTTTTGGGGGCCTTGAGGGAACTCCCCTCTCTGTCTTCTGGTGGGAGCCGAGACCACCTTTTTAGGAATCCCCCCAGATACTTTCTTGAACACTCTGGTGCTGACCCATATGTCCACCTCCTCAACCAGCTTCTTGTGGTCAGGCAGCTTGCAATCAGCCAGGTGTTGGCCTCGCTCTGGAAAACAAGTATCAAGCATTTGCTCCTTCCAAATTAAGTTGTAGAGCCCTCAATAATCATCAACCATGCTCTCCCAGCCCTTCAGTGCCTTGCTAGCAGAGTCTAGGAAATCATGCCATGTTTTTGATGATATCTTGTTGCTTACCCTGAATCTCTGTCTATATTTCTCAGGGGTCAGACCAAATTTACTGACTAGAATAGCTTTTATTGCAGTGTGGTGTGTCTGTTCCCCTACCTCCAGTTATGATCGTGTCCCTTCCCACTGTAGGTATGTACCTCCACAAACTACCCCCAGAGACTCCTCAGAAACATTGTGCACCCTTAGAGCCACTTCAAAGGCTGCAAGTAATTTGTATATGTCATCCCCCACTACATAACTGGGCACCAAGTCTTTTGGTATGCAGACCCATACTTCACCAGTGGACACTGTAGGTACGATACCACCATTACTGCTAGACTCCACTTGTAGTGTGCTCATGTCCATCTGTCTAAGGCTTAGCTCGTGGGCCATCTTACTCTCATCCAGAGCTAGTCTCTTCTCAGTTAGACCCTACTCCTTCTCCAGTTTAGCAAGCTCCAGTTTCAATTTTCTCACCTCCCTCCTGTCCTCCAGCTTCTCTGGGGACATCTTCCGTGATGAGACAAGTCTCCCTGCTCTGTGTACAACCACTGCTCCTGACCAAACGCTCACTTTGCCACTGGATTCAAGCTAGCCTGGCTGATGAAGGGTGTTACCCAGAAACTGGTCCCAGGATGCATGATTCCAGTTCAGGGAACATCTGGCTTGGCAGTTCCCGTTGGACTGTTCACATGAGGCACAAGATCAAGCCTGATTTGCATATAGCTGGTTCTCAAGTGAGGTGGCGAAGTGAGATATAGAATGATAATGGATTCAACCCAGATTTGTGACTGGGGGTGAGTGCCTGAAACATCTCAGCACTCATTCCATCATCTCCTTGTGTTTGCCAAACTGGACACTGGCATCTTTCTCCACAGGCAGTCGCAGATCCTCCTCTGAATACTCTTCATCCTCCTCAGTGCATTGCTCCACCTCTCCTAGGGTCAAATGCCCTGCATTGTGGGTTTCTACCAAGGCACCCAGTGCCCTTTGCAGTTCCACCTTCCTGGTGAAACATTTAGTGGACAGGTCAACCCCCTTGCAAGTCCTTGAGATGGACCACTGTGTAGGTCTCCAGCTCAAAATCCATATTTACAGGTGCAAATGCTGCTTCTCCAAAGAGGGACATGGTTTATGCAAAAACTAAAAAAATGCTACTAAGGGATAATTTAAATGAGTTCAAATTAGTCTTAGATATGGAGTAGGAGTGTAAACTACATCACTGTATGGCACTGCACAAACACAAGTACTATCCCCAACACTGATCACCAATGTTAGAAATTGGTTCTCTAGTTGGTAGAGATATGCACCCTGTCCAAATAGGGACCACAAGCCTAGTTAGGGTAAGTCAGTTACATACCATGAAATAGCCTCTGCTCATCCTCTGGTAGCTTGGCACAGAGCAGGCAGGCTTAACTTAGAAGGTCATGTGTAAAGTATTTAAGCAACACAACACACAGTCACACATTGAAAACACCACAAAAGGACTCTATATAAGGCTAGAAAAATAGATACGATTGTCATAAAACAAGACCAAAATGACAAAAATCCAAAGAGTAGAATTCAAGATATGAATTATGAAAGATTAAAACTAAAAATAGTGCTCAGAAGCAGTAAGCATCTATGGGGGCTATCTGGTCAAGCTGGACCAGGGAAAAATCAAGAGTTCAGATCGACCATGATGGAGCATGGGCCGGATACAGGAGCCACGCAAGACCTGCTGAACAAAGTACCTCGACCCTGGTTGCAACAGCGAGATGTGGGGTGCATCCAAGCAATGCGTTGGTGTTGATCCAGCATTTGAGGTGATGTGCTGATTTCGCTCATGCAGTTTGGGGGATGCCTTGGTTCCGAAGATGATGCGCCGAGCCGGGAGGGGTTGGTTCCATAGATTATATGCTGGGTTTCTCCCTCGAACTTGTAAAAAAGGCGTTAAATTTCCAACATTTCAGTGGGGATGATGTGTTGGTTCCGATGCATCAGTTCTTTAAGATGATGTGCCCGTTCCAAGTGTGATGCACCCAGTCTGCTCCCGCAACGGTGGCAATGTGGGGCTCCTGCTACAGACAGACAGACGCAGACAGGTGCAAGTGGTGAGACTTTGATATCCCTGAGTCTCAAAAACAGGAGTTAAGCCAACAAGAGATCACTCTGGGTTCAAGGCAGAGCCCAACCTTCCTCAACAGTGTCAGAAGGTAGCACCCAGCAGGGAAGCACAGCAGAAAAGCAGCTCTCTCAGAGCAGCTGTCCAACAGAGTGACAGTCTTCATGAGAGAGTTTACTTATAGGTCCAGAAGTGTCTGACTTGGAGGTGTCGGAGACCCATAACTTATACCCAGTTGTGTCTTTGAAGTGGGGGTAACTTCAAAGAAGGGTCTTTGAAGTGAACAGAGTTCCTTTCTTTCCAGCTCCAGGCTCTCTACAGGGGGGTGATCAACATTTTGTGTTGGGACAGCACACTGCATTTTAAGATGTGAGTGTCAGCTCCTCCCTCCCATCCTCTCAGGATGAGCATCAGAATGCAGATGGGCACTCAGACACACCTAACCTTCCTTTGTGTATGGCAGTCCGGAGGGAATGCACAAAGTCAAACTGTCACCCATCCCAAAAGTGTATTGGAGACAGGCTGCAGACACACAGAGCTTTAAGAGCAGAGAAATGTTCACTTTCTAAAAGTGTAATTTCGAAAATAGTGATGTTAAATCCAACTTTACCAGTAAAGAGGATTTATCATTAATATTCCAAAGATATAAAACATTTAAGAGCCACTCCTTCACAACTTAAAAGTGTAATATGGAATCTCCAATGTTAACCTATGACTTGAGTAGGCCTCACAGTAGTGAAAAACTAATTTGGGTGTTTTTCTTTAACAGGACAGGCAAAACTTAAAAGTAGGTAAAGTGAACAGGGTTTTCGTAGACAGGAAGTAGTGGCGCTCAGCTAGTATTTACGTAAAGTATTAGGGTGGAAACAATTTGGTATGGTGCTGACAGGGAAGGGGAGACCCTCAACCCCCTTAATCTGTGGAGAAGAATCCAAGCACAAATACATATAGCAACAAACCCGCGCACTCATACAATACAACAATACATAGTGTAGACGTGATTCGAAAGCAAATGGAACCAATCCAATGTTGAAGTATTTTTCTTTCTTTAATCGGTCATCAAACAAAAAACACACAGCCAACCGACACGTGTTTCATCAGAGAAACAGTGTTGTCCGACTCTTCAGGGCTCTGTGGCTGAATCCAAAGACTTCGCCAAGACTTATCATACCGTACCGGGTTGGAATTATCACCGGCTTTGGGATGTCACTAACTTTGGATTCAGCCACAGAGCCCTGAAGAGTCGGAGAACACTGTCACTCTGATGAAACACGTGTCGGCTGGCTGTGTGTTTTTTGTTTGATGACCGATTAAAGAAAGAAAAAGACTTCAACGTTGGATTGGTTCCATTTGCTTTCGAATCACGTCTACACTATGTATTGTTGTAATGTATGAGTGTGCAGGTTTGTTGATATAAAACTTAAAAGTACATGTCCTACCTTTTACTTACACAACACACTGCCCTATGGGCTACCTAGAGCCTGCCGGAGGGGTTACATATGTGTAATAAAAGGGGAGTTTAAGACTTGGCTACAGGTCTTCAATGGCAAGTCGACATGGCAGTAACACTGCACACAAAGGCTCTGCAGTGGCAGGCCTGAGGCCTGTTTAAAGGACTACATGTATGGGTGGCACAATCAGTGCTACAGGCACACTAGCTGCATTTACTTTACAGGCCCTGGGACGAGGTAGGGCACTCTACTAGGGGGTTACAGATAATTAAATATCCCAATTGTAGATAAGCCAATGTTCCTATGTTTAAAGGAGAAGCACTTGCACGTTAGCACAGCTCGGCAGTGGTAAAGTGCTCAGAGTGCTAAAGCCAACAAAAATAATCAGCAAAAAGTGGAGACAAGCAGGTAAAAGGTGTAGGGGAAGACTCCCTAAGGATGACAGGTCTAACACTCTCCCATTACATTGCCTTGTCCTGAAATCAGCTTGTGACCCTGACAGATTGTTCTCAACGAGCTAGATTCCTGACAGATGAGGCCCTATTGATCTGGGATCAAATGTTGGAGCCAAGCATGTCTTGCCTCTAATTGAGATCTATTAATTTGTATGCCTTCCAGTGTTTGCTATATGTGTTTATTACAATTGTACCAAACTACAGCAGAAGGAGTCCTTTCTGCATCTTATGCTAGGTCTAGGTCTATATAGCCCCCTACTTCTTTCGTCATGAGGAATCGGGCCTAACGTACATGGAAGATCATGATTAACTTGTCCCACTTCATTTTTGGGTTTCAATGTGAGGAAATCAGCAAGCCTCGTTTAACTGCAGTGTTATCACTGACTGCCTGGCCTAGTCATTTGGACATAAGATCCCTTGGTTGAGTTATATTAAGAAAACCACAAAAGCATTAGGCAGACCGGATCCATGTATGTCACCTCCCATGCTTGTCACAGTAAACGTGCTAGGGTAAAGAACCTTTTTGTGAAGCTTGCTTCTGCTAATAGGGAGAGCAGGGAATTGGATACGTCAATTTTGAGAGATTACTATTATTAAAACCTGTGTCAGCACTGAACCCTGCTTAATCTTGGTACAAATGTATTTGAAAGGACGCTTTTTAGCAAATCTTTGTTTATGTGCAATCAGAAGCAGCAGCCTGTGTTTCTCATTTGGGGGGCATTGCCCTTAAGTTTATCCTGATTTTCCCATGCGATGAAACCTCTCCCCTTGCGTTGGCTTATGTTATCTTATGTTTGTAAAGTTAATGAATCTTTTAAATGTAGATATTGTTTACCCATTTTCAAAATATATGTTTTTTATAGTTTAAACTTGCACTTTACTGCTTTCGCATGTTATCTAATTCAACTGTTTGTCATTCTGTGGGGGGCTTCCTGAACAATGCAATATACTCTGGTGAAAGGCAATGAATTATAGCCTTTATCTGTAACTATTGTTTTTTATTTATGACTGTTTTATTGCTTCTCTTACATGATGCACTGATGTTGGTACATTTTGCTTTTCTGATTATTTGAAAACATTCGAATACTGTTTGAATTCTACACATCCTTAACCGACCTGCCATAACTCCCAGCAATACATTTGTCAAACGCTGCTCTTCCCTGAGGCAGTTTGCACTCGCCACAGTGGTACAGAACTAAATGGGCAGTATATTTATATGGGGCTTTCCCTCGCATGCAATCAATCAAAACATTCTTCTTTATGACAATTCTGTCGACAAATGGCTACTTCTGATTTTAAATACACTCCCTGTTAAGCAAATGTTCTGTTGTTTACATTCGGACTCTATCAGACATCGTCTGCAAAGGAATTTAAATGCAGCACACGGTCAACCTAGGAGAAATGAATTTCAATGTCAGATTCTTATTATTCGGCCAAATGGAAAACAAGATAAGGCTCCTATTAACATCCCATAAAAAGTGACCTCCCAGTCTTGTAGGAGTATTTGCGTTTATCACTTTAATAGCCATAATCACTAAATGATAGATTCCCAGAAAACACCATCAATCATTTTATGACCTGCTGCAGTACTTCCGCGCTTCACATGGTTTGCTCTGTGATACTTTTGATCTAAAAGGCAGAGGATGATTTATACGCTAGCTGTGCTGGAGACATTCGAGCATGATCCTGGAGTTATTGCTCGGATTACTTCCGGGTAATCTTCATTACTGTAAATCATAGTCTTCATCGTCACTTTCATAAAGCAGTAAGGCTTTACCTCACTGTACAGACATCAATTACTATCCATTAAAAAAGTCATACTTTATACCAGTGGATCCCTACCGTTTGACTTCGGGGACCCCCACTTAATCATTATTGGAACCCGGGGACCCCGCTTAATCATTATTGGAACCCGGGGACCCCCGCTTAATCATTATTGGAACCCGGGAGCCCACACTGATTCATTATTGCAA
The DNA here is from genome assembly GCF_964261635.1 of Lissotriton helveticus. Lineage (NCBI taxonomy): Eukaryota > Metazoa > Chordata > Amphibia > Caudata > Salamandridae > Lissotriton > Lissotriton helveticus. Next base: position 668,820,801 of record NC_136063.1, read on the forward strand.
TGCCGGGACACCACACTGAGTCACTACTGGAAGCCGGGGACACTGGCCTAAGCATTGTTGATGATTTGATCCGCAAAACAATACACAAATAATGAAGAAAAAAAGCATTCATTTAACAAACACACAAATGATGACACTTTTTTAAAATCTGCAAACACATATAAACAATCAACATTTTAATCCTAATAGAAAGGATGGCGTTTTTCTATATTCAATTGAGGCCACTCATTGTCCGTCCCATATTCTGCTTGATGAATCTGCACTGCTACCACAAATTTATCAGAGGATACTACTTTAATTTTTTCCCTCCAGTTTCCAATGCCTTCACATTTACAGTACGCTTAAAATGTTTGAATTGTACATTTAGCTTCTTTATTTATATACACTTCATTGATCTGTTAATATTATTTAATTTTCTAAGTAGTTGCGCACCCCCTGAGGAGGCTTCGCGGACCCACAGGGGTCCCCAGACCGCAGGTTGGAGACCACTGCTTTATACATTACCATAAGTAAATTGCTCCTACTTTCAGTTATATTTTGCTAACTTGCTTGACATTACTCCGTGAGTCATCATATCATCATTACATCAGGAGTATCTTTACCCCACCATTCTTTACATTGACAGAATTTTATGGCATGGCACGTAGGCCAATATTATGCAAATCTACTTTATTGCGTAGCTCACAGCAGCAACAATGAAAGATCTAGAACCTGAATAAACATTCCAATATAGAGGATATAGTCCATGAACACACAGTAGACTTCCTTCTTTGTTGCTGCTGCTCACAAGATAAGTACCTTGTTTTGACTCTCTGCACTGTACTTCCCTGTGCTCTTATGTTTGCTTTATCTTGGACTTAGGGAGGTTATTTGTCAAGTGTGTGTTCACCCTCTCCCTCCCCGTCCTTTAGCAGCAGTGTTATCATTTAATATCTTTATTATCTCTTTTTTTCTATCTGTTTAAGACTTATTGTCTTTTAATATCTTTAATAGTAATTATTTGTGGTCTTATAGCCGTGTCCTTTACCTGCTGTTAAAAGCTGTTTGTCCTTTACCCGCTTTCATGCTGTGTTAGCCACACCCCTCTTGGACTCTTTTCGTATTTCCGTCACCGGGTGCTTAGGGGTCGCTTTTGGCTTCAGATTGCTTCTCACTCCAACTGCCCACACCCATCTTTCTCGCATACCCCCCTTGGCCATTTCAGGCCGAACGTAGACTTTGCGAGATTGCTTGGGACCGGCGTCTTTTGAACGCCGGCCCCGTGCTTCACCAGTACACGCGTCTCCATGGCAGTGCTGCGGCCTCTCTCCTACGCAGGGCCGCGCTGCGTTGCCATGGGGACGGGAACTACCCTGATCACGAGGAATTAGGCTTTGTTTAAAACAAAGCCTTTCCCGTCCCAATTTACTGCGTTCCTTTGCTCTCCCCCTCCCACGCCAACTTAACGCGTTTCCTCGCGCTGCTCGTATCACGCTGGCATACCTCTGCTAAACCTCTCCCGTCTGGCAGACCTCTACTAAACCTGTCACGTCGTTAATAAAAAAAAAAGAAAAAAGACACGAACAATGAAAAAGGACTACATGGGGATTAACCATTAACATTGCATATACCAAGCAAAATAGAACAAGCATTTACAATGCAACGGTCTCAGCATTGCAAAAGTTAGAGCTATTAGCATTGTAAATGAACGCGAGTTTAAGGTCTTGACATTGTAAAAACCAAAACATAAATAAAAGTCATTGTCATTTACAATGCCAATAGCTCAAAGTCGCGTAATGTGTATGGCAAACTACAGTAGCCTCCTGACGAGTGCCCTTTCACTTAATTTTGTACAACTGAAAGCCCTGGCATTTTTTTTTTTACAAATTAAGCACGGTTGGTGTCCGTGTCTGCATGGCAGTGGTGGTGTCCGTGTGTGCATGGGAGTGGTGGTGTCCGTGTGTGCATGGCAGTGGTGGTGTCCGTGTGTGCACGGCAGTGGTGGTGTCTGTGTGTGCATGCCAATGGTGGTGTCTGTGTGTGCACGGCAGTGGTGGTGTCCGTGTGTGCATGGGAGTGGTGGTGTCTGTGTGTGCATGGCAGTGGTGGTGTCTGTGTGTGCATGGGAGTGGTGGTGTCTGTGTGTGCATGGCAGTGGTGGTGTCCGTGTGTGCATGCCAGTGGTGGTGTCTGTGTGTGCATGGCAGTGGTGGTGTATGTGTGTGCATGGCAGTGGTGGTGTCTGTGTGTGCATGGCAGTGGTTTGACCGTCGTGTCTTCGTTGCGCAGCTGTTTGTTATTGTGCCACTGCTAAATCCGACGGTTTCCGAGGCCTGTGATTACTAATGGCAGATCCTGCCAGCACAGGGGGCCCTGGTGGGATTCCACGGGGTCTGTGCATTAAGTATATGGTCATATCATCTCTCAAACAGATTTTATACGGTTTACACAAGCCACACAACTGAACCTATTTATAATGCGGCGGCTGCCGGCTGGATAAAGTATTGCACTATTGCTGTGAGCACACCAAACTTATATCTCCACATCACCGACATAAGCGGCTTCATTTTAATTTCTTGCAAAGGGCAAAGTCACCCCCACCACGATCGCCAAAATAGACCCTGACAGATCCTCCAACTTTCCGAAATGTAACCCACCTGATGCTGACTTTGCTCACCTCACATGGTCCTGCCCACAAATTAGTCAATATTCGAGCACTATATTCGAACACCTCTCACTGATGATTGACATTGCACTCCTCCCTGACCCCTTCCTAACGCTTTTTAGGCTTTGTGGCAAGCATTCCAAAATTGGTGCGCAGACACGGGCCATTGCACTATTACTCGCTAAATGGGAGATAGTGCTACATTGGAGTAACAACATCAGCCCGACAGTTTAGGCTTGGATAACAAGCTTAGTCACTTGCATTTCTATGAGCAAAATCTATTCTACACTCCAGCCTCCCACCTCCAGACCTAAGGATATCTGGCAGTCACTGCGGGACTTCCTTCTAGCACAGGACAAAAACACCACCGTAAATACATGCGAGCCTCACAACAACATGAAATGCTTGCCGAACTCCAACGATAATGCTGTACTGTTATCTATCTGTAACCACAGCTGAAATGCAGGACAGAATGCTGTTTCTGTACTATACAACATTGAATGCTCACCTTCCACTGATAACACTATTTAATGTGCCTTAACCCATTTAATGGTACTTTTTTGTATATAATTATTTTGAAAATTATATAAATTTTTGTTTTTTAAGAGTTAAAGCACAACAATGGTTATGAATTAAACCCCAAAAAACAATGAAATTCACAAGTTATGGTTAAGGGTTGTAGCTTTTGACTTCTGCCGATACTCTGATGACAGATTATAATTTTGACAGTGTCCGAACTGAAAATAATGAGTGTGTTATGAGCCTCGTGTCCACACTCTGCATGTAGGCAGGAAGCTGAATCTCTCCATGTCGTATAGAAAGGCAGAGCTCTGTGACAAATGTTAGCAAAATAAAGGTATGCTCTCTCCTGTTGGAGAAGAGTGAGCAGAGAGTCGAAAGAGAGAAATATAAAACATTGAAAATAAGGCAACGCTGCTACTACAAAAAAAAGCTCACGCGCCGCGCGCTGGTATGCAGACTCCCCCTGCATTCCAGCAGGCGCGTTTCGTGATCCGGGCTGCATTAGCACTGTGGAGACAAGACCTGGCCGCGCGCACAACGTTATCCTATGGGGAAACGCTGCGCGCGGCCAGGTCTTGTCTCACTTCGGCGTCCAGACTGCTGAGACGCCGACAATAGTTCTCGGCGAGAACGCGCTTTCAGCGCGTTACTAGCCGAGCCCTAAAAAGGACTAGACGAAGGTTGATGCAAGTGGATAAAGGACTTCCTTGATTTAAAGGAAAGACCCTAGCTAATCCACCTGTTGTCATGACTACATAGCATCCATTTTGTTGTCAACATTCCTGCATTGTCAATTTGTTCCCCATTGCTAAGTACCCTTTTTGGAACTCACCTTATCGCTATGTCTTCTGACCCTTCTCCCTCCTCTATCAATCAATCAATCAATCATAGACATTTATAGAGCGCTCTACTTACCCGGAGGGTCTCAAGGCGCTAGGGGGGGGTGCTGCTACTGCCCGAACAGCCAGGTCTTGAGCTTCTTCCTGAAGGCGAGGTGGTCTTGGGTCAGGCGCAGGTCGGTCGGGAGGGAGTTCCAGGTCTTGGCAGCCAGGTAGGAGAAGGACCTTCCTCCTGTTGTCGTTCTTCGGATGCGGGGGACGGCGGCGAGGGCGTGACTGGCTGATCGGAGGTGTCGTTTGGGAGCGTAGAAGTTGATGCGGTTGTTGAGGTAGCTCGGGCCTTGATCGTGTAGGGCTTTGTGTGCGTGGGTGAGGAGACGGAAGGTGATTCTCTTGTTGACCGGGAGCCAGTGCAGGTCTCTTAGGTGTCCGGAGATGTGGCTGTGTCGTGGGATGTCGAGGATGAGTCTGGCTGAGGCGTTCTGGATCCGTTGGAGTCTCTTCTGGAGCTTGGCGGTGGTTCCGGCGTAGAGGGCGTTGCCGTAGTCCAGTCGGCTGGTGACGAGGGCCTGGGTGACAGTCTTCCTGGTCTCGGTGGGGATCCACCGGAAGATCTTCCGTAGCATGCGCAGGATGTTGAAGCACGACGAGGAGACTGCGTTGACTTGCTTGGTCATGGAGAGGGAGGAGTCCAGGATGAAGCCCAGGTTGCGTGCGTGGTCTGTCGGTTTGGGTGCAGTTCCCAGGGCGGGAGGCCACCAGGAGTCGTCCCAGGCGGAGGGCGAGGATCCCAGGATGAGGACTTCCGTCTTGTCCGAGTTCAGCTTCAGGCGGCTGGTCGACATCCACTCGGCTACTTCTTTCTCTATGGAGGATACATTGGAAGGCCTTATCAACAAAACCATAGACAAGGTAATGGGATCCCTTGATGACACCATTAACAAAAAATTGGAAACCCTGGCAAAATCAGGCTGGCCACCTATGAGGACCCGAGGGGATCCTACCGAGGCTTCAACGAGCCAGAGAAAAAGACAAACCACTCCAAATCCGTCTGAAAATGTAAAAAGAACCTAGAAGCTCTAAGCCCATGTTTTTGGATTCACGCTCTGGCGGTGACAATGCTGGTGCCTCGGGCACACTGGATGTGCAACTCAGAGGCCCTAGCCTTCCTATCCCCATTGATAGCGACGATGGGGTCGAAGACGAAATCGACCTGTCTTGCTCCTCAGAGTTTAACTCCGACGAGAAGGAAGGCGAAGTTAGAGACTTATCTGGTGAGGCATCAGGGGCCTCAGGGTCAAAGATGGGAATACTTGACCCCTTTGGGGAACATATGTTTGACCCGCTCCTCATCAAACATCCGCTCTCCCCAGAGTGGACCCCATCCCAACATATTGGCGAATAACTGTCCTTTTGGCTCCGCAAAGAAATGCCAAAGGAGGTCAGGGCGCGCCTCAGGTGTTAATGCCCCCGCCCCTCCCTCCCCGACAAAATAGCTATGACCCCTGAACTGGACAGCATGGTAGTGGCATTTATTGCCAAGACGGGGAAAGACCCGAGGAGGGGGCTTGACAAAGGACTCAAGTCCTGCCAAGACAGACTGCTGGATATTACAGGTCCGTTGACCACAATGTTTGAAATGGCTGAAGGATATTATGTTTCTGATTCTCCCATCGACCCGAAGGAACTGCGACAGTGGGCGCAAAGGGCTATATGCCTCGTGGGCAACGCAAACACAGCTCTATCTATCGAAAGACGTAAGAGCGTGCTTCTCAAGATTGACCCCAAACTAGCTGAGCTATCTAACAAAGAAGGCGGTGCATCCTCCCAGGGTCTCCTCTTCGGAGAGGAATTCATTAGGGATATGGCCAAATATGTGGGAGTTTTTAACTCCATCCAGAAATCTCAGAAGGATATAAAGAGGGTTTTCAACAACAGAGTTTTTTCCCGGGCCGGGAGGATGCGGGGTCGATTCCCCGGCCGTGGAAATAGCTCAACAAGACCCTTTGGAGGATGAGGAGGAAGGTCCTTTCAGTCCGGTTATGGCTTCCAGTCATCCTTCTTTCCCCAAAGACAACGATCCAGAGGAAGAGGATTCAGAGGTGAAAGGAAGACGAGACCCTAAGATCTCCCAAAGACCCTTCAGATACCCCTATAAAGGTGGGCGGGAGACTAGCCCTTTTCTCTGGGAATTGGACCATGGTGAGTCAGGACCCTTGGGTGCTAGACACCGTCAGGGGATACAAAATAGAGTTTGTGGACTTTCCTGTCCAGAAGAGATTCCCCCAAGAAATACGTTTCTCGCAAAAAGACTCTGCCTTAGTATCCCAAGAAGTAAAAGACCTTTTTTCCAAGCGTGCAATCCGGGAGGGAGAAGAGATTGACTTTATCAGCAACGTCTTCCTGGTAGAGAAGAAAGACAAAAAAATGAGACCTGTCATAAATCTCAAAGACTTGAACCAGTGGGTGGTCTTCCAACATTTCAAAATGGAGGGAATCCATCTTCTCAGAGATGTTTTGAGGAAAGGCGACTGGCTTACTCGCCTGGAACTCAAAGACGCATATTTGACTATCCCGATCTGGCCCCCTCACCAAAAATTAATCCAATTCTTCTGGGAGGGCAAACTTTGGCAGTTTTGCAGCCTTCCCTTCGGTCTTTCTTCGGCCCCTTGGTGTTTCACCAAGGTTCTTCGTCCCATAGCAGCATGGCTAAGGAACAAAGGGTTCAGACTGATTCTTTATCTCGACGACATCTTGATAATGGCCGAGTCCAAAAAAGTCGCTTCTCAACACACTGCCCTCGCCATAAATCTTCTGGAACATCTAGGGTTTGTGATAAACACGAAGAAATCCTGTACGTCTCCAACCCAAGTCACTCAGTTCTTGGGCTTTTCAGTAAATACACTCCAAGCGGAGCTGAAACTTCCTGGAAAGAGTTGAGGAAAGTGCTAAAGATCCGCTGCTTTCCTCTAAGGACCCTGGCAAGGATACTGGGTCTACTGTCCTCAACTATCGAGGCAATTTATCCAGGTCCCCTACATTATCGGGCGCTTCAGAGGCTCAAAGCCAAAGCCCTCAGAATAAATCCATCTTATTCTCAAATGGTTTGCCTGGACACATACTCCAAGAAAGAGATCATATGGTGTTTGAAGAATGCAGAAGCCTGGAACGGCAGAGCAATCTTTGGAGAAGAACCAGACCTAGTCATTCACTCGGATGCGAGCCTGGAGGGTTGGGGCGCGACCTGCGGCGATGCCGAACATATTCCGGGTTGAACAATGGGGTAGCAGACTGGTTCTCCAGGAACTATGTAGATTCGAGCAAATGGAGACTAGACAGGAAAATTTTTCTTGCGATCCAATCTCGCTGGGGTCCCTTCGGAATAGACCTTTTTGCGGACCGTCTCAATACTCAGCCGCCCACATTTTTCAGCTGGAGGCCGGACCCTCTGGCCTAGGGAATAGACGCCTTTTTTCAGAACTGGGTTGGTCTGAGACCCTATGCATTCTCACCTTTTGCCATGCTTCCTCGCCTCCTCGTTCAAGTCCGGAGAAACAAAGAATCCATAGTAGTAATAACTCCTCTCTGGAGTTCCCAAGCGTGGTTCCCCATCCTGCTGGAAATGAGTGTGGATTTTCCAATCCTCATCCCCGCTTTCGAAGAGTTACTGACAGGACCTCACGGAGAGTGCCATCCACATCTTCTTCAGGGCATCCTGTGTCTGATGGCCTGGAAGATTTCAGGAGACAGTGGCAGATTCCTGGACTTTCGGAAGGCGCTTTCAGGCTCAAGTCAGAATCATGGGCCCCTGGTACCAGAAAAGCATATAGATTGGCTTGGCGTAAATGGGTTTGCTGGTGCCTTCGACGGGGTTACGATCCCGTTTCAGCTGATATAGTTCAAGTACTTAATTTCTTGACTGAAATCTTCGCTTCAGGTCTGGCTTATCGGACCATTAACGTTTATAGATCGGCTATTGCTGCAGGTCACTGCTTGCTAGATGGTTCTTCGGTAGGTCAGAATCTTCTGACCAAAAAAATTATGAGGAGTTTGCGCGTTTTGAATCCTCCTCTACCAAAATACTCCGCTCTCTGGGATGTGAGAGATGTCCTCAGACTACTTTCCTCTCGGGGCGAGAACTCTTCTCTCTCTTTAAAGAAATTGTCTTTTAAATAACTGTTTTACTGTGCCTTGTCTCCTTCAGACGTACCTCAGATGTTAAGGCCTTAGATGTCTCTAATAGAGCTTTTCAACCTGAGGGAGTTTGCTTTTTCATTAAAAGACGGACTAAAACTATGTCAACCTCTGTTTTCTATCCCTTTTTCCCTCAAAATGAGATCTTGTGTGTGGTACGGTGCCTGTTGGAATATGAGAGAAGACCTTTAGGTCTGAGGGGTTCTGTACATCAACTAAACATCTCACACAGGTTCCCTCATAAAGCGGTTTCCTCTCCCACCTTGGCTAGATGGGTTAAAGATGTCATGAAAGAAGCTGGGATCGATACTTCAATTTTCGGGGCTCACTCCCTTAGAGGAGCTTCAGCTTCAAAAGCTTTTATTTTGGGTGGTGGTCTTCAGGATATCCTTAGGGCTGCAGATTGGTCGAATGAATGTATCTTCAAAAGATGTTATTTTAAGCCTGTATCAAATGTCATTGATAATGTTTTGAACACACTTTGCACAATATTGGCCTCCGTGCCATGCCATAAAATTTAGATTTTTCACAGCCTGCTGGGCAGAAAATCTGGATTTTATTAAAGACACGGAGGCTAAGACTATCCCACCTCTTTTGCTCCCACCCTGGGAATGTATTTTACCTTTTTTGTTCTTCTTCTTTTCAGATTAATTTCTTCAAAGGTGGCTTCGTTGAATTCACTATAGTTTGACGTTGAATTCAGAGTCCTCTAAGTTATTTCTGAAGTTATCTTGTTCGCCTACAAAGAAGGAAGTCTACTGTGTGTTCATGGACTATATCCTCTATATTGGAATGTTTTTTCAAGTTCTAGATCTTTCATTGTTGCTGCTGTGAGCTACGCAATAAAGGAGATTTGCATAATCTTAGCCTCCGTGTCTTTAATAAAATCCAGATTTTCTGCCCAGCAGGCTGTAAAAAATCGAAATTTTACTTTGCTAGCAATAGATACATATTTATATATATGTATTGCAACAACAAGTATCGGAGAATCTTCAATACCAAGTGGAAAGCACACTAGGGAGCAATTGATTAAAGTATCAAATACTTTATTGGTGCAGACCCCCTTCTGGACAGACGCGTTTCGCCTTCCGGCTTATAAAAATCATATATATGTGTATATATATTGTTACAACAAACAACGAACCCAGCCAGGCTCCAGTGTGCAGCCAGGCAGTCCAAGTACACCACAGTACAAACAGGATCCAATACGTGATTCTTCAGGTAGGAATAATTTTTATTTTTTCACAACACCATTTGTGCAAACAACAGGACGGTCAACGCGTTTCGGCGATTGCCTTCGACTGGACCATAGAGTCCCGCAGTCCAAACAGTCCATTTAAAGTGATAAGGGCATAAGTCCCTTCTTCATTTCTTTTTTAAAAAAAATAGACTAGACTGATAACCCTACTCATTTGGTATTTCAGATGGCCATTTAGGATAAACATTTTTGAGCTCACTCTTTGAAGCAGAGAGACATAATGGTAAAGTACCCTATATCAAAAAAGGCAATTTGAAATTCATTCTAACATCCTCTCAATTAATCTAAAATCATGTTTAAAGTTGCATATTTATAAAATTGCATGAGAACGGAAATATGGAAATGACGTACAGTGTGTTACCAACAGTTGTTAAAAAACTGGAACAATAGAGTTCATCGCAAGGAAAGAAGGATGAGGGAGAAGGGAGGGGAAAAGTGGGTGAAGAGGGGGGTAGCAATTATCTATCAGATGGATCCAAGAGCGATTCTACTAGTAAAGTGCCATGTGTATATATATATATATATATATATATCTTTGCTCCAAAACCTCTCTCCCAGCCGCGAAAAAGCAGCAGCACTCACGGGTTCTTTCAAGCCCAGTTTATTTCAGCGCAACACAAACGCATTTCGGGGCTTCCCTTTGTCAACACTGACGAAGGGAAGCCCAGAAACGCATTTGTGTTGCGCTGAAATAAACTAAGCTTGAAAGAACCCGTGAGTGCTGCTGCTTTTTCTCGGCTGGGAGAGAGGTTTTGGAGCAAAGATTTTAACACGCAGCACCACCGTGTAAAGTGGCACCCGCCAAACGGGTGACCCGTTTTTGAAAGGTGCGGAGGAGCGAGAATATATATATATATATATATATATATATATATATATATATATATATATATATATATATATATATATAAAAATATATATAATAACCAAAATGCCCAATAGCTTGACTACAAGTCCCAGCCTGCATTCACGGACTGAAGTAATTAATTAGACCCACTGAGGGTATTTAAATGAGCAGGCTGTGAGAGACATCTGCAGAATGCATGCTGAAACTCCATGATTAAGAGGCAGACAGCCTTGAAACGCGTCGGAGAATAATGTCACAAGAATGCTACAGCTTGTTTTCCATTTTAAATAAATCAGGAGGTGCTTTTGAAGTTGTGTGCGCTTCCATTGCTGTTGGGCATTTTGGATTGAACATATTTACACGGCAGCCCTGCCGTGGGAAGCTGCACGATCCTTAAATTACAGTGAGGCTGCGAGTTGGAACTTTGTCTGAACTCGTGCTAAACTGCAAAGAGGCTGCAAGTTGGAACTTTGCCAGAACTCGTGTCAGCACTTCAGAAGCGGAAAAATTAAACCTGCTCAGCATTATGGCCCACTGAAGGGAAATAAGGTATTTTATTTTCATGCATGAAGCAGAGCCCACTTGAGGGTGTAAATTAACTCTTAGCTTGACTACAAGTCCCAGCCTGCATTCACGGATTGAAGTAATTAATTAGACCCACTGAGTGTATTTAAATGAGCAGGCTGTGAGAGACATCTGCAGAATGCATGCTGAAACTCCATGATTACGAGGCAGACAGCCTTGAAACGCGTCGGAGAATAATGTCACAAGAATGCTACAGCTTGTTTTCCATTTTAAATAAATCAGGAGATGCTTTTGAAGTCGTGTGCGCTTCCATTGCTGTTGGGCATTTTGGATTGAATATATCTATATATATATATATTTTGCGCTAGATCTCTCCAACAGAAGAAATCAGAGGCCAGAGGGGAGTCCATTTAGAATGACACGCTTTATTTGGCAATACACAGTGGCGGCGAATACATTTCGGCAATAAGCCTTCCTCAGCGCCCTGCACTGCGTGAAGCTGTCTCTCGTTTTTCCACGACCTGCTGTTCCGTGTAGGATTTACGTGCCCTTAAATCTCCTCCCACTTACGATGATTGATTCAGCACACCCGTTGGTCGTCATGATAAATACACAAACTGCAACTCCCACAATGCATAATGTTCATATATATATATGTGCTTAGAGTTCCGTTTTTTGCTTATCTTTACCAACTGTAAAGAGAAAAGGCACACTACAAGAGGCTAAAGGATTCTTCCCTTGTGGAAGATGTAAAGCGTGCTGCAATAGCAAACGTACCTTATCCTATGAAATCAAAGGTTTAAAGGAGGGCAGGAGAATTAACACGTTTATGTCCTGCCATACTACATTTGGAGTCTATTGCTTAAAATGCCCATGTGGGCTGAAGTATATAGGGAGCACCATTAATTGTGTTAAATTAAGAATCTTGGAGCACATGAGCGCCATTACGAACAAGGATTTTACTTATCCGGTGGCTCGCCATTTCTCCATGAAGCACAAAAGTGACAGAAACCAGTTACAGTACTTTTGCTTTGATAGTGTACCTGAATGTTCCCTAGGAGGGGATAGACTGCAGAAACTACGCAGATTAGAGTCCAAATACATTGTGGACTTACAGACCAAGAGCTCGGGGGGCCTGAATAATGGGGAGGAATTGGCAGTACATCTAGGCCTATAGAGAAATTATTGAAGTATACACACATTTCTGCATCTGTAAGTCTGATCCACGAGTGCATTGGGAAAACATATTGAACAAGACAGATTATGAAATGTGTACTCTCTCTTTTTTGATTACGTTGATTAATTTTCATTGATAATCTAATCTTTTCATCTTTTTGCTTTTATGGATTGAAGAAGAGAAATTATTGAAGTATACAGACATTTCTTGATGAACTTTTCTGGGGGTGTCGAATGTAATTGAATGTCAATATGTGGAATTAACAATAATTGATATTTGTATAGGAGAATGAGATAGGAGCAACAGGGGTTTTTATTATGTAGAATGGTTATATCTATATGCGGGTCGATCTTTGACTCAAATGAGAACATAGAGGACGTATAGGCAACCTTTAATGGTTGCAAATGCCGATCCACGGCGAGATCTTAGATGTCACAACTTAATGTTTTGGCTTACACCTGTTCAAGGGATATAATTATGAATTGACTCTCTTTATATTTGAACGATTGTCAATATGAGGTGTAAATGTGGCTTTTGCTCAGAATTAACGGGATATAGTTCCAATATGGCGCTTGTGATTTTGCTAGGTGCTGGCAGTCCTGTTTCTGTTTTCATGATGTAATGATTACAAATGGCGCTGCGCAGCGCATTACACATTGACACCGAAGAAGGAAGTTACCGAAACGCGTCTCTCTGAGAAATAAAAAACACTGCTTTGCTTATATTCCTGTGAGTGCTGCCTCTTTTTCCTGTGGATTAGGAGAAAATTTGGAGCTTTAAAATATATATATATATATATATATATATATACGTATATCCAAGTAGTTTTTCCCCAATCATCTTTCGCACACCAGTCGGCAATGCTTCAAAGCAAGGGAAACAGACACCAGTTTGCGTGTTTTTTTGCAGGTCTTGATTTATTGAAGCCTCGTCAGACGCGTTTCGAATAACAAAGTATCCTTGATCACTGGCGGAAACGCAGTCCGCTTTCAATTTCATATCGTTTTTTTGTGTGATGCTTATACCCCTGTCATGTGACACCATAAAGATAGAAAATATACTGGCAGCACTTTTAAACATTTTGCACTTAATGAAAAATACAAAAGTGTATGTTGGTCATCCCAAATAGATGTAATTGTCGGGGGGAATTGATGGTGATATTCTGCCTGCATAAATGCAGGAAATCCATATAGTACATTGTTATTGCGAATTTAAAATCACACATTTCAATAAATTATGAATGATATATGGTAAAATTAGAATTAGAATGTCACCTTTTGTCATAAAATATTTTTTAGATTATACATATATGCAGAATATTGACACATACATAAATATCATATTTGGTAAAAAAAATTGTTTTTATAAATATTAAAAAATATTGATAAAAATGTGCTACAGTACTTGGATTGATTCATAACTGAATACAATTCAATGTGTGCAAAATATCGCTTAGTGCAAATAATCCATAGAGCTATTGAATATTAAGTAATGCCCTTTCAGAAAAGTGCCAACGTGGTTCTAAAAATGTGTTTGTGCAAATGTGCAAATATTCTGTAAACGTTTTTTTTATATTTATTTTTTTGAATTAAAAGATATATATATATATATATATATTAAAAAGTCAATATATATTAAAAAACAGACAAAGGGAAAGGAAAGAAGATATTTGTTACAGTGGCTGCGGAATTTAGTCTGCAGCATTTATATTCATATCCAGTATTTGAAAGTGGCTTCATAAAATGTTGTGAAGGTCCTCTGTACTATTTAGCCCTTTTGGGTGCTTACTGTCCAATTCCAGAATTATTTTGGACTCTAATTGTCTTAAAGCCTTTTCCCTGTTATCTCCTCTAGGGTTTTCTGGGATGGCGGCAATCACAAAATACTGGAGACATTTTAGATTATTGCCATGCACTGTTTTAAAGGGTCTGGCAACCTGGTACGCTGTATCGTTGTTGACTATTGCCCTAAGGTGTTGTAGGATTCTGACATGCACCTGTAGTTTAGTGCTGCCTACATATCTGAGGCCACAGGTGCATGTCAGAACGTATACAGCGTACTCGGTTTTGCATTTGAAATTGCCTTGGATTTTTATCTCATTGGGGCTAAAAGGTGTTTTGTATTTGGTGGTGGAAATACCAAATTTGCAAGTCCTGCAAGATGAGCATTTATAGAAACCTTGTCTGGGTTGAAGCCAGGTTGTTTTTTTGCTTTTTAAGATTTCTGGGTTGCTGCGCACAATTTGGGATCTCATTGACACCCCTCTACGGAATGTGATAGTTGGGGTGTTAGGTAATTCAGGGGCTAGGACTGCATCCGTCAGCACTGTTGGCCAATTGCGATTGATAATAGATGGAATTTGGCGGTTCAGTTTGTTAAAATTACTGAAGAGTCTGGGTATATTGGTTTCATCGATGTATTGGTGGGTTCTAAAAGTGTTTCTCTTGGCCTCATAGTGAACTTAGTTAAGGCTTGGTTGAGAGTGGATGTGCTGTAACCTCTCTGTCAGAATCTTTTGAGTGCCTTCCTTGTGCATACCTCCTGTTGGTCTGTGGTGCTGCATATTCGTTTGATTCTCAATAGTTCAGCGTATGGTATGCTTTTGATTAGATGTTGGGGGTGGACAATCAACGCATGAAGCATTGAATTGCCTGCTGTGTGTTTTCTATGTAATGTGGTGTTGATTTTGCCTGCCTCGACATAGACTTCCACATCTAAGAAATCCACCTCTTTGTCACTAATGTGTGAAGTAAATTTCAAATTGGCCATGTTATCATTAAGATTATTGATAAAATCATTAGCACTTTCTTCATTACCAGACCATACAATAAAAACATAATCGATGAACCTAAGCCAATGCCTGACGTGTGTATTATATTGTTCACGATATACCTGTTTGAGGATCTGCTCCTCCCACCAGCCTACATATACACACACTCGAAGACACACATATATATTGCCTATTAATATATATAGGTATAAGTAGACATGCAGAGAAACACAAGCACCCATACATTTAGGCGATAACACCCAGAGCTCCTATTTAATATATTGAAATATATAACCTTTTCTTTTTATTTAAATGAGAAATTAACTATATCCACCCTTTAACCTTAAAAATTTTACTACACCTATACATTATCTGCAAACCATACCCATATAAACTACAAGTTATGACACCTTACATTATTTCAATAATTATTTACCTGCAATGAAAAGAACCACTATGTAAAAGTACTGTAAACAACGCTTCATGTACTGTAAACGACTCTTCATGTACTTACAATGTAGAAAATCTAAAACCAACCTCCACGAGGGAATGAAGGCCGTCGCCGAATGGATGAGGAGCAGCCGTCTGAAGCTGAACTCGGAAAAGACGGAGGTCCTCATCCTCAGACCCACCCCCTCAGCCTGGGACGACTCCTGGTGGCCGACCACACTGGGAACAGCACCAAAACCCACCGACCATGCACTCAATCTAGGATTCATCCTCGACTCCTCCCTCTCCATGTCTAAGCCGGTCAACTCCGTCTCCTCCTCCTGCTACAACACCCTCTGCATGCTCCGCAGGATCTACAAGGGTCGCTTGCTCGCTGCCCTGATTTTTAAAAATTGTGTTTTCTGTGTGTGTTAGCGGGAATTTTGGGGGAGGTTTAGTGGCTGCTTTCGGGGACATTTTATAATCTGCACCTCGCTTCCTCTTTAGTAGGGACTCTTGGCGAATTAGCATTTTATTTGCACGTCTGATTTAACTGATACCTGATTCCAATCCCGAGTGCTCCTTCCCATCGCTCCAGAGTGGTACTCCCGGGGGATAATACGCGAGACAGCGGCCATCTTGGACGTGACACGCGTTGCCAGTGGTTAGCGTTATAGATGATTCACGCTGCTCGCCGGCTTCAGACAAATCTATTTAGCCGGGCCTGGTCAGTAGAGCGGCGCTTCTCTGAAGGGTCGCTTGCTCGCTGCCCTGATTTTTAAAAATTGTGTTTTCTGTGTGTGTTAGCGGGAATTTGGGAGGAGGTTTAGTGGCTGCTTTCGGGGACATTTTATAATCTGCACCTCGCTTCCTCTTTAGTAGGGACACTTGGCGAAGTAGCATTTTATTTGCACGTCTGTTTTAACTGATACCTGATTCCAATCCTGAGTGCTCCTTCCCCTCGCTCCAGAGTGGTACTCCCGGGGGATAATACGCGAGACAGTGGCCATCTTGGACGCAACATGTGTTGCCAGCATTCTAGATGATTCACGCTGCTCGCCAGCTTCAGCCACACCTTCTTAAGCCGATGCCTGCCTGGAAGCGCAGCGGACGCGCCGATAGCGTGCCAAAGGCGCGCCTAAGGTAAGCCCGTCTGCGCCCGTCCGCGCTAAGTCAGCGCTCAGGGCCAGTTACTCTGTCCGGCTTGCTGGTGACATCGACGCTAACAATACCATCAACTTTACCAGCGAGAGGTTGATACTTTTGAAACCCCCCTGTCCTTCCCACAGCGTTTGGTCCACGAGGCTTTCTAAGAACTTTGCCTGTGCAGACTGCGGCTTCATATTTGTTTCTGAGCCCCAGGCAACGCCTATACTTGCTAATGCTCCTAAGGCGCAGGACATTAGCGCCTGCCTTATTAATGTCAGATAGGTGAATAAGCATTATGTGGATATTGCCGATCTGATTATGGATAATGGTCTGGACATTTTGTTCGTCACTGAGACATGGTTTGACGCCCACTCTAACCCCATAGTTGCTCTGGCCACACCTGCTGGTTTCAAAGTCCATCGGGTGGATCGCCAGGTGGGCAGAGGTGGTGACCTCGCCATCTGGCTTAGGGACGACTGGGTCCTCCGCTGCGAACAATCCTCCCTTTTTGGGGATTGTGAGGCCCTTCACTTTAGCATACAATTCTCCTCCCATTTCACGTTTGGGGGGTCCTTGGTCTATCGACCACCTGGACCGACTAAGAATTTTTTGGACTTGTGTGGGGACGCTCTGGCTGAGCGAGCTGTGCGCTTCTCTAAGTATGTGTTTCTCGGTGATGTTAATATCCACCTTGATCACGTGGAGGCGTCTGATTCCTTAATCTTCCTGGATGCTTTCCACTTGGCGAACCTCTCTCAAAGAGTCCTGTTTCCCACCCATCTTGGAGGTCACACCCTTGATATCATCGGGGCAAATTTCCCTCTATTAGTGAAAAGACCGAGGCCAGTTACCTGGTCCGACCATTTTCCTATCTTCTTTTCTTGGGCTTTGAAGAATTTCCTCCGACCGGTCCACTGCCATCGCTCCCCAGCTTTCGGGCGACTGGACTTAGGGATGCTTTGTGAGTCGCTGGTCGCCTCACGCCCCTCCCTTGCAGGGGACTTGGAGGATAACTTAGTCCAGTTTGACAATTGGATTACCAGCTCAGTTGTGTCTTCGTCTGTTCCCTGTAAGTCCAAACTAAGGAGAGAGTCCCCCTCTAAGCCTTGGTTTTCCCCTAAACTTGCTACTCTGAAGCACGATTGC
Organism: Lissotriton helveticus; assembly: GCF_964261635.1. Lineage (NCBI taxonomy): Eukaryota > Metazoa > Chordata > Amphibia > Caudata > Salamandridae > Lissotriton > Lissotriton helveticus. Next base: position 668,838,301 of record NC_136063.1, read on the forward strand.
AAAATAGCTGAGAGAGCCTGGCGGGCCGGGGGCTATCGCCCAATTGCTAAAAACTTTCTTAGAGCTTAACAAAGACTCTATTATATGGACATTGGGGAAGCCAAAGGCCAGTATTTTGCTACGCGTATTGAACGAGCTAAAAAGAACTCCAAAGAGATCTTCTCAATTGTACAAAGCTTTTTGGCTCCCAGTGCACAGGCGGTTGCTGCTCCGGCTTCTGATACTTGGTGCAATTCTTTGGCGTCCTTCTTTACGGATAAAATAACTAGCATCCAAGAATCGCTATCCATCTTCCCTGGGAATCCTGATGTGGTTTTTTCCTTTTCGGTCAGCAGGGCTGAGCCACTCTCTACCTTCTCAGAATTCAGGCAATTAGATTCTGTCAGCTCCCTCAAGATTTTGAAGGCCCTCAAGTCTGGCTCTCCTAATGATCCCTGCGCTGCCAGGCTCTTGTCAGATCTGGCTGACACTAAACACTGAAGTGAATTTTATGATCAATAAATCACTTTGCATGGCTTGTGTGCCTATGGCTTGGAAACACGCCTTGATTCTTCTTTTACTCAAGAAACCCTGACTGGACCCTTCATTGCCGGTAAATTACCATCCTATTTCGTTGCTTCCTAGCTTGGCGAAAGTCTGCGAAAAGGCGGTTACTTTCCAACTCACCAATTTTGTTGAGGATGAAAATAGGCTTCATTCGGCTCAGTCGGGCTTCCGCGCTGCACATACCACGGAATCAGCGCTGCTGAAGGTCACTGAGACTATTAGGGTGTGTTTGGATGCTGGCGGGAGAGCTGCACTGGTGATGCTTGATCTCTCAGCAGCTTTCAACACCATACCTCATGCCTTGTTTCCTAATCGTCTATCCGCCATAGGTATCTCTGGCAGTGCCCTGCAATGGATTGGCTCCTTCTTGGAGGGCTGTCAGCAGCAGGTCTCGCTTCCTCAGTATGCCTCTGTGTCCATGCCTGTGACTACAGGCGTGCCTCAGGGTTCATCACTTAGCCCCCTCTTGTTTAACATCTATGTGACTCCGCTGGTGGTTCTGGCGGAGTCACTGGGGGGGCTAAGGTTATGGCATACGCTGATGATACACAGCTGCTGTTTACTTGGCCCAAGGGGGAAGTCTCCGTGGAGATAGCCCAACACTGTCTATCTTCAGTCTTCCACTGGTTGGCCATGGCCCAGCTGAAATGTAACGAAGGAAAGTCAGAGGTTCTGCTGTTTGGCTCCTTTCCCTCAGATTTCAGAGATAGGTTTTGGCCTACAGGCTTCCCTCGTCCCTCTGAAAGAACTGGAGCCGTTAAAAATCTTGGCTTTTGGTTTGACGAAAATTTGAACTTCACAACACAAGTTTGAAACTGTCCGGAACCTGCTTTGGTATGCTCAAGAGTTTGAGGAAGCTTCTCCCTTTCTTGCCTAGCACGTCCAGAGAAACAGTGGTCCATACGTAAATTTTATCCCGTCTGGACTACGCCAATGCCCTCTTGGTCGGTTGTCCGGGGTACCTGGTAAAAAAACTACAAGTGGTCCAAAACTCTGCAGTTAGAATCCTTGTGGGCCTGTCTCCCAGGGACAGCGTCAGGTTACATCTGCGCGCTCTGCACTGGCTCCCATTGGAATCGCGCCTGAAATTCAAAATGTTGTCCATAGCGCATCCGGCCCTGTATGGCACAGGACCTGTTTAGCTGCAGAAGAGATTCTCCTTCTATGTGCCATGGGGACAGCTTTGGTCCTCTGCTCTATTGCTGATGCAGACCCCGAAGTTTAAGCGCCAGCGCCTGGGAGGCAATTCCTTTGTGCGTAGAGAAGGTCTGGCCTGGAACTTGCTGCCTTTCAAGACCCATTGCTGTTCAGGAAGAAACTTAAAACGCTGCTTTTTTAATCAGTTGAGCGGGCACGTCTTTATTTTGGAAGCTAGCGCCGGGACACTCCCTAGTAGCCATGTGCTCTACAAATTAAATATAACATAACATAACATAACAAGTGGATCCCGACCGAAACAAGAAGAACGGTGACACAGGCCCTCGTCAGCCACAGACTGGACAACGGCAAGGCACTCTAAGCAGGAATCCCAGCCAAACACCTACAACGACTACAACGCATCCAAAACGCCTCCGCCCGACTGATCTTCAACGTCCCCCTCCGCAGCCACATCACCCCCCACCTGAGAGACCTACACTGGCTCCCCGTTGACAAGAGGATCACCTTCAAGCTCCTCACCCACACACACAAAGCACTCCACAATGCCGGACCAGCCTACCTGAACAGCAGACTCAGCTTCCACACCCCCACCCACCAGCTCCGCTCCGCCAGCCTCGCCCTCGTCGCTGTCCCCCACATCCAATGAACGATCTCCGGTGGCAGATCCTTCTCCTACCTCGCTGCCAAGACCTGGAACACCCTCCCTACCCACATACGGCAGACCCAAGACCTACTCGCCTTCATAAGACTCCTCAAGACCTGGCTCTTCGAGCAGTAGCAGCACCCCCCCTCCCCTCAGCGCCTTGGGACACTCACGGGTAAGTAGCGCGCTTTACAAGTACTCTGATTGATTGATTGATTGAATGTAAAATCTCCAATGTAACAGTAACATATACTTCTTCCCCCGCATATAGCACAGACCAAGACCTCTTGGATTATTGAGGCTTTCTTTTTTGTATTTTAGTTGCTTAGCACTCCTCTGTAAGAGATTGGGGTGTTGATTGACTGGGGTGTGAACTCTGATCAAGAAGCAATCACAAGTCTTGTCAGGGTGAGACTAAAGCCAACCCTAAATTAGCCTGTGCTCAATTCTCTGGTACCTTGGCAAAGAGCAGACAGGCAATATTTATAGTATGTATGCGAGACTTCAAACAGTAATAGAGCCAACTTGATTTTGAAGTAATAAAACAAGACTAAAAGGACAAAAACCGAATCACTAGAACTGGAGATATGCAGGGGCATATTATCAAGGACAGGCGATACATTATCGCCGCTTTTATCGGCAGGAAACTGCTGATAAAGCGGCGATAATGGCCTTGATAATATGCTCTATGAATTCCAATCGAAGCCCATGTTAGATGTTCACATCTAACATGGGCTTGAGGAGTCTTCTGAAGGCGAGTAGGTCTTGGGTCTGCCGTATGAGGGTAGGGAGGGTGTTCCAAGTCTTGGCAGCGAGGTAGGAGAAGGATCTGCCACCGGAGATCGTTCGTTGGATGCGGGGGACAGCGACGAGGGCGAGGCTGGCGGAGCGGAGCTGGTGGGTGGGGGTGTGGAAGCTGAGTCTGCTGGTCAGGTAGGCTGGTCCGGCATTGTGGAGTGCTTTGTGTGTGTGGGTGAGGAGCTTGAAGGTGATCCTCTTGTCAACGGGGAGCCAGTGTAGGTCTCTCAGGTGGGGGGTGATGTGGCTGCGGATTATCAAGGACAGGCGATACATTATCGCCGCTTTTATCGGCAGGAAACTGCCGATAAAGCGGCGATAATGGCCTTAATAATATGCTCTATGAATTCCAATCGAAGCCCATGTTAGATGTTAGGGCTTCGATTTGAATTCATAGAGCATATTATCAAGGCCATTATCGCCGCTTTATCGGCAGTTTCCTGCCGATAAAAGCGGCGATAATGTATCGCCTGTCCTTGATAATATGCCCTGCAATTTTTAAAGATTTTAGTGAAAAAAAGTTGAAAATGCTAGCTTTGGATATCTAGTCATGCCAGACCAGGACAACATACTCAGGTCAACCGTGATGAACGCTGGCCGCCTATAGGGACCCAGTTAGGCCTTAAATCCTAGCTTGCAGAGCATTGCGAGGATCCGCGTCGAAGAGGTGTTGTACAGCCAAACCAATGCATTGGTTACAAGGTGCGCCGTGGCTGCGATGTGAGGTCCTGTGTCATCACAGAGGGTCCCGTCGATCAGGGTTTGCAATGTGAAGTTCGACATCAAGGATGCATCGCACAGTTGAGCCGATGCTTTGGTGCAGAGGAGCTGTAAGGCTGTGATGCGGAGTCCGATGTGATAGCTGAGGCTGCCATCAATAGATACAAGGGCCTGAGCCAAGGATGCATCACGCAGTAGTGGTTCCGAAGAGGCTGAGGGATGTGGAGGCAATGGGGTCTAAGCTATGAGTCTAATTCACGCAGCAGCAGTGATGCAACAGCTCTGCTCGAGGTTGCGCGGTGCAGCAGAGGAGATGGGTTGGTTCTGCTTCATTTGCAGAAGCTGACAGAGCACCTTTGGCTCACTTTCAAGGGTCCAGGACTGGGGTGGCACCACTTTGCAGGCTAGAGTCAAAGAAGGCAGAGTACAGGTGCTAGGGTCGAGGTTGTTGTAGCTGAGCCACCTGTCCCTGATAATCAAGCCAGAAGGTCAACCAACCAGTTTTAAAAAGTAGTTTGGATTGTTGTGGATTGGAATGGGGTGGATTGGCTTTGGATGGATTGTATTGGGCTGGAGTGGACTAGATTTGAGAGGATTGGAGTGAAATCAAGTAGATTGGGTAGATTAGGTGGGTGGATTGTTTCAATTAGAGTTTGATACATTGTTTTGAATTTGAGTCTGGCATCGTGGGGTTGGGTGGATTGGAGTGGAGCAGATTGTTTTGGATTGGAGTGGGGCAGGTTATTTTGGATTAGAGTGGTGAGATTGGAGTGGGATGATTATTTTGGATTGGAGTGGGGCAGACTTTTTTGAATTGCAGAGGAGCAGATTGAAGTAGGCAGGTTTTGGATAGGAGTGGGCAGATTGTTTTGGAATGGAGTGGGGCAGACTGCTTTGGATTGGAGTAGGCCCGCTGTTTTGGACTGGAGTTGGGCAGATTATTTTGGAGCAGATTGTTTTGGATTGGAGTGGGGCAGATTGTTGGAATTTAAGTGGGGCAGGTTTTTGGGGATTGGAATGGTCCAGATTGGTGTGGTGCAGATTGCTTTGAATTGGATTGGGTAGATTGTTTTGGATTGAAGCGGGCAGATTGTTTGGGATTATAGTGGGGCAGATTGTTTTGGATTGGAGTGGGGCAGATTAGAGTGAGACAGATTATTTTGGATTGGAGAGGGGCAGATTGTTTTGGATTAGGTTGGGTTGATGGTACTGGGTCAGATTGTTTTGGACTGGAGTGAGGCAGATTAGGTTGGGACAGATTGGAGTGGAGCATATTGGATTTGAGTGGTGTTGAGTGGATTGAGCTGGATTGGATTGGTGTGGGTTGGATTGGATTGGAGGGGGTGAAGTGGGATCAAGTGTGGTGGAGTGGATTGGAATGAGGTGGGTTGGATTGGAGTGGGGCAGATTGGAGTGTACGGAGTGTTGAAATCCGGAGTTGGGTAGATTGTTTTGTATCGAGTTTGGGCAGATTGAGGTGGCGCATTTTGTTTTGGATAGGAGAGGGGCAGACTGCTTTAGATTGGAGTGCGGAAGATTGTTTTGGATTCGAGTGAAGCAGATTGGAGTGGGACACATTGCTTTGGATTGGAGAGTGGCAAATTGTTTTGGATTGGAGTGGGGCAGATGGGAATGAGTCGAATTGTTTTGGATTGGAGCAGATTAGATTGGGACAGATTGGAGTGGAGCAGATTGGATTGAAGTGGGGTAGATTGGATTGGGCTATATTGGATTGATGTGGGGTTGATTGGATTAGAGGGGGTGACATGGGATAGAGTGAGGTGGACTTGATTCCAGTGAGGTGGATTGGAGTAGGCGGATTGTTTGAATTGGAGTTGGGTATACTGTTTTGTATTTGAGTCAGGCAGTTTGGGGTTGGGTGGATTGGGGTGGAGAAGATTGTTTTGGATTGGAGTGGGGCAGACTGCTTTAGATTGGAGTGGGGCAGATTGGATTGGGCTGAATTAGATTGGTGTGAGCTGGATTGGAGTTAAGATGTGAAGTGAGATTGAGTGAGGTGGACTGGTTTGGAGTGAGGTAGGTTGAGTTGGAGTGGGGCAGATTGGAGTGGGTGGATTGAATGAATTGGATTGGACAGATTGTTTTGTCTTTGAGGTGGACAGATTGGGGTTGGAGTGGGGTAGATTATTCTGGTTTACAGTGATGCAGATTGGAGTGGGCAGATTGTTTTTGGAATGGAGTGGGCAGATTGGAGGGGGACAGGCTGTATTGAATTGCAGAGGTGCAGATTGAAGTGCGGCAGGTTGTTTTGGATTGCAGTGGTGCAGTTTGTTTTGCATTGGAATGGGGCTGATTGTTTTGGTTTAGAGTGGAGCAGATTGTTTTGGATTTGGGTGGGGCAGATTGGATTGGAGTTGGGTAGATTGGATTGGTCTGTATTGGGTTGGTGTGGGGTGGATTGGAAAGGGTGAAGTGGGATTGAGTGAAGTGGACTGGATTGGAGTGAGGGGTGTTGGATTGGAGTGAGGCAGATTGAAGTGGGTGGGTTGTTTGAATTGGAGTGGGGCATATAGTTTTGGATTGGAGAGGGGCAAATTGTTTTGATTTGGAGTGGGGCAGATGGGAATAGGTAAAATCCTTTTGGATTGGGGTGGGGCAGATTAGATTGAGACATTAGATTCAAGTGTGCTGTGTTGGACTGGATTGGGGAAGATTGGAGTAGGTGGATTGTTTGAATTGGAGTTGGACATATTGTTTTGTATTTGAATCAGGTAGCTTGGGGTTGAATGGATTGGGATGGAGCAGATTGTTTTTGATTGGGGTAGACTGCTTTAGATTGGAGTGGGCAGATTGTTTTGGATTGGAGTGGGACAGATGAGAATGAGTCAGATTGTTTTGGATTATTAATAATAATAATAATAATAATAAACAAGCTTGTAAAGCGCCTGGTTACACTGTCTGGTGTGTACTTGTGCTGCAGCACAAACTCAACAGGTAGGACAAATAGGAGCAAGTGAAAAATCGGATCCTAAAAACTATGTGGTGCAGATTGTTTTGAATGGAGTGGGGCAGGATATTTTGAATTAGAGTGGGGCAGATTGTTATGTATTTGAGTGGGCCAGATTGTTTTGGATTGGGGTGGGGCAGATTGGAGTAGGGCAGATTGTTTTGGATTGGAATTCGGGCAGACTGTTTTGGATTGGGTTGGGGCAGAGTGGAGTAGGGCAGATTGTTTTTTATTGGACTGTGGCAGATTGTTTTGGATTGGAGTGGGGTGGATTGGAGTGGGACAGATTGTTTTGGATTGGAGAGGGGCAGATTGTTTTGGAATGGAGTCAGACAGATGGGATTGGAGTGGGGAGGATTGGATTGGTCTGAATTGGATTGGTGTAGGTTGGATTGGATTGGAGGGGATGAAGTGGGATTGAGTGATGTGGACTAGATTGGAGTGAGGGGAGTTGAATTGGAGTGGAGCAGATTGAAGTGGGTGGATTGTTTGAATTGGAGTTTGACAGATTGCTTTGAATTTGATTCGAGCAGCTTGGGGTTGGGCGGATTGCAGTGGAGCAGATTGTTTTAGATTTGAGTGGGGCAGAATGTTTTGGATTAGAGTGGTGCAGATTGGAGTTGGCAGATTTTTTTGGATAGGAGTGGGGCAGATTGGAGTGGGGCAGACTGTTTTGAATTGCAAAGGAGCAGATTGAAGTGGGTCAGGTTGTTTTGGAGTGGGGTGGGGCAAATTGTTTTTGATTGGAGTGGGGCAGATTGTTTTGGATTGGAGTGGGCCTTATTGCTTAGGATTGGGGCGAGGCAGATTGGAGTAGGGCATATTGTTTTGGATTGGAGTGAGCTACATTGTTTTGCATTGGGGTGAGGCAGATTGGAGTAGGACAGATTGTTTTAGATTTGAGTGGGCAGATTGTTTGCGATTGGGGTGGGGCAGATTGGAGTAGGGTGCGCTGGATTGGATTAGAGAGGGGTAGATTGAATTGGACTGGATTGGACTGGACTGGTGTGAGGTGAATTGGATTGGAGGGGGTGAATTGGGATGGGGCGAAGTGGATTGGATTGGAGTGTGGCAGATTAGAGTGTGGTGGATTGTCTTACATTGGAGTGGGACAGATTGTTTGGATTGGAGTGGGTCAGATTGTTTTGGATTGGGGTAGAGCAGTTTGGAGTGGGGCAGATTGTTTTGGATTGGAGTGGGGCAGATCTTTTTGGATTGGAGTGGGACAGATTTTTTTAGATTGGAGTGGGGCAGATTGGAGTGGGGCAGAAAGTTTTTGATTAGAGTTGGGCGGAGTCGAGCAGATTGTTTTGGATTGGAATGGGGCAGATGTGAGTGGAACAGATTATTTCAAATTGGAGCGGGATGGATTGTTTTGGATTGGAATGGGACAGATTTCTTTGGATTAGAGTGGGCCAGATTGAATTGGGGCAGATTGGAGTGGGGTGGGGTGGATTGGATTGTATTGGAGCCGACTGGATTGGAGGCAGTGAATTGGGTTGAAGCCAGGTGGATTTGATTGGAGTGGGGCAGATTGAATTGGGGCGAATTGGAGTGGGTCAGATTGTTTTAGATTGGATTGGGGCAAATTGTTTGGACTAGAGTGGGTGGATTTTTCTGGATAAGGAAAGGGCTGATTGGAGTGGGGCAGCTTGTTTCCAGGTGTGTATATTTGTGGTTCTTACTCCTGCCTCGATCCTACAATTTCTGTGAGGTGTGTAGCTCTTTCCCATCAGGACCAGGACAGGCCTCTTCTGTCCTGTGAACTGCCTCTCCTCCCCAGTTCAGCAGAGAGGACAATTCAGTCTTCAAATCAACTGAACGCGCAGGAAAAACTGTGATGTAAATACACCCACTGGAGCCAATAGCAGCGCCAGGTTTTGAGCAATGTGTGATCTGCTGTAGGAGAGGTTCATTGACCCCAGCAAGACTAGAACTAAGGAAGGAGAGAAAATGAATGATGCGGTAAGTGTCAGAAAATCGACAGAGACTATAGAGTCTTAGTTCTGCATGGAGAGAGAGGATGAAACACAGGGCTTCAAAGGAGGCTTACTATGGTACGTTCAAATGTTCTGAACCAGCTATGAGTAAGTCTACCCAGCGGCCTAAGGTTTATCAGACGTGCCAATACAACAGTGTCCCTGAAAGGCCTGTAGGGCTGGAGTAGAGTCAGCCACTGTCCTATTTGCTGCTGAAAGGCAGAGTCAGCATCAGCTGTACCGTCTGTTGTCAGGAAGTGCTCGCCTGCCCTTTCCTTCCCCGCCTGCCTAGTCATCTACAAGGGCCGCCTCCTCACTAGACAGTGCTGTAGGTAGGCCATGGAGCCCACCGACCTCAGGTACCTGTGGGGCACCTCCCACACCGCCTTGTTGATGTCCAGCCAACAGAAGCCTTTTTTCCCTGGGATCGACTTCTCCTCTGTGTGCCAGCCTTGGTGAGACTGAAGGCTGCGTTCAGAGGCCGCCAGGAGAGGCGGGCCCTCCTCGCCCCACCGCCAGGTGTGTGTGGTGGGGGAGGGGGACGTTGTGTCCAGTTGATCTGACACATTCACGTTTCTTATCAGTACCTGCTTTGGAATGTGTGCTAGAGAAACCTCTGTGGCAAGTCAGGCATGGAGGGAACAGTGGAAGAGAGGGAGAGACGAGATCCAGGAAAGACAGTAGTGAAAGACAGGGTCAGGAAGGAGAGCAAGACGAGAATCAGAAATGGGAGAGGGGAAATAAAGAAATGGGGTCAGGAAGGAGAGAGAGTAGGAAGAGACATAGTTCAACAATGGTAGAGTTGGAAGAGAAGGGGCCGGCTAGAGTATTGTTGGGTAGATCCACTCAGTGCAAACACCCATAAAATGGGTGGGTTTCAGGATACTTATGGCTTAGGCAGTTTTTCGTCACTAGCTTTGTACCTGTGCATGATCAGAAATACATTTGGGGGAAACGCCATAATACATCCAGAGACTAGTGTTAATACAATGCCCCCGTGTCTGCATGACAATCAACCTACTTGGGTCAGGGAAAGATTTCTTATGTCTCAGGAGGATAAATACGGCACATGTGCCAAAGTTCGTTATTTAAGCCATGTGTTAGAGGGAGTATCTTGGGAATTTACCGGGGGCGGCTCCTTCGCAAAGGCGGAGGAGAGTCGCCCCACTGCTCTGTGCCTAGTTGAAAAAGGTAAAATAAAATGATAATAGCTCAACGTTATTATAATTTTATTTTTCTGCTCCTGGATCAGCTGGGTAGGGATGGGGCCGAGCTAGACGTCATGGGAACAGAGAAAGGAGCAGTGGCAATCTTAACTGCACATGACAGTTTAGCCGGCCGTCTCGGGCCGGCAAAACAGTAATGCGCAGTTTGCATTTTCTCCACCTGCTGTAATACACATCCTTGTTATAGAACATGCCCAGTCTACCAGTCCCTGCCTTAGCGCTGAACCACAGCACTCAGACCAATCACAACGCTGCTGTGATGCAGCATTGTGATGGCTAGGGGATTCTGGGAGTTTGCTGGTTCCTGCTTCCTTCCTGTTCTTGGACTCTACCAAAGAGCCGAAGAGGACAGAGAGGAAGCAGCTGACGTGCAGGTAAGTGGTTTTTTTCAGTTTTCCATTTCCTCCACCACCAGTGCTCTTGAGAGCGCTGAGTGAGGACACTCCAGCCAATCCTGGCGCTGCTCTCATGCTGGTGAGAGTAGCACCAGGATTGGTTAGTGCAGTTTCCTGGGTGCCGGAGCCTGCCTGGAGGAGACAATGGTGGAGGAGGACTTTGCATCCACCTCAAGGTAAGTGTTTTATTTTTTAAAATATTATTTGCATTTAGCCCACCCCATCCCCCTCGGTACATGGCAGCCTTCACTGGTCATCCGATGTAAAGGTTTCAGACGGTATCGTTTGAAAGGACTAATGAGCCAAGCCAAGGACAGCTTTTTGGAGCCATGAGCACAGCAATGGAAAGACCACGATAAGCTTTAGCTTCCCTTTGGAGGTTCGGTGCTGGGACAATCGAGAGTAGCACTGACCAAACCCATCGAGGGTGCAAAATAGACCAGGGGATCCAGGCAGGTGGCACTGAAGGCTGCAGACCCCTGGCACAAGAAAAGGAAGGGGAGACTGCAGCCCCTGGGGGCACAGCAATGGGGCACCAGGAGCCAGGCAGCAGCATAGGCATGAGAGAAGAAAAAAAATGGTGCTCAGAGCAAATGATAACACCGGCGCTTCTGAGGAGGGCTTGTAAAATGAAGGGATAGTAGAAGGAGAGTGTACTTGGTCCCGGTTCTTGGGAAGGGGTAAATACATGAAGAGGCATGACAAAAGCATGCCATGGACAAACAGGGAGAAATATTGGGAGAGCAGAGATAGAATCAACAAATGGGAAGCCAATAGGCGGTCTGATGCCTACAAAGTAGATACAGCAGGTCTCTTTGAGACAGCGCATGCGCTGTCTACAGCCAAGACCTAAAAATGGCTTTAAAAGCTTTGCACTATCAGGACATGTAAAATACAAAAAGTACATGCCAACTTTTTAAATACACTGTACCCTGCCCTCTGGGCGGTCAGGGCCTACCCTAGGGGTGCTTACATGTATTAACAAGCACTGGCAAAGTCAATCGGTCTCCCCTTAATAGGCCAGTGCCAACCTTTTGCCTTTGCCAATGTGTTTTTATTTTTCTAATTTAACATTACCCATGACCCTGTTGGTAAGACAAGATAACATAAGGCTGCTAATGTGCTGTACTGCATGTAGACGCACATCCATGCGACCACGCAACAACAATGTAGTAATGGTTTAGGGTAGTGAGCTTTCATGAATATATCAGGAGTGTCGTTATTTTTCTAAGACCAATTCCACACCATTACATTGGGGGAAATTTGATAATATCTTCCAATGGACTGAACTTTTTCAGCCTACTAGTAAAATAATGTCCCTGAGATTTATAATGTAATGAAATGTCATGCATGCACCCACTAAAACTTGGAAAAGCCACAAGGTATCAGACTGAACCCTTAACAGCTTCGTGTATGCCAGTGCTGATTAAGTGTCATGCTGCTGCTAGAGACAAATGAAAACAAACACTTATGAAAGCTGGGTGTCTGGCTGGCACGGGGTGGTTTGGAGCAGGGCTACTGATGGTCGCAAGAGAAAATTAGTGTGATTTATTTTATTTCTGCCCTCTGATGTGTGTGAGGTGGCTAGGAAAAGATGACTGAGAATTCTAGGGCAGGGTCACACGGCTGCTGCAGAACATCAGAAGGATCTCCTATGCAAACTAGTTGGGTTGGGTCCTTTTGTAGGCCTTAAGTAAACTGCAGCACAATGTATATTCCAGTTTATTGTGGCCTGAAATGCAGCACTGTGTCTCCTCTCCGACCTTGGTCAATGCTATCCAATTCCCTGTACTTAGATCTGCTGAATAGATCATCAATACAACTTAAATCAGCACCCATGAATGGGTGCTGATTTAAGTCTCCCAAAGTACCAAAGGAGTAGAAGACTACTTATGGAGACTGCCTCAGAGGTCAGGCTGGGGAGAAGCAGCTGAATGGCCTAAACCTTTATCCTCTGCTAGGCAATCCTGTCATTTGCCAAATTATTGCAGAAGCAGCTAATTGGTTAGGAGTTGGTAACTAATACAGCATTCGAAAACGTTAGCAGAGTTCCTGGTTGTGACATGACCAGTAACACAGTGATTATACAGAAGCGATGGAACGAGCAGAAGTGCGATGTGAACAGTATTCGCAAAAAACATTATTTCTAACCCCAAGTTAATTAACTTAGGTAGACTTCAATTTAATATGCTGACGGTTTAAGCATAAATGAGTTATGGAATTGCGGACGAGTCGTATAATAGCATATCCGCCTCAAAAACATTGTAGTGTTTATTAATAATAACTTACCAATTGTGGTTTGCCATGATGACTGAATATTATATATCAAGTTGTAACATCGTTTGTCTTGGTACAGACTTCTGGTACAGATGTAAACCTGCAGAATGGGGGTGGGGTAGATGCAGTGCTTAATTTGTAAATGTATGAGTGCCTGTGCCCAGTACTCTGCTTAGAAACTCATGGCCAGAGCAATTAAATGTCAGCGCGCCAAATACCAAAGCAATGTCGTCTTCATATCATCTCAGGTCTCTTTAATCTACTACCAGACATCCCTCCACTTGATCTCATTCACGCGGGTTCTAGCTTTCTCCCTTTGTGACAGTTTTTCCGTCTTTGTCTCCCTTCGTCTTTCCGATTTGTGTGTTTTAACCTCTCTTGCTGTCAATAAATGTTGAAGGCTGAAAAATAAGTGCTGGCCCCCAAAAAGAAGTGTCAGTGGCCCCCACAGGCTCAAGTTAAGCACTGGGTAGATCTCACCTTGTTATCCTGCACACAGCAGTTCGAGACAGAGAAAGATTACAAGTCCACGCTTTGACGTCAGTACTTAGACTTATCAGCAGAATCAGTGGCAGGAACATTATACATAAGTCAGTGGCAGCACACCTGGCAGGAATAATAGCCGAGTTAGGTAGGGCACTATGCTGAGTTTTCGATCGGACAACACAGCTGGCCACCACCAATCAGCAACACAACAGCCAAAGTATCCCAGAATTGCAGCAGCATTCGGAGGTAGTCTAGGTGAGAGTGAGATTTGACAGCCAAGTGAAACTGCCATGTTTGCAAAAGGGTGATGGGTTCTCGGGCATGTATCATTTTTGCAACCTGGCAGGGTTCAGTCAATTGCAACACCTAGGAGTGCAGGCCTGGGAAAATGGAAACTTTGGGCTGGGACATGTAGCTGCTAGTGAAGATGAAACTGGTATACAAAACAAGCTCGCAAGTTAGGTGACTCCGAATCCTGGGGCAGGGCAGAGCTGTTGCTGGTTAGAGGAGCAAATTCATGATTTCTGCTTTGCTGAGCCCCATTACCATTATCTGTGCACATCTCTATAAAAGGAGATCACCATCAGGTTAAGTGGGTGTAAGGGTTTGCTCTCACATGCTCACAACGGTCTGCATTGAAGTGGAATATGATGACAACAAGGAATTATACGCTCGACCCTAATATGGGAAAAAATGTAAAACCTAAAACAACAAACACAGGAGGAAATCACTTATAAATAAATGAAAGCTGAGTGATTTTTAAATTAGTATTATTAAAGCAAACACGTGGGTAGTTGCCGTGGTACAAATGATTAGTCTCCCATGGGGTCCGGGCTCTCACTGGGAGTCAATTGAGGACATGCATTTTCAACTCATAGTGGGGTCTTCCGTAATTAGTGAGACATGCATGTGTGGAAAAGCCCAATCAAATGACCGTGCAGAGAGCCGAGGTGGTTGATAAACAGCCTTGAGGCGTATGGAATGGGCAGCGCACCGGTAAAAGGCCCGCAAAGAAACAGCGCTAGTAAGATGTGTGATTGAGCCATTCATGCTTTCCGAGTGTCTGTATTGACGTCATTGCCATGGGCCATGCCTCGGATCCTGCGCATCCAGCTCTGCTCCTGGTGGCTGCGCAAACGCGCTGGCTGACCCCAGTACTCAAGCTGCGCCGCCGCAGCTCTAGTGACTGTTGCGGTACTCCCTCCACCTGACCACCGGACTGATAGACATGGCGGAAGCTCCCCCCGCACACCCACCCGTGAGGCATGCCTGACTTTACTGTGGAGACTGCGGGTCACCAAGCAGCAGAATGCGCATGAGTTTAGCAGTGGGAGAGTGGGGAGGCGTAAGGCCAGAGCAGAGCGCAAACAGGAGGCAGTTTGAGTATAGAGTGAGTCTGCTGGAGGAAAAAAGGATGCGACTCTGCCGAGATGAAGGAGCCTGCCGCAAATGTGGCAAAATGAAAGCAAGAATGACATCCCTTTTTACAGAAACAGATCTTAGAGCACCCCCTCCTGTTGAGTACTGTCAGAAAAATAAAAAAGTAGTCCATAGAACAGATTCTATTATGGGACTAGTGTAAGGATACAGGTAATTGGAAAGGGGCTCTATGAAAGGAAAAAAAAACATGATAAGGTGGGACAAAGAGTTAGGATTAACCACTAGCCAGTAAGCATTTTTTAACTACTATCGAAGGGCAGTAAATCAAATAGCCACTCATGGAGTCACTAATCCATTACAACAATTTACAATAGGAGGCACTTGCACTTTGGCACTGAATGGCTGTGGCAAAGTGCCCAAAGCATCTAGACCAGCAAAAACTGGTGGTGGTGCACAAACCCTTCCCCCTATTGTGTAAGAAGGCAGTTGCCTACAAATTCTCTTTTCTTTCTTTTTTTGTCCCTCCCAATTACTTCACTGAGTTCTACAACCCAGAGAAGACAGCCTTGAAAGACGGGGCCCCGAGGAAGAACCCAAACTGGCTGTAGGCGACCTGACTCAAGAAGTAGAGGAACGCCTAGTCTTGCTGTCCTTGTGTTTTTTTGTTATATGCCAGGAATGCCTGAACACTCAAATAAAACCATCATTTAGGGAGAGGGGTTGGCCTAACGGCTAAGGCGCTCGACCTCGGACCTGGGGATCAGGGTTCGAGTGTCGGTAACGACGCCAAAAACCCCCTGTGATTCTGGGCAAATCACTTAATCTCTCCATGCCTAAAATGAAAGTGGGTCCTCATGTAACGTAACTGGTGCTCTGTAAAGCGCTCTGATAACTGATTCGGTTTGGTTCTAGTTCGCGCTATGTAAAACTCTGCATAAAAAATTTAAAACCTAAACCCGGCATCTCTGTTTTCTACAAATCCAGGAGGTTGTGGGGGGACCTCTCCTCGATGCACACCATCACAGAGACAGCTGACCGTTTCAATTGCTGTATGAGGCAGGCTCACCAGTGGATGCAGTCCAACTGCCTGAAATTGAACGGCAGAAAGACTGAAGTCCTGGTCTATGCTCAGATTCATCTTTCTGGTCACCTAGATGGTGGCCTGCCAGTCTGGGTGACTTTCCAGTTCTGGTGCCCAAGGTCATAAACCTAGGATTCATCTTTGATGATAAACTGACATTCAATAGTCAGAACAACAGGCACTCCTCTACCATGTGGTTCATTTGAAAAATGATCAGGAAAATTCATCCATTCATCCCCCGGATGCGATAAAAACACTGGTTCCAGCATTGGCCCTCTCCATATTGGATTACGGTAATGCCCTATACGTGGGGATCCCATCTCAGTATCTATTAAGACTGCAGCGCCTTCAGAATTCTGCAGCCAGAGTAATATTGGATATCCCTAGGTTTGAGCCAGTCTGCCATGGATTAAGAGCCCTCCACTGGCTTCTGGTAGGCAATAGGATTACGTTTAAATCCTAATGCCTGGCCTTTAAAGCACTACATGGCACTGGGCATCAATTTTTGAGAACTCACCTGAAATGGTATGTGATGGCCAGAAGTCTAAGATCCGCTCACACTAAACTTCTGCAATCACCTAAGTTCAAGAAGGCTAGTTGGGGCGGTAGAAGCTTTCTGTTAGGGACAGTCAAGACCTGGAACCTAGTCCCAATCTCTATAAAGAGCAGCATGTTGCTACTTTCTTTTAGAAAAGTGCCAGAAACCTGGTTCTTTTCCAAATAACCCATCCTGTATACCACGCCAGCACCGCTCTGACTTACCGACTCTAGCCCCAAGATACCCTTGGGCATTCGTGCGCTTTAAAAATGCATTAATCAAATCAAATGAGCTGATACCAAAGCTTCATTTATCATCTTCAGAAATAACATCTATATCATAAGATGCTTTAAAACTTTATTTGAATATCAAGAATATAATAACACATTAATGTTCCTCAGAGGCACTCAATACTAAGACTCCAACATTAGCCTAATCAGTTCCCCCACCAACAACCTATAATGCGACATGAATGTGTGGGAGAGGGACCCCCACATTGCGGACCTACAAATCTCGGACAAGGAATGCCCCTTTAAAACCTTCTCAGGATGTCGGGGGTATGACAAGGTGTATGGATCCAGAGGAATTCTCCATTGCAGAAACATCACCATCTGTATAAGCGAAGGAAACCAGTGACAACTGCTCCAACACTAAACAACCAATATTATCTAGGCCTTGTCCTGTCTTATTTTCATAAGAACCCTATGAATTAGAGGAATGGAAGAAAATCATACATCAGGCCCTCCCAGACCACCTGAAAGGCATAGCTTCCAGCCTCCAAGCCCTGGAAGAAGGAGTGATCAAGCAAAACCTCTACAGCAACGCGTTCCCATCTGATGTAAACAGGTCTATCTATGGAACCACAAACCTGTCTACCAAACTCTGAAAAATGTGACTCATCAATTACATGGATGATAACGTTGGAAATGTCCTGCTTAACTGACCTGACTGTACATTTTGAATCCCTGGCAAGTGAATGCCCTCAGAGAGTGCAGATTCAACTCTGCCCACTGGCAAATCTGCTAAAACAATAATTTCAAGGAGAGATCTTGTGAACTCCCTTGATGGTTCTCATTACATACCACCACCTTGCTGTCCAATCAGACTTGTAGTTTCTATTGATAAAACCTGTAGTAAAAAGTGCATCAATGCCAACTGTACGGCCTTCAACTACCTCCAGTTGGAAGACGTCTCTGCCTCCTGCACAGACCAAACTTTCTGCACCATACCCTGACCCAACAAAGCTCCCAAGCCCAGCTTGCTGGCATCTGTTGTCAAAATGACCCATGACTGGGTCTGAAATAGGGTGGCGAAGTGAGCTAAAGAATGATGATGGAATTAACCCAGATCTGTCACTGGGGGTGAGTGTCTGAAAAGTTTCAGCGCTTCGTCCATCATCTCCTTGTGTTTGCTTTCTTTGCCCAAAGTTGGCAAGGTATGCCCAGAAGTGGGTCCCTTGCTCACTTTTCCACTGGATTCAAGCTAGCCTGGCTGATGAGGGGTGTTACCCCGATACCGGTCCCAGGATCCTTGTTTCCAGTCCATGGAAGGCCTGGCTTGGCAGTTCGGGCTGGACTGCTTCCATATGGAACAAGGGCAAGTCAGATTTACTATGGCTGGTTCTGAACTGGGGTGGCAAAGTGAGCTAAAGAACGATGATGGATTCAACCCAGATCTGTGACTGGGGGCGAGTGCCTGAAAAGTTTTAGCTCTCAGTCCATCATCTCCTTGTGTATGCTTTCTTTGCCCTAAGTTGGCAGGGTATGCCAAGACGTGGGTCCCTTGCTCACTTTGCCACTGGATTCAAACTAGCCTGGCTGATGAGGGGTGTTACCCTGAAACCGGTCCCAAGATGCTTGTTTCCGTTTCAGGGAAGACCTGACTTGGCAGTTCAGGACAAGTGACATGTAGTGATATGTGTGGTCAACAGTGCTATACAGGTATGACAAACATGAGTGACACAAATGTAGTGGATTCAAAAATGTATTTCTTTCTGTCCATTAATTTACACATGAATACAAGATCCAAGTCTGATTTTAAGTTTGGGTCAGGGAGACCCTATGGACTAGTGTGACAATAATGTCGACATTTCGCCCCTTGAGGATAGCGCAGCTTAATACGAGTCAGAGGCGGGTCTTCTTCAGGACTGTGACGGGGGTGTGGACAGCCAGTGGGATTAATTGGCACTGTACGACTCCAACTGGCTGGTGGAGCCCCCGTGCCTCAACAGATTCTTCCTTATAGGAGACCACAACCTCCTGGTGTAGGTCTCCGCCCATTGTATTCCATCACATCGAGTTGGACACCCTGATTTTTCAGTAGGGTCTATGTACCCGGATCTCTATTTAATAAACCAATAGGATCAAAGGCATCAATTTCTGATCTGATTGGACCTTGCGGTAAGCATTACCTTCGCTACTGGAACACACCTGATTTCTTCGTTTCTAATTAATCCCACAGGCTGTCCACACCCCCTACCCTTGAGGGCTCTCGGAAAGCTGGGATACACACTAGCTCTCCTTTCTGCTGGGCGTATCAGGGCCCTTGTACCAGTTGTCCACCTCTAACTATGTGGTGGTGCTTACGGTCCTTCTATTTCTGTACTCAGGACTCTTACCATTGTCTATCTTAGCTAATCTCAAGAAAGACTTGAGTAGCACACCTCTTTAGGTGCTTAGGACACTCTTTCTGGACAAAATTTGCTACCAAACGGATACCTGCATTACATTGAGAATCGCTATAGGTACAATCATTTCAGGTCTATTGGAACCTCAGACTATACTTCATACCCATGTGCTTGCACATATTGCACTAACTGTATCTGCAGGCATCCAGTGTGGGAACAGACATCAGTGACTTGGAATAATTTAATTTGTATGCTGATCCAACGTTTGATAGAGAAGCAACGGATGACGGGGAGTTTACACGTCATCTATATATGGGTACTCAGAATTCTTGTGTCCATACTGGTTTCCAGGACTCCATACACTGGGGTGTCGACTTGCTCTGCCTATCTTATTATTACATCTGATGAAACACGTATCGGCTGCCATTGCTTGCTTTTGTACATGAATCATTGAGAAAAATAACGATGGATTTAGGCTCAGATCTCTATACTGGGGTGAATGGATGACATTGTTCTGCATTCTGTCCATCATTTGTTCTTTTTGTATTTGTCACCCCTAGTGGGACGAGTATGCCTAGATGTGGGTCCTGTGCTTTCCATGCCACTGGAGTCAAGCTATCTTGCTGCTGAGGGGTGAAAACCCGAAATCGGTTCTATGATGCTTGCTTCAAATTAACCCTGGGTGTACTTTGCGTAGTCCCGCTACGCGAAGCTACGCGGAGATGTGAAAGCGCTACGAGTAGCTACGTGAGCAGGCGCAGTTGCTTGTGGCACCCTTTCGCAATGCTTTTTTCTTGTTCGGGAATGATTTTTGCTTGTTCGGGATGCTGTTTGCGTGCTCAGGGGATAGTATCTCACGAACTTGCCCATGCGGTAACCTATGTGCGTGGCCATCTTGTTTTTCAACTGTCCCTCTCGCAATGCCTTATTTCCTGTTCCGGGTCATGCATAGCGTGTTCATGATGCGCATTTCATGTTCGGGAATGCGTTTTACTTGTTTGCAACGCTTTTTGCATGCTCAGGGGAAAATATTGCACACACTTACCTACGCGGTCGCAATGGGCACGGCCATCTTGTTTTTCACTCTATGCTATGGTTCTGGGCCTGCTTTTCTATCCTCCCTCAATCTTTGCAATCCTTAGTTTTTTACACTGTTTTTCTGATTTTTTTATTATCTATCTCTCTCTGTCCCTAAGTCTATATTTTGCATTTTATTTCTAATTTTACTGTTTTTTTTACTTTTCTACTGTTTTATGTTACTTCCTTCTTTAAGCCCCTACTTCTTCCCCTAACTTTATTTTTTCTTCTAACTTTTCTTTTCCGCCTGCCACACACCCCAGAACCGTGGCAAAGTGTAGCACTACCGGCTCCAACAAGGGCAAGGCGCCTGCGCCCAAGCACTGAGAAGCAAATATTAGACACACGTGTATCAGCTTTTTTTATCTCCAAAATCTAGTAGCTGTCCATGGGGAAAGGATAGCATGATGATTCTTTCTTACAAAGAGTGATAGCTTGAAAACCAGTTATCTTCTTGAATGGGTAGAAAGACTCACATCACAAGATGGAGGTGAGCAGAAAGAAATCAAATGGAAGTATATCAGAGGTTCGGAAAGGTTGAGAATAGGAAAGAAGGGAAACAACGTAAGAGCCAAATATAATTCACCTAAACTAAACAAAGTGAAATTGAAACCGCATGTGAATATGATAGGTAATACTGAAATGAGAAATGGGAGTAAGAACCACATAAAATACAATTTGTGCCTGTGAGTCGTGAATGAACCAGGAAGGAATGACAGCTTCATTCAGACAAACAACAAAGAGGGACAAACATTGATGTAAATTCGAAAGAACGTTTAAATTACTGTTGACAGCTGTACGAGGCAATTTAGAGAAAGAGTGGTAAGATAGCCAAGAAAGTAATAGAATTTTTTTTTTTATAGTGAAGTCCAAGATACAGATAGAAATTCTAGTGAATAAAGACAAAAGTAAGGGAGGCAGAAAAGGGCAGACATTTTACTGAAAAAAACAAGAAAGAATCCTCTTCAGAGCATAGAAGATTAGTCACAGAAAAAGGCCTCGCATGCTGGATTCCCTACTAGTGTGATGATGGTAGAGAATGAAGCTTAAGAGCTGACAGCAGAGGAAAGAGTAATAGGACAAACGGAATCCCTGAATAAGAGGAAAAGAAAATGATTTTTGCGATGACACCAAACACAAGGGTTCAGATACAGAAGATTACAACAATTCCTGGGTAGCCTCAGAAATACTTAATGAGAGCGCAGATGGCCCATCAGGTTAAATGCGATGGGTTTGAAAGAACAAGGGTGTTAAAAGCTTCTGACAAGCTTGATGCAGAAACACGAGACAGAAATAGAGCTATTTCCATTGAAACATCGGAGGGGAAGAAAGACATTTTCTAACGGTAAGCTTACACACTGTGTGAGGAGGAATATTAAAGTATTGAAGCGAAGTATGTGTTTGATTATCTTAAACAGAAAAACAGTACATCATGTAATTGACAATTAGGAGAAAGTCAACATGCAGAAGAATAACAAAGAGTTTCAAAAAGAGCCGTGGAAGAAAGTAAGAAAATATGTATGGTTAATAAAAGCAGAAGTCAAAGCATGTGTTCAGATGGCAGAGGGGAGCACGTGCTAGAAAGAGGAAAAGGTGCAAGGCAAAGAATGCCAGTGGAAGACTACGGACATAGTGCCTGGATTGAGTCGATATAGAGGGAATAAGATTAGTTGGTGGAAGTAATATGCAGTTTGGGGTAGATTTACAACCCCCCAGCGCCAACTGTATGTCACTTTTTCTGATGTACTGGAGATGCATTTTACTTCTCCATATTTACAAGGAGAGGAAAAGCCACCCTGTGTGACTTTTCCACTCCTTGTAAATATGGCCCCTTCACAGGCAGCACTTTGCGTGGAAGGGGGTTCCATGGGTGTTGCTGTGGGTATTCCCACACAACACCAATGGAATGAAACACTTTTCCAGGTTTACAAGCAATCGTAAATCTGGAAATGTGTGTCAATGCTACGAGGCGTAGCGAGGCGCAACAAAGCGAAATGTTTGCATTACTCCTAGCGGCTGTATTATCAAGAACGGCGATAACATTATTGCCGTTGTAGCAGCAGGAAACGGCCGCTAAAGCGTTGATAATGGGCTTGATAATATGCCCTAGAGAATTCCCATAGAAGCCCAGGTGTGATGTCCTTCACAACAGAATCTGTGTTTCCATGTGAATTCTCTAGGGCATATTACTAAGCCCCTTATCGCTGCTTTAGAGGCAGTTCCCTGCCGCTAAAACGGCGATAATGTTATCGCCGTTCTTGATAATACGGCCCATAGGAGTAATGCAAACATTTCTCTTTGTTGCGCCCCGCTACACGTACGCAAAACGGCGATAATGTCATCGTCGTTCTTGATAATATGGCCCCTAGTTTTTTCCTCGGTCAATATGTGCTGCATTCTGCAGCACCCATTGAAAGAGGAAAATGCCTGTGGTGATTGTTTTTGTGCAGGAATGTGCCCCTTCCTGCACAAAAACAATATCCCCATGACGCAGGCATCCTTGCACCATGGTGCAAGGGTGCCTGCGCTGGTGCATGGCTGCAGATTGTGCGCCAGCGCAGGGGAGAGCACAGGAATGCGACATATTATTGTAAATATGTCACATTCCTGTGCTTCGGAAGTGCTACAGCGGCCGCGCTGCAGCACTTCCTTGTAGATCTGCCCCTAAGTATGTAAAAACGAGTTTAGTATTATGTCATCGATTATTTCATTAAGAAGAGCTATGTACTGGATGCAAGTTTCATTTGTAGTTCTTTTAACTTTTATAGTGTAAGCCCAAAGAAATGAGAGAAACTGGCTAAGCTTTTGCGTCATTTGTGCTAGGCAGAAGAGCAGTGATTCAGCCACCTTTAAGGGAAATCTAGCTAATGACCCAAGTTCAGATTGCATGTTATCGTTTAGTGTTCAAGTCGTACCTCTGGAAGGACAGTAGGAAATCCCACCTGCGATTCGAGTGGGACTAACCAATCCATGGAAAAAAAAATTCGGCTGAAGCTTTGACATGAGCCTGTAATTCACACAGAAATCAGGAGTAAGACACACGTTTTCTTGGAAAAGGCTTGGTGATTCAGGACTGCTATCCAGGAATAATTCACACCTAAGTAAAGAGTAAAACGGAAATACTGTAAAAAAACTTTGTGAATTGGGTCTATAAATAAAGAGTCGTGATTCAACTCAGGGATTTCTTAAAGATTTTGGGGTCCTGTCCTGATTTTATTTTAGGGCCCCTGTTCAGAACAGTTATGAATTTATTTTCCAGATTCAGCTCTTTCGTGCTCTTTTTGGCCTGGTCACTGACAGAGCGCAGGCACCTTCAATTCTAGAGTTGTTACATCTAATATTCTTTGGTAGTGATGTGTGTTTCAATATTATAATACAGCAGCAGCTCACCGATATTACTGCAAATAATTTCCTTGATATCTTCCCATTTCGCTCGTATGAGGTCCTGTTTTGAAATAAACTTTATTTTTAGATGGTGCATGAAACATAAACATGACATTTCTCTGCAAAATATTTGTAAAAGACTTTCTCACATCACAAGAGAATCTATTTAAAAAATCTGTTGAAGAATGATTAACGGTTATCAGGGCAAGCTTTTGCAGAACAGAGCTGGCTCTATGGAGGGCTCCTGAAAGGCTGGGGCCCTGGGCCATAGCTCACCTTGCAAAACACACAAGATGATGGACGGAATGTTGCACAATGGCAAAACATTCACTCTCAGTCACAGATCTGGGTTTAATCCATCGTTATTTTGCTCACCAAGCCAACCCAGTTCAGACATGGCCATATGCAAATCCGGCTTGACCCTGTGCCTCATGGGAACAGTCCAGCCCGAACTGCCAAGCCATGTCTTCCCTGGACCGGAATCAAGCATCCTAGAACCGGTTTCTGGCTATCAGCCGTCATCAGCCAGGATAGCTTGACTCCATTGGCGTAGTGAGCACGGGACCCACGTCTGGGCATACCCTTCCCACATAGGGTGAACAGTAAAACACACAAGATGATGGACGGAATGTTGCACAATGGCAAAACATTCACCCCCTCTCACAGATCTGGGTTTAATCCATCGTTATTTTGCTCACCAAGCCACCCCTGTTCAGACATGGTCATATGAAAATCAGGCTTGACCCTGTGCCTCATGGAATGGGCCGCCGAATAACGCTGCTGAGCGGCAGACAGTACAGCTTTGCACGAAGTTCCCTGATGTATCTCGGCCTGCGGCGCTACTCTCCATCGGTGAAGACGCGGCTTGAGGATCAGGCGGTGATTTGCTTAGATCTGCATGTAGCAAGGACAGCACTTCTGGCTATTCAGCGGCTCAGGCAGTACACTGTCCTTCTGGCTGCTGGATGCTTTGCTGAGGCAATTTGCTGCAGGCACAGGAGACAATTCACACAAGCTAAGATGACTGGCATGGAGGTGACAAAAGTTAAGAGTACGCAGATTGGCTTTCAGACACAAACAACTCGGCAGTCTGGCACCCTAACAGCAGAGAATCGACAGAAAAGAATGGATACCCGCAGGGGCAAAGGCAAGTCATCAGAGAGAGGGGGGAGACGAGGCAGAGCTCTGATCAAGAGGCAACTGGATACCAGGAAGGGGAAAAAATCCCTCCCCCCCAAAAAAACACTTGCAAAATTACAAACTGCTCCTGGGCTTTGTCAACCCTTAATTACAAGCAGCTTTGGACCAACAGGGGGGGGGGCAGGCTCTAAGTCTGACACAGCAATAAATGTGGTGGGAGCAGCAGAAATGATGCTAAGTGAGGCAAGAGAGGAGACTGTAGATATTAATACAGTGAAGGGCTCCATCCAACAATATGTCGCCTCTCCCTTGGACCAGACGTTGCCAAGTTGCATTCTACCCCCCTCAATATCTCCTTGTTGAATCCAGAAGTCGGGCAAGATGGTTATGCCCATGACCTCTCAGTACAGGAACCCCCTGCTAGCTCACAAAACTGCATGAAGGGGGACGATACCAGTGGCAAGGAAGAAACAAACGACAGCGTAATAAGAAAGGGGATTAAAGACTGGCTAGATGGAGCCTCAGGGAGAGACTGCCAAAGTACCTATGCCACACCCCTCTACAAGAGCTGTGATGCACCCAAAATGCCGGATAATCTCATGGAAAAGAATAATTATTAAACTGAAGACTCAGGAAACTCTGATATAAGCATATCAGCTTCAGCATCAGCGTCAAGTGAAGAAGATGGGCAAAATGGAAACAGCAGCTCATATGTAGAGCACTCCAAAAACAGACACGGACGGAGGAAAGTCCAGAAAAAGAGGAAGGGTGGATGATTAAGGAGCTGGGATATGCCTGAAAGAGGCAGCGCAGCTGAGCTGGAATGGGATTACTCCTCCATGCAACTAATTGTCATGTCTGATACAACGGTAACCTCAGGTGGCAACCGCACAATTCTCAGCAGTGTCAGCGGAAGTAAGGAAGATGGTGCTAAGAAGGAGCCTGCACTGGCAACAGTATTACAGATTATCAAAAGCTTTCAGGAGGAAGCCAGAGATGACATCCGCAGATCACGCCTTGCTCGCAAAAACTCCAAGGAACTGTTAGGGAGGTTGGTAAAACCTGCCCGGAGATTACTGATAGGATGGCATCTGTAGAAATAAGAACAGAAAATCTTGAGAAAGACATGGCTGTACTCAAAACCCAAGGGGAACAACAGGACAGCATAGTCAATGACCTCATATGGAAGATGGAAGAGCAGGAAAACAGGCAACGGCATAATAACCTCAGTTTTCTAGGCATTCCAGAGGGGGTGGAAGGGAATTACCCTAGGGGCTACATGGTTATGCTGCTCAAAGGGGCCTTCCCAGAGCTGCAAACATGGGACTGGGATAAGGAAATTCAACAGGTGCATAAATTCCCGCTAACCCCCTCCAAAGGGGCATCGACTACTCCTCAGCATCCCGCGCTATGTTCTTCTACTTTGGGAACTTTCTACCAAGCCACGCCCTGTATGATCTGGACAGACCAACGAATAAAAGGGCCTTTGGTGGGGTGATTTTCTTCACAAGACCGGATTTCGCCCATACTACAGTCACGCGAAGATGGCGACTCGGGCAGCTCTTCACCCCTTTCCAACAATTAGGCGCAGATGTATATCTTCAAAACCCGGCGCACCTAAAATTTGTGTATAAAGGGACCACTCGCAGCTTTAGTTCCTAGATCCAGGCTGTAGTATACCTACAGGAAATTACTGGGGAAACTGGAAACAAGAAATATTAGTCAATAAGGATCGGAGCGAAAGCTTCAAATGTCTCTAGCGGGGAAGCAGTGGCCTTACAATCCTACAGGCTAGGGTTCTTTGGGATTACCTTTTTTCTTGACAATCTTCTTGACTCCAAGCACATGCATGAGGAAAATGATGGTGAAACAATTAATTTTTTCCATAAGTTTATCGTATATAATGGTTGAAAAGCTTTGTTGAATTTCTAATTGAGAGGTCAGCAGAAGTGGGGATCGCTGGAAATGTGGGGCTTTATCCTTCAAGTGCCATTAACCTGGCCTTGTTGAGGCCAGGCAAGCTCAGGTATTGTTGGGGGGCGGGGGGAATACGGGGAAGGCACAAGGGGGACAAGGGCGGGTGTTGGTCCAGAGAAAGGGACGTCACAAACAGCTGGCTTTCTGCTAATTTTTATTTATTTGTTCTCTTCTTTTTCTTATAAGCACTAATGAGTAAGTTACCTATTGCTACAATTAATATATGCGGCCTTAATCATTTTAAGTAAAGACAGAATACAACAGCGGCACTGAGGCTATTCAATGCAGATATAATCTGTATGCAGGAGTCACACATTGAAACCGCACAGAGACATCTTTTAGGGACACTTGGATATGTTCTGGTAGGGGCTACAACGCAGAATTCTCTCACACGGAGGCTGCAATCTTGGCTTCAAATCATATGCTACAATTCAGCCGTACATCAGTGGACCAGTTGGGGAGATGGGTCATCACTCAGTTTCATAGAAAGACAGGGGATACACTCACCATCTGCTCCATATACGTCAGTAATCCGGATGATCCAATGGTAATCCAGCATATTAATAATGAATTAGCCAACTGGCCACTCCCGATAATAGTTTGTGGGGATCCAAACATAAATTTACCAGCAGAGTTTAATCTGAGACAGGAGCCTGGGGGAATTTATAAGGGTCACAAACCAAACGTGTACAGGGCATTAAAGACACTATGTCAGGAACATGCACTCACAGACTTGTGGAATTGGCAAGACCCTACAGACCCTGGCTATACCTATTTCTCCCATCTTCATAGTAAACATGTTAGAATAGACTACATCCTAGTTTCACATTCACTACTCGGGGACTGCAGAATAGAAAAGATACCACGAATGGCCGACCATAACCCATTAATTGTAGAGATCAAGATGAGAGGGCCTAGTGGTGGCACAATGCCCACGTGGAGTTTTGAGCGGGCACTTCTTTTTAATGAGGAATATTGTGAGTTTATGAAGGGGTGGATACCTCAATTTCCCAAAGAGAATATAGGAAGCGCTAGCATTGATATTGTTTGGGATAATCTCAAGGCAAGGATTCAGGGGGAAACACTCCGCATCTCCGCCATAATGAATAAAGAAAACAAGCAATGATGAAGGAAAGATTAGCAAGACTATCAGCTGCAGAAGAGGAGTTGATTACTGCAGTTCAAAGTGGAGTAGAGCAAAGGAATTACATTTAAGGGTTACAGCTGCTAAGTCAGCTATAATGGAGATAATAGCTAAAGGTGTGGCTGACGAATTGGCAGCCCGGCGAGAGGAGGCTCATGAATGTAGCGAGCAGGTAGGACATCATCTTGCTATCAGAACGAGACAAAAGATGACTTGGAACTTAATCACGGAGATTGAAGACCCTGTGAAGGGACCCTAACGAGATCCGTAAGGTCTTTCACTCCTATTATCAAAAGCTTTACCAGGAAGAGCTGCATACAAACCCGACAGAGATAGTGATATATCTTAACCAGACCCCCATAGAACAATGTACACAGGAGGATCAACTACAGTTGGAAGAGTTCCCCCAATGGCTAGAGATCTTGCTATGTATTATTAGCCTGCCAAATGGCAAAGCACCAGGATTTGATAATATACCCTCTTGAATTTTATTTAAAAAAATTCAACACAGCTAAAAGAATGTATGACACAGTTGGTTATACAATTCTTTAAAGGGGATTCAGACACCCAGAGTCATGGTCGCAAGCTAAGATTATAATATTTCCTGAAAAGAACAAAGCACCGACTGATCCTGGGTCGTACCGTCCCATCACATTGATTTACGCAGACACTAAAATTTACTCCAAAATGCTAGCTATGCGCTGGGCCTCAGTAATCCATGTGGTTATATCTACCCAACAACACGGCTTTATACCTGGCCGAGGGACGACCTATCATATCCGCAGAGACATTACACTCCTTGATGCTAAACATATTAATAAAGAACCTTTAGCACTGATTTTGCTCGATGCGGAAAAGGCCTTCAACAGAGTCTCCTGGCCTTTTCTTTGGGAGACTCTGTCGAGGGTTGGGATTGGAAACACCTTTGTGCAAGTCTTTAAAATGCTATACATTTGCCCCTCTGCAAAGCTAATGGTGAACGGGGCTTTAACCGACATCTTTAATATAACGAGGGCTTCCAGACAGGGGTGTCCGAGTTCGCCACTCCTATTCACACTATATATTGATCCTTTTTTATGACAGCTAGAGCATAACAGCATTATCAGACCAATTAGCACAAACGGCTGGGAAACGAAAGTCTTGTCATATGCCGAAGACATTGCCATTATAACACCTTTACCGGAAATAACTATTGGTGAAATTGAAATAGAGGCGACAAGATTTGGGAGACTCTCTGGGTAATCTCTAAATCGCAATAAAACTCAAATTATTTTCAATGAGCATGCTAAGTTTACTGATGCACGAGTGGTGGGCATATAAATTACCACAAATACTGATTGTATTGTGAAAAACAATATTGAACCATTAATTACCAAAAGTAAATCAGAACTGGCTAGATTACATAATCTACAATTATCCATAATTTGTAGATGCAACTGCATCAAAATGCTGTTCTTCCCAGAATTTCTGCATCTGCTGTTGGCGATTTCTCTAGAGTTTGATGGCAAATGCCTTAAAACAATTTAAGATTTATTCTCAAGATTTATCTGGGGGTATGCGAGGCCCAGAAGAGCATTTAAATTTCTTTCATTGTCTAAAAAAAGGGGAGGGCTGGCCCTGCGGAACATTAAACACTATTATTGGGCCATCACTATACTGCATAGTCTAACTCTGATTCAAGAAAAACCGAGAGCAGGTAGTAACGAAGAGATACCATCACCACTTGAGCTTGTTATGGGGCCAGAGGCATGGGGATGCGTATGGCGACACATGAACGATAATCATTATAAGAAAGTCCGCTTTAAGGCATTACAAGGCGGGTACAAGGTTATGAAATGTATGCTGAAGCTTATCAGGCTTGGCCGCCGGAATTTTTATACACCATTATGTAATAACCCTATGCTGCCAGAGATTTTTAAAGGCCCTATTATTGAAAGTTGGAGAGATGCCGGCTTGATTAAACTTGGTGATTTATTCTCCCTAAATGGGCTGGTAACATTTGAAAATTTTTAAGAGAGCGGTTTGGGATGGAGAATAGAGACTTTTTAAAATTTCTACAAGTCCGAGATTTTCTGTCTAAAAAAGTGGGAGGACCGAATGAGTTTTTAAGCATCGACATTATGGATAAACTTAGAAAAAATAGAGACTTATCCATTGGCGTGTATATAATTTGTTTAACTCAGGAATGGTAGATGACTTGGAGGATCGAGCGGTAAAGTGGAAGGCAGAGTCTGATGTCACATAAGAATTATTTTATCACTCAATTAATTTAGCTTAGAATACTTTAGTACCTGCCCGGCTACAGCAGCAATATTATAAAGCATGTTTTTCATTATACTATACCCCGAAAAAAATTGCTAAATGGGGAACAAGGAGAGGAACTGCCTTCCCACGCTGTAATTTATTCAGGCTGACCTCAGCCATATCTTTGCCAAATGTAATGTCTTGGACAAATTGAAAAGGGAAATTGCCAGGTTCAATATTGAAGACCTGGGGATCCTCTGTTCCCTTTCTCCAACGCTAATTGGTCTTGGGGTAGAACATGATTTACAGGGGACTCCGGGGGAAAAACTAGTGTTTATCGGCATGGCAATATATCGCCTCTGCCTGGCCTCGGCATGGCTGGACCCTAACCCTCTGGGTTTCCAACAATTGCTTACTCGGTTAACTGCAAATTATAAGAAAGCTATCTATGCAAGGAGGGGATGTCGCTCTAGGAAAAAAGGGCTAGAAATCTGGGCACTCGTGACTAGATGGCTGGAAAATAAAGAGTGAACAAATAAAAGTTTCTGCTGGAAGGTGAATTCGAGTTTGGAAAACCGCAAGAGACTGACCAACCCTCTGATGGGTAGGGAGGGGAGGCAAGGGGTTGGGGGAGGGCCTAAAATTTGAAAATGTATAATACAATAGTGACGTACTTTCTTCCCTTTGTGTTTCTTTTTTTCTTCTTATGAGCCATCTACAATAAGATGTATACAAAGGTATAACCTTTACACTGTACACATGTTCGAATACCATCACAGCCAGCCACATACCACCTTGGTATTTAATAAAAGACACGTCTACAAACATTGACCCGGTTTACTTGGGATGCTTAACTAATGTTCGACAGTATTGCCCTACTGCGATAAAATCCAATCGCATTTAGTGGCATTTTTGTTCTCTCCTCAAATAGGCATTACGTTTTTTACGATGTTTATGCACCGGCCACCCTTTCACTAAGAATGTCCCAAACTTCCACGGTAAATAATAAATCACTTGATAACAATTTCTAACTAAGGATTCATACCCTGACATTAACAGCTCTTTGTCATCATTATGCTCATTTAAATCTTTCTCTAATGGGGACAAGCCATGACTCACCTCTTATTACTGCCGCCATTAACACGAGGTCTGACTTATGTTGTTGCTGGAAAATTACAGAATAGACGTATGCTGACAGGCTTTAAGGAAAGCGTTAACCTTTTTTCCATGTCTATAGCAACACACGCAGGAGTGAGGAGGTTTTGACACATTGCAATTTCTTAATTTAGGCTTTCTTACTGTGGTCAAAATGATAAAATGTAAAGAAACCACGAGGGTAATCAATTTCAATGTGTAAGAATTATTTACGAATTTTGATTCACAATTTAAATACAAAAGTTAACAAATGTTTGCCGATTTTTTTTACTTTTATACCCTTTATGTCAATTACTGTGTCACATGCCAGTTTTGTCATTTTTCCTTCAGCCAATGGGTTACATTGTATCACTATATAAATGTCATTTGCACTTGGTGAAATCAGATGTAGTGAGCAAGGCGGACCTGTCCGTCGAAACGCGTCTGATCGTCTTTCTTGTAAATAAAGACCCTTGATAACGAATCCCACGGAGTCGGTGCCTGCTTTTTGGAAAATTTGAACACAGGATTGGGTTCGTTCAAAGGTATAACCTAGTGAACTGTTAAACTGTTGTTGCATTGTTGGGGGCGCTAGAGGGCGCACTGCAGAATGGCCGCCTAAGGATGAGGCTCCTGCAGCCTTGTTTATAATCCTACACCTATCCTTGCTGTCCGGTGTCTGAGCCTGCTGAAATTAGGCAGGTTGGTACAAGATGCCATAACTTACACGTTTCGTGGAAATTGGACGTCGGGAACCAATACTTCGGAGCCACTGAAGTTTCCCCGGGACTAACGCTGGAGAGCTGTGAGTGACCGCTGCCGGGGATTGCGGCTGGGAAACACCGAGGCTGCACACGTGGGCAGTAGGCCGCGCCGCACTGTGGACGGAGGAGACAGTCGGCGACCGTAGCCCGCCTGTGTCCCGGAGGAGCGCTTTGAATGGGGCACCTATCTGTGGACGATACGGTGTTGACGCTGAGTGAAGTGCGCCCTTGATACCTGAAAAGAACCGTGATCGGACTGCTGTGGTGGACCCGAGGGAGCCATTCTGTCCCGTATCGAGGTTGTGTACGGCGGCGGGATTCGGCCCCAATATAAGGTTAGCTGATCGGGAGCACCGTGGAAATCCTGGCGGGGGTGCTTGTGCAGTGGTGAAGAACAGGTGGAGCGGAATAGGGCTGTGAGCAGTGGCGGTATACGGGTGAATGTGGCACGTTGGCCGGCACACCGATATTTTGAATATGTTGCAATGCTGCGGGGCTGACCTGCTTACCGCACATCAGTACAAGGACTTTGGCGGTCAATCATTCAAGTAGGTGGCATAGTAGCGACAGTATTACCATGTCTGAACTGGACTTGAAGCCATAGTGCATGGTGAAGTGGTGGTTGGTCGCAGTGGAGTGGTGCTCACGGCCTCCCAGGCTGAGTTTGGTCAGGATCACGGCATAGTGGAGTACTCTATATCGATTGGTGCATGGATGTGCGCTGGTCCAAGTGTATTTGCAACCTGGGTGGCAAATTTTGAACTGTATAACACTGCGCAGAACTGAGGCACCGGGACTTGCAGCTCTTTCATCGATCTTTCTCCCAATCGGTTTTGACTTGCTGAACCTGGCATTGGTAGACCGCGGGTGGGGTTCTGCATCGTGCTGCCCGCTTGCCAATAGAGGTACTGTAGAGACTGTAGTGCACGGTCGCTGCTGATTGCACGAGGAGCCCACTGAGTGCTTAGCACGTGTCAGGTCGCAGGCATGGGGCGTCCGGATTCCCGTCAACCTAAACTTACATTTGATAACTCTAAGAAAGGATCGACTTCAAGTCAGGACAATGCACAATCACAGAGTGTTGACCAAGTGTCAGGTGGGTCATCGACTATGGAGCTGAATAACCAGCAACTCTTATCTGAAATCAGGCAAGGATTTGCCACGGTGGTGGACAAGGTGGATAGAATAGAATGTCCTCCCGGATGGACGCCATAGTGCATAAAATGGACCAGCATGAAGAACGCATTGTCGAGACGGAACGTCGGATATCTGAAAATACAGTTATCACCACAGGACACATGACACAGCTACAGAGGATGGAGAACCTACTGCGGGTCATAGCGGCAGAGAACGAGGATTTGGAGGCCTGCAGTAGACGTAATAATATACGCCTAACGGGTGTACCGGAGTCCACAAATACTGGGCGCATGGAGGAGTATGTGGAGAAGCTGATGAAATCCGCGATTGGTGCTGATGCTTTCTCTACTCAATTTATAGTGGAGCGAGCCCACCGCTCTCTAGCACCGGTGCCGAAGCCTGGAGCGCCGCCTAGGCCGATCATTGCATGCCAACTGAACTATAGAGATCGGGATGTGGCACTGCGGGCGGCCCGCACTAAACAAACACTGAGCTATGATGGAGTATCCTTTTCTATATACCCAGATTTCACTCCAATGGTCCAGGAGGAAAGACGCAAATTCCTGGAAGTGAAGAGAAAATTGAGAACTGCACAAATTGACTATGCTCTGCTGTACCCTGCCAAGCTAAGGATTACCCATCAAGGAAAACAGAGATTTTTCACTAATCCACAACAGGTGGAGGATTATCTGCGCTCTCTGAAACTGCCTAAGCGGGGGCCGACGGATCGAGGTGCAGCAGGTCGGGCGCAACATCCTGAGGATGATGACGAATCTTGAGATCCTTTTGACTGACTGGGGGGTATCCCCCCCGTGACGGCGATACACTGCTGCAAGGCGAGGATTTGCCTTTATTGTTGAGAAACGAATATTCGGAAGACTATTCCGGCTTGCAGGCTCCGGTTATACCGGTGGTAATGTACACCAGACCCCCACCTTCCCCTCTCACATAGGGCCTGGGAATGTTCTGGGTCATAGGGCTTGGAGAGGGGAGGTGGTTGTGTTGCCGACTAGTTTTTGTCCCCCATCGGGTGATCCCTCTTACTACGATCAGTTGACTGGGTGGTGCTGAGATTTTGTATGGAGGTGTGGACTGGTGGGAGGATATGCTATCTTGGAAAGTTGGGGCTGTCTTGGTTGGGGGGAGGAGGGGGCGTGGGAGCTTACAACATAGTGGGCTATCACTGAGTTGTGGTTTCTGTTGATTGCTGAATGGGACTGGGTCGGGCACATTTGGGGAGGGAGTGTGGGCTCTGGGAGGGCATTCTGACAAGGTTGGGGTCTGTCAGTGGGAGGAGGGTGGAGGCGGGATGGGCAGTTACAAAGTTAAATGGATGAAAGTGTGGGTACATGTCTCTATGCGGCTGTTTGATGTTAGAGGCGACTATGTGTCAGGTCTTAGGCGGATATTTTACTTTGATATGATCACTGCCGATAATGAATGATGAAAATGGAGGGAGGATCTCGGTGATGTCCTGGAATGTGCGGGGCTTGAATGACGCCAGAAAATGCAGGAATGTGCTGGCATATTTGGATAGGCATGGTGTGCACATAGCACGCTACAGGAGACGCATCTACACCCACGCTCCAGTCCCACTTTCGCAGCTATATGGGCCTCGATTAGGAGTTTTTCCTCATACTTTTCATATGCCCGAGGTACTGTGGTGTTGATTAAGAACTCTGTCCGTTTTCAGGTTCTTGGGGACATGTTAGATCCTGAAGGTCGTTATGTGGTATTGTGGGGCAGACTGGGAACCGACACGATTACCATTGTCAATTGCTATGCTCCTAATGTGGATACGCCTGATTTTTTCACTGCATTGTGGGTAAGATTGTCAGTATTGGATCGATGCATGTCCTCTGGGGAGGTGATTTTAATGTGGCACTAAAGCCGGGCATTGACAGGTCGGATGGCAATACGCAATATAACAGGAAAGCCAGAGAGGTGTTGAATGGAATTATAGACGAGGGTGGGTTGATAGATGGCTGGCGATTTGCGCACCCCTTGCGCAGAGAAGGTACACATTTTACGACATATGCCAATACCTGGGCTCGTCTTGATTACTGCCTACTGTCTCGAGGGTTGGTTGCAGATTTGGGTAAAATTGCACATCTGGCTAGAACTTATTCGGATCATTGCCCAGTGTTACTACAGGTCGCTGTGCCTGGATATACCAGAACACGACCTCAATGGCGGCTTATGCCTACGGCACTGCTGGATCAAGTTTTTAAGACTGAGCTTGGTGAGGAGATTGAGGCATTCTTTCCTCGGAACAAGGGCTCAGTTGACAGTGTGGAAGTGATTTGGGAGGCTTTTAAGGTCACGGTGAGGGGATACGGTATAGCTAAGAGTTGTGGAGTACTGAGGGACATACAGAATACTATCAGGAAACTGGAGTTAGATCTGAAGGAGCTTGAATTACTGATGGCGCACAGCGCAGACGCAGAGTTACATAAAACGTTTAGAGATAAATTGTCACTGTATGAAGAGGAGGCTGCCAGGGAAGTAAAGCTTAGGGGTAAAAACTGGACCGCGAGAAAGTATTGTGAGGGGGGTAGGCCGGGTAAGGTGTTAGCAACACTCACGAGACACCCACGAGGTAGTACACACATTTTGGAAATTCACACTGAAGATGGTGGTAGATGTCAGGATACCAGAGGGATAAAGGATCTTTTTTGGCGCACTATGGCCGCCTGTACACCACTCACCAAATAGGAGAGGAGAACTACGGGGATTTCTTAGATGACATAGCATTATGTTGGCTGAGTGATCATCACAGATCATTCCTAGGTGCCCCACTGGAAGTGGATGAGATAAGGGACGCAATAATGTCCTTAAGTAATGGTAAAGCAACCGGACTAGACGGGCTTCCAGCCGAGTTCTATAAATGCTACATTGACATCATGGCACCAGTATCGAAAGAAGTATTTGAGGAATCATTGGAGGTGGGGGTGCTGCCTCGCTCTATGCGGGAGGTGGTGATAACTTCACTCTTGAAGCCAGGCAAGGACCCTGCGGAATGCGATTCCTATCGTCCGCTCGCGCTTATTAATTGTGATGCTAAAATACTAGCAAAAGTCCTCGAGACGCGCTTAACCCTTATAATGCAGAAAATTGTTTTGCAGGATCAAGCCGGTTTTGTCCCAGGGAGACCCACCAACCATAATTTGCGCACTCTTTTTTCTTTAATCCACACTATAGCTCCAGAGTTGCAGGTAGCTGCTGTATTCCTCGACGCTACTAAAGCGTTTGACTCGGTTGAGTGGAACTACCTCTTCGCCATCCGACATAGGATGGGATGCCCTGCGATGTTTATAGCATGGATAAAATTGCTTTATACTGCACCTGTGGCAAGAGTGGTTATTAATGGAGAATTATCTAAGCAGATGTCCATCACACGGGGCACTAGGCAGGGGTGTCCACTATCCCTCTTGCTGTTTGCAATAGCGATTGAGCCTTTGGCGTGTCGTATTCGGCAATTACACAAGGAAAGTGCCTTTAGATGCTTACAATGACAAATAGGAGTGTCATTATATGCGGATGATGTGACCCTCTATGTCGTGAACCCACAAACACACCTTAACCCTATCCTGCGGGAATTTTTGGTGTTTGGGCGCCTTTCAGGCATACATATCAATTGGAAAAAATCGCTGTTCTTTCCACTCACGCCAGCGGCTACGCGATTTCCGCTAGATTACCCGATTGAGTGGTGTGACTCAGACCTGCGCTACCTGGGTATAGTGGTGACCTTGGACCGGGAGGAGACTCTTCGATTGAACTATGGCACTGCTATCACCAAGCTGGCAGATAATATTACACGTTGGATGACGATGCCGTTGTCTATGGCGGGTATAGCATCTCTCTTCAAGATGGTCATATTGCCACGTTTTTTGTATCTATTTCAGAACATTCCTTATTTTCCAGGTGCATATTTTTTAAAAGGTTGCTATCGGAACTCCTTCGATTGTTTTGGGGTGGCAAACAGCGGTGGTCCGTCATTACGCAACCATTTAGCACAGGGGGGTTTGACGTCCCGGACTTTGAAATATATTATGTGAGTGCACAGGCACAGTACGCTTATCACTGGTTCAATCCGACACCGTTCATGCCGCAATTAGCTGTCGAGGACTGGATAGCGGAGCCTCTTCCGCTCCACGGTCTGATACATGCCTCTATAGATGTGCTTGAGACTCCGTTTACTACGGTGACTTGCACCATTGACGCCTGGAGGAGGGTGGATAGGACATTAAACACTGAATCGTTGTATTCGCCACGCATGCCACTTGCCTATCACCCCCGGATAGCACTTTTGCAGGAAACAGGCTTCCGCTTACTATGCAGATGCCTCAAAATTACCACATGGGGTCACCTGTTTTTCAATGGTAAATTTCGTACACAAGAGCAGTTGTTTCAGGAGGTGCACCCTACACCTTTAGAGATTTTTTATTACATACGATTAAGGCAAGCACTAAAAGAGGTATTGACACACTTCCCGGATGAGCCGGAAATAGTGATGCCGCTACATATTATTTTAACGCCGACATGCGGGAGTCATCTGGTTTCTAGACTATACAATGCTATCAGACAACAGCGCGCTAGTTTTAAGAACGATGTTTGTCATTTGTGGAGCATTGATTTGGGTAGCGAGATTTCAGACGAGCAGTGGACCTACTGTTGTGGCATTACTGCCAACATCTCTTCTAGTTGTGGACTTAAGATAATTCATTACAAGTTCTTGCTGAGGTTTTATTACACGCCTGCTAGGAAACTAAGATTCCGACTTTCGGATAATGACAGATGTGACAGATGCCACGCAGAGGGGGCAGGTTTCTTTCACTTGGCCTGGGAGTGTCCAGGGGTGTATAAATATTGGACCCAAGTACACACTGCACTGCAAGTTATGCTAGAGGGGCACTTAGATAAGGACCCCCTCATCATGCTCCTGGGGTACACTATGCATGCTCCCCGATCCACCAGAAAATTCCTTGATATTGTGTTACTGCTTGCCAAACGAAGGATTGCATGTAGATGGGGAGGGGAAGAGCCCCGAAATTTAAGGACTGGTTGCAAGATGGTATTTATTGTCAGGATCAAATGCTGTCTATGCTGAGCTCCAACCGGTTTGCAGTAGGCCCAAGGATATTTGGGGCCCACTACGGGTCTATCTACAAAAATGTGCTGAAGAACAAACACTTGCTGAGCTTATTAACGTTTAGGAGGGCGTGCACATATAGTTCCACTTGTATTGTGACAGACACTCGGAACCCCTTACTCAATGAGTCCTATATCCTATGTCGGGTACAGAAAGGTTGCCCCCGGGGTATATACTATGGAATGGTCCCAATTGAAACATGATGCTCTGTGTATATTATCGTAATTTTTATGTATCATTGATATGATGTACAAGGACTGACCAACTGTGGACTCATGGGTTACCTCCCTGAGTTACTGCACTACATGTATTGTTACAGACCTGATCATGTCGCTTCCTTCCAGGTGGATATCATTTATGAGAGTGTACCATACATCTGTATTTGAATGATGAGAAAATGTAATGTTCATGTTTTTTCTTATGCCATAAAAGCACTAAAGAAATCTATTTAAAAAAAACTGTTGTTGCATTGTTAATAAGATTTTTTTTTAAAAGAGTGCTTTTGTTGGTTACAGCCTTGTATCAACATGTTAATATGAACATTAAAATGTGTTATTTAAGAACAGTTCTAAAATACTCTCTTTTTTAATAGCCCAACTTGAAACCAAAGATAATTATTCTTTTATGAAGCACATCATCTACTGTGAGTTAAGACTCTTTGCCATCTACAAGTGTTAAACAGAAAACGGTTACAACATGACATTTGTTTCTGAGGTGTTCTATATTCATTCAAATCTACCCTTCAGGGAGTGAAGCTATATTATTTTCCCCATGTTTAATTGTGGTTACTAGGACAGGCTTTATCTTTTTTATCGTTCTTCGAATTTAATGTTACACATGTGAAAATGTTTTATATATACATGAGTGTGTGTATAAATGTATTTACAAACCCGTAAATATATGTGGAGAGAGAGAAAGAGAACCCTGAAAAATGTTTATCAAAACGCATTACACAAGATACATTAAATATATATTTTTATATTGCATGTTTGGCATATTGAAACTGGTATATAAATAGTGTTTTTTTTTTTTACAAACGAGAAAAGTTTAATTGAAAGAGTGCGTGAAGTGCAGGGCTTCCTCTTTGAATGTCTTCAGTAAAAACAACTGAGAAAAAAATTAAAGATACATTTAGGAATAGAGGGCCTCATTTATGAGGCCTTGCGTCAGTTTTGTGCTTCCGATGAGTCACTTTTTGTGACGCATCGGCGGCGTAAATCATGCCTCCTGTTGCGCAATATTTACAAAGTGACGCATCTAAGCAGATGCGTCACTTTGTAAACCCCTGCGCTACATTATACCTGCGTCAGGTATAATGTATGCAGAGGGGGCGTTCCCCCGCAAAAAGCCTCGTAATAGTGACGCAGTGAAATCTATGAGATTTCACTGCGTCACTTTTAGGACGCTGTTGCGTCAAAATCTTGCGCCTGCCTCACAGCAGGCGTAAGACTGACGCAATCCCTTTCACATGGGGCTTTCCCCATGTGAAAGGACGCATTGCTGGAGTTGCGTCACTTTTGAGACACATTCCAGCAATGCGTGACTTTTACGCTTACAGATACGTCAGAAATACTGACGTATCTGTAACTCCTTGCGACATGATGTGTCATACTGTAAATGTGGTACAAAAGGGGGTGGTGATGGACGGAGAATCTGAACCAATCAAACACTCACACCCTGTCAAAAGATCTGCGTTTAATCCATCACCGTTCTTTAGCCCACTCTGCCACCCCAGTTCAGACATGGCTATATGCAAATCAGTCTGACCCTGTGCCTCATGGGAACAGTCCAGCCCAAACTGCCAAGCCATGCCTTCCCTGGACCGGAAACAAGCTTCCGAGGAGCGGTTTCTGGCATTACAGCCGTCTTCAGCCCGGCTTGCTTGAATCCAGTGGCAAAGTGAGCAAGGGACTCACGTCTGAGCATACCCTGCCACACTTATGGCGGCCAAAAGCGGTACAAAAGGGGGTGGTGATGGACGGAGCATCTGAACCAATCAAACACTCACACCCAGTCAAAAGATCTGGGTTTAATCCATCACCGTTCTTTAGCCCATTCTGCCACCCCAGTTCACACATGGCTATATGCAAATCAGTCTTACCCTGTGCCTCATGGGAACAGTCCAGCCCGAACTGCCAAGCCATGCCTTCCCTGGACCGGAAACAAGCTTCCGAGGACCGGTTTCTGGCATTACAGCCGTCTTCAGCCCGGCTTGCTTGAATCCAGTGGCAAAGTGAGCAAGGGACAAACGTCTGAGCATACCCTGCCACACTTATGGCGGCCAAAAGCGGTACAAAAGGGGGTGGTGATGGACGGAGCATCTTTTTTTGCAATTTTTACCCCGAGTGGGCTGGGGATGCTCAGACGTGAGTCCCAGGCTCTCCACACCACTGGAGTCAAGCTATCCAGGCTGATGAAGGCTGATAGCCAGAAACCGGTCCCTGGATGCTTGATTCCGGTCTGGGAAAGACATGGCTTGGTAGTTCGGACTGGACTGTTCCCATGAGGCACAGGGTCAGAGCTGATTTGCATATAGCCAGTGTCTAACCCAGGGTGGTGTGGAGTGCAAAAAAAGATGGATTTAGGCCCAGATCCTTTTACTGGGATGAATGTATGACATTGTTCTACATTCTGTCCATCAACTGTGTTTTTTGCAATTTTCACTCAGAGTGGGCTGGGGATGCTCAGACGTGAGTCCCAGGCTCTCCACACCACTGGAGTCAAGCTATCCAGGCTGATGAAGGCTGATAGCCAGAAACCGGTCCTTGGATGCTTGATTCCGGTCTGGGAAAGACATGGCTTGGTAGTTCGGACTGGACTGTTCCCATGAGGCACAGGGTCAGAGCTGATTTGCATATAACCAGTGTCTAACCCAGGGTGGTGTGGAGTGCAAAAAAACGATGGATTTAGGCCCAGATCCTTGTACTGGGATGAATGTATGACATTGTTCTACATTCTGTCCATCAACTGTGTTTTTTGCAATTTCACCCCGAGTGGGCTGGGGATGCTCAGACGTGAGTCCCAGGCTCTCCACACCACTGGAGTCAAGCTATCCAGGCTGATGAAGGCTGATAGCCAGAAACCGGTCCTTGGATGCTTGATTCCGGTCTGGGAAAGACATGGCTTGGTAGTTCGGACTGGACTGTTCCCATGAGGCACAGGGTCAGAGCTGATTTGCATATAGCCAGTGTCTAACCCAGGGTGGTGTGGAGTGCAAACAAATGATGGATTTAGGCCCAGATCCTTGTACTGGGGTGAATGTATGACATTGTTCTACATTCTGTCCATCAACTGTGTTTTTTGCAATTTCACCCCGAGTGGGCTGGGGATGCTCAGACGTGAGTACCAGGCTCTCCACACCACTGGAGTCAAGCTATCCAGGCTGATGAAGGCTGATAGCCAGAAACCGGTCCTTGGATGCTTGATTCCGGTCTGGGAAAGACATGGCTTAGTAGTTCGGACTGGACTGTTCCCATGAGGCACAGGGTCAGAGCTGATTTGCATATAGCCAGTGTCTAACCCAGGGTGGTGTGGAGTGCAAAAAAACGATGGATTTAGGCCCAGATCCTTGTACTGGGGTGAATGTATGACATTGTTCTACATTCTGTCCATCAACTGTGTTTTTTGCAATTTCACCCCGAGTGGGCTGGGGATGCTCAGACGTGAGTCCCAGGCTCTCCACACCACTGGAGTCAAGCTATCCAGGCTGATGAAGGCTGATAGCCAGAAACCGGTCCTTGGATGCTTGATTCCGGTCTGGGAAAGACATGGCTTGGTAGTTCAGACTGGACTGTTCCCATGAGGCACAGGGTCAGAGCTGATTTGCATATAGCCAGTGTCTAACCCAGGGTGGTGTGGAGTGCAAAAAAACGATGGATTTAGGCCCAGATCCTTGTACTGGGGTGAATGTATGACATTGTTCTACATTATGTCCATCAACTGTGTTTTTTGCAATTTCACCCCCAGTGGGCTGGGGATGCTCAGACGTGAGTCCCAGGCTCCCCACACCACTGGAGTCAAGCTATCCAGGCTGATGAAGGCTGATAGCCAGAAACCGGTCCTTGGATGCTTGATTCCGGTCTGGGAAAGATATGGCTTGGTAGTTCGGACTGGACTGTTCTCATGAGGCACAGGGTCAGAGCTGATTTGCATATAGCCAGTGTCTAACCCAGGGTGGTGTGGAGTGCAAAAAAACTATGGATTTAGGCCCAGATCCTTGTACTGGGGTGAATGTATGACATTGTTCTACATTCTGTCCATCAACTGTGTTTTTTGAACAAAGGTAACGGCATGCTATTAGGATGTCGGTCAGCGGAGGCCCTGGGCATAGTCCCCTTTGCCTTTGGGATACACCAAGAAAAAGTCAGTCACATCCTGAACGAATTTCCCAAAGCTTTCAAAGGCACTGGATGTTTATGAGGAAAGCAGATATACTTGCACATAGACACATCTATCCTGCCTGTGGCCCTTTGGCATTGGTGCATCCCATTTCACCTCAGGCCTCTAGTGGACAAAGAACTGAACAAGTACGAAGCTGCAGGCATCATAGAAAAAGTAAAACGCCCCACTCCCTGTGTATCGCCCATTGTCGCTTCAAGAAAGCCAAAGCAACTCGGAGAGGTGAGGATTTGCATGAACATGCACCTTCCTAATGCTGCAATCAAACGGGAGAGACATCTCAACCCCACCATTGATGACGTCATTGGTGAGCTCAGTGGGGCCAGCTGGTTCTCTAAGCTTGACCTTCGCTCAGGATAGCACCAGCTCATTCTAGACGAAGAATTAAGGTACTTCATGACTTTCTCTAAACATGTAGGCATGCATACAACTAGTAGTGAGATCAGGACTGATCAGGCTTTGGAGATCTCAATGTCTCATATCAATTCGAAGAATTAAAATTTTTATATGACACCTACGGGAACCACTTCCAAAGCCCTGGATTATAGCTCCATATATTTGAGACCCGGGAGTGGCTTCATTGAGGGTTCTCACTCCTGCCAAGCACAATGCATCTCTGCTTCCCTGACCAAAGTATCATCAACTTCGGAAGTCTACCATATTGCCAGTAATGTTCATGGCTTCATAAATAGATCAGTCTATTTTGGACAGCCACACAGGCCGCAGCCTACAGATGAGGGGTCAGCCACTGTGAACAGATATCATCCCAAGCTGGCTGATGACTAACGATAGGTGGGCGTGGGAATAATTCTAGCTTTAGCCCAGCCGATGAGCTGGAATTTACCAATGTGTCTAGTAACAACATGCAATCTACTGTCATCTTATTTACACCTATTCCTCATTCCAGGGGGCAATACCACATCCTACACAGATATAACCTATTAGGAGCCCTAAATTCTCTACCAGTATCAGAAAGAGTGACCTCCCATGAGCAACATGAGATCCACCACTTGGTGTCAATCCACCACTGTAAATCCTGGCCACACAAAAGTATTCAATCATTGGCAAATGGAATGTAAAGATTATCTGGAAATTAGAAACTTTACTTTCTATGACCAAGAGGCAATCTCAAGGTTCAAGACATTGGTCAAATCATCTCAAGGGATAAGTTGTCTGTGAATTATCCCATCCCACAAGTCTGCACACACCAACAATTCTGCACATATCGATTGGTTTGATGCTGAGTGCAATAAATTGAAGCAATTGTTATCTATTACCTTACAAACTAGGCATTATGCTTCAGGTGTTGAATTTCAATTAAGAATTCTCAGGCAGGAATACAAACGTCTTGCAAAATTTAAACAACGTTTCTTTCGTGTTAACTCATGGTAAGCTCTTGGGGATTCAATGAGGAGGAAGAACAACCATTTCTGGGAATTTATTAGATGGGGCTCTGAAAGGAGGCTAGCATCTCCCCTGATTCTTGATACAATTACTTTTCACCATTGATTAATACAGCTCGTCACAGAATTCCACCACCTTCGGTGAGCCCAGGTCAGATCCTTAATGACTTGTGCTTATCTGGTATTTCAAGGCCTCTACTGAACACAGCATCAGAGAATGCTATGCCACATAATGGATTTACCGAAAGTGAGGTCAACCTGCGATCCTGAGCCAGAAGAAAAACAAGACCCCAGGTCCTTATCTGATCTGTCGATCTAGGTATCTACACAAACATCTGCTTAGAATGAATGCAGTTTACTTCCAGGAAGATGGTCCCAGCCTCATAGAAAACAGACATCATCGTACTGCTGTACAAGAAAGGATCACAAAACAACCCTGCCAAATATCGCTCTATCTCTCTGCTTGACACAATTGGTAAGATCTATGCCAAACTGTTGTTCACTATTTTGGGTAGTTGGGCCATTGACAAGCAGGCTTCAGAAAAAGCCAAAGCACAATAGACCAAGCAATACGATTATACAACATCAGCATGGAAAACATATATAAAAACGTTATAGGCTGTATATGACAGTAGGCTGCCCAGAAAAACTGATATCTGCAATAAAACTCCTCTATATATATATCATCAGTCAGAAACTGCCAATTTCGGCATTAATGTTGGGGTTAGAAAGCAGTGTGTCCTTGCATCTGCCTTGTTCAATATTTTCGTCAATTATGTTGATAATTTTCTGTAGGTCTGAAATCTTGACGGGTCAGTTTGTGGTGGACTAAAAATTGTAATTGTGTTGTAATTTGCAGATGATGTAGGGCTTCCGTCCCTAACTGTGATCACCATGCATAAACTTCTCAATTGTTTTGAGGGTTATTGTAACAAGAAGAGCCTTTGGACCAATACCTCGAAAACAAAATATATGATCCTGAAGTGCAGAGCCAAACCCATGAGTGTATTTCAAATATATGGGATCACTTGAAATTGTGTGTATAAGTAGAAATGTCATGGGATAAGATCTGACACAAAGTTGTCCTTGTTTGCCCAATTGTTGAGAAAGTGAAGCTACACTAAGGGTTGCATTTTGAGTCTAGC
Source organism: Lissotriton helveticus (assembly GCF_964261635.1). Taxonomy (NCBI): domain Eukaryota; kingdom Metazoa; phylum Chordata; class Amphibia; order Caudata; family Salamandridae; genus Lissotriton; species Lissotriton helveticus. The sequence continues at coordinate 668,883,221 of NC_136063.1, forward strand.
GATATTCATAGGGGGGGGCGGCAGTGGTGGTCTCCTGACCACAATACTACAATTGGCGTACCACTATTGTCCTGTCACAGACGCCAGAGAACAGCCATTCCCTGGTGGTGTTGTGGCGGTCAGCGCAATATGCTTGGAAAGACAACCGCAGTCCCGCTGTGCATAGTACGAGTTTCCTCTCCGTCAACCGTGTCAAGAAAGTTGCTACTCCTTAAACACTGTGCTGAGAAGGAAACAAAGGTGGCCCTGCAAGGTCCCTGTGTCTCCTCCACAGGGGGATGCATGCAAAGGGGGCACAACATGTGTTCCCCTGTATGCATGCAGCCCAATTCCTGCACAGCATGGAATAAACAGCCCATGCTGTGCAGAATATGTTTTTGATGTTCCCATTGCGGTACCCATTTTCAGAGCACTGCCTTGGAAACATTAAAAAAAAGTCTGCCAGACAGGAGGAAACTCCTAATATGGCAGGTGGCCAGACCATGGATTTGGTGATGCGGTGGACCCGGGGCTGCACTGCCAAAGTCGTAATCAAGCTCTTAGTCAGTTTGCCAATGTAGTTCTTAGTTTCTCTAACAGTTGTGGGAGCAGATTAATTGGTCCTGCTCTTGTGGTATACCAGACTCAAGCTATAGTGGCTGGGATCCATAGGGGGGAGTTGTGGGGTCTAAATAATCCCAGGGGCCTGTTAAGATCTGAGTACTGATTTTAATGCTGTCTCCTTTTTCTCAGCACAGGAACCCCAATGGATGCCATTAGGCCAGAGTGGAGCCTTAATTCAGTTGAGTAGCACGCAGCACTCCAACCCCTCTTATTTTCGAGAAGAATATGAACCAAGATGTGCAACTTTTTAAAAAATCTTGTGTGAACTATGGTCAAATGCAGTCAGTCAAGGTACCTTGTTACAACTATTTAGCCATCAAGGTGAGCTCTATAGGCGCTCAGAGCTTTGGTTTAATCCCGAGAGCCTGACTTTAGCTAGTGGCAGCTAGTAAAAGAGAAATTTTGTGATTATAACATTGCCCACCTGAAAGGGAAATTGGTTGTGCGTTTTCAAGTTGTAAAATCTCTTACGGCATTCAAACTATATCTAGACAAGCTCTACCCAGCAATAAAAAGAGTACTCTACTTTAATTTAGAATACATACCTTAACTGTGAAAGTGTTTACAAGCATTTGGAAAAATGGAGAAAGTAGTCCACGCACTGTATCTGTGAGCTGAGCGATGAGGAATCTGTCACAAATTTTAAGTTGCTTTGCTCCTTTACCTTTAAGACTAGAAGACATTACCTCCGCCTTCATCTTATCATTCACATAAGATTCTGCAAGGATGCATTGGCCCTATGCATGCGTTCTGATTCTGAGCACATTTTTGATCAGGTTTCTTCATATAAATATATGAAGCATGGACGGCCTCTAGATTGATAGTCTCTGCCAATAGCGGGAACATGGTTAAATAACTTCAGTTATCTTCCTTTTGAATATAATGTTCCATTTTATTTATATGTTGTTGTACTGCTGATGGGACCTTTCCTATAATTATTGTTTGCACCTTATTACTACTCTGCTGATAAAAAGAGTTGCAGTACTGTACGACAATCAATATTGTACGTTTTCTTACAGCAATAGCATTTACACTTCATTAGTACTGTTTTTTACGTTGAGTGCCCCAAAGTTTTACCCAGACAAGGCATCAATCATCAGTTTTTTTCTATTTGAAATTGGCAGGTTTTGCTGGTCCCCATATGAGTAGGCTATTTTTATGCAGCTGAGCTTAGTAATAGCTCTTTAAAATCCAAGTGTATATTAGGAATCTTTTTAATAAAAAGCAGATTTATGGGGGTATAGCATTTTTAGAATTGCTTTTATGAATGCAATTATTGTTATGTGCTGCTTTCTTGCAATGTTAAAATTTTAATTTGTTATGTCAAGCGTATGGCCTACATTTATATGTTAAAAATTAAAGTTAAAAATTGTTGGTGAAAAAACAACAATGTGGCAAAGTACACATCAAGGTCGTAGACTGGGAAAACTCCAGACATTATTTTCACAATCCAAGTGCATATTAGGAATCCGTTTTTTCTTTTTATTAATGAGCAGATTTATGGGGTTTAGCATTTTTAGAATTTCTTTTATGTATGCAATTATTGTTATGTGCTGCCTTCTTGAAATTTTTAATTTTTAATTTGTTATGTCTAGCGTATGGCCTACATTTATAGGTTAAAAATTAAAGTTGAAAGTTGTTGGTGAAAAAACAACAATGTGGCAAAGAACTCAGCAAGGTCATAGACTGGGAAAACTCCAGACATTATCTTTTACAAGTTTATTTTCAGCAGCAGACATCTGCTTGGGGGTTTCTTTCTTGAACATACAATCACATGGTTGCCAGTTGATATTTCAGTTTTGATGAACGTGCTCTTGTCAACAAGCGAGTAGGGAACAGTAATTTATCTGCCACACAATTGACTAGTAGGCTGCCAGATAGTTTGTAGATAATCACATTAGACTCCATACCTCCTCTCCAACTCTAGCCATTATTGCATGGAGTCTCAGAAATGATCCCTCCATCAGATTGACTGTCAGCCTGCATCAAATCTCTCAAGATCTGAGGTGGAACGTGCACCCGAAGAATCCATTTCGAAATTTTTGGATCATTTTGTGTGGATTTTGCTGGTTTGTATATTCTTGGACCATTATTTAGACTTCATTAGGCAAATATGGTATTCAGCCAATATTTGAGTGCACCTTTATAGATGCAAACTGACCCAATATTGATGGAAGTGGTCAACGATGTATTCCTTCTGGATTAGAAATGATCCACTAGTATGAACAATGAATTCTCTTTCACAGATACAAGCAAAACGTATTTAGCTAGCAATACAAAAGGAGCAGAAAATCCTAGTAGTACTTAATGTTCAAGAATCAAAATAAAAAAAATGAATACCAGAATCACTGCAGATTAAAGTGTAGTCATAATCTGTTTTGAGAGTAAATAAACCCAGGTGCCCTTTCTTGATTAATGGTGTTTTATCCGATAACCTTTTTAATGTGAAGTTAAGAACCTATGTGCACTCAAAGACTGACATTCATGTGCACATGAGGCATGTCTTTTGAAATATATTGAATCAGTCGATTGTTAGAATTGTCAAAGGTTGATTGGATAAATTCAGATGTCAGGAGATAATTGTGAGATGAACTGTGGCGCCCTGTCTCTGAGACCTTCCGATGATGTGGTGAGTGTCGTTCCCTGCAGTCTATTAGCTTCAGTTAAACCCGAGCTGAGCTACTGTTGGCGTCTGCTGCTGGGGGCGGTCTCTCTTTACATTTTTTTGTGCTAGCCTGCAAGCTGCTTTACGCTGAAAAAATCCTTCTGTCAAACTACAGATGTCCGTGTCCCCTCCTTCCATCCCTCCTTTGAACGTGAACGTGAACTATGTCAGGAGATGATGCAGCATTTTATGTTCAACTGGACTTCAAATATGCGATTATACAATTAGTGAGGCTATGAATACCGCTCCATTAGATCACTGTGTGTCCACATCATCTGCAGACAGATGGGGCATATATACTTTTCTTATTCTCAAGGTGTAATATATTTTTAAGATAGTGTGAGCTGGATATTGCTAAATTTATTTTGACATTTGTTGAAGTCACTGAATTATAAAATTGGTTTTGTGATTACTACTAAATATAATAAAATATCATAACCTGAAACTTGAACTTTTATTTATTGTAAACTATTCATATGTAGAGAATATATATAGAATACATAAAGAACATTTACCAAGAACCACTAACAAGAAACCCAGCACTAGACCTTAGAAACCTGAATGGCTGCAAATCAATAAGTGGGAGTGGATGTGGAGTGATGACAAGAAATGCCGACTTTAAAACTAAGGAACCAAGCTCGAGTTTAGGGTGGGCTCAACATCCAGTTATTCTGGGCAACTCACTTAATCTTCCTGTGCCTACAATGTAAGGGATGCTGATGTAAAGCGCTCCCATCCCTTCGGCTCAAGTTCGCGTTATGTAAAACTGCATAAAATATCTAAAGTCTACCACTGCTAAAGATCGAAAGCTACGAGAACTTACATGACCAGTCATTTTATTATGTGGTTTAATTGTTACTATGAGCCACTAGGAAAACTAGCACTAGGCCTTAGACACCTGGATGTCTGTCAACCAATAACCAACAACCAATAACCAAAGGGCTGAAAGGAGTTTCAGAAACTATTTGGAAGAAATGACCATAAATCACCATGGTTAACACATTCTTCCATGACATTATCTACCCTATGAAGTCCACCTGGTAGCAGCGCGATTTAGCTTGTAGCTTGGCTTGGAAAAGCATCAATTCTTCAAAGCAGGAAGATAGGCAGCTGGTAAGAATCATAAGGACTTCAGCTCAAGCCTTGTTAGACTCTCTGGCAATCACAATTGGTAGTGAGTTGCCAACGCCCTCACCTAAAGTCGTGAACCAATCCTCCAATGAGTCGCCATCAGACATTTGGGACCGCCACTTAATGCCTATTTTTCTCAAACGGTCTGCAGAATTGGCCCAGTGTCTCTTCTACCTGCGTCAGTAGACCTAAAGATGACGTTAGTTCGGCGAAGTTGTGACTTGCCTAAAACCAACTTTCCTAGATTTCCTGCCCAAAATTGGTCTTTCAGAGATTTTCCGTACGAGAGTGAGTATTCTTGTGAAATTTGGCAGCATGTAGGTGTGCTTGGCTACACAAACTCACAGCTACCTTCCTTTGCTGTCCTTATCGGAATTCTGTGCTGCATAAGACATCAATTTTCATTGGGTTTTGCTACTTTCTTCTTTTGGCATATGAGGCATATTTCGAGGCCAGCAGCGGTGCCAGCCTTAGATCAATGAGCCTGCATGCATTTCTTTATATTAACAGTACAGTGAGGGGAAGGAATTGCCACTGTAAGTGGTAGGTTTAACAAAGGCAACTATTTCCACCTTGAAGTCTAATGCAAGGATGCTCTACAAAGGATATACTACCCAACGTTTGATTAGTTAGTCAGTTAGTCAATAATTTTTTTTCGGCCAGTAGGACCATAAAAGTACATTGTTACAAAAATCACAACCAACATTAAAAGAGATAAAAAAGTGTGTACACTCACAATCATATATCTACGGTCACTGCGATTATACAATAGCATTCTTCAGTTCTCTTAAAATCATTTAAAACAGCCGTTAAGTTGATATCAAGCTAAAAGTTTCACAATTAAAAACAATAGATAAAACAGAAAACTGAGACGAGGTTCCCTGTTAGCTGGACCCTGGTATAGCCTTTTGCAGTTACATTACATGGTACATCCCAGAATTTCACTTTAGGAAGCCCCCCCCCCACATGTGCCACATAGTGTTTAAAAAACGTGATGCAGCGAATACGATTGGAGGATGGGTATCTTATTTAAATAGTCAATAGGCCTCTAGGCAATGCTTAAACCCTAGGTTTTAAAATAGTGAAAAGAACGCAGACAAGGGTGCACTCAGTAATCTCACTCAAACTAAGTGTACAATTAATCTAAAAATTATTCTAATCAAGTCATCACATCGCGTGCACCAGGAAAAAGGCCCTGCTAAGCCTTTGCTATAATAATTAGAAAACCCGGGTGTCTCCCCAGTAGACCCCAGTGCACTGCTCAAAACACTCAACAGAGTGTCATCAATGTTTGGGAAAGTAATCCTATTTCAAATGACACTTTAAACAGTGATATAACAAAAACATCAGATATACAAAATATCATAGAGAATGAATCTTCTGAAATCTTCAACTGATGATCCAATTCTTGTTTAATAGTTCATAGAGTTTGTTGTAATTTTCACAAAATCCATGACAATGCTATTGTTATTTCGGAAACAAATCCCAATGCATTTCGGGCTATCAAAAAGCGCCCTTCATCAGAGGAATTTACAAATAATAATTACACAACATTACAATGATGGAATTGCAGCAAAACATTTGGGTTCAAGCAATCACATCAGGAAAATAGTAATTCCTGGAGAACAAAATGAAAAAGGTGCACAGTGTACCACTTTGGGAATGCAAAAGGTGAAAAAGTCCCAAACCACCATCAGCCTCATTTCAAAAGCGTCAAAGAGCAACAAATAATGTGCACTGGTATCACAAGGAAACCACAGAACATGACGTTCCCTGTTGACAAACCTAGAGCATAAAAGAGGTCCATGCAAAAAAAGTGAGTGAAAACGTAATAAGCATGTGCAAAAGACGTGACTGGCAAGTGAAAAATAGGTAAAAAATATAAGTCTTACAAATATCCGATCTTCCTATCTTAGAAAAAATTATGTGGCAAGTGTTTACACAATTCGTCATATTCACCAAATCCAGTACGTTTCACGCTGAGCACAAAAGTCGTATACGAACCAACACTGCCAGTTCCCCCATCATTCAGCATTGGAATACATGTAAACATAACATTGCTCAAGTCAGATTTGGCATAATTGAGGTGGTAGGACCTAGCCCAGAGCGTGATTTGTCTAAACTACTGTCACAGCGCGAAACGTACTGGATTTGGTACATGCAATCACTGACCCCCACCGGGCTAAATTACAAGTTTGAGCTATCATGTTTCTTGTGACTCCATATGGTACCATTGTATAGGCACGTGGTTGTGTTTATGTTACTGCAATTCATATTAACATTTTGAGCGTCTTGTGATTCGTACGCATGGTATTACTGTCATTCTTATGCAATACTTCATTGACTGTATATTTCCAAACATCACAAACTCCATTGATCTGTATACTGTATATGTGATTGGTTGCTGAACCTACCCTGACGTGTTTTTAACATTTTACTGCACGTATTCTCTTTCACTATTATTCGGTGTTTTTTGTTCTTCACGTTCTCTTCACGTTTTAGCTTACTTTCACGGCACCCCTTTAAGATGGCTGCCAAGATATTACTGTTTTCTGCAGTTAAGGTGGTCTATGAGCCCATTAATATAGAGACAAAATAGAGTAGGGGCGAGCACACATCCCTGGCGTACCCCCTTTTAGATGGGGAAGCTTGCAGAGAGTTCCCCATTTTTTTTCCGCATCTTACTTGTGCATAGTTCCCTGAGCCTCACTAGCACACTGAGGAGGTACGGTGGAATCCTAAGATCATTTAATACTTTCCAGAGTTTCTCCCTTGGGACAAGATCAAAGGTCGACTTCAGATCAACAAATATAAGATAGAGGCTGCCACCCTCTATGGTCACCGTTTTCCAGAAGAGTAGTTGTAGTCTAAAAATCTGGTCAACGGTTGACGTATTTGTTCTAAAGCCGGCCTGATAGGGGCTTTCCTCCTCCTCTATCCAACCCTGTGCACGGTCCAAAAGGACCCGTCCCATCAGTTTTTGGATGGTTGCTATAATTAGAGGGTAGGAGAGGGCAAACTTTTTTAAATATGGGAACTATTTCTGCCTCGCGCCAGGTGTCCGGGGATCCATGCCCTTCAAGATAGCATTAAATAGGGCACACAGAAAAGGGACCCAAATTTTGGGTTCTTTCTGGAAAAGATCCCCTGGAAGTTTATTTACCCTGGCATTTTATTAAACTGCAGTTTGTTAACAGCACTCTCCAATTCAGTCATGGTAATCTCCCACATCCCCTCTTGTTGGGACTCCAAGGATGGATTCGGAGAGCCAATGGCAACACTTACACCAACCTTCCCATCATACAGTGACACGAAGTGCGACTCTCAGACATCAGACACTATATTAGGCTCTAAGGCGGGTCGTCCTTCCCTGTCCCCTGTGCTTACTATTGCCCTGAAAGATGTCAGATCTTTGTCGTTCAGTGCTATCCTAAGGGATTCCCACCTATCTGATTCCCAGTTTTTCTTTTCCTTTTGGATGGTCCCTTTATATCTGGCCCTGAGCATTTAATTAGTGGCCTGTCCTTCGCCTTCACAGCATCCAGTAGATCCCATTTGGCTTTGCGACAGCTTGCGTTGAACCAGGAGCATTTGGGGTGTTTATTTTCCCTCAGTTGTGTCACTGGGTAAAATACATCAATCAATTTTGCTGTTAACTGCTCATGTATTTTGCATGCCCTATCTCGACCCACCGTATGAACCTCCGCCTGTCCTACCTCCCACATTTCAACTAACATAGGTAATGCTAGCTGGTAAACTTTAGCCAACTTTAATGGAGAATGCTGTATGTGACTCCATCTAACTCTCCTTCTGTTATTAGATAACGTTAGTGCGTTGGTCTCAGTAGTAGAAGGGGGAGACGGGTTGGACAAGCCCATGTTCCCTGTTTTCAGAATCACTATCAGGGCGTTGTGATCACTGTCCTGTCTCTGATGGAGATAGAAGTCAAGGACCTTTTCCCAGGATCTGGTTTCCACTAGGATGTAATCAAGCAAAGAGACCTGCCCTTCTCTGTTGAACGTAAACTGGCCCGGTTGGTCGGATTTAGTCCTCCCATTACATGCTCTCAATGATAGTGCCAAAGTAAGTGGTTGGAGTTGCATCGCCAGTGGTGAGCAAACTTTAACCAGTGTAATCTGTGGGTCAGGTATCGACCAGTGCTGGTCTTCTTCTGTGGGAGCGCATAGATTTGGATAGGTAAGTGGCTCGAATTGACAATTGAAGTCGCCTCCTATGATCAACATAATCGCTGGATCCAGGGTTAGTATAAAGAACCTCAAATGATCTATGACACTGTATTCCTGTCTGTTGTTCAAGGGGCTAGAGCAGTGTTTCCCAAACTGTGGTCCGCGGACCCCCAGGGGTCCGGAACACATTCCCAGGGGGTCCCAGGCAGCAGTTTTAAAAGCACTTGAAAGTATCTTGTATAATTAGCAGTTTTCAAACAACTATAAACGTGTCAAGATAACACCAGTGATTAATGTACCTGCTGGGGAGAGATGAGTGTTGTCCAGTGGCAGCTTTGAATGATCTAATTTACCACAGAGGGTTAACATGCCTACTGCAAAGAACATGTGTAATGCATTTTACAAAATTTAGATTATTTTGGTACTGTGCAGTTCATAAGCGACAATCGTAATCTAGCACAGTGACCTATAAACTATCAAAGAGGGGCTTGCAAACTGCAAGGTACAAGTTAGTGACATGTTTTTCCCAGTCTTTCATTATCCTGATACTGCTAAAAAGGTTTATTTGGGTGGAAATACATTTTTGTTGTTCAAGTCAATGCTAACCACTGTGTTATATTCTGAATCCTGAGTTTGTGTTTTTCCAGACCAAGCACTATTTAAAAATGCCTAACCGTATGAATGATGTGAATTCTACACCTTGTAGTCCCCTTTGCCATTGTGACATTTTCTATACACTGATTTACATGTATGATTCACTGTCTCTATATGTGTGTGATGTAAAGTGCTCTCTCTCTCATACAATGGTATGAGAGATGTTATAAACAATTTAATACATGTGACAGAGGGTCTATGCAGAGATGAGAGGTACTGTTGGAGGGTGATAGTGGGGGAATCATTGAAGAATCCCAAGAAAGATTGTCGTATTCTGGTGCATAGTAAGGACTTAATTTACTATTCTTTAAAAGCTAATACAATTCAATATGTAATGATAACTGTGTTGTAGACTGCACCACTGTTTCCTAAATGTTTTTGGGGGAGCATCCCAAAGCCCCCTTTGTAGTGGTCAGGCTCACTCACTGCACTTGGTGTGCACCCTATGGGGACTGGTCTGAAAACATTTGCCAGGGCTGCTTTGGGTTTCCAGTCTGGCCCTGACAGGAGCAGGAGCCTCGAATTGCGAAATAAAACCAACCTTTTAAAAGTTTGTCACGGTGATGCAGCACCAACCTTCCCATCAATTTTCTTAATTTTTTCAATATAAAATACAACAGAAGTGGCAGAGAGAGTTGTTAGCATCCTTGGCATAACGACACGCTCCGCCACTTCAGAAACGCAGGGCTGCACCTATATTTACAAGAATATGATGCAGCCCTGTGTTTCCCCTATGCTCATGCTAAACTTAACTTTGTGGCGCCAACTCAGGCACCCTTGCACCATAGTGCAAGGGTGTCTGTATGGATCACTGACATAATATAGAATGACAAAATATAGACTTACCAAAATATAGTCACCAAAATATAGAATGCCAAAATATCGAATTCCTATCTACAAACAGGTAAGTACAAAAATATCGAATCCAAAATATAGTCTGTAAAAAATATAGTTAGTCAGAATATCGATTTTTTTTTAAATGTCTTAAAAGTAATTTAAAATTAATGAAATAATAAATATAATTAACTAAAACATACTTAAAAATACTCAAATAACCCTAAAATTAAGATATAATTATTTTACGTTATTATTAAAAAATGTACAATATTTTACCGTAGGATAGCAGGAGGGTAACATTTAATATTACCACTCCAGTGAATACAACAGTAGGGAAAGCGTTGGATAGCGTAGGGGTAAAAAATACTATTCCCACTCCAGTGAGTGCAACAGTAGGGAAAGCGTTGGATAGCGTAGGGGTAAAAAAAACTATTCCCACTCCAGAGAGTGCAACAGTAGGGAAAGCTTTGGATAGCGTAGGGGTAAAAATTACTATTCCCACTCCAGAGAGTGCAACAGTAGGGAAAGCGTTGGATAGCGTAGGGGTAAAAAATACTATTCCCACTCCAGTGAGTGCAACAGTAGGGAAAGCGTTGGATAGCGTAAGGGTAAAATGTACTATTCCCACTCCAGAGAGTCCAACAGTAGGGAAAGCGTTGGATAGCGGGAGGGTAAAAAATACTATTCCCACTCCAGTGAGTGCAACAGTAGGGAAAGCGTTGGATAGCGTAGGGGTAAAAAATACTATTCCCACTCCAAAGAGTGCAACAGTAGGGAGAGCGTTGGATAGCATAAGGGTAAAAATTACTATTCACACTCCAGAGAGTGCAACAGTAGGGAAAGCGTTGGATAGCGGTAGGGTAAAAATTACTATTCCAACTCCAGAGCGTGCAACAGTAGGGAAAGCATTGGATAGCGTAGGGGAAAAAATTACTATTCCCACTCCAGAGAGTGCAACAGTAGGGAAAGCGTTGGATATTGGAAGGGTAAAAATTACTATTTCCACTCCAGAGAGTACAACAGTAGGGAAAGCATTGGATAGCGTAGGGGTAAAAATTACTATTCCCACTCCAGAGAGTGCAACAGTAGGGAAAGCGTTGGATAGCGTAGGGGTAAAAATTACTATTCCCACTCCAGACAGTGCAACAGTAGGGAAAGCGTTGGATAGCGGGAGTGTGAAAATTACTATTCCCACTCCAGATAGTGCAACAGTAGGGAAAGCTTTGGATAGCGTAGGGGTAAAAATTACTAGTCCCACACCAGAGAAAGCAACAGTAGGGGAAAGCGTTGGATAGCGTAGGGGTAAAAAATACTATTCCCACTCCAGAGAGTGCAACAGTAGGGAAAGCGTTGGATAGCGGGAGGGTGAAAATTACTATTCCCACTCCAGTGAGTTTAACACTAGGGAAAGTAATGATTTAATATATTATTAAAAATAAATTAAATTTCAATACCAATAAAACATTAATTGAAATTAATAACCAATTTAATATTATGTAATAATTAATTAGAAATACAACTACATATTAGTTATTAAAAATTAATAACCTATTCATAATTATTTAACTACTAATTAATTTTCAATAACAAAAACTAAATAATAATAAAAATTAATACCAATTAAATATTAACAGTAAATTAATTATCAATACACAAAAAGTATTTTTAATATGTAATTAATTACAATTACATTACTTCCCATCCTATTCCCCTATAAACCCACATTCCACTACAGAAAATATATTAATACAATTATCATAATTATCAAATATTTAATTAATACAAAATAATTACCAATTAATAAAAATGTATTGCCAATTAATAGAAATTAATTACCAATTAAAAATTAATTAACAATAAATTTAAAATCAATACCAATAAATGAAAAAAAATATTTACTTAATTACAATTAAATTACTTCCCACCCTATTCCCCTATAAACCCACAACCCGCTACAGAAAATAAATTTAGAAAATTAACATAATTAACAATTAATCAATTAATACAAATTAATTGGCAATTAATAAAAATTAATTACCAATCAAAAAATAACAATACATTCAAAATGAATACCAATAAATAAATACAAATATTTAATTAATTACAATTAAATTACTTCCCACCCTATTCCCCTATAAACCCACAACCCGCTACAGAACTAGAAAGCAAAATTTAATTACAAATTAATAATAATTGCTAAAAATTAATTTTTTATTTAATATAATGAAATTACTTCCCACCCTATTCCCCTATACACCCACAACCCGCTACAGAATTAAATTACGCAAAAATTAAATAACATTAAATTCATTACTTAAAATACATTAAACATACATTACAAAAATTAATATACACTTTTCACACATATACTAACATACAAAACACTTTAAAAAAAACTGATATTATTAAAAAAATCGGTATATTTAATGCCTATATTGTACACTTCGATATCGTGACTTCTATATTTTGAAAATCGATATTACTTACCTTAAATTCGATATTTTTAACCACTATATTGTGTCCATTCGATATTTTGTCCATTCTATATTTTTACTTCGATATTATGTCCATTCTATATTTTGGAATCGATATTATGACTGTTTACCGTCTGCATGCAGGGGAAGATGGTTAATGTACAGTAAGGCCCCCCTTCCTGCACATAAACAATTTTGAAATGCTGTTTTGTCACTTCTATATGTGCTGCTTAATGCAGCACACATGGAAGTTACAAAATGTCATTTTGTTTATGTGCAGGAAGGTTCATCTTCCTGAACATAAACAATCTAAGGCGTTTCGCAAAAACAAGGAGAATTAAAGCATTTCTCCTTGTTTGAGACCAGGTTTTCCCTGGTCTTAATTTTGGAGCTGCCTCCCGTTTGCGTTGCCCTTGTTAATAGGGGGCAGTGTCAAAATCAATGGGTGTTGCGGTGGAACGCCCGCCGCAACACCCACTGCCCACCCAATCCTTAGTGTGAAAGGGGGTGTTATTTACAAGCCAGCGTTAAGCCATGTTAAGTGGCTTAAAGCTGCCTTGTAAATAAAGCAAAGCCCCTGTCGCCATGGGAACGTCACAAAAAGTGATGTTCATGGTGATAGGGGCTTGTGACTATGCCCTTAAAATACTTACTAATCCGAGTATTTGTTTTGTGTGCACACGTGTGTTTATTTTTTACGAATTACTGTTTTAATGTTTGAATTTTAAATCCTACAAATTGCGTGGGGGTCCCCGGCTTCCAGTGGTGACTCAATGGGGGTCCGCAGGAGTCAAAAGTTTGGGAACCACTGGTCTAGAGTACACATTGTTTAAGGCTATTTTTGTCTTTGTGGGCAGTGTCAGCAGGACACATCGGATATCATTAGTGGGAGATGTCAACTGCTCTGCTTTACAGCCGAGATGTGTACCCACCCAGATGGTTAAACCACCGGAGGGTCTCCCACTCCCCCTCGTAGTGACCATAATGTTAAAAGACACAAAACCCACCCTCTGAAACTCTTCCCTCGTCCATGTCTCTGGGAATACACAGATATCATGGTTATCCACAAAACGTCCCCATTCTGGGCAGGGTAGTTTGTTTTTAAGTCCTGCCAGGTTCCAGGACAGGATCCACAAGCTGCCACCCTGTTCTCTTGTCCTACATGGTGCCTCAAGGGCAGTAGGACTTGGGGACAAAAGATCACCAGTATAGGCTCCGGGTAGACTATCATGTACCCCGGCCAGTTCTCCTTCTCTGTTTATGCCCATCAGAGCAACTAAAGGTGAGGCATCAGAGACCCTACTTCGCTGTGTCCTGACTCTTGGCGGTCTGATCCACTGGGCACTGACCGGGCTACTACCCCCTACCTATCGGGACCCACTACGCTCTGCTTCTGCCCTTTGGATCTGCCACATAATTTTAGGGTTATCCCCTTCCTGGAGCCCCTCCCCAACTCAGTATACGTCCTCCAGACTATCATATCTGTTATTCACTGAGATGTTAAATTGGGGTGCCTATTGTATATGTCCCATCTTCTTTCCAATGCGGACCCGGAGTCCATCATTTGAACTACAGGTGTTACACTATCTCTTAAGGTTGTTTGGTGTTGAGAATAGAAAAAGTCTCAGGAGCAGAGACTGATTCCTGTTGGAACCTTATGGCAATTAGTTTGAGTTGGATCTTCTTCACGTTGGATGCGATTAACAGGGTTCCTGTCAATACGGCTACATATGGGGCACATGCCGGGGGAAGATTTATATAGGGAAGTGGGTATCATTAATCATATTCCTCTCTACATTCCGGCCTTGCTCTGTTGCCTGCTCTTTTTACTACTAGCATCCAAAACTATGGGGTGAGGTTTATCACTACTTTTGTCGGCAAGAGGTGCAATTTCAATTCTAGGGTCGTGACTAATACAACTATTTCTCTTCTCCTTGCTGCCACTCACTTCCCCTAACTCTTGCCTAGTAGACGGTCCCTCCGTGGTACACTCCCCCCAGTTGTATGTGTTGTGGTTGTAATGTCCACCTGGCAACCTATTTCAATCCCTCCCCTCACTTTGTTAGTATTTTATTTATTTATTTTGAAAGTTTTATATAGCGCGAACAAGATCCTTGCAGATATCAGAGCGCTTTACACATATATGGGATCAGAAAAGCAAAAGAGTGATTAACAGCCGTTTTGTGCACCGAGGAGCAGAAGGTTATCAGTGGAGAGCAAAGTAAGGTAATAAGGTACATAGTTGGTTAGTCCAGACAATGTAGTAAAAGGATAGATGATGAGTCTCGAGAGTTCCATAGCTTATATTCGTGTGAATTTAGCCATGAGGATCGATTTTACTTCTTTTTTTAAAGATGCCGTGGAGGAGATAAGTCTGGTTTTTTGAGGGAGGGCATTTCAGATCCTGGGTGCCATCCCTGAGAAGGAGCGTTTATACGTTTTTTCCTTGTGGAATCTTTGTGGTTTCAAAAGAAGATTTTCTGTGCTTCTTGTGGCTCTTGAACCACCTGCAATTGTCAATTTCTGAATGAGGTAGCTGGGCGAGTTGTGGTGTATAGCCTTGTGTGTCATGCAAGCGATTTTCAGATGGATTCTAGCTCCGTAAGGCAGCCAGTTCAGGGATTTTAAGTCAGGAGAAATGTGCGAGCGCTTTTTTGATCCAGTGATAAGTCTCGCTGCAGCGTTCATAGAAGCTCTTAATGGTGCGGTTGTTGATATGGGGAGACCACAGTGGGCGACACTTCCATAATCTATCTGAGGAATAACTAGGGCTTGTACTGCGGTCTGGAAGTCTTTGGCTGGGAGGAAGGGTTTAAGCTTCCTCAAAGTATTGATTTGGAAGTTAGCTCCCTTAGTTGCCTTGCTGATATGATGTTGCATATTGAGATTGGCGTCAAGGGTTATGCCTAAAGATTTCGCTGAATCCACGATAGTAGGTTGGACGTTGAGTGCAGTGAGGTGTTTAAGCCAAGCCTGAGTGATGGGGATTTTAGCAGGAGGTGCTATTAGAAGGAATTGCGTTTTTAGAGCATTAAGTTTGAGATGATTCTCGGCCAGCCATGTCTGTGTGTTCCTAAGTGTTGTGTTGAGTAGTTTGATGTCTTCAGGGGATTGTATTTTGAGGTAGAGTTGGTTGTCGTCTGCGTACATGTGAAATTGTACATTAGATGCTTGCAGCAGTGCGGTGAGTGGTTCCATGACTAGATTGAACAATGTTGGGGATAGGCAGGATCCTTGTAGGACACCTAGTGTTACAGGAACGGGTGAGAATATTGTGTTGTTGATCTTGAATTTCTGAGTCCGGTTATGTAGAAAGGAGGTAAACCACTTGAGTACAGTCCCTGATAGACCCATTCTGATATTCAGCAGCTCGAGTAAGTTCTCGTGTTTGACGGTGTGAAAGGCTGATGAGAGGTCGAGTAGGATGCGGAGGCAGGTACCGTTCTGATCTAAGATTTAAAGTGCGTCACCAATTATGTGTGTCATGGCTGATTCCGTACTGTGTCCTGCTCGGAAGCCTGATTGGTGTGAGTTGAGGAGATCAAACTGATCGATGTGTTTTGTCAGTTGGAGGTGTACACATTTTTCCAGCAATTTGGCCAAGGTAGGAATATTGGAAATAGGACGGTAGTTGTTTATGTCCGTAGGGTCTGCTGTGGGTTTCTTAAGTATGGCTGAAACTTGTCCCACTTTGAGGGAGTCCGGGATGAGTCCTTGTTGAAGTGAGCTGTTTATAATTTTGGTCCACAGCAGGAGAAGCAGTGGGATGAAGCCCTTTACAGCGTTTACAGGTAGGGGGGTCCGTGAGGTGATTAGAGGGTTTCAGGGTACTGAGCATCTTGCCTGTTGTTTCTTCTGTGTAGGTGTCAAAGGACGACCATGTAGCATTGTTTTTTGATTCAATAGGTGTTTTGCTGAGGGGGCTGGAGTAAAGGCTTAGATCATTGAGAAGATCGTTCCTGATGTTATCTTTCTTTAGGTTAAAGAAAGTAGAGAATTCTTCACATGACAGTAGAGTGCTAGTCGTGTTATGTGTTCGTTGAAGTTGTTCCTTGGATTGAGTTTTGATTAACTCGAACAGTTTTTTAGGCCGTTTTTTTGCTTGGTCAAGCTGGTGGCTAAAGAAATCTGCTTTTGTGCGTTCAATTTTCCTAAAGTAGGCGTTTCACTTTTTCTGAAGTGTTTTAAGGTACATAGCCGAGGGGGCTGATCTCCAGTTGCGTTCTGCCAATCTCATGGCTCGTCTATCGTCGTTAAGCAGACCATCGTACCATGGTTTTGAGTACTTAGAGGAGACGCTTGTTAACTTCAGGGGGGCGACCTCATTGATTATTGTAGTCATTGAGTTGAGGTAGTGGTCGGTGAGAGCCTGAACGTCTGAGGCACCGGTAGGGGGTAGGAGAAGACTGTAGCTGGGGGAAGGTAATGAGTTGGGGTTGAGTTTCTTCAGGTCTCTTTTCCAGACCTTAAGTTTGGTGGATTGAACCGGGTTGAGTTTAACATTTTCGTTGATGAAGAATGTGATAATGTGGTGGTCAGACCAGTCACAGGGTTGGATTGACCCAAGTTGGGTGGATTCCTCTTTGGAGATGATTAGATATAGGATAGAGCCATCGTCATTAGTGGGGCTGTTGCAGATTTGAGTGAGGTCTAGAGCCTTGAGGACGTTTTTGAGACTATTTACCACCGAGTCATTGTGATCGTTCCAGTGAAGGTTGAAATCACCAAGGAATATTTGAGTTTGAGTGTTTTGATGACCGGAGTTAGTTGTGATCATGTCCACCATGAGTTGTTGAGTGAAGGTGAGGTTGTCTCCTGGTGGGTGGTAAATAATATGTAGAGAGCATACTGGTTTGCCCTCGCTATCGACGTCGAGGCAAATGTGTTCACAAGAGAAGAATATAGGGGAAGTGGCTCTAGGAACTGAGAGGTCGCTCCGATAAATGCATGCGATTCCACCACCTGTCTTGCCAGTCCTTTCCAGTCTGATGATGTGGTAGTTGGGGGGGTACTAGAATGTCAATGAGTGGCGATGAGCTTTCTGTTAACCAGGTTTCAGTGAGGATGGTCAAGCGTTGATGAGGTCAGCTATGTCAGAAGCATGTCATGGGGCAGATCTGCAGTTGAGTAGTGTGCAATTGAGCCGCAGGGTGACGAGGGAGGAGGAGGGGTCTAGAGTGAGGGAGACTTTTTTAAGGTTATTAGGGACGGTTCCTCTATTGTTATGTGTGGGGGACCTATGCGGGGTGGAGTGGATAGTGGGGATGGGAAGGTGTGTGGTGACTATGTGGGTCACGAGAACGGGATCAAAAGAACGTAGGAGGGAGCGTATGTCATACCCGGAGAGTGGATTGATGGTTCGTCGAGGGCGGGTGGCAGAATTACGGACGGGGATTGAGGTCCAGTACGGAGAGTTTTGTTTGCGAGAGTGTGTAGGATGGGTGGGGGACTTGTTAGGTGACAGGGTACTGGTGGGTGAGGGGTGTCTGGGGTGATTAGAAAACAACTCAATGAAGGTATGAAGATTCTCTTTGATTTGGAGAAGGGTGGACATAATCTTGTCCAAAGTGGAGTTAGGAATGGTGGTGTTGGGGATGGGAGCATGGGGGGGTTGGCTGGAATGGGGGGGTTCAGAATACTAGGTGAGCAAGTGGCGTAGGGAAGATGTATGGGAAGGGGAAGGGAGAGTGGGGGTGGGGGCGTTGTAAGAAGGGGAGTGATCTCTGCCTGGAAACGGAGAGGGTGAGGTTTCTATAGAGGGTGAGTAAGTGTCTAAGACATTGGAGTGAGGAAAGAGGGGTGTGTAATTATGAGGCAGTGCTAGGATAGGGCGAGGGATGGTGGGGGAGGTGGGGGGACTAGTGGTAGGAGGGGGAGGGATGGTGGGGGAGGAGGGGGACTAGGGGTGGGGGGTGGTGATGTGGGAGTGGGGACTAAGGGTGGGAGGGGAAAAGATCCTGGGAGGGGAAAGGGTCCAGTTGTGGGGTGGGGAATTAGGGTTGAGGGAGGCGTGTGGTTCTGAGTACCTAGCTGGCAGTAGAAGGGAAGGTGTATGGGAAGGGGAAGGGGGAGTGAGGGTGGGGGCGTTGTAAGAAGAGGAGTTACCTCTGCCTGGAAACGGAGAGGGTGAGGTTACTATAACAGGTGAGTGAGTGTCTAAGATACTGGAGTGAGGGAGGAGGGTGTGTCGGTACGATGCGGTGCTAGGGTAGTGGGAGGGATGGTGGGGGAGGTGGGGGTACTAGTGGTAGGAGGGGGGATGGTGGGGGAGGAGGGGGGACTAGGGGTGGGGGTGGTGGTGGTGTGGGAGTGGGGACTAAGGGTGGGAGGGGAAAAGGTCCTGTTGTGGGGTGGGGTAGTAGGGTGGAGGGAGGCGTGAGGTTCTGAGTACCTAGCTGGCAGTGAGGTTGAGAGGTGGGCGGTTGGCTAAGTGGGATGGCGTTGTGGTGTCTTGGGTGCTAGGAGTGGAGGTCAGTTGGGCAGGAGTCGGAGGATTGGAGAAATGCTCATTAATAGTGGGAAACAAGTTATCGAGCAGGTTTAGACTCCGGTCCGTGGATTGAGTGAGGATAGTACCGTTGTTGTAAATAGTGATGGTTGCTGTAGCTGGGAAGAGTTGTGATGGTGCAATGGAAAGTGCTAGGCCATGTGTGGACTTCCTTGTGGAGGAAATCGTGAGTAAGGTTAGAAAGGCTTTCCTCCATTGCGCTCTACGTTTAGTGTAGAAAATGATATCGGTGGTCTTGACCCCATTGTGTAGTGAGAAGCAAGGGTCCGCAAAGGGGGTTTCTGGGTGAGACTTCAAAAAGTTGGGTTTAAAGCGTTTGGCGGATTTTTTAGAGAGCTCGGGGGGGTAACTGATTTTGTAAGTGTGCATGCCTGTGAGTTCCATGTTGTGAACTGAGGTGTAGGCGAGGGGAGGGTGTTGTAATGTAGGCTAGGACATCCAGCTGGCTGACGACAATGTTGAATCAGGGCTACTGTATTTATGAGTAGGGTGTGGGTGGTTCAGTCTAAAATGTGGGCATGCTGAAATAATGAAGGGTGATTAGTCTAAAATGGCTGACTGATTAGGAGAGATAGAGACTGGCTATGTAGTCCACTGTCTGTTTTGATGAGTTGTGAGAGGGGGTGTTGTCCAGTTTTGCTTTCTATCAAGGGCTGAGGAAGTAAGTCCAGTTTCTAGTTTGCTGGTTAGGTGGTGAGGGTGGGGAAGTCAAGTCCTATATCGGTTTTGATGATCCCAGTGCCAGGCAGTGTTGTTACCCAAAGTTTGTAAAGGTCAGTAGATGAGGGAGGCGATATGCTATTGCAATTTATGACCCCGGCCATTTTGAGCCATTGTTCTCAAGTGGAATGTGAATTCATGGTAGATAGTGGGAGAAAAACAAAGCAAAATAGTACCTTAGCGAAGAGATCGATGTTGTCTCATGTGTCGGTTAAAAGCCAGATAAACAAAAGTATGCGTTGCATCATGAGACCCATTGGAAGCTGCTGTAGACAAAGGGCACTGTAGATATCCTCCTATGTGCTATTAGCTCCGAGGTGTTAGCCAGTTGGAAGTAGTAACATTGTTGTACTGATCCGCTTTTCACAAAGGGGCGGAGCAGCGGAGAGAGTTTGATCAGACTTTACCCCGTCATTGGTAACATGGCGCAACTCCGGGGCAGCTCCTGATGGCCCCAGGAACAGTGAGGGGACTCCGGTGAGGCAGACCTGTAACCACCTATGGTCCCGCCGAAGTGGGGGAGCCGAGCGCCCCCGGGGTCAGGTCAAGTGCAGGTCTCGCAGCATGTAGTCATCAGGGTAAGTTGGGAGATCAGGGCGTCCTGGCGGGTTGTTGCCGATGCAGTGAGGGGCTTGCAGCGGTAGAGTAACCACGGGCATGCAGCCTCATCTCGTGGTCTTCGGGGTCAGGTCTCGCCGCGATGAGTCCGTCGATGGATCCGCCCGAGGTGAGAGCAGAGCTGCCCTGCGGTCCCGCCGAAGAGTGGAGAGCCGAGCTACCCAGGCATCGGGTCGAGTGCAAGACTCACCGCGGTAGGGGCATGTAGTCGTCAGGGCTGTTGAGGGATCAGGGCGTCCTGGAGAGTTGTTGCCGATGCAGTCAGAGGCTTGCTGGGGTTAGGTAACCCCGGGCGCGCAGCCTCATCTCGCAGTCACTGGGGCAGGGGTCGCCGCAAAGCGTTTGTCTATGAATCCGTCCGAGGAGAGTGCAAGCCGCCCTTCGGTGACCAGCGAATAATCGTATTGTGCTGGTGGCCCTGCATCCCCTGCTACCAGTGCTTTCTCCAATTTGTCTTGTCTACTAATTAGAGGGGCTAGTTCTATGAGTGTGGCTCTCAATTTGTCATGAAGTGCCTCCATCAAGTTCCGGTCCCAGGGGGTATAAAATATCTCCACTGACAGATTGGTGGCTATCCCGATTGAGTTCTTTCTCAATGTCCCCCTCGTGGTCAACTACGGTCTCCTCACAGGGATTTTTTTTCCTGGGACCGACCTCAGAGGTTAGTTTGCGTTTGCAGTTCTTAGGGATGTTTGTGCATGTTCTACCCTAGCGCACAACTTTCTTTGGTGGAATGTCCAGAGTGGGTGTGGAGCTGTGCTCAGTTAACTGTGATTGAGTTGTAGTTATCAGTGTGGACGGATCTGACGCTTGTATAAATATGTCAGGAGTGAGTGACAGCCTCCGCTCCGTTAGCTCAATTTCAGTGTTCACCACCCCAATAGCCCTCTGTAGCATTTTGTCTATTGATGTTGGGGGAAGTGGGGAAGCACTAGTGGTTTTAGTTCTACTGAGTCCTACCTTTTTACCCACGTTTTCCACCACCTGTCACTCGAATAATACACCTGGTTTAGCCTGAGGTTGGGCAAGAGGGAATCACCCGGCACCACAATTAAAGCATTAGTCAGTGTTGTTCGTAGCCCCACCAAGTTCCAGGGATTTTGTAGCTTTGTGGACCTGACCTGCTGCAGTCTATACAATGGGTAGAACAGTGCTATAGTTGACTATCACCGTCACAGTCACACAGCAGTGGGTCAGGCCTGCTTGTTAGTGTCTCAGCCTCTTTGCCGCAGGATCCATGGTGGAGGGTGCAGTGTTGGAATTCTCACCCACTATCTTCTGCGACAAGCTGGAAGCCAGTGGATTCTGCCAAGGGGGGTGGCCCTGCCCTGCCTCTTCCTGGCGATGATGGGCAAGGACGGGCCCGGGCACCGCCCGCTCGCGTCCCACGCTGCATGTAGGCAGAAGCACTTTTGAGGGAGCAGCTGATGCTGGGATGATCTTGCTCGGTTGTAGGCTGCTGGGAAGTGTAGGCGCCAGGAATGGAAGTGGTGGCTCAGAGATCCGTCAAGCCGTTCCCCTCACGGCGAAGTGGCAGCAAGGTAAGCCGTTTCCCTCACGACAGATGCTGGGCGTAGGTGAGCGCGTCCGATTAGTGCTTTTGATGAATAGTTGTAAGCCAGGGGGCTCATTTAAAAGCCCCTTGAGCCGCCGGTGCGTCACTTTTAATAAAGGAAAAAGTGACGTACCGGCAGCTCAAGGGGCTTGTTAATAACTCCCCAGGAGTTTAGGAAATCATGTATTAATTAAGACGGCATGCCCAGAGGATCTACTTAACAGAAACGATTACATCTGAATAAACAAAGGAAGATATACATTGCTGAGAATTCTTTATTAGAGAATTAACCCGCTGCCTCCCACTAACATAGCCAGAAGAATCCAAAGTTTAAAGAGGATCACATATTGCGAAGGTGCAACTCAAAACAAACCATGAACAGAGATTGCATTGTGGACCCCTCCAACACCTGCTAAGACAAATGAGGCTCTTTTCATTAATCAGATTGGAATTGAACCAATCCTCTCCAATGGCAAACACCAAATAAATATAAATGCAGTCGTCAACTGTGGATTATTGATTGAGCAGAACTGTAAATGCTGCAGCTGTATTTTCTTCACTTCTGAACTATACATAATGAAGTGCTCCTCTGTGACCTTTCAAGCCTTGCTTCCACATATATTCGCAAATTCGCTATTCAGCTTTAAAATCTCACTCCGCACTTCTAAAAAGTACAGCTCAACAAAGAACAAAAATGATGTACGTCTCTTAATTGAATTCACTGCTGTAAGAGTTTAATATCTGTGATAAAAAAAAAGAGCAACGTTTAACTACTTTTGCACCTGATGCCTTGTCAACGAGCATTTCCTGAATGTAGGACGAAAGATTTTAAAGCTGAATACCTATTCCATTTTAAAGTATATGTTTTGTCATGTGGCTGTTATTGGTAACCAATGCTACATGCGAGCAGCATGGTTGGAAGGCCTTTTCCATGGATGCCTGGGAGGTACCAGCTCTGGGGAAATTGTGTTGCCTCTCTTTCACATTATGGCTCTCGAGACGAAAAAATGTCGATTGGCTTGCTCAGCTGAAAAGTTCTTTGTCGCAACTAATGGTCTCTTGTTTTCTTTCTCATTACCTCAGATTCAGACTTCTCAGTAATCCATTTATTTCACGATGTCCTATGTTTCCTATTGCAGGCCTATTTATAAAAAACTATAAACTGTTCCTTAGTTTCACTTAGAGAGTTCGCTTATTTAACGGTTGCTGGTGGGTCCCCAGTAAGCTGCGTCTATGGATCCAAAACATTTTTTTCTTTTCATAATAAAGCCTTACGACTTTCACTGCCCTGTGTGGAGATTTTTGTTAATGTAGTAACATCTACCGTTTCTCAGGAAAGTGGTAGGGTTGTGGGGATTCAAAGCCAGGAAGATGCAGTTTGCAGAGTTCCCCAGTAATGTTAAGCTTCCAGCGCCTAAGGTTTTGCTATGGGGATTTCTGGCTCCTAAGGTTTTGTGTCTGTCCCTCAGGAGAACGCCAAATAACAACCCAGTTGTTGTGAGACTTCCTACTACAGACCCATTGTTTCTCCTAAATGGGTTGCAGACGCACGTAATAAGTTCTTGGACTTTTAAACTGAACCACAACTGAAGTTCATGTGCCAAATTGGTATTACATGATGCCCAAGCCAGAGTATTCATTCTAAACTCATAAATAAATCGAGCTGTTTCCACTCGAGAGATGTTGTCTGCACGTAAACTCAAATTCATTCTGTATGGACCATTTTAAGAGTAAGTTTAGCCATATTTTTGCCTTTAAGTGATCCGACAGTTGGCTGATAAGGATATAATATATATCCTCAATTGAAAATGCCTTCATATTTCTCAGATGTCTCGGCAAAGAACTAAAAGGTACTTTGTTCTTGTCGCAAGAACACAAAGACTAGTAGTGGTCAATACTTAAGCTACAAAGACTGAGCAACCAACCGGTAATGCCCCATTCATTCCTATGGGCTTCAAAGCCCATAGGAATGAATGGGGCATTACCGGTCGGTATTTACCGAATCGGTAAATACCGACTTTTAAAGATTCGGTAAATCCACATCTGGATTTACCTACAT
Source organism: Lissotriton helveticus (assembly GCF_964261635.1). Classification (NCBI taxonomy): domain Eukaryota; kingdom Metazoa; phylum Chordata; class Amphibia; order Caudata; family Salamandridae; genus Lissotriton; species Lissotriton helveticus. The sequence goes on from NC_136063.1 coordinate 668,907,232, forward strand.
CTCGGTACTTCTATTTTACCGATTCATAAATACCAAATCGGTAAAATTCGGTATTTATGAGTCGGTAAAATAGAATTAGCTACATCTGGCCCTATATGTTGGAAAAACTATGTGTGTGAAGGAACGGAAATGAATCCCATCAGCCCACCCAAATGGCGGAGCCTCATCATCTGGGATTGTAGTAGGTCAAGGTCTAGATAAGGAGACACACCTGATGATAATGTGTGTATTTCACCAATTCTCCAAGACCTCCAGTGATGGATCCGACCCCAAATGTTATGTGTGGGTAAGATGGTGTGGAAAAATAAATTGCAGTGAGAAGAAAATATAAACAAAAATCAAAAAGTGCTATTTAAAATTGGCTACCATAATGCGAGGGAAAACTTTATTGGGGATGAATTATGGTGTCAAGATTAAAAGAAGTGTATGACAGTCTGAAATAATGGCTGCCCAAGCTAGATGGTGAGGTGGTCAACATGTTTCTGCCATGCAGGGGCGTCTCCCCTACCAGGCTTTCATCAGGACCTTGGAAATACACTACTGCAATAACGTACAAACAATCAAAATAACTTAATGTTACCACAAGATACTGGATACTCTACCATCCGCGAACTACTTTCTGCGTCTGTATTTCCAGAATCTCTAAGGGATTCTTTCCCAAATATTCTTGGGAGTAAACCTCACCTCTCCTGGCCACTGCTCAGGAAATAGAGGCCCCGCTCTGTCCGTCGGTACCTCTGGATTCGTCCTAAGCCAAGGGGGGAGGTGGTTGGCTTAGGTGAGAAGCCATTTTCAAACCTCGTCAGGTGCCTGCACTGCTCTCCTAAATATGGGCCGCATGAGCCAATATCTAACATGCAAGAAGTGGAGCGTCTCGCCCTCAGGGGGTGCAAAGTCCTCTCGTAGCCTGTCAAAGGGGAATGGGACCCTCGAAGAAATGCTTATTGAATTGGCAGCCAGCATCCTGACAACCCCTGAACAAGGTTCCAGCAAGTCCCAGCTGAAATGTCGGTGTTCCCTTCCAGCGGAGGGGGGTCAGAGGGGAACGGAATGTTGAGAGACTCCTATGTTCTGCCTGCCCTTCCCACACCTTTAACCCCTTCCACGCTCATGACGAGCTGGGCTCGTCATGAGGTAGCCTCCTCGCACGCTCATGACGAGCCCAGCTCGTCATGAAACATGGGAATCAACAAATCTCAGCACAGGAGGGGAATACCATCAGCATTGATGTGGTTAAGACCAATCTGGTTATTGGGGATAGAGAGAGGCCAGATACATGATGGACAAGAGGCAAGAACAGAACTTCCATAGTGAGGTTCCCGCCACTGCCCGATCCATAAATAACCACTGATTCGTTGACTCCACTCTGGACTCCTCAACCAGATAACGGATCTGCACTGCACAATAGTAGTGGAGTAAGATCGGGATTCCCATGCCACCTTCTGCGGGAGAGCTCCAGCTGTGATCTTTTTTCATATGTGGGCAGTCATCGGCCCACACAAACAATGTATTGCCTCCTATAAAGACGGTATCATACCAGATGGGGCTGAAGAGGGAAGGTCCGGAAGAGAACAAGAATCCTCTGGAGGACCGTCATTTTTGGGGCTGTCACACACCCCAACAAGGACAGGGGGGTTCTTTTCCAGTGGGCTAAACTGGCCCCCTCTTAGGTCTGCACCAGCTGATTACCCAAGTGGGGTATAGACCCAGATGTCCACTTCAAGAAGTGTCTCTGGGCTAAATGATCTATGGTCCCTGGTGGAACTTGGGCCTGTGACTTATGGATATTCATTCTGAAGGCAGAGGCCTTTCCAAACTCTCTCATCTCGTCGAGAAAGAATGGCAGGCATCTCTGGGGCTATCTAATGCCACAAAAGCATAATCAGCTTATATGATGTGTTCTTCCTCTCCAAAGCATACTCCGCTAATATTAGGGTGGTCTCCCTCTTTGGATAAATGGTTCCATATAGAGCACAAATAACAGGGGTGACATTGGACACCCCTTTCATCTGCCCCAACGTATAGGAAAGGAGGAAGAGCTCATGCCATTATCTCTAACTGATGCCTTTGGGTGCCAATAATTGCTTAAGATCCAGTCACGAAACTGTTTCCCAAAGAAAAAATGAGCTAGTGTCTCCACCATATAGATTCAATGCATGCAATCAAATGCCTTCTCGCCATCGACAGAGAGTAGCATGATCTCTCTTTTTAAATGACTGGCTTTGTCTAAGAGGTGAAGGATTCTCTGAGTGTTATCGGCACATTGTCTCTGGAGAATAAAGCCAACCTAGTCCTTATCCACCAGTCCAGGCATTAAGGGGGTGAGGCAGTCTGCAAGGATGCCGGTGAACTGCTTAGCACCAACGTTTTGCAGTGAAATGGGCCTCTAAGGCCCACACTGGCAGCAGTCTTTGCCGGGCTTAGGAATGACCACAATTGATGCTTTCATCATTGAGGATGCCATTGTGGCAGGGCCAGTAATTGAGTTGAAGAGTCTAGTGAAGAGGGGGCCAATAGAGCGCAGAAGGTCTTGTAAAAAAGCACTGGAAAACAATCTGGTCATGTCAATTTTAGGGGCTTTTGTCTAGAGACAGCAGATATAACTTCTTCTGTTCTAAGCAGGAGATCAAGCCCAGAGGCTTCGTCCTCAGTTAAAGGAGGTGTATTTGAGTACTGTATATAGAGGGCAGGATTATCTGCAGGCAAATAAAGTTGTCTGTAAAAGCCCCTAAATCTAGAAGTAATGGGGTCATCTCCCTCAATGACCACACCATCATCTGTTATTAAGACCCAATGCCTGTAGCCTGTTGCTGCACTTGGAGTTTATTGGCCAGTAACCTTCCACATTTTTTCCCTCTAACTTAGAAGGACTGTTTAAGACGGATTAGGAAGTATTCAGATCTGTCGATATCTAGCACTGCCAATTGCTTCCTAGTGGCTTCCAATTTATGCCAAATACTAGGGGTTCCTGTACAATGGTGAATATGTTCTATCTCACGCACCTGTTGTTGTAGTTGCCCTCATTTGTCTCTCCTCATCTTATTATCCGCGGCAGATATTGCAATACATTTCTCTCCAATAAAAACTTGTGAAGCATCTTTTGGTTATCATTAATGCTAAGATAATCAGTAATTGCCTTGGCTGAGGAGTGCAATCAACCTGAAATAGTTTTCGATCCAGGGACACAGCGGAATGGTCCAAGAGTGTCCATGGTTCTATCTCGACCAACGCAGTTCTCTGGAGCCCAGAAAATGATCAAGGTGGGTGTAGAATTTATGTTTGTGGGAACAAAAGGTGTAATCACACGTTTGAGGATGACGTTCCAGTCACAAATCTTTTAAACCAATCTCTTGCAACCAAAGGGTGCAATCCAATGATATTGCTCCTGTCCCTAACCCCCATGGGCAGAGGAGTCTATGTCATTATGAAAACCAGATAGAGATCACACCAATGAAAACCGGCCGGTCCTGTGCTGTCATGGTCTCCTCTATGGCCCTCCATTGGAACTGCTCCTGACCATCATTGGGGACTTATAGGGAACCCACTATCAATTAGTGCGGGCCCAATTGTACTCAGTGGACAAGTAATCAGCCCATATTTTCTGCGACTTTGGGGGCCAGTTTCCCCTAAAAGGAGCATGAGACTAGAATTGCTATCACAGATATTTTGCGCGGCATCATGGAGAATAATTGTTGAGGGAAGGCTTTGGTCTTAAGCCGATGTCATCTGCTCGTGACCAGGTGAGTTTCCTGGAGAAGGCATACGTCCACATTTGTTTGTTCCAAATAGTAGATAATGGCATGCTTCTACGTTGGCCCTTTCACGTTAAAGGTGACTACCCTCAATGTATTGTGTGGCATAAGAATGGAGTATCAATTGCTTCCATAAGCCTGGGGTGCAGGGCTTCTGGACTGTTCCAAGTGAGATATTCATTGGAAATACCACCTCCATCTTATATAGAGTCAATGTTTACTGCATGTATTGTGTTCATGAGCACCCATTTATAACAAATCCCAACAAAAACGAGGTCGATGTTTCCTAGAATGTGGAAGTCACTGAGCAGCGCCACTGCCGATCCATTGGAAACAAGGTAAATAAGGACCATGGAAGGTGCGCCTCTAAAGGACGAGCTCCCATCCTCCCCTGCTCCAGCGGACTCCCTCTCGGATTTCAAAAGAACATTATAGAGGCCCTGGCAGGTTCAAGTTATTTCCCGGGACATTAATTCTCAAGTCAGCTTCTCCAGGACAGCCCCTCTCTCCTGGGTAATTGTAGCAGACTCTGGTCTGGAACCGCAGAGTGGTTCAGAATTATACTGCCAGTGTGACCCCCTGGTGGTTCTCCACCCCATGGCGGCTGACATGAGAGTATGTTCTTCAGTGTTCTCAATCTGCATCAGTTCGTAGGCTTCCATGAGAGGGCTAAGTTGGGGGCGTTTTCCCTCCCACTGAAGAATGATTCGAAACTAGTGACCCCAGGAGTGTGGAACATTCTTATCTCATTGAAAGACAGTCACCGGACGGAACTCCTGCCTCTTCTGGAGCAAAATAGTAGGGTGGTCCTGGAATAGCTGCAATGTGTGGCTTCGGAATTGCATTGGTTATGAGTCTCTGGCCTTACATAGGATCTACTCATTTGAGGGAAAATTGTGAACACATGTCGAAATGTAAACTGGGTGGGAGTCTCCCAGGCTTGGCAGCCTCCTCTATGGACCTTGTCTCGACCTGTGTCTGATACCTGCTTGTCTCCTAGGATATGAGTGGAGAGGGCTGTCATGTAGACTTTGATATAATCTCCTACCTCCGCTGTAAGGGCACCACAAATCCTTTTACTGTTTCACCAGGATCTAGTGACTAAATCCTCTGTGTGTGCCTGGAGATCATGTTGTTGATCAGTGAGGTGTATCATTTCTTGCTGTAATTGCTCAATCTCTTCATCTCTCGTGATCTTATGTTCCATGAAAGTGTTGACTCTGTCACTGATTTCAGTTATTTCCTTCCAGAGTGCTTGTAACACTTGTAAGAGGTCTTATCTTAACAGTCTGTAGGTCATCACACAAAGAGGTGAATAGTCTTTCCAGTTATAAGGGGGTGACTGGGCATTCAGCGTTCTCACTCTCCGGCGATGGGGCCTGACTGGCCACAAGTAGACGGTACCTAGGCAAGGAGCCAGCCGGGTTCGTGAACATGTCTTTGACGGTGCAGTCTTAATTGCTACATGTCAAGTTTATCTTTCAGGACTGATTTGCTGGTGCAAATAATATTGGTAAGCCTTCCAAAGCCTGGTTGTAGTCTCAGGAGTGTCCAATGTGGACAGATTTGTAGGTGTCAGCCACCCAGAGTCTACTGCCTCATGATTCTGTTTTATGTCCACACCATTCGACAATCAGGATTACACTGGCAGTTTCTTCCAGATTCCCCCCAAGACTGACACCCGTTAGCCTATTTCAGTTGACAGTTACCACGGGGGCAGATGTCAGTCCTTGATCCACCTGTGGCTCTCAGACACTGATCTCCTAAGGTCGCTAGTCCGCAAGAAAGCACTGTCCTCTCCTCTTCCACTGGTAAGTGGATCAGCCCTGTGTGTAGGCACCGGAGTCAGACACACTGCAAGGCTCCCCACTCGGGGCATGCCCCTCTGAAATTTGCAGACTAAAATAATGTAACCAAGGTGTGCTCCTCCAGTCTGCAGGCCTGTACAGGTAGATGTAAGTGCAGGGAGACTGCGCTCTGTGTCCCAGGGTAATTCCATCTTCAAGGGTCTCCTTCCTACAAATGTAGCTGTTTAAGTGTAGAGTGAGCTTCGGTCCTGCCTTACAGCTCCCACCTGGTCACAGATGCAGTAATCACTGATGTAGCCCGGGCCTCAGGCCACCACCCACAAACTCCGCTGCGGGCCCTGTCTCTCCCGGTCTACTTCCCAGGCCCGCAGGCATCGTGGAGAACCAGCAGAGATCCTCTGGTGTCCCTAGCAACACCGAGCACTGGGAAAGGCCGTCCACCTCAAGGCCTAGCCTTGACTCAGGGGCTCACATATGTCTTCTCCGTGGCATCCGTCCAATTCACGCTGCAGGAGCCGTGGGGGTGCCTCCCAGCACTGCATTTCTGGACAAGAGTCTGGAACACCTAGGCATTCCTGGGGTGGTAACGTATAGGTCGTAGGCTGTCACAATATCACCAAGAGATAACTGGGCTAAGCCCACCCCCTCATTTCTGTCATCGGCCCATGGTAGTTTCCATCTTCATGTCTACTCCGGGGTAGTAGACAGAGTTCATCACAGCGCCGGGGCAATCCCAGAGCCACCACTCACCACCAAGTGCATGGGTGCAGGGCTACTGAGATCCACAACATCGATGGGGAACCCCTAGGTCAGGGGTGCCCCACAGGCTCTGCACAGCTCACTGTGCTGCCACCACAGTCCCTTCACAGTCGGCCACAGCACTCAACTCCAGTATGGCAATGTGGTGGTGAGCAAGGTGTCTCACACCTTTCTCTCAGGACAGGAGAGCCCCCTCGTGCTTAGGGAACTTGCCAGGGCACCAGCAGCTCAAGATACTGGGATGGTGAACAGTCTAAATATCGAGTTTTTAATTTCGACCTACAATAATATAGAGTTGGAAATATCGTTGGGACACAATATCAAAATCAGAATATCGACAACCAGAATATCGACCTGAAGGTAAGAAATATCGTTTTTGTTAATATAGAAGTTTGTAATAGCGATAGCAAAAATATCAATGTTACTAATATCGATATTGCTATTAGTGTTATGTATTTTATATGTTTGTGTTTATATTTTTTGTTAATTACTGTACTAATTTTAGAATATATGTATAATATTTGTAGCAGTTAGTAAAACATTTTTAAAGTAAATAATGCGTTTTAGTACCGTAGTGGGTTTGGGTTTATAGGGGATTAGGGGGGGAAGTAATTTAATTATAGTAATAGAATTTTAAAAAATTAGGAATTAGTCATTATTTTTAAGTATATTTTGCATTTTAGTTCTGTGGAATGTTGTGGGTTTATAGGGGAATAGGGTGGGAAATAGTTTAATTGTAATTAGGTCATTATTTATTTTTATTTATTGGTATTGACAATTAATTTTATGGTAAATAATTATTATTTGGTAATTAATTTTTATTAATTGGTAATTAATTTGGATTAATTGGTAATTATATTATGTGTATTAATTTATTATTGATGTGTGTTCTGAGTTTATAGGGCAATAGGGAGGGAAGTAATTTAATTGTAATTAAGTAAATATTTATTTTATTGTTGAGTAATGATATGAATTTTTAAAGTAATTATTTATTGGCATTGTTAATTAATTTATTGTTATTTAATAAATACTTTATTATTTATTAAAAAATAATAACTTTAATTATGAATAAGTTATTTTTACCCCTACGCTATCCAACACTTTCCCTGCTGTTGCACTGTCTGGAGTTGGAATAGTAATTTTTACCCTTATGCTATCCACCACTTTTCCTACAGTTGCACTCTCTGGAGATGGAATAGTAATTTTAACCCCTATGCTATCCAACACTTTCCCTACTGTTGCACTCTTTGGAGGTGGAATAGTAATTTTTACCCCTACACTATCCAACAATTTCCCTACTGTTGCACTCTCTGGAGTTGGAATAGTAATTTTACCCCTAGGCTAGCCAACACTTTCCCTACTGTTGCACTCTCTGGAGTTGAAATAGTAATTTTTACTCCCACGCTATCCAACACTTTACCTACTGTTGCACTCTCTGGAGTTGGAATAGTAATTTTTACCCCTACGCTATCCAACAATTTCTCTACTGTTGCACTCTCTGGAGTGGGAATAGTAATTTTTACCCCTACGCTATCCACCACTTTCCCTACTGTTGCACTCTCTGGAGATGGAATAGTAATTTTAACCCCTATGCTATCCAACACTTTCCCTACTGTTGCACTCTTTGGAGGTGGAATAGTATTTTTTACCCCTACACTGTCCAACAATCTCCCTACTGTTGCACTCTCTAGAGTTAGAATAGTAATGTTTACCCCTACGCTAGCCAACACTTTCCCTACTGTTGCACTCGCTGGAGTTGAAATAGTCATTTTTACTCCCACGCTATCCAACGCTTTACCTACTGTTGCACTCTCTGGAGTTGGAATAGTAATTTTTACCCCTATGCTATTCAACACTTTCCCTACTGTTGCACTCTCTGGAGTGGGAATAGTAATTTTTACCCCTATGCTATCTAATATTTACTGTTTTAGTTAATGTAGTGCATGCTACTACAGAGCCTGTATGTGTACTTTGACTGTCAGGTTAGGTTGGTATTGAAAACCCCTTGGCAAGGTTTTTATTTCCCCCTTTTTGTACATATAAGTGACCTATAGTGTAGGCCCTAGGTAGTCCATAGGGCAGGTTGGTATGTGCCTAAAAGGTAACACATGTACTTTGAGAAGGAGTAGAGCATTTATGTTAATACCTGTGGAATGGAATGGAATACTGATGTAATAAATTATGTCAGTATTTACTTGCCTAATATCATGTATTGTAATGTAATATGTAATGTAATAAGAATTATTCTAAAGTTAAATGTATTCTGTATTTGTTTTTCAGAAACCCACTTGTGCTGAAAGAGAAGAATTTATGATGACAAAAAAGGAAGACAGGAGAAAAAAAACTGAAGAAACAGTACTACCTGTAAAAGAACTAACATAAAAAGAGATGGACAGTATGTAGTGAAGAAAAAGACAACTGTTGTAAGAAAAATAAGGAGTTTCTTAAAACAGCATTTAGAAAAAGGAAAAATGTGAAAATTGATGAAAGTAAATAGGGAACTTTAACAAATAGTCAGAATCGAAAAGGAATGGGGTCATGTTAAAAGTGGAACATGTTCTAAAAACACCTCAACTGAAAACAGCGCAAAAACAATTCAAAGAAATAAGAAGAAGAATGTTTAGAAGTAGGGTAATACAAAATTTGGTAAGAAATATAAAGCAGTGTAATTGAAGAACAGCAGCATTGAAGCAAAAAGAACACATAGAAAGTATAGTTGATAAACCATTTGCCTTGAAGCGTAAAGTATCTATCTTAATACGAAACAGAATGAGAACACTGGATAAAAAGTGTTGTCTCTGAAGAGAAAAACCCAGAAAACAAACATTGTTAATCAAACTATGGAAGCATATTTTGTGATGTATTCCTATAGGTTCTGTATCGATCCCCCTATTCCTGACCCTATTCTGGTTAACAAGTTAACTAGCAGCCATCCCATGAGGCAGAAAACCCCCATGATGCAGGAACCGTTATCTGATAAAGCCACACTACGGCACAGGAACGTGTTATCTGATTAGGTCATAACGCTTGCCATCTAATTAGACAAGCGATATTCCTCCAGCCCCTGATAAGGCATACGGAGTTCTCAAAACAAATCAAACCTATGTCAACCTGGGAAAAACCCTGCGGCCATTGTTTTGATTTCATCGAGAACTTCAGCAAAAGAATGTGCTAACGACCAAGTCGTATGACATCCTTATTGACGTATCTATGTCCATCCTTACGTCAATCTCGGCACCTTAAAGGTATAAATATTACCGATATTGCCCTATGCAAACACACGCGGTGGTGACGAGATCGGAGCAGCCAGACTTGCCGAAGCCCAGAGCAGAGCAGACCCCGCTGGCGCAGCCCCGCCTTCTTGACGCGCTGAGAACGAGACGCTGCTTTCTCCTGCCGAGAAATCCAGCTCCGGCGCTTCCGAGCAGCCCTCGCAGGCAGCTTGGAATATCGAGACCAGAGACGAGAGATACCATCCCTCATCCATCCTAAATTCCAGGTACAGAACTGAATAACCCCTCGCAGAGAATTCTTTAGTCAGTCACTTGGCAAAACAAACTTAACTTAAACTGTAACTTTCTATTCCCGCCCACGTATTAGGCTTAGGTCAGGTACACGGGGTAGGCGTAGTTAGAAACACCAGTTGAGTACGAGTAGTCAAATGTATATGTGTATGTAATGTATATTTTATTCATTTTAAACCTTCATATGGCTTAGAAACCATATCAATGTTTTTACAGTATTATTTTATACTTCTGCTTTTATTGTATGCACTTTACTTAACCATAAGTATTGCAATATTATCGATGCATTTCTCTTGTATGAGAAAAGAGACTGATCAATAAATAACATCTTTTATTGAACACGCCCGTCTCTTCCTTTTCTCTACAATCTGATGAGACTAAGAATGCACGTACTGACTGAGTAAAATAAATTGCCTTTTGTTCACACGACTCTCGAGATACACTCTTGATTAGGGGAGAGCAAAGTTGTCATGTTCTATGGTTGTCAGAAACTAAATCCCTTCTTGTCTATCCAGGGAGGTTCAACTCCTCCTTGCCTATTGGAGAAAGTTTCTAGTGAACTCTGAGCTAGCTGGCAAACCCAAAACATTAAGACTAATATCGACAGTAGTAGACCTAGTTAACGTCTGGTCTAGGCCTATACTATTGAAGGTATTATTCCAATGCGCAGAGCCTATTGGGATAATAGGAACTACACTACATGGCGCCCAACGCGTTTGGAAGGGCGATAAAACTAACGTAAGACATTTAGAGTAACTCAGTCGTGCTTTCTCACTCAGACCCCTTTTTCCCATAATACTCCAAAGACGTCTGGAGTGGGTGAAAGGTCATATCCGCCAGACCTCGCAGGAGGGAACTCCTATGTATGGTTCTTGGTTTAAGTCAACGTTGAAGGATACACTGTTCCAAAATATTGTGCATCTAATCTTTGTTTCCATAAGAAACCTGATCTGCAAACAAAAGAAATAAGCTTCCTGTCGGTACAATGTCAGACAGTGAAGGAGAAAGAGAGGCAGTTAGATTAACAGCTGAAATAGCAGCAGCTGATACTGCGCTGCAAGAAGCAGACCCGGATATAATACTCATCCCGGTCATCAAAAGGAAATCTATAACCTTAAAACTTATAGAAAATGGACTGACACCTAGAGGTGGCACGGTCATATTCGTAATTGAGGCACACGAATATCGGCAGACAGAGGTATACTATTCATGGATACATTTTCCAGCAGCAAATGCTGTAACAAAGTACTTCCACTATTACAAAACAGAGGAACCTCCTGAAACGTACACTCCTTTCGAGGAGGTGGAAGTACCACTTAAATTTCAAGAGCATTTGCTCTTATTTAATGGCGCCCTAAAACATAATAATCACATCACCAGGCTCGGTCCTTTAGGTAGACACAGGAGCAACGTGGCCGGTCCTAGCCGGATACACACCACATCCAGAGTTCGAAAGAATGCCTGGAGCAGATCTTTTAGTACAATTAATAAAAATACATAGACAATTAGTCCAGTATGTGATGCGGACTTCAACAATTCAGCCAGCAATTAAAATTCCACAGCTGACCCCTCACCAGGGGAACACAAATAAAATTACACCACAGAACATACAATCCTGCCTAGGTAAAGTACCAGCTAAACGGGAACAAATACCATTCTGGCTAGCACAAAAAATCACCCAAATAGAGGCTGTGTTTCCAGACACGACCCCGTTAGAAAAACACAGGATTCTGACTATCTGTCTTCCAATGGGAATCGCACCACACATTGAGGACTGTGACACTTGGGGTACAGTCTTTGCTTCCATCTACACAAAAACGCACGGTGTTCCATCCATTTCGGTAATACCAGATGTGCTAAAACAAATTCAAGACGAATACGGTCCAGAACCCGCTTTAACTCTTGGTATGAAATTACTAAAAGACTTCAAGCAGGTCTCGGCTATATTATTAGCCAACATCAAGGGAGAAGCAGCAAACGGGGTGATCCGCCAGAGGTTAAAAGAGACAGATATAGCAGACCAACCAGCTGAAATTGCCAGAATCATAGAAAAATCCTATGAGGAACTAGGTAGAGATAGTTTAGGTGGAATACCAGTAAAACCACAACTGATTGAAAGTCCTGAAAAAATATTTTTTAATAATAATTCATCATCACAGAAAAAGAACTGGGATGGAAACAAACAATCCAATCCTAAAGAAAAGAAATTCCAGTCCAGAGGAAGGTCTCCTAGGCAAAGGGAAAAATCTCCGAACCAAAGACACAGGTCACCCCAAAGTGACCCCTCTGGGAAAAGATATAACCTTAGAAATAGGGATAATATAAAAAAGCCTGATAGATATCAAGACATTGATACACGTCCCTCTCAATCTTTTCAGACTTCCTCGCAGAAATCGGAAAGAAGAGGACGATCAGAACAAAGAGAAGAGCACGCCAAGTCCAAAGACAAGGAACCTGCTCAGCTAAAAAAGAAATTACAATTTCCAAAAAAGAAGGTAGCCAGCATTAAAATAGTTAACAATGCCGAGAATTCTGAGGACACAACTGAAAAACGGAGAATGGGCTCAGACAATGCTAGACAGCGCAGCAGAAGTGAGCATAGCTCGCAAAGTCCTGATGAATCATCTGGAGACAGTGGACACGAATGAATATCTTCAAGTGGAAACTGCAGACACCAGAGTTAGCAAACCTCACAAAATATATGAAATAACATTACGTATAGAAGGGGATAAGACTAGAAAATCAGGGGACTATTTTGGGATAATCTCTCCAAGGGCTATGACATCCTTCTAGCTGAAAAAGACTGGCCACCAGAGTTTGTCAGGGAGTGCCCTCATGGCGAAGAAATAATTATGCCGGCCTTCTCAAATCATATCCCAATTCATAAAAAATACACACTTGCTAGAAAGTGGGCAGTAGCTCAAGCTCCTGCTTTATATAAAAATCACATAGGATGGGACGAGGACTATCCTCCTCACAAAATCCAGTTAAAATCACAACCTACTGCACAAAGGCAGTACCCAATTAAGCAAGAAGCTAAAAAACAGGTAAAAGAAATATTAGATCAGCTAGAATACCAGGGGGTGATTGAAACTTGCACCTCACAAATGAACAACCCTTTGTTTCCGGTCTCCAAACCAGACAATTCATACCGTCTAGTTTTGGATTACCGACACCTTAACTCATGTTGCAAAACGTTTGCAGTGCAAAACTCGCATAGTGCTGCACTAATGAATAACATAGTGCGCAAAAAATACAAAACAACATTAGACATCTCTAATGGATTCTTTTGTCAAAAAATAGCACCAGAGAGCAGATATTTGTCTGAGTTCTCAATAAATGGCACTCAAAAACAATTCTGTCGGTTAGCCCAGGGGTACAAGAACAGCCTGGGAGTATTCTCAGCGAGAGTAACAGAATTACTACAAACATATGATGACGAAGCATTATCTTATGTCGATGACATTTATTTAACAGATGATGACTTGGATACTCACTTGAAGAGAGTGAACACCATAATACTTGGGTTCGCAGCAGAGGGTTGCAAATTCAACTTTAAAAAATCTAGAATTGCCCATCTGACAGTCCTGTTCCTAGGATATGAATTATCAAGTGAAGGCAAAAGCCTGGCTGACAATTTCCTAGAGAAATGTGCCGTACTCCAAGCACCTAGAACACTAAAAAACCTACAGTCAATTCTAGGCTTCCTAAATTTCGGAAGAACATACATTGCAAATTACGCAGAAAGGGTCAAACCCCTTTATGATCTAATAAAACCAGATTTTAAAAGAACCAATTGGACTCAAATACACACAGAAATTCTGAGATCTTTACAAACAGACATGTTAATTAAAACAAAATTAGAAACACGTGATAACACACGCAATCTTGTGATTCCAGTCATCCCAGGAAGATGCGGATTCACATACCTGACTTCTAATGAGGGAGAAAAGGTACCAATTGCATTCAAGTCACACTTGTACACAGAAGCTGAAAAGAGGTTCAGCATTACAGAAAACATTGTTCATGCAGTTCAAACCGCATTAGCGAAAGAAAAAGATAAAGCCGACGGTAGACATATCAGAGTCGGAACAGCAGAATCAGCCTTTGAGGCATTAACAACACCATGTAATTTACCAACCACAGCATTGAATCCAAAGTGGATACAATGGGTGAATTCAATCACCACGGACAAAGTATACTACTACTTTGATCCAGAACTAAAGGAATTAAAAAATCTAGAATATGAAAGAACATTCCCTCTGCCAGCTGACATTCTGCCATTACGACAATACGCATGTGTAATCTATACAGACGGACATGCTCAACCCTCCGTTTGGGGAGAACAAGCATACAACCCCACATGTGAGATTACAAAAGAAGTGTGGCGCGGAGGTAAACTAAGACCTCTATTAACAAAAACACACTCAGTAGAAACTAATTCAGATCAACAGACTGAAATATTAGCATTGAAAATGGCGCTAGATAATGCGGATCGCGAATTCCCGACACTTATAGTGTCCGATTCATATTACTGCGTCAAATCATATAACAAGGATTTGCAGACATGGATTCAAAACGGTTACAAAGATGACACAGATGCAACAATATAGCAGAAACTGCTCTGGGAACAAATAGCTCTTTTACAAAAAGAACTACCAAAGACTCACGTGACACACTCACTGAGTCATCAGCGTGATGGCGACACGTTGCAGGGAATTCATTGGCTGAAACAGCCACAGCGATAGCAACTAAATCGGCTTCCGTAGTTCGAAAAAAGCGTACATTAAAGTATATTGACGGTGAAACAGTGCTGGCGGTGAAAACGTCATCAAAAGGCGACTGCTCAGCGCTACCGATCAACTATCCACTCAATTATACATACATAATCGATGCAAACTCCGTCCCTTTTGCTCGAATCCCTGGAGTGGGGGATAGAGTGATTCCAAACATGGACAGGAGAAACTTGTTAATCGCAGACGCACATATGGGCGAGGGTCTCAGACACCTCAAACTAAAAGATTCTCTGGAAGAATTACAATCAAGGTACTGGTGGCCAGGCATGAGCCTGCATCATACCCTGTTTGTAAAAAACTGCCCAAACTGCAACAGGAATCGCAGTGGTGAGAGAAATGGTGTAATACCGTGTCGTTTCACTCCAGAAAAAATCAACAGTAAAAAGCAAGCCTTGCGATTAACATATACAGGCTAGTTTCCACTTATAATGTAGATCACCAGCACTCGGCTGACGTCTGGACTGTTATACAAGATTTGCGAGTCTAAATGGCATATACGCTAAGAGCATGCTACGTTTGACCATTGTTTTCACTCTAGCCCTCCAGCCTGAGGGGAAACATGGCCAAATGAGCATAGCACAGCGGGAATCTTCTCACTTCCTTCCTGAGGGATACGGGATGGTGTAAAGAAAAAACCAAGGCATAAAGCAATCTATAACGGAAAGGATATTAGGTTCGGGAGCTGGGTGGGTCAAACATCTAATAAGTGTCCAACGTAGTCTAAATAACCTGCCAAGAAATTCTCTGAAGGGATTCAGTCCGTACGAATTATTATTTGGAACTAGGATGTTAATCTATGACCTTGACAGTCAAACTTCAGTGGTGAAGGAAAAAAGCTTTGATATCAAAGACCGTTTGGCTATTTTACAGGACTTAAACAAAACAAGAAAAGACCTGAGCAACATAAAGTTGAAACAGCAGCCAACAACCACTGAAGAACCACCACCTGTCCCAGCAAGACCTGTCTGGATTCCAAAAGTCGGGGATCTAGTCAGAGAAAAGATCGCGGTAAAGAAGGAATTTGGGCCTTCTTACAGAAAAGCAGTTCCTGTCTTGTCTGTCAACGGGACAAGATCAGTTGTACTACCGCCGCTTGCTGGTAAAAAGGAGAACCGAGTTGTATCCATCGACCTGGTAAAACCACAATCATGTGGCCGATAACAAATAGTAGGCCAAGTGGACTCCCCATAAGTAGCAGAACACCAAGGTTTGCTACCAGTACAGAGGTCCTAACAAAGAGGCTAATCACATTTGAAACGCCTACAGAAGAACAACAAGCACTATGCAACAATGCAATGGAACTTAGACCTCTGAAAACCCAAATACAAACATTTAGCAGAGACACACCAACCTATAATGAAGTAACAAACGACTATGCAAGAAACAGTAATCCTGAAGCAATTGGAACAATTGACAGAACTGCATCCGGCTACTTCATAAACTTCGATGATTCCTCTGAAGGTTTCACTGACTCAAACACACAGCCATCAACAAAAACCTTTAAAGATAAAGTTAAAGTACTTTTGAAACAACTGAAAGAAACATATCTGATTTCTCCATGGATTGAATTTTGGGTGGGTTTTGGTGCATTTATCCTCATACTTTGGCTCATCATGATACTAACATTGGGACGCTTCATTGAGGGAAAATATGCTAAAATGGACACAGCAAGTCAGAAAATCAACTTGATCCTCAAACCACACACATCTTCACACGTCGAGAAAAGAGAACTTTCTTCAGTCAACTTCACAGCCAATCCTATACCGGGTGGGGTAGCATGGGACAACACTGACTACGAAATCTATGGTCCGGTTGAAATCCTGAAATATCCACACCAAATTAAGATCTCATTGAGTGACTTTGTAAAACCAAGCTCATTTGCTGATGATTGGGACTTTGAAAGTATAAACAATATGATGTCTGACTTAGTAATGTCTGCTAAATTTACCAAACATGATTATTTGCAGGGTTCTACAAATTATGATAGTATGTATTGCTACAACCACTATGGTAACCATTTTATACATAGATCTGCACAACCTAGAAATGTTTTAAATTATAATCAATGGGAACATTGTGCAACCACTCCAAAAGGAAGCTCAAGAACCATTTACGACAAATATTCATACTTTTCAGGTTTTAACATAAGTAATGCTGAAACATTTTATTTCAAATTGTCAAATAAGACAGGGACAAAGAACATGATAACAAACACGAAATTGATATATTCAGACTCATTCTTTGAAAAAATGAATACTTTTGGTTTTGATTATTGGGACAAACATGTTGAAGTGAAAAGTGTTTGGGGTACAAAAGAATGGCAAGTACAGGGTATAGAATCTTTGTTTAGAGCCTGCATGATCCCAGAACAAATTATATTTTTAAATGACACTGTTCAACAAACCACCTGTCTTGGCCTAGCCAAAATCAAAGACTTAAATAAACCGTCTATTCCAAAACCAACAATGAACAGCAATACCTCTACAGATGAGGAAATAGACGTAAACTATGTATTAAACCAAAACAGAACACATCCAGATTGGAAAGAGTGGTTGATCTGGCCCACAGATACTAATAACTGTCAAGACAGATTCCTGAACAAAACACAGGGGTTCAAAATGACCAGGCCAGACCCTAGATATCCCCAAAGACATCACCCAGGGATAATAACCACCTACAGTGTGGGCAAATTATGCCTTCAATGGCTACAAACTTCCACACTGGCAGAAATTAAGCAACACCTAACTTTACTTACTGATGGTGCTGACTTGCGTGATTTCACTATGGGACCACGCAAACAGCGTCAAAAACGTTTCATAGCAGCCTCTGTATATGCAGCATACAATGAGGCCTGGAAGGTTACTCAAATTGAGACAGCAGAAAGGATACGGGAAATTGACCGTATTAATTTGGAAAAATCACTTTCTGTAGTGGACAATGGGTTAATGACTCTGTCCTCCAGAATTTTTTCTTTGGACAACATTGTGTCTTCAGCAATCGACATATTATCGCAAGACTTACTGTTATTACAACACGGTCAGTCTCAATTGCGTTCTATTGTACAGCTTGGCTGGACGTTACAAAATCTGCGTTCAGGCTATGTGCCTTGGCGTTTAATCAACACAACGTCACTATTCCATATCTTTAACCTTACTGATAGACAAATCAGTATGGCACAGAAGGGGGCTGATTATACAATCCTGAGCATTGAGAAACTTGAGAGATTACCAGTGACAATGTCAGAACGACCTGTCAGTGAATGGATAATACATGGGATAATTAATATTCCAATATCAACCTTCAGGTTTCAATACTGCCATAAATATATACAGGCTGGCATGTATGAAAAATTAGGAAAAGGGTACATTAAAACAACATGGAACTTGCCCTATTCACATGCATGTGTCAGTAATAAAGGACAGAAAGTGTTTCTTAGTGGCAATAATTGTGCGATGTCACTAAGCGGTACACTTCTGTGTAATGGAATTAGTTTGCATGGAGCCTGTGAAGGGAACTCAAATAACCTTTCATGTCACCAGCAAGGCACACCTGCAACAGAGATAGAACCATTCTTTCAAAGACTCTATAATGGGAGTTACATTCTAATTGTAGATCACAGATGTTGTAGTCTTCTGCCCGGGACTCCTTATCTCGTAACTACGACTGCGAAGGTCAAGTGCTGTGGACACTTATTGTTCCCCAGCTCCTTTCCAGACAGGGAGGCAAGGCATGGCCCAACTTGAAAATTACTTCTATTCGAATAGATACTTTAAGCAGAATGAAAACAGTGCTTCTTCAGACGCCGACCAGGCTCACGTCATCAAATAAACGTATGATCTCCAAGTCGCAAGGACGACTGCAGAGATACATTCATTGTTATCAACTAATTCCCCCATACATTTCGAAGAAATCCTGAATGAAATCTTAAATATTTCTGATACCAGTGGAGTCTCAAAGGTATTTAAGACAGTATTTTCGATGGCATTAACACCATTCAAAGCCATACTGGGTATTTTTCCAGATTTCGTCCATTCGATTTTTGGCAGACTTCCCCTCATTTTAGGACTGATTGCAGGAATCCTATTCCTAGTCCTAATATTTCGTTATGGCAAACCATGTCACAGACAAAACACCTGCGACAAGGGAAGAAACAATCCGAGCCATTGGATACCGGGACAGGATATCAAAAATCCTGGGACTATCCCGGCTTAGAGACCTGAACATGACTTGGTTTCTATCATTTCGACCAATGTGGCATCGATGTGTTTTACCTGTATTAAGGTGCCTGCTATGCGGAGAAGAATGCGTGTTAGACACCTGTCTGACGCTACAATCGGATGCGCCAATGGATGCAGAAACATTGTTGAGTCCAACAAAGGCTCATGCTTTGTGCTGCCCTCAACGGCTACCAATCCTGATGACGGCATTCGTGGAAGCTTCACCACTACGATTAGGGGGTAGTGAAGTTCGGAATGAAAGCAGCATCGATCAGGTGCGACCTTCTGTCAGCAATCCAAATCAGAATGTCAATGGAGACAATCATACGCACGAATGCATGGTTACACCTATTTCCGAGTTAGTGGAACTCTCCCAGGAAGCTGTTGACAGCTTTTTCGAAAGCCTAAATTATATGATGTTCTCACCAGAGCAGAAATAGAGACTTTTGAGCAAGCTCGCACACGGCGTTCCCTGAATTTGGCCTTCAACTTTAATAACAGAATACCATGAACAATTTTCCCTCCAGTTCACGGACAGCAATTTTTTCAGCAGCCCCAAAATATTTTTGCATATTTTTCGGGACACTTATCTTCTGCTTAAAGTAAGAACTATTCTTAGAGAACTGAAATTTCTGATGTTAGATAGCTTATAGACATTAGCTGCCCGCTGGTATGTTCATAATTATTTTATTCTGTGATGAAATGGTCTCGACTTTTTTTCTGTATTAAGAGCCATTTCATGTGTAAATTTTCATATACCAAATAGCAATATTGTATACATATGCGTGCTTACTTTAGCAATATTCTACAGCTTGAGTGCATACTATACATATGACTACATTTTTCCGTATATTTGATAATTTCAAAATGCATTTATGTATTTTGGGGTGGTAAGGTATACACAATACTCTATAGTATGTTTTACTATGCATAGATTAGTAAATATGTCCATAGTTAGTGTGGAGTGGGTGTGATGTATTCCTATAGGTTCTTTATCGATCCCCCTATTCCTGACCCTATTCTGGTTAACAAGTTAACTAGCAGCCATCCCATGAGGCAGAAAACCCCCATGATGCAGGAACCGTTATCTGATAAAGCCACACTACGGCACAGGAACGTGTTATCTGATTAGGTCATAACGCTTGCCATCTAATTAGACAAGCGATATTCCTCCAGCCCCTGATAAGGCATACGGAGTTCTCAAAACAAATCAAACCTATGTCAACCTGGGAAAAACCCTGCGCCATTGTTTTGATTTCATCGAGAACTTCAGCAAAAGAATGTGCTAACGACCAAGTCGTATGACATCCTTATTGACGTATCTATGTCCATCCTTACGTCAATCTCGGCACCTTAAAGGTATAAATATTACCGATATTGCCCTATGCAAACACACGCGGTGGTGACGAGATCGGAGCAGCCAGACTTGCCGAAGCCCAGAGCAGAGCAGACCCCGCTGGCGCAGCCCCGCCTTCTTGACGCGCTGAGAACGAGACGCTGCTTTCTCCTGCCGAGAAATCCAGCTCCGGCGCTTCCGAGCAGCCCTCGCAGGCAGCTTGGAATATCGAGACCAGAGACGAGAGATACCATCCCTCATCCATCCTAAATTCCAGGTACAGAACTGAATAACCCCTCGCAGAGAATTCTTTAGTCAGTCACTTGGCAAAACAAACTTAACTTAAACTGTAACTTTCTATTCCCGCCCACGTATTAGGCTTAGGTCAGGTACACGGGGTAGGCGTAGTTAGAAACACCAGTTGAGTACGAGTAGTCAAATGTATATGTGTATGTAATATATATTTTATTCATTTTAAACCTTCATATGGCTTAGAAACCATATCAATGTTTTTACAGTATTATTTTATACTTCTGCTTTTATTGTATGCACTTTACTTAACCATAAGTATTGCAATAATATCGATCCATTTCTCTTGTATGAGAAAAGAGACTGATCAATAAATAACATCTTTTATTGAACACGCCCGTCTCTTCCTTTTCTCTACAATCTGATGAGACTAAGAATGCACGTACTGACTGAGTAAAATAAATTGCCTTTTGTTCACACGACTCTCGAGATACCCTCTTGATTAGGGGAGAGCAAAGTTGTCATGTTCTATGGTTGTCAGAAACTAAATCCCTTCTTGTCTATCCAGGGAGGTTCAACTCCTCCTTGCCTATTCGAGAAAGTTTCTAGTGAACTCTGAGCTAGCTGGCAAACCCAAAACTTTAAGTCTAATATCGACAGTAGTAGACCTAGTTAACGTCTGGTCTAGGCCTATACTATTGAAGGTATTATTCCAATGCGCAGAGCCTATTGGGATAATAGGAACTACACTACAATTTCTAGTACTTAAACTTACTTTAAAGAAGAAAATTACTTCCAAGAGAACAGATTAGTGCATGTAGTTGAAAGAACTGGTCGATGCTATGAGGTAAAAGATGGTATTAGTTTTCCAAAAGAGGAAATGGTTTCTAGAAATGTACAGGAGGAGATAGCTGAAGAGATACACAGAAGGTGTACACATTTTCCTAAGTATGAATGGGACTGCAGTAGCATTTTTAGTGTTTGCTAGCAATCAATTGATATATTAGGAGATTTTTAAGAAAAATTCCACGTAAAAGTGTAAGACAAAAAATTGCAATCTTGCAGGGTTTAGATCCATATGAAGTGAGGAAATTAACTTATTTACAAGGACATTCATTGGTGTGTCTATCTAGGAAAATGTGCAGAAGTACTTTTCACCATTTTCAAATGTTGGCTAGTGATACTTTTAAAATGCAACATTTAGTTACAAGACTTTACTATGTAAAAACCCCAGCATCGTGTTTAGGACAATTAAACCAGGCACTTTTGTATGGTACAGTATCAAAGGTTGAAAAAGTTTGTGATGAGATTTAATTCCATTTCTATGGTCCAGAAGTAGAATCTGGAAAAAATGAAGAGTTGATGTGTCCAGGTTTAGAGGAACAGAACACATATATTAGTACTGATAGGGTTGCACAAGAAATAAGAAACTTTAATGTAATTATTACAGAGAAACCAAACTTTGTTTGTATATGCTGCTGACACACTCACTACAAAAGCCAAATTCAAGAAAATAGAGATAAGTGGCTAGAATTTGCTGTGTATTTATTTGTGAATGAACCGTTAGATAGCAAAATGCCTTTACAATGTAGGTTGAGCTGTGAATGCCGTTTCCCCGTAAGTGGAAGATTGCTTCCCTACAACATGCATCTGTCTTAACCATGCATTTCCGTGGTTAACGCAGAAAGCCAATTAGATGTCCGGATGTGTGGGCAGAGAAACAGGAAGCTTTGGGACAGGATGATGGTGGAGAGGTGTGGCTCACTGGTTAGAGGCAGCATACCACTAAGCAGAGAACGGCCCGGGACCAGGGTTCAATTCCCGACGCGGCAGTGTCTTGGACCAGGGTCAACGGACTCGATAATTCTCGCCTCAGTGCCTACTCTAACCAGGGAACACACTCGGTAACTCTGGGCATTAAGCTTGCCTCATCTCTACAACGGCCCCCCACAGACGCCAGGGAGGCCTGGTTTCACCCTGGAGATACCCAGAAAGGGACCATCTCACAGGGAAAACCAGGACGGGTTCCCCAGCGGTCTACAGCGCCAGGACACTCAGGTAGAGTAACAGTGCGCTTTACAAGTATCCCACATTTACATTTATGATGTGGATGCAGACAGACAAGTGGGGCTGGTGCCGTTATTTAGGGAAGGGGCAGGGTTTAGGGTTTCAGGGTGAGGGACGGAGTAGTTTATGGGGCTGTGCTGAATTTTAGGGCTCAGGGCAGCAGGGAAAGGGGCAGTTTTAAGTGGACTGCTAGTTTTTGGCTGGAGGCAGGGCTTGAGGCCTCAGGAAAGAGGGAGGATAAGGGGTGATTTTAAGGGCAGGACAGGGTCATATGTAGGGCTCATTGTGGGGAAAGGGTAGGAATTTAGTGCCAAGGGCGGATGGCTAGTTAGTTTTGGCTGGCAAGGACCGAATGTTAGGGCTTAGGGTGAGTGGTCAGGGTAGTTTTAAGGGATGGGGTGGATTACAGGGCTGTGGTATTGGGTTTTAGGGCACAGGGCATGTGGGCAGGAATATTCAATTTACAATGCATATTCATTTAGCAATCATGCTAATTCATTTCAAAGCCATGCGTGAGGAAGGCAGGCTTGTAGTTCAGACCGTGTTATTAAGGCATGTGTGGTTTAGGTATGCATGGTTGTATTATGCGACCAATTCCATTTATCAACACAGCTGATCATATGTAAGTATTGCTGTGACAAAAAAGAGGACAACAAAATATCTGCAAGAGCAATACATAATAATTTAGAGTTGGATAAAATTCCAGAGCAAGTTTGTCATCTAAATGTTTATGAAACAATACTGGAACAATCTATACACCCATTTCAAGCAAGAGTTCATATGGAACAAAGACTGCGGAAATACTACCAACTGAGCTACAAAAAGGCACTAAAGGTAGATTTGTATACTTGTGACCGGTTCTGCGAAGGAGGCACTACAGGTCCAAGGCAGGCTCTGGCCAGTAATCCTGACCAACCCCTTGCCACTTCAAAAACCTTGAAGCAAAACTCCTTAAAACTAGCGTGTTCTTGAGAAGGGAATCCCCCTCTCACACATAGATACACTTTAGGGTGTGTAGACACATAGTCTGTATCACACATCCACTAGTTTTAATTGCACACACCTTTTATCTGTCCTGAAGAAAGCCAGCATATTCATAAGGCACTGGCTGAAACATGTTGACCCATCAAGGACGTGGGAGGTCGTAACCCGCCTCTAACGTCCCACAGCCTTATTTTTAACCACTGACGGTGGCCCAGGTATTAAAGTTTATTCACCTTCGGGTACTGGGACCTCCGCCAAGCCGTTTTAAATTCACATTCAAAGCACCCCTCACCGCACACACAGCGACATACCTGCTCCGCTGTAATCAGGCGTCGTAGCACACCCGGGACACGCTAGGTGTCACTGGGTGGGCCCGATGATGAAGCATGCCACCAACTAGGTTGGTGGGTGAGGGCTTCATGAGCACACCTACTAGGTGTCACTATCCCTTGACAAAACATGACTGAGTCATTTAGATTTTAATACTAAATCTTGTTTAACCTCCCTCAAACTTTAGCTAGTCTCCTTTTGATTAAAGTCTAGATTTGTATACTTGCCTTTTGATTTTAAACTTAATTTTGAAACTATGGGTATAAAGAGAGCTATGGATGAACTGCTTATTATTCTTGTAAATGGCTGCCCCCAAAAAAATAAACTAATCTGGCAAGAACTAATCGATGTGAATAGGGTGAACAATGCTGCATTCTACCCTGAGCAAAATATTGTGTGTTACAAAGATGTCGATGTTCTTACAGATGGAAGTTACATTGAGGAAGAAATGGTACCTTCAAGTGGACAATTCGAAAATGTAGATAAAACTAAATGTGAACAAATATATGAGCACTACAGTATCCATCCACTATATTCCAAAGAAGTTATGGGAGATTAGTTTGAATTATACTAGATGAAATAAGCTAAAGGAGATCCAGTGAGTGCCTGTGAGAAAGGTTTAGAAGCTTGCTGTTTTCCACAACTATTTCCTGCAATAGGCAGGTGCTATGATGAGCATCAAGTGAAAATACCAGCAGCTGAGTATAGATCAATGAGATTATATTCTGGAGACCTTAGATGTTGTCAAATTATTCCACATACATTCCACCTGTTATCTGAAAGTAATTTGTCTGGACCATCATATGCTGTAAACCATATTCTCAAAACAGAAGTTAATCTACAAAGTATGTCAGCAAAACTTTTTCTTCCAAAAGACTGTGAAGAAAAAGGACCAAAACAGGAAGTTCTGCATTTTCAAGCTCATCGATGTGGGTAGTACTGTCAGCCAAAATTCAGCACCAAAGAAAAATTGTACATAAGGGGTCGATTCCGATTCGGGAAACGAATCGGTACAACGATCCGTATTCGTAGCCGTTTCCGTACGAATCGTACAAATCCGTCCGAATCGCGTAGTACGATCCATTGCAAGAAAATACGTCCGAATCATTGCGAACCTTAGGAAAATGCAGGGTAAATCCGTACAACATCGACCCGCACTGTGAACCATACAATTCATAAAAATGCCGTACGACCCACCAAGTACGATCCGGACCGGGGATTGAGTACACGATTCGTACGATAAACGTCACGTATGAGCAATTTGTACAGAGGGCAACACTATCACATACGCACCGTACCCCTAAAATCAAGGGGTGTACGCACCGTACACCTACGACCTTGGGGTGTACGAACCGTATCCCTATGGTCCGTACAACTATGATCATGGGGTGTACGCACAGGGACATACACACCATACCCCTAAATCCAGGGGTGTACGCACCGTACCCCGATGCACCATACCCCTGCAATCATGGGGTGTACACACCGTACCCGGGGGGGGGGTCCGTTTCGTACGCATTTCGAGGTGAAATCTGCTTTTACTGACGTTATAAGCTCCCGTAGAAAAAGAGTTGTACGGGGTGTTGTCGATACGATTCGTACTTGCTGGGTCAGAAAATGCAGCTTCGATCCGTACGGACATCGCGTACTGCGCGTTCCGAATGCGATTCATACGGATTAGTGAGTTGTACATTCTTGGGTACGATTCTTAGGGAGAACTGCTTTGGGCACACATCGTACTACATCGTACGTACGGTACGGTTCTGCATACGATTCGTACGGGAAAAAAGCTCCTTACGGCTATTCGGAGGGCATTTTACCGAATTGGAATCGGCTCCTAAATGTAGTTTTGGATTTCCAAGACCTGTTATTTCCAAAGGAAGAGTCAACATTTTTTTGTGTGCAGTAGGACATACGATTACTCCAAAATCACTGAAAAATACCTATAGCCTAAAGAGAACAGAAGGTTCAACATTTATCAACAGCAATAATCCTGTCATTCTCAAAATGTGGAATGTGAATATGGATCTTCAATTTCTGGCAGACAACTTCATAGCTGTTGCTCGTTATGGTACTTCATACATAATGAAATCAGTAAAGACAGTGATTAAGGAGATGTGGGAAGACAATTCTGCTGAAAAGTCTAAGACAAAAAAACTCAACAGTTCCAGCTTGAAAATGCTTTCACATAGGTAGATTTCATCCTATCAATGCTGTGATTGGTTCAGTTCAGCTATTTAGTACTCTAACTCAAGAGGAACTATTTGGGTGAGTTTAGGCCTAGCATGCACATGTCATAGAGTGCCAAAGTATTTTCCTGAAATTCAGTGCCTGGTAGAATTTGACACAGAATTCAGATATTAGCCAAATCAAACATGTATGACAAATAGCATCCAAGAAGGAGTTTGCATCTAAAATATGATATGCTCCCAAACTACAGATATAGAAACAATGTCACAGAGAATGTAGATGAAGGTAAATTTGCAGTAGTTGGTTCCGATGGTTGTGTGGTGCAACATAGCAAAGGCAGTCTAATTAACAATGGAAAACTGAGTCGCCAGACCTCTGAAATATGAGGGTTTTTCCATTTGACACTTGTGCAGCTGTTTAGGTCTTGGCGTTCTGAATCAGAATTACTAGGAGAGTTTGACTGCTATGAATACTCTTTTAATGCTGCCAAAGGAGACCTTTGAGTGTTAGACATTTTCAAACTATTCGAAAATGTTATATGATGAGATTGGACAGGAAGAAACAGTTGCTGCAGACGTGGCAAAGGAAAGTTCACAAAGCAGCCAAAGTTCAGCTCCTCTAAATCAAGATCCTCTTGGAGAGCCAATTATTAAAAAATGAATCAGACGATGCAATCAATGAATTGGAGACATCAAAGTAACATTCATTTGGAACAGTAAGCAGGATAACAGAATGACAAGCAAAAAGAAGTATATTTAGAGGTGAAAACAGAGTTGGAGCATGGATTACTTCATGGGAAGAAACAATGTTCATGTACATCATTTAAGTCAATACTATTGTGTGTCAGATGGCAAGCTGGTACAGGTAAAAGCTTTTTAATACATATTTTCACAGCTTTATTACAGAAGACTACACAGTGTAATTTGTTATGTGTAGTAACAGCACCCACTGCATTGGCTGCACACAACATTAAAGGAGTTACTTTACATTGACTTCTCATGCTGCCTGTGGAACATGATAACAAACTGGAGAATCAAAAGTTATCCGGGGAAGCATGTCATGAAGTTTTTGTGATCTACTACAACTAACACCAGTCAAAGGACAGCCTGTGTTCAAAACACTACTCCATGAAGAAACTCTGAATTCTTTGGGAAATATTAGAAATGTAAACGTTTGATTAAACATCCTATACAAAGAAATACTTAAGAATATGCGTCAAACATCTGACATTGAATATGTAAATATTCTCATGGACATTAGAGTAGATGTTCTCTCAAAAGAGGTGAAACGTCAATTAGAAACTCTACTTGTAATGAGACTGTTTTCTGTGAAGAAGACAGCAGCAGAGCTAAAGTTTTGTTGTACTCAAGAGAGAAAGTCCATAGAGTTCCTATTGCCTACACATGAGTTTGTCTGTTTCAGTGAATTGCTAAAATTGGAGAAAGAATATATTTTGCAACTTACAGCAATAGATAAAATGGAACATGGGGGTGTGATAATACTGCTAAATAAAAAAACTTTAAGCAAAGCTGTAGTCATTGGAAAAATCTTTACCCAAATCTGTGGGATCAGAGAACATTTTAAGTGTTTGTAAGAACAGCAGGGTAATTTTACATAGAAAGTTAAATGTTGAGGAAGGATTAGAAAATGGTGCTATGAGTAAAGTGATATATTTAATTAACTTTCCAAATAGGAAGGAGGTTGAATATTAGGCAATACAATTTGATCAGGTGGATTGCATTAAGCAGATTGGAAGGTATATTATGCGTGTAAAAGACTTGCATGTTAGGCAGAATCAGTTTCACAGAATCAGAATAAGTGCTGTTCCAAGTTGTGTTAAGAAGTGCATATGCTCCTCAATTAGGACAGTATCCCATTTATGCAAGGTGCATAATCTTACAAAGGATTATAGTGATGTTGTTCACATGAAAAAAGGAGTAGAACAAGTAAACTGTTAAGAAGAAACAAAAAATAACAATCAGGGAGATATTGTACTTTAGCAGTTTCAAAACTTTCTGGTGTCAACTGCTGTGCAAATGTTGTTCTCAATGCACTCTTACAATTATATCATATTGTATATGCACTTGAACAGAAACTAAGCCTTGGCATTAAACTTCGCCCTGCTCATGGAGTTTGCACCCCGCAATTCGCAGAGGAGTGCAGGGTTCCTAAATTCCCCCTTCCTGGGCATGAAGCAGAGTTATTTTCTGTTTGTTGTCTTGAGATGTGTTTTGGTGCTCATTATCGAGTGTCACTATAATCTCAGGCTGCTAGGGAGTTCCTCCAATACTTCACGCTCATTTGCACCGGCTCTGGCTGCGACGGCGCCAATGTAGTGCTGATCGTGATCTCAAATGGAGTGAGCAAGCAGATTTTGTGCTTGAGAAACAGTTGAGAAGCTTTTCAAGTAGATTTTCTTCTCCGACTGGCTGTTTGAGTTCTTGTTTTCATGCGAGAAGCCTTTTTTTCTAACAGGAAGGAGTACCCCAGGGACTCAAATGTCCTGTTCTGGTCCAGCAGGCTCCTCCCAATGCTTTGTACATCTCCTGGTCACTTTTCATTGGTATTTGAAGCTGGGAAGGTCACACTCCTTGTCTGCTGCATATATACTATTGGATTTAAGGAGTTTGTATTTGAGATTTCACAAGGAAGTTGAATACCTGGCATATAAGGGTGTTGTTTGTTTGATTGGGCTCGTGCACCAGAATTTATTTGTACTTTTATTCCATTTTTATCATTTATTGTGGTGAGTGACCTACAGTGTCAGTAGGGGCCTAGTTATGTTTTTTGCATGTAATATTTCTTCTTTTGTAACGGAGAAATTACGCACAGTTTAGTACATGTTCTCCATGTTTTTTTAATAAATGTGCAATATTCATTTAATTCACTATGTGTCCTCGTATGCCATGCCAACGGACCTTGCAGCCAGCAGGCCCGGAAGTATTCATGGGTGCATAAAACAACTGTTTCTGTGGTGTCTAATTAATTGAAACATCATTTAGCCTACAGGTGGCATTGGATTCAATTTAAAAATGTGCTTTTTTGGGGTAGTTCACATTCTTTTCTGCCAACAGTGTATAGTTTGGGTAATTGTATTTGATGCCTTTTGGTGGATGTGTGTTGTTGTAAAATGTCTGAGCCCAGTTTATTTTCATTTTGGGCATTGCTGAATTACTGCGGTTTGTTCTGTGTTGCCATGCCTCCTTTTTCTGGCCTTGTGTGAGTGTGTTTGCCATAGGCCACCATTTTCTTTGTTCCCCATGCCATGTGGCCAGGGGCCATTTTTTTATATACTCAATGTCCATAGGCCTGTATGTGCTCTTTGTTTTCCATGCCTCCTACTCACTGTTGTTGTGGCCAATGTCCTGGCGGCTATTTTGTCTAGCCAGCCAGTGCACCTTTGCCATAGGCCTGCATGTGTACTTGTTGTAGCCATGCATCCTTGATGGTTGTTGTCCCTGTGACCAGGACGTACATGGAGTTTACCACCACCATTTACTTCTCAAAAGACCCTGTGTCAGTCCCCCAGAAAATAATACAATCCAGACTGCTATTACGGGCGTATTTAAGCAGGAGGGACTCTATGAGCAGAATCAGCCAACCACTCGTTTGTAGAATGGGAAGCTAGGACAAATATTAGCTCCAAACCTCCTCCCTTTTACGTTTGTGGAAGGAGTGAGATTCTTAGAACTTGTGGCAGCCCTCTGCCTGAAATGGCAGGTAACAAGTTAGACCTATTTTGACAGAGTTGTATTCCCAGGGCTGCATCATAATTTGCTGTGGTTTCTTGGACAAGCTTTGGAGCAAGGTGTTGGTCACATCGTCCACCCGACAACAGACATGTGGGCCAGTTGTCAGGCAACTGATTACATGTGCATCACTGCACACTGGATCTCTTTTATGGGGGTAAAGTAAAAGATATCTACAGGTCTTGGCCCTGAAGAACGTTTTAAGAGCATTCGGTGGCATGCAACAGTAGCCATGTTCACCATGGAGAAAGCACATTCAGCTGTAAACATCTTGGACAAATTTAACAGCAAGGTGTATGAATAACTGCGACGCAGAGGTTTTAGAATTTGATTTTTTCCGACGGATATTGGCAGATACATAATCAAGGCCATGTCAGACAGAGGCAATTTCAGGGGCTTGTGTTTGGCTCATTGCAATACTTCCTCAAAAAAGAAGACATAGTCAGCAACATACTAACCACCTGCAGATGAATCTGCACTCATTTCAGCCATTCTTTTAAAGCCCTAAAGCAGTTGCAGATTTTACATTGTAATAATAAATCAACAGTTAAACCCCTGGATAGATGAGGTGTCAACACATTGGAGCTTGACCTATTACATGTTGCAACATATCAATGACTATGTTATTCAAAGAGGAGAGATTGCAGTTGGGAAAGCTATGTCCATGGATACGGACAAATGGGGCCTAATCAAATTCCTGACACAGATTCTACTCCCTTTTTTGGTTTTCACACAGGAAGTTAGCAAGGAGGACGGTACTACGGACCAAGCCATCCCGTTGTTGCATCTTCTACAGGACCAGGTAAAGAAGGCATCTGAAAGGTTCCCACAAGCAGGTGTGAATGAAAACACACAAGTGCATGCCTTGGTTGAGAGCATAATCCTTCACTTGGCTTGTAATACAAGGCTACAACATGACATCATCACATCCAAAGAGTACTTCTGTGCAACACTACTTGATCCATGGTACAATGAAATTCCGCCCACTATAATTTCTTTTTCTGATGGAGATGTTTCAAAGTAGAATAGGTGGATTGTAGAGAAAGGCCAGAGACCTGGAAGAACAGCTGGTACTTAGAGTTCTACGACACAGTTCTGGGGTCCTACCTTCAACTTTCAGAGCGGACAGTCTTTTCTCACAGCAGCCAATAACACCATCAACCAGAACACTGACCACAATAGCAACAAAAAACTGGACCCAACCTCTGCATAGTATTGTTTCAATCAACAGTGCTTAAGTCCAGTTCAGAGGTGTTGACAAAAGAGGTTGAGCAAGTGGCAGCATCAATGACCATCCACAGGATGTTTCAGGAGTAGCTGTATGACCCCAATGAAGTCTCTTTGGATCAAAATCCATTGAGGTGTCCGTATGGGAATATTCGCCAATGGCCAGATTGCAGCAGGCTCGCAATAATGTATCTGGCTTGTCCTGATGCCAGTGTGTCTGCTGAATTCGTGTTCAGTGCAGCAGGTGAGGTCATCACAGTGAGAGGTACCAACCTCTTGCCTCAAAATGTGGAGAGATTGACTATGATCAAAATGAACCAACATTTTATGCCACACAATTGCACCATTTTCGAAACAGTCTATATGTGCACCTTGTATGGGGGCTGTGGTAGTCATTGACATAAAAACTTTCCCTCATTGTGCTCCTTTCTCCCTTGAATCCAGGATGCTTTGGGTCTGCCACCCTCTGCAGGGTCAGGACCTTCTTACCCGATGACAGGCTACTCCAGCGGTTTTAGAGGGGCATAATCCAATGAGTAGACTTAGGATGTTTGAAAGTATTAGGGGAGAGGAGGAGGCAAAATATCTTGCTAACGATGGGAATACGGTGGCGACTGAGACTTGTTGAACTGCAAGTAATGAACTGAGATGGCTGACTGCCATGGTCAATTTTCCCACTGACTTGGTGCCACATTGTTGCTAATTTGTGCGTAGACTATGGAACTCTATGCGGGACACCAGTATCCCAAATGCACAGAAAACCTGGCTTTAGGCAGCAGAGCGTTGTGTCATTTTGGAACTGAAAGGGGGCCTCCACTAGTTAGAGGCCTAAATGAGGTTCTTTCGATCTCGTAATTGGAATCCATCCCAGTTGAAGTTGGATGAAGGGACCTGGGTGCCTCTTTTTATGCACTGTTCAGGGGCCTCCCTGCCCACTCATCAGGCTGTCCTCCCCTGGGATGTGACCAGCCAACCCCCCCTGGTGGACCAGCAGCAGAGTTCCTGTGGGCATCTAAATGGCAGATTGTAGCGTGGATTTCCAATGGGCTAAACATAGAGCAGCCTTGAGTTTTTTTCCTGAATGCAAGTAAAGGGTTGAGTAATCTCCTAATCCTGTGTCACCAGTCTTTATTTTTGTGATGCGTTTTTTGAAGTAAGCGTGAACAAGATGGGTCATATTGGACGTTTAGATTTACTGCATATTTGGATTGTGCGACTGCATGAAGGTATTGCTTTCCAAGACAGTCACCCAATACTGCAGTGTCTGTGGCCACTGTGGTTGCTAGGCTGGCTTCCCTGCCTGCTGCTACAGCAATGTGTTTGCTCAACCACCTGGTCCTTGTTGCAGTAGTGTGTTTGTTGCTGATTTCCTTGTGGCTAAATGTGCTGTGCGCTGAGGTTCATCTGGGCTTGGTTTCGTGGATATGGATTTTGCAGGAATTGGACCAGGTGGCAATGATTAGTCAGGTGGCCCATCCCGAGGCAGTAAAAACATCTCTATTGTCTGGCTGACACCAACCTTCCTGGACTCCACCACCATAATTGGGCCAGGGCCCTCTGGGGTTCCACAGTGGAGTCCCTTTCAAGACTGGTTCATTTACATGCTTGCAGCCAATGCAGCTCGTTTGGGGTGGTTCAACTCAGTCTTTAGGTACCTGAATTAGTGGGGCTTGCTCCTGGTTTTGGCCATTTCTAGTGGGCCACTGAGTGGGGTGTGTGTGGTGGCCAGCTTCCCTGCGGTTCTGGGACCATCCCAATGTGGCTGGTGGGAGAACTTCCTTGGGTAGTCATTTGCTGAGTGTGCTGAGTTCCCTCCAATGGTCACTCGCTTGGGCACCGCATTTGGAAGCAGGTAGGGGGCTTTGGGCACAGGAGATGCACCGCATAGTGCCCGGCAACCACTTCCTCACTCGGGAGGTGTCAGAGTTGAGACAGAATCTGAGCTTGATAGTCACAGGGTATCTGAAAATGTTTGTCACTGCCATTCCCCTATATGCTTTTGGGCTCAGCTCCCCACCTAGCCTCGGGAGACTCAGCAGGCTTGCACAAGTCGAAGTCCCAGATCTCTTGCTCCTTGTGTACCTTTCGTCTTTTTGGTGGTCACCACTAGAGGTGGTGTACGTAGCATGCCCACCATCAACCTAATTCATATAGCTTGGGGAGATTCCCCGTATATTCCAGGACCACCCTGTGAAGATGGCCAGGGCCACCCAGGCTGGTGCTCATGTGGTGAGGGAGTGTCTTGCTGGTTGGTGGCTTGAGGAGGGAGCAACACGGAAAGAGAAGACTATAGCCCCAACCTCATCCTCAGCAACTGGATTGACATTTTCAATTTGGTCATTAGTTCTCTCTCAAAATATTGGTTGGAAAGGAGGGAAAGCACAACTGTTTTTTCACCCTTTTAAACCTAGCTACAGTTTAAGTGGTTCTCTAAAGGGGATCCCTGCCACTGTGCCTGAGATCCCTTGCATGGTTGCAGTGCTCTTTGACAGAGGGCTGCCCCCTCCTGTAGGCAGAACCTTGTTGCCCCTGTGTCTAATAGAAAGTGGTGAAGTGTTCAGTTTATCCGAATCGTGACCATGGGATCCTCCTTGGGACAGCAAAGGGGCAGACAGTAGTGGGAGTGCATCTTTGGGTATCCTGTAAGTTTCTGATGTGACTAGTCCTGCATCCTCACCCTCGCTGCTGGATCCTAGGGAATACTGTCCTCTTCCTCGCTATTGCTAGTCATGTTACTGTTTAGACCCGCTATGAGGTTCCTGGTCGCTTGTGGAGTGTATGTTTTGAGGGTTAAATATAGCAGACGGGGGTCAAGCTTTAGGGGATTCTATCACAGATCTGGTGTGAGGCTAACGTCTCTTGGGTTAGCCAGTCAGGCGACCTCCCAGACTTATAAGTCACTCACTGCCCGGTGTGGACCCCTCTGGCCCCCTTGACTGGTGGGTTCGGTTAACCTAGTGCCAGAATGGCTGGGATGGCCGGCATCAGAGAGACTGCCTCCATGCTGGTGCATGGTGGGGGAGGTGTGGGCACCTTACTTGTGGATTCTGGGACAGAAATGTGGGTCTGGACCACCTTGAAGATGGCCCACAGTTCCAACAGTGCCTCTCTTTAAGTATTTTTCTGTTCTGTGTATGTGGTCTGAATGTGTGCCTTCATCTGTTCTACATTTATTTAGCTTTTTAGCCTGTGAAGGGAATCTAGTTCTCATGTGGTTCAAAGGCGACTCCATGATGGGTTGGAAACATTTTAAGAGATTTGGTGCACTTCTAACGTCTCAATGCTTTTTAGATAACCCTACAACTACTTTACTATGAGTTTAGCTTTAGGACATAAAGTCATCAAACAAACGTTCACAATACATAAAACAAATTCAAAACAATGGGAATTGTACTTTAGCAGTGGAAAAGCAACTATGAAAAGTGGCAATTTCTTCATATGCACATAGAAACGTTAAGGAGACATAAAATTCAACATGGCACACAGTTACAATTTATCAGCACTACAACGTGAAGAAAGAATGCATTGATTGATAACCACAATAAAAACAGAAAAAAGTGACAGAGGAACAAATGATGACTTTATCAAAAATCATTTAACCCACTCCTAGCGCATGCAGCTCAATGACGAGGGAAGGCTCTGCACGCTACATGGAAATAAGTGAGCCCAATAGTCTGTCAATATCAGCTTGGGGACAAAGGTAGCAACAATTTACATGGAGAAGGAGCAACTCGATAACTACAGGCCATCCTTGGCCAAGCACAAGCTGCACCTTCCTCTCCAAGCTCCAAGTTTCTCCCTAACATCCAAATTACACCGTATGTCACACCCAGGAGTCATACTGTGTCATGCTCATGGGTCCAAGCGAATAATACCTTTCAGTTATTTCAGATACTACCTGTGTTAAGAAAACGATAGCACTAAGAAAATTCCTTTAGACTAAAATAATTAAGATCGAGATGCTGCTCTTCATCACACCCACACACATGCGTGCCATCTGTGTCATGTCCAGCTGTAAGCGATGCGGCCCCACCCATACCTCTTACGCAGTGGTCCAAGCAACTAAATGACCCACACTTTTACTAGTGTGCTGACTATCGGAGAAAGGTGACCTCCGCAGGATTTCCTCAGTGCGACTACTCAACACAGACACATAAAATAGCTACCAAATCAGATTTCTGATAGTGGCAGGGCACTCAGGTTAGATTTTTACAGTTCTTAGTAGTTTACCATACACCGAATGTTTGAACTAAGGATCAGAAGTAGTCTCAAAACCACTGATAGCAGCTTCAGGACAGACCACCACCCTGTGGGTTCAGAAGAACTTCCAATCAATTGCAGCATCTTCTCACCATTCAATCAGTGCAGATGTAAATCCGTACAGGTGTGGTCCTGCACCTTTGCCTGTAGTCGAGCTTAAAGAGCCAATCTCTCCTCTGTAACTCACCGAAATGTTAAATATGAATTTACCTTGAAAAAATGAAAGACAAGAATCTTTTGGCAAAACAGAAACAGTTGGTTTAATTGAATACATCAGCCAGGAGAACATGCAACAGAGTCAAGGTCTCATTACCTCAGATTCAGACTTCTCAGTAATCCATTTATTTTACGATGTCCTATGTTTCCTATTGCAGGCCTATTTATAAAAAAAACTATAAACTGTTCCTTGGTTTCACTTAAAGAGTTCGCTTATTTAACAGTTGCTGGTGGGTCCCCAGTAAGCTGACTCTATGGATCCAAAAATATATTGTCTTTTCATAATAAAGCCTTCGACTTTCACTGCCCTGTGTGGAGATTATCGTTAATGTAGTAACATCTACCGTTTCTCAGGAAAGTGGTAGGGTTGTGTGGATTCAAAGCCAGGAAGATGCAGTTTGCAGAGTTCCCCAGTAATGTTAAGCTTCCAGCGCCTAAGGTTTTGTTATGGGGATTTCTGGCTCCTAAAATGTTGTGTCTGTCCCCCAGGAGAACGCCAAATAACAACCCAGTTGTTGTGAGACTTCCTACTACAGACCCATTGTTTCTCCTAAATGGGTTGCAGACGCACGTCATAAGTTCTTGGACTTTTAAACTGAACCACAACTGAAGTTCATGTGCAAACTTTGTTATTACATGATGCCCAAACCAGAGTATTTATTCCAAACTCATAAATACATGGAGGCGTTTCCACTCGAGAAATGTTGTCTGCCCGTAAAGTCAAATTCATTCGGTATGGACCATTTTAAGAGTAAGTGTAGCCATATTTTTGCCTTTAAGTGATCCGACAGTTTGCTGATAAGGATATAATATATATTCACAACTGAAAATGCCTTCATTTATCTCAGATGTCTCAGCAAAGAACTAAAAGGTACGTTGTTCTTGTCACCACCAATAAGAGTCTTGCACATATCTGATTAATCTCTTTTTGTTATCAGACTTGAGGATGTTGTAGGAAAAATGAGTGGAAGATTCATTATCTTTGTTACACTTCATTGTTAGATTGAGTTAGAAACCCTAACACGAGACCCAGGGTCACTCATGAAAAGCATATGCAGAGAGGTACTGTGATTGGCCTTTCAAGAAAGGGGGCAATTAACACGGACCACATGTATACCTATGCATTTAATACCTTGAGCCAGTCATTGTGTTTCAGAATGGAGTAACACATCAAAATATGACTGCCAATGACAGCAAGAATCACATTTCTGGGCCTTTCCATATGGTGCTGGTAGCAATCACTTCATATCGCTCTAGTGCATATCACTATCACCGAAGCAGGCCTAAGCGGATAAACCTATGTGATTGAACTGATGCTCATGGATGGCTCTGCCAGAGATGTATCAATCCTAACTATAGCAAAGGTTGTTGGTTGTCCTCTTGTCATAAAATATCACTCTTAGAGGACCAGATATGCAAACTGCAGAGTAATATCAGGTTCTGTGAAACACCCTACTGCGGACGCAAAGTATAAAAACCTTTGCTAAGTAGGGTGTACTGGACCATCCCAATTCAGAGTCAGTTTAGGGATGCCATGTTTAACCTTGCAGAACTCCTGAATCTATTGAGTGCAGCACACATCCACGTTACCTCCTATTACTATGACAAACACTGCACATGGACAACCTTTTTGTTGCTCCCTTACAGCCATTCTTGTTAGGTTCAAATTAGTTTTTATTGTTGCAAAACATGAGCATACAACAGCGAACCAGTGAAAACATTGCGGTGCTTATGATAATCTTCAACACTAAAAGGATGCAAGCATTTAACCACTACAATATCCCCCCTCCTCGCCAGCTCTCCCACCTTTCCTTCCAGGGGTAATCATTTCTTAAGGAAGAACACTAGGTATGGAAACGTCAGAAGAATGAATTACATGGATGGATTCTCCACTTGTGGTGCATGTATCGGATCGGCCAATCGGAGCAGTCACAAATATTGGGGAAAAGTCAATTCCCTGAATTCCTGGGAAAGGAGCGCTATGTATGGTTGCCACAGATCACAACAAGAGTCCCCCTGCACTGTTAATGTCAGTGTAAGTTTCTCCATTCCCAGCATGTGCACAATGCGATGAAGCCCTCCCAGGCGTGTCGGTGATTTTTCTGTACCACAATGTGCTTGGATTGTTTGGTGTGCTGCCCCTAGGGCTCAGCTGATGTGACAACCTCAGCGAGATTTTTTTGCATGTGAGTGCATTGGAAAGCCCTAGAGTGGTATAAGCTGGGAATCGAAGTAGTTGAGTGTGTAGTTGAGTAACAATGTCGGCCCGGATCCCGTCCCAGAATCGGGCCAGCTTGGATCATTCCCATAGGATATGTAAAAGAGTCCCAGGGGAGCCACAGCGCCTCCAGCATCCAGGTCAGATACCAGTAGGTGACGATTTTAGTGGCACTCTCTATGCTTGATGTGTTTTGAACTGCATGTTGTGGTCTGTAGTATATATCTTGCCATTCCTTGGGGGTTAACTGTATTTGGTGAGAAGCCATTTTGAAACCTCGTCAGGTGCTTGCACTGCTCTCCTAATTATGGGCTGCATGAGACAATGTCCAAGAAGTGGAACCTCTCCCTCTCAGGGGGTGCAAAGTCTTCTCGTAGCCTGTCAAAGGGAATGGGGCCCTCCTCGTCAAAGAAATGTTTATTAAATCGGCATCCAGCATCCTGACAACCCCTGAACAAGGTTCCAGCAAGAGGCAAGAACAGAACTTCCATAGTGAGGTTCCCGCCACTGCCCGATCCATAAATAACCAGTGATTCTTTGACTCCGCTCTGGACTCCTCAACCAGATAACGGATCTGCACTGCATGATAGTAGTGGAGTAAGATCGGGATTCCCATGCCACCTTCTGCGGGAGAACTCCAGCTGTGATCTTGTTTCATATGTGGGCATTCATCGGCCCAGACAAATAATGTATTGCCTCCTATAAAGACTGTATCATACCTGATGGGGGCTGAAGAGGGAGGGTCCGGAAGAGAACAAGAATCCTCTGGAGGACCGTCATTTTTGGGGCTGTCACACACCCCAAAAGGGACAAGGGGGATACTTTCCAGTGGGCTAAACTCGCCCCCTCTTAATTCTGCACCAGCTGATTACCCAAGTGGGGTATAGACCCAGATGTCCACTTCAAGAAGTGTCTATGGGCTAAGTGATCTATGGTCCCTGGTGGAACTTGGGCCTGTGACTTATGGATATTCATTCTGAAGGCATCATCTCTCATCTCGTCGAGAAAGAAGCAGGGCATCTTTGGGGCTATCTAATGCCACAATAGCATAATCAGCTTATATGATGTGTTCTTCCTCTCCAAAGCATACTCCGCTAATATTAGGGTGGTCTCACTCTTTGGACAAATGGTTCCATATAGAGCACAAATAACAGGGGTGACATTGAACACCCCTTTCATGTGCCTCAACATATAGGAAAGGAGGAAGAGCTCATGCCATTATCTCTAACTGAAGCCTTTGGGTGCCAATAATTGCTTAAGATCCAGGCACGAAACTGTTTCCCAAAGAAAAAATGAGCTAGTGTCTCCACTATATAGATTCAATGAATGCAAACAAATGCCTTCTCGCCATCGACAGAGAGTAGCATGATCTCTCTTTTTAAATGATTGGCTTTGTCTAAGAGGTGAAGGATTCTCTGAGTGTTATCAGCACATTGTCTATGGAGAATAAGGCCAACCTGGTCCTTATCCACCAGTCCAGGCATTAAGGGGGTGAGGCAGTCTGCAAGGATGCCGGTGAACTGCTTAGCACCAACGTTTAGCCGTGAAATGGGCCTCTAAGACCCACACTGGCAGCAGTCTTTGCCGGGCTTAGGAATGACCACAATTGATGCTTCCATTGTTGAGGGTGCCTTGTTGCAGGGCCAGTAATTGAGTTGAAGAGTCTAGTAAATAGGGGGGCACTAGAGCACAGAAGGTCTTGTAAAAAAGCACTGGAAAACAATCTGGTCATGTCAATTTTAGGGGCTTTTGTCTAGAGTCAGCAGATATAACTTCTTCTGTTCTAAGCAGGAGATCAAGCCCAGAGGCTTCGCCCTCAGTTAAAAGGGGTGTATTTGAGTACTGTATATAGAGGGCAGGATTATCTGCAGGCAAAACTTGTTCTGAATAAAGGTCTCTGTAAAAGCCCCTAAATCTAGAAGTAATGGGGCCATCTCTCTCAATGACGCCACCATCATCTTTTATTAAGACCCAATGCCTGTGGCCTGTTGCTGCACTTGGAGTTTATTGGCCAGTAACCTTCCGCATTTTTTCCCTCTGACATAGGAGTGTTTAAGACGGAATAAGGGGTTATTCAGATCTGTCGATATCTAGCACTGCCAATTGTTTCCTGGTGGCTTCGAATTGATGCCAAATACTAGGGGTTCCTGTACAATGGTGAATATGTTCTATCTCATGCACCTGTTGTTGTAGTTGCCCTCATTTGTCTCCGCATTTTATTATCCGCGGCAGATATTGCAATACATTTCCCTCCAATAACAACTTTTGAAGCATCTCATGGTTATCATTAATGCTAAGATAATCAGTTATTGCTTTTTGTACCTGCTGGACCACTGCTGGTCTCTAGAGGAGGGTTTCCCTTAGGTAGCACGACTGGGGAGTGCAATCAACCTGAAATTGTTTCAGATCCAGGAACACAGCGGAATGGTCCAAGAGTGTCCATGGTTCTATTTCGACCAACGTAACCACCGCCCGCAGTTCTCTTGAGCCCAGAAAATGATCAAGGTGGGTGTAGAATTTATGTTTGTGGGAATAAAAGGTGTAATCCACATTTAAAGATGACGTTCCAGCCACAAATCTTTTAAACCGATCTCTTGCAACCAAAGGGTGCAATCCAATGATATTGCTCCTGTCCCCAACCCCCATGGGCAGAGGAGTCTATGTCATTATGAAAACCAGATAGAGATCACACCAATGAAAACCGGCCGGTCCTGTGCTGTCATGGTCTCCTCTATGGCCCTCCATTGGAACTACTCCTGACCATCATTGGGGACATATAGGGAACCCACTATCAATTAGTGCGGGCCCAATTGTACTCAGTGGACAAGTAATCAGCCCATATTTTCTGTGACTTTGGGGGACAGTTTCCCCTAAAAGGAGCATGAGACTAGAATTGCTATCACAGCTATTTTGTACGCCATCAAGGAGAATTATTGTTGAGGGAAGGCTTTGGTCTTAAGCC
Source organism: Lissotriton helveticus (assembly GCF_964261635.1). NCBI lineage: Eukaryota > Metazoa > Chordata > Amphibia > Caudata > Salamandridae > Lissotriton > Lissotriton helveticus. Next base: position 668,947,876 of record NC_136063.1, read on the forward strand.
AATGTCATTTCTTGTGACCAGGTGAGTTTCCTGGAGAAGGCATACATCCACATTGTTTGTTCCAAATAGGAGATAATGGCATGCCTCTAAGTTGGCCCTTTCACATTAAAGGTGACTACCCTCAATGTATTGTGTGGCATATGAATGGAATATCTATTGCTTCCATAAGCCCGGGGTGCAGGGCTTCTGGACTGTTCCATGTGAGATATTTATTGGAAATACCACGTCCATCTTATATAGAGTCAATGTGTAGTGCATGTCTTGTGTTCATGAACACCCCTTTAAACAAAACCCAACAAAAACTAGGTCAATGTTTCCTAGAATGTGGAAGTCACTGAGCAGCGCCACTGCCAATCCATTGGAAACAAGGTAAATAGGGACCATGGTAGGTGCGCCTCTAAAGGACGAGCTCCCATCCTCCCCCACCCCAGCGGACTCCCTCTCTGATTTTAAAAGAACATTATAGAGGCCCTGGCAGGTTCAAGTTGTTTCCTGGGACATCAATTCTCAAGTCAGCTTCTCCAGGACAGCCCACTTCTCCTGGGTAATTGTAGCAGACTCTGGTCTGGGAACTGCAGAGTGGGTCGGAATTCTGCCACCAGCGTGACCCCCTGGCGGTTCTCCACCCCATGGCGGTTGACATGAGAGTATGTTCTTCAGTGTTCTCAATCTGCAGCAGTTCGCAGGCTTCCATGAGAGGACTAAGTTGGGGGCGTTTTCCCTCCCACTGAAAGATGATTCAAAACCAGTGGCCCCAGGAGTATGGAAAATTCATATCTCGTTGAAAGACAGCCACGGGACGGAATTCCTGCCTCTTAAGGAACAAAATGGTGGGTGGTCCTGGAATAGCTGCAATGTGTGGCTTCGGAATTGCATTTGTTGTGAGTCTCTGACCTTACGTAGGACCTGCTCCTTTGAGGGAAAATTGTGAACGCATGTCAAAATGTAAACTGGGTGGGAGTCTCCCAGGTGTGGAGCCCCCTCTATGGACCCTGTCTTGACCTATGTTCGATACCTGCTCGTCTCCTAGGATATGAGTGGAGAGGGCCATCATGTAGACTTTGATATAATCTCCTACCTCCGCTGTAAGGGCAACACAAATCCTTTTATTGTTTCACCAGGATCTGTGTGTGCCTGGAGATCATGTTGTTGATCAGTGAGGCGTTATCATTTCTTGCTGTAATTGCTCAATCTCTTCATCTCTGGTGATCACATGTTCCATGAAAGTGTTGACTCTGTCCCCGATTTCAGTATTTTCCTTCCAGACTACTTGTAACATGTGTGAGAGGTCTTATCTTAACAGTTTGTAGGTCATCACACAAAGAGGTGAATAGTGCTTCCAGATATGAGCAGGTGACTGGACCTTCAGCGTTCTCACTCTTCGGCAATGGGGCCCGACTGGCCACAAGTGGATGGTACCCGGGCAAGGGGCCAGCCGGGTTCGTGAACATGTCTTTGATGGTGCAGTCTTAATTGCTTCATGCCAACTTTATCTTTCAGGACTGATTTGCTGGTGCAAATATTATTGGTAAGCCTTCAAAAGACTGGTTGTGATCTCAAGAGCGTCCAATGTGGACAGATTTGTAGGTGTCAGCCACCCAGAGTCCAATGCCTCAGGATTATGTGTTATGTCCACACCATTCGACAATCAGGATTACACGTGCAGTTTCCTCAAAATTACTCCCAAGACTGACATCCGTTAGCCTATTTCAGTTGACAGTTACCACGGGGGCAGAAGTCAGTCCTTGATCCACCTGTGGCTCTCAGACACTGATCTCCTAGGTCGCTAGGCTGCAAGAAAGCACCTTCCTCTCCTCTTCCACTGGTAAGTGGATCAGCCCTATGTGTAGGCGCCGGAGTCAGAAACACAGCAAGCCTCCCCACTTGGGGCATTGCCCTCTGAAATTTGCAGACTAAAATAATGTAACCAGGGTGTGCGCCTCCAGTCTGCAGGCCTGCAGAGGCAGATGTATGTGCAGGGAGACTGCGCTCAGTGTCCCAGGGTAATTCCATCTTCAAGCATCTCCCTCCTCCAGGGACCCCCTACACATGTGGCTGTTTAAGTGTAGAGTGAGCTTCGGTCCTGCCTTACAACTCCCCCCTGGTCACAGATGCAGTAGTCACTGATGTAGCCCGGGCCTCAGGCCACCACCCACAATCTCCGCTGCGGGCCCTGTCTCTCCCGGTCAACTTCCCAGGCCCCGCAGGCATCGTGGAGAACCAGCAGAGAGCCTTTGGTGCTCCTAGCAAAACCGAGCACTGGAAAAGGCCATCCACCTCAGGGCCAAGCCTCGACTTCGGGACTCACATGTGTCTTCTCTGTGGCATTTGTCCAATTCACGCTGTGGGAGCCGTGGGGGTGCCTCTCAGCACTGCATTTCTGGACAAGAGTCTGGAATACCCAGGCATTCCTGGGGTGGTAACGTATAGGTCACAGGCTGTCACAATATCACCAAAAAATCACTGGGCTAAGCCCACCCCCTCATTTCAGTCATTGGCCCATGGTAGCTGCCATCTTCATGTCTACTCCAGGGTAGTTGACAGAGTTCATCACAGCACCGGGGCAATCCCAGAGCCACCACTCACCACCAAGTGCATGGGTGCAGGGTTACTGAGATTTACATCGCTGGGGAGCCCCTAGGTTAGGGGTGCACCACAGGCTCTGCGCAGCTCACTGTGCTGCCACCGCCATCCCTTCACAGTCGGCCACAGCACTCAGCTCCAGTATGGCAATGTGGTGGGGAGCAAGGTGCCTCACACCTTTCTCTCAGGACATGAGAGCCCCCTCGTGCTTAGGTAAGTCGAGAGGGCACCAGCAGCTCAAGATGCTGGGGATGGTGAACAGTCTAAATATAAAGTTTTTAATTTCGACCTAAAATAATATTGAGTTGGAAATATCCTAGGGACACAATATCGAAATCAGAATATCGACAACCAGAATATCGACCTAAAGGTAAGAAATATTGTTTTTGTTAACATAGAATTTAGTAATATCGATAGCAAAAATATCAATGTTACCAATATCAATATTTATATTAGTGTTATGTATTTTATATGTTTGTGTTTACATTTTTTGTTAATTCTTGGACTAGTTTTAGAATATATGTATAAAATTTGTAGAAGTTAGTAAAACATTTTTAAAGTAGATTATGCGTTTTAGTACCATAGGGGGTTGTGTGTTTATAGGGGATTATGTTGGGAAGTAATTTAATTATAGTAATTGAGTTGAAAAAAAATTAGTAATTAGTAATTATTTTTAAGTAAATTTTGCGTTTTAGTTCTGTAGAGGGTTGTGGGTTTATAGGGGAATAGGGTGGGAAGTAATTTAATTGTAATTAGGTCATTATTTATTTTTATTTATTGGTATTGACAATTAATTTTATGGTATATAATTATTATTTGGTAATACATTTTAATAATTAGTAATTCATTTTTATTAATTGATTAATTGGTAATTATATTAAGTGTATACATTTTTTATTAAAGTGTGTTCTGAGTTTATAGGGCAATAGGGTGGGAAGTAATTTAATCGTAATTAAGTAATTATTTATTTTATTGTTGAGTATTGATAATTCATTTATTGTTAAATAATTATTAAAGTAATTATTTATTGGTATTGTTAATTAATTTATTGTTATTTAATAATGTAATTATTGTTCATTAAAAATAAAAATAACTTTAATTATTCATACGTTATTTTTACCCCTACGCTATCCAGCACTTTCCCTGCTGTTGCACTCTTTGGAGTGGGAATAGTCATTTTTACCTTTATGCTATCCAACACTTTCCATACTGTTGCACTCTCTGGAGTGGGAATGGTCATTTTTACCCCTACGCTATCCAACACTTTCCCCACTGTTGCACTGTCTAGCGTTGGAATAGTAATTTTAACCTCTACGCTATTCAACACTTTCCCTAATGTGGCAATCTCTGGAGTTGGAATAGTAATATTTATTCATACGCTATCCAACACTTTCCCTACTGTTGCACTCTCTGGAGTGGGAATAGTACGTTTAACCCCTACGGTATCCAACACTCTCCCTACTGTTGCACTCTCTGGAGTGGAAATAGTAATTGTTACCCCTACGCTATCCGCCACTTTCCCTACTGTTGTACTCTCTGGAGATGGAATAGTAATTTTAACCCCTCTGCTATCCAACACTTTCCCTACTATTGCACTCTTTGGAGTTGGAATAGTAATTTTTACCCCTACTCTATCCAACTCTTTCCCTACTGTTGCACTCTTTGGATTTGGAATAGTAATTTTTACCCCTACGCTATCCAACACTTTCCCTACTGTTGCACTCTCTGGAGTTGGAATAGTAATTTGTGCACCTACGCTATCCAACACTTTCTCTACGTTGCACTCTCTAGAGTGGGAATAGTAATTTTTACCCCTATGCTATCCAACACTTTCCCTACTGTTGCACTCTCTAGAGTGGGAATAGTAAAGTTTACACCTATGCTATCCAACGCTTTCCCTACTGTTGCACTCTTGGAGTTGGAATAGTAATTTTTACCCCTACTCTATCCAATTCTTTCCCTACTATTGCACTCTCTGGAGTTGGAACAGTAATTTGTACCCCTACGCTATCCAACACTTTCCCTACTGTTGCACTCTCTGGAGTTGGAATAGTAATTTTAACCTTTACGCTATCCAACACTTTCCCTACTGTTGCACTCTCTGGAGTTGGAATAGTAATTTTTACCCCTACGCCATCCGCCACTTTCCCTACTGTTGCATTCTTTGGAGTTGGATTAGTAATTTTTACCCCTACTCTATCCAACTCTTTCCCTACTGTTGCACTCTCTGGATTTGGGATAGTAATTTTTACCCCTACGCTATCCAACACTTTCCCTACTGTTGCACTCTCTGGAGTTGGAATAGTAATTTGTACAGCTACGCTATCCAACACTTTCCCTACGTTGCACTCTCTGGAGTGGGAATAGTAATTTTTACCCCTTTGCTATCCAACACTTTCCCTACTGTTGCACTCTCTAGAGTGGGAATAGTAATGTATACCCCTATGCTATCCAACACGTTCCCTACTGTTGCACTCTTTGGAGTTGGAATAGTAATTTTTACCCCTACTCTATCCAATTCTTTCCCCACTGTTGCATTCTCTGGAGTTGGAATAGTAATTTGTACCCCTACGCTATCCAACACTTTCCCTACTGTTGCACTCTCTGGAGTTGGAATAGTAATTGTAACCTTTACGCTATCCAACACTTTCCCTACTGTTGCACTCTCTTGAGTTGGAATAGTAATTTGTACACCTACACTATCCCAAACTTTCCCTACGTTGCACTCTCTGGAGTGGGAATAGTATTTTTTACCCCTATGCTATCCAACACTTTCCCTACTGTTGCACTCTCTAGAGTGGGAATAGTAATGTTTACCCCAACGCTATCCAACACTCTCTCTACTGTTGCACTCTCTGGAGTGGGAATAGTAATTTATACCCCCACGCTATCAGCCACTTTCCCTACTGTTGCACTCTTTGGAGTTAGAATAGTAATTTTTACCCCTACGCTATCCAACTCTTTCCCTACTGTTGCACTCTCTGGAGTTGGAATAGTAATTTTAACCTTTACGCTATCCAACACTTTCCCTACTGTTGCACTCTCTGGATTTGGAGGAGTAATTTGTACACCTATTCTATCCAACACTTTTCCTACGTTGCACTCTCCAGAGTGGGAATAGTAATTTTTACCCCTTCACTATCCAACACTTTCCTTCTTGTTGCACTCTCTGGAGTTGGAATAGTAATTTTTACCCCTACGCTATCCAGCACATTCCCTTCTGTTGCACTCTCTGGAGTTGAAATAGTAACTTTTACTCCCATGCTATCCAACACTTTACCTACTGTTGCACTCTCTGGAGTTGGAATAGTAATTTTTACCCCTACGCTTTTCAACACTTTCCTTACTGTTCCACTCTCTGGAGTGGGATTAGTAATGTTTACCCCTACGCTATCCAATATTTACTGTTTTAGTTAATGTAGTGCATGCTACTACAGAGCCTGTGTGTGTACTTTGACTGTCAGGTTAGGTTGTTAATGAAAACCCCTTTGCAAGGTTTATATATTCCCATTTTTGTACATATAAGTGACCTCTAGGGTAGGCCCTAGGTAGTCCATATGGCAGGTTGGTATGTACCTAAAAGGTAACACATGTACTTTGAGAAGGAGTAGAGCTTTTATGTTAATACCTGTGGAATGGAATGGAATACTGATGTAATAAATTATGTCAGTATTTACTTGGTTAATATCATGTAATGTAATGTATTATGTAATGTAATAAGAATTATTCTAAAGTTAAATGTATTCTGTATTTGTTTTTTAGATATCCACTTGTGCTGAAAGAGAAGAATTTATGATGACAAAAAAGGGAGACAGGAGAAAAAAACCTGAAGAAACAGTACTACCTGTAAAAAAACCTACATGAAAAGAGCTGGACAGAATGTAGTGAAGAAAAAAACAACTTTTGTAAGAAAAATAAGGAGTTTCTTAAAACAGCATATAGAAAAAGGAAAAATGTAAAGATTATTGAATGTAAATAGGGAACTTTAACAAAAACTCAGAATCGAAAAGGAATGGGGTCATGTTAAAAGTGGAACATGTTCTAAAACATCTCAACTGAAAATGGCAAAAACAATTCAAGGAAATAAGGAGAAGAATTTTTAGAAGTAGGGTAATACAAAATTTGGTAAGAAATATAAAGCAGTGTAATTGAAGAACAGCAGCATTGAAGCAAAAAGAACACATAGAAAGTATAGTTGATAAACCATTTGCCTTGAAGAGTAAAGTATCTATCTTAATACTAAACGGAATGAGAACACTGGATAAAAAGTGTTGTCTTTGAAGATAAAACCACAGAAAACAAACATAGTTAATCAAACTATGGAAGCATATTTCTAGTACTTAAACTTACTTTAAAGAAGAAAATTACTTCCAAGAGAACACATTAGTGCATGTAGTTGAAACAACTGGTCGATGTTATGAGGTAAAAGATGGTATTAGTTTTCCAAAAAGAGGAATGGTTTCTAGAAATGTACAGGAGGAGATATCTGAAGAGATACAAAGAAGGTGTACACATGTTCCTAAGTATTAATGGGACTGCAGTAGTATTTTTAGTGTTTGCTAGCAATCAATTGATATATTAAGAGATTTTAAAGAAAAATTCCACGTAACAGTGTAAGACACAAAATTGCAATCTTGCAGGGTTTAGATCCATATGAAGTGAGGAAATCAACTTATTTACAAGGCCACTCATTGGTGTGTCTATCTAAGAAAATGTGCAGAAGCACCTTTCACCATTTTCAAATGTTGGCTAGTGATCATTTTAAAATGCAAAATTTAGTTACAAAACTTTACTATGTAAAAACTCCTGCATCGTGTTTAGGACAATTAAACCAGGCACTTTTGTATGGTACAGTATCAAAGTTTAAAAAAGTTTGTGATGAGATTTAATTCAATTTCCATGGTCCAGAAGTAGAGTCTGGATAAAATAAAATGAAGAGTTGATGTGTCCAGGTTTAGAGGAACAGAACACATATCTTAGTACTGATAGGGTTGCACAAGAAATAAGAACCTTTAATGTAATTTCAATAGAGAAACCAAACCTTGTTTGTATATGCTGCTGACACACTCACTACAAAAGCCAAATTCAAGAAAATAGAGATAAGTGTCTAGAACTTGCTGTGTATTTATTTGTGAAGAAACCGTCAGATTTTGAAATGCCTTTACAATGTAGGGTGAGCTGTGAATGCCGTTTCCCAGTAAATGGAAGATTGCTTCTTACAACATGCATCTGCCTTAACCATACATTTGCGTGGTTAAGGCAGAAAGCTTTGGGACAGGAAGATCTGGATGCAGACAGGCAAGTGGGGCTGGGGCTGTTTTTTGGGAAGGGGCAGGGTTTAGGGTTTCAGGGTGAGGTAGTTTATGGGGCTGTGCTGAATTTTAGGGTTCAGGGCAGCAGGGAAAGGGTCAGTTTTCAGTGGAGGGGTAGTTTTGGGCTGGAGGCAGGGCTTTAGTCCTCAGGAAAGAGGGAGGATAAGGGGTGATTTTAAGGGCAGGACGGGGTCAGATGTAGAGCTCATTGCGTAGAGAGGGTAGTATTTTAGTGCCAAGGGCAGATGGCAAGTTAGTTTTGGCTGGAAAGGACCAAATGTTAGGGCTTAGGGTGAGTGGTCAGGGTAGTTTTAAGGGGTTGGGTTGGGTGGGGTGGATTACAGGGCTGTGGTATTGGGTTTTAGGGCACAGGGCATGTGGGCTGGAATATGCAATTTACAATGCATATCCCTTTATCCCTTTAGCAATCATGCAAATTTGTTTCAAAGGCATGCGGGACGAAGACAGGCTTGTAGTTCAGACCGTGTTATTAAGGCATGTGTGGTTTAGGCACGCATGGTTGTATTATGCGACCCATTCCATTTGTCAACCCAGCTGATCATATGTAAGTATTGCTGTGACAAATTAGAGGACAACAAAAGATCTGCAAGAGCAATACATAATAAGTTAGAGTTGGATAACATTCGAGAGTAACTTTGTCATCTAAATGTTTATGAAACAATACTGGAACAATCTAAACACCCATTTCAAGCAACAGTTCATATGGAACAAAGACTGGGGAAATACTACCAACTGAGCTACAAAAAGGCACTAAAGGTAGATTTGTTTACTTGTCTTTTGATTTTAAACCTAATTTTGAAACTAAGGGTATAGAGAGAGCTATGAATGAACTGTTTATTTTTCTTGTAAATGGCTGCCCACAAAAAAAAAATTGGCAAGAACTAGTGGATGTGAATAAGGTGAACAATGCTGCAATCTACCTTAAGCAAAATTTTGTGTGTTACAAGGATGTAGATGTTCTTACAGATGGAAGTTGCCTTGAGAAGACATTGTACCTTCAAGTGAACAATTTGAAAATGTAGATAAAACCAAATGTGAACAATGATGTGAGCACTACAGTATCCATCCACTACATTCCAAAGAAGTTATGGGAGATTACTTTGAATTATACTAGATGAAACAAGCTAAAGGAGCTCCAGTGAGTGCCTGAGAGAAAGGTTTAGAAGCTTGCTGTTTTCCACAACTATTTTCAACTGCAATAGGCAGGTGCTATGATGACCATCCGGTGAAAATACCAGCAGCTGAGTATAGATCAATGAGATTATATTATGGAGACCTTAGATGTTGGCAAATTATTCCACATACATTCCACCTGTTATCTGAAAGTAATTTGTCTGGACTATCATACGCTGTAAACCATATTCTCAAGACGAAAGGTAATCTACAAAGTATGTCAGCAACACTTTTTCTCCCAAAAGACTGTGAAGAAAAAGGACCAAAACAGGAAGTTCTGCATTTTCAAACTCAGAGATGTGGGTGTACTGTCAGCCAAAATTCAGTACCAAAGGAAAATTGTACACTAAATGTAGTTTTGAATTTCCAAGACCTGTTATTTCCATAGGAAGAGTCAACACTTTTTTGTCTGCAGTAAAACATACGATTACTCGAAAATCACTGAAAAATACCTATAGCCTAAAGAGAACAGAAGGTTCAACAACAATAATGTTGTTCTCAAAATGTGGAATGTGAATATGGATATTCAATTTCTGGAGGACAACTGTTGTCCGCCAAAAAGCTGTTGCTCGTTATGGTACTTCATATATAATGACATCAGTAAAGACAGTGATTAAGGAGGCGTGGGAAGACAATTCTGCTGAAAAGTCTATGACAAAAAAACTCAACAGTTCCAGCTTGAAAATTCTTCCACATAGGTAGATTTCAGCCTATCAATGCTGTGATTGGTTGAGTTCAGCTATTTATTACACTTACTCAAGAGGAACTGTTTGGGTGAGTTTAGGCCTATCATGCACATGTCATAGAGTGCCAAAGTATTTTCCTGAAATTCAGTACCTGGCAGAATTTGACACAGAATTCACAGATATTTGCCAAAGCAAACATGTATGACAATTACCATCCAAGAAGGAGTTTGCATCTTGAAAATGTATGTCTTTATGATATACTCCCAAACTACAGATATAGAAACAATGTCACAGAAAATGTAGATGAAGGTAAATTTGCAGTAGTTGGTTCCGATAGTTGTGTGGTGCGACATAGCAAAGGCAGTCTAATTAAGAATGGAAAACTGAGTTGCCAGGCCTCTGAAATATGAGGGTTTTTCTATTTGACACTTCTGCAGCTAGGTCTTGGCGTTCTGAATCAGAATTATTAGGAGAGTTTGGCTGCTATGAAGACTCTTTTAATGCTGACAAAGGAGACCTTTGAGGGTTAGACATTTTCAAACTATTTGAAAATGTTATATGATGAGATTGGACAGGAAGAAACAATTGCTGCAGACATAGCAAAGGAAAGTTCACAAAGCAGCCAAAGTTCAGCTCCTCTAAGTCAAGATACTCTTGGAAAGCCAATTGTTAAAAAATGAAGCAGACGATGCAATCAATGAATTGGAAACATCAAAGTAACATACTAAACAGGAAAGAGTTGATTTGGAACAGTTAGTAGGACAGCCAAATGACGAGCAAAAAGAAGTATATTTAGAGGGGAAAACAGAGTTGGAGCATGTATTACTTCATTAGAAAAAACAATGTTCATGTACATCATTTAAGCCAAAACTATTGTGTGTCCGATGTCAAGCTGGTATGGGTAAAAGCTTTTTAAGATACATTCTGACAGCTTTATTACAGAAGACTACACAGTGTAATTTGTTTTGTGTAGTAACAGCGCCCACTGCATTGGCTGCACACAACATTAAAGGAGTTACTTTACATTGACTTCTCATGCTGCCTGTGGAACATGATAACAAACTGGAGAACCAACAGTTATCCAGTGAAGCGTGGCATGACGTTTTTGTGATCTACTACAACTAACACTAGTCAAAGGACAGCTTGTGTTCAAAACACTACTCCATGAAGAAACTCTGAATTCCTTGGGAAATATTAGAAATGTAAACATTTGATTAAACATCCTATACAAAGAAATACTTAAGAATATGCGTCAAACATCTGACATTGAATATGTAAATATTCTCATGGATATTAGAGTAGGTGTTCTCTCAAAAGAGGTGAAACGTCAATTAGAAAGTCTACTTGTAATGAGACTGTTTTCTGTGAAGAAGACATCAGCAGAGCTAATGTTTTGTTGTATTCAAGAGGGAAAATCCATAGAGTGCCTATTGACTACACTTCATGAGTTTGTCTGTTTCAGCAAATTGCTAAAATTGGAGAAAGAATATATTTTGCAACTTGCAGCAATAGACAAAATGGAACATGGGGGTGTGATAGTAGTGCTAAATAAAAAACTTTAAGCAAAGCTGTAGTCATTGGAAATATCTGTACCCAAATCGGTGGGATCAGAGAAAATTTTAAGTGTTTGTAAGAACTGCAGGGTAATTTTGCAAAGAAAGTTAAATGGACAGAGCACCTGAATTAAGCAGAACACTCATACCCAGTCAAAAGATCAGGGCTTGATCCATCACCGTTTTTTAGCTCACTGCACCATCCCAGTTCAGAACCTGGCTACATGCAAATTAGTCTGTCCCTAGCCCAGTACATCATGGAAACAGGGCAGACCAAACTACCAAGCCAATTCTTTACTGGAAAGGAAACAAGCTTCCGGGGACTGGTTTCTGGTATTACAGCCGTCTTCGGCCCGGCTTGCTTGAATCCTGATGGTGCAGTCAGCAAGGGACTCACATCTGAGCATACCCTTCCACGCTTGTGGTGGCCAAAACGATTCAGAAGAGGGGGTGGTGATGGACAGAGCATCTGAATTAAGCAGAACACTCATACCCAGTCAAAAGATCAGGGCTTGATCCATCATCGTTTTTTAGCTCACTGCACCATCCCAGTTCAGAACCTGGCTACATGCAAATTAGTCTGACCCTGCCATTGCAGCCGTCTTCGGCCCGGCTTGCTTGAATCCTGATGGTGCAGTGAGCAAGGGACTCATGTCTGAGCATACCCTTCCACTCCTATAGTGGCCCGGAAGCTTGTTTCCTTTCCAGTAAAGAATTGGCTTGGTAGTTTGGTCTGCCCTGTTCCCATGATGCACTGGGCCAGGGACAGACTAATTTGCATGTAGCCAGGTTCTGAACTGGGATGGTGCAGTGAGCTAAAAAACGGTGATGGAGCAAGCCCTGATCTTTTGACTGGGTATGAGTGTTCTGCTTAATTCAGATGCTCTGTCCATCACCACCCCCTTTTCTGAATTGTACATCTCCTGGTCACTTTCAATTGGGATTTGGAGCTGGGAAGGTCACCCTCGTAGCCTGCTGTATATATACTATTGGATTTAAGGAGTTTGTATTTGAGATTTCACAAGGAATTTGAATAATTGGATTATAAGGGTGTTGTTTGTTTGATTGGGCTCGTGCACCAGAATGTATTTGTTCTTTTATTCCATTTTTAACATTTATTGTGGTGAGTGACCTACAGTGTCAGTAGGGGCCTAGTTATGTTTTTTGCATGTAATATTTCTTCTTTTGTAAAGGAGAAATTTTGCACAGTTTAGTACATGTTCTCCATGTTTTTTAATAAATGTGCAATATACATTTAATTCACTATGTGCCCTAGTATGCCTTGCCAACGGACCCTCCAGCCAGCAGGCTCAGAAGTATTCATGGGTTCATGAAACAACTGTTTCTGTGGTGTCTAATGAATTGAAACATCATTTAGCTTACAGGTGGCATTGGATTACATTTAAAAATGTGTTTTGTAGTTCACATTCTTCTTCCAACAGTGTATAGTTTGGGTATTTGTATTTGATGCCTTTTGGTGGATGTGTGTTGTTGTAAAATTTCTGAGCCCAGTTAATTTTCATTTTGGGCATTTCTGAATTAATGCGGTTTGTTCTGTGTTGCCATGTCTTCTTTTTCTGGCCTTGTATGAGTGTGTTTGCCATAGGCCACCAGTTTCTTTGTTCCCATGCCATGTGGCCAGGGGCCATTTTTTTATATAGTCAGTGTCCATAGGCCTGTATGTGCTCTTTGTTTTCCATGCCTCCTACTCACTGTTGTTGTGGCCAATGTCCTGGCAGCTATTTTGTGTAGCCAGCCAGTGCACCTTTGCCATAGGCCTGCATTTGTTCTTTGTTGTAGCCATGCATCCTTGATGGTTGTTGTCGCTGTGACCAGGACGTACATGGAGTCTACCACAACCATCTACATCTCAAAAGATGCCTGTATCAGTCCCCAAGAAAATAATAAAATCCAGACTGCTATTACAGGCGTATTTAAGCAGGAGGGACTCCATGAGAGGAATCAGCCAACCACACGTTTGTAGAATGGGAAGCTAGGACAAATGTTAGCGCCACACCTCCTCCCTATTACTTTTGTGGAAGGAGTGGTATTCTTAGAATTTGTGGCAACTTTCTGCCTGAAATGAAAGGTACCAAGTTGGACCTATTTTGCCAGAGTTGTGGTTCCAGGGCTGCATCAGAATGTGCTGTGGTTTCTTGGACAAGCTTTGCAGCAAGGTGTTGTTCACATCGTCCACCTGACAACAGCCATGTGGGCCAGTTGTCAGGCAATTGATTACATGTGCATCACTGCACACTGGATCTCTTTTATCGGGGTAAAGCAAAAGATAACTACAGGTCTTGGCCCTGATGAAAGTTTTAAGAGCGTTCGGTGGCATGCAACAGTAGCCATGTTCACCATGGAGAAAGCACATTCCGCTGTAAACATCTTGGACAAATTTAACAGCAAGGCGTATGAATAGCTGTGATGCAGAGGTCTTAGAATTTTATTTTTTCCCACGGATAATGGTAGTAACATAATCAAGGCCATGTCAGACAGAGCCAATTTCAGGGGCTTGTGTTTGGCTCATTGCAATACTTCCTCAAAAAAGAAGACATATTCAGCAACTTACTAACCACCTGCAGAATAATCTGCACTAATTTCAGCGATTCTTTTAAAGCCCTAAAGCAGTTGCAGATTTTACATCGTAATAATAAAGCAACAGTTAAACCCCTGGTACAGGAGGTGCCAACACATTGGATCTTGACCTATTACATGTTGCAACATATCAATGACTATGTCATTCAAAGAGGAGAGAATGCAGTTGGGAAAGCTATGTCCATGGATGCGGACAAATGAGGCCTAGTCAAATTCCTGACACAGATGCTACTCCCTTTTTTGGTTTTCACACAGGAAGTTAGCAAGGAGGACGGTACTATGGGCCAAGCCATCCCGTTGTTGCATCTTCTACAGGACCTTTCAGAGAGGACAGTCTTTTCTCAGAGCAGCCGATAACACCATCAAACAGAACACTGACCACAACAGCAACAAAAAACTGGACCCAACCTCTGCATTGTATTGGTTTCAATCAACAGGGCTTAAGTCCAGTGCAGAGGTGATGACAAAAGAGGTTGAGCAAGTGGCAGCACCAACGACCAACCACAGGATGTTTGAGGAGTAGCTGTATGACCCAAAAGAAGTCTCTGTGGATCACAATCCATTAAGGGGGCCGTATGGAAAGATTCACCAATGGCCAGATTGCAGCAGGCTGGCAATAACTTATCTGGCTTGTCCTGATGCCAGTGTGTCTGCTGAATGTGTGTTCAGTGCAGCTGGTGGGGTCTTCACAGTGGGTGGTACCAATTTCTTGCCTCAAAACGCGGAGAGATTGACTATGATCAAAATGAACCAACATTTTATGCCACACAATTGCACCGTTTTTGAAACAGTGTGTATGTGCACCTTGTGTGGGGGCTGTGGTAGTCATTGACAGAACAACTTTCCCTCACTGTGCCCCTTTCTCGCTTGAATCCAGGATGATTTGAGTCTGCCACCCTCTGCAGGGTCAGGACCATCTTACACGATGACAGGCTACTCCAGCGGTCTTAAAGGGGCATAATCCAATGAGTAGACTTAGGATGTTTGAAAGTATTAGGGGAGAGGAGGAGGCAAAATATCTTGCTAACGATGGGAGTATGGTGCGCAGCTGAGACTTGTTATACTGCAAGTAATGAACTGAGATAGTCAATTTTCCCACTGACTTGGTGCCACATTGTTGCTAATCTGTGAGTAGACTATGGAATTCTATGCGGGACACCAGTATCCCAAATGCACAGAAAACCTGGCTTTCGGCACCGGAGCGTTGTGTCATTTTGGAACTAAAAGGGGGCCTCCACTAGCTGGAGGCCTAAATGAGGTTCTTTCGATCTTGTAATTGGAATCCATCCCAGTTGAAGTTGGATGAAGGGACATGGGTGCCTGTTTTTATGCACTGTTCAGGGGTCGCCCTGCCCCCTCATCAGGCTGTCCTCCCCTGGGATGTTGCCAGCCAACCCCGCCCTGGTGGACTAGCAGCAGAGTTCCTGCTGGCACCTAAATGGCAGATTCTAGCGTGGATTTCCAATGGGCTAAACATACAGCAGCCTTGAGTTTTTCCTGAATACAAGTAAAGGCTTGAGTAATCTCCTAATGCTGTGTCACCAGTCTTTATTTTTGTGATGCGTTTTTTGAAGTAAGTGAGAAGAGGATGGGTCATATTGGGTGTTTGGAATTACTGCATATATGGATTGTGCGAATGCATGAAGGCATTGCTTCCCAAGACAATCGCCCAATACTCCAGTGTCTGTGGCCACTTTGGTTGCTTGTTTGGGTTCCCTGCCTGCTGCTACAGCAATGTGTTTGCTCAACCACCTGGTCCTTGTTTCAGTAGTGTGTTTGTTGCTGATTTCCTTGTGGCTAAATGCGCTGTGGGCTCAGGTTAATCTGGGCTTGGTTTCGTGGATATTGATTTTGCAGGGATTGGACCAGGTGGCAATGATTAGTCAGCTGGCCCGTCCTGAGGCAGTAAAAACATATCTAGTGTCTGGCTGACCCCAGCCTTCAGGGACTACACCAACTTTACTGGTCTGGGGCGCTCTGCGGTTCCACAGTGGAATCCCTTTCAAGACAGGTGCCATTTGCATGCTTGCAGCCAATGCAGCTCGCTTGGGGTGGTTCAACTCAGTCTGTAGGTACCTGGATTAGTGGGGCTTGCTCCTGGTTTTAGCCATTTCTAGTGGGCCATTGAGCGGGGTGTGTGTGGTGTCCAGCGTCCCTGCGGTTCTGGGAACATCCCAATGTGGATGGTAGGGGCACTTCCTTGGGTAGTGTATCATTTGCTGAGTGTGCTGAGTTCCCTCCAATGGTCACTCGCTTGGGCACTGCATTTGGCAGCAGGTAGGGGGCTTTGGGCACAGGAGATGCACCACATAGTGCCGGGCAACCACTTACTCACTCGGGAGGTGTCAGAGTCGAGACAGAAGCTGAGCTTGATAGTCACTGGGGTATCTGCAGTATGTTTGTCACCGCCATTCCCCTATATGCTTTGGCTCAGCTCCCCACCTAGCCTCGGGAGACTCAGCAGGCTTGCACAAGTCGAAGTCCCAGATCTCTTGCTCCTTGTGTACCTTTTGTCTTTTTGGTAGTCACCACTAGAGGTGGTGTGCGCGGCATGCCCACCGTCAACCTAATTCATATACCTCGGGGAGATTCCCCGTATATTCCAGGACCACCCTATGAAGATGACCAGGGCCACCCATGCTGATGTTCATATGGTGAGGGAGTGTATTGCTGGTTGGTGGCTTGAGGAGGGAGCAACATGGAAAGAGAAGACTATAGCCCCAGCCTCATCCTCAGCAACTGGATTGACATTTTCAATTTGGTCATTAGGTCCTGTCTCAAAATATTGGTTGGGAAGGAGGGAAAGCACATCTGTTTTTCACCCTTTTCACCCTAGCTACAGCTTAAGTGGTTCTCTAAAGGGATCCCTGCCACTGTGCCTGAGATCCCTTTAATGGTTGTAGTGCTCTTTGACAGGGGGGCTGCCCCCTCCTGTAGGCAGAACTTTGTTGCCCCTGTGTCTAATAGAAAGTGGTAAGGTATTCAGTTTATCAGAATCGTGACCATGGGGTCCTCCTTGGGACAGCCTGGGGCAGACAGTAGTGGGTGTGCATCTTTGGGTATCCTGTAAGTTTCTGACGTGACTATTCCTGCATCCTCACCCTCGCTGCTGGATCCTGGGCAACGGTGTCCTTTTCCTCGCTATTGCTAGTCGTGTTACTGTTTAGACCCGCTATGAGGTTCCCGGTCGCTTGTGGAGTGTATGTTTTGGGGGTTAAATATAGCAGACGGGGGGTCAAGCTTTAGGAGATTCTATCACAGAACTGGAGTGAAGCTAACCTCTCTTGGGTTAGCCAGTCGGGCAACCTCCCAGGCTTAGATCTAGTCGCTCACTGCCCGGTGTGAGCCCCTCCAGTCCCCTCGACTGGTGGATTTGGTAAACCTAGTGCAGGGATGGCTGGGATGGCCGGCATCAGAGAAACTGCCTCCATGCTGGTGCATGGTGGGGGAGGTGTGGGCACCTTACTTGTGGATTCTGGGACAGAAATTTAGGTCTGGACCACCTTGAAGATGGCCCACAGTTCCAACAGTTTCTCTCTTTAAGTATTTTTCTGTTCTGTGTATGTGGTCTGAATGTGTGCCCTCGTGTGTTCTATTATGTTGGTTTCAATGGATCCCACTCTGGCCAGGGACAATCGTGCATCTTAGTGTGTGCTTGCTATTCACTGCAACATTTATTTAGCTTTTTAACCTGTGAAGGGAATCTAGTTCTCATGTGGTTCAAAGGTGACTCCATGATGGGTTGGAAACATTTTAAGGGATTTGGTGCACTTCTAACTTCTCAAGGCTTTTTAGATAACCCTACAACTACTTTACTATGAGTTTAGCTTTAGGACATAAAGTCATCAAACAAACGTTCACAATACATAAAACAATGCTTTGAAGGGTAACAACCTGTAACAAAGTGCAGTGATTAATTCAAAACATTGTGAATTGTACTTTAGCAGCGGAAAAGCAACTATGAAAAGTGGCAATTTCTTCATATGCACATAGAAACGTTAAAGATACATACATTTCAACATGGCACACAGTTACAATTTATCAGCACTACAACATGAAGAAAGAATGCATTGATTGAAAACCACAATGATAACAGAAAAAAGTGACTGAGGAACAAATGATGACTTTGTCCAAAAACATTTAACCCACTCCTAGCGCATGCTCAATGATGAGGGAAGGCTCTGCACGCTACATGGAACCAAGTGAGCCCAATAGTCTGTCAATATCAGCTTGGGGACAGAGATAGCAACAATTTACATTGAGAAGGAGCAACATGATAACTACAGGCCATCCTTGGCCAAGCACAAGCTGCACCTTCCTCTCCAAGCTCCAAGTTTCTCCCTAATGTCCGAATTACACCGTAAGACACACCCAGGGGTCATGCTGTGTCATGCTCAGGGGTCCAAGCGAATAATACCTTTCAGTTCTTTCAGATACTACCAGTGTTAAGAAACCGATAGCCCTAAGAAAATTCCTTTAGACTAAAATAATTAAGATGGAGATGCTGCTCTTTATCACACCCACACACATGTGTGCCATCTGTGTCATGCCCAGTGGTCAAAGCGATGAGGCCCCACCCATATATCACACCCAGAGACAAGGGTACCTCTTACACAGTGGTCCAAGCGACTAAATGACCCACACTTTTACTAGTGTGCTGACTATCAGAGAAAGGTGACCTCCGCAGGATTTCCTCCGTGCAAAAACTCAGCACAGACACATAAAATAGCCAACAAATCAGATTTCTGATAGTGGCAGAGCACTCAGGTTAGATTTTTACAGTTCTTCCTAGTTTACCATACGCCAAATGTTTGGACTATGTTTGGACAAAACCACTGATGGCAGCTTCAGGACAGACCACCACCCTGTGGGCTCAGAAGAACTTCCAATCAATTGCAGCATCTCTCACCATTCTTACAAGGCAGATGTGAATCCGTACAGGTGTGGTCCTGCACCGTTTCCTGTAGTCGAGCTTGAAGAGCCAATCTCTCCTCTGTAGCTCACCAAAATGTTGAATAAGAATTTACCTTGAAAAAATGAAAGACAAGAATCTTTTGGAGAAACAGAAACAGTTGGTTTAATTGAATACAGCAGCCAGGAGAACATGCAACAGAGTCAGGGTCTGAAGACTATTTCTAAGCACATTGGTTTTGGCAGTTTTTTTTATACATTATGTAGGGAGTTGGCTCTATATAGCGTAATAAAAAGAAGTACACTGTGCAGTGAGCCAAGAGAGTCCCCAAATGGTACACAGAGGTAAAATCAGATAATTCTAATGTCCTTTTTGTGGTAGTGTGGGCGAGCAGTTAGGCTTATCAGAGGGTCTTTCTAAGCATGTGTTGTACTCCACAGAGGCAATAAATGAGACCCACACTCAACAATAAATCCAAGACCAATTTAAAAAAATATCAATTTTTAAGTATTACAACCAAGAACAAAGTTCTAAGGTAAGCCCTTTCAGAGGTACGATTTTGCAAAGTTCGGAAAATATATAATTTTTATGGATAATTGTGCACCATAGGAAACAATGGAGAAAAAAACTGAAAAATACATAAAAAATCAGGCAATGCTTTCGCGGGCAGGAGCAGAATGCTGAGGGTTTGGAAGCTGATGCACACAGACGAAGAGGATCACTTGAAAGTACACTACACAGGAGGACTTACAGGTAAAACTGATGGGGCTCCAACGAGAGAAAAGGTCACAAGGGCTTAGGGACCATGGGAGCACAGTTGGTTAGTTGGTGCCAGGCCCAATGGGGCCTGTGCAGAGCAAACAGGTCAGCAGGCATCATGTGTCCTGAGGTCTTCGCTGTCAAGAGCAGGCAAAGCTGAGAGACAATCTTGGGACAGCTAGGCCACTCAGGAAGTGGGTCTTGGGTGTCTCAACATCCCTCAATAGGTGCTTGCTTCTGGTGCTTTCGGAGTTGGGAGTGAACTCTTCTTCTTAGTGTTTGCCATTGGAGATCTGGTACCCCGGATATTGGTATGTCACGGCTCCTGTAGTTCTCGGTGTCTCCATATTTAGCGAGTAGACAGATCTAACCCTCTAGTGAAGTTGTACCTTTTCTTGCTTCAGAGCTGCATTGAGGTCGTCGGGAAGCAACAAGTCAGCAAACAAGACTTCACAGGGTCAGTGCCTACGGAATGCAGGGGAGTAATATCTTCACTCCAAAGGAGCTTCTTGATGATTTCTCAAAGGCTGGAGCTGCTCTGGGTTCTTGAGTCCTCTCAGGTTTCAGGACAACACAGCAGCAGAGATTGTTGGGGCTAGTGTTTGGGGTGTGGTAGCGCCAACCTTATTGCAAGCCACCGATAATAACTTCTTCAAATCCATAGTGGGCCTCCCTCTCTCTTCTTCAAACTAAATCCTACATTTGGAATTGAATTTGCCCTGTATTGCAGATTCAATACAAATAGCCCAAATTCTCTTGTTGCATTCAATCTGGCAGAGGGACACAGTGCCATTGACACAAACAATAATAAAGAATTGTTTAACTATGGACAAATGGAGAAGGTCCAGGTGGCATAGCTACGTGGAGTCAGTACTGATGGAGATCGGTCTCCCTGAACTGTTTAAGGACCCATTGGCCTGTAGAAAGGTTTGTAAACAAAAAGTCACCAATACGTTCTTACTTATGGTAGAATATAAGTGAAAGGAATACCACAGAGAAAAAGAAGCAGTTTGTATTTATCTCCAAAACCGGCCACTGATAGAGGGGGGTATTCTTATTTAGTAGATGTCACCAGGTCGCAATATAGATTTATATTACTGAGGTTCCGCATGAAAATTATCCTATTGATGTTAGACTATCCAGAAAAACACATATAATCACGTGGATTTAAGCACATGCCCATGTGATAAACTTTCACCTCAAACTCAATTGCACTTAGTTTTCTTCTGTAGGGTCTATGAAAAAGAAGGGAACGACTACCTTAAACCAATTTTAAAGAAAATGAATATTAATCAGTGCTGAGTGGCACTTTATTTTTTTTAATCGATGTCTGACCCCCTGGTTTGTTATTCTGTAGCTACGTTCTTATGGGCCTGCATGAGAAAATGCAAGGGGGTTGCCAAGAGACCTGAGCCTGCTATGCGGTAACTCTCAACATATGAATTGATCTTCTAACAGTGTCTTCTTTATTTTAAGATCAACAATGAATTATTTGTTGATTATAATATATTATTGTAATGCATTTTATCTGTGCTTTTATGATAATTTTATTTTGATCGTATAAAGATTGAAAAAAAAAAGTCCCTCGCCTAACAGCTCTGCAAAGTACCATTTGAACCTAACAGTGGTGTTTTTGTTTTCAAATTAATTAGCGCATGGGCTTTGCTGTGCGCTTGGACACTCGTTACCAGGCGATGCACAATACCCTGATCCAGCTTCCCTTTTTGCGTAGAATTTTGAAAGGAAGTCACGCACAAGAGTACTTCACTACCTGCCTTCTGGGGGAAGTGGCAGCATAGTTCAGATAGAACGGGGAAGAGGTGTAAGAATGACACAGGTGTGTGGTGTTTTATTATTATGTATATATCAGCAGTGCTCTCTATCAGGCCTTCCCACATGCACCATAGCAGATCGTGTATCCTGCAACTGCAGGCCTTCTTTCTTGCCATACTTTATGAATTAAGGTTTATTGTCTCTATAATATGCTGAACGGCTAAACACATATGCGGTCCCAAAGGTGAAACCTATTGGCTATGCCAATGCTTGTTTAAAATCTTTAAATGACAAAATATGATCCTTGGAGCTTTTTGCAGGCATGCAAAGTCTGAGGTGTTGAAAAGTTCTTGATTTATATACTTAGAGTGAGGGTGTCGAAAAAAAGATGCAATAATTTAAGAAGTTTCAGTCATCTATATTCACCTAGTTTGTATTCAACCTGATTGGCAGAACAACTTTTAGGAAG